>NC_092843.1:1087500-3487500 GCF_039878825.1 Excalfactoria chinensis | reverse complement strand
AAGGAGCACAGTGGCACCAAGGAGACACTTGAGTGAAGGGATCAAAAGGAACAGCACCCCCTCAGCAGCTGATTTTGCTCCCACATGAGCAGAAGTCTCCTCCTCCCAGGAGACCTGCAGCCACTGCCGACCCTTGAAGTTACTGCAAACAGAGAAAGGTGCCAAAAAGGGAGGGATATGCAAAACAAAGAGCAGCTCTGCTGCTGAAATCTGTTCAGAAAGCCCAGCAGGTCATTGGGACTTGAAGATATTCATCTCTTCCTCCAGCATTTTTCAATTGCTATTTTCATGTTATTATTCCATGCTGCATCCCCTGCAAAATTCAACAGATCCCACTTTCATGAAGCCTGTTTTGCCATGGCTGAAGTATTTAAGGAGTTGGTGCCTCATTAAAAGCAGACTATAATTGCTTATTAAAAAAATAAACAACATGGCAAAACCTTCACTGATAAGGAACGTGCTGCTAAAATTAGTTCCACTAATAACGTACCACTCGAAAAGTGAAGTTGCTGCTTCCTTGGGCACAAATTAGCATTTACTTGAGCAGGTTATTCTGTAGCCCTGCTATCAAGTGACATTTACTCAGTCTATCAGCCTATGTCACAGGCACACAGACCTGGATTAACGATGAATAGGAGAAACCATACACTGGGGCAGGAGAGAGAGCCAAAGGCAGTATTTACAAGAAGCAGGCAGGCTATCCTCCGAGCACAGCATCTGTAGAGGTGAAGTCTGAACCAGCAAGGAGGAGTGGAAATAGGAGAGCAGGAGCCAGCCCCATCCAGCTAAGGGGAAGCACAGCTGTCTCATTCAATGCTGGGACACAGCTTTGGGCACATTACTTTTTTACCTGCAGATGGAAAAGTTGTATCTAGGAGCAAAGGTTCACATGTGCCCAGTGTGACAACATGACTGCTGCTGTAAAAACCACATAAACATCAGAACTGTATCACTGCTAGAAACACCAGAATTTGGTGGAAGAGATGGACATTTTGTTCTGGAAGGACTCAATATTGCTTATCTCTGCTAATCCAAGTCTGCTATACCGACAATCTTTATGAAGACAAACATAACTGCTCACCAGTCTGGTCAGCCACTTGGATGGCAGCTTAAGAAAGCCAGCAACAAAGAGATGGAGCACTCCAGTCCGCCTGCAGTGAGCTCAGAGAGGCAAGCATCCAGGTTATTTCATGGTGGCTCAGCCAGCCTTCCACACACCAAGGAGCACATCTGCTGTGCCTGCTTATACCTTCCCCATAGGATGCAGAGGGCTCACGGCTGTTAGCATAGCTTGTGCTTTTGGGTAATCCACCTTCAGTTCCTCCTACAGCCACAGCTGTACTCCCTCAGCTCAGTGGAGCAGGTGGGAAGGCTGCAGCAGGTGGGAGCAGGAGGCACGATCATCCCAGTGCACTCAGCTGGGGAAGGAGCACAGCTTGGGACTGCTTCTCAGAGCACAGGAGCTCAGAGGAAGGCAATTTGGCTGCACACCAGCATTTTAATCAAGGAAGTGACATCCACTCACCGCAGAGCAGAAAGGAAACACTGCAGCCCATCGGTGCAGGGCACAGAGCTGTGCAGGAAGGAGCCAGAGAGAGGCCCAGCACTGCTCCACTGCCAAAATGCAGCCATGCTCAACTATCGCTGCCTCCAGAAGTAAAGCAAAGTATTTCCTAGTTACACTGCACAAGGGACACCATCCTGCAGACAAAGACCCCTTTATAACGCTATCCACTGAGTTTACAATGGAGTACATCATCTGCAGTGTAAGCACATAGAAAAACTGCTTAAAGAGAAAAAAGTTAAGAACTGGAAACCTCAAACATGAGGAAAAAAAAAATACAGTTGGTAGCCCAAGAATACTTTGTAGCTTTAGCAGTGCTTATCAGCAACTGTGTTACAGTTCATAAGCAGTGTGTCCAATGCTTTCTGCTGCTCTGTCTGCTAGAAGTTTGAAGGGGAAATCACCAGTGTGAGCACCCATGGCCATCAGCAAACCCCCCAGCACTGCTACCTGCACGAGGACCTGCACTTCCAGCACCTCTCCCTTGAGAAACTGGAAGAATGCTCTTAGCAAGCTGCAGGATTTCTGCAGCACTGCACAGGAAGGTGGTTCCAAAGTCCCCCAGCTCCAAGGCGTGCATCCAATCCGCACAGCACCCTCCTGCTGTCCTGCTCCACAGCACAAACTGTGCCAGATGACTTTGCCCAATTCCCAAATGAGAACTTTGGAAATGCTGTTTTAAAAGGAATTGGTACCTGGGTTGTGTGTTATTTCAATGTAAACTGTTTATTTTGACCTAAAGTCACACTGTACACATTGAAAAATATTTAGATAACGATTCTCCTTGCTATTAACTCTAATTAGGTTTCCAGACATCCAAGATGGCAATGCAACAACAGCCTGCTTTTTCCCTTGCAAAACGTGTCATTCTATCAGCAAATCAGCACAAAACCCAGCACTTCACACCACCCTGTGACTGACTGCTTCTAGACAAGTATTTGTCTTACCTATTTTGCCTCAAATTCCTTCACCTCAAATTATTTGGAGAGAGGAATGGATCTGACAGCCTGCCTCCCTTCCAACACAAAAGGTGGTGCGCTCTCTCACATCAGCTCAACATACACATCCCTGAGATGAGGTCAACTGCAACAGATAGCATAAACCAAGTCAGAAAGATGAAAGAAAACACCGGAAAAGTTAAGATTCCAAAGTACTCCATTTTGTTACCATACCTGCCTGGCACCCTGTGTGCGTGTACCTGCTTCTGTAGCCCTTATCCCACGTGCTGAAGTGAAAGCAAAAGGGGAAGCACTGCCAAAAGTGCAGCATTCAACAGCCCAGAAACCCAAGATCACTTCATACCATTTCAATCAGTACTTTTCATGGCAAGACAAAATTGATGCTGCTTTGTGCTCTATCATTTGTTCCTCTTTTCATCCACAGCATCACAAGTCTACTCCCACTGGAAATAAAAAGGCATTGAGCTATGTCTGTCAAAACCTTGGGGCCAAGACTGCAGCACAGCACCTTCCATTTGGACTCTGTGAGTGATGTGCTCATAGCAGTTAATCTTTGGAATGAAGCACAACAGTAGAGGGGAGGCTGATGGGAGAACGAGGCAACACTCCAGGCAGAGCTCCTCCAGCAGGATGGGTGCACAGCAAGCAAGATGCATCTCCCCATAAATCACTGTGAGGAGTATTCAAACTCCCTGTCCCACTTAGGGCATGAGGTAGAAGGATTTGTAGAGATGAAGTATTCTAGAGTAGCTGCTCCCAAAATAGAAAGCTTTAAGCACAATCTCAAGCCTTGCAGTTTTACTCATCCAGCAGCTGAGCTTCTCTTGGAGGTGATACTGTGTTAGCACTCAGAGATACATTAAGTCTGTCTGAAATTGGGATTGTAACTGGCATTAATGCTCTCAAGACCTACTACCTCCATCTCAGACACCCAGGATCAGGAGCGCTCGCTGATGAGCTACAGTGCCAGCTGGAAACTTCCTAAGCCATTTCTCAGGGTTAGTTTGAGATTCACTATTTAAGCAGCGCACTTTGCATCTTCCTTTAGGAACCAAAAGAGCCTCAGCACTCCCAACACACAAAGCCCTCTCCTTCCCCCTCGCTCCACAAACCTGTAGTAGAAAAGACAAAAACCCCAAGGAAGCCATAGGTGTGAGAAGGATGACTGAGCAGTAAAATAGCAGCAGAGATCCGTGCAGACTGGCAGGCAACCTCTCACCTGTTCAGCTGCAGCAAGAAAAAAACACTAGTTTTATTTGGCTAGGCTAAAAGATACAAATGTATATAACTTAGGCACACTGCAACAAGTACAAACACCACTTACACAACATTACACTGAGAGCTCCTTTCCAGCCTGAATGGTTCTATGATCGCAGCTGGAATAGTGTGAAAGCTCAGCTCTCCAGCTCACTGGAATATCTCTGAGTCTGCAGGCAATTAAACAACGCTGGGCACAGCGTGTTCTGCAGCACTGGAAAGCAAGGAAACTGAATACAAGTATTGCTATTTAGGCAACAAAGGAAATGCTGAAACCCCCAAAACAGTTCATTTATGGCCGATTCACCTCATCTGCAGGCAATGAGAGAAATACCCACCCTCATTTGTGGTAAGTTGGTAAAGGTGAAAGCTTGAGAGATACTTTGAAGTTCTCCTCTCAAAGCATTTCCATAGATATTAACAATCATTCTGCCAAACAGCCTTCATTTAGCACTGAAGCATTTGAAACTGAAACTTGCTTACATGTAACCCTGTATAATAGCTTGAAAACTGAGGGAAAGTGCAAGCCTTACCACCCATGTCTGCCAGCAGAACTAACAGGAACTACTTACAGCAGTCAACAGGAAGGATGACGTAAAGCAACCCATCTCCAACCGCCTGCAGGACCCACTTCTAGGGCAGAAAGGTTCTCAAGCTGGCTACTGAGCAATGGCAGCAGCCAAGGAACTGCACCTCTCTTCTTCCTTCAGCCTCAACCTCTGCAGAACATTAAGGATCTGTAACCCCAAACCACTGGGGACTGAAATCTCGCTTTGTTCAAACAAACACCTAAATAAATCCAGCAGCTACATCACCCACTCTTTTTGGATAGCGAATTGAAGGGTAACATCCTGCAGAGATGCTGGTAGAGCTCACAGCACTAAGACACAGCTGGGATTCACAGTGACCAAAGCAGAGCCAGGACTCTTGAACATGAAGTGGTTGTTGGATCCTACCTGTAAAAAATAATTCCTTTCTTCTCAGTCTTTTCCATGTATCTAAAGCTTCAATCAGCCTTTAAGAACTCACATCCTTCAGCCCCCAAACTTTGGTCACCAAGAGGAAATCTCCCATATATGGCACAAGTAGGTCCACGTTTCAGCTCGTGGCTCTTGGCAAGCCCAGGCATTCAGTCAGTGCTCCAGAGATCATTGGGTTTTATAAAGCACTGCACTCCAGCTGTTGGGATGAGGCCTTTGTTTTGGTTTTGAATTTGCTTTGGAGTTACTTCTCTTGCACTTCCCAGCACACATCTCCTGCTCCCACCCCGAGCCCTCCTTTTGCTGCTGAACTTTTGGACTTATGAACTGCCCCATTTTTTGATTACATACACAAAATCAGACGCCACTTATAGCTACTTAAGGAAAAACAGGACCTAAAGTTCAACAGCCTCCATTTCAGATTAGTCATTGAATAAATAACAAGGGACAATTAGGGGTGAGGATTCCTGGTTTCAGTTTCCAGCTCCATTGCAGATGACCTTCACATGTGATCACTTCAGTGCTCTGTGCCTCAAACACAGAGCAGATAATGGAACCAAGACAATGTTATTTCTTCGAGACATCGCTATGTTCACAATGGAGTCAGATGCTTTCAGATAAACACCACAGCCTGCAGAAATAAGGCTCTCCTGAAGGAAGAAATGCTGACAGTGAATGCATACTTAGGACCTCCTTGCAGTTTATTTTAAGTTCAGAAGGTTTGCCAAATACTTGCATGCTATCTCCTCCATAACGAGGACTCAAGCTGGTGGACCAAACAGACAGGAGGAGCTGGTATCCTTCTCTTCGTGTTTGTTTTTAAATCAGCAGAAATTTAGGAACTACAACCACACATTGCAGATCTAATTTCAAGCTCACATCTGTTACCCAGGCAGAGCGATTAAGCCTTACCTTGTATTATCAAGAGTCCCATCCCAAACCAAGGAACAAGCTCAGGCTCCCATAGCATTACCTTCCCAAGTTACACTGCCTGAAAACCCATTGAGGAGACAGGGTTTGCCCCACGGACCTTACCTCACTGCACAAAGCCAGGTCTTTCATGAACCAGGCTTGGGTTTGCCCTATGTTTTGTGATATGAAAAGGCTACATTGTCCACCGCTGAACACACTGTTTAAAAGCGTGACAGAAACAACATCTAACACAGTAGAAAGGTGAACTGAAACTAAAACCCACGCAACTGTATTAAACTGTTATTTCATATCTCTAAAATATGCTGCCTGAAACTCTTTAAATGGGTTTTCACAAAGGAAAGGTTCAGAGATGATATCAGCATTGCTATCAGATGAAGCTCTATGCAGGGCAGACAAGAAATGCTGCAAGTGCTTTGCTTTAACTGCACGGTTTTGCTGTGTACAAGCAGCCATTTATTGGCTCTTTGAATTCCAGCTGCATTCCCTATGCACATTCTGTAGGCACTGCAACTCAGCGTGGAGATGCCAGCAGCAAGCTAAACAACATCTCAATTCTTTTCAGGAATGTCATTCTGAGTGAAGTAGGAAATAACTGAAATGAGAATTTCAATAGCAAAAATCAGGCTGGGAGCTACATTCAGCTCAGAGAAGCTGACACCAAGAGTGGTAAGGGCAGGGAGGCACTGCACAGCCTGCTCTGAGAGCAATGGTACCCATCCCTGCAGGCCTCCAAGGTCAGGCTGGAGGGCTCTGAGCACTGATGGAGCTGTGGGTGTCCCTGTGCATTGCAGGGAATGGGACCAGATGGCCTCTGGGGGTCCGCTCCAACTCAAACCATTCTCAAACCAGGAAAAGAAAGAGCAAGGAGGACACTGAAAAGAAGGTTGAGGGCTTTGAGTCTATTCTTATCACCTCCTTCTCATGTTTCTCCTGCACAGGACATCACACATCTCACCTGGGAGGCTGTGCATGGAGAGATACACACAGACTACATCTGAATAACCCACACAGAAATACATGCAGGAACCAATAAGCCCCGTGCTGAGAAACAGTATGAATAATACAAGTGTCAACTGGGGGAAACCCGAGCCCTGTGCTCCCTGAGCACCTTCATAAACACCGCCTTCAACTCCCACTTTTTTGACCATACACTCAAAAGGGAGCAGGAAATCCACGCTCTACATGGAATCCGAAAAATAAACAGTTTCCAAACTATTTGGTAACGTTTGCGTGATGGCCGCAAGGCAGCCTGCAGTTTGGACAGCTGGGTGAGCAGCCACAGAAGCTGTGTTTCAGAACAGCCCTGCCTGGAACAATTGAAACTTTCTCCAGGACGAAGTCCACACACAGAGCACAGTGTTCCCCTGCGACGGCACAACAGTTTCATTATTGTTTAACTACTGAAAAACAGCTCTGACAATCTATCAAGCCTGACATCTCGGCCGCCTCAGCAGGCCAGGCGCGTATAGGAAGGGGCTCGAGGATCCAAGAAGGCAAATTAGTTTGTTAATCTAAACAGAGGAAGCGTTTTCTTTTGGGGAATAATTTGCTGTTTTGAAATCTGTTCTGGAAACCGAAGGCCCGTTTGTCCTCTGAGTTATCATATGCAAGGATCTAGAAAGGAAAGCGTTCCATCTGATTCGTTTACTCTTCTTTAAAATGGAGCTTTTTAGAAGCGCAGCCTAAATAGGCAAGGAGGGCTTGAAGAAGCTGGAACGAGCTCTCAGCTCTGAGAAACTGGCTGAGAAAGAAGGGAAAATAAAGCGGTAAGATCCCAATCTGACAGCCATACTCCATCTCTTACAGAAAGCTGCAGTTTCTCAACCTGGCAGCGCTCCCTGAAGACTGAACAACCACCTTCAGAGGGATGAACCATCTGGTGACAGAACCCGGCTTGCAGACAAGTGCTGCTTCTGACATCAGGGCAGTGCAACTCTCCCACTCTGGCTCTCCCCACACCTGTGAGATGGAGACCACAGTTACTCATCCTGCAGAGCCTTCTGGCTCCTGAGTGCCAGCTGGTGTGAGCTCAAAGCGCTAATCTCTGCCTTCTTGCCATGACCTTCACTGGGAAGCAGGGGAAAACCAGCACTGCATGGAGGATACAGACAGGTGCCAGGGCACAGGGGATTGCAGGAAGCAAATCCATTCCATACTCCTGACCTTTTCCTCTGTGTATTCCAGCAAAGCCAATGGGCACAGCACAGGGACAGCATTTCCCCTGGCTGGAGGTGAGGATGAAGACCACAGTTGTGCATCATGTGCAGCCCCAGGTGAGTCAGCAAGTGCAGCAGGAACGAACGGATCATTGCAACTGATGAGCACCTGACAGCCTGCCCACTTCCCAAAGCTGCTGCAAAGTCTAAAAGCACCACTTTTAATAACCCTTCTATGTGTAGCACTGGAGATTCGTGCTCTAGCCTGACTGAGGAGTTTGCATCTAAATTATGGCTTTAAAGCTATTCCAGTTCAACAGAAACTTGAGTGTTAAGCACTTATCCATGAACACCAACGTGATGGCAATCAGCTTTTAATTAAGCCCAACTGCTACCAGGCGAGGGACACCCACACCACAGAGGGCTACAGCTGGGGAGCTGCAGCAGAGTTCATGCAAGCAGAGAGAGAATTGTCCCTAATAGAAAACACAACAATAGCCTGTGCAAGTCACTTGGTTTCATTAGACCCAATTGTTCTACTGAACATAATTATGCTTACAGAAGCAAAGGTCCCTGAGAACGAAGAGACCTTCATCCCAACCACTGTGAATGCAAAATGGGTTAAAGAGATAGCACTGTGCAGTGGAGCACGGCAGGATCTAGACACCATAAAAAACAGCATCCAGAGCCAACAGCTTCATGCTCCCCCTTCCCAGCTCTGCAAAAAGAAGGTAGCAGTGGAAACGACAAGGGAGAAACACTGTTTCTTTTCTCACATCATCACGTGCATGCCTTAATCATCACTTAATTTAAAACATAAGGGTCACAGCTTTTAGGCACAACCTGCTACACTGTAACACACAAACACGGCAACTCATGCAGCAGCTGCCATTACCCATCTGAACCAAAGGAGAACTGAGCTGGAAGGGACCCACAACCATCACTGAGCCCAACCCCGGCACTGCGAAGGACTGCCCCAAGAATAAGAGCACACAAAGTTCTGCACAGGCACCACAGCCTGGGAAAGAGGGAGAAGCCCCGCACTGCCCTCACACAGCACCACAGCTGGGCCGAGGAGGAGGAGACACACAAAGACAACACTTCTACGTCCCGGCAAGTTACACACAGCCCTGAACGTACCTGAACCAAAGAGCCGTAACGCTAAACCATCCCGTTACCGTCACGCCTATCTCCGCAGCACTCCTGGAAGCCCTCGGTGCGCTCACATCCCCGAGGGGAGGCCGACAGGTGTCACCGTGCGGGCGGAACCGCCGGGCAGGAGCCGAGCGCCGCCCTTCATCCCCCGCCCCCAGGAAACGCCGTGAGCGCCTCGCAGCAACGCGCTGCCCCCGGCAGCTCTCGGTTTCGGATCTCCCTGTGCCGGGAAGAGCCCGCACCACCGAGCCCTCAGCCCTCGGGGGACCCCACCGAGGGTGATCCGCCGGCCCCCCGCAGCCTCTCTCCCACCTCCGGGCGCCGCCGTCGCTGCCTCACCTGCCCCTCAGCGCCCCGTCCCGCGGTGGGCCCCGTGCCGGCCCAGGCCGCGGCTCCTCCCCGAGCACTGCGCTCCGCGCGGCGGCGGCGCTATGGCAACTGTGAGCCGCGGTCGGACCATAGAGAAGGCGGCCAGAGAGGCGGCCTTGTAGGGCCGGGCTGCACGCCCCCACTCAGCCCGCCCCCATGCGGCGCGGAGGTCTCTCTGGCGCCTGGGGATTGGTGACTGAAGGATCCCCGGTTCGAGACCCGAGACAGACAGATATGCACATACCCAAAAAGATATATGCACACATATACAGATCATACGTATATACACACATAAATGTATCCAAACGTGTGTGTTATGCACACATCCAGGGCAAACACCCCACCCTACAGCCCTGCAGCCAGTGGGGCTCAGAGCAGGGGCATCCCCACATGCGGTGGCACAGCCAAGCGCTGAGCACAGGGAGAAAGGCTGAATTAGGATTTTTAGGTCAGAAACTCTTTATGACCTACTTTAACTATGCGAATTTAGGGCAAAGCAGCTTCAGTGAGAAGCTGAGATTTTCCTGCGCAGGTAACAGCCTGCTGTCACCTGAAGCCATCATTGTACCCACACCGAATGGTACCCAGCACCCACAGCAGCATCACCAGGAATCCAGGACTGCAGCACCAAACCCCAGCTGGGCACAAAGCAGACTGCAAGCAGATGCTCCAGACAAAACCATCGCTCTGTACAGCCCTCCTGCTCATAAGGATCACCCCGTGAGTTCCTACAGACAGGAAAACTGCCCCAACACAACCAGCCCCAGGCATGGAAATCCCAGAGAAGCACAAAAACGCAACTTTAAAATGCATTTTACTCTTCATGCAGCACAGCAGTGCTTTAAAATGCTGCAGGGCTGTCAAAGTGGTGGGGTCACATCCAGTGTCCGTTGCATCCCTGCTCACTAACTCATCCACTAAGCACTGCTGAGAGATCCGAAGCCAAGCAAAATTTGCCACTCATTGAATTGCAGCCTTGGACTGTAACAGTGTGCAACATCTTTATTTCTCAACCAAGAACACAATGGGCTTCCCAAGGCAGCAGTTATGAGGTGGGAACAAAACCACAGCAAAACCACTGCAAGGATATGATTCCAAGCCAATGCCAAGGATGAGACAGCTCCACTGGTGGCAGAGGAGGGGACCTGCCTGCCCCATGCCAACCACACACGTGCCAAGAGAGCTCTCCAGGGAACCCCATCCATGTTTGCTACCCAGGCAGAAGAACAGGAGCTGTTCTGTGCTGTGGGACTCAGAGGCAGCCTGTGCTCAGTGTCTGTATACTTTCTTTGCAGCTCCCCGAGACCTTGACATTTGCTTTTCCATCCCCATCGGGTCATGGTGTGGGTGTCACTGGCCTCTGTTCCTGCACATCATCACCGCCAATATCCAGCTGCACCTGCATCCCTGTTGGCTTCAGCAGGAAAGAGGAGCTCAATTTCACTAAGCCTGCACGAGCTGCACCTGCCCCAAGCCACAGCCCCCAGCTTCATCTCCTTGATGACTTCTTTCTGCCAATGCCCTCGTTTTATGTGGGTCTGCTGAATGCATGTGATTTAGCACTGAAAGCACGCTTTGCTCTGAGAAGTCCCCAGGTGCACCATTATTGCCATTACTCAGCACAGCTTCACATCTCCGCAGGTGTCTGAGCACCCTGACAGTGAGACGGGCATGGGGACACCCTGACCTGGGTTATAAGCAGTGCCTCTCACTTAACAGAATCAACTGGAGGGCTCAGGGTGCTGGCAGCAGGTGCCCATCTCCATAGCTCACATCTGCCCCTCTCCCATTGCAGCGTGTCCCCCTGGGGGGGCTGATTCTGCATCCCACTGCTCCACATCCACACCTTCCTTCTCCATAACCAGAGCCCACCTGGCGTGGTGACTTGGCCAAGCACGCGGTGTGCGGAGCGGTGCCCTCCTCCCATGGCACTGCTCTGCCCTGCAGCAGCACACGGGTGCTGGGCACGAAGCTCCAGGAGCGGCCAAGGGCTGACTTGAGAGCTCCGGTGCTGCTGTCCCTTGTCACCTGGTTGGTCACCTGCCATGCACACACACAGGCTGTGAAATTCAGTGAACCACCCGAGGTCACTGGGAGATGACAGCTGAGTTGTCACTTGGTGAGGCTCTTCCTTCTCCTCAGTGTCATCATGCCATCCCCTCCAACCAATCAGCCCACACAGCTGCACCAGGGGTTCCTAAACCACAGCAGGAAGGCCCACAGACAGCAGCACTCACCACCACTGCCACGCCGAACTCCTTGGCCAACGTCTTCAGCTCCCGGGCCAGCTGCATCATGATGGCCAAGCCTGGAGGCAGAGCAGACATTGGGGGGCTCAACCCAAACAGAGGGAGCAGCCCCCAGAGTGCACGCCAGAGGCACAATCACAGAATCACTCGGGTCAGCAGACCTCTAAGAATATCAAGTCCAACCACTGATCCACCCCCATCAGCCCATTGGTGATGGCTGGACTTGTGTGAGCCATAGATACGGTGCTCATAAGCACCTTCACACCATTTCCAGCACATTATCATCAACCTCCCACCCTCAGGGCTCACCCTCCGACTGCCGGCCACCCAGCAGTGGGGACAGCACGGCTGACACTGAATCAACAAGCACTGCCTTGAGCGGCCCCGCCGAGCTCTCCACCTGCAGAACAAAAACAACCGTGCAATACTGAGCAATGTTTTTTAAAGGGGTTAAAGCTGCACTGAGGCTTGGATATCCTTGGGATGGGGTGACACTCATCAAGGACAGGGACTTGGAGGCCCTACCTGCTGGGAGAGGCAGTCCCGCACCTCATGCAGGGCACGCAGCATCTCGTAGATGTCGAACACACGGACCACCTGCACCCGCTGCAGGGCCTCCAGCTGTGACACAGAGCAGTGTCACCCTGTGATGTGCACTGCATGCACAGCACGCCCACAGCCCTCCTACCCACACCATGGAGCCAGGGACCTTCATTTCTCCTGCATCTACCCCCACCCCATGAACAACGCTGTCCCCATAGCTGTGTCAAGCTCAAGGATCAGTGGGTGAGGGACCGCATCAGGTTCCCCCATTCACCCCCAAGAATGGCACCCAGCCTCAGTAGGAATGGACCCAGCAGAGCCCATGAGGACAAAGGTGGGCTGATGCCCACACAAGCAGGAAAAACACAGAACTCACCTGCTCTTCCTTGTCCTCCACCTGGGCCTGGAGCATCTGGTAGAGGCGGGAGGCGGTGAACCCCCCCGTGGAGTCAAGGAAGAAGACGTGCTGCCTGAGGCCAAGGGACACGCTGGCTGCGATGCTGAGGCACACCTGGAGCATCATGGATCAGGCATCAGCTGCCCACCTGTGGCACAGCAAGAGCCCTTGGTGTCCCCAGCCCCAGGCCAGGTCACCCCCTGCCCCACTCACCTGTGTCTTCCCACTGCCCGGTGCTCCTGCCAGCTCCGTCACCTCCCCGGTGTACAGCCCTGCATCCAGCAGCTGGTCCAAGCTGTGGGGTGAGCACAAGGCAGGATGCTCAATGTGCATCGCAAGGAATGGGGACAGCGCTCCCACATACCAGTTCTTACCATCCACTTCCCAAGGCAGAAGCCATGGGCTCTGCTCCCACCCTCCTGCCCCAACTCTCCCTACACCATGGGCTGCAGCAGCTCTGCAGTACAAGAGCACCATGCTGAGATGAGAAAGAGCCCAGGAGCCAGGTTTGAATATCTGGGGTTTCTCTGCAACCCCATTGTAACAAGCCAACAAGAAGACTGGGGGAAAGAGAAATAAGCCTGGGCAACAAAGGGCAACTGATCTCCTTGCCCAGCCTTGGGAAATCTAAACTTCCCAGATCCATAATTCACTTTACAAGGGAAAGACTGAGGGCAGCACATTCTCTAGTCTAGAACTGAGACATACAGCCAGTTCTAAGATATGTGCAGGCTCTTGCAAGGACAAGAACAGCAGTGTCATCCCTCAAGGGACGGAGACCAGCTGACATCACAGCCACATGACATGAAAAGTCACCTCTGCTCTCACTGGGCACAGACAGGCTGGGGTTGGTGACAACTGCTGGAGACAAATGGGACAATGCTGAGTGCACTGGGAGCATCACCACGTCGCAGCTCACTGGGCACCCACCTGGGGTTGCCGGTCGGCAGGATGGCAGTGGAGCTCTTGAGCTCCTCGTAGAGATCTGCTCCATTGGTGGGGAAGGCTGAGAACTGGGCCAGCAGCACCCGGCGCACAGCCACCAGCGCCTGTAGGACAGTTTGCAGAGGGACTAAGAAAGCACACAGCCACCAACATGCCCTGCAGAAGATCCCCCGGAAAAGCCCATCCAAGCAGGGAGCTGAGAAGCTGTGAGTGACCGGTTTAGGGAGGGTTCAGGGATAAGCCGGTACCTTGTAAGACAGGGAACAGCTCTGGGCAACGTCCTCTAGGTCCGATGACACAAAGTCCACCACTACAAATGACACAGAAACAAGAAGCTGGGTGCCGACCACGAGCATCCCAAAGGGGCAGGAGCCAACATCCCCCACCAAGTTACCCGTCCTGATGTTGTTTGCCTTGAGAACTTGGATCATCTCTTCGGTAAGACCAGGGCACAGCCCGGCCCGCAGGACCACCATGGCACCGTGGGACAGGGAGCTGCAGGGATGGAAGCAGAGAGACCTGTGGGGAGATGGGATGAGCACCCACGGGGTACCACGGAGTGCCGTGGGGACATCCCGCAGCATCCCCATGGAGCCGTCCACGCCGCAATGATGCTGCGTGACCCCAAGCGGGTGTCCCTTTAGTGCCACCCGTCCCCAAAGCACACACGCAGCCATCACGGTGCCCACGGGGCGAGCCCTCCCCAGCAGCCCCACGCGTATCCGGGAGTGCCCAGAGCCACGCAGAGCCCGCACCTACGGGTGGCCGAAGGGTCCCCAAAGTGCCACCGGTACCGAACCTCATCCCATACCAACCCCCTTCCTGCTTCCTGCGGGCTGCGGAAGGGCTGCCGGGCTCCGCACCCCCCCTAGCGGTCTGCTCACCCCTAAGGATGCCTCCAAAGAACGTGATTCTGCTTCTGGACAGGAAGGAAATCACAGCTGGGTGCTGGTCTCTGTAGGGGATGCCGCGCACCAGCCTGGTCTAAATGGCCATCAGTGCAGTTGTCAGCAGTGTTCCAGCGTCTATAAATATTGGAATCAAAAGTGTAGGATAGGATAGGGTACAATACGGTACAGTAAATGTTCCTCAGTAATCACAGATTTATAGCATAGCTCAGGTTGGAAAAGACCTTCAAGGTCATCAAGTCCAACCACAACCTAACCCTAACCCTAACTCTACCAACCCACCGCTAAACCATGTCCCAGAGCAAAGCTGAAGCCTTAGGTGCCCTGTGCCCAGCACAGCCCCTCTGAGCCCTGACACTGCCCCACGGCTGCTGGAGGTTGCCTTGGTGCTTCCCTAAGGGATGATAGGCCTGATGTGAGCTGGGAACACCAGGTGGCTTTTGGGCAGAGCTGCTGGGTGTGCAGGTGGGTTTGTGTGGTGGGAGATGAGGGTGCACTGGGGGGCTCGTTGCTGTCCCCATATGGCACGCATGGGGGAACCCAAAGGCTGATTCCCTTCCTCTCTGCCTGAGACTTGAATTTCCACATGAAAAAATTCCTTTTGCTTTCTCATCCTCCAGAGGGCCCCCAGCACCAACTGACGTTCATGGAATAAGGGATGAAGCCACTGTTGTGGTACCAAACACGGCTCACTTGGGGCTCTGGAAGCTGCTGCTCTGCAGGACTTGAGCTGGGCTGTGAGCACTGGCAGGGGGAAGCTGCCCCTACTGAAAGCAATGCAGGAAAGGAGGTTCTGGTGCTTTCCCTCCACGGCTGTTCTGGAAGGTGCTGGCAGCTGCCAGTCAGAGCCACTTGTCCCTGTGCAGCTGTCTCATGCCTCCCTAAATAGAAAGGGACAAGGCACTGAGCACTAGGACGGGGGTCAACCATGTGAGCTGATTTGTTTATGGCACAAAGCCCTCCCATTCCCACTCCATTCCCCATGCAGCTCTGCAGGTCACGGATAACAGCGATCCATGCAGTGAGTGGGAGAGCAGCATCCCCTCTTTGTGCCCAGAGCTGTGTGCCTTTACACAGTGTCTCCCCCCATGCACTGGGTAGCAGTGACCCCCAGCCCTATATAGCACAGGGGACAGGCAGTGGTGACAGGTGACAGTGACACGCAGCAGGAGCTGCCAGCTCTTGCCCAAACTTGGAGTGGGAGGTGAGCTCTTCCCTGAGCCGTCTGGACTCTCTGGACTTTCTGAGCTCTTTTCTGTTATTTTACTTCTATCCATTGGTCACCACGGATCTGTAGCTGTGGGGATCTACAGTTGAGAAGCCACAGCCTTGAGGAGCAGTTTGGCTTTCTGAGCACTTCAACCTGGTAAGGTGCTTTTGTTCAGGGTTATTCAGCAGGCAGCCCAGAACAGAAGGGGCACAAATTTCATGTTTTTCCTTAAAACTCCCAAGCAACCTAAAATGTATGTTGTTTTTTTTTTTCCCCTCTGCTCCCCAGATGGAGGATCCCATCCAGCTGAAGGAGGAAGGCAACAAATATTTTCAAGCCAGCGACTATGAGAGAGCAGCTCAGAGCTACACGCAGGCCATGAAGCTCAACAAGGACAGGGCACTGCAGGCCGTGCTGTACCGCAACCGGGCTGCGTGCTACCTGAAAAAGGTGAGGAGAGCTCTGGGTTCTGTCCCCATAGGGCTGAGCATGCTGGTTTGGCTCAGCACTGATCCCAAAGAGCTGCAGGCTTTTCCATTGCTGCCTGCAGGCTGCCGTTGTCTGACCCATACCAGACTTCTCATTTCCTCCCTTTACCAATGAGATGGTACCCAAAGCTCCCTTCTTGCTTCTACTGCTTTCACCAGGGTGCCCTATTAATGGGAACAGAGCTTGAGTTGCACCAGCAATGGGGTCGTGCTCCACTGTCCCACTGCTGATGAATTGCTCTGCTCCTCTGGTTTTGCAGGAGGAATATGCCAAGGCAGCCTCGGATGCATCTAGAGGTAAGGAGGGGCTGCGTTTGTGTTCATCTGCTCCAGCCCACCCTCATATCTGCTTCTGGGACACTGCGGTCTCATGGTTTGGTGTCCCCTAACACACAAGTGCTGGAGAAGGTATGAAAGGAGTGCTGGTTTGGTACCAGTTCGCTCTGAGATAACAATACCTGTGCCTCCAGTCACCATATATTATCAGATCAAAGCTGAAAAAACCACTAAGATCACCCAGTCCAACCATCCAGCCGTGGCTGTGATCACTCCAGACCATGCCCCTCAGTGAGATATTGACTCTTTTCTGGAACACCTCCAGGGATGGTGACTCCACCACTGCCTGGGCAGCCTGTGACATTGCATCACCTCTCTTTATAAGAAGAATTTGTTCCTAATATCCAACCTGAAGCAGATGACAATTTACACGGGGGGGTTTACAAGAAGCAGACTCTGATGTCCTGACTTTTGGATCCCTTTCCCAGCTATTGATATCAATTCCTCGGATATCAAAGCTTTGTACCGGCGCAGCCAAGCTCTGGAAAAATTGGGAAAATTGGACCAAGCGTTCAAAGATGCTCAGAAATGTGCTACCATGGAGCCCCGCAACAAGAACTTCCAGGAGACCCTGAGACGCCTGGGAGCTGACATCCAGGAGAAGGTAAAGCAGTACTGGGCTCATGGACCTGGAGATGTGGCACTGAGGAACATGGTGGGGATGGGTTGAGGATGGATGTGGTGATCTTAGAGGTCTTTTCTAACCTTAATGATTCCATGACTTCGTAGACATAGTGGGAATGGGTTGGGGTTTGACTAAATGATCCTGATGGTCTTTTCCAAACTTACTGAGTCATGATTCTATTAGGGTGAGCTGGGCAATCGGACCTGCTTTCTGGGAAGGGATGTCTGTGTTGTTATCCAGCTGGTTATCTGCCCTCTGGGGACTGTGGTTGTCTTGAAGTGCTAAAGGAAAATGGCTTCTTGTTTTTCTGATGCTGCTCACACTCTGTGTTGGCACAGCTGCGCATTCAGTTCTCCACAGACATGCGGGTGCAGAAGATGTTTGAAATCCTGCTGGATGAGAACAGCGAGAAAGAGAAGCGAGAGAAGGTGAGAATCTGGCATCACTCCTGTGCTCAGGGAAGGTGGGCCCCAAAGTACCCAAACTGGGATCCAACCTGTCCATCTCTCCCCATGTTTCCCTCCAGGTTCTGACCCATTTTTTTAATAGGGAGAATCAAACATGACCCCCAGGTGCACCTGGAGGAGATGCCTGGGATCAGGGCTGGTGACCCCAAACACATCCCAGAGGTGTTCTGGAGGCTGTGCTGCTGACCTCTCCCCTCTCTCCCACCCAGGCTGCCAACAACCTCATAGTCCTGGGCCGGGAGGAAGCGGGTGCTGAGAGGATTTTCCAGAACAACGGGGTCAGTTTGCTGCTGCAGCTGATAGAAACCAAAAATGCTGAGCTGGTCCTGGCAGCCGTGAGGACACTTTCGGGCATGTGCACAGGACATAAGGCTCGGGTGAGCAGCTTGGGATGTTCACTGCTGTTGTCTTGCACCTGGAGAGTGGAAAATCACAGCTGTTCACAGTGTGCTCGTGCCCTTTGCTAACAGCTCTGCTCTCTCCTTTTGGGGCCAGGCCACTGCCATCCTCCATTACCTGGGCATTGACAACATCTGCATGTGGATGTCGGTGGACAACGAGGAGATCTCGCTGGCTGTCTGCAACCTCCTGCAGACCATCACTGACTGCTTGCTGGGGCAGGGCAAGGAGGAGCACCATGGCAAGGAGGAGGCTCTGGTGCTAGGTAATGGCAGTCCTTGGTCTTGTTGTAGAAGCAAGGGAGCTGCTGCTCTAACTTCAATACCAATGTTGCAGCCATGTGATGACTTTGAATGGTACTCAATGGTATGAGTTCACCAGCTTTCAGAGAAAACTTCTCCTAACTGGCTGCTGCTGCCTTGCTTCTGTATAGATACTAAAAAAGACTTGAAGATGATCACGATGCATTTGCTGGATATGTTGGTCAGTAAGAATGTATCCGGGCAGGGACGAGATCGAGCTCTCAACCTCCTCAACAAGAACATACCAAGGAAGGACCTGAAGGACCATGACAACAGCAGGACCATTTTTGTCATCGACAACGGTGAGTCCTTCCTTCCATCCCTGCTCTAGCCTGGGAGGCGCTCAGTGCTACAAACCCATGAGCAGAACATTCTTGCCAGTAAATCTCTCGATAATTTCTTTGTCTAAAGATGATGTGATTAAGCTATAAAGTAATTAGCCTGTTTCATTGCAAGAAGCCAGCAAACAGCATCCTGAGTTTTGGACAGGCCCGCTCTCCTCTAGCAACCGTTTCACTTCATTGTTTCCAGGCTTAAAAAAGATACTGAAAGTGGTGGGCCAGATTCCTGAGATGCCTGGCTGCCTGCCGCTGACAGAGAACACCCAGCTGACTGCCTCCATCCTCCTCAATAAGCTCTACGATGACCTGCGCTGCGACCCTGAGCGTGACAACTACCGTGTGATCTGCGAGGAGTACATCAAGTGAGCCTTGGTTTGCCAATGGTGCTCAGCTCAGCAGAGAAATCATAGAATATCCCAAGCAGGAAGGGATCCACAAGGATCATTAAGTCCACCTCCTGGCTCCACACTGCCCAAAAATCAAGCCAAACAAAACTGCTCACTACATTCCTACCCCACAGGGAGCTACTCAAAGGAATGAGAATGGTGAGTAACCACTCTATGTTGACTCTATCTGTCCAATGCAGGAGCAAAGTCGACCCACAGAACATGGACAAGACGCTCCACGCCATCCAGATGGTGTCTGGAGTTCTGCAAGGGCCGTTTGACTTGGGCAACAAGCTGCTTAGCATGAAGGGGGTGATGGAGATGATGGTTGCCCTGTGTGGGTCCGAGAGGGAGATCGACCAGCTGGTGGCTGTGGAAGCCCTCATCCATGCTTCCACCAAGCTGAGCCGGGCCACCTTCATCATCTCTAATGGAATAACACTCCTGAAGGAGATCTACAAGAAGACCAAGAATGAGAAGATCAAAATCCGAGCCCTAGTGGTAAGGATGCCAGCCCCCTTTGTCACCTCCTTAACCCTGGATGTTTCCTCTTAGAATTGACTTCAGATATGGGACTAAGCTGACTTTGGGCAGCAACACTGGAGGATTAATGACATTCAATTCCTCCTCAGGGTCTCTGCAAGCTGGGCTCAGCAGGAGGGACAGATTATGGGCTGCGGCAGTTTGCTGAGGGCTCCACGGAGAAGCTTGCCAAGCAGTGCCGAAAGTGAGTTGTAGCTTGGCTTTAATTCTGTTATTCCCAGCTTTGCAAAATACAACATGCTCCTCCCTGGCCACACATGGCCTTCATTCCCTGCTGAAGAAACACCCACAGGGACCCATTGGGAGTTGTAGTAGAATCCAAGTGCAGGCTCAAGCCTGAAATGCTCTCAGCACATTTGTTTTTCCTTCCTCTCTTTCCAAAGAAATCAGTCCTGGCTCCTGAGATAAATGTAGGTATCTCTCTTCCAGGTGGTTGTGCAACACCAGCATTGATGCCCGCACCAGGAAGTGGGCTGTGGAAGGACTGGCATATCTGACCCTTGATGCAGATGTGAAAGATGACTTTGTGGAAGATGAGCAAGCCCTGCAAGCTATGTTTGAGTTAGCCAAGGTCCTACCCCCTTACACTGTTCTCTCATCCCTCTTGTAGCATCAGGCTCTCCAGAATAACACTGTCTCCCTAATCAGGAGCAGTTCTGACCCCAAACCCTCACCTTTAGTTTAGAAGTTGTTCAGTTTTGCATGTGATGCTGAGATACCCAAAACTTGTTATCAACAGATACGAGCAGAAGTTTGCTCTTAACCTTTACTGTCAGCAACTGTAGTAGGTGTTACCATATGAAAACCAAAGGCATCACGGTTCTGACAGCATCTGATGGGACTGTGTCCTGATTGACCATAAACTTCAGTTTTTCCCAGACCTGGGGATAAGCCAATGAGCACTTCAACTAGGACTTTTCTTTGTCTGTGCAGACAAGTGACAAGACTATCCTGTATTCTGTGGCTTCTGCGCTGGTGAACTGCACCAACAGCTACGATACGAAGGAGCTGGTCCCAGAGCTGGTGCAACTGGCCAAATTCTCCAAGCAGCACGTGCCTGAGGAGCATCCCAAGGTAGGGTCTGTGTGGTCAGGAGGTGCTCAGGTCTAAAGATTTTAGATGTTAGGTGGAAGTTTGCCATGTCCTCCCCTCTGCAGGACAAGAAGGATTTTGTTGTGAAGCGAGTGAAGCGGCTGCTGAAAGCCGGCGTTGTCTCAGCCTTGGCCTGCATGGTGAAAGCTGACAGTGCCATACTGACAGACCAGAGCAAGGAGCTCATCGCCAGGTACCTGCTGGGTTTTGCCTGGGATAGAGTGAATTGCAGAACCTTTGTCCTGTCCCATGAGGGAGGTGGGTTATTGCTGTTCCAGTGAGTGATGCTGTGTTTTTGCAGGGTGTTCCTTGCATTGTGTGATGACCCCAAGGACCGTGGGACCATTGTCGCTCAAGGTGGTGGAAAGGTGATTCCTCTTCTACCTGCAGCCCAGCCTGATGGGCATTAAATGTCTGTTGGGATCCTGTAGAGAGGGAAGGTGGTATTTAATGCTTTCCTGTGTGTTAGGCCCTGATTCCTCTGGCTGTGGAAGGCACAGACGTTGGCAAGATAAAAGCTTCTCACGCTCTGGCAAAAATTGCTGCTATCTCCAATCCAGACATGGCGTTCCCAGGAGAGAGGGTAAGTTTTAAAACAAAAATCAAGTGAGAAACCACTTGTTTTGTTTTGTTTTTCAAATGAAAATTGCCAAGATCTGAGAGCTGGAAAAGCAGTAACACCTCTTGTTCTCAGGTGTACGAAGTGGTGAGGCCCCTCATCAGCTTGCTGAACACTGAGAGAGATGGGCTCCAGAACTATGAGGCTCTCCTGGGGCTCACTAATTTCTCAGGAAGAAGTGATAAGCTTAGGTGAGTGCAGCTGCTGTTTGGGCCTCTTCTTTGTCCAGCTGCTTTGTCAGGAGCAAATGTGAATTTTACCTCAATGCTTTTCCCATAAGATTGGGAAGAGTGGTTAATTTGAGCTGCCTTTGGCACAGCTATAAAGGTCTCTAAACAAAAAGATTCATAAAATAGCCACTAAGTAGTGTTTTTCCTCTGGAAAGAGGAAAAATAGTGTGAATTCAATTTGCATTAGGTAAGGAATGACCCAAATATCATGAATCCTAGTGCTGTGGGCAGATCTGTTTCAAGCCCTCCCATGTCTCTCATCTGTCTGCAGTTAATGTTTTAGGTTGATTATAGGAGAAGAGAAAATGGTTTCAAACTAACAGAGGGCAGATTTAGGTTGGATTACAGTGTGGTTGTTTACAGTGAGGGTGGTGAGGCACCACATGGGCTGCTGAGAGTAGGGATGATGGCAGTACCTGCAGACCCCCAGGGTCAGACTGGAGGGCTGTGAGCACTGATGGAGCTGTGGGTGTCCCCTGTGCACTGCGGACAGTGGGACCAGATGGCCTCTGGGGGTCCCTTTGAACTCAAACCATTGCATGATTATCACATCTCATGATGTGTTTTGATTCCTTTTCCACACAGGATGAAAATAGTCAAAGAAGGGGCATTGCCAGACATTGAAAACTATATGTTTGAGAACCATGACCAACTCCGACAGGCAGCCACAGAATGCATGTGCAACCTGGTGGTCAGCAAGGAGGTAACTGCATCTCAGGCCTGGTTGCATGCAGCAGCACCTGAGCCACCTCGATGATGCATTCACACTGCATTGATTCTGTGGCTTTTCTTCAGGTTCAAGAGCGGTTTGTGGCTGATGGAAACGACCGGCTGAAGCTGGTGGTGTTACTGTGTGGTGAGGATGATGAGAAGGTCCAGAAAGCAGCAGCAGGAGCCCTGGCCATGCTTACAGCAGCACAAAAGAAACTCTGCTCAAAGATGACTGAAGTGGTAAGACCATAAGTCTAACCATAAGTCTAACTGCCAATGGTGTAGGCATAGCCTTAAATGCTTCTCTTAAGGAATATGTAATGTAGCAGTTGTCCAGTGAGGAACTTAGCATGCATGCTCCTTGTTCACCCCACAGAAAGTAAAGCAACCTTTCTTAAGCCAACTCCTAAGGCTTCATCTTAGAGATGAAACCATTATTGTATAACTATTCTTCAAGTGAAGCCCAGCATATGCGTTGTCAAACAAGGTTAGGAATGCAATGTTACACCCTTAAAAGTTGGTTGAGGTAATCTTCAGACCAATACTAACAACATTTCCCCTCCTTAAAGACCACCCAGTGGCTTGAAATCCTGCAGAGGCTCTGCCTGCATGATAACATGGAAGTACAGCATCGTGGACTGGTCATCGCTTTCAATTTAATCAGTGCCAGCAAAGAGTTGGCAAAGAAACTGGTGGAGTCAGAGCTCCTGGAGATCCTGACATTCGTCGGCAAGCAAGAAGATGACCCCAAGAAGCAGCACATCATTAATGCAGCACGCGATTGTCTCACAAAGTGCATGGATTATGGGCTGATCAAACCTCTCTCTCGAGCATGAGGAAATGGAAAGTACCAAAAAAGGGCTGGGTGAGGAAAAAAACCTACTGAGAAATGTGAAGAACATGAAGAAAACTTCACCCCATTGCCAAGGCAAGAAATAGGGCTCGAAGAGCTTTGGTGTTTGGAAAAGGGGGCATTTGCATCAGAAGTTTGGGAAGGGCCCATCTGAGCTTTAGGTGCAAACCCATTCATTGCCCCCATTCAGCTGACAGTGCGTTAAGTTTCAGCTGTACAAAGAGTTGGTCTTTTAGGGGATGTGCCACGGGCTGCAGGAAGGAAACTCAGCTGAAATGAGACCAGTTCTGCAAGCACTCACAGCTCCGGGTTCAATGACAGCACCAGGTTTAATTGCCTCCCATCCCGTGGTCAGAAAATAAACGGTGTGCTTTTTTTGTTGTTCATTGTGGGTGTTTTTAAACAGCTTTAAGCAATGCACCAGTGTGAGGGTGGGGGATGAGCTCTTAATAAATGCACTACTTTGCTCCATGTAGAATCAAGAAGGCACCCGTCAGTATCACATTACAATTTTATTGTACAAATAGCTGCAATCGAGCAGAGATTCTTTATGCACGCTCTACAGAACACAAATAAGAGACCCTTACTTTAGCCTGCAGCACAGACTCGCCTTCCTATTGGCGAGCTCCTGAGTCAGTGAGTAGAACCGCGTGTTGCTATTGGATGTGAGCCGGTCGGGGGGCGGGACAAAAAGGGGAGTTCCTGTTGGGAGCATGGAGCGTGGGTGAGCGGGGCGGATCGGGGCTGTGATGAGCGGGGTCGGGCTGCAGAGCGGGTTGTGGGGCCTGGGAGGCGATCGGGGGACTCAGAGGAAGGGATGAGGGCCTGGATGGCAGGAATGAGTGTAGGGAGGACGTGGGAGCTGCAGTGCAGATGGGTGGCTTAGGGGGAAGGGTCAGATGAAGGCAGGCCTGCGGGCCATTGGAAGGCTGTTGTGGGGTTCTATGGCAGGCTTTCCCCCGGTGCTGGGCCTTCCTGGCACCTCAGCTCGTGGTTACTACATCTTTACTTCCCTACAAAGCATGCTTTAGCCTCTTACCTGTAACTGTAAGCTCTGCTAAGGAGATAGAAAATGCTGCACCTGTGGATGAGTGTAACACATAATCCAGCTCCTTCTGTCTGTTGCACTCCTGTGTATGAGATAGAGTTTTAATTAAGGGACAGTAATAAAAGGGATCTGTGTGTGCAGGATAAAGCACATGCTGGTTGAGCAGTGGTGTTTAGGAAGGCAAAATGGAGAGTTTTTTCCTGTGTTACCCTACCAACTTGGCTTTGTCACACATGCAGCTGAACACACAAGCTCTATGAAGAGGTGAAAGCAACCACACCGATGGCAGCAAGTATCATCTCTGCAGCACTGCTATGCCAGGGGGGTGGATATAAATAACAAGCAGGTAGACCACCAGTTATATACAGAGGGAAAACTCTTATATACAGAGAGTTATATACAGAGAGTTATATACAGAGAGTTATATACAGAGAGTTATATACAGAGAAAAACCAAACTCACCCAACTAGTGAAGGGGAATCTCTGCACTCCTCTTCATACAGCAGTCTAGGTCCAAATGAGCTGTCTTCCGTAGCTGGCTCTTATATGCACTTCTCTGGTTCCACCCCTTCTAGTCACGCGGGGAGCACAGAGGCAATGTCTGCTACCTGGACCAGCTTCAACCCTTCATTAGGTGTTCAATCATGACGTCAAGCCTTGGACTAACAGTTCCACTATGGTGGTGTTTTGTTTTTTGTTTGTTTTTTTTCCTTTCTCCTTTTCTAGAAGCAAACAAGCATCTGGAACCAGAACTTTTCTGTCCTGATTCCTGGCCTGGGAGCAAATTTCTTCTTGCATGGAAACAGATTTGCCCAAAGCAATGATGAGTGAAGAATTCTCTGAACTGGTATTGCTAAGACATTTTGTCTTTGCTCTGACCAGGGCATGATCACCTAATCTTCTCTCTGAGCTTATTTAGGTTAAAGTCTTATAGAGCAAACAACTCTGCTGCTGCTTGAAATACAAAAAAATAGTGAGAAAAAAAATTGCTTTTTTTTTTGGCAGTAGAAAAAATATTGATTTGAAAGCTGAGCTGTGCAAAGAGCTGTTTAGATTTGTGTATCTTGCTGCAATGCCAGGTTTAGTGCAGAGCTTGCAGTGAGAGAGATTTCTGGAGGGACCTATCTGATGTCATGAGACCCTCTAAAAGATACCTGGGTTCTTATGTACCTGTTGAGGTACCCAGGAGCAGTAACACCCAAAGTGCCTGGCAGGTGCTGAGGGGGTTTGAATTTCTATTTTTGAAAACACAGTAACTTTTCACAGGCACCTGATTCCATAGTTAGGAATAGGGGGTGGGTTGTACTGATCTGAATCCATGGGACTGCAGAGAGATGAAGTGCAGCCCTTTTGGAGAGGAGAAGAGGCTGAGCTAGTCAAACAAGTACAAGAAAAGATATGGGGCCACTGTAATGCAGTTTCTTTATTCTCTTCCAGGTTTTGGTGCCAGCTTTATATTCATTTCTCTCTGCTTGTGGAGAAGGAAGCTTCAGTGGGGGTATGTATGCAGGAGTGTAGCTACAGTGATTCTCTCCTAATGAGAACTCACGTGGTTTCTGATGAGGAAGTGTTGAAGGCAACTCAGTTGTTGGTGCTTTCTTAAGTGTCTAGATTTGCTAAGAACGTGGCTTAGCTTTGCTGGGAGCTCTAAAAAACATTTGCAAAGTCAGTTTCTTGACAATGATGTATTGTGCAACTCCAGTGCCACTGTTGATGTTGATATCGTGCACTGAGGATGCTTTGGTCATGACCATAGACCTCATGGTCACTATGCACATTGAAAGGTTGTTTTAATAAAGCTGGTGGTCCTTTACAAATAGATTTCTTGTCTGTCTTTAGACCTTACGGCATTAATAACACAGTGGAAAAGCAGATAAAATGTAATGTTTATGTAATTCACATTAGTTTCACAGCTTTGTTTTAGAGCATCAAACCTGAATAGATATTGATTTGTCTGTTAAGGACAGGCCAGTCAGAAGCAGTCAAATTCACGTTGGTATTCTTCAGCAACCTGCAGGAACATTAAACATCTACCAGGTAACTGCTAGCCTGTCACTGCTGTGGGCTTAATGCCCCTTTGTCAGATAGGCATTAAAGAGCTATTTAACATTCAAAAGAGTAATTACAGCTGCTTAGATGTGGGTTGTTCTGTGCGGGAAGGACAGCGCAGAATTTACCCATGTCATTTGTGCAGCAAACTTTGCTTCATGTCACAGAATGACCTGGGTTGGAAGGAACCTCAAGGATCATGAATCTCCAACCACCTGCCACAGGCAGTGCCACCAACCTTGTATCCACAACCATCATCTGCAAAGATGAACAACCAGCAACTTTTTTTCCAGTCATCAAAATTTTATTTGGGTTCTCAATCAAGAAAGAATTTTGCTTTATAAAAGCAGATAAGAGAATCAGACTTATTTAACAATTCATCGATTGGCACAGCTACTGCTTTAAATTGGCTTGTCATTTCTCTCCCTGGTGGAGAAAAGGTATCCTCCCTCTTCTATCCCTGCTTACATTTCAACTCTTATTCCTATAAAGAGTCAGAGGTTTTAGTTTAGAACTGTTGGTGGGAGTTAAGGATGTCTTTCAGAGGTGAGTAGGAGCAGACCTCCACGTGCAGCTCAACCCTTGAGCCCTTTTCCATCATGACTTTCTCCCCTTCTTTTGAGGGAGTCAGAGAGCAGTGTTCAGCTGCCCAGCAGTGCAACACCACACTGATTACCCAGCCACTATCTTCAGAGATCTCTGAAGCACAGGGCAGCTCTTTCAGCTCTCAGGAGAGTAAAGTTTGACCAGGTGCTGGAGCTCTGTGGTGTAACCTGTGATCGGGCAGCGCTGGTGAGTCTTCACATAATTATACACACAACGGTAGCAAAACACAAAGCCAGACGTGGACAAGGCTGTGGCATTGACTCGGACTTTGCGGCACAGAGGGCACACTGTCTTCAGTTTGGGTAAGAGAGCTGAGTCCACCTCGTGGTCGAGATGCACAGGGGGTGGGGGAGTGGGGAGTGCTGTCAGAGACTTGATAGTTTCTTGGTTTTCAGAGGAGTACCACCAGTCCAGGAACTGGAGGAAGAACACACAGACAGACAGGCCGGTGGACAGCGAGAAGGCGATGCCTCCCAAGGCTTTCCTCACTGCTGACTGCACTTGTGTTTTAATGCTGGAACAGGGAGAGAAGATACGGAGAAATAATCAGTACTGTGCATGAGTCCATCTGCAAACTGACAAAGTGTTGGGGAGAAAAGCACTGCTTTGTACAGGTTAACACTAAGCTGTGACATCAGCATGTCCCGTGTTGGTAACAGAATATCTGCTAAGATGTTTTTTCTCAGATCTTTGTACACTAACAAAGCTTCAGGTCCTGTGCTAAATTCAAAGAGTTTGAATTGAAGGGCCTGGGACCACAAATCAATTATCTCATGGATCATCGTAATGTAGAAAAACCCCAAAACAACACAAAACAATCAATTTTATTACCACTAAATCCCATGAAGCTAATCCCTACTACCTGTTTCCATTTTTCACTACTTATATTCATTATGGAGTGTGTTTTGAGAGAAGGAAACTTAAATCTTGAAGGTCAATAACACTCTGGAATGCAGGTGCTGACATACCTGTGCGTTTGACTTGAGGCTGCTACAGTCAGTTTCTTCTCCAGGGCCTGGATATCCTCTGCAGTCAGTCTCACCAGGCGAACTCCAGCCAGCCGCAGCAAGGGGGAATGATGCTGAGCCTTCCCAAGGATGTAGCACAATTGCTGGATGAGAAACCAGCCCTCCCAGGCCATGTTTACAAAGGGATAGGCAGCTAGAAAGGCTCGGTAAAAACGCTTCCAGGAGGATGATGGAGGATGGATGGAATACTCATCCTCTTCCCTAAGGCTGGACACGAGCTTCTCTAGCTTTCCTTTTAGGTAAGGAACGAGAATCAGCAACAGGAGAGACTTCCAGTGCTGCTTCTTTGGCAGGCCAGCAGTGGCCAAAGGTTGCTGTTTGCCATCTCCTGTCGGTATCCTCTTTAAGCTATAAAAGTTTTCAGAAAAGGAGGCACTGCACCTGGCCAGGTAGTGCTGCTGGAGCAGAAAATCCAGAAGGACGTAGATCTCATCAAACCTGCGCCAGAGGAGGCCGTACCGGCCAGGATTAGACTCAGCGAGCACCTGCATTGAAAGAGACACAACAGGGATGGATCTGGGAGTGCTGTGAGTTACGCCTTCAAGCTGCGTGTGCCAAAACTGCTCTGGTAGCTTGTGAGAATCATAGACTCATTACGGTTGTAAGAGGTCTTTTAGGTTTCTAAGTCCAAACGCAGCCCAACCCACCATTCCCACTGACCATGTCCCTCAGTGCCACATCTCTACAGTTCTGGAACACCTGCAGGGACAGAGACTCTCCCCAGTCCCTGGTCAGTTGTGTCACTGCATCACGGCTCTTTCAAAGAAGAAATGCTTAATATCCAACCTGAGCCTCCTCTGGTACAATTGATGGCCATCACCTCTTGTCTTATCGCTGTTACCTGACAGCAGAGGCCGACCCCACTTTGCCCCAACCTCCTTTCAGGCAGCTGGAGGGAGCGATGAGGTGTTTCCTGAGCCTCCTCCGGGCTGAACCACCCCAGTTCCCATCGGACTGTGCTCCAGTCCCCTCACAGCCTCCTTGTCCCTCTGTGGACATGTTCCAGAGCCTTCATTTCCTTCTTGTATTGAGGGCCCCAAATCCGAGCACGGCACTCACCAGAGCCGAGTACAGAGGGACGATCGCAGCCCGGCCCCCTTGAGGCCCCACACCAGTTGTTGTGAGGCCTGGTGGGTTTTCCTCAGGCCCTTACCTTGACCAGGTGCAGCAGGGCGGGCTTCACGGCCGCCATCAGGCTGTCCTGGGCCACCGCCTCGAAGATGGAGGGCCGATCATCGCCGGCCGCCTCGGCCGTCAGGTGGGCGCCCAACTCCGCCATGCCGTCCTCCCCGCCCCGCCGCAAGGGGGCGCTGCGACTCCCACCCCGTTGCTGTGGCCGATTTGGCGACGCTCCGCCTCCTCACCTCTCCCCTCTATGGTGGAGGGGCGCGGCCGCTCTAGGAGGGGAGAACTTGCTTCTCGTTCCTCGCGAGTCCTCCCGGCTGCTCCTTTCGCTTCCGGTTCCGGTTTTACCACCGCCCCCGCCCCGCAGCGGTGTGTCCGTTTGTCCGTCCGTCCCGGCGTGAGTGATGTCGGGACGTCGGGAGGGGGCGTTGGGAGGGACCGGAGGGGGGTCTGGTGGGGTACTGGGAGGAGCTGGGAGGCACTGGTGAGGCTTTGGGAAGGGGGCTGGGGTGAGGGTGGGAGGCACTGATGAGGGAATGTGGGAACGGGGCTCTGGGATGAGGCTCTGGGTTGGGGGAGGGATCGCTGGGGGTACTGGGAGCAGACGAGGGTGTTACTGGGGGGTACTGGGAGCGGGTGGGGGCACTGAGGAGACACTGGAAGGGGTTTTAGGAGAGGGTGGGGGGCGCTGGAGGGATGTTGGGAGGGGTGTTTGGATGGAGCGGGAAGGAAGTGTTAGGAGATGTTACTAGGAGGGGGTGGGGGCACTGAGGAGACACTGGGATTGGGTAGTGATCGCAGGTGGGGGTCACAGCGGGCCTGGGCAGGAGGGTGCAGGGTAGTGGGAGGGGCTGTGGAAGGACTGATGAGTGATGGAAGCGTTGGGCAGGGCTGGAGGCTGTGGGTCTGGGAGCTGCTGGGAGGTCTGGGGCTGCTCCTGCAGCTGAGGGGTGCTGGGAGAGCTCTGGGAGGTGCTGGGTATGAGGGCTGGGTTCCTGCTGCCCACAGGGGTTGGGACATGCCAGGTGGGCAGAGTGCTCAGGCAATGCTGTCCTTGTGCTGCTGGTTCTTTTCTCATTGGGTCCGACGTGTTTAAATGTCACATTGGGCTTCTGGAGAAATTCCTCTTCCTTCTTGTTGGTGCATGGGGAAGGAATGGGAGCTTCTTGCTGCTCAGACTCCTTATAGCTGTTTCTACTTTAGCTGGTGGTGGTTGGACATGGATCTAGTAAGGAAAGAGTGACCAGCTTTAGATTTTCCCTAAAAATACGGGGCTATTTGTGACATTGTTGTACATTTTTTAGTCTTTACAGATTTAGGTTTGTGTACAAGGAGCTGGTATTTTCTTGGGTTATCTAAAAACACAGCAGTTTGTAATGCTGGGCTGTTTTGGTTTGGCCTTCAGCTGAGATTTGCTGTAAACCATGTGGAGTCGTCTTAGTGCATGAGACAGACTCAGCGCTGCTAACAAGCTGTCTGTTAACAATGTGTGAAGCGGCTCTGCCGTAGATGAGGCACAAAATCTGTGTGCTCTGCTGGAGGAGAGCTGTTTTTCATGCTTATGAGCTGAGTCTAATCACATTTTTGTCTGTTTGGATGGAGGTGGTGAAGGCAGGTGCTGGGCCTGAGTGGTTTTATCACTCTTCATGTTTCTAAATGTGATCTGAGGTCAGAAAAAAGCAGCAGAGTGTCCCGCTTTGGGATTTAAAGGTCATTATTAAAATCCAGTGAGGGTTTTTTTTCCTGTGTGTGGCTTTATATAACTGGGATGATGTATGTGGTGGTGTTGTTCTATTTTTTTTTTTCCCCTGGATTTTCTCTATAATCTGCTCTTTTGATCACTGTTAAAGCAACGCTGGATCAGCTCAGCTGGGAGATGTGCTCCTGGTTGACAGATCTGCATTTAAGGCAACCAAGAACAGCATGGTGATGCTCACTGCCTTCTGTGTGGCATCCTGCCGAGCGCTCTCATAGAGAAAAATACTTAAGTGCTCTTTAGAGCTGGGCTGCAGTCTGAGGGACTGTGTCAGCATCAGCACTGCTGAACCTCGACTGGGTTTGTAGTTACAAGAGGTAATGGGGCAGGTTGCTTATCTACTTGGACAAGGCGGTGACTGCTCTGCCTCACTGTGCTGTGGGGCATGTTAAGGGTGATGGTTGTTTTGGGGGGAAGAAGATGCTGGCTTTGGTTAAGGGGTGAGGAAGGAAAGTGTTAAGAAACAGCAAGCTGGTTGCACAGCTGGGCAGGGTCTTGGGCTCATCCTCTTGGTGCTGAGCCAGCACACTGTGAGCAGTATAGAGGCAGACAGGCTGCATCTGGGGGAGAAATTACTTGCTGGCTTTGCTTGTAGCACTTAAGGGTCATAAAGGTACATTTAAGAGGAAAGGAATTGGACAATAGGTAGAAAAAGGATGGGGGAAAATAGGAGAAAGCATGTTTTGGTTGTTTCTAGGGTCATGGATTCTTAGCGCCCATGCATCAAAAACAGTAGATCTGCCCACTCCTGTGCTTGTTTGTCAGCCTGTACTTGAGAATTGTTTGAGTCGTGTTTGTCACAGAGCTGGCAATTGCAGGAATGAAATGATGGATCTCCACATATGTTTGGGCAATCCCTGTAATGTAATGTATTGCTAATTTGGTTCTGAGGAGCAGGGAAGTGTTGGTGGGACCGTTCTCTGTGAAGCACTTGCTGGTCCAGTCCACAGACATGCAGTGCAGCACTGAAATAATAACCTCATGTGAGTGTCACAATTGGGATGGGAGATCTTGGTGGAGAAAGATGCCAATTTCAAGCTTAAGAGAGCTGAAAGGTAGAAGGTTTCCTATTCAGCCTGTTGTCAGCTTCCCATCCTGTCTGATTCTTGTCTTATTCTTTTCAGGTGTCTTAAGGAACTGGAACCATGACGGACTCCAAATACTTCACGACCAATAAAAAAGGTTGGTCTTAAATGGGCATGGTGGATTGGAGGTGGCCAGGGGCTATTTTTACATGGCTTTTGTAAATGCATGCTGAAGAACTCCTGCTTTTTTGTTAGCTCTGTCCCTGTTTCTCATCTTAGTCGTCCAGGGAAAAACTTCAGAAGTAGGTCACGTGGTGGTAAAGGATATAACTGATGTAATATACAGATCTGTGGTGCATTAATTGACCCACATTGATGCTTTTTTCAGTATCAGAGAACGGCACGTTAGGATTTGAGTGCAGTTATGGTCAGAAACAATGAATTCGTTATGGGCTAATGAGTTCAGGACTGAGGATGGTTGCTCAGTTGGGCATCACAGGGTTATGGTGATTGAGAAGGATTACTATTTAAGGCAGATGCATATGTCTCTGTCTCAAGCTGACACATAGGTAATGGAGTTTCCCATTGCTGCATCCTCCAAAACTGCAGTGAAATGCCTTTGTTTTCCATGTGCTGCATTTGACATTCCCTTGGCTTTACAATGTGTGCTGTGGTCACCTCTCCTTGGGAGAAACAGCAGCAGCTGAAGACTGGAAGGGGTTCCTGGGGCTGTTTTAACCATTTACCTGCTTGCTTTGCTGGAACAACCCCAGACAGATTCTTTTTTTTCCCCCGAACTAGTTCTTAAACAAAGTGCTTTTTATCCTGGCTCTTGCTGGCTGTGATTTAAGCTTCATGTTGCTCATCGCCTCTCCCGGAGATGTAGAAAATGGTTCATATCAATCTCTCCTTCTCAGGATGGCTGAATGTTTCTAATGAATGCTTGCCAGTGAAAAAATCGACAGTGTTGATCTATTTATGAGCTCATTCTGAAGCTTAATGAAACATAAATTAAGCAAATACAGTTCGCTCCTTTCTGAGGAGCAGCTCTGCATGTAAGTTCAGTCCTAAAGCATCAGCCAAGTGTGTCTGAGATGTCTGCAGGAGCCTGAGCTGTACCGAGCCCTGTTGAGCAAGCTGCTGCTGGCTGAGCAGCGCTCAGGGCATGAGCTGTGTGAGGAATGCCCTCATTGCTTCCTTGAACAGGAGGCTGTGGTCACTGCACTCTGTTCTTCAGAACAGGAGCCTCTGTTTTTCTTGATCTCCGTGTTAGTCATCTTCTGTAATGGGAACTGCTGCTCTGACAAAGTGGTATCAGTGTGTAGGAATTGAGAGTTAGAGGACAGGATGTGTTTTATCGAAGACATTTTGTTGTTTGTGAGGAATGTGTCCTTCTCAGCCTGTGGTTTCTGGTGTAATACTGGTCCTTCCTGGGGAGCTGTCTGTCACCAAGGAGCCTTATCCCTCCTGCAGCACTTGCTGTGTCTGGAGGAGGCCTGATAAGCTGCCTTCTGCATGTGTACTGTACTTTGCAAACTTGCTTTGCTGTTCTTGTGATCCAGCCTGAACTGACTTACCATGCAGCAATATCTGGAGGCATTCTTATCACAGAAAAGGCTTCTATGTTGACTTCAGAATTTGGGTGAGCTGTTATTTCTTGCTGCTTTTGTTAGTAGGAACTTTGTCTTTCCATCCTGAGAACAATTTATTCCACTGGACTAAGTTTGTGCTGTCTTGTTTTTGCTTACACATATTGCAGCATTTGTGCTGCACTGTTGTCTCTTATTCTGCTGTGGTCTCATTGCAGAAAGCAAGTGATGATGAGTAGAAGTTAAAAAGCCTGGGCAAAATCCCTACCAAAGTTGGTTTTATTCTGTTTTTGTTTTTCTTATGGGCACTAATCTGGTGTCTGCAGACATCTTTTTGTCCTAGTTTTATAACGGTTGCCTCCGAGAAACGTACTACAGGGCTGTGATTTAATGTTCTGGAAGTAGGAGAGCTGCAACATGCAGTGTGATTCTTGTTAACTGCTTTCTTTTAGCAAGGTTGCAGCTTTGCTTCTTCTTGGACTGTGTTCTCCATAATATCTGGCAGTTTCTACGTGCTCCTGTACTGCTTTTAAGGGAAAAACAGGCCAAAAGAGTAAAAAGTCATTTCATGCTGCCTCTGAAGCCTGACCTTTTTCTTTTCTAAGAAGGCTCAATCCTTTCTGCTTCCTTCCAGGAGAGATTTTTGAACTGAAGGCTGAACTCAATAATGAAAAGAAGGAGAAAAGGAAAGAAGCTGTGAAGAAGGTTATTGCAGCCATGACTGTGGGGAAGGATGTCAGGTAAAAGCAAATTTCTTCCACTTGTTGCATTTCTGGTTCTGCTTGTCATAGCATAAATTTACAGCACACTTTAAAATGAACATTTTAAAAAGAGGACCCTTGAGATTTCAGCATGGTTGCCAAAGAGTTGTGAATGGTTTGGGTTGGAAGAGAACTCTAAATATCATCCAGTCCAAACCCCAACATGTGCATTTACCATCCGTAGTGCTGATTCAGTGCTTTTCTCCCTCTTTGAGGTAACCAGGGAGACTTGCTTGAGTGAATGCTTGCTCTCTTCCGGCTTCCCTTGCTATTGGAATCTGCTGTCAAGTCGCAGTAGTCCTGGATTCATGACAGTAGGATCTGTTGCCACGGAAATTAAGAGAAGGTGGCAAATTTAGAATCATGACTTCATCATAGAATGGAGGAACACATAAACTGCAAGGGAGAAAACATAATGTTTTTGCCCACAACCCTTGACCTTCAGCTTTACATCTTTACAGCACAACAAAGAACTGCAGATGTCCTTGTGTAGTTTTCTGCTTTCCTATGCAGGGCTGTTTAGAGATTGATGCTTGATATTTGAGTGACACTCAGCTTAACAGTGTTTTACCTCCTAATCATGTAAGGTTTTGTTAGGCTGAAATTTGGCAGGTTCTTTGTAAGTGCCCTCCAGAACCACAACATTTTTAAGCATCTGTTTTTATTGTTGGTTAATTTCCAGGCCTGACATGATAAAGTTTCTTATTGGCTGAACTCTTCAATTAAAATACTTTAGAGAAATTGCATGGACTTTTACCTGTTTCAGGTGTGATTAAGTGAGCAAAGTATTATAAAACTGATTGCAAACTGATTAGGAAGGTGTATAGGGACTGCTGGGTCACAGCCTGAACCACTGATTGAGCACCTGGGGAAAAGGCCTGGTCAGCCCTGGGAGCGCAGGTGAAGGCAGTTCACCTGTAAGACTCAAAGGGTTGGAGCCTGGCTTGCACCTTTCTTAGAGCTCATTTTAAGGGTTGACTGTCACTGGGGAAGGATCTCTTTCTGAAGATCCCTCTTTGGCAAAGCTTTACTCTGCAAACCTGGAGTCTTCTGACACAGGTGAGCATCTTCCTCCCTTCCTTTATAGCAACTTCCAATTGTTCTGGTCTTTATGTTATCACACTTTTGTCATAACACCTTTCCCCTCGTATTGATGTGTTCAATTGCAACAGAAGGGAAGCGACCTATCATTAGACTGCACAATTAGAAATGAACTCTAGTCTTCTTGGCTTCTTTGATATTGTCTCTATCTCTTTGTGTATCCAGTAATCTCACTGCTGTTTCTCAATTCTTGTTTCGCTCTTATCTGTTCAGTTCACTCTTCCCTGATGTTGTGAACTGCATGCAGACTGACAACTTGGAGCTGAAGAAGCTGGTGTACCTGTACCTGATGAACTATGCCAAAAGTCAGCCGGACATGGCCATTATGGCTGTCAACAGCTTTGTGAAGGTAACTTGTTCCCATGGCTCATCAGAAAATGGCCCAGCAGAGTGACTGCCATGTCTCCTTTGTCCATCAGCCTTTCTGAGATGTTGTCTACCTCTGATTTTGTACTGGAGTCTCCGGTTTGGAGTCCAGCATATCTGGGTTCTGTCTCTCGCTCTGCCTCTGCTTACTGCAGAGGAGGTGACTTAAGTGCTTTGAAAATGGTTATGAGAAAGCAAGCTCCAGGAAAAACTGCTTTTATCGTTTCGCTAAGCATCATAGCAGGCTGCCTTCTGTCACTGGTAACAGAATGTATATTTTTCATCTTCCAGCCTTTGTAGTAGCTCTGTCATATGTACACCTAGTTCTTTGAATGCCTCAGCAGTGTGCAATGTGGAAAGCTGTTCTCTGGTGAAAATGAAAGACAGCGTGTCTGCAGTGTTGCTTTTAATTATGTTGTCAAGTTGCATCTCCTTATCTAAGAAATGTTATTTCAGTCCCATGTTATGTAAGTTAAAACCTGGCTTTTAGAAAAAGTTGGAGGTTCCTCCTAAAGCATTATGAAATCCCAGAAAGCAGGGAATGTGATCGTGTTGTGAGTTTCTGGTGTGGTGTGTGATGATGGAAGAGGTGAGGAGAGTCAGGCTGAGAGCAGCTCCGTTCTGCCCAGGACAATGTCCTTATCTCCTTGTAAAGGTTCTTGGAAAGGATGTTGTTCTGTCATCTCTGAAGTGTAATACTGTTGGAACAGGCTAACAAATATAGCCAGTTTTGCTTTTCCATTCAAAGAAATGTCTGATATCCTTTTTGGCAAGGTGAGGGACAGGCATTAGTATAGTGAAAAATATTGGCACTTGTATACCCCAGCTCACTGATTTACACACAGTTCAAAGTGGTGAATGCTCTGGTAAGAGATGTCACTTCTTCTGTCCTTTGAAGTGGATGCATTCAGACGCTTTTCATCTATAGGATGTGAAAACAGTGAAAGAGTGCATAGTGCTTCTTGGAGGTCATTTTACATCCATCCTATTATAACCTGAATGTGGAATGGAGATGCTCAGAGATGTAGATAGAGTGGGGGAGGAAATGACAAATTTTAGCTGTAAAACCTACTGAATTTTTAGTATGATTGTGTGGGTAAATTATGTGGGTTTGAAGGATAATCATCCCATCAGAAAAGCACCTCTAGAGTCACCTTTGGTGCTTGCCGTACTGCTTGTGTCTAGACCCGGTGGCCTGTGTGAAGTAGGCCTCAGTAACCATCATGTTGTATAACTGGCTACTTCTCCATTATATTCTTGGGTTCCTTTAGACTGAAAACTGTGTTTTGTCTGCAGGCAGCCTCTGGCAAGCCTTTGTATGGTGAGAGGTGCCTTTCCAGCATAGCTGTGCTTTAGGTTTGGCTGCCACACTGAGGGAAGCTTTGTCTGGGGAGAACCAAGGGACATAGAGATCACAGCGTCACTGTTATGGAAACTGTCAGAGCCCAAAAATGTTTTGTGACGGTATTGAATGTTTCTGTGAACCTGTTCTACCTTTTATCATCAATCTGAATTAACTGCCTTTTTGAACACACAATCCAAGAGAGGATGCCTTTTGTCTGAAATAAGAACAGCGTGATGCTGGCTGCGGGGAAAGATATTAGTGACGATTATTGCAGAATTGATGACTGTGTGTTCTTTGCAGGACTGTGAAGACCCAAACCCTCTCATCCGTGCTCTGGCCGTCCGTACCATGGGATGTATTAGAGTGGACAAGATCACAGAGTATTTGTGTGAGCCTCTTCGCAAGTGTCTGAAGGATGAAGACCCTTATGTCCGTAAGACTGCAGCTGTCTGCGTGGCGAAGCTGCATGACATCAATGCCCAGATGGTGGAGGACCAGGGATTTCTGGATTCTCTGCGTGACCTGATTGCAGACTCGAATCCCATGGTAATGTATATATCCTTGCAGTGCATTGCCTGAATTTGCAGCAGAGACAGACAATCAGGAATGTGAAGGTTTCTAATTGCAGTTGATGCACCGTGAGGAATGCATTGATTAGGGAATGCTTACTGCTTGAGAAAATAGGATAAGCCTGTTTGGGCTCTTGCCTTTTTTGTCTATCTTGAGTGCTGCAGCAGAAGTTTAACTTATGGTCTGATGACTCAGAAGAGCAGGGTGAGAAATACTTTTTCTGATGTTCCTACCACGGCTACAGCTCGTAGCCGTTGCCTCCTGCAGTGAGGAGGGTGGGTGAATTCACTCACTAATGCAGAGCACAGATCTGATGGGTATATGCTTAAAGATGTCGTGTTATGCGATTATTATGGGTATGACAACTTATTCTATGGCGCATGAATCAAACCACATAAAGCAAATTGCTGCCCTGGGGTTACTATCATTGGGCAGCCCTGGATAAGTCAAGGGTGGGTGGTAAGGTACTGACCCTTCAGCAGGGAGTGAAGGCTGTGAGTACATTTCTTATGGCTTTTGAGTGGTGCTAAAACTGGAAGTACCTGGCTTTCACAGGCATAAATCAGTGAGTGGTGGTGCCAGCCAGAAGATAGAAGCACCTATTGCTGCAGTCTCTTTTCCAAGCTGTTCCCTTTTCTTCCCTCCTTGAATTTATTATGCCAGGCTTCTGTGTGCATACTCATGACTACTTGGAGGTTCTCCCTCTTCCTAAGTAATTTTGAGCTGCAAGGAGAACACCTGCTTTTTATAAATGCGATGCTGAAAGTGCCTTATGGCCTCTGAAGGTACTCGGTTGGGTTGCTTTAGATCCACTTAAATGCTGGCCCCTGACCTTCACTAGTGTGCTGGCAGTGATGGAGTGTTCTGTGAGCAGGGATATAACCTACTTCTCCTAGCCTGATTTCCAGCTCTTTAATTTTTTTCTGCTGATTTGAGCCTTGTGAATGTGAGCTGAGGAGCTTAGGCTTGAATAGATGTAGTACTTCAGGAGAAATATATAAGGTTTTGTTTGCCCTTTCTGTGTTTTGATCTCTATAGAGCTAACTGTTTTGGTAAGTGAACCATAGGCTGTTAGGAGAGAACCAATATCTATTTTAAAAGCATATTAATATTGGCTGAAATGAATGGAGAAAAAGGTAGAGATACCCAAGAGTAGTTTGTGCTCCATTTGCTAAATAAACCACCAAAATAACACAGAGGTGCCTAATAAAACATGATTAAATTAAACTTATGAGCTCTGTCTGGGTAATGAATGTGAGCTGGGATGGAAAAACCTTTACAGCTCTATCTTGGCTTAAACCCTACGGGGTCACAGAACCTGCATCGTGTCACACCTACCTGCTCGTCCTGAAGCTGAAAGTCCATGTCAGGATAATGCAGTTTGGAGGGGTGAAGAGGAGAAGCCTGTGGTGTGTTTTCAGATCAGCAGACTTCAAGAGGAATTGTGTGGCTGAAAATCAGTGTAATGTTTTCCAAGGTGGACAAGGCATTATATTCTTGCTTTTAAGGGGTGAGATTTTTATCAGCTTTCGGACTCCTATAGGTGCTGACTTAATATGCCACTTAAGCTGATTACAGAGCCTGAAAGTTCCTATTTTAGTTTGAAAAAGCAAAAGTGTCAGATATCAAATAAAGATTAGTGAAAAGAGTAGTATAGATACATCTATCCTTGTGGCGTATTCCTCTGCAAATGGTGCAACTTACCTAAACTCATTCATGATCTTACTATTATAAATGCTTCTCTTCTTTTAATGACTTGTGGAAATAGGCACATTAGGCATTTAATGGAGCAGAATGGATGTTAGGAAATCCACACTTGCTCTCTGTTCTGAAAAATGATGATTTTGTGCTGGAGTTGAAAAATCCTCACGTTGAAAAATAGTCTTCGAGAAGGGCTTGGTTTGACTTTGTAATTGGCTGCCTCCAGCACATGAGCAAGCACTATCTGTTCAAGCTGGATGCTGAGCTGAATAACAACTCCATCTGTGGCTTGCTGATTGCCTTGTAATTGCGTGGAGATCAGAGTGCATGCTTCTCTCTCTCTCACATCACCCTCATTGTAAAGGTGCCCAATGTGAAGCTGGAAGAAGCCTTGTCAGAACTATTTTTCTTTGTATTTTTAGAACTGGTAACTTATTGTCATGGAATCTCTTCTTCCCAGATGTGTCTCAAGGCAAACATTTTGTCTTCACTGCTCAGCATTTCCTTGTGAGAAGCTCAGCAGAACCAGGCCTGGATGAATATAAAGCTGGGGCTGGCTGCAGGAGGTGGGAGATCAGTCTCTTATGTGTGTGAAATCGTTCAGGGGACAACCACTCTTCCTTTATCCTCATTCTGTGTTCTTCTGGTGCTTGTGAATCGCATCTGATGGCTTTGAGAACACTGCACACCCCCAGCCCTGGTGATGGAGAGCATGGCCACAAGATGGCAGCAGCTCAAAGCAGAACCAAATCTGTTCATGGCCGCACACCTTGTTTTGTAACTAGTTCCCTTCTGGCTTGTATCACTGAGCTTCATGGTTTTCCTCGGGAATATAAATATTAGCAGAAAAGCATAAGGGGAAATTCATCTTGAGCTTTACTGGTCTTTTAGTATTTGAATGAACAACCTCTTTCCAAACACTTCTGATCCTTGACCTTCTAGGATAACTCTTAACCCATGGGATAATTTCCTTGTCCATCTGCATTAGCCATAAGGCTCCGCTTTGCTTGGTCTCGCCTTCACTCAGTTCTCTTATAGGTGCTGCTGGGATTTTAGTTTCTTGTCGTGTTTCTTTCTGCTATTCTGCTTTGTCATTGTGCTGCTTTGGGTGTCAGCTTCTACAGGTGTTGCTGCTCTGCTCCTGTGTTTTCATGGGCTGTATAGACATACCACTTATGTGCTGTTCAATAGCGTGGTGTAAAACATGACACCTAAACATCCCAGTTTATTGGAAGAAGCACTGTTGAGAATCAATATGGAGTAAACCGGGATCATGTAACAAGATAATTAGTGAAGACACCAAGCATATGGAATGGGTTTACTCTTTTGTCGAGCCTTTTTGCATTTGTTTTTAATAACCTGCAGTGAGATGAGGGTCTCTTGAGCCCAGACAGTGCGCAGATGTGAGGTTCATCTTGATGTAGTCAGAATCCCCTCTAGCAGTATTGAGTTTCCACAGCTCACAGACTAGACTGAAAGCCCACTGATCTGTATCACAGTGCTTTCTTGTCTCTCCTGCTGTGACTGCAAGCTCCACAGGTTCCTTCTCTGCCAAACAGAACTTCGTATATACATTTGTGCTTCCTGTATGGCATTATGGATGAAAAAGGTCCTCACTTTGTTTTTACTAGTTGCTGGCAAGCTGTGTGTCTGTCTGAGACTGTATCCAGGGGCATGAGACTGTTCAGAAGCAGTTCTACCTCCTGGGCTGTCCTCTGCTGTATGCTTTACAGCAATGCTGTTCCCCCTTGTGTAATAACATCAAGAAACTGCTGGGGGTCCTCTGAGTCCCAACAGGACTTTGTAGGTCTGCTCTTGAACAACTGAGGGTGGAACATCATCTTCTTCTTATGGCGCTTTGTAGAGCACTCCTGGCACTTACCTCTCTATCTTTCTTTTGGAGAAGATGAGAACTTTCTATGCAGAAGGGCTGTGGTTGCAGAGGAGCGTGTATAAATAGGGGTATGTTCATGTGTATGGTGGAATGCTTAAAAGAGGCGATGTGGGAGATGAGCAGGGAGTTCAGAGCCTGCTTTGCTTGCGTGGCTGTTCTGCAGCAGTCAGACTGCAAGGACTTAAAAGGGGAAGAGGGGAGAGCTGCCACCCTGCGCTGATGGCAGAGCTTTAGGTTGGGGTTTAGGGCTGGGTCAGGCTGACTGAGCAGTTCTCCAGGTTGTCACCCTGAAGAGATCTGAAAGAACTGTGGGCCTCTATGCAGGATCTGTTTTTGGAGGTAGGTTGAGAGATGCTGATTTGGGGTGGATTCTGTGACAGCCGTATTTTTCCCTTCCTTCTGAGCTCTCTCATTCTGGCAGAGATGCAATGTGTTCGTACAGTAATGCATGGATTTCCACAACTCCCAGGAGTCTGTCCTTACAGGACCCCTCATTTATAAGCCTTAATTGACAAATTCATCCATCGGAGACCTGTTTCCTTCCAATTACTGAGTGTGTCTAATTTCCCAAGTGTTACTCTTGCCCAATAGATCATCCTAGAATCTCTGATATCAATCTGAGCGCTGGGGAGTTTTGTTGGTATGTGCCTAGATGTTACACTTCCAATCAGAACAGACACTTCTAGCTACTGACCAGCACTGTTTGTCACAATACTCTGTAGCTGTGATACTCTGCTACCCCCCCCTCCCCGTCCTCCCACTGTCAGGGCTAAATAAGGTATTGACTGGTGGGCTCTCTTTTAAATAGGCTGCTGTGGTGAGAGAGCCCTGTTTGCCACTGGATGGTGCCAGTGAGAGCCTCTGCAAGGGAAATTGCAAGGGGCCTTGAAAAAGCCTGGGAAAGAACCTTTTCTGGTACGTGATAGGTGCTTGATCCTCGGGGTTCTTGGGGAAGCATGGTTTCCTTTCTTACACCTAACAGATCCTGATGCTGCAAGGACCACAGAGCAGGAGCAGCGTCCAGTCTGCTGCAAAGTGCTCTTTTTCTGCAGTTCCTCATAGGAGCAATGAAGCCTAAAAACCACTGAGGATGAGCTCATTGTGGGGAACATAACGCTTCACCTTCCCTGCCATTGCCACCTCCAGAAAGATTCATCCCACTTGCAAAAAGCAAGCAGGAGGTCTTTCCCATGCCACCCAGGCAATTTGCAGCTCTCTGGTCAGGAACTGATTACTTATCCAGCAGTGTGGTTCCAGAGCTTCAGGTACTGAAGTACAGCCTCGTAGAGTGGAAGTAGTGGAAGATGAATGCCTTTCTTAGAGCCCTGTGCAGGTGAGCTGCTACTTTCTAAGGCTATATGTGGACTGAGGACATGTTAGCCTCCCAGGGTTTTAATGTGGAGCTATATTATGCATTACATATTACACGCATTAATTTTGTGGAGCATTTATACAGGCTTTCTGATTTACTCAGGCCATTTTAGATGGTCTTGGGCCGTTTCTAGGGATGCTAACTTAAAGGGTGCTTGTAGATGAAAAAAATGTGGCATAAGCAGAGCTGGGGTGCCTAGCATTTAAAGGAAAGAGCTTGTCTATGTTGGTACCCATTAAGGACCTTTCAGACACGCTGTATCACCTGTGCTGTGCAGACAGGTGATATACACATCCATGCAGGTGCCCTCACCACCCTGCTGGGAGGCCGTGCTCAATGGCACGAGCACACCATGCACGCTCAGTGTGCTGCTGGAAAATGTCAGCACCTCTCTGTGTACTCAAAAACATCACGTGGTGCCTGGCTGTCTCGAGGCTGGGAGCCTCCGGTGAGGTGGGGAAGGCTGCCTTCCCTCTGCATCTTTTCAGAGCCCTTTGTTTTCTTTCTTTTCTTCCTCATTTTAATGGGATGGTGTGCCAGAGGTTCCCATTAAGCGGCAGAATGTTGTATTTCATTAACTACATTATACACTTGGTTTGATTTCCAATTAGCCTGGGATGCCAGCACAGTAATCAGATTGCTTTGACTGTTTGGTGTTCTAGATCCGCCTAGCTTCCCTCCCGTCCCCCCCCATCCCCTGCAAAGCTTTTCCGTGTGGGCTGGCAGGCAGACACTCAGGTTTTCACCCACCCCCTTCCCTCCTTGTTGATGTATTTTATACCATTTGCTCCGAGCGAAAGGTTTGAGCTGCCAGAAGGAATAACTGGCAAAGCAGAGCTCCGAGCTCTGCAGCTCCCCGCAGGTTGAAGCCAGGCTCTGGGGCTGCAGAGGGTGGGGGTTGTCTGTAGGTGGGTTTAAAAATGTGGAGTTCTCGTTAAATCCGTAGCACAGTTTTAAGCGTAGGGTTTATTTTTTAATAAGAGCCTGTGTGATTTAGTTATCTTGATACCAATGACACTTTTCCAAGTCTAAATTTGTCAGGAAATTCCAGCCAGAAAGCAAATTTATTGTCATTCGGCTCAACTGTGCTCTAAAGGGATGTTGCTGTGACTGCATTTGAATCGTGTTGACATGTACCCCGGGCGGATTATTTTAAATTAGCAAGGCAGGGACCTCAGCTGATGATGGTCGTTACTGTTTAATTTTCAGTCTGCTCTTCATTTGTACTTTCTGGTTGTTTTTTTAGGCTGATTTTCATTGGTTGGGATCTGTGAGCTGTGGTTGATTACACGTCGTTTTGCAGTGCACGTCCTCATGTATATGGCCTTATATAACATACAGCATATTTGTTCAGGCTTTTCTTTTTTTTTTTTGACTTTTTGTTATTGTAGAAAACAGTGCTTTACAGTGCATACTCCATTAATCATTGTCTCAGTTCTGTTATGATGCATTTGCATACAGAAATGAAGTTAAATTACAAGTTAAAGCTTTGCAAAGCTGTTCCTGTTCTTTGTTTGGATTCACCCGTCTTCAAGTAGCGAGCTATCCTTACTTCTGAGAGCCAAGAGCCCACGTGAGATGTTAGTTTGGCCTTTTTGTTTGCTTTGAGGTGGTGAAATAAGTCCTCCAGCCCTCAGCTGGTTTCTCATTGCTCGGAGTTGGCTGTGTGGTTTTGGAAGCAGAGGGCAGTGGCTTGTTGAAGAAGCCCATGGCTTGCTTTTTCTGCTCAGCTGATGTGACATTTGCTGTGAAACATCTCTGGTTCCATGATCAGACCTTACCTTACACCACATGTGAAGTTTTACCTTTACTTTCAGTATATTCCCCTGTACCATCATTATTTTCAAGGTGAAAAGAAACTGCTGTGTAACTCGTTTTATCACTTTGCACTTGTTAAGTAGATGGACTTCGTTATGTCATATTACTGTGCTAAGGAAGAAGAAGAATCAACCAAGTTGAACACTTAAAGTTCAGCATTTAAGTTGTAGATTTCCTTTGGCTTAGTACTGCTGAAGCTGATAGAGCATCCATACCTCCCCAGTAATGGCCAGCGCCCCGTGTTGTGGACAGCATTCCAGCTCAGATGTACATCTTGCCTGAGCCATGGCTTGGTGAGAGCTGTGGGCAGGATGGGAGCTGTGCACTGGGATGGAACCGTGCAGCTCTGGCTTGCTCTGCTCTGGGTTCTTGTCTCATCCTGCAGCCAGGACAGGGCCAATGAGGAGAGGTAAGCAGGCGTACTTGAACCAGTGTTTATGTTGGACCCGTTTCTGAAATCTGTTTTCATTTCAACTGTGCTGCGGCTGTGTAAAAAGCCTTGAAGATGCTAATTATTTTTGTTGGCATATTATAACACATCAATATGTTCAGTGTGAATCGCCAGCAATTACTTTTTTTTTTTTTTTGAATCAGCATTGCTTAAAGTTTATTGAAAATATTCCCCATCCCCTTCCATCTCCTCTTCAGGTTCATTTATCTTCATGTCACCAAGCTGACAGCAGCGCTGCTCTGCTTAGGTAGAAAGGTGAGGACCAGCTGTAGTTGCACACTAGGAGGCTATCCTGGCCAGTATGGCAGAGCTGAGCTGCTGCCCACATTTCACAGCCCCTTCTAGTCCTTTTTGTGATGCAAATTGGAGCCTGGGCAGCGGGCTCTTTGGGCATCATACTGTCTCATGCTCACACCTATGGGTGCTGCTAATGAAAACCTGACATGCTTCATCTGGTGGATTGACATTTAATGTCCCATCCTCAGCCTTCAATGGATTCCAGCATTTATGCTTCCATGCTAGTTGCTCAAAAGAGCCCCAGAAGATCCTAAAAGCAAGCAAGCCTTTGCTCACTGTGCTCTTTGGGTTGGAGTTGCTGCATTTTTGGGCATCCTCTGCATGTGGCAAACTCAGGGTGATAGAAATGGCTCCCTCTGCAAGGGGGGGAAGCTTCAGCACAGCTCCTTTCGCTTGTACTTGCTCCAGGGCTGAGAAAATATCCACGTGGTCTAATTATTGCAAGAAATCAGTGCCTGGCAGCTTGAGTTCATTTGCCAGAGCACAGCCCTCTTCTATAGCACAGCTGACAGGTACCTTTCTGCAGTGCTTTGGTTCTGTCACTTCCTTTTTGTTTTTTTTTTTTTTCCTCCATTGCATTTTATAAGTGTTTTCTCATAACGGTTTTGAAGTTTTAAGTTGCTTTTATGATTCGTCTCCACTTGAAAATTTCCAAATTATAATGAAATTAAAATGGTCTTCTGCTTCAGTTTGATGCTGTGTCACGTTAACCATTCAGGAATTAGGCAAATTAAATAATGTGACGAATAAGCAGCATATCTTAATAAGTAACTCATTAAAGCAGTATAGGAAGGGAGCAGTTCTGATTGCTAATGGCTTTGGTGACAGAAGGCTCACTCAGCTAATGAAATTCATCAAACTTGGATCGGAATCCTATCTCTGACCTCTAGGTGTGAAATGCAAAGCAATCAGCATTGCTGTGCTGCTGCAATGACTTTGGAATCCATTGCTTTAATGACAAGCAGTGATGGGAGCAATGCACAGAATTTCGTGCTTGTGCTGTTCTTGTTTTCAGTGTACTGTACCCAAACCCTCTTTAATCATGCAAGGGTTTTAATAAGATGCTCCTTTGACTTTAATCCCACAGAAAGTAATGTTATAAGGCCATGTTTGAGCAGGCTCGCTCAGTTGAGTTGGGGTGACATTGTATACCTTGTAGTATATCCCCAAAATATCTCTTCATTGGGCATTCTGATTTTGTGTGTCAAACTTGGGTTTAAATCTCTCTTCTGGTTTCATGTTAGGTTTTTAAGGAAATAGGAAAATCTTCCCATCTCTTGGATGGGTTAAGCCATATGTCAAAGGGCTGCCAAGGGGATCCTAGGCAAGAGGCATCCTTTCCTGAATGAGTACAGTAATTAGAGGCTTTGAGACCCTGACTGTGTCCTATAATTAGAATATCCTGAGTGGGAAGGAACCCACTAGGATCATCAAATCCTGCTCAATTTGGGCACCTGTTGGGAACAAGGAGAGATGATGCTTATGGGGGCTCGCCACATGGAAGCCTGGAGGCATGATGCTCTCATTCATCCATGTGGGCACTCTCTGATGCCATCGCTGGCTCTCTCTAAAATGATGTCTCAGATGAAGTCCTGGTCCCAGGTCCCCATTTTATCCAGAGACAACTTTAATTTCTGTCTAACATAGACAAGAACTCTTTCAGGTTGTGATTTCTCTAGCAAAATGCTCTTTACGACTGTGTTGACTTCTCACGTATCCTATGTTTGTCAGTAGCCCTTTCCAGCTGTGCTGCTGTTCTTTCACCTCTTCCCCAAGAGACTCAAAATTGCAGCAGAGAGTAAGGTTAAAGTCGGGCTTTGGCTTCTCAGAATTGTTTGTAAGGCTGTACTGGGTCCCTAAAGGCTGCAATGACTGATGTGATGGCTGCAGCTGTGAACACATTCTAGGATCTCCAAGTTTCCCACTTGTAACCCATGCTAAACCCAAATTAATCCCCGTCAAGCCACTGAAGACATAGCAGCAAGGAAAGCATCTCCTTGTCTCTTCTTTTCCCAGGTGGTAGCGAATGCTGTTGCTGCTTTGTCAGAAATCAGCGAGTCGCATCCCAACAGCAACCTGCTGGACCTGAACCCTCAGAACATCAACAAGCTGCTGACAGCTTTAAATGAATGCACAGAGTGGGGGCAGATCTTCATCCTGGACTGCCTGTCCAACTATAACCCTAAGGATGATCGTGAAGCTCAAAGGTAGGTTTGATCCTGCTCTCATGGGGTGATTTGGTAGCAGAGCACTTGCAGACTTCTGGCATTGTCACCTCTGTGAGAAAGGCTTGTAAATAACAGGACTGTGTGTTCTAGATCTCAAGCAGTACAAACAAACCTTGATGTAGAAGTTCAAAAGTGAGGTGAGCCTGGGGGATTTGGGCTGTTGCTGGTGACCCGCCACTTCCCATTGCACAACCGGTTTCTGTTTCTTGCTGCTCTTTTGTGTTTTCCACATAGGTTTGAGGGCTTCCATAGTATTTTTTCCAACTAAAAGTTAGCTTGTGGGAGAACTAAAACCAAGTTAAGAAACAACTTCAAATTCTCCTTTTTTGCTTCTACTTTCAACTCTAATAACTAAGCTACATGTGGAGACCTTAGGCTTACGTAGTGTGCTTCAAACCTCTTCCTGGTCTGTCTGAAATCATAAAGTCAGATTTCATACCCAAAACAACAAGGAACCAGAAAGGACGATTACTTCGGAATAAGGGAATTCTGAGACTTGATGTATTCTACGTTGAAACTTGAATGGAGGGGGGGGTAAGGAAGGGGCACGAGCCCATAAACAAAATTTGGTCAGACCTGCACTGATTTGCTGTATTTCTTTGGTGACTCTTCGTTTTGAAGCATAAGAGAGAACCCAATAAAAGATTTCTGCCAGAAGTCTTGCTGCATTTTTTTTCCACCTCCCTCCTTCCTGTGCTTTAAGATTTTGTGCTAGAAAGCAGATATTAATGAGTGCTAGCAACCTGCAGAGATCTCCAGAGTGTCAGGCCAGCATTATCCTGGCTTTGTCAGAGAGGCACCACTAGTTTGAGCAGCTGTGAACGTGCCCGAGTTCCTTATCCTTAATTCTGCCAGAGCTCTGTACAAAACTGGATGGGTAGTACTGACTCCCACTCCTTTCTGTGGAGCTTGACTCTTAGAGCCTGTCTTATTTCAGATTGAAGAATGGCAGTGCCTGCCTTCAGACTGTTCTCCTTTACAGCAAGGCTGGTGTCACTCTCTCTGCACATGGGGAGGCTGAGGCACAGTGAGATGAAGTGGCTTTGGCTTTGCAGGTTATCTTAGGTAGTGGCATCTGAGATCTGCTCTGGTCTTATTTCAGCCTCCTGTGCTCTTCCCTTATCCTTGCTGCCTCCCTTTCAGGGTGGCTGAAAGCAAAGCTTTCAGAGAGGGTAACTTTATGGAGGCACAGATGGGAATAAGATTGTTCTGGGGTAGCAGTGTGGCTGGAAGAATTTGAGCAAAGTATAGCGGGAGAGAAACTTGAAGCTGTGAAAGAAGTCATTCTTCTTTGCTTCCTGCTGTGTTCAGGAAAGCAAGGCTGCCTGTTCTTTATAAACAAGAAGAAGCAAACGCTTCTGACCTGAGGAAGGTGTCTTTAGCTGTGTGCATTCTTCAAAATTCGGGTAAGGTGTGAAATATTTTGAGATTTCTGGATTAAATGTGAACCCCTCATCTGCTCCCCCCCAGTATCTGTGAGCGGGTGACCCCTCGGCTGTCCCATGCCAACTCAGCAGTGGTACTGTCAGCAGTGAAAGTTCTGATGAAGTTCCTGGAGCTTCTCCCCAAGGACTCAGACTATTACAACATGCTGCTGAAGAAGCTTGCCCCTCCGCTGGTTACCCTGCTGTCTGGAGAGCCTGAAGTCCAGTATGTCGCCCTTAGGAACATCAACTTAATTGTGCAGAAAAGGTAAAATCTTATTTCCTGGATGTGGGAGGGCATCTGCTTTACCTTCTGCTATTTCCATACACGCAGAACTGCCTTTAGTTCAGGTTCAGCCCCCTCAAGGGATGGATTAAACAGTCTTGTGACTCTGGTAGCTTACATAAGTTGTGTCGTTGCAGAGCACTCGTGATACCTGTGTCACACCGTGCTTTGTTACCTGTCTTTTTCTCTTCACTGCATTTGAAGTGCACTGAGAAGTGCCCTCCCACCAGACTGTAAAACAGATTGCATGCAGGGAGGAGAGTGTAACTGCACATGGGTCACAGTGACCTGTAGAAACTCGGTGTGCCTTATCCTATTTGTTGTTTAATGCAGAAGAACCGTGCTGGTAACATACCAATGTGCAGCATGTTGTTTTTTCACCAGTTTACTTCCACTTGCTTAAATGCTGCCTATCCTTACTGGAAAGGTGGGACAGCACTTTGTGGTTGTGTGTGCATGGCAGAGTTACTGTGCAATGGCAAGTGAAAACAGCAAATGAATTTGTCAGTGGGATCTACATAAAGATCTTTCACTGATGACACTGATAGGCTCATTAGTGCATAATAGCATTGTGTGCAGTGCTTGGCTCAGCAGTTCAAATAGATGAGGTAAAAGATGTAGATGTGGTTAGATGGACCAGATAAAATGGAGCCTGTTGTTTTTACCAGTCTTGGGTGAAACAGTGTTATGTTCCCTTCAGGCCTGAAATCCTGAAGCAGGAAATCAAGGTGTTCTTTGTGAAGTACAACGACCCTATTTACGTCAAACTGGAGAAACTGGACATCATGATCCGCCTGGCTTCTCAAGCAAACATTGCCCAGGTCAGCTCAGCAAGTTCTAACAGATCCTGCATGTGTCCCTCTGGTCTCTGAGAGAGAATGTGCAGCTATCACCCATGTTGTCCCACTGTTAGGCATCAATTTCCCTGTGCCCTTTGCATGGAAGAACTGGAGTTTTCCCTGTAATTTCAGTGGAGGTACCAAGTGTTGTGACAATTAGGTAGATCATTTTACAGATTATGATTCCAGGTGAAAAGTTCCTGTCAATGAGTCGCTGCTAGAGCTGAGGTTAGAATAGGAGGCTTGTTTCCAGTGAGAGAGGTGTGCCTTTAATGGAGGCATTCTGAAAGGTCAAACGTTACTGAAGTGTGAATTTCAAGTCTATTACTTAAATAGTTACACCCTTGCATAGGCACTCTGCAGAGCTAAAATAACCTTCATCTTGCTTAACTTGCTTGCAGAATGGGAACTTCACAAAGCTAAGCTGAATTGAGACGGCTTTCTAGTTTAGATTCTCTTTGAATTTAATGTAGTTTAATCCAAAGCCCTTAAATAAAGTAAGTGTTCTTGAGTGCCACTCTGGTCACAAGGCCTAATGCTAATGCAGAATGATTAATGCCTCTGTTTAATGCTATTATTGTCCTATTCTAATTATCAAAGAGCAGCTTCATTTAATGTGACACTTTTAAGCAGCTGTCTCCACTGTGTTCTCCTTGTCTGTTTGGTTTTTGTTTGGTGTTTGTTTGTTTGTTTTGAACAGAGCAAGGTAATTCCATGCCCCTCTTGTGCTGGCTATGTGGAAAACATTTTAAAATGCAGTTTCCATGAGAATGTAGGCTCCACACCAGATTTAATGCCTAGTGTTTAGATAATGCAGGTTGTCTGGATGAAAGGCAGTGGTGTCTGGAGGACAGTGTCTCCATCTGGGATCTGCAGAGAAGCAAATAAATCCCTTCCTGGTTCTGAAGAGGCATTCCTAAAAACAGCTCAAGCTTTGTCAGAAACGCATGCTGAAGTGAGACCCACTGAGAGCAAACTTCTGCTCCCTTCTTCCCCATGCAGGTTGTTGAGGCACCCAGTCTCCGTGCCTTCTGTATGAAGCAACAGACTGCTTGTATCCGAGGCTCTCAGATTCAGGCAATATTTGGAAAGCACAGACTACTAAACATGAGTGCTAAGTGTTGTGCAACGTAGATCATCCAAGGAAATAACAGGACTTCAAAACGCAGATGTCCTGTCTTCTTCTTGTAGATTTATTTGTCTGCAGTCTGGCCCTTCAAGGCTTCTTTATCTTGTCACTGTTCAGAGTGGTTGGCATCGACTACGGATTTTTTTCAAACAACTGTCTCACTTTGTGCTGTCTCACTCCTCCTTTGCCATCTCTTTTTGACATCACCATGATGTCATGTGTGACATGAGAAGCTGAAGCGTGAGGTTTTGAGAGCAGATAGGTCGCATGGGGCATTTTTGTTAACGATTTCTTGTTTTGAGGTAAAGCAGCTTTTTGCTGTAAGATCCAGGTGGGTCTTGGTGTGAGCCCTTGTTCAGTTTCCATTATCAAAATAACTGAAATAGAGGCATAAATCTTCAGAGGAGACAAATCTTTATGTTGTTACTGGTCCCTCTGTGTTCCATGATGTCTTTGAATCCCTCTTTGACCCAGTAAGGGCGTGTAGGTTCATCTCCATGTAGAAAGGAGAGAGGAAAAAATGATGAGCTTTGCATGCAGTTGATGTAGCGCAATAAGTACAATAAAGTACATAAGATCTGCATGTGTGGTATGTCAACCCCATGTCAGTGTAAGGGGGATTGCAATGGTTAAGTATAGCAGGGCTGATTTTGCCCCCAGCTGTTCGTCAGGGGAGCTTGGAGCCATCTTTTGGCTTCAGCCACCCTGAATCAAGTCTGCCTGCCTAATCCAAGCCGTATTTCCTCCTGACAGCATTGGTTTCAGAGGTAGAGATTGACTGCAGGGTTTGACAGCGTTAGCTTTGGTTGTGCCTGGTTGGCTGTGGAAGAAAACATCCTGCTTGTGTTCAGGTGTTTGGGTGACATCCCTTGTCAGACAGGTGTTCACTTTGGTGTGCTTTCTTTGCAGGTGCTGGCAGAGCTGAAGGAATATGCTACTGAGGTGGATGTTGACTTTGTTCGCAAGGCTGTTCGAGCTATCGGACGCTGTGCCATCAAGGTTGAGGCAAGTACCCGAGGCTTCAGATTTTCCATGCTTCTCTGACTCCAGAACCAATATTGAGATTCTTTGTCTTGTTCCCACATCACACAAGGCTTCTTTGCTCCTATGTTGGTGATTGGGTGATGTAGATCCATCATACCTGTGGGCACAGCCTCAGCAGAGCAACAGGGTTATGAGCTCTGGGTGACTATATCACAAGACGGGGGGTTGTTTCTCTCAGTCTTCAGCCTGCAAGCAGAGCTAGGCAGCAAAATCATCATGGATAGGAGTATGTAACTGTGCTGGCTTCAGTAGAACAGTGACCGCTTATTCACAAGGTCCTCCTTTAATCGCTGTGACCTGACCTTTCAGAAGGGGCTGGAAAAGAAACTGAATGCAGAAGAACTCAGTATTAAATGTTTTGTGTTCCTCCCCCATTTCCACTGAATAGAACACAGAGTTACGGAGTCTGGTTATGGAGTCAGCGCTGAAAAACAACTTGCACAGATATGGAGTCTCTGGTTCTGAAGGTCTCTGTAGTTGTCTTCATTTGGAGTGTGCTCTCTGCAATCTAGATGCTTATACAAATACATTCCCAGGAGTCTTTGCAGTTATCCAGAACAACAGTTTGAAACATCCTCTGCCAGCTCAGCATCCACCAAATTGCACATAATAGATTTATTTTTTTTAATGGTGTTCCTGCTAATTTGCCTGTAAATAAATCTAGTGTGCCTGACAGGAGCTCGGAAAGGCTGTGAATAGAGAGATGTCTTATGCTGTGGTGTTGATACTTCCCACTAAACTGATAAACGAGTGCCAAATGTCACATAAGTGGTCTAATTTCAGCTGAGCTCATTTAGCTCTTGATAAAGGGTGTTCCCATGAGCACTGTGCGGCAGCAGGTTTAAATAAAAACCTCATCGTGTCTGGCTGAGAACAGAGTCAGAGCACAGGTGTCCCTCATTTCAGTTAAACCACCGGTAGCCTGCATAAAGAGGACACCAGCTTTGTCCTCTTGAGAGATCTACTGCCTATTCCCACTCAGCTTTCTTTTCTCCCCTTCAGCTCTCAGAGGTTTATCGCTGCAGTGGGCTTGCTTTTAAGTGGGACCAACAGAGCGGGTGATCACAATTTCAAGTCTGCAGCTCAGAACTCTGAGTGCTCCCTCTGTGTTGCCTGCAGGCAGGAGGCTGTCTGAAGAAGCCACAGCAGTGACAGTAGGAAATGCTTCTGAGCATCAAAGAGGGCTAGTGAGAAGTTAAAAGGAGCTGGTGGCAGCCTTCCTGTTGGGGTGCTTGTGCTGGGCAGGGCAAGCTTGCTTTACTTCTCAGCAGGGACTTTCTCACTGGGGCTTGGCCCTGTGTCTGTCCTGGTTTCAGATGGAAGGTGATGTATTCTGACAACATTGTGATGCTTTTGGAAGTTTTCACCCTTTCTCACTCTTGTCCTTGGCACTTTTTGTTTCCATCCCTAATTCCGTGCCGGAGTTGCATTCAATTTGCAAAGGGCCAATAATAACTATAATATTCCACAGATCAACAAATCTGCAGTGACCCTCCAGCTGTTTTTTGAATTTGAATTTGAATTTGAAGCTCTCAGCAAGTAATGTTAACCTTGTTGGTTTGTTTTTAGCAGCACTCCTTTGAAGTCACTAGTGCTAAAGATGAGCTCTGTTTTCTCCTCTAACAAGAGCCAGACTTAAGAGGGCAAACAGAACAACTCATTGCATGTCCTCATCTGTAGGTTAATCTCTGTCCTCAGTGCATCTGTGTTTACTAGAGGCTGTTTGTTCTGTGAGTTATGACTAATGGAAGAGCATTCTCTCAGCCATCAGTGTCCAAGCTCCCAAGGCTTAGAAGTCTGCTTTTTGACATAGGGCACAGGCAGCAGTAGCTGTTGATGAATGAGTATTCACAGGGAACCTCAGCTCTGCCTTCAAGGATCCTACCTTTCATCCAATTATCTCTCCTAAAAGAGTAAGACAGTAAAATAAATTTGTCGGCTGAGCAAGTGTGGCAATACCTTTGTTGTGTAGCAATGCACAGTGCTGGGAGCACAGGTAGTGCTTATTTTGGAAGTGTAAGCGATACGCATCCTGTACAACAAGGTTAAGGGATTTTGCACAGTCTTTAAGTCATTGTGTTGGTTTGGGGATGTCAGAACAAACATGTTTTGTGTGGGTAGACCAGCTGGGGTCAGAGTTGGCTTTGGTTGTACCTACAGCATGCTGTTAGTTAGCCAGACTTGATAGCATCAGTTGAAGGTATCTGTGGTGTGCTCTGCTGATGCCACCGGATGAAGAACCTGTTTGATCCTTAGCTGGTTTGGTAATGCAGCACTGCTCCTTTTCTTCTTAGGCCTCTAAAGAAAAGGAACTGATGTAGGTGTTGTACAAATGGTGAATCCTCTGGAGCAAAAGAGAAGCAGCAGGAGCTGTGTTAGAGGGGGATTTATCTTGGTTCCAGGAGATTTTGCCAGCAGATGAGCTCTTGGAAATCTTTGAGGCTGATGAATGTAATCCGGTGGGCTTTTGGATACCACAGCAAGTTGGCTACTACTTGATTGTCCTTCCCTGTGCCAGCTTGAGAATTGTTCTACTCATCAGTTTGCAGAGCACTGCGGTGCCTGGAACATCCACCTTCACACAGCAGAGTGTTTACAAAGGATGGGGTGAGCAGAACTGTGTTTTGTTGCAGGGACTTCAGAGCTGCTCTGTGCGTATGCCCACATGACAACTGGCTTTCCAAGGGACTCTTGGGGTAAAAATCAATAGTGTGTATTTCAAAGTGGATGTTATGCTCTTCCTAGAAAAATGTCATGCTTCGAAGTGTCTAAAGAAGAGAAAAACAAGCCATGAATTGCTTTTCCTTGAAATCTTTGACTCTGTGCTAGGTGTAGAACCAGACAGGGCTGCACTGCTGAAGTTGCAAACAGCAGCTGGTGCTGTATGTACTGGAGAGAGGAGTGGGGTAAGGACAGGTTTACCCCCAAGTGCCTCTAAGGTCAGCTATTAAAACGGCTAGTGACAGTTTTGGAGAGACTGGTAAGAGATGAAATTGCAAGGTCTGCAGCATCCACCTTGCAAGGATGTTGAGTGGGGCTCCCATGATGGCAGAGCAAATGTTGATTTATATAGCGTCTCCTTGGCTGATCCCCACGCTGACATTGTCACTGTTTGCACATGTTTGCTGTGTTTGTAAGATCTGCTTTAGTCACAGGGCAAAAGATCACCAGGAGGTTTTGCTCTTTGCTTGTCCTGAATTTAGCTGTGCATGTTGTCAGGATTGGCCTTGATATTTCTGCCCATTCTCAAAATAAAATAAAATGGATTCCAGCAACTTACTGTAATACCATTTTAATTCTCCTTCTCTTACCCAGCCTTCAAGTGCTGGAAAAGCAGAGGGGGCTGTTAGATCACTTGAATTGAAAAATCCACCTACGGTGCTATTGTTTGTGCCCTACGACATTTGTCTCCATCCTGAATGCTTTATGAATGTTCTGATGGCAACTGCCTAGGCAGTGTCATGAGCAGTCTGCTTCTCACATTAATCACCAGCTGTGTAATGAGGCTTCACGCGTACTCTGCTAATAGCCAAATCATTGTCCCTGTTTCAGACACTCTGGTGCTGGAGTTTGTTGCTCCTGTGTTGTCCTGCCTGCCTGTGCTACTGGGGAGCAGACCTCCATGAACCGATTGCCTCTAATTCCAGTTCTGATTCCTGAAGTGTGCCAGTGACCAGTCCTTGTTATCCTATGGGTCTGTGGCTGGGAGTTATGAACTGCTTAATGTGAAATTTGCATTGGCAACAGCTGTATTGCTGTTTACAACTGTCTCTTCACAAATTGCTAGTGACCTCACCCCCAAAACACACTGCACTTGATGCTGATCTGAGCTGCTTTTTGCTGTTAATCTCGCAGTGCATTTGGTGCGTGGTTTTATCTGCGACCCTCTAGCTTCCCCACCTGTCTTCCAGCAGTTCCTGTCAAAAGTCCTCCAGCCCTGATTGCTTTCTTAGGCAAGTCCTGGAGAGCTCAGGAGTTGGAGTCAGTTGGTGTCTCCACTGTCTAACAGCCTAAATTCCTTGGCTAATAGGTTGCTGTCACCTTGCAGGGTTTTTATGGTTGGTAGCTGTAGTGCTTTTGTTTTTCCCCCGTTGGTCTTTTTCCATATGCATCCCAGGTTTCTCAGCGTGTGCTGTGAGAGAAATATTTCTTCACCTTGTTTTGTCTTGTTCTGTTCTTCATCCAGCAATCTGCAGAGCGCTGCGTGAGCACGCTGCTAGACCTCATTCAGACCAAGGTCAACTACGTCGTCCAGGAGGCCATTGTGGTCATCAGGGACATCTTCCGCAAGTACCCCAACAAGTATGTGGAAGTATTGCAAGGCTTTTGGAAACCTTTGTCTGCTAGCACCACAGTGCAGCAAGGCAAAACCCACCCAGCAGAGCTTAGCAGAACACCAAGCCCAGGTCTTTCTGAACAGCAGTGTCTGTTTCGGTCTTAGCTGCTGATGTGATGCAGACGTCAACTCTAGACGAGACAGCAGCCTGACAGGTTGAAATTGAACTAGCTTTCTCCATCAAATCTTCTCTCTGACTTGGCCCAGCTTATTTTATGCCTTCATGCAATAAGGTTTTGTTTCTTCAGCTGTAAAACGGTGCAGCAGTGTCTTTCAGCAGGGGTTTCGTGATCACCTAAAAAGTAATAGAAGGCATCCGTGGGTCTTTCTGGCAATTTCTGCTGTCAATTACAAGATAGATTGTGTACTTACAACAGGGATACCCACGCATGGGAATAGAGGAACCTAAATAATTAGTGTTGGGGTATTGTCTGTTTTATAGCAAAGCCTTTGGGGAGTGTAATATCCAATTCTAGAGTTGCTAGTCTGAAGATAGTAGGAAGGCTGCAGGATCTGATACAGACTCATTTTGAATGTTTGGATCAAGTGTTCCCTTTAGCAAAATGGAAGGGGAGGCAGCTTTGTCTCGAGCACCACTTCTGGGTGGCCCTGCTGATTAAAGAAACTGCAAAGCCCTCACGGATCCTGTGAGGTCCTGGCACTCAGACTGGAGAAGGAAAAAGGCTGGGAATATCTTCAATTGATTGAAAACGCTGCTTGTTTCACGTTGTATAGAAATACGCAGCATTGTAATTCAGTACAGGATTCTCTGCAGAATTGTGGGCTGAAATGAAATAAACACAAGTTGAGTTCGCCCCAGTAATTCACCTCTACTCTGATAAATCAGGTATGAAAGCATCATTGCCACCCTGTGTGAGAACCTGGATTCCCTGGATGAACCAGATGCTAGAGCTGCCATGATCTGGATCGTGGGTGAATACGCAGAACGAATTGACAATGCAGATGAGCTGCTGGAGAGTTTTCTGGAGGGCTTTCATGACGAAAGTACTCAGGTACAAACTGTGTTACACATCTTGCCTGTAATGTTTCCTGTTATGCATGTGTGGGACTGACTGTAAATGTTACTGCAGCACTCAGAAAACTGCTTCCAACTAAAAGTTAAAGTTTTACCTACAATAAAACCTTGGGACTCTGCAGATTTTCTGTCTCCTAAATCTATTGTATTTTAAGTTATTTTTGTAAAAGGATGAGACAAAAGTTCCTGCATGTTTGATACTTCTTGGGGAATAGCCCTGCTAGGGACCAGGGCGTGCAGAAGAATAGTGATGAGATGCATCAAGACGTGACATGAACCTCAGTCTCCTTCTGATCAGGGTCTTGTTTGCAACGTGTTTTGCAATGGGAAAGAGTTTAAGTTTGGTTTTACTGGGTTTTCCTGTCAGAAAATGATGGAATGTTACAAAGCATGGAATTTCATACTATCAAAGGATGTTGAGACCTGGGATACTTTAAGGTGAGGGTGACTGATCTTGTGTTCTTTTCTCTCAGGTGCAGCTGACCCTTCTGACTGCTATAGTGAAGCTGTTCTTAAAAAAGCCTTCTGAGACACAGGAGCTGGTTCAGCAGGTTCTCAGCTTAGCCACGCAGGTGAGCCAAGATGCACAGTGAATCAAAGTCCTCCAGCCCCTTTGCTGGTCTGCAATCCAGTGTGTCCCATCTGCTAGACTGATCAGCTGGGCCGGTATATAGGATTCAAGCATGTTCTTTACTCTTCCCGAGAGGAGGGGTTTAACTCCATTTAAGAGCTGCTCTGTGCCTGTTACCATGCCATCTGGCATCTTCTGTCTGCTTCTTAGCTCTTACTTCATCCTAAATCACATTCCCCACCAAATGAAATGTTAGGGACAGGGTAGAGTTTGGGAGATAAAAAAAAAAAGCCAACCAGAATGCTTTCTTGCAGTTGGCTTGCAGTTAAAACATCTCCATCAGTGACAGATGGAAAGGACCAGGCAAAGACTTTGTTCTGTGAACTGCAGAGTTCAAGCAGCGCTGTAAAAAGAAAAAGAAATAAGATTTAGGTTTTTTTGCTTTGTACTTGGATACCGTCAGACAGTGTGGCAGCTTTGTTGGAGGCTGTAGCAGTGGGTTAAGATCCCAGATTCATTATGCATGAAGAGCTGAGTTTTGAGCACAGATCCCTGCAGGTAGTTCTGGGCTTGAGTTGGCAGACAGAAGTGCTGCGTAGTTCTGGAGGACAGAAGCAGAGATTATGGTGGCAAAAGTAAGCAAAACTCAAAATGAACTTCCTACGCTCTATGGCTGTAACGGCCAGGACAGCACTGAAATGGAGTGCCCCAAGAAGATGATTTACTTTCTAGACCTACTGTACCAACTGATGAAAACTGTCCCCAGCTGCTACAAATGAATGGCAATTGACTCCAGGTTTTCTGCTCCAAAGCATTCACCACTGGCCTTTTGGTTCTGGTTGTTGCAAGAGGTCGTGGCTATAATTTACTTACACTTCTCTTCATGCTTTTTGGGGTGCCGCGTTGGGCAGTGGTAAGAAATATAGCCTGATCTTTTGCTTAAGAGCTTTCAAAATCTGTTAGGAGGCTCTGAGCTCTTCTTTGGGAAGGGGTGGGCAAGGGGCCAGGTGTACCATTTGTCTAAGCCAACAGAAGAAAGGTACTAAGTGTTAAAACCCACTCCGCTGAGTCACAAAATACTTAATGGCACCCTTGGAGTACAATAGGCGTCTGTTTTTTCTCTGTTTGTCACAAATGTTGATTCAGTCTGGCTTCTTGTATTTTATATGAATAATAAGTCAACGTAGGATAACTGGCTGTAAAACACTAAAAAGCCTTATGCTTCAAGGTCTGATTCCTAGGTAGAGATACTGGTTTTTTTCACTTGAGTGGGAGAGTAATTACACGTGTGCTTCTTTCCCCAGCTTAGGTATTGTTGCACTTTGAGTGCCTCTCGGGTATTGTCTGCACAGCAAACTGCAGGTGTGATTGTAGCAGAAGTCAGCTTAATCCAGCCAATGCTGGCAAAAATAGCAGTGAAGCAGCTGGGGATGGGAGAGAGATGTGTAGCAGTGATCAAGGTCCTTAGCAAGTCCTTAATCTAACAGATGGCACTGACCTTCTACACCATCTTTGCCATTGTCTGTCTTACATAGGTGGGTAACTGAGCTATGGGTTTGTTGGTATGCACTGCAGGTGTGCGTGCAGACCCAGGAGAGTGGAGAATTGGAAAAGAATGAGGAAAGGAAAAATCCAAGCCATTTGTTCCAATAGATTTATCAAAGATTCAGGTCTATTTACCTGGCTATAGGAAGAAACAGTCAGTCTTGAGTCTGTATGTGCTGAAAGTTGATAGGAGCAAGTGGTCTTCCATGCCTGCCCTCGCAGGGGCCCTGTCTGATCTTGAACTGCGTTCTGCAGGCAGGATGAGGACGTTCCTGTAGGAATTGCAAAGCATAAGAGGTGAGAAGAGTTCATGACTCCACCATCAAACTGATAAACAGCACTGCAGAAAAATCTTCCAGTTGACCCAGCCATTGTATCCAGGTCCTTGTGAGCCAAAGGAGTTTGCCATGCTCAGCCTCATTACAGACAGAGGTTTTGCTGTGTGTCTGTATGTCTGGAGACAGAGGGCAGAGGAGGAGGTTATAGCAGGTCATCAGCACCGAGTGAGATCACAGGAGAAGAAAAGAAATAACAAGGAGGGAGGCTAATGAGCTGTAGGATATGTTAACAGAATTTTATAGGCATAAAAACCAGTTGCATTTATTCTGTTATTCTAGTGATATGGGGATTAAAAATCCCATCTCTTTCTTCAGTGAACGGTTCAAACATGTTATACTACAGCATAAACCCCATCGCCTCCAAATCCCTAGAACATTAGCTACAAGCTCTCACCTCTTGCTTGCTGCTCTGGGCAAAGCTGTTTGTCAAGGAGAGAAATTAATTCATGCAAAGGCAGAATTATCTGCACTAAAACAAGGGTGTTATTGACAGCTAGAGAACTGATGAGGTATCTTAACCATGTATCATTATCTTCCCATACTCCATTAGATAACTAAAAGGCAGGATAAGTAACGTCTCTTTTGTTTTGGAGAACGCTGCTTTTTTAAGATCCATCCTGTATCTCTGCTGTTTTCTTTCTCCAATGAATGCCCGTGGGTAAGTCATATATTTCTAGGAATCTTGAATCCTTCTGTTGCAATACAATGTATAGTATATTTACTCTTAGTACGTGACAGTTGTTTTGATTCATTGGTGACTGTCACTACTAAATGGATGCTTTTTTAATTCACGAGAGTCACTACAGGAAAAAAATAAGTAGTGATTGCAGGCATTGGTGCCCATTAGAGCTGTGACTGGATGCACTGCTTTGTCTCAGGATTCTGACAACCCAGACCTGCGGGACCGTGGCTACATCTACTGGCGCCTTCTTTCCACGGATCCAGTGACTGCCAAAGAAGTGGTCTTATCAGAAAAGCCACTCATCTCTGAGGAGACCGATCTGATTGAACCCACTCTGCTGGATGAGCTGATCTGCCATATCGGGTCTCTGGCTTCTGTGTACCACAAACCGCCCAATGCTTTCGTGGAAGGGAGCCATGGTATCCACCGCAAGCACTTGCCAATTCACCATGGAAGGTAAGCTGAGGTGATAATGAGCAGGTTGGTTGTTTCTTCCTAGTGCAGGAGATACGAGGTTCTGCTAAAGCACTCCAGATTTCTTTTTATTGTATAGAAGCTTATAACCTGGAGCTTTAATGCTTCCTTGTTATGATAGTCCTGGAAGTGGGTTAAATCTGCAAGAGCAGCATTACAGCAGTCCTGGGCTCTGGTGGTGCTGCTGTTGACCCCGTTCCCATGGTTTCTTGTTCAGGTAAGCACTGCTATTTGCTAATGGTATTAATTACAAATGGAAGTGTGCTTTCCAGCAGGAGACAGAGCATCCAGGCTTACCTTTTAATAATATTCACAAAGTGACATTTGGAGCGCTATTTTTTGCTGTTGTACCCATAAATCAGTGTGCAATGCTGCTCCTTTTCTATTTTCTGATCCCGCTTTTCTGCTATTCTTAGCAACTGAAACTATTTATGTGATATGACGAGCTTTGGGAGGCAGGGTTGCTTTCTCCTATGAAACCAAGTTTGGCTGCACTGACCCAGGACCAGCAAACACGAGTCTGCCAGTCAGTTAAAAGCAAGTGGTGTTTCCTTTCTTACTTGGATTGCCCTAGTGGTAAAATGAGCCGAGTGTGGATGGCTTTAGTCTCCCTTGTTACCAGCCTTCCTCTGTGTTGTTCCCTTGTCCACTAGAGACTGAGGTTTTCCTTCAGATTGAGCAGTTTCCTATGCGCATCTCTTTACAGAGATCCATTCTGTACAGAAAATAGAGGGCTTGCGATTTTGCTTCTAAACACAGACTTAGCTTTGTCCTTTCCTAGTTTCTTGTTGGGCGGTTGGGCAGCTGCAGTTAAATGAGACCTTGAAGGGATTGCTTTACTCCATCAGCAGAAGGATGAGTAAGTGTTGAAGAGGTGTAGTGCTAAAGAAATTACATACTGGGAACGAACCAAGTGTGTGTGCTGCCGGCTCGTAATGTGCCTCTGCTCATACATGCTGTTCTTTCCCATTCTCAGGTTGGGGGTGGGAGTGGAGCACAGTAACCACTCTTCAGAGCTGTTTTAGCTAGCTGCTCAGTGTACTCCACGTCTCCCTGCTGAAGGCAGAAGTAGAGAGGGTAACTGATATTAGTACTATTAGGCATCTAAAGCTTCTGATGCAAAGAAGCTTTCAGTGCTCTCTGTCACTGCCTTGTGGGTCATTCATTCAGCACTCCTTATGCCGCATCTTTTACTCGTGGCACTGGAGTTGGTAGAGGCTTACACAGTGTAGCTAAAGGTCCCCTTCAGTATGGAAGAGGATTGTGGCTTCTCAATGTCAGGAGCTGCAGTCCTTACAGAAGAGCTGCAGCATTCAGCACCTTGCCAGTGCAGCTCTGCTGTGCAGTTACCTGCTGGCTGCATCCGCAGTGGTGCAAGCTGGCAGTAATGCTGTCAGTTTCTGCTGGCAGCAGGACACAGTGGGCTGGAGGTTATCTAAAATATTGGAGTCTCTGGGTTTAGAGAGGAAATATGTCGCAGTGAGCTGCCGTCAGGCTTAGTGTTTTTCCCCTCGTTAAATCCTGTGGCAAATGAATATAAAGTATAGTCAGACTGCTTATGGTGAGAAACTTCAGAATCTGTGTAAGAAGCACTTCTAGTCTAGGAATTAACGTGTCTGCTAATGCAGAGGGAAAGAAATCGGTGGTGGAAGGGAAATGCCAATTCTAGATTGAGATCTTTAATTAGAAAATAGTGGAGCTTGGTGCTGGTCAGGAGATAAATTGAGATCTGTGGGGAATGTCTGTTAGTACCAGCTGGAGTAAGGATGTGAGCGTTGTATCAATGTTAGGTCCCAGAGGAAACTGGTTTTGTTCTTTTTTTTTCCCTCAGGTTTACATGTAGTTCTCAAGGCCCACTGGGCTAAAAATCATCTCCGTGGGCTTTTTCTAAGTTGGGAAATATTTGTTTTTAGTGCTGTAGTGCGTGCAGTACGAAAGACTCGTGATTTAGGAGAGGTCTGGGATTCTGCAAGTGGGCAGCATTTCACACTTGTTCCCTTTTCTGAACTGAAACCTATGTGCAGTGCATGGCACGTCCTTGAGCTAAAGCACTTTGTGTGCTAAATAACAACTTGCTGTTGCACATCTCCTTGTACATGGCAATGGTTAGATGGATGGCCAGAATCATCCTTTAGCTGGTTTCTGCTTGTGAGCCCACCTCTAGATGTGTTTTCACCATGCTGGAAATCAGAAGCTAGAGACCAAAGGTGACTAACATCTCTCTTCTTGTTTCTTCTGCCTGCAGCACTGATGCAGGAGACAGCCCCGTGGGGACAACAGCCACAACAAACCTGGAGCAGCCACAGGTCATCCCATCGCAGGGTGACCTACTGGGTGACCTGCTCAACCTGGACCTGGGACCCCCTGTCAATGTTCCCCAGGTGTCTTCCATGCAGATGGGTGCCGTGGACCTCCTGGGAGGGGGGTTGGACAGCTTGGTAAGCAGCACGTTCTTTACATTCAGCCCATGTGAAGTAAATGGAGCTTGTGCTTATCTCTGCAAAGCTGCCATCACTTGTGCTTGTAACGCTTGGATCCTTAAGCTCCCAGTACTGAGACCTATAATTCCAAGAGGATTGAAGTGGTGCTCTTGTACCAACTTTCTGCAGGTTTTTCCTGCTGTAAAATGAATGTTGCTGCATGCAGTAAAATCCTCATGGTCAGCAAGTGTATTTGTTTCTCAAGCTTTTTCTATCTGCAGAAAAAAAACTGAAGTTGTTTTAAAGTTGTGAAGTGTCTCACTCTTTAAAAGTCCACCCATTTTCCAACCCCACTGAATTTTAGTGCCAAACTCCCAGGGCTGTCAGCCATAGCCCCTGGTTACCCTATTTGTATGCTCTCCGGTTTATGTCATGGCTCAGTATCAGTAACATCTTAATTGCAGTTAGATTGGAGGGAAGCACTCTGCCCAGTCCTCCCCTTGCTCCAGCAGCCATGAGGAGGTATTCAGATACCTAAAAGCGTCAGGCCTCAAAGTATGAATAACCATGTGTTGTATCTGTTCTGTGGTGTGAGCTGGAAATAAGCTGCAATGAGAGAATCTATTAGCAGGTGGTAGCTACAGTGGAGAGGAAACGAGTGACAGCCAAGCAGGGGGAGGTGGTCAGTGCAATCACAGCCTGGGGCAGTGGAGTACAGCTCCCCTAGCAGCCTGGGTGAGAAGCAGTCTATAGCTGTATTTTCACCACGTAACCTTAGTAAAACTGCCCCAGTGAGCACAGCTTTGTGGCTTTCAGACCTGCAGTGGATTTGTCTTGTGTGAGGTTCAGCTTCCAGTGAGCTGGGTTGTGTTAGGTATGCACTGGGTTCAGATGCACTTTCAGTTCTGAGTCAAGCTCTGAATAAGAAGTGGGAGACAGCTGGATGAACCCTGATGCAACAGATTCCTTTTTGCCCAAGATGCTTTTTATTATAGAGCTGTTGGATCAAATGTCCTGTTTTCTCCTTATCCTTTGCATGTATTAGTGAATCCTGTCCTGATATATCTGTTTTTTTTTTTCCCTGGCTTTTTGTTCCCTAATAAGCTTGGTTTGTGGGCAAGTGAATATAATCTGTGTCTTTGTTTATTGCTGTGGACATGTGTTTAAAAAACACCAAGCTGAGTCCTCCTAGCCTGGCGCTAACTAAATTGCCAGGCAGCATCTCTGTGCTGCTTGACTAGCCAAGGGAATCTGCACTTGGATCTTAGCCCGATATTAAACCAGTTTTGCACAGCCCCAGAAAAGGGTTCAGAATGCAGGTAGGCACATGTCTGACTTGTGTATGGGGTGAGTGGGTTGGGTGTCCTTAGGTGTCTCCATGAAGAGGGCTGAGCTCTCCGTCCTTCTCTAGGAAATAAAAATGGCCAGGGACCAGGGATGGTGGGAATCTGAGCTGCTCGTGCAGTCAGTGAGGGGTGCTGGAGCCTGAAATAAATTCTTCCATCTTTATTAATGTTGCATTACTCCTGAAGATTTTTCCAGCTGCATTTCCTTTCTCTTTGTTGGAAGGTGGAACGCAGTGCCTGTTCCCTTGCATGGAGCAGTGTGAGCAGTGTCCTTGCCCAAACCAGGAAGAGTTTATTTCAATTTGGGTCCTTGTGCTGCAGCAGAGTAATCCCATTGGTTGTGGATGGCAGCTGCTGTCCTCTGTGTGTGCTCCAGCAAGTTTGTATTGTTTGCTTTTTTTTCCCTCAGGATTGCTAGGTTCTTGTCCCCATGACCAGCCAGCTGCTTGGTAGGTCAGTTTCTTTAGTGAATACCTCATTCTTTATCTCCATAGTGAGTCCTATAATTGGTATTAGATGTAATGTGCACATTGTGCATGCACAGATGCTGAGCATGTGTTAACAATTTAAAAAAGAGTGGAAAAAAATGGGCCTTTAGTACAAGAACAAGATATGCTTTGCTTATAACCAGTCTGGCTGCACAAATTTTGGAGAGAGAGCAGTTCTGTAGCAAGCAGAGCCAGAACTGAGCGTGTTCCAGGTTGTGCCCTTGTTAACCCTGCACAGTTCTTGTTTGTCCTCTGCTTTGCTTTCTTTCTTGTACAGCATTGACCAAGCCCACTGTTAGGAAGCTGCTTGAGATCTCCAGCTCTTGGGCAGAGTGTGGAGATCTGGATTGTGATGCCCTGTCTCCTTGAAACCCATCCCAATGGCTGTGCTTCATGCAGACTGCAGGCAGCACTCCAGCTCCCAGTGTACAGCTCTTTATAGGACAGCAGTCACCCATCAGCACTGCAGTGAACCAAGGCCATTTTGTCTTCAAGCCTTTTTGTGTGCTCCTTTGCCCTGAAAACCAGTGGGCACACAAGTTGTGCTGCCTGGCATGTCATGCAGTGAGCAGGAGCTGGCCACCATGACAAGGAGCCAAAGAGGCTGGCTTGGAAATTGGAGACAGAGCAGTAAATCTGTAGGAATGGGCAGGTTTGGATTGTCTGTTATGTAAGGATTTAATACTCTAACCGCTCATCTACAAGAATATTATTGATTCAAAGCTGGCAGTTCCTGAGATTGAGTTATATCCTAAATTGTAAAGCTATTTGGTAAACATTGGATAACCATAGGGCTTTTTTTTCTGTCATACCCGGACTGCCTCAATAATTTTGGGCCATTCTAGGTGGAGCTGTAACTCTCTGCAGTCAGGTTGGATTTTGGAGGTGTGATCCCAGCTGTCTCTTCTGTGTGATTGTATCATTCTCTACAACTGCCTGGAAGCGCTACTGAAAGTGGTGGCCTTGCTATTGGCAGCGTGGTCAATGCTCCACCACTTATGAGGCAGCTGTCCTTGGTCGTGCTGTGCAAGAAAAGAGACAAGAGGCAGCATTGCAAGGTACTGCAGATGTCTGAATGAACCACAGTTGTGTGCACGGTGAGACCTGCAGCCCACCAGCAGTTCAGAGGGCACACTCCATCACTCAATTGTTTTCGTCCAGTGAATGCCTTGTATTCTTTGCTGTGATGTGACTGGGTGCTGCACACTCAGCTGGCTTTTGGAGCTTAATGCTTAGTTTGGAGCGCAGAGAAGCGAGGAGGCAGCGATTGTCTCCTTTTAACCCGTGAATTATGGCTCCATGAAACACATAGCTGCTCCCAAAGGTCTGCCTGCAGTGCGGATACACGCTGGTCCCTGTGCCATGGGTGGTGCAGTGTCTGTCTGTGGCTCCACCCTCCCCTGTTATTTTTTCTTGGAGCTTCAGATAGCTCACATCGAGCGATCGCGACCCCTCTGGTTCACATGAACACTTCAGCAGAGTCACTTCATTACAAGCTTCTGTTAAGATGCAAATAAACCCTCCTGATGCAGTAACTCCAGCAGTGCTGCACTTCATAACTCAGCATAACTGTCTGTGTGAGCTGGGATTACTGAGTAGATGCTCTCTAACTGCAGAACAGCCACAGCACCATCTGAGTCAGCCAACATGGAGTGAAGGGGTGCTGGTGTTGTCCTGGTGTTACAGGGCTGACCCAGCGCATGTGGCTGTTTGAATGCTATTGTGGCACAATGGTTTGTGGAGCTGTGATATTACAGAGGATGCCCTGTTGGAAGGGCTTTGTGTGCCTGGTGGCCAATGCTCTGTGCTAGTCCTCTGCTTCTTGTCACAGACAGAAGCTTTGTGCTCTTTAGCAGGAAGCAAGCTTGCCAACTTAGGCTTAGGATTGGGGTTTTGTAGGGCTGCAAGCTGCCCACTGACTTTGCCATCCTGGCATGGAGCAGCAGTCCTCTTCCACCCTCCAGGGCTTACAGAAGCACTAATGCAGTCCTTTTCTCGTGGTGAATGGAAATGGTTAAGCAGAGCTGCCAGCCCTTGGGAATCGGTTCAGCAGTGCTTTGTGCCTGACTAATAGCTGCTCCTTCCCTTCTGCGCCCTGCCTGTCACCACAGATGGGAGAGGACGCTCCGTGGGTAATTGGTTCCTGTTCCCTCTGTCCTCCTCCTTCCCTCTTACTCACGTCACTGTTACGGCCTTCATTGGAGTCTGGAGTAAAGTTAGCTCTGAGGCCTGACAGCTAAGAAAGAGCGAAGGTTGGCAGCTAGCTTGAGGAGCCCTGATACGGTACTGCTTCCCTCCCGTGCACTGAGCACTCACAGGCCCAGCGTATGGGTTTTGTTGAGGTTGAGTTCCTGGCCTACAGCCCCTTGTGAGTGCAGTAGGAAGTGGTGGAACAGTTAACATCTTAGCTCGGTTATGCTGAATTATTCATTCATTTCCATAATACCCTTTGTGAAATGCTTGCTGCTTGATAAACCAGTCTTTCTCCTGCCTCAAACAGTACCAGAAATCCTCCATGCATACAGTAATACCCGGAAATGAACTGGATTATTTACTTCTTTTTTTTCCTCTGGACTTTGCTGCCTGTCAGCATAGAGTATAAGTTCATTGCACTGAAGGCTGAATGGAGATGAGGTGTAATCGTTGCATTTATTACTCCTCAGTGAGCCAGTAACAAGGTGTAAATGATCTGATCTATTCATCTACAACACGGCTTGGCTTAAGAGTAGCCTGCAGAACACAGCTCTGCTCTGCCAGGCTGTTCCAGTAAGACCTGACAGTGTAATCAGTGCTGTTTTATAAGCTCGGTATTAATTGGATTTGAATCCTCTGGCTGGCTTTCTGTGCTTCTCTTGACTTTGGAATCACTCGTTCTTATCTGTCATCTCTTAAGTAAGCAAAGGAAAGTGGGACTTGTACACCATGAGAGGATGGCTATGGAGAAGTGTTGTAGAGGATGAGGGACCTCTGATGAACTTCTGCTGTGACCTCAAGTAGGGATAAGCAGAAGCTTGCAGGGGAAGGAAAGAAACTATTAAGATTTCCGAATAAAAGGCAAATTGTGCATCATTTGTGCTTCTCTAACACCTCGCAGCAACTAATTGCGCTTCAGGCAGCTCCTATGGGGAGTGGGGGAAGGAGGGAGATGTCAGAGGATGGAAAGGGAATCCAGAACAACACAGGGATTCATCAGCTTTTATGTGTGTTTTGGTGCTGGTTATCACTGCTGCTGTTCTCTGGGTGCTTCATCCTTTTTATCTGTGCTCTGAGAGAGAAGTACAAAGCTTTACAGTATCTCTTGACCAATGTAAAATGCATTGCCATGAGATATCCCAGAGAACAGCCCACAGAGCCCAGAGCAAAACTGAGTTTCCAGGTTTTTTGTGCAGAAAGAAAAGGGTTGGAGCCTTTTTGGCTCGGAGCACATCAGTCCTGGAAGTTTCTACTTTATGCCTCTGATGGCCCAGTCTGTCAAATGCTCTTTTAAAACAAACAGCCATCCCAAATCTTGTGCACACTCTGATGAAAGGGGATGAGCAAAGCTACCTATGGGACAAGCCGTGCTGCTCTGGCTTCCAGTCCAGCCTTTTCTCCCATCTCCCTTCTTCCTCCTGTGTGTTGTTAGAACACGATTCCTGTCCAGATGTGACAAAATAAACTGCACTAGGCAAAAAATACCACGGTCTCATGAGCAAAATCCTTGGGTAAGCCTGGAGCTGCCTCTGTCCATGCATGCAGTGGGGTGTGGATGTGTGAAAAATGGAGTTCATCACTGAGGATGAGGCCCAGGTGTTGTTTAAAGAGTGTTCAAGGTAGGACAGCTGCAGGTTGGCCTGGGAGAAGGGCTCCAGAGAGGGCGTAGTGTTTATGGAGAATGTAAAGTAGCTATTTCAGTTGCTTCCAAATGTGTCTGTATAGCTTGGCAGGCAGCATTACCAAAATATCCCGGTGCACAGTCAGATCTCTGCTATTCCAGTTGCCCATTACATCATGAAGCTGGTTTTGTCCTCACCAAGGGGGGGGAGGGGGGCAGCAGTCTTCAAAGGGAAACCAAAGCCCATCGAGCTGGGCTTCTGTAATAGCAGCTGTAGCCCTTTCTCTTTGTTCCCAGCTATTGGGGGGGAAAAAAGGAAAAGCAATAGAGGAGAGAGACGTCCCTGAGACCTGTTGTGTTTTTTTTTCTGTCATTTGTGGCTGTTCTCTAGAAAACCACGGCGTTCAGGAAGCAAGCTTCCTGTCAGTTTTATTTTTATTCCGTTTCACAGTTACCCCACTGGGTTTTGTAGAGCTGTGGGTTGAAGGGAAAGCATTGATGCATGAGAAGGGAAGAACTGCGCAGTTTGTTGCGTGGATGACAGGCGCGAGAGGGGATGAATTTTGGTTTTATTAACCAGGAAGATGCTGCTTGCTGCAATATGTGTCTGGAGGTAGATCTCCAGCTAGCTCTGCTTGCAAAACAGCCCTGAAAGCCCCTCTGTTCACTTGTGCCTTCCCAGCATTGCATTTCTGTCTGTCCTGTACACAGCAGCAGTGCAGGTGGGAGCTCTGCTCCGGCCCTCTGACACTGGCTCTAATGACCTCGGTCTGTCTCTCCTCTCTCTCCCTTCTCTCTTTCAGCTTGGCAGTGACCTTGGCGGGGGCATTGGAGGAAGTCCGGCAGTAAGTGCCATTCCATTTTTTTCCCTGGTTAAAAAAGGCTGCTCAAAGCCCAGGGGGTTTTTAACTACACCCTTACCCACTGTGTGCGGGAAGATGCTTGAAGCCCTGAAGATGTTTGCAAATGGACAACTTTAGCCAAACCCACAGGTCCCAACTGATGCTGCCGCCACCTGGGCTCTCCTAAAAGCCACCAGGGCCAGAGCTGCTGACTTTGCTTAGCTCTTCTTTCTCAGAGCTTTCATCTTGAGCACCGGCATTAACATGGCAGTACCCTGTTCTTAAAGCTGGAAGGCCGAGGCTGCTTACTGCTCTGCTCACAGCTCTAACCCTAACCCAGCGCACCACAGCCTTGTCTGACCTGAGCAGCTCCAGGCTTTTCTTCTCCCAAAAGCCACGTATGACACCTCTCAGAACATCAGGACTCAGTAGAGGTGCTCTGAGCTTTCCCACCTGTGGTCAGTGCTGTGCTCTGCCTGCCACTGGCTTCCTTTTCTGAGCTACTGCCTTGAGCCCAGGACACTTTCAGGCTGCTTCAGAGCACTTTTAGCTTCAAATATGTATCAGCTTCTAGGAAAGCATGGGGAAACTATGCAAAATAACAAGAGAATGCAGCAGGCGGGAGGAAGCGTACCTCCAACACATGGACAAATGCAACCTCCTGAAGCAAACTCCAGTCCTTCCTCCTAGCACTGCATAGAAAATGAGAACAAGTGTGCTCAGTTCTGGAAGGAGGGCCTTTGAGATGCTGTTTGTGGCTGCAGTCATTGTCTCTCCTTCTTTCCTTGTGAATCTTGTGTTCCTGTCTAATTTACCACGAGGGCAGAGGACAGCCTGTGGCATGGTTTGTGCTCTGGAACGTGGGAGCTGTTTGCTATGCAGAGATCACCCCTACAAAGCCAGGTCTCTGCCTTTCTGAGCCAGCACAAACCTGCCACCCAGCTCTGTAAATCCATCCCTCCTCCCTGTCTAAAGCATTGGTTGAAACGCCACATCTCAGGTAGGTTCCCAAGCAGAGTAGAGAAGTGAGATTTCAGACCCATCATGAATATTTCCTACCGCATGCCTCAATCATTCTGCTTGTTCCTGGGCTGTTAACTAATCCTATCCTCAAGCACTTAATTCTTCCTTGTCTCAGTGAGAGAACTTGGAAACTTGAGTGTGACTGTCCTGCCAGGAATTGGGACCTCATGTTAAGTCCTGGGGGAAAGGATTGCCCTTCTTGCAGACGTGGTGTCCTCTGGAGGGCAGAGACCACTGAATCTGCTTCACATAATGAATCTTTTGAACCACAGTGCTAAGAAAGCAGAGCTCTGGCTTTGGGTGGGAGTATGTAATGTGGTTTTGACTCCTTTGCTATCTCTGGATATGCAAAATCTTGCAGATTCCTGAGAAATGCTATAATTGGAGGAAGACTTGAAGCATGTTGTCTCTTTCCTGGGCTTGCATAGCAAAGATCTGTAAAACTCACCGTCTTTGTAGGATGGAGCAATGGGGAAGAAAGATTTCTTTATGTTGGGAGTAGATAACTGGAACTATTAAAATGATGTGAAAGCTATTGCATGGTTGAGGTGACAGCTGAATGTAGGGATTAGTTGCCAAGAGCTTTGGAGTTCAAATGTGTTATTTAGCACTATTGATAATTCAGTGGGGAAGCTGCAAATGGCTCTAAAATATGTAGGATATCGCCCAAGTTCATGCTTTATTAAATAAGTAGCGTTCTTTCTGTGTGATGTTAATTTTTGCCTGTTCTTTCTAATTCCTCCAGGTGGGGCAGACCTACATTCCCTCTTCTGTGCCAGCCACCTTTGCCCCTTCACCCACCCCAGCTGTGGTGAGCAGTGGACTCAACGATCTCTTTGAGCTCTCATCTGGTATAGGCATGGCTCCCGGAGGATATGTGGCTCCCAAGTCTGTACGTAAGCAAAGAGAACAACCTCAGTATGTTGCCCTCCCTTAGGCTGCAGGGACTGAGGCTGCTCACATGTCCCTTTTGTTGATCTCTGGTGCTAGTAGAGCACCTTGGGTTCAAATTTGTCCCATTAGGGATGTCTTTGTTTTCCTTGGGCAGAGCAGTGGTTTGTTGGAGATGGCATTAGTTACCGAGCTCTGGTTTTTTAGTTCCTTCATTTTGCCTGTGATGATATTGCTCCAAAGAGCAATAGAAACTGAGAATCCCAGTTTTGTTGCAGACCTACTTCCCAGCAAGCTTCTCCAGGAAAATGAGGGCAGGACACTATTTGCCACAATTTTCCTAGAAGACTCATTTATTTGGAGGAATTGAACATGACACTGCAGATAAAAATCACATACTCAGGACGAGCGCTCCACGGTGTAATGCAGATAAATGCTCTATTAGACAGAGATCGCAGATGCTTTGTCTGGAGAGTTCATTAGCTATGGAGCGTGGTTCTGATAGTGGGCTGCAGAGCAGCCACAGGGAGCTCAGGGTTGGCCCTTTCATGCCTCAAAGGGAATAAACAAACATTTGCACTCATTAAATAGCCAGTGGTAGAATAAGCTAAAATTACCCTATGAAATGTAGAACCTTGGGCTACTGCAGAGCATGCTCAAAGTTGTTGGTCCTTATCTGCTTGCAGGTTATATAGCATATAAGACCAAATACAAAAGAACCCAGTAATTTTGAGTGATGTATTTCTTTTTGAACTGCTGAAATATCTTGAAATCTCTTATGTTTCAGGTTTGGTTGCCTGCAGTGAAAGCTAAAGGACTGGAGATCTCAGGCACGTTCAGTCATAGGCAGGGACACATCTACATGGAGATGAACTTCACCAATAAGGCTTTGCAGCACATGACTGACTTTGCCATTCAGTTCAACAAGAACAGGTAAGGAAACCAATGCACTTTGTCTGCTATCTTAAAAAAAATTGTGTATTCTTATGAAAGGAGTTTGTCTTCTGGAGAGCTACTTCTCTCCATTGCACCGCCATAGTGTGAGAGCTGAAAATACACACTGGTGTGGTGTTTCTCAATTGTGATGGCTCTGCTGCCTCCTGCCTCCATTAAGGAAACAGGCAGCAGACGATCCCGGTCATTCTCCTGGCTTGAAGCAGAGTCTGCCCTGTTTAATCTCTGCAGAGTTTTAAAGCCACCTTTTGTGTTGTTAGGCAGGTAAGTGGTTTTATAGCCAGTAAGTGCCCTGAGCAAAGTGAGAGAATAAACAGGCAAGCATCTGAGCTGCACAAACACTGATCCCTAATGCCTTTACCTCCTGACTTAATTGCTATGCTGCCCCTCAGACTGTCTGGAAGTGCGGGTCTCATTAATAAAGCTATTTGTCAGTGGAGAAGTTGCAAAGTAAGAGCCTGTGGCACGTGTTTTCCCTGTAATTGGCAGCAAAATGATTTTTGTTAGGAGCAGCCACTTGAGTGCTTAGAACATACAGATTGTTCTCAGAAATGCATCCCAGCCAAGAGACATGACGTGGCAGTGCAGCCCCATTGTCTTCCCACAAATACCTTTTCTACTCACAGGGCATGCAGCTGCTTTCTTGTAGGTTGCAAGCAGTGCATCAACCAGGATGGTTCTCATCGAGACTGCAAGGAGGATCTTGTGGCTGAGATGCTTTGCTGTTTCCTTCTGAGCCCTTCACAGGAAAAGGGTTTCCTATAACTAAGATCTGCTGAAACCATCTATTTAATATCACTGTTAGCCTTGCTAACGTGGGATTCTTGGGACGAATAATATTTACTTATAAAAGACATTATGCTAAGTAAGTCAGTAAATGTTCTCCCTGGACTGCTGTATTTTCTGGAGAGTTTTTTGCTAAACTGCTATATGCAAATGTTTCGTGCAGATTGGTCTTTAAAATAGGCGTTTTGCTTCTGATTTTTCCCTATGCATCAAGCTGTGTTCTAGCCACACCTACATGGTGCTTCTTTAGGATGTAAGGAGTTTAAATACTGTACAGTAAAACAGCAGTTTCTCTGTTTGCATCTTATCAACACACGCTCTGTATGTTCTCTACTACTGTTTACTCTTCTACAAATGCTGTTCTCCTGTCGTTGCTTTCCCCTCTGCCTGGTGCACTGAAAAGAGCTGCAGTGAGCTGTCTCTTTGGGTGTAAACATTAAGGTTTATGATTGGGAAGTTTCTATTGCATTTCTCCCTTTCCTGCTGCTACTAATTGCATTCACTGCAGTCTTGGGATAAAACAGGGGGTAGAAAAAAAAGCAGCTAGACCTCCAGTGTGCTGTAATGTCACAGCCACTTAGTAGGAAATGCAGCTTTCTTTCCCCTCGGAGAATAAGGGAAAACACCAGGGTTTCTCTCTCCCAAGGTGAAAAGGCTGCAGAAGGCAAATCTCATGACTGGGTCCTCACTGAGAGCATTCTCTTCGCAGCTCCTTAGAGCTGATTGTACAAAAGTGTTGTGTTAAATGTTAGCTGCTTTCCCTCTTCTGCTTTAAGTGGAGGTACCTGTGGAATTAAATGCAACTTGGACTAAAGAGGCAAGTAAAGATTTGCTTTGCTCTTTGGTGATGTGTGTACCCAGCTGAAAGAGCTGCAACTCAAACCAACCAGTAGAGACAGGATTAAGTCCAGATGCTGTCATCTGGGACCAGGCAGCTGGCTGCATTGATCCATTTGTTTTGCAGTGCTCTGTTGTAAACCACGTGTTCCTCCTTGGTTACATTATTTGTTTGGTACTGGCTTCAGTTCCTTCTTCCATAGCTTCCAATGATAAACAGCCATACAGGGACCCTGGAGGCCTGAGCCTGACTGATGCCATGCAGGTGGTTGAACTGTTTCCAGATGTGGATCCTCTGGGCAAGGTGCATGCTGTCAGGGACACCACCAGATGGGTCTTCCTTTGCCTTGCACTGCTTTGAGTACTTGCCATGGTGCACGTTGTCAGCTGTGCTCCTTTTCCTGGAGTAACAGCAAGGGCAGCTCAGGAAGAAGTGAGCCAGCTCATGTTTGGCAAGAAGGAAATAGGTGTTGGGACAGCACCTCTGGCATTTCTTCCCCATAGACACTCTCCAGCAATGCAGTGCTGCTGTCATCATCTCTGTTTTTCTCTTGCCCAGTTTTGGGGTCATCCCAAGCACTCCGTTGGCCATTCACACCCCTCTGATGCCAAACCAAAGTATTGATGTCTCTCTGCCCCTCAACACCCTGGGACCAGTCATGAAAATGGAGCCTCTGAACAACCTCCAGGTAAGGATTGTCCCCTGGGCAGGAGTGGGGGGAAATCTGCAGCTGCTTACCCTGATCCTTTGGCCTTTTTCTGAACAGAGAAACACCTGCCTGTGGTGCTGCAGGCAAAGGGAACTATCAGTATGAATTGAGGCAACAAAAGGAATTGCTGGAAGGATGGCAACTGCTTAGCAATTAGTAGATTAGTGTTTCTCTAGTGCTCTTAACTACCAGGGTGACCTACAAAGGCCCTGGCACATCCTTGTCCCAGATAGATGAGGTTAAGGCAAACAAGATGCATCCCAGAAGTAATGCGAGCAGTGGGTATTTCACTAGTGAGGCTGTTCTGTGTTTACTGGGGATAATGTTCCATAGGAGACTCATTTTTACATCAGTTTGGGCTGCCTTTGGGAGTTATTCCCCCCTGGTCTGGGCCTGCATCAGTTCTTGCATTCCTCAGTGGTCTTGCTCAGGCTGCTGTAGCTGAAGCGCTCACTGGGCAGATGTGGTCCTCCCCAGGAAGGAGGCTGTTCCCCATTTCTATTGCATGCAGGCACCTGGCAGTCAGGTTCCATGACCACTGTCCCTATCTGCAGAGCTGGCTCCTCCAAGATGTATTTTCCTTGTATCCCAAGGGTGCAGTTAATTGCATTGTAGCATGTTTTAATTGCATCATGTCTACAGGAGGTGGGAACTGGGTTGGGTTCCTGTAACGTAGCAGTCCATAGAGGGGAGTATTTTAAAGCATCTTATTCTCTTTTTAGATTAAGAGAATGCAATGAAAGTTACTATTTATTCTGCCTGAGCAACTGTTTTTTCCTTTCCCTTAAATTCCTTTCTGGGGCTTATGACTTATTGATGAGTCTTTGGGCAAACAGCTCGAAATAGCTTCTCTGGCACTCAAACGAGCAGTCCTACACTTGGGCTCTGAGCTCAGTCATGCAACTGGGGGAGCATGTGGACAGTAAGTGACTTGCATGTCCTTGCCTTACACAGAGGGCTCTTCTGCCCTTTGGAAGACCTGGGTTCCCTCTGCGTTTGGGTCACAGGTAGGACTTCTGCTTTCGGTGGTGTAAAGGCAGCTTGGAGCTCTAGGAGCTGATGGTCCTGGTCTGCCTCCAGAGCACTGGAGATGCTCTCAGTGAGGCATTCTCAAGTTGTTGCTGCTTTGATCAGAAAGGAAATATTTAGGTTATTAAATCTAAAGGAATCAGGACACTGTTTCTTGTATTCTCTTCTGCTAGAACAAAGCAAAGATAAAACATTAAAGGAAACCTCCAACTACCTTATATTGGGACAGCAGAGCTTCATCAGTGCCAGACTTAGATGCTAATTTGCTAGCTCTCTCATTGCCATAGAAGTTGGCTGCCCTTTTACAATTGGGGAAGCTGCCATATGGAGTAATAGTATATTTCTCTGCAAGGAGTTGAATCATGATAGCAGATGCCAAGTCAAAAAGAGCACTCCCCTTACTTTCCTGACAGCAGTGGGTTTGATGGAGATCTGTCATTGCCCTGACAGCAAAGGCTTTGGTTTTGTTTTGTGAGTTCATGTGGAAATTATCTGTCTTGAAACAGTCAGAAATCATTTTGGTGACCTACTTAGGGAACAATTTATAGCACAACATAGGACTGGAGAATACAAATGTCCCTGTATTCATTGAAGAACCAAAAACACTCATGGAGCTGAATTTGCTTCATGCAGTTTTTTCCTCTGAGCTGTAGAATTCAGAGCTGGTTTGAACCTGAGGATGTACCTTCATCTCCTGTTGTGGTGGGGCTCTTTTTGTTTTAGTCCCAAAACAAGTTAACTCCTGAGGTAACCAAACTGATGGCTTTTCAGCTTTTTGTTGTGTTAATTAGGAACTTCAAAGATTAGCTGTGCATTCCTTAGGCAACTATTTCAGAAGGAATGAATTCGAGTCCTGTAAAGGTTGTTTTTATTACCATCCCTAATCCTTCAGCCGATACAGCTGGTTTAATCTTAGCACTTGTAATCAAGGAAAGAAGCTGAAATATTTGACAAGTTAACAAAATGCCTTTTTTTGCAAGAAGGCTAATATTTTCAGTGGCTTACTTAGGTAAAATATGATGCTGATTCCCAACTGAACAGTCTGTTTGCTGGTTGTCTTCCAAGTTGTGATAATGAATAGCGCAGTGCTCCCTCCCATCCTGACTGATGATAATTTTCTTGACCTGTTGAGTTGAAGCCTTAGATTCAACACTCAGTCATGCAATGAATTATTCAGTGGATAAAGCCCAAGTTGGGCTCAACACAACAATCACACAAAAGGTGTGCAAGGGTTGATTGAGCCTCACCATGCTCGGTTGCCTTGGTTCCTTTTGGCAGCTGGGCTGCTGGTGGTCATACAGACTTGCTATGTGAACCTGAGCTCTCAAAGAGGACAGTGGGTTCTGAAGTGGGGTTTTGCATACTGAGGGGTCTTTATTCTTTCCAGAATATATATTCTTTACTTCTTGAGGTAAAATTTGAAATGGGAAAGGAGAGCCTTCCTGTGTTACTGCGGTTCCTAATAAGTAGCCGTTCAAGGGCTGTAAAATGCTGTGAAATCAGAATGCTCGATCTGTTCAGTTGTGTACACAAAAATTGCTCCCCTAAGCCTGGAAATGGGTGAAATGGGAGCCAGCCTGCTGAGTTTCAGGGACGAGCTTGGCCTGTTGTTGTCACAAACCTAATGGTTTCTTCTGTGAGGTGGTAACTGTTAGCAGGAGTCAGAGCAATCAAAAACGAGCTGCATGAACTGAGGCTCTGAGCCTGGAGCACTGCCTTTCTCTTTGGGTAAACGTTCCGAATTGCCAGTCAGTGCGTTGCTTTCCTCTACATCACCTGCTGTCAGCTGCCTGGGCTGTTCATTGCAGCTGCTGAGCACACAGCTGAACGAAGTATGGCTTCGGTTTTCTGAAGTGCCCATGAAGTGATTTGGACTGGACTGACAAGCACGGAAAGGGAGGGATCTGCCAGCTGCATTTCTTCCTGGAAAGAGATACTTGGAAATGCAGACTTCTCCTGAACAGTGTGAGGTGTGGAATGTGTTTTTTTTGCTCCAATGACTTTGGCAAAGCATTATTTCTGTACAGGCAGATGAAGGTGCAGCTTCCTTGTTGAGAAAAGATCAGTCAGGTTAATGCACCAGATCACACTTAAGCCCTTCCAGGTACAGTTCTGCTCTAACTCATCGCTGGTGCTCCTCGTTTGCATTGTAGAGCTGTTGGAGCTCATTCGTGAGGAGTGTTAATGCATCCTGGGTCACAAATGCAGAGCCCTCAGCACTTGGAAACGGGCTTCACAGTTTCACCTCTCCTCTGAGAATTGGTGCGAGTCCAGGCAGTGAATGTTATTGATTTGGAGCCTGCTTATAAATTAATATCTGCCTGCGAGGGCTGTGTCAAACCCACTGCCTCAACCACCACGTGTGGGCTTGTGTAGTTAGAAGCAGAAGGTGGTTTTTTGGGTTTGTTGCCTGGGTTTATTTACTCTTTTATTTATTATTTATTTTTGAATGGCCTGAACTGATAAGAGTTGTATCCCAGCATGGAAGAGAACCTCCAAAGGGTTCTGCAGTAACTCTCCCATTGCAGCTTGATGTCTGCAGCCCAGCTCCTAGCCTAGCTGTAGGTAGAGCATCCAGCGTGCTGCCAAGCTCCTCTAGATCCTGAGCAGCTGACCTGTCAAACACAATGAAGGGAAACAGCTCGCACTCCCTGAAGGCATCTGACAGGCAGAGCAGCAGGCTGTCAGAGAACACGCCATGACCTTGTGCTGGCAGAGGTAGAAGACTCTGCAGAGAAGAGTTCTCGCCTTAACAGTTTGGCTGTTACCAGGCTCTAAAGCAAAACCAAATTGGAAGGCAGTCCTTAATTTAATGTAGCTGCTAATGGGATTCCAAGTGGGTATGTTGTGTACTTGCTGCTGATGGAAAGCATCTGTGTTACTTTCAGACTTGACGTTGAAAGTTGGTTCTTACGCTCAAGTCTGGAATTTAAAGCATCAGCAACCTACGCAACTGAAGAAGCGATGTGGCATTGTTCTTAGGAGGCAACTCTTCCCCTCGCTGCCATATGTTGGCCATCGGAGGGTTGTGCTGCAGGGAAGGACGTCAGCAGGGTGCACATGCTGCAAGGTGAGCAGTGTGTTCTGAGGGATACTTCTCCAGCTAGATAGTCTCGAACAAGATATAAGTAATTGGGAGCCTTCTACCCATCTTCAGTGGGTCAGATGCTTTCAGCAGTGAAGCATCACATGAAAATCTGTCACCTTTTATCCCTCAGAAGCTTTGTGGTCTGCTCGACTTAATTCACAGGCTGGTCATTTTTCTTCTTTTTTTGGTTTTTTTTTTTTCCTCCTTTCAAAAAAAGATGGCAGATCGAAAGCTGGTTTGATTTTAAAATGCTTCTGTTTAAGCTCTCAAATGGCTGAGGCTGGAGGTCTTGTTAATGATTTAGTAGCTCATGTGCAGACCGACAGGTTAAAGCTGTGGAGCCCCCGGCAGAGTTAGTCTGGACTGCAGAATGTATTGAATGCAAGTGGAGGTTCTTTTCAAGCATGAAAAACCTGCAGAGACATCTCAGCTGCTGGTATCACTTCAAATGTCAGCGATTGACTTGGGCCCACGGCTCCCACTGAAGAAGCACAATGTATGGTGTTGTGTGGCAGCAGCTAAGCTGGAAATGCTTCCCAATCTGTCCCAGTGCCATATCTGGGGACACTGTATCGTTTTCCATCCTGCTTGCAAAAATGACACCTAACAGCTGATTCCTGCATCATTACAGATGCTTGCGGTGTGACGTGTGATGTCATCGCTGAACCCAGCAGAGTGGTTTGGGGGAAGGCTGAAGTGAGGCTCCTTGTGCTTTGCTGGGGGAAAAATTACACTTCACGGTGTCTTAATTGTGCAGCTCTCCGGAGCTGTAGCAAAGCAGCTTACTCAGTGTGTTTCTGCAGAGTTGAGAAGCAGGTCAGCAGATACCTTTTTATAGCATTTTTGGAGCTGAAGGGACAGGGTTAGCATATTAATTTGGTGCGTGCCTCCAGAACTGTGACTGGAGAGAAGGCTCTGCTTTCCAGCCCCGCTTGTAAGAAACTGCTGTTGTATGGCAACAACAATTAGCTGCGAAGGCAAAGTGGACCCTGTTGTTCTAAGACAAGGTAATTAATCATGAAATCAGAGTTGGGAAGATCTTGGGTCACGCAGTGCAGACCCTGCTATGCTTTGTTGTTTCACAGCACTGCCTCTTAGAGCTCAGTCGAAGCTGGTTTTAAATAGTCCGAGTGCTGGAGCTTTTGTCTTCCTCAGGAGGGTTTAGTGCTGCTTCATCATTCTCACTATCAGTTTTTCCCAGACATTAGCCTGAATTTTTCCCTCTTCTGGCTTATCTCCGTGGCTGTTCTGCCCAAGCGCAGCATCTCAAATGGCCACGTGGTCCCCCAGGCTCCTTCCCACACCGAGGTGTGTTTTTGGCTGCTCACCCAATACTCCTAATCCCGTTTTGCAGAGGCAAATCCCTGGGGTCCATCCGCCAATCCTCCTCACTCCCTCCTGCTCTCAGTGCCTCCATCTCCAGCATTAGGTGCTCAAAAGGCAGAGTATGACGCTGACAACCAAAGCACGTGACAGCTCCATCTTACAGAGGGCCCTTCAATATATTTTGGTTGGAGATTGCACTGTAATTTACGGGGTTTTAGTGGGCTTTAGGCTAATCCCATATAAGCCGGTGTGCACTGTGAGAATTAAAATATAAGCTGCTGCCTTTAGTGATGGTTGAAACTACAAACCCCCATGGACTTGCATCCACCTTCCTGCTCCTCTTCACACTCCTGGGACCCAAATGCTGGATGATTCCATTGGAAATGCTCATCTCTGACCACCTGTCCTATGTCTGATAAACTGACTTGCATTGGAATTGTCTTTTATTCCCCCTCCCTCATCTACCTACAGCTATTCTTGCAGATATTTAAGGGTGTCTTTCTCAACCTACTGCTACAGACAATAGATTTTCCCAGCAGAACACTGATGTCTGTAATTATTTAATGTGACTGGAGTTTGTCTTGGCACAAGTCTGCATGTCAGCACATTTATTTCTCTGGCTCAGCAGTCGGTGTGGTTGGGTTTGTGTTTCAGCTGGGTGAAAAGCTGGAGAACTTCTTTTTGAAAGGGAAGCTCCTGGAACTCGGAGCTCACCACACAACCTCAATTCCAGGTCTCTGTCTGCTGAGCTGTACTCCCGTGACAAGCTATTGCAGTGCAGGATGATGCAAGGATAGCGTGAGAGGCATAGAAATCGGGCCCAGTGCTACATTTTTCCATGCTATATTATGACAAGGCACTTTCTCAGACCTCCCATTTGCTCCTGCTATACTGTCAGCTCGCAGCCTGCCTGGGGAGAACTGGAAGTGAGGTTGCTCTCGGTGTTGGCAGAGATTCATCGGTGATGTGGCAACCTTGTGTGATAAGAGGCAATGCGGTGCATCTCCCTGACTGGTGGTGGTTAATGACATGAGGGTTAAGTCTTTTGTCAAATGATCCTGTCCTGATTGCTCCACGTCAGAGTTTTCTTCCAGGAATGAATGCAGCACATATTCTCTGTGCTTGGTGGGAGATGCCATGAGGAACATGTAAGATGGAGCAGCTTCAGGCTTCCTAAAACATGAGCAAACAAGGAGCCTGCGAGCGCAGACATGGCTGAGAGCTGGGATTAAAGCTTGGGGGGAAACACAGGAGTTTGGAGATGATGGGGGTTGCAAAGGTGAGGTGAAAAAGAGGAGTGAGGGAGAAGCTCATGTGCAGCATGGCAGACATAGCTGTCTATGGCCACTGTAGACAAACTTATACTGGGGGTGGAATAAGTAGGGGGAGGGAGAGGCTGAGCAAGAGTAGAAAAGAGCAGAGTTGCTGTCTGGGACCTTTTCAGTGCAGTTGGCTTTGAAGCAGCGTGGTGAAATGCCTGCAGAAGATTGAGCAGCTTTTAGTGAAAATGGAGAGGGCACAGAGGGGTGGGAACGATCTTTGTCTGAAACTCCCCAGCAGCACAGCAGCATCTCTCCAGGTAGTCTCATATTTAGAGCTGACCTTTACTAGGAGAGCAGTGAGAGCGTGAGCAGGCAACGGACCTTGCAGAGCCTTGGGTCCCCTTTGGACTTCCAGACAAATACTGATGCTTTATTCACCGTTTCTTCTGTAACAGGTAGCTGTGAAAAACAACATTGATGTCTTCTACTTCAGCTGCCTAATTCCTCTCAACGTGCTTTTTGTGGAGGATGGCAAAATGGGTGAGTAAGTGCTTTTAGGGCTGTGCTCGGCCTCCCTGAGCCCTACAGCATCCAGCTGGGCACAGCTGTGCCATGGCTGAGATCCACGTGTGCCTGCCTGTGATCTTTATGCCAGCGTATCCCAGCAGCCTGATTGATCAGCAGTGATTGGATGGCCCGGCTTTGTAGCCCTGCAGCTCAGTAGCTTCATCCCACATCCTCTGCTCTGAGCCTCTGTCAGATGAGGAGTGGATATGTTTGCTTTGAAGCTGATTTCTGGTGGTTTTATGTTGTTATTTTTTGATTCTTTGAGGTTTGGTTCATTCAAATGAATGTAGGAATTGCCCCAATTTTAGCTCTTACATTCCTGTTCCCTTGATTACATTGTTTGGGTTGGATGGGAGGTTGCTTGTAAAGAGCATCTTAACTTGCGCTGTAACATAATTCTTAAATCTGTGGGTCTCCTTCTTGTCAAATCCACCTGCTCTTGGTTTGTCAGGCTGTCTTTGGTTTGGGGGCAACCAAAACCCACCAACATCCTGCTGCTTTTACAGCAAGGCTGAGGTTATCATAGAAACCAATCCTGGATCTGACCACACCAGGGCCAAATGTGATCCAGAGTTCTCCCGTGTGTCTACCTTGCATCGTTCTATGATCTAATTAATGCAGTTCTGCACGTGCTGATGGTCTGTCTTGTTTGCAGAGCGCCAGGTCTTCCTTGCAACTTGGAAAGACATTCCAAATGAAAATGAGCTGCAGTTCCAGATTAAAGACTGCCACCTGAATGCTGGTGAGTAGCTTAATTGTGCCGTGCTTGGTGTTCAGTGGACATTGCTTTACAAAGAGCTGTGTGTGTGGGTAGCATGTAAGAACACAACAACCTGGAAGACCTGGAGCCTGGTCAAAAAGCTCTGCTGGGTCCATAAAAACACATCTGAAATCCACGGTCTTCAGTTTCACCTCTGTGCTTCTTCCCTTCATTCTGCATCTTGTATTCTTGTTTTCTCTTTTACAGCTTTGCTTCTCCGTAAAGCTGCTCCTATAAATGGAGCTGAGCAGCTTTTTGGGAGCTGCACTTAATCCCATCCTGCTGCTGTGTGTACCAGGCAATGCCCATACAGCCCTGCCTTTAATCCTGGGTTGGTCTGTTCACCTTTCAGCTGTGAAAGTGATCTTACGCACTGCTGTAGAAATGGTTGGATGTCTCTGGAGGGCAGGACAAATGAGAGAAGAGCTGGTCTGCTGGAGCTAGTCTGCTATAGACAGACCTCATAGGTCTGACCTTACTACTGCTGAAGGATGGAGTGTAGCAGGTGGAATGTGGCCAGCTTAGCAGCTTTGCTCTCAGTCAAGAGGTTGTGGACAGGAGCCAAGTGGTTCTACCCAAAGCTGCAATGTTTCACAGGAAAAAGTGTCCCTATTGATGCTAAACCGTGTAACCATTTTATTCTCTCCTATCTGCTATTACACAATGAGCACCCTCTTGCTTCAGTTGCAGAAAGAAACCATGGATCTCTTTGTGCTCATAATTATTACTATTTCGGAATGTAAAAGATTGAGCACTCAAGAGGGGGGGAAAAAAATAGCAGCTGTTGAACCTTCTGACTTGATTTCACTGTGGGGTTTCAGCTGAGAACAACCTCTGCTCCTCCTCCAGCCCTCCCTCTGCTCCACTCTGCTTGGCACGGCCTCTCCTGCACTGCAGTGTTGCCTCTGCTGTGGCCATGCCCTGCTCCTTGCATCCAAATCTGAGATGGTGACTTCTGGCATTGGCACTGAGGTGATGCAGTCCTGCAGGCTTAATCCTCATGGAGGAGAATGGCTCATGTTCCAAGGACTTCCTTGTGGGAGGTGTTGAAGCAGAATGCAGGCTGTCACCTGAGTTGCTACCAGGGTTTGGGAGGACACTGTGCCATCCAGGGCTGGTTGTCACTGCACAGCAGGCACATTGCAGCCCCTCATGTGCAAACTGCAGGCTTTTCCCAGATTTTCCCTTTTGTTCTTTCCAACAGAGATCAGCATATGAGTGATGATGCTCCTGTGTTGGTCTGCTCTGAAGCTCTTGTGGGTAAAAGACTCCAATGTCTGCAGTGCAAGCCAAGCAGTGCTGACTGGAGCTTTGATGGTTTGCAGCAGGGATAGCAGGAAAGGCTGCATTGCTGGCAGCTCACCCTGTGCCGTGGCACAGAGCAGCTGGAAAACCTTGGCTGCTGCAGGTGGCAGCCCCCAGTGCCACCAGCTGAGCTGAAGGTGAGGTGCCAGGCACCTGAATGAGAACAGCTTGCTGCTCCCATCCCCAGCATCAGGCTGGGGATTAGGAAAACTTTCTCCTTAGAAAGTGTGGTGATGCAGTGGGGGAGGATCCCCATCCCTGGAGGTGTTTCAGAACCATAGGGATCAGTTGGCATAGTGGCAGTGGGTTGGAGTTGGACTTGGGAATCTTAGGGATCTTTGCCAACCATGGTGGTTCCCAGCAGTGAAAGCCAGCACAGCCCTGGGGCTGCCTTTGGGGCTGTATGGCCACACAGGAGTGAGCATCTCCAGAGCTGTGTCTCATGGCTGGGCTGTACTTGTGATGGGCTGCACATCTTGAATTGATCAGAGCTGTGCTTTGCACATTTGCCTATTTAGGAAGAGGTTTTCATAGTGCTATGGAGAAAACTATATTCTGAGATGCAGCTTGCAATGAAAACAGAAGGTCATGGTTACAGCGCTGCGTTCTCAGCTCTTAGAATCGAGTGCTAACTTAATGGTTTTAAACAAAATGCCAGGTACCCAGCACTAAGAGCTCCACAGTGCCCATGAAGCTGCCACTGGAGAATATGGGGAGAGCCATGGTGCTGCAGAGCCTTCTGCCCCACTCTCACTACTGATCATTACCACATCCTGCACGCACTGTGCCAGATTTAGTGGAGTTTGTGTCAGCCATGCTGGGAATAGACCCAGCAATCTGGGTGCTCTGGGCACAGCTGGACCCACTGAGGCTTCCCCTGCACCGAAGCTCCGTTTGCTGCCGTTGTGCTGCTTTTCAATGTGCTGAGCTGGATGGATCTGAAGGGCTGCTCCGTGAAGCTGAGCTGTGCCCATCAGATCAGCTGGGATGGTTTTCTTCTTTTACAATGTGCTTACTCGAGCATCAAGCAGAGGAGCACGGGCTGACCTGCACATGGAGATTGAATGCCATGAAACAGGGATAATGAGGTGCTGGGCTGGTCAGCAATTCTGATAACTTCGGTGTGAAATGAAATCTTCAGTGGTTGGAGCTGAACGTGGCTTTATTGGTATGCAGAGGTCATCTCTGCTTTCCCCGAGTGATGCACTAATGCTGGAACTGAGAGAAACGGCATTTTCTTGTTGGAACAAGCAGGGACACAGGGGTGTGTGTGTATGTATGTGTGGCTCCTGCCCATGCCAGGTGCTTGCCAGGGCTCTGCTGGCTGCTGTGCTCATGTTGGGAATCCAGCGCCTCACTCCCAGCAGCTCCCTGCTTGTAAGGGCTGTGCTGTCAGATGGCATTAGCGGCCCTGCCTGCAGCCAGCACAGCCTGGCACTGTTGCTTAGCAACTTGCCCGATCTCCAAAATCCCAAATCCTCTTGTTCTCACTAACATGGGAGGGATGGGGACCAGCAACCTGGAGGTGAAAGGAAGGGCTCCCAGCTCCCCCCAGATTGGGGCTGGAGGAGGGGAAGGGAGGTGCTGGGTGAGCACATTGTTCTGGGTGACTGACTGAAATGGGATGAGTTCTGGTAGGATTTCAGGCACTCTTTGGGGTGTATCTGAGGTCAGTGAGGGCAGCTCCGCGCTGCCCCTATGCCTGCGCAGGGTGAGTTTGTTGCGTAGAGCAGGAGCCGGAGGGTGGGAGAAGGAGACAAGAGGGAATGAGGGTTTTTAAGCAAAGGATCTCATTAGGTACTTATATCTGCCAGTTTCCATAGTAACTGGGGAAGAGAACGAACCTAAATCTGAATGCGTCTGGGTAGCTGGATGCTGGAACCCTCCCTGACCTGCATGCAGCTGCTCTGCAGCCAGCAGGCACAGGGGTGCAGCCTGGGGTGCAGACACCACCCTGAGCCTTCCACCCCAGCATGCAGTGTGCCTCTCTTGAGAAGAGAAGCCTCTTGGCAGCCAGAAGCTGCTGCATTGGGTCTTCCTGTTCTGCATGTTTTCTTCTGCTTTTGCTTCTCCAGAAGGTCCTGTGGAAGTAATTGGTATCATGGTTCCCTCCATAGAGTTCTGCAGGTGAAATCACACATCTCCCATTAGTGCCAAGGCCATACAGTGTGTTAAAACTGTCACAGCTCTGTGCTGAAGAAGCTGCTCCGGGCTCTGCTGTCTCCGCAGACATATCTGAGCTAACACGCATTTCTCTTCATGTTTTTCTCTGCAGACACAGTCTCCAGCAAACTGCAGAACAACAACGTCTACACCATCGCCAAGAGGAACGTGGAGGGTCAGGACATGCTCTACCAGTCCCTGAAGCTCACCAATGGCATCTGGATCCTGGCTGAGCTTCGCATCCAGCCGGGCAATCCCAATTACACGGTGAGACCACGGGGATGTGGCACATGCTGGGATCCTCCCAGCTCAGCTGGTGTTGAGGCAGATCCCATTCATTTGTGTAGGGGAGCAGAATTCCCACTGAACTGCAGCAAGTGAGATGCAACAGAATTGTGCTGCTCCGTTACCAGCGAGCTGGGATAATGCCCACTCAGCAATGAGTGTTTATTTGCCGAGGTTACCCAGAGATAAAGCCAAGAGACATTAGCAGGAAAGCATTGCCAGGACACCCTTCTCCCCCCCAGCAAACAAGCAGCAATTGATGCCCGGCTGGCTCCACAGCAGAGCTGGCTGTCTGGGCATCAGAGGCTCCTGCTGGCATCAGCCTGTGGCTGGTGGGAATCATAGAATCATTAAGGCTGGAAGAGACCACTGAGATCCAGTCCAGCTGTCAACCCATCACCTCCATACAGTTGCTGGCTGCCCTGTGTCATTGTACCCCTGCGGCCGTTCCCTTTGACTGCTCCCATTCTCAGCTTCCCATTGTTAGAGTGTGTCTCTCCTGTTGGAAGGTGTTCTGGGCTGGGGAGCTGTAGGGTGAAAGCAAGTGATGGGAAACACTTCAGTGTGAGGATCGATGCTGCTCTGCTGATCTTGGCCCAGTCCTTGCTTCAGAGATGGGCAGTGTCCAAGTTTCAGTCCAGAGGGACTGAGCATGCAGACGTGCCCTCAGGCGTAGGGCTGTGATTTACAGTGTGACAGCAAATCACTGTTACAGAGCTCGGACCAGCGTCCCCTTCTCTCATGCCTGCAGTGCTGTCTGTGTTTGGTAAGGAATTTGGGAACCCCACGTGGGTGTTTGCTTTCATGTGCTTCCTCCTGCTTGTGACAAGCGCTGAGAAAGCAGTTTGGTTTTGGTGCTGAAGGGAGCAGAATCCAAAACTATTCTGGATTAAGGTTGGAAAAGACTTCTTAAGACCCCCATGTCCAACCCTACTGCACCCCACCCCACTGCCTGTATCCTTCAATGCCACATCTCCATGGTTCTGGATCACCTCCAGGGATGGTGCCCTCCTCCTCCCCCACCCCTGGGCAGCTGTGCCACTGCAGCACCACTCCTTTGGAGAAGGAATGTTTCCTGCTACCCATCCCGAGCCTCCCCTGCTGCATAAAGCCATGACTTTGTCCACCCCGTGCTGTAAGCCAGGAGGTGCCATCCCTGCACCGCCACCACCTCTAACCTCTGCTCTCCTCCTCCCCCAGCTCTCTCTGAAATGCCGTGCTCCCGAGGTGTCCCAGTACATCTACCAGGCCTACGATGCCATCCTGAAGAACTGACGGAGCTCAGCCTGTGCCTCACCCTGCAGCAGGACAGAGAAAGGGTCCCCAGGTCCTCCACTGCTGGCACGGGGAAAAGCACTCTTAAACTGGAAGCAGCTGTATTCATGTGTAGGATTTCAGTCCAGGGCACTGATTAAACAAGGTAGCAATTAGTATCCACGTGCTAACGATGATAGGGAACAAACCCCTTTGATATTTTTAGCGTCCATGGAGTTTGTAACCACTTGCTTCAATTTCCCCCCCCCTTCAACTCGCCCCTCACTTGTCCGTTCTTGTGGGCTTCTCCATGTTGTGCCAATGCAGGTGTTTTCTAAATGGCTTTAGGTGTAGTTCTGATTTTGTACAATACTGCTCACTGGAAAAGGAAAGAAAAACCCACAGAAAAACCCAACCCACGGCTTATTAAAACAAGGCAAAATGGTCCAAAACATCCACTGCACTTTATTTTATATTTTTTTATACCTTTTTTTGGTGTTTTTTTCTTTTTCTGAACTGTAATTGGCTTTAAAGGGAAAGTGATTCCATGGAGGTGGTGGATGCCCTGCAGGGGTGGCTGTGGGCTGACTGAGGAACAGAGCCATGTGCTGCACCTGTGGGACCCCTGAGTGCAGCAGGGTGGGTTTATTGGGTTGTGCTGAGCCTCAGCTCTGCTCCCCACAGGGTTCCATTCCATCCATCATCTCCCTGCCCTGTGAGCTGCTGATGTAAGGAGGGAGAGTCCTCGTGTGTGGGGAGGGGCTGCAGACAGGTCAGTAATGGGACGGGGAAGGACAAAAGGTGGAGATTGAGCGGTGGAGATTGAGCTCGCTCTTAGAGTAAAAGCACGGGGTGTGTTCTCTGCATCCTCACCATCTGCAGCTCCTCCTCTTGCTCTGCCTTTCACCCAGCCCTTGAGCTCTGCCCCTTCACCCAGTGCTGTGCTAACCCAGGGCTGGTGGTGTGCATCCCAGCAGGGCACTGCTGTCCTCCATGGGCCCTAGCAGCACCCTGGGGCTGTGCTGTGGGGCTGAGTGCTTCTCCCCATTCCCATGGTGGCGTAACTGGGACCAATTTGGGCTTGGCAGTGCTTGTGCTTGCTGAGCTGAGCACACCTCAGAAGCATTTCTTCTGTTAGCAGCCCTAAGCCATGTGGCACTGAGGGTTGCTCAGTCCCTGCCTGCAGCCCCCAGCTGCCCCTCTCTTCCCACCTTTTCCCACCCATCCTTTGGGCCAGGAGCCCTTCCCTTTCCTATTCAGTTGTGCACTCACCATGTTGCAGCTGCAGCCCCAGCAGTGAATGCTAAGCCTTGTGCATGCCTTGCTCCATCCATCGCTCGTCCTGCTTCATTCAGCCAAGCCTCTAACCAGGGCAGCTCTGCCCTCCCCAGCATGCTTTGATGCCATCTCCTCCCCAGCAAGCAAAGCTCTGACGCGTAGCAGCCCCCGTGTTGTCATTTAGATGCCACGTTCAAGGTCAGTAAATGTTTTATGGTAGAAGATGGTTCATCAGGGTTTGGGCATCGCCTGCAGCCAAGAGGCCGATGTTGGGAAGAGGTGAAAAAGCCCCATTTATCTCCCCAAGCCTCAGTGCAGAGAGGTGGAGCACCTGGCAGGGCAAGGAAGGCTCTGTCCGTCCCTATGCTCTGGTTGAGGAAAAGTGGGGCAGGGCTGGAGTAACACAGTGCCTGTGAGTGCTGGGAGGTGATTGCTCCAAGCCCTGCAGGGCCACCGCAGAAGTCATTATTAGAGCAATTAATGAAGCACCGGCGGCACGGAGTGCTGGGGCAGGGAGGAGGCAGAAGGTGAGGAATGAGCTCAGCCTTATGCCACAGCTGGAGGAGCTTCAATGTGGGGAGGGGATGCTCAGCACCCCTTGTGCCACTTCCCAGTGTTTCGGGCACGTGGGTGTCCCCACGTTTCTGAGCCTTCCTCTCCTGCTGTGCCGCTTGGTTGCTTTGCTCACTGTGTAGCTGTGTTGCTCTTCAGGCTTTACCTGGTGTCCGTGTCAATAAACTCATTTCCACAATGCTGTGGCTGCACTGTGGCTCTGTGGGAGTGGGGATGGGGTCGGCTGGGGCTGGTGGTATCCCCAAAGCTGATCCTCCGTTGTCTGTGTGACAGTGGCTCGGGAGGAAGGGAGGAGGCTGCGTGTGCCCTGACCTGCTTTTCCCACGTGCATCAGTGATGCATTGGAGTGCTCTTAACCCCTGTTGGTATCTTGCAGAGGGCTTTATCTTGGGGCAGGGTGGGTTGCCAACCTGTGCTGGCAGCCAGCCCCAGGTTGGCCATTGGAAGGGTCAGGAATGACCTCGAGGAGGAGGAGGAGGAGTGCTGCCCTGTGCTTCCCCCCTGCCCGGCTCTGGGTCAGCAGTTCCTATTTGGCCAACAGGACCCAAAGTGGCTGTGAGATGTTCAGAGCTGCCGCATCCCGCAGCAGAGGGAAGGGTTCATCCTTCCACATGGTTCTGCTGGGGAGAAATCAGCCTTTCCCACTGCTCTGGATTTGCAGGCAGGCTTGTGCCCCATAAGCAGGGACAAACCAACCCTGAGCCGTGCTGTTCCTTGTTAACTGGGTTTGTTTGTTGCTCATTAGCCCGTGGCGCTGGGATCACAGTGCTGTGGGTGGCTGCAGGCTCAGAGCTGCTGCAGGGTCATAGGGTGGGTGCTGCAGCTGAAGATGAACCCAACCCGGCCGTGCCCTTTGATGGCTGATATTGGGTCTGCATCCCTGCAGCCGGGCCGGGGATAGATGATGCAGGACCAACCCAGCTGCCCTCCCCCCACTCCCAAACGCCACCGTATATTAAATTTCACAAATAAAACCGCGAGTGAAGAGCGCCGCGGAGGGAGCTGCTAAAAATATCCCCGGGGCTGAAGGCTGTGGATTGTGAGGGCGAGTTCATCGCAGCCGCGATCCCGGCCCCTTCCCAGCGATGTTCTCAGCGGGGCCGGGAAGCGATGCTCGGGGGTGGTGGGAGGTGGGCAGCGCCTGCGGGGACACTTGAGCGCTTTCCCGGCTGTGAGCATCAGGGAAACAAACCCCGAATACCGGATGGGGGCGATGGGGGATGCGCTGGGCTCAGCACAAAGGCCGTCCCTGTGTCCCCAGCTGTAGGGCTGTGTCTGGTGTTCCGTTTTCCCTCTGGAAATGAAGGAGGCTGCGATGGCCGAGTGCTTCCATTTGTACCCTCCTCACCCCATATGATGCTTTACCAACCAGAGGTGTCAGCGGGGCTGGGGGGGGTCCGGCCACGACACGGTCGGTGTTTGAGCTCCTCCGACCCGCGGGGTGACAGGCAGACCCATGGGGATGTCCCAGCGCTCAGTGGAGAGCGGAGAGAGGTTCGGGTTCTGCTTTGAGGTGTGTGACTCCGACCCCACTCCCTGGAGATGCAGCCATCCTCTCCCTCGCCATCGATAAATGCTCGTTGCGAGGTGTCCCAAAGCCGCAGCTCTGCGATGGAGACGTCCGTCCCCGGCTGGGTACGGCCCCGCACCGCGCGGGGGGATGCGGCGCGCCCGGGAGCCGCGGGGTGAGCCGAGCCGGGGTCCTACAGCGTGGGATGGGGACACGGGAGCGGGGAGGGCTGAGCCTCTGCCGCACCGGGGGCACATGGGTGGGTCTTTTCCCATCAGCACCTCCCAGAGCCCCGAGAGAAGCCGCGTCCTTCTCGGCTTCCCGCAGCGCGCTCCGGGCATTCCCCGCATCGTCTCCCTGCGCTGCCTCCCTCCCTCCCCGCATATCTCCGGGCGCTGCCGCCTCCTCATCGCTCGGGCATTCCTCGCATCGCTCCCCGCGCTCCATCCCCAGAGGGGGCTCTACCTCCCTTCATCCCTCGCTCCCTCCCTCCTTCCAGCCCCGCTTCCCCTGCAGCCCCGCGCCGGGCGGGGGCCGTGCCGGGCACTCACTGCAGCGGGGCCGCCCGCCCCGCACCGGGTTCGCCGCATGGCTCCTCCGCCCGCCGGGACAACGCCGGCCCGGGGCACCGCCGCTTCTGCGAGGTACGGAGGGGAGCGGGGATGGGAAGGGGACGGGAGCGGTGGTGGTGGTGGGAAGGGGGGAAGTTCAACCTGGCTGAAGTTGAGCGGCGGAGCTCGGCCGGTCTCCCCCCCCTCCTTCCCCCCCAGGGCGGTGGATTTGTGCGGTGCCCGCATCCCCTGCTTTTGTACCCCCGCGCTGGGCTTTTTCTCAGGTCGGCCCCGACCCCCGCGGTCTCGGTGGGGAGGGGATGCGGTGCTGCCCCGGAGCATCACTGCGGGGAGTGGGATGAGGCCCCGCGAGCAGCAAACTGGGGAGGGGGGGCACAAGGTCACGATGCCCCCACAGTCTGCCCCATACTGGGGGTCTCGCCCTACTGAGTTCCGTCCCCGCTATGTCCCCATCCAGGCCTCAGTTTCCTTTTGTGGCCCCAAATGCTTCTGCTCCCACAGGGGCAGCTGCCTGTGCTTTGGGGGGCAAATCTCATCCCTAGGGCCCACGGGGCAGCGATCCCCATGTGTGGCTCCACTTGGGACTTGGGAAGGGGTTTGAGGGTCACTGGGAGTGATGGCGTGGCATTGTCCAGCAGTTTGGGGTTCTCCACGTCCCCATGGCACTCTATATGGCTGCAAGACTCCATCACCTCCAGCCCCAGTGCGAGGAGAAAGGGGTATGGGGACAGCGGGGTGGCCTGGCCATGACACTGCTTTCTGCCAGCAGAGCCAGGCCCCAGAGGGGTGACTCCCTGTCCCTGGGCTGCATCAGGCCCTGCTGGGTCCCTGCAACGGGGACGGCCATGGCCACACTCTCCCTGGTGCAAATATCACCATCACTCAGGGTGAAACGGGGCTGCTGGAGCCTCTGACAGCCTGGGAACCGTGACTTGTGCCTTGGGGGTGTTTTTCAGGGAAAGCAGAGAGAGCATCACCAACTGGGAAAAGCATCCATGCATTGGGATACGGCAGGAGTGGCTCCCATGGACGGGAGATGCAGTGGGACCTGTCCTACTGACATTGCTATTCCCATTGCAGCTGGTTGGGACCCCAGTGCCAGCGGGTGCTGGGAATCCTCTGACCCCATTTCTGCATTCCCGTGCCCAAACCATTGCCTTGGGGCCCCCACCACGTGTGCCCGCAGCTCGCCCTGTCAGCTGGCTGGGAAATTAGCCTCCATCAAGTTAATTGCTGAAGCGCTCAAAGCCTGAAATTAAACATTAAAGCTGTCACTTGCAGGCACCGAGCAATCCCCCCTTCAGCAAAAGGCAATTCCAGCTGTCCAAATTGGGGAGATGGATTCCCCAGCTCAGGGCATAGAGCAGCCAATGGCCCATCCCCATCGGCACTGTGGGAAGCGTCCCCATGTCACACGGTTTGGGACATGATAGCCTTCTCCTTGACCCCCATAGTGATGTGCTGTCCCGGCGGGGAAATGCATCCTGAATGGGGCTGAGCCCCCCTGCAAGGGAATATGCAGCGTCGGCGCCGCGGGAGCAGCACTGGGGCAGCGGCCGGCGGCCGGCGGTATGGTGGCAACCTTCAAGATCGCCGTGCTGGGAGCTCAGGGCGTGGGCAAGAGTGCCATAGTCCGGCAGTTCCTCTACAACGAGTTCAGCGAGGTCTGTGTGCCCACCACGGCCCGCCGCGTCTACCTGCCCGCCGTCGTCATGAACGGCCACGTGCACGACCTGCAGATCATGGACTTTCCGCCCATCCCTGCCTTCCCCGTCAACACCCTGCAGGTAAGGGGCACAGAGTGGGGCTTCCCGCTATGGGGATTTGATTCCTAAATGCTGAGGATCGTGTTGAGGTTGGGATGAAGTGTTGTTTCTTCGGCAGATTTTCAGCCTCAAATGTTGGCCAACCCTGGGGATGGGGTCTCATCTCTTGTCCCTGAGTGAAGGGCTCATGGAGCCAACACATTTGGATGCCCATCACCCAACACCCAGTGCTGCCATGGGGTCAGGGTTACGCTGTGTCTAACTGTGGTTCCTCTAAGCCCTTTGGGAAAAAGCCATTTTCACAGACCATAGAATCATTAAGGTTGGAAAACTCCACTAAGATCATCTAGTTCAACCATCAACCTATCAGATCCATTTTCCTCTGTAACCCTTGGGCTCATGATTAACCTTGGTTCCATCCCAGCACAGCCCTCACCACTGGATTTGTCCTGGTGGTGCCTTGAGCTCAGCCATCAGCACTGACCCATCCTTATAGGGATAAAAAGGGATTTGAAGGCTGCACGTCTGCAGGGGATGGGCTGTTGGGTTTTTAATTGGTATAATTACATCACCGTGGGTCACAAATCCCTGCACTGCTGCCCTAAAGCCATGGGGCAGGAGGTGAGGGGCTCAGGGAGGTTTAAATATTACACATAATGTCCAGGAAATGGAAGGTCAGTGGGAGATGGACCAGAATAGCAGCGGGGTCATTGACTGACATGGCAGATGATGCTCACGTACTCAATTAACCCTGCGGGCTGGCAAATCCCATTATCCTTCCCCTGGGTTAATGAAGAGGAATCACAGGGACACGGCAGGGCAGAGGTGAGATGGGGGCTGGGGTTTTGGGGATGGAAAGTGTGGAATGCACAACACTGTACACTTGGTCAGGTGTCCTACGTACATGTTGGATGTTCAGTGGTGGATCCTATAAACTTGTTTTCCCCTGCAAACATCCCTGGTCCCAAAGCGATGCGGGCATCAACCAGGATTGATCCCTCTCTACACCTTGCAGGAGTGGGCAGACGTGTGTTGCAGGGGGCTCCGGAGCGTCCATGCCTACATCCTGGTCTATGACATCTGTTGCTTTGACAGCTTCGAGTACATCAAAACCATCCGCCAGCAGATCCTGGAAACAAGGTAGGGGCCATTTGCCAGCGGGTGCGTGCTCCTGGTGGGGCTGTGGGGAAGGGATGGCGGAGAGCTGTGATACGACAGCAAAATGGACTCAAGGGTGGATGGGGTTGGGAAAGCAGCTTGAGGTAGTGTGGATCACACTTGAGTGGGTGGCCAAGAAGAGGGACAAGGGGACGTGGTGAGAGGCAGCCCATGATGGTGGACAGGGTGATGGCGGCACGTGGCTCTATTGGTGCCATTTTGGGATGGGTGGGACAGATGGGGGCTGTCCGTGGCTGCGTGGTGCTGCCCTCCCACCCATCCCAGGGTCATCGGCACCTCGGAGACCCCCATCATCATCGTGGGCAACAAGCGGGACCTGCAACGGGGCCGGGTGATCCCGCGCTGGAACGTCTCCAACCTGGTGAAGAAGACGTGGAAGTGCGGCTACATCGAGTGCTCGGCCAAGTACAACTGGCACATCCTGCTGCTCTTCAGTGAGCTCCTCAAGAGTGTGGGCTGTGCCCGCTGCAAGCACGTCCACACCACCATTCGCTTCCAGGGGGCACTGCGCAGGAACCGATGCACCATCATGTGAGCCCCCCACGCCACCCCGACCCCACAGGACACCCGTTTCCATTGGGGTGATGCTGCACTGGGGACACCTCAATTGTCTCTTCCCTACAATGACTTCTAGGGACGCAGTGACCGCCGTTGGGTTGGACCAGGGTGGAGATTCTACAGTTGTCCATTGAGTCCCAATGGGCTCTGCTTCTCTGCACAACAGAGCCTCTTGTGGGCAGCCACGCTGTCCCACAGACCTCACATCCCCACACTAGGGTTCCTCACTGCATTGCCTCCATGGGTTCTTGCTGATCTGTGCTCATCCTGGCCAGTCCGATTTGATTTCCCTTCCCCAAAAGTGCTCTTTCCACTCCTACCAGCTCCCTTCCCTCCAAACCTCATCCTCACCCCATATGCCCCAGCCCCACAGAGGCTGTGCAGGACATACCCTTGGTTTCAGGGGCAAAGCTGCTGCCATGAACACTGGACACAGCTCAGCATCTCAAATATAGATCCACGGTGGATTTGGCCCCAGCAGGGCCTCCCCCAGGGGAAGGCGGCATCCATCCATCCATCCATCCATCCATCCATCCATCCATCCATCCATCCATCCATCCATCCATCCATCCATCCATCCAAATGGAGATGGTTCCCATGCAAAGGCAGTCTCCAAAGCAATAGGGAGCTGGAGGTACATTTCCATCCTTTTTTTCTTCATTCTATGCACACTCCTAATGGGAAAGTGAGCCTTTTTTCCCTTTCTTTATTTTCTTTGAGTTCATCTTTTGGCTTGCTCACACTGTCAGGTCATCCACACCTGTTCTGGAGCCTGGCACAGTGGTTGCTGGGGCACAATTGGCACAGGGGTCTGTGGGTTGTCCCTCTGTGTTATGGGGGACACTAAAGCAGGAACCAACCAAAACCCACTATCTCCTCCCACTCACAGCTTCTACTTCCCAGGAGCTTCCCTGCTATCCTGGTAACACTTTCTATTAAGAGTCCCCCCTCACTGAGCTCCAATCCATGGCATTCAGCGCAGCCCTGCACCTCTGCCATCGGCCCCCACTCTATCCCTGCCATCAGTCCCCACGTCCCCACCACTGGTCCCCAATCCTAGCAGCCACCTTGGGAACTAAAACCCATCATTCCCTTGCATCCCAAAACAAAATACAGGAAAACCAAAACCAGGAAAGTTGGCAGGAGGGAGACTGTGGCCAAGAGCTGGGGGGGAGGATGAGTGTGGCCATTGAAGGCAGCAGCCCCCATCATCCCCACAGCAAACCCTCTGTGCATCTCTTTGGGGTTTATCAGCACACACGACCCATATTTTGGCCTCTTGCTGGCTTTACCCCTCCAAATGGTTTGAGAAGGAAACTCCTTGGTAAATGCCACTAATAAAGCATTTATACAGTACTCCGACATACACATATCAGTGACCAAGCCAATACATTGTTTGTTACGACCCTGTAGCCTGCAGTTTATAGCACAATTAGTTACAGGTTTTTATAGCATCTATTTAGTATTTTGAAGAAAAAAAAAAAAAAAGTTATAAATATAATTGTTATATTATACTGTATTTTATAGACAGAAAAGTTGTATCAGTAATAATGACTCTCACCGCTTTGGCAGCATTACCCCACTCCCCAAAAACGTGGGCAGGGGGCTGGCAGCCAACAGGGGCCAGGACATCCCCATCCACAGCAGTAATGGAGCTCCATCGTCCTCCCCATAAACAAACCCTTAGTATGAAGTGTTACCACTCGCCAGCCATCGCCGTGGGTTTCCTACCTGGATCTATGCCTACTGCAGAATTAACCCTCTCCCATCCTGGGGGGGCTGAGGATGTCCCCAGCTGTCCCCAAGGGAAATGGGAAGGAAAATGTCATTTTCTGCCCCAATATATCGTGACCAAGTGGTGACATGGGGTTGGGTGCAGCGCTGATGAGGATGCTTCTCCTCTCCTTCCACTTTGGTGAGCGTTGTGGTGCATTCTCTTCCCTGTGGACTTCTTGTTGGAGATCCCCAGGTGTCCACACCACCCTGCGCCCCTTTATTTGGAACCCAATTAAAATCAGGTCTGTCCCCTTTGTTCTGTACTCGCCTCGCTGCTCTTTGCTCGTGGTGCCAGATCCCACAGCTCCACCATGGCCCCAAAGTCCTTTGGGTCTTCTTCCATCACCCAGCCAGAAGAGCCGCTGGTACAGAAGTCTTTGGGAGAGCTCTATTGTATGAGTACCAATGGCCATTGTCTTGGTGGGGCAGTGACCAACTCTATGGGCTCCATCCTTGCTGGAACAGCCCCCAGCCATGGAAATGCCAACACAGCAGTCTGACAATAGCATTGACATGGTACTCATGTGTCCCCCTGCCCTGAGCAGCCCATGGCGTTGGGTGGGACTTTGGGTGAGGCATGAGCATCGTTGGTTCCATTATGCAGATGGGGAAGACTGAAGAGGGGGGTAGTTGGCTTGGTTGAATGCCAGATAAGGGGATGAGCATCACAACTTTGGCACCACGGCTCTGACAATGGGTAGGTCCAATCCTGACCCAAACCAATGGGCATGGCTCAGACCCATGCCTCCTCATCATCCTCAGTGAGCCACGCGCTGCTGTCATTCAATGAGGGCTTGGCATCCCTGGGCTGTGGGGACTTTGGGAGGGCTGTAGGGCGATGCTGGCCCCGGGTACGGGGCAGGCGCTGCCCCAGTGGGGTGGGGATGCGTGAGGGACTCTTCCCAGGCCGGTGGTCCCTTCGTGGACGCACCTTGGGGCGCAGCTTCAGCTTGTAGATGGAGGGCACACGCTCGGGTTTCTTCAGGCACCGCCGGGCTTTGGGCACAGTGCTCCGCGTGGTCTGCTCGCCCACAGCTGGCCCCTCCATGGACCCCCCAGCTGGGATATTGGCACACTGTGTGGCTGAGGGCTTTGAGGACATGCTGTTGCCCATCCCCACAGGACGCAGGGGCCGACGGTTGCGGGTGAGCTCCTCCAGCACCTTCCCATAGTCAGGGGACTGAGAGTGTCCCCAGCTCCCCCTCAGCCCTGAGATGTCCGTGTCGTGGCTGCAGACCCTCCTTGGCACTGCAGGGCTCTCATCATCCCTAGGCAATGGGCTCGGGGGAGGACACTGGGGTCTCTCCCCACCAGGACAGCTCTCACACCCATTTGCAAAATGGCTCAGAGGGGTGGGGGGCCGGCAGATGGCTGAGCTGGTTTTCTTAGGGGTTTTAACATTGCTGTCCTGCTTTGGAGGTTGATTCAGGGAATTTGGGTGTGATGATGGATGGCTACGTCCAAGGGTTCTCCAGTTCCCTTCCCTGGGGCTTTTCCTGCCCTGCTCTGTCCTGTGGGCATCCTGCTGCAGACTGGAGGCACAGGTCTTGATGGGGCTGTGGGCTCGGGGTGTCACAGAGGTGGGTACCCCTACATGCCTGGAAGCTGCCCTGGATGAGCCACCTCCTTGCTGAGTGCTTTTGGGACGTGGTGGTGCCGGGTGGGCACTGGGGGCTGTGCCTCTGTTCTGTGCTGCTGCCTTTGGGGGGTTCCCATGTGGCTCCTTGGGGGTCCCTACAGTGCCCCGGGATGGGGTGGGTGCCCGCTGTGCAGCCCCATGCCCGGGGGAGATGGTTCTAGCAGGTGACCTCGGTGTTGGTGTCCTGCAATCAGAAAGAGCCCGAAGAAGAGAGAGACCTCACATCCAGCCCCACATCAGTTACAGAAACGGGAGAAAAAGCACTAGAAAAGGAGGCAGTTTAGGGTACAAAGCCACTCAGAGCCTCACCTGCACGAAGGGACCCTCTGGGGCTGCCCCGGCTCCTGGCGGGGGCTGGGGTTGGTGTGGGTCCAGGGATGCTGGCGGTGGCCGTGGGGTGCCCAGGTGATGGGGGGCAGTGGGCTCTGTGAGCGGCTGACCAGCAGAGTGGGGTTTGCATGGCCGGGGGCTGAGGGGGCTGCACAGAGCCGTACTTCATGTTGCACCGGCTGCTGGGGGGGTCTGGTCCTGGAGAGCTGTTTGTGGGCTGCAGGGAAGGACAGAGCTCAGTAGGGACCCCTTCCATTGCAGAACGCAGCCTCATGGAGCCCAGAGCCCCCCACCCTGTGTTGTTAGTATGGGGCGCTCCTGCAGGGCTGAATTCCACGCTAAAGGAGCTTTGGCCTTGTAATGGTCCCTCTCCTTCCAAAAGTCTGCCATGACCTCTAGCGGCCACCGGAGCCACCCAGCAAAAGCCATTCACCCAAAGCGGAGATTTATCAGTAAAGCATCAGGATTAGATCTCCTGCCCCTGCAAACACCCCGACAAGCACCAACAAGCACCCCCAAAAGCACAGACAAAACCCCCAAAAGGAACCAACAAAACCCCCAAAAAGCAGCAAACAATGCAAACAATGCACCCTTCTCCCTTTCCACCATCATAGCCAGGGCTGGGGGTGAGGGCACTCACAGAGCGAGGTGCAGCGGCACGGGTCGTGCTTGTCCAAGTAGTGCTCCAGTGTGTCCCAGCCGCCCCCGACCCTCACCATGACGTGCTCCCGCAGGATCTGCACCCAAAGCCACACAATGTCAGCCCTGCTTTGCCCCACGCCAATGAAGCACGGGGGGCTCAGATCCCACTGCTGTCCTACTGCTTGTATTGTCAACCCAGTGAGAGTCAGGATGGCCTTGTGGGAACCTCCCTTCCACTGATCCCATTGGGTAATGCTCAAAAACCCCACACTGGCCCCATTTGGCAGATGAATATAGGGAAGAGGCTTTATGGGAGCAAAGTAGGACTCCTGCTGTCTGTGCCCTGGGTGCATGAGATGCAGCAGACTCACCCGAACGAAGATGAGGGTGTCGGAGCCACCCACACGGTATTTCCCATCGGATACTTTGATCATGGGGAACTGGACAGGGCAGGTACAGCGGCTCACCAGGTGCTGGACCTGTGGACAACAGGATGAGTCTGCACCAGGGCTCATGGCTATCCCCACCATCTCCATTCCCATCATCCTAACCCCCACTCCCATTGTCTCCATCAACCCCATCACCACCTCTCCATCATCCCCAACCCCATCCCCCTTATCCCCATCCCCATTCCCACCCCCCTTTACCATCTGGTCAAGGTTGTGGAGGTCCCGAGGTTTCTTGGGGGGACGGGATGGGGGGGTGTCTGCAGGAGGCAGGTCCATCTCTTGGCGGAGCTCCTCCTCGATCTCCTCTTCCATCTGCACCAGGGTGGGGGCACACATGCCGAAGCGAGCAGCACGGCGTGCCAACTCGAGCAGGCACAGCACAAAGTTCTTCTCGTTCTTCCTCAGCACCAGGTCCTCCGTCTCGAACATCAGGACGTCTGGGGCAGGGCAGGGGTCCAAAAAAGGAGAGGGTTAAATTCATAGAGGAAAACCCTTCCCCTTGAGCATCTACATACAAAGATGTATCCGTGCTTGCCGTGATGTTTTACAGTGTCCCAGAGTCCCACCCCACTGGCTGGGTGAGCTGAGGGCATTTCACCTCATGGCACTGCTGTCAGTGGGGATTTGGGGACACTCTGCTCAGAGCCAGGACGGTTCCTGGTGTCCTCATGGCCATGATGGCCATGCACAGCACCATGCCCTTTTCAGTCCCAACCCCAAATGTTGAGCCCATAGAAGCTTGTTCAAGCCCAGCTTGGTGCAGAGATCCCAGTGCTGGGGTGGTACCAGCTTTGGGGACACAGGAAATCACCAAGAGTGATGCCAGGATGGTGCTGCTGGAGCATTGGGTCTTACCGTTGATATCCATCTCCTTCCTGCACCACTGGATGAAGTTGGAGATGTTGTCCCTGGCCTGGAAGGTGCCTGGCTGTGCTGCTGGGTTGCAGCTGACGCCAGCGGTGGGCAGGTGGAGGTGCTGGGCTGCACTGGGGCTGGCGTGAGCGAAGTCCTCAGCCACACGAGTGATGTGGTTGGCGTGGGAGCAGAGCACAGTCCCCGTCTCCAGCACCTCCAAGAAGGTGCTCACCTCGATGTCCAGCTCATAGAGCTCCTTCAGCCACTCGGCCAAGTCCTCCTTCATGGCATACAGGTACTGCTGGCTGGATCCATAGGGGCGGATGCTCCGCACCGCTGCTCCCGGCGTCCCCATTGTGCCATAAGACCCCAAACTGGGAAGAGGCGAGGGGAAAAGGGTGGTGGGGATGTGAGGAGACACCCCAGCCCACCTCCCCACCCCACTCACTGCGTGCTCTGTACCACCAGGAGGGTGACAGCGGGGTGCTGGAGCACTGCTGGGGTCCAGGGCTGTGGGGCAGCAGAAATTGCCTTCCTGGGCAGTGGGTGTTTTGTTTCTTTCCCAAGAGCTGTTCTCTTCTCCTTGGTGATAAGGGACTGGCTGCAAACACTCCCTGTTAACCCTTCAGTGCCTGCTCCTCCTCCAGGAGCACTGCTCCTCCTCTGTGTCCCATTGGGTGGGACAGTCCCCGGGAATAGAGGGCAGCCCCTCAGCACCCCATGCCTCTCAGAACCCCAAAAAGAAAGCAAGGGGGGGTTGCCCCCCTTCTCACCACCCCCGCACTCCCCTGCAGGTGGTGACATGGAGGCCTACCTGCAAATCACCCCAAGTCTTATCCTGTAAAAAAAAGGATCATGAAGAGGGGTTCCTTCGCATGTGTTCCTTTGGGGTTTCTTGCTCTGTGCTCTGTGAGTAAGAAGCTGAGCTCCTCCATGAGTGGCACAGCTCCAGGAGCTGTAGGGAAGGAACGATGGGCACAGCAATGAGTGAGTGGGCACCACAGGAATCTGCTGCCCCTCATAGGCTTCAGTGCAAAACGAGGGCTTGCAAAAGGAAATCTGCCAGCACTGTGGGGCTGGAAAAGGCTCTGGTGAGCCTGGGGCATCCTTGCTGTGGGGGGCACCATCGTCTCCCTGCTGAGGTTCCTGTGGATTAGCCCAGTGTCATTTTGGGGGAGGAAATGCAAGAATCTCAGCTATTTGCTATTTCCCAGGGCTGCAGAATGCGTGGAGGTCGCCTGGCATGTCCTACAAGCAGCCCAGGAGGAGAAAAGGAGCCTTGTGACACTGAGAGGATGGTGACACAGCTCAAGGTGCATCTCCAACCCCTCACCCTGCACCTCATGGGGTGCAGGAGCTGCAGCCGGAGCGACGTACAAACATTGCAACACCATCTCCACAGGCAAAACAGCACCCGGCCAATGGGCAGCATGTGTGGGATGCCTCGGCATGTCATGGCATGAAGGAAAGCAAACAAGGGGAGCACACATCGCTTGTTTTCTTTTGGGGGAGATAGTTCCAGAAACCAGCCCCAACCCTCCTGCATGGACAAAGCAAGCAATGCCCGCTCCAGCCCCAGCTTCAGTACAGACCTTCTGGAAATCACAGAATCAGGTTTTAATACATATACAACAGCCTGACATGAAAACAGAGGGGAATGGCAGCAGTGTGAATCCGGAGGTTCATTTTATTCACCGTCAGGTCTCCAGGCCCCTGAAAAGCTGCAGGTGATGCTGCATCATTACCACCTTATTCAAAATGAAACACTGCAGCCTCGTCTCTTTGGCAACATCAGAAAATCCCCTGAGATTTTGAGCTGCGTGTGTGTCCCGTGTCTGTGCAGGGAGGGTTTATTCACAAATGTCACAGAAAACAAACCCAAAGGCTCCAAGATCTCAAATCAGAATAGGACTGAAGGGGATACAGGACTCAGTACTACTGCAGAGAGACACTTGCCCTGCTCACGAGGGATGAGCAACCCTTATTAGACAGCAGAGAATCCACCCTGACCATCCCCTGCTGCCCTCCAGCCCCTCTGTACTGTCTCATAGCTCCTTTTTTTCCCTGTTCCTTCACCAAAAATCTCTACCTCCTCCTCAAAACCACACCATTTTGTTCAGAGCGCACTCAGAGCTGGGCTTGGCCTGGGCTCCGCATCCCACTGGCCCCACATATGGGGCAGCAGGGCCCCAGTAGCCACCTGAGACTGTAAACCCATGTTTATAGAGACATAAACCTATGGTTATGTCCAAAAGTCTCTTCTTGTTTTAACCAAAATCAGTCTCAGTTGCTCATTTAAAACCATTGAAGCGCCAGAGCACCCATCAGTAAGGCAGTTCTCTGCCTGATCATGGAAAAACAATATAGGATTAATAAAAAAAACAGTCCTGGCTTGTAAAAAGAATCCTGAAAGTTAACAGAAATGGTGTGTTCGCAGTGTCCATGGCTTATAGGTGTTCTTACGGCTGAACCACAGCCCACCTGGCTATAAGGGACCCTCCATCCCAGCCTCATTGCTGCTGTCCATGGCGCTGGGTCTGGGGATCCGGGGACCCCTTGGCTCAGGCAGTGGGGTGGGCTCAGCCACCATTTTGTCCCAGTGATGCTCAGCGTTGGCTCAGAAGAGGATGTGCCCACTGTTGGCATCCCAGCAGCCCATCCACGGCAGCTCAGCAGCCCACTTGCCATTGGCCACCACCTGCAGCTTGGCTTGGTTGAACCGCCAATAGTGGTCATCCCGAAAGAAGTAGAGGAAGCCATCGCGGTGCACCACGGCCCCTGTTGTGCCAGGGGGCACACCATCCCAGTCTCGTAGGCTGCGGGGGTAGTAGGGCTCCAGGGTGAGGGTCTCCTCGCTCAGCACAAAGTATTTGGCCCCTTTGAAGAGCACCAGACGCCGGAGCTGTTGGAAGTAGAGGGCTGTGTCGGGGTGGCGGGGCAGGCCGTGGGCACTGCACTTCTGGGGGAAGCCAGACTTCAAGGTGGAGTGGTGATAGTTCCAGCATCGACCACCTGGGATGGAGAAGAGAGAGGATCAGTGACTGTATGAGCCAGGATCTGAGATGCACTGAGGGACCCCAGAGTCATCAAGGCCAACTGCTAACCTCACACTGACAAGTCTAACCACGTCCCCAGGCACCACATCCACACATTCCTTACCTACCCCCAGGGATGGGAACTCAAACACATCCCTGGGCAGTCTGTTCCAATGCTGCACAACCCTCTCTGTGAGTAAGTTTTACCTGGCACTGAACCTAAACCTCCCTTGGTGCAACTTCAGGCCATTTCCTCCTGTCCTATCACTTGGTCCTCACAGCCTATGGGTTCTACCCATCCCAGAGATGACCTGGCCCTGGTTAAGTTCCTATTGGACTTCCCCATAGAGTGGGAAGGGAAGAAGCAACTCGAGAGTATAGCAGCAAATTGGGCTCTCTTGGTGCCTATGCCATACTTCTGCAAGAAGGGATGGGGGTGAAAGGTTTTGTACAGCAGGACAGACATCACTCACACCCCTCCCATGCTGGGACAACTATAGAAACTCACAGCAGCCCCAGATATCCCCGCTGCAGCTGGGGCCATCCCCACAGGGACATGCAGATTAACAAAAGCTCCTTTCTGCTCCCAGCTCTGGCCCTGCAGAGCAACTTATGGCTCTCCCCCCAGCTGCAACAACAAAGTCCCTTTCTGGTGGGCTTGGGAGTGGTTTCCATGACAAGTTCAGGCTGACCTCAGTGTCCTGGCTGCTTGGGTTGACCTTCCTCTGCCCCGACAGCTGTGCCACAGGCAGCTTATGGATGGCAGCAAGGCACCAGGGACAGGGCACAAACCATGAGAACTCAGATCTCAGCTCATCTCTTTGTGGCTGCACATTTTTGAAGAATATTTTCTCCTAAAAAATGTGTCTGCTTTAGTTTTTAAACCCAGGGAGTGCTGCCCTCTGGACTGGGCTAATGGGGAAACTGAGGCACAGGGCAGTGGGGGTTGATGCAAAGCTAATTTGTGACCACAGCACCCTGGAGTCTGTGACCATGTGTAGATGTCACACTAAGGGACATGGTCTAGAGTCACAGCCATGGGTGGATGGTTGGATTGGATGATCTTATTGGTCTTTCCAACCTTAATGATTCTATGACTCATTGTACTCAGCAATGTCCCAGCCTTTGGGCACAGCATCAGGCTGGGATGCAGGTCGTAGACCTGGACAAACCGATCAACACAACCTGCATCTCACTGACCTTTGAAGAAGTAGAAGCTGTGGCTGGATGGGGAGTAGGCACAGGCATCGATACCAGCAGGCAGCCCTGGCCAGCGCACGTGCAGGGGTTGAGGCTGGCTGGCATTGCCACTGGCTGACACCACCCAGAAGTGGCTGCCCTTGAAGACATACAGGTTGTGTTCCGTGTCTGCAGGGTAGAAGAGATGATGAGGGTGAGAAGCTTCATACCACGTCCCAAATCCAGCACCGTCCCACTGCGCCATCACCTCTTATCCCTCCAACTCCTGTGGGATGCTCATATGGGGCTGAGGACATCCCATCCCATCCCATCCCATCCCATCCCATCCCATCCCATCCCATCCCATCCCATCCCATCCCATCCCATCCCATCATTCTGGGAATCCTATAGAGTGGGGAGAGGCTGCTGGAGAAGTTGGGAGTTTTGGGGGTGAGGGCCTTTGGACACACACCAGCAGTTATGGCATCAAAGAAGGAGTGGCAGTAGTAGGTGTTGAGGCTCCGCCGTTGATGTTCCTCACCATACAGGTCCCCACTCCAGTCTTGGAAATGAGTGAAGAGCCTTCCTGGCAGCTGGACGGTCAAACCCCTGGAGGGCTTCCCTGAGACAGAGCAAGGTGAGAGTCATGGAGCAGGGCATGGAAGCAGGAGCACAAGGCTGGCAAGACATCAGAGGGCATCAAACACTTGATGCACCCCAGCCTGGTTCCTATTGCCCTCAGTAACAGTGGCATGGACATGCTCCCACCTCTGCTCCTCACCCTCCACCCCAAAGACCATCTCAAGTAGCACCCAATCGATGCTCACCATACAAGTTCTGGATGGCCAAGATGTCATCCCAGTTGAGAACAAAGTCCTTGCCGAGCTTCTTGTAGTAGGGTGACATGAGGGCACTCTTGGTGGGCGAGTGCTCCAGCCCCAGTGTGTGTCCCACCTCGTGTGCAACTACCACAAAGAGGTTACGGCCTTTGCCACTGTGCAGGGACCAGCGCTCGGCGCTGTCGAAGTGGGCCTCTCCACGTCGGGGGAAGAAGGCGTGGGCCAGGGCCCCTCCTGGGGACAAAACAGCTCTGGGTTGCTTCAATAGGCTTCAATGAGAGGCCTTTTCCAACCCTAACGATTCTGTGATTTCAAGCACTGTGTGAAACCCAAACCGTGTCCAGAAGGGATGCGGCAAGTGCATAGTGGGAGGGCTCCTTGAAGGCCATCACTGTGCTTTAATCATGACCAACTCAACCACCTCCCAGGAGACCTACAGGACTCAGGACCCCAAACCACCTTCACTCAAGCTGCTGGGTACAGGGAGACACCACCTCCATCCCAACACCCCCCCAAGCCAGGAAGAGCCCCCGTTGTAGAAGAGAAGCTTACGAGGATGGAGCGACCAGCACCTGGCCCATCGAAGGCATTGTTGAGCCCATCGTTGTGGTCCCCATGGAAGAAGGTCAGGCGGATGTCAGCCGGGCCATCCCGTGCTTCCCAAAACACCAGCGAGGAGACGTTGCTCCAGAGCTCAAAGGCAGCCCTGACAGCCAGGCGTACCTCGTGCTGCGGCAGGTATGGGGGCCAGTTCACCACGCGGTACGTCAGGTGCCTCTTGTGCCACTTGCTGCCTGCAGGACGGGCACAGCACTGAGATGACACCCAGCATCCCACCTGACCCTGCATGCAGAGCACTACTGCAGCAGGACACACGGCATCAGGACACAAGGCATCAGGTACCAGGACCGACTGCTCCAGTGGATATTAAAGCCCAGCAAGGTGCCCAGAACAAAGCCCAGCTGGGGACATCCTGCTGCTCACATCCCGGTGCTGCAGCTGGGGCCGGTGACCCGGCTGAGGTATCCCGCAGCGGCTGGCAGGGTGCTGGCTGACAAAGCCCTTTGCTGGCTCAGCTGTAGCTTCCTGCTCCAAGGCAGATAAACAGCCAGCTTAGCACAAAGCCATGCGCCTTCCTGCCCGGCGCCGGACACCCTGTCCCCTCCTCCGTCCTTCTAGTGCTGCTCCAGGCCCCAGTCTGCTGCCAGCCGGGTGCCTCAGCATCCCTGCAGCAGCGAGCTGAGCAGCTGAACGACTTTTGCTACCCTCAAGAAGGAACTTTTGAGGACCACAAGCTGAAGATGGAAAGCAGAGATCTGAGCTGCATCCTCCCCCATCCCTTGGCTCCATCCAGCCGCGCTATGGGCAGAGCTGACAAGGCACAGAGCCCTGCTTTCGTCTCACCCTCATCTTTCCCATATCCCATACTGCTCCCAGCCCTCCTGCCCTGTAGGAACCGTGCTATCCATCCACCAGCCCAGCACTCCCAGCCCAGACCCCAGCGCTCACCGTGCTGCATGGAGCGCCGACGGCGCGGGGCAGCGGGGCGGTTCTCCCCATCGCCCGTCCCACAGCGAGGACGGCCCATCTGCCGCAGCGTGGGGACATCCAGCACCCCGCTGGGAGGGAGGTGGCTCACACGCTGGAAATCCCTACAAAGGAAGGGAGATGTCAAAATCCTGCCTTTCCCGATAGCGATGCCTGAAGCCCAGCCAGGGCTTCCAACCCGTGCCAGCTTTGTGCCCCGCTGGCAGGAGTGCATCCGGGAGATATAATGCCAAATCCCAAACACTTTGAGATCTCCAAACTTCAGCCTCTCTGCTGACATTGTAATGGGGACAGCAGGCCATAAAAGGCAAATAATACTGCGCCAATGAGTCGTGTTTCTCGGCAGCTCCTGCTTTAGTATCTGGCAGTGAGGGAGCCCTGAGTGAAACACATTGCAAGGGGCACAGATCTCCCATGCATTGGGGAGGTGCATTGCTGCTGATGTTAAAGCAAAGGCTCCTACCTCAGTGCTGCTGTGAACCCCACAGGGCTGAGCTGGCCTGGCTGCGGTGCTCCCAGATAGCCATATTTCTGCAGGAACAGCTGTGGGGACAGAAACGGGGCAGGGGATGGACATGGGATGGGTTCAGGTTAAGTTCACTTGTGTAGGGATAAAGATGTGGGAGAGAGCATAGCAAACCCAGGAATCCCTGTCTATTGCTTCATTAGACCTTGATGATTCCTATGACATGAGTCCACACACTTGGACAGCTTCATGTGCTTTTTTTGACAGACCTTGCGATTTTGGCCATGGCCCCATAGAGGCAGACCCACACCAGGGGCTACCAGACCCACATACCCACATCCAACCACCAGCAGCTCAATGCCATATTCACAACAACGGCTACAATGCAGACTTCAGCATGGCCAGGCTGGGCAGGGCCAGCCCCAAGGCTGTAGACCATCCCCATCCCACCTCAACCCTGATTCATCACTATCCCATCCCTACCTCCATCAACATCTCATCCCTAATCCCATCCCATCCCACCCCCATCCCCAGGCAGGATGTGCAGCTGAGTAGGGACACACTTGGGGCAGGCGGCTCTGCCAAGCCATTCTTCTCCTTATCGTCCATTGTAAAGGATGGAGATGATCATCGGGCTGAATTTGCTCCAGCACATAAATGGCATTTCAAAGCAAACAAGCATTTCCCCATGCCCCGGCTGCCCCCATTCTGAGAGGTTTAGCAGTGATTTTTCCAGGAATGCTCCACACCCGTCTCCTCCATCCCACAGGGACAGGCAGAGCCGCCCCCCCGCATCCTGTTAGTGTGAAGGCACTGCATTAAGGGGACGGGGAATTAAAAGGGAAAGTGGTTGCTTGGCCACGCACATCCCTGCACGTGGGGATGTGGATGGACTGTGAGAACCTTGAGCTGAATGTTTTGGGTCTCAAATGCCCTGCACTGCCCATGTCTTTCCTACCACAGCTTTTCACAGATATTAAGGTAAGAAAGGACCTCAAAGATCTCCAAGGCCACCCCACCATGCTCACTGCTCACACCCCTCAGCACCACATCCCCATGGATCTGAACTGCCTTCAGGGATGGTAACCCATGGCAGCTGTTCCACTGCATCGCCATATTAAAGCATGACAACTGGAAGCTGGTTCCTGTCCCGTAATCCCATTCATGGAGCATGAAAATGATTTTTCTCCACCATGAGCTCATAAATACTTGAAAACCCATCTGGGCAAGGCTGGATGCATGGCAAGAAGAGAACAGCCACCAGAGCAGCTGCTCCTGAGCATCACCAAAATGTTCACCACTGCTCATTACTGCCACTTTCCTGATCACCTCTGGCTGTGGCAGTCAGACACTTCGGGCACCATTTGATGCCCAAGACCAGCAGCATTCAGCCTGTTCTACCCCCTGCAGGGAATGGCTCTTTTTCATACAATGGGAAAAGAAAAACAGCAGGAAGCCAAGAGCCATGAAATATGCCCAGCTCCTCCTCCGCATCAGGAGGGAAACAAGGAGAGGAAGGTCTGGCTGCCAGGATCACCGTGGGGCTGCAGGGGATGGAGGGGCCCTTCCAGGCACACAGCCCTTCCATACAGCCCTGGAAATCAGCTGAGAACCACAGCCAAGGAAACACCTTACTCCGACTGCAGGCATCCCGGGTGGCAGGCAGCCAGCGGCACACAGCCAGACCTCCCTCCTTGGGACTGGGACAACAACAGCCCCCAGACAGCCCCCCCCCACCCCGCCAGATGCTCCATTCCTGGCCCCTTTCCACCATTGAAGTACCAAGAACACTCAGACGAGCATCTTCCCCTGTCTGCAGGGCTGTTTGCAATGACCGTGGTTCCCCCTTGGGCACAATGCAGCCAACAGCATCCCATGAGCCAGCACAGGCTGAGCATCCCCAGCTCCATTCCACATCACTTTGGTACCAGCTGGAGCTGGGACAGCTTCCCTGCTTGGTTCCCTGCAGATACAGCGAGAGCTGGAGCCAGCACCACCGAGTTTTGGCACTGTTGGGTTTTGGCACCATTGGGTTATGGCACAAGCATGCACAGGTTGCTGCCTGCTGGGATGGTGGGGATGTTAAAGGTTCTGAAGTCTCCACCTCCCTCTGCTTTCCTAAACACATTCCTGTCTGCATTCACAGCCCCTGAGGCACAATCCTCATGTCTCTTTGTTTGTGTGTAATTGTATATATAAAGTTAAAAACACACACACACACACACAGATTTACAAGAAGGGAGATAGATCCAGAGCTGGGTTGTCCTCCCAGTGGGAATTGGGGTTGGGGGCTGACCTCATGAGTTAACACGGGGCTGATGGGGATGCCATGTTTGCCATTGGCAGGATGGGAGCAGGAACATCATACATAGAACCACAGAATGGTTTGAGTTGGAAGGGACCCCCAGAGGCCATCTGGTCCCACTGCCCGCAGTGCACAGGGACACCCACAGCTCCATCAGCGCTCACAGCCCTCCAGCCTGACCCTGGGTGTCTGCAGGGATGGGCACCACTCTATGAGCAGCCTGTGCAGTGCCTCATTGCCTGTACTTTAAGCAACTTCTTCCTTATACTCAGTCTAAATCCCCCTTTAAATCCCCTGCCAGGTTGCGTGCTGCCGAGTGCCGGCCCCGCTCCTACCCGGCCTGCAGATAAGGAGATGGCTGAACGTAAACATGTTTCCAATTAAACATCCCAACTTCAGCTGCGGTTGTAATGAAAACGAGCGCAATGAAAACTAAACCCAAACGGACATTTTCACCTCTAGGCTCCCACAGCCCTTTGTCGCTAACTTTGGCCATACTAAAAGCAATAATAACACCAACTTTAGAAGCAACGTCTGATGTTAAGTGACAATTTCAGCTCCCAAAAGGGACAGCAGACCGACGTCCCGCTTAGAGAAAAGCCAAACCCCGCCACGTCCCAGCACCCCAACCCCCCTCCCCGCCCGCCCCATTCATTCCCCGCACCGCTCTCCTACCTCCGCCCGCCGTCGCTCTCCCCGCACCGCCGCACCCCGCACGACCGCCAACAGCAGCAGCAGCCCCAGCGCCGCCCGCAGCCCCATGGCCGCACCGCACCGCACCGCACCGCACCGCACCGCACGGCTCCGCTGCTCCTCCCGCAGCCCCGCCCGGGGTCTGAGCTCCGCCCGCGTGTGCTGAGCGTGCCCCGGGGCTGCGGGAGTGCCGGGTGGAGAGAGGTGGGTGCAGGGTTCGGTGCCCCTCCGCCCCCCCCCGATCGAGCGCTGGGGGCTGAGTTTTCCTCCAGCTGTCCCAAACCGCTGCGGTTCTCCAATGGATGCTTCCCTTCTGTTTGCTCCCCGCTCTATTTTGTTCTCATTTAAAACCAAAGCGAAAGGATGTTTTGGCTGTGCTTTGGTTCGGAAAAACAATAGGATGTGACTTAGGGCTGCTTTGTTTCCGTGCCAGCTCTGATCACACGCCTCTTGTAAAGCCCACGACCCCTCTTTCAGTCCAGCCCCCACAGCTCTGGGAGCGGCGGTACCTGCGGGGCTCTGGGCACCTTGAGGCAGCACAGGGAGGACAGAGAGGGTCCAAAACAAAGGGATCGGAGCAATGAAGGGAGATGAGGAATAGGGAGAGGCTGTCAATGGGATGGGAGGAAGAGGAGGGGGCTGGGTGATGGGGAGAGGGGCACACACAGCGGGCGCAGGTCGGAGCTGCGCTTCCTTTCCAAACAAGAGCAGCTCTGTCTGCAAACGCAGCCGTGTTTGGCTCGTCTCTAGGAAGCGACCGATCCATCTGCTGTTCCCCTTAAGAATAGGGGTGAGGAGGAAGCCTGGCTCGGGCCCAGCAGCAGCAGGAAGCACCGTGGCTGCTTGTAGTGCAGGGAAGGACTGGGGGCACCTGGTGCTGCTGCATCAGCTCTTGCTCACGACGGGTGGTGCCATGGGGTGGGAAGAGCTGGGGGTTGGGGCCCAGTGGGACATGGCACACAGCACGGGGCTGGTACCCGCTGTCAGTGCTCTCCCCACAGCTGGCAGGGTATCAATAAGGCACCAGCACTCACCTGGCCATGGTGGGGAGCTGTGGCTGGCACAGCACCAAGGCTGCCAGCTCTGATACTCACCCGCAGGGCTGAGCCCCATGAATCACTGCCCAGGAACCAGTTACAAAACAGTGCTGGAATGGCACCCATACAGCTGAGCAGCAACAGTGTTTACCGTAACTGATAAGTGAATAGCAACAGCGTTACTCCTCTCCGGGACTTCCTGCCCGCACCAACACCACGCACAAGAGCTGTAGGTGAAACTCCATCTGCCTCCCCTGCAGCACAGCTCTCCTCCAGACCCCTCTCTTTGGGACTGGAGCACCACCCAAGCTCCAGCAGATGTCACAACATTCAACAACAGGCGTGGAAGGACGGCTCGCTCTTCCCAGCCCTTTTGCCAAAGCAATTTCCCCAGCAACACCATCTGCTAGGGACGGCGTCCCACCAGCTCCGTGCTACCCTGGAAATGGGAATTCCCATTGCTAGGTTATGCAAAGCAGCCCCAGCCCCAAACCCTGAGCTTATTTTGCTCTCCCTGCTCAGCTCTTTTTGCCTGTGTTTCAGCTCAGTAACGACTGCATTGGCATCCTCCCACTAGGCTTTGCTCCATAAAGGCATTGTTGAGCTTGGCAAGGGAGAGATGTGTTTTTATAAATAAACGCCAGCATTCCACACAGGACTGATTTCCAAAACTAAAACCTCACAGCATAAATATATATATATATATATATATACTTCAGGCTGGATCATAAACAGAGATGGAGGCAGCACGGAGCTGCTCCCAGCCTGATGGGAATCACCTCTCACGTTTCTCACAGCACCTTCTGGGCAGAAATTCATTGCAGGATTTGCAAGAGGTGCCCTTCATTTTCAATCTGGCTGCTGCTGACATGCCAAAAAGCAAAAGGGAACCTGCTTACCTCACACTTACCCTGCTGAACTTTAGGTAGTGGCTAAGAAAAGCTGCAGCGCTGCAGGGCTTAGCAAACAGCTGGCGGCAATGACACGGTTAAACCATCATCTGGCTTTATATCTTTTACAGACCGTATCTTCCCAAGGCTCCCACATTAATTTAACTCCCTGCACCAACTGAAAACCACAAGTGCCAGCAAACCAGCACCGCCCCTTCCCTGTCTGACTTGTAAGACAAAACAGCTGCTGACAAAGATGTTTCCACGGTCTTAAAAAGCATGTAAGAACACAGGTTGTCTTGCCCCGGCATAGAAGGGATCACAAACAAAGCAAACATTCAGCATCACTGCCAGGCTGGGAAGGTGGTGACAGCTCCAGCAGTTTCTTACTTGAATGCTGCCCTGCTGAGTAATCCAGCTGCAATGACTGTACTCTTAGCCTGGGGGGAAAAAGCAAGTTTGGAGCTTTAGAAAGCCTTAAATAGAGCAAGAGCTGTTGAGAACTGCTGCCCTCTGTGTTAGAAGTGGCAGCTTTCATTCACTGCCATCCAGTTCGCTGCCATCCATGTTCCAAAAGCAGCCATTAAAATGCAGGGAGATAACATAACAAGTTACCTTTTGTTTTTTGAAGCCATCCCACCTTGTTTTTGGAGCTGTTGCTTGGATGTGATGAGCAACTGGAGGCACGGGAGCACACCGCCATCTGCCTGCTCCTGGGGAAGGCTGCAGGGCGCACCAAAGCACGCATCGTAGCTCCAGCAGTGCAGGACTTCAGTCTCAGAGCAAGATGAGAACAGAGCAGGAGACAGGGCTGCAAATGTGGGATGGAGGGTGTGCAAAGCAAACAAACTGCACCACTGACTTAACTGCAGGTTTTGAAGTGAAAGCAGCACCTTGTTAATGACACTTCATTAAAAACAAGATCCTATTTAGGTCACGCTGCTGGAAGACAGGGAGCGTGTGAAGAAGGACACGCAACTGAAGGTTTCACAAATAAAACAATCAGCATTTATTGTTGTATTACAAAACACTTCGTATTTTGGCAATATTTTACAGTTTATCCTTTTCCTTCTTAGGGCCTGTTGAAGAGGTATGGAAGGGAAGAAAAGAGGAGAAAATTGAAATTAGGATTAAATTTCCATGTCTTGCATAAAAAAAATCCTCCCAAACTGCCCCGGTCCCTCCCACCAAAATAAAAATCTAGTTTCACTCAGTTCAACTATCTGAAGAGGCCATGGGTGAAGCGGCAGGCAAAACTCTGGCAATTTCACTATCCAACGGGTCAAGAAGACAAACAAAACATTCACAGTGTGGTCTTCAGTATGGTCTGTTACGTTGATCGTTTCTGAAATCATTCCTGGAAGGGAAAGAAAAAGTCACAAGGAATCTCTGAAGCACACAGGAATAGTCCTCCCAGTCAAACATCTTTACAGCTACTTCTGTGTCCTCTTCTGCTTACAGATGCCTTTATCCAACAATGCTCACAAAACACACCCAGGAGGCAAACTGACTCCTCTACTTCTGAAGCTCTTATCTCTAGTTGATAGTACACAACTAAGCAGTGAAGAGATTGCTTACCTTCCTCCCATTTTACCCCCATAGCCTCCTCCTCGATCGCCACCTCTGCCTCCACGTCCTCGATACCCCCTTTCTCCTCCATAGCCACCTCTCCCACGGAAATCTGGAGCAAAACGCAAACCAACACATCCGTCGGGTTTTACAGAAAGCTGAGGATGCCATTCACAGCTTTAACACTTCAGAGGAGATGCAGCAGCTCACAGGGATCTTTTTACACACCTCCTCCTGACGGACGTGAATCCTCCGGTCTGGGCTCACCACACTGGTTGCAGGAGTTCCTGCGAGCGAAGTTCATGTTGCCACAGGACCTAGGAAGGACAAGGATTTCACAGACTCAGTTGCTAAGAAACTCGGTGGGCGCACGTGAAACATCACTGCCCAATTAAAATGACACTTACGGGTTAGGACAAACCCAATCACCATTTTTGGGTTCCCCACTTCTACCCTGGAAGCCCCCACCTCTTCCATATCCACCTCGTGAACCTGCAGACAAAATTACAATCAGAATAAAGGAGGAGAAGTACCTCAGACTTACACATGAGAAACATTTACTACGGACTGCCACTGACTTCAGAAATCAAGTGACCTTCCATGTAGAAGAAAGAGTAGGTAGGCAATCTCTGTACGGACATTAATCGCTAGGAAAGCCACAGTAGGAACTGTGCAGGAAGAGCAGGCAGGCAAACAACTGTAACCTTGCACCACTGAGCCTTCAAGAATTACTTTTCTGATGCTGCATTTACTATCAGATACAAAATAACTGGAGGATTTGGGCAAAGTGGCAACAGAAATTTCAGCCACCCAAAGCTCAGCAGAGGTTCATGTATGTGCAGAGCTGAAATACACATACATACATGGACAGATTTAGAACTTAGGAGACGGGGAAAAAAAAGCAAGAGTAGCATGTGGTGGCCAGAAGAATTTGCTCCAGCACGTATTTATTATACATTCTTTTTCAGCAATAAAAGGAAACTTGATCAGTTTGAATGGCCAATGGTAATTATATAAACCACTACGTGCATTAATAAATTTCCATAAAAATGTAAGAGTGTACAATTGCATCACCCACATATGGCCTGACTCAGACACAGAACAAAGCAAAGCCTGTGTGGATTAATGCCAGGATCCATCTGACACAACCACAGGGACAACACAGCTCGTGCGGCATCAGAAAGACCAAGAACTTCTATCCCAGCTGAGGATTTTTTCATCAGCTTCAAAATTGAAGAATGCAAATTTGTTGACAGCCACGAAACAAAACATGCTTCCAGTCAAATGGTAATTTACATCCAGCAGGCTATTGGTAAAACTGTATTATGCAGAGAACCAGGGAAATTAACATCTATTTAATTAAAGGAGTCGGGCGTCCAACTGCTTCTCTAAGTCAGCAGCAGATGAACAACTTCTCTTGCTTAATACTATCTGGAAACATCAGAGTATCTGAAGGCTTTGCTAAAAGCCAGCACTGAATGCTAATTCACATCTGTGTAGAACCTGTAGATCCTCAAAGTCATCATCATCACTTTGTAAGTCACAGTGAGACATGATCCGGAGACTTTCCAATTGAAAAGGAAACTACACAGTGCACAAAAGCTTACAGGCCTCAGATTTACTTAAGTTGGTTCAATTCTTCTTCCTTACTGCCAGAATCCCAAAGGCTCAAACGCTTTGAGAAATCACTGCCACAAAGTCAATTCTCTTTATAAACTGTGGGCAGTTAAAAAGCACCTCACTACACAAAAAGAAGCATTTTACAGATTTTAGTCCCACCTCGACGTCCACCACCTCCACCTCCTCTCATGAATTCAGGTCTCCTAGTTGCAAAAGAAACTTTGATAACATTGCCATTGAATTCTTTTCCTGTGTTAAAACAGAGAGAAAAATTAATAGAGCTCCCAACAACGCAGCAGCGAGTTCAAGAAAATGGAAGTGATGTGCAAATGCAGACTGACTGAAAGGCATTTAAGGTGCAGGCAGCGTGGTGTGAATGCCTTAGTTCAAAATGCACTGCTCAAAACACGAGAGGACAAACTTGATAATGTTTATATAAACCGAAAGATAAGGCAATAAGTAAGTACAATGCAAGAGCCAGTGCAAAAATGAAATGCTCCCAAGTAAGGTAAGACATGACTTTTTAAATACAAGGTCTCTGTTCTTCATAGATGCAAGGTTTACCAGGCAGCAGGCAGGGCTGTATGGGCACCTGATATAGTTACATTTGCTTTACCCTCCTAAACAAGATCTTATTTTATTAGCAAAGTAGTGTGCCATGACAGACTTCCACATATTATAATTCAAGTCCAAAAACTGAATTTTAAATCAGTGTATTGCTGGGATCTGCTCTTTTCCACTGTGGAGCCCGTAATTTAAAACCAACATGTACTATAATTCTCCACAACGTACATGCAAAGCAGTTGGCACAACACTGCCATAACCATTGCCAAAATCCAAAAGTGCCACCCACAACACTAATAACAAAAGAAGAAGTGATTAATCTCACGCACCATCAAACCAGTCAATGGCTGCTTTGGCAGAAGGAGGGTCATCAAAAGATACCGTGGCTTCTCCCTTTGGTTTGCCAGTATCCTTATCTGTGTACAGATTTATCATAGGCTTGCCAGTCTTTTTGTTGGTCTGGAAAGAAAGGTTGTATGTACTTAGTAAAGGAGAAATACTGGTAGAGTCAGTTCAGAGCATAAGCTATAACAGGTAAGTGTCAGTAAAACACTGACAGCTCTTGGAGCTAGCTCACAGAAAGACGCTTTTGATGCTTAATGGCTGCTCTCCATGAAGTGATGAGGAGCCTGGTTTTTACAATTACTGGTGTTAAGAGCAGGAAGCCCTAATTTAGAACTGCAGAAGCAGAAGTAACAGCCATAGGAAACAGAAGCATACTTGCTGAAATAACAAGATGGTAAAAGAGATATGGAGTCAGTGACAAGGTATAAAGACTAGAAAACTGAAAGAGACACAAAGCAACCTGAATGTCACCAGCAAGCTGGCTTATTTCAAAGAAGCTGTCATCACCAGACAGAAATACTATCTCTTAACTTCTGGGGAGCCACAGCAAGCACCTGCTTCAGACAATACCCATTACACCTCCAATACACCAACTCCACATGCTTTCTTCCTCCTCACTGGAGATTTCTCACTTCACGTACCTTTATAATGCCTATTTGTTTGAAGTAGTCTGCCACTTGATCTGTTGAAACATCCTCCCCAAGTCCTTGCACGAAGATGGTGTTGTTGTCAGAGTTGTCAGACTCTGAATCTATTAAAAATAAGCTACAGTTACCACACATCTTTGTGTTAGCAACAAAAGAAATATTTTAAGCTGAAATCCACACTTTCCAGTAGCAGACACTTACAGCCCAAGGACAACTTGTAAGAGACAAAAGATGAGAGCACAATACTGAAGTTAATGCCATCAACTTCAGCAGTGCCCGCACAGCTGTTTGCCATGAAGGTAGGACATCACAGCCCTCCAAGAAATGCATGTTCTAAAATAATACAAATTTAGAGCAGCAAGAGCAGCCGCTTGGCTCAACCTGATTCATGGTTCATCAACATTATTTGACACAACAAAAACCCACCCAAAAATTCACATGCACTAAAGGAGAAGACTTTTCTCTCGATGAAGACAAGCTTCAGCTATGTCCCTGTTGAGCCACGGGAACTGCAGCCACATCCATGCTTGCAGACATACGTTTAGAAAGCAACAACCCAATCCCAGCCACTGCTTGTTTTCTTACCAGCATCTGATCTCTGTCCATAATCTCTCTGACCTGTGAAAGAGGTTCAAAAAAAGAAGAAAGAAAAATAAGAAAAGAGAAAGACTGTTTTTAGCAAAACGTTTTCAAGCATCTCTTTTATTTCTTTAAAGAGACAAGAAAATATTTAAAGCACGTATGCAATGCATCTAAGATCTAAAGCGTTAACCAGAGATTTAGAGGCATTTAAACGTTCAACAGAAGGTGTCTGTAGGACGTTATTGTGCTCTTTAACTCGCAGCGTGTGGCAGTTGCCACACTGATGCTATGCTGGTGTTAGCTTGCAAATGCTGGTTGTCAGAACAACGAGCACTTTACTGAGCTGTTGGTTTTTTCCCCTCTAGCGCCTTTCTAAGAAGTATTTGTAACAAACAGAAATAATTAAAAATAAAATAAAATGTAAATAAAAAGTCATCTAGTGGACATCACTGTCTCCACAAATTCTCTCATGCAATTTGACAAAGCAGAAATCTAGCTTACTGCTATTAAAACTGATGAACACACCAGCCTCACCAAAATGCTACAACGCTTCTACGAGACAGTAACAAGAGATTGGTGGCTTTTAGATTTATAAAGAATTTCCACTGAAACATTTTTTGGATACTCGGCACTTACCACCATAATTTTTGAAGCCACCACGGTCACCACCACTGCAGAGGAAAAATTGAAGAAATGATTTCTTCCTTAAGTCTCTATGTGCTGAGCCCAAGGCTCCATCTACAGTTAATGAGAGTTACTGTCTAGCAGCTAAAGCACCATCTCTATGTTCTCCTCTCTGACCATTCACGTTCAAAGATTTCAACATATGAAAGTGAATCACCATCCAGGGTGCTGCACTGGAGGAGTCCTAAACAGTCATTTAAAAGTAGCCCACAGACATATCTTTGTTTCAGTACTTCCTCCCATCCCACAAGCCAAAATAACTGCTATTAAAAACCGGGTTTTAAAACAGAACCATTGTTTTCATGAAGGTTAATGGGGTTTAATTGCAGATGGAATTGCTGCTTTGAAATAATTGGTACTTCAGTACTTTCCTATTCATAAGAAGAGCTAAAGGTAATTAACCTGTTGTTATGCATTTATATATTTATATATATTTAATGTCACCTCCAACCTAAGCCGTTCTATGACTCTCCATTGGGGGCAAACAGCAGGACCAGCCATTCTCTGAGAAGGCTGAGCAGGGACCTGCTGCACTGCTAGCACTTGGCACTACAGAGGGTGAGTGCATGTGAGCTTCAAAAGCAGAGCCTGGCAACTTTGAGTTCATTCATTCTGAAACCTGTGGCACAAAACGCAGACCACATTAAGGGCCGACACACAGCAACGTTCAAAGGTTAGAAAGGAGATCTGATACAAGGTGCTATCTTTCCAATTACGTGCACAAAAAGAAACCTTCCCTTTTAAAAATGTGTTTGTACTTGTAAAACTGGAGGTGCAGTATCTTGATAATACTAATCCAACAATCTAAACCCATGCAGAAAGTAAGTCCATGACCAATACAGCCAATACTGGACATTAGGACTTCAGGGGAAAAAAGCGTGCGCTGTGATTCTGAGAAGTGATGGAGCTGGGTACACAAAACGCACTGGAAAACACCTAACTTTGTCATGCACTAACTTTGCACCTTGGGCTGAGTGTTAAGGCAATTCAGAACTTCCCAGTTATTGATTTTAACTGATGTCTGTTCAAATATGCTTCAGCCCATTACCTTCTACTTAGTCCCACCTGCCTGAACCAACCCATACACGCATCAATTCAGTGTCAGATTCCTCTGATGACAGATGAATGCTTCCCCTCCTTTTCCCCCATTTATAAGTCCCCAGTTTATTAGGCTGCAGTGTGTTACGCTCCTGTGATTGACAGGCAGAGCTACCCAAGGTGTTCAGGAGTCAAACATGGGAGCTGGCTGTGAGGAGCTACTTCCAGTCTCACATTTACCCTTCAACTGAGACCAGAAACGTAAACCTCAGCCTCAGCAACTGAGCTAGCTCCCAAACTCACATCAGAGAACACGTGGAATATTTCATTTTAGCATTTCAGCCTATTGCTTCCTCAGCCTTGCACACAGACCAAACAGACGTGTGGCCAGATGTGGTCTGAGGTGTATATTAAGGTCACCAACAGGTTGCCAAGATCCAGCAATGCCACCAACATACATAACAATATAAAAGAGACTGAGATTGAAAGCATACATTACATTCTGCACGGTGATCAAACTCACTGCTACAAAAAACACAGTCCTTTTCTTCTGTACTTGGTCACATTTAGACATCACCTACTTGAGTGTGAACAAGATCCCTCAGAGCGCTGCTTACTTCAGCTGGAAGTAACTTTACATTACAGGCTCAGTTACACGACGAGCACAATGCCATGCAGACAAGAAATACACTCAAAACATGCTACGATGTTGGCAGAAGTGAAACTAAATTCAGAAACCCAATTTCAGCCCCCAAAATGCACCTATATTTCACCAAGTGTGTGGAAGTTGCATGTTACAATGTGTTTTTCCACACAATAAGTAAATGCCTGGTGTGCCCATGATGTCACTGACAGGTGGTTTTTCTGCTGCCCATATTTACTGACCCTGCTCATGTTTCTCCAAATTCCATATAAAGCTACGATCAGGCATGTACCTGACAAGGTAAATATTAATCTGAACACAAACCAGTCTGTTCCAAGAACCATTTGCATCACATTGTGATCTCGATATCCCAGTAAGCCAATTCCTACTCACTCTAGCTAGCATAGCAATTAAGTTGCATAAGGAACTTTTTGCTTATAGCAAAGAGACTTTAAAACTGAAAGAGAAAAAACATATATGATGAACAGAGTTCTACACTGCACCTGCTTAATTTCACCATGAGCAAAGGCAGAGCTTCTCCCATTTAGTGCAGAGTCTAAAAGATGAGCAGCAGTGTGGCTATGGCCACTCAACTGGAAGAATCAAGAGTGAAATTCTTCATTCTCAAGACCTGTTGTACCTCCTCTCTAACCACAGGAGCTCAAAGATGAGCCTCTACTATTACAGGTTAAGAAATTGTTCTGCTATTAGCCAAAATATCATTTATTGAGATTATCGGTATTGTAGTGCTGTACAACCCTGTGCTGTATAGCTCTGCACAGGCACAGAACTAAAATGAGCATTCCCTACAGTACATATTTGGGTCATTCTAGTTTTCAGAATAATGATTCATACCTGAACGTTACCAATTATGTTTTAAAATACTTCATAAAGGACAGTGACAGAAATGAAAGCTCTCAGAATGAATAAATGTTGATCTGATTTTACCCCAGATACTCCAGAATCACTTTCTGCACTGACAGACTGCTGCAGGATGCCCTGCTTGAAGGTAACAGGCCACAGGGACGGCAATAACCCTGCTAGAAAACAACACTGCAGCCAAAAACACCATTATCACCGTACAGGACAGCACTGTGACAGCAAGGACACTGTGAGCAGGATGCCTTCATCGCCCACCACCATGGAACAGATGAGGCAATGCAGCTGTAAGAACACCAAGCACTGGGCATTGCTTACTGATGAACAACAAGCTGCAACAAGATCTCCCTGCTTCGCCACTGCCAGGAAAGATGAGGGTTTTTTTTTTAACATCTAACACAAAAGGGATTTATTTGCTACCATCTCAAATTAGTAACTATTTTTTTCCTCACAGTGTCATGGAACAAGAACTAGATGCTGGTAAAACTCACTTACACGTTATTTTCTAATCATGATAAAAACCAAAGCCTGCACTACTATAGCAGTACAAATATTTCTACAGACAAGATTGTTAGATTGGTATTTCCTGATGGTTATGGAATCCAAGCATTAAAATGTGACCAAAGGAAAAACTCCACGTATTACCTAGTTACTGGAGATGGACATGATGTTCCTGACATGCTGCTTATAGTTAAAATAAAGAAACCCAAGGAAAAAAAACCAAAAACTACTTTGATATCCCACATTTCAACTGGATTAAACATGACTTCTTACCTGAACTTCTTTCCTCTCTTGATCATACAGTTTGCTATTTAATTTAACCTTTTATTCTTTTCCAAAAAGCACTTGACTTTGCTAAAACATGTCAGAAGGAGAATCCCCAGCTATAATTATGCAGCAAGACTGAGGAAGTATTTATGGCACTGTTGGCTCAAGAAAAATCTTCAATGCAAAAGGCGTTACAGTCTGCATCACCGAATGGAAGCAGACAGATTCACAATACATCTCCTAACGCCTTCCCACCTCAACACAATTTCCCCCTTCCTCCCATTCACCTTCATTCTTTTCCCTTTTCGGGCTCTGAAGTGCAGTGATGTATCATTATCCTCATTGATGTGCACAGAAAATTTTCCTCACATTTTTGGAAAGCTACGACAAGGGGTTTCATCTTCCCAGACATTCATTCCTCTTATCTCACAAAGACAGCAGTTTGTTTCAAAGTGATGAAGTCTACCAAACGAACGTTTTTTGAAGCTCACATTCATTTCCCATATTGGAAAAGGCTCAAGTAATTCTTTGTTTTATTTTATTTTAAACAGATTATATCATACGAGTGTGAAAGGCCCTTATCTGCATATAAAAATAGGTTTTAAAAAAGCTCACTTCCAGCTATAAATGACCTCGGAGATTATTTAGCTAGTTAAGTTCACGTTATATAAAACCCAGCTCATTTTAATATTAGCTAACACTAATATGTTCCTAACTGTGTTACCACACCTGCTTAGGAGAGGTCCATCTATACCAAAACTGCCATAAAGTAAAACCTGGGACCACCTCAGAATCAGAAAAACATTAAATATAGCTTAAAAAATAGATACTTTAAAAAATAACCAAGTCTTAACACACTGTTGAATTTCTTTCTTTAAACTATATCGGCTTAAATGAGCAGCAGTGCATTATTAAAGTTCTTTATCTGGACTTTATGCATTAACCCAGAATTCTGCCTACTATTTAAGGGTAAGTGATGTTGGCAAGCAACGCTTCCAAGCTCACTGGAAGCCTCTCTACTCTTACTTTGCATCAGTGAGCATTCTACATATCTCAGCCATCAGGGAGGTACATAAAACACAGCCAAGTGTGACTGTTCATTAAGAAACAGCAATGTGATTTGGCCTAATTCAATGAGATCTAAAGCAAAGGGCCAGGTCCATCAGACCCATGAATGAAATGATCAGCAAGCACAGAATTAAGCATGTGCATATATTTTCTTGACAGAAACAGGGTCAAAGGCAATGGAAAACTACCCTCTCTGTATTTAGAATTTACCTAAAGTAAATGGGTTTAGAGTGACAGCTAAACCAATAATAAAAACTGTATTTTCATGGAAGCTTCAAATTGGAAAAAAAACAAACAAACCCAAAACCATCAAGAAAAAGCTATTATTATTACAGCAATTTGATTAAAATTCTATTTAGGATGCTGAAAGATAATTAGCCAACTTTACTATAAAGATTTGTCATCAAAGATGAGATACTTCCTTGTCAAAGGGTTAGCCACCTTAGCTATGAAATTAATAGAACCATCTCAGACCTTGGCTGTTGGTTTTCTCATTCAGAAAGGATTTTCACAGGTTGTAAATATTTTATTTCAAGTGATGGGCTCTGGCAGTTCTTTTATTGCAGCTAATGTAAATAAAATGCAGCTATGTGTCATAACAATCAAACAATTTGGTCTCAATCTGTCTGAAAGTGAAAGCTTTACCTGAGCAAAATGCATCTCTTTGTAGTGCAGAAGGGACTGATTTGAGCAACCAACTACCTTTCACCCTTTGAAATCTAAATCTATAGGCAAATAATAAAGAAATTTTAAAACAGCTAAATAATAAGGCCTAAGGGGAAAGAACTGCAGGCACTGGAATGAGATCACTTACCCGTATCCAGACATATGACCTCTTCCATCCATGTCATATCCCCCTCTACCTCCTCCCTGTGACCCGCCATAGCCTCTATTATCTTCTCCATACCTGCTCTTTTCCCGACGATCATCTGAAGGAAAAAAAAAAGACAAAAGATGAGGAGACTGCAGTTCAAAATGCGATGCAGTGAAAATTCCTGCTCTACATTTTCTTTTTTTTCAAGTGTGCTGCTTTCCAGATATGAACGTCAGCTCCTCAATATCCTACTTCCATTTTCTACTCCATGAAGTAACAGAGCAAAGTTTGATTTTGCTCCACTTCTCTCCCTCAGTGCTGTATGGTATCTTGGGAAGTAAACACTCTGTACTTCAACGTTAAAATAAACACTACATTTCTCTAACACTGATGACATATTATCTAAATTACACTTTTCATTCTGCTTTCCACACAACCTTCTCATTTTGCAGAAGAAATCATAGAAGACAGAACAAGGGTAACAAGTGTGGGCCCTGCTGCTTGAGCCAAGATTTTGCAGAAAATGTTCTGTCTTAAACTTTCCATTTCCATCTATCTCAGCATTTACGGACGCAGCATGAAGTTGGAATGTGAAGTACAAAAGCTCTTCATGACTCATCCAGACTTTCATATAGGAAAAAGGTGCAAATCAGCTTGAAAGAAAATCCCATCCAGATCTTGCAGGACTCAGTGGACAGGACCTCTGCAAGGCTGTCTCCAACAAGTACAACCACAACAATTTGGGAGCCCTGATGCTTTTTCATTTCTGCATAATGCACTGAAAGTGTTAACATGTAAAACATTCACCCATAATATCAACATGAAAGAAGAGCTTTAACCATTCATCAAATTAACCGTCCATGGAAGGAAATCCATCTATTTCACAGTGCTTCCGTTCAATGTTACTAACCAACATTTAATTCAACCTGTTAATTTTACCTTGGCTGTTGTGGCTATAGCTTCCCTTCTGAGACTGGTAGGATTGCTGAGAATGGCCATATGAGCTTTGGTGCTGGTTATAGCCTGACTTTTGGTCATAAAAGCCCTGGTGGCCATAGCCCGACTGCTGGTCATATGAGCTTGACTGCTGGTCATAAGAGTCTTGGTTTTGTCCATAGCTTGACTGCTGGTCATAAGAGCTTTGGTGCTGACCATAGTTTGACTTTTGTTCATAAGAGCCTCTTCCACTTAAAATAAACAGAATTTGTATTAATAGCTAAACGTTCACAGAATAGAGAGCAAAGTAATTGTGGAAAATACATGACATTGCTACAATTCCCTGGTCACAGTTACCTCCCAATCATTACTGGAGTAACGATAGGAAAACCCTGTATGTCTCATCTCATCTCTGTTGGGATATATCTGACTTTAAGTAAAACTGAGGCAGAAAAATGAACATTGCCTTCACTTTCAAGACATCCTCAACTTCCTCCCAAAGAGCAATTATCAGCAGTGCTCCCTTTACATATCCCAGTATAAGGCTGGCTTTCTCCCTTCTCCCCACTAGCATGACAACAGCTGATACATAGCCCATGACCCACTAAATGCCAAACCCATTACTATACAACGCAGTGAGAAGGCACTCACTGCTCATCCTGTATCGTGCAGATATTTGCAGCACACATAAAACCCCAAAACTTTGCATTCACTGAACTGCACCTTGTGTATTTCTGGATGTTCCACCATTTTAACCAAGCACTTCTCTAACTCTGGTGATGTCTTCAAACATCCCTGTAATCCTTCCCACTCTAATGTCATCTACCTATAGAATCTGACTAACTTTGATCAGAAACTTTGATCAGAATCGTCATCTCTTTAACTGAATGTGCCCCTACATTCTGAGCAGGAATCATCCATAACTCTTCTCCAACTGCATCATTTAATCAAATCTATAGCAACTACAATGAAACTTCACCTATACCATACAAACCAAGGCTGCTTACTAATTCAGCACACAAGGTAGAAGCAAAGGCATTTCAAAAAACTAGATATGCAAGAGAGCTATTGTACCAGATGGGTTGCTCTGTCAAAGCAAGAAACTACGTAGATTTATGAGAAATAAATTGCATCCAGGAAACACCAACTGTTACTCATCCTTTTGTCTTCCCCCTAGGTACTTAGTTGCAGCTTAAATGTATTGTCTTTTGAGTAATTGAGATTAATCACCGACTTTCGTCACCCCTTCTTCTCTTCCTCATCACTTCTCACACCCTCTTTCAAAAAAGGAGGCACTACATTTGCCACTCTCCAGTCCTTATCAGTCACTTACTCTCCAAAAAGCAAACAAACCAAGAAAATTCACAGGAAACAAAAACTTCTACAAGAAGTTTCCACTAGATTTTCAAAAACTCAGGGCAATCAATCTCAAACTATTCCACCCAACTAAGTACTTAACTATGTGATCATCCACTCCAAAATTATCATCATTTTTAACATCCCAGCTTCTCCTTATCTGTTACAACTGTACACAGATAACCAAAACTGAACCATGTTCCTGCCTTCCTTTCAGCAACACTCTGAGTGACAGCACCTGAAGCTCAGACAGCTTAAAACCTCGCTTGTCTATATTAAGATGTTTTGCAACTATAACTACAAAAACAGAAACCAAGTACAAGTTTGCTGAAGCCTAGATTGTTTTATAAGCCTGCAAGACAAGGTATGAATTCTTGGACTCTGAACACAAGAATGAGGCTTACATGTACAATGCATTTTTAACAGATAACATGACTCTCATTAAAGACTGACTGTAAGAAGTAACCTTGGAGTAAATGTACAGAGCTTGCAAATAAGACAATAAAGTATTCTAGCACCAAGTTGCTTTTCAAGTTGTTAAGGTGTTGGGCTGAAAGAATACTTTCAAAGTCATATTATTAACCCTCCTGCAAATGAGTACAACATCAACAAATGAAATACATTAATGATAGCATAAAGTACTGCACCTATGACTGCAGAATGCATATGCACATTTAAGTCAATTGATGAGAATATAAAAGCATGTTTTGAGAATCCAATTTGGTTGGAAAAATATCTATCTCTTAAATGGTATGTCTGAATCCTTTCCTCTTCTTTCCAGCAAGAAAAGATATTCCAAGCCATAGAAGACATCTGCAAATCTAAGAACTGTAAGGTTACTGTAACTTTATGTAAAAAAATACATCAATAGACAGATAACTGACCCAATTTTTTCTTAATCAAAATACTCTCTAACAAATCCATTCTTTGTTGTAGTCACTATCCAAAGTCTTCCTATAATTTCTCTTTCTCCATATCTTGGCTTCAGGACAACCACATCCATCCTTCTTATCTAAAGAAATATGCTTTCCCTACTTCCTATTCTTTGAGGCATTGAAAAGGTTTTAAAACTGTGAATTATTACACGTTTGTCACTTGTTTTCTTGTTTTTTTATTTTAACAGCTATAGCAGAAAACTTGTTACAGCTCTAGTTAAGAATACACAACTTCTAGACAGGACTTTAAACAGGTAATGGAATCTCAGCTTCCTTACCCTCTAGATGACCCTTTCTGCTGCCCCTGGTTGCTGTAAGACTGCTGGTTGTATGAGCTCTGATTCTGATTATCATAACTAGACTCGTCATCATAGCCATGGGAATCTTGTCCGTAACCTGGAAATTGAGGAAGAAATCTTTTAGTAAATATTCACCTCTTAGTTACAGCCAATGAATGTAACAAGACACCCAAACCTGTTTGATTTTGTCCATAGTTCCCATGATAGTTTCCATAGCTCTGTCCATAGGAGGAATTGTCTCCACTCTGCCCATAACCAGAATATCCCTGTAATTTGGAGAACATATTTAAATGAAACATAAATCCCACAGCAGGTAAGCACAGTTTTCCTTTGCCAGACACAACCAAGTATGGTTGAGCCTTCCCAGCCCAGACAGCACAACCCAGGAACAATCTTTTTTACACCAACTTAGAAAAACAAGATGTTTTTTAAGCTTACCTGTGTTTGTCCATAACTTTGATTGCCCTGGTTGCCATAGGATGAATAGCTGTAAGAGAAAAAAAAGCAGTTAGAAAATATTTGTAGCGCCGTCCATGCAGGCTGGAAAGTGTTTTGGGTGTTGTTTTTGAAGATCCTCCAGTTGTAGGCATATAAGAAACACTACAATAAACTAATGGTGACCACGGTCAGACGTAAGAGCCGTAAGAGCTTATTTTAACATCTGCTCTGTTTCAAGTGTAAATTTAAAGCACATGAAAGTTGGGCTCGTTGCAGTTTGATAAACTACCAAGGAACTCAGATAAATGCGCTGTTATCCATGATTTTTACACTTCTAAAGGAGCACTTTTGTTTTACTGATTAAAGTACACCACGTACCCCAAACACGCAGTTTTTAAACCATATTATTAAGAACAGTTTTCAGTTTTTTGCCTCTTTTTCTCTTTTAAATGCCTACACTGAAAAGACCACATAGTTACATGGCCATCACCTGTGTGTCTATAAACTATGATGAACATTTCAGGCAACAGCTTAAGGCAGTATTGTGAAAAAAGTATCTCTATATTCGTGACATCTCGGTTTGCATCTCCTTATTGTCTTCCTGGGTGAATATCAGCTTTTTGCCTTATTTTTTAATGAAGGCCCATGGTCACCAAGCTTCCTGCAACTCTAACGTATCAACACTGGATACTGTTGAAGCGAAGCCTGATGAATCTTGCTGGGAATCCCAACTGGCCTTTTATTTTGTATATTTAATTGCTAACAGAATAAAAAAGAGAGAAAGAAAGAAAGTAAAACAAGAAAAAAACCCATACCTCTGCTGGCCTCCAGACTGACCGTAACTTCCAGAATCTAGGAAAGAAGTAAGTCATCATCATCATCATATCATAGTATCATAGTATCGTGCGAGTTGGAAGGGACCTTAGAGATCATATTGAGAATTCCTAATGGGCTTCTTGTTCCTTGACCTGATTACCTGAATGCACCAACCATGCAAGAATGAATCCATTTACATACAAGCTGCCAAGATAGGTCTAATGAAGATAATTTCCCAGTGATGGAAACATCAGTTATCGTGGAAATTGACTCTTGAAAGACAATGACATCAAATGGGTATTTCAGAATACAATTTCAAGGAAACCAGAGCAAAAAAGAAAACAAAACGCCATCAACATCACTGAAATTGATTGACTTCTATTAAAGTAGAGCATCTAGGTTATAAAAGCCATGAGTGCTCCAGCAAGCCCTCCTGACTCTACTAAGAAACTAATTCAGTTCAGAAACTAAGAACTAATTCAGTTCTTAAGCAGGATGCTTTGTCTTTAATTTAGCTTACCACATTATTATGTCTCGTTAACTGCAGAAAGATGGGTCCCCCTGGCTAAGAGGGGAAAGCCCTGTTCTTGCAGGCACAAACACAGCACGGCACACCTTGCTCCATCAGCTTCAGACCTTTCCAATGCCACCCCAACTCTTGCCACTTACACTTGAAACTTCCATCTTCCACCTTGCACCAAACCCCAATCCCTGGTCTCCCTACAGCCTCAGCAGTACCATCCCTCTGGGGAACGCCTTGCAATTCCTCTCTTTAAGTTACTCCAAGAACATGTACAAACATTGCAGTACTGTGTTCTGAAAACATCTATCCAGAACTTCTGCTTTCATCCCCAATTTCTGTTTTCCCCATCTGTTTCTATGCATATAATCCCTACCCCTGACTAAAAAGCTAAAACTGAGAGTGAGTTGCACTGCAGAAAGAAAAGTCATCAACTATAAACAAACAGCAAACACGCATCAAATCGCTCCAGATCTGTTTGTCACACCTCCCTCATCTGGCTGTAAATCTGTTCCTGCCAGTACTTACACTTAAACTCAGGCAAGCAGCCAAGATCAGGATGTCACCTCAGCTATTCAGACGCAAAGCGGTGGTTTTAATTGCAAAGCATCTCCTCAAGGCACCAGAAAGCATCACATTGCATACTGCAAGAGAAATGCTGGGCAGAACCCAACAAGAGATGCAATATCTGATTTCACATCTCACAGTGTTTTCACCCAGATGTGACACATTCTCACCATTCTGCACCCCTACACAAATATTTTGTTGCCTTTTTTTCCTAACAAAAAGCAAATGCTTATTGTTTTTAACAAGGCAAAGGTCACGTCTTTTACATTATTTCTATTTAAATGATACTGTAGGTTATTGTTTAATAGGTTATAGCACTTGAAAATGACTGTTTCACTTTAAAAGTGAGTAAATGGCCGCGTGGTGCTCAGTTGCCTCTCGGGTTAGACCACAGCAACGTTAATTGTGTCAATTAAATAAAAGAATATCAATGGTTGTTTCAGAAAGAATTCTTGAGCGCGGGTGTAACTACCTATAAGAACTACATTTGACCTCCTCCATTTCTCCCTCAGAAACTTCTGCCAAGCCACAACAGTTTGGGAAAAGACTAAAAGCGAGCAGATAAGGAGCCTGTAAAATGAAAATATCGAGTCAGAGGAATTTCCTTTATTTATACATTTTTTTCTCTGTGTTGATTATCCCTCCTTGGACTGCTTAGTCTACAGCCTTCGGATTGATTTCCTTTGGTGGGCTCAGCAAGGAAATGTGCTTTTGGAAACAAGAGAGTTAAATTCTGGTTAAGTCCTGGATGTGAGGGACTTCTGAACGTAGGAACAGCTAATGGAAAAATTCCCTGTGAGTGAAGCAGGGTGTAGCTTACAGTCCTGCTCTGGAGCCATATTCCTCTCAAGAAAGAATTTGCTGCACGTGCCTCAAAACTGAAGTTGTTCTATGAGGTGATTTCACATAAAGAAGCAGCAGCTTGTACAGCATCCTCAAGAGATAAAGAATCTCACCACGGGGTAATGAGGAGACGTGTCAGGTGCTTGCCTGGTACCTACCTGAGGTCTGGAAGAAAAGGTGTTTAGTTCACTGCTAAACTTCATTCATTTGGCAGAAGACTCTGTGGTCTAATTTCACACTGCAGTACCTTCGGATATGTTTTCTTCTCATTGCAAAGAACCGCTCCTCACACTGAGAGCCCTTTGGCACACCTTGCCTGGTTTTCTATTACTCTGTCATTCACGTACATGACAGCAGACCACACTACAACAGCTCAACCCTGAGAACTGAGGGCTAGGGGCATTCCTCATCCTGTGCAGGAGGAATAGAAGGGAATGCTGCCTTCCCAAGGCTTCTGCTGCTGGGATCAAAATGGGACCTCACATCCAACAGGGTGAAGAAGTGCCACCACAGCCTGCTGGTAGGAGCAAGGGGGGCATGGGCAGCACTTATGGGTCACAAGCACTGCCCATGCTGGTAGGGGTACAACCCAAGGGAAGGGTTGCACTCCATGCTCCGTGAGGCTCAGCAACAAGAGGTGGGGCAAATCCCACTCCGTGGGGTGTATAACCCAAAAGGGAGGAGGAGGTGGAGGAGGATATCCCACTGATGGATGTGACAAGACCCAAAGGAAGAGGAACTCACATCCCACGCTGGGGGTTCACGATTCAGGTGGGGGGGGGGGGTCACATCCCAGGCTGGAGGTGGGCTGCACAATCCAGAGCGGGGCCCCACACCGAGGGCAGACCCCTACCCAGGGGGCGTGGCCTCACAGACTCCGCCTCCCGAAGGAAAACGGGGGCGTGGCCTGGCCTGCCCGCAGCTGGGGTCTCTCGGGAGGGGGCGTGGCCTCAGCGGAGGGGGCGTGGCGACGGGCGCCATTAGGGGGGCGTGGTCCCCTCCCCCTCCCCGCCGGCGGAGGCGCGCGCGGCGGGCGGTGCGTGACTGGGGGGGGGAGGGCGCCCCGTTTCCTGCCCCCCCCCCCCGACACGGCCTCCTCCCGCAGCGCCCGCCCGCGCCGCCCCAACGTGGGGAAAAGCCGCCGTTCCTTCCGCGCGCCGCGTTCGGGAGCACCTACCCGAAGCCATGGCCGCTGTCTGGCGTTGTGCTGCGGGACGGGAGCGAGCGGCGGGAGCGAGCAACGAAGTTAGCCGGGACCGAGCGCAGCGCCGGCCGCGCGCACAGTGAGGCACCCGCAGCTCGCGCAGACTGCGGGGCCCGGCAGCCAATCAGCGAGCGCGGCGCGTTCCATTCGCGAGGCGGCGCGGGGGGGGGCGGGGAGCGGGGCAGGGGCGGTACCAAGGCGCGGGGTGGGCGGGGGGAGCCGCGATGGGATCGGTGAGCGGAGGGGGGAGCGGGGCCCGCTTGGACGGCACCACTTGGAGGCGGCGGGGGGAGACCGAAGGACTGTGAGAGCGGCCGGATCCCAGCTAAGGGGCAGGACTGCCGGTGTGCTTCAGGTAATAGGGCTTCCGAAAGGAAAGCCATGTGGGCGGAGCGCCCCGTGTGCTAGAAAGGCACGTGTTGACTCGGACTGGGCACTTTCTTTGCTCCCCCGAAAAAGCTGGAGTTGGGGGAAGGGGTTGGCCCTTGGCCCTGGAGCTTTCATCAACAGCTCCCAGCGGTATGAAACTTGGTGAGATGGCACTGAGCCCTGCTGGAAAGCTGACCAAAATAGAAGAGGATTAAAAAAGAAAGAAAATAAAGGATTTACAAAAGGTTAAAAAAAAAAACAAACAAAAAAAACCACACAAAACTGTCGCCATGGTAACGGGGTACCGCAGTGCCTCACGTCGCCATGGCAACGGTGAAGGCCTTCCGGCGGCGGCCGGAAGTGGGGCGGCGCGCGGCAGCATGGCGGCGGGGTGTGGCCGGCCTCTGGCTGGCGGAGCTTTCACGTTGCTGCTGTCGCTTGGCGCATCCGGGCCCGGGCTGCTGTGGGGCTCCCTCGCTGCTCACCCCTGTGCCCTGCGGCCGGCCGCCCTGCGAGCCGGGGAAGGTGAGCGGGGCCTACGCCCAGCCCCTGTGGCCTCTCTCCACAGGCCTGGCCCCACGCGGTGCCTGCTGCCATACCGCGCCGCCGGGCCCTCACAGACCCGCAGTGCTCCTCTCGCAGTTCCCTATGCTTCCCCATGCCTATGTCTGCGGCTCTGGGCGTTGTGCAGAGTGGGGGTGTGCTGCTAAGAGCTCGGCTGGTTGCTCTGTTCTCTCCCCCGTGCTGTTTCCTGAATAAGTTGATCCTTAATTCCTCAGCTCGCTGCAGTGGTTCCTTCTAGCAGTGTGCTGTGCTGAGTTGATGGTGGCATCACTGCCTGCCTGTGGCTGTCAGGTTGTGCCAAGCAATACGCTGCTGTGTTTACCCTGCAGTTGGCAGGAGGGCTTTGGGAGCTTTTAGGCTTGGGGCTCAATGCATGCCCAGGAGAACTGCTAACCAGAAGGCCTCAAGATGCTGTTGCCAGCTGATAATCTCCAAACACTGTTACTTATGAGAGAAATCTGCTGGCTGTTTTAGTTCTCTTTTTTTATTATTATTACAACAGTAGCTAAAGCAAGAGAGCAAAGTCAGAGTTAAACCATAACAGGCATTTTTATGCCTTCTGCCTTCTCTTCTAATGAGACTGATATTTACTATAGGAAATATTGCTTTTTTCCAGGTGCCATCCCAGGAAGCAGCAAGAGTCAATCCATCTGCCTGCAGTACCCAAGATAGCTCTTGTTTTAGATGTCTTTGGTTACTTACTTGTGGTTTTAAAGGCCTCAAGTTCCCTCTCTTCTGCAAGAGGATAGATTTAAAAAAAAGAAGTTGGTGAATCTTGTAGGCTGTCTCCCTCTCTTTGTACTTGTAATTATAGTGGGTAAGGACAAATTCATTGCTGTCTCTGCCTTTCTAACATGCTGCCATGCTCAGTTCACAGGCTAGTTACCTACGTCTTTGTCTATGAAGACCTGATATCCTTGACCTCTGGTGCAATTGTCATCTGGTATTTTGCTGGCAGCTTTGAGAAGAGCGTTGGCACTGTGAAGTACTGCTTCTTCACCGTTGTGTTTGCCGTTCTGAGTGGCCTCCTGTACCTCTTACTTGAAACTGTTGTCTCAAGGGTGTCAGAAGTGGAAGATGCCAAAGGATTTATGCCTGTAGCTTTTGCTACACTGAGTGTGTCAACCACCCGCTCACGAATGAAGCGGGCTCTTTTCTTTGGATTTAGAGTTCCAGTGGTGCTCGTGCCGTGGTTTCTGCTCTTTGTGGCATGGTTTATCCCCCACTCTTCTCTCCTGAGCAACCTGTGTGGGCTCCTAGTTGGGAAAGCCTGTATCCTTTCTGAACATGTAGCCCTAAAGCAGTGTAGGATTGTTGCTTCATGAAGAGAGAGTGTGGTGCAGTTCTTGTGGTCAAAATGCATTGACTTTATGATATTTCCTGGGCTCTTTTCTCATCACACCCAGTTCTGTGTTTCTTTCTCATCCCATGCTTTTACTGTGGCTTTAAGGCATGCAGAGAGCATGGAGATGAGAAGGGTGATGGTCTGAGAGGATGAAACTAGCTAGAACTGGAAGAATTATCTTAGGAAACTAGTTTGTGACCAGGAGGTGATGGTGTGTTGCCGTGTAAGAAAATGAGTACATTTTGTCAGTGATCCTTCTTAACGTGCTGCTGACTTCAGATGGTCTTGGCTACTGTTTCTGCTTGGATCTTCCAGAGTCAGTGGCCTCTAGGCTGGATAAGAAGTTCCCTTTCAGTGTGTTAAAGAGAATACCAGGGCTAAAATACATCCCGGGGTCCTCAGATGAGAGGAGAGCCACCGAGAGCAGCAAGTAAGTACTGGAGCTTCTATGAAATATCTTGTAATTTTGAGGTGGCATTATATCACCTTTAAAATATTTATCATGCTTGTCATGTTCCTATATGGGATGTTAAGAACAGGAATATGAGACTTTGATGTTGCTGGTGATATTGCTATGACTACTACATTATCACATATTAACTCAGTCTGTTCTTTCACTGGAAATTGAGTTGAGGTGAAACTCATTTGCCGCAAGGGTGCTGTGTACACATGTTAAATGTATTGCAGCTCCAGTGACATGAAAGCTACGTTGTGTAGTTCTGACATAACAGGAATTCTGGTGCTTGTTTTTGGCTGAATTGCTCCCTGGGGTGTGATCTTTGTCAGTCTTTGCACTGCCTCACCTCCCAGGAATGTTGGGATGTTTGTCATATCCAGACCTATGTAGGAGCAGCACATTATTAATTAAAAATGTCATACAGTAGACCTTTCGATGCATGTTTTCTGTACTGGGGCAAAGTTGCTTTAATGAAAAGAAACCTCAATTTTTTCCCTACCCTGTGATGTCATTTTAGTTTCACAGAGACAGAATGGTTTTCTGTTACAGATTAAGTTACACGTATTGTTTAAGCCATCAGTGTATTGTAAAGCATTCTTTGAATTGGAAGCATTTCCAGGTGTTTACATTTCCCCTCACCTGAGGGGAAACCATGAAACAAAACCTCCCTGGTAGGAAGAATGTGCTCAGATGCAATCAAGCTCTGCATGAGTGATTGCAGGGGAAGCCAGGCAAATCCAGGAGCCTCTTGATTCTCTATTTCTCACCATATGCTGAGCCTGTGTCTACATCAGCCTAATGCTTCTGCTAACAACTGTTGTGCACAGCTCTGTCTAAACCTGCTTTCCTTAGGTGAGATGACATCGACTGTTCTGGCTTAAAGGTATTTGCATAAACATTTGATTATCAAGCAGGGCGTGGGAAGGTGTTTCTAGGATGTTTCCATTTCTGCAGCTGAATTTGCATGTCTTTGTATCATAGACACAAGTTCTATACTTGTTCCTGGGGCTTAATTAATTACTATTTTGATTTTCATATCCAAATTCGAGCTCTTAATGTGTTTTGTTGTTGTTTTTTTTTTTTAATTAATAAAACTTCAGACACCAATTTGTCTCCAGACAGGAGGCATTTCTAGGAGGTTTACTCTTTTCCATGAGGCTTATGTCCACAAATGAAGTACAGGGGGAAACAAATTCAAGTCTCCAAATCCCAGCATGAGTCAGTTTCTCATTTTTCCTGGTACTTAGTGCTTGTGGTCTTTGTGAATATTATCTTGATTCCCTGCACTCATCTTAGTGATGTGCATGGGCCAAGCAGTACTCTGCTCCCAACTCTGCTTCTGGGTGAGATTTTCACTTAGTATGTTTTGGTGGGATGAGTCATGCCTTCTGCTGGCAAGGGCTGTTTATAGACCTTGCTTCTGAATGATTCATTTTATTTCCAACTCTCTCTCCTCTTACTCTCTACTCTGAGCTGCTACTTCCACCAGAGGCCTTCTTGATAAATAACATTTGGCAGCTGTGACTTCTGATTAATAACTGAGGTTCAGTGGAAGGCAGGGAGGATGCCTACGGAACCTGTAAAAATATTTTGTGGTTTGGCTGGCATGTTTCTTGCATGAAGAGACTTAAGGCTAAAACCCTCCTCGTTCTGTGTGTATGGAATTGCTGTGGGTTTGGTAAGTGTATCTGTCCTGGGTAATTAGTAAGTCTGTTTTTACCCGAATGCTACTTGTAACAGAGAATCCCTCTGATGAATTGTTGTGACCTTTCTAAGCACTGGTCAGGAGGAAATCAGCCCTCAGGGCACTTCCAGCACTAATTAGGCAGTGACATTTTTGAATACAGTATAGCCTTCTGTTTTCTTCTGTCTAGGATTACCCCACTGCCTGGCACATACCCCACCCAAAGCTACTACTGCTCTTCACCTTCAACTCTTCCAGCCTCCCAGATGCAGCACCCTGGTGTTCAGAGCCAGGGGTTTCAGGACAGCTGCCCGCCAGGATTTGGCCATGCTTTGGGACACATGGGATCTCAGCACAGCAATGCAAGATACAGCCTTGCTTCTTCCCCCTACCATGCCAGAGGTGCCTCTGCAGAGTGCTACACTCAGTCCCACGCTGGAGTCTCTCCTGGACAGTGCTGCCAGTCAGGCAAGTTCTCTGTGCCACAGCGTGTGTGCTTGACTGGTCCACAGGCACCTGTTGGCCTGGACCTCCTGCCTGGGGTTCAGGAAGCATCAGGGGATCCAGCAGCCTCAGCAGCTCCTGTTCCAGCTGAGTTTTCAAAAGTTCAGGTGTACTGATCCTCCAGAGAGCAGCTGGACTCGTCTAGCGTGAGAACACGATGTGATGTTCATGGCGCAGCAATTGCTGGCATTGTTGCTGTCTCTGGGGTGACTACCTAAATGGTTTACTTTAATTCTATTTCCTTTTAATTTTGATACTACTTTTAGCATTGTGGAGGAGAAGGGACTGGATTGTTTCTCCACATTTCTGATTCTACTGAATACTTTGCTCATCGTGGTGTATAGCAGCCTTCTTTTTCCACACAATAACTACAGGTACGGAGCCTCTGTTCTCTGATTCAAGGTAAGATGGAAGCTAATAGTCAAAACACTGGTCCAATCTGGGATTGAGCCATGCTGCAGAGGTAAGGATATATCCCATTGATGCCAAGGCTTTTAGCTTCCTATCTTGTTTACATGTGTGGTGTAGTTTGGACACAGAAGAGTGTGGAAGCCTTAGTTTATAACTTAGCGTTTGAGTGAAGAAGTCTTTTTCATTAGTGACTTCTTCACTGAAAGTACATATTGAAGGGGGTTAAAGTACATATTGAAGGCAGGGCTGGGACAAGGAGAACAGAAAAAAAGAGGACCTTTTTCTGTCCTCCAGAACCCATCTCTTAAATGCTAAAGTGCAATCTGTACAATCAACAACACATTGTTATCTCTGATAGCTCCACACTAGCCTTCATAGCTCTAATAATCATTTGAGTTGGAAGGGACCCTTAAAGGTCATGGAGTCCAACTCCCCTGCAGTGAACAGAGACCTGGATCTAGATCACCCCTGCACTTGTCAGTGAGGCAGCCTCAAACGCCTATGAAGTGGAAGTGTCTTCAGTAAGGGATTCTGGCCGTTTGTACAGCAAATATGCATAAAAATCCAAGAAGTTGAGAGGAACCTTAGAAGTGGGTTATAAGAATTACCTGGAATGTAGCTGTTACATTGAGGATTGTATGGGAAACTGGTAATCACAGCCTGAACCTCTGGTTAATCAGCTGAGGCAAGTGTCGGGTCAGCTGTGGGAGCACAGGTGAGAGTAATTCAGCTGTGCTCCTGGAAGGGATGGAGCTTGACTCCACCTCCTCTGGACCTCATTTAAGGGCTGACCACCACTAAGGCAGCATCTCTTGGGGATCACTCCCTGGTGGAGATGGACTCGGTTTCACAGTCCCATTTTCACTGAGCTGCTAACAGCATTTTTGTTGTTAAGTGTTTTGTGTGCAGCACAAACAGGATGAGGCTCTTGTTTGGAAGTTAAAATGATGATTTCAATACCAGGAAAGAACTGCTAAAGATAATAACTGAGGTGTTGATATTCCACTCTAGTGCCTTGATTTTCCTCCTCATGAGATTTACATAAACTTGTGAATTTTATCACTGTTTCCAGAAATGTATAGAAAATACAATAGAGTGATGAGGACTGTTTGCAATGGTAAATGTGTACGATGTATGATGAAACTCAAAGCTTGAAATACAATCTGGAAGACAAACTGCCACATGTCCTGGTTTGCTTTCAAGTGGGGAGTGCTGGATCCTCTGGATGGTGGTCTTAGTCCCATAGGGACAGCAAGGCAGGTGCCTGCTGGGTGCAGTCTGTGTGATAGGCTGGTGACAGGGGACACACATTGGAGAAGAGCAGTACTGCATGTTGAAAAATGGCTGTGGGCATGGAAACTGGTTATTTTTATTTGCTGACTTTTAACAGTTGATCTTTTTCAACTCGTAGCAGCTGCAGAGCCATCAAAGGGGTGGCACGGTTTCCAGTGAGTAGTTTCACGGCATGCGTTAAGCTGTAAGAAGGAAATGTTGGCCTACAAGAGTCACTGCTTTGTCACTGCGAGCAGCAAGAACAGCCAGACTGGTTGGAGAGGAAAGAAGGCAGATCTTACAGGAGTGAAGGTGGGACCCTGCTTATGCAGGAGGGAGCAAGGACCAGCCCTTAACCCCTCTGTGCTGGGACAAGGTGCCCACTGCAGCCTTGTGGGGGTTGGCATCCCAGAAGAATGGGGGCAAAACCGCAATTTGGGGGTTTTTCCTTCTGACTTCAGCTCTGCTGTCAGCTTCCCAAATATCTTGGCATCTCACTTGGTCTCTGATCATTGCAACTACCACTGTGACCCTGGGGCTGCTCTGAGTCCAAGTGTGCAACTGCCCTGGTGCCCACATGACATTTGAAATGTTCGGTGGCCTTCAGACAGACATTTCAAAAGATAGGGATGATTTCTAACAGTCCGTTCCCTGCCTTTCCCGAGGGTAGTTGTGTGACAGTTAAACACTGTTGTATAAATCAGGGGTGGACCTTCTGCTTGTTCAGCAATGGAGTTCAACCAGCTCCCAGCTCCTTAGGGCTGGCAGTGGGTTCAAAGGGGAATTGAGAGAAAGGGACAAGGTGGGATGTGCAATGGTGTCTGAAGGCTGAAAGGAGGAATTGAAACTCAGGAGAGGGAGGCAAAAATCATCTGCTTATCCAGCCTTGGCATTTGTCTGAGCTCACAGCAATGCTATGATCACGAATTGCAGTACCAGCTGCCCTCCTTGGAGGGGAGATAGAGAATTGAAGTTATTCTTAAAAAGAGAGAGGGGAAAAAAAGTAGTGACAAAAGAATCAATAAAACTCCAAGCTGAGATGGCTGTTCTGGAGAACGTGCTGTCTCCAAAGGTTTGTTCTTCTGTACCTCCAGTGCCTTCCCAGTACAGCTGGCACTTCTTCAAAGATCAGGATTGATCCTGCCCTGAAAGCAGGGCACAAAGTGACTCCGGGCTGAAAGAGCACGAGCCAGCTGAGCTGGTGATATCACTATCTGTCACCTTGCAAATGGGTCGATATTTCACTTATTTCTGTGTTTCCCAGTTGCTCATTTCTCTCTGGCAATGCCAACGTGTGCAGTTATCCAGGTCTGGCTGACCAGGGTGCCTGCATAGCCCCATGTTCAGCTGGAAACGGGCTTTTCAGGTCAGTGCTCTCCCCTGCACCTGTTTGGCCCCTCGGGTGCCCCCTGCTCACCCATATGGACTTTGTGCCTTTTCTGTGGGTATTATTGACTCTGGTGTGAGTGTCAACGTGGTGATAGCAGCAGGACCATGGACTCAGTGTGCCAGTACTGTGCTGCTTGTGCCTATTGCAGCCAGGGGAGGGGAGCCAGGAGGAGCTGGGCAGCGCCAGCTGGGCTTTGCAAAGGAAAGAGGCTGAACATCATGCCCTAACCTTTTGCTGGTTCATGGGTGCTGTGGGGTGTGAAAGGCACTACCGTGATCACTATTGTCATCCAGTGAGGGCTCTTTGTGCTTTGCTAGAGCAAAATCCCCCCAGGACCCCTCTGTGCATCTTGTGCATCCTTGCCTTCATCCCAGCAGTGTTAGTGGTGCAGCTTTACAGAAGGAGCAGAGCAGCAGTGGTGGTGCAGGCAGGTCTTGGGGGTCAGGTTGTGAAATCTCCCCTGCCAGGGACATTTCTTGTGCAATGCTGCTGTCAGCAGCACGAGCTTTGTCAAAGGGCTAAACGTCACCCAGAGAGCATGGCTTGTGGTTACATTGCTTGTTAAATCTGTGCACCCATATCCGTCTGTCTGTGCATCTATGTGTCTATATGCCTGTGTGTGTCTATGTATCTCCGTCTGCCTATACATCTGCCCATGCAACTGTATGTCTATCTACCCGATTATGTGCCTGCATACTTATCTGTATCTCTAAAGCCATGCATGTCAGCGTCCCTATATCCATGGCTATGTGGCCGTATACCTACACGTCCATCTGTCTCTGTCTGTACCTCTGTCCCTGTGCCGTGTGGCTGCCGCGCCCACCCCCATCCTTCCCCCGACCTCGGACCACCCCGTGACCTTCGTGCCTCTCGCCCTCCCGGCCGCTCTGTCCCTTTAAGGCTTCCCCAGCAAGAGGCGCGCTGGGACCGTACCAACCGCTGGGAGAGGGGGGGCGGTGGGGGTGGCCGCGCCGCGCGCTCTCGCCGCCCATTGGCGGGAGGCGGGGGCGGCTCATGGCTCCCCCCGCGTTGGGCGCAGAGTGGTGCGCGCCGCCCTACGTGCCGGCCGCGCCGGGCTGCGGGCACCGCCAGAGTCGGACGGCACGCGAACGGGGCGGGTGAGGGCAAGGCCGAGCGGGCGGCGTGCCGGGTGTGGGGACAGAGAGCGGGCTGTGGGGGGGTGCGGGGCTCGGAGGTGAGCGGGGTTCGGTTACGGGGTGGCTGAGGTGAGCGGGGCCCTGATGCGGGGGGGTTCTGGGGAGTGAGGCCCTGCGATGGGGGGCTGCGCTGAGGGGGCCCCGTTGTTGCTCCGTTCCTGTGAGAGCGCTGCTGTGTGAGGGGCTGCGTGCTGCCCTTGTCTCTCTGTGAGCTCCTTGGCTGCCATAGGACAAAGGGATGGCTGTAAACTTCAGAACGTAAAGGCAAATGGTAACGCGTGGTGGGATGCACGAAGAGGTGTTACTTAGTTCTTCTGCCTGGTCTGAATGCGTCTGGGAAACTGAAACGGGGTTTGACTTGTATAGTTGCTTCTAAGAAGCGGTGAGATCCCGTTGGGAAGCCAGAAGAGCACAAAGATGGATCAGGTCTCTAAGTTTGGGAAGTAAAACGGCACTCATTGATGAAGGCGTCTCTCCCTTTAAGCTTTGTGGGGTCTGCAGTGAGGAGCAGTGCGTGCACATCTCTTTGGCTTGTTAGAAGCTGTGATTTACTTCTCCTATAGATCTTTCATAAACTGATGAGCTGTGCACACACAAAGCACACTTGTGTGTGAGTCTGCTGCAAGTGTGGAAACTGGTGTTTGCTGGGCAAAGGCTGGTGAGTTGGGCTGCTCCTGGAGATCCTGGTGTTGTCTCAGTGCATGTTCTGTTGGGTTGATTGCGCTGAATCCAGGTGTGCACAACATAGAGCCCCCAGGTTTGGGGCTGTGCCGGAGGAGTCCTGTGTGCTGCACGTGGATGTGAAAGTGCAGAAAGAGGCATTTCCAAAGCACTTTCCCATGATGGTGGGAACGGCAGGGAGGAAACCAGCACTGCAGGAGAAAAAGGTACAACTGAACACTTTCACTGACTCTCCGAGGCTTTTACATTGGAAGAGTAAGGAGAAGAGTGGGCAGAAAGGAGGAGCTAGTGTCGCACATCTGGCTTAATGCTATTAATTAGAGTCCTGCCCTAACTGACAGGAAAATCTCTTGTTTTGTCATCGCTTTGCAGTTGCCTCCTTTTCAATCAATAATTGCTGGGGTGGTGCCTGCTCTGAGTTGAGCAAGGAGGTGGTTTCTGTAACTTTTGTTTTTCTTTCTTCCAGGCAGTTGGAGAAGCTCGACGGGGCTGTCTGGCCAAAACTCCTCACCTTGCCTTGAGGGACGTGCTCCCTGCTGCTTGCTGCCCTTTGGGTTGGAGCTCGTGGGTCTCATCAGTGCTTGCTTGCAGAACAGCAGGTGCAAGGTAACCTGTTTCTTTTGAGCGTCACAGGTGGAGTATCTGTGGCTGCACTGTGGTTTGGATGGCTGGAAGCAGGAGCTGACAGGCCAGGAACTGAGGAGTGATGGTTTCTTTACGCAGTTCATCTGCAATAAAAGCAACACGTGGAGCCACACACAGACTGAAATCCCTTTTGATCTTTACTCTCATCTTCGGCTGTTGAGACACAGCAGAGAGAAAGTTTGCTCCATCCTGAAGGGCTGAGCAAGAGATTTCTCTGCTCGTATCTGTGCTCTGACCACCTCCTTCCCATCTCTTTTCTCTCACATAAAGGAAAACAGTTTGGCAGTTACCTCTGCTGACACTGAACTTTGTTCTGTTGCCTGACATGAGCTCTTCTACCTTTAAAAACACAGTTCTTAGAACTTACATAAGTTTCTTTCCCAACATGATCATTTGATCCATGTGTGCTATATACATGGTATTGTTGAGTGAGTCATGAGCACTGTAGATGCTGGTGCACACCTGCCAAGATTGTTTTTTGTGGAGATTGAAATTTCATATAACAGGACAAATAATTACAGGCTGCTCATAATCCCTTGCTGCTTTTCTCCAATTACAAGCTGTTATCTCTTCCTGCAGTTCAAGTCAATTATGTTCTATACTTGTCATTTACAGAGTCCACACAGAGCGGAACAGGACTGCTCCTATCTCTGGCTTCTCTGAGGCCACAAGTCCAAAGGGTAGCTGAATGTGATCTACAGTGGCAGACTACTGTAGCATTCCAGCTTAACTATTGGCCACTTTTGTGCCTCTAGTTATTGCTTTGCAAAGAATAAATTAGAATTGCTGATTAATTTTCCTTTCCGTTCTTGCTGTATGAACTAGGAGATGAATGGGTTCAGAGTTCAAGTTGGGGTTGGATTTTTCTCCTTGGAAAATCTGGCTCTGGCAATACATGTGCAAGTCTTCTGTGGAGGCTTCATTACCTGCCTAGGGTGTTTTTAGATCAATCTTGGTGGCACTGGCAAGTACAATGGATGTTGCTGCGTAGTTATTTGTGGAATGTATCTAATGACTTGCTTTCGCAGGTCATTGCTGGCATCTCTTGGTTCTAACTAACTTGAGGCTTTGGAGGAGCAAGCTGATAAAATGCCTGTGAGGATTGTGCAAGCTGTGATTGTGTAACAGGGCTGTGTGCATACATACTTGGGGTAAGAGGAGCAGTTAGTCTTACAAAGGGAAAGAAAAACTGTGTGTCAAGTATCTTCTGTTTATGTTGACCATTCTAGAGTGGGAGTGTGGAGTTTGGAAGGTTGTGGGTTTTATAACTTGAGTTCAACCATTCAGCCTGTGACCCTGCTTAGTCCCTGTCTGTCTTGTCTGCTGTTCTGTGGCCTCATGTCCCTTTTTGGCATGGGGATGCCAGCTTTGGGTTACGGAGCTGATGTTTTGGGGTCTGCTGGCACTGCCTGCCTTGCACACAGTTGTGTGTGACTGCAGGGGCTTAGCTCAGGGATTGCCTGTATTTCACAGGTGTTCAATTTGGGGTGCCTTACCCACACAGACAGGGAGGTTCATAGGCAGACTGCAAGCACTCAGGAACCAGCCAGATATACAGCCTGCTTCTGAGGCCTGGAGTAAAGCTCTCACAATGAGTTTCCACATGGCTGACAGCAACATGGCCACATGCAAGGATCGTGTGGTAACACCTCCTTCCCTTACAGCAATACAGAACACAGGCGCAAAATACTTGAAACGATTCCACATCCTCTGGGGAAAGCTACCTTATAAGTACAAAGTGTTCTGGTTCTGTACAAATACCACAGGGTTTTCTATAAGTAAATAAATAACCCCCCCAAAAAACACGCTGTTCCAAACAGAGGTGTTTGCAGTTCTTAAGCTTGTGCTGGATCTATTTTAGCTGCATCTTCTGACTCTCTTCCAGCTGCCAGCTTCAAAGGAAGTCTTTTGAATGAGAGAAGTGTTAGAGACTTTAGCCATCTAAACTCTTCTTGGTGGAAGAGATCAAAGTCTGCAGCTACCAGCCCTGTGGTGCTCTGCTCCCTGTAAGTGCCTGCAGGTAAAATCAGGGTCAGCAAGTGGCTGCTTTTGTGGAGGAGTTTTCATTGCACCTTTAGCAGCATTGAGTACAGCAGCTGCAGAAGTGAATACGGTGTTTATTAGCAACCTCCTTTGGAGCACAGAAGTATCTTCAGCAGTCAGGACCTGAACCATGCAAAATACGTACATGAAAGGCTCGCTCCTGAGATTTTGCAGCACAACCCTCTCAGCAGCTGTTTTGAGTGAGAAGAGCCTGTGGTAATTGGCAAAAGGATGATCTGCAGCTCCTGTGGTCTTTCCCCAGCTTCTAGATATTGGTGGTGTCGAGAACTTTGTTCCCCTTTCAAAATATGCCTGTGTGTTGTGATGCTCTGAATTTGTCCCGCTGTAGGAAGGAAAGCTGGGGAGCAGCATTAGGTAGCAAAGAGGTTCAGTTTACCTGCCAGTCTCAGGTTCTGTTTATCCTGAAATCCTGAATGCTTGTTTTATTCTGCTGGCTCATGTTAATCTGTGTAAAGGTGAGTGTTCGAGCCAGTGGAATGCCTCGTTTAAAGGCTGAGAGACAAGCTATTTCCTGGTGAAGGGAAGTGTGCAAATTCAGTAATACTAGGTTGCATTGTTAAGGCAACAAGTTTGATTTCATTCTTGTGTTAGATAATGCCTTAAATCCTCTGGTTCCAATGTCCTGCACTCATTGCGTAGCCACACCTTGGCATACTCCTAGGGCAGAGTTGCTTTCTGCCTCAGTAAACCCTCTCATGTTGTTCTTGCTTTTACAGCTGCTCTGCTGTCCTTGAATAAGAGCTATTGGCCAGAAAAATCCCACTGTAACAGTGAGAGCTCAAATACGCAGAGTTTCAAGCTCCAGATTGACTGATGCACATTCTGCATCTGTTTCATGCTGAAAATAGAATTTCTGCTGATGTCTGAGCTGGTTTGTCAAGGCCTGGTTGGATGCGACCTTGCATAGCAAGAGCAATTTGTTCTGTTTCAACGAAGAAAAGAGGGGAAAAAAAAAAAGGCTTTGAACTGTGTACGTGTTTCTTACCCTCCTTGAGGTCCTCTCTAGCTTAGAGCTGCTGCTTCGCACTCTTGAGCTGGTGGTGAGGAACGGCAAGTTGCAGGACATATGATGAGGTTTGGAAGTGATATGGAAGTGCTAGCCTTGGTGCATAGGGAACCTTGGTTTCTCAGGCAGTGGTGAGAATCAGCCCCACATGGCTGACTGAATTGTTGCAAAGAAGGAAGCAGTTTGCTCCAAAGGTCTTCTGGCCTAACACCAGCGCACAGGGAAGTTGCTTCTGCAGCAGGACTCAGTGCATGGGCTGCAATACCATCTCCACCACTAACCTGCTTGGTTCTTGTTGCTGCTGGCACTCTTTTCTTGTGGGCTGAAGTCTGTGGGATTTCTTCCTAGTACTTCAGTAACCTGCTTATCTTGTATCTTTAGTGAAAGCAGACAACCCCTTCCCTACCACATGACTTCATTCCTGCTTGTAAGCAAGTTCCTTCCTGCTTCTCCATCTGACGGTGCACAAGGGCTCATGGCTTCCTTATATCTTGTGATGACACTGAACCCTTCACCCCCATTCAGACCTTCCAGCACTAGTAATCATGACAGCTGTATTTCTGCTTTTTCTAATAATGCAAAGTATGTGCTGAGTCAGTGGCACGAGGGTCGTCATGTGGCTGCAGGAAGCAAGAGGAGTGCTCTGCTCTGCCAGGCTGTTTCCACCAATGCACTCCTTTGCTCTCTTCCCTGGCACGGCTGCACAGGGCTTTTGCTGGCAGCCTGATGTGGAGGAAGACAGTCTGAAAGCACTGGGAGGTCTTTGAGTGTGTGTTGCAGTTTGTTGTGGTGCTGACTTGGAGAGATTTCCAGTGATAAGAAACAGAACAGCAGTCTGGTAAGTGTCCTTGCTGGATGGGAATGTTCCAGTGAGCAGAGAAGGATGTAGTGCTTTGGTTCATGTTGGCTGCATGGCTGTACAGCTGCAAGGCGTGCAGCGTGCTCCTGCAGGCCATAGTTTGGCTTTAGACCAGTTCTCTGGTGCCCTGGCCAGCAGCTATCTGAGATGTCCTGGACCCTGAAGGCTGAGCTGCCTGGTTCCTGCTGAGCTCCCTCTGCATGGTGACTGGCGCCAGGAGCATCAGTGTGAGCCTTAGTTGTTTATTGTCCAATGACACCACATGCATATGTTGCTTGATGACTCCTTTGATTCAGTCGTTGCAGATTTAGAGTGCACACAGTATGGAATAGAGCTTCTGCCTGCAGCTCCCATGTTTGCTTTATCTCCATGTGTCCAAAGTGCACTGCTGCTGCTCTGTTTGATTTGAAAACCTCCTTATAAGAAGTTCAGCTGGCTGCCTCAGTAGGCTCAGGGGTGTGGGAGATGGGCTCTTGCTTATCACTGCATTGAGTGTACAGGATCAGGAGGAGCCTTCCTCTGTGTCAAGCTGAACTTGTGGGCCTGGTGGTGCTACAGGCTTTAATCGGCTGGCTGGTGGGATCCTGGCCTTGGGGTGGGGGTTGGCTGTGGGAGCTGAGGTGGAGAGCAGCCTGGGGCTGTGCTTGGTCAGCAGAATGCTTCTTCTTCCCCTCTCAGGCCAGTGGGGCTGATGTCAGTGTGTCACGTCCTGCTTCTGACAGGTCGGAGGAGGGTTGAGCTCAGGGCTTGGATTCATAGGCTGCAGTAGTGGGCCAAGAAAGCAAATCATGCTGCGATGCTTGAGAAAACAAAAACATCATATAAATAAAAGGCTACTTTTGTGAAGAGCCAACTTCCTGCACAAGTCACCAGCTGAGCTTTGGTGCCAAGGGTTTTTTTGGTCACTATATGGTACTACAAGCAATCTGTGACTCTCAGAAACTTCCTTGTATTTTGGAGAAAGGGAGACCTCACCGCCTGCTTTATGAACTTGATGTTCGGTCTGCCGTTTGGAGCTGAGGGCTGCAGCATCTTTTGCATGCATCTGTAGCATCACCTAATACTGCCATCAGCTGTGCACAATAGGGGGAGAATAACAAATCTGTGTGGGCTGCTGACCACTTAGAATTAGAAACACGTCCTTTAACATGAAAAAAAGAGATGCATCACTTTGGCAGCATGGAGATGTGCAGAGATGCTCCCCGGTGATTGCAATGATTGCAAGCTTCTGTATCGTGCACAGTCCCAGGTTTAAGAGCTGCACTGAGAGGCTGAAAGGCTGTGCTGAAATAGTGCTGCTTGATTGCAGTCTTTCAAAATGTTGTGACTTTTCTATGTAGATACCTTACATCGTGGCTGAGACTGATTGCTTTTCACCAGATGCTGCATACAATAGGCAAGGATCAAGAAATGTAGGCATGACTGATATTAAAAAACAAGGGGGGAGAGGGGGAGTTGGATGTCTGCCTTATCTTGATTGTTATCTTGACTGAAGGTAAAATAAATATTGAGGATAAAATAGCTACCCTTGAAACTGATACAAGGGGAACTTTTACTTCTGCATCATAAATTCTGTTCTCCCTTGTAAAGAACTGATTTGATTCTAGGAGGATCTGGGATTTCCAGGATAGCATCAGAATTAGGGTTTCTTGTGTCTTTGGTTTCATCACTAGAGAACGTTGGTGTTTCCTTCTGGGGCCAGAGCTCAGTACAGAACCTTTTTTTGCCATGGAGACTTGTGAATGGTGAGATGAGACCAGACCAGACTGGTTCCTGTGCCAGAGCCCTCAGCTTCTAGAGCTGGTGCTCTTCCCTTGGGCTGTGGGTGAGCAGCGGGTGGTCCAGCTGGTGCTGCAGCTGTAGGGTTCCCCTTTGAAGTGCTGGTGAAGTGAATGGTGAAGGCCAAGAGATAGTCTGGCTTCCTCCCCTTCCTGTCTGCACTGCATTCCTGAAAGCTTCACTCCTGGGGATGCCTCCTTCCAAGGCATTGCACTTCCTAGCTGTCGAAAGCAAAGCCCTGGGAAGCTGGTGAAAGTCTGTGCTGAGTTATCTGAGCTGAAAGGTGGGATTGCTGGGGGCCAGGCATACACAGCCTGTATGCTTCCCACCCCATGCTTGCTGGAGGTGTCTGGCTAGAGACTTTCCTCCACGTGCAGCTGGTTGGCAGGCAGTTACATGGCTGTTGTGCTTGCTGCAAGAATGTTTTCCATGGGCTTTTCTGCTGTAAGTGCTGGATTTGGTGCTTGGAAGGGATGGGCTGCAACTCCTGCCCCAAGCCAGCTTAGCGTGGTCTCCATCAGCCTTGTTTTTTCAATAGCCTTCCTCTGAGGTTTCATCAGGAGTGGAGGCAAAAAACTAGCAGTGCTTTTCCTCAGACCAGTGCCTTCCCTCAGACCACCTCCTATAGTAAATCCCAATCAGAGATGAGGTGCTTGGAGCTGCATGTTGTTGACAACAGAGCTCTGGTTGCGAAGGCTTTACCCAACAGTTTAGTCTACAGTTAGACAGAAATAACACCCTTCTCCTGCTTGGCTCTGAGATCCAGAGATGGAAAGCCTCTCTGCAAGGCAGGGAGGACAGGATGACCTGATGAGAGGAATGAGCACTTTGCTTGTCTGCAATTGCATTGCTGATGTTTTTCTTCCTCCTCCCTGCTTAGCATCATCTCTGAGAGCCCAGCAGCAAATGTGGGTTCTGCAGTGATTTTAGTGCCTTTTGTAGTAGTCGTTTGCCAAGCTCTTCACTAAAGGAAGCTTCCTGTGGAGCTGAGAGCTTGCTGACCTGCAGAAATGCCCAGCAGCCCACCTGTGATGGCTGCTGGGTGGCTGTGACCTCTGTGTGCTGTACTCCGTGATCTCCAGAGCTATGTGCTCCCTCAGTAGGCTCACAACAAAAGACAACGTGAGCAGGAGAGTGGAGCAAACCCGAACTGTTACATGAGTGCTGCTGGGAGAAAAGAATCAACTGTTTTAGAAAACTGGACTTAGATTTGAATAATCTGTGAGCGGAGTTTAAACTTAAAGTCAACTTCTCATCCCAGGCACAGCTGCTGTTTCTGTTCCAGCTTTGCCACAGGGCATGGCCTCAATGTGGCCTCAACGTGTCCTCGCTCCAGTGGCACCCCCGCAGCTCTGAGTCAGGTTCAAATGTCCATGGTCTCCTGGGCTGGCATGATGCCTAAGTACAAGAAGAGTCACTTTGCCCTTATGAATCAAGTGTTGAGTTAATTATCTGTTTGCTTGGACAGAGTGTGCCCTTGTGCATTGGGCAGGTAATCTTTCAGTCTGAACTGTGGTCAGGAGAGTTCAGAGCTTGGCAGTGTTTGGGAGGGAGCTATGGGTGGCTCCTGCAGAATGGACAGAGGCCATTGGGTACTTAGGGACTTGAAGGCTAGGTCCATGCCCTTGCTCTGCCACAGACCTCGAGTGTGGCCATGGGCAGATCTCTTAAACTCCGCTCAGTTTCCCACTGGTGAACTCGTAATTCAAGGAAACAGAAGCTAAACAAGGGAAGAGAGTGGAGCTGATGAAGAAGACAGAGGAACAAAGGGATGGGCTCTGTGCAGGGAAGGATAGGAAGTCAGAAGTACTCATCACTTTGCTACTGCAATGATGTGGTGCGGGGATACTTGCAGAAGTGCTGCACCACAGTCCTGCTTTGCAGTGTGTGAGTGCTGCAATAAATCAGGAGCACTGCATCTCCTTGGAGAAGGAGACAGATCTGGAGGAATGTGTGGAAGGGTGGGTGTCTTCCCCCACCAGCAAGTGCCCTGCAGGCTGTGATGGGTAAAGGTCTACTAAAGGCTGGCCATGCATCCCTGCTGAGCCTTGCTGGGATGTTAGCAGCCAGCCTGGGCTCCCTGGCTGGAACACAGATCTGTTCCAATGTTGCTGGCTGGGGCTGAGCAGAGGTTGCTGCTAATAGATCAGCATGGATGCAGTGGGAAGGGCTAAGCTTGGCTGGACAGTGAGATACCAAGGAAGGAAGAGATCCTGCAGAGTGTGATGGAACGTCTTGAAATGTCTGGGAGCTGTTGGGCTACAATGTGTTCCTAGGATTATACATGTAGTGGAAAAGCATGTTATTAATGATCCTGAATGCTCTTCTGTTTTTCTGTGGCTGTGTGTGATTGCTGACATTTATCTATTTTTCTTTCCCTCCAGTATCTCTGACCATCATGGGGGATGCTGGTATGGAATCGACAGCCTCCCCTCCTGAAAGCACTGCACAAGACTCTTTCTTCAGCATGACTGACGTGTTTCTCATCTCACTCATCGCTGGGCTTTTTACTTATTGGTTCTTCTTCCGCAAGAAAAAGGAGGAAATCCCTGATCTCCCTAAAATGCAAACAGTGTAAGTACCAGCTCAGGCAGTGTGGGGTGGGGGTGACTTTCATTCTTCCATATGATTTTCTGATCACAAAGACACTCTTGCTTTTCCTTTCCTGTTTGGTTTTCTTTATTTGCACCAGCTGAGTCCTCCCTGGAGGTTACAATCACAGACTTCTGGAAGCAGGAGGACTGGTTTCCACGTATGAGGAAGTTTAGGTGGGGCTTCCATCACCAGCCTTCAATGGTGATTGCATTACCAATGCACGTTGCTGCATTTCCCACTGCTCTCTGACCTCACAGAGTCGCCACCAAGGCTTGCAACCTACTGTAGGAACTGGTAGAGAAGGCAGAAGGAAAAAAACTTCCTGTTAGTGCTTCTCTTGCATTGCCATACAAAAAATTGCTTTGACCCTTGCCACAGCACTGGTGACTTTCCCAAGTGATGGCATGGGATTCCTCCTGTCAGAAGGGTAAGAGGATTTTGTGCTGCCAGTGAGTCCTTAAAAGCTCCCTCAGGAGGTTCCTTTGAGGTCCCCAGATGCAGAGCTTTGGTCCTGAAGTGCCTTTCTGTCCCCACACGTTTCTTTTGAGCTGTGTACTTGCTTCACCATGTAGAAATCCCTGCAGAGAAGCCAGGCTGCAATTCTCTTACACTGTGCTGTGGCCTGTATCAGTAATTTGTCTTGCCAAGCAAGGCAAGAAAAGACTTTAAAAGCCCTTGGCTGCACTTCAGAATGCTTAGGGATTGCTTTGGCTATTCTCTGCATGTTAAATTAAGTCATAGATAAGTTTGGAGAAAGAGAAAATCCATCTAGGAAATCTTATCTATTCATAGCAATAAAGTGAAGAAACAGGGCCTTGGGAGCTGGAAGGTAGTTCCTGGACATGAACTGCTTGGCAGCTCTTGTGAAACGTGTTTGGCTTTGATACCTGGTCTCTGCAGCAGGAGACTGGATTTTGAGAGGGGTCCTTGTTCCTCCCTGTCTTCTAGGGCCAGGAATGAGCTGCATTGGGGGAAGTGTTTAGTTCCTTGTCTGTCCCATCAGATTTCTTCTGGGCTTTTGATCTTATTCCTTCTACTTCCTCCTGGTGCAGTGGGCCTTGCATTGGTGAGAGCAGTAAGTACAGGTATGAAACTGTGCAGCAGAGACCTCAGGAGCTGTGCAATACCTTTCCTACCTGGGTTCTGTTCTCTGTGTGGATGCATTTGCTGCAGTCAGAAAGCCAACTCTGTGGTTTTACAACAGTAGGCCTTTACAGAAGGTAACCTCATGACTAAGGTGAATCTTTTGTGTTTGCAGTGTTGGGTACACTGCAGGTTGTGTGACCATAGAGGGGTGAAGTGGATCATGGTGTTTGGATGTTCACAAAATTGCAGTGGTAAGATGCCCTTCATGAAGTGGTTTTCTCCATGAGGCACTTAAAGGGTGCTGCTCTGGTATGAAATTCTTCTTGGTCCTTCATTTGAAAGTATTCACTTGAGCAACAGAGCAGGACTTGCAGTCAAATGTGGAAGGAGGCACGAACACTACAGGCTGGCCAGATGAGGACATTTGGTGATAGGCCAAGGCATTTCAGCACGGGGTACCTGTTTCTAGTAGTTGTGTGTGAATGTTAGCTAAGTCAAACACAGCAAGTGGTTGTGGGCCTTGTATCTCTTCTATACTTCTGTATTTACCTTACTGAGTTGTGCTGCTTCCACTTCTCAAGGCTTGTCTTTCAGTGTTTGGGTTGCAATTCAGTTTGTAGCTGAAAAGGAACAGGTTTGGTCTCCTTGTTTCCCCTCTGGTCAGATCCTAAGTCCTCTAACTGCTCCAAATGCAGGCCTGGGACCCCTGATTTTGTTGAATTGGTCAAATAGTTCCCTCTCACCTGGGAGCTACTTTTGTTTGTGCATGTCTTGGAGATTGTAATGAGCATGGCTATGTTGTGATAAGAACTGTGGTTATTGTAGTAAGCTGAGGGGAGCTTGGACCCATAAGTCTAGGTTGTGGCTCATGGCACATTTATCCTCTGGTCAGAGACAGTGACTTCCTGCTGCTGTTGCAGTGGCATTTTATGGGATGCCTGGAAATGTGAGGGAAACAAGTGGGGAAAAATAACCTTGCTCAGCCTTGGATTTCCTTCCCTCTGTCATCTTAGAGCCTGGGGTGGAGTTTCCTTGCTGTTGAACAAGCAAATCAGCAATACAGAAGATCATGGTGTCAGCTATTGCCCTGGGCTGGCTGTATAGCAAACATAAGGGAAGCTGGCCGTGGAGACAGAGAGCCCTTTGCAGCTGCAGTGGAGAGCCTTGGCCTTAAGAGATGTTGCTTTTCTTCAGCACTTTCCTTGCAGCTGTGCCTTGACTTTCCAGGCTGTCCTGAACTGCTTTATCTGGCAGTACTTGGTGGTGTTTTCTGTTGTGTTCCTTTAACTCCTAACTTCAGCTTCACCTGTGAGAGACTGGAGAACTGAAGGTTTGAAAAGCAGTTCAGGTGGCTGTGAAGGCTGCTGCTGGGTTTCCTTCCAAAGCAAGAGGGTGCAAACATAGTTCCCAACTCAGCTCTGACACCTCACTGCCCTCCTGGAGTACCTCTGTCAAGCAAAGTCAGTACAGCTGTATCTCCAAGGAACAAGTTGGAATTGCACTGCTGGAATTACTGCGGATTGTTAAAGAAGATGTCCACAATCCAAGTACTCTCTTCTGGATGGCGTCTCATCTGGGCTTGCTTTTTGTGGCCCTGCCTGCCCACATGTGCTGGGAGCAGTCCTGCCCTCACCATGTCGGTATGTCTCTGGGTTAAGCTGCAGCATTCCTTGTTCCCTACCATTCACGGTGGAGCAGAGCTGTTCTCCTGCCTGAAGCCCCCAGAGAAGGGATTCAGCACATATAGAGCTTTTTTGCATGCAAGACTTCATCTACTTGTGCTGTGAAATACCCACAGGGCAGCCCGGGCTGCTGCCATCTGAGGATTTTTTTGCATTTTGACTGTTTTCAGTTTTAATTGAAACCACTGGAGTGTTCCTGGCCGCCTGCTCTGCAGATGTCATTAGAGAGAGCAGCTCTCGATCTCCACGCGGCCATGGCGAGAGCAACTTTACTTGGTGACATTACTGAGGAGTGCCCTCATTATTTTTCCTCCACCCAAGTGCCACCTCTGTGTGTTTCTCAATCACAGTTTTCTTCCCTCCTGCTCTGGAATTGCAGAGATTGTTACCTTGTGGAGACATGGGTGAGACACTGATTGCTATGCTTGGTGTCAGCTCGCCCTTCTCCTCCCCCTCCTTGTCTTTAACATTGTTTGGGGCAGAACTAGGCTTATCTCTATTCCGCAGCTATAGGACAGACTCATTCTCTGGTGCTTGGAGGGCTTCCTGTCACAGGAATTGCTCCAGCTTCTCAGCCTGATTAGCTCTCAGCTGCCTGCCTGTGTGTTAGAGAGCGACCATCTCTAATTTAATTTAATAGGATCCTGATGAGAACAAACTCCTTTGAGCTGCCTCCATAATGGCACTGCCATAGTTACCCGTGACATTACTCACACAGTGTCTGGAATCGTTTCATTCAGCTACAGCACTGACTTTTTTTTTTTCTTTTAAAGAATATATATAAAAGCAGCTGTGATATAAACAGTTTCCAGGGTAACAAGGCTGGGGGAGGGCTTTGCATCCTGTCCCCCCCCCCCCCCCGCCTTGTTCCACGCGGATGGGAGAGGGACGTGTGCTGCGGAGAATCCTGGGAGGTTTCATTCTTGACTCCTAATTCCTTTCTGCCACTGCTGCCAGATGTTGCAGTGTCTCAGGACTGTGCGGATCCACTCAGTAACTTCCAAAGCCTCACGACCAGGGGAGCTGAGCGCGCTGCACCACTTCTGCTATGACCTTCACTGGGACCTTTTGTGCCGGCTCTCTTCTTTTTAACAAAAGGCTGACGCTTGGCTTCAATGCCCAGAAGGAGCAGAATGGAAAGGCCTGTGTGCATGTTTCTCCAGAGCTAAGTTAGCTCCTTCCCCCACACCTCCCTTTGCAGACAGAGAGAGCTGCCCTGGGACTCTTTGTTTGCCTTTTCCCTGTCCTGACCATGGGATGTGTGTACTCGGTGCCAGGAGAAGAGGCGGCTGTGTCCAGGTGAGTGAATGGCCCAGCAGGCAAAAGGAAGGAGCAGGGGGAGAAGGCAGGGAGAGACTCTGCTTGGAGGCAGGCTGCTGTGAAGGAGGTCCCCAGCGTGGGTGCTTGGGTAAGAGCAGTTTCTGTGCAGCAACCAAGCTGCATTCTTGCTTCTGGATGTGCATTTGTTTTCGGTAGGCAGGTGTGGGAGCTTTCTGTTTCAGCTGAACACCTTTTCTTCAGACTTGGATAACTTTGAGCTGCCTGTGATTTCCTCCACGCCTCCCTTTATCCTCCTGAAATCAAAGTGAGAGCACCCTGGGACTTGTTTGTGCTCTGGGCTCTCAGCAAGGGTGGGCAATCTGTACACTTGTTTCAACAAAGGAGTTAATCTCCTTTCTTCCACCCGTCACTTTTTCTAACTATTATAAACACATCCGTGAGCTACGTTAAACTTCAGAGCGGTCACTGCTGTGAAGATGTGCTTTCTGTCTGTCCTGAATTTTCCTGGCTGGACAATGAAAATCAGGATTTCTGCATTTTACTGCTCAGATTTTCAAGCCACCCTGATGAAAGAGTTTCAGGGAATCCTGTGGCTTTTCTTTTTGACAGAAGCCAGACTCATTTCTTCTGTGTCTGAGCTGCAGACTCTTCAGTGCAAGGTTGCCTCCTTTGAAAGTGGGCGAGCTCCATGTGTGCCCTTTTCTCCTTTAAAAGGGAGTTTACTGAAAGAATCCAAAACTTGTTTTTCCTTCCTTTAGAAGCATTCTGGTTAGCAGTTGACCCAACAGCTATTTTAATTGGATCTCATTTCCAGAGGGCAGTAAAAGAAAGAGGTTCACATGGGAGCCAAAAACAGAGTGAGAGTCCTGTAAGTGGGCTTTGGGGGCAGCTCTGCGGAGCCTGGATCCTGGCAGGGGCAGGACTGGGGTTGCTCTGTGAAAGGTGCTTGCAGTGCCCCTGTTCCCAGCAGGGTACAAATGCAAACACAGAGAGGCTGTTAGCCATGGAGGGGGCAAGTGGGAGCACAGAGCAGCACTCTCTGGGAGCACAGCCTCTGTGAGTATCTTTTTTTGGGGAGAATTTGCTCCATCTTTCATATGTGGTATTTGGGGGATTTAACTGCTGAGAGCTACCAGGCCTGGTTGTGGAGCTCCTTGTGAAGTTTGGATAGAAAGGGGGGCTTGGATTGGATGCCCCCACCCTGCTGCACTGTGTGTGCACTCTGCAAATCTCTCTGCACGTCCACACAGATCCCTCCCTCTGGGCTGCAGGGTTTAGGAAACTGTTAGTGAGCTCTGCACATTCTCGCATGGGCTGGAGCCAAAACCATTTGTTTTTTGCCTGGAGGCTTCTCTCTTCCCACAGGACACCCAGCCTTGCATTCTTCCATTGTGAAAGAGGAATGGGAACGGGTCCCACGTTCCTCTCTACCCTGCTACCAGAGCTTCAGCAGGGAGGACAGCAAGTGAGCTCCTGGCACTTGTTTGCCTGTCTTGAATGAAGAGACCCCAGTGTCTAATCTGACCGTAGCTAGAGCTGTGTCTGCTTTTGGGGTTTCCAGAGGGCCCACTTGTCAGCAGGGTCACATTGCTTTCACAGTGTGACACCAGAAGCCCACGAGTGCATTTAGGATAGTTAAGCTCGCTTGGCTTCCTAAATAATAGGGTATCCATAGTGCTGTGAGTCTCTGCCTGCATGCTTCTGACTGCCATGGTTTCTCCCACTTTCAAGCATGAGAAAGCTGCTTCCTTGCAACAAAGCAAATACCTGTGTGCTGGAGACAGAAACCCCAGTGTGGAAATTAACACTGTGGGACCTCTAAGGGCAGCATTTGCGTTGCCAGACACTGATCCACCACTGAGGCTCTATGTGCCCATCTGCTCTGCAGGGTTTGTTTTGAGATCAGAACAGCTGGTTTTCAGCCTTGTCTTACTTCATACTTGGAGAATCCTCCCCTGGGGCATGGCTCAGAACCAAAGCCTGCCCACCACAGAGGAGCAGAGGCAGGGTGTTCTCCCCATCTCACACCATGGCTTGGCATCTCTGACCTTAAAGAATGAATGTACCCATCTGAAGGGAGGTTCCTTCTGTCTTTCAGATCGTCTCCAGCAAGAGACAGCAGCTTCATTGAGAAGATGAAGAAGACGGTAAGCTGCTTAATCTGAGTGCTGGGAAGGTGACAGAGCTCATGTCAAGTCCTTTTTCCTCTAGAGGCTGTTAGCTGTCAGCAGTGGGACTGACTTGCATCCAGAGGCATTTTGCTGCAGTGTCCAGAGGCAGTCTGTGTGAGAGGCAGGAATAGATCAACAGCAGTCTCTGCCTGAACATTTGTTCTTAGAGAGAAAAAAGTGAAATTGACAATTTGATGCAAGGAAAAAAGAAGTGTAATAGGAGATCAAAGTTAGTGTGGAAAGGGTGGAGACTGAAATCATTGGCTGGCAGTTGTTCATCTTTGTGGTTGATTCCCAAACCAGGCTCACTCAGGAATGGGAACTGTACACAGAACTGGCAGATTGGACTCTGCTGGACTGGGTGCAAGAGGAAGCAGGGGAAAATGTAAAGGCTGGATATATTTTCCATTTTACTTCAAAGTAACTGGCTTGCTGTGGAGCAGGAGCTCCTGTACTCGGATGCTTTCCCCAAAGCTTTGGCAAGTCTTTCTTGTCCAGGGAGTTTCCTGCTTTCCGGAGTCAATTTGTAGCTTTGAGGTTGAGAATAAACCTTGAAAGTTTGTTCTTTGCTGTAATTTTAGATTGACCTGAGTCACCTCCCTGAGACTGACACCGACTGTATTCCTATTAACAGCTTAGCCTGGTGTGAAGTCCTGTACCGATGCAGACTCCTAGTTGTCCTTAAGCTGCAGTCCAGGTCTCCTGATCCCAGGCTTTTCCATTCTGACAAGATGTGTTTGCTCATTGCCAAATCAGTAATTGCCATTTAACAGTTTGTTCTTCTTCTCTCCAGGGACGAAACATAGTGGTTTTTTATGGTTCCCAGACGGGTACAGCAGAGGAATTTGCCAATCGCCTCTCCAAAGATGCTCACCGCTATGGGCTCCGTGGCATGGCAGCAGATCCAGAGGAGTATGACTTGGTAATTTAGCCATAAACGCAGCCCCAGGCTATGGGCAAGGGACTGCTGTCCTTTTCATAGCCTCGCTTAAAGGAAGAAAGAAGGAAATCAGCTTGTAGTTAGAGATGCAGAGGTGGTCTTGGTCCTTGTCAGTCTATGGGTTTGGGGTGAACGCTGCAACGTGGCTGAAAAAGGAGTGCAGTCTGGAGTGCTGGGGACTTATGAGTCATCTGGTGGCTGCATGAAACATTATGTGCCTTCTGCAGTCAGCGTTGGTACCGTACTGCTGCAGTCTTGCACAGGGGCATTGACACTGTATTATTCTTCACATGGAACATTAATCCTGATCCCTTAAGCCTGAATGGAAAATCCTATCACTTTTCTGGTGGAATAGAAGTTCTGACTTGCAACCCGGTGGTATAGTTAGCTTTATTTTCCTTACCATTTCAGGTGGGTTTGGCCTTTTCCCAATCCCTTTTGTAAGCAGTTGTTTGACATGGTGTGGTGCTGTTCTGTGCACCAGGGGTGTAACTGCAGTGTAGGTGTAGGCTTGCCCAATAATCACGTTGTGTGATCACTGAGGAGTTATTCTTTGCTTTGGTTGTAGTCGGACCTGAGTCGCCTCTCTGAGATTGACAAGTCGTTGGCTGTGTTCTGTATGGCCACGTATGGTGAGGGTGATCCTACAGACAATGCCCAAGACTTCTACGACTGGCTGCAGGAGGCTGATGCTGACCTGTCAGGTCTCCGCTTTGCAGTAAGTGGTTTAATTCCAGTTGATGCTGTATTTGGGCACGAAAGTCAAAGGCAAGTGGTTTGGGTAAAAACACAACATGGTGTCTATGCCTTCCATGCCTGTTCTGGATGCAGTCCTTACTGTCTTCCTCTCCAAGCTGCACGGATGTTTGCAAACATATATCTACATGTTTTAAATGTAGCTGTCGGAGAGCTCTCTCCACTCTTTGAATCATGAGGGTTTGCTGGTGATTTCTTGCCCAAACAGCCCAGCAGACATTGAATATAAGGTCTGTAAATGAGTTACAGGCTGCTGCTGTTGTTCAGGAGCTAATTGAGCAGCCTTTGGCTAGATCTTCTCTCACAAATTAAATGGCTTGGAGGAATGTGTGGCTCTTTTTCTGTGCTTGACTGAATAATTGGCTGAGATACAGCCACCTCACCTGAACACCAGCCAGATTCCTTAGGCAGCATCACAACTGCAAATGAAAGGAAAATGCACTGCTGGAGATGTTAAGCTGCTCTATAAGAAGCAGTTTGTAAGCATTTGCTGGGTGGTTTGTGGGAGGGGAAGGACAGAGGATGCTGTCTGATGGAGGAAATCCAATCCCTGCTTCTCCTTGACTATCGGTGTTCTCTTTCAGGTCTTTGGGCTGGGGAACAAGACTTATGAGCATTTCAATGCAATGGGGAAATATGTGGACAAGAGACTGGAGGAACTTGGAGCCCAGCGCATCTTTGAGCTTGGGCTGGGAGATGATGATGGCAAGTGAGTAGCTCAGCTTGAAGGGTTGCTCTGAGCTGGCTGTAGCATGGAAGGGTCCCTGCAATGTGTTGGCTCTACTGCTAAGACAGAAGTGAACTCCTTAGGGCTAGTTGTGGTTGCCATGTCCCTGAGTGCACCTGTTCTCTCATATAAATCAGTCATGTATACCCTGTATACCTTGCTGAAATCCAGCATCTGCTTTAAATGACCATAACTGTATATTTCATGAGGCTTCACAGCTTCTTCTGCCTTTGAACTTCTGCAGCTCCACTGATATCTGTGCCTGCGTGGAGAAGCCCTCTCATCCCTGCAGATGAGACAAGCTCCATCTCCTTATGAGCTGTTTATTCTATGGTAGAATGCATCAGTTTTCCAACTCAGAGTCCAAGAGCAATTGTTTGTATCTACCTGAACAACCTCTTGGCAGAAGCTTAATGTCACGAATTACATTAACCTGTGGTTTTGCCTCCAAGGACAGCAAGATCTGATTAGAGGGATCTGCCCTGTGTGGGAGGCTCTGAATTCAGGAAAATAAACTTTTCAATATTGGAATCTGGAAGGTGAACTCATGCCAGGAATGAGCAAGGGGAGGCTGAGATGGGCAAAGAAACCGAGCCTGAGTGCTGTGGCTGTGAAGGGAGGTGTAGCAGGAGTTTCCTTCCTCATACTCAGTGCTCTGAAGATGATCTTCTGGTGATGTGTGAGCATGTAGAGATAACAAAACTTACAGGGTCCGAGGCAGATGCCTTTTCCTATGGTGAAGGAGGAATTCCATGGGGATCTCAGTTGGCTCTTCTGGGAACATCCCTCTGCTTCCTCTTTAGCAGGGAATATTGAAACTCTCTTTCTCCTCATCCAGCCTGGAAGAAGACTTCATCACCTGGAGAGAGCAGTTCTGGCCAGCAGTGTGTGAGCACTTTGGGGTGGAGGCTACAGGAGAGGAGTCCAGGTGGGTATGGGAGCATTTTCTTTTGGGTGCCAGAAAGATTGGCCACATCTGAGCAGTGGCTGTGCCATCAGGCCTGGGCTGTTTAAACTGCACCATACCCAGTAAAGCAGGTGATGGTTCCAATTGGATCTCATCATTACCAATTTAACTTTTTTTTTCCCCTCTCTTCTGTCCCCTTTCTTCCTCCAGCATCCGCCAGTACGAGCTGGTGGTGCACACAGATGTGAACATGAACAAGGTGTACACTGGGGAGATGGGCCGTCTCAAGAGCTACGAGAACCAGAAGCCGTAAGTGCCAGACCGCCCTGGGCCAGGCTTTGGCCATGATGTTCCTAACTACCAAGCTATGCAGGCAGTGTCATCTTGGCAGTACAGCCACGTGGCAGACATCTGCCCAAGAGAAATGGGTTCAGATGTCCCCTGGGACTCTCAAGGGTTCCACAGTTAATGAGTCATTCATGTTTGAGAGGTTGGCTGTGTTCTTGTACACTGTTTGGCTGGTAATTGTCCTGAGGTCAGTCAGAGCCTTTCCTCCCCTGGAGTGGTTACTGTGTGATGGTTGCTTGCGGTATTGTTGTGGGGAGGTTGTGTAAATGAATTACAACCTGAAATACCATTTTGAGAGGTGACACTCCCTCTAATCCGTTGTTGCATCACTTGTTCTAAATGGGATAGGAGCTGTTGGCTGCTGGGCTGTACTTAGAAGGAAAATGATTGTTTTCTCTGCCAAGTGTGGGCAGCAGCAGCTTAAGTTTTGTGCTATGGTGTGCTTTGAAACATGAGCCAGGATGGCCCCGTGCTCTAATGGTGGGACCCTGCTCTGGAGACAGAAGGAACATATCTAGATGAAAGCAGTACTGTGAGCCTGCAGGAGAGTAACCCAGAGGGGTCTTGTCTTTCCTCCCAGGCCGTTTGATGCCAAGAACCCCTTCCTGGCTGTGGTTACAGAGAACCGTAAGCTGAACGAGGGTGGGGAACGACACCTGATGCACCTGGAGCTGGATATCTCCAATTCCAAAATCAGGTAGGCTCTGGGAAAAACTACTGTGATTTTTGGAGCTCCCTTGTAGAAAAGAAAATGAAGATTCCTTATTACTGTGACTGCTGTCTCTTTGGGGTCCCTGATCCTGCAGGTGCTGTGTAGCTGCTCAGGTCTCGGTGTTATCTTTCTAACCAGCAGCCTGCTTGTCCTCCAGCTGAGCATCTCAGGCTGGTATGGACGAGAAGTAGTGCCTGTATTTCATCTCTTCTCCTCCTGTTCTTGTACCAGGTATGAGTCTGGGGACCACGTGGCTGTGTATCCAGCCAACGATGCATCTCTGGTGAATCAGTTTGGTGAGATTCTGGGCACGGATCTGGATACAATCATGTCACTAAACAATTTGGATGGTGAGTACGGATCCACTCACGCACGTGAGCAGCTTTCCTCCTGCCATGGCCTCTGTCCTTCCCACTGCATCACACCCACAGGTCCTGTAAGACACCTCCAGGCAGAGACATCCCATGGCCGCTCTGAGTGCATTTTGCAGTGGTGGCATAGAGCCTGTTTGCTGCAAGCCAGCTGAAGTGGATCAGTTGTGAAACGTTTGGTGTGCCCATTCAACAACAAATTATGTAACAGCACGCTTCTAATTACAGAGCACCAGCCCACCAGAGCATCCCTCTGCTGCAGCAGCCCCAGAGCTCAATAGGAGCTTTCGAGTCTGAAACACTGTTATTCAGTCCCTGTAGGTTACACACAGACTTGGGAGCTGAGCTGCCAGAAGAGAGCACTTCTCAGTGCTGATACAAAGAGCTTTTCTTGGGCAGTGTTCCCAGCAGAGCTGGCCTGTGGCAGGAGGGAGGCTGCAGCTGCTGCTTGTGTTACTTCTGAAACAGCAGCGCCTGACTTGAGGCATCAGAGTTACTGGCCCAGAAGTCTGAGAGCTGACTTCTCATTTCCAAAGCGTAACTGGCTGTAATGCTCTGCTAGGCACCCCTGTGTGGTGTCCTGGGCTGCCTGGCCTCACACAATCACTCCTGCCCCTGTACTTGCTTTTAGTTTGCTAAACTGAATGGCTCCAGCCTTGACTGATGGTGCTTCGCTTTCCCAAACGTCCATAGCTGAAATCTAACATAAAAACAAGCGGTTGCTGACTTCTTTCTTTCTTTCCTCTCTTCTCCTCCAGAGGAATCCAACAAGAAACACCCCTTCCCCTGCCCCACCTCCTACCGTACAGCCCTGACCTACTACCTGGACATCACCAACCCGCCCCGCACCAACGTGCTCTACGAGCTGGCCCAGTACGCCACGGACACCAGCGAGCAGGAGCAGCTCCGAAAGATGGCATCGTCCACTGCTGAGGGGAAGGTGTGAGCTGCAGCCTTCCCGGCAGAGCTGGGTCTGGGGGATGCCTTGAAGGGAGGCGTTGTGGTCAGAGAGCTGTGGGGAGCGTTTGTGGTTTTGTAGTGAAGTCATGCGTGTGCCCTCCTTGCCCGCAGGCTCTCTACCTCAGCTGGGTTGTGGAGGCCCGGAGGAACATCCTGGCCATCCTGCAGGACATGCCCTCGCTGCGTCCCCCCATCGACCACTTGTGTGAGCTCCTGCCCCGTCTGCAGGCCCGCTACTACTCCATCGCCTCCTCCTCCAAGGTGAGCACAGCACGAAGGATGCTGAGAAAGCCATTCAGCTCCATGATAGCGCAGTCCCCCTGCTCTGACAAGGACAGGACTTGGGGAATTTGCTCTGTGTTATCCCAACTTCTGTAGAGGGAAATCTTTTCTGTCCTACGTTGCAGGGAGCTGGGAGCTCCTCCTGCCTCACACTGACATCCCCTTCCTGCAGGTTCACCCCAACTCCATCCACATCTGCGCTGTGACGGTGGAGTACGAGACCAAGACGGGACGGCTGAACAAAGGGGTGGCCACTAACTGGCTGAAAAACAAAGTGCCCAACGAGAACGGGAGGAACTCCCTGGTGCCCATGTATGTCCGCAAGTCGCAGTTCCGCCTGCCCTTCAAACCCAGCACGCCCGTCATCATGATCGGACCTGGCACTGGCATAGCCCCCTTCATTGGCTTCATACAGGAGCGGGCCTGGCTGAAGGAGCAGGGTGAGCACCCAGAAACTCCCCTGGGCACTGTGGGGTGTCCTGCTGAGCTGGTCAGTGCCTCCATTGGGCGCAGCTTGTGCTGCTGGGTGATGACTGCAGATGAATGGTAACATCTTTGTCCAAGCACAAGGACGCTTTGTCCTTGTTTGCTGGCCACAGAGGGCACTTGAAGGGCAGGTAGATTGAAGCCATTTCTTTGACCTCTGCCACCACTCCAGAAAAGCACAGGCAGGTCACTGACTCATTTCCAAAGCACGTATCTATCTTGGGATCAGCCTCGAGCTTCTCATGAACAGAAGCAACAGCTCTGCCAGCCCTGGGCTGGGTGAGCAGGACGGGGAAGATGGGGAGGGCAGGGCTGGGGGGCTGCAAGGGGCTGATGGGTGCTGTGTGACCGCAGGCAAAGAGGTGGGTGAGACGGTGCTGTACTACGGCTGCCGCCGTGAGCAGGAGGACTACCTGTACCGCCAGGAGCTGGCCCGCTTCAAGCAGGAGGGCGTCCTCACCCAGCTCAACGTCGCCTTCTCCAGGGACCAGGCTGAGAAGGTACCTCTCTTGTCCCTTACCCAGTTGCTCCCATTGCCTGCCATCACTCCCATAAAATCACAGAGTATCCTGTGTTGGAAGGGAACCACAAGGATCAATGGAGCCGTGGTGGTGAATAAGGCTCTGAGGTCTGGGGATGCCCAGCCCTGCTCTTTGAGGAGGCTTATGGCAGTCAAAGGAGCACCCAGCTCCTCTGCTGCTGTGTGGGATGGGGGTGGTGGTTCTGTGGGCATGGGCTTGGCTTTCCACCCTCACCTGTGACAAAGCCCATTGTTTCTTGCCAGGTTTATGTCCAGCACTTACTAAAGAAGAACAAGGAACACATCTGGAAGCTGGTGAATGATGGAAATGCTCATATCTATGTGTGTGGGTAAGTCTCGGGGGCAAGAAAGGGATCTTGGGATGAAAGTAATTTACCTGCTTCTTTACCTGCTTGCTCACTCCTTTTTCAGTGGGACAGTGAGCATGCAGGCAAATGGGCTGGGCAAACTGCCCCCATCCGTGTGTCCAGGGACAGCCAAGCTCTTATTTGCTCTGTTACCACCTCACTCATGGTCCTCTTCTTTCCAGGGATGCCCGCAACATGGCCCGGGATGTGCAGAACACTTTCTATGAGATCGTGGCTGAGTTTGGGAACATGAATCAATCTCAAGCCGTGGACTATATAAAGAAACTGATGACTAAGGGCCGGTACTCTTTGGATGTGTGGAGCTAAGAGTGAGGATGGTGGGGCCAGGGAGAGAACGCAGGAGGTGCCCTCCCACCCACCGCTCCTGTGAGTGACTGCATCGTCCCCAGCCTCCAGCTACCCCGCTGTCACCCCAACCCCTCCTCCGCCCCCAGGGTGGGCTGTGCACCCCGGGTGGTGGAAGGGGACAGGTGGAGGGACAGGGGGTGGCCGAGGCTTTGTCCCCAGTGTTTGCCCTGGGGATGTGGGGCAGGAGGGATGGATGGCCCCGGGGGAGCTCTGGGATCCTTTCTGCACATGGGGTGTTGCCTTATTTCCTGGCACCTCATTCTGGAGCTGCAGACCACCCTTGTGCCTTGCAGGCTGGGGATGGAAGTGGTGCTGGAGGAACCTGGCAGGTTTGGTGTGAGGGCACAGCACAGCGATCTGCTCTCATCCCTCTCCTATTGCTCAGCCCTCTCTAGGGCTGGTTTCTGTGCCCTGTGCTGTCACTGGCTGACCACAGGCTGCTGCTTGAGGACAAGGCAGAGCCTGCACCCAGCCAGGACCTGCAGGCACCCCCCCTTCCCCTGCAGCCCTCCTATGCTCCAGCACTCAGCAGGGTGGGGGGCAGCTCCTCTCCCCTCCCCACAACCAGGTCTGGGGTCACAGCTGCAGGGTCCTGCTGGCTCCCTTGGGCCCTGCAGCCGGCAGCTCCCCTGTTCCCAACCCCTCCATCATGCTGTGTATGCTCACTTTTTTTTTTTAAATACTGTTTTTGTTTCAATATCTTGGTGATTTTAATCATGGAAGAAAACAAACCAACCACCTTTTCAGGCTGTCCAATGACTGTAAATTATTTAAATATATACTTACCCTTGGAATAAAAACACTGTTTCTGTAGTTTGCTGCTTGCCCTTCTGTCTTCCCCCTGCTCTGCTGGAGGAAAGAGGGAGGTAGGAGAAGCCAAGGAGATGGGGGGAGCACGCAGGGACTGCAGGGTGAGCTCAGTCTGAGGCAGTAGAGAGGGCACAGCTGTGCTGGAAATGCTGTTTGTTTCAGGGGTTCCCTGTGGTAGCAGAGGGCTTCAGGGCCGCGGCGCTGCTGTTTGTCCTGCAGCATCAGCCAGCAGCGCAGCTTTGCTCAGCCCTCCCCTTCCTGTCAGTCCCAGTCAGCTGTGCTTCACCCCAGGCAGGTGCGGGGCAGCTGGAAGATGACTTTCATCCATCGCTGCTGCAATGATGTCCACAGCCCACTGCCAGACCGAGTGCAGAACAACACCTGTGTTCTGTTCCGGGACCCCAGCGAACCAAGGAAGTACCTTCCCTTTATTATTTTTGCATATGCATCCTCCAAAGATGCAGGACCATGGAGCTATAAAGCCTGGTTTTCAGGCTTGTGGTGCTCCCAGCCCCTCTGTGGGTTGGAGGGTGAGGAACACAGGATGCCCCATCCCAGAGAGCAGCACGTGCAGCCTTCAGCCTCCCTGCCATAGCGGGGCTGCAGGGGCAGCATTCCTGTATGTGGCTTCAGGGCCCCAGGCTCCCTGCTCCTCCCCGGGTGCTCCTGCTGAGTGACACAGGCACAGATTCAGCACCGCAGAGAACACGTTGTCTATTCACAAGCAAGCCCCCAGCTCTGTCCCGAGACACCAGAGTCCGGATGGCATCAAGGCAAGGAGATGGGAACGGGACGGAGCCAGTGCGGAGAAACAGTCCTGGCCCTCGTGCTGCTCCTCTTCAGTCCCGCTTTGTGTCTTTGCTCTGGTTCTGAAACTTCTGGTGCACAACACGAAGGGTGGTGAAGAAGTTCCCCAGGAAGAGGACGAAGAAGGGGAGGCCGCACATGAGGACCTGCGGGAGCCACAGAGCTGTGAGGCAGCAGAGATGGACACCCCTCCCCACGCAGCTGCCCTTTTACCTGCCACTCCTTGCACTCTGGGTGCTGCAGCATCCGGAACAGGGTGACGGCATTGTAGAGCTGCCAGAACTGCAGGAGAAAGGAGATTGAGGGACTGGCATAGGCTCACCCTTATGCTGATGCTCAGCTGGATGCTCCCTCTCATGAGGCCATTCTGCCTCTGCACAGCCATAAATCCCACACGAGCTTGGGACCACAGCGAGCATCTCACAGCTGATCCCCACTGCGACAGTGCCCCACTGCAGAGCCCAGCCAGGACTCCTTGGCCCACTGCTTTTAGCCATCAGCCTAAATGGTGGAATTGGACCTTCTATGGCAGCTCAAGAGCTGAAGTTCAGAAGGGTTGTCACAGCGCTTCTGCTGTATTCACACAGTGCTCGAGCACTTGGCAGCACTACCAGCAGCCCCCAGGTCCTCCACGTCTCATTAGCCAAGTCACAGAGGTGGGTGCTTTGGGGAAGAGGAGGAGGCTCAGCCTCTGGCAGCTGTACTGTGTGACGGCAGCAGCCCAGGCTGCAGGGCACAGCGATTAATGGTGTGGCTCAGTCCCACCCCAAGCATCCCATGTGTCCCCAGGAGGGTTGGTGCACACTCACGTGCCCAAAGAAGAGGAAGGGAAGCAGGAAGGTGAGGCCTCTCCACATCCAGGACTGGAAGCCCTCTGCAAAGGATAAAAGGTTGCTGAGAACATGTTCACAGGGGCCAGGATGGAGCTGAGCTCCAAAGGTCAGAGCACAGAGGTTCAGTGGCCATCCCACGTCTGGCTGGGGCACTCCAGGGACAGGGCTGTGACAGGTTTCCTATCCCTGGGGTTTAGAATGGGAATCCCTGGATGCTGCTCCCATGGGGCTGCCCTCAGCCAGAGCTGGGCTCCCAGTGCACTCCACAGGCTGCAGAGGCTGAACCGGGGGGATGCTGGCTGTGTTTGTGGCGATCTTGGAACACAAATAGCTACCGCCATCGCTTCTAACAGGATCACAGCTCCCACTTGGCCTAGCAGTGGCCTGGCCCTGGTAGGGGGAGCAGAGGTGACAGCACATCCAGCTGGACCAGGACAACCTCAAGGAAGATCCTGGCTTACCCACAGTGAGGTCCATGTTGTGCCTCTCGCCCAGCGCTCGGAGCCGGTACAAGCACCCGCTCTGGTAATAGTACTGGAGGAACTGCACGAAGCCTGCAGGGAGAGAGCGGATGGGGGCAAGAAGCACCAGCCTGCGGGCTCAGCACCAGCACAGCTCTGAGCTGCCAGTGCACAGAGCCCTTCCTGGCCCCTGGGAGGCAGAGGGCAGGAGAAGAGCCAAGTGGAAACCCCAGTGAGCTGTGAGCATCCACAGCCAGTTCTCTGCTGCAGAGCTGGGCAGCACGCCCGGCTGCTGCAGGCAGGTCTTGGCCCAGCAGGCACAGCAGCACTTACTTTGGTACATGGAGAAGGAGAGGAACTGGTTCCTGAACATCTGGTACATGAGCCCATCCGGCCTGCAGAGAGAGGATGCTGAGTGCGGTGTGTGGGAGGGAGGAGATGCTGCCAACCCAGCCTGTCCCACAGCTGAAGGTCACAGCGATGCTGCCCAGCTCCCAGCAGAACAAGAGCATCACAGCGCAGCCCTGCGGTGTCAGCATCTCATTGAGCACTATTTGTCCAGCTTGGGAAGCCAGGAAGCTGGCAGGACAGGGATCAGGAAAACACTTTACAGCCTTTGGACAAGAATTGCAACACGGGGAGTTGTGTTTCCCAACAGAGGCCTGGGCTGTGCTGCCTGCCTCGCTGAGGTGCTGCTGGCTGCTTTGGTTTGGGACTGCGTGGAGCTGATCATTATACCATAGTGCTCATGGGGAGGAATATGGCTGTGGGTTAGGGCACGGATAGCAGAGGCCCGTGAGCCAGGTTGGCATGGCATAGGCAGACCAGGTGCCTACACTACACGCAGGAGCTGAGGATGCAGACTTACCAGGTCAGCATCACACCTGAGAGGAACGTGGAGATGTAGTGATGGAAAACCCACCAGCCCTTGATTCTGGAAAGCAGACATACAGACATAAGCAAGGAGTCACAAATCGGGATCCAAATGAACCCCAGGAAAAGCAGAGCCGGCCAACTGCCAGTCACCCACCAGCTCCCAGGGCAAGGCAAGGAGCAGAGGTGGTTACAAAAGGGACGTGCATGGAGCAGGACCCAGCGCCTCCAGCCCAGGTGGTACCTGGGGCACCGCACCTTCCACACCACCTCCACACAGTTAGTTCATCCAGCCCTCCCGCCCCAGCAGCTGCCTCAAAACCACAGCTAATTACTGCTTGGGGGCTAATTACCAAGGTTTATTACACACCCTGAGTAGGAGGTGTCAGATGTATCCCCTGGGAAGCACAGAGCTGTGTGTTGGGTCCGTGATCTCTCAACCCATAGAAAAGAATGAACTGCCCACACCTGAACCTGAGAGACTCACTTGGATCCGTTGTTGATCAGGATGCTCTCCCGGATGGTCAGCGTGCAGTAATACCACACCAGGAGGAAGTTAAAGGCAGAATCTGTCACCCTGGCAAACAAAGCAGGGTGAAAAGACAGCAGGCAGACAGAGCTACAGGGTTGTGGTGGTCAGTCCCTTGGTCGGGACCTCCTGTTCAGCTCCATCGTCTGAGCTTTAGTGTTGCTCTACGCCCTTCAGGACCAGAGATGGGCTCTGGGAGGACATCAATGCCCAGCACCCCCAGTCAGACTCACCTGGAGTTTAGAAGGAACCGACAGGAGAAGGACACGATGAGCAAGAGGATGGTGAGGTAAAGCTTGAACTTCTCGTACTCATCTTTATAAGCAAACCTGCAGGGATGTACAAGGCCAGGTTGGAACAAGGTGGATGCTGGCAGCCACCCTCCCCTCCCACCTGGGTGGGCAAAAGGGAAGTCCCTAACAGAGGGGAAACTGAGGCACAGCTTTGGTGGTGGGTCCCATTTAACTCATTAGAACTAGCAGTTCATCCTGGTCTGATCACAGGAGCTAAGAAAGGACTGAGGGCTGCTTCCAGGAAAGGAAGAAATGGACAGACTGGGCAAGGAGTCTGCACCAGGTGGATCAAGCCAGCCGCATGCCTGCATGTCCTGCACCCACAGGCTGCAGCTCAGCCTGGGCAGACCTATAACTTCCTCATGAGAAGGGCCCCCCGAGCCTCCCCACACACACGACAGCGGTGCCGTACTTGGCCTGCTTGCTGAGCAGCGTGACGTTCACGTTCCCAAGCACCAGACTCAGGTACAACCTGGGGAGAGAGCAGAGGTGTTCAGGTGGGAGGCTGCGCAAAGCTGCCCGTGTTACGGGCCAGGCACAACTATCACCTTTCCCAGACCATCCCCATGCAAACACGGGGCACCTCTCACCCGTTCTTCTTTGGCAGGTAGGCCTCCATCTCGAAGAAAACATTCTGTCTCTCTTTGATCAGGCTCTGGATCTCCTGGATGGACTCTCGCTGTTCGGAACCCACGTGGGTTTTGCATCTGGGGAGGAAGAACAGGTGCTGGCATCGGGATCGGCCCCGTCACAGCGTGTGCTGGCACTCGATACAGGGCCGTGCCTGGGACAAGGGCACCCCAAGGACAGCAACGGCAAACTGGAGGTGAGTTCCATCTGCGGGGCAGGCCGAGGAGCTGCCGGGAGGGAAGGGAGTGGGAGGGAAAGCACAGGGAGGACGGGCAGCTCGTCCCACCAGCAGCAAACAGGCAATGCAGTCAGCTCCGGCTTTGAAAGCACATAGCAAAGCTGAGGAAAACGTGCCAGGTTACAGCCTGACCTCAGCAGCCTTCTGCTAACATCTGTGCTGCTCGGAGCTGGGTCTGACAGCCCTGCCCTCGCAGCTCTGCCCTCCCAGGACCCCAACTTACTTCTTGAGGGACAAGGAAAGCTCCTTCAGCCGCTTCTTCTGCCGTGTGATGCAGCTGGAGATCCCGTCCTGCAGCTTGGTCAGCTCCTCCAGCTTCTGCTTGTACAGCCTGTGGTTGTCCTGCAAACGAGAGCAGCGTGTGCTGCAGGTACACAGCCCAGCAGAGCACAGAGCAGCCACCACAACACCCCCAGAGCCCAGTGAGGAACTGCAGCAAGACTGAGCAGCAACAGCCTCAGTGCAGCTGCTTGGGAATATCCTGGAGTGAAAAAACAGGAGTGCGACGTATGGAAACAGCGCAACTGCTAAAGAATCATCTGTAACTTCAATGCACAACAGGGTGAGGAACGCAGCGCTCAGACAACACTGTGAGCAGCCAGGTGTGTGTTTGGGGAGCCCATCCCTGGCTCTGGGTGCACTGTAAGGGATGTGCTGCTCATGGCACGTCATGCAGCACGATGGGTGCTGGGCTGCCTCGTGCTCCAGGCCGTGGCACCCACAGCTCTGCTCTTCACCACGAGAGACCCAGCCAGCTCTGGGGTACGGCTGGGGCTGAGCCCGGATCTGTGCCTGCTGCCCACAGCTCACCCCAGGGGATGCCGGTGACCCCGCGTGCCGCCGTAACCCAACCGCACCTGGGTAACGCTAGATGCCATTCTTCTGCTATATTTAGAAGGGAAAGGAGAGACCGTGCTATGGCAATGCTCCTTCTGGTCCTGTCAGCTGAAAAACAACCTCACCTCGACCGCAGGCAGCCCCAGAGCCACCAAGGAACAAAGCGCTGCTTGCAACAACCCTTGGACTAGAGCTTGCTGTGCGCTCCCTTCAGCCTCCGCAGCTCTTATCGGGGACTTTATCAGCAGATGTCAAAGCCTTTCCCAAAGGAGAAAGGTGAAACCCAGATACAGAGCAGGGAAAAAAACACGTTCAAAAAACACGTTCTCCTTTATGTGCCCAGCAGTTGAGGTGGGGACGGACCCGGATCAGCCCGCAGTGACCAACACCCCGACCTCAGCGGGACGTCCCCGCTCAGCAAACCCTCCCCTGCTCTCAGAGTCGCTCTCTCCTGTCGCTCCGGGATCGGCCGAGAGCAAACGGGGTTTGGGCCGAGCGCTCCTTGGGATCCGCTTTCGTCCCACCCCGGGGATTTGGGGATGCACAGACCGGCCCTTATGGAGCAAGAGCGCGTTTCTCAGAGCCGCCCTTGCCCCAGATCCGGGCACGGCTGAGTCCGCAACGGCATCCGCTTCGCCCCACGCCGCGGGGGCGGAGGGGCAGAGGAAGCGCCGCGAGCGGAGCCGGTCAGCCGAGCTTTGCCCCGAGTGACCCCGGCCGTGCGATGCTGCCCACTCGCTCTCGGGGATTACGCGGCGGCGCACCCCGACCTGCGGGGACGGACGGACGGATGGAGGGCGGCCGAGCCGGCCCAGCTCAGCGTGGCCCCCCCCGTGTCCAGCAGCGCCAACAGCCCCGCAGCTTCCCCACGCCACGCCCGCCCAACAGCCCCGCGGCCGGACAACGACCCCCGAGCGGCCCCAACTCGTGCAGCCCCCGGCCGCGGTACCTGGATGCGCTGGAAGCCGTCCTGCAGCTCCTCCCACTCCCGCAGGCACTCGGTGACCGAAGCCATGGCGGTGGGAGCGGGAGGGACGGACGGAGGAGGCGGCGGCGAACGGACCGGCACTGCGCCGCCGCTTCCGGGCACGCCCCCCGCGAGAGGCGGACCGGGGGCGGGGAGGGGAGCGGGACGGGCCGTGCTATGCCGTGCTATAATATACCGTGCTATGCCGTGCTATAATATACCGTGCTATGCCGTGCTATAATATACCGTGCTATGCCGTGCTATAATATACCGTACTATGCCGTGCCATGCTATACCGTGCTATAATATACCGTGCTATGCCGTGCCATGCTATGCCGTGCTATAATATACCGTGCTATGCCGTGCCATGCTATACCGTGCCATGCTATACCGTGCCATGCCATGCTATACCGTGCTATGCCGTGCTATGCTATACCGTGCCATGCTATGCCATGCCATGTCGTGCTATGCCGTGCCGTGCTATGCCGTGCCGGCCCTGCACTGCCCAAGGACGGGATGGAGGGGCGGTGGGCGGCCTGGACTTGGGGTTGTTTCGGTGCTGCCAACTTAAACACGCAGTGCTAGATTTTGTTCAAGGAGAAGCCAAGGGTGTTTTGTTTTGTGCCATCAGTGCGGGGAACTCGTGGTGCTGCAGGGCTGAGCGCGGCACGGACTTGAGATTGGGGCTTCCAGTTCATCTGCTGGGCAATAGTCGGGTTACTCCAGGTGAAAACAGGGAACTGCTGTGTGTCCATGGGCTGCCAGCCCACGCTCTACATACGCCATCCAAGGCCGTGGGTCAGTGAACCTTTGCAGTAGGACAAGAGGGAACGGCCTCAGGTTGCAGCAGGGGATGCTCAGGTTGGATATGAGGAACAATTTCTTCTCCTAAGAGCTGCACAGGGAAGGGGGGTCACCATCCCTGGAGGTGCCAGTTCTATTACACTAAGAGCTTTGCCAGCAGAGCTGAGTTCTGCAGGCCAGGCGATGGGGCAGACAGAGCAGCCTCCTTCCCTGCGCTCAGTAATTGGGTTCAGAGACATCAGTGATGGTGGTCCCATAGATCTGAGCCTCCCAGTCTGAAAGCTGTTTCACGAAGCCCCGCTGTGGCCTCACGTTCGTTTTGCATTTCAGAACATAGTCCCAAGCTTTCTGAAAAAGAGAAAGCAAAGCAGTGTTAGAAATAGGAGCTGAAAAGGAGTTTCTTCTATTAACACCGAGCAGCTATTATGTTATGACCAAAACAACTTAGTGTTTGCTCCCTGGGATGGACTTGAGCAGGCAAGACCAAACTAAGGACAGATGGGATCCAGATGTGAACTTGTGAGAAGCCTTTCATCTTTTCATCCTGCTCTTGAGTGTGAAGGCAGCTCAGGCTCCTCTTGCTGTGCACCCTGCACTGCTGGACACCAATGGAGAAGTGCAGTCCTGGATTTCCTCCTCCCAAAAGCTCCTCCTTTCAGGGATGATAAACAGAGCTGTGATATATCAGCTATTGACACACAAGGGACAAAGGTTATCACGTTTCTGAACTACTACAGCTTGATGTGGCAGGGCAGCTGTTAAGCTCTAGTTATCCCACCGTGTTAATTACAGCCACCTTAACGATCTGCTAGCTCCATGCAGTCAGCTCAGGATCCTGCTACATGCAGGGCAGCTCCACCAGCTACACCCCTGGCGTTTCATCTTCCTGCTTCCTAATGCCCCCCCAGCAATGGGAGGATTGCTTAAGCACAAGGAGACCAAAGGTTACGAGATAGCACTCCATGGATTTGTTTTTCTAATCTCAGCAGGCTCTGATCCTGCACTATTTACTGCTCTGTGCCCGCGTTCCGCACGTCTGTGCTTCCCCTGAACTCTGACTGATACTGACGTATCGATGACTAATGGAATAAGGGAGCACACACCCCAGATCTGTGCTCCTTGTGCCATCTCTCTGCCCTGGGGTGTTTTTGGATGTGTCAGCCTAGTCTGGATGAAGGATCACACAGCAATCCATTCCTGCAAGAAACAAACCAGTCCAGCAGGGCAGTCCTACAGGAAAGCTCGGCTCAGACCAGCTGCAGGACATCACTGCACTCAGCAAAGTGCTGGGACCAACCTGTTAGCAATGAGAGAAACTGCAGGGATCAGCCTTTGGCTTTCACACTGCTGTTGCAGATGCCTCCGGTAACTCAGCGCGCAGGAGAAAACAGCAAGGGAACAGTTATCAATGAACTGGAGCAATCACACCCAGCATTGCTGGCAAAGACCAAGCAGTGCCTGCTGCCCAGCTGGCTCAACATGAAATTACCCTTTGGTACACACCGGTGCTAAGAGATTTCCTCTTATGTTGTAAATGCTTGCACAAAATCAATTAGGTGATTAGATACAGACCTGGCTTCAGTGAGGTGTGACTCAGGCCTTTCCAGCTCCCCAAGGAGGTCACACTTTCCAAACAAGGACAAGATTTTTAAGGAGAAACCTTTTGATTTTCAGAGGGAAGGAGCCCGGTCTGTGCTAAGCAGGTACCATGTGCCTATGGCAGCACTACGCCCATGCATTGCACACAAAGGGAAAAATGGCCTGGTTTTCGGGGAGAGGCCACTGGTCCTTCTACACTTCAGGGTCATTCTTAGCCTTCCTTTGTTATTTTTCTTCTGTTATTCAGAGCTCTGGAACAAGATGTACTGTTCTTTTAAGCTGTAGATCCCACATGGGATAGTATTATCCCACTGCAGATTTCTTTACGGTAACATCTGTGGGAGGGGATTGCTGCTGGGGAAATCAAATGGTTTCAGACCAAGTCGGTGCTGATGAGCACAGTGGTAAATAAGAGCACTGCAAACACCAGGGTATGAATTGCCCTGTAACCCCGTGGCACTAGAAGATGGGATTCACTTCACTAGCTTCCAGATAGTCTTTTTCTCAGAGTAGAAGAGCTCAGATCTGTAACCACTGCCTTATTTTCATAGCCCTGTGGGGCTGGATTTCCCTATTGAGCAGAGAAATACAAGAACGTTACAGGTGCCAGGGCAAGGACTCACAAATCCAACATCACACCTATGCCTCCTCCTTAATGATACCAGGAAGATCCAACTGATGTAACAGATTCTTTTACATTATCAGGTGGGTAGTCTGCACGAATAAATTCTTTCTCATTACTGTAGTAATGAGGCTTCAGGAGCAGAAATAAACTGCAGATTCAGCCAGTGTCTGTGGGAAGGATGACAGTGATGTACCTTCAGGGAAAACTGGAAGGAATGCATGAGATAGGCCATGATTATTGTGCTGCTCCGGCTTATCCCCAGGCTAGAGAACACCAGCACTGCTCCGAGATCCAGCTGGGCGTCTGCATAAAGAAACACCGATCACAAATTAGTGATCTGGGAAATCAAATTTCCAATTGTACAGTCAAGCTCTAATTCAGTGAAAACTGGCAGGCTGCTAACCTGAGAGACAGGGACTGTCATTAACCCTGATAGGAACAGCTGCGCACTGCCAGCTCTTGTTTCTGTTTGCATCTGCCTTTCTTAAAACCCCACTGAGTTAGAAAGGAGCTTTGAGGACCAGAACTAAGTGACAACGACCAGTCAGTGCTTCACCACAGATCAGTGTCAACTCCATGGCAGACAACTGTGACAAAAAGTAGCCTGCCATCACCAATCAGCCGTGGTCAGCATCACATCAGCAACTCAAACACTTTCAGATAGGTTCCGATGCTGAACACCATCACAGGATAAGGCTGCAGGAACTGTGTCTGCTGTGCTGCTGCAGGTGCTGAGCTGGTACATTTTTTCTGGGCCATAGGAATCCTGTGCAGCCCTGCTAGACATCCTACAGCAAAGCCTTCTCACACCTACTGCAAAGCTCTATTGCAGAGTGACTATTCTTCAAAATGAGTGGGAACATCAGCGTCAGATGCCCTCTAAAATCTTGTCTCTGTCCATCAGCCTGGTTACTGAGGCAGCTCTGGTATCCATTAGGGTGTGGATTAGTTTGGGAGTGCACTGATCTTCCAAGATGATGATCCTCCTGTCTGAGCTTCCTATCGGAGTGAATTGCAGTCACTCCATTTTAATATCCTAGAGTGACTGAGAGCTCAGGAAGTCCAGATCAGAAACAACTCACCAATGAAATGACAAATGGTAGGAAAGGAAGAAAAAAGATCCGCTTCAAGTGAATCTGGAACAGATACATGGAGGTATTTGCCTTCTTCTGCCGACCTGTAAAAAGAGCACATAGCATTACATGGACCAGCAAAGCAACTATGGGAAAAGAATTGTTTGTTAGAGGCAAGCTGATAATTTTGTTTGCTGTTACGTGTGAGTTTTTCATCATTGTCATTATTAACATTATGATAAGGAATTGTTACGGAACAACACTAAGGCACTTGTAATGCAGAACCAGTTTAATTACTGATTTTCCATTCTATGTGGTACCCGTATTGGTGCCTTAACTTGATGCCACAGCTTCCTTTATCTGGGAGCTATATGAAGACAAAGCAAGCCTGCCTTTGCAGAGTGCACGTTGGCATTTTTGTCAGCAGAGCTCCCTGCTTCGCTTCAGCTGTTTCCTACCACAGCATCCTCCTCCTTCCAGAAGCTCAGAGCACTCAACACAGAGAACTAATGGGACAAACATGAGAACTGAAACATGAAAGCACGACAGACTAGAAATGCCAAGGGCTCCTGGTCCTTCTCTCACCTATATCATGAAAGGTGGCTGAAGGAAAGCATTGGTGCTATGCAGGTAGAGATCAAAGAACTAAGTGTGAAGCAGCATGTGAATCTGCTGTGAAAAAAAGAAGTTTTCCTTCATAGTTTACAGGCATTCACTCCTGTGTTGCTGTGCTACCTCGCTTCTTTCACAGGCACACACACTGGGAAGGATATACCCTGAGCAACTTACAGCATTGCAGGCTGTTCAGAAATGTTGACTTGTGCTTTGATCTTCAAATCTTTCTGAATTTGTTGGTTGCAGGCCTGCCTGAAATTGCCCATGTATAACCTTCCAGGCAGTATTTCTACAGGGTATGGCTGGAAGTTGTCGAGTTCCTGCAAGGAGAGAAGCTGAGGGCTCAGTTTAGAGTGTATTTGCTCCTTTCAACTTGGTGAGTTCTTAAACATATGCAAAAATAACACACATTTAGTCACCAGCCCATGACGCATTCAAGTGTAATGACTAGTTCAGTCACCTGGATTTTCTTAAGTGTTGAAGTATTTGCGAGATTTACTGAGAATAATTAACAAAAATGTTTTCATTGTGGCATTACTTGAAACAAATCCTAACTCAACAGGCAGAAGAACACAGCTTCTGCAACGGCTCAAGTAACGGCAGCCTAACGGATTCATTTGAAGTTTACCTTGGTGGTTGTTCTGAAAGCTAAATGAAGTCATCCACCACCTGCAGCTCTGCAGGTGCAACATAGTGGCACAGAACAAGTCTGCAGCTATTTCTGCTTTGTGCTGCATGAAGGCTGACAATAAAAATACACAAGTAGCTGATGGTGCTTCTACATCCATAATTGATACTCGGTAATGCTACACCAGAACCAAACAGCTCAATAGTCTGAAGCAATGGAAAACAACAGCTTGAACAGAGTGCTTGCTCTGTGATCCCTCCAGACAAAAGGCTTTATAGACATGAAACACAACGTTTGATAGATGTACCTCTGACTGGGTAACAGCTCAGATAACCACACATAAAAGAGAGTAAACTGGAACCTGCCTTCTCTGTCATCATTTGCTACTGTTTTTTTAGTTATCTGGCCTCTCCAATAGGCCAGTTTTGGGGTTATCAGAGAAAGCTTCTGCAGTTGTTTCATGAGCTGTATTTCCATGCAATAGAAGAAAAAAAGGCAAAGCGTGGCTGCAGAAGAACTTGTGGCAACACCTGGGGCAAGCACGGTAACTCAAATGGCACTTAATTCCTTTGTTTGAATTACTCTGATATCAGGTTTACAGCACCATCCAGCTTGAATTCATTATCCATCATCAGTTGAATATGAAGGCTCATGTCTTCTATTTGCAAATTAGTCTTACCTGAGGCATCCACAGTAACTTCTGAGTCCTCAGAAAGTGATAGGAAGCTGAGAAACGTCTGTATCCTCCCTTCAGGACAAGCACCGGGTGGCGGGTGAACTGCTGTAAGCTTCTGGCATGTTGGGCAGCAGTTCTTTCCTCAGCATCTAGTGAGAACAAAAAGCAACTTGCTGGGGCAGGTTTGGTGTGCCTTCAACAGCACTGCAGGCTAAACCTGGTCCACTAAAACCCACAATAAGCTCCTTTTCATCTAATGGGCTGTAGAAAGCCTTGTTAAAAAACTGGACTTAATTGTTGCTTCAAGACAGCAACAAGGAATGCTGCTGTTCACCTCTAGTGCTGATCTTCTATTCCTCTCCTGGTTTCTTTTGTGGGACCAGATAACACTTTTCTCTCCTTTATTCTTTGGGAAATGTTTGAAATAACTTCCCATATTAGGGAAGTGTTTAAGTATAAATCTAATCTTAGTTTCATGGATTCCCTTTTCTTTAGTCCGCTTCAGCCACGGGTGAACAAAGGAGGAATCCTGAACAACTTCTTCACAAGCATTTCAAACACTCCCCTCAGGAAAGCAAATTACACAAGATGGTTGCTCCCCTTCTTCTACATGAGATCCAAGTTGCCTGTAACTATGCCCACTTTAGAAACAGATCAGCAAAACAGAAACTTGCTTTTGTTTCTTCACACCTTCCCTTGTATTACGCCTTACTAGCAGATGTGTAACAATTAGACATTTCCAACCGAACAACTACATGAAAAGGTTTCCAGCTCTCTGCATTTCTCAGTGAACTTTGTCAAATCAGCACCCTTGTTAAAGCTAGGTCCTCTTAAATAGGATAAAGTGCTTTGTAACCCTCAAAGAAGGAAGTACTCATTCTGTGAACATGAGGAACTTGACTCAGAGCGTTCAGAACCATTGCTTCCTGAATGGCAATCGTTGGACAAGCCCAGTTTCAGAGATATATATATATATATATATATTCCTTACATTCAACAAAGAACTTCAAAAGGATCACACATAGGAAACCAAGCCTGCCAGAAATCAATCTTCCTTTATGTTTAAGAACATATGCAGCACAGTTAAATAACAAAGGCATAGCACAGATGTTCATTTTGTTCTGACTAGAATTGGGTAAATCTTTGTCCAGTAAGTTCACAGAAGTAAATGAGGAGGGGGAAGAACATCCATCCTGCTCTGAGGTCTTGACTGACACGAGCCACGTGTACCTTTCTCTTTTTCCTCTTCCTCAGAGTCAGAGAAGTCCAAAGAGCTGGTTGAGCAGTCATACACCACGCAGTATCTGACACATGCCAGTTCCTCTGAATCTGGCACCAGATACTCCCCTGTAGGGCCCTGAAAAAAACATAATCACAGCAGAATTCCATCAGGACTACAACATCACGCTTTTCTTGTGGCATCGACACAGTGAATAGATCTGGGGCTACAAATGCACTTTATTCTGAAAGACCGGGGTAGAATTCAGAAATCATACTCCAGATTGCTTCATCAGCTGCTGTAGAGATGCCTACGCTGCCCTTTATGAGACAAGCCAACACTACGTCAGTTCTTGTGCAATATCTTTCCTGCTATACAACTTCAATGTGCCAATCTGTTGGACTACTGAGGCCACCTCTTCTGTCTTTGTGACAGAACACATCCCCCCAGTGGCAGGAACACGACTGGAGCAAACTGGGGAGAGATAGGGACAACTCCATTTGGTTTCTAAAGCAATTCTATGTTACTGCTTAATTGCTAAACCCAGAGGTGTGTAGTCCCAGCTCACCTGTTCAATCCTGCGTGCTGTAATAATGTGGCTTTCATTGTACTCACGAAGAGTGCGGGCATCTGTAAAAGGAAAACACCATCACTCAACCAAGACAAAGCAATTGGCTTGTCTGATATTTATATGGTAGAAGCCCGCTCTTAATTTGTACAGTGGGGATTCAAGCACCAGCGTAACAAGAGAAAGAGATTCTGTTTCTTTGCAAGTGAGACTTTCCAAATGGATACAGCGAAACCCCAACACTGACGTGAGCCTGAACACAGCGGGGGATGCCTACAGCCATAGTGCCAACGTGCTCACAGACATGGGGAGGCTGCAAGAGGAACTGTGGGGACTCCACACTGCTCCCAAACTGCCTGCCAGCCTAAACACGCTGCACCACCTGACTGCGTCTGGGTGATGGAGACATGAAGGATCCAAATGCTTAGTGATGGCCAAGGGCTGCCTGACAGCACTGCCACCTCTGGGGAGGTGGAGCCCACCCCCGGAGCAGTTCACAGAGGGGGAGACGCAATTTAAGCCAGAATTTCCAAAGGCAGAAAGCTTATTGGTGATAAATGCCACACGCTGCTGCTTCCTGCTCAAAGAACAACAAGCAGTGCTGCTCCATGGAAAAAGGGCGGTAGAAATGCCCCAACATCAAGGCCTCGTGGACAGTGAGAAGTCCCTCCACCCACCCTCACATGCCCTATTCCCGAGGAGAGCAGCCCTGCTCCACGGGCTCACCCAGCAGGATGAGGTAGTTGGGCTCGGACAGCCTGGGGAAGCGGCGGTGCTGGTTGAGGATGTTGTAGAGCTCGGTGGGCTCGCAGAGCAGCACGCCCGCCATGCCTCGCACCAGGCCCGGACCAATGCGCCCTTGTTGCTATGGCAACGCAAGCCTCCTTGTTGCCATAGCGCGCTATGCAAATCTCGCGAGACTTCCTCAGCTGCGCAGCGGGGGGGAAAGAAGGCGGGGGAGGGATTCACGAGAGAACTGATCTCGCGAGGTTTGTAGCCGGCCGGCGCATGCGCGGCGCAGTACAGTGGAGGTCGTTGGAGTCACAACAGCCGCCGCCATGCTGTCCCGTCTCGCTCGTCCCACCGCTGTGCTGTGCCGTGGCCTGGCCACCAGCGCCCAGGTACGAGCCGCGGGGGTGAGGCGGGATCCGGGGCGTTGGGTGCCTGCTGGGAGCCGGCTTTGTGGCAGGGAGGGGCGGCCTGGGGGTGAGGAGGGGTGCTCCGGGCCTTGGGGCGTTGAGGCGAAGCTGAGGAGGGGTGTGTGTGTGGGGGGCTGTGCATTGGGATGGATGATAGAGCAATAAAGAACGGCTCTGTGGGAGAAGGCTGTGTGATTTAATAGGGATTGGATTCAATTGTAACGAGGTTTTGATCTTCTGGGAGCAGCTCAGTCATAATACGGGGCGCAGCAGTGACTAATGCTGGACTTGGCTTTGCTTTGAGGAATGTAGTGCTCGGTTGTATTTCTCGCAGTAGGAGGATGCTGAGCTGATTGCAGATCGATCGGGCGTGTGGGTGGAGTTTTATTATGCTGTGAATTATTATTAAGCTACTAATTAAGCTGTTCCTGCAGTGAACTCGGAGCAATTACAGCTTTATCTGGTAGGACGGTGATACATCATCAGCATGTTCCATGGCTGCAGTAGCCTCTGGTCCTCCATCAGTTTGGCAGAACATTAGTTATAATTTCTCTGATCTCTTAAAGCAGCTCTCCTTACACTGGGGGGGTCATCAGAAGGAATGGCTTTCTTCCACAGAGCACATCTGGGTACAGCGGGTTCACAGGGGCAGCAAAGCAGGGTTGATTTCGCTTCCTTGTCAGCTGCGTTTAATCAGAACTACAAGCTTGTGATTGAATGTTTTCAGGGCTCCGTTTTGAGGCAGTTGCAGTTACTATTTTATTTCAGGCACAGACATTTTCTTCACATACATACAACGGCTGTTACGTTTTCTGCAGCCCATTAAATGCATTGATTGGTTTCCAAATGGGAAATTATTATTTTAATAATAACTTTGAAAGCTCGAAAAACTGCAAGACACACTTTGCTCTGAATGAGATGGATGCCCACAGGAACAGGTATTAGACAGGAGTCTGCAGCTGGAGAAGGATGATCCTTTCAGTGCTCTGCCTAATGCTGCTTTCTGTGTGAGCTTCAAAGAGCATTTTCATCCTTCTTGTCCAACCAGCAGCTCTCGAGGATCTTTGGGAAGCTGTAGTGATGATACCTTTCTGTGGGTTTAGGCAAGCGAGTTTGCGTAGTGCTTGGTAAAGAAATTGAGAAACAGAACTAAAAGTAAAGAAAGCGTGTTGAAATCCCCAAGGTCACTTCTGCATTTACTGGCTAAACGACTCATCAGCGTGTTTTCTTCTTTTTTCCCCTCAGAACAATGCCAAGGTGGCAGTGCTGGGAGCATCAGGAGGGATTGGGCAGCCTCTCTCCCTTCTCTTGAAGAACAGCCCGCTGGTGAGCAGGCTCACCCTTTATGATATTGCACACACTCCTGGTGTTGCAGCTGACCTCAGTCACATTGAGACAAGAGCAAATGTTAAAGGTATGGTGAGCGGCTGTGGGCGGTCTTTGTGCATGCTGAACTTGTGTGAAGGGGTCCCCTCTGGTGTGTGTGACGTTTGGCAGTGCCTGTCACTGTGCTTTGTGTGAAGGGGAGTCTTCACGTCATCCTGAAGCCCAGTGTTGACTGAAGTAGCTTTTTCCTCAGGTGGCACATGACTAATTAAAGCTTAGTTAGTTAAATTGACATGTATGGAGATGAGAAACAGTCTGTGGTTGTGCAGTTGGAAGAGAATTCATAATAGCTGGTCAGAAACATTCAATAAAGTCATATCAGGAAAAAGCCTGGGTATTGAATTTGAAATATTGACTATAAATAGCCTTAATGCTCTTGGGGCATCCACATGTGTTGTATGTGCTTGTTTTTCTTCAGAGGCAGCAATCAAGTTTTGATGAAATTGAAGAATACTTCATTTGCTGATCTTCATTTTATTTGAAGATCACTAAAAGGTTATGCTTTACTTGAAGGTGCCTATCTGCAGTTCTTTTGGGGGCACTGAGTCAGCTAGGATCTTAGATTATGCATACATAATGGGAGGAACTGGTTGCTTGCAAAGCATACAGATGTGTGGTTCTCACCACTCTTCATTTTGTGGGCTTTGAAAGCCAAAGCATCCAATCAGGTCCATCCATGATCTTACTGCTTTGCTTTTGAGCATTAAGTCTGACTTGAAAGCTAAATTCCAAATAGCAATTAGGTATCCTTAGGTGTAATCTTCTTCTTCAGACTGTCAGTTATTTAAAAACAGCAAAAAATGTAACACCTGAATATGTTCCATTCCAGGTTTCCTGGGACCTGAGCAGTTGCCAGAATGTTTGAAGGGCTGTGATGTTGTAGTGATTCCTGCAGGAGTCCCTCGGAAGCCAGGTATGTTCTCCATGTTAAAAAGCTGCAGGGCTTCATTGAAATGTGTCTCTGCAGAACTGCAGGACGTTCCAGGTCCTGTTGCTGCTTTATGGCACCTTTCTGGTTGCCTTAGGATGTAAGTGTTCTATTAACAACACTGACCTAGAGCTTGTTATGGTATCAGGTGCTTCAGTCAGCTTCTGCCTTAGATTGTTGCTTGTAAGATGGGGAGAAACACTGATTTTTGGGGTTCCTGTGTAAGGGTGAGCTGCAGAGGCTTTTCACTGCAGTTAACCCTAAGTCTCCTCTAATATTTCTTCCCAGAGCAATATTGTGTTCAAAAACCACTTCATCGTTTCCTTTCTTAGCGGAATAGAGCAGTCTGTTTGTTCTGCATTAATTGTATAATGTCTCTGAGCATCTCTGAATGAATGCCTTTCTGGTATCTCTGATCTGTTCTATTTCCACTGTTTGTTTTTTTTAATATGTTGTTGGGAATGTAATGGAAGTCTGGGTTTTAATTCATTTCTCATCCTAATTCTGCATTTTCCATAGTGGCAGCTCTGCAGCTAGCAGTATTTTGCACAGATCAATTAACATTCCAGCTGTAGTTATGGGGGTGACTTCACAGAGGGAGGAATAGACTACAGGTAACTGAAAATATTGTACTGGGTATGTTTTAGGTATGACCCGTGATGACTTGTTCAACACCAATGCTAGCATTGTTGCTACTTTAACAACTGCCTGTGCAAAGCACTGTCCAGAAGCCATGATCTGTATCATTTCCAACCCGGTAAGCGTTTTCTGAAGACCTTCAAAACATAGAAAAGAAAATCCAATCTGAGAATACTGAAATAATCTGCAAGTTCTTGCTAGTTTTGAGCAGTGTCTGTAAAGCCTATGGAGTATTCGCAGGAAAACAAGAAAAACAAACAGCCTGGCTCTGTCAGCATGAGATATAACAAAGTCAGATTAAACCTGTATGTAAAGGTGATTGATATCTCAGCTTCTGTGTAAGTGGTTACAATCCATACTGCTATGGTTACTGTCTCAGTGGTTGTTTAAAGTAAAACACTTGTTCCAGCCTGCCCGTAAGTTGTTCTTGCTGTTAGGAATTGAAACGGCTGATTACAGGTGACTTAAAGTTGGGAATAGGATGTTTCTTTACTGTCCTGTTCATTTCATGTGTTGATTTTGTTATGTTCCTGTTTTCAATGAACACCTGCATGTTTTTGCATCCAGGTAAATTCAACCATCCCCATAACTTCAGAAGTTTTCAAGAAGCATGGTGTGTATAATCCTAACAGAATCTTTGGTGTAACAACGCTGGACATTGTAAGAGCAAATACTTTTGTGGCTGAACTCAAGGTAGGCTGTAAAGGTGGATGCTGGGGAAAAGGGTATTGTGTGCTTCTGTCATCAGGGCTACCAAAAACGTTCCTAAACATCACAGTATAGAGCTAAAGTAGCTCAGGTTTATGTGGAGCTGGAGCTGGAGCTGAAAGCAGTGATTCCCTGCAGAGGAGCATGGGGATAGGGTTTCTTACAAAACCTCCTTCAAGAGACTTTGACCTTTCCTTTTGTAAATCTCCCCTGTGAGTGAGCTGCATGTTTGCCCTAATTCTCTTGGCACTTTCAGCCCTGCTGGTGCAACTGGAGAAGAGAGTTTGCAGTTTGTCTTTGCAAGTAATACTGTCTGTGCTGCACATTGTAGGGTATTCTCCATGTGGTATCAAACTGTGATGGCTTCACTGCTCTTAATAGCCTTGATGGAGTTTGTACCTTTGCTACTATTTATCTGAACTTGCATTGATATTATTCTGTGACTGCCTGAAGTTATCAGAATGCATAACCTGGAGTTTGACTGCATTGATTGGCACTGTCCTTGTGGTGTAGCTGCCTCTGAAATTTCTGGATGTCAGGATACTGAGAGCAGAAAAAAGTGTGGTGGTTTTAAATGTTTTTTCTTATCTGTATGTCTCAGAAACTGGAAGGTTTCATGTTTCCTTTAGGGTTTGGATCCAGCTCGAGTAAGCGTTCCAGTTATTGGTGGCCATGCAGGGAAAACCATCATCCCTCTGATCTCCCAGGTAAGTCGTATTAACTGTTGTGTATGGCATTACCTCTGTGTGGTGTTCCTCCTCACTATGTTAGAGTTGATGTCAAGTACCTTTGTGGTGGCATGGAGCGTGCTGAGATACAGCAGGGACAGTCCCTGCTCTTGTGGCTCATCTTATTCTGAGATGAGATGCAAGATATTCAAAGAGCTACATCTGAGTGTTCTGTACAGTAGCTCTGGAATAAGAACTGAGGCATAGCATGTTTACAGGTGTCTTGGCAGTGTTTTATTTTGTCACTCATTTTTTTTAATGGTGGCTGTTGCGTGGAGTAAATGCTTTTCTTCAGCAGGGAAAATGAAAGCACATCTGACATAATGGACTAGAATCACTTTTTCAACATCCAGTATTGAAATGAGTAGGCAGAGCTCAAGTTGCGTGGAGAGGCCTGCTTCAGAAATGACTGGTAAAGAGAAGCTCCCTCCATGCATCTAATCCAAAATGAATTACAGTTCTAAAGCAGGCTGCAGCTGACTGAGACGGGTAGGACATGGCTAAGGAGCTGTCAGTGGAGAAAGGACAAAAAGCTTTGCTGTAAGTGAGGAATAAAGTATCCTTCACAGAAGGACAGTCTTAGGGAATAAGAGCAAGGGCTTTAGTGCAGCTGAATGCTGGGAGGGTGTTCAGTCAGTCAATCAGGACAGCAGCAGCTGTGCTTAACAGACTTGTGTAGCTGTATTTGAAGGCTCGCTAACTTCCTGAATACTGCTTGCAGACTGGATCCTCCATAAAGCTCTTGACTTCCTTAATGCCATGGTGACCCAAATATTTATCATGTGGCTTTTTGAAATTCCTTAGTGCTGGTACATGCTTGGAGGGCATCTGTCTATGCAAAGTACTACGTGGTAGTAAGTAACCAAGCCTTGGCTTTGCTGTCAAGCTGCGGTTTGTCCTTGAGTAAACTAGGCATGAATAGCTTACCGTTACAGTTCATGCAACAGCCAGAAGCCTTAGTGAATGTCTGCAGCTGCTGGCCAGTCTGTCACGCAATCTGTGAGCTGGGGTAGCTGAATTTCCTGCTCGAGTATTGCTCATAACAGCTGTAATGGAGCAAGAAGTATCACTGGAGTGGCCTTATGAATCCTGAGGGGTCCTGGGATTTGATAGCTACTTTTTTTTTTCCAATTAGTGCACACCGAAAGTGGATTTCCCTCAGGATCAACTGGAAAAGCTTACAGGGAGAATTCAAGAAGCTGGCACTGAAGTTGTGAAAGCTAAAGCAGGAGCAGGTTGGTTCTTGGCTACAGCTTCCAAGTAATTCTTCTAGTCCAGCTGATTGGATGCAACTTTCTTCAGCTTAATCTTATCTGCAACTGCGATGCAGAGTTAGGAATGGCTGGTTACAGCTCTGACTGTCTTAACAGTGGTACTAGAAATAGCTCGGTATATAGGTAAGTATAAAAATCAAGGGATCCCTGAACACGTATGGTGTTTAAAAGTCACCTTCTCTCTCTAATTAAGCTGTTTCTTATAAACTCTGCTCAGCTGCCTCGCACGTAGCTGTTGCTTTATCAAACTATCCGTGAGCTTGAAGCCAAGCACTGCAGCTCTGCAAACTCAGCAGCATGGAAGCTTTTGATGCTAAAACAAGTATTGAATTTAAATGTGACCTGTTCTAAAAGTGATTTAACTCTTACAGGATCTGCCACCTTGTCTATGGCCTATGCTGGTGCTCGGTTTGTGTTCTCTCTGGTGGATGCCATGAATGGAAAGGAAGGAGTTATTGAATGTTCCTTTGTTCGCTCGGAAGAGACAGAGAGCCCATACTTCTCTACACCTCTGCTGCTGGGAGTATGTGCTTTAAATGATGGGGCTTAAGACTGGTTCAGTAACTGCTGTCTATTAGACTTAGTGGCTTTTACTCAGTGATTTCAATTCAGTTTAGTGCTAAGTATCTCTACAGATAACAGCCAAACGTACATCTAAGAGTTCTTGAATATCTGGGTATTTTATTTAAGCATATACCTCCTGTTTGACTGGTTTGCTGCTGCTTTTGTCTGCTCTTAGACTGCAGCTTACTGAGTAAGCAGAGATTCAGGCTTTTCTTAAGAGGTCAGTTTTAGCCCAAGTTTGTGCCCATTTATGGAGAGCTTTCATATGGTTGACCAGAGTTGGCAGCCTGGTCTCCTCAGCTTGCTCTGCTACAAAGAAATCACTCAGAAACTGTGGTGCATGCAGAGCCATGGTGTGGATTAGGATGAATAGGTTGATTTCAGGACCTCTACAGAGCTCTGAAGGAACAGTTATTCTTACCCTGTAGGCAAAACAATAACCAAGGATGCTGCAGCCCTGACATGGCTGCTGGGATGCAAATATATTTTGTCCTGGCTGGTAACTGGGGAAGGGATGGACTTAGAAGAGTGTAAAGGAGAAGAGATTTGGATGCATGCGTCAAGTTTTGTACCCAGATCAGCAGTGAGAAGTCTGTGAAGGCTGTAGAAGCTGCTACAGATAACAAGGAACTTCACAGCCTTGCAAGGAAGCACAGGGCTGGCAGGCAGAAGGGATGGCAGAGGTCCTATGGTGGGTCTCCACCTCAGCTGGATGTAATCAGCTGGAAATAATCAGAGCTGTTAAATTGTTCCCCGGATCATTCAGTGAATAGTAGTTAATCCTTAAATCCTCTTTCCCTCAGAAAAATGGAATTGAGAAGAACCTGGGCATTGGCAAGATCACCCCCTTTGAAGAGAAGATGGTTGCTGAGGCCATGGCTGAGCTGAAGGCTTCCATTAAGAAAGGAGAGGATTTTGCAAAGAACTTCAAGTGAAGAGTGGATGATGGAGAGGAATTCCAACTTCCTTAATTTATTAAGGCATCATGTCACTTTACGACTTCTGATTCGGAGCTCATGCTTTGATTGAAGTCTGTCTGTATTAGCTTAATGATTGTTGTCAAAGCAAAGCCTGATCATCAATAAAATGGCCTCATTTTTTCAGTCTACCAGGTGGAATTACCTTAATGTGTTTGTCTTCTGAAGGTAGAAGCTGCAGGTCTCTGAAGGGTTATCGGTGATAACAGCTTCTTAAAGCGGGTAAGGCAATTGCTGGGTGTTGTAAATGAGTGACCCCAGTGAAGAGCAAAGTGGGGAAATTGAGCAACACCAGCACCGTGCTGCAACAGGAACTGCCTTTCAGCTTATCTGATCTGCAGCTTGGTAGGGCCATTTTCTACACGGCCTTCTCTCTCCAGGTGCCTGGCTACGTACAGCTCTAAGCTCTCAGCTGTGCTGCTGCTTTAGCTTTATTCTGGGCTGCTGCATCATTACAGTGATTGGGAAAACAGGGGTGATCAAATGAGACCAAGACAGGCTGCAGAGGCCTGCAAAAGGAATCTGATCAGGGATCCAAACAGCTGAGTTTTGCCGTATTACCTCTGTTACCTCGTGGTGCTGGGATCTCTGATGTAATTTGACCTTTAAAGGGTTAGTAAAAGCAGAGCGATGGAAATGTCAGTACTGCTGTTAGGAAATAATTAAAATGCTGAGGGTGACTTTCCTCCCGTTAGAACCAAAGCCTTGATTTAGCATCTACACAGATTTCTTTGCCTTTCGTCCTCCCGTGAATATAAAAATAAACGTCTGCAAGAAAATGGTGCTGCCAAGCTCTGCTGCCGAGTTCTTTGAAGGTAAGCTTTAATGAAGGAAGCTATTCATTCAATCTTCCTCCGTGCTCCGGGGGCTGCTTACCCTATTGCTTTGAATTGCTCTAATCCACGTAGGTTGAATTCCAAGTCGAACAGGCTCTGTTTAGATGAGCTGAAGGATGCTCAGAGCTGGGAGTGCAAAGGTAGACAAAGGCAGCGGGTGCTGGTTGGTCACTGCTGTTGTTTCCTCCTCCTTTCTGTATTCCAGCTCTTCTGACACTTGTGGAATGGAGGACTTGGCTCTGTCCCTGCTCTGTGGATCGTGTAGGCAGAGTGAGGACAGTAACGCAGTCCTTGTCCCCTCCTACCTGCAGGGATGTGATGTATGAAGTCCCGCTATCTTTGCATAAATAGTAATGAGCTGGAAGCGTCGGCGCTCATTACTCAGCAGGCTCGGAACAAAAGTAGTTATTAGATGGTATTAATAGAATTAAAGAACTAAAGATCATGATGGGGGGGCAGGGAAGGATGCAGAGGAGTGACAGATCTGCGCATTGAGTTCAAAGAGGGTGGGTTAGTGACAGAGCTGTTTCTGCAGTGAGGTACCAGGAGGAGAACATTGGCTGGAGGTGAATCAACCCCTGCAGGTGCTCAGGGTGCTGACACTGAGCGGGTAACACGATGGCCGAGGTGCAGGGAGATGCTTATGGAGAGGAATGACTAAAGCAGTTCCAGATGGCCCGGTGTCGGGTCAGCCCATCCCACCTGCTGCTTCCACACTGCTACGGCGATGGGATGGAGCGCAGCGAGAGAATAAAACAGGGAGGGAAAGCTGGAGGTGGGGTGTGTGCTGCTTTGCTGTTTCCTTGCCTTGCTCCTGGGGGGGCTTTTGGGTTGAAAGAGCCTAGGAAGAGACTGCAGGCTGGCAGCCCTCAGCCAGGTCTATTGCTAGGAAGGCTGTTAACCCTTCTCTCCATCAGGGTGGGGTGCTGGCAGCTGTCCCCACGTGAACCCAGCCTGCAATCTCACACAGAGGGTGAGTTTTAAGGGCAGATGGGTGGGAATAAGTGCTGCTGCCATATCCGTGTCTATAAGGAGCTTTTAATCCTTTTGGAACATCCATCCCTAAGCTGGTGCGTGGTGGCCCTAAGCCTCCCCTGTCCCTGGGGATGCTCCGGGAGATGGCAGCAGCCGCTTGTCTTCGGGCTGGGCTGGGAGTGCAGTGATATTAGGAAAAGCAGGGCAGCAACAGTGGGAAGCACTTGGGAACAAACAGCCTCGGGGAAGCTGCCTTGGCTGGGCTCCGTGCTTTATGTGCAGCATCTTCAGCTCGTGGGGAGATGAACAGGCAGAGGAAAGGGTTTGGAAGAGTGATGCCAATGGGTTAGTGTGTGTGTGCAGGACTGCTGTGGGTCCAGCCTTGCAGAGCATCCCCTTGTACACCCCCTGTTCTCCTGCATGGCCGTGGGCACTGCTAAATCACTACATCCAAGCAGACTTGGAGCACAGCACTGAGACAGGGCGGGTTTGTTTGCATTTGTGGGGAAACCCGTTAATAAAGGGCACAGAAGGGACTGCTCTTTTGCTGGAACAGATGGCGGATAAGGCAGCGCGATCAGCATGCAGGGCTCCTGCTGGGGGCTGAGTGCTAGGCAGGAAGGTTGGTGTGCTCGTGGTGCCCCGTTCTCTGTTACACCCATCTCTGCATGGCCTTCCCTTTGCTTTTTTTGCACGTTTGGCTTTTCCTCTCCTGCTGCAGTTGGGGGATGCTGAGCCCCTCCTCGTGCATGTGGGGATGGGGCTGAGCCGCAGTGTGAGCCCCGCAATTAGGGCCCTTCCTCTGCCGCCTCATTTGATCTCCTTTAATTATTTATCGTCTCTTTTTCCTTCCCAACCCCTCAGTTCCTTTCAAGTGCTGCTTTCCTTCCGCACCCCCCCCCCCCCCCCCCCCAGCTGCAGCAAGCTCTGCCTTCTGCTCTGCAGCAATTACGGTCCCTTCTCTCACATCTCTCTCCTTTTGTTCTCCCTGTACTGCAGAGCCCCATCTCCCCCCCAGCCTCCAGGGCACTGCAGAAGCCCTCATGCCCCCATACACGGCCCTATGTAGGGTCTCCCCACATTGCTTTTGCTGCCTTCCCCTTTGTTTCCCAGCCCCCAGTGTGTTAATCAGCACTGCAGGTGTTGGAAGGAGAGCAGTGATGTGTGCTCACCCTGGGGGTTGTGAGGTGTTTCCCTGCATGGGCTGCTTCCCTCTTTGCTACTGAAAAAGGGGGGGGCAGCGACCATGTGCAGGGCTTTTCTCACCATGCAGCCCCTCCTCATGCCCCATGGGGTGCAGAAAGGGGAAAGCATAGAGTAGAGCCCCATAAAAGCAGCCTGGGGATACAGTGTGGACTCATTTTCCTGCCCTAAATTGCCCTCTGCAACTCCAGCAGTGGTTATAGGGCTGGGACAGGCTGCTGTGGGGCTGTGGTGTGCATGGCATCTGCAGTCTGTGCGCTTGTGCGTGTGTCCATATGTTTGCATGTGTGCTTATGCACGTGCATGCAAGTCTGCACGTATACCTGCACGTATCTTCATGTGTCTGCCTGTGTGCACATCTGCCTATGTGTGCATGCATGTCTGTGCGTGCATCTGCACATGTCTGTGCATGCATGTACAAATCCGTGTGTCTGCATTCATGTGCAAGTCTGTGTATGTGTGTGTGAGTCTGCCTGTGTGCACTTCATGCATATGGATGTCTGCATGTGTGTACGTGGCCAAGAGCCGTTCCATATCCATGCAACTGGGGTGGGTTGGGGCCATCTGAGGCAGACTGACCCTTTCTGTGCCCATATCTGGTGCTTTGGGGTTGGTTTGGGTGTCCCATCCCTTGCCAAAGCCGTGCATGGGGGTTTTGGGATGGCACTGGTGGCGTTTTGGGGTGATGTAGCAGCCTGTCCCTTGCTGTGACCATAGTGGGTGATTTGGGGCTGTTTTCAGTTAATATGATTCCTATGATGGTGGGCTGGGATATGATGGAGTACAGGCTGGGATTAAGAACAGGATTTGGTATGGTATATGTGGGATGTGGGAAGAATATGGGATGAGAAGAGTTATGGAACTGGGTATTGGATGAAATGGGATGTGGGATAGAACATGATATGTGAGGATATGGGGAGAATGATGAGATGGGATAGGGATGAGAAGGGCTGTGCCATGTGAATGGGATGGGCTTTGAGGTGGGGTACGGGTTGGGATGAGGCAGAATGCATGATGAGAAAGGATATGGGAAGTGAGATATGAGATGGGACATAGGACAGTGAGAGGGGATTGGGATATTGATGGGGAGGTGAGGTTCAAAGACCATGGGGGAGGGATGTGGGGCTTTGGGGGGCTACGAGAGACTCCGCTGGGGGGAGGCTGGGGGTGGAGCTGTGCGCAGACCTCCGAGGCGCCCTCCGGCCAGCAGGAGGCGCTGTGACCCGATGCCGGCGGCGCGCTGGCCCGGCGGGCGGCTCTGTGGCGCGGAGCTGTCCAGCACTTCAGGAGGGGACGCGCCGGGAGGGGCCGCGCCGCTCCGGGCCGAGCGGGACCGAACCGAACCGGGTCCAGAGAGCGGCAGTGGCGGCACCGGGCCGGGCTGAGCGGGGCGGCGGGGACGGAAGCGGCGGGGAGAGGTGAGCGCAGCGTGGCTGGGCCCGGGCCTGGCTCCTGGGGCGGCACCGAATGGTGGGGGGGGGGGAGGGCGGGCAGAGAGATGGGCTGGGGCTGGAGGGGGGGGACGTAGGGAGCAATGGGGAGCGGGGAAGGGTTGGGGGGCAGCGGGGCACGGAGAATGAGGGGCACGGGGGTACCCCAAGGGGATGGGGGAGCGTAGGGAGGGGACTGTGAGCGTCTCTGAGGTGCTGGAGACCTCAAATGACTGGGGGGGGGGAGATATGGAGGGCTGTGGGTTCCTGTGGGGCAGAGGGACCCTGTAGGGAGCAGGAATTGGGGCTGGGCAGGCGTTTGTTGGGAGCACCCTGCTTCTCTGTGCCATGGACTGAGGAGATGGGAAGGTCCCAACGGCTGCCAGAGCCCAGAGCATGGTGGGGTATGGGGGGCTACAGCAAGGAGAATGCACAAATGGCTCCACAACTTTGGACCTAGAGCTCAGCTGGGGGAGGGCAACAGTGTTGGGTGAAACGTGTGAGTGCATTGGCTGTCGGGTGGAGGAAAAAGGTGCAAAACTCAACAGCGAGTGAGAAGCAGAAGGTTTTGGGGAAGTGATTTGCATTGCTCCAGTCCAGGGTCTTTGAAGGAACGTGTGCTTGGATCTCTCCTCCTCCAGAGAACTGGTTCCAGCTGTGGGAATTTGGGGTTGTCACTCAGGTGGGGGCTGTTCCTTCGCATGGCCGTGCTTGCACGGAGGGTTCCGATGTTCAGAGTGCTTTGGCTTTGGAGAGCCTTGGGTTGGAGGGCAATGCACAGGGTGCAGCCGCTGCTGATCTGCATGGCCGTCATTGTGTGCACTGAGTGGGAAGCAAGCATGTTGCTAGCTCCTTGGTGACTAGTTGCTAGTCCCTTACTAGCACTTTAGTGACTTCTTGGTAACTCCTTGCTAGTCCCTTGGTGGCTCCTTGGTAGCTGCTTTCCAGCTCCTTGCCAGCCATGTGTCCTCTCTACCAAGGCCTTATACAAATCTGACTGTCCCTTCTGGTCCCACCACCCAAGGGCTGTTCCTGGGCCACCACTCTCAGCTTTCTTCATCCCCTGCTGTGGCGGTGGCTCTGCAGGGATGGCAGCAGCCTTATTTCCTATACAGCAGAGGAGGACGGTAGTGACGTGGGCTCTGGAGCCAATATTGGGCAGGTTTTAGGGCAACGTTTGTCCTTCATTCTCTTTTGGATGAGCATATGTGGCACCCAGCTGCAAGCCTCAGGCAGGATTTGTTCCTGTTTGGATTTGTCCCCAACCCCAAGGAGGTGCTGCCTTACCTCAGATATAGGGCTGCCCCCCAGTGTGGTGTTCTTGGTGTGCTTTGCTTCCTGGGAAGGGCATCAGGCACCTCAGACCTTCCTTAGTGGGGTGTGCAGTGCCCCCAAGCCCTGTGTGGGGTAGGAAGCAGCAGCTGGGCTGCAGCACAGGCTTTTCCCACTCTAGTCTCAAGGAAATCCCCAAACGCCCCCAGCTGCCCCTTCCCTGCCCCACTTTTGATGCGTGGGAGCTGAATCCTGCTGTGGGAGCTGAATCCTGCCACGGGGCCCCAGCATCCCCAAAGCCCTTCCCTCCTGTCCCCAAAGCCCTTCCCTTCCATCCCCAGCTCACATCTTCTCCCAGCCAGGTGGCCCACGGCTTATATAATGCGCTCAGCCCCGGAATAGCTCCTCCCGTTACACAACGGGCACCGCGTCGGGGGGAGGGGGGGATGGTGAGGGGGGAAAGACATGGCTGCTTGCTTGCCCCACACCACCACCCGTGCACCTGGGACCCCCCATCACCATTGGGAAGGTATCTCCAGAGCAGCTCCTGCCCGTGCTCCAGCTCTGTGTGCCACTGACCCCACACATGCCCTCCCTCAGGGTCCTGCCCCTCTCCTTGCCCCCCGGCGCCCCATCCATCCACCAGCATGCCAGGAAGGAGCCCAGTTGCTTGGTAACTGTTTAGCTTCTCTGCCAGCCCCGTCTATTTAAAACATATAGATTTATGCTCATGCCTATGGATGCACAAGCAGCAGCAAGCCCTCGCCCAGCCCATGAGCCCCGGCACACCGCATCACATCGTTAGCAGGGATGAAGCACTCCTGGATCACCCAGGGATGACCCCGCATGGTGTGAGGCATTGGGTGTTCAATGGGGCTTCCCCATGCGCTGGGGCATCATGTGTGTATTTTATCATAGAGTCGTTCAGGTTGGAAAAGACCACCGAGGTCATTTAGTCCAACCATCAGGTTAGACAGATCTTCTTTGTTAAGTGCTTTAAAGTCTGAAAGCTGCCATATTTTAGCATGCAGGTGGCTGTGTCCAAGCAACATTCCACAGCTGCTTGCCCCACCAGGCTATGGGGGATGGCATCACGATGTCTGAGCCACATGGATGTAGCCAACTGATGGCCCTTGGTGCCAAACTGGTGACTGCACCACCCCAGCCTTGTGGTGGCTCTGCGGGGCCCTGATGGCTCAGTGCTAACAAGCTCCACCTGCTGAGGCTTTTTAAGCCGATTTTGTCCTCTTTTTTTTCTTTCTTTTCTCCCTTTCTTGGAGGTCTGACTCATGGTTTTTGGCACTCGGGGGCTGCTGGGAGGCAACGCCTGGGAAGGTGGGTCCAATTAAAGGCAGCAACCCGAGGCTTTTCCTCCTTGTAATGCTGGCCAGGTATTTGGGAAAGGCTGATGTGTTACGGCTTTTGGTGTTGCGGTGTGTGCTTGTGAATGGCCTGGAGGAAGCCTTCCAGTGGCCATCTTCAAGTAACAGACAATTAGCAGCCTGTAATGAGGCAGAAAATGCTTTGGGGATGGGATTATTATTTCTGCTGTGTGCTGGTTGCACACCTGGTGAGTGAGACCCAAAGGAGCCAGCCCAGCAGGACGTGGTGGTTGGCGCTGTGGACTGGGAAACTGAGTCATGGGGTGAGACTGGTGGCCTGAGTGGGGCAGGGTTGCAGGTGGAGATGAGGCTGGAAGGTTGGAGCATGAGGATAGAGATAAGGATGTGGGGGGGGGGGGGGGATGATAAGGATGAAGACTGGAGCATGAGCATGGAGATGGAGGATGGGATGGAGGGTAGAAATGAAGATGGAGAATGAGGGTGAAGATGGAGTACGGGGATGGAGGATAGTGATGAGGATGGAGGTGGAAAATACAGGATGGAAGACCCAGCACGGGGATGGCGATGGGGCATCTCTCAACGTTGCCAAAAGCAGGTGGGATTTTCTCCTTCCAGTTTTTGTTTGCTTGGCACAAGCTGCCAGCAGCAGATGAAGGCTTCTTCTTCTCCTCCCCCCTTCCAGGGCTGCTTTCCTCTTGTAAACAAGGTGGAAATTTTAAAGGGGAAAATCTCTCGCTGCTCTTTAGACGAAGAGCAGTGATGCCAGTCACAGTGTCATGGCACCCCCTGGGACACCCTGGGCCAGCCAAAGCCACATCAAAGGGATTTTCAATGCTCAGATTGGCCTCTTGCTCCTTACAGAGGTGTCGGTGTGTCCTTGGCTGTCCCCATCCCTGCTGCATCCCATGCCTCCATCATGCAGCCACTCGCCATTGCCCTGTCTGGTGCAGCTGGATGTGGTGAGAATTAATTGAGCACCGACCGGAGGCAGCTTTAATTAGCGGCCAGGCAGGGGGCTCCGCTGCTCTGCTTCCCCTCCCTGGGGGAAAAGAGGAGAGGCAAATTTCCTCGGGAGTTTCCCTGATGTTTTGGTGCTGGGGGAATGGCTCTGGCAGTGGGGATGGATGCCAGCGCTGTGTCCTGCATCGCGTTCCTATGAGCCCATGGGAACTGCGCCTGTTCTCTCTGTGAGGCAGCCGGGTCTCTGGCTGCCAACACTTGATGATTTGTGGGTAATTACTGCAGATAATGAAATATTTAACCATCCTGTTTATTATTGTAGATAGCAGTGAGCCAGGAGGGAAACTGCTGGCTTTTGGGTCAGGTCAGTGGGAATGGAGATGAGGATGGTGTTGAGGATGAGAATGGAGGCTGTGGATGAAGATATGGGTGGGTTTGAGGATGGGGGTGAGGATGAAAGATGCTAAAGTGGGTGGGGATGAAGATTAGGGTGGAGGATGTTGATGAGGATGGAGATGTAGGCTGCAGATAAAGCTGGGATTTAGGATGGGGATGGTCTGATGCTTGGGAGGGAGGTGGGGACGGGTGTGGGGATGATGTTTGAGGATGGGGATGGAGGCTTGGGATGAGGCTGGGGTGCTGCCTCCACTTCAGGACTTGGTCCAGCACAGCCAAGCCATCCCTGCTCTGTCTCATGGCAGTGGCTGATGACTGGAGGCTGTGGAGGTGATGGCTGCCCTCCTACAGTGTGTCCCCAAGCCGTCTCTTGCACAGGGTGTTTCTGGGGCTCTCTTTCTGGGACAGAGGGGCACAGACCTGGTCCATCCTCCTGGGGACTCCGTCTGCCCCAGTGCATCGTCCCCATTGTCCCCACAGGCACAGGACTTTCTCCATTTCCCATCCAGGGCTGTTGCTGGTGGCTCTGCTTTGCTATTTATAGCAGGATGGTGTTTGCGGGTAGTTTTTTCTCTTCCTTTGTTTTCCTGCCTGTGCCGTCACTGAGGCAGGATTGCTGTTATTAGCTATTATGGGGAATATTACTCATGTCTGAGCACTTCTTTCCCTGCCACCCCCAGCCCCTTGTCCTCATCTGCCTGGGAAGGGCTTCCAGCAATCCAGGAGGGGGGCACTGACACTAGCTGAGCATCCCCCAGTCCCCTGCCCCCATCCCACCACACTGAGCCCTGCTGGATACCCGAGAATAACCAGTAACCACTGGGAACAAAGGAGACCCATCCCCTCTCCCAGCACCTGAGAGGGGCCCTGCAGTCAGCCTTTGCAAACTAGCACTCAGCATCAGCACTGAGGGCTGTGTGAAGACACTGAGCTCCATCCCCACTCAGGGTTATCTCCTGTTGGGTATATTCCCCAATGAGTCCAGCCTCCACCACCCCATAGTCCTTATCTGTAGCTCTGGCAGCCCATTTATCTCCTCTCTCTGTGCACACGTTCCTCCCTCTATCAGCCCAGCGACACATCCAGTGCATTCTCAAGGTTTTGCAGCAATGAATTTCCCCACTGCTGGGCTAAAGATAAAATGAATTCCCACTGGAGGAAGCGAGCAGAGGCTGCTGCTGTGGAAACATCCGCTTCTTCCCCCTCCCTCCCCCATGGAAGGAGCCCTTTGGTGGAGAAACAATTCCCAGTGGGAAGCTTCCATCATTCCTGAGTTCTTGTCCCTAATGAGAGAAAGGCAGAGCTGTTGAGGAAGAGTTGCCCAAGCTGGCATGGGTGGGTAAATGTGTGTTGGCCCATAGATGACATTTCCATAGAGATCCTGCTGTAACTATGCTGGTTTCCTTGTGTTTCAGACATAGGAATCAATAGGCTTTAATAATGCAGAGAGGTGTTTGGAGAGCTCAAGGATGTTCATCCCTGCTGCTGCTTCCAGCGCGTTGCCTGGGCACCTCGGGGTGATCAGAGCTCTCTGCTGGCTCCTGTGCTCAGTCCCACGCCATGGCTGGGTGATTGCACAGCACCGGTGGGTGACCCACAGCTCTTTGTTCCCACCAGGTGCTGCGTCCCACCCGCACCATCATGGCTCTCTACAACAATGGAGCCAACGTGCCCTCACCCCAAGAGGCTTCCAATGGCTTCTCGCAGCCCGGCGCCTCGGGCACGTGGCACAAAGCAGAGGAGGAGGTGAGGCTGGTGGAGCCCAGCCTGGTGAAAAAGGCTCACCGTGAGATCCTGGACCACGAGCGCAAGCGACGGGTGGAGCTGAAGTGCATGGAGCTGCAGGAGATGATGGAAGAGCAAGGGTGAGTGGTGGGCATCCGAGGCTGACGCGTGGGGTGACTCATGACATGGGACCTCTGTTGGCTTCTCCCTACTGCAGTACCTTGAAGTGGCAGAGGTCTGCAGTTGGAAGGAGATTTGGATGTGTTAGCCTATTGTCTTAGAATCATAGAACCAATAAGGTTGAAATAGAGCACTAAGATGACCTAGTCCAGCTGTTAACTCATCATCACCATGCCCACCAAGCCACATCCCTAAATGACAAATAAGCATGGGCTGGGGAAATGAGGTAGAGCAGTTGTGTTTAGCCCCAGGTGAGGCCGTTGCAGTGCTTCGGTTTGTCCCTGCTCTCTTCCCACTCTCCAGTTTTGGGACTGAAGCCTGATTGATGGAGCAAATGCTTCAGCACACGCAGGGAGACGGGGACTGGGATCAGCTGTGGAGAGGGGAAATGGATTGAGAGGAGGCTTCGCCAAGGCTTTCATTAAGAGCACAACTGTGACCTAGAATTAAATTGTCTCACACAGGCTGGAATAATGATTATGCATAATTTGTCGTTATGGAAATAAATAAGGCTGACCTGGCGCCTTGGGGAACCCGGGTCCTCCTTTTGGGTTCCCGTGCCCTACTAGGCTTCTCACTATTAGTAGTAGTATTACTGCAGCGGGTAGTAACAGTATTGTGATCGGTGCTGTTGTTATTGCTGTAATTGCCTTTGCTGTTATTAAAGCTATTAATAACGGCGATGACGGTGATGCACTGAAATGATAACATAATTACAGCCATAATCTTGGCCAAACTGGTTAATTCCCCTCTGCGTGGAGGCTTTCCTGGGGCCTTGGGGGGGGGGGGAAGTGCTTTGTGGGGGTTTCTTCTTTGGGGGATCGATCTCCAAGGGCAGGGCCCAGTGGGACCAGGTGCTGTGATAGCAGAGGAGGGTTTCAGGGCATCTGAGCCTTCCTGGTTTCCTTCCATGCGGATGGCTCCTCCAGGTCCAGCTCTGGCTGCTGCCCACTCCAGACTGCCCGCAGGGTTCCTTCTGGCTGGTGGTTGGGTTTCTTTTCTGGATAAGAAATGTCAGCAATTTCTGCTCCTTTCCCCGCCCTGTTCTCTGCATTCAAGGCAAAAGGAAATATCCCTCTGTTAGAGTTATCAGCAGCCACTCTGCAGCTAAACCTCAGGTTCCTCGTGCTGCAGGATGAGTATCCATGATGCAGTTGGTGAGGTGCAGAGCAGCATTCTGGGGATGCTGCCCTGTTTTAGGGGTCTTCCAGCCCTGGTGGGGTGCAAGGCACAGGGAATGAGCAGAGCCGCCTGGTTCACCGCCCTCCTGCTGGGCAGCCCTGTCTGGTTGGAGTATTAATGAGTCCATTTCAGTGCAAATGAGATCATTAATATTAATTCTTATTTCATTATGGTTAAGCCGTGCACCCAACTGCAGGATGTGGTCCAGGTGCTGTCCCGTGCCTCACTCTCCTGGGGACGTTGCTGGAAGCACAGTCATCTGCTGTGTCTGTTTTCAGCACAGAACCTTCAGTTTTGGGTCCGGGGGATGCTCTGGTGCCATTGCGTCAATGCAGGATGCAGAACAGAACCGTCCACTGTCACTGATCCTCCAGTGTCTCTGGGATGGCTGGAGTGCCGTGCTTTGCTGCGGCTGTTTGCAGATGCCAGGGACAAAGTGATTAGTGTCTCTCGTTAATAACCCTGCAGTGGCCTGAGTCAGCGTTCGGCGTTAGCGCAGTGCTGGCTTGGCTGCTGGGACGTGGCACAGCGTGGAGACGAGCAAGGGAGGCTCATGTAGGGATGGAGGAGGGACCTGACCTCACCAGCTATGAGGACACAAGGTGTCCTCACTGCTGTCCTCCTCTTTTCTTCTGCTGAGTGTTGCCTGGGAAGGGAACGCAGGACTGAGGGAGTGCACAGCACCAGGAGGAGGGTCCTGCTGTCCTCCAGGCCCTGCTGACCATCACAATGCCACCTCTCCTTCCCAGCCTCTCTGGCCACGTACCACTCCCAAGAGTATGGAAAGTCATCAGCACATCCCTGCCCTGTGTGCCCCTTTGGCCATTCACCTTGGTCCTGTCTCAGCCTTTGGGGGGCACACATGGGGAGCCAGTGCTGTAATTGTGCCAGCTCTGACTGCATCTCTGCCCATCCAGGTACTCAGAGGAGGAGATCCGACAGAAAGTGGGGACCTTTCGGCAGATGTTGATGGAGAAGGAAGGCGTGCTCACCAGGGAGGACCAGCACGGGCGCCAAATGTAAGTGAGGCAGCTCTGAGTCTGCCCTTCTGTGTCCCACGTGTTTCTGTCCCGGGGAGACATCCCAGATTGTCACTAAGGATGGATGGATGAATATATGGGGATAGTTGGTTAGGTGAATGGATGCAGAGGGTGTTACAGGGGTAGGCAGTTGGATGGGTGGTTGGATGATTCGTTGGTTGGTTGGTTGGTTAATTGGTTAGTTGGTTGGATGGAGGCAGATTTTGCTTCTCTGAGGCAGGGTACTACCTCTAGGGAGGTTATCTCTTCCCAATTGTTTGTCACCCATTGGGTGCTCTACAGAGATGCCATTGTTGCAATGCTCCTATTTCAGATGATGAAACCAAAGCATAGAAAGGCTGGACACTCACTCACCCTTCCAGCCAGTGGTGGAGAGCAAGCTGCAAGTTTGGCATTCATGCGAGTCCAGCCACTCATGCCCTGCCTCTGCCTGCCCACAAACATCACTGAGGTCACTGGAACAGAGCAAAGCACAGCACCAGTTTGATCCTATATGATGCTCAGCCCTTGCCTCGCCTGCTGTATTGGTTGCTTTTCCTGCTCTCCAGGGCTGAAATCACAGCTTCTCTGTCTGGGTAAAACCTCCTCACAAGGATCTGCCCCGGTTTCATGCTGATTTATTGGTGTGATGTTTAATGGCCCAGACAGCATGGCTGGCCTGGTGCACACCATCTATCAGCCTGGAAACCAGGTCACTTGGGACAGGAATAGATGCTGCAGGTCCACTGAATATTAATGCTTCATTAGGATCAGGAAATCAGGGCGAGGGGGAGGCGGGGAGCCCACTGTGGTGGGGACAGCCTTCCTCTGGCAGCAGCCACCAAGCAGGACCAGAGCTCAGTTGTGCCTGGCCCCACTTGGAATTCACATCCCCATCCCAGGGATCATCTGGGTCTTTCTCCAGGCAGGTAGGAAAACCAAGGCTTGGGGTAAACCAACCTTCCCAGGTTGCTCATGCAGCTGAGAGTCCTATTGGCACGTTAACAAGTGGCCTTTGCCTGCGGGGCACAAGGCATCTCCAGGGCATCTTCCCAGGAGAGGCTGCCCATCTCATTAGGGCTGGTGTTTTAATGAGCACATGGGGAAGCCAGAGGTGTGTCAAGGGTACCCCAGAGTGGCTGTCACCTTTCCCTGCTTGCAGACTTGCTTTGGAAGGGTAAGCGTTAGATTAGCCCATGGGCTATAAATAATAGTGCTGAGTTGGAAGGTCTCAAAGCAAGAAACTGCAAGGACTGCACAGCCAGGAGATGCTGGGAGGAGGGAGGCACAGATGGGTCCCAAGGAGGTGGTGCTCCGTGCAGTGGGGACATGACCTGTGACAGTCCCTGCTGTAGGATAGCTTGGGTGCCAAACTTCTGCACTGCTTGAAGATATACCAGTGCTTTAATAAACACTCATCGCCTTTGCAATGATCTGGGAGAGCTCTCAGCGTACTTACCTTGTGTGCTGGTCCTTTTCCAACACCTCCCTGGCCCATGTTTCTGAACCAGCTGCTCTCTTTTCAAAGTGCGTGCAAAAGCTCAGCATTGTCTGCAGAAATCCCCAGGGGAAACTGAGGCACCAAGCAGAGCCATGACCACCTGAGCCCCAGCTTGCTGTCTGCGCCCTCCCAGCTCCTGTCTGTGCATGCACAGCCTGCTCCTGGCAGGGGAACTACTTGATGGACAGGCTGGTGGGCTTAAAAAGAAATGCAGGCGTGTGTCAGGAGAGGAGGTGGAACTGGAGCAGCACGAGCTGGTCCCGAGCTGCTGAGCGCAGCTGATGGGTGATGTGCTGGCAGCAGGCTGTGGGGTGCAGCACGTGGTCCAGCACTGCCTGTGGTGCCACGCTTTGCCCATCAAGCAGAAAGTCCAGCAAGAGTTAACTCAGTTTGCTCAGCTCCCTTTTTTCCTTCGTTCCTTCTGTGGTTTGGTTGTTGTTTGAAAGGCGTTTTCATGGAAAGGTTGAGTCAAAAGCCAGAGGACTGCACTCCTCCACTGGCTTCCTCTGCTACCAGCCTCCATACTGGGGCATGGGGAGGAACCTATGTTGGGATATCAGCTAAGCCTTGTCCCCCAGCAGACAGAGGGGTGCTGGTGTGGATGTGGTGGTGAACCATGGGCTGCAATCCCCAGCAGTGCTGTTGCTAAGGAAATGTTCCCTCAGGGCTCTTGGACGTAATTTTCCTGCTCTCCTTTCCCAGTGGCTGTCACCGAGCCCCCAGGACCCATGGCAGCATTTTGAGCTCAGGAGCTCATCCCCTGCCCCACACCCTCACTGTTCCCAGCACCACTCCACAAGGGAATGGATGCCTTTCTCTTGAGGTCCCCAGGGACGTTGGGGCTGATGGCAGAACAAGAGCAGCACAAAGTGGGGGCAGCCAGGGGAGGTGGGCATGGCCTCCCCCCTTGCTTTCTGAGTCCAGCCCACAGCCCTGGTAGTCAATGGCAACCTCCTGTCTGTTTCCATGGCAGCAGAAAAATTAATGCTGATGAAGCTGCTGAAGAGGAAGTGGAGACCCCAGTGGCTTTGGGCCTGATGGCCCCTCCTCTCTCACCCTGGCTGACCTGGGGGACATCACCCGTCACCTCCTGTGCCAAGCCCATGGCAGGTCGGGCTCTGGCCTCCAAGTCTGGATCATCCCAGGCAGCTTCTGCTGACAGTGGATAATCCCTGGTCTTCCACCAGCTCTCCTCGCCCTAATCCAGCCCCCGCCACCGACCTGAGCTGACCCTGCCAGCAGCACCCGCTCAGCCCCCACTCTGCCTCGTGAGGCAGCAAAGGGATTCTGAGTGATGACGAGGACGGGGGTGGTGTCCTGGCCCTGGGGATGTCCCTGCACATCCCAGTGCTGACATACTGTAGAGGCAGGCACTGCAGGAGAACCCCACTGTGTGACGGTGATACATGGAAGTGCCAGGCATTGAATGACCACAGAATCATTAAGGTTGGAAAAGGCCTCTCAGACCCCCCAAGTCCAACCCCAACCCATCCTGCTGTGCCCACAGGGTGTATCTCAGTGCCACATCTCCACGGTTCTAGAACACCCCCGTGGAGGGTGACACTCTCACCCTTCTGGGCCACCTGTGCCACTGCATCCCTTTCTGAGAATCAGTTTTTCCTAATGTCCAAGATCTCCCCAGAGGTGGTGACGGAGCCAGGTCTTCTTGACCCCATGTGCCAACAGCAGGACCATCAGGCTGCTGTTCTCCCCCATAGCCCCAATTCAGCCCCACCGCGCTCCTCTCTGCTGCCAGTCTCCCAAATTTGCTGTGTTTTCTCCTTTGCCAGAGTGATAGAAAACCACCACGGGCTGGATGGGGAGGAGTACACAGTGCAGTACCCCGAGTACAGCGAGGGCTGCCTGCTGCAGTGCGACTGCTCAGCTGAGTGCTACCGCGACGACAGCAGCCACCGCGAGTACAGGTCTGGGCAGGGGGCTTTGGGGCGTCCCCAGTGGGAGGTGGCAGGGGTGGATGTGGGAGCAGCTCCATGTCCCCATCTTAAATGCATGTGTGATCATATGACACTCTTCCTTGGCACAGTCACACTGAGCTCAGAGACACCAAGGTCAGGGTGTGATGGATGCGGTGATATTGGCCGTGGCATGGCGGATGGTTTTCTTTTCTCACCCCAACCCTTTCCTGCAGGCTGAAAAGGCGGTCGAGCAGCTCCACCTCCCCACCACCCAAGAAGAAAAAGAAAAAGAAATCGGGTCACCGCCGGAGCCGGTGAGTCCTCACTTGTCCCTGCACTGTCTCCTAGGCAGGGCGGCTTCAATCCTGTGTACTCTCCTTACTCTACCCTTCTCAATCTCCATGGAGCCAGGGGACATCTAAAGACCTTTGGTCCCCGTGTTGATGTACCCTAAATCCTGGTTGCTCACCCCAACATTGGATAGCAGCATTGGGCTCAATCAAAGTGGGAAGAATTTGAGCATGGCACCGGGCAGGATTTGGTCCCCTTCCCATTTTACATTTCCTGGCTCAGTGGGAGGATGCTGTCCTTAATAATCCTTTCTTTTCTGCCTTCCCTGCGGCAGCAAAAAGAGGAAACCCGGATCAGAGCGCAGGTGAGTGTCCCTTTCCCAAATCCTGGCAGTCAGCTGCTCTTGTCTCCTGCTGGAGGCAGTGAAGCCCACGAGGTGGCAATGGGACACAGCAGGATCTGCCTGCCTTGGCTGCAGGGTGAATTGGAGCCAAACACTCTTTTCTGTCCCCTGAAGAAATAATTTCCTTGCAACATCTGTGCATCCCAGGGGCTGTGCAGGGAAGTGAGATGCCAATGGGTGGTGGGGATGGGGCTCCCCTGGGCCACAGGGTTTGGGGTCCCACCCCATGGACACCACTTTCCTCCCTGCAGCTGTGACAGTTCTTCCCCGATCCGCAAGGAGAAGAAAAAGAAGACTGGAAAGAAGCACAGACGTGACAGGTGAGATGGACACATCTCTAGGGCTGGGGACACCAGACTGGTTGGTGGCTTCAGGGTGGGCTGGTGACACCCATAGAGTGGGCAAGGTGGCAACGTGCATGAAGTTGGGTGTCCCTTGATAGGGCAGAATGTGCTTCAAACCATGGGCTGTCACCTCCCCATGTCCAGGAGAGACATCCCACTGGTTCCTGCATCCTCATATGCATCACCCCTGGGGGCTGCCTGTCCCTCACTCCCTGTTAGCTAGTTTCACGTCTCCTTCATCTCTGCTTTCTCTTCATCCTCAGGTCTGAGTCGGGCTCTCGGAAGAAGAGAAGACACAGGTGAGAGTGCAGGCTGCCGGGAGCCACACCACCACCACTCATACTGTGCCCCCTCACCCCAACACTGATTGTCACCCTGGAGGTGACAAGGGGCTACCCTATGCTCTGGGTGTGCACTGAGCAGGGCCAGCGCAGTGACCCATTGCAACCAGGTGCTGCTGCTGGGTTTGGGTTTGCCCTGCATCCCATCTCTGCCCTTTTACCTTCCTGCCCTTCCCACAGGTCCCGCAGCCCCAAAAACAAGAGGAAAGAGAAAAACAAAGAGCGCAAGAGGTGAGGTGCTGTAAGAGGGTGGCTGGCAGGATGCACACCCCTCAACACTGCATGTGTGCCCAGTGCAGGGGCTCAGCCTGCCCGTCAGCCCTGGCTGTCATCCCCACAGGTCCCGCAGTGCATCGCCAGCCTGGCGGTCGCACCGGCGCAGCAGCTGCAGCTCACACAGCGCTTCGCTCTCCTCTGACTACAGCAACTCCAAATCCCCCAGCAGGTAGGAGCACCCTTGGGCACGGTGTTCTCATGGTGGGGACCTCTGTGGGGATGGGGATGCTGAAGCACAAGGGATGCTTTAAGGGGTTGGAAAGGCAACAGCGGGAAGTCTAAAGCAAAATCTCCATTAGGGAAAAGCGCAAAGCCCATTTTCTTGCCCTATTTTTTGTTCTTGCGCCACGATCCCAACCCAATGTTGGGTGCCGCTGTTATGCTGGCATGTGGATGAGGATGTGCTGTCCACCTTGCTGAGCGCGCCGTGCCCCACAGGCTAAGCCCCAAGCATCGTGAGGACGGCCCCAAGGGCAACAGCGCCCGCTCCAGCCGCAGCCCGTCCTCTTCCTCACCGTGCCGCTCGGCCTCGCCGCACCAGAACGGGCACAAGGGCAGCGCCCAGAATGGCCGCCACAGCCATGGCCCTGCACTCGAGGAGCCAACGGATGTACGTAGGCTTTTCTTGCACCATGGTTTGCTGCCCTCTCTTCCTCTTCCTCCTCCCTTTGCAGGAATCCCTCACTCTGGCTCTCCTCTTCCCTCCTTCCCCATCTCAATGACGGACAGACTGATGGGGATGCTGGGTGCTGGCTGTCCCCGTCCCTGTGTACACATGTTCCCCCAACCCTGGGATGTTGGTTCCTCTCCTCAGGGCAGGATCCCCAGCACCAGGTCTCCCTCTATGGCCGCTCTGTGAATGTCACACCCTGAGGGTGTCCCCAGTGGCTCAGCAGGCCACTGTCGGGATTGCTCCCAGATGGCCAAAAAGTGGGTAAAAATGGAAAAGTATTATTTCCCTGCCACCTGTAGCCCATCAAAGTACAGGATCCCAGCACTGGTCTATGTGCTGAGATTGGGGACTGCTGTAAGGCCAGGAGAGGTCATGGAGTGGGGCTTTGGGGGCTGAGCACTTAGATTTTGGATATCCATGGTCCCCATGATGGGTGACAGCAGGTCCAATTGTCGAGTCCCAGCAAAACCCAGCTGTGCTGGGGGCTTTGTCCCCACAACGGGATGAAGGGACATGCCCCAGTTTAACCAGTAATGGAGCACCTCTCCACATTCTTCTTTGCTGTTTGGGGTGTGGGTGCCAAGGAGTCCCCACCCCTGGCACCTCACATCACCCATGCCACATGAACTCCCTTGGCTCCCCAACTCTAGAGGGGACTTTTCTCCGACAACTTTTCTCTCTTTCTCTCTCTCTTTCTCTCTCTCTTTTTGTTTTCTTTGATTATTTTTTATTTCCTTTTCTTTTTAATCCCATCTGTGTTTTTCTTTAGCCTCCCACTTGAAAAAAAAAATAACCCAAACGGTAATATATGATTCCATTTCTTGCTCAGCAGAAGCAGGGAAGAGGGGGAGGGAAGGGCAATGAAACCACGCTTTCAACCCCCCCCCCCCTTGTTTTAGTTTCCTTTATCATGGTTTCTTTTCTTTTCCTCCGTAATGTACAGAAATGCAAACAATATATATCTCTCTTCTTTTATTTTCCCCTGTCGTCGTCGTGTTGTTCTAGAACTTTTTGCTTTTTTGTGTGTATTGATGTGAAGAAGAAAAAAAAACAAACAAACAACAACAAAAAAACAACAACAACAAAAAAATCCAGATGTGTTTTCTCAAATACTGACAAGCCATTGAACATCGTACCTCCATCCTCTGTATTTTAAACGAGGGCTTTAAAAGGGAAGATAACCGAGCTGTGAGCCGCGAGTTGCCCTTGGCCTCCATGAATTGGCTGCGGCAGCTGTCCGTGGTGCTGACGAGGGTCCCCTCCCCGCGTTGTAACCCCAGCAGGATGGGGCCATGGGGGCCGTGATGTCCACCTACCCTTGACCCCCTCCCAGCCATCCCATGCCGTGATGCTGCCGTGCATCCCGAGCACCCCAAGCAGCAGAGCATTCCAAGCGTGGTTCCAGGCAGCAGCAGCAGGGCTGAGCACCCAGCCTACCCCAAACTCTCCATAACCACTCGATTCAGCCCATTTTTCTTCATCTCCCTGCCCAGCACCGCAGGCTCCCCAATCAAGGCAGGGTGCTGTGCAATGTTGACTTCCCTTTTAAATTCCCCGTCCTGTCTCCATCCATTCTCGCCTCCAGCTGCCTCCCCATCCTCCTCGCATCCATCCTTCCTCTCCATCTCTTCCTCCTCCTCCTCCTCACCTCGCTCTCTCACCTGCACTCACTCTCTGTAACTGATTTCTCTCTGGTTTTCTTCGGGCCGGTGCCGACATGGCCCTCCCAGCCTCCACATGTCCCGCTCCATCTATTCCCCCTGCATGTTGTTTGGGATTTGGTCGTGTCCAGCAGCCACTTTTCAGACCGAATTGCAGTGTTGCTGTCTAGGGGCTGGGTTACACACAAAGCTGGCAAACTTGCTGCAGCCACGAAAGCCACAGGCTTTCCAGTTAAGCAAAATGAAAGAAAAAAAAAAAAAGGATGCAAACGAGACCAATTATATATTAAAAACTCTAAGCGAAGCAAACTTGATTAGCAAAGGGGTCTAAATCACATTACTAAAGAGTCATTGTCTTTTTCCCATTCTGCACTCCAAATGTGGAGATTATTGTTTTCTTTTTTATTATTGCATTCCTGTCACTGCCAATTCAGAAGGTAGGTATTTCGTCCACCTCTGCACGTTCACTTCTGCAGATGAGCCTGTTGAAAAGCACCGTAGCTTGATTTAATGTTATTTTCTCTTTCTTTCTTACTTTCTTTCTCCTTCTTCCTTTTTCTCTCTTTCTCTCTTTTTTCATTTTGTCTCTTTTTGGTGGCTATATATGATTTTTTTTTCGATTTGTATGGTTTTCCCCAGTTAGCTGCAAAGCCATGCTCTTCTCTTACGTTCTTTTTTTATTATTATTATTTTTTGCCCTGTCCATGTAATATTTTTCTTTCTTTCTGCCTTTTTCTCTTTTCCTCGTTCCTTTGGTAGAATGCATTTCTGTGTGTTTTAGCCCTCCGAGTTTGTGTTTGTTCCCACAAATGGTACAGTCACGTTGGGTCGGGCTGAGTTTCCCTGTGCTTCCTTAGGGGCTGGATAACGAGACTGAGTGTAATCAGCAGAAATAGAGGCATAGAGAAGCAGGCACATCCCAGTGTGTGAGAAGGGTTTACGGGGCTGTGGGCATTTCGGTCTGCAGGATGGGGAGGGAGGAAGGGCCAGCAAGTGAGAAACTGGGGGAGATTGGATGTTTTTGCCCCTCCTGGGGCTGTGTCATGGCAGTGAGCTGAAGGGACCTGGGGAGAGCACTGGGGGCTATGGACATCTTCTGAGATCTTCCATGCCCAGAACAAGTACCCTGGAGGTGTTTTCCCTTTGGAACTGGACCTTTGCAGAGGGTTTATTTGGATCATCCTTATTTTTTTCCTTCCAATAGAAGCCCCTTCTGCCCTCCCCTCCCCTCTTTCCATGTTTTGGATGTGGACTCCATATCCCTACAGCATGGGTGGCAAATGTGGGAATGCCACACTTGGGAGGAGGTCCCTTCACTCTGTCTTTCTCTCTCTTCTCCACTTGGAATTTTCCCTGGGTGTGGGGCTGGGGTGCAGCCACAGCCGGATCCCTACATGAGTGCTAATGGTGGGGCATCCATCACCACCGCCACTTCTCCCCCTTGCTGGAGCAACAACAGCAGCAGCCACTTATTAAAGCAATTGCTAAAAATGCACCAGACAACCCACCTCAATTTGCTCAGGGCTATGCAGCTGTAGAGTCTGCAGGGGACTGGCTTGGACCACTTGTCCATAGGAACGAGGGCACTATGGGCATGTGCCACTAGCAGCACGGTGGCCTCATGTCCTTTTGGCAGCATCTTCCTTGTGGAACTGCGATACATCATCCACTTCTCTTCTGGGGGAGAAAGGCAGCATTTAGGATTAACTATATTTGAGGCAAAGGGGATGGTGGAGAAATGAGGTCAACGGCTGCCCCGAGCACAGCGGCACCTCCCAAATCCCCTTAAGCCCCATCAGATCACACAGGATTTACCCTTCATGGGCATCAGGGGCTGATGGAATGGGGGAGACCCCCCCAAAGCCTCCCCTTAGCCTGTGACTCCCAACCTGGTTTGGTTGGGTTGGTCACCATGACGGTGGCCCCATGTCACTGCTGGGTAGCCAGGATGGGTCCCAAATGCTCGGTGTTGGAGTGTAGTGAAGGGAGTTGTTTTGTTTTATTTCTCTCCTCTCTTTGTCTCTGTCTCTCCTCCTCTCTCTCTCTCTTTCTCTCTTGCATTTTTGTGAATCTAATGATGCACTTATATTGCCCCGCTTTTCCCTTCTCTTCATACCTTACCTACTAAAGGAGGAAATGCCACTTTTTTGGTAAGTGGATGTTAACCAAGAGGGACTTAAAAAAAAAAAAAAAAAAAAAAAAAAAAAAAAAAAAAAAGCATATAATGGAAAAATTTAAAAAAAAAAAGGAAGCAGAAATCAAAGTCTGTGTTGAGTGCTGATGAGGACTTAGCAGTTCCCTGCAGAGTCACAGCTAACAGATCAATGCGTATCCCAGGAAGAGTTCAGAGACATTCATTTATCTCAGTAACGATGACATTTGTGAAGTTTTGGTTTGGTTTTCCTTTGATTTCGATGTTTTCTTCTTTCTTTTGGTTTCTTTTTCCCTTCTCTCCCCTCAATCCCCCCCCCTCCACCTCCCTGCCTTGCCCTCCATCGTTGCTCTGTGCCGTCTTTCTTGTTTCTTGATTTGTTTTAAGCCAAAAGCCTTACTATCTATAAACCTACGCATATATAAACATTATAGACCTCTATATATGTGCATGCCTCTGTGTGAGCAGCCCTCCCGCCCCGCGCCTGCCCAACCCCTCCCCTCTTTGGTTCTCCCCAATCCCCCTCAGCTCACTCTCCCCCCTTTCTCCCCTCCTCTCATATTTTGTTTTCTTTTTTTTCTTGTTTTCCTCAGTTCTTTTGTGTTTTCCTCCCCTTTTCCTTCCACCTCTTTTGGCCGGGGCGGGCAGGCTCTGGGGTTGCTTTCTCTCCAGGTGTCCGGGGGGTCGTTTCTTTCCCTTTGAGCTCTCCCTCCCAGATGACTTTGGGTTTCTTGGATTTTATCGTCTTCCCCCACCCAACCCCTCTTTGTTTCTTCGTTTTTTCGTTGATTATTATTATTATTATTATTACTATTATTTTGCGTTTTGCATGCGGAGGTTTGCATGACCCACGTTGTTGAGGGCGAGAGGCTGAGGAAGGTGCAGGGTAGCATCTGTGTAGCCTGCCTTAATGCGATGTGCGTTGACGTTGTGCACCAAGCCCCAGCCTGGCGCGCCCCACTAAAGACCACTTTTTTCCTTCTTTCTTCTCTTCTCCCCTCCGCCTGTCCCCCCTCTCTCTGTTTCTCTTCCCCCCTGCCAGAGGCCGGCCTCACCGTCCCCTTCTCCACGGCCTCGCGGCAGGACGGATCCGCCGTCCCCTCGCACCCGGGGCGGCCGTCATGGTGCCCGCTCACCCTCGCAGGAGCGAGCCAAGCACGGCCACCGGCACCGCTCCCGCTCCACCTCGCTGCCCCGACACCGAGGTCAGGCAGCCCGCCTGCCAGCCCCAACGGGGCTCAGCCCCACTGGCTACAGCAGCGACTCGGAGGGCTCGGTGTGCTCCCACCCGCTCAGCCCTGACAGGACTCACGGTGCCCATGCTAAGAAGTAAGAGCTCTCTGGGGTGCCGTTGCATCGGAGGCATGGGTATCTCGAGTGTCCTGTTGCTATCCAGGGTGGGATGTGCTCTGAGACTGGGGTGGGTGGCCATTGGGTTGGTGTGCTGTTGAAGAGCGATTGCAGCAGGTGAGCCCCATAGTGCCCAGATGTCTCTGTGAGATCTTGGGGCATCAGGTTAGATGTCAGGAAAGGGTTCTTCACTGAGAGGGTGATCAGGCCCTGGAATAGGCTCCCCTGGGCAAGGGTCACGGCCCTGAGCTGCTGGAGCTCAAGGAGCGTTTGGACAGTGCTCTCAGACATATGGTTTGGTTTTGGGTGGTCCTATGTGGAGCCAAGAGTTGAACTCAATGATCCTTATAGGCCCCTTCCAACTCAGGGTTTCCTGTAGTTCTACCCAGCTGGGAGTGGGACCAGATGGCTTTTAAGGGTCCCTTTCAACTCAAACAATACAATTCCATGATAATCAGGGTGGTTTGGGATCCACACTGGCTCCTTCATGGGCTCACAGGGGACAGTCCAAAGGTTGCAGAAGGAAAGGAACCATGGTAAAGACATGACATGACATTATCCCCTCTGCTCCTCACAGGGTGAAGGAGAAGCACCACCGCGGCCGTCCCAACAGCAGCTCAGAGTCATCAGCGAAGCACTCACGGCACGGAGCCTCGGAGCGGAGGAAGAGCCCCTCACACAGCACGGGGCACCGCAGCACCTCCTGGAGCTCCAGTGGTTCCCTCTCCAAGTCCCGATCCCGCTCACGGGACAAGCGGGCAGCACGCAGCCACAGCCGCTCTCCCTCACAGAAGAAAACTGCCAGCAGGTCAGCTGGGGGGCACGGCCGGATTGGGGTCTGAAGGATGGGCAATGGGGGCAAGCAAAGCTTGGGGACTGCCCAGGCCCCTGTGCTGCCAGGTGTGTGCATGGCTTGCATGTCCCATCTCTTAGGACAGCCTCAAAAGTAGCTTCAGAGAGCACCCACAGCTGAGAATGGGTTTCAGCCCTCCAGGGTTTTGGGAGGGGCTTTACCTTCCATGTATGGGCTGTCCCAGTGCCCCACATGGGTGCTGTGTTGCACTTCCTGCCTCTAATGCTCCTCCTTGTGTTGGTGTAGAGAGAAAGACAATGAGCCTCGAACACGCCACAGTGACCCAGACCCTGCTCGGGCCCGGCGCCGCTCCCGAAGCTACTCCCCTATCAGGAAGAGGAGACGTGACTCCCCCAGCTTCATGGAGCCCAGAAGGATCACCAGGTGGGTCCCAGGATGGATGGATGGATGGATGGTTGGATGATTGGATGGGTGGATGGTTAAATGATTATATGGATGGATAGATGGAAAGAAGGAAGGTAAGATCATAGAATCATAGAATGGTTTGGGTTGGAAGAGATCTTAATGATCATCTAGTTCCAACCCCCTGCTACAGGCAGAGGCATGTCCCTCTAGAACAGATTGCTCAAAGCCCCATCCAGCCTTGAATGCTTTCAGGATAGATGGATGGTTAAATGGAAGGAAGGAAAGGAAGAAAGGATGGCTAGATGGATGGATGAATGGTTGGATTGGCTTGGTGAAAGGCTGGATGAATGGATGGATATGTGTGCAGAAGGATGGATGGGTGACAGGATGGATGGACAGGTAGATGGACAAACAGCTGTAAAGATAGATACATAACCCTAAGGATGAATGAAGAGCAAATCAGCCTGACCCAGATGGGTAACCAGACCGTACTGCAATCTTCTGGTCTCTTCCCATTTACAGACAGAAAGTAAGAATAATTGTACTCTATGTGTGTATATTCCAGCAAGAAATCCATTTATCTCCTGCCCTCTAAATGCAGTTTTCTCCTCCTTGAGGTCCTATTGACTCGGGATGCCAGGCTCTAAGACAGGCAATATTTATTGCCAGACAAAACACTGCGTGCATATATAGCACCTCGTTAGCATGCAGTGCTGGTGGCATTAGCAGTGCTGAGCTGAGATTACCTCGTTTCTGACCTATTTGTCTCCCTTGCTATCAGGGCCTGAGCATGGAGCTGGCTGGATCTTCAGCCATCGGCTCTCGCTCACTATGGGAGGGTTTTCATTTCTCCTTGACTGGGCTGATGTCATAAGAGAGGACAAGAGAAATATTGCCCGTATCAGCCAGCTCTGCTGTCCTATCTGTGTCACCCCTCCACAGCCAAAATCCCCCAGAGCTGCAGAGCTCCCAGCGTGTGGCCCAGCAGATGACATCTTGATGGCACCACGTGCCTCCTCCCGTGCCCTTCCTCCTCCCTCAGTGATACCAATGTCTCCTTTTCCATTTCATCCTAAGGTTCCTCTCGGAGAGCATCGCCGCCTGCCTGGCTCCCAGGGTAACCTCTCCCCTTCTTCCTCCTCTTCCTCCCAGACTGCTCCAATCTCTGCGTCTTTCTCCGGTCCCACTAACACTGCTCACTGCTGTGGAGGGATGGGACAAGGGGGCAGGGAATTAATTGCTGTGTGCCTTCCAGTTGTGGGGACTTGCAGGGGTCTGGGCTCAGCACCGTGCCCTGCTCTGGACGTCACTGCCCCATAGGAGCCGGTGTGGGTCGAAGCTCGGGCAGCCCGACGCTGGCTAATCCCTAACATCTCTTTTTCAGCAGCTTTCACTCTTTGGTGGCTGGGAAAACACAAAAGCCACATTAACCCGCTCACTTTCTGTCCTCGGCGCTGCCTAATCCAGGACTAACATCCGGGGCGGACAGGGGAGAGGAAGGGGACGGGGGACCGGGTGCTGTCACCCTGCAGCCACCCCAGGCGCATTGAGGTGGAGGCTGGGCTGTTGTCCCCCATCCCTCCCTTAACCCACACCAGGACTGTGACTCAGTTTCCCTTTTCCCTCTGCAGCGCTCGCAAGCGTCCCATCCCCTACTACCGCCCCAGCCCCTCGTCCTCCAGCTCGCTGAGCACCTACTCGTACAGCCGCAGCCGCAGCCGCAGCTACGACACCTACAGCACCAGCCGCAGCCGCAGCCGGACTCGCAGCCCCCCCAGCCGCTCACGCAGCCCCCCCAGCCGCAGCCCCAGCTACAACAGCCGCAGCAGCTCCGAGAGCGCCGGCTTCTGAGCCCCCCCGCCCCAACCAGGAGCCTCCATCCCACCCCAGGAGCAGGGGATCGCCAAGGATGGACCAAGCCGGGGGGTGACCCTGAGCCTGGGGGGGGGGTATTCGGGGGTTGGGAGATGGGGTGGGGGGGGTGGCTTATCTTGGGGGGGCAGGGTGGGTGAGCACAGAGCAAGGGAACAAATCACATCGACATAGCTGGGGGGGTGCTCCATCCAGCGGTGCTTTTTGGGGTGTTTGGGACTTTCTGAGCACCTTTCCCCAACTCATGCCTGGCTGGAGGGTGCGGTGCGGCCCCAAAGGAACTGCAGCATCTCACTGACTTGTGTCCCTGTGGCACCCCTGGGGACAGAGGTGACACGGATTATCCTGGGGCCCCGACAGCCCTGGGCACCACAGAGCCACCGATGAACAAAGCATCGCTGCATCCCCAGCGCTCATCCCGCGCGGGGCCATGGGCCCAAGGAGTGGGTTGGGATCCCCCCCTGACTCCAGGGCTTTGCATCTCCTGCCCCTGAAGAACAAATGCTGTCAGGTCTGGATTTGGGGTGAAAAAGGTCTCTTTTGGGATGCGTCTCACAGTGCTTTTGGGGTGGTCCTCGCCGAGGTGCCCCCTGCACCCACATTGCTTTGGGCACCTCTGGGTGCCTGGTGTCCCCTCTGAGCACTGGGACCCCATCTGGGTCCCCCTGGCCACATCCTGCTTCAGTTCCTGACCCAGGTGGCTTCATGGTGCCACTTTCCCCAATAACTGCAGCCCTGGGGGATGGCTGTGGCTCCTCTCCTGGCACCATGGCGTGGCCGTGGGCTCATGGGGCTGGAGCATCCCTGCAGCCCTCCCTGGAGCTTTAATGAGAGATAAAGGATGGGGCCCACACGCTCGCTTTGCTGACAGCCCCAATTCCACACCATTGTGCTGAGTTTCCAAAAGAAAAAAGAGGCCCTTCCTGTGGGCATCCCCCCCGGCCCCGCTGTCGGTGTTTAATCCACATGGACCGTGTGTTTTCCGCCTGGCTGGAGGAGGACGAAGCGCTGAGCCCAGTGGGATGGGAGCACAGCTGCTGGGATTAACCCACAGCACCGCAATGGGGTCGGGGCTTTGTCCCTGCCCCGAGGGCACTGCAGAACTGGGGCGTCCCTTTGACTCCGGTAATGCCCCTTTAGTGCTGGTGGGTTGGGGGGCTCTGACCACGGCCAAGCACTTCAGACACCCTGCATTGCCCTCCCCCTGCACAGGGATGCTCGGAGGCATCCTCCAGGGCCGAACCCAACTCAATCCTAATTCCCATCCCCTTCCAATCCCCATCCTAATCCCAAATTCCACATCCCTGACCCCATTCCAATTCCAGTCCCCATCTCAATCCCCACCCCTGACTCCACTCCGATCTCCATCCCCATTCCAGTCCTCCATCCCAAACCTGTCCCCATCCCCATCCCAAGGCCACAGCTCCCACAGTGACAGAGCCCCGGACAGGACAGCACATCAGGGAAAATTTCCAGTCTTCCTCTTTTACAGTCTCTGTCTCCTGCCGCGGAGGGAGCCAACTGGAACAAAATACTCTGTAGAAATACTTCAGTATTTTCCTCTCTCTCGCGCGCTCTCTTTTTCTGGATTGTGAGTACAGCTGTAGATTCAGTGAGCTGGTTCAATTATAATAAAATATACAGTATATATTGTAAATGATGCTGCGGGGCATGGAGCGGTTTCTTTGCATCCCTCCCTCCCACCCCAACCCCTGGCAGGATGCGGCCCCGCTCTGCAGCTCGGCTGCTTTGATCCCTTTCCATCCTGTTTCCCAGCCAAAGCGGGGCTCTCCCCCACCCCAGCCCCCAGCAAAGGGTTCAGCAGGTGCTGCTGGGGCTGTGGGGACATCCCGAGCTCCCCCTGCTGAAGGATCCCTCTCCCATCCTTCCTGTTTCCCCTTCTGTGCCAAGCACCCCACAGGGAGGGCTCTCACATCCCTGCACTGAGCACGTCAGGGCTCAGATACAGCCATCTCCTGGCTGTGCTGCCTCTTAAAAGCAAAGCCTGCAGGAGCTGGGCAGGAAGGGACAGACAGCCCAAGGCCAGAGCTCAGCCCCGAACAGTCCCAGCATCCCCAACAACCAGCATCAGCCTCATCAATCCCCACTGCCCCCATCAGCCACCACCAGCACCATCAACCCCTACTGGTCCCACTGGTCCCTACTGAACCCCAGCAGTCCACATCCATTCACGTAATTCCTCACTGACCCCCACCAATCCCTACAGCCTCCATCGGTCCTCCTGACCTCCATCAGCCACACTGGGCCTTGCTGACCCCCCCACCTGGCCCTATAGCCCCCATTGGCCCCTCTGTCCTCCATCAGCCCTACAAACCCAGCTCCTAGGACCCCTCACCCTGGGGTGCCACATTTCTGGTGGGCTCCAGAAGCTTCTGGCCTGGCCGTGACGCAGCGGGCGCGGGGCTGAGCTCGGGCTCCTGCTCTGACTCATCCCCCCAGCACTGCGCATCCCGAGGGCTGTTGACGGGAAGGGGAGGGCAGGTTGGGAGCCATCCAGCTCCCATCCATCAGCGCCAAGGAGCCGAGCGGGGCGGGCGGCCGGGCTTGCGGCTGCGCGGGGCTGGAGAAAAGCTTCTGGTCCCTTCCCGGGCCCCGCTGCAATTTCCATTAATAGCCAGCTGCGCCTGAAGGCTAAAAATAACCGTGGGGACGGGTTCATAAGGCCCTACAGCCGCTCCACACCACCAGCCCCGCACACCATGGCCGAGCGCCGCGTGCCCTTCACCTTCCTCAGCAGCCCCAGCTGGGAGCCCTTCCGCGACTGGTACCATGGCAGCCGCCTCTTCGACCAGTCCTTTGGGATGCCCCACATCCCCGAGGACTGGTACAAGTGGCCCAGCGGCAGCGCATGGCCCGGATACTTCCGTCTGCTGCCCAGTGAGAGCGCCTTGCTGCCAGCCCCTGGGTCGCCCTATGGCCGCGCTCTGAGCCGGCAGCTGAGCAGCGGCATCTCCGAGATCCGTCAGAGCGCCGACAGCTGGAAGGTCACCCTGGATGTCAACCACTTTGCACCCGAAGAGCTGGTGGTGAAGACGAAGGATAACATCGTGGAGATCACCGGTGGGTCTGAGGGGTGGGAGATGGGGGTATGAAGTGGGTATGGGGGACGTGGGGTGGTTGAGGGGATGTGTTTGTGGTTGGGGAATGAGGAGAAAATGGAGTGTGGTGGGAAAGGGAAAGGGAAGGGAAAGAAAGAGTAAGGGAAAAGGGAAAGGGAGAAGGGGAATAAGGAAAAGGAAAAAGGGAAATAGGGATGGAAAGGGAAAGGGAAAGAAAAGGAAGGAAAGGGGAAGAGAAAGGGGAAAGGAAAAAGGGAAAAAGGAAATAGGGAAGGAAAATGGAAAAGAAAAAGAATGGGAGAGGAAAAGGGAAAGAGAGGAGAAGAAAGGAAAAGGGGAAAAAGGGAAAGGAAAGGTAAGGGGAAAAGGAAGAGAGAAAAGGGAGGGGGGAAAAAGATATAAAAAATGATAAACAAACAGAGAAGGAATAGGGTTACAAGTGCATTCCAGGGATGACTCATGATGTACACAGTGTGCTGGCCGCAGTCCCCAGCCCCACACCGCTATTGTGTGCAGCCCACAGTAGGAATGTGATGTGTATCCCATAGGGACAGAGGTGTCAGTGCCATGGGGCAAAGCCAGGCCCTACAGCACCCTGAGCATCCCTGTGTGCTGGGGAGGGGGCTCAGCAAGGGATGCTGTGAGGAAACACAGACCCCATGTCACAGGGCCAGCAGTGTGCCCGGCACAATGGGGAGCTGAAACAAAGATGTTGGAGATGGGTTGGGTCCACCATCACCATCTGTTTCCTGCCCTTAAATTTAAGGGGTGTTCCTGTAGGGATCCTGGTTTCTCCCATCATTCAAGGCTGCATGTAGGGCAAGCAGGACTGCCCTCATCCCAGTGCTGATGGGGCGGGGAAAGGCAAAACCCCAAGCGTGGAGACCCAATGGGCACCAACCTTTTGTGGTTTACTCTTTCCAGGCAAGCACGAGGAGAAACAGGATGAGCACGGCTTCATCTCCAGGTGCTTCACCCGCAAATACACGTAAGTAGCAGGCTGGGGAGAGTGGGGACATACAACCTGCCCATCCCCACTGGGGTTGTCATTGGCCCCAATGGGGGACACACAGAAATTAGGGGATTTTCTGACCTCTCCCCGCAGCCTCCCTCCTGGTGTGGAAGCCACAGCCGTGCGGTCCTCGCTGTCCCCTGATGGGATGCTGACGGTGGAGGCCCCTCTGCCCAAGCCGGCCATCCAGTCATCTGAGATCACCATCCCCGTCACCGTCGAGGCCAAGAAGGAAGAGCCAGCCAAGAAGTAGGAGGAGGCTCCGCTGCTGTCCCCGACACACACCCCGCACGCCAGCCCCCAGCTCCCACCCCCTTTGTATTTTTTACTTGGTACTCACCCATCACCCAGTGCCTTGAATAAATGTGGAGGAAAAGGGAAAATTGATGGGAATAAAAGTGATAGAAGAAACCTGCCCCGTGTCTGCTGGCCACATCCTACAGACTACGTGCCAAGTTTCACATCCCACACCCCACATCTGGACATCCCAGGTCTCTAAAGTCATAGGATCATAGAATCATGGGTTATCCTGTGTTGGAAGGGACCCATAAAGACCACTGAGTCCAACTGCTGGTTGCACGCAGGGCCATGTCCCTGCTTCCAACACGCTGGGTGTCAGCACTGTGGGTCTCCAGCATCCCAAGGTCAATGTCCTGGTCTTCCACGTCCTGAGGATCTGACACTTTGGGTCTCCAGAGTCCTGGGTCTCAACATTACACATCTACTACACTTGAGGTCACAACATACTGGATCTCCAACATCACTTACTCCCAGGATCCAGGGTCCCCAGATTTCCGGGTCTCCCATCTCCCAGATCTCAGCATCCCATTTCTCCTCCATTCCAGGTCCCCAAACCCCCAGATCTCATAGCTTTCAGTCTCAGTATCTCAGCATTCCTCCTCTCCAAAGCTCTGAGTGTCACCACCCCAGCTCTCAACATCCCATATATCCAACCTGCTGCATATCCCCACCCTGGTGTCAACACGGCGGGTCTCAACATCCCATAAAACAGACACCCCTTGCAGCTCGCAGGGAAGCTTGGGCAGAAGCTCAGGAGGTCAGAACAGGCCCCCAGCCCACCCAGCAGCATGCCCCCATTCCTGATTCTTTCTGGGATGTGCAGCCTCCACCCCACTGTGCCCCCTCCTTTCACCCCATTGGGATGAGTTGGACGGATGGGGCTTGGCATACCTCCAGCCCCAGCTCAGGGGCCGGGCACAGCGTCATGCTCCCCACACCCCTCCTGTGTCCCCCCCACCTCCATGCAAGGTTCAGGGCTGGCCCTACATGGCCAGGCTACCAGCGGCCGTGTTCCTGCTCCTACAAATCCCCCTAATCCCCCCTGAGTCATCCCGGAGGCAGGCAGTGACCGGGGAGGAATCCTACAGCCATAGGGCTCCTCTGTCAGCCCAGCCCCCCCAGAGCACTGGGACATCCCCCCCCCCACAGGGTATGTGTGCGACATTATGGGATGGGTGGCCAAGGCAACCGGAGTGATGGAGATGGTTGCCATAGCGAGAGCAGCACCAGCCCTAGGGATCAGCAACGAGCATCTCGGCTACCTGCATAGGTGGGGAATAAATACACCTCACCCAATGCAGCAGGGCAGCACCGCACCTGGAGGTGGCACCGTGTGCTGTCCCAGCCCCAGGCACCCTTATCACCAAGGGCTGGGCACAGGTGGGGAGGCAGCAGCACAACCCCGGCTGTGTGTGAGTCAACACCCGCTTTGGGTGTATGGTTTCTAAGGGAGGGGATTATTTTTACAGGGTGAGTCAGAGCACACCGTGCTGGGTGGAAAAAGCTGCTGGAGGCAGTGAGGCAGGGACAGGCAGAGCATGGCCACGAACCAGGCACAGAATGTCCCCATGGGTTCCCCAGCCCTGAGTACACATTGGCCAAACCCTGAGCCAGGGGAAAGGAAAGCACGAGGTCCCCAAGGCCAAGGATGGGAATGGTTGGGGATGCCAACAGTTGGGAAGGTGATACCAGCATTGGTTGGGAAGGAAGGGGACACCAACCACTGGGAAGGGGATGTCAGTGTGGGTTGGGAAGAAGTGGATGCCAACAGCTGGAAGGGACATCAGGAAGTCCCCAAGGTCAAGGGTGGGAAAGGGGCACCACCAATGGTTGTGGATGCCAACAATTGGGAAGGGGATACCAACGTCAGTTGGGAAGGAAGGGGACACCAAGTATTGGGGACACCAACATCGGTTGGGAAGAAGTGGATGCCAATGGTTGGGAAGGGATGTCAGGAAGTCCCCAAGGCCAAGGGTAGGAATGGGAAGCCAAGATTGAGGACACCAGGAGGTCCCTAAGGCCAAGGGTGAGAAGGGGACACCAATGTCTGGGGATGCCTATGTTGATTGGGAAGGAGGGGATCACCAGCTGTTGGGAAGGGGACACCATTGTGGTTATCAGGGACACCAACATGGGGTGGGACAAAGTGGATGGCAATGGTTGGGACAAACTGGATGGCAATGGTTGGGACGAGGTGGATGGCAATGGTTGGAACGAACTGGATGGCAATGGTTGGGTCAAGGTGGATGGCAATAGTTGGGTCAAGGTGGATGGCAATGGTTGGGATGAGGTGGATGGCAATGATTGGGACGAGGTGGATGGCAATGATTGGGACGAGGTGGATGGCAATGGTTGGGTCAAGGTGGATGGCAATGATTGGGTCAAGGTGGATGGCAATGGTTGGGTCAAGGTGGATGGCAATGGTTGGGTCAAGGTGGATGGCAATGGTTGGGTCAAGGTGGATGGCAATGGTTGGGACAAGCTGGACGCTAATGGTTGGGATGGGGTGGATGCCAAACCACCCCCCAGCCCCCAGGAAGTGGAGAGACGCAATAGAATGAAGCAGCGCTGACATCAGATCTGTAAGTTTATTTTGCTCAATGTACGACGGCTACATAATGACTCACATTCATGATATTCCATCACTGAGGAAAACTGCTAAGAATGGTCCGTGTGTGAAATAATTCCTTACAGAAACACGGAGTTGGAAAAATAATCACTGATTAGACCTTAAAAATAGTTCACTGCATAACATGACAAAAAGCACAAACAAAGGCTCATTCAAAGAACACAGTCATTGTTCTCCTACACTGTAATAGTTATAATTTCACCATGACGAACACCAGACATTAAGATTAAGCTAACACTGGTGTTTTTCTTTTGCTTTTTTTTTTTTTTTTATATATTTTTAATTATTTTTGTGTTTTTTTGTGTTTTTTTTTTTATATTTTTTTTTTTTCCTTTTTAAAAACAAAATCATATATCATCATTGCATGTCACTATAGCAACATCCATAACAGATCAGTTTCGTTACGATCACTATTTGGTAGAGCAAACTTGAAACCCCCGAAAGAAAAATAAATTAAAAAAACAAAACAAAACAAAACAAAAAAAAACCTTTAAAAAATCGTTTTGTTTTTGAAGACTATTTTTTTCTTTTTTGTCATAGGAATACATAACATCTACAGTATAAGTTAATAAATTTCAAGCTACTGTATAGAAATACGACACTAGCATGCACAATATTGTATCAATAGAGTAATGGAGCAGTAATCATTTCACTGGAGACAGTATCATAGGCAAGTGCATCTCTTAGAAAATGAAAGAAACCATTCAAGCTGCTTCAAAATCAACCCCTGGCCCCGCTCCCCTTCGAGCCCTCTTGTGCCACCTCTCCTGTCTAAGTTTCCTAAAGCAGCCACGAGCCAAAGCTGGAAAGGAAAGAAACAAAAACGAAAAAGAACCCGACAGGTTTTGTAATTCCAGTAAATCGCTTCCAAATTAAACAGCCGGGACGACACCGCTCACTGAACACCAAGGGGAAAAAAGAACCAAAGGGAAGGAAGGAGCCTACACAGATCCTCCAGTCCATGGCGCTTCGCTTTACAGCCCGGGTACGGCGCTATGAAGGCACCCTAAGGAGCAGCTGTGGGGCCCGTGGCGTTGCTGTACCGCTCAACTCCCCTCCCTCACCCACTGCGGGATGGGGAAAGCACGCGGCTCTGGGCCGGAAGCTCCGTGGGGCAGCAGTGAACTTCCAACAGTTAAGTAACAAAATCCACTCAAAAATGGGGTAAATATCTGCTAAGCAACTCAGATGGCCCTCTCCCACCCCCCGCCCGGATAAGAGATTTGGAAAAGGTTTTGTTAAGAAGAGAACTAAGTTCCTGGGCTCCCGATGCTTGATAGAAATGTCTATGATTGTAGCTCTTCCCTTGAGGATTTCTCTACCAAATTAGTTTCTAAGCTCCTGAAGTTCACTCATTACACCACAAGCTTCCCCAGGAGAAAGAAATCACACCTGGCTTCCCTGGTGACAAACAAGGGAGCCCGGGTGCCTGAGATCTGCTGACAAACCTCATGGTACAGTGGGAGAAAGTCAGGCAGAGTGAAATGGCAGTGCAATCCCTGAGGAAGCAGCTGTGGCACCTTAAATCAGGATGGTCTTTGAAATACCAAACACAGTACATGACATACAGACCTGAATTCTCTTTTTTTTTTTTTTTTTTTTTAATTATTATTATTATTATTTTTTATTATCTTTTTTTTTTTCTTTTTTTCTTTTTTTTCTTCTTTTTTTTTTTTTTTTTTTTTCCTTTTCAGTGGCATTTTTAAGTTTAAACACTTTCCCCCTTTTCCTAATTAAGTTCTTAAACCTTTTGCTGTGGACTAAAATAGTTTAAACAGCCGCTAGCCAAGCACCTGTTAAGCTGTTGACCGAAAACTAGAGCAGCTTTGATGTTCTTGGGGCAGGCAGTCTTCTTGCCTTGGGAGACACAGAATAGCTAAAAGCCAGTCCACAGGCGAGGACTGATCAGGAAGGCAAGCCAAAAAGAACCAGCAAAAGAAAACAAGACAATCAAAGGCTTGATGTCATATGGCTGTAATGTAGAAATACTGTAAACTGCAATTTAGTGTTAATACTGTAAGCTACCCTAAATATCTTTTCACACACACACACAAAAAAGAAAGATTAAATGGCCTAAATCCCAGGGCTTTATGAGCCCCAAACTCTTTAGTCGTTTTCTTAATTATTAATTATGATTCCTTTTCAATGTGGGGATTTGAAGCGAGGCCCGGACAGGCAGAGCGCTCCGGTACGGACACACGGCACGTGAACTGAGGAAAGAAACGCACAAAGCCTTACTGGAACCACAGAACTTCCTTTTGTGTTGCTTTTCTTAAAAACGAGGGCCATTCCGTTCCAAGTTAATTCATCTTAAAACCCTTTTATTTCTAGCAATAAAGTTAAATTAAAGACAGCTCCACTTGGATTAATAATCTACAGAACAGTCCATATGCCAGTGAGGCTGCTATTCCATAACCAGCACAGCCAGCCTGACTTTCCACTAGTGGTGTTTTGGCAATAATGTCAAAGAGGCAATCAAAGACAGGTGGTGGGGGCCTCCCAGGGAAGGTGTCCCCTCCCGTTCCCTCCCCCACCCCTGACCCCCCCCACTTGTGGGAAAAAAATAAAGACTGCAGTAGTTAGCATCAGCGTGCGGCTGCCAGTCCATCTGGGGGTCTAATTGTTGCCTTCTCCGCCGTCGTCGTCTTGCTGATCGCTTGTCCAGAGCGTTAGGTTGTCACGGAGGAGCTGCATGATGAGCGTTGAGTCCTTGTAGGAGTCCTCGTTGAGGGTGTCCAGCTCGGCGATGGCGTCGTCGAACGCCGTCTTGGCCAGGTGGCAGGCCTGCTCCGGCGCGTTCTGGATCTCGTAGTAGAAAACGGAGTAGTTGAGCGCCAGGCCGAGCCGGATGGGGTGGGTCGGCTGCATGTGCTCCTTGCTGATCTCGTGGGCCTCGCTGTAAGCCTTCTCCGAAGACTCCACCACGGTCGCCCTCTTCTCACCGGTGGCCACCTCGGCCAGGTAGCGGTAATAGTCCCCTTTCATCTTCAGGTAGAAGACTTTGCTCTCGTACTGTGTCTCGCTGCAGTTCTTGATCAGGTAGTTGTCCAGCAGGCTCAGCACGTCCTGGCACACGGCTTCCAACTCCTTCTCGATCTTCTCACGGTAGGCCCGAACCATTTCGATCTTCTTCTCATTGCCATCAGCGGAGGTCTTCTGCTCGATGCTGCTGATGACTCGCCAGGACGAGCGCCGTGCCCCCACCACGTTCTTGTAGGCGACGGACAGGAGGTTCCTCTCTTCATTGGACAGAGGCTCGTTCAGTTCTGTCACCTGTACCAAGAGAGGAAGAGAGAAAAGAGACTCGGGTTAACCACGGGGCCACTCACTGTTTCTCATCACAATTCATCACTGCAGTGCTCCATGTAGGAGTGGGAGAACGGAGCCGGCCCAAACCCCAGCATCATAAAGGTTGGAAAAGGCCTCTCTGACCATTTAAGTCTCATTGGAGCCATGGGTTGATGGTTGGACTTGACAATCTTAGAGGCTGGGATCTGTTCAAGGTATCCTCCATCTTAGAAATATCAGTGTTTTCCAGAATGAGAGAAATCCCAGAGGAAAAGGGTGCGTTTCACCTGAGGGAAGATGCTGATGAGAGGAAGCACTGAGATGGGTGGTGACGTTCTAGAGTTACAAGCTAGCTGAATGGATTAACAAGACGGAAAATTCAGCTACGGCGTGTTCAGCTTTTCCATTTCCCATGAGCATTATACATTCTTTTGAGATGCCAAAAGAATACGTTAGATGTTAAAATTACAGCTGCCTAAGGCATCTACGGAGATAAGGATTTGAAAGCTCACGTGGCAAGAGCATGTTCTTCCCACATGGGATTTTCTTCATTGACAATAAGAGTGTTAATGCACAGTATCTCTTCCCCCTGCCTCACATAGCACAGCACAGAGCAGCCGAGATGATGGAGCCATAGAATCAAAGCTCACAGACCCCAAATCCAACCTGGCCCACCATGAACAGAATCTGTTCCCCAAACCCATCTGTTTTGCCTGCTGAAGGTGTCCTGCCACACCGGAGGGATGCCAACCGAACAGAACCTACGAGATCCCTGCGGGACCCTTCCAACCCAGGCAGACACTCCTGCGAGGATGAGGTCATGGTTTGTACATGAAAGGCTTCTGCAAATACTGAGTCATTCACGGCAACGCTGACGGGGGCAAGGTTTGCTCTAGGCCTAGATAACCGTGGTTATGACGGTGATCAGGAAGCAGAGGGATCCGGCTGGGAGGGGAGCCTGACTCAGCCCAGAATCTCATTTGGGCAGCCTGGAACAACACACACACCATCACTGAGTGAGCAGGGAAACGGGCACTGGGTTAGTGAGGGCACAGCCCTCATGACTGTAGAGATACTGCAATTGAAAGCCCTATTTCAAAGCTCCCCAAGCACAGTTATGGTGCCCCACTGCCCATAGGTTGTCCATTCTTGGAGATGGGAACAAGATCCTGATCCAAGCAGCCCCACTCTGGTAAGCGAGTTGGGACTGGGGACATCCAGAAGTCCCAACCCAACATGTTCTCTTGCAACCAGAAATCCAGACGGTCCAACACTGACTGCTACACCACAAGAGACGTGGCAGCTCAGTAGAATCATTAAGGTTAGAAAAGGCCTCTAAGACAATCCAGTCTAACCCCAACCCACTCCCACCATGCCTGCTAACCATGGCTATCCATGCCACATCTCCACGACCTCCAGTAGAGCTTCTGTCTTGACTAGTCATAGGGCTGACTCTCAGCAAGATGCTCCCTGTCCAACTACACCAGTTTCAAGCATGGGCCGGGCAGGTGAATCTTAAATATGCCCACAGCCACGTCTGCAGATATTCATACAGAAAGCATACTGCAGAATTAGATTTACCTCCTCCCACCAGGAGTCTTGTAGAAGGACAAATTTATTAAAGCTACGGGGAGTTTCATGGGATTATCTTTGCCATAAACATTTTAAATTTGAAGCTATTAAGGATAACAGAAGAAAGACGCCTGTCAAAATCCTTTCCAAAAGCAAAAACCAACCAGGCTGACAGATGGAACACACACCTGTGGAGAACACAAAGATTTCTCTAGGGAGCTGGTAGGGGAGTTATCAAAGCAGAAAGGGGACCTTGTTAAGCACATAACTCCTTTCTGGGAATTAAGCACGTAACTGGGAGCAGCACCAGGCTTCCTGCAAGATGCAGCACTGCTGTGATGCACTGAAAAGATACCTTTGGTGTTTTACTCCCCTGGCTGGCAGCACACAGAGCAGCCTTGCACTGCAAGTCCCAGTAAGCACCAAGCTTTGTTTCCCTGCATATCTACAGGGTTGAGCTCCCTACAGCAACACAGCTAATGCAGCAGCTCCCTCTGGACAAAGCCTGCTGGAAGTTTAGGGTTTCTGCTGCTTAAGTCTGGAGATTTATAGACCTGCAAAGCCCTCTGCTTAGCAGCAAAGCTCTCCGCAGGCAGCACGAGCCCAGAGAAGGTTCTCCCAGCTTCTCTGCTGCAGCTGTGAGCTGTGACTCAGCGCTACGCTCCAGCCCTGGCAGGCTCCCCACATGCTCAAGTGTCACGTTGCAGCCAGGGGAAGGCTCAGCTTTATATGGAAAAGCCAATACACAAACCTTCACCTGCCCCTAAAGTCGAGGTCTGAGCTCTCTGAAAGCTGCCCTCGAAGCCTTCCTTCCAGAAGCATCCTAATTAGTGGGCTTCTTTGGGACCCACAGGGAATGTCTGCTCATGGTCTTATTCCAGGGCTCCATTCTGCACTCCACCCCTCACATAAGCGATCAGTTCTGGGTAACACATACCCTTCAGACACAGCGATGCAGCAGAGATGCTGATGGAATGTAGCTTTACCCACTTATTCTCACACACGTAGATTTTCACTGACATTTGATGACTAAGTGCCCACCTTTATGGCTGCTACCTAGTTTTGATGTCTTATCTTAAAGCATGCAACAGAGCAAGCTGAAGAGACCCAGGCATTCCTCCCTTGGAGTACCATCAACATCCAACAGCTTCATCCATGTCATAATCCACAGCACCGTCCTTCTGATTGCCCAGAAGAGATCTTGAGCCTCTGAAGACACCAGACACCTACAAAGCCTACACAGCTGAGGACCCCCTGTTGGCTGCAACACACCTCACCCTGCACAGAACCAGCAGCAAAGAACAGTTTCTCCTTGAATGCCCAAGAGCTGTCCCAGTGTGCTGTTGGAAAGATGCCTTTCTCAAGCTCTGTCCTACTTCAACACGTGGTAGGCGTGTGTTAAACCAGATCTAAATCAAGAATCTTACCAGACTTCACAGGTTCAGGTCCTCACCCATTTTCCAGCCTCCTCTCTGACGTTATGCTTCTAAAATGGAAGCTGTGCCATAAGGGTTTCTCTCTCCTTCTGACCTCCTCCACTGTCCCCAGTGCTCATTTTGAGTGTGTTTTAGGGAACTCTATGCCACAGATCAGCCCCTCCCCCTCCCCTGGACTAAACCAGAAAAGCACACTCAGGCTGTGGGCAGAAGTTAGTTCCCCTCTGCTGCCCCATTCAACTCTTTCAGTATGAGTAATGGCATCCTGGTTCCCATTTTGAAGCTCGCAGGGTTTGCTTCCATCACAAGATGAGGAAAAAGCTGAAGGCACACGGAGGCACGACGGACAGTTCTGCCATTAAGCTCCAAACTGCCCAGGATGCATCGAGGGGCAGCGTCTGGAAAGTCAAACTACTTATTACTCATAGCATAACTGGATCTCAGGTGCTACCAAGGGACTCCAGACGCTGATTAGGATCTCTACATGCTCCTCCAGTTAACAGGAGCTTTCATCAGGCCCTGCAGCCCTTATTACTTAAGGAGACTTTGAACCACCTGAGACAAAGTCTGCAAATTGAGAGGTATATGAAAACCAAGAGCTCATTCATTTATTGGCCTCTGCAGCTCAACAACTACTTAAGCCAAGTGAATTTCATCACACAGCACACGAGTCTGACTGTCCTTAGAGCCTGCAGATCTACTTCTACTTGCTTGAGTGGATTTAAGTGAGACAAAAAACAAGTTTCAGGTACGTAGATCACTCCTACCTTAAGTTTCTGCATGCAAAAGGTCATAAGGGAACTGTGGTGAGAAAGCCAGTGACAGAGCTCTGCGCAGTCCCCATTCTGCATATAACAGTGCTTCGTTACAGCTCCTTATCTGCAGAGCTGCAGTTCCAATGTCTGGTCTAACGGCTCCGTTTTTCTCACTGCAGAACACCTGGGTGCCAAAGATTTGCCTCTCTGGTTCTTCTGCAGCTTTCCAGATAGGGCAGGCACAAGGGAGCACATCCCTCTGCTCTCTGGACATGGCCTCCAGGTACAGCATTGGGCCCTCCAACATGCCATGACCGCTGGCTTGAAAACAGTCCAGCCACCTGACAGAACCATTTGAGTTGGAAGAAACCCTTAAAGGTCATGTAGTCCAACCCCCTGCAATGAACAGGAGTATAGAATTATAAGGCTGGAAAAGACCACCAAGATCATCTAGTCCAACCATCAACAGCACACCCACCAAACCACCACCAGCAGACTTCTATAGCTAGATCATGGTGCTCAGAGCCCCATCCAGCCTGACCCTGAACAATGATGTCTGGTAACTTGCCTTAATTCTGCTGTCTAGTTGTTTCATCTTCCATTCAACACTTCTCAACTCATTCTTGACCGGTGGTATAAATTTCCTCTCTCTCCAGCATGGTCACAACTGGAGGGAGTAACCCAAGGTTGGACAAGGTGTATGCATTTCAAGTGCATTCAAGCTACACACCACTTCTGATTCAGCACAGGGAGCTGCACCCATGGCCAGTACTCACTTTGAGTCACTAAGGAATTAGAGCACAAGCTCTGCTTATGTTCCTCACCCTGGTTCCCGTTGGCCTTACAGAAAGGCAAGCTTTTGAACCAGGTGAGAAGATGCCACAGGACAGCTCATGGCTGCCACTAGCTGCCTCACACCTATTAAAAACTCTAGGGAAAACCATCCATCTCTGTTATCTAACATCCTCCTCCGAGCAGATGGAGAAAGCAGCAAGTCAAGCCACATCAGCTGAGCATTCAGAACTGGCAGTCTGGGTACATCACGCTGTCTCTGACAGATGGGATACCAGCACCTTTGCCTGCTAACTACAAAAAGAACAGAAGGATGTTAAGTTATCCCTTCCCCAAGACATGACAGGCTGGCAACAACATCTGCCCCCTTTTGCATCTCTGCAGGTAGCTCTGCAGCAGCCCAGGAACACCACCCTGCTCCACTGCTCTCCTGCCTCCCATGACCCAGGTTGCTCACCTTCTGCATGAGCTCTCTGCTGAGGACCAACACAGCAGCATGACACTGCCACGGCAGCTAAGATAAAGTCTTGCAGCACGCCATAAGGTTTAATAGCTCATCTTTTGAAAGTGAAGCCAATTCAGTGTTTCTAAAGGCTGCACAAAGGAGCTTCTCCAGGTGCCAACTGAACAGCTCGACAAATAACTGCAGCCCTTTCCCCAGCAGCATTTTCATACATGTTTAAAGAGTAGCCCATCTACTCATGGGATTTTCAACCGAAGAAACCATCTGTAGGGCTACCACTGCTAAGCCTTACAGCAGTAAGACTCTGCAAGATGTGCTTTTTGTTCCCAGTTGATGGCAGAACAATAAAATCAAGCCAATGCTGGAGATAACGTGGTGCACAAGCAGGGACAAGCTAGATAAACAAACTGAGCTCCATGGCAGGGAGGGCGTGTGATGCTGCATGGGAGCATTAGCTGCTTAAAGACTTACCTCACAGCTTCTACAAGCACTAATCGGGCTCAGCTCCAGCCCCACCGCTGGGCAGCAAGCAACCTGCCACCAGATCACTGCATCCCACCCAGAGCTTCATGTGCCACAGCAATGTGAGATGTTTGACCCTGATAAGGGGTCCAAAAAGGGATAGTGTTGTGTTGTACCCACAAACGACTCAGGTGTACTGAGAGGACAGCCATTGTGCTATGGGCAAGTGTCTCCTTCCTGCTCACACGGCCTCCTCCTGCAAAGCCAAGTGCTGCAGCTGGCAGGCTGCTGCTCCAGCACGATGAAATGGGAGAAGGTGACACCAGGCAGAGGGCTCCCTGCAGCCAGCGCATACGGCTTTTAACTGCTTCGTTTCATCTCACCTAAATGCTATGGGGAAGTCTGCTTATTGCACATCAAGGGAAGGGGGGGGTAAAGAAAGAAAAAAAAGCAAACAAACAAGATTTTTTTTTGCTCTAGGTCTTTCGATCTGCAACATGTTCTACCAGATTAAGCAAGAGACTTTGCAGATTGCCCAGGTGGACTCCGGCACGCCAGCTCCACCATAGGTTTCATTTCCGCAGCGGTGAGTAAGGTGATTATCCCTCCAGATGTACTTTGCACTCCCCTGCTTCAGGGATTTCAGGCTTGATCTTCCACACCTCTAGCAAAGATAATGTTATTTCTTGAATGAACTTGAAGAAAAGCAATTCAAGCTTTTGCCCTGGCAGCTTCCTGGAGCTTGGTTTTGAATAGTTCCCCTTATGAGGTGGGTCACTTCACTTATCCCACCGGGCTCCAGCCACCTCCTCCAGCCCTCTGAGGATGCCTGAGGGGCTCTGAGCTCACGGCAGGTGGCACAGCCAAGCACAAGAAGCCACAAGGAAATGAAGAATTCATTCCACGTAACGAAGCCTGACAGCATCAACAGACAAAGCTCCGACGAGTTCCCAAGCTGGGTGTAAATCAAAGCCTGTTAATCCTCCCCAAGTCCTCATTCACTGCCGCATACTAAGCATTAGCCTTTTTACAAGTGCAGATCTCCTGCAGCAGTTTTCAAGCATAGCTGTTAGCACACTGCACAGCAACAGCTTCTCCAGCTACTATTAATAAACCCGATGCTGCAGAGAAGCACAACTGTCCAAACAAGACGTCCATCAGCAACCTAGTTCACTCTTTGGCTGAGACTTCTCACCAGTATTTCCCTACAGCCGTGCTGAATCCACCTTAAAGAGGAATCAGCAGCACCCTGACACGCCAAGAAGCTTTGCCCGAGACGTAAGCAAAGACACGTCCCAAGCAAGCCAACTCATCCAGCAAGATCAGAAGGAATTTGCAAACAATTAAGGAATGCTTTGTACTTTGAGTCCTCGCAGACTTGCGTATGTCCAAGCGCAGCCGCCTCCAACGCCCATAGGCTGCCTCCATGCAACATCTCCTTTAGCGAAGAAAAGCATTAAGTCCTCTAATCCCTAATCCGCGGATCACTTTAAGGGAATCTCATGCCATCAGGGATATGTTCTCTGGTTACCCTCCTACTGTCATTAACTAATGTATTGCTCCTGGTCACCGGATCGCCAGTCGCAGGCCAAAACTCAGGTTGTTTAATATCTAACCAAGCGTGTGCTGGGTCATCCTTGTGATGTCACTAAAGCTAACCTAGCATAGCAAATAAAGACCTCAATACTTCCTCTCCCTATTGACTGCTTTTGTCTTCCTTCCTGCTCTGCAACTGCTGCAGATCACTGGCTCCACACACACTGTGCAGTCACACTGTGACTGCTGCGTTTCCAGCTGCCTGACCCCAGCACAAGGCCAGCAGCAGTGGGCATGGAGCAGGGCTGGATGGACACGCTGCTCAGCCCTGCTGCCTTTCTGCAGCTCCTTGGAGCACAAAGCCCCACAGCAGTGCCAGGACCCCACGTCTCAATGCTGAGATCTTGCATCTTGACAGCCGTGCTCCGGAGGGAGGAGCAGGGCCTCTTGCTTCAAAGAAGAAATGCCTTTAGAGCAGAAGTGGAAGTCTTTTTGTCAGCGTTTTCCATAGTTTTCAGATGGCAGGAGGGAGCCTGTTCATTAGCTGAAGCAGACAGGGAGGAACACACAAGAGAAAGCTGAATTAGCAGCACTGGCTGTGAAGGAGACAATACTACATGAAACACACTGCTTCTGGGTTTCCATCCTTCCCTTTTTCTACTTGCCCTGGGCTGAGTGCAGGTTATGAAGCCTCCCATATGCTGCTGAATGGCCCAGCTTGCTGCACAGCACAGGGACAGGAGGTGATGTGGGTCCCAGGAGGGTCCCTTCCCTCAGTGACCCAGGAGGTCACTGCCTGCTCAGGACAGCCCAGCTGGCTCAAGCAATGCAGTGCTCCACAGGGCTGGGTGCCCAGAAAGCCATTTTATGTCTGCAAGGGAAGGAGATCCCACAGCTGCAATGATGAGGAGCCGCAGAGGCAGCAGCACAGCATTTTATCTCACCACTGCCAGCACGAAGGCACTCATGGCCATTTATCTGCACAACCTTAAGACGAGATGGAGGTTGCACAGGCTGAAAGACAAACACTGTATCTTCACCAGTACAGCCACCGATTCACAGCCGCTTCCCCTTCATCACTGCAGGCTCTACAACTGGTTTCCAGCTATCGCCTTCCAGCACAGCAGCCACTGGTAGCAGAAACTGATGAGTTCAATGTCTACTGTTTTAAATGGAATTTTTCTTCATTTTTTTTTTTTCAGATTGCTATTTGTCTGCAGTCTCATTAATCTATCAGAAGGGACAGAGGCTTCAGCCAAGGACACACTAGGTTATTTACCTTCCCAATCCAAGAGAAAAAGAACTAAAGAAGGGCTGGACAGCAAAGGGAAAAGGTCCCCAACCAGTTAGCACAAAAATGCTCCCTAACAGCATTGCTTCATAAGAAGCCATCTTGTGATGCAGAACATTAAGGTGCAGAGGAGTGCCTGGAAGCATCAAGGTGCATCAGCTGCGCAGAGATGGCTGCAGCCCTGCATCGCAGCTTGGTGGTGAAGCAGAAGATGGTGCCTGTATCTCATCAAGGCTGACAATGAAGAAATGCTTGGGGAGGCAAATGCTGCTGTTCTGTGCTTTGTCCTGCAGTTATTCCACTGTGTGTTTCTCATTGGCGGTCACCAGTCAGGAGGTGGAGGCGGGCAGAAAAGCATGAGCTCAGACAAAGCCACCTCCCAGGCAGCAGCTGGTTCCTCCAGCATGGGGAAGCAGATAGAAAACCTTGGGGTTTTGTTCTTTCCTTCAGTATGTACCACTGCCTACAATCTTAATGCATTCATCCCTTTACTTGACATAAAACTGCTTAGAATGGAAGCTGAAGATCTTTGCTGTGGAGTCCATGTGTCACACTGCCAGCTTTGTTCCTGTCCACAAACCCGCTCTCCTCTCCCCTCCACAGCCCTACAGCTGCACCATGAGGCAACGCTGCTCCTTTTATCCTCAAGTCAGAGCCAGTAGGGGATCAGTTCCAAACTCTGAGCTGCAGCTAAAAGTACGTATCAATCAAAATGGAAAATGTGATGAGCACATCTCATCTTTCCTGATGACTGTTGGAGTAAAGATTCGGTCAGTGCTTCATCCCACCCCACCTGCAGAGCCCCCCAAAACACAGGTAGACTGGAATAGACCAAGCACAAGGAAGCATCAGTTCTGCAGAGAACTGTCACAGTTCTGACCAGGCTCCCACTATGGGCATTTTGTGCTTGCACTTACAGACCCACAGAACCATTCAGCTCAGAAAAGATCCCCAAGTCCAACCCCAACCTACGCCACCACATTCCTCACTGCCACATCCCCTGCTCTGGAACACCTCAATGGATGGGGACCCCCCCACCTCCCTGCATCACTGCTCTTTCTGACAATAAATGTTTCCTAACATTCAACCTGAACCTCCCCAGGCACAATTTACACCCACTTGTGAGCTTAAGCCCAGCCCAGTACTTTGGGGGGAGGCAGGAGAGCAGCTTGCTGGTACAGCAGGAACACTCAGCTCAGACCTGTGCACACCAACACTCTCCTCCATCTCAGATGGAATCACACTGTTTTCAGCACATCGGAACCATCAGGCTGCTCCTGCTCCATCCCCCTGGTTTGAGGCTCTGGAAAGCTGAGTACTAACAGCTAGACCAAGCCAGGCAATTAGAACGACTTCAATTTAAGTAATCCAGCAGTACATGCTGAAGAAGGGAGAGAGCAGAAGATAGAAAAGATGGGGATCCTCACATTATGGAAAGATCTTCCTGCTACCAGCAAGAGAAGGTAAAGGAACATGCTTGCTCCCCATCACAATGAGTCCCATATGGGTGGTGCAATCCATTACCTGCTGGCAGGAAGCAGGGCAGGCAGGAGCAGAGCACTGCCTGTACAGCCCTCCCTTGTCTTGCAGGCACCACCCAGCCACTCATGAGGACGGGTAAGGGGATGCCAAATGACATCATCCGGTTCAGATGAGACAAGCCAAGAATAGAGCACTTCAGCTCCAGAGGTCCCTGAGTTTTAAATTCAGAAGAAGAAAGAACAAGCAAAACAACTGCCATCAACCTTTCTGCACTTCCAGGGCTACCACCACACGACAGCCCTGCTGGCCAAGCCCCAAACACCAAAGGGCTCTTGGAGAGCACTGCCCAATAGCTTTACAGTCTTCATGCACCTATAGTATTTGCAGAGGGCCCTGCAGCTACAGCCAGCATCACAGCCTCCATCATTGATTTCCAAGAGCATATTCTGCTCCAACCACATCTAGCAGTTGTGCTTGATCCAAAATGGTCATCAATAAAGCTTGGCAACAAAGACAAACATAAAGAGAAACTTTAAAAGCTCGGGCTGCTGAAGACTGGTCAGCGAGCACAATTAATGCGTGCAATGCCCTGCTGAACTTGTACAGGGCATGGTGCTACCTGCACACAGCTCACCACAACCTCCTGAGATGCTGCTATTCAACCAAAGCCAACACAGCCCACAGATCATTGCCAGGACAGCAGGCTGTGATCAGAGCCATCCCTTTGACCCCAGTGCCCTCCACAAGGGGCACATCCTGCTCCCACCACACATGCTCTGCAGCATGGCTGAGATTTCTCTGGATGCCTCAAGAGAACCTTGCTGAACTGCCTGGGCAGCTCAGAATGTCACCTGTCCAGGCCTAGAGCACAGAAAGCTTGGGCCATGGGAGAGAGCAGAAGGAAGAGCAGTGCCCACCTGAGACACTTCTTCAGGCCCCCAATGAACCCTTCACGATGCAGCAAAAGAAGCAACTCTTTGTTAGATAGCAGCACACTCCCCATCTCTGTGCTGGAAATGGTTACATCGAAGCTTTCTACCACTCTCCAGAAGCTGCAAAGGGAGTTCACACTCCCTCCTTTGCACCTGCCTTCCTGGATGGGTCACTTAGCACTCCTCCACGAGCTGTCTTCCCACCTCACCCTTCTCCTCCTGCTTCCAGGACTTGCAGGATGACAGCTGGTGAGCAGCCACGGCAGAAACACACATTACTTTTGTCCTGTGGTTCTCCACCCTTGATCTCCTCCTCCGCCCACAACGGTCACTCACTGCACCAAGGCACGCTGTGCACAGAACATGCTGCTGCCCAGGCTCCATCTCCAGCACTCACTCCTCCACACCCAGCAGCTGATGCTCTGCACATCAGAGGGCACATCTTGGGTCCCCAGAGCCACACAACCACACGCTCCTCTTGCAGGGGACCTTCAGGTGGGCTGAAGGATTCTGAACACAGCCCCACCATTACACCGTATCTAAATGCAATGTGATAATCCTCTCCCTGTTCGTTTTCATTGACTCCTTTCCTACAAACGTTACACCATGTACCTTCTGTGCTCACCTGCGTGCTGCCCACAAAGGAGACAAGAGCCACGGGGGTCCCAGCATAAGGACAGCAAAACTATTAGCAGAGCCAAAGCCAAAAAGGCTTTAACCAAGGGCGTTATGGGCAGCACCATGCAGAAGGAAGATGGTGGCACTGCTGGCAGCCCATGAGCCAGTGGCATGCTTGGCAGCCTGGCACAGCCACTGCCCTGGGGACCTGCAGGGACTAGGAGCAGCCCAGACACACTACAGGGCTGATCTCATCCCTGCATGCAGGGCACATAAGGGACGTGGTCAAGGTCGCACACGTGCAAGGCCAGTGCATGGTCCAGCAACATCTCCCTCTGATCTCTGGCACTTAGAGCTACCACCTGTAGCTAAAATGTACACAGGAGAAACTACTGTGAGCCAGCCCATGGCTGCAGCAAGAGGCATTTGGTGATTTAGCAGACAATGAGAGCCCCAGCATACTGCTCTCTGTATATAAAAGCATCACAAACAGCCATTCAGCAACAAAGCAGCTAAACAGCAGGGCTGGATGCTGCGCAGTGACCTACCAGGTAACCACAACCTCAACAATGAGATCAAGCTGCGGAAAAATCAACCTCTAATGCAGATAATGACCACACCTGGCACAAGGGAAGCAGCTCAGCACCGTGCCCAGGAAGCAAGCAGACAGCAAGCTCCTGGTGCAGGGAATGCAGGCACAGGGAATGCAGGCATCACTGCGCTGCTCCCAGGAGGACGTGAGGCAGCCCTGCTCCTGCATTACCTTGGCTGGATGCAGCCTGCATGCTCTCTGCTACCACCTGGGTGCAATGCAGCTCGCAGCAGCGCATATGACATCACCGTGCGTTGCTACGGAAATGAGTGCGAGGTCACAAGCCTGCTGTACACCCAGAGCTGGGGGATGGGTAGGATCAGGGATAACCAAGTGTGACATGCCCAGTGCCGTGGGACCGAGATGGAGTTTGGGCAGCGTTGCACAGAAATGAGGAACAAAGCTCTCTGTCTTTTGTCTGCTGGGGCGGGAGGTGGTGGCGCTCCCGCTGGGAGTCATTTTCTTAGGGCCAAACAACGTGGAGACTGATAAGCAGCATTAAAACCCGGTTACTGTTTCACCAGGGCCGGGGAGGACTAAAAGGAAAAAATGCAAATATAATCTCTAACAACAACGTCGGGTTAGCGGCAGATCCCTGGTAAGCAAGCTAGGGAAACACATAGGGCAGAAATATGGCCACGAGCTCCACTGTTAAATCCGTGGGCATATCCCTGCCGGCTTTGTGCTAATGGCCGCGCCATCCATGTGCAGAGAGCTGCCGGGGCTGCTCACACAGCAGGCTCTGCCTTAAAATGGATAGATGCCGCCATCGGAAAATAGTATAAAATCCATAGGGCAGCAGTGGAATAGCCCGGCTGGTCTCATATGCTATTATCTGGTTTCGATTATCCATATTTCATTGCTTGAAAAGAGATCTCCTCCCTCCCCTCTCTGGGGCTGTGATGATTTTGTCTGCTTGATAAATGCAAGGTTATTGTCAAAATGGTGCAACACAGCCCACAGGGCTGCATCCAGCAGACTGCGACACTCCTAGATCAGCATTCCCTCCTCATCAGCAAGGGAGGACACCCCAGCTCCTCTGAAAGGTTCAGACCTGACTAAGGAGACAAACATAAAGCACAGTTTTCCCCTTTAAAGCACCCCCTCCCTCCCTCCACCCAGTCTAGCCTCTCTGCAATATGACAAATGCAGAATCTTCTGGAATGACTTGATCCTGCCTCCCACGATTGCTTTGTTTGCAAGATCAGATCAGAGATATGGGGTGGTTTTGTTGTTTCTTTTTTTTCCCCCCTTCTTCTTCTTTTTTACTTCTTATATTGTCAAAATGTCAGCATTGAAGGGGAGCGTTCAGTGTCACAAATCAGATCAGCCTGCTATATGCAGAGTCTTTATTTTAAGAGCGTGAAATGAATACAACATGACTCAATTCATAAATCTCGAAACAAGTGCAGCAAAAAATATAGGGAATAAATCAGAGCCCTGGCAGCTCAAAGCTCAGCTCTATGGGGTCAGGGGCACAGCAGCCGCACCGGGGAAGGGATGAACGGCAGCACGGGGGCAAATGGGGCAGCAAAGCCCCACAGCCTCACCCCATAGGGCTGGGAGAGGGGGAAGCACGGGCAGTGCCGCACCCCACGGGTGGCTCCTGCAGTAGGACATGGGCACGGCAAAGGGGGCAGGCAAAGGGGCAATGGAATGGGGGTCAGGGGACATGGATTAAGCCAAGGTGTAAGAGTTTGTGCACAGCACAATGGGTGGAGCACAGGATGGGGTTTGGGGACACAGACGGGGGCTGGGGACAGGGTTTGGGGCAGAGATGACACAAATGGGGCACGGTACCATAGAGGGGGTAAGGGATGGGGGATACAGCAAGGGATAAGAGAACACAGATGGGGCACAGCACAGAGCGGGAGACTAAAGGGATGGGGTGGGGGATGGGAAACATAGACCGGGCTAAGGATGGGGATCAGGGCAAGGGGGGAAGGGGGGACACAAATGGGGCATCCCATAGCGGATGGGGAAGGAAAAGGGACACAGATACGGCACAGTATGTGATGGAAGAGGCGGGGAAGTGGACGCACAGATGAGGCACAGCACAGAACGGAGGGGACAGAGAGCGGGGGACACGGAGCGGGCGGGGATAGAGGGCACGCGTAGGGCGCAGCACCGGGACGGACACGCGGACGGGACGGGACGGGCGGGGGGGGCGGAGGACGGGGATCGGGGCGGCGGGCACAGCGCGGAGCTCCGGGCTCAGGGCCCGCAGGCAGCACCGCCCCGGGCACCGGCACGGCCCGGCCCGACCCCGAGCGCGGAGAGACGGCGGGGAACGGAGGAGCGGGGGGGGGATGGGGAACGGATACTCACGTTCTTCATGGCGGCCGCCATGTCGTCGTAGCGCTCGGCTTGCTCGGCCAGCCGGGCCTTCTGCACCAGCTGCTCGCGGTCCACCATCTTCGCGGGGCCGGGAGGGGAAAGGGCGCGGAGGCTGCGGGCTGCGGGAGGAGGAGGAGGAGAGAGGAGGAGGAGGAAGGAGGAGGCGGCGGCTCCTGGCGCTGCTGCGGCGGTGACGGCGGTGGCGGCGGCTGCACCCGGAGCTGTGCGCGCGCCGCGGGCCACCACAACCCCCCTGCGGCCCCGCCCCGCCCCGCCCCGAGCCGCCCCGCCCACCCCCCGCGCGGGGCACGCCGGGATTCGTAGTCCTCCCCCTAGCGGCCCTCCGCGCGCCGCCTCCCCTCTCGGGACTCCATTTCCCAGCGCGCCCCGCGCGGAGCCGCGGCCCCTCCCGCCGCTCGCCACAAGATGGCCTCCCCCCGGGCCGCCCCCCCCGAGGCCCGCCCTGCCGGCAGCGGCGCCCCGCTGCTGATTCACCGCCCGCAGCGCCCTCAGCCCGCGCGGCGCCTCAGCGCGGCACAAAGAGGCCGCAGCCGCGTTCCCCAACGTCCGACCCCTCCACAAACCGAGCAGAAAGGCCGAAGGACAAAGCGGCCCTTCCAGCGCCGCCCTCTGTGGAGATGTGACCGCCGTCCACTCAGACGCGGCCTCCATCCACACAGCCATGGCTACCGGCCTCCATCCATCCACACAGCCATGGCTACCAGCCTCCATCCATCCACACAGCCATGGCTACCAGCCTCCATCCATCCCCACAGCCATGGCTACCAGCCTCCATCCATCCACACAGCCATGGCTACCGGCCTCCATCCCCACAGCCATGGCTACCGCGCGGCCGATGCCCACCCCATTGCTGATCCCTGGGCCTGCAGCTTTCCCTTGGCGCTGGGAGCCCTCATGGGCCTGTGGTGAGGTGGTCTGGGCTGAAAGCCCCCATAGAGCCACGCTGCTGTTTAGCACGGTGTTTAGCACATCCATCTCTGTCGGATAATGGCACATCCGTCCTCCTTGCTCCATCACCAGGAGTGAAAAGCAGAAGCAAAGAAGGTATTTCAGGTCGTTCACAAACACCATCTGGGCCCAGCAGGGCTGCCCACCACCACGGGCTCAGGTCTGCAGGCTGGACCTGGGGGAGCACCGTGTGTATGGAAGGCTGGTTCTGCACATGGATCCTTGGGCTGGTTTTGCACATGGATCCCTGGGCTGGTTCTGCACATGGATCCCTGGGCTGGTTCTGCACATGGATCCCTGGGCTGGTTTTGCACATGGATCCCTGGGCTGGTTTTGCACATGGATCCCTGGGCTGGTTCTGCACATGGATCCCTGGGCCTCGTGGAACTCAGTGCCTCCCCACGTGATGCTCCTGCAGGAAGGCACACAATTGCAACTGGCCCTGCTGGTCACTGCTATCCTATTGATGGGGGCTGTGTGTTTGGCTCAGGTTGAGAGAGTGCTGATGTATTCCTGGCCGTGCACTGCAGCGCTCGGTGCTTTTCACTACATGGACGACGTTCTTCCCCACCTCAGGTCAGGATGCAATATCCATCACGCTGTAAATCCTTCAGGGTGGCCATAATATGGAGCTGCAGTCTGTGCCTCTGCAGCATTCCCGGTGCACCATCCCAGCAGGGGAACTCACAGAGACCCAGAGGATGTGGGTCTGTCCTGCAGATGTCCCTGAAAAACCCAATAACCCTCATTCCACCTGCAGCTTTAAAATAGCTCTGGAGCACTTGGATGTGCCACTTTGTTAATTCCCATGGCCTGGAAGACAAGTCCTCCTCCTCACGTTCTCTTCCCTTCCCTGCTATGTGCTGCAAATGCCTTCTGACACTGCAAGGGAAGGCAGTAAATCCTCTCTGACTCGAAGACTCACTGCGGGCTGCTCCAAAAAGTTATCCTGAGCTCAGCCCTGCTGAATGCGGGGCCATAGGGATGGTGGCAATTGTGAATTGGGACTGGCTCTGAACAGCTGGGGCAGGGCCTGCGGTGATGTAGGATACCCCATGGAGGCAGAAAGGAAGCGGGGACACAGAGCTCGGGGTCGGAGGGATGGGAAGGAGGTGGGGTGGCTGGAGGTGGATGGAGGTAGAGGTGAAGGTGAGGATGGAAAATGGAGGTGGAGGACGATGGGGACCCACGGGGTGTAGGAGCAGCCCCAGACCCTGCGGGGATGCAGGGACCCAGCTGGCACACCGGATCCCCGCAGGGCATTAATAATTAAGCAGGCACACGGGGCTCGGATGTCAGCTCTTATTTAAGGAGTCGATATAAATACCTCCCAGACAGCGCTTATGGAGCACCTAAAAAAAGCCCTGCCTGTCTCAGTCCCTCCAGAAGCACCTCGAGCTCTGCAGGGCCGGTGGGCAGCACAGGGCAGGGTGAACTGCAGCCCCCAGGGCATTGCCTGAGAGGTGGCAGCACCTGGGGACGATCCCCCACCCGTGCCTCAGTTTCCCTTCATCATGCAGACCCGCTTTTGTCTTGCCAGGAGGCGTTGCCATCACGTGATGCAGGGCTGCAGTCTGGGTTAGGGTTAGGGGACACACTGCCAGAGCACCACCATCCCTCTGCTCACACAGGGGCCACCTCTCCTGCAGCACTGCAGATGTCCCCGTGCAGTGGGGGCTGGGGGACCTGTGGGGGTCCCAGAGCTGCCCCATCCGTATCGGTGGAGAGGGCCAGGCTGACACATGGGAGCACAGGGACAGACAGGACCCAGGGTGTAGCTGGACTCCCATCACTCCCACGGCATCCCCCCATGGGCATCGCCCCATCCTCCCTCCCCTCCTTCCCCTGCACGCTGTGGGCTGGGGAAGGACGGGGCTGTCACATCCGTCCCCATCCGAGGCTGCAGGCGAGCTGCTTGCTGCAGTCTGGCTGCGCGGCTCTGCAGCGTGACTCAGCACAGCCTCACCCCGCAGCCGGCCCTACGCCCCACATCATGGGGGGCACACACACCCCATCTTGGTGGTACCCTCCCCATCGCCTGCCCCACATCCCCCCCCCCAAGAGCAGCACTGCTCCCCTTGCTGCAGCTCTCAGCCTCTCGCAGGCTTTAGGAGAAAGGATTTTTTACACGTATTGTTGTTTTATTTCCCACTGTGGGGGGATGGGAGTGAAAGATGCTGGAGGCGCATGGGAAAACATGGGGATTTTTAAAGCATTGGGGGGTTGGTTGCCCAGTTTGGTGTCTCGTGGGCACAATGTGTTTCCCCTCTTTCCATGACCCTGTGTGGGGGAGGGGGATGAGTGATCCCATGTCCCCACGCACAGAGCCCCACTGCAGGGCAGGAGCTGTGCTGCAGGGCTGTGATGGCCGCACGTGGGGACAAAGCACAATGCAGAGAGGAGAGAGCCCGGCCTGACCCTGACAGCAGCTGTCAGCCGCAGGGAGAGCCTGGCGGGTGTCCCTGGTGAAGGTGACAAAAGGGGACAGCCTGCTGGGGACAAGGACAGCGGCTCGGAGCGGCTGATCCTGCCCGGGTTGAGCGGGGCGTGCAGCCAGCCCCAGAGCTGAGCCAAAATAGGGGCTGCTGCGTGGGGTCAGGAGGGGAGCGTGGTGGGACTGGGCAGGTTGTTGCCGTGCATCTCCCCGAGGGGAGGTGATGATGGTGTGGGCTGTAGGACGGCTGCGAGCCGGATTTTGCCGGCGCTCGGCAGCCCACGTGGGACTGCTGTGCCATGGGGGAGAGAACAAATCAAACAACTGCGAGAGAAAGGATGATGGATGGGATCTGCGAACGTGGGAGGGAGTCCGTAGGGCGGCGGGGAGGGGGAGCAGCACCGACCTCGTGCAGCCCCCCACCAAGTGCAGGGGGTGCAGCCTCCCCGCAGCCCCCCCCCCCCCTTGGCCGCTCTGCCTTCAGCAGCGTGCTAATTGCACCGGTGACTTTGCAGATCCCAAAATAGCAGCTGGCTGCGCCGAGCTGACGTCACCGTGAGACGTGGGGAAGGAGGACAACGGCACGGGCTGGGGGCCCAACCAGGAGCACAGCGATGCCTGCAGCCCACACCCACCCCACAGCAGCCGTGCAGTGCTGCTTGTCCCCTTGTCCCCCTGCCATGAGGGTACAGCCACTGCTGGGGGAAGGCAGGCGGTGCAATGGGGCAAGAGTGCAGGCCAAGGTGACCCAGGGGGTGCTGGGATGCTCGCTGGGCCCCGCTGTGACTCACCCCAGCTCCTCTGGTTATAGGTGCACAGATTGCCTTTGGGAGGCGTGGGGGCACCTTGGTGCCGTGCATCCACCTCTCTGTGAGGGCAGCGCATCCTCCACTTCATGCAGCACTCAAAGAGGCCTTGTGCTGGTTCCCAACTGGACCCCGTCCCTCCCAGCAGCACCCTGAGCAGAGATCCCAATAGCAGCCCCACTCAGCATCCCTGCCCCAGGACCCCATCATCTCCATCCCCACCCCAGGCTGTTCCCAGCCTCTTGCAGCTCTCGAGGTGCCCCCATTCCCAGCAAGGAATTATTCTGGAACGCGGCAAAATAATTAAAGCCTCCTCCATTTCCCCTTGCTCATTTGTGCTCCTTCAGCCTGGATTAATGGGTCTCCTCTCCACCAGCGCAGACTCATTCCTTATTCCTAATAGGCCATAAATCCAAGCCCCAAAATAACCCCAGCTTTTCGCCGGGGCCTCGTGAAATATTCATTCTCTGCCCCCACCGGCCTCGGTGCTGTCCCCTCTCTGGGGATGGAGGGAGGAACCAATCGATGGCATCGACCCATGCGGAGCCGCAGCTGCTGCAGGCTGGGGGGGGGGGGGGGGGAGGGAAAAGCAGCTGATGCAGCAGGAAGGGAGGAAGGAGCCCTCTGTCCCTGTGGATGCTGCTGGGGGGCAAACCGAGGGCACCCCCGTTGTCGTCCCCCAGCTGGCGTGGCTGCGTCCCTCCTGCTGTCACCCAGCTGTCCTGTATGGGGACAGGAGGGAGGGGATAAGCATCCAGACCTTGCAGCCCATCGTGCTGCTGCGGGAAACGCTTCCGTGCCTCAGTTTCCCCACTGCAGTGAGAGCAGCGTGCAGTGCAGCAGGGCACATTGCAGCTCTTAACATGTCACAGGGACTCGGATGCAGATTCACTTCCAGGCCGGGGCTGCAGCCCCCCTGCCCACCTCCACCCCCCCACAGAAGGACCCTCCTGCTGCCCCCACCCTCAGCAAACAGCGCTGCTGAATTTACGGCTGTCAGCACTGCAGCTGCACACCAGCAACCCGCCCACTCCAGCAGCAAACCCGCAGCCTGCGGGGCTGCCAAAGAGCCGGGAGCAGAGCCAGAGCCAGCCCTGCTCCCCACGGCCAGAAGGATCCGAGCACGGCGTAAAGCAGCGCTGCTCCAGCCATGGATCTGCTCTCAGTGAGCCTCAGAGCTGGGGATGCGGACAGAAACACGCCTGAAAAGGGGGGTTATTTATTCACAAAACAACACCCCCCAAAAAAAAACACCATGTAAGAAACCTGTTATAAACAAAAGAATCGTACAAATAGAGAAACGGGAGGGGGGAGACCCTGGAACCCTCGGTGTGAAGCAAACCCTTCCTTAAGCAGACCCGAAGGGGTGATTCTCCTGCTCAGGTGGAAACAGCGCTGCATCACAGCATGCTGCAGAGCAGAGCAGCCCGTTGTTGCAGAGCAGAGCAGCTCCCGCTGCAGAGGAGCCATGCATGCACCTCCATGCGCTCTGCAGGGACAAAGAAGCTTTGCTGCAAAGAGCTGCTGGCTGCAGGCTGTGGGTGGCTGCATGGGCCCCATCCTGCCCTGTTCCCCAACTTTCTGTGGCTGCACTTGCAGGAGAAGCAGGAGCAGAGGAGGCAATGTGGGCACGATGGGAATTAATGGGAGCTGCAGGACTGGGCTGCAAGCAGCGGGGATGCAAAGCCCGTATTTGTTCCTCATTGCTCATACTTGGATTAAGGGGGTTTTGCAAAGCAAATTGTAGGAGGGCAGCAACACACTGCAGAGCAGCTGGAACGTTCTGGTTTGCATTCAGCCCAGTTTTACATTTCTCAGGTATAATCTCCAGTCAGTTTCACAGCAGCAAATCCATTTTTTCTCCCCTCATCTCTACAATGAAATGGCTGAAACCAACTGGATTTCACACACACAAACTGCTGCTTTGTTTTTCTCTCCAGCAGGCATTCGTCCCTCCCGTCCCACCTCCCACCCCCCCTCTCTATGAGCCCCCCACCCCCCATCCCATCCTCATACCCAGGAGGGTCCCTGCAGGCGGGTGGTCATAGGAGGCTGCAGACCACGCCGGCATCCTCCGAGTGGTCGCAGTTGTGCACGTCCCAGCGGATGTGTGAGCAGTGCAGCAGGGAGGGCTCGCTGCCCTTGCACTTGAGGTTGTCCAGGAAGATGTAACCGGTGCCGGGGCCGTAATATGCTTCCCCCCAGGCCGCCATGGCTTGCCCACAGCCCAGCTGCCGACACACCACCTTGGCGTCCCGCAGGTCCCAGGCGTCGTCGCACACCGTGCCCCACTGGGACAGGTAGAACATCTCCACGCGGCCCTCGCACTGATGGCTGCCGTTCACCAGGCGCAAGAACCCTGTGATGGGACATTGGGATGGGGTGGAGGAGAATGGGCTCATCACAGCCGGGCTGGGCCGGGGGCAGCCTTGCTTCTCCCAGCTGCATCCAAACCACCTCTGTGCCAGCGCCCATAGGATGCTCACCATCCTCCAGATGGGTCGGGGCCGACGTGGTGGTGGCAACAGTGGCTTCTTGGAAGTGGATTCCTGAGTCATCAGCACCTGGTGCAGCAGGGAAGGCGGGGGGAGATGATTCAGGGCCAGCCTGTGCTCCCCAGGAGCAGCTCAGAGTCCCCCTGCATGTGGCACAAGGCTGGCAGGGGAAAGAGCATCCCAAAGTGGAAGGGACCCACGGGGCTCACAGGACCATAGAACCACAGTCACTGAGGCTGGAAGAGACCTTCAAGATCCCCACGTCCAACCCCAGCCCACCCCACCATGCCCACATCCCCACGGCTCTGAACACCTCCAGGGATGGTGACGTGCCCTGGGCAGCTGTGCACTGCAGCACTGCTCTTTGGAGATGAAATTCTTCCTAATATCCAACCTGAGATCACTGAGTCCAACCCATGGCTCTAACAGGGCACCCTCTGTGTGTGTCCACCAGGTCCCTGAGCTCAGGGCTGTGCCCACTGTGGGACAACCGGTGCTGCAGAACCTTTCCCTAACCTTGGTGACCCGGGCCAGCAATACCGTCCTCCTGGCACCGCACTGCAGTCCTACATCACCCAGCGGCACGGCCGGGCGTGGCGATGCTCAGGGCACGCACCTCGGCACACGACGCCCGCATCCTCGTGATGGCCGCAGTTGTGTTGCCCCCAGCCCAGGTGGAAGCAGTCGGCCAGGCGCTCTTCGTGCCCGTCGCACCCCACGTTATCCAGCAGCACCGGCCCGCTGCCGTACCCGAAGGAACCCAGCACGGTGGCGGACACGGCGGGCCCGCAGCCCAGCTGCCGGCAAACCACCTGCGCGTCGGGGAAGTCCCAGTCGTCGTCGCACACCGTGCCCCACGTCCCGCCGTGCCGCACCTCCACCCGACCGCGGCAGCTCCCGTTGCCGTTCGCCAACCTCACGCCGCCACCTGCGGGTGGGCGCCCGCACAGCCACTGCGGGAATGGGGGGGGGGGGAGGGGAAGGGGGAAAAGGGGAGGGGGGCGGCTGGGGAAACCCCTGGGAGGGTGGGGAGAGACTTAGGGATGAAGGAGGGAGCGCCGCGTGGATGTGAGGATGGGAGGATACGGGGAGGTCCCCATAGGGATCCCATGGTAGCGGGGAGCCCTTTGGAGACATGGGAGGAGCCGCGGAAATGAGGGAGGTAACCCGACGGGTGAGGGGTAAAGTCACTGCGAGGAGGAGGGGAGTCCTTGAGGAGATGGGGAGAGCCCTGGGGATGAGAAGGAACAGCTCTGGGCAGGGGGTGGAGGACTTGGGAGGATGGGGGAAGGATGGGGAGACCCTGTGAGGAGCCCTGAGGGGATGAAAGGAGACTCGTAGGGAGGTTGGGGAGCCCCGGGAATGAGGGAGGTACCCAAATAGGTACAGGGTGACGTTCCTGGGGGTACAAGGAGAGAATGGGGAGATGGGGGAGACCCTGGGAGAGCTGGACACACACGTGGGGTGATCCTGGGTGATCCCCAGCCCTGAGGTGGGTGGGATAAGCCCTGGGTGATGTTCCCAGGATGGGACAGGAGCACCTCGGGCTGGGGGCCAGGCCTGATTAGCAGCAGCCACGTGCTTACTTTCCATCTCGGCAGTGATGAGCACAGTGGTGACCACCTCGGTCGCTGGTGAGGGCTGCTCAGGGCTGTCTGTCACTGCTGAGACATGGGGACACAAGGGCTCGGTGTCTGGCCCCAGCACCCACCGCCCCTGCTCTGAGCCACGGTGATCCCATGGCAAAATCCCTTGGTGGTGAGGAAGAGGTTCCCTGGGACTTGCCATAGGAAAGGTCACCCAAGAGAGCTCCAAAGCCTCCCCGAGGTGCACTTGGACTTTTGTGGTGGCTGCCCCATGGGAAGGGACAGCCCAGACAGCCCAGACAGCTGCTGGTCCCCAGAGCCCTCCCTGCTGTGGCACTGGCTGCTGCCAACACCGTACCTGTGGCTGTGGCAGTGAGCATCTCTTCATAGTCCAGGGCCACGGAGGTGGTGAAGGATGTGATGGTGGATGTGTCCAGACCTGCAGGGACACAGAAGGACGGGGTGACAGGCAGGAAGAAGCTGCAAAGCACACAACCCTCTAGTTGTGACCCCAGGATGCAGAGTGGAGTGGTGTGAGGAAAGAGATGGAGATGATGGAGGAGATGGTGATTGACGGACATGGAGATGGAGATGATGGGCCTCCTTCATCCTTACTGCCCACATCCTGTGAACAGAAATTCTCCAGCTCCACAAAAGTGCTCTTTGGAAGCTTGATACATCAGATATTCAGCAGCTGTGCCGAGCAGCAGGAGCACAGCAGAGGCAGGGGGTGAGCAGCCAGCCTCAACACCAGCCCCAGAGCTGGACCCCCCACGTCCTCCCCACCTGATGGGCACTGAGAGCTGCCACCCAGCTCACCAGCAGACAGCGGCAGGGCTGGGCAGTGCAGCGAAGGGGCTCCGTGCCCAGCCCTGGCTCCGCTCCCTCCCTCCCATCCTGGCCATGCAGGCTGTTTCCATGCCAGGACGTCCCATCCTCGTGCCCCATTACCCATGCAGATCACCCCGGCATCCTCGTGGTGGCCGCAGTTGTGGATGCCCCAGCCGAGGCTATAGCAGGCGGAGAGGATGGGCTCGCTGCCCTCGCAGTTGACGTTGTCCAGCAGGATGTGCCCCGTTCCATAGCCAAAATAAGCATTGCTTTTGTACTCCAGAGCCTGGCCGCAGCCCACCTGCTTGCAGACCACGCTGGCGTCGCTCAGCCCCCAGTCATCATCACACACTGTGCCCCAGCTGCCCTGGTAGAAGATCTCCACGCGGCCCTGGCAGGCGTCCGCCCCGCTCACCAGCCGGATGCGGCCGTCACCTGGAGGGTGACAACATGGGGAACAAATGTCTTGCTGTCCCTTCAAGGTCACCAGCCCACATTGGTGGGATCTGGATGTGCTTATGGTGGTGAAACTGCCCAAGTTCCTGGAAGAGGATCTGCTTTAGGGCAGCCTGCTACAGCAGGATGGTGAGATGATGGGTGATAGGACATAGGTGATAGGACATGGGTGCTGCTTTCTGCTCGCCCCTTGCAGAGTTCCCAGCCAGGTCAGGCCATGAGCAGCTCACCTTCCCCATTCTGCACCGAGGCCGTGGCAGTCCTGCTGGTCGGTCCTTCGCTTGCTGATGTGGGGGAGAGCTCTAGAAAGGGAATGAGAGATAGCATCAATTTCTGCCTGCAGAAACCCTCCCAGAAGCGAGCTGCAGCCAGGAACCCTGCTGTGACTATATGCTTCATACAAACAGTAATACTCTGCCGGAGGGAACCAAGCCTTATTACCATTGCAGACGACAGCCACGTCCTCATAGTGGTAGCAGTTGTGGATGCCCCAGCCGTGGCTCCAGCACTCGCTCAGTGCCGCCTCCTGGCCCTTGCAGTCCACGTTGTCCAAGAAGATGGGCCCCCTCCCCTGGCCGAAAGTCATGGGTGCCGGCAGGGCGATGGCGTGCCCACAGCCCAGCTGGCGACACACCACGTTGGCGTCCACGATGTCCCAGTCGTCGTCGCACACTGTGCCCCAGGAGCCGTTGTACAGGATCTCCACGCGGCCCTGGCACCGGCTGGGCCCGTTGGCCAGGCGCAGCTCTGCAGGGACGGCCCAACACGGTGCTTCAGTGGGTGGCTGGGACGGCAGCACCCAACGCCCAATGGAACCACAACCTTTGGAGGCTCTGGGTCCGTCCTGCACCAAACCTCTGCTCCCCCAGCTCCCTGTGCAGCTGTGCCAATGCAGCATTGAGAAGAAATGTTTCCTAATATCCAACCTCAGCCTCCCCTGGTGCAACACAAGGCCGTCACCTCTCATCCTATTGCTGTTACCTGGGAGCAGAGGCCAAACCCCCCCTCACTATGACCATGTCTCAGTGAATACGGCCATAGACAGAAGTGGTGGCATAGAAATGCTTTCCCCAGCTGCTGGCAGTGCAGAGCGTGGTAAGAGCAGCCCTTAAGGGTTCTGTTTAGGGGAGGTGACAGCTAGCAGGGAGCAGCGAGGTTGTACTCGCCTGATCATAAGAACAATAAGGATAATAAAGAATCTCTATTTCCTTTCTGTAAAAGGCATTTCTTTCTGTAAAAGAGGGTCAGCTTTTTGTTGCTGCTCTTTGTTCAGAACCAACACGCTGCTTCTCTGACGCATTTTTCAGCTGCAACACCCAGAGGAGAGCGACTCAGAGTGAGGAATCTCACCTGGGAATGGTGGCGGGGCGGGCTCGGAGCTTCCTGAAACAGAGAAGGCAGGTTGGGTCTCATAGGACACAGTGAAGGAGGAGGTAGGAACAGGGGAGCTGCAGCTCCCCCAGATCCCTGGATGGAATGTGATAGAGAGGTGCCAGGAGTGGCCATTAGCAGCTTAATGAAACCAAGCTGCTCTCCTGGCACGCGCCGAGGAGTTGCTCGCTTCCAGACAGAAGCAGCCTTTCATTCCTGCCTCTCCTCTCCTCTCTGCCATTGTTTCGCTGCCAGCAGCTTGCATTATGAACACGGTGAGTGACAGCAGCAAGCCCTGGATGAATGGTCCTGCCTGCCACCAGAGCCTGCTGCTGGTTACTGATGGGAAACGCTGCTCTGGGCACCGCTCGATGCATTCGAAGTCCCTTCAGCAACACTGAAGAGGGGAGGGCTGCAGGGGCTGCACGTCCTGCAATCCCATCTGTCACGCTGCAGTGCTGCAGGCACCTGGTAACACTGCAGCATCCTCAGCCAGGAAAAACAAAAAGATGCAGCCCAAAAAACATGGGGGTTTTGGGGGGGGGGCACAGACACGGACCCTTGGGATGCTGGGCAGCAGAAGGGGTGGGAGGTGGAGTGTGAGATGGGGCAGCAAAGCTGCAGTGTCCCTGCAGCCGCTTTGGGATGCCCAAATGGTGCCGGCCTTTCTGGAACGGTGATTTATTCTGGTTTGTACCGATTCCGAGCACTTTTAAAGCTTTTTTTTTTTAACAAGCAGCAGATAAGAAGGACATTGTTCAATATTCAGGATCCATCTCCCGTTAGTCAGAATCAAAGCTCTGATGTATTTATTTCAGAGCATCCTCCAGCAAAGTCAAGAGAAACCTGAATAATATGCACAGTGTGTCCACACTAATGAGGAAAGCCATCCTGGAGCACAGAGCTCCTGGCTCCCTCTGATCCAGCTCACAAAGCCCAGAGAACAAAGGGAACTGCCTTGAAGTAAATACAGCCCCCTTTTCAAGTCCCATTTCTGAATAAACCCACCCAAATGGGACAAATCACCCTCTGGTAGGACTTGGCCTTGTCCATTCATGAAGAGAAACAGCAGAGCTCACCAGTGGGGCCGAGGAGGAGGAGGAGGAGCAGGGAGGAAGGCAGTGCCCTGCATGCCATGCAGGGAGCAGGGCTCATCGCTGCTCTGGGGTTCTCTTGCTGTCCCTGCAACATGCAGACACCAGCATTAGCCATTGGGCAGCAATCACATCAAATTACGGCTCCAGTTGGTGCTTCCCATCATGCAGAAAGTCACAGCCCACACAGCTCCTCCTGTGATGCTACTGCCAGGCTGGCACTGTGCTGTCACCTGTGGGCAGCCCTCTCCATCACAAAACTCCTCTCCAGGGGATGAGGCCCAGCTCCCACCCCACAACTGCACCAACATGACCACGGTACCTCCCACCCCAGCTGGAACATCTATGGGACCCCAAGACCTGCACTGCTCCTAATAGTGGGGGAAAAAGGTGGCATCAGTGTGGGAACACAGGTCTGGCACCACAGCATCACCTCATCACAGTGGGAGGAGATGCAGACTCCATGGGGACGAGGTGGAAAGCAAGCATGGAGAAAACGAGGAAGAGATTAAAGATAATGAGATGCAATTTCCCCATCATTTGCTGCTCTCTTCACCAGCTGCTGCTGGAATGGTGAACATCTGGCTCTGCTGGATTCTCACTGTCAGCACGGGGTGGTGACAGCACTGCTCCCATCACCCAGGCACGGCAAGGGAGAGCTCACATCGTGCCTGTGCCGTCCCCATCCCACCCTGGGGCTGCAGGACTCAGCCCCTTCCCAGAGCTGCCACTCAGGATGCAGCCCCCTGCACATCCCTCTTCTCACCATGGGGCTGCTGCCGGCCCAGCGCTCAGAGGAGCCCCGCCAACAGACAGTCGGCTCAGTTACGGGGCTCGGAAATCAATCTAGTCCCTAACATTGCATTTCTCAATACTCCATTCATGCTTATTCCGCTCCGAATAATGTCTCCTTTTGTCCCACCAGCCCTCCCCACTCACTGGTGGAGAGTGGCTGAAAGACGGCCGGCACATTGCCGTGGGCCTGCAGCCCCTCAGCACGCTGCCTGCACCAGCCCTGCTCTGGGTGAGCATCCACGCTACGTCCATCCCACATGCATCCCAAATCCATCCCACATCTGCTCTGTATCCATCCCGTACCCACTCTGCATCCACTTTGCATCCATCCCACATCCATCTCATATCCATTCCGCATCCACCCTGCATCCATCCCATATCTGCCCTGCATCCACCCTGCATCCATCCCACAACCATCTTGCATCCATTCCGCATCCATCCCACATGTATTCCACACCCATCCCATATCCATTCCGCATCCATCCCATATCCATTCCACACCCATCCCATATCCATTCCGCACACATCCTGCATCTACCTGGCATCTATCTCACATTCATCCTTCATCCATCCTGCATCCACCCCCCATTTATCCCACATCCATCTTGTATCCACCCCCCATCCACCTTTTGCATCCATCCTGCCTCCCATCCCAGTTGTCCCAGCACTCCATAATGTGCTGAGCTGCTGAGCTCAGTCCCTTCTATCCCTATAAAGGCGAATCTCTATTTTTCCTCCCACAGAAAGTCCCAGCTCTGTTCTCACCCCAAAGAACTCAGCAAACAAGCTGGGAAAGCTCCTTCCCTCAGTCTGGACATGAGAGAGGTTTGGTGCAGCCTGGACCGACCCTATTGCAAAAGCAGTGCTTTCCATCAATCCACGTACCTGTCTGCTGCTTTCTTTCCAGTATAAAGATGATGTATTTAAACCCAGAAAGAAACACGCTCCTCTGAAGTCAAGAAAAGTGCTGGCTGGTCAGTTTAAAAACCAAAAGAGGGAAAATGAATCGATGCAAGGAATATTACAGTGGGGATACAGCAGGAAAAGGAAGCTAACAAGGAGGAGAAGAGGCTCCCATCCATCAGCCAAGCAGCTCCTGGCTGTCATCCTGTGTCACCCCGCAGGCTCAGGGCTGTGGGGCAGGACGGCCGCCCGGCCCCATTGCGGGATGCTGGGGCTCAGGGATGGCTGAGAGGGAGGAGGAGGAGGAAAGGAAGAGGAGAGCAAGGAGAGCAAGGGGCCGCTCAGCGGGGCATGGCGGTGGGACTGGCTCGGGTTTCAGGGCAGCTGGCACTGGGAGCACTGTGACCTCCCCGGGGCTGGCTGAGGGCATTCCGGCTTTGCCTTCCCCCTCCTGCGCTGCCTGGATCCGTCCCATTGACACAGGCAGGACCAGACCCTAAACCCACGGCGCTCTCCATCTGCTCCTGGGCATCCCCAGCCTGTCCAATGCTGCACGCAGAGCACAGGGCATCAGCAGAACCTGCACTCTGCTTTTCTGAGGGCAGTATCAAGGAGGTGCTCAGGGTGCCCAAAGCACCAGATGTGGATTATTGGTGTTCACCCACCTCCTCTTCATAGGAAACCTTCCTTCTCCATCGCCTCGTGTGCTACAAGACCACAATGTCTCCCTGGGCTTCCAATGAAGTGCGTTTAGGCACAAGCCAGTCAATAAAAGCGAGAGCAAATTTGAAGGCAGTGTGGTAGGAGGAACACAGAGATGTGCTGCTTCCTGCTCTCGCAAAGCTTCAGCATCACGGGCACTGGGGTGTGCTGTCGGCTCTGCTGAGCTGATCCCAGGGGCAGTGATGTTCCTGTCCTGCCCTCCCTGCAGGGCTGCCCATGCCCACAAGTGTTGGGGTTTGGGGTTTTCCTTGGCACAAAGCTGGCTTCAAAACAGCTGTCGCTGCCAGCACCGTCACCCATCTGCCAGCACCGCCTCCTGGTAATGAGCAATTAGGCACTGACTTTGTATTTCCCAGGAGCAGCGGAGTTGTAACGAGGCTGCTCACAAACACCGCTTTCAAAGGCTCCTTTTAAGTCTGTTTTGCCCAAACTTTGCAGAACTCCCAGCCGCTTTGGCTCCCCGCCATGGCTGGAAGTGAGCACCGTACAGCTTTGGAACCACACAAGGCAAAGCCGCCCTCCTGGTTAAACACACGGGCATCAGGTTGTCAGCTTTGGGATGCTGTCCTGGTTAAGCTGAAGGTATGAGAGCCAAAGGAAGGGATGCTGCAGCCCCCGGCAGGCTGTGTGCTGGCACAGGGCTGCGCTGAGGTGGGGTGCCAGGAGAGGAACCCAGCCCTGGACAAATGCCTTTTGTTTGTCCCGTAATCCGCTCCCTGACTGATGTGCTGCACGACCCACCTGCGCCAGGGGGGAAGGAGCAGCCCAAGGTCGGCCTGCTGACAGCAGGGGAGGACCCGGCAGCTGGTCCCTGCAAGGCGAGACCCCAATGGTGAGCGCCCACGGGGTCCATGAAGGGGATCGGGCTGGAGGTGCCTCCCAGCCCCGCGATGCTGTGATGAGCCGGGCCGGGCAGCACTAGGGGGCAGCGTCTGCAGCGAGAAGAGCTCACAGCTCGGCTGGGCTTGGGAAGAGCTGCTGACGGCTCCCAGCAGGACGCTGTAATGGGGGAGAGCCGGCTGCCCTGCAGTGCCCTACTACTACTGCCCAGTGCCCTACACATCCATGGGTGTACACACACTGCACACAGACTAATGCACACTCACTGCCCCAGCCTCATACATGGACATGGACAGCCACGTGCACACACCATCCCGCACACACACACTCTATCCCATTGCTATAAGCAGGGACTCCTCTGGCCGCATCCAGGCTGCTCAAAGCGCCATCCAGGCAGGACAGGAATGACTTGTTAACAACCACTGGGCCAAAGGGGCAGCAATGACAGCACCACAAACACAACACAGCGATCAAACTGCATTTTCTCCAACGGGAAGTTTATTCTATTGAACATATAGAAGCTCAGCGATATCTTCTGTGCTGTGTCTCAACAGGGATATCCTGCATTGCTGTTCCTTGGTGGCTGGGAAGGTGGAGCGGCCGAGGGGCTTCTCGTGGGCTGTGCAGGCAGCAGAGGGTCGTCCCTGGAGCGTTGCAGCCTCTTCTGCTGGTGCCGAAGTGCCGGGAGCTGTGGTGCCTGCAGGGATCACTGCGCCAGGCCTGACACTGAAGGGGCTGTAAGGCAGATGGAGAGGAGTGTAGGTACACAGCTCTGTGCCCATTGTGGCTGCAACGGGGAGGACATCTCCCGAGGACACGAGGCCACGTGTCTGTGCTTCCATTCCTGACAAGCTCACCTTCAGCTGCCCAACGGGAGCCACTTGCTGCCACGTTTTTGTGTTACAGCCAAACTTTCCGTATCGTTTTTCACCCTTTATCTCTGCTTTCCCAAACGCCCGGCACAGACAGACAGAAACGTGACACAGTGGGTGAGCAGATGGAGCTGGGTTGGGCCCCAAGGGATCTAAAGATGGGGTCCATCAGGCTGCTGGCCAGCACCAGATGAGTTCCACAGGGCTCTGCTTTTGGGCTGGCTGCCCTTCATGCTTCCATCAGTGATGGTGCTGTGGGGCTGGAAAGTGTTCTGTGTCGGTTTGCTGTTAATCCTGATATGGGAGGAGCTGCTGATTGCACAGAGATCTGCACGGATCAGAAAGCAGGGTCATCAGCAACCGAATGAAGCTGAGCAGAGCCAGCGGGGTTCTGCAGCAGGGAAGGGGCACCCTTGGTGTGCGTACGGCCTGCGGGACGGGACGCTGCAGAGCAGCCCCTCTGAAAGGGCCCTGTGTTATCACACAGCTGTAAGCCCAACACACGCAAAATGGCCGCACAAAATGGCGGCGCCACGCGGTGTCTCCCGGTTCCGCTTTCCCGCCCGGCCCCGCCCCCTCGCCGCGCGCCCCGGCCGCTGATTGGACACTCGTCGGCTCCTCCCCTTCCGCTCTCAGCGCGGCGCCCCGGGGCCGCTCAGTCCGCGCTGCGCGGCGGGGATGGATCGGCTGTCAGCTGCCAGGTCTATGATAGCTTATCACAGCCGGATCTATGATAGCTTATCACAGCCGGATCTATGATAGCTTATCACAGCCGGATCTATGATAGCTTATCACAGCCAGATCTATGATAGCTTATCACAGCCGGATCTATGGTAGCTGATCACAGCCGGATCTATGGTAGCTGATCACAGCCGGATCTATGATAGCTTATCACAGCCAGATCTATGGTAGCTTATCACAGCCGGATCTATGATAGCTGATCACAGCCGGATCTATGATAGCTTATCACAGCCGGATCTATGATAGCTTATCACAGCCAGGTCTATGATAGCTGATCACAGCCGGATCTATGATAGCTTATCACAGCCGGATCTATGATAGCTTATCACAGCCGGATCTATGATAGCTTATCACAGCCAGGTCTATGATAGCTGATCACAGCCGGATCTATGATAGCTTATCACAGCCGGATCTATGATAGCTTATCACAGCCGGATCTATGATAGCTTATCACAGCCAGATCTATGATAGCTTATCACAGCCGGATCTATGATAGCTTATCACAGCCAGGTCTATGATAGCTGATCACAGCCGGATCTATGATAGCTGATCACAGCCGGATCTATGATAGCTTATCACAGCCGGATCTATGATAGCTTATCACAGCCGGATCTATGATAGCTTATCACAGCCGGATCTATGATAGCTTATCACAGCCAGATCTATGATAGCTGATCACAGCCGGATCTATGATGGCAGTGATGGCACATCCAAGCTGCTCAGAGCCCCATGCAGACAGGACAGCAATGCCTTGAACAGCAGCTGTGCCAAAAGCAGCAGCAGTCGCAGCACCACAACAACACAGCAATCAAACTGCGCTTTCTCCAATAGGAAATTGGTTCTATTGAACACACTGGAGCCCGGTGATACCTTCTGTAATGTATCTCCTCAATAGGGATATGCAGAACACATCAGCATACCTGCAGAGCAGTCGGTAGCTCTGATGCCCAAATAAATCCCTTGCAATGGAAATTAGGGTTTATGTGCTTTATTTGTGACACCGTCTTCAGTCCACATCCTACCATGACCTGTGAGTTGGTGCATCTCCAACTCCCTGTTGGAGCTGACCGCCACCCAGCACAGCCCCGTGGGGAGATGTGGGCATCCCAAACCCAGCCCTCGGGGCTCCCAGCACCCCGGGAGCGCTGACATCCCCAGCCCAGGGCTCTGCTCATTGTGACATCGGTCTCCAGCACCCACGTTCTCTCCGTGACATCACAATGTGCAGGGCTGTATCACACAGCACAGCCCCGTGTGCCCCCAGTCCCGGGTACCTCTGGATCGAGGAAGCAGCACCTCTGCTTTGCTCCAGAAGTGACGCCCAGGAATGGAGCTGAGGTCTGGACGCCTCAGTGCAGCGCAGCCCAATCTTCGCCCCCGCCGCGCTGCAGCACGGCCCAGGGCACGGGCACGGCCCGAACGGGAACCGTCCCCCCCAAGACAGAGGCAGCGCGTCTCCGAGGAGGAAGGTGAGCGCAGAGCATTCCCGCAGCAGACGAGCCTCTGCCGCGTGCTGCTGTCACCCCGCTGCCATGCTTGGGGTGACAATGCCCTTGTCCCCATGGCAGGGTGCGGCCTGTGCCAGCGGACAGACCAGAACCCCGAGATCTACGGCGAGACGTGCCGTCAGGACGGGCTGTGCGTCCATGAGAACTGCCTGGTGAGCCCCAACCCCAGGCCCCCCACCCCAGCCCTGTGCCAGCTGCTGCCCCCCACATCACCAACAGCTCCCCGCTTGCCTCCCGCAGTACCACGCCTCCGGGCTGTACCAGCACGGAGCAGACGAGGAAGGATTCTTCGGATTCCTTCTCCCTGACATCCAGCAGCACCTGCAGCGCGTGGCACAGCAGGTGAATAGGGCGACGTGTCCCCACCGCGGTCCCCGTGCCGTGCGGCTGGGAGGCTCCAGCAGAGCCCAAAAAGCCCCGTTGCTGCACAAATCAGAAGGGATTCGTGCCGCGCCGTCCCTCACTATGTGGCCCAGCAGAACATCACTGTGCTCTGCTGGGCAAGGGTCAGCTGTGTGTGCACGGCACTGACGCCCAGCACTGCACTGCTGTCCCCAGACTTGCTGCATATGCCGGAGGCGGGGCGCCTCTGTCCGCTGCCATCACCGAAGATGCTCCCGCACCTTCCACTACCCCTGCGGAACAGAGCGCAGATGTGTCTCGCAGTTCTTCGGCGAGTACAGGTGAGCGTGGGTAGGGCTGTGTCCCGCAGGGCTGCCGCAGGGACGGGGCAGGGGGCTGAGCTGCCACCTCCATCCATCCTACAGGTCCTTCTGCTGGCAACACCGCCCAACACAGCAGGTGCAGCCGCCGCGACAGCAGCACCCGAGCTGCATCATCTGCTTGCAGGAAGTGTACACCAGGCCCAGCTACAACACCCTGGTCTGTCCCTCCTGCAGCAACGCCAGGTTCCACCGCAGCTGCATCCAGGTAGGCGCCATCGCCCCCACACCACGACGGCATCATCCCCTGCGCCACCCAACCCTGCAGCCCTGCCATCGTCCCCAGCCCTGGGGCGATGTGCGGGGCCCCCCAGCTGACGTTGCCCCTTCCCCAGGGCCAAGCTCTGCATGCAGCCTTGCACCATTTCCGCTGCCCGAACTGCCAAGAGATGCCCAACTTCCAAACTGAGATGTTGCGCCTGGGCATCAAAATCCCAGACAGGTCAGCACCCACCGCCCCGCCACCGCCCGGCCCCCTCCCACCTCCCCTCGCACCCGCACTCAGCCGTCTCTGTCTCCCTCCCACAGGGATGCAGCCTGGGAGATGGAAGAGGGAGCCTACCACGAGCTCCACGTGCAGCACAGCAGATGCGATGCCAACGTCTGCCTGTGCCCGCAGGGACGGGAGCACTCCGAGAACGTGGGGTGAGTGTGCTCTGACCCCAAAGCCACGGCGACCTGCCGCCTTCATCCCCTCCGTGCAGCTGGGACGGAGCCTGGCCAGCATGCTGAGCCCAGCACGGCACACGCTGTGCACTGGTAGCTCAGAGCCAGCCAGCAGCGTGGGAGGGCATTGTCCACCCCAGGGCCGGCACCCCACAGCCCTAGGACCCCCCTTGACCGTGCATCTCGGGCTTCTGTTACTCCTCAGGCCCTGGAGGATGCTCCTCTGCAGCTCCTGCGGCTCCTGCGGGACCCACCAGCAGTGCTCTGCTGTCGCTGAGGACGCTGAGTCGTGGGAGTGCAGCGGCTGCAGCAGTGTGAGCACCGGTAAGAAATGCAGCACGGGGATGTGGTCCCCATAGACACGTGTCCTCGTGTCCTCGGGAGATGTCCTCCCCGTTGCAGCCACGATGGGCTCAGAGCTGTGTACCTACACTCCTCTACTTCTGCCTTACAGCCCCTTCAGTGTCAGGCCTGGCGCAGTGATCCCTGCAGGCACCACAGCTCCCGGCACTTCGGCACCAGCAGAAGAGGCTGCAACGCTCCAGGGACGACCCTCTGCTGCCTGCACAGCCCACGAGAAGCCCCTCGGCCGCTCCACCTTCCCAGCCTCTGAACAACAGCCCTGCTGGTTGAAACACCACCAGACACTTTGCTGATGTGCCGGAGCACTGCAGGGTGCAGCATCAACACTGCCGTGCCTCTCCTGCCTGCACTTCGCTGCTGAGCTGCCGCTTCTTCTACACGAGTCAGTGGTTTGAGCCCTGACAAGATTCCAGCTCTGTGGAAGATGGCACAGGCTACAGCAGGGAGCTGAGACCAAGACTTGCATGGTCTGAGACATTTCTTCCGGCATTGACACTCCTGACTGGACATTCTGGATCACTGAATTGTGACTGCTGCCCAGAGAGGCTCTGCATGCCCCACTCCTGGAGCTGTTCTGGACCAGCTGGGACGGAGCCCTGGGCAACCTGGACTGGACCAAATCTGGACAATGGTGGCCCTGCCTGTGGCAGGGCTGTTGGCACTGGATATTGACTTGATTCCTTCCAACCCCAACCCCAACTTGATTCCTTCCAACCCCATACTATCATTCTATTATTCCCTATGTTTAAATATTCTTCCTTTTAATTTGTTTTTTTCCTTCTTTTATCAAAATAAACATTTAATTTAACCTCAATAAGTTGAATGGAGTCAATTACATGTGTCGCGCTGCTGCCGTCACGTCACTCATCCCCAATGTCCCGCCCCCCGCACTACAGCCCCCATCCCGCCCCGCGCCGCGCATGCGCGCTTACCCCCTCCGCCCGCGGCCGGGAAGTGTCGGAGGCTCCGCGATCCGCGCCGGGCGGTCGGTTCGTGAGCGGAGCTGTGGGACGGGCGGCACCGCGACGGGACGGCGGCTCTTCTCCTCTGGGCCTCCCCGAGCCCTGCGGCCGGTGGAGCCGCCGAGCGTGGGGCCTGTCGGCTGTGGAGACGCGGCGGAGGTTGGTCGGTGCGGCGGGGGGGGGGGCTGGGTTCAGCTCCGAGGGCGTTTGTTTGGGTCCCGGGGCTGGTTTCGGCTCCGGCTCTTTGCGCCCCGTTGGGCCGCCGGGCTGCGGGAGGAGCCGGGCCGGCTCCGTGCGTGTGAGCGGCGCCGCTTCCACTCCGCTCCCCGCCCGCTGAAGCCTTTGCCCCGCTGCCGCCCGTTTCATCACTGTGGAAGGTTCCAATTGCTTATTAGGCCATAATGAACCACCTTTCTAAAAGCAGTGCGTGTGGAACCCGAGGAAAATGCCCCTGTGTGCCTTGAGGCGGCAGATGAAGGCACTCTGTAGCGACTGCAGTGCTTCCAATGAGGTAAAATCGTTGAAGCGGAAGAGAAAAGTATTCAGTTTTGTCCCCAGTGCCAAAATTACGGAGGGCAGCCGTGTCTGTTCAGCCACTGGAGCTGAAATGGAGAGTTTTAGAACTATTGCTGATGGTTTCGTTTGGCTAAACTGATGTATTGGTTGTGAAATCAATGTGCTGAGCCGTGGTGTTAAACAGACTGACCTGCGTGGGGCTCGAGGAGCTGGGAGTGAGCTGGGTGGTGGGAAGCGCCACTGAAATGCACCCAGCTCTCATTGAGGTCCTCCAGCCGAGCTGGTAAATGCTGCAGCGCTTGTGCTGGTGCTGAGGGTCAAAGCAAACAAACCTTAATTCAGCCTCCCGAGCAGAAGTTTTATGGCTGGATCATTTGAACTTTGTGCTTGGAGAAATCAGGATCCTGTTGTGGTTTGGGGCAGGAGCGGGACACCCATCTCTGCTTCTGTGCACCAGCAGCCTCAGCACAGGGAATATTTCCCCTTTCAAGTGGGGAAGCAGATGTCAGAGCTGTGCCCACGTGCAGCAGGTCTGTGTGCTTTTGCTGGCGCATCCAGAGTCAAAGTATCTCACTGCCACCCTGGGGGTGACAGCAGGCTTTTGTCCCCCACCAGTTTTTAGCATCAAATACTGATGGTGGCTGAAAGATGTGGTGCTCAGTGCGCTGCTTTTCTTCATCTCCTGCTGCTGTGCTGCAAGAAAAGAAGGACAAAACAAACTGCTGACTCCCTCCAAAAAGCTTTTCTCTGTTCCTCTGCTCTGCTTAAGGCTGAATGAATATTTGGCAGCAACAACTTTGCAGGGGAGATGGTGCAGTTCCCTATTTGGGGCTCAGAGCACCTGCTGCAGGTATACAGCTGCACCGTGGGATGGACAGACCCCGCCTCCGAGCCCTGCTCTGACTCAGTCCAGGCAGAGTGTGGTGTGAAACCTGCCTTAAAATGATCTGGTGGAGGCAGGTGTCGAGTTTGACACCTACGGTTCGAATTTGCTGTTTGGAGCAGTAAAATAACCAACTTACGTGCATTGCTGTGGCTGATTACTTCTCACCATGAGTGGGGTGTGCTGTTGGTGACCCAGAGCACTTTGGCATTTCTGCATTGCTGGGATGGTGTTGCTTTCATCTCGTAAATGCAGACGTGTGGGTGAGTCTGTTCTTTGCTCGATTCTTCTCTTTTTTTTCTAATTCTATTTCTTTTTTAAGCTAGCAAGCCATGCGAGCAGGATGGATGGGATGCTCTGTGGAGCGTGGGCTCTTCCCCCATCCGGCAGCGATGTCATTCTCCATGCAGATGGCATCCTCCAGTGGAAGCCACCCACAGCTTTGCTGCCTCTTGGGAGGCATGAACTTTTCTGCTTGGCAGGAAGGAAGCTCATAGCTCCTTATTGACTGGAGTGAAGTGAGCAATCAACAACGTGAGACCTTAGGAGCGAGAAGGTGACTGTATTTTTCAACCCAAATGAATCTTGTTCATTCGCGTTCATGTTCTTCTTGCAGCCAGCTGCTCACCAGCACTGCCACGGAGATTTCCAAATGCTCTGCATGGCATTCAGGCATAAGATAGACGTGTCCAGATGGTCTGGACAGAGTTCCTTGCAACAACACAGCAGCACAGGAATGCCAGCTATCAGTGCTCTGCTTCCTGGACGCAGCTTGGTGACAATGTGCGATCAGTATCCCCGCTCCTAACACTTAATAGTGCTGTTAGCACAACCAACACCACTTTGTGAAGTGAGTGGTCATCATTTGTAAGTGAGCTGTCACCTCTCAGTCCTTCTTTTCCACCTCCTCACCAAGGAGGTCCTGGTGCCTGGCCTGCTGGGTGGGCTGTGGCAGCATGTGGAGCAATGCCTATGAAACCATACACACGTGTATAGCTGTTTCTTAATAGCATCTTCATTCTGTCTGTGTCCCCTAATAACGTGTCTGTCCCCACTGCTGTGGGTGACCCCACGTGATGACGGCTTTGGATTTGCTGTTTTGTATTCCTTGGGAGCTGAGATAATTGGTGATGTTTTGTCTGCAATTTGTCTTTGCTCTGTGTGCTGTTAGGATTTAGTTGCTGCCCTCTATGTCCTTATCCAGATGTCTTAAGGCTCCTACCCCATTCTCTACTATTCCCCAAATCATTTCAGAATGGCTTTCTGCATCTGCCTTGAGTTGTTAGTGATGCAAGCTGTCCCTTGTTCTAAGATATTCCTTGTTTTCCAGCCCCAGAAGCTGCAGGTAGGCCTGCTGTGATCTGGTCCTCAGCACAGGCTGTTCTCTGTCCCCTCTGTTCCTCCTGCTACTTCCATACTTGTTCCTTTCAATTCTTCTCTCAGATCAAGCTTAACAAATTTATTTCTGTGCTTTGCTGGCTTTCATGCATAAAGGATTGTCTTCTGGCTTTGTGTACATGTATAATGCTGCACGGGAGGAGTCAAGGGACTGATCCTGGATGACAATGGATGATCAGATGCAGTGTCTGAAGGCACGGACTCAGACGCGTGAACAGTCCCAATCATTTATTGCATCCTCTAGCATCCCTCATATACGTTCCCACCTTCTCTTTTGTAACTTTCCTGCCCTCCTCTACATGTCAACAAAACATTCCACAAAGTCACCTCTGGTCTACTCCTTAACTGTGCATGCAGGCACTTATCCAGTCAGAGTTGTGAGTGGTTCCTAGCCGTGTGCTCTTCCTCCCAATGAGGATTGCTAATCGTGCCACGGTCATGCATCTCACTTGACTTTAGTTTGGCAGTACTTGACTTTTGTTTGGCATCACCCATCTCACTTGACTTTTGTTTCTCTTTCCTGGAGGCATCCTGGGTTCTCAGCATTCCTCTCTAATGCCATTTTTCTTGCTCCACAGCTTCTGCTCTGAATGTTCTTGAATCCCCACAATTGGAGGCCTGAATGGAGCTGGCACTGTAGCCCTGGAGTTAGACCAGTGCAGAGCTTCAGGAACTGTTTGCATAACCAAGTCATCAGAGTCATCAGTGTGCACAGGTGCAGGGCTTGACATACTTGTCAGGTCTGAGCTTGGCTCAGTGCTGATGGATATGCTTAGTGCAGATCAGCAGTGGCCTTGGGCTGCTTTTGCATAAGTCTGCAGACTCTGGTGGTGTCTGGTGTTGGAAGCAGAGTCTTCTCAGAAAGCTCTCCACATTTGCAGAAGTCACACTGGCATGTTGCAGGTGGTGGCACCTCATTTGCCCTTGACCAGAGCGTGTTCCCTTTTCTGTGGTCTCCTAAATCCACAATGAGCATCTTCTGTGAAAGGCTGAGTTTGTGTCGTATGTCTTTAAGGTATGTTGATTATAGAGCATCGTTCTCAGATCTGCTGTGCTGTGTCTCTCCCTGCAGGTTCCCCAGAAGATGGTGTAAAGCCGGCTGGTGCAGCTGCTGCCTGTGATCTCCGTGTGCCCACACCTCAGGGAAGACCATGGCAGCAGCTCAGGGAGCAGGAAGCAGCTCGGCTGGGCCTCCCATAGCCTCTGTCCCAGGACACAGCAGCTCCACAGCAGTGGTGGTGTGGGAATGGCAGGACGAGTTTGGCTGGTGGAGGCCATACAAAGGGAACGTGTGCAGCTTCATAGAGCAGGGTTTCCAGGCTTCTCAGCAGAAAGGGCGGCGTTCAGGATCAGGGCTTGTCAGCAGCAGCATCTCTCTGGGACATGCGGATGCTAGCTTGGCCCCTTATGTCATCGACATCCCAAGCCTGATGCAGTTCCGGCAGGATACAGGTAAGGGAGCTTCCTTCTCGTGTCAGCATTTTTGTAAGCCTGCTTGTGTGCTTAAAGAGAGGGCCCTGCAGAGCTCTGCTGACACTGCTGTTACTTGCCATGTGCTGTGTCTTCTCTCCCGATGCTGTGTGCCACCTGGCATGTGAGCAAAGCAGTGTTGGCTGACATGAATCTGCAGGGCTGTGCCAGGCAGACAGGTGAGAGAAGCCTCATCGTGAGACCTCTACAGCTCAGAGCTCATGGGTTAGACTCCTCAGAGCTGGAAACTTTCTGCCTGCCCCCCCAGCCCGCATCCATTCAAGACCGCTCCCACCGAAAGGCCTTTTTGCAATTGAAACCCTCCTGGCTTCATCCCTTGTTCCCTCTGCAGCAGGTGTGCCAGCTGCTTTACTTTGGCATGCCATCCTGTGCGAGCTGCTCTGTGAAAGCCTTCTGTCCCTGGCACAACAATGTAATGCAGACACTGAATAGTCCTCCACTGCTGCTGTCCCAGGCTCACTTGCTTCCTTCCAGGGAGGAAGGGTGGGCTGCTCCTAATTGCAGGGCTGAGGTTTAATTTTCATTCTCATCTTGGTTTTCTGAGGTCACTGGGGCTACCGGCTCAGAATGAGCTGATATGGCTCCTGCCCTCTTTTGCTCCAGATGTGCTGAGCAGCTGTAGCTCAGAAAGCAGGGATGGAATGTGTGCTCTGAGCTCCAGAAAATCCAGGGAGATTCCACATTACACGCCCCTAAATGAAAGGAAAATTCTCCATGCATCAGTTTCGCCTTTGCCAACACCTCTTGTCCCTGCCACAGGACACAGTCATGTTTAGCACGCTGCCTGAGCCTCACACCAGGCTGTGGAGCTGGGCAGTGTACTGGGTTCTTGCCAGCTGAAGCAAGAAATGAGCACTGTCTCGAATCAACTGCAAAATGAGACAATTCCTACAGGAAAGGGAAGCGGTTGGAGTGGTGAATGCTCATCGCAGCTGCATCCGTGTTTTTGTTCTGACTTCATAGTGCTTACCAGTAACCTTGAGATGAGTTTTCCCTAGAAGTGTTATGAGCGCTAGCAGGATTGGCTCAGCATGGCCTGGAAGCTCTGTTGAGGGCTGTGGCTTCCAGCAACACAATGCAGACCACCGGAGCTGGCACCAGCAGCTGTTTCTTGTTTTCTTCACACTGCACTTGTGCAGGAGCCGTGCAGCTGGTGCTCCATCCAGCACCTGGGCAGCAGGCCGTCCCTCACCAGGATGCCATCCATTGCCAGGACACATCCCAGCTGGATGAGGTTGAGATCTCAGCATGTAGAGGTTGATTACCTGTGGGAGGCTGAAAGATGTGTCCCAGAGCGACTGGGACATCCTTCTTCACATGTGCAGGTGCCTTGTATCTCTTTAGTCTCTTGTGAAAAGCCTCAAAGCATCTAGTTATATTGTCCATCTAGCTATACTGTCCATCGCAGGATGATTTGGGTTTAGTCATCCCAGGGAAACAGCACGGTACAGGTTTGGAAATGATGCTGGATGACGTGATCTCCTCTTTGTGTGGATGAGGTTTGTGGCAGTCTTTTTAACAACAAAAAGGCTCATTCTACTTTGTAGCTCTCCTGCAGTGTTTCCCACTGATCCGGAGGGATGCTGAGCAGAGCAGCCAGGTCTGTGAGCCTCCCTCCATGGGTAACAGTTCCTATGTGCTGTGTGTGTGACTGTTGAGAATGCTCTCATATCCCCTTTTTGTGGCCCACTTCTAAGGAGGACTTTCTCTCTGCAGGGCTCTGCCTTAAACACGAACCTTTCTTAGCAAGCAGCCAGCTGACCTTTGTCATCTGCTGGAGAAAAGAATCTCTGCAGGAAACATCCCCATGAAAAATCTTTAAACAGAGCAAAAAATAGGCTGTTGTATTCTGCTCATTAGCTATTAGACAGACAAATAGCTCTTCAAAGGAAGCCAGGGAGAATAACAGGAAGCCAGTGTTAACGGGACTAGCATCCCCACCAACAGGGAGTGACAGCTGTGCAGGGGGATCTTGTGGGCAGGATTAACTGCAGGCTTCAGCTGCTCCTTTGGGCAGATTAGCTGGAAGCGAATGTGAGGCAGCAGCAGGAGTTGTCCTCCCGCCACAGCTGTTTGCCCACCCGGGAGATGAATGCCGGCTTCCCTGCCAGCCTGGGGGAAGGGGACCTTTTCCATGAAGCACAAGCCTTCACTTATTATTGACTCCTAGAAGCTCCTCTCCCCACTGCAGTTTGGCGATCTTAAAACTTCAGGTCACTTGCAAACACCTGAAGTCTTCCCTGTTGCTGCTTCTGGCTTCTCAGCTGCCTTTGGAGCAGGGACTGCCTTGCTGATTTCTTACCCATGTGTCCTGCTTGGCTTTCTAACACCTTGCTTTACTTGTGCTGGTCTCCTCTCTGCTGGGAGCAAGCTCCTAGCATCCATCTCTAAATACAGGGCTTGTCTCACCATGTTGGTCCCAATCTGATCTCATCCTTCTTCCCTCTGCTCAGATCTTCCCTGGTGTCTGTTGAAAACATAGACTTGTGCACTCAGTCTTTCTCAAACCTGGCAGGAGCTGATTGCTGAATGGGAGCAGTCGTTGCTTGAGTATGCTCATGGCTGTGTTCTCTGCTTTCCCATGTCAGGCACTGATTCCTGGCTGGGGAAGGTTGGCTTGGTTCTGCTGATACCTTCCACCCTGCCTTTTGCCAGGACTTTATCCCACAGGAGTCTTTGGGATTTTCAGCTGAGCCATCAGGGTTCAACCCTGGGTCCTACAGGGCAGGGATGAAATTTCACAGGGTCTCATGGTCTGGCCACCAAAGCACTCAGCAGAAACCACCAGTGCTACTCACAAAGAAGCCTGGGAGCGCAGTAGGAGCAGAGATATGACTTCCACGCTGTCGGCAGAGCTGCAGCACAGGTTGCCCTCTGGTGCAGGCAGAGCGGAGTCCCACAAAGCCACAAGAACATCCTGGGGCAGTTCTCACAGGGCTGAAGTGCAGATACTTGTTTGTTGATGTGCTCTTTCACCTCTTTCCTGGAGTTCAGGGTCAGAGCCCTCCTTACTGCTTTAGAGGCTTTGTTGGTTTTGGTTTCTTCCCTCTTGGTGCTCTTCTCTGAACTCCTTTGTGTTAACAGCTCTTTGCATTCCTGTTCCCCACCACCTGCCTGCATTCCCAGACTTGCCCCGGGGTATTCCCAGCTTCTCTTAGTGCAGTGGGCTGCTGAGCTTTTATCCTACTGCAAACAGTTCTGGCCCAGCTGCAGAAGCCCATTTTTGCAGAGGTTTGAGCTTCCCTGCTGTTAGGTGCTTCACTTCCTTCTCAGGAGCTTTTTTGCTTTAAATAAGCAACTGAGTGAAGTCCCCTTGGAAGCTTTTGGGGGGTTTGAGCTCCTGCTGTTGCTGTTGAGCAGCCTTGCAACGACAGCATGTCTGCTGTCAGTGCTCTCCCTTTATGTGAGCAGCTGTTCTCTCCAGCATCCAAATGACTTTGCTGGTTTCCTATGCTTGCCATGCCGCAGTCAGGAGCTGAGAGAAGCTGGGCCCGTCCTTCCCTTCCTGAAGCCCTTGACCTGCCCTCCTGAGACTCCTCTTGTGGGAGAAGAGCTGCCCAGGCCTTTGTGCAGCAGAGGGAAGTTGGCCTTCAGCCCCGGCCACGCTTTCTGTAGGTGCTGTGTCTATAGTTACTCCGTTGTTGAGGCTGTGGGAGGTTTTTACCAGATCTGTGCCTCAGCCTGATTTGAACATCAGTGAGGCGTCTGTGATTGCTGCTCCTTCGTGTCTGGGTGTGTCGGTCTCCACATCCTCTCTCCTTCCCTCCCTTCCCACCCTTCCTCCCAGCAGCTTTTGAACCCACTGCCAGCCCTCAATCAGATTTGGCTGGGGGACAGGGATCTCCGAGGTGTTCTGTTTCTCTAAGCTCTGTGAGCAAAACCACCTTTGTCGGGATGAGAAAATCTATTAGTGCTCTTCGTTAAACGCCGCAGATCAGTGTAGGAACACATCACTGGAGCAGGTCTGCTTCTCTGATCTCAAAGTGCTTTTTTCTTTCCCCCCTCTTTCCTACCAGGGAAGATGCGGGCCGTCCGCAGGCACCTCTTTCCCAGGGACTCGGCAGCTGAGCAGGGCATCATCTGGGAGTGGCAGAACGACGAACGTGGCTGGTTCCCCTACGAGATGAAGGTCTGCGTGTTCCTGGAGCAAGCCCGTGCCTCCAACCACCAGTGGGTGGACCTCGAACCCTTAGGCTACAACTATGAGATCGACCTGGTGGCTCAAGTGCAGACCAACAAGACCACGAGGTTCTGCCGCAGCGTTCGGAGGCGGGTGGACAGTCCGTACCCTGTGACAACCTCCTTGGCCCCCCTTCACACAGGGACAGGTTGCTCGTGCCAGCAGTGCTGTCTGAACGGGGGGACTGGCCCCATCACCACGCGGTACCGGAACTCCATGATAAACTTCCCCAACTCCTCCGCTGCACCTCAGGTTTCTGGTAGGACGGCATCAGTGAGTTCTTCCAGTGTCGGCTTTGTGCCCTATAACAAACCCGCTTTGTCTGGAGCGAGGTCAACGCAGCGACTCAATGCACAGAGCAGCTGGGCTTTGCCCCAGGCTGGAGGTGCCGTGGGCCCCAGCACAGGACTGTCTGCATCGAATGGAGTCAGGTAGAGACCTCGACTCACCTTCAAACACTGCGCGTGTCCCAGAGACCTGCTGTGCTCAGGTCTCCGTTGTTTAGGAGCCTTTCTTCACTGAGCTCCCTAATAGGAGGCAGCCTTCTAGTGTCTGATGGATAAGGAGGTTTCCCTTCTGCTTTTTCTTGCTTTTCTCCCACTTGAAATTTCATCCCTGTCAGCCAGGAAAGCCACGTTGAACCATTGAAGGAAGTGTTGGGGTTGAGATACTGCAGGCGTGAGGAAATGTAAGGTAGCATTCTGAGAGGGATAACCAAGTGAACGCAAAGGAGACTTATGGGCACTCCTATTTAGTTCAAAGTACGCTTCAGTTCTTCTCAAGCCTTATAGGAGCTGCAGGCTGAATGGAAAGCAGCATCCTGTGAGCTTACCGTACTCTTCTCTCCTGTGCACAGGTTGCTTGGCCTAGCCACAGTCAGTTATCCCTGGGGCTGAAACCAGCAGTCGGTGTCTCCCTCAAAAGTGAAGCACTCTCCTCTGCCTCCTTGCAGGGTTGATCTCTATGAAACCCAAACCAAGCAAGATACTCACAGATCAGGTTTTCAGGGTCGTAGCTTTCACTGCACACAAGATGTTTTCTAAGCCGGTCTTCCATGGCCTGTCTTCTTTCCAGAAGCTGCTGATGATACATGCACTGCACATCTTCCAGCTACAGCCACTTCAAACTGAGGGCTGAGTGAGGGCTGTCTGACTGCTGCTGTCATCATGTGGAGCAGTATATACGCTCTGCACTGTAATAATCTCAAGCATCACTGTGAGCATCTGAGCAATTAGAAGCAAACTTGCCAGAGTTGATTTACCTGTCCATGCCAGCCCAGGCAAAGGCATAGATAAGAGATCAGAAGGGCAGAAAAAGCATACTGTGCTCCATGCAATTTAGCAGAGAGTTTTGAAGTTTGTATCTTAAGCAGGACTTCAGTCTTGCTCTCTTGCTGAACCTCCCTCCTTGGAGATGTTTGGAGTCCTTTGGCATTACCTTTCCAAGGGCTCTGGCCTTTCCCCTGTCCAGACAGATGAACACAATGTCTTCCTCTGCAGTTTGTTATGTGAAAGTGCTTCTTTCAACGCCAGCTGCCAGCCCAAGATGGCTTTTCCCCTTCCTTCCCATGTGGTGAGTTGGAAATAGTGCAGAGCTGGAGAAATAGCTCTTGGCTGGGGTTATGTTCCCAGGCTCATGAAGCCCATGTTCCAGCAGAAAATACCCTCATTTCTGCGAATTAAGGGAAACCTGAGTAGCATGCTCTAACAATGCGTTTCATTTAATTCCTAAGCCCACAACATTCCTTACCCACTGTATTCCCTGTCTTTCCCCTCAGTTTAGCTCTGTGGCTTAGTTCCTCTTCCCTTGCTCCTCACTGCTGTATCAGTGAATAGTGAGGCTTTTGTGGTTGCAGGGATGAGGTGCTAATGATGCTGTGGTCATTATCCCAGGAGGGACTTGTGTGTCTTTGAACATCTTATCTGCACCGTGCAATTCCTTCGGCTGCTCCCTCTCTGTGGCCATCGCTGCAGCTTGCACAAGCATCCACCAACACAATTGTGCTGCCTGTGGCAGAGCAGCGTGTGCTGCAGGGAAGGGAGTGGTGGCACTGAGGGATTCTCCAGTGTCTAATAAAGGTTGTGTTGTGTGCACTGCACAGCCTTTGGCCCTGAAACACACCACTGGCAGACATTTACAGAGCTTGAAGGGGGTCCCAGCTCCTGCCTTGCTGAAGCTGAGCTGTAACTGGCAGTTCAAAAGCTACTGGAGACTGAAAGACAGTGCAGTTACCCCCCAGTTACATGCACCCAGTTACGTGCACCCAATTTTGTAGGAAATGAAGCTAAAAATGGCAGCACTGAAGAAATCCTCTCTCTTGTAGGGCTGAGATAGGTGTAGTTCATCCTGCCCAGCTCTCTATGGTAGTGACAGCTATTCCCAGTACACAGGCAGGGTTCACTCCAATGCAGGTTGGTGACACATCATAGTTTTTGTGGTATCAGTGGTGGGGGAATGTTTCCTGCTTGCTGCAGGGATGGAGGTCAGGGTAGAGCTCAGGCACTGTGTGCTGCAGGTTTCATTTCCCTGTGCTCCCAAAAGGATCAAAGTCTCTGGAAAACAGAGGAGCGTTGGCTGGAGCAAGCCAAGGCATAAGTAGATATTCTTGGCTCTGCACTAATGTATGAAATAAATGTGGGCAGGTTATTTTGCTTCTTGGTGCCTTAGTTTCCTCCCAGGCAGTAAATATAGCGATTCCAGCCTCCTTGCAAACTACACTTGAGAGCCACAGATGGAGTGTGCTGTGTGTGTAGAACAGAAGGCAGCACTGCCTCCAGCAGCTTTCTATCCGCGGGTGAAGCTGTGCTGGGAAGCATCCTGTGCTGCAGCCCCAGCTCTTCCCATGTGCTCAGGAGATGCAGATCAGGGAGCATTCAGAGATTTCGGGCATTGACTTTCAGCTGCTGCAAGGCCTGAGCTTTGGCTCAGAGATGCAGGCAACAGCTGGGAATCTGTGCAGCGGAGGTGTGGGAACAGGCACGCCTGCTCAGAGGCAAGGCACAGCGTGTGTTACACGGCTATAGCAACATCCTCCTTCATTACCCCCTTCCTTGTCCAAAAGAAAAACCACCTCGGGCCCAACGTAAGCTCAGAGTTGCATTTCTGCACCTTTTTTAGCATGGCAACACTTCCTCCTACGCACTGCGGCTTCAGATCTGCCCAGGCAGCATTGTGGCAGAGGCAGCGCAGTGTGAATTTCCCTTGGTTTCATCAGTCTCATGTCTGGGATTTCTGCAGGTTTCTGCACGTGGCAGCCTGTTCACATGGATAAGTGAACACATCCTATTTCAAACCGAAATGTAGCCCACATGAAATAAAAGTTAGTTAGTTCCTACGTCATTAGTTTAGCTGCCTTAAAGCCTTCCTGCAGTCAAAGCTAACACGCTTTGCCTTTACTGTAAGTAAATCTTGAAGCCTCTTCTCACTTCACAGTGCTCATCATCCCCCTCCCAGATCAGCTCTGGGTTTCCTTTCCATGGGGAAGGGGAGATGGAAGCGCCCAGGTGGCTGCAGCACTTTGGGCACAAAGCTGCTTGGTGTCACACACCAGGATTGGGCACTGCAGTGTCTCCTGGGCTGCTTTCTGGTGGGAGAGAAAAGTGAGTGAGAAGGAACTGTGATGAAGGAGCGAAATCAGGGAAGAAAGGAGTCATAAAGAGGGTCACAGAAACTGACTAAAAGCCCCTTGAAGTTGAAAGGAGGATTTCCACTGTGGTCAGAAGGATTTGAACTGGGCTGCAGTGAGAACAATTGGTTGCATCACTTGAAAATGTTGCAACAGTGGGGAAAACACGGTCAGAAAAGGAAGGAAACCTCTGCAGTGTGGAGGATCCTTTAAAGGTCTGGAGGCTGCCAACAGCACACTGAGACGCAGGGTTCCCTCGGGGGCTCAGAGCATACAGGAACCTGCTCCAAACACAGCAGGCAGGGGAACAGCAAGGTGGGGATGCATCGCTGCTGCAAGAATGGGAGGTAGGCACGTGTCACTGCTGATCTTAGCAGGGCTGCAGAGAGGGATCATCGCTGCCTGTGATGCTGTGTTGCTCGTGTAGTGACTGCAACCGCTGCCCATGAGCTGCTGTGCTTGTGTGCCACCTAAGGCAAAGCCCAGCGTGGTGGGTGTCAATCTGGGGTCCAGCTTTGTCATGGTATTATGATTTTTGGTTGCTGCTATTCCGCATCATAACATCACGCAGTGCACTGGGAGTTAAAGTGTTAATGCTCCAGTTCTGGGTACCTGTCTGGAAGAGAAGAACTGCATTCCCCATGGGGGCTTTGTGGTCAGAGAGGGGATAGAACTCCTGGCAAGGTCACCTGGTTGGGTTTTTTTCCTTTTCATTGCTCCTCTCCCTCACCTCACTGCTGCCCATCCCAACTGCGCTCATCACTTCGGTATTACTGCAAGGCCTGCAGCTTTCAGATACTCTCTCATTATAGTTGATTTATTAGCCTCAGTTCTAATCATACTGTATTACGGTGTGTTATCTTGCATTATGATACCATATTAGTTCACTTCTCCTCAGATCACAGCCGCTGTTTTTAATTATTTTGGGGTCTCCTGTTCCCCTTTTCTAGAGGTGTGGATTTTGTGATAGCCCTCCACCCCACTCATCACAGAACCGGGCCAAAGCAGCCCATAAACCATTGACAGGCTTGCTCCTAACAGTTCCCTCGTTGGCTTTCCTGCTGCTAGCTGAACAACTACCCACATTTCCTAAGCTGCTTAAGGTGCTGCTGCCAGCACTGAGAAATGCTACCAAAACAAGCTAGGAACCTAAAAGGGATCTTGGTGTCCACCTTCTCTTGGCTTCTCATGTAGAGTGCGCGCCAAACTCTTCTAAGCCTCTTTCAGTTTTTTCTCCCCTTGTTCATATACTTTTCTAGTATCCTCCAAGATAACAAGCATTAGAACCCTGCTTTACAAAGGGGTGGGCTTCTTAAATATAGCTCTTGGGACAGTGGTGTGGTGGGGGGGGTCCCAGGTGAAGCTCACCTGGGTGATTAGAGCCTGTTAAAATATCTAGGGCTGCATGCTACTGCAGCTCAGTTAGCTCTCACTTACCTGACTGTTGACCTACACTGTTATATTTTCCTCTTTCTTGTTTTCTCTCTAGCACCGTAAACCTCCCAGTCAAGATGTCTAAGCCCAGCAAACTGAACCAAGCCTTGGCAGGTAACTACATTGTTTTGCTTTATCTGTTTTGTTTCTAGGGTTATGTGAGCGAGTGTCTCCTCTGGCACTTGCTTTCCCTTTCTAGCCTTTAGGAAAGCTCTGGTTTGTGTTTAGTAGTGAAAAAGTTCTAGTCCTAAAATCCAAGCAGTAGAAAGAGCAGACTTGAAAGAGAGCAGGAAGGTTGGACCTTAGCAATTGTTTTTTCTCAGTAGAGTTTGTTGTAAGGCTTTGTTCCTGTCCCAGCTGAGGAGAGGATTTAATGTTGGTCAGTGTGGATCTGTGCTTTCCTAACACAAGAACAGGATGCCAGCTGGTGTGCAGTCAGTCTTGGGGCAGGAGAAATGAGCTCTGTGGACTTGTTGAAGAAGTCTGCTTCTGAATTGTGGTTTAGAGACAGGCTATGAGGATAAAGTGGGTGTATTTAGGGTTTGGGTGCTAATTTTTCAGCTATAGGGGGGCACCTGGGCCAGGCTATGTGCTCGCTGGCAATTGCTGCTTTTCCTTCCTCCTTCCTTAGAGGAGGAATGCTGTAGTGCAGGCAGCTGTATGGAATGATTTTGTCTGGTTTTATTACAAAGGCTCAGATAGCTGTTAGTTTAAAAAGGGTTGTAATGCATTGCCTTAGGGAAAGGAAGAAACAGAAGCTAAATCAGTTGCTGTCTCCTGTGGCAACACAATGCAGGCTGGCTTGTTATCATTGAAACCTGTGAATCTGATCCTAAATATACCCAAGCGGTACATCTGAGAGGAATGAAAGTGCAAGTTTTCAGTGCTGCTTTTCAGAGTAGATTTGGATCATGAAATGGCGTTGCCTTGAAAATGGCAGCTCATGCTTATAGCTTTCAGTAAGTGCTTGAAATCTGAGCGCCACCATTTAATGGTGGTGTTCTGCCTTGGTTGGCTGTAGCTGTGGGGGCTGCAGTGTGACAGTGCCTGTTAGGAGTACAGGTTTTGCCCTGGTGATCTCCCGGCACTGATGTTTCTGGTCATCCAGTTTGAGTGCTGTGGTGAGGATTGTGCCTTGTGGCTTTCCAGAGCCAAATGGGCACCATGCGAAGTCGAATACAGGCTGTGCTGACAGCATGTAGCCCCTTCAGCTCTCTCTTAATAGATCAGGCTTTGTGGAAATGAGGTGTAGAGTAGAGCTCCCACTTGCTCTGGGAGGATGACCTGTGAGCTTTGAGTTTCTCATCACTATGAGAGCTTTGAGTTTCATCCCCTGACTATTAGCTCTGACTGTAATTAGTTACTTAATCACAGAAGGGTAAATACAGCAAAGGACTGACAAGCCCTACCATATCCAGGCTATGTTAATAGTGCTAACTGTGACCTTGTTCTGCATATGCGAATTGTCCCTTGTTAATTTGAAAGGTCTCTGGGTCCCTGGGAGGCAGCAAGTGGGAGATCCAAGTGGCTGCAGGGTGCAGTGTGTTGTATGCTGGGCTGATGGTCTCTGCAGGAGCAGCCACAGGGTGAGCATCTCTTCTGTGTATCCCACAGCTGTGATCAGACCTGAGATGCTCTGAGGGGTCAGGGAGGGGAGAAATCTGTTGTAAATCAGCAGGTAATGGGGGATCCTGCTGCTGTCAGTGAGAAGGAGGGATTTGGTGGTGTTTGGTGGTGCAATGAGTGCCTGGGATTTTGGTGAGGAATTCATAACACTGCAGCTCCAGAAATCACGAAGCTGACTTTGAGAACCTGTTCTCTATGCTTTATTCCTTATTTTCTGTTACTTCAGTATATTGAGGTGTGAGGAAAAATCTGTCGTTGAAGTGTTCTTTCCACTCTTGGTATTGGGTTAGTACAGAGAAATGCCAAAATATCAGGCTCAGCAAACTGCTAAAGCGCCGTGTTGGTGTTTGTGCTGGGCTGGGAGTGAGTAAGCAGCTGGTTGGTGCTCTGTGCATTATGTAAGGGTGTTTTCCCCATGCTAATATTCTGCACAGGATATTACAAAAGTGCCTTATTTACATGGGAGGCTGAGAAGAGCTGGTGGATGTTGTCAGAGATGCAGCAAAAATAACTTTACCCCCATGGAGTTTTAATACAGCACTTGTGGCCACATAGATGCTTTGAGCAAGAGAAAAGAGGGAGGGAGGTGTGTGCTTCTTGCACGTGTACACACACATGCACTTGGCACATACATGTTTCCACGTGAGTCTGGGATTCCTTGCTGGTTGCTCTTGTCACCAGACCTGTGGGAGGACTGTGGGATGCTGAGGTTTCCAGCCTTGTACCAGCACTCTGAAGGAGGAATTGTGGTGTTTTCTGCCTTATCTCAAACAACATAGCAGAGGAGCAACCCCATTCTGAATGCTTTGAATCAGTAGGAAGAGAGGATTCATCGTGTGCCTCTGTGAGGGCAGCAGAAGGTAGAGATAGAAAACAGTCTTTTCTTGCCAATTTAAGGTTGTCTATGGGGAGAGCACTGAACTGGGGGTAGCTCTCCTGGTCCTTTGCTTAACCTGTGCTCTGTGTGCGCATGGACCTGTTGTTGCCTTTGCAGTTTGTGAAATGAGAGTTTCTGGAATTAAGTATTTACTTGCTTAGCAATGATTCACAATGCTGGTAGACAACTGTGGGTAAGTTGTTTGAGGTACAGGAAGGGCCATGCTAGCAGGTAGCTGAACTTGGATGAGGTTCCATGGCTTGTTCTTCACTTGGCTCTTTGACATGGAGTCTGAAGTCAGTTTCTCAGCCTCTGCTTTCATCTTGTTCTCTTTTTTTTTCCCTTTTGCAGCAGGCTTTGCACGTTAGTCAGCAAACTGGCGTTGGTCTCCTCAACGGAGCATTAATTGTACATTTGTGCATCAGTCAGATGTGTGTGGGTGGTGACAGTCCCTGCTGGTCTTTGGACTTCTTGTCAAATGTCAGCCTTTGCAATCCGTGTAATCACAGTGCTGAGCAATGAGCGTTTGACACAGCCTCACCACTTCCCTCCTTTGCACCAGGCTGGGGAATGGCATTTCCCAGCTCTGGTGGAGTCAGGCAGTTGGAGATTTGCAGCCTGAGGGACCCAAGTACCTTCCTGGTGCAAGCAGGGGGCAGCTGTGCAGCTCCTGGGCTTCAGCTGCTCAGCTTTTGCTCACTGCCTCCAAAAGCAAGTCGCTTTCATCAGGGGGACATTTAAGCTGTTGCTGGAGGCATTCTGGAGGCTGAAGGACTGCTGGTGTAGCATGGGGCCAGCAGCAGCCTGCAGCTGGTGACCTGCAGGAGGCTGTGATGTCTGTGGATGTGACGTTCAGTCGTGGTTCACGTTGCTCCTTTGATGCTCGTACTGAGAACAGCCCAGTGCTGGTAGTGGGGTGAGGTCACTGACTCAGTGCCACTGTGCTCTAAAGACCCTCTCTATCCATGCAGCTCCTGGGTGTGGGAGGGGGGTTATGTAAAGCTGAGTCAGTAAAGGTGACACCTAACAGGGTTCCTGGTGTGGGGTTACCTGTTTCCATGTGTGCTGGGGGATGTATAAGTGCATGTGGCAGCCTGGTCCTTCCTGGGGTAGTCCTGTGCAAATGGCTGTGTCTCATATCCCAACTTGTGAAATGCCTTCTGTCTAGAAGTCTACTGTCCTTACGTGCTGTTTACTAAAAGCATCTAACTCTTGCATCAAGGAAGACTTGAACAGTGTGTGGGATGTGTACTGTACTTGGACCTCATGTGAGGCTGGTACAAAACACGGCCAGGGCTGCATGGGGACTGGTTCTGCATGAGGGGTGCTTATGTGGGCTTTGTGCAGGGGATTTCTACTTGCGTGGTGTTTCCCATCATAACTCCATCTTCAGTCCTGTGTGAGCTGATACCTTATTTTGTCCTGAATGATGCATTTGCTTTTCTGTCTTCCTAACTCAGTTGAATGTGGACTTGAAAAACAGAAGTCTTGCTAACTTCAGCTTTAGCCGTGAGCTATGCACAGATCTGCTGGCGAGGATTTCCTTTGCGTTAGGATGTGGTTTATCTCCTACAGCTGCCTGTGCTAATGTCTGGGGAGCTGCTGGCTTCTGGGTTGTCTGCTGTGTCTGCAGCCATCAGTGGTTTTTGACTGTGGCATCCTTGAGAATGCCATGCAGGTGTTCCCTGGAATGTGAATTTTAAAGCAATATGTCACCTTAGGAATATTCTGCCTTCAACAGGCCTGAATTTCCCAAGTGAACGTCGTACTCCATCAGCATGTGTGGCTCTGTGCATGCTGCCCTTACCTTCAGGGAATGGCTGTCCTTGTGAATGAGTCGCTGCCTTAACCTGTGTGCAGTGAATGCAGCAGTCCTGGTGCTGGCTGGGGCAGGGAAGGTGAGCAGTCTCAGGCTCAAACTGTTTGAACAGTGCAGCTCTGTCTGTGCTCAGCCCAAGGCTGTGCAGGCAGCGATGCTGCACCCTGGAGATCAGCTGGGTGTTCCTCCTTGGAAGTGCTCAGCTTTATGGTGGAGCTGAGCAGGAGCTTTTGGGATTGCAGGCAACACCAGGCCCCCCAGGGTCAGTGCTGCCTCCAGGGTGTTGCATTAAGCAGCCTCAAAGTGCTCGAAGTGCCCTAAAGCCAAAGCAGAAAGTAAGGTCCCCCCAGCCTGGAGGATGCCCACAATCTCCCTGCTTTGGTTTGCTGCCCAGGTTCTTCCTTCTGAAAGCCTCTGGATCCTGTCCTTGTGCTGACTCCGGTCCTGTCAGGTGTTTCATGTTCGATGAATCGAGGGCCTGGGTTTGGTTTTGTTCTGTATCTTTTTTTAATTTTTTCTTTGGAAGTTTGAAGGTTGTTTTAATGAATGTGTTTCCCCGTTGTTTCCCTCCTGCATGTGGATCTCGTACCTGCTGTAGGCATGACGGCTATTCTGATGTCAGCCGCTGGACTCCCCGTGCACCTCACCTGTGTGCCGCAAGCTGCCAGCACCCATAAAGCCACTAAAAAACACAGCTCAGTTAAGGAGGGGAGGAAAGTGTCCAAGAAAGGTAGTTTCTGCTCAAACTGATATCTGCTTCCATCTCCTCCTCTTTATCTCTCTGCGCTTGTTCTACCTCCCTCTTTTCCTCTCGTCTCTTGAACCCTGTTGGCTCTTGTGGTTTGGCTCGTGATGCTCATCCTGCCAAGGATGAAGTGGTGTGTGTGGTCTCTGACAGGCTGTACAATAAGGTGAGAAGGCAAACCCCATCCTGTGGAAGCTCTGCTTAGTTTCCATCAGTCACTGGATCTGGAGCAGCACAGTTGCTCTATGTGCATGACTGATCTCTGCAGGCTCCTCGGAGCCCTTGGGGTCTGGCATTTATCCACGTGCTGTCTCAGGGCAGGTCTCCTTGTGAGCTGTGCCCATGGCTGAGTCACAAGGTGAGGAGGATCCTGTAGCCAAGCAGGTCCTTGAGTCACGAAGGGCATTCAGGGCCAAACTGGGATGGGTTTTTCTCCACTCCTGACTGAGATGGGAGTAGAACCTTCTCTGGTGGCAGGTATGGCTGGGTTGCTTCCTGCTGAGATGAGCCCCCAGGGCTTGCTCCTGCCCTTCAGTGCTGCTGGCATCCTGCACCCTCTGTCTTGAAGGCTGTGTAGGTATCTGCTGTGCAGTGTGGTTCCCATGGAACTGCTGGAGTGGGTGTCATAGAAGATCCTAATTTGGAAGGGACCCATAAGGATTGTCGTGTCCTGGGGTGGGCAGCCAGCCTCTCCCTGCAGATAAGCAGAGGGAGCTGCAGGCTCCACAGTTCTGCTTGAGATACGTGCCTAGCATGGAGGTGTCTGCATTCAGGAGTACAAAGAACCTCATGGCAGTGGTGGGGCTGCACGTGGCTGTGTTGGAGCTTGCTGCTGTTTGGGTCTAAGAGCCAGCATGTGCAGTGAGGGAGCTCAGCAGGGAGGTGTGGGCAAAACCCCTCTGCAGGGGGACACTAAACAGATACTTAATGTGGAAGGGGGTGCCTGGCAGAACTGTTATGTACAGAATTGCAGGGAGGAGATGGACTGATGGTGTGGTGGGGGGGCTGCTGAGCACTGCCTTCATGCAGCCAGGCTCTGCTTGGCCTTGGGACTCACATGTGGGTATGGGATTGGGCTGTGTGGGAGCTGTGCCCAGTGCTGCTCTGGAGAACCATGGCTGCCAGCTCCCTGCTGTGGCTCAGCAATGCCACCTGGTGGGACCAGGGAGCCTCCATCCTGAGGGGCAGAGAGGGGTTGTGAGCAGAAGGGACTGTGTGATGTGAGCACAGTGCAGCTCCTTCCATCTGGCATAGCAGGATCCAATCCAACTGCTCAAGTTGTGCTGCAGATGAGATGCTTTGCCAGCTCTGCTGCTTCCCGTGCTCATCCGGGGGGGGCGGGGGGGGAATGGGCCTTTCTGTTACAGAACAAGATGTAGTAAGTTAGAAAGCTGGACCCTCTTTGCTGGGAGCAGGGAGGCTGTATCTGCAGAGTGCTGAGCACAACTGCTGCCTGAGGAGGGTCTTGGTGCCCCCAGGAGCAAGTTGTGCCTGTGCAACACTCCTGATGGCCAAGGAGTGCTATACTGCAGTGACAGTAATGAGCTTGACTTTGTCAGACTGTTCTTGTTCTCTTCCTTATAAACCCTGAGGCTATAACAGGCAGAGACAGGTCCATTTTGTGCCCTGAATTTCTGCATCTCCACTTCACACCTCTCCAGATTTTTCTGTCACTGAGAGCCCTGTCAAAGCTAGCTCTGCTTCAAGGAAATGCCCTACAGGGCTCTGTGCTTTGGCTCCACAGCCTTTGTTGGGGTGCTTTGAAAAATGCCTTAGCACTGAACCTGTACCTGCACACTGGTCTGGGTAAGGCGTTGTTGACAGAACTGCATCCAGCTTTCTGGGAAGCTGGGTTATGTTGAGCAAAGGCACTAATTAGTCAGGATGTTAATGGTGCTGCTGTTTGGTCTGTGCCAGAGACATCAGTGCCAACACTGTGCTGCATGTCTGCGGGAAACCCATTGCTGGGCAGGCAGTGTGCTGCCAGTATTAACCTGCAGCTCCCAGCCACGGGTGGTGGGTGACAGTGCATGGCTTTTGTTGGAAACAGCCTGTCTGAGTCCGTCTGCTGCTCAGTGTATGGCCCCCATGGGGACAGGAGGGAGGTGCAACTGCTGCAGGCGTTTGGTTGCTGAGCGAGGATTCAAAATGCATCTGTGAAGTGTTGCCTTTGGAAAGGCCTGGCTTCAGCAAGTGGCTTGTTACCTACGGGGAGGAGGGGGAAGCATTAAGGAAAATCGTTATTCCTTTTGGTAAATGAAAGGATGGTAAACATTCCTTCACATCCTGGGTAGATCAATAGCACAGCGTTAGGCCAGCTGGTGGTAAACAGCATTGAAAATGCAACAGAAGAATTGACCGGTCCTCTATTAATCTTGCAAACCACGGAGCCTGAGCAGGCTTTGATCCCAGGGGATGGCTAGAACAAAGGCTTGGAAGCAAATGCTTCCACAGAGCAAATGATGCAGTACGTGAGTGATTCTGGTGTGGAAATGTGTGGCTTGTGCCACAGCTGCTGCTCTGCTCTGGGGCATGGCAAGTGTATCTCATGGTAAGGTGAATAGCTTCGGAGCTGCTAAGTCTGTCATGCAGGTGAGCTGAGGTGTTGGGTAACGTGCTGGGCAGGCACTGCTGCTGGTTGGACACATGCTCTGCTTGCTTCCCTTGCTGTCTGTACCACCTTGTCCGTGCATCTTTTTGGCGTTGCTCTCTCCAGCCTGTAGCCAGAGGAAATGAGAAGGTAGGTCACCTTGAAGAGCCACCTGAAAACCAGTCAGATAGAGGAGGACTTGTGATCAGCCTGGTAGGCAGCACAGAATGCAAACACGGTCGCTGTGATCAGTACTTAAGGAAGGAAATCTTCTTGTGCACAGAGCAGGCTGCTCCAAAACATGCAGAGCAGAAGCTGAAGCCTCCTGCTGCCCTGTGACAGTCTCTTGTCGTTACCAACCAGAGCCCGTGTCCAGCTGCCACACTTAATCAGTGCCACGCTGTATTTGTCAGCTGGAATATGGGGCAGGGACATCACGGAGTGCTCTGCTGGGACAGATTTGACCCCAGGAGGCGGTGGGCTGAGCTGAGGATGAGTGGAAGCAGTTCAGGCAGATGGCATCCCTGTGCCACTGTTTCTGTCTGGCATGTCTTGATCCACTGCGTGTAAGCAGGATCCCAGCAGAGAAGACAACACAACAGTGTTCTCTGTGAGGTCAGGATGAGGCCCTGAGGCAGCTCCTGGCCCTGCTCAGCTCTTATCCTGAGTGCTGGAAGGTGGAGGTTCACTCAGTCTCCTGTTTGTTTCCTGCTCTTCTTGTGGCAGCCATTGGAAGTGCTTTTCCAAGGAATTCTGGCATGCACCTGAAGTGGAAAACTGCTGTTTCCAAGTTCCTGTGTTTGACTTAATGCTTAATGTGTCCTGTCAGCACCTTCCTGGCTGAGGGGCTGCAGGGCAGTAACCTCTCAGCCCCGCTCTGTCTGAGCCATCACACATCTCCTGCCTGGCGCCAGCACTCAGAGGAGCATCCTTTCACATCGCAGGCTTATTTTCTTTCTGTGCTCAGTTGTACCTTCCTGCTGCTCCCGCTGCCAGACACCAAGGATGGCCAGGAATTCCCTTCTTAAAATAACTTGTCTTAATGACTGTGCCTTCATCTCGGAGAGTCTAGCACCCGGTTCATCTGTCTTCCTTAGTGAAATGACTTTCCTCCCACGTTAGCTCATTGCCTCATCTCTTGCATTGCCCTGGATCTAGCTCTGCAATGAAGAGGTGCATTCTTCCTGTTTGCATCCTCCTGTTTGCATCTTGCCCATCTCTGCCAGCAGCATTCAGAGGACTCAGTCTGCTGCCTGATGTGGGTCTGTGCCAATTGCCAGGTCGCTGCCAGTTTCATGCAGGCTATGGCACGTGAACAGTCCTTCCTGTCTGCATTACAGTGTTTGGCTCTACTATGAGAAGTAGTTGTCTGGAAAACAGAACCCACTGCTCATTGAGGGAGTGTTGGAGTACAGCTTCCTTGCAAGCCCCAGGGTAACAGCACTGGTGCTCGTGGCTGTCCAACCTCTGTTAGAATCTGTCTGTCCCAGGACAGAGGAGAGCAGCCTTCACTGCTGCACCTCATCCTTCATCTCCCCCAGAAGCAGGCTTGGAGCAGAGCAGGAAGGGTGAGGAGCCCCCTGTGCCAAGCGACAGGTCTCATTTTGCCTCCTGCTGGGTGCAGCCTTAACATCACTTGTACAAATGTTTCCTTTTGCAGGCTGGTGGAGGAGCCTGGCTGCCTCTGTGATGGGCCTGATGATGGGTAAGGAGCTCCAGCTGGGCGCAGTGCAGATGTGTGATGCTCACAGGCTGGATCCAGGCCTGGCCAGGCAGTGCAGTTCCCAGCAAGTGATTGGCTGGGAGCTGGGTGACAGCTGATGCTGTTGGCCCTAACCAGACCAAGGTCTTGTGTGATGTTTGCTGCGTAATCCTGTAACACTTCAGAGGGGATGGGGCATGTGCTTACTGTGCTTTGGGAAGCAAACTCCTCCCTTGGCAGAAGAGGGTTATGCTCAGGGAAACGGGGAATGTCAATGTCTTGTACTGCGAATGGGACATCTATTATAAAACTCTTTTTGTGTATCTTGTGAGTTGTGTCGTGTCTTACTAGATTTGAGTCTGTGAAAGCTCAGGAGAAAAGCCAGTGTTTTGTGTTAAGGACGCAAGGCTAATGCTGCTGCACTCAAGATAAGGTCTGGTGCTCAGCATATGGCAGGTCTCTCCTGAAGTGCCGGCTGCAGGGTTTGGCAGTGTCTTACTCATGGTATGAGAAGGCTCCCTGTCAGCTGGGTGGTGTGGGATTGCCTTTTCTCCTTTAATAGCCTATGACAGAATTCTTTCCCACTGAGTGTACTACGTCCTTGAGCTGAGTTGGATTGTAGCTGCACAAAAAGTTCAGCTGGGACCTGGCTGGCATTTGGGATCCATAGGGACACCCAGAGCACAGCAGCTGCCTGCAGGTGGCTCCCCATGGTGTGCTGCACAGGGCACAAACATTCACTGCTATATGGCATCTCTCACCTTAATGGGAATCCTGTGAGCACACAGAGGTTTGTGCTTGTGGATACTCCCATCTGCAGCTCTCTGTCCCAGCAGTGGCTGTTCCCAGCAGGGGGAACTTCTGCAGGGCTTCTGTGGATTGGCTGGAGCAGCCTTTTCTCTCCTTTCTAACCCATATCTTCTTCCTTGGCATCCTGGCCAGTTACTTGCTGTCACCCTGCAGTGCCTGTATACCTCATGGTATGTCTGATGTCTTTCTCCTCTGTCCTTGTGCAGCAGCACCGACTGACCCAGAAGCAGTGGTGAAGAAGTACCTGGTGGAGGTGAAGGGCACTCCTGCAGATGAGGTAAGGGGTTGTGGGGGTGTACACAAAAGCTGTCTAGCTGCTCCATCAGGTGCTACACGGTGGCCTTCTCCTTGCTGTCTTGTACTCCAGGACTGTATCATCTGCATGGAGAAGCTGGCCTCTCCTTCAGGTTACAGCGACACTTGTGAGTGCAGAACAATCAAGCCAGAGATGGTCGGTCGCCTGACAAACTGCCAGCACTCCTTCCACATGCTCTGTGTGCTGGCCATGTACTCCAATGGGAATAAGGTACTGAGCCAGCCCATCCCCAGCAGGTCCCATGTGCCCTTTGTCTGGGTGATGCACTGCACAACTCTGACACCTGCTTCTCTCCCCACAGGATGGCAGCTTGCAGTGCCCCTCCTGTAAAACCATCTACGGGGAGAAAACTGGTACTCAGCCCAAAGGGAAAATGGAAGTCTCCACTTTCCCTCAATCCCTCCCTGGCCACAGGGACTGTGGGACAATCCAGATCGTGTACCACATCAGCAGAGGCATCCAGGTGAGTGCGGCCTGCTCCTGGGAACAGCTGCAGCCCGCTGGCAGAAGCTGTGAGAGCCTCCCTCCCACAGAAGTACATGGCACCGATGTGGTGCCTGCAGGCAGCCCCTTGCTGTGCAGCCTGCCAAAGGTGCCAGTCTTCTGAGCTTTTCCTCAGGCCATGTGGAAAAGCTGTGCTTATGGGACTGTCTCCCACACAATCACATGTTCTGAAGAGCTGGCTTCACCTGTATCCCAGCATAAGATGCCTCCTGGAGGACCTCTTGATGCTAGCATGCCCTGTAGGAACATGTCAGATACCTCCTACAATCAGCAGTGCCCTACTGCTTTCACATGATGAGCTGCCTTGATACAGGACTGCCAAATCCTCCTGCTTCTCCCAAATTTTGCTGCTGTCTGAGGATGAAAGTGCCAGATACGTCTAATCTGTTGCAGGGCCCTGAGCACCCCAACCCAGGGATGCCTTACACGGCAAGAGGCTTTCCTCGCTACTGCTACCTACCAGACAATGAGAAAGGCAGAAAGGTAAGGTGTTGTGTGATGGGTTTTCCTACTGGGACACCATATAAGTGGTGGGGGGATACACTAGTGTTGGAAGGGACCTTGTTTCCTTGGTCTCCTGCTACAGCAGGGATTTAGGCTGTTAAACTTCTGGCAAGCAGCTCTTGTGGCTTTAGCTGCTGAAGGACAGTTTTGACTTCTTCTTTTTCCTTTCCCATATTTCTCCACCAGGTCCTGGAGCTCCTGAAGGTGGCCTGGAACAGGCGCTTGATTTTCACAGTGGGCACCTCCAACACCACTGGTGAGAGCAACACGGTGGTGTGGAATGAGATCCACCACAAAACAGAGATGGACACAAACCTGAGTGGCCACGGTTACCCTGACCCCAACTACCTGGACAATGTGCTGGCAGAGCTGGCTGCCCAGGGTGTCACTGAGGACTGCCTGAGAAAATGAGTGGTGTTGAGGGGCTCAGCTGGGCTGTGCACATCTTTGTGGCCCCCTGCCCAGGTGCCCACCCAGTGCACTTAAATCCTGTTGCCTTAAGTTCCTGTGTCTGACTGTCACACTAAGCAATAACACTGTCATGTGTGAGCGCTGTGTACTCTGTACAGTCTTTTTTTTTCCTGAAGGGAAGCATCTTTGTAGGAAGCGTGGCTGTATGTCCAGGTAAGGCTGGTGTCTGCAGCTCGCAGAGTGCTGGTGAGGTGACAGGACCCCAGTTTTGGTGCTGCCTGGGGTGACAGAAGTGTCTCACTCCTGTAAGAGCACTTAAGGAGAGGAGGACCTCCCTCCTTCTCATTGCAGCTCCTTCTGAGTAAAGCCTCCTGCTCCTGTAGCTTGCTTTGCTCATAGTAAGCCCTTTATTTCCATGGAGAGCTGCCGCTTTGCCTTCATCCTGTCTGTGTCCCCCTCTGAGGGCCCAGCCTGCTCCACAGAGCTGGGTTCATTTGATCCATACAGGAGAAGGGAGGGAAAGCTCAGCTCTGCCAGAGGACTGCAGCTCTCTGCAGGGGCAGGATGGGTTTGGCTTGCAGGGGCTTGGCTTGCTGTTTCACCCCTGCCTCCCCCCCTCCTGGAAGCTGCAGCAGATCTGGGGCTGTACCTTAGCCCTATGGCCAGCTGCTGGGTGTTGTGCCTGATGCAGCTCTGTGGTGCTGCAGGGAGTGCTGGTGCCACCGGGTGGTGACAGGCCCTTTGCTTCCCTCTTGCTGCTGCCAGCAGTGATGCTTCTCTCCATGCAGCCTCCCTCTGTCACGTTCATCCAAAAATGAAAGGGATTTTGGAGACGTTAAGGGCTGCAGACTTGTCCCCAGTGTCCTTTTTGTCCTTGCACCCTTTGCTTAATCCTCTGAGTGCCAGTTACCATCCTCTGCTACAGGCTTCATGGAGAGGATGATTGCTGGCTTTGTTTGGGGATGCTCTTTCAAGCCAGCCGTGCTTTGCTGGGCTCTGCAGTAAGATGTTGTTCTCCTGCCCTGCTTGCAAAAGGGAGGTTTCTAGTTTACAGCTCAGCTTTGTGTCCCCTGATGAAGTCCTGGGGAACAAAGCCGTGAGCTGAAGGGAAAATTCTGTCTCTACCCAAAGCAAGAATTTCCTGCTGAGTGTGCTTGGAGCCTCCCCTTGGGTGGACGTTCCTGTGTGTGAATCAGCTGTGTGCTGCCCAGGGCTGGGTGCTGCACTGCGAGCAGGACAGAGCCACAACTGGCTGCTGAGACTGCTGTGGGGGCTGACCTGGAACTGGGGCTCACAGCCCCCATAGCTGCCTCCTTCCCTGTTGGGTGTCCAACCCCTTGGCTTGCCAGGGCTGTGTTGAGTGAAGAGCAATTGCCCTGGGCCTCACATAAAATGTTGAGTTTGTGTATACAAGTGAGAGAACTTATTTTTGTATATATATATATATTAATTAAAATGTAAAAAACCAGCAACAGAACCATAAAGCTAGCAGGGTATCTGGCCTTGCAGCCGTGCATGGTGCAGTGCAAGGGGTTGCAGTTCTCTTGGGGCTGAAGCGTTGCTCCTCCTGCCATTCAAACTCACACAGAGCTCCTTCCAGTCCCAGTGCAGGGAGGCTGGCTGCAGCTGTGCCTGGTTTTCCCCTCCCCAGCAGGGCTGTTTAATCTCTGGATGCCCCATTTCTGCTTAATCTGAAGGAGAAGTCAGAAATCCTCTCCCACACAGGAGTGGCAGCCCCAGCCCTTGGCAAACAGCACAGAGCACTCAGCCCTGCTGCTGGGGTGACCTTAAGCCCTGGCACAGCTTCTGCCCAGGGGCAGCATCATCTCTGTCCCCATGCTGAGGGTCGGGGGGGGCTGGGAAACTCTTGCTGGGTGAAGAAGGGGAAATATAGCCTGGCCCCGAAACCAGCAAGGGGCAAGAATGGGGAGATGGCAGCTTGGCTGCCACCCCACCCTGTGTGCTGGGTGGGACCAGTCACCCTTCAGTGCTTCGGGTTTTGGGTGAGTGTGGGGTGTGATGGCTCCAGGCACTTCCCTGCCTTTGGGGCAGTGCTGGCTGCACCCACAACAAGCCTGGATCTGGGTGCTGGGGTGTATTTGGTACTCATGGGATTCAGGCAGTACTGGGGTGACTGGGGCAGAAAGGCCTCAGTTTCCCCTTTGGCATCACAGAGCAGCGCCTGCATCCTTGGTGCCCTGTTTCTGGGGTCAGACAGCCCAGGGCTGTTTTTGGGACTCGTGGTGACCTGGGAGCGGCCCTGTCCCTCTGCCTGCAGGGTCCAGCCGTGCTGGTGGAGCCAGCGCAGGAATGTGGGGCTGGGAGGCTGTGCTTGGTGGGGGCACGGGGACAGCTTGTCCCCTCAGCAGTGGGACGGAGTGGGTCGGTGCAGAACGGACACGGCCATGGAGCTGCTGTGGGTGCTGCTGGCGCTGGCTGGGATGGACGCAGCTGCTGGTCTGGGTGAATCTCTGTGGGGCCGTGAGGGGCTTCCTGGGGGTGGTGGTGCTGGGAGGGGGTCAAGGGGCTGTTTGTGCCTGGGGGTCTCCCACTCACAGCTGTGCCCCCAGCCCTGTTGCCCTACGTGCCCCGCGTGGCAACCGGCACCATGCTGGGGAAGGTGACAGCCACCACCTTCGTGCTGGAGAGACCCCGCTGCATCTTCGACCCCCTTGCCAACGCCTCCGATGCCGTCTGGCTGGCGGTGGCTTATGCTGATGGTGAGCACGTGTTGCAGGGAGGGATGTGGGGCTGTTCACCTCCAGCTGCTCACCCCACATCTGTGCCGCGCAGCCTCCACCGCCTTCAAAAACCCCACATCCAGCTCCGAGGTGCCCCCATACGAGGGGCTGCCCACCGCCCGCGCCTACATGACTCTGGAGACGGCAGCAGCCGCCTATGGATGCTCAGCTCCTGGCACAGCCACGCTGCGGGTCGGTGGGGACACGACGTGCCACGGCCGGGCACCCTGCAATGGGCCGCTGCCCTCCGCAGGGCCCTACAGGTGAGGCTGTGGGTTGGGGCATCGCGCCGTCCCCATCCCGTGCTGGAGGTGCCCGTCCTGCAGGGTGAAGTTCCTGCTGATGGGCTGCAGTGGCCCCAAAGCGGAGACGAAGTGGTCGGAGCCCATCCTGCTGCGGAGAGGTACCGGTGGGAGCGGGGCTGTGACCCCAGAACCAAAGGGGAGAAGAGCTCCCCACCGTCCCCGTATCCCCCTAACCTGGGTGCCAACCCTCACCCTGCTCCTTCCAGCTCGCAGCCTGAGCACCATCGACCCCACACCCGCACGTCGCGGCAGCACCGCAGTCATCATCGCCGCCATCCTGGCCAGCCTGGGTGCTGCTCTGGCCGTGGCCATGCTGGGAGCTGTGGGGTACGGGGATTTTAAGGCTATTTTTTTCCCTTAAATTGGGGTGTTGCTGTATTTTGGCAGTGGGATGGGCTGCTTTTTGTGGTGTTTGGACTGCATGGATCCTGCTCGATGCCTCACCCATCTCTCCCCGCAGCACCCAGCTGTGTGTCCCGCTGTGCCACCGGGACCTGGGCGCCCACCTGCCCTACAGGACCCACCACGTCCCTCCGGCCCTGCCCCACACGCTGCCCCCTGCCTGCATCTGTGGCTGCACCCCGTGGCCCCGCGGCCCATAACCCACCAAGTAAACTCACTTCCATCCTCAGTCACCTCTCCTGTCATCTTTCAACCCAACCACCGGGACGTTGCCTGCACGTGCTGGGTGTGCCATCCCTGCGGGTCGGGCTGGAGGGGCTCCGAGTGCTGATGGAGCCGTGTGTGTCCCTGTGCTCTGCAGGCAGTGGGACCAGCCGAACTCAAACCATCCCGAGGCTCTGAGATGGTTCCATGATCTCGGACCACAAAGCTCCACGCTTTGTTCACCGTGGGATGGGGACACCGGGACGTGGGTTCACCCACCCCACAGGCACCCCCTGCGGATGGCACCTTGGGACCCACCCCTGCCATGAGCGTGTCAGCGCTCAGCACAGCGCCCAGCACAGCACCCAGCACAGCACCCAGCACAGCACCCAGCACAGCACCCAGCACGGCACCCAGCACGGCACCCAGCACAGCGCCCAGCACAGCGCCCAGCACAGCGCCCAGCGTGCAGCCAGCCGTAACGTAATGCTCCGCAGGGAAACGAGCCCGACCAGTTTGCCGCGGGGCTGCGGCCGCGCAGGAATGTGGGTGGTTGGAAGCCGCAGGCGGGTCCTGCGGGGGGGAACAAGGCGCTTGGCCCCAGCCCTGCAACCTCACTCTGCGCTCAGCACCAGCACCATGCGCCCGCTGCTGCTCCTGCTGCTGGCCACAGCACACGGCCTGGGTGAGTGCGCAACACGGGGGGCTCGTGCCCCCAAATAATGGGGTGGGGGGGATCTACTGTGCAGGCAGAGGGGTCTGCTCTGGAGGATGGGGGTCGTAGGTGACACCCGCAGGCTGGGACCCTCCTTGGTGTCACCCAGCTCAGCCTGCAGCGCAGCGCGGTGCCCCCTGGGGTCTCCCTGTTGGTAGCGCTGCGTGCTGCCCCTAATTGCACTATTTGCGGTGCTGGCGGTGGGGAGCTGCCCTCCTCCCCATGCCCACATCCCATGGCCACCGCCGTGGGGGGATGCCCACCCACCACCCCCTGCTCTCATTGCTCTGCTGCAGACACACTGAAATACAAACCTATCCTGGCTAAAAGCAGCCTGGGGGGCCTTGTGACGGGCAGCACCTTCGTGCTGGAGCAGCCCCGCTGTATCTTCGAGGACAACACAGCCAGCATCTGGCTGGTGGTGGCTACTGCTGCAGGTGAGTGGGGGGATGGAGGGATGGGGCTCTATCACAGCGCTGCCCTTCACTGCCATCCCATCCCTGCAGGTAAGGAGCACTTCAATGACAGCGCGCAGCCGGGGATGCCCGAGTGGAGCTTCCAGCGCTTCCCTACCAACACGTCATCCTACCTGACGCTGGGTGCCATGTGGTACCACTACCCCTGCCTCACACCCAGCACGGAGATCACAGTGCTGCGTGTGGGCAGTGAGACCAGCTGTGTTGACGACACCTCCGTACCCAACTGCAATGGGCCCCTGCCCAACCCCGGGCCCTTCTGGTGGGTTGTTAGGAACAGTTTAGCTCAGAAATGGAGGTGATGCGGCAGCGCGGCTGTCCAAGGAGGGCTGGCACCATCCCCGGAGGTGTTAAGAACTGCGGGGATGTGGCACTGAGGGACACGGCTGGGATGGGTTGGGGTTGGGCTGGGGGATCTGAGGGCACTCTTCCAGCCCTAAAGTCTCTGTGATCGCCTCCCCAGGGTGAAGTTCCTCGCATTGAATGCCTCGGGGCCCGTAGCCACCACACAATGGTCGGAGCCCATCGAACTGATGAGAGGTACTGGGGTGAGGGTGGCTCACTGTGGGGTGGGACGGTGGGGTGGGTGATGCACAGCCCCATTGTGCTCTCCCTACAGCCCGGCCAATCCCGAGCAGCTCTGGGGCAGGCGGTGGCCGCAGCGGCGCCATGATCACCATCACTGCCATCCTGTCGGTGCTGCTGGCCGTCCTGCTGGCCGCCCTCCTGGCCACGCTGTGCAGGTGAGTCCCACAGGGCAGGAGGGTGGCGATGGGTGACAGCAGCACATCGTGTCCCCAATGCCGTGTCCTCCCCCAGCTCCGAGGCGTGCGGTGTGGGCAGCTTCAGGCCGGATGCAGCCTCCATCCGACGCTACAACACACACCACGTGTACGAACAGCAGGCTGCACGGCTCTGAGGAGGGACACCATGTCACTGTGCCACCCATGTTACTGCATCACCATGTTACTGCATTGCCATGTTACTGCATCACCATGTACTGCATCACCATGTTACTGCATCACCATGTTACTGCATTGCCATGTTACTGCACTGGGACATAAACCGATTCATGTGTGCTGTGTGTCTGCCTCTGTCTCTGGGCTGCACTGGGAGGGCTCAGCTCACACTCTGTGCATCACATCGGGGTTGGAGGTGCTGCTGAGCCTGGGGTGCTGAGTCCCCATGGTGTCCCCTGGGTGCTCTCGTGGTGTCCCTATTGTGTCCCCTTGGTGTCCTCAGTGTCTCCACGATGTCCCTATAATATCCCCATGATGACCTTCCCTATGGTGTCCCCAAGGTGCCCCTGTGGTGTCCCTATGGTGTCCCATGGTGACCCCTGTGCATGGGCCCGGATGGCACAGGGCTGTCTGTGGGTGCACGCGGGGTTCACAGTGATTTGGGGCGTTAGAGCCCTGTGTGAGCAGTCATGGTGCCTGCACAGCGCTACTGTGGGTCGCAGCACGTCCCATATGGGGGCTTAGAACCGTGGGGGTCCCCGCACTTCCCAGCCAGCCCCGTGACCACGCTGCGCCCCGCCCCCACCCCCAGGCCCCGCCCACTTTATTTACAAGACCACGCCCATTTCCTTAAGCCCCGCCCACCTACCCAGCCCCGCTCGCTGATTGGTCGCCCTCCGTGCCGGCCCGCACATGGGCTCGGGGCTCCGTGGCCGCGGGTTCGGGGCCGCGCTCCGCTGCCCGCTCCGTCCGTCCGTCCGTCGGCATGGCCCGGCGCAGCGTGCTGTCCATCCGCATCGTGGAGGGCAGGAACCTGCCCGCCAAGGACATGTGAGTGCTGCCGGGGATGGGGGTTGGCATCTTGGCTCTGCATGTTGCTTTGCGTCCGGCCCCCAGGACAGCTCTGGGGGTATCCCTCCCACCCAATGCCCTGGGGCTCCCCATAGGGTGTGTTCGGTGTGACCCCTTGCGGCTCTTTGGGCTGGCTTCAGCACGTCTTCTCCCAGTGCTTTGGGATTTGGGACGGCTTTGGGATTCCCCCCTGCATGGCACTGAGGCAGCCCTTCCTTTAGGATCTCCCCCAGGTTGTTTGGAGGCGATCCTCCCAGCAGTGCCCGTGCACAGGGGGGTTCCTTCGAGCTGAATCTGCGCTGTCCCAGCAGCTCGGAATGCGTTGGGATCACCCCTGGGATGCGTTGGGATCACCCCTGGGATGCGTTGGGGTCACCCCTGGGATGCTTTGGGATCACCCCTGGGATGCTTTGGGGTCACCCCTGGGATGCGTTGGGATCACCCCTGGGATGCGTTGGGATCACCCCTGGGATGCTTTGGGGTCACCCCTGGGGTGGCTCCGTGGTTCTGTCCCTCTTCCAGCACCTGCTGCGGGGGCTGCTGTCCTCATCGGGTGGGGATTTCCCTCCTTGGCAGCCCCCAAAGTTCTGTCTGTGTGTCCCAGCATTATCCTCACCCTCCCGTCTCTATGGGGCAAGATTTGAGGGTGGGATGGGGACAGCACAGGGGGGACCCATCCATAGGGAGCCAGCACGGAGCGCACTGCGGGCTGCTGGAAAAGCAGCAAAAAGCCCCGCAGCCGTCATGGAAAAAGAGGATAAACAAGGGAAGAAGCGCAGCTTCTGGCTTTTTTAAGCTCCGTGTGTCAGGGCTCGTGTTTTGCAGTCCCTTGGCACGAAGCCCTGCGGGGACCTTGAGCCGGCGCGGGGGGGTAAAGGGCTGCGCCTTTCGGAGGGCAGAACGCGGCTTGGGATGCTGCCACGGGCAGAGCTCCATCCCGCTTTGCCGTATTTATGACCCCCCCCCCCGTCCCTCCGCCATCGGGATCGCTGTGATTTCCCCATGGAAATCCGAGATGTCACAGCGCTGCTGACCGGTCAGAGGCTGCCCGCAGCCGCCCACCCACGGCACGGCGTGTCCCCGGGCACGCTGACACCGCCGCCCCATCCTGCTCCCTCCTGACAGCGCTGTGATAGCGACGCGTTTCACCCCGCATCGACGCTGCTGCTTCCAGGCTGAGCTCCCTGCCTGCCGCTCTGTGCTTCCCCCTTCCTCCCTCCCTCCTACGAGCCCCTGCCCGGCTCCTCTTTGGCACCAGGACCCCCGTAAAGAGGCGGAATCGCGCTCTGCCCTATGGCACATCGCTGGGCTCCTCCCTGCATCCTCAGCGCAGGAAGACAAAGAGCATCCCCTGCTTTGTGTGCACGGCGCGGGCAGGTGGCACCGGGCTGTGTGTGCTCAGCGCCAGCTGAACGGTTTGCACAAGGCAGGAAATGTCAGCAATACAGCGGGGTTAATGATGCTTCAGCCGCCGTGTTCGTGCCGAACCTGCCCGCAGGAGAGCGGGCTCTTAGCAACCAGCGTGACACGGGGCTGCCCTGCTGGGGACACCCCGAGATGGGGACACCCTTGTGGCGTCCAGGATGCAGCTCGTGGTGCCGCTGGCCCTGCAGCTCCAAGGGAGGTGACGGCGGCAGCTCTCAGCTTTTTGCTTATCCTTGTTTATTTTACTTTCCCCAACCTGCTGCTTCTCACCTCCCAAGCAAACCCACCATCCCAGACACGTGGATCCTTCCGGACCCCCCCTGTGCCCCCCCTGCAGCTCTGGGCTCCAGCACCCCTGGGAGCTGCCAGCCCCACACTGAGAACCCAAAGCCCTTCGCCCCCATAACCAGCACGGTTCCGCCAGCTCCGCCGCCTCCGGCCGCAGTGAGTCACCATCCTCAGGAACTGAGCTGGCCATAAAGTGGTGTTTTGTTGGCAGTAGCACGGTGAGCTGAGCTGTTACCGGCTCACTGAGCATTGCTGTGACCACGGGTCTGTGTCACCGCAGTGTCCCCAGGGTTGTCCCCATCCCTACAGAGAGATCTGGGTTCTGGGTCCATTTGGGGGCTGGAGGGGGCTGTGTTGGCTCCTGGAGCTCCTGCTTTGGGGAAAGGGTGGGATTTGTTTGTTCCCTTTCCGATCTGGACCAGGAGCTGCCAGCAGCTGCCAGCAGGATGCTGTGGTCAGGGCCAGGAATTCAGGGTCACCACGGTGCTAATAGGGTCGTGCCATTGCCTTCCAGCACGGGGAGCAGCGACCCGTACTGCATTGTGAAGATTGACAATGAGGCCATCATCAGGTGAGCCCTGCTGCCCGCTCCCATCCGGGTCCCAAAGCTCTGCTTCAGGCTTGAGACATGGACCCCAGTGCCAACCCATAAGCCACCCCAGTGTGGGTGCTGTGCACCAGCCCTGGCTGGGATGTCACCGGTGCCATCTGTCCCACAGGACTGCCACGGTGTGGAAGACATTGTCCCCGTTCTGGGGGGAGGAGTATGAGGTGCAGCTCCATCCCACCTTCCACAGCATCTCCATCTACGTCATGGATGAGGATGCTCTCAGGTACAGGCAAAGCGCTTCGGGGACAACGCAGGGTTGGGCTGGCAATGCTCAACCCTATAGCAGACAGCAGAGAATCCACACCTGGCTGTGCAGTTGAAGGATTCGGGGCATCCAAACTGCCTGGCAGCAAGGGCCGGACAAGGAGCTCCGTGTCCCCCTTGGTGCCACCCTCTGTGCCACCTCCCTGTTGTGTCTTGCAGCCGTGATGATGTCATTGGGAAGGTGTGCATCACCCGCACCATGCTGGCAGAGCACCCCAGAGGTAGGGGACAGCGGGGTGTCCCCAGCCCTACACCCAGCCGTGTCCCCACACCCCCTGCCCATGGTGCCCACTGGTCCCATAGGATACAGCGGCTGGGTGAGCCTCAACGAGGTGGACCCCGATGAGGAGGTGCAGGGGGAAATCCACCTCCGCGTGGAGCTCCTGGAGGGCGGGCAGCGGCTGCGATGCACCGTGCTGGAGGCCAGGTGATGTTGGATTGGGGATGTCCCAGTCCTGGGGTGATGCTTTGGTGGCGCCTGCTGAGCCCTGGCTGCTCCGTGACTCAGTTTCCCCATTGCACCTGAGACTGTGGGGAGCCGAGGAGGGAAGATGGGGAGCGGTGGGAGCCCACTGTAGGGATTCTGGAGGCTCACTGGGAATTTCACCTTCTCCTCTACAGGGATTTGGCCAAGAAGGACAGGAACGGTGCATCCGACCCCTTTGTCTGCGTGAGCTACAATGGCAAAACACAGGAGAGCACCGTGAGCTCAACTCAGCGTATCCCCATCCCTGATGTCCCCGTGGGGGTGGGATGCGTGTGCCATGGGGACAGAGCCATCTCCTTCGCAGGTGGTGAAGAAGTCCTGCTATCCTCGCTGGAACGAAGCCTTTGAGTTTGAGCTGTCGAACCCCCCTGCAGAGAAGCTGTGTGTAGAGGTGTGGGACTGGGACCTCGTCAGCAAGAATGACTTCTTGGGCAAGGTGAGCCCCCAGAAGCACCACGCGTGGCCCCATTACTGGGGTGGGACGTGAGCCTGTCCCACCCGCCCCCAGGTGGTGGTCAGTGTGCAGGGGCTGCAGGCAGCCGGACATCAGGAGGGCTGGTTCAGGCTGCAGCCAGACACAGCCAAGCCCAGGGAGGACAGGTGAGTGTTTTGGGGTGTTCCAGAGGGATGTGCTGTGGGGTGCATGGTCTGCATCTGCTCTCTATGTTCCTACAGGCGCCGGGGCAGCCTGGGCTCACTGCAGCTGCAGGTGAGGCTGCGGGATGAGACGGTGCTGCCCTCTCACTGCTACCAGCCCCTGGTCCAGCTGCTGTGCCAGGAGGTGAAGGCAGGGCAGCAGGTGAGGTCCCTGCAGAGCCCCAATGGGACGCGGTCACGGTGCTGGTTGCCACTGTGCCACCACGTCCTCGTGCCCCTGCAGGCCGGCGGGGTGCACCTGGTCACCCTCCTTGATGAAACCACCACGGCCGAGTGCCGGCAGGATGTCGCCATCAACCTGGTGAAACTCTTCTTGGGCCAAGGGCTGGTGAAGGAGTTTCTGGACCTGCTCTTTGAGTTGGAGTTGGCCAAGCCCTGTAAGTCTGAGCTGGGAGTAGGGCTGGGTCTTCCTTACCTTCATTTGGAGCTGTAAACCTTCTGGTGTGCTCTGGTTGGGAAACCCGTTGGGTTCATCCCAAGGAACCCATTGGCTATAATTGGCTTTCTCCTGTTTCTCAGGTGAACCCAACACTTTGTTCCGGAGTAACTCCCTGGCCTCAAAGTCAATGGAGTCTTTCCTCAAGGTGCTGCTGCCCCCAAATCCCCCTTATCCACAAGAAGCTTCACCCCAAACCCTGCTCCTTGCAGCTCACCACAGCTCCACACTGTCCTAAGGGAAGGGCATGGAGAGCTGTGCCTGCCTCTGGGGCCAAGAGCTGGAGGAAACCCCCTAAGGTTGGGTGCTGTGGTCCCCTGGGCAGGTGACGGGGATGCAGTACCTGCATGCGGTGCTGGGACCCACCATCTCCCGGGTGTTTGAGGAGAAGAAGTACGTGGAGCTGGACCCCAGCAAGGTGGAGATCAAGGACGTTGGGTAAGGGGCACGGGGGCTGCAGGGGGTGCGGGTACTCGAAGTGCTTGGGACTGATGGGGTCTGCGGTGCCCGCAGGTGCTCGGGGCTGCACCGGGTGCAGACGGAGAGTGAGGTGATGGAGCAGGGCCGCCAGCTCCTGCAGTCCTACCTCGGGGAGCTCTTAGATGCCATCAGCAAGTCAGCTCCCAGCTGTCCTCCTGTCATCCGCGCTGCTTTCCGGCAGCTCTTCCAGCGCGTTGGGGAGCGCTTCCCCCAGCATCAGGTCAGGTCCAAACCCAGCAGTGGGGATGGAGGAACGGGGCGGACTTGGTGTTGCTTTGTGCCATGAAGAAGCTGTAGGTGCTCCATCCCTGGAGCAGCCCAAGACCGGGCTGCATGGGGCCCTGGGCGGCTTGAGCTGGCGGGGGGCAACCAGCCCGTGGCAGGGGGTTGGAACTGGGTGGGCTGTGAGGTTGACACAAGCCTGAAGCATCACGAGGGATGGTGCCATGGGGACGGACCCTCACACGTCTCGTGCCCCCGGTGGCCGCAGCACACTCAGTTCGTGGCCGTCACCAGCTTCCTGTGCCTGCGCTTCTTCTCGCCGGCCATCATGACCCCCAAACTCTTCCACCTGAGGGACACTCACGCTGACGCTCGAACCAGCCGCACGCTGCTGCTGCTGGCCAAGGTGAGGCGGGACGTGGGGACAGCGGGGAACGGGGGGCACCGGGGGCAACAACTCCACCATCCCACGGTCCGCAGGCTGTGCAGATGGTGGGCAACATGGAGCCGGCGGCGGGGAGAGCCAAGGAGGAATGGCTGGCCCCGCTGCAACCCGCCCTGCAGCACGGAGCCTCCCAGATGAGGGCCTTCATCACCCGGCTGGTGGGCACGGAGGAGGAGGAGGGTGGAGAGCAGCGGCCGTGTGCCCCCCGCAGCGCCGTGGTGAAGGAGGGGCTGCTCTTTGTCCACAAGACGCGGGGCAAAGGGCCGCTGCTTGCTTCCGCCTCCAAGAAGCTGCACTTCTGCCTCACCAGCGAGGAACTCAGCTTCAGCAAGAGCCCCGGGGCAGAGGTAGGGGGACGCGGGGTGGTGGGGTCCCATGGTGGCACACAGGGCAACAAATGCTGTGTCCCCAATGGCAGAGCTGCGGCTCCATCGCTTTGGCCAACATCCGAGCGGCCGAGAAGGTGGAGGAGAAGAGCTTCGGGAGCTGCCACGTCATGCAGGTGGTCTACGTGGACGAGGCCGGGCAGCAGGAGACGGCGTACCTGCAGTGCAAGGTGGGCTGGGCTGGGTCGGGGCTGTCGGCCATCGGGACGCTGTGACACCTCGCCGTGCGCCCCGCAGTGCGTCAACGAGCTGAACCAGTGGCTGTCTGCGCTGCGGAAGGTGTGCGGCAACAACCCGCAGCTGCTGCACTGCTACCACCCCGGGGTCTTCCGTGGGGACAAGTGGAGCTGCTGCCACCAGAAGGACCGGGCGGGTACGGGCTGCCGGCCGCGGGGTGGGGGTGACGGACGGGCGGCCCCACTATTGTTCGGCCCCTCTCGTGTCCCGCAGGACCGGGCTGCGGCCGGACCCGGCACAGCATCACCCTGCAGGACTGGACCGACCCGCTGCAGCCCGACGTGGAGGCGCAGCGGCTCTTCCAGCACCTCCTCGGCCTGCAGCAGCCGCTCAGGTGGGACCCCACAAGCGGGGACGGCCCCAACGTGCCCGCAGCCCCGCGGCCAACAACCCCCTTTCTCCGCAGGGAGAAGTACCGGCAGCTGGTGGAGCCGGGGGACCCTCGGAACGGAGAAGGTAGAGGCGGAGGGGAGGAGACAGAGGACCCCCCCCAATGGAGGCGCCGTGCTTCGGGGCCGCGCTGTGCTTTGGGGTCTCACCGCCCCCCGTTCCCCCCCCCCAGGTCCGCCGCTGCCCCCCGCGCTCCGCCGGCTCCTGGAGGCGCTGCAGGACCTGGATCGCCGCCACCGCCGGCTGCCCCCGGCCGAGCCGCCCCTGCCGGAGCTGCAGACGTGACGGACCGGGCCGGGATGGGGCGGGGGGGGGCGGCCGGGCCGCAGCGGGGCAATAAAGCGCAGTTCGACCCGCAGCGCATGCGCACTTTGTAGGACACCGCGCGTGGTCCGCCCGCACCGCAGGGGGCGCCACCGGCGGAAGGGAGGGAGGAAGTGAGAGCGGAAGTGACGCTCTGGGCGCTGCGGGAACCGCGGAGAGCAGCGGGGAGGCGGCGGGATGAACGCGCCTCCGGCGTTCGAGTCGTTCCTGCTCTTCGAGGGGGAGAAAAAGTGAGCGGCCGTCGGGATGGCGGGAGGGGGGGGGGGCGGGGGGGAGGGGGTTCCCCGGACGGGTCCGTGTCCTCCCCCGGTTCCCCCCGCGCTGTTGCGTGCAGTGAAGCGGCGCTCAGACGGCCCCGCTGTGCAGGATCACCATCAACAAGGACACGAAGGTGCCCAACGCCTGCCTGTTCACCATCAACAAGGAGGACCACACGCTGGGGAACATCATCAAGTCGTGAGCTGAGGCCGGGGGGGGCTGGGCCGTTCTAAAGGCCGGCTGTTGTTTAATGCATATTGTTTAATGCACGCTCGTTCGCTGCTGCTTTCCCAGGCAGTTGCTGAAGGACCCGCAGGTGCTGTTTGCAGGTTACAAAGTCCCGCATCCCCTGGAACACAAAATCATCATCCGCGTCCAAACGACCCCAGATTACAGCCCACAGGAGGCCTTCACCAACGCCATCACGGACCTGATCAGCGAGCTGTCCCTCCTGGAGGAGAGATTCAGGGTGAGCTGGTTTCTTTCTGCTGCAGGAAGCTGCTCCTTTGAAGCACAGAGGGGATGGTTCAGCCCAGAGCTGCTGTTCTGGTGTTTGATGTGAGACCGATGAGATTTCAACCATCCTGTTCTGTTTCTGTGCTTTACAGGTTGCCATTAAAGACAAACAAGAAGGAATCGAGTAACATTATCACACTAAGACCGGGCTGCACGTCTGATGAAGAATGCTGGCTCTGAGCGGAACGCTTTATTTAAACCTTCATTCACGCCAATGACTTTCCTTCTCGTCCTGCTTACATTTGGCAGCAGTGTTGGGAGGGGAGGTTTGTGTCCGACGTGTCTTGTTTGATTTCGTGGCTTAATTCACTAAAATGATTTTCACTTTTCACATTGGAGCCTCATTGTCACTATGTGCATTAGGCTGCAGCTCAGTCTGACTGCCCTCTGGGAATGAGGAGATGCTGAGCTGCAGTAGCGGGTCACATTCCCGGTTTCCCATTACAAGAAGTCTAGATTCTGGCAGCAGATTTGGTTGTTTTGTTTTATTAAGTGTCATTTCTATAAAACAAATGCACAAATTGTGTAAACTGACAGGAAAAAAGCCTGGATGAGTGGATGTGCTTAACGAACTCTTTTACCTTTTGCACGTAACAGCTGGTCTAGAAAACTTCATGGTTATATGGGTAACAGTCACCAATACTGCACTAATTCAAAACACGGGGATGAACTTCTATAACAAGGAACTATGACTTCTTCCAAATTGCTGTAATGTTCACACTAGTGAGAGCAACAAGGTAAGTGAAAGTAGGGTCTGTGATCACGTTGTTTATGTAGACTTCACTCAGGTGGTCCCCATTTGCTCGCAGCTCTGGCCATTTGAGAATCTACAGAGAGAGCAAAGTTTGTGGAGGAAAGGAACGGTATCATTGTCCCTGAAACTTGGGGAATATCAATTATTACAAAGCTGGATCTGGGTGGTGTCCAAAGAGGTCACAGCCCTACCAGCATGGTGGAGCTGAAATGAAAGCTTCTTCCTTATATGCCTATGTGCCAGTCCTGCTGATGGACTGGAGCTCAGTGCAAGAGGGACTTAGCAGAAAGGAAAAACTCAGAGCAGCTCCAACAGCTGACTGCTGATTGCAGCATGTTTATGGAACATGAGGTCACATCGTACTTAGATACAGTTAGAGCTCAAGACCACAATGTGCCTCGCAGCCTTTGTGAATGTGTAATTGTTACTGACCCCCAGCAGGAGTGTGTTCAGGAAAAGAATGAGCAAAAGGGAAGCAGGAACACTTGCCAGAAGCTTGCCCTTCCCCACATGCAGTTCTACCAAGGAGCAGCTGCTGCTGTTACCCTCCACTCATCCAGGCAGGGAAACAGTGGCTGCACACCAGACAGCAGTGCAGGAACAGCTTGTGTTGCCGGCCATATACAGTCTAACCATCATATTTTTTTCAGAGAGGCCTTTCCCAAGGAAAAGTTGTCCAGCTGCGGCATACAAGAGTGAACAAATTTGCTTTGCAGCTCATAATCCCTGTCACAACTGTGTGTGTGTGTGTGATTTGAAGTGGCCTTGGTCACACTCTGGAGATTGGTTTTAATTGGCTACAAATGTTAGGTAGAGAAAATACGAGGCATGTTCTGGTGTGAAACTGCTCAAGAGAGCTGCCCTGGGGAGGAAGGGAAGCACAGCTCTGACACAAAGGGTAAATGAGACCTACCTGTGTGGGCGGGATTCTCTTGTCTGAGTGTTTTCCCTTGGCAGAGCTCCATGCTGTGGTGTAGCTGGAGAGGTGGTAAATCCACACACTTCCCTTCTCATCACCGCAGAACACGTGCAGTTTTGCTGTAAGACCAAAAGAAGAAGCAGGAAAATTAGAGTGGAGTCCATTCTACTATAAAGCTGAGCTCCAGGCAGTGCTTTGCCCTCTCAACGGAGGATGTCACATTCCATCACATTCCATCAAAATGATCTTTCTGGCACCAAAAAAACCCCCATCCCACTAAATTTCAGCTCTGGAAAGAAGCCTCCATTCAGACTCTATAGTTTTGAAAAGCAATGCTCAGATCAGGTTTCTTCTCATTAGTCCTACACTGCATCGTGACAGCTGTATCACAGCAAGGTAAAACACCTCTGCCTTTAAAAGTCAAGGAACAGCCTCAAGTATTTATATGCAGCAGGTGCCCATTAGCTGCACTGTGCTGGGATTGCAGTGCTGCAAGTTAAGGGTTCCTGTTGCTCATGGGTGGCAGGCCAGCTGTGCTCTCTTAGCCTGGGAATTAAATCCACTCTTCTGCTTTAAACAGGCTCCTCCAGTGAGTGGGAGACACCTGCAACTATAAACAAGTAAACCTTGAGCAGTGGGCTGCCTCTGGTGCAGTGGGCTGCCTCTGGTGCAGTGGGCTGCCTCTGGTGCAGTGGGCTGCCTCTGGTGCAGTGGGCTGCCTCTGGTGCAGTGGGCTGCCTCTGGTGCAGCCCTGCTACTTGGGAGTGCTGAAGAAGGGTGCTGCCTACCTGGGCAGGTGCTGAGTGTGAGATAAGACAAATCTGTTGTGGACCACTCCAATTCAGCTAGAATAACTGCAGGCACTGTTCGCTGGCTTCCTTTCCTCTTCGTGTCAAAAGACGAACTCCAGCTCCATAAGTAAATGCATCCTGGTTTGGAGCTCTTGGAAACTAGGGAAGAAAACAGAAGACGACGTAAAGGTGCTGAGAAGTGCTTCAGCACAGCTGGGGAAGGCAGTCCATCCAGAAAGTGGCTTTTAAGACATGGGATCTGACAGCAGCAGCAACTTCCACTTCTTTTACCTTAATTCAGGATAATTGGAGGTTTCAGGGGGATTCTCAGTCCCCACACGTTCCAAAACTGCAACCAGCAGAACTATTCAGAATGACCCACTCAAAGGCCTTACAGAGCCTGCGAATTGTGGGACCCAATCCTCTGCAAAGGGCTTTTAGCAGCCCTCGAACAGCAAAGGATTCTTCCCCTTCCATTTCAGCACTGCTAAGCAAAGTCTGCTGTGTTGAGTCTATTTTTTTTCCAGCTCTGCTCAGACACGACTCCATACCTCATCCTCATAGAAAGCTAAGTCTAGAAGGAAACTCCATTGAGTGTAGCCCTTCAGAATCTACAATAGATGCATTTACACCCCATTTACTTCCTCTACATCGTCCTTCCACACCGAGGTACCTGACTTCTTGTGGATCTGGCTATCCTGTTTATACTCACCTACGACATCATCATTCAGAAAAGCCAAACCATCCACCCTGTGAGATGTTGACATTTCTCCCTCCTCATCAGGAAATTTGAATGAGGCTTCAAAAGGTCTGGGGAAGGAAGAGAGAAATAATTCAGGCCCTGAACGAGCAGCACTGAAAATGTGCTTAGATACAGAACCCAACGAATGGAAATCCACGTGTTAATCTCTTTCCAGATAAAGCAGATTGATTTCCCACTTGAAATTAGTTTTTCAGATATCTGGACTTTTTAATGTACCAGAAGCCTGCTCGTTTCAGGGACTGCTGTTTTACTGCCTTTAAATTTGGTGAGCCATGCTGCATTCCTGGCACAGACCTCCACATGAAATGAAGCCAGGACTACTTCTGTTGTTACAGAAAACAATTCTTGCTCTCACCTGCTTTTCTCTTCCTTCTCCAGCTTTATATTCCATGCAAAGCAGCCTTCTTCACAGCCAGCCAGCAGGTACTGCTCTGGGCATGTGGGGACCAGGGCAATCCGTAAGGGTACAGACAAACATTCCAGTACCAGCAGCTGGCTAAAAAGAGAACAGTGAAGTGGTGCTGCAAAGCAATAGTTACAGGCTCTTAGACTGGCCACATCTATTTTTTTGTACCTTTACCTTGCTTTGAAATTGTAGTCACAGTCTGGAATTCCAATATCCCAGAGCACAATTCTCTTGTCATAGGATGCAGCTGTAGGACACAGAAGAGAGGCAGGTAGTAACACCGCTGCTCATTTGGCTCTTATCGTGCTAGCTGGCAATTCTACCTGTCAGAGTCTACAACACTAAGCCTGGGGCATCACAGAGCTCATCAGAGTACAGCAGCAGTCATTGAGGCTCCCAGCTCAACACCACCTCATAGACATTGTCACACATGCACATTCACTCACATGCATTCTTATCCTGTGCTCCAAGAGGAGCAGGCAAAAGCAAAGTTTGGCTCCTGGTGTCTGCTACCAAGTTGTGGCTTCAGGAGGACATTAATTAGTGCTCATTCAAGTACCTGTTTCTGGTCATGGGCTCTTACGGACCCTACCATGTGAGCTCCACTCCCTACTCTCAGGCAGATTCCACTGTATTCCACATGTTGTGTTTGCATCCACAGCAGCTCCCATTGGGAAAGTTAGGGACAGATGTAAAATAAAAGACTCTTACTGCCTTTGTCACCCAGCTGACCGAGTGGCAGCAGTAACAAGGCTAAGACAGTATTTCCTGTGATCAGAATTCCCATGACTTGGCATTAAATCAAACAAGTTAATGCCCTGTCTCCAGCACAAAAAGACTTAATTGATTACAGATTTTTGTATTAAATAAAATAAGCCTCGCTGTCCACACCTGAGCAACACTATCAAGCTCATCAACCCTGCACTACTAAGCATTACATGGGTGTGGTAGCAATCTTCCCAATCTCTTTAGGTTTCTGCTTTTTACACTGTTGAGTTTTCTCTTGGAAAGCATCCATTGCAGCTGCCCTTGTTTTAAAGACATTCCACTTTAATGGTTCATGTAGCACTCTTAACTGCTCCAGGATGTGCGCAATTGTAGGCAAGAGGGACAATGTGCTGTGGGGTGCAGGTGTGGTCTGAATGTCCCTGTAACGGCTTACTTAACAGACCTGACAATGCAGCTGCAATTTGTAACACGATGGTTCGTTTCCCACCACTCCTTAAGCCTTAGTCTCAGTGGGGCCCTACAGCAGCTCACTTCTACCTCAGGACCTGGACAGAAATTTCTGACAAGGCACAGAACTCTACAGATTTTCGTTTATTTCAAAGCAATTAAGGGCACTGTTTTGCTCATTAGAACAACAAAACCCAACAGGCCAAGATATGCTGCACTGTCCCTCTTGCCATGCTTAACGAGCGCCCTGCTAGCTGGCTGCCTGCTGCATTGCCCCCAGCAGGCTGCTCTGCCTATCATTCTTCTTACCCGTCCCTGTGGAACGAATCCACTATTGGAACAGTTTGGGGCTGGTTTGTGGCAGCCTGAGAGCCAGCACAGCAGGGAGCTACTGAGTGAGAAACTGGAGCTGCTGCACCTCAGCTAAGGAGTCAGACTGAAACAACTTGCACCTGCTGCGTTCTAGTGGCACCCAAAAAGAACTCTCTGTATAAGACCTGTCCAAAACTCTTGCTTGTGTGGTCCCAGTAAACACTCAGCTACCCAAACCTGCTAGCAAGGGTGATGGTTCCCCTTGTGAAGGAAGCCCAACCTCTTCCAGATGAGGTAATGAAGCTAAGGGGATTCTGAAGCAGAGACTTACTGAAGAGGTGAGTTTTTTGAGTTGGGCTGAAGCAGACGGTTGCAATGGGCTTTTTATGAGCCTTTATTTCTCCGTAGCAGAAGTCAGCTGCCACATGAATCAGTTTGACAATCCCTCTCCTTCCTGCAGCTGCCAAGATATTATGAGATTTCTTCCGACTGTCACTGATCACCATTGGGAGAGTTGTCCATGCAACACTGAAGAACTCCTAGGACAGAAGGAAACCGAGAACAGCATAAAGAGAGTCAGCAGGAAGGTTGTTAGCTCAGAGATAACAGCTGCCATGGAGCAATCCAGGTGAACTGACACGACTATTCAGGCATAAGCACTGCATTTCAGAACACCTTCAGAAGAATGAAATCTAACAAAACAGGATGTTTATTAGTCTATGCTGTCAAGCTTTCTTACACACACACATATGCTTCTCTAAATAAAAAAAGAGAGGCATAAAACTGATAAAATGAAAGCAAACCAGGCTAAAAGGACAAGCAAGAAATATTTACTACCCATCTTTTAAGACCTGTCCACAGTAATGCTTGCAACCTTCTTTCAGAATTGTTCACAACATCTTTATCTGTGGAATTAAACAGGATTATGGAATTTCCATTTAATGCTTATTGTTCATATTTGCAACCTACCTCTGTAGGCACCTTATACTTCTTCAGCACCATCCCTGTTTCACAGTCGATCAGACAGACAGACTCCCCTCCACACGTCGCCACAGTTCTGGAACAACTCACAATGGGATCTGAAAACGAAAAGAGAAGGTGAGAAGTTCACGGATTACATGTGAAGACTGCACACGGCCTGGTGCTCTCCCAGACTCCTGTTTTCATAAGTCAAAGTATGTACACGAATCTCTTCCTGACAAGAGATTACAGCTTGATGAAGTTGGGATCTAGCACATGGGATCTGCTGGGATTCCAGAGCCTGGTGGTTCAGAGAATCCTGCAAACCTCTTTAAGAGCTCACCTTTCCTGGGTGCACAGTCTAGCAATGGCTCGAAGACACAGGACCAGAGCTGCGTTTTAAAATCCTCGCGGCTGTTGCCTTTACTGTGACACTGGAGAAAATGCAATGGCTCTGCACTGAAATCCTCCTACAATAAACCATCCACACTTAGAAAATTCATTCTCCTCACAGTGGTTAGTGACTGCCTTGGAGAACCCCTCTACCAAACACAGCAATCTGAGTTAAAACAGAGTATTTTTCATCCCTCCTGGGCAGGAGAGATTAAGGTGCCGCTGATGCTCAAGACAACCAAAATAGAAAGAAACTCTTTGAAAGACAACCAAAATAGAAAGAAACTCTTTGAGAAAAGGTGTGCCCCATAGACCCCAGCACTGAACTTTCTTCCCTCTTGCAGAGAAACATGAAAAACCCTTCTAGAACCCCACTGGTAAGAGCTGAGAGGGAAACACTTTCTCCCATGCAGCCATCAGCTTGACCTGAGAGCAAGTCATGCCAGTCCCATTTCTAAGAACAGGCTTTCAGAGCACCACCTCTGCTGGTCCATCCATCCCTTGAGGAGAATTCACTGTGTTCAGCCTTCCCTGAAATTTCAGAGATTTAAAAGAAAAGAAATCACAGAATAGAACTGTAACTTATGATATATCTGGCCAGTCATGAGCTCCAAGACTAAACCTGCTCCACCCACTAAACCATGAAGCTGAAAACCTGCCTCCCCAGGGGGGTGATGAACATACCTTGCCTTTGGAGTTCCTTACTGGAGTCAAATTAACAACCCCGTTGTCCTGTTCCTGGCTTTTCTGTTCTCCTGTCAGCTGGCTGGATCTTCTATTGCTTTGCCCTTTGGGTAACTGCTCTCTGTTCTTATGAGTCCCTTCATCCCCCTGCTCAGCGGTTGCCTCTTCGGCTGGCTCATTTGATGCTCTTGCTTTATCAGGAGCTGGGTCATCCTCCTCCTGACTGGAATTTCTGGGATTAGGGACAGTCTCCTTCTTGGTTTTTGCCTGGGACTTGGACTTCTTCCTTCCATAACGTGATTTTGAACAATTTCTTTTCCTCTTTCTGGGAGTTACTGTGACCTATAAGGCATGTTGTCAGTTGTCAGCTTCCCCAAGATGCGCAGATGGTTTGCAAGTAAGAAAGATTCTTTATTCAAATCCCGGTACCCTCCCAGAGTCACAGACTAAGTTCCAAAAACCAGACAGCCTGGACTTACAGAGTTCCTAAAGGCAGAAGCTAATGACAGCCTGATTTGCAATTCAATTCTCCTGCCTTACATACATGGAAAAACAAATCTGGCCCACGGTCTAATACAATTCAGTCTGCAGCTGTTTCAAGAGGGCAAGCACCATCTCAGCCTGACCACGTCAGCCCAGCTCTCTCATAAAAAATACTGCTCCCCCAGAGGAAGGGTGGAGTGGGTTGTTTTATACTCATGAGATCTTTTGGGTTTCCTATGAATGGAGCAGCTCTGTCCTCCTGAATAGCAACCCAACCTCCTTATTGTTGGGATGGCATCAATCTGGCCATAAAGAAGAAGTCCCAGTTGCTGAACACAGGCTGCAGCCTGAGACTGTCCCCAGAGTTACCACAGGGTCATTAAGGGAAACCAAGCATTACTGAATATGCTAAAATCTAATATAAAAAGAAAAGTAAATTATTAATGCACATCACCTACCTTAGCCTCCTCCTCTGCAGCTTCCTTGGAGCTTTCTGCACTTTCTTCCTCATTCTCATCCATGTTCTCCTCTGTTTCGGTATCTGTGTTTAACTCCAGACCCAGTGAGCCAGTCAGAAACTCTTCTGCAATCATTTTCACCTTAGAAACAAATATGTTGATTGATACAAAAGAAAGATAGTAAGAAATCACAGCCAAACTCTGATACCTCATGACAAGAGTTGGTTTGCTGGGCTTTTAAGTTTGTTCTCCCCCCATTCTACGTGAATATCACAAGGTCATTTCACTGGTCATACTGAAATGTGCAGGCTGGTGCACCAGCACGCCTCTCTGATCAACCATACAGATCATCCAGATGTTGCAAACTGCACAGGACAGACCAGAATCTGCAGATCTGCACTGCAAATGAGTGATTACAATGACTTCAGCAGATGATCACCACTCTGTAGTGCATCACGCTGCCTTCAGAATGGACTTTTCACCTCCACACTCAACATCAGTGGTAGTTTGCGTTGCTGACTAGGTCTGTGCTACTTGATCCAAGAACTTTGTTTTGTGAAGAGGTTACCAGAACACCATGAGGGGAAAAAAATGATACCATCCTCCTGAAAGAATCCTCTGAGCCCAAATCCATGTTGTCCTTCCATCGGAGCTGTTCAGGATCAGGCTGTAGAGCTCTTGCCAGAAGAAAGGAGGAGTGAAAAGCAACTTACCCGCCAGCGGGTGAATTCACTAAGGGAGCTGGGTCCATACACCACATTGGTCTGTACTGACTTCAGGAACTTTTTCTTGATAGACTTCACTTGCTCAGCTGTGTACTTCTCAGGAAGTTGGTCACGGAAGAACTCTTCCCAGTGAGCAGTAACCTAGGCAGAAAGATGGTGGTTACACAACAGTATACCACAGAAAAGCAAAGCAGAAAAGCACAACAGTACTCATCAAAACCTTTCAGAAGCTGTCAACCCTGTGACTCCACTACCCACATGATGGCACTTACTCAATTTATTTGACCAGCACTTGAAGCACAACCTCAATGCAAACAAAATCCAGTCCCTCTAATCCAAGCTTGTGCAGCAAAGAATATACCGTCAAGATGAACTCAGGCCAATGCCTGATTTCATGCCTCATGATCCACAGCAAGTGGTCTTAAGAAGTCTCACACTGTTCTTCACTGCCAGAGAGCAGCTGACAGGTAATTGTAACAGGCATGGGACAATGGGGACATTTGAGTTTTCTTGTAGTTCAACAAGTGCATGCACAAGCACAGTATGCACAAGCCATCATCATTTGTAAATTCAGATACCTTGGCTCCAAAGGCTTCTGAACCCTGGGCACAATCAAAGGGACAATATGTCATGAGCTGAATGACCATCTATGCAAGTAAAAGTACCATTCCAGGCATGCGGAGCAAAAGAAGAACGAACAAATCTTTGTTCCTGGAGCACACTGGGAAAAAATCAAGATTATCCTGAGCCTGGTTTTGAACTCCCATTCCTGGAGCCAGGACAGTAGCACCAACTACACAGAGAAGTGCATGCAGCTGGTGAAGGAAGCACTCCATTTCTTCCATATTTGCATGGCAACTGAGTGACCTAGAAAACTGGAAGCTCAAACACAGCCCTCGCTGCTCGTGCCCCTGTGGAGCGCTCATAACAAATCCTCTTTGCTAGACAAGAATGCTCTGGCTGTCAGTTCCTGCCAGTTTTTCAGCCTAGTACTCCAGCAGAGTCAGGCACAGCAGCTCTATGGAAACGCAGAATGTCCTCACGCTGATTGAAACTGAAGGTAGAAGTGGCAACAGAACGAGTAGAACAAACGCAAGCAGTGACCAGAGAAAGTAGTAATGAGATAATTAAAGCACACCCCATACTGTGGTATGATATTTAGTTACTTTGCAGGTGTTCACAGGTGAAGAAAACACTGCCCATCTTACCTTGCTGGTCAGCTTACGGCTATTGACATGCCTCACATGATTGGCCAGCTTGGTTATGTCCTTGCCGTTGAGCAGCCGAAGATTTTGCAAAAGAAACATCACTTTATAATCATCATTGAGCTAGAAAGACAGCAGAGTTACAAAAATGGTACACGTGGTGGTTGCATCAGTTCATACAGTGTTCCCTATTAATATACAACTCAAGGAAAAGCAGGATGTGATTACTCGACAAAGGACACTCCATAAAATCCTCTGAGCATTTCTGACTCAAGTAACAACTTGTAGTTGTAAATTAGGATTCCTCTGTAAGCTGGGATCTTCAGCAATGCAGACAAATGCCTCGTACATCTGCAGTACTTGACACCAACACAAGGTGGTGGTGGTGAAACTGGGCTCTGGCCTGCCTGCAAGGCAGAGCATTCTGTTCACATCCTGGGCAATAAAAGCACTGCCTGCTTTTTAAGGTGGCCTCACTTGTTGCCTAAGAATAACATATTATTTATGTTATGTTTATTTCTGTTTATTTCCACCTCTATGTAATATCTGTAAGAATGGGAAATAACTCACTGTGAGGTACCCATTGTTCTCGTAATTCAGCTCCTCGAGCAGAGGGAACTGTTTCAGAGCAGTGACATCTTCCAGCTGGTTGTTGTTGCAGTTCAGGACACGCAGATCAGGCAGGGTCAGGCTGTTGGGAAATTTGTCCAGTAAATTATCAGAGAGATCCAGCTTCTGTAGATGCCTCAGACGTGAAAACAAACGCGGGTCTAAGTCTCCGGTCTTCAGCTGCAGCTTGGACAGGCTGAAAGGGAAAGAGAACATCAGCTACCTGCATTTCACTGCAAAACAAGTCCTGACTCTCACAGGGTACAGGGCTACACCTTGGGGCACTTCTCAGTCTGGTCTGAGAAGGGATAAAGCATCCTTCCTCAGCAAGAAACTGAAAACTGCATTACGGGAAGGATTGTGTAGGTCTGATTAGACCATTTAGTCCATAGGGAACTTCCAGCACTGTCAGCCAGGGTCTCCTGAGGAAATAAGCCCAAGTTCCTCTGACAAACAGAATCTCTACCTGTAATGACTGGTAAATAAAGGGCCATATCCAGAAAATACAAATAAATCAGGTACATAAATTGAGAAAGCAAGATCACTTCTCACTCGTCACCTCAGAAGCCTCTTAGCATTAGGAAATCAGAGCCCAGGAAACAACATATACTGAGAGGAGAGGCGGTAACTGTAGCAGCTCCCTGATCCTGCCCTGAGAACACCAGCTCTAATTCTGTGCTTTGTAACGACCTTTCTTACTTGAGTAGAAATGCCTGAAAGGAGGATCATCCATGCTGAACTAATGTGGAATTTTCCACAGGCCCGCTTGCACTTACTTCAGTGTCTCTATCTTTCGGAGCCTCGTCGATTTCGGAACTGCTCTTTCCAAAAGAAGCTCTGTAGTAATCTTTGACATCTTTATCTTCGCCCTCCTGCTGCAATCACCAAGCAGCTGTCCGACCTCTTCTGGTAACCCCCCTGGGAAAACAAACAGGGATAAGGAGAAGTCCTTTGCAACCGGCTGTATAAGGGAGAAAAAAGTGTTATGAGGTTGACGACTGCTTCTGCTGCTGGGTTTGAAGTGCTCCTTTCTATGGGTGGGATGAAAACACCGGGGGTATTCATTAAGGTGGGCCCACCCAGAGCATCCCAAAAGCTTGCCCTGCGGGTGACAGACCTGCTGCAGGTGAGCTGTCTGCACCGCGAGGCCTCTCAGCATTAAGGGCCTCTCCTGTGCAGCCAGGCTCCGCTCCGAGGGTTTCCCCATAGCAGCGCTCAGGATGAGCACACTTATGGCAGCCGTGTCCTCCGGGGGAGGCGACACAGGACGCAGCGCTGCCCAGACAGACGGACTCCTCGCTGACATCCCCTCAAGCTGTGGCACGCCGGATTAATCACCACCACAGCGGCACCAGCTCAGCAAGGCTTTGCTTCGCCCTTCCTGCAGGCAACTTCTCCCGTTACCGCCCGAAGCCCCGTCCCCCCGTTCCTCCCCTGGGACCCTCCGCACACAGACAGCGCTGGATGCTCGACGTGCCCGCACCCAGGGCGCTGCTTTGTCCGGGCACCGCACGGCTAAGAGGCGGAAAACGAAACGGCGGCGCCCGAACGGAGCGGCGGCAGCTCGTCCCGGGCCCGGAACGGCCGCGTCACGCAGCGGGCACGAGGCCCGCGCCAGGCCGCCCCGTGAAGCGCTGTGGGCTCCCGGTGCCGCCCGGTCGCTCCGCCCCGTCCCGCTCCGGCCCGGCCCGCCCGAGGGCGCGGCCCCGCGCTGCCCACACCGCGCCGCGGCCCGGAGCGCTCCCGGGGGCGCGCGGCACTACAGCTCCCAGCGGCCCCCGCGGCGCACAACAGCGTTAAAGGGCCCCGGCGGCGCCGCGAGGGATGCCGGGAGAGCGAGGCCGCCCCCGGCCCCGCCGCGCGGCCTGCACCGAGCCCGCGTGCCGCCCCTCACCTGCAGCGGGCCGGGCCGCGAGGGCGGAACGGGAGAGAGAACGGCCGCGTGTCGAGCTCGGCCGGGCGGATGGAGGAGGAGGAGGCGGCGACGGCGAGCGGCGGCGCGGGGCCGGGCTGCGGCTGCAAGGGGATCCGCTCCTGCCTGCTCTGCGAGGGGCCCGCGCAGGCCGCTCCGCCCACGCAGGTAGCGGGGAGGGGGCGGCGGGGCGGGGCCGGGGGCGGGGCGGGACGCGTCCCCTCGGGCTGCGCGGGCGGCGACGTGCGGGACCCCCGGAATGGGCGCGCGGCAACGAGGGCCGCACCGCACCCTGCGGCTGCGATCACACGGAGCGCTGCGGGACGGCGGGCGGCACCTGGAAGCCTTCATCAGTGCGGGATGGAGGCCGTGAGGGGAAGGAGCGCTTAGATAGAACGGGCAGGACAGGGAAGGGCTGCCCTCAACATGCGTTACACCTCCAGGAGCTTCCACATTGAGCTTATGGGGGTAAGAAAGAGAAACAGCTCATCAGGAGAGCTTCCCCCTCACGTGTTTGTCACCTCCTTTCTGCAGGGTTATGATCATTTCACTTACTGTCCTGCGACGGGTTTAGCTGAAGGCAATGAGCGCTCCCCATTTGCTGGCTGGGCGTTTCCATTCCCGGGGGTGTTTCTGATGGAGGAGTTTGTTGGTGAGGATGAAGAAGCGGAGATGGTTGAACTGATGGACCGGGATGAATGGAAGCCCTCGCAGTCTGGACGGAAGAAGCAGGTTTGGCTTTACAAGCACGTTTCTTCTTCGATCCCTCTGCGTTTCGAACCCAACCCACTTACATGTTCCATTAACAGCTCTGCTTCAGGAACTTGTTCTGAAATCATTTACAAGGATGACTTCTAATTAAAACCAGCTGCTTGCAGAAGCAAATGACAGTGATATTCAGTACCGGACGTTGCACATTCGGGCACTAAAGTTCACACAGTCTTTGAGTGAGAGAAGTAAGGGTTGGGGTTGTTTTTTGCTTTACAGCTAAGAAATGGAATACCAGAGAGGTGAATGTAGCCTGTCCAGGTCAGCTCCTTGGGGAAGTCAGCTCCTTGCTGTCACCATCCCTGGGTTTTCCAGAAGAGAGCAGATTTGGCACTGAGGAGTGTGGCTTAATGGGCACAGTGGGGATGGGCTGATGGTTGGACTTGGTGCTCAGAGCTCTTTTCCAACCTTAATGGTTCTATGATAATGGAAACTTAGTGATCAGCTGCTGGAAGAGAACAGAACTCGAAAGCCCTGACCCCATAGGAATCACAGCCTCAGGTCCTGTCCCAGGTTTTCCTTTAACACTGTTTTTTTCCCCCCTCTTCCAACAGGATTATGGACCCAAAGTGAACTTCAAGAAACAGAGGTTGAAAGCTGGTTGCTTTACCGGCTTGCCAAGTTTCAGTAAAAAGATTGTGGCACAGATGGAGGCCTGCTCTGTGCTGGGGGGTTTCTTGCCTGTTGAACAATGCAACCTGGACTACAGGCCAGAAAGAGGTTCTGCCATTGACCCGCATTTTGATGATTGGTGGCTGTGGGGAGAGCGTCTGGTTAGCTTAAACTTGCTCTCAGAAACTGTGCTGTCCATGTCTTGTGATTCAGAGGACAGCATCCAATTATTTCCTACTTCCAGTAATGAAAACGGGGAATTAAATCCCCCCGGATCTCTTACACAGACGTCAGCATGCGAGAATTCAAGCAAACAGGGAAGCAGCTGCCTTTTATCCTCCAGGCTTGTCCCAAGTAAGGAAGTGACTGTTGCCATTCACTTACCCAGGAGGTCTCTGGTGGTGCTGTATGGTGAGGCACGCTACAAGTGGAAGCACGCCATTTACCGCAGGCATATCCAGCATCGGCGAGTGTGTGTCACCTTCAGGGAGCTATCTGCGGAGTTCAGAGCTGGAGGGAGGCATGAGGAGCTGGGTAAAGAACTGTTGGAGATCGCTCTTTCCTTTCGAGGAACACCGGTGTGATCAGCAAAGGGCGGCTGGAATTGTGTCCTAAGAAACGTGAAAAATAAACCCGGCATGAAGCACGCATAAGGAACTGGGTACGTACCCAGAGAATCAAGTGGATGTTAAGAAACACAAACAAGGTGGTGCAGGAAAGGGAGGGGGATTTCTTTGTGTGAAGGCTGACCTGGGCAATGGCAGCTCTTCATCTTGCTTTACTGTTACCTGTGCCCTCTTTTCATCTACTTCAAATTGCTCCTTGAGAGAGAAGCTCTCCAGGGGGCAGGCAAGCATCTCTCCACAGATAGTGCAACACTCTGAGAACTAATTAAAGTAATTATCCTCTGTAACAGTGAGGATAGCTCATAAATGCTGTGTGTGGCCTGTATCTTCTGGGACCAAAGAGCTGTATTTGCCGAGGGCCGATGCTGACTCTTCCACAGAGACAGTTTGGACCAGAGACTGACACAGACCGTGCTATTTTCCGATCATTTGTTATCCCAGCCCTGCTGTCAGCTCTCAGTACTGAGAGGTTTGGGACTAAGCTGGGTAACAGACTGCAGCACCAGCGGCTGTCTTTTTTCTTGGCACCTCCAGCGGTCAGGTTTGAATCATACCTTGTACCTAAGATTCAAGTTGTCATTTGTGGCAGGCGCTGATCGAGGGCTGTCTGTCTGTTCAGAACTAACTTCTGTGCTCTTGAAAATGAAGCTGTGCTGTGGAAGAAGCAGGATCCTTAACCAGCACAGTTGTATCATTAAAACCATTCGGCGCTGTCACAGCTACAGGGATGAAACGACACTTTGCAGTGCTGTCTGGTTTGGTTAAGAAAAGAGGGGCACGTTTATCGGGTGGGATTTCAGCATCCTTGTACAGCTACATCCTGTCCTAGAAGCACTCCCCTGGCACAGCACGTGGTTTTGAACTTACCAGGAATGCATTGGTGCTGCAGACTGCCCTCTGCCGCAGGCATTGCAGAGGAGGCAGCTCCTCAGCACAACAAAACTAGGTTACTAGAAATCAGTTCGGTGAATCAGGACGTTTGAAATGATTACAAACTATGCTCTTTCAAGGCTGCAGTGAAGCAGTTTTAGTTTAGCCCTGTATATAAACCATTGCAGACACAGCTACGCAGTGATTGCAGCAGGGATCAGCCAGCGCTGCTTCCATGGGCAGTCCTAAACAGCAAACCTCCACCCATACCCACAGCATCACTGCCTCAGCAGCAGTTCCAGCGTGCCCTCTCTGACAGAAGCCTGTCGCTGCAATGAGGCAGCTGAGCTTTGTAGAAGAGATTTCTCATGGATACCCCAAAATTGCAATTCCTGGCCTTTTTGAGGCAGGCTGGTGCCATCAGCCCTGTGCTGCCAGCACCCACGGGCTCAAATAGCATGCTGTCCCCAGGCCCTGCATTGCTGCTGTCGCACTAAAAGACATTGGGCCAAACAGGAGATGGCTGGCAAACTGCTGGGGGCTCAACAGAGAGCCACGCTGGGTGAGGAAAAGCCTATTCTGCAGGTAGAACAAACCTTGAGAGCACATCTACCACCACCCTGCTGCCTTCTGGTGCTCAGCCTCCAGCAACCTGCTCTCCACGTAGCAAAATGCAGCAATCAGCTCTTTCCATTAATGTTTGACCATTATTTGCCGACATTCCCTTTTCCATCTCCATCGTGCTCTCAGCCTGTGAGAATCCTTCTGGCACGGGTACCCGCTGTTGCATTGTCTCAGCAATGGGAGCAGATGCTGGCTGCTGATGAATCAGTGTGCCATGATAATGAGATAAACAATATTAGTTCATTTTGTGCTCTGCATTTGTTAGCTGACATTTGCTTTGAGCTGTACAGCAAGCTGCTGCTCTTGCCAGAAAGTTCCAGCTCCGCCTACTCGATATCTTCAGTTTAAAATCTGCAAAGCATCATCTTGTGGGCCAAGAACTGAAGCCCTTTGTCAAGATGGTTTTACAGCCCAAAGCTTCATGTAGTCACAACTCAGTTGTTGCCGTGTCCATCCTTGGACATTCTTCACCTGCTGAATGGCCTCCTGAGCACCACATCAGACACATTGCATTGCAATTACAAACCCATTGGCTCTGCTTGGCTTTATGCACGCTCTCTCCTAAAGAGCTATAATTGCAGCATGAAATAAGCCTAAGATAAGCATAAAACTTTGCATGTCTATCTGGTTTTGCTCCCAGCTGAGATACATACCTTGTTCTTCATGAAGCATTACTCACCAAGAGAGAAACCAAGAGCTGGTGAAGCACACATACGGAGGTTTGTTCTCTCTTAGTGTGCAACAGCCAGCGTTGCACTGGTGGTCACAGCCTGGAGTTGAGCTCTGAGCCCTGTGCATGGGTGCTCACAGCATGTTGCTCAGCTCAGCCACTGTGTCATTGCTGGAGCCACTTTCTTGTCTGACACTGGTACAGAGGAGGCAGCCTGTGAGGGGATAATCAGAAGATAAACACGTGGCCTGAGCTTGAGGCTGCAGCTCTCAGGGAGGCTGCTGAGGAAACTGCCTTAAGATAAGGCAAGAAGATATAACAAAGCTGTGAGAATAGAGCATCTTGAAACGTCTTGTTAGCTTAAGGAAGGGAAAAGGGAGATGGGACAAGGTAAATTCCCACATAAAACCACAGAAAGGTCTGCATCGGTGCCGAGGCTGCTGCAGCCCACCAAAGCAATGGGGTGGATTGGGACCTGACAGCCTGCCTGTGTTAAAAATAGGGAGCTCAGGGAGCAGGAGCTGCCACTAAGCTGGGCCAACAAGAGAACCTGACACTGCCCCGGGTTCCTGCCTGTGCTTGTTGCTGGGCTGGACTCCTGCTAACGAGGGAAGCAGCCGTGGGGTGACACAAAGCTGCACTACCCCTCACTCCCCTTTCCAGGAGGCAGCACTGCAGCACACAGTGGCATCTTGCTGCTGGCATTAAGAGCCCCCCCAGAAACAGTAGGGCTTGGAAGGGGTCGTGGCTGCTCCCTGCAGCGAGGTGAGCCCCGAGACCTGGCTGAGCCCTGCTGAACAGGCTGGAGGGATTGCATAGGCAAAATGGGAGCTTGTGAGGAGAGCTGGGGATGAGGGCAGCACCGCAGGGCCCACAGCTGGTGCAGAAAGCAAACAAACACCATCCTGGTCCCTGCATGGGAGCAGCACATCCACGCAGGCACCCCAGAGCTTACACCGTACCTGAAGATGACACACACCCTGGGGCTGAATGGGATGAGGTGACCACACCGGGCACGAAACATGAGCTGGTGCTGCCAGGCTGCAGGACAGCAGCATGGTGTGGAAAGGCAGGCATCTCCCTGCTTGACAGATGGAGTCCCACTGCCAGCCACCGGGCAGAAGCAGGGAAGGTTTTCTGGCAGTGCAGCAAGGAAGCAGCCGTCCGGCCAGGCACACTGTCCTCACTCATTTATGGATTAATTAAGTTTCTGTTGCTTGCTGATACCACGGGAGATCTCCCTGCAACACAAGTCTGGACCCAACAGCAGTGAAAATGTAAACAAGTCAGAGGAAGAGGTGAGACATTGAGTGCTCTTGTTGGGAAAGGAACAAGAGGAGGGAACAAGAGGAGGTGCAGCACAAAGGTGGTGGGTAACAGAGAGAACCCAGGTGGCAAGAAGCAAAAAAATACTCCCATGGAAGGAACCCAGTGCTCAGAGAGAAACAGAAATCAAAGCTGTGAGCAAACTGAAGGCACACCATTATGCAGCTTTAAGTGCGTCAGCCCTTGGGAAGCCACCTGAAGGCCCCGACTCCCCATAGAGCAAAGCCATCCCTCTCCACCCACAGGTCTGCTGCCTTGAACTCAGTCCCACCAAAGCCTCACCAGGGCGTTCTGCAAAGCCAAAGCACAACCTCTGCTGCAGATCTCCATCTGCTGCAATCTACTTCCAAACAAGCTGCACCGCTGTCCCAGCAACGCGCACACACTGCGGAATCTGACCATCTCTTTATTATATAAAAACAAAACCAAAATGCTACAATACTTTCCTCTACAACCCATTTCAAACCTCCTGGGCTCCGTAGCGCACAGAGACCAATTACTACTTCTGTTATAGAAAGAAATGCAAAGTACAGACATGACACGAATCCTATCTGCTTGAGCTCTGGCTTCGCAGTAGGGATTTTGCTGGAAGAAGAGCCTACGTGTGTAATACTTGGCAGAAAACCCAACTCTGATGTTGTTACGTAAACCTTTAGCTTTTATTTTGGTAAGAAGAGGAGGAAGAGAGGCGGGCTGCTGGGGGATGGTATGAATTTCATGACCATCCACTTCCCGGAGGACACTCCTCATTTTTTGCATATGTGCATAAGTACAGGCTGGTCATGTCACACACAACGACTATTTTCTTTGCTGCACATCAGCCAATATGGTACATGCCAACTGCGGCAAGAACAACAGATGAAAGGCACAGACACGGTGCTAAGCAACTTGTTCAGCAATGCTCAAACTTACATGTAAACAAGAGAAACGAGAGTTGGTTTCCCAAGACCCTCATCAGAAAGAGGCACAGGAACAGCCTCACTGGGATTTGTGTGTACTCCCCCCATTCTGGGAAGCTGGAACGTGCTGCCATTATTTTTCTTAGATCCCAGTGGAAGAAAAGACCGTCGTTAAACAGAACATTACAAACATCCAGAATGATTTCAGGAGCCTGGGAGCTGGGAGACTCTGAGTGCAGAGCAGGAAATAGGCATAGGATCAGGGCCAAGCAAATGGGCTTATGTTTCTTTCGGCCGCGTGTCAGAAAGCTTCATGTTTCTTAGAAGAGCTGATGATTGCAAAACACTCTTTTCTCTTGAAATACTTTTTATGGCAGTTTTTGCCCAGAAGGATGCTGCAGAATTCACAAGCTTCCCTTGCTAAGCCATACTGACGTGCGAGTGTCTTTTTCTTTAATGCCGGAAAAGAAGCCAGCCCAAGTGAAACGTGATGGCTCATTAATGGCACACGGATCTCCGCTGGGTCCAGCTCTGTCAGGCTCACCCTGCAGCTCCAGGTTCCCCAGAGGAGCTGCCTGCTTTGGTTGGTGGAGGGAGAAGGAAGCGGTCCTTTATGACAGGCCAACACCACAGCTGACAAACAGCGCTGGCAAGGCTGGGGCTGGTTGTCTCCAGCACACCGAGAAAAAAAGACATCCCAACAGGACATAACTGAAAACAACTCAGGGACGAGTTTCTACCACTGTCTGCTGCCACTTTTCCTCCCTGAGACTCACTTTTCTAGTCCTTCAAAGCTTCATCTCATTAAATTTTGTCACTGTTCTGTTTCAATAACGTCCTTGTTCAAACTAAAACACCTGTAAGCCTTCCCTGGGCTCTTATCGGGGGAAAAAAAACAAGTGATCTTGGCATCTGTTCAGTCTGAAGTGACAGATGCTGTTGAAGACAGAACAACAGAAGTCCCCAGCCCCCTGCATTTAGAATTCATAGAAGCATGGAAAGGAATAGCAAGAAAAGAACATAAAAGCTAAGGCTGATTTCTTCCTGGTTATTTGTTAATGGAACATTCGCTTTGGAACAAAGGTGATGAACACTCACAGTTCCTATTATGCTTTCCAAACGTCCTCAAGTTGGGTGCAGATACCTTCATTAACCAGCTCAGCTCTAGAAACAAACTGCCCATTAATTGCTGCTGCGCAGGGAGTTCTGACACTAAGACAGGTCCTACACACACACAGCTGATGCTGTTTTACTTTTGGCCACAGAACATCGTGTTTATACCACAATGTGGATTTTTGGCTAGTTGTACCAATGTAAACCTAGATAAAGATTTGACCTTGAATTTCATGGCAGCATCCACTTGAGTACAAGAAGTGCGTAGGACCAGAAACCACGGTGTCTGAAACAGCGTTAGAACCCACAGCTATATACGGCAGGCAATTAGCATTTACATATTTAAGCCTCAAAACAACCCACCACCAGCTTGCCCCACCATCCAGCAAAACAGGCATTCTGCCCTCACCCTCAGCCCCCGTCACACCACCTGCATGCCTCTGTCATGCCCATCTAACTGCACTTTCAGTTTGTGAAGCTCTTCGATCTCTCGGTTGTGGCGCTCCGTTTTGTGCCGCACCAAAGAGCGGTAGAAGTGGATGGTGAAGACGACAAAGATCAGCCCCACTGGGACCATGATGATGGTGGAAACCAGCGCTGCCTGCCAGCCCGCGTGGCCGCTGGGCTTCTGGATGGTGGTGGTGTCATTCTTCAGGATGGAGTCCACGGGCAGGAATTTGATCCAGCACAGCAGCACCACTTCTGCGAGGAAAAGGAGGATCCCCAACACGGTGGAGAAGCCCCACGCCAGCTCGATGTAGGGATGCATGCGCTCGTGTGGGGATTCGCTGATGGAATTCAGGTTGTGGATGTTGCTCACAGCTTCCACGTTAGGCAGAATGCAGGTGCTGATGAGAAGGGCAAAGAGATGAACAGCCACGAGCACTGTTGTGCAGGCACTGAACGCGATGAGCAGCATCTGCGGGTACTTGTACTGCATCTCCAGCTGCACCTCCACCATGGCAACCTGGGGGAACGAGAACAAGAAACCACTGCTCAACAGCTGCTGGTTTTTCACCGTTCAAGGCTTTCATCCAGGAAAGCATCTTTACTCAGGAAGAGCACCTAAGGTCAAGTACACACTTGAGTGCTTTAACAGCAGCCTAAATGGGCCAGCCCTGTTTCCCTTGATGCACACACTGCCTGCAGTTTGGCCCATCTCATGCTTTACGCGCACGTTTTGGTGCTGCAGCTTTCCAAACTAACAGCTCCCTCCTTGGAGCCATAGGAACAGCATCAAACCGTGCAGGCAGCAGCAGGAGCTCGTTATGCAGCTCACAGCCTGCAGGCAGCCCATCCCATTCACTGCCCTCATCACACCTTCCTCTTCCGCTCACCGCCAGCCGCTCGCTGCAGGAAGTTTCAACACGTTGAGTGCACAGGAGAGGAAAAGCAGCAGCCCTGCCGACAGCGAGCCAACACGGCCTCCCAAGGGAAGCGTGAGAGCTACTTCATAACAGGCCAAGTTAGTCCATAGTTAAAATAGCTGCCTTCGATTCTCTGAGCGCTAAGTTGGTTTTTATTACAAATATGCCTGGATACAAGCTATTTATATCCCCAAATATCTCCCTCGAGGTCTCATAACTTACTGAAAGATTCAGCAGAGGTTGATGGTTACTGGCTTATGGGCGCAGTGACAGCTCCATTCTCTCAGTTCAGGAAAGCGGGCTCCTATCAGCCAACAAGTCTCTGAAGCTATTCATTTTAAGGTATTTTAATGAAGTATAATAAACGGCCAATCCAGGCTCTCTATAACAATCTGCACCATTCGCTTTGGCATTACTTATAACACTATTTAGGCACTGGGAGATTAAGGGTACGCTCACGTTGTCCTGCTGGTGACCCTGAAGAAGATTAATGAGGATGGAAGCAGCTCTACGACTGCTGTCTTTACTGCAGTTACCTTGAAATCACCAGCAGTTCAAAGGTCTGAACACATGTGTTAGCAGCAGGACACAACACGTGTGTGGGGTAGGAAATGGTTAACTGCTGCACGCCAGGCTTCATAGCTACATCAACTACAGACCATGTTAGAGATGCTAAGAACACTGGGACAGTCCTTGGGCATCCCCAGCCCTCTGTTCTGCTGATCAATATGTGGTTGGCCTTTTTGGTTTGTTTTGAGAGGTTCCTGTTAGTAGCTCCTGTCACAGAGAAGGAAATAACACAGGTTTGGCTTCACCACCATTGCAAGGAAGGCTACACCAGGCAGGAGAAACTGCAGGTATATCATTCATTCCTGGGGGCTGTACTACCCACCGACACAGCATTCAGCTGGCTGAACAGGAATTGTACCAGCACGTTCCATCCATAGCTTTATATTAGAGCTGAAAGCCCGGCTGATGCCAACATATCAATTTCTAGCTGTTACTCGTCGCATGAGCAGCACTTTGCAGCTAATTGGATGTTTCCCCCCCTGACAAACCTGTTCCCTAGGGCAAGCTTCAGCTGTGCAGCACCATGAATTTTTAACACTGACTGATGGTTCAGTAAGAGGCATTTCATAGGAAAACATCAACAATCCAGATAGGGCAGCAAGGCAGAAAACCAGTTCGTTTAACACAAACAAGCACTGGCAAGGTGAGCGAGCTCTATTGCTTTACCCTGTACAGATTGTCATGTCATCCTCTGACCGGGATAAGAGAAAGAGGACAAGCTGACATAACCCATTTAAAAACCATTAAGCACGCTACTTGGTCTGTAAAACTATTAATATGTCACGTTCAATACAATTATACTCCTCTGTGATAACAGCCCCCTCTGCTTTAACCTCCTTGCAGAAGCCAAAGTATCAAGGGATTGACTCTGCAAGGCACTGAGCACGCTGCTGAGCAGCAGAGGATTTCAGCATGGGCTTAATGTTAAGCTCAAGGATTGCCCTGCTGGACCTCACTCTTGTAGGCTTGCTAAAGGAGCGCGTGCTCTGAATTAAACTGAAGTTACATTATGTGCTACTAAGCCTTTCTCTCATCATTTCTTCTTAAAGATCACTGGAGCCCAAACTGTCCACAACAAAAAAGATGCTCGTCTTGAGAGATTCAGATGAAATTCACCCAGGATAACAAATGGCTTCACATCCAGCACGCTGCATCCACACAGATGGTGCAGCAGTCTGTGCAAACAATCACTCCAGCAGATCTGTTGGACTTCTTTTTCTTTTCCCCTTCTCTCAATGAAACGCATATCCTGTAGCAAACAACACACAAGCACTGCTGATGGGAACAGCTCTTCTTTCCAGCAGGGAAACGAGGAAGGAGATTTTCCTATGCTCCCACTCCATCCTCTCCACCTGCAGTGTGCCCAGGGCAGCTCGTGCAGCCACGCAGCCCCTCTGTGCAGCACTGGAGCTGGAAGCAGCCCCGTCCTCCTGGCCCGCCCGGCTCTGTGCCAGGCATAGCGCAGATAGCATCGCGTAATGAGGAAGGTCTGCATTATTCTGCAGCCTGTCCAGAAGGAGCTGGATCAAAGCCACCGCCTGTTGATTAAATACCCATCAGCCTGTAATAACTTTCAGCCAGCGTGGAAGTGGCTGGAACTGCTGACAGGGAAGTAAATAAAGCGATAGCCAAGGCCTGTGTGACACCTGCTTACATAGCTGAGGGCACACAGCACTGCACGGGAACCACGTAACTCCAAATAACTGCACTGCTTTCATCAGTAGCCACAGAGAACCCTCCTATCAGTCAGTGTCCATATCCTAAGCACAAGCCTACCAACCTCCAGACAGCAACAGATGGAAGGCTCAGCTGTGACCAGGCTGCTAATAAAGAGAATTCCTCACTGCAACAACTCCTGAGAAACAGCAATTTGGGATCTACTTATTGTATTAAGCTGATCGTCTGTTAATAATGCTGCACCTATCGGCTGCTTTGCTTTTAAACTGTTAGAGACAAGGCAGAGGGTGCTCCATTGGCACCAGCTCTGGCATCCCCACAATGGACTGAAAGAAGCAATGGCACATCATGCTCCTGCCATGTTTTAATGCTGCTCCACTTCAGGCAGCAACAAAACAGAACTCCCCATTGTAATGCTAAGGAGCATTCATCTGCTGGGAGTGGAGATGCAGGGGTGGGAGAAGCTTACAAAACCCACAGACTTCTACAGAACATGGAAAGCTCCCCAACGTCTGCCCATCTCCTCCATGCAAATCCCTCACACCACGTCCTGCCCCCTGCATTTGTGCATTCTGACCTCAGCAGCAGCTCATTTCCTGGGCAGAAAATCTCCCCAGAAGAGATTCCATTCTCGATAAAACCTGAAGGCAGAGGAGGAAGCTGATGGCATCACAGCTCAGAGCCCTGAGCACCACGCCGCTATCTCGTGGTTGTTATTTATGTGCTCCCTGACACGGCTCTGACCCATGCAACAGCTCCCAGCTAACACCCAAGCACCGCACAGAGCACAACAAGGACGAGGGATTACTCCCAACAGGCAGCACTGACAAAAATACACCGGGTTTGGCTCCCTGCAGGCTGCACAACCCTCTGACGTGGTGCCGGAGGCTGCGGGGCCTCTCACAACACGATCTCCTTGTTCATGCCATGCAAAGTGTTCCCTGGCAGGCTGCCAGCCAGCCTCCACCTTATTACAGGCACCACGACCTGAAAAAACATACAGAAAATGAGATTAGGAGCAGAGCAGTGATCAGGTGCAGCCAGCGACACCTGGCCCTGGGGCACCGCTCGGATACGGGGCAGCTCTCAGGATCGTTTGCAGGGAGGGGATCAGTGTTTGCAAAGGGCTGGGAGGATAACTGGGAGGTGTGGGCAGCTCCTGTATCCACACCGCCTTGGGAAAGCCAAGCACATCACAGCACACCCTGCTTCTTCGCAGGGACAGAACACCAACGAATGGATTTGTTGTTAAAAGAACCCAAAACTTTCACAATCCAGAAAGCGTTCCTGCAAAACCAACGTACCATTGCAAATCCAGAGAGCAGAGCAGAGGTTCTGCTGGAGGCTTTCAGCTTGGCTCGGCTCAGGTACAGCTTCCTCCAGGACAGGGCCTGAACGGAGTGGTGGTTGGAGGTCACCAGCTCCAGGTAGCTGCGACGCACCCAGTCCCGATAATCCATGCCCTTGGTGCCAGGCTCAGAGCAGCAAGCGGGAGTGGAGGGATCCACCGGGACGTTGAGTTCAGAACTCATCATGAGGGAAGCACTGAGGGAATAAAACAGCCACGGTCAGGAGGAGGCAGCGGACGGGATGAGCTGCGTTGGAACAAAGCCATTCACACAGACACAGCTCTTACCCAAAGCAGCCACGGAGCTGAACGCTGCATGGCTTTAACTAATGGATCTCCCAAGATCCTGCAGCAGAAACTTCTGTGCCAGCTGCGAATCCCAGCAGCTCCTTCAAGGAGCACTGAGCCGTCCCAGCCCCACACCTGTGGGTTGCAGGCACCACGCTGTTTGATGGAGCACAGCTCCAGCCCTGCCCAGCTCCGCACTGTATGCTGTGGGCTCATCAAGCTGCGGTTGCTGGGAGATTGGAGGAAGCAGCCCAGATCAAAAGGCACCAGCTGCCCCCAGCTCTGAGCCACTCTGCTCATAAGGAACAGTGACCGGAGCTGCAGCTGCAAGCCAAGCACTGCGAGTGGCAGAATGACGGCACTGCTTCCTGTGATGGCATCCTGTATACGTGAGGTATATACCCTATAGTATATATAGGGGGAGGTGCTGGCTTTGTCTTCGCTGGGATGTCGACAGGCTCCGTGCTGCCATTTGTTCTCATAAAGCACACAGGAATTCAGCATGTTGGAAACATCGAGCCCGGAACAAATTCCATTAAAAGAAACACGTATTCAGAGGTTACAAGGGGAGAACAAGAGCAGCCAATCACAGCTGCTCCCTTCCTCAGAAAAATAAACTGGAAATACCACCAGGATGATTTTTTTTACTCTAGAGCAACTCCAGAGATGTTCCAATTAAATAAACAGCAGCAAAAGGAAACCCAGAGACCCAAACGTAGCGATGGGACAGCACTCACCTGACCGCCTATGGGCACGGAGGGGCTGCGGGGGCTCCGGGGGCTGAAACACAAAACCAAAGGAGCGTTTTACCCGCACGGCACCTTCAGCTGGAGGTATCCGCGCTCTGGGAGCCCTTGTCACGCAGGTGCAGGACGGACCCGGTCACGCAGACGGGCAGCCCGGCTCCCAGCGCGGCCTCTCCGCGGGCCCGCAGCCCCTCAGCCCTTTATGCCCCACGGCCAGGCCCGAGCCGCAGCTGCCTCCCGACCCCCGATTCCGCCGTTTCGATCCCACCCCGGTAAGACGAATCCCTCCCTCCTCCCCCAGCCCGGCCGCTCTCCCCACTCACCGCTGCTGCCCGCGGGCCGGTTCGGGCGCGGCGCCCCGGGAGCCGCCGGGTACCGGAGCCTCCGCCGCCTCCACCGCTGCCAAGGCAACGCCGGGTCCGCGCCACGTGACCCGCAGGAAATGAGGGGGGGCTGCCGGTAGCCCCGCCCCTCAGCACGTGACCGCCGCCGCATTGGTCAGGGCTAGGTTAGGCCACGCCCCCATGCGGATAGCCCCGCCCCCCGGCTGGGGCAGCCCGGGGCTGCGTTACGTGCGGGGCTGCTCCTGCTGTCCATCTTTGCACTGAGATCCTGCCGGTACCGGGGGTGTAAACGCGCTTTATTACGGTTACTATACAGCCAAAGCCTGCACTCGAGGCAGTGCTGAGCACTGCAGGAGCCACCCTTTGTCCATGAGGGCTGTCAGAGCCGCTGTTATCTCCCCGCATTCCTCCTCTGTTGACTCAGCAGGAAATCCCGCATAAAACCATCAAAGGAGCCGGGAGGGGACGGGCTGCGGGGAACAGGAAGGAGCTCCTGCCCTGACAGCGAGATAAGCCGCTCAGAGGCAGCAGCTCAGCACACAGCACTGCAGCTCAATGGCACAGCGCTGCTCCCGATGGCATCAGTGCTGGGGAGGGGGAGGAAGCCCCGAAGGAAAACAACACGTAGAAGCGCAGCAGGGAGACAAACAAGTGCTTTGCTGAGCGTGCGTTTCATCTCTGAGATCAGGGATAGATCTGGTTCATTCAGCTCAAAAGGCAGATCAATCTTGGTGAGCTTCTCGCTTTGCCTCCAACCAGAAGCCAACAAACACAACGCGGCTCGTCCCACATCACAGATGCATCAACAGGACGTTACCTACCCATAGGGGGGTTGAGTGAATTAACTCCCCTATCTCAGCGCTTTACATTGGGATACGTGGGACATGCATTCTGTGCCCTAAGCACTACAGAAACCACTGCATAAAGCCAGCTCTGACTGAATGCTGGATTTCCGGCAGTGCTGTTCAAAGAGTAAAACGAACAAGTGATTCCTCTTAATTGTTTTTGCTTTAAGTAATTCGGCATTAACAAGAGCTTGAGAGGAAACATCGCCGCATTCTGGATGCTGACGCTGTGGGATGCAGGCACTTGTAGTTCAAGATGCATTGAAAAGACAACCTAATTTACAAATGAAACCACAAATGCATTTGCTTTTCATTTAAGCATCAACAAATACATGTAACAGATTATTCGATTTCTTACCAGTGGACTCGGAGTTCAAAGCAGAGAGCTCAAGCAGAGGGAAAGCCCGGTGTCACTACATGAAGCTTAACACAAGCAAAGCCATTCCGCTCCAACCCTTTCTGCTTTACAGACTGGGAGGTTTTATACACATAATCTTTAGAAAAACCTTGATAATGTTCAAATCCAAAAGCAAGAAGTACATGAAATGCATCTAACACCTTTTTCTGCCCTTCCACATGCCACAATGCTTGGCCTTCCTGTTCCTTCCTGCAGCACTGCAAACACCTCTTCGTTTCATCAAAATCCTCTTCAAATAAAAGAAGACAGAACAATCCAACACATCCCTTTTATTAATTTAAAAAAACATGGAAGAAAAGTAATAGGGAAAGTCTTAGCAATAGAAAAGGGATCCTGCTTAAAAATCTATAGAACTCGTCTAGCAACATGAACTGATTTCTTTGGGTTAAAGATGACCCCATACAAACCCCCAGATTCAGAACACTCACAGTGCATGAGAGCCTGGCTACAGACCACTCTTCTACTTCAGATTAAACTCTGCCCTTAGATTCAGGTACCTGATTGCTACCAGCTTTGACAACAGCAGGTTATGCAGTCCTCACAGTAATATCTTCCTTAAATGGTGATGGGTGTTGTTTTAGCTTTCAGACAGGAAAACACTCTGGGCTGTGTCAGAAAGAATTCTAAGGTCACAGAGACTTATGGCTGACTCGTTAGAGCAAACAGAGCAGACTGCACAGCAGTTATACAAGCAATCAAGAAAAAGAAAAATCTCCTATTTGGCATTTCTCTATCGATATCTCTCTGGCCTGCGATGCGAAGGTCATTCACCATTAAGCAGATATAACGTTCACCAATGGGTTCTGCTCGGCTGAGATGAAAGACTTTCATGCTTCTGCATGTAAAGCAATGAACGGTGTTTCCTGCTGTCCCCTCAAAGGCCTCATCCTCTTCCCATCACAAAACTTGGCTCTTCAGCATCATCTTCCTTCTCTTCCTCTTCCTTGCTATCCTCTTCATCATCCTCACTGCTGACTCGCTCTTGAGACTGATCAGACTCTAAAAACAGAAACCATATGAATTGGTAACGTATCCCATGTCCTCCTCGTTATGTATTTCACAACAAGACAGTCTCTGGTGCTAAGCAAACAGGAATTGGCTCACAGCAATTAGTGCAAGTGGATAACAAGTCCCCATGTGTGCTCCTTGTGAAAAAATCTCCCAACAGCGAGTGACGTAGAGCTCTGAATATCAAATTCTCCCTTGGAGAAGCAGTCCCTTACCTCCAGCACGCAACCTGCATTGCCATTGTGACAAGCCCAACATTAAAGAACTCCACCTTCCATTGAATGTTATCTCAATCAGAGGTAGTCAGCTGCTAAAGTGACAGATTATCTCATTCCCAATCTCACCTCTGCGTGTTGGCACGAACTTCCAAGTATCACAAAACATTGCTAAAGAATGCACACACCAGGATGCAGCCTGCCAAGCTCTCCACGTATTTCAATGTCTATCTAAGCTTACAGGAACTCCACAGGGTGCCGAGACCTTTTACAGATTGTTAAGTTTATTACAAACACAGGAACCCTTTAAGGTAGGTGCCAGATTAGCTGGGATCACAGGAAACTGGTAAAAGACCAGAAGAGAAAACACCTTCTAGGCACTGAATAATAGATACAGAAATTAGGTATGGAATAAAGTGGAACCTGGATCTGACTCTGCTGTCCATGCCTCTCGTACCTTCCCTGTTTCTCAGGCCAAGTCAGCTCAGCTCAGGCTCTGACCACTTCCACATGGTGTGCAGGATCAGTAGTGTGATGCCACCGCGTGGTGAAGTTCGATCCTGTCAGTTTGTGCTGGTGGATTGTAAAACTCAGTGCCAACCTTTCTTCTTAGCAGCTATCCTCACCAAAGGTGAAGGGTGGAAATCCACACATGTGATTTATTTGTTTAAAACAAACAAACAAACAAACGCCTGCCTACCGGCTCTGACAAGAACACTTCAATTGCTTTGGAAAAAACTCTCACATCAAGGCACACAAAATAAGACAAGTCTGTTCTCAGCAGACTAAAGGTGGCTGTATGTGGTTTCCAGCTTATTTGTTTTTTAAATAGAGAACCACCAAGTATGACAAGCAAAGAACTGTTCTAAAGACAGAGGGGCTCAGAACCTGGCTCCCAAAAAATGACTTATTTGTACACGGCGGTCCTGTAGCACAGAGTCTGTCCTGACTCCCCCCTCCACAACCACCCTGGAGGCACAAGCATTCTGTTTTGTTAAGCTCATGCTCAGATTCTCCCCCCAGTCACAGTTTACGTGCAAGTAGCTTTTAAAACCAAACCAGACCAAAAGCACTCTGCTACATTCCCTTGCTGTCACAAGTACAATTAACCTAATGATTAATCTATCCTCCCACGTCTACACGGAAGGCTGGCAGTGGTTCAGCTGAAACAGATCCAAACATGAAGCAGAAATAAAGTAGAACTGTCAGACAAGTTACGCTCTAGCAGAATTATCAGGAACTGCATCAGCTTCCCAAACTTACTCATCCACGAAGGCAAATACACTAATTAAAAGGAAGCAATGAGCATCCAAAACTTTGAACAAACATTTGTTCTGACATCGCTGAACATTCATTTCCAAGACTGCAGGAGAACAGAGGCAGTGCTTATTCCTACATGAAATGAAATAGTTGTGTGGAACAGATGGCACCAAGGTGGCTTCATTTCTTGCACACAAAATCATAACTTAAGTTTCCTGCTGCCCAAGCCATGCATTTTTCCCCTTTTCCTCGTGTGTATTTAAAAACATGGCTTTCAAAAAGGACTTCTGACAGATGAACAAAAATATCACGCTTAAGACCCAGTCCCATCCATCTATGAACAATGCTTGGGTGGGAGGTGGGATAAGCCCTCCTCAGGTCCAATAAGAAAACAGAGCTGAGACTTGGAAAAAGAAAACTAAATCTCACTGACCTTTTTCCTGCTTCTTTTGTTCAAGTTTGTTTTTCTTCGCTTGCAGTTTCTTCTCTTTTAGCTTCTGGCTACAAAGCAACCAAAAAAGACTCACATAAATCTAACATTGTAAAGTGTCTGCACACTAATTATACACTGATTAAGGACCTGCTACAGACATCCTGGGCAAAGACTTCCAGAGGTGAAGTGCAAATCAAATTTGGTCTCAACTTAAAAACAAGTGGTAGCAAATCTAGATACAAGACCAACAGAAACTTCTCTATGTTGGTTCTAGTCCTATGGATTTTTATTACCTTTTTAAAGTCTGTTACCAGGTGCAACTACAACCAAAAATCACATGATAAACAAGATTCTTCCAGAACACAACAGAGAAGGAACAAAAATGAAACTGTTTCTACATTTGAGCTACTTAACCTAAAAAAATACGGGGAAAACTTTAACAAAATCCCAAACTGTTGAAATTCAACACTGAAAAATGTCATTGTCAGTAATCTGCTTTAAATAATAATAATAATAGAAAGCAATATACTTGGATCTTCATCTTTGGCTGTGCTTAATCATTGGGAATAACACTGGGGATGAGAGGGGCCTCCTGTGCACCACGGTTGTTTGATACTTCCATCATAAGACATCGCATAATTGAATAATGCAAGGATGTGTTTAAGTGTTTGGGCAGCATTTCCTGTTCCAACACTTGTTCTGCTTCTCAGCCAAGAAGCAGCAGGCCAGATCTGTCTTGCTGGCCATCTGTTGGACCACACCACATGTAAAATAAGATGGCAACAGTGTTTGTTTTGTGCACATTTGTGCTAATGCGCCAGTGAGTCACTTTGCACAGGCCTTTCAGCAGCAGCTCTCGGTTACAAGATGCAAAATGCTCATTCTCAAAAAGACAAGAGAGAAGCTGCTCAGGATCAGATACTCTGGAAGAGGTAAGCAGCCGTGATACTCTGCTATTTCTGAAAGGCATGGCGGATCGGAACATAAGATCTTATATCTCTGCTGATGTTTCTCAGACTGTTTCTTCTGTTTCACTTTGCCTAAAATGCACAGAGAAGGAATGATTTCATCTTTCTTTTTTCTATTTAACTTAGTAGACAACCTGCCAGCATATAATTGAGGTAGGTAGAAACTGCTACTGATTTTAACAACACTGCACAGCCTTTTCTATACCTGTGCACTGAACTGGGCTAGTCACACTGGCAGTGTGCAGAAGACAGCACTGTGCACTATCACACCCTACTGCTCCTGATCCACATATACATCTGTTAAGCAGCACCCATTTTCACACTCAAGTTGCTCGATGTCAGCAGCTACAGACATTTATGTAAGCCAGACATACATAGAGAACTTTCCTGACATTGTTAGAACAAATACACAGTAAGGCTTCTTACAGTCAATGCGACAGTGTCAGCAAAAGCTGCTCAAGCAGTCAAAGTTATCTTGCTAGCAACAGCACTGAAAATAAAGCACACCAGCGAAGCCTGTCAAATTTACAGATGCCTTTAGAAACCAAACGATGACATTAATGAAATTAATTTATGCAGACAGATTTCTTGGCTGATTGATGTAGATGCAGAACAAGAGTATTTATCCAAAGGATGTAGCTACAAACGAGGCACAGGGCATGAGGTTTTCCATGTCAAACCTCCCGGGAGCAATCTGCCCTTACCGCTTCCTTCTGCGTTTTGCTGTTTGCTCTTCTGCAATCATCTTATTCCTCTCCAGTTTCTTCTGGAATTCCTCATCTAGTCTTTGCTGTAATTGATCACACGTTATACTTTGGTCACAACCTAAATTAAAATACTTCTTTTCAAAAAACCATGTCCTTTTAGGGAGAAGTCTTTTAGCAAAATACAGAAGGGAGCTCTGCCAGATTTTGTTTGGCTGCTTTGCTATACAAAACGCATAATCCTAGGGAAGATTTGTGTACAGACAGCATTGGTAACCTGCAGCCTGAGCCAACCAGTGAACACTTTAGAGGATAGAATCCTCACCAAAACAGATGAGTGACACTGGACTTCTGCCCTAAGGAATGTATCAGTGAAAACAAGAGGATAATCTGAGACACAAACAGTAACATATGAATCAGAGGACTCGTTCTGGCCAACAGAGAATGTAACAACAACGCTCTCTGACAGAGGAGACAATCTTAACAGATCTGTATCCTGTGTGCATGCACCTGCTTTGATGTTGTCTGTGCAAGACACTGGTATTAAGGATTTCATTTTATACTTAGTGACATTTCTAACAGTTTTTTAAAGCATCTTCAAACCCAAATGAGAACACAAACATTCATCTGTCGTATTACTGCACAGTAGGATCTCCAGTGAACAGGGAAGATGGAACATGTCTGAGACAAAGCACCAAATGTTTCAGTGTTGACAAAGACACCACACATCACATATTCCTGCACTGCTTTCTTTTGATAAGAGGTGGTTTGGAACTGATCTGTTTGCATGTGATTTTATCAGAAAAAAATAGCAGTGGACACCAAAAGGTTATGAATAAAAAATATAAAGAGTCCTGCTGACCTTCTCAGCCATGGCATCCATGAAATCCTGCCTCTGGTATTCACGGCGACGAAGATGCCGGTACACATGAAACTCCCCACTGCCAGCCCCAGCACTGGACCCTGTCATACAGAAGGGGTTTGTCTGCTAGAAGGTAATACATGCTAAATGTTCACAAATTACTATGGCTAGATGCTGAGGAGCCGGATATCTGAAAGGGCGGTGTACAAAGAAAGTCAATTAACAACACAGAGTATGTCTCCGTTTTATATGAGCTTATAACTCCCAAACAAAAGCCAAAGTGAGCTGCAAAATCTTACACTTCAATGCAGTTTCTACTAGTCAAGGCCAACAGCAAGCACCATATCCTCTCAATTACTCCCCTGAAGAGAATCCAGCCTTAGTTGGACACCAAGGCAGTAGAAGACCTCGAGTTAAACGCACACCCTGTTGTCTTCTAGACAGGTGAACTGCAGCATCCTGCTGAGGCTGCCTCTCACTGATCCTCCCTATCTCATACAAAAAATAAAGGTCATCTGAAAGGTGATAAAACCCATCGCATTTCTGTTCCCCATACAGAACAGATACCACTGACGTTTCTTCAGGAACAAAATCCCTGCAGTTTTCCTAGCACCAATCTACATGTTAAAGCCTCAGAGGAGCTTTCAATGTGGCACTCATTCTCACCCTGTGCCCCGTGAGCCACTTCTCAATGCAAAGCACACAGAAGCATTCTTAAAGCAAGACACCTGGTAATTAAAACACAAGATTGCTATAGGGGCACTTTGATACCAACAGAGTCCCAGCATATCAGGTGCTCCTACAAAACCAAACCAGCTCTACTGAAGCACCTGGTAAAGCTATTTGAAAAGTCTATGAGAATTGCAATAATGAGAACAGTTTACCCAAAAAATGTATAAAACTTCTAATCTCTGATCAATTACTCTGAAATACGAACAAGCTGCCCTCTGAGAAGGATCAACAGCATGAAGGCTCCAAAGAATCAGCAGAACTACATGCAGATGCAACTTACACTACAGATACTAACCCTAATCCCTCCAGATAGAGGTGTAGGCAGGACACTTGTGCTGGATTCCTTACACAGCTGCCAGCTCCCAAGCTGATCACATACAGCCCCATCCCTACATCCCTCTGCCTCTCACCACCTCAGATTCAGACCCGAAGCAATTAAAAGAGATAATCCACAACTTTAAGCTCCCAGAGCTCTCTTCTATCTGTGGAAAAGACAGTTTATTGTGCCTTGTGATCACTGCAGCACCAACTATCCCTTTACATATAGCTCGTGTGCTGGAGTGCCACAGGTTTTCATTTGGGGTAAAGCGAGGCCCGAGGACATGGAGAAAACAACTCAAAACGCTCATTTTATACCTCTTTTCTCCAGCAAAACGATCGTCAACAGAAAATCACCTCCATCCTTCCTGTTAAACAGCCTAAGCTCAACATGTACAGTTAGCAGAGAGCAGCGTCTTTACCCATCACATCTCTGACGAACTCCGGGGGAGGCCGCGGTGCCCATTCATTCAGCTTCTCCGGTATCGGCACAGTCTTCTCCTGCAATTACAAACCGACCATCATTGCCCTGCAGGAGCAACGCCTGCGGCTGTAACACAGGGCAGTAGATGGGCGCCCACAGCGCCTTCCAGCACAGGGCAGAGCCCAGAAGGAGCACAAATGTGGACGTATTGCAAGAGACACGCGACGGAGACAGACCGGGCCGCCCCGTTCTGAGACACGCAACGGAGGCAGAGCAGCAGAGCAGGCCGCCCCGTTCTCCTCAGGGCGACCCTCCCCTCACAACCCAAGGTGGGACGCGAACTCAACACCCGTCCCTTCGCGGCTCCCAGCACGAAGCGGGCCCGCTTCCCGTCCCCTCACCGGGTTCCTCATGAGGCGCTCGAGCCGGAGCCGCTGCTCCTCGGCGGCGTTGCGGGGGATGACGAGCGGCTGCGGCTCCTTGCGGGGCCGGGGCGGACGCGGGGCCGAGGGCGCCGCCATCTTCCCGTCCCGCAGCGCCACGCCCACTTCCGGCGTCCCCGCGCACGACGCGGAGCGGCCGTCACGATGGGCGTGGCCGCCATGATGGCAGCGGCCTGTAATGGCGGCTGGATTCGGTCCTGCCCTCCTGCATGCCTGAGCACCGCAACGTGCTCGGAGCGCCCCGGAGGAGGAGAAAGAAGCAGCGTGGGCTGTGAGAGCTGTGTGAGCTGTGCCTCAGCCTCCTCAGGGCTCGGGTATTGGCTGCTGAGGTGTGTCATAAGTAAACACACACTGCACAAGTGATGCCCCTGCCAGGAGCAGGCCCTCAGGCGGTGGATGTGAGGAAGGAGCAGGCGGCGCTTTGCGGCCTTGCTGGAAGCTGAGAGCTGCCCTGAGCTGCTGCTTCCTCCATCCCCACAGCAGATCTCAGCAGGTCTATCAGCCCACTGCCCCGCAGCGCTGCTCCCACTGACCCCGCACCCCTGTGTGATGTGTGAGCAAAGCTGCTCCAAAACCCGTCACGCTGCGGGCTGTGTGAGGAGGGAATTGTCAGCATTTCGCACGGCCGCAGCCAAATCCCAGCCCCGTGATGGTGAAAACGATCCGCCACTTCCTGGTGCCTCCCCGCAGGGCGGCTGCACCATCTGCTCGTGTCACTTTGGCAATTAGCAGGCCGTGCCCGCTGGCAGCACAAGCAGCACAATTCCCTGCGGTATGGTACGGACTCACGGGTAATGGGGAGGGTTGCCGTCTCATCTGTGCTTAATTAACACAGGGGCTTTGCCCAGTCAGTGTGTGGACCAGCTGAGGGCTTGCATACCCTGAGCTACGCTTGCCTGGAGGAATGGGAGCCGGAGCTGGCTGTGATACAGCTCTCCCTACAAGCCAAATGTTTCATCGAGCTGCTGTGGCCATACAGAAATGGCATGGCATGTGCTGTGTGTGCGTCAGAGAATTAGCTACTAAAGGTCAGCAGTGATGGAAGAGGGGCATCGGGCTTTGTGTCTTTATGGAGATGAGCTGGGGCACGGAGCTGGGCGCTGGGTTGAGACAGCTCCGTGCTGTGCATGAGGAGAGGGGAGAGAAAAGGGGAACGCAGAGGTTGGGAACGGTTCCATCTGAGATTTATGGGTCGTTTGTATTGACCTGAATTTATTAAGCCCACATGCTCTTCTCTCGTCCATGAAGAAAATCAGAGCGGATCCACAGGTTCAGCCCTCTCTGTGTTTACAAAAGACTTTTTACCTCTGCTGAGGTTGCTATGGAAATGGCGCTAGTTTATGCCTCGTGTTTGTCTTACCAACCTGATTTATAAAAGAATGGCTTGAATTCAGCGCTGGCTGAGTTCCCAGCTGTCTGCGCTGGCCCTGGAAGGCATCCCTGCAGCCACAGCCCTGGCTGCTGCCATGCAAACAGCTTCCTCCATGCTGTCTCCCAGCTCGTGAGCTCCTGTCCCTGCAGCTCTGGGTCCAAAACACGACTTCCTAAAGCGGGGCTGTGAGCAATGCTGTCAGGTCTCTGCATGGCTGTGCCCATCGCTGCTGGAGCACAGTGATGGCTGCAGACACCACGATGGCTGGAGGGCTGAAGGGAGCAGCTGGACAGCTCGATTCTCCTGCCCAGAGCGTGGCTTGTGCTGGCAACAACTTGCAGCTCTGGGAAACAACAGGCAGCTGCCTGTCATTGGGCAGAGCCCACACAAACAGCATGGGGAGACAGACCTGCAAGTAACGCCCTCCCAAATGGCAGGCATAGGGAAGTAGTGTGGACCCTCAGTGTATGCAGATGTTACTTTTGAGGAGCATCTGGGGAGGAAAGATGGGATTGTCTCTTGTGTCAGACCAAAAATAGGAGAGATTTCATTGCATCATTATAAAGTAGCAAACCCACGAGCTGGGATCCGGGCAAAACTGGGCTTGCTGGGGACACGGGATTTGCATTAGAACAGTTCAGTGCAAAGCAAACAAGAGCACTCCCTGATGTGTATCAGAGAAGCTCCTTTGTGTTTCGAAGCCAATGCGTTTCTGAGGTGTTTTCTTAACAAAAGGGATCCTTCTGGAAGCGCAGAGAGCCCTGCACAGAAAAGCCCTGCACATCAATCAGGCAGGAGCTGCTGCGGACAGATGAAACACCCAAGAAACGCGGGAGGCTGCAAGGCTGCAAGCCCCACATCTTCCTCCTCCTTCATGGCATCAGCCAGCATGCAGCACACTGCAGAGCAGCACCAGCCAGCCCAGCCCACACTGAGCCCACTCTCCTGTTTCACTGCTACGTCTCCATGTGCAACGCTGAGAGCAACCCAGCAAAAGGACAGGAACACACGTTTGCCAGCAGAACTAATGCCATAATTAGGCAATTCGCTAATAGGCCGAGGTGTGAATGGCTTATGGGGAGGCAGGAGGAGCAGCTGTCCTGTAGGCACAGCCCTCGCAGCAATGAAGGGCTGTCAGCTCCCCAGCTGGCCGGGCCCTGATGGATGGGCATCCAGGGCTGGTTAACGGGCTCCAGAGATTTTTGGGGAGGGAATGTTGTTGTGAATGGGTCGTGGTGCAACCGTGGCCTTATTACAGAGCTGAGCAGCTCTCTCCACCCCCAAAAGCCATGTGTGAGCTGTGTCTGGAAGCCGTGTCTGCCATGCTGCCGAGCTGTGACAGCACAGTCTGGGACCACGGACCGGTTTTCCCTGGGGATCCTCAGCAGAAAAGAGCACGCAAGGAAGATGTACGGCAGCAGAACATGAGGCACTGCTTGCCTCCCTTGGGGAGGGGGGTTGGAAAACACGTATGGGGAACACTGCTGCTAGGAGATGCTCCCCAGGGCTGTGAATTCACTCTTATCTGCTTTGCTCCAGGGTTGAAGGCGTTTCAACTTACAGCGGCAACACGGCAGACAATGAAAATGACAGACAAGAGAGGAAACCCAGCCCTGCAAAGCCTGGAGTGTCCTCCACCTCCTGCTCAACCATGATAAAAAAACAACTCCTCCTCCCTCCTCAGTGTGCCAGACCCACTGTGCTGGGCAGCCTGTGCCCTGCTCAGCTGCCTCAGGCCAGCAGCGAGGTCTGTATGCATGCGACATGACAGCGTCTTCTCTCCTACACAGCAAAGCTCCATGCTCGTGTTCTTGTGCTGTCCTTTTTTGCGAGTGGTTTTATTTTAAAACTGGAACTCGAGTTCTCCATTTGTTTAACAAGTCCCTCCCCCCCCTCCTGATTTTTTTTTAATCATTTTTTAAATAAAATTAATTTATTCTACAGAACAGTAAACTCTTCCAGACTCTTCCCTATTTACAAATGAACACGTTTGTTTGCAGATTGCTGCTCCCCCCACCCCGCTCCTACCCCGTGACGCAGATGATGACAAATCAGCCGACATGTGAAGGTCTGTAAGGCAGTGCTCCCATCCACCGCCACCTGGGGACTGTGGGGAGGACAAGAGCAGTGACATCTGTGCCACATCTGGAGGTCCCCACTCAATCACTGCGCATGTGAAGGGAGTTTGTGTTAAACCCAGCGACGCGGAGCATCCAGCTTCTCCCTGCACGAGCAAGGAGAAATACCCACTCTCACTGCCCCAGCCTTTGCATGGGGAAGCGGCTGCTGGCAGAGCAGGGCTTGAGGGCTGTGTGTTTGCAGCAGTGGGAACTGGCTGCAGGAAGGATTGCTCCCAGCCCTCAGCAGCCCAGAAGGCAGCTCTCAGCTCTGGACAGCATCATCCCTGCCCATAGGAAGGATGAGAAGTGACTCCAGAGCCGGGACATGCTTTGCTAGCTCAGGAGAGAAGGCACCTAACAAAAAAATATCTGATCCAAATCAAAACCAGACACCAGAACAACTCTTCAGGCATTTCACTGTAGTTTGAGCTTGGCTGTGGCTTGACTCATACCCTATATGAAGCACACAATCCCAGCAAGCAGCCTGGACCCAGCATCTTTCTCCTCTGCTCTCCCCCAGGTCTCAGCAGTGCAGAAGGGAGCTCCTTTCCACGCTGGAGATCTGCTGCAGGGGTCTGCTCAAAAGCCACCGTGCTGTTAATAGACAGAGACAGCACGTGGTCCCTGCAGGCAGCGGTGCTGCCACGTGGCACTGGTGAGGGCAGGGCGGCATTTGAACAAGGGAAATCCCAATGCTGTCAGCCCAACCCGGCCCCTGTGTTCCACCTGCACAACCCCAGCTGGCAGCAGCCTCGTTCCTTTCACTCTCTCTGGGTTTTTCCAATTTCTATAAGAAAAAAAATAAAATAAAAAGTCTTCAATAGCGTCTACTGAAGGTCTGTAGTGTTTGCACCCCTGGGGAGTGCTGTGGGGGCAATTCTGCCTCCAGCCCTGCACCTGGCCTCTGTCTGATCCCCCTGGAGATACCTCAACTAAGGGCTGATGTGAGAGGGGGCTGGTGGTGTATTTTCCAAGGTTTGCCTTCAGTGATGGCAATGAGTGCTGCAGAAAGGAGGCAGAAGACTGCTGATACTCTTGTAGGCATCCAAGGCTTCAGAAGCAAAGGAGAGGAAGAAAGGGGGTGTTCAGGGAGTGTCTACAAGGAGAAAAGGGACAAAGGAAAAGAAGGGGCAGGAAAGCAAGGAAAAACCTTCCTCCAATGAGATGCATCAAGCTTTGGACAAAAAGCCTTCTCCTGGCAGAGCATGGGAAACGTGCGCCCCAGAGATGCACAAGGATGGAGCTGGGCTGGGCATGGGGCACACAGCACCTCCAGGCACTCAGACCTGTGCCTACGAGGACAGCTCTGCAGGGACACTTCTATCCCCATCCCAAAACACCCAAACCTCAGTGCTGGGAGAACACTTGGTCCGGTGGGAAAGGGAACGTGCCACAAGCTCCAAAACGGCTCCGATGCTGCCAACCTCACACCCCCTCAGTGCTGCCAGGTCCAGCTGGGCCATCACACGGAGCAAGGAGGATGTCCCGACCCCAGTGCTGGTGGTGGCAGTGAGGCTGGTGCAGCAGCAAGGGGCACGGTTGCTCCATGTCTCCCCACGATCCCGCCCCTGAGGGGCTCAGTAAAAGGAGTACTGGTTCTCCACTGCCCGGGTCCGACTGCGGGCACCATCAGCATCGTGGTAGTCCTCAGCACCGGTGGCAGGGGGCTCCGGCCGGCGCTCAGCGCTGTCGCTGCGGCTGCGGGGGCCCAGGGCTCCCTCCAGGCGGTGGTAGGGTGCGGGGACGGCGGGGGGCACAGCCACCCCCTCGGCAGGTGGTGGGACTGGAGGGGCGGCGGGCGCTGTGTTGCAGAAGTAGTGTGGGGGAGGTGGGTCGGTGCGGCAGAGCGGCGGCTGTGGCACAAGGGCTGGAGGAGGGCCAGCATCTGTAAGGGAATCATAGAAGAGCTCAAGTCGGAAGGAACCCACAGCACCGCTCAGAAATGAGACCAGATGTCTGAGAGCACTGTCCAGATGCTAATGGAATGGGGGGATGGTGCCTTCCTAAGCCCACTCTCCATATCCTTCACCCTGTGCACCCCAACCCTTCCTGCCCTGCCCACCTTCTCCATGCCAAACCCAACACATCCCCAGCACCCACCGGGTTGCAGGCTCTGGGCCACCACGTAACTGCGGAGCGTGATGTCTGCAGCGCCGCCCGACTCCAGCGGGATGGGGTGCGTGTGGAAGTGACGCAGCATGTCGAAGATGCTCTGGAACCAGAGGTGCTGCACGTGGCACTGCCCGCTCTCGTTCAGCGACAGGCGGAGGTGCTGTGAGGACAGGGGGGGGGGTGAGCTGCGGGTGGAAGGCCCCAACAACCTCCCCTCAGCCTCGCAGCCACCCGAGGTTGGCTCAGGGAGTCACCGACCTTGGCTTTCCCCTGGAAGTTGAAGGTCAGCACGTACTCTCCTGGCCGCGTCTCACTCTGCCGGATGACGAACAGACCGTGGCTCCGGGCACCACCAAACAGCACCAGCTGAGCTGCCTTGATCCGCGACAGCGTCCCGTGGAACCAGGGGAAGTCGGAGAGGTTGATCTCTGTGTCCACTTCGCTGTCCTCTCCTGGCCGCAAGCATCACTGGGTTTTAGGGAGCACGCAGGCATTGCCTTCTCCCCGCCCCAAGGACGAGGCAATGGGGCCACGTGCCACATTCCCCCAGGCATACCTACCTGCAAGGCGTGTGCTGGCTGTGGGTGCAGACTCCAGTGTCTGCAAGAAGTTCTCCAGCGGGACGTGGGCCAGCAGCTCCCCCATGGAGTCCCTGCCCCGGCCGTGGGGTGCGGGCACAGCAGGGGTGGTGGCATTGTGAGCACCGGGCAGGGTACATCTATCTGGCAGCCTGTGTGCATCTGGAAGGAAACATCAATGCCCTCAAGCAAGAGCAGGCATGGCCCTGCTTAGCACCAGAGCTCCCACTCCACACTCCCTGGCAGAAGCTGCCCCACACACAGCAGAGGAGGCAGCAGCAGCAGACACCTCCCACCCCCCGCAGGATCTCTCACCATCAGCCAGGAACTCGCAGCTGCAGGAGGACGCCCTGCCCGGCAGGCAGGCTCCCTGTGCACAGGACGCCAACTCGATGTCATCCCCGCTGTCCCTGGTGGGAGAGCACAGAGCAGAGGGTCACACACTGCACATGTGGCATCACTCCCTGGAGAGACTCCTTTTCCTCCAGCCCCACCATCCCAATGAAATCCCAGCTCCTCAGCCTCAGCTTTTCCTCCTAGAACACAAAAGAACCTGCAGCACTCAGCGCCATGGGATGGCGCATGGTGAAAAGCAATGCACCATGCACCCAGGCTGCCCAGTGCACTTGAGCACCATTGTTGAGCAAGCTCCCAGCTTGCTCACAGCCTATTTTTAGCTGCTCGTGGCATTCGGGTTCTCTTTTGCTTAACAGCAGCCACGTGTGTGCCAGCAGCCAGGAAGCGGCTGCGTTAGCGTAAGGGCTCACGGGGGAGCTGCTGAATTATTTAGTGGCCAGTAAGTGAATCAGCCACTGGGAGTCATTCAGCTGCAGCCACTTAAAAACAAAACATAGGGGAAAAAAAAAAAAAAGGAAAAAGAAAAAAAAAAATAAATAAATAAGAGGAGAAAGGAAACCCAAAGCGACAGAGCCCTGCAGAAATCCCATTGCTGGGTGCTTACGCAGAGGTTTCAGCACGGATCCTTGGCAGGAGGGCTGAGCACCGCAAGCAGGAGCTGAATGAAAATTCATTCTTGGCACAGAGCGTGCGTGGCAGCGTATGAAGCGGCTCATTATTATTTGCTGTGGAGTTCATTATTATTTGCTTTACGGCCGTGTCCGGAGGCCAGCACGGGGTTGTATAGATTTAAAGAAGCACACGACTGAATTTCCCCAGCAAAAGGCAGCTTTGGGGATGGGCTGAAGTGGGGAAGGGGGCACAGAAGGCAGAAGGGACCTCCCCAAAGCACCCATCCCAGCTTTGCTCAGGGCTTTCACCCCCAAAAGTTCCCTTTGGAAGCCATGGCAAGAAGGGCAGTGATGGAGGCTCCCTGGGGGAGTGTGTCTGCAGAGCCTTCATTACAGCACGGATAGTGGGCTGGAAATACAAGGGTGGGTGGTAGGGCTGATATTGAGTGCACGCTTTGCAGGGTGCACCTCTGACACACAGCAGTTGCTGACTCTGCCTCCAGATTTTTGCCCCAGTGAGTCCAGGGACTTTCTGCAATCATCTGGGCAGCAGAAATTGCATCAGCTGGGGTCTGTTCCAAGCCAGTGGTCTGTGAGGGCTGGCGACCAGCACCAGCAGTCAGCCCACCGCTCTCTCTGGGCTGCACAAGGGAATTCTTTGCTTGCTGGAACAAGACGCTTTTCCTTTCAACAAGAACATCGTAGCAAAGTCCTCCTGGAGCAGTAATGCCTGAATCATGTCCAGGTCATGTCCTGACTGAGTGGGGAGAGGGGGGCAGGGGGAACCCAGCCGTGCCCATGAGTCTTACCCGGGGTCAATGCAGTCCTGGATATCCGCCACCCATGAGTGTTTCTGTAGGGAGTCAATGGTCTCCAGGATGTACTCAGCACCGTTCTCCACCTGGAGGCGAATCAGAACAGTGTCAGATCATGTCTGGAGCCCTGCACCCCCCACCAGACAAAGCCAACCCCATAACATGGTGGGATGGCAGCCACCCCACATCTCCCTGCTGCCGTTAATAACTCCTTGGTTTGAGGACACTGAGATGTCCCCTTCCCAGCAAAGGGACAGCAAGGGGTGACCCAGAGATGCTCAAAACTACGAACCCAAAGGTTCTGGGCTGCTCTGAGGCTGCGAAGGGTGCAAACACCATATGGCAAGAGGGGGGCAGTGGGCACCAGGCGATGCTGCTGCCCCATCCTTCCCAGACCCCCTGCATGACCCTGAGCTGGGAGGAGCCCTGGCTCTGGGAGGGTATCGCATTGCCAGCCAAGAGCCTTCTTGCAAATTAAATTAATGGCATACAACTGAATCACTGTCCTGAAAATAAACAGGGAGCAGTGCCTGGGGCGAGCAGCGCCCGGTCCCCTGCCACGCACCAGCTGCAGGGGAGCAGCAGAACCCCATTTTGTTTAACCAAGGGTTTGCAGCTTGGGAGAGCACAGTGCTCCTTCATGCACAGCATGAAAGCAAGCAGAGCATGTGCAGGGCTCGGGTATTTTGCAAGCACTGCTTGTGCAATGGAAAAAATGCGTGTGCTCAGTGTCTGATGTGCGGCGAGAACGCACCGTCTGCTAATTGCTGGGTGACTGAGCATCATGGGGTCCAGCGTGGCCCCCCTGCACGAGGCAGGGGCTTTCCCACCCATGGGTGAGGGCTCTGCATCAGCCCAAAGTGCAGAAGGCAGCAGAGGAAGCGCAGCCCCCCATCCCCTGTCCCACCATTCCGATCCATGCCCCAGTACCAAGGGGGGCTCCAATCCTCTGCAAAGGGTGATAGCAACGAGCAGCAGGAACAAAGCCCAAGGCACAAAGTGAACCACGAGGAGTAAAGGGTGTCAGAAACACGCCATGAAAGGGAGATGTGGGAGGGAGCACAGCGGGAACGGGGCAGCAGATGATGCTGAATGAGCCCCTGGGGTTGACTCAGTGCTTGGTACCTCACAGAAGAGATCGATGGCAATCAATTAACCCCGCAGGCAGAATGGGGCAGCAATGGGTTAGAGGGTAAATGGGGAGGGGGCAGTTACTGAGAAAGTGGGAGCGGTGCTGGAGCTGAGGATGGAGGAAGAACAAAAAAAGGGGCTGATATTTTACAGGGATCTGGAAACCATGATCAGAAAGAGTGATGAGCCGTATTCCAAGAGCAGACATTGATAGTTAATAGCCAAAGTGGAGGAGATGCTGAGTGCTATGCTCACAGCCCTCACAGCGCCACTCATGCTGCCATTCAGCAGCGACAAGGACAGAAAGAAGGAGGAGAGGATGGATCCCTGATCAATTCAGGGATGACACCACGCTGCAGTGTGCTGGAGGATGAGGCAAGAATTGCAATGAATGCCCTGACGCTGAGAAATCAGATTTGAAAGAAAAAGCCCCAGGCAGCTCCACCTCAAGGGCACGGCGCTGACGCCAGCAGGGGAACCACGACTGCAGAGTGCTTCTGCAAAAAGCACAGCAGGGTTAGGGCAGCTCATGAGCTGCTGTGAGTCAGCAGCATCCTCTGGGCATGGAGACGGCCAGAAGACGCATTGGGGCTGAGGAAAGGGGAAGAAGAAAGGAGAAGCGATGCAAGGAGAAGCGATGCTTCCTGCTGGCTCCAGGCTGCTGCACTGCCTTCACTTGGAGGCACATGGGGAGCAAAACACCATGACAAAGCCAGGCAATCACCTGGGAGGTGCTGGAGTCACCATCTCTGCAGGTGTTCGAGAACACCTGTGCAGATGTGGCACTGAGGGATGCTGTCGGTGGGCACGGCGGGGGTTGGCTGGGGTTGGACTTGGGGATCTGAGGGGTCTTTCTCAACCTTAATGATTCTATGATTGTACCTCAGTCCCAATCTACCTGGGCATCAGGTGGATGCTGCGTCACTGTGGGAGCTCCAATGAGAGCACAGCATGGGAAAGGGAGGGGCAGCAGCATCAGCAATGCTGGGACCAAGGAAATATCCCTGGGGTCAAAGCATCCCCTGCAGTGGGGCTGGATGTGGGGCTGCATGGGAGGGTGGATGCCCACCACTGCCCCCACCCTCACCTTCAGCACAAAGGTGTTGTCCTTGTCAGGCATCTCCAAAGGCATGGTGGTACGGACCTCGATGATGGCTGACAGCGGGATGCTCACCTTGGGCTTGGAAGCCTGGAAAAAAAAAGAAAGAATGAAAACAAACAAAGAAATCAATCAAATCAATCAATCAATCAGATAAAGTCATCGCTCAATCGAATCAAAGCGGCTCAGGGGAGAACACAGCTCTCAGCAAGGCAAGACAGCAGCTCAGCCCACACGCTTGTTATGGGACGGTGGGGAGATTAAAGAGTTAAAGAACAAAACAGCATTGATTTCCCTCATGTGCCTGAGAACTCCCAGCTCTTTTAATTAAACGAGGAGAAGGCCTGGTGGAAGATGGGGAAGTTCATGTGCCTGTCTGCCCAGCCTCCTTGCTGCAGCACTGGCATCCCAATGGAGCTGGTGATGAGCACTGGGCTGCAGGTTACCAACAACAGGTTCAGTTCCTATTTTTTTTCTTGTTGTCTTTTTTAAGGTGGGGGGGGGGGAGGAAAAAACAAACTAAAAGCTGAAGTATGAAATCAGGAACTGTCCCTTTCCCCTCTGGGACGTTTCATTTCCACCTCTGCAATCTGCAGCACCACCTCCGCACGTGTTGCAAGGGGCCCAGCACTGCTGTGTTCTTCCATCGGTGTTCCCACCAGAGAAGGTGAGAAAGGCAAAGCCCACACTGCTCATTCAGCAGCATGCAGGGAACAGCCTGCACCTGAGGGGCCTTCCTGCACCCCATGGGAAGTGCTGCTAATGGCCGCGGGAGCATCTCTGCAAGTGTATTTTCCCCTTAGATCTCTTGGGCACTTAGAACATCTGTCAGGGCTCCATGGGTTCATTGCTTCCCACTGAAGCAATAGTTAAGAAGGGACGTGATGGGATGAGGGGAGAAAGAAAGGAGAACTGAAGGCAGAGGGCTGTGATTACAGCAGAATGGGTTTTCCTTCCCATGGCATTTAAATAACGTGAGATTTCTATTCTAACACATCTAGTAAGGCCCCAGGGAACGACTTACTATTTGCCCCAGGGCTGCCAAAGATGAGCACGCACAGCACAGATGAGGCTCTGTAAGCTCAGGGGAGGGCTGGGTAGCACAAGGATAGATGGATATTAGGAAACTCTTCTCCTAAAGAGCGGTGCTGCAGTGGCACAGCTGCCCGGGGAGGTGGGGGAGTCCCCATCCCTGGACCTTCAACACCTTCCCAAAGGCCACAGGGGATGAGATCCAGTGCTTTTGTGGATGGGACCCAACTGTGCGTGCTTCCACATCTCAGCAGCCAGCACCGCACCTCCCCAGCCAAACACACCGAGCACAACCGCTGCCTCAACTTCACCCCAGCGCTTCCCAGGACCTCAGCCAGGCCTTACCTTGGGAGGGACGTAGAACTCAAGCAGGAACCTTTCCCCTTCCACCTTCACAGCCTTGCGCAGCAGGAGGCGGCACTTCTGCCACTGCGAGCTCCCCACACAGTTCGTGTCGTCGGCCACCATGTAGCGCAGCGTGCCCTCCCTCTGGATGTCCACCAGCTCCACCTTGGAGGACTGCGCCTTGGACAGACGCAGCTTGTGGGTCCACTTCTCCCGGGGGTCAGCGGGCTCCTTCCCCCACGGCTCCCTCTCGGCCCTCCTGTTGCCTGGAGCCGCCTCGGCACCCGGCTCAGGAGAAGACCTTCGGTGCCACATCTCCTTCATGCCGTCCACCACGCACAAGCTCATGTTCCTCAAGGAGAAGCCCTTCTTGAACTTGGGCTTGGTGGATGCGTGCACGGAAACGTCCTCCGAGCTGCGGGACTGGCCATAGGAGGACACTTTGCGGGCCTGCGCCTGCTGCGCCGGGCTGAGATAGCGGCCGGCACCCAGCGGGGCCTCCATGCTGTCCAAGGACTCCGTGGACGTCTCCTCTTTCCGCTGGGCCACCTCTCGCCCGTAGGGCACGTGGCAGTTCTGCAGCCCCACGAAGGGCACGATGTTGTACTTGGTGGGCGAGTCGGAGACGAAGACCCGGCTGACCTCCACGCTGAAGATATCCAAGAAGTTGGCGGCGAAGTGATGGGAGAAGGAAGCCTCGGCGCCCGGCGTGTCGTAGTGCGGGTTCTCCTTCAGGAACTGGCAGAACTTCTGGGCAAAGTCAACGGCGGCCGCCTGTGCGTGCAGCTCGCAGAACTCACGCCAGTCGGGGAGCGGGGAGGAGGGCTCCTGGCACAGGGCATCGCCGTTCATGGCTGCCCCATTCCACTTGGCGGCGGGCTGCGGGCAAGGGCACAGCGTCAGCGCGGCCGCCATCTTCCCCCACCGTCAGTGAGGGGTCTACAGCCCCAGCATGAAGCGGGAGACGCTGTGGGAAAGTGGTTTTGTGCTCTTTCCTCCCCCTTCTGTTGCAGTGGAACCAAACATGGCCCTGGCAGCAGCCATAAATCGTATTTATTTTATGATTATGACCCGTTCAAAAGCGGCATTGATTTCTCATAAAACCACTGAGGAGTTCCTGACCGGAGCAGCCCGGGGACCTCCAGGCCCAACACCGCCATCAGACCCCACAGCTTCAACAGAAAGCCCCAGGGATCAACAAGTCCACGGGTTAAAGGGAAAAATCAACCAAGAAAGCGGAGCTGGAGCCAGCAGGAGCTGAGCGGAGGTGAAGACCCACGTTGCCATGGGAGAAGCACCCAACGTCACCAACCTCTGCCCAAACTGCTGGCAGGAGCTGGCAATGGGGAGCCCAGCTTCTCCACTGCCTCGCAGTTCCCTGGGTGCTTTTCCACCCCACTCATACAACAGGGAAATCCCCGGCCTTGAAGTTTAGGATGTGTCTGAATTTCCCCAAGAGACAGCAGGAAAGCAGCGTAAAATGCAAAGCTGTTTGTTACCAGGCCAGCAAATGCAATTCTCACACATCCATCCATCACTGGCGCAGAATTTAAAGGCTCAGCTACTGCCCTTCAGCACTACAGTGCATGGCTGCAGCTCCCTGAGCACACAGCAGCACAGCGGGGATTTGGGGGAGATGAAGAGGATCTCCTGCTGCCAATCCAAGTAAGCACGGCCAGCAGCACCAAGAAGACAGCTTTGCCCTGGGGACTGTGCTTCTCCCCATTGATCCCCAGGAGGGATGGAGCAGGAGAGAGACTGAGTGCCCAGAACCGAGGGGTTGGAAGCCAAGATGTGACACCCAGAGAGATTAGAGAGGGGAGGGAAAAAAACAACCAACAAAGCCCAAAGCGCTTGAAAAAAAAACCAACATGATAAACCCCAAAGAGAAAGCTGGGCCACCCAGCCACAATGGAGACACACACACAGAGACAGGGCAGCACCTTCCTTCCATCTGCACGGGGATGGCAGAATCTCAGAGGGCAATTCATAAAACTGAAGCCTGGAGGAGCGATGTCCTGCAGGCCTGGAGGAGGCAGTGGGGTGCACGGCTCCCCATCACCCCCTGCCCACAGTAGGCAGCCTGGGGCAGCCCCCAACACTGCAGAGACGTCCCCCCCCAGCAGACACTCCTTTACCTGATTCCTGCAGGAAGCAGCTCCCAATTATCACTGCAGATTTACCTTTCATCTCAGTGCCTCCTCTCCCATCCATGCCAACAGCGCTGCCCCACTTCTCAAAATAACTTCCATGGCACAGACAGCATCCTGGGCAGGGCGCTGGGAGGTAAAGCAAGCAGCAAATCCAGGGGGGCTTTTAGGGGACTGGGGGCAGTTCACCCCTAACCCATGTGCTGCAGCATGCTCTCATGGAAGGAGGCAGAGCCCTCGGCAAGGGTGATCACAGAACATAGGAATATGGGAATCATCACTGAGGTTGGAAAGGACCACTAAGGTCATCAAGTCCAACTCCAGCCCACCCCCCCATGCCCACTGACTGCAGCCCTCGGTGCCACATCTCCACAGCCCATAAACACCACCAGGGATGGGGACCTCCCCGAGCAGCTGCGTCACTGCAGCACTGTTTGCTGGGAGAAGAAATTGTGCTTCATATCCAACCTGAGCCCCTCAGAGTGACAAGAGACCGCGGAGCGCCCAGCCAAAGATGTGAGCTGCCATTGCTTCTAACCCACCTGCACCACAAACGCCATTGGGGCAGAGCCACGTCCTGCTGCTGTCGCTTTGGGGGGGGGTTAGGGGAGCAAGTTGAGATTTCAGAAGGGGAATGAATGAAGGGATAAATAAATAAATAAGTAAATAAAAAGATTCCTGGGGAGCGGCCAAGTGGAAGCCCAGGTTGCAGTGTGAGCCAGCTGCTGGCAGCCGGGCGATGCCAAGCGCTGCCGATAAGCCGCAGGGATGCGCCCCGTGCAGCGTGGTGCGTGGCGGCACACAGCGGGACAAGGAGCGGAGAGGCAAAGTGAGCTCCTGACCTCCAGAAGAAGAAATGAAACTTCAGCTGTCGACAGAAGCGCAAAGGACCTCGGAAAGATAAACAGGTCTCCGGTGAGGTGGGAGTGAGGACAAAGCCACTGGGATTTGCTGAACCAGGGGAGCGGGGAGGAACTAACAACTAATGAGGTGTTAATAACGCAGGGCCGGCCATGGGACAGCGGAGCAGCCAGGCCAGCACTTGCTCCAAGGAATTTATTTAAGGAAACAACCCTAATAAAGAGATGTTTCCTTTCCACCCCGCACGGCGCGGCCATTCTGGGGCCAGGGAAGGAAAGCCTGTGTGGGCAGAATGGCACCAACCTTCATAGGGCACACAGCACGGCAGGGACCGGCGGCCATCCCGCAGGGAGAGCTGGGGTCAGGGTGCATGCAAGGAGGAGGTCCTGCTGCTCGGCTTCCAGCAACATCGATGCCACTCAAAGGGAAGCCGGGCACCTGCTCACCCCCAGCACAGAGCCTGACCTCAGCCGTCCCCACGTGTCCGCATTGGGAGATCCCTGGGTCACGAGCGGGCGCTGCAGCAATGTGACACCGCGCGGCCCTCGGCCGTGGTGACGCTGCTGGCACGGTGAGCAGAGCGCACAGCCCCAGAGCGGCTAAAAACGGGATGGGGACCGCGCCGGGGGCACAGCGAGCATTGCACACAAAGCATCACCTTCATGTTTGCTACGTGGCCTGTAGGGATGGGAGATGGAGACCCAGCCACCTCCTCCCGGTGGCCTTTGTGCCACCACTAGGGCCTCAGACCAGCTCTAAGTGTGGTCAGAGGGACAGAAAGCCATAATAGCAGTAATGGATTGCCTGCCAGGGCTCCTTCTTGGGGAAATAACAGTGCTTTTGGTGCAGGAGGACACCGTCCTGCTCTCCAAATGGGTGCTGCTCACCTGCCCGGCTCCAGGAGCGTCCCTGCACGCTCTGATCCGCCCTGCTGCTATTTTTACCCCCACAATAGCAGAGCGGTGGCAGAGTCCCATCCCAGCCCTGCGAGCTCACGTTTCCCTCACTAAGCCTCAGCTTCCTTCCGCCCTTCAGCCCACAACAAATCTCTCCTCCTCTCAACTTCCCACCCCAACAGAGCCCACGCTGGGTGCCTCCGGGCGCTGTGCGTTACCACTCACCCTACAGGGCCATCGGGGGCTCCAAGGGGTTGGTTTGGGGCACAGCGTGGCACAGCACAGCCTTTCCCAGCTCTCAGCCGGGATCCCCATCCCTTAGGGGATGGGAAGGAAAACCCCAAGATTGTTTTTCAATTACGGCTCATAAAGAACACAGGATAAAGTTACATAGGTCTGTACCGCGTTGTCTCTCAGGCGCGTGTGCCGACGGCATCCGATGGCATCTGAGTGGGGAAGCAGGGCTCTGCCCCACACCACAACACTCAGTGCAGCAAAACAGCCCCAAAGAACCCCTGTGGGCTCCACGCCCCTTAAACAGACGATGCCCAAAGGCCCCACATATCCCGCTTCCCCTTTGCTGTGCTGAGCTGGGCACGGCATGGGGCTCCATCTGTGGATGCTCTGCTTCCTACCCAGCATCTCTGCTTCTCCTCTCTCTGCTCCCCCCATGGCAAAGCCCCACTGCCACGTGCACAGAACACCACCGGGACACCGTGCAGCTGCCATGGGGAAGATGGAACCTTCACTGCTCCGCTCGCCCCCAGCTCGGAAGCGCGGTGCTGGGGAATGCCAAACATCCACAGACTGCGCACCCAACAGCAGGTGCTGTGAGAGCTCAGGGCTTCCCCCCTCCAAAAACAATAAAAATAACACCATCAGGTGTGGGATGACAGCTCCGTCCCAGTGGGGCTGCGGGGGATTTGGGCTGAGGGGGAATGGGGCACCCCACGATGCACGAGGACAGCAGATGTGCGGCCACCGCTGGGTTCTGATCCTGCAATTGTCAGCCCACCCCGGGGAAGAGGAAGAGGAGGAGGAAGGGCTGCAGCACCCGCAGCGTGCAGACAGCAACGTGCCTCCAAGGAGGGATGAGAGCAGTCGGGTGAGAAGCACGAAGGTTGGAAGGTTGGCCGTGACCACTGAGCCCAGCAGCCCGACCATCGCGACACCCCCCCGGTGCGGCGCAGGGGGCAGAGCCGTACAAAGCCCAGCACCATCACAGTGCCCGCACACGGGGGCCGGCTGTGCACCATCATCCCGGCTGTGCACCATCATCCCGGCTGTGCACCATCATCCCGGCTGTGCACCACCATCCCGGCTGCAGCCCCGAGCGCAGCGCAGCCCCGCGGTTACCTCCACTCCCGGCGCAGCTCAGCGTGTCCCCGGGGCAGCGCGTTTCCACCCTCGCAGGTGCATGGCTCGAAACGACGGCTCGGTACAGCCGAACGCGGCTCTCGGATGGACCTGGAGGCCAAAGTTGGACGCGGTCAGCCCCACCTGAGCGAAAGCGGCGCTTCGCATCGCGGCGTATCTCACCCCGCGGGGCACCGCGGAGCCCCACGGCCCCGAGCAGCGGTCCCAGCGCTGCCCAAAGGCCGCGCAGCGCTGCGGGGAATGCGGCAGCGCCGGGGGGAGCCCCCGGGTAGGGGGGGTAGGGGGGGCCGGGAGGTGGGGAGCGGTGCTGCTGTGCCCCCCGGAGATGGGAGGTGGGGGGGGGGGAACCCGAGAGCTGCGGGGGCGGCGTGCGACCCTGCTGCAAATAATGGCAATGCACGAATAAAGCCGCAGGTAAATAAAAAATAGGGGAAAAAAAAATCAAAGCTCGCCTCCAAAGGGCCGCGCGCGCGCACACCCGCCTTGTGCCCGCGCCCCCCCCCCCCCGCACCGCCCCGCACAGACACCGCGCACCCACAAGGGCTGTAAGCGGGGACCCCCCCCCCCCCCCACCCCGCACCGAAACGCGGGGGTGCGCTCCGCAACGCTGCGATAAGGGGGGGGATACCCGGGAAACCGGCACCGCCCCCACCTCCCCCAACACCGCCACACGCAGCCGCGTTCCGGTACCGGAGGATGCGCTCACCCGGCCCGGTACGGCCCTGCTCGGCCCGGCGCTCGGTGCGGCTCCGCCGGGGCCAACGCTGCCCGCCGCCCCCCGCACAGCCCGGCCCCGCCACCGCCCCCCGCTCCTCCCCCCGCTTTAAAGGGCCCCGCCCGGCGCTGCTCCGCGCCGTGCTCTGCTATGCCGAGCCGAGCCGTGCCGCCCCCGGGGCAGGCGGCATCCCCCGGGGCACCCCACGTCCCGCATCCCCCCAGGGCAACCCCGAGTTCCACGGGGCACGTCCTGCATGGCGCCTCGTACCCTACGGAGCATCCCACGCGCCGCAGGGTACCCCGCATGACGCCCCACATCCTGCCCGGCCCCCCATATCCCTCACAACATCCCACCCCTTCAGGGTACCCCAAATCTCACTGCATCCCGCTGGGGTATCCCACATCCCCATCTCCCATCTCACAAAGCCCCATCTCCCACGTGGTGCCTCATACCCTGTGCAATACCCCGCATCCCAAATGCACCTCGTATTCCACACGGCACCTCACATCCTGCAGGGCACCCCAAATCCCACAGAGCACCACGTATCCCACACAGCACCCAGGGTTCCCTGCATTGTGCACAGCACCCCACATCCTCCAGGCACCCCATGTTCCCCAGTTCTGTGATCCGATGATTTCATATCCTACACCTTGCATGGCACCCCACATCCTGCAGGGCACCCCGTATCCCAGAGGGCATCCCAGCGACCTACAGACACCCCATATTCCACATCCAACCCACATCACACAGGGCACCCCGCATCCCTCATGGCATCACCCGCAGCACCCCACATCCTACAGGAGCCCCACATTCCACACCCCACCCTACAGCTCTCGTGGCACCCCAAATCCTGCACAGCATCCCAAACCCCACAGCATCCCATCCCACCCTGCTCTCTCATCACTCAGTGCGTCCTGCCTCCTCAACACACCCACATTTCATATCCCACCCTACACCTCACGTGGTGCCTCACATCCCATAGCCTGATTTCCCCCTCCAGCATCACCCCGACATACAGCACCTCCACAACCCCTTGTGTGACCCCAAACCATTTTCCCACTGCTTAGGGCAGCGGATTGGGGTCCGTCAGCCCCTCCAGGACTGCACCCAGCCCCGGGCTTTGCCATGCAGCAGTTTCAGCCCCAGGTCAAGGTGTCAAGGTCTGTGGGTCGGTGCTCGCCTCGCTGTCCCGCTGACATATTTATAGGGCCATCGCGGTCCCTGCCAAGGGGGTCAGGACACGGCCATAATCCTCCTCTTGCTGCGGGGGGACCGGAGCCGGGGGAGCTTTAAGCGATTTACCACGGGGTCACATTACGGCGGGGGCCTCCCTGGAGGGTGGATCAGGATGACTCACCAAAAAATGCAATGGGGATTTGCGGGAGGAACAAATCCTTTTTAGTTCTGCGAAGCACCTGTAGGATTAAGGCAATGCCGGTTATGTAAGGGGCAGAGAGGGGAAGGTTTGTTAGTGTTATTGTCGTTATTGATTATGTTTCCTTGCTGTCCTTTTACCTTACAGGGCATCACTCAGTGGGGTTTTGGGAGAGGTTTGGGGTGTGGGGGGGACACGGAGCCAGGGTGGCTGTGGGGCCTGGGCTGTGCCTCATCCACATGAACTGTGGGGCAAAGGGGATATACTTAAGTCCTTGATGTAGATGCTCCTCCAGCCTGGGGGATGCCGATGGGGCTTTGCTCAGCGGACCCACTGAGCACCTGCGCCCTTGTGGGGTTATAGGCTGACCCCATTGGGTTCTTTGGGGCATCACATGGCCAGAAAGCGGTGTTTGCCATCAACCTCTTTGGAGATGGCCCTGTGTGTTGGGTATGGCCGAATCCCTGGATAGGAGGAGCTGCTGGTCACCACCACAGGACTGGGAATGTCTCACTGGAATGAGAAATAGGGGAGGGGGGGAGTCACCAATGTGGAAGAGGGAGCAGGAAGAGAGCTGTGAAACCCCAAAGCCCACAGCGATGGGGAACTGGGAGCAGTGCAGGGAAACCCCACCAGGGCCCTCCTGGAGCCTCCCAGCCACCCAGAGAGCAGCACTGACTGCACTGCACTGCACTGCACTGACTGCGCTGCACTGCACTGCACCACACCTCACCGCCATTCCCCTTCTTCCCCTAAAAGACCCCCACAGGTGCACCCCGTGACCCTCCCCTGTGTACAGGGACCTGCAGAGCCCCCCATTCCCTTGTGTCACCTCGCAGCATCGCTCCTCCAGCAGCACAGGCAGCACAGACAGCACTTGCATGGACTGGTGCTTGCAGAAGGGTTTCCATAGCGACCAGCACCCGAAAAGCCTCAGATCCCGGCTGCTCAGCAAGGTGGTGGGGCTGGCTGCCCTGTGTGCCCTCCAGCAGCACGTTGGCCTTGTTGGGCACTGCTTGGCCTCAGGGGGAATTCCTGGGGGTGGCATCTGTGCAACGGGGACAGAGCTCCATGCAATGGAGACAAAGCATCACGCAGTGGGGGCAAGGCATGAGTGCAAGGTATTAGGGATCGACTTCTATACAGTGGGGACAAAGCTCCACTCAATGGGGACGAAGCACCAGTGCACCACGCAGAGGACAAAACATGAATGCAATGGGGGCAAAGCTCCCTGCAACGGGAAAAAAGCTCCGTGCATGAAGACAAAGCTTCACATAGCAGGGACAAAGCACCAATGCACTGCACAGTGGGCACGAGACCCCAGGGCAGCAGGGCCGAAGTTCCACGCAATGGGGACAAAGCTTTACTCAGTGGGAACAAAGTACCAATGCAGCACACGATGGGGAAAACCTTCATGCAACAGGGATAAAACTCCATGCAGGGGCACATGGGGGAACAGAGCAGTGATGTGCAGTGGGGACAAGACACCCTGCTCCGTGCAATGGAAGCTCTGCCAGTAATGCGTGGGCTATGCAGGCTGTGTGCTGCCCCATCTCTGGGCCCAGCTCCAACTCTGAATGAATCAATCAGTCCCTGTGTGGGTGGGGTGGGGGCTCCCTCGGGGTAGGGGTGCTCTGATATTGGGATGATGGGACGTCTGGGGTGCTGGGTGGGTGCAATGTGGGATGGGGCAGCAGCGGAGGCACTGCTCCCTGTGAGGCTACACAGCACTACTGCCAAAAATAACCACAAATGACACAACCACCTATTGATCCCCAGGGCCGGGCTGCACCCAAGGTTAACCCTTTGGGCCCAGTTCCCATATTTCCAGCTGCAGTGCAATGGGGCAGCGGGTGCTGCTGGCTGTGGGTGTCTGCATCGCGTGCAGCCGGCGCTGCGGAGCGCGATCGATTGCAGAGCTCCATTTGCAGAGCACGGACACGGCGCTGCCTCGTGGCTATGGAGACCCAGCACTGCTGCGGTGACAGCAGGAGGAGAAGAGCTGTGCCCCCACCGTGGCCCCCCAAAATGCAGCCAGGGTCTGTGTGAGCAATGTGCAGGTTAGAGGGATACAGACAGCACAGGTTTTCCTTTAATTATTTCCCTGAATGGCTGTCGATACTAATTAAGACTGTTTCCCATAATCAAATTTAAAGCAGCGAGGGAGAGTGGGGGGTCGCTGAAATCCTTCCCTCTTGTGCTGCATTGGGATCAAAGCGGCTTTCAGAGTAAATTAGCAACAAGCTCCCATCTCCCCCAGCAGCTGCAGCACCGAAGGACGGCGACGTCTGAGGGGGGGAAGCCTGGCAACCCTGCAAAAAAAAATAGGACAAAAAAGGAAAATAGGATAAAAATTGCCATTCGTTTCCCTGGTGTAAGGATGTTTGTCAGCTGCTCAGTGCGGATGGGGCAGGGTCGCAGCCCCACACTGCATGGCAATGGGGATGAACATGGGGGTGAGCTGAAGGGAAAAGGATGGGGGAAATCATGGTTAGCCCTGCACTGTCCTCTCACTGCGGGTACTGGGGTTCTGCCATCCCTGGAGCCAGCAGGGCAGACTCCTGGGATCATTGGGGTGGGGAAATAAGCACTGAGATCATCTCATCTGACCGTGCACCTGAGCAAAACATCCCGGAAAGGAAACCCCAAACAACTCACTCAATGCGTAGCTGTTTATTTAATCACTCATCCTGCAGAACTCGACATTATTCGAAATGATTTACGAAGAGAACGAGTGTGAATAGCTGCGGAGGTTTTGCGATTCCAAGCCATCCTATGTAACATCTAAAAAAAGCCAATTGAACCATCCCAGCAAAGCCCCGGCGAGCAGCCCACCCCTCCCTGGATCACATTTCCCAATGGCACAGAGCAAATATCACCACCTACAGCTAACGGGGGAGCGGCCCTACCACCCTGCCTTCAGGTGGCGCTGAGCATCCCATGGCCCCGGCTGCATCCTCGGTGTACCCATCCTCAAAGTGCCGTGGGTTGGTCTTACCCCACACTGGGGCTACTGGTTCCCAACAGGGGTTGAGGGTGCGGCGTTGCCCCCGTCCAACGAAGCAGAAAGCGAAGCGATAGCGAAGGGCCGGATCCTGCTGCAGGAGGAGCGGCGCGGTCAGGCTGTCACTGCCACATGTCACCCCCATCCCCGTTCTCATGGAACTTGTGCAGGTGGTCGGCGAACCTGGGGAAAGGGCACGGCTGGGTTAGGGAGCTCCTGCAGGCATGGGGGGAAGCCAAGAGATCCCATCTTGCTTTCACTCCGCCTTTAGCTGCTTTCCCAACCCAACCCCCCCCCCTCGCTCACAGCACCCAGCTCTGCTTGGACCCCCATTGCCACCCCGGCCCCATCCAGCCCCGCTCACACCCACTTCTTGGCGCAGAACGCAGCGCAGTCCCTGCCCACACTTTCGCTCCAGGCGGTTTTGTAGAGAACCTGAAAAATAAGGAATGCAATGGGGGTGGGTTTGTGTGCAGGTCCCTGCCTGATGTGTCCCCACTATGGCATCCCATCCCCACCATGACATCTCATCCCCACCATGACATCTCATCCCCACCATAACATCTCGTGGCATCCCATCCCTATCATGACATCCCATCCCTATCATATCATGACATTCCAATCCACCACGACATCAAATCCCTTACAATGACATTCCTGCCCCATCATGACATCCTATCCCTACCATGGCATTCTAACCCGTCATGCCATCCTAACCCCATCATGGCATCCCAACCCTATCACAGCATTCCAACCCTATCATGGCATTCCAACCCTATCACGACATCTCACAATATCCCATCCCCACAGAAGCATCCCTTCCTCACCATGACACGACATCCCTCCTCCCTGCAGCATCCCACGACATTCCCATCCCCAGCAGTGCTGCAGGAGCAGCAGCTCTGCCCACTCCCAGGCAGTCTCTCCAAGCCCTTTTGTTTCTAGGTGAAGCCAGATCATCCCAACCATGCAATATTTATGATTATTTTTTTAGGTTACAGCTTTAAACTTTAATGACACTTAACTTTTTATTTTCTATGCTCCTTCCCTCACCAAAATAACACAAGGTTGGATTTACTTTGAGACGATCGGGATAGAAACATTGTTCTGACTTGTCTTTCATCTCGTTTCATCCTTTAATTATTGATGTTGAGATTTCTATATGTTTTTCTTCCCCTTGAAATGATAACTCAGCCCCCAGCAGACATGTGAGCTACGGGATTCTGGGCAGCCCCAGCACTGCTCCACGTGGCCGTGCTTTGCTCCCACCACACTTACCAGGAAGACAAGGCAGTGCAAGAGCAGCGTGTAGAAAAACGCGACGGTGCGAGCGGTCTTGTTGGATAGGATGAGCCTCCCCTGCAGCAAGAGAGGGGATGAAATCCCATTTTGATGTGTGCTAAGGATCCAATGCCTAGCGTGAACTCAAGGCTGTGAACCACAGGGCTGAGCCCCCTGGAAGATGTCAGCCCTTTAGGATACCGTTGGCCATTGACACTGGCTGAGGGTGGATGGAATTGGGTGTCCATCCCTTGGAAAGAGCCAAGCTTGGGATCAACCACAGCCCAGAAAAGCAGCTTATGGAGAACAGATCCTACACTGCCACTTTGTATTCCTTCTGTGAATGCTGGGGATTCATTATGGACAGAAGCAAATTCCCCAAAACACCATGTGGGATTTCTGAGGGTGGCATTAAAACCCACAGATCTCCCACCAAACCAACCCCGTGCTGAAATCATCTTTGCTATTCAGGGCCACGGCGGAGGCTGCTGTAACAAACAAGATTATGTTCTTAAATATTCCCAGGGAGTAACTCCCGTAAGTCAGTTTTTTTGTAAATGCCTCTCATTAATTCTCCGTGGCGCTGGCACACCACCCGATCCATATTCATGCTGGCATTTGCTTGGTTTTTATGCAAATGACAACTTTGCCTTCTTTATATTTCAGCATTCTGTGGCTGCTGCAGGCCAGAGTTAACCTCTGTCGTGCTGGATAGCTGGGGGTCAACACCCCCAAATCCCACACCCCGGGGCAGGGATGGGTCTGCCCCACATCTCACCATGCTCAGCGTGGCTTTGTCCCAGGGACTCAGGCTCAGGTATTTACGCTGGCGCTCCTGCAAAGAGAAGGGTGCACAGAGCTGAACTGGGGGCTGGAAGGAGTGATGTGGGGGATGCAGGTCTGGGAAGGTGAGGTGCTGGTGCAGGTGTGGGCGCATTGTGAGGGGTCCCATACCTTCCTGCTGAAGGAGGAGAAGGGGTCCAGGCGCTCTTCATACTGCGAGGAGTAACGCAGCTCTGTGTCATCCCTGCTGCTGCCCTGTAGAGGTGAAGGCACGATGAGACCCATGGATGGCATGGCCATGTCCCTGTCCCACAACCCTGGACACAGTGCTGCCCTACCCGTCCTCATTGGAAAGAAGTGTCTCAATGGATGGAGTAGTGCATGATCCAATGGATGGACCAGCAGGACCAGTGTGTCCTGAACATCACACCCCATATCCCTGTAGGATGGGCAGGACAAGGAGACAAGGACAGCGGCTTATGGGGAAGAAACCAGTGCTTAACCCCATAGCTACTGCCAGCAGGGCAGATGGTGAGGAAGAGTAAGGAAACCTCTTGACAGAAGGGAACAGTTGGGATGGGCTCAGAGATGGCGGCTCTGCCCTGCCCTCACCAGCACATGGCCACCAGTGGCTTCAAGACACTCAAACCGCACTGCAAGAGGACCTTTAGCAACTATGCCCTTACGTTCTGCAATGCGATACCCCGATGAGGCCAGATCCCGATATAGGGACAGTGAATTCATCAGATCTGGCCTTATTGAATGATCTTTGATGATTATTTTTAACTTGTCACATGCCTGATTAGGTTGTGAATTATGCAACGCGGCGCGCGGGAGCCGTGTGCTCTTTAGCTCATGCTGATGGCATCCAGGGGTTGCCTTGTGGCACAGACAAACATGGGGATGATCTTCCGTGGGAGACACGGGGAAAAATGTCAGAGGGGCCAACCTCACCCCGGCGTGAATGAGACCCAAATAAGGTCCTGTGCAGCTGTGGGAGTCTCCCATCCCCAAACAACATTAAAATGTCCATCAATAACAGGGGAGGTAAGGCAGGGAGGTAGCAGGGGACAGCCTCCTGCTGCTGTTACTGGGATGAATGGGGGGTTTGGGGTCTGCCTGTCTGTGCCCACCCAACTGGAGGACAACCAGCAGCACTCACCCGGCCGGGGTAGCTCTGCAGGAACTTGATCTTCTCGTAGAGCTTGATGTTGTCAGCCCGCAGGTTGTCCAGCTCGCTCTGCAGCGCGTGCACCGTGTGCTGCATCATGCGGTTCTCCTGCATGGGGAGCAGACAGCAGCCAGGTTCAGCCCCTGTGGCACTGTCCTCATATGGGATGCAGAGCCCCACTGCACCTCTGGGGCTGGAAGGTTCACCTGTCTGAAGTCCCTGACGCTAATAGTGCGAGGTGTCCTCAGTGGCACAGCTGCATGGCTCCACTCTTGGTTCAACACAGCCATGCAGTGAGGGTGATGGGATGTGATGGGAACCTGCTCCCCACAGTGTACCCCAATGGGACTCCAAAACAAGGTAGGAGGGGACTTGCTGATGCATCCCTGATGCAGCACCACATTCCTCACCATGCTCTCCCCTCTCAGTACCTCCAACCTCCTGGATCTCAATTAAAATTGCTCCTTGATCAGAACTGTCCTGCTGGCCCAGCCTTGCTTTATTGAAGGACCCGATCCCATGTTGCTATGGGAGCTGCAGAGTCAGCTCTGCCCATATAAGAGGTTCTTTGGAGCCGTCCTTCAACTTCTAGAGCTCTTGGGTGAAACTGCCCCAGCCCACATTCATTATGCGCTCTTTTCACCCAGCAGTCCCAATGCTATGCTGGATGGCCAAACACACGGGGAGGCAAGACAGCCAAGCGCACCCACACCGCAGCAGGGATTTGTACTGCCCTTTGGAGCAACACTGACAGGTGGAAGGTCCTGGTCCCACTAACCCTAGAATGTATATTTCCTACTGCTTGCACTGGCACTGTGCTGATGACAAACCCCACACAGCAGACAAGCAGCCCATCGCAGTGCTCAGGACCCATCCACCCTGCTTACCCCCTCCAGCTCCTGGTTCCTGGCTCGGAAGCGTTCCCTCTGGCTGGAGATGATGGAAAGCAGTGAGTCCACCTGCCCCTCAGGGAACGGGGCACTGGGGGATGGTGGGTGACCTGCGGACAGCAATGAATGTGAAGCAAAACCCAATAAGCATCCACTACCTGCAGCAGCACCTCCCCATTCCATGGGTGCCCTCTATGGGTGCTGGGCTGTGGCCAGGAGGACCAGCAATGCGTGCTGAACACAAAGTGCATCACTATCTCCAGTGAGGGATGTGCCGAGAGGATGCTGGCTGTGTCTGCTTGGGAGCATCTCCATGCTGCTGTCCCCAAGGGGTGAGAGCCCTGCCCACGGCCCCAGGATGGCTCCCACCTGCACCCTGAGCAGTTTTGTGGCTGCCTCTCACCATAGAACAGCGCGGTGGCCTCCTTGATGGGCTCCGGTATCTTCTCCAGGCTGGGGATGGCTGCGCCCTGGGAGAAAGCAGAAGGGATTCAGCATTTCCCATTTGGTGCCTGTCTGGGAGCATCTCTGCTAGATGGGTGCTCAGCAAGGGTCAAGCCAAAGACAATGATGCTTGATCCTAATTGCTGCGGTATTCAACCCTAAAACCTGTCTCTCCATGGGGGGAGAAGGGCTGTATGGCTCTCAGAAGCCATTCCTGACACCTCTCACTTGCCAGCACAATCCTGTATAAGGGCAGGTGGGCAACGGGTGGGAAAATAAAAAGAAAGAAAGAAAATGAGGGAAAACAAAACCCAAAACCAAACAGAAGAAGAGAGAATAGAGGAGGTGATACGACAACCCCATGCCTGCTGCAGGCCCTCCCACATTGGTGGTCATCCCTGGGTCCACCCCAAGTCACGGAGCTGTGAGCCATGTGGTTACCTCTGCGTCTGGACGATGCACGGCGGAGAGGGCCTGGATGGTGCTGAGGTCGTGCTCCAGTTTGGCCACCAACTCCTTCTGCCCTGCCAGCCCCGACACGGCCTCCGTCAGCTGGATCTGCAGCTCCGCACAGCGCACTGCAAAACAGAGCCGGGGCCGTCACCTGGGGCCCGAGGGGACACCAAGAGATGTGGAGTTCCCAACCAGAGTGCTGAAGCTGCCTCACAGGCAGCAAATCCCGTTGTTCCAGGGCTCCATCCCTGCTTCTGGGGGCAGCAGGAGTATATCAGCAGCTCTGAGCTGCTCCGGACAAAGCACCCACTGGGGTGAGATGGGAGACGGGACATCTTTGGTGATGGTCCCTGCCCAGCTTCCAGCAGGGCAACATCCTTCCAGTGTCCCCCAGTCATACCCACCCCCCAAACCACAGCAGCACAAGACCCCAAAAAAGGCCATCCAACCCCAAAGCTGTGCTGGCAGAGCCGTCCCACTGGAGGTCACTATTTCTCAAGAAATGGTGACAGCTCCGATCCCAAAACACGGGTGGTCCAATGCGAAATACTTGCATTGACAAGAGTTGGAAAGAAGAAAACCTCTTCCCTACGGTTAATTATTTAACTGGGTGTTTCTTAAAATTGCCTGTTCACATGTAATTGGGAAGCTCCCGTTAGCCAAAGGAAAGTGGCCGCGATGGTGCGATGCTGCCCCGCTCTTCCCCACTCCCTGCTGATGCTGGAGCAGCTCTGCATCCCCATTTCCTCCTCTACCTTTTTGCTTTCGGGGTGCACAGAGCAGAAGTGCAGTTTGCTTTCTGTTCTCCAGGGAAGTGCATCTCCCACTTTTAAAGAACAACTCGTTCTTCTCTCGTTTCCTCTTTCCCTTGGGGTTCATCTCCACGAAAAGAGAAAAGCAGGGAACCACCTCTAATCCTAAAGCAACTGAAACGGACGGAGCTTCTCTCTGATCCCAGCACCCCATATCTTTGCTTAAGGTTTTTTTTTAATCATAGCTTTCTCTGCCCCAAAGGGCAGCAGCAGGAGCGGCCCCGGCTCAGCTGGGCACTGGGGATGAGCGCTGGATTCCACCTTTGCGTCCTCAGAGCTGCTGTGCTGCCATGACCCAGCTCTGACCCTTCAGATGTGCAAAAGCCTCAAAAGAGAGACAGAGGCACCGCAGAAGATAATGGGACAAAGAAGGTGAAGACCTGAGGAAAATGGGATTTTAAACCCTGTGTCTTTCTCCTCAGGCTTCATTGTCCTTGACTTTTCAGACAACAGAGAAGCCATATCCAACGTGCTACTGCTTTACGAAGGCAATGCAGCAACCGGACAGCTGAGTGTGGACAGAAGCCCCCAGCCCTGCCCCGTGTCCCGCTGCAGAGCTGCCAGCTCCACCTGGTTTGCAGGAAGCATGCAGCGCAGATGGCAGCGGTGCTGCAAACCTTCCCATGCTGTCCTTGGCAAAGTGGTGGGCAGACGGGATCTGCACTGAGCTGTGCCTGGAGAAGAGTGAAGGTCCCTACAACTAAACAACCTCATGGAGATGGTAGCACTGATCAGACACATTCTACATTAAATAGGCACAGCAATCGTGAAGCAAAGATGGAGAAGCCCTACGAGCACATTGTGTGCAGCTCATCGGGAGCGCCCACCAGACCTCGAGTCCCGTGTGGCCGCGGAGCAGTGGCAGCTCGGCCTCTTGCAACAAGCCCCAGTTGGACTCCCTTGGCAAACTGTCCAAAATAAACAGCATCTGTTTTCACAGATGGAGAATATTAAGACATACCAGCAACTTAGTCTGAAGTTATAAGGCCAGACATAAATAAATGAGAGGCAATCTTTCCATAAGATGGTGGCTTGATTACTGAGGATAGAAACAGATGAATAAATCACCTTGGGGGTGGTAGGCTGTAACTTGCTACACATCCATGGGACTGCAGGAACTGCTCGTGTGAATCCTCTTAGCCTGAAGGAAACGGGAGCCGAGTGATACTGTGGAAGGGACCTGCAGGGCAGGAGCAGACATGGGCACTTACTGCAAATTAGCTGGCACTTTGTGAGTTTACACCCTCATCTGCCTGATGGTAACTTTCTAATCTGCCTCCATTACTGTCTGGCATCCCAGGATTTACAGAACTGTAACAAATAATGAGAAACGATGCGGCATGCTTGGAGCTTTCTTTGATAAAGTCTCCTTTCAGAAGTCAACTGAAGTGTATTGAAATCCAGCACTTCAAAGGCTTCAAGTACATTTTACTGACTGGAAGGAAGGAGATGGAAAGATAAGGAAGGCTTGGGAGCCTCGAGCCAAGGCTGAGAGCCAAAGACAGCAGCAGGAACTAGGTCTGCCCTTTGCAGGTCACTGAGCCCTTCCCATGCTGGGCTGCCCTGGATAATGGCCGGGTGCTGAGGACAGTCACTTGGAAGTCAAAATGGTTGCTCTTCCCCATGCGAGGGCTTTTTGGCATCTCTCTCCCATGAAACTTTCCAAGCCAGCAATGTCTCAGCTCCAGTCCTACCTGATGCCGGAGCTCCCAGGTTTATATTTGTATAACAACAACTTAAGGTTCTTGAAATACTTCGCATTGGGCTCTTAAGGAAATCTGAAACTGAATTATTATAGCCCAAAGTCCTGCTCCCTTTCTAGGAGAATCAAAAGGAACTGACCGTGTTCCGCAGCCGAAAGGATGAGCGGGGCAGAGTCCATAGGCTGCAGATTCACTCCTGGATCAACCAGGTCGTCTTTGTCCTCTTTTGATCCCAAGGAACAAAAAAGATCCGAGCAGAAGTTTTTCCCATAACGGGAAGGGTCGTCAAAAGCCTTTTTGTGTTGTACGTCTCAACAGTTCATATTCTATCTTGGCCTTTCTGTAATGTGGGACAGCATTCCTGCGTTGTCCACAGATGCATGAGATCATTTATTCTGTCCTAATGCTCTTCCCTGGGGCTGCTGTTGCTGTGAGCTGTCAATAGGCTGAGAAGCAGGACAAGAAGGCGGGGAATGATTTGGTGTTCCTTTATACGAGGCATCAGAGCCCTCTCACTCAAATCTAGCAGCGTCTTCTCCAATGCAGACCTGTTCAGAAGGAAATGCTGCCATCAGGCTGTAGCCCAGCAGCCCAGCCAAAGTGCCCCTCAGGTTCATCTCATCTCACAGGGCAATGAATAAAGGTCACCATAACCCAAAGGGTGTTAATTCTTCCAAAGATCTCCTCAGAGTGAAGGAAGATACTGGAGATTCAAGCCAAGTGCTCCAGAAAGGCCAGCAACTCTACAGAAGGTGCACACAGATCGGTCTTCTGGGGCATTTTAAAGCAACCTCTCTGGAAAGGGAAGAAAGGTCTCAGAGAGGGAGGAAGGTCAGTCCAGAGCAATCAGATGTTCGTGTTTGCCCAGGAGGCAGATGACAAAAAGGATGGTGACATCCCTCACAGCCACCTGCAGCTCCCGGGCACAATCTGCCCCTTCTTTAGCCACAGGTAGCAGCCCTGGAAGAGCCCCAAGGCCCAAGATTGATCTGAAGATGTGGACAATGAGGAGAATACATCAAGACCTTCAGTGATGTCCTTCAGAGATGCATGCGGGAGATAGGAAGACCTAGATGGCAAGGGCTGGGATGAACAGTAGTGAGGGCAGCAAATCACACTTCTGTGTGCTGCCAAAAAGAAAGCAGAGGGCATTCCTGCTCCCTCCCTTCCTCTGCCCCTTTTTGGGGCGGTGGGAAGGGCTGAGGACTTTCTCCTTCCCTTTTGTCTGGCCCAGACACTCCAAAACAAACAGCCCCCAGGAAGCAGCCACTTCAGCAATCCACCCTGGAAGGAGGGATTTTGTAGGAGAGCGGATTATTTCCAAGGGTATGAAGATAATTACACGGGTAACGAGGAAGAGTTCAAGAAAACAGTTTGAATTTTCTTATCAGTTTTCCATAGCTCGGAGCAAAAAGAAAATAAAATGCTTTGCTATAATCCAATCATGTTTTCTGAAGCCCTCTGTTGGCAAGCACACAATCTCTCCAGCACTCCCATTAAAACAGAAATGCTTTTTGCAATGCAAAGAGGTGGGGCCCAAAAGCACATCATGGGCTGCTCAGCCATGTCTGCTCCCATTGGGATGTATCTGCCCATCATGTCCCCACCTCTTGCTGAGGGCAGGATGGGCCCAAGGCCATTGCCCACCCAACGCAGCACTGATGTAGCCCTGCACCCAAGGAGACTGCAGACCAGGCTTTCTGCCATTGACTCTGCAACTTGTCCAGCACCAGCTCTGTGCTTCCACACCACACTGTTTGCATGGCCACACGTGGCTTTGTTTCCCAGTGCAGTATCACCATACCTAAAGGAAAATGTGAGTTATAACCATACAAATTAACCAAACCGAGGTGTAACGCTTTGGAAGTTTTAAGCTGAAAAGCTTCAGGTGATGATGGTGAAATCATACAATGCAGCAACAGCCATCAACAGTCCGACCGATCACTGAGCAGTAGGAACAAAAGACTGTTTGTTAAGCCCAGAACCTTCACATCCTGTGGAACAAACTGTCAGACACGTCAGAAACAGCAAACACATATTTGCAAAGAAGTTAAGGCATGGTTAATAGTTCTGTTTCCAAGTGAGTTGCTCATAACCAAGGCTGGGAATGGAAGGTGGCAGCACACAAACCCACATTCCCTGCCTGAAAACCAGAGCATTCCAGCTTGAGGTTTGGGCCGCTGGTTTCCAAAGTGGAACTCAACGGCTGGGTGAAGATATCTGGTCCTCACCAACACCAAACTTCAGCTCGCCGCTCTGCAAATACTCAGGACGTTTATAGGAACAACACCTGGAAGGCACTGAAAGAGGAACTGATCTTTACATGCAGTAAAAATAAAGAGCGAGCTGCATATCTGGCAAAATTCCCATTTCTTCCACTTATTAATATTATATTTAAGCAGCTGATCGATGGGCTCGGTGCTCAGCACACCCCCTGCAATCTCACAGCACACGTTTTCTGCCCACCATTCGCACTTGAACATCGCCGGGCAACAACACAAATTGGAAGCTGACACTTCAACGTGGCACTGAATCTCATCCCCACCTCGGGAAAGGATACACAAAAAGTGATCTTCCTTCTCCGACACAACCACAAACCCCATGGAACTCAGCCCCGCTTCTGCCCCACACGGAGCCAAAACCACCAATGTAAATGTTTGCTGCTTGGACTCAGGTCTCACCTTAATAAAGACAGCCCACGCGTGATTGTGTTTGTATAAAAGATATTTACTTCAATTATCACACCTAGGGTGCTAGTGAATAATAATAATAATAATACATCGTGTGAGTTTCATACAGTGATATTGCTTCTCCATATCATATAGGGACCGTTGTACAGTGCTGAGAACAAACATCGTATGGCTAACCAAACAAAGACAGATAAACAATGCCGTTCTGCTGACGGAGGGAGCGCTCCCCGCTACTGCCAGCCATATAAACTCTTAAACTTTTCTTTATGTTCAAACAAATAGCAAGAAATAAAACGTTACAAAAGATGAGTCACAGCAACACAACGTGGGCATCTCGGAGCTACTCGTACAAAAAAAAAAAAAAAAAAAAAAAAAAAAAAAGACTCTTTTTTTCCTTTTTTTTTTTTTTTGTATTTTTTTTGGTCAATTGGGTCTTTGTGAGGATCTTTTTGTTTTTTTTTTGTTTAAATCCGTGATGGTGAATATAACAAACAAGCTCTAAAAAACACCTACGGCTTAGTGCGTTACAGCCCCCAAAATATCAAATACTGCTAAAAATGTAAGACACCACGATACGGCGGGGTGAAAACGGAGCTTATCGCGTCAAAAGGAACAACAGAAAAACAACCAACGTTCTCAGGAAAAAGTACACCACTTTCTGTTTGAGTTCATCTTGTGCTGTGTTAGTAGTCGGGGCATTACAAAGGTCTGCCCATCATCATGGCAAGTAGTTATTGCACAAATGCAGAGAGTTAATTTCTTAATAAAAACAATGACAAAAGGGAACATGAGGGAAACTATCGGAAAAGGAAAAGAAAACCAAACCAAAGCCAACAGAAGAAACGCCATCCCCATCCCCATCCCCATCCCTATCCCCCCCCCCAGCCTCCACCTGCTTTGGGACCCAGAGCCCTGCGCTGCTGAGTGGCAGAGCAGCGCCCGGCTGGTCAGCACAGAACTGCACGGAGCATCCAGACAGCAACAAGCTTTTTCATCTCTTTTGTTTTTCCCTCCCCGTTTTTTAAGGGTTATCCAATTGTTTCCAAAGGGCTCTTTTTTTTTTGTTGTTTTTTTATCCCTTTGCTTTCTAACCACATCACCAAAGGAAAGAAACCTCACGCGGGAATTCACCGGATGGTTTCTAGCCGGACATCCTCGAAAGGCAAAGTGCAAATCTGCATCCAACCCCAGCGCCCCGCAGCAGCCCAGCTCCAGCCCTGCCGCACGCGGGGGATCTCTATTTCACTTTTGCTTTGGCAGCTTTTCTCCCATCCCACCTCTCCAGGGATGATCCTGCCCACTGTCAGGAAGCTGTGCTGAGATCAGCACACCGCGCTCCCAGCCTTCACACCATAGAAGGCTGCTGCTGTGCGATGTAGCCGTTTGATTTTGTTGTTGTTATAAATCCCGACCAACTTCCAATGAGAAGAAAAACCAGCTCTGAATTCAGGAATTCAAACATATGCCAACAGAGATGAACGTCACAGGAAACCAGTCTCTCATTTTACATCAACACCGGAGGAGATGGCAACGTGCTTTGACAAAGGGGCACTGCATCTTCATGACATTCTCAGTAGAGGCTCTAGGAGGCTAAGGGGATTTTCTCTCTGTATATTTTAAGTCTCTTCTCTCACAACGGAGGTTTATTCTCAGTCCTAAATTACTTTAAAACTATTTAAATAATATTATTTATTAGGCATTTAGATAAAATATCTTTAAAAAAAAAAAAAAAGATTGCTCTACGAAACACAACAGGGGCACAATGATATGGATACTCAGACAAGCTGACAGCACCCCACTCCATCCAAGGTCCGCCTGCAGGATATGCATGCTCCTGTTGTGTTTATATCAAATAAAAACAAACCTCAGCAAAGAAACTGATAAAATCAATCTCATAAATAGGAAATGCTCGGTTGTTTTCCTGACAACAAACCACCTCTGTGTACTTCACCTTATGATGCTGTAGAGAGAGCAAGCTTGGAGAATGACACGCGAGTGCTGCTAAAGGGCTGAGGATGCTGGCGGGTGGAAGCCTGTTTGTAACAGCTGGGTTAGGACTGGGATGAACTGCAGTGCCTCACTGCTGCCAACCAGTAAGGATGGCCAATGGCACCAACATGGCACCACAAGCAGCTCCTGAACACTGGCAGCCTGCGAGCACAAACCAGTCAGGTTTTGCTTTATGATCTTAATTTCCAAGCCCACAACCAACCATGTTGCTGGAGCCAACCCAGGCAGGCTTGTTTTTGGGAACCTGAGTTCTCTACGCTGCCACTCGCCTATGCTCACTGGATGGGCCAAAGACCTCCAGATGCAGAATGAGGATTTCTATTGCACAAAGACGTAATGCACAGTGCTTGAAGTGCTCATCAGCAAGGGGACAACTCATCAGCAAAGGGACAACTCATCAGCAAGGGGACAACGAGCGCTGGGCCACGAATCGCACCTTGGTTGGCGCTTCCTTTCCTGCACTAAATGACAAGCAGGTGGCTGTGAATGCTGCAGTCGAGATCACTGTGCTTTAGGTTATTCTCCACGAAGAGATTAGAAAATAAGGCACATAGCTTTCCAAGTATAGAAAGTTTGTTCAAGAGTGAATTTTAGGAAAGTAGCAAGAACTGAAAACTCAACGGGAAATGCGTTAGCGTACAGAATCCTGACGAGACGCCTACTGAATCAGAACAAAGCATTCCAAACTAAACTAAACTCTTCTCATCCCCCACTCCCTGCAGGTGGAAGGAACTGGAAGCCCTGATGGAGGACAAAGAGCAGGACACAGAGGTGACCATGCCAACTGCCCGCACGCTGCCCCTCGAGCCGGAGCTCGGGTACCGCTGTGCAAGCATCCAGAGGTAACCAGGTACTTTGGAAACACTTTTAAAGCTAGCAATAATTTACTCACATAGACCATACGTTAAAATAGTAGGAGGACTCTAAGGGAAGCTAACAAAAGCCAGGGAAGTCTGACTGAGGGACTGATTGTAGGGAAACTTTTCATTGCTTGGGGATAGATTGTACTTCAGAGCAAGACAAGTGCCAAGTTTTACTTCTCTTCCAAACACAGACCTCTGAGAGGGATGGTGTAACAGAATTTCAGTCTCATTCCGAAAAGTACTTGAATATTCACCTCAGGGAGAGCAAGAATGAGCCACGTGCTCATATTTGTTACTCAGCTTCATGTACACATGGGCTGTTTTTGCAGTTGTTTAAATACACGGCAAAACTCCGTGCCTTCCCACTGTACACAGAGACAGAAGAACACATGTGACTTGTGCGAGTGTCCAGCACATGAATTTCCTGCAGGCCGTACTGAAGGGGGATGTTATAGACATGGACTGACTCCTGATTTTGAACCCCCCAGCTCTGGCACATCTCAGAGCCTTGGCATTATTTTTATGTATTCCGAGCATGGTCTTTTTCCTACCCAGTTTAGCTAAACCCGTGTGTCTCAAGAAATCCGTCCACTCCAATGGATAATTCTGCATTTACAACATGGAACTTGTCTGACAACTGGGAAAACAGCATCCTATGCATGATAATACAGCTTGGTTTTCTGCCTCCGCTCACCTGTGCCCCAAATGATTTCATGTATCTGGCTGCAGCACTTCTACTGATGCCAAGCACGTAAATGCTACACACACAGAGGGGCTTCCCCCTATGGAAACATGGACATGCAGACACTTAACAACTCCTAAAAATGTCTATTAATTACCCGCATAGACGGAAGATGACAACGCAACTCAACGCTGTTATTCCTGTTACCAACAGAGAGGCTGTGCTGCTATGAACATCGTTACACATCACACAGTAACCATGTCACCAGCAGCTCTGTCACCCACGAGCAGGAGCTCCTGGCCCTCTCCACTCCCATGTGTCTTTGGATGAGTACCACGTCATACAAGTAGCTCTATGAAGGAAACTCAAAGACGTGATGTCACGGGGTTTGCAGACATCCACTGCATCTCCTGCACTGTTTTGCTATGGTTAAGACTTTAACCTGCACATGACTGTTTCAACAAACAAGCAGTACCACGAAACCAACAGCTTTAGTGTTACCTTATCTACAGAACTGTGACAAAACTCCTCTACTGGCACCCACGGAAATAAAGCAAATGTGAACGATGGCAGAAACTGTCCTTTGTGGAATGGCTGGACAAGGAAAAACACCATAATCTCATTAATTTTATAAAGCAGACGTTTCATTTTAAAGCACTTTTGTGCCTGAGCATGTCTGTGACCAGCAATGAGAAACCAACACCGGACATCAGATCTTACTTAAATTTCATTCACAAAACAGCTGCAGAAATGCAAACTTCCCTGGGCAGGCAGGGCTGCCACACGGAGGGTTTGGGGAAAGCAGGCGTGCAGCCTGGCTGGGTCCTTGGCTGCACCAGAGGCTCCTGCTGCTAAACACCGCAATGAACGACTTCCTCCTGCTGGGAAACAACCTTCCATCCAGCAACTGCATCACAGAACCGCTCGACCGGGGGAAATCATCCCTGAGGAGGAGATGGCACCACTCACACACCTATTTTTAAGGCTTTTTTGGAAACTCAAGTGCACAGCCTAATGCTAACCTTCTCCAAAAGGATAAACCTCACCTTTGGAGCAGAGAAACTCGATCTACTTGCATATTCACAGGGCAGGGTAGAGGACATGACCTGGTCACGTAGGACAGATTGGTCCCTAGGCATAGCACAAAGGGCTTGTCTTGCTTTGAAGATCCTTAGTAACTTCATTTTACACATGGCATGCTCAATACAGCCTACAAAAAGGGAGGAAAGATTTAATTCATGAAATAATATTTCTACATGTCAAAGCTCAAATGCATACAGGGAAAGAGACAAGGACCACGCGGTCACTCCTTCAACTCAGAAAGCTGAAAGTCAGAAAAGAAACTTAAGATTTTGTGCTTTAAAAGCCAGTGATTGCCATTTAAAACCATCTGGCAAAGATTTTAAACAGCTGGGGAAAAAAAATAATAATACTTTGCTGAAACAGAATTTTTAAATTCTCTATTTAAAAAAAGAAAAAAAAAATAAAATTGATTGTATATGCAATGCAAAGGAAGAAAACGCTGATGTTCCAACAGTGGGGCAGCAGAAAGTGCAAGAGGAGCGGAGCAGCCAACATGTGGGGGAGCTGAATGGCTGTTCCATCCACGTGAGCCACACTGAGCACTAAGAGATGCAAGCAGCTTGTCCCATCACCCCAGGACAGACTGCATTTGTGTCTGTGAACGTGAAATCAGGTTCCCCCACCTAAGAACCAACTTCTCTCTTCATCCCCTTTTTCTGATAGTCTTCAGTGAGCGCCCACAACACAGGGCTCAGCCACACAGCGGCTCTGAGATAGGAAACATTCTAGGATAAATATGCTGATGAAGATGTAATAGGAGAGCCCTTAAGATCTGTGTTAGAAAGACACAAATGAAGCAAAAATAGTGCCCTCCATCAGCACACAACAAATCACTACGTATAAGTACTGCTCTCTTTGCACCTTTGCTAAAGGCACTGCTCCGGCTCACTGCAGCCATTTGGACTCGATGATCCCTGGGGTCCCCTTCCAACTCAGGATATTCCACGGTTCTATCATTTCAGCTGAAATAAACTGGTTTGGATTTAAGTGCAAAGAAATGTTCAAAACCAGCTCATTTGTATTACTTTGTCAGGCTTCCCTCAGCTCTGTTTTATGTAAACCTCTGGAGTTTGAGAACGATGCACTCGTTAGCTCGCTATTCCTCTAATTAAACAACTGAAAAACAGCCACTCTTCAGTAATCGGACAGAGAATATTGCATAGAATTCTGCCATGTTTGTTAACCCCCTTCTCTTCAGCATTCCCATACGAACAAGTTAGATAGAAACAATGCAAGGATCTTTCACCTCATGAGAAAGGCACATGTGTTTTCTTCTCTTTAACTGTACGACAAGATTTTCTTATTACAGCAAGGAGTTCTTACTAAAAGATTCAATAATTCATGGTACAGACAGAGCGTGCTGATAGAGGTTCCTTTAAGGAGTGGCTCTACTTACAGACATTTACAGATGAATAAACAAAATGCTCACATTTTGCAGCATCAACAACTGCAATTAGAGACATTTCTGCCAATTATAGTCTGAAATCTGTACCCTCAAAACCAGAAGCATACTGACAGTCCCATGCACGACCCCTCTCCGAGGGATTCTCTTCCCCAGCTTTCAGCCAAAGTATCAGACCTGCCTCCTTCCCCAGCCATCCAGAGAGAAAAACAACAAGTTTTGCTGCAGTGGAAAGCTATTTTTTGTTACAATAGCCCAGGCCTTTCACCCACAGCTTCAGTAAGAACATGGAATTGGAAACGGAAAGAGAAAATATTTTTCAAGAACCTCAAGATCAAACCAGACTCTGGGATTATGGGTTTTCTGCAGTCTGTGCTTTCATCCACTGGGATAAGAAACGTGGGCAGTGAGAGCCTCATCCCCAGGCTCCGTGCTCTACAAAGCCATCGTGCCATGGGACAGCCCCCAGCCCACGTCCCGAAGTGCCACCTCTCGCCTTCCTGTGACCGAAGAACACAAAAAGGCCCAGTGCTACTCTTTGGCATGTCCTCTCCTACTGCTTTTTTATCCTCTTCTGTCCATCAAGTAAAAAAATGACCTGGATATACATTTCCCTAGAAGCGTTACCTTCAAACGCCGCACTAGATAAGAAATACAGCTAACATCATTCAGCGTTGCTGAAGTTAAAAGTCTCCAAACCTGGGAGGTCTCGGACTGTTTGGAAAGCCAGTAGGTGGCTCATCTCCAACAAGAGAAATCTCAGCAGTAGTACAAGCGAATCCATTTTACTTTCCACCGGAACAGAAAAGCAGCTGCAATCTTGGCTAAAAACAGGGAACCGAAAGCTGGGCACATCACTTCGACTCTATGAGCTCGGCTGGACGCTGTGGGTCTGCCGTGCCCCTACACAACATGGTCACAAAGGAACCAGAGTGACGCCCGGCTGGGGCACCCCCGGAGCATCTCAGCAGGCTAATCCACATTCAATGCAGATCGTTACATACGAAACAACAAAAGGAGCTAAGTCATCAATAAAGTGCCAAAAATATCGGAAATACTGACAGCATTTTATTTGATTAATTTTGTAATAGATAGCAGTGACAACCCTTGGCGGGATGGAGTGACTTCTGACTTACGAATGCTGTCTTTATCCAGCAAAATTACATGATTCAAATGTAATAATGGAGCTCAGAATTAACAGTTAGTGTTATTAAAGAAACATTTCCTCAAGGGCAAGCTACAGATATGCTTTTAAAAAACCATTATAGCATTAAAAACCGGGTAGACACTAAAGAACCCTAAAGAACCATCGGGAGTCTGAAAAGCAACCCAAAAACAAACAGGAAAAGAAAAGATACAAGTTTCAAGGCACTTACGTATTGCTTATTAAGAAGAGAGATTGACCTTAAATGCTGCATTTGTGTTCAACCTGTGAATACAGTTCTGCTGTCGGATGATGCAGCAAGAGCTCTCAGTAAGCATTGTGGAATGCAATTAGATAGACACAGGCACAAGAACAGTTTGGGGAATATTAATTTAAAAAACAACAACAACAAATCATCCGACAGAACAAAACCCTCCCTGTTGAGAAAGCCGAGAGTAACCGCTTGGCTGCATCAAGCACCTGGATCTCCAATCAGCAGACAAGGACAGCAGAACCAGACTGGCAAACGGATTGCCCAGAATTAATTAAAAAACCCAACCTGAACCGAATAACAACAAACAACAACAACAACAATAAAAGACCGTAAGAAAATATCTGTGTCTTCTGGTCAGAAGCTTTGCTTCGTGGCTGAAGACACACCTTGTTGTGACTCGTATTAAGGTATGTGCACTTCTACCAGGACGTGCATTTACAGGCGGAGCTGTGCTTTGTAAGTCACACCACTGCACAGGTACAGAGAGGTACCGCTCTGCATCACCACGCTGCTTCCCCCGCTGGCCGTTCCCGTGGGCTTAACTGCACTCAGATAAGAAGCTGGAATCGCTCCCAGCGCTGTCACACGCCAGTGTTTGCTATTACAAACCATCTCCTCAGCTCATCACAGAAAGGGGCGGTTGCTCTCTCTGTTCCTCAGTCTGAGTTCTGCATCACAAGTCCCCAGCTACCCAAGGAGGTATCCTGAGACAGCTAGCAGTGGAAATAGGAAACGAGTCCCTGCCTTTCAGCCTCCTAGAGCCTTCTTCCCTCAATCATGAAAAGGATTGGTTTTAGTGTACTGATTCTCAATTGGTGACACTTGCACTACGTGCTGCTGTTGCATGTTAAGAGACTGTAAATGAAATACATACGTTCTAAAACATCATGCAAGAAATGTGGTTTCACATCTTACAGTCAAAAATCCTACTAATGAATTAATACAAGCACACTGAGGTGTAATATTGGGAACATACCTTTAAAGTCGGAACTCCTCTCCCCGTCCCTCCCTCCCCCAGAATCAGAAAAGTAATATTAATTAAACTTAAGAAGTAATGAATGCACCATTAAAGTGTCATCAAAAAGATGCTGACCTAAGACAAAAGTTCAATGATACACAATACGGTCAAAAAGTCTTCAATCAATAATATACAGTATGACAACTACATCTTGTAAATTATACCCAATACTGCCGGCAGTCTATCCCTCTAAAGAATATTTGCCCCCTTTCATCCCTTCCTAACAATCAGATAATAAAATACAGCACCTATAAATAAGCAAAAAAAAAAAAAAAAATTAAAAAAAAAATTATATATATATATATTTATATATATATATATATTCCGAAATCATCTATTGTTAGTTTTAAAGATATGGCAATAAAGGAGTCTAAATTAGCAAACTTGTAGAAGCCATAACTGATAAAACAGCTTATTGAAAAAAGGTGGCAGTAATGCACTCTATGTGTGCACAAGTACGTAAGAAAATACACAGACGTATAAAATTGCACGCACACACTCACGCACACACGTCCTTCCACACACCTCTATGCTCACGCATATACATATAGACAACAGGAGGAGTTAGAGACAAGTTAGAATTTGATTTGTACTTTGATCAGCCCTAACCTGTGCATAAAACAATGGCGAAAGGCTGCATTTCTGCGGGGCAGAACGGGCGAGATCGGGACTGGAGAGCATCAACGTTTTGGTTTGGAGTTTGGGCTCCTTCCGCCCTGGTAAGAGCCTGTCTGGTCATTGCCATGTACTATTCCTCCACATAAAAACAAGCTTCCCACAACTAAAACGTATTTAAAATCAGTGCTTGCGGTGGGAAGAGAGTCAGTAAATGGCCACCTACAGCAGGAAAACGTCTCCATCTGAGGCAGCTCCCGTCCCCTTAGTGGTGTGACAGCAGTCGTACACATGAACTACGCTTCCCTCGGCTCCAGGTAAGGTGAAAAGTCGGGTCACGGAGCGTGTCCCCGAAGAAGCAGGCTGAAATGTTACTGGCCGACGTGTTTTGAGCAATCTGACTTGGCTGAAAGGAAATCCTGTGCACTACGACCCAAGTGAAATGATCAAGTACATGCTGTTTCTAAGTTGTCTCCCAAACCTCCCAGATATGAGGTCTGATCAGCGTGCTCTGTGGTTAGAGGTTAAAAAGCAGATTATAAAATACCTAGATTCAGATTTACTTTTTTTTTTTCTTTTCTTTTCTTTTTTTTTTTTTGTCCTGATTTGGCCTAAAATGGAGTGTATTAAACAAATCCCGGCCTGCAAAAGACCAGAATCAGTTAAAGCTATGAAACAATGTGCACTACGTGTCAATATTCTATTTCACTTACAAGAAAAACACTAAGTCAGCTACCACAAATTAAGATATTTTCCTGACGTGACTTTTTTTTTCCTTTTCGTTTCGTTAAAAAATACGTGGAGTAAATGTGTTCTTTCTTTTTAATTCAAAGCTTCAAACAAAGAAGATTCTTTTCTTTCCTTGAAAATACGTAGGAATCCAAACTAGTGTGTTTAGAGTCGGTTGACTGTGCAATCTCTTAGTGGCAACTGAACAGCTACAAAAAAAACCTTTTTTGTGTTTTTTTTTTTTTCTTTTTCTTTTTCTTTTTGTTTTTTTTTTCTGAAAAATCTCCCCCCCCCCCTTTTTTTTTTGTTTTTTGTTTTTTTTTCCTGGTTTAAGAAGATAATAATAGTGTCTTATCGCTCTGTAGCCATTAGATGGCAGATAAAAAGCCCCCTTTTAATACGTGGGTTCGATTTTTTTTTCTTTTTTAAAACGTTTTGTTTTTTTTTCTTTTTTTTTTTCTTTTCTTTTTTCTTTTAAAGCCCACACCGAAGGGGAGGGCACAAGGCAAAGCTGGATGAGTTATTCCAGAAACCGTGGAAATCACTTAGGGCAATAATAAAAACACTTCAGGGTACAAAAAAGCTCGACTACACATTTCAGTTTTCTTCCTCGAAAACACAAACATAAATTGGGCTTAACGCTCCTTTTGTTTTCTATATGCACCTTGGCCTATGGCGTTTTTGCCCTGTGGCCCGCAGGGCGGATAAGTGCGCAACACAATAAAACCAGTAGAGGTCCAGTTTCACTTCCCAGCTCTCCAGAGTTGGGCGAGTTTTAATCTCAAAACTCCCACTCGGCAGCCTCCTCCCGGCTGGCGGCCTTCTCCAAGCGGTGGATTATGTTGTTCAAGTTTGCGGCTTTCTTTTTCCTCAAGGAGCTGTCTCGTGTGTTCCTGGAGCTCGCGGCCTCGGAGAAGCTGAACAAGCTCTGCAGAGAGTTGGCTTTCTGCGAGCCTGCGCCCGGCGTCGAACTCGTACTTGGCACGCTGGAGCTTTTCTCTGAATCCTTTGACTTGTAGGAGCTCTCCCCTGTAAGGACTGAGGTGGAGGCAGCTGAGGTAGAGGCATCCCCTTCCGTGCCGGAGCTGGGCAGTGTCTCCGGAGCTTCTCCCTGGCGCTGACACCCCGTCGGAGAGCCGTGGCGCGGCGCTCTGGGCCTGCCCTCGTCGTCAGTGTCCTCCAGGCCCTCGGCCGCCGTGAGCAGCGGCTCCCCTCGCTCCGTGGGCCGGGCGCCCGGCGCTGCCTCTTCCCCAGCCTCCAGAGCCGACTCCGCTTGCCCTCCCTGAGACTTTGTGGTTGCATTGCTGTACTCGTCCGCCTCCGGACCGCTCGGCTTTCCTTCAGGTGGGCCCTCCGCGTCCACGCCGTCGCAGCTGTCTCCCTCCGAGCTGTGGGCGGCTCTGCTGCTTCGCGCCGAAGGAGAATCGCTCGACCCGGCCTGGCTCTGGCTTCCCGCTTGGATCTCCTCAATGAACAGCTCCCGGCGGATGCGAGACCTGGGGGGACAGACGAAAGGGACGGTGAGTGCTGCCATGTGCAGTTAGCCTGCGTGGTGCTGGGTTGTCATCAGAGAAGCACCGAGTTGGAAGGGACTCCCACGGGTCACCTGGTCCGACCCCCTGCACTGCACAGGGACACCCACGGCTCCAACAGGTGCTCGGAGCCCCATCCAGCCCGACCTTGACTCCAAGCAACCCATTTACTTTAACAACCAGCCCTTCTAATAACCACAGCAGGCACTGCGGAATGAAGCAATATGTAACATTTTACGTAGATGAGAATCAATTTGTAATAATACGACCGGTGAAAAGCAACGTAAGAATTTTTCCTTTATGATTTTAAATCAAGTAACACTCATAATTTCATGCTGTATTTTTACAGCACTGGATGCAGTTTCATGGACAGAGATGAAAGGTTCTGCAGTCTCCCATTCTCACTGGAAGCCTGACATCAGGAACACGAACGTTTACAACACTCTGGACCACAAAAGAGACGATTTTAAAACTATGAATACATTTCTACTAGATCCAGAGGAAAACAGCTTATAAATACAAAAGAATTCAGACTTCTCTAGAAGTCAGACACAACTTGTTTAAACATAAAAGAAACGAGGAAAAAAAAAAATCAGGGGAAAAACAGCCACCAAGCAGAAAACAAGATGAAAGTCCGTCGTTCTGAAAGGCCTCCGGGGAAGCAGCGCCTTGTGACAGGTTGTCAGTCTAAAAGCCAGTCTGACTTCTGTCTTATTTTTTATTTACAAAATCGATTTCAGAACACGACTGGTGACAAGGCAAGCAGTGCGTTTCAAGGGAATTAACGCACTCCACATGTGGCTGAAACTGCCTGGCGTTCCACCCCCTGCCTCCTGTTACTGGAAGCACGCAATAATCCCCCAAACACACTGCCTAGGCCACCAGCAGGAAAGCAAACGACCAATGCTCAGGCCCCAGTTTGCAACCAAGAGGGAACCTCCGTGACCCGTGATAAGGGATGAGAACACAGGCCAGCAGAACTTGATCTTTCACTTCTGTTTCTATCAGGAAGGACTGCTCAGGGTCCCGCAGTTCACAAGTGGAACGCTGTCCCACAGATGGCTGTAAGAATCCTCAGTTTATTGCTCATCTTGCCACCAAAAGCAGCACAGGATGGAAAGAAAACAGCAATGAATGCAAACACCAACTGAATACTGCTTTGGAAGCTAACGATATTATTGACTTACTTGAAATGCAAGAGAGTATTTCAGCACTACTTGCTGATGCCACAGTATTGAAGGATTTAGAGGGTCTGTAATTTTCCCTAAGAGAGTATTTTTCACCTAATAGAGGACCACAGGTGCTAGCATTAATTTTCTATTACCATCAGTTGCATGCATGCTGGAACATCAATCCTCAGGTGCTATTCATACCTGTAACCTCCCTGCGTGGACAGCGATACAGAACATGCTGCTTTCATGGCATTCCACAAGTCAGGAGAAGAAAGAATAAGAGCTTCCTGCCTGCACAGCTTTTAAAATACCTCAGCTCCAGCAAGACAGCAAATGATGACTGAATACCTGACCACAGCCCTATAGAACACAGCTTCAAAGTCCGTGGAATTCACACCCAATGCATTCCTTCTGGATTCTCATCTGGCTCCAGATTAACTTCGTATTAAATCCCTATGGTGCTGTCCTTGACAACAGCACATCCCTATTGGCATTCCTCAGTGTGACTCACAATATCAGAGATCACTGTGCCAGTATCCCCCTGTGAAGATGGACAGCAATTCCTACCTCCTACTCTCTTATACAGTTCCAAAGACAATGAAGCATCAGACTCCGATGCGTACTTACAGGGCTTCACTAATGCAAGTCTTCATTGAAGGTATGTTCTTATTTTTGCTGTTCACAGAGCTCTGCAGTTGGTACAGATGCAAAGCAAAAGTCTGGGACAAGTTTGCAAACGCAGCACAATCCCTTATACCTATTTATTTATATTCTGAGGTGAATTACTTCTTTGCCTACCGAGGACTTTTTTAAAAGCAAATAAATGCTACTGCTGGCTTCCCACCTGGTAGGCAAAAAGCCAGATTCTGTTGCAGCAGCCATCTCTGAAAAGCAAGCGTTGAGCTGAACCCCAAAGGAAGCATCACTGCAACCATGTTCCCAAGAGACAACAAGACTGATGTGTCCTAAGCTGTCCCTCCCTAGTGAAAGGTTCTTCAAGGAAAAACTAATGTTACAGAACAGAGAGATGGTCCGAGGTGTGGAACTGCTTCTGTATGAAGACTCTGCAGTGTGGAAAGGCAGCGGTTGGGGGAGGAGTACAAAGGAGAGAAATAAAATTGTGCAGCCCGAAGAAGATGAAAAGTCTCTCAATTAGTTGTAACACATGAGCTGCAGAACAGGAAGACTCTGATCCCTTAGGAGAACTCCTAATTGTATTTTTCAGTGATGTCCTGCAAATGTTTTAAGAGTACTTCATGCGTGAAAGCTAAGTTACTGTCTAAGGAATGGAACAGGCACACGCTTTGATTTTCAGCGCCGCTCCAAACAGTCTCAGCACCTCTTTTAAGTCCTACAGACTCAGCAGCAGCACATCTGGGAACAGGTCCAGCCCACTCAGCGCTGTGAGGCTCGTGCTGCCCACCAGCTCACAGCACCTTGCTTATGCATTTTTCTGTTGCATACAACTGTCAGCACCTAGTCTACGTCGATGCGCGGCTTGGTGTGGCCAAACACGCTGATCAATCATGACTTGTCACGCTTTCTCGCAGCACGCCTGAACAGGAGATCTGATGATAATGAGGAAGATGACACATGCCACCAGTGCTCCCGCACTCGTCTGCCTAAGTGAGAACAGCACATTTTGCTGTCAGGCCGAAGGGAACATATTTTCATAGGCATTCCTCCAACTTGTGTATAATTGCCTAGAAGTGGGAACTGGAATAGAGGCCTGTATTTGGAGAACTGAGCAGTGAAAGAGGCTGCATCTGTAGCAAATTCAAGTCAATGAAATTCAGTGTAAATACGATTACTGGCTGCTTATAATTTTTGAATTTTATATTGTTTACTATAAACATTATTTTCCTATTGTACATAATATTTCTGAGATATCTCATTAAACCGTGCTTCTTCTGCTTCAGCAACTTGCCTGTGAAAAGCTGAGAAGGGCTAAAGTGGAAAATACCCTTTAAATGTTAGCAGTTTTCTAAAAACAAACAAGTTTAGCAAGCCGCTGTTGGAATAATTAGGAACATTACTGGCTCCGAGTGAAGGAGCAGAATGGCATTAAATCTGGTGTCTTAACTGTACCTGTTTAATATTCATTAGAACAAATTTCTCGGAGAAAAGTCTGCTGAACTAATTAAGATTCCCAATCCTGAACACAGCTGAAAATATGTTTATTCAAATCCTTCTAATTCTTGCATGCCATTCCAGCATTGTTTCTTTTTATTGGTGTCTCTAGGCCAAAACCTACTTCAACTGTCCCAATGTCGAGAAGGTTCCCTTTAATAAGAGAACGGCACTGAACAGACCAACGTCAAATTCCATCTCAGTGGGACTCAATGATTTCATCATAATAATGAAATATATCTGTGATTTCAGGTTATCAGTTCTCTGTCCTTTGTGACTGCAAAGCTTCCAGCACACATCATGCCTATTTTCTGAGCTCACTGACCCAAGACATACAAGAAAACCTGTTTTTTGCTCCTATTCTGCAAAGATGTACAATGAAAGCACTGTAATTCTGGGGCCATCCAGTAGAGGACACTTCTAAGCAATCCCCACCAATGTATAACATGCACAACACACACCTATACGTAGATAGACGTGTGTCCGTGTGTATGCATATACAAGGAAAGAAGACCAGTCTTGCTTACTGCAGTGGGCTTTATAAATATTCAGCACAGCAGCAGACACCTCCAGATCAATGCCCATCCCAAAAGCAAGACTTCCTGTCTAAAAGCTCTGCTTACATCAGTATGTGAAGATTGCTCATCCTCAGGGATGACTTAAAATTAGGCTGGAGCATCGGCATTGCTGTTAGTCAGAACCTCCCCGCTGTCGAAACGGTTCACTTTGTACAAGCACTAAATGCTAGCAGAAGCAGACATGGCGTGCTGAAGGAAAGCAGCGCCCTGCCAGAGCAAATAAAATAAATCCTTTATGAGCGGGGCTCCTGGGAGATCTCCTACCTGTAATTGTGGAACCAGTTGATCACGGTGCTGGTTTTCAAGTTGAGCTGCGTAGCCAGTTCCTCAATGGTTTTTGGTGATGGGTATGGCTTTTGCTGGTAGGCTCGTTTCAGAGCTTCCTTCTCTTCTGGTGCCAGCACCACCCGGGGCTTCTTCAGCTGGTGCTGCGGCTGTGGGCTGGCGCCTTGGCTGTAGTCGATTCCAGTGGAGGAGGACTCACACGACTGACTGTCGCTCACGGAGCTGTGTCGCCGCTTCATGTAGGCTGAAAGAGAGGCACATGGGATCAGCCCCAGCTGAATACAAATGCAAAATCAATGAATATACAAGCTGCGGGATAAACGCGACGGTGACAGGCTGAGGCTGCACGGATGGGCTGTTCGGGGGGAACGGGAAGGAAGGGGCATCACCAGAGGGAAACAAATGTGGGGATGGTGAAAGATGCAGAAAAGAAAGAAAGAAGGGAAAGAAAAGACGGTAAATCAATAGGAAACCAGCCCGAGTTTTAAGCTTTTCCAGTGGATGTAGGACATGAGTAACAGCGGTCAGATAACAGGAGGTGCTTTAAGTTCACAGTTTCAGGGGTGGTGAAATTCCACATAAGCTCCTGATTGGGACAGTTACTAAGAGCCTAAATGGCTCTGGGTGTTAAACATGAGGGTCTCTCCATCAGCACAGTGGAAGCTGGGGGCAGCTGCAGCTACATCTCCAACACACGATGGCGCCCGGAGCCCGGGCATCCCAGCGAGGGGCTGCGCACCCACCCGGCGTTTGCTGCTTTCTCTTCCACATTTTTGCTAAAGCAGTGACAGGTTATGAAAGGAAAACAGCCCACAGCATCCTCCTTCCCTATACAAGGCTCTTTTAAAGATGCCTGTGCTTGTAATAACTCTCGTTGTGCTGCTGCATCTCCGGGGCTGTAAGACACCGCCAACTCCTCCCCAGCAGGGACTGAATTATCCTGAAAAACCCTGTAAGGAGAGTCCTAGCAAATGCTGTCACAGTCTTGATGGATTTACTCTGGGCAAAGGCAGGTGGGATTTACCGTACCTGGCAGCACCATGCACAAGCACTGCTAATGAGAGGGTTGAGAACTGCAAGTATAGATGAATCTTGTGAATAAAATGTTTAATGCTCTGTTAAATACCTTCTAGATACTTAAGAGTTGAGGTATTCGGGAGCTGCAATTTGATAACCTTGCCTATTCTGTTCCAGCTTACAGCAGCCTGACATCAATCAGGCAGGCAGTAAATCTCCAGTAGGCAGCAGCTCTGATTGGAGCCAGGGAGCAACGCAGGGCAGGTCACACCGGCCAGAAACCAAATCAGTCAAAATAAATAAATAAATAAAATAAAATAAAATAGAATTCTTTCCCTTCACAGCTCCGAGGATGCACAAAGAAGACAAATCCAATGCAGTCAAACCAACTGAAATGCTGAGAGCCTTTCACACGCATGCCAACCCTAAAGGCCTGGTGAGGTCTTTTGCCTCCAGTGGGTCCCACCATGCTGCCCTGCACGCAGAGCTGTGTCCAATGGGACCTTTTTACACAACACCTTACTTTTGTTGAAGCGAATTTGGAACGTGCTCTGTCACCTTTGGGGGTATCTGCACGGCCCTCAGTTTGTTCTTTCTTAATGTGACAGATTACCTGTGGATTGCATACTGTGTAAGATCGCTGATACGGAACAGAGCGTGAGCTGCTCGTGATCCATCACTCTGCCACGACGCAGTGCTGCGTGTGCTTAAAATAACTATATATAAAATAAGTTGGGTTCTCCTTTTTTATTATTATTAATTTTTCAACAAACTTCATTGAAAATCACCTATTTAAGCTGTTCCGCTCACTGTGAAGTGATTACAGGTAAATGCAATGCCTTCAACTTCAAAGACTCCCAGGTGTTCCTTCAAACTTGTACTGATATCCAAACCACATACAAGGTTCCCTTGTCTATGCTGACAACACAACCAAAAGAGCCTCCACCTCTTCAGCAGTGAGCAACAACTTAAAGGCGGCCGTGAGACAGAACAGACCCCGGTGTGGAAGATGTCAGAAGTGTGCAGGCTATCTCCAGCTGGAGGTGCTGGAATTTGGTCAGATGATGGCACGCTCTGCATCTCTCCCTGCCCTCCAAAGGATGGCATTTCTGGCAGCTCAGAGCTCCCAGGAAGGCTCCTAAAGACAGCACACAGCTGTGACAGCTCGGGAAGAAGGCCATGCCCTGCACCTACCGCTGTGTTTGTAACCTCACTAAAGGTGCAAAGACTTACTTGGGTTTCCTGTGTGAATGGAACTGATTTTACATATGTACGTATTTCAGAGAATCATAGAATGGCCTGGGTTGAAAAGGACCACAATGACCATCTAGTTTCAACCCTGCTGCCACAGGTAGGGTCACCAACCACCAGAGCAGGCTGCCCAGAGCCTCTAACATACAAACAAAGAACAGGAAGTCCCACTGTTAGGACATAAACGTATCTGGAGAACAACACACTATTAGAACAAACTTAGAATCACAGAATTATTAAGGTTGGAAAAGGCCTGTAAGATCAAGTCCAACCCCAACGCAGGCCATGATGCCCACTGACCATACCCCTCAGTGCCACATCTTGAACACCCCCATTGTCTTCCATTGGGCAAAAGGCACAACCTTGGTGCGAGGCCACATGCTGAACCTGTACTTGGGTTTTAGGCTTCAGCAGATTTCTCTGGATACTTTATAAAAGCTTTTCCTTTTTTTAGTTCTGATTTTAAACGTATGCGTTGCATGTAGCCAATATCAGGAGATCACTGAGCACATTTCCAGCTCAAACTGCAATCCAAACCGCAAACACACCTGATGTTTGGAGGTGTCTGATTTTTGAGTGCGACTGGTCTCCACTTCTCAGGAGACCAAAGGAAAAAAAAAACACACGCTTAATTTGGGCAAAGGTCTGGATGTGAATCTGAGACCAACCTGTCAAGGCCAGCTCCATCTGCTGAGTTTTACTACCTCTACCTTCCTCCTGCTGTTTGCATCCCAGCATCCCTGTGTTCCTATGGGCAGACTCCCCAGCATGCGCCCAGCTTCAGATGAGGCAGAGCTAGCGGCTGCCCACTGAGGTAAAACACAGCCCCCTTTTAATATAATTTTTATCTTATGCGGTATTGAACAAGATTATTAAAAAGTGAAATAATGGGGAAATAAAGGGAATTAAATTTTCTCCTGACAGCAGGTTTCAGTACTGTTCAGTGAGGAGTGTGACGTTACCAGCAGCACACACACACCGGGAGGTTGGAAGGAAGGGAATGAACTCCTCCTTGGCAGAAAACACAGTGCAGAGTCTCAGCCTAGTGAGCGTGACCCCCAGCTTCCTCCATCAGGTTACTTAATGTACATTGCAAAGCTCCAGAATCTCTTACAGGGGGCATTTATGGCATAAATGTCAGATGGGCAGAACACGAGGAAGAAAAAGAGAGATGTGCAGCTCAGCTTTATCATAATTATCAATCTAGTCTCCTAATACACTGTGGCAGGGAAATAATTGATAATAATGTTCTACTGGTAGTAGATGCAGTTGCATTGTTCTTTAATTGACATTAGCTTAAGGGGAAGTTAAATTCTTAATGTGGCTCTGGTGCAACTTGAAAGGTTACATCGCAGGATCCTTACCTGCAAGAAAGGAGTTAGCAGAAAATAAAGGGCTGAATTCACTGCAGAGCGCTCTGCGATGAGGCCAACACTGACACAGCTCAGGAGCTCAGCACAGAGACTCAGATGATTTATAGCCCTATCTCCATTCAGGTGCCATCTACACAGTGTACGTATTGCACAGCATTTGATAAGAACCCAGTTTAGAAAACAGCTTTGAAGGGATATTGACGGCATTGCCTTCAAATTATTTTTATTTTATTTTCCTGCATTAGGGCCGAAATCCTCTTTGAGGCTATAAAAATCCACCTCGTTGACAATTTGATCTCTGCTGTATTTCTGATGGAGCAAAAACCATCATGGCTCCCTCTGGTTTACAACTGGAAGTGGGAAACCCCTCTGGATTGTGCTCCTGGTGGCAGATGACACCCAGTTTGAGGTGGGATGCTGCCCTGCACGTACCACAAAGATCTGAAGCACATGGGGTCACTTCTTCCCAGAACCTCCTTCAATGTAATTTTTAACATAACCCCAAAGTTCTTGATCAAACGTGTGAATGGTTTCAGGACATCAGCCAGCAGCAGCGCTTTCAGCGCACACGATTAATGCTGTCTGAGCTAATATCATTAAGGGATACCTCGAGAGATGGATACGTCATTAATCAGTTAACTGCTGGTAATGGCAGCCTACGAGCCTCTCTTTTAAAACCACACGTATGCACAAAAACCAGGCTCTGAATAACTGCTGTTTTCTAGTAATGAATTTAAGATATACAGAGTAGGCTGAGATTAGCACAATACGCTCCTAGTAAGAGACCAAAGGAAGTTAATCTCACAGGTGCACACTCAGAACACAGCAGCTTCACACAAGTGTGTCTGAGCACAGTCACCTTCCCCATCCCTACAAGGGCGACAGATTGAACTATTCTCAAACAGCCTTTCATAAGTGCTGCATTTTCCTTTCCTCTTAGTGGCCATCCATGCAGGACTGGCAAGAAGCTCTCTCAGGAATCAAAGCATGGTTTTCAGCGCAACATCTGTGAGCAGCTGCAGTGCCATTAACTAACAACCCAAAGCCAGCTCCCCAACTCACATTTCTCATTTGCTAAGGCAAGTTATCAGTGATACACTAGGGCCTCGGTAATTAATCTATAGGAGAATACAGCAATGACTTCATGACAGCTGGTGAATATTTAGGGTTGCTGGGCTTTCCTGGTTTTTTTTTGTTTCTGAGATGTATCTGCTTGAGCTAGCATCAAATACAGGCAAGAAAAAGCTCTCTGAGCAACCTTCATCGTGCTGGATCGCTGTTGCCTCAATACTCTGTACAGAGAATTATACAGCACGGTCACCTCCGAAACAAAGGGAGCGTGACTCAGCATTCTGCTCCACGTTACCTTTTTTCTCCATCCGTTTCATATCCATCAGCTTCTCCACGTTGTTGGGATCGTTCAGCCACAGCTGCATGCGGACAAAGGGCTCCCGGCCCTTCAGACTCAGCTTGTGCCAGGGCTTGGGGCGAGCCAGCAGGTCTGAGACAGAGCCTTGTGTCAGCCCCAGGATTGTCTCCCCAAACAAACGCTGACCTGATAAGAAATGGAAAATGGCATGAATTAACCAAGAGAAAAGACAGACCGCATCTACCAGATCAGTCACCAATTATTCTTACTTCAAAACTGCTTGCAAACCCGAAAGAAGGACTGAGAAGCATAAAAGCTCTTCTCACCCACGAAAGGTGTAAATATTGAGCTTTAGTTTAATCCTTAAGATCTGGCCGTGACAAGGATGTGAACTCAACACCTGTGGGGATGAGGACCTCACAGTGGAAAGAGTGTGCAAAAAACCCCCAAAATTAACGAGATTAAAACTAAACCAAACTTTCAGCCCAGCTGGCAACCAGTGAGAGCAGCCAGGCTACTCAGCTCTTATGCAGGAGGAGCTGCAACAGCTTTGTTCCAGCAGGGCAAGCCGAACATTTCAAGCTATCAGTGAACCAAAACCAGTGCAGCACCCATTCAGCAACAGCCATCCAAATGCCCTCAAAGGCACGTCAATGTTCTCCGCGTTGTACTAGCTGTTGTGCTCTAACGGTGTTTTAGTGGCTGTGGATAATCACATTTTACAATATAACACTTTTTCCTGTTTCTATAGCTCCTAACAGTGCTTCTGGTTAATAATTACTTTTACTTCTTATAAACGTGATTGCCTAGCAGGGTAAAAACTACTAAATGGTTTTTCAGTGTGAGGCATTTGCAAGCACATTACGAACACCAGCTTTACGTGGTTAAGATCACACTTACTGAGGACTGTGGAAAACGCCTGTGCAGCACAAGCCCAGACAGCTGGTTTCCTAACAGCCTTCCCTTCAGCATTCTCCCTAAGCTCAGTTGCCCTAATATGCAACAGCTTTTGTTACAAGACAGAGCCTGGAGTCATCTGAGTCACTGCTGGGGATTTCTGATGGAAGCGAGGCCATCGTGGACTTGTTAACCCAAACATCTTCCTATCCCAATCACATTGAGGCCTTGAGCTCTGGTGTCTGATCAGTGCCCTCAGAACCCCTTACTCCAGCACAAAGCAGAAGGCTACCTCACTTGCCAACAGTGCCAGCATCAGCCATTGGGCAACCAATAGATCCTGAGGGACAGGTAAAGGATCAATGAAAATATCAGGTCCACAAAGCCTTCCATGTGCCTGACTCCATAATCTCCCTTCTGCTTTACATCCCCCCCAAGACTTCTGGCTTCAAGAGTTCTTTTACTTCACAGGCTAAGAGGGAAGGATGGAGCAGGCAGGAGCTGCAGCACATCCCATGTGGATGGATTGGGGCAAAGCTTTGGAAGGCAGCAGCTGGGATCACAAAAGGTGCAGAGGGGAGCAAGGAAGGGATTAGAAGTGTCTGCTCACACCTCCAGGACTAACCCTCAAAATGGATCTTACAGACAGAACAGAAACCAAAGATAAGGATGTAATTTCCTAACTGTTTTTCAACTCAACATCAGGAAAATCAGAAATGAAGCTGTAATTCAGGGCTAATTTTACATCTGCATTTCAGAGTTAATGTGCTCTCTCCCTTTACGTTAAAAAAAAAATAACCAGGAAGAACTCATCAATTTGCCTTTAAAACAGCTACTTTTGAGCCAAGACAGCTACTTTAAACACCTTTTAATCTGCCTCTGCAAATGACTTCCCTCTGGCATTCCCACGCTCCTTAAGCCCACACTCAGGCACCAGCACGGGCACTGCAACCCACGCAGAGCTGTGCAGTCAGTGGGACCTGATGTGGGTCACAGCAGCCCCCCAGGAGCGTAATGGCCACCTGGGACCCAGGCAGCTGCTGTGTTTGCTGTGCAGCCACCAGGAAGGAATACTGGGATATAAATGGGGCAGGAATGAGCGTCCCAGGAAAGGTACGAGCAATGATGCTGAAGGAAATGACCTTCAGATCATAGCGTAGAAATTAAGAGTCCAAGGGAGGACATAACGTTGCATCCTTTAGGTGCTAAGGAAGAAGCTCAACATGTTTGTGTCACTTACTGTATCCTAGGATACAGCAGAACAGCATAAAACACCTGAAAGACTCCTGAGCTAATGCAGACTGTGCTAGGAACCGTTCTCAGGAGGCAGCAGGTGTACCACACTCCATCTTCATCAGTGTTATTAATAACCTCAGTATTTTTAAGCACAGGCTTCCTAAACTCCTGTCAATTCTGTCTTTTTGCCTACTGCCTTTCCCACTGATGTAGCTCCTTATGGACCACAACCTCCTGCCATTTATGTCACTTTCAGGGCCAGTCCTGGACCTCTCTGCAACGTTCTGCAGCACAGTGGGCAGGGTGGTGATGGGCTGATGGTTGGACTTGGTGATCTTACAGGTCTCTTCCAACCTTAATGGTTCTCTCATCCTATGATTCCCAATACTGCAATCTTCCATCAGCTCACTGCATTCACTTCCCTCGCTATCAAAGCTGGATGTTGCCCGACAGGAAATCACTGATGATGTGATCTTGGGGCTGGGAGTACTACCAACATCCTGGTGTTAATCCCATCATTTGCTACAATGGTGACTGCTGCCTGCAGTGAATGCTTAAAAATCATGGGATGGGAGACCCACCGAACCCAAGTCTGGTTTGCTGAGCTACCCTGAATGGTTTCACACAACTGTGGTCTGTTGTGGCCGGTGGTGCTGGGACTGGGCCACCATCCATTGCTAAGACAGCCTGACAAGGCCCTGTGGCCTGAGACACAGAAAGCTGTGCACCAAGTCAATGTGGTGCAGCAGCATACTGAGGGCACAAAAGGAGACATTGAAACTGGTTCCACACCTAATGCAGAGTTTGGGGCACATTTCCTGGCTCTTCTGCTGCTTTTTAGGCTTGTCAGCCACACTGTAGGAAAACAAAAAATCATGGGAAATAAAAAAAGACTAAGTGAAAATGGCATCAAAGCAAACGTAAACAAAAATACTTTATCAAACCTCCCTGGCACACCAGAGCAGGCACAGAGCTCAGCAGTATTTTGCTCCAAAAGCAAAGGCTTCAGCCTGCAAACTCTTACCTGTGGCTCTGTCTGTATATATCTCCACTGAACAAGCCACCACAGCTGGCCTATCCCAGTGTGCTGAGCAGTAACTCTGCTGGGTTCAGTGGAACACACTCCCATGCAGGATATGCCCAGGATCAGGGCCTATTTTTTGTTTTTATTCCCCAATTACATTTAATGAGAATTTGCAACCTCCCCCACCCCCGTACAAATCTAAAAGAACAACGCCTTGTATTCACTGTCCAGCCAAAAAAAGGCTTCTTTATGTGCTAAAATAAAGGGGTTTTTAGTGATACAGACATCACGCTCAGATGATATGGATGTAATCCTTCTGACATAAACATCAGTAATCAAAACCTAAACTTATCTTTTAGGTTATACTTGTGAACAGTGGGAGATTGGCATCTCTGGAGAGTGATTCCTCTCCACCATCTCAGGGATCTCCCCTGAATCTCTCCATGCGGGTGGGATGGATGCAAGCTAAGCACTAATGCATGTGCAGGTAACACTGGTGCAACCTGCCTGCCTTCCAGCTGGGAATTTCAAAGGACTCCTACAAGTTTCCCTACGCCTTGTGAGGGAATCAATTGTTAAACAGGTACAAAGAACCAGGGATTCAGAGGCACTGTGGCAGTACTGAGCGTGGATTTCACATGCTCACCTGTTATTCCCTCTGACTATTCCAAATGTTGTCAGCCATATCAACATTACACTTAATTTGATACCCAAAACATCATCTGCAGCAAAAGCAGCCTTCACTTTGCATGTCTCAAAAGCACAACAACCGAATGACCCCATGTAGTTACCTAAAGATCCACATAAACCTCAACTGAGTCTGAATTTACCCTCCTAACTCTAAAACACACCACCTCCATGGGAAACACCTCTCTTTGCAATCAAACTGCCCTCCTCTGCTCCTCTTCTGCCTGCCCTGCTGGGTACTGAATGTACAAGCACAGGGAAATCTGCATTTCTCAAGGGGACACCTCACGTGCTTTGAGGTTTTGGTCCTCTCAACAGCCTGTATTTAGAACTGGTACTTGGCTGCTGAGCCAGAATCAGAGCTTAAGGACAGTGAGGGTAAGATAATATATTGTTAAATAGATGTGACAATCCAGAAGGATTTTTTTACTGGCTAAAAGAAATCTCTGAAGGATGAAAGCCAAGGCCAGAGTCAAAATCAAATGTGCTTGTCAACGTCTACTGAAATGCAGCTTAAAAACAACAGCACCAACATTTTATTTCAGTCAAGAAATGAGAATAAAGAGACTTACCAAGATTGTTGTCCGTTAGCACTTCCTTGACCCTTTTTGTAATGCCATACGTATCCAGCTCCGGGGACATAGCGACCAGCTCTTGGATGCTGAGCGCTGAATGGCCTGATAGCGGCAAAGGTGTTGTGGACTGGGATTCTGAAGGAGGAGGCTCGTTGGGTTCCTGGGCTTTGCCATCCTTACTGGTCTCTATAGAAGGACAGGGCTGCTGTACCAATTCTGTCAGGCTTTTTACCGATTCGCTGGAGCTCATGGGAGATTCAGGAGCAGGGCTGCAACTGGCCGAAGTCTTTGGAGTGCTTTCTGTAATTAAAAAACAGAAACAAGCCCCCACTTTAGCAGAATTGTAACGTTTTGACCACAGGATATTTAACTTTCCTCCTCGTTTATGTTCTACCTACTTTAAGAAATGCCTACGTACGCAAAACACTGTTTCTTACAACTTGGTTACTGAAAGGCCTCTTTTCCAAAAGAGAATTGTTTTCTTAGTTTATCTTCAATCACCTTTTCTCTCATATAAAAACAAGAATATACAAATAAAAACCAAGAGTACATGAAGTGCAATGGTTTGTATGGCTGCAAGGAATTCCCTCGGTTGGGAAACTTTCCAGCTTTGCTTTCACAACATTGCTGCCTAAGAACTCTTCATACACGATGATGGAGGTTTAATCTCTATGGCCTATAAGAAAATCACCTCTATGGGGTTGTGTTTGTGGGGGATTTCCTACACCTGACCCAGCTTCGTATCTTGAGAGCGTTACACGTGTCATATTGTTTCTTATCACTCACTTTTGCACCTCTCTTTGCCCAGGAATAACTTAACACAATTAAAATACAGTCTGCAATTATGTCGTATTAATTAATGTGTTTGAGAATCCAACATGAAGATAGCGAGTGGGTCGGGAGACAAGCAAATCTGTTATTTTGACACTTGGAAAGAAAGCCTTTTGAATCTGCTCATTTGCCAACAATGGTTTCTGCACAAAGTGCTGTTTTCCCTACGGAAGTTCACAATTATTTCTAGCACAGCACTCTCCATCATGCAGAGATGAGGCCAATCACACCCCAAATCCTATTCTTCACAACAGGACCGTGTTTTCTGAGCACTGCTCCGCTACAACGGCAGCCACAAGCTGATGGTTAACACCAGACGTCACCACTTCTCCTTGTTCACATCACTACCAAACCCTCGCAGCCTATCTGGGCTCAGGCTGTATGGGAAAGCACATCCTCAGCACTACAGGAAACACTGCCTAAGTTCAAGTAGGGTTCACTCAGCGCAGGGTTCACGGCACAGCCGTGCTGTTCAAGGCAACAGAAGCTTCCAGGACTCTGCGATTTAAGAGAGGTTCCCTGACACACTTACATAAAGTTGTCTCTCCAACACAGAGCTTTTACTTGGAGCTTTGTGAGAGATGCAAAACAGGCAGGCATAAAGGGAAAGCCAAGCGCATATAAATCTTTAAGGCAAGAGGGATCTTGCAAATCTTATTTCTTCTCTCTGTTCACCCCAGGTCATCATACAACTGAATATAAAACCCGGCAAATGTTATTTTTGTATCGAGAGCAGCAAAGGAATTGTACTGTAAATTTGCCCTGATTCACCCATGCGAGGGACCAATTTGGCAGATCATCCATCTTGTTCACTGTACACTGTCAGGGATGGCATGAATTCCCTACATGATAAACAGATTTCTTCTCAGGTCTGCGTCCTTTAACCCACAGCAAGGTCAAAATTATGGCTGCCTGGCTAATAAACAGCGTTGCCACTCGCTCAACTTCCCTCTAATTTTGTCCCTTGTGCCAGCTTACACAAATCTTACCGAGCAACCAGAGCAGCTGCAGATTTCCTATACAATTCCTCATCTGTGCGCTGCAAAACACACACATGCACGGAGAGCAGAAAGGATCCTAAATAACAAACCACCCCACAGCCGTGCAGGAGTCAGCAAAGCGTTCGGTGATGCCTCCTCCTCCCTCTCCTTCCCTGCCCAGCCTCATTATGTAAACAACAGAGGTAATCTCTGCCATCATCTATCACCGCAATGCTCGATGCTGCTCACATATTAGCTTATTTATTTTTTATATCACATATCAAGAGCTTGCTCGAATTTCGTTTTTAAGACCAATCTGCTGCTTATTTACTCAGAAAGGTAGGATTACGTGGCTCTAATTTTGGAAGGCAGCACAGATGACAAACTGTTGTTTTCCTCCCAACGTAGAGTGGTTCCAATGAGACATTATGTGCATGAGCCACAAATAACTCCAGATACGTTCCCCATTCCGCTTCTGGCGCTTTTCCATTATGGAGAAACATTTTAAATGTGATACAAATATTGGAGGAAAAAGGTCCATTATTTGGGAAAGTGAATTCGATAATCAAATAACTCAAACGTTTCCCATTCACCTATTAAAGAATTAAACAGACATTTGGAGCGCAAGCGATTGCCGACAGAACAAAGGAAGAACTGGATGTGTTCACTATTATGCATTAAACTGCCAATCTAAAGTCACTACAGTTGATACTGACAAGTGCCATTAAAGATTCAAAGGCCCCATAAATGCATTTAGGTGACACAAATCTTCTAAAGCTGCAAATACAACCAAGTCATGGAAGGCCAAAGCCACGTCCCTCTTAGGTTACTCATCTGGAATCCATTTTTGGGTACAGGGAAGTTAGGCATCACCAAGCCCCTCTTAAAAGCACATCTGTATGTGCCACCAAACAATAATCAGATGCAGATCAAGTATTGGGAGCTGACATCCAACATCAGAAACACTTGGCAAGAGTTGACTGGCCTCCATCCATAGCTAAAACAGAACTACTGGACACCAACACCAGGTGTGGGGTGCTGATGGGGAGCCTACAACTCTCTGAAGGCAAGTGTGTCTTTTAGGAAGAGAAACACTTGATTTAGTGTGGGGGAACCAGAGTGCATCAGTTGGGCAGACAGCACTGCTGGTAACACGTACAGTCCCTATTCTCATGTCAGGAAATTCTTCACTTTTGTGTTTTCCTACGACAGCCCTAGAGAGGGACACAGAATCTACAATGAAGATCAATGAATGAGTGGAAACAAGGTCAACATGATACAAACACCTCCTCATTTTGTCTTCCTTCTAAATACTACTTTCCAAATATAAAACTGCTTCTAGTATAACCATCATTCTGCAACAAAACCCAGCACCATATTACAGCTTGCACATCCCTCCATCTACCTCGTCCCTATCAGGAAACTGCACTCAACATAGTGTGTATGAGTTGGGTCTGTCTGAGCTCCTTGCAGAACTGGATGAGATCTGTAACAAACTGGCCTTGTCTTAATCACATCAATGCAGAAAAAATCTGTTGTGGTCTTGCACTGCTCGTGGCAATGAAGCCAAACCATGCTTTGATTCCATCTGTCCTCTCTATACCTTAATCAGTTTCTATCATGATGGTGTTTGGAAAACGTGAGACATCCTGAGATGGTCTCAGGTCATTCCCTATGGTGTTTATCCTAACTTTAACATTAGATTCTCCTGTTCTCTGATGACAAGATGTACCCTTCTCATATTAGGGTCTGATCTCCAGTAGCAGCTCCTGAATTGCCTGAACACTGTCTGTAAATGCTCTGGACTATGATTATCCCATTCTGGTGATGCACAGCAACTCTTCCACCTGCAACTTCTCCACCACAGCCTCTGCACAGAAGCAGCAGGACAGCCTGCACCCACAGCAAACATCCGTACAGAGCACCCTGTCCTTTGTCCGCCTGGGAACTGCTGCATTGCTAACATAAGCTTAGCTAATAGGCTTCAAAGTGACTCAGAGGAAACAAGGTACGGAGCACAGAGAAGTTGGGGAAGATCATGCGAAACGTGGAAGGCATTTAGGGACCTCTAAAAGGATTATGAAAAACACCGCACCTAAAGACAGCAGGCAGACAACAGCTGCCTTAGGTTTTGGGGAGAAGTGGATTGGAAAAGCAGATCCACTGTAATTTTCGGAGACAAATCTCTGTAGTTTATCTGATCCACTATTTAAATTTCAATACAGAGTCCTCTATCCGCAGCAATAATAACCTAAATTCCATTTAGTGTTCATTTGAGCAGTCAGGATAAAGTCATTTCTTATTATCTCCCCACTGTGTAAAAAACAGCTTGAAGGTAGGAAGTCAGCAAGCATTTTCACCAAAAAGTAATTATTGTAAGTGACATTTTTACTGCTGGCATGCCATAAGGCGAACTGCGCATTTGGAAGGACAAGTTGCTAAAACAAAATGACAGGGTACTCCGTGACATTCCGACAGGAACCCAAACATGATTTACCCAGTGCTCGCTTTGATGCACCGCTTCTCCCCGTGTCTGCAGCCCAGGCTCCAGGTCTGCGCCATCCAACGCCAAGTTGGACACACTCGAACAGCCCAGGAACAGCAGGAGTCGGCAACTTCTTGAAAGAGCATTTGAGACTTCAGGGCCCGCCTCCACCTACCCGTACAGATGAGTTAATGGGCAACAACAGCCCTGGCAGGACACCCGAGATCCCAGTATCTCATGCTGGGATGGGGTTAGGTTCTGTTCCCCTGTTTCCAGCCACTGAGCTGCCCTGTCAGTAGACTAAAAACTCGTTGTGTTTGTCAGCATCTGGAAATCCCAGGCAGAGCTTTTGCTCCCCATCTCCCACCTGATGGTAACCCCAACCTCTCCTTAAGCACCCAGCAGCTCTTCCCATTAACAGAGAGTGGGTTTGGTCTCCAATAGATCAGATCAGCATTTGTGGAGCAGCGCTGCAGTTCATCCCACTTCTGACTCATTAAACCAAAACAACCCTGAATGCTGAACTCTTCCTCACAGGTACCATTCTTGGTGGATTTCTTTTAAGTGCATCATTCCTGCCTATCCACAGTGCGCAAATTAATGCGGCTTATGAAAATACGATCCTCCCTGGTGTTATAAACTCCCCCAGCTATACGTAGGGAGCATGGAAAGCTCCCTCCAGCCTGCAGACAGAAAGACACCATGGATGTAGGTACATACAGCCATGCTGCAGCAAGTGCTTGCCACAGTTGCAGATTCCCAGTGTGACCCTGGGGACTTTGTTTGTTTCACAAATGTTTTAACTTGGGGGGGAAAATGTTATTTTGGGTTTCGGCTCGGGGAAGTTGCATGTAGTTGGAGGAGGGGTCAAAGGAAAAGCCCTTCGGGGAGGCATAGAGAGGTCTGTATGTCTGCACTGAGAGGGGAGGAACCAGCATGGGGATCAGCAGGGGAACAACAAGAACAAAGGTCCCTGTCCTGCACAGGAACAGTCATAGAGATGTTAGAGACAAGCACACAGGACTGGCTGGATGAGCAGGGCTACGTGCTAAAAGTACCTGAAAATTCTGCATTGTTGTTGGAAGGGACCTCAGGGATCACCCAGCTCCAAGCCCTGCTGAAGGCTGGCTGTCCCCCACCCAGCACGCTGTGTCCAACATAACCTCCAGCCTGGGACGGGGCACCCTCAGCCCTCTGGGCAGAAACATCATCAGGCCAACACTCAGGTCAGCCCAGCAGCCCCAAAGCCTTTTCCAGCCTAAGGGGTGCCTGTAGAAGAGGTAAAAGCACAGCAAGCACAGCAAACATGCAAGGAGAGCTTCCTCAAAATGCCTGCCAGCTTGTGCACGGGTTCCTGAGGTACAGTTTCTGCACTGGAAACTGCTGAATGGTGACTTCTCATGTTCCTTAACAATTAAAAACAACCTTCATAAAATGGAATCAGATTTTAATTTAGATGATTAATGGCAAAATCATGGCTGCTTCAGAAGAAATTCCTCTGCTCTGCTAATCTCTGTTTAATATGCAGATTCTCCCGTACTTCTTTAACTTAGTCAGAAGTCAATATTTAGCAGTAACTGTTGGAAAACGCCTTCAATAACCTTGTTATTAAAACAGCTGTTGTGCACGAGCTTCAGTCAGGATTTTCTGAATATTCAAACAAATGTCACGAGAGCAATCGATCAACACGCCACGGTTACATCTCCAGTATCATCGAAATAGACACATGCACAACACCTTTTGGAAAGCAGAGCTTGCAGAGGCTCTGCTGCACGTTCAGGTCTCTTTGCTGACGATGACCTTGTGGTTAGAGACTAACCTGGTGGTATTTGCACCTTTCTGACTGTTTGCTGCACTAAGCCTGAGCATCGAGGTGTTTCCATGCCCTCCTTAAGATGTCAACCTGTTGTCTGCGACAAGCAGAATGCATGATATGCACCGTGCATCCCATTCTGCACTTACCCAGATTTCCTCCTCTAAGCAATGTGCCACAGGCAGGACGCTTATGGGATGGATCCGAGGCTAAGGGCTGGATTCCCTCCCCAACAGTCCCAGCTAACAACCACAGCAGCGTTCTTAAAAGCAAGCACTCCTTAATAGAGTGACCCTGAAGGCGGCTGCTCTCCTCTCCAGGAGCAGTACTGGCAAAAGTACTGAAACAAAATGACATTTACATTGTATGCAACAATATTATAAAAGCGATTAAGGTACATTATTTTACACATCCTCATAATCTCTCCATACTGCTTTACTTAATTTGTGATAAAATTGTTGAGAAAGGGTACTTAATGTAGGACAGTCAGTAAAAGTAATTTATCATCTTCCCGCTTCGGTGCTCACGTTATCAGCGAACTCATTTTCTGCATTCATCATGCAATCAGCCTATTATTTGCATATTAATCAGGCAGTGGACCATGAAAGAGCCGCATCCCAGCCAAATGCTGCACTATCTCAGGAGGAACACTCAGTAATTATCATACATCAGTGTTATGATGTGGTAATTGATTATAACATCTTTCTGTTGCCCCTGGGGAGTCCCACTGCTAACCCAGCTTCAGGCATTCTGGGCAGATTTTGCTCTGAAAATTAGAGAACCCATTGCTGTCCTTTCATTCGTTTTTTTTCCTACCTTTACAATGGGCAGCTCTCAGAGCAGTTCCGAGGCACTTTTGCCTTTTCTTTTCTTTAATGAAACCTTCATTAGAAAAAAATAGCACATCTGCCTCCTATTAAAAAACGTAAGGAAAAAAAACCAAACAAACCCAACCGCTCTTAAACAACACTTCTTGTCCGTCCCTTCTTTCAAGGTCTGGTGGCTTTTTAGGTGCTGGCATTGCTTACATAATGCCTCTCCCCATCAAACACAACAAAACGTTGCAACTTCAATAGACAGTAATTGCAAAGTTCGTATAAAGGCAGTGGCGCTGCTTTATTTAGGTGCCAAATGAGAGGCTAATTTTGGTCCTCTGGTAAAGGACAAATGAAACATCTGCCAGTTCCAACTCGCACTATTTTTAGGATCCCAGTTCCAGGGGGGTAAAAAGAGAGGAACAAATACAAAGCATCGCTGGAGTTATAGGGCAGTTAATGCCACACCTCATTTGTCCGTGCAGAACCAGATGGGGGGAGCTACATGGGGAAGGCTCCCATCCCAACCTCCCTTAGGCAAGCAAACGCACCTGGGTGGATGCCACAGGAGATGCTGCACATGGGACAGGACTAAGTGTGGCTGGGCTGGATGACCTACCAGGAAGGCTGGAGAGAGGAACAAGAAGACACTCCAGAGCAGCTCTCTGCCTTTGGACAGCCCTTGGGAGGGATCTGACACCAAATGGGGATGTTCTGTCAAGCTCAGGCTGTGCCAATGAGTGGAATCAAAATGATTATTCTGGGGAAGAATCACTCTTTTCAAGCACACTATAGGGCAGGACTCACAGAGCCAAGAAAAAGCATATTTTAAGTTATTAGCAGGATCTTAAAGAGTAAAAGTGGAATACTTAAAGATCAAGCTTACTTCTTGTTCCTGATAGCCACTGCACTTCCTCCTTTCACTAGGCTTATTAATCAGACATTGTTCTATTTTCACTGTTACTCAAATTTGATTTCAAATACATTTTGTTTTCAATGCAAGCTCTGCTTCCTATCAGATTTCAAATAACCACAGGATCCCTTCCTGCGCTGTTTCTTTGGATGTTGGCAGGTTTTAAGACCTCCAACACCTATTGAATTTGGTGAGACAGAGTTGTCAGTTTTTCTCCCTTCCTGCTGCACCCTGAAATGCAAAGGACAGGCTGGGATGTAGCTTAACAGATATTAATTTTCTGGTAATTTTCTTTTCTTTTTTCCTTCTTAGGAACAATTTGATGTAAGTAATGCAGAACTCTTTATAGTCGTAAGAGGATTTTGTTGTTCGAATCCAACTGGCTGCTTATTTTCCTGTTCCAGAGCTACTTTGTGCAGAAGACAGCTGCCTCGTAGCTCCATCCCCATTACAAAATGGAAATAACAACCTGCGCATTCATTGCCAGCACACCTCTTTTTCAGTATTTTGGGAGGAAAATAGCCCATTATCTGTTCTTTGCATTGAAAGCAAGGCAATTTTCATCCCCAGAGGAGCACGGTGTGACTCAGTGGGCAGCGGGTGGGGCTGGTACCTGGGAGGGCAGCTCCATCCCAGCAGCTCCATCCCAGCAGCTCCATCCCAGCAGCTCCATCCTGCTGGCAGCAGTTCCTGTATTTCCTCTTCCTATAAACAACCAGCGAGCTCCTGCCAGCTGCCAGAGCCTCCCAACAGCAGAACGCCCCATCTCTTCGGAGCCCTCCCGACCTCTCCTGCAGCTGCCAGCCCACGGGGATGGAGCCCAGCCACTGCCCCAGCTCCTGACCCCCCTGGAGCTGTGGCACGGCTGTGACAGCTCTGCTTGCCTTTCAGTGCTGCTCCAGTTATTTTTGCATTTGGCTTTGTAATGCAGCAGCTCTGTGCCTTCCACATGGCTCTACTATGGTTGTCAGCTGGCAGGAGGATCCCAGTGTACCCAGGAAGAGGAGAGCAGGAATGGGCCCTTTCCTCAGAGGCTGCTCCTCTCTGAATGGGGGGAACAGTACGCACCAATAATTAATGGAATGAGGTAATAAGTAACAAACAACAGACGCTCAGAACGGACGGGACCTCAGAGCCCATCCATCCCTAACCCCCTGCCATGGGCTGGCTGCCCCCCACCAGCTCAAGGCTGCCCAAGATCCCATCCAGAATAGCCCTGGGAACCTCCAGGCATGGGGCACCCACAGCTCAGGGCAGCAGTGCCAGGGCCATCTTCATAGCAAAGAATTTCCACCTGACATCTAACCTAAACCTCCTCTCTTTTAGTTTGAAGCCACTCTCTCTTGTCCTGTCACTATCTGCCTGCGTACAAAGTTGTTCTCCCTCTTGTTGATTAATGAAATGACAGAAACCGAAGCTTACAGAGCTCTAATATTCAGCACCCATGGGGAGCAAGGATGCTTGGACTGATACCAAAGGGAAGTGGAAATACCCATTTAGAACCAGAGTGGGAAACTTCTCGAAAGCGGACACCACCAACTCCCAGCCATGCTTCAGAGTGAATTAAATTTGTCTTCAGAATCCAGCAGGAGTCTCCTCTTGCCATATTAATGTGAAAAGTGTGTTGGTGCTTTGTCATTGTAATTCAGCCGCAAGGAATATCTGCCTAGAAAATAGTGTTCGCTCCGTGATTACAGCTATGACCACAATGAGGATGGAGCCATCTTCTGCAAGTTTAATCACTGGGTGGCTCAGTGTGCAGAAAAGAACTCAACCAGGACAGAAATTCCTCCCAACTATCCACCAAGCATCCCTAATGGACAAAGGGCTGCAAGGCAGGACAGACCCAGGTGACAGGCAGGAGTGAGCAGGTGATGCCCAGCAATGGCATCCAATGTTAAGGACTAACTTGATGCTCTGACTTCATGCTGCGTTCACAGGTCCCAGTGAGGTGCCCTGATAGCAATTCTCCCAGCTTTACTCATACCAGAAAGGTTGCCAGGAAGGTTTTCATGGTCCAAATGTCAGAGAAATGGCACAGAATACGATCACACACACTACAGACAGACTGCAACAGCTGCCTGTACGAGGAGCCAATTGATACCCCTTGGTTTGAAATCAAGACAGCCAGGGCCAACTGCTGCAGCACTGCAATCTCGAGCCCCACACAAAGAATGTGGCAAGCTCCCCAGTGCACACCACCGTGTTTGGGGCTTACAGAGACAATGCTCAGCCAGCTTTGTGGTTCAGCTCCTAACTCCTGCCTCCAGCACACAAGGAGGTAACTTCTTGACCAAATACAAACTCAAAACCAGTCACCAGAGCCTATCCAGCAAAGGAATTCTCAGCTATTAGAGTGCCACGTGATCCCTCTTCTCTCCCATTCTACAGGCTACATTAACCAGAACAATTTCATGCCATGCACAGTTTTGTTCACTCAGAATGCCCGCAAAATGACTTCAAAACAATCTCCCTCTTCCTTCTGATTCACCAGCAAAGCACAACTCACACTGGGGGAAAATCCAGCAGCACCACCAGCTCAAATGCTGGAGGCACCTCCAGGTGCAGCGTGTCCAGCTCCACAGCCCGACCCCCATCACAGCCCAGAGCACACACCAGTAAAACCAGTACAAGGAAGGAAACCACAGCCCATGCTCCACTGCCTCCATGTGCTATACAGCCCAGTATGTGCTGGGTGGTAATCTCAGCATCATCCCCTATGTGGGCTGCAAACCTGAGATGCTCCCTCTGCACTTTATTTCTCTCAGCGCAATAAAGGTGGCAGCATCCCGCGGTCAGCAGACAAACAGGAAGAGTTAACCTGGCGCACTGCAACTTCCTGCCCACCTGGCAGCTTCTGAGCTGAGAGGAATGAATGGGATATTAAAAAATACATACGGCATGGCTGGGTCTGCCATCATTCCCAACATGTCTGCTAGCATCGTAACGACGGGAAAACACGCACTGCATTCTGACTTTTTATCTGACTTCTTTCCCAAGAGACGACAAGAAGTAATTTCCCTGTTGTTACCAATGTTTTATGTTGAAAATAAAGCTTTTATGCATATTTTAGTTGATCTAAATACAGTAGATCTCGGGCTTTAAAATCACCAGATAATACACAATTATCTCAAGCCAGATTCTGATTTTGAAACAAGCTCTAATTAGCTGCCCATTTTATGCTGCTATAATCCTTTCTTCAACTCCCATGAGCGTTACCATTGCTAAGCAGCATGAGGTTAGGAATGATGGATGATACCCAGAAAGGAAGACAAACAAAAGGGAAATTCAGAATCCCCTGAGATCACCCGCAGCTGTATCGGCAAATGAAGATTTCCACATTAGGTCATAAGACGACCCTTACAGAAACACACACCAAAAAGGCACGTCTTTATCCCGCTGAGTATTTGCTAGTCTTTAATGTAGTATATAGAGAGTGTATGTCCTTCACAGAGGATATGCACTAAAGCGAACAAGAATTCAGCCTGCCCGGGAGTAGTTTGGAGATGAGCAGCAACAGAAACATCTTAATGCTGTATAGACGCTCACTAAAGATAGAAGATGCCGAAATAAAACGAACCAATACGGGCTGTATGCAGTGCAAGTATTTAGAACAACATCCAAGCACATAAAGCTTCTCCTGCCACGTGGCTACCATCCAAACCCAACCCAGCCCCGACCATCAGCAACGCAACTAAATAAGGGCCAAATTCATCATGTAAAAATGCTGATGCCGTTGGGTGACACTAATTCAACTTTTTCCTTTTTTTTTTTTTTTCCATGTGATTTGGTCCGGGCTTTTGACACATAAATCATTAAAAAGGCAGATTTACCCAAAGGGCATCAGAGCATTTAGGTGGAAAGAAACGCACAGAAGAAATGTTAGGAAAGGCACAGTGATGCTATTTTTGGCCACCCAGGGTATGGACGTCGCTTCTGCGTACAACACGTTCACTAGGACTTGCACGGGGCTCTTCTCAGCACCAAAGCCTTCACTGAGGTCACAGGGACTGGACCTGGATGGGTGCACCTGGTTGGAGCTTTGGAACAGACTGATTTCAGGTATTTATCAATAGAGCTCGCAGAGAAGAACGACGAGCCTGCTTTATCTCTAATGATATCTATATGATGCTCCTCTACTCGTCCTTACACACAAAAGGCTGATGGGTCCATCTGTCCACGTGTAACAATGGAAAAACACCGGACAAAAGAACAGATTTTCATGAATGAGGTGTTAATCAAAACCTTACGATCTGGAAGAGTAACAACAAAGTGGGTCAGAACTCCAGAAAATCCCGCTAGTTTGATATAATGGTGCCAAACAGTAACGAAAATACTCACAGCTAATAAAAGCTGGAGACGTTACTACGCGTGTTGACACTCCGCACACTGAAGACCTTCTTGGCAAAGCACTCAGGAGCCACTGAATGTATTAGTTTAATTTCACTTCTTTCCCTTCATGCATTCAACAAGCTCTGAGCCAATTATAACACACGGGAAAGGCTCCAGACCTTTTCTCATTTTAAAACTGTTCTGATTAATTTCTGTTTTAAAATGACAAGTATGCAAGCCTTCCTGCCTTGATTTTCCTGGGAAAAGACCTAAAAATTGTAGCTGGCTTTTTTCTCCCCCTCCTCCTCCTGCCCTGCACTGGAGGATCTTTCACAACTGTGTCATTATTTTTACCTTTTCCAAACTATTTGCTGCGCGTTTAATTACAGAAGAGCCGCTAATAAAAGAAAACGAGCAATTAGTCATTCAAACATGCCTTTTGTTCTACGCGGTGTCACAACCCCCTCATTGCTCCACACACTGAGAGGTGCTGAGGAAAGAGCAGCGCCTGGTAAAACAATTTTAATCATCGGGAAGGAGAAAGGGAAGGGCACGAACCCATTTTCTCATTGCTAAGTTTGCTTTAAGGAAAGAAGGACAGCGATCATCAATAACGGGATTTTATGAGCTGATAGGAACGCGCTGCGTCACCAAATAGGAGCTCAAGGGCGAGAGCTGACAAACGAGAGCGGGAGTGTGGGAGTGGAGCAAAATATCACAGCAGCAAAACTGAACTTCCTGAAGGAAATCACTTCCAGCTACCAGCGATCCTCCTGGGGATCCCCAAGGTGGTCGGATTTTAATGCTCTGGGCTTGCCTTTCCATCTTTTCTAATTACAGTTAGTCATAAATAGGATGATTAGCAATAACAATGCAGCCTTTTCCCAGCTCCTCTGATTTCAAATTCCACTCAAAATGGCTATAATTAATTACTCATATTTTCCATGCTGTCTTAGGCATTTATAACCGTTACTCTCGCGCGGTATCGATGCTGCATAAAGAAGTCAATGGCAGACACTTAACGAACAGCAGCATATAAAATGTCACAGGAAATGTTCACGTTTTCTAAATGCCTGCCTATAAGTAACAACAGCTTCACGACTGCAAACAATTTTTCCCATTTTGGCTTTGTTTTCATGCCTCGTTTTTTTACTTTTCCAGCGGCATGTTTTTGCTTTTATCTGTTTGTTTTTCAGCTGTTCTTCTTAAGAAAGAACACGGACTGAATACCATCATAGATTTTCTTCTAGTAAAAGCTTTTAGAATGCAAAATATTTTCCCAGTAGCGAGACAGTTCAGTTGGGATATTCAGATGAAACCCAACAAGCTCCAAAAAAGGAGCGCTTCAGAATGGCAGGAAGGTGGCAAAACAACATAACCCACAGTGTGATGCGTCCTGAAGAGCTGCAGCTCTCACATACGGGGCATGGAGTGGAGCATGAGTGTATTTATGGAGAACAGAACAGTTTCTGTGAGTGAAGCTGATCACTGCTAAGTGTGGGTAGAGTTTGGTATCTAACAGCAGGAGCACAGCTGTTCTGCTCCTTGCTATGCCGTGGCCATTGATGTAAAACCTTTAGCAATTCTCTTTGACACCCATCTTTGTTACATCTGCTTTTTTGGCAAACGGGAAGGGGGGGGTGAAACAAGGTCGACTCGGGATACAGAACGAAGCTCGGAGCAGAAACACGTCACGCCGTCTTCTCCCCACCTTCGAATTAACAAAGCAGATTTTGTGCAAATGGAAGTGAAAAAATATGGCAGCAAATCAGGCAGCTGGGGGACGCAGATCACATTACAAACCAAAGGCTTGTTTTACTGCCATCGTCACACGTCAGCCTGATAAGCTGAACTATGGTAAAAAAAACATCCTACGGAGCCAAGGATCCCTAAGATCAGACAGAGTCTCTTCATCTAATATATGCAGCTAAAAATGTGTATGCCCTGTATCTGCCATAGCAACAAGGAGGGAAGGAGGAATTAACTGGGTTAATAAAAAAACAAGACTGAAGGGTCTCCTGTATGATATAACAAAACAAGAGAAACCTCTCGGCATCAAAGCAAAAGAAACGTAACAAAAGCACAGAGAATTATTTCAGAGCAAATCATTGAAACCAGCTGATTACCTGAGCTTGCACATCCCTGCTGTAGGGAATCCTGTAATGATGTCACAGAGTGAAGGACTAGATAAGAGAGGAGAGGAAAATCAGGGAACAATAAAAGGAGATGCCAAACCACAAACTAAACAGTAAGCAGCTCAACAAATAGCAAACGGCTGAGCTCAGCAAGGGCACACTGCTCATAGAAGTCAGTGGCATTATAAGGGTACTACCGAGGCCAAGCTCTAGCCTGGCCTTTCAGCATCAGTGGGTATTAGGATAAGAAAGAGAGTCACAATAAAAGCATAATTGCAACAGAGCATTCCCCCTTCAGAGCTGAGTTCTAGCTCACCTCCTGAGACAGCAATCAATATTCTCCTAGGGTCAATAACAGTCCCCTATGCAACACTAGAAAACAGCGCACAACATTTTCCAGCTCTTTGGCCGAATTTTTTTGAGTTAAGTGTGGAATTCATGCCTACATAACATCGTCCTCATTAGGAACTCCATAACAGCTGCTTATCAATTAGGCAGAAACGAGCGCTCCTTGTGTAAGTGCTCCCAGTGAGACCCCTAGGAGCAGGCTGGGATGCGAGGCCAGGCACGGCCTTTCCCAGCACGTGGCTGAAGTCCTGCTCACTGCAACCTTAAACAGATCTCCTCCTCAACTCAAACAACAGAGTGGAATTTTAATTACCTTGTCCTTGTTGCTGCCCTTGTGCAGGCAGGACACACTGTCCCAGCTCACCATTCAACCAGAGCTGCATACGAATAAATGGTTCTCGGCCTTTTTGTGTCAATTTACTCCATGGCTTTGGCCTGGAGAGCATGTCACTGACACTTCCTTGGGACAGCCCCAATACCTGAAGTGAAGCAACCAAGAAGGGCATGTTAACACATTTGCTTTGAAGGGGATAATGCAAGTCACTGCAGCTTCCTCTACTGCTATGCTGCTCGAGTCATTTTAACATGGGCAATTAACAAAACTCGGACGACGACACGGATAAGCATTGGGATGGAGATGCCTTTCCCTTGCCATTGCTTCGCTCTGGAGAGTGTTTTGTGCTGTGTTTTAATTTTTCCTGTAGGAGCAGCAGTGCAAACAGCAAAAGGATGGTATGAGATTTGCATGCTTTCCATCCTGCTAAACACTTTCATCGGTTCTAACAGCAAAAACACAGCACAGCAGCACACAGAGGTAGATTAAACAGGACATGATTGCCACGTATTTTGTTCTCAAACAAATATAATTGGGACTTCTGAGACTAGGCCTGCATTTGGTTCATTTCTTTGGTGTGAATTCTAACCATGTGTGTTTTCACCTGTAGCAGCAGCTGCTCCATGTAAGCAACTATTCAAGAACACGGCCATGCACGGCAGAGAGGGGGTTCAGATGGACAGGCTGCTCATTTGCCAGGAACTCGGCACGGGTGCAGGGATTAAAACTCACCCTTAGTGAAAAGTGTCACAGGATCCTTAACGACCCTGAGAGGTCAGGCTTTTCATTTAGCATTTAGTGAATAGGTAACGGGGCAATGCCAGCTCCTTCTGCACCACTGGATCCATTCAACTCACTATGGGAAGAAGGAACACGGGGTGCCCACCACTCCTCACAGCCTGCAAGTGCTTTGTGATGCTCAGGGGCTGGCAGCTCCATGTGTTCAGTGCTCCTTATCTTGGTCTGCATCTGTCATCAGGTGTGCTTAAACACCTGGGATGCCCAGCACCAGATACATAACACGGCTGGGAATGGACTTCAGACTAAGGAGATGTAAAGAGATTCTCCATGTGTTTGTTTAAATACTCCTGTGCACGTTACCAAATAATAACAAAAAAAGGAACAATGTTCTCATGTCCATCATCTTCAACCAAAACAAATTTAAGACTCTCCAGTCAAGGCAATGGCATTACTCAAGTATTCCATGAATTCATTACATTAAGCATGAAATACCGAGTCTCAGTGATATTTGCTTCAGCTTCCCATGTTTCCAAACATGGCGGCCCAGTTTCGAATTGCAAGGAACTGAAAGCAATCTTTGTACAAAATCTGTGCAATTCACAGGAGGCAGGAAAACCAGCACTTTCCTTCAGCATCCGAAACAAAAACATTTTTTTTCCCATAAAGCACACGTTGAAACCCCTTCTGTGGCACGGCCGTGTTAAACTGAGCTGTGTACTGATGTAAGGAGCATAAAGCACATCAAAACACCAGGGTAATAAGAGAACCAATTCTTTACCTTTTCCCCAAAGATCCTTTGGCAGATGCCATTCTTTGCTAGCTTTTCTTTGACCTGCCGCGTTAGTTCTATCGTATCCACTTCCTGGTACATATAAATCTCATACTGCTCAGGTGTCAGAGGAGGAACTGAAGGTTTGGATGGCTTGGACAAGGACACGATAGGGGATGAAGGGAGGGGGCTATTTTGTGGCGTCTCACTGCGACTCGCCCCAGTCATGCTCAATTCAGAACTCTGCGAGTACGGAGATTCAGCGTTTGGCCACTCTTTCCAATACTCTGAAGAAGATGGTCCTTGGAGCTGGCTACGATCTGGCCTAGTCTGATTGCTGACCTTTTCTTTTCCACCACTGGCTTCCTCAACTTTTATATCTTCGGGAAGAGCTGCATTTCTTCTCTCATGCTGCACAGTATTCCACCAATGGTCCTTCCAAACACCACCACGTCCCAACTCATTTTTAACATGCCTCAACATACCCTGGGCGGAATCACTTATTCCATGAAGCTCTAAAACAGGCGCCTCCTGCGGCTCCTTTTTGAGCCCAGAGAGGTTCTGCAATGCAGAGATACTGGAATCAGTAACAGATGAATGTTTCTTCAGGGATATGGCCAAAGGAGGATAGCTGGAAACCGAAGACATTGCAGATGTAGATACTAGTTTGGGGGACAGGATAGAAATGTCAGCTTGAGACAAAGGTGTTGTTTTTAAGGCAGGATCAAGGGCAGCCTGCTGTGCCTCCATTTCGCGTCGGGCTTGTTGCAGAATGGATCGAATAGCATCATCAGAATTGCCACTGCTAGATGCAGAAGGCGGCTGAGCCGGCTCAGCTATGAAAAACAACCAAAAGACTAAATGCAACAGAGGAACATGCTTTATATTCAACATGCGCTACTGTAAATATTTTCCTGTATGAAAAAGGGCTGCAGTAAATTTCTGGATGGGAGGGAGGGAAGTGGGGGGGGGGATGGTTTTCACTAAGCAACCATTCTCACTTTTCAAAGTAAGGTAAGATTTCCAAAGTTCTGCACTGGAAAATGTCTGACATTGCCAAAGGGCTGGACGTTTGCACGCACTGACCCAACTGCAGAAGGCTGTTACCATTTGCATGCTTTCCACCACTGTAAAAATTATCAAATGAATGCCTTTGAAAAATCAACCCTTCGACTCTTCTTCTTCCACCCCCAAGTGGTCAATAATGTTTTATGATTCTGTTTACAGAGTTATTTAACCTTTCCCTTCTATCTCCACAAATGAATCGTAACATGCTCAAAGCTGAGCACAGCTGCATTCACCTGGGTGGCCTATTAATAACCTCTTATGGTATAAATAAGGTGAATCTTTCTAACTCCAAAAATAAAGCACACAAATGACCACAAAGCAAGAAGTTTAGTAACTGAAATAAACAGCTCTACAAAAGCCAGACTGACGCCTCGACACCACTCTGTGCCCCATTCAAACCTCCAGAATGGAGACATGGGTGCTCTTGGAAGAGACAGCACCTAAAGGAGGTACTGAGAGGTGAACTGGGGTTCTGCAGCAGTTAGGGGATGAGCAGAGCCTGGAACATAGGCATACAGTTATCTCTGCAGAATATGAAAGCTTTGCAATGGCATCTGTTCCATTATTTAAGTTAGTTTCCACTGAGGATCCCAGTGTATGAAAACCAGTTCCTTTCAAAGCTACTCTATGCAGAATGGGAAAAGTGAAGCACTCGGGAATCCCATACACTGCAAACAGTGACCTCAAAGTGCAGTGAGACTGTCCTAGCAATATGCCTCACCTGAACACATTTCCAGATCTGCCTCCTTACCTTCCTTCCTGCCACATGCTGTAAGACACAGGAAAAACTAAGAAGTGGGAGAAGATGGTGGGGCCATCTTTTCTGAGCTACCTACTGGTTCCATAGGGAGTTTGGAGGCTGAGTTATATTAGAAAGGAAGTCCAACACACTCAGCTAACGAATGACACTGAACAATGTGCTTCCAGCTTCCTGCACACAGCCCCCATTTTTCTCTACGTCATCACTGGTGGCATAAACTCAATTAAATCATGTATGAACATGTATTTTACATTTTGCCAGGAAACCAGCTTAGTTTTCATTTCAAAGATGACCATGCAAAACTGCAGATCAGCATTCATTCTTTAAGGCAATGAAACAGAAGTATTGCAAAGCAGTGTCTACCTCAGCACCAGCCCTCTAGATGTACTGCAGACTCCTTTAAAGCTAAGAGAGCTGAGGAGCAGACAGGAACATTAACTGCATGGCAGCACACAAAGAGAGACTAAACTTATCTCAGGCCAAGGTGTTGGACATGAATGAAATTTTGGGGAAACAAAATTCTATTGGGACTTGCCAGCTCGCTCATTGAAAAACGTCCTTACATTCTGTAACCAAAAATCAAGTCTGCCTGTATTATCATTTGAGTACACAATGTGCACAGTAAGCTGGTAGTGAGGCTCTGATAACTGCTGGCTACCCCGTGACCTTCACTCCAGCAGATCCCCTCAGCTCCCTCTCCCATGTAACTGTGTCCCTGGGGCCTGAAAGGGAGAGCACTGAGCAAAGGCCCCATCAACATCAATGTGTATTAACTTATCTCGGGCAGCGTTACAGACAGAAACCGCTCCACTAAATAAAGGAATTTTAAAAGGCACTTTAAACCGACATTCAAGGTTTTAAGAATATAATTAACTGACCAGAAAGCTCATGGTAATTGTTTTAATTAAATTCGGAAATAAAAGGAGAGAGAGACAAAATGAGGCTGTACCTGTTTTCTGTACTTGCAGCTCCCTTTTGGCTTGTTCAAGAATGGATTTGATGGCTTCATCAGAGCCAGTCTCTGTGGTTCGGATTCGTGTGGTTATGTTACCTGAGGAGGAAAACAAAACCAATGACACTGGGAAAACTTTCATTTCTTTGGCTTTTTTAAACACAAAAGCAGACAGTAAATACTGATGTGCTGCCAGCGCGACCTGACAGCAGCTCACATCAAACCCTTACCAACATCTACAACACCAAGAACGCCCTTAACACAACAGAGAAAAAACACCCTCACTGCATGAAAGCTGTGCACCTGCTGCACTGAGGGGTGAGAGCACTAACATCACCAAAGGAAGAGCTATGTGGTCATGTCGCATATTCATGTATAACACACACAGGTCTGTATTTTTACCTTCCCTTTCCATTCTTTTTTTTGTCTTAACTTTTTCCTTTTCTTTTTGGAGGGGGAATGGAGACAGAAGGGAAAAATGGAGGGGAAAGGGAGAAAGACAGAAGCATCAGCTCAGGAACCATCCTTGAAAACTGCATCAGCTACCAGGCAAAGCAGGACGAGCGCACGTTCGGATCAGAACAGACTGTCAGAAACCTGGGTACAGGAAATCAAACCTAATTTGTGCCTTTCTAGAGGCTGGTACATTAACAGGAGCAGTCGTTTAAGCACCGATACCATTTAAAGTTCTCTCCAGCTAGGAGCTATTCCTTGTCTTTTGTTGGCTTTTCCCCTTTGTTTTTCCTTTTAACCACTACAGGGGAGAAAAAGAAGGGAAAATTCCTAAGACTGGGAAACTATTGCTTTGTTCATTAATAGATTATCAACTGTAAGCAAAGCTCAACTTCTGACCGAAATCAAAACAACTTGAGGAGCTTTGAGGTAGGAGTTTTTGCTTTTCTTTTTGTCTGCCTATAAGCAAAATTCTGCAGCCAATCTGTTTCAATGCAAAACGTTCATACTTTAATGACAATTTATTGATGGGATGTCTTTTTGTTCAGTCTCTTTCATACACCATACTAAAGAAAGCACCATGCTCATTTAACAGCTGATTCGAGTGTATTTGTCAACATAAGCCCTGTGAGGAGAAAGGAGAATCAAGAGCAGAAGCAGAATGCGGCTGAGCTTGGATTACACACAACTGTGCAACTTTCCTGCTCTAAAATAATAAAGACAGCAAAGAGAGCATTTCAGTAGATATGATTTTTAAAGCCACTTCTATCACTCATCTCTCTATCTGTGTATCTAGTGAGGAGGAGAGTAGGGCAAGTATCCAAACAGGGTTCAGTTAGTACAGCAGCAGCAGAATTAGAAAAGCAAAGTGCTGGTCTAACCCATGGTTTGTTTTATACTTACTGTCTGTTTTTCTATCAGATTCCAGGCCAGAATCAAACTGCACAGTTTTAAGGAAACACACAGCTAAAGCACACTCCACTTCCTAGATATTGACTGCAAAGGAAAAACACCTGCCTGTGACGTACCTTCAGACCCATTTCTTCGTTTCGGTACTTCCTGAAATAGTCTGTTCAGGTTCTGGCCTGGATTCTCTGTTGAAAAACAAGTTTGGTAAGAACAAAACAATCAGGGGATGGTTGCTCTGACATCATGGGCTGTGTGACATGAGAAGATAGCAGCCTGTCTCTAGAGACGAGGGTTCAAGCATTCCTCAAACCCTCGAGTCTCTGTGTGAGCGCTGGAGGAGCTGGCTGCTTTGGAAGAAGCAAGGCTGGCTGATTTGTTAATAAAGATTACAGCTACGTTCGGAAAGGAGATTAGACAGATATAAATAAATGTCTGGAGATACCAAAAATGAAGAGGTTAAAGATGGGCAGATAATCCCCTCAAGTACAATCATCAAAAGGAAGAGCAGATTATAAATCTAACAGCGTTCACTTTCAATTAAACAAAATCTAGACAAATCCTGCCTGTCCTTTCCAATAGTTCTGGACTGTAAACAACTTACTTTTCAGTTTCTCTAAAATCCCAGTCTCTGTTTAAGATGAATCAAAGTGAAATGCATATGTTATTTCTTAAAACCACCACCCTACATATGCAAAGCTGCTTTAAATTGGCTTCCTTTTTTAATCAGTCATCTCATGCATCACCTATGATACTTTGTCAGAATGCCGGGAAAAAAAAAAAATCACAAGACACAACAAAAACGCGGCCTCAATAAACAAGAGAACAAAGAACTGCCAAGTATTTCTGATGGCAGCAGCCAGAGACCCCCCCTCAATCTGCATGGCAGTCAGTGCCCCTGCTCCTTGTCCTGGCTACCACCCGGTGGCCAACGCATCAGCCAAGGTACCAACCTGCATGGCGCTGAGCAGCACTGCTACAGAGCTGTACCTTCTACAGCTTACTGATGGAGGTGGCAACAGCAGCAGTGCACAAATGGCTTCAAACACGGAAACCTTCAGCTTTTTGCACTTGCAACTAAGAGAAAAACAGGGCAAGTCCCTTGGCTGGTGACTGCTTACCTCTTTGTCTCCCCTGGATGCTGCGAAGAGCCAGGATGTTCTGCTCGTCCGACAGGAACTGCTTCATCTTATGAAATGGCTCCTTGCCTCTCACAGTCAGTTTATTCCATGGCTTTGGCCGGGCTAGTATCTCACTCACAGACCCTTGCGACAGTCCCAACACATAATGTCCAAATATCCGCTGTCCAATATTGTGCTTGATCAACTGCTCTTTCACCTGACGTGCAATTTCGGCTGTGTCTATCTCCTCGCCTTCGGAGATGCTCCCAGCACTTTCTGACTGGCTGGGAGACGGGGCCATGCCATTTACATCCGGACTTTGTTGTAATGGACTTTGGGAAGAGATGGAGTTTGTGCTGTAAGGACCTGTTGAAAAAATCATGCTTGTGCTTCCTGCTTCCTGCATTGCCTTGGAGTAGAAGGACTGCATTAGCTGTCGCTGGAGGAGAGAGTTTAGTGCAAATTTTCCTGTGGAGGCCAGGGGTAAGCTGGGGCTTGCCAGGGATGAGCTGAAAAAGTCTTGACTTAAACCCGTTGGTGAGAACTGGTGTGTACCATTAGTATTGGAAGCCTGCTCCCCCGCGTTGCGGAGCAACTGAGAAGGAGGGGAAGCCGGCAAGGTTGCAGGACGCTGACTCTCAGGCTGGTCTTTCCCTTTTCTCCTGGCTGACCCTACAAGGAAGGTCAAACATAATGCATTATGGGGGATTAAAGAGGGAAAAACCAAGATAAAAAATGCAAAGTTTGCCCCGCAAAGGGAAAAAGTGCAGGTTGACAAGGGCCAATGAAGGTGGTGGTGGGATTTTTGTTTTCGTTTCAGTTTTGGTTTGTTTTCTTTTTCTTTTTTTCTTCTTTTTTCTTTTTCTTTTTTTCCATAATTCAAATTTCAATAAGCCAAACAAGGCCCCCAAAACAAACAACATGCATTTCATGTTTGCACCTTTCTTGTATGTTGCAGCCTGGAGAATCCCCCTTACAGACATTAAAACTAGAACAATTACATGAAGTGCAGTTACACATTTGAAATCAATGCAGTTACAGACAGCAAGTCCCTTTGATGTCTCTCATTCAAGACATTACTCGTCGGACCTGACTGAGCCCAAATGCAGCAAACATTTACATTTTGGAACAAACCAATTTGAATGAAGGAATCACCAATAGGTGGATGCACCAAGATCGCTCGGTTAAGTCATAAAACCCTTCAGAATTCAGTAATCCCGGTGCCAGTGGCAACTTTTAACTTTCTTCCAGCTGCAAAAACCATAAGCATTCAAGTATCTGGAAATTCCATGACTTGCCATTTAAAAAATGTGCACACAAAATGTAAAAAGCCCACATTAGGAAAGCTAAACAGCAAACACACTTCACTAAAAAGACAGTATTTTGTTTTTCCAAGCTGACCTGCTGGTAATACATCTAAATGTATCCGACAGGAAGATTATTGTGTTCTGCATGCAAACATTTTGCATAACATTGTGCGTGGGGGGAGAGACTTCTGGTGCCACAGATGAATTTGTTCCCAAAACAGCAGACGGCCTCAAACGCTACCACTCGGTACGTCTCGTAACGCCTCTTTCCTAACCTTTAAAGAGTCTCCAAGGTCTCCGAGCTTTATTTTACTATCCAGCCCATAAAACTGCACAAATCAAACACTTTTCAGCATTCTGGTTGCCTGTACGTCTTCCTGCCGTGCATGAGCTCACACTCTCACCTCTTCTTCAACCCTCCCTCCCTTTATGAGACACAAACATACGAGAAGAGCCGAAAATGGTGTCAACCTACCACTCAGGTCACTGTTTGTGATTCGCAGCGTGGCGTTCTCGGACTGCAGCGAGCGGTTCTTCTCCAGCAGCAGCACCTCCAGCGGTTTCGATGCATCCTAAGGAAAATCAAAGTGGGAGGTTTGTTTCCAACAGCATTAAAAGTCTCACTCAGGCACTAAGAAAGGATTTCAGAAGAGGAAAACAAGTGCTCATCTCTGCTCCGAGAGCAGCTGGGGAATTCACCATGCATATATTTGCAGGAATCGCTCAGCGCTCCGACATGAGCTGTAGTAGAGATGCACTGTTTAATTTCCACTGGAAATCATTCATCAATTCTGCGTTATTTGGAAGTGTGTAATGGAACATTTACTTAATCCAACTTCTTTTGAAACGAGACTGGCGTGCTTTCAATTTAAGAGCCGTAGGCTACTTTTAATCTGATTATAACAGGAGCTCAGATTATTTTATTTCTTCTAGGCCAAGCGACCCAAGCTAAGCATCTCCTTGAAATGCCGCCTTTCAGCAGGAACGCTTTGTTCAAGAAGAAATTCAGCCACAGAAAGCTGTCATTTACCTCCATGTAAACAGCCGACCCTCGGTCATCAGAACGCACATTGAAAATTAACCCCCCCAGGCTGATGTTCCATTCAGATTTTAGGAGTTTAATTCAAAACGTACAAACTTACGTAAGAGAAACTCGCTGGGAGAGCTGAGGTTTTTTTTCCTGCCTTCCCAACACTCCCAGGTCTGTTTTATTTGAGAGCGTTATGTTCAAGGTTAGCACTTATGCTCCAGTCCGTGCCTGCTGCACTACCAGTACGAGATGCATGCAAACCTCGGCTTAGCTGCGTATCAGCTCTAGGATCTTTAAAAGACCCAACTGCACACCACTGCGGTTACCCGGTGCAGCACCAGCTGAAACGCCATTCTTTCTCCTTGGCTGCTTACAGGAAACTAACAGGCAAAAAACGTTCAGTTCAGCTTTTCACATGGAGATCATCAGGAAAGCAGTGACCATCCCACGTGTCCCAGCACCAACAGGGAGCTGCCCGCACTAACGTGAGCAAGTAATAAGAGAAATTCGGGTTAATTAACTGAACTGCCCGAGTAATTAAGAAAAGAAAAGTAGATTCGGTACCTGCGCACCAGAGCTTTCAGGTGGTGCAAACTCCATGGATTTCAATATACTGTGGAAGGCAGAAAAGAAATTATTTTCTGTTTCTTCTCCTCATAACAACCGCACTAATGAGCATTAACATTATCATTTCCTCATCTCCAGCAACACTACAAGTGGTAACAACTTTCCTCGCAGTAATTCCATCTGATAATGAATACGGAATAACTACTCAAACTAGTTATTGGATAAGAAAATTTTCTCAAGCGTCTTCTAAATCATTCCATATGCAGTCCCACAAGGCCAGTTTAAAGCGTAAATTTAAAGGTTAATAAGGATATAACATTTTAAGCTGTCAGAAACAATATTAATTTATCTGTGAAGCTTGAAGGGAATGGAAGAGTTGCAGCAAAGCAACAAAACAGGGGAATCACCGCCATGGTTACAGTGCTTTATATAATATACAGCAGCTCACATATCAAGGAAAATATGCACAAATAATCCTCCCCACCAAGTCACCACAGCCTAAAAGGCAGTTCTTCATTTTAATCACCTCCTCGTTCTATGGCAAAGGGAAGACACAATGGCCCAATATTTCTTAAGAAATAGGAAAGATCCACATATTTATAAGTACGTTAAGAGAAGAATCTGATGGCCTCGTTCTCAATGCTTTACATAAATACGGAGCGGTCAGAGGATGGCCCCCTTCTGTTGGTGCTGCCTGCCAACTGAGAGCCTTACAGGAACACCAACTTAATACTGTGCTTTGTCTTACCTATTTCTTTAAATAGGCCACGTGTGGGCAGGCTGTTATGCTCCTCAGTCCAAAGCAATGCATGGTTTGAGCTTTCAGCAGATATGGGTAATATTTACGCAGCTTCTTTCATGTGCAGAGCACCAAGAACTTTGTTGTGAGGCAGGGAGCAAATGTTTTATCATGTAACAAATATGGAAACCAAGTCAAAATGAAGCAGAAGGCTGGTGTGAATGCGTATGAACTGCTTCCATCACACAGCATCACTGGCTGATACCTCTAGCCAGCACTCTGCTTTACATGGGCACCACAGCCCACCTATACGCACAACTGCTTCTTTTCTGCCATTGATGGAGCAGTGTCAGGTACAGACCATGCTGTAATAGTTCAAGTTCTTAAAGCTGCTGGCATTACATGGACTTTGCACATGTTTACTTGGGCTGCCAATCACTGCTGAAAGCAAGTTTTTCCTAGGACACCTCTGCAGAGATCAGCTCTGTCTGCTCAGAGCTGTGGAAGACAAATAGACTGAGGAGACCCATCCAGGACATCTCCCAGGCTCAGGTAAGCAATTTCTGCATCCTCCATGAACATGTATGGCCTTGAGAGGTCAGCAAATGGCAGTGCATCCCAATAGTAGTATATGGAGATATGTCCGAACTGAAAACTATGACAATCACATGGCAAGCTTTCCATGGCCATCACTGCTGTTTCTGTCACTCCAGTGCAAATCAGCACCATGCCTGGATCCCAGTGCCCCCACTTACCGCTGTGGCTGTAAGGAGCGGTCCTGGAGCACCCCAGCCACGTTCCCTTCTGGGAGGGCTGAGCCAGAAGCGCTGTGCTCCCACAGGGATGTGCCAGACTGGTAGCAGTCTGGAGTGCAAAGTAAGCCTGAATGCATTCAGTGTGTGCATTGGGTTCTGAGCACAAACATCAGGGCTGCAAAGCCCTGTCCTGCCATGCTGACCACCTCCACAGGCTGCCCTACTGGTCCTTCTCGGTTCCCTGAGCTCTCTGCCAGCTGGGACCAGCAAGGCCCCTGAACCCTGCAGCAGCTGCGTTTTGCCTTGAGCTTGGAACAGGCATGAGCAACCTCAGCTGGAAACTCAGTGACCTCTGCCTGTTTGAAGTGGCTTCTCTGCTACCTGAAATAGCTTACTAGCAATTTCACAGGTAATTTCCTTCTCTTAGAAGCCAAAATGAATTAAAAATCAGGTCGATGGTATCTTGAATTGCCCTTGGAGGGATACTCAGTACAACAGGTTCATTTTTTTCGAACCATGTACACCTTAAACATGTTAAAAATGACTCTCCAAACGTGTCATGAAAGAGACATTTTCTCAGGAATATGAGGAAGCAAAATGTTTCCCCTTTGGATTCTGGGAATATCTTTGCCCATGAGATCTCAGCTCAGTCTGCTGCTTATCAAGATCAGTTATCTGCTTTTTAGAAGAATGATCTTGTGACTTCAATCTGCACATCTAAGACTTCTTGAAAGACCTTCCTCTAAAGCAAAATGTGTATTGGGACAGCTCGACTTTCTGTTTTTATGATCTTGGCTGCAAAAGCAGGAAGGTTAGCACTGTCATATTACTCAAGAGGGAACTGAAAGGACACACAGAGCTCTCAGATCTCAAAAATAGTTTTAAAAGCCATTTGGGACAAAAGCCTGTGCAGAGAGCAAGGAATTCTTCCACTCCAGATCTTGACGTGGACCCCATTAAGTTTCTCCAACAGTGGAAGCAGGCTGATGCTTGAGATCCCTTACTCTGGAATAGCTCTAACATCTCTGGGAGGATTAAGGAAAACAGAGATCAGTGCCCAGAGGACTGAGAAATATATTCTTACTGACAAGATCCTTTTTCCCTGGTACACATGTGCATTATGAACAGCTAATTCTTGTCAGTGCTTCAGGGTACTGTAGCAATGCATGGGACACCAGACTTAGAGCAATACACTTTTTGTGGTTTCACTTCAGATCAGACTGTCAGGTGATGCACTTTCAGGTTCTGGCACATCTTTGGGACCAGATGGGACCAGAGGGGCTGGCAGGCATGAGCTGCTGTGATGATGCAGCACTATAAAACTGTCAGTAGTGGTTTTGCAAAGGGCTGTAGCCCCCAGCCCAGTCCAGCAGGTGCATGAGCCCCAGGCCGATCACTAACTAGCAGCTGTCTGTCCTAAGTCACACTGCCCAGATAGAAGACATTACCTGCACACGCAGTGATATAAAAGCATCTGAATTTTCACTGATCCAGGAGAACTCCTTTAGTTCCACTGATAAAGAGAAGTCCAAAGAAGAGGAGATGATTTCTGCTCTTTGCCCCAGATGCAGGGTTGCATTTGATAGCACTGAAAGGTACTGAAGTGGTGAGACGGCAGACATGCCACCCATGCCTTCATCACAGGCCAGGAAAAGGGAGACTTAATTTGCTGGCACCCAACAAGGGCCACTTCCAAGAGATTCTCCAGTCTATTTAACTGCAGGTTTATCTTCAAATAACTCATTTTACCTTACTGAAACTACAAGCCTGCATCAGTACAGGCTGCTGCTGAACAAGAACTGCAGCCAGCATGGTTCAAATATAATAGCACCAGGTCTGGAAAGTCACTGGGTGTGCAAAACCAAACCCACTTTCCACATTCTCCAGGGATGTGTAAACAAAAGCACATGACTCCAGCTTCATCTGAAATACCTCATTAAACAAGGTAACATTTTTTCAGTCTTAAAATACACACAAAAATGCCAGAATGATGAAAGAAGAGATGGAGCTCCTTGCAGTTACTTAAACCTTGACACTAAACATATCTCTAGTCAAGAACCTTCTCTTCTGAACCTGACAGCTTATCTTGTTATGGTTTAAAATGAGGCTCTTTTAAGTCTCTTTAAAAGAAACCCCACCTTTGAAATAGGAAGAGGCTGTTTGTGGCTTTAGTTTAAACCACAGCAAAAATACACAGTGAAACAAGCACAGCAACAAAATGTAAGTGCTGAACACCGGCTGGCAGAAGCAGAGAAAGGTAATATGGCTAAAGGCCACGTGTTAAATTCTTGGTCCACACCACATTAAGCTGTTGGCTGGGGATCTTTGAAAGTGGTCCACTGAAAACACCAGAGATGTTCAGACTTTTTACCCTCAGTGGATAATAACTGTAGAGCCCTTTCTCCACGGACACCTGCATTATTTGTGACTGCGATACTCTGCTACAACAAAGAAGGCATGCCTTCAGCTCCAGCAGCCACCCCGGATCTGGATGCCATTTCAGCCAGTGTTCCCTATTTCCCCGTCTTTGTGGTTTTGACTGAATTCTTTATTGTTCCAAGAACACAGACTTGTGGCTTTACTTAACGAGTATTGTTAAAATAGTTTGTGAACAAATTACGCGAGCATTTAACACTTACTTTAATTCTTTCTTAACCTCTTCATAATCAGCCTGTCCTTTCAGTTTTTCTTCCAGTTGCTTTAAAAGAAAGAACACGAAATTTAGTTTAGATTTTTTTTTTTTCTGCCGGCTTTCAAAATCATCTTTAAATTATTCCATATATACAGCAGTGCACAAGTGAAGGTTAATGACTCGTACCTAATTTGCATATATTAGGAAACAAACTATAACCAATTCAACATAAACACAATTATACCTCGCTGTTCCTTTATTTACAGGGTGCCAAGCGTTACAGAATTCAGTAGGTCCCAATTTGGCTGTTTGTAATGTAGCTGCCATACATTCAATAAAGAGATCGGTGAAGGAGACATTAAAAATGGGGCAGCTGAAAATTTTACAAGAACTAATAATGAGAGTAAACAAGCAGGATGCTTTGGCACACACTGCATTCTTAATATGACAGCTCCTGGTAGCCTTATCCAAATGAAAAGAGGACTGAAAGAGCTGCCGTTGACTGGAGTACCTTTGGCTCATAAGACTTCTCCAATCCCTCATGCCCAAACAAAACAGCTGCACTGAGTTATTTTACAAGCACTACGTATCGCAGTAACTAATCCAATTACACAGCAGAGATGAAGCACTGAGACCACTCGGCTTTTGGCTCAGGTCTGCCTGACTCGGGGCAGTCCCAATGGCTTCTCTTTGGTGTGAAGGTGCCACAAACTCCAGAACAAACCTCCTAACACAATCCAGAATGCAATGAGACACATTTGGACCTCACCCCAAAGCCCCTGCTCCCAACAACAGTGCTCAGCACTACAGGATAAACGCTTCAAGAGGCCTAAAACATCGTGATACATAATTGATGCCCGTTATGTTGCTCGTAGAAGCCAAATTAATTTCCCACTAATGATTTCTTTGCTTAGTGCAGGCGTACCTGATCTAAGCAGAGAAGGAACAGAATTTACTGCACCATGCTTAAGTTCAGGCTGAATTTCTGCTAGTAACACTGGCACAGAATCCCAAAGAAATGGCACGAGGATGTATCACCCTCAATGAAAGGGCATCTACTTTAGAGGGAAAGGAAGGAATGACACAAGAAAGAACAGGGCTGTGAGGCTCCTTGTGGTGGAGATGTGAATTTGGGATGATCCTGCGCAGCTCCCGGGCTGCTTGTCTGCATGCAGGGGGATGCTGGCTGAGGGCTAATGTGAACCTGGAGCACTGTTAGCAAACTGCTTGAAAATGCAGCCCCACAAAGTCCTGCAGCAGCACAGATCTGGGCACACCAACAGCAGGGCTGGGGCAGATGCTATGGGAAGTGGAGCCATTCTGCCCCTTAACTCTGTGCCTTGTAAGGTACCATCTTATTTTGGAGTCTAGAGCAGAACAGCTCTAACAGCAGGGATAACCGGCTAATTACATTAGTTCTCAGTGTAAGAAACACTGGAGTGCATGTAAAACAACCAGTGTTGTCAGGTAAGATGTTACTTACTTAGGCAAGGATACATTAAGAAAAAAGCCTTCTGCACAAACACATATGAGATACAGAAAAACGACTGATTTCCATTTTAACGCAACCAATATTGAATGTAATTCTGTCTGGGTATGTGTCATATTCAGTAACTCTGTCAGGAAATTTTAGGCAAGAAAACATACTAATGAAAAAAAAAAGATGCTGATAGAATGAAGCTGGTTTGGACTCTCGGGGCATAAGACCACTTTTATGCTGTTATAGCAGTATGACAAGCAGCAATCTTTTACTTTGAATTGTATAAAAAACACATACATCCATCATTCCCAAGTACCTAATACAGAGACTGTTGCCATGGAAAATCTGCACCTAAATGTATACTTTCACTAAACAACACAAACCAACACCCGGGAATGCAGTGCCCATATATAAGCAGACCATTTAGACACTTGGCATCTTCCCAGTCATTGACTGCTTTAAAATGTATTAGTATGGTAATTGTCTCAAAGAACCCTGTAAAATGCACAGAACGCAGCATAACAAAGGCTCAAGCTGTGAGACAATCTGGAGGAACTAATATCTCGCACTAAATATCAACCTGCTTAATTCAGACAAAATACATCCCAACATCCTCCAGCACAACCAAATGCATCGAGACAGAGAAGGAAAGGGGTGGACTGGTGGCATTTCTATACACTGCATCTGCAAGCATTCCCTGTTAAGGAATCACGTTGCATTTGCTGTATGAATGAACCCATTAGTGCATGCACATACTGGGTCCCCTCTTGTTTCAAAGATCAAATAACCCTTATCATATTGTTAACTAAAGTGTATGAGGTAAAACAGAATGGGCTTTATTTAAAGAAAAAAAGACTAATGTCTTAGCTTAGTCTAGAGTGATAAACCACAAAGACCAATTAAGCAAGGTCACCTGATGTACCTTTGCTAACTGGCACTGCTGTGTTTTAACTGGGTGTCAGGGAAGCTCTAACTGCCAGCAATGAAGGGTTAACATAATTACAGCTAGAAAGTTACTAGAAGACATATTTTGATTATTAGATCAGATGAAGATAAAGAAGCAATAATTTTGGGAGTATTTCTGTATTGTTTCATTAAGTCATAGAGCATTAAAGAATTCCCCCAAGATATGGTCTGAGAACATTGCTTTAATTTGTGAAACTATGATTCATTAGTTGTGGAGGCAACCATTACCATCTTAGCTATTCTAGAAGCAATTCCTCTACAATCAAACATGAGATCAACACATCGCTACTGAGATTTGGCTCCTTGTATGACAGATCTCAGACATGGGCCTTCCCAGCACTTTGGGGAAAAGAAACGCATTTCACATACTTTTACAGTGCAACAAATAAGGTTAAAGAAGGTTGAAATGACTGAAACTTCATCAATAGCATCACGGCGTAATCAACTGGATCCTAAATACAGAGCACCAGCTGGGCAGGACTGGGAATATGGAAGATTACTGAAATGCAAATCAAAGACTTGCTCTGTCATTTCTGTGATCCTCTTCCCTTTGAAGTTAACAGCTCAACTGATACCGACCTGAACGGGAGCTTGCTTTATTCCAAGCAAATCTGCCAAGTGCAAGGATTCAAGATACTTTCTATCGTGTTTTTATGATAAAATTAAAAAGCCCCAGAGCATGGGTGAGCCAGCAATATCTGTTCCTCAGTTCCAGGTCAACTCTTTGCTCCTGCATTGAGCGGCACCCACATTTACAACAGATGGGCAGAGACCAACACCAGCAATGCAGGAACCCAGCAGGCTTCCTTGGCTCTACTGAATTTTCCCAACGATCCTCCAAAGCTGCCTTAAAACAGGCAGAATATAGAGATTATACTGACTGCATCACTCTAACTTCCACCCGCAGCAGGTATTTCACCCCACATAAATTACACTGCACCAGAGCAAAACGAATAACCTCTCTGAAACGTCAGAATTAGGACAATTTGTAAGAGTTTCAATTGAGCATTAAATCACTCTGATAGAGGAAAGCTACCCACGCCACAGTTAGAGCTAAGTGGGTGCCATCAGCCTCCTGCTTTCAAAAAACTGACTATAAAACCTGCAAAACTACGCAGTATTTGTCGGAATAGATAAATTTATCTTGTTTACAATGTGAAGCTCCAAGATGGTAGAACAATGAAGGAGTCAGGAGTTAAGAGGAAACTGATTCATAACGGATGTCAGGAAACACTCCTCATGCTTATTGATAAATCAACACTGCGTGGAACAGTGCAACAAAGAAAGTAAAGCTGCTTGAATAAAAGGTAAAGGGGTCACTCACAAAACCGGTGCATGTTTCTGCCCTTCTAGTTTTAGTGCAGCGCTACTGGTACCAAGTGAGTACAGGACTGCACTGCTTGTTGTCAATGGGAACTGCTGTGCAGCAAACAACAGCTGAAATAAATTCCAATTGTTTATTAAAAAGCCTTCTCTTTGTGACTTCGTTTCATTGGTTTTCAGGCTCTAAATGGTAACCTGCCTTTTTCAGTGGGTGGAAGAATAGAGGGAGTAGCAGGGAAATTCAAAGATAAACCAGAGCACAACGAACAGCCATGGCAGATCTACAACGCCAGCCGCTGGAATGAGAGCTAAGTTTTAAAACATAACAAGGATTTTCTGTGTCTTTTCACTGCTTCACATCAGTAAAACCCAATAGTAGTACGTCAACCAAGTAGTCCTAGCACCAAACGGAGCCTTACTTTAAGTGTGCTGTTCTTGGCCGTCAGCTGCTGCTCCAGCTGGGAGATCTGGCTGCTGGAGTTCTCCCGCAGCTTGGTGAGGCTGCCCTGTAGTCTCTGGACATCTTCTACGAGCTGGGCAATCTCCCTCTCCTTCGCAGCCAGTTCTACTTCCAGGCTGGACCGTGTCAGCACCTCGATGGCCTGCTCCTGATGTGAAAAAAAACATGAGACCACATAAATAAAGGCAGGCAATGAGCCTGGATCCAGGGCAGTTAGGTAAGGCCTAAGCATGGCATGGGAGACAGAAACGACTCCTAAACCCGTACTCCTGTGACCGCATAAATCTGGAGGATGGATCTTTTTGCTCAGGACGTCTCCTTGGTAAAACAGGGATAACGGGCCAAACCAATCTCCCTGTTTCCTAAGTGCACTGGAGAACTGCAGCAGTGAAAGTCAAAGGACGCTATTCAGATTCATTATTAATAGTCCAAGTGCTTTGACAACGATGGAAATCTGTGCTAGCAAAATCCTAATCAGATAAAATATTCTGAAGTAATGGAGCAGAATTTCTTAATCAAGAAGAGCAGAGACGTGCCTTTGGCTCTTCATATGTATGCCACACATTTCAGGCAAAATTGTCAGAAATTGCCCCAAACTGTTATTTCCAATGAACTTGCTCCTTGCATGACAATTATTCAGCGCTATGTTATTGCTGGCAAGTGAAGCCTCTCTTCTCCATAGGGATGCAGATCCACGTGACACCTGTAAGACTGTTCTGCCTATGCACCCCACTTTAAAAAATCCCCTAAATCAGAATCTTTTTTACTCCAATTTTCCACGGCTGCCAACTCCGTCCTCAAGCCTGAAACATCCTTGCTAGACTCACAAGAAATAAGAAAGAGCAAAGAAGGAAAGAAGGTAGGTCTCTCAGAAAAGGTAGCGCAGGCTGACTGCAACATCTCTTTTGTCTCCTTTTGTGTTAAGAAATCAATAGCTATAATGCATTGGAGAGCTCTGGACCTCTCTTCCACAAGGAACACAAGGAAACCCCTGGGCAGATCCAGGGAGCACGAAGCAGCCCGGAGATGAACACACATTCCATTAAAAAGCCTAAAAGGCATCTCAGAAAGGTTAATGGCTGCTCCTCACAAAACACCAGAGAAGAAGGAATGAATCCATTTACCAAGAGAGAAACAATGATCGTGAGCATTATATCGAAGATCCTACAGTGAAAGAGCTGAGAATTCAACCCAGCAATGCTGTCACCCAAGCGCTTTCCTTACAATTCAAGATGCCATTGCAGCAGGCTGAAATTCACTCCATACCCTTTCTTTTGGAAAATACAGGCACAACAAAATACCTTCTCTGTGTCTCCTACACACTTAGCTTGATTCTCAGTGACTACGTACCATTGTGTCTCACAGAAAGCTGCATGTACGAACAGCAGTTAACAACGCTCTCCTATTACACTGAATTATACTTTTAACTTGAAAAAACCCTCTAATTTGCTTGCATGAAACATCACAAGTTGTATAATCATCTGCTGCTTGTGCCTATTGAGACTAGAATGTAGAGTCTGAAATAAGATAGATAATGATCATTTTCATCCTGCAGTAGTTGTCATATTAAATATAAATGAAGTGCAGAAGTACTATTAAATACAAGAAAGACCTAATGTTAAAATAATGATAAGACGAGGACACAGGATAGGAAGAGGCAGGTAATTCAGAGTTACAAGAGAGATTCAGGCTTTTTATTCCTTGCTCTGCAGCCTGCTTCTGTGCCTTTTGACTTCTTTAAGAAAATGTTGGGTCATGTTAATAGGCGACCAAAGGGACCTGGAGGACTTGCAATTTGTTACTCATTCTCTGCGAATGAATTTAAAGGCAACCGGGTGTTTTTCTGATATCATGGTTTCCAAGAAAAGGGCAACATAAGGAGCAAGACCTGTTTGTTAAATCTGCTGCTTAGAAGTAGACCCAATTTCATTTCATCGTGTCTTTGCATTCACCCAACTGGACCCGCTGTTGCCCTTTGGGTGAAATTGGTTACAGCCCCTCAATTAAAGCCCCTTGAGGCATGCAGAGCATTAGCAGCACTCTTACATCGTACTGCTGCTTTACTTTTCTATAGTTGATGCAGGTATGAATGTGAAATGGTTTCTAGCAGTTGCTGCTACCTGTCTGCACTGGCAGCACTGGAACACAGACCAGAGCCATTTCTGTCCACCTCGGGGTCTTTTGCAGCTACCAACCCCCCTTAGAAGTCCAACAAAACTGCAATCCCAAAGGAACACGATTCCATTTCAGTTAAAATATTATTCTGAGTAGATATTTTTATAGCTGCGAGCATAAATTGAAAGAGCTGTACGGCAGGAATGTCAGAAACCTGTAAGAGTCAGTAAATATTTTCTCTCACCACATCAGGTGCCTTCTGGATCTGTGTAGCGAGTTGGAGAGATTTGTTAGCTGACGAGAGCTGCTCCCTTAAGGTCTCTGCCTCTCTCTGAGCCACCTCTGCCCTCTGAAGGAAATGAAAAGGGGTGAAAAGAGAAAGTACATTCAGTTTAACAACTGACAATTATTACAAGAACATTCATCAATTCATGCCTGACTGAATATAATTGATTTTCCTAAACACTCAACCTAATAAATGTTAGAAAAAAACATTGAATGTGATGGATTTTTATTTTAAACAGTACAAGGAAGAAATAATTGAGCGATTATGACAGTAATTTAACGCTAGGAGCAAGGAATCCCCTGCTGATACTAATGCTGCGGCCCACTGAATTTCCCAGACTGAATAAATACAAGTGGAAATGGAGTCTTTTTATTCAATTTCTTTCTATTCTCATAGACCAAGCAGATTTTATTGCAAGGTTCCTCATGGGAACAATTCTCACGGGTAAATGCTGAATTAAAAGATATTCTGACCATTCTCTCTAACACACATACAATGTTGTGGGCTGTCTTTCCTCAGTAATTATTTCCCCAAACATGAATAGTTGGATTCTGTTCTTTCAGCAGGTCGATTTATTCAACAACATTTAACCCTGCACTGACAATTTTGCACCGATCGGTTACAACTGCTGAGGATTTACGCAGTATCTGATAAGCCTGGGACTTGGCTACCAGACCAAGTTGCCATATAAATACTGAATAGAACAGCACTTGGTTGTTTTTACACTGTGTGCTCCCTCTGCTTAGTTTCTTCTTCCTCTCTTTTCCAAACGCAGCTCTTTCCTCCTTGAATAATCACTGCTTTTTTTTCACCTGGGCTGCTCCATACAAATCACACTGCACTCGGCTGTCTCCATTTCCAAGACATAACCAGCCCTTCCAAACACACAAACTGCCTCTGGTCAAAGCCAGAACTTTCCTTAATCAGTTTTTGTCCTTTACGCGGATGGGTCCCTTCCTTTATGCAGCAACAAACCCACATCTCCACTTTTTAGCCACCAAAACAGCCATATTTTTGTGTGCCAGACTCCTCCCTTTTTCATCTCCTCCTGTTGAAAACCTAAATCTCAGGATCATAGAATTGATAGGGATGGAAAAGACCTCTAAGACCATCAAGTTCAACTATCAACCCATCACCACTGTGCCACTCAGCCACGTCCTTCATTTAAAAGGCATCATTTAAGCATCATGAGTATAAAATCCTGTATACCCATGTGCGTGTGCGTGGTCTTGGAGTCACTAGTCAAAGCAGACTCTGCTGTGCGTTTAATCAATCAGTAAACTAACTGCAATCAAACACTAACTACATCGTCTGTGCTATTTGCTCACAACATTATATTAAATGATTCTGCATAGGTTCTACAGCTGTAATTAAAATGCAATTGTAAAAAAGTACAGTAACAGGGCTCTAATTATCAGAGCATGGTGTGCAACCTATTGTGTGCATGAATAAAATGGTAGCAGCGTTAACAAGAAAGATCCAAAAAGAGAAAGTTTCTGTTGTTTGTGCAGCTGGATGGTATTAGGACGGAAAACTGAGCTAACGATATGGATTGAGATTAATTATTTTCTTGCACTTCATTAGATGTGGAGGTGAATACATCGACTGAGTAACTGCTAAGCAGCTACAGCAAAAGGAAGACAAGGTACCACACCACAGATCTTGCATCTACTGCTGTATAAGTAATGGGTTTTGCAGCCTTAAGCAATTCTGCTGATGGCTTCCATTCACATAACAGCATTGTTTTGAGAATCTATTCAGCTTGCATGCAAGTGAACCACAGAGGATATTTCTAATAGATGTTACATCTACATGTGCAGTAAGCTGTCAGCTGCCCCTTCTGCAGAGCCTCCCCAGCCAACTCAGAACACCTGTTGACCCCCTGCGAATAATATTAGACAACATTTCATACTATGCACTGTTAAAAATACATCAACAGAAACTTTGAGACTTTCTGTTTGGGAAATATGGGTCCATTTTCCCCTTTTTTCTCCCAGAATGTAAGTTCTTTAGAGCCAGAATTATAGATGCGTTCAGTGCCTCAAAAGCACTTTTGGGTGCTATTGCAATATGAATTATAAATCACACACAAAAACCTGTTAAAAGAACATTATGGTTTCAAAATGGAGCACTTAGAAGTTCTGAAAGCCCAGCTCAGCATTGCTGTTCTCAGCCTCCCCCGAGCTCCGGGCTGTGCACACAGTAACTCCCCACTAACATGCTACCCCTGTGCTCCAATGAACCCTCCTACTTGATGCAACCTTCAGCAGGAACACTGCTCAGCAAATGAGTGTTTTGTTTTGTTCTCGTTCACTGGGTGACCTCCGTGGCTTATTTACTGCTAACTAATCCTACTCCATTCCGAAGATGGAATTAATCGCTTCCTCCCTCCTGCTCTTCCCCGCTACAGGACTGAAGGGCTTCAGAAACGTTCATGAAAACACATGCAAAGCCCTGTGCTGAGCCACCCACACTGCCCAGATCCCAACGTGCCTCCCAGCAGTGCTTGGCACGGCCATGCCAACACTGGCTCCTCCATTCTCACCCCTTCTCTCCCCCCAACAATCAGCCGCACTGCCGTCTGCCTGCCGGGCACAACAGGGCTCTGCAGTCCTCACCCTGCCACTTGGTTTCCCAGTCCTTCTGCTTGCTGTCTTGTCCTCTTTTAAAGTCACCGTGGCATTTCCATCTTGTGCGAGCCTAATGGTGCCACTAGCTACAAGCTGGCAAAAGCAAGCTCTTGCCTCAGACACCCAACAAACAGATACAAACTTCCAGGATTTGTCTTACCCCAATGCCCTCCTGCTTTCCCTCCTTGGTTCTTCTCCAGCCTTCCTCAAAGCAGCCCCGTTCTGCTCCTTCCCTCCTCCCCACCACCTCTTCTCCGCCTCCCGCTCCCACCCCAGCATCTCCAGTTTCCCCCTCCCAGTGCCCTGCGTCAAAGTGGCACCGCTCCCCGCACCCAGCAGCACAGCCTGGCTGCTTCGTGTTCGCCCGGCCGCGCAGTCAGACAGCAGCATGCTTGGGACAGACACGGACATCAAAGCCTGCAAATTCAAACCAGATCCTGTTGGGTTTGTGTGAACTCAGCTCTTCTCAGACACTTACAGGCCGGCCAAAATTGGGGTTGGCAGTTGTTGGGTTTTTTTTCCTTCCCTACTTTGCTACTTGAAGCAATAAGAAGATACAGCCCTGAGAAAAAAGGCAAAGCCTGCCTTCACTGAGCGCCAAGCCCCTTCCCTTCAATCTGGGCACAGCAGGCTCCTAACCAGAAGAGCAAGAGCAGCTTCTAACATGTGGGAAAATCAGGACTTTTTTTTCCCCTAATCTTGTTCTTAGAAATAGTTGGACAATTTTTCCCGAATCCAACAATATGCAGCCAGAGACAGACGCCCAGTATGGAAAATGGATAAAACAGCAATCTTGCACAACTTGGAAAGTTCACAGAACCTTTCCCTGTGTGTGAAAATACCCTGAGAAATAGGTATTCCATAGCAAAGTGCTAAAACTCTTGGGCTGTCTCTTCCAAATTGACACACAAGAGACTCGGTGCCCACAACAGTCAGACGCCTTGGCGAAGCCCATTCAAATTCAGCACCTCCTAAAAAAGCCATTTTTGTTCTGGATAAAGCAGCCAAACAATTCCTCCTAACTTCTACACCACTCATTCTCAATCAGAGTTCCCTCCTTGGTACCACAACAGATCCAAATGTGTTCAGTCTCCTTAATACAGTATATAATGCCATAATGCCATACTCTCCATGGCGAAGCCAGAAAGTCACAATCAGAACGTTGCTTTCCACTCGCAAAGACCTAAAAGCCTAACACAATATATCCAGTTCAAATTATTCCCCTTGTTTCTTCATGAGATTACAAACAAGAACTGAGTGCTCTTCTGCTCACAGTAAAACATGAGTTCGAGCAGTGGTGTGAATGGGGAAATGAGATACAAGCAAGAAGTATCATTTTTTCCTTAAAATTCCACGAGCCAAACTGTTCTTTCTTTTTACATGCTAAATCCAGGGCTATATGTGGAAAAATCCTCCTATGGGCCAGGAGTGCACATCAGCACAAGTAAATCTGCTGAAGTTAACGAGCCTGGTTATGGCAGTAATCATCACACGTGGTGTAAGTGCTTCCAGTTCATGCTGTCTTATCCTCACGCTGCTCCAAAAGCTGTGTTTCTCGCGGGGCAGGACCACGTAAAGCACACTGCTCCAAGGTGACGGACATTCTGCCTAACTCTGGTGATAAACAAATTCATGTCAAGACCTTTAAGTCACCCCGCCAGCTCTCACAAAACAACAGTCAGGTTATCAGAGAATCAGAGACATGAAAGACTCTCCAGGACTCTGGCACCTACTTTTTTTTTTTTCCAGCAAAGGAGAATTACATGAAAAAAATAAACCCAGAAGAAAAAATACCCAACAATCAGAAGAGGTTGGGTTGTCTTCGTTCTTGTCTCCAGGCTATTGTGCTTTTCTTTCCACCTTGAAAGGCTGCCAGATAAATGTATTCCCAACTGCAAGCCAAGCATTTACAGGAAACTCCTGTGTTTGTATGAAAATAATATTAACCGTATTTTGCCTTTATGCAGCCCTTTTCCATGCAAGGATCTCCGTGCGCTTTATAAAGTAAATGTTATTGTTCCCATTTTACAGACAGTGAAATTAAATCACGGTGTTAAGTGCATGACCTCATCGGCTATAAAATGGCATCGCTTCCCAAGGCCAGGGGAGCCGCAGCATAGCACGGCAGCACGGGCTCCAGCTCATGGCAAAGGCACTCAGAAACAAAAGGCTCTGCTACTCTGGCACTGCGTGTGCAAGCATTGGTGCAGATGAAGGAAGCCAAGATGAATGCCCATCTGCATGGAAACCCAACAAAGAGGACCGGCTTGTCACTGGGTTTGAGACCACTGCTGGTTCAGAGCAGCCCTCCCCTGCACAGTACTTAAACCTATATTCTATTGCATTTGTGTTGCTAAGTGGAAGAGGAGAAATCATTCCATCTGCCGCTTGGAAGCATACATATTTGACAGCAATCTCACTTAGCGGGAGTATCTTTTCAAACCATTTTCCAACATGACGTGCTAGAGATAGGAAGGTACCGTAACCAATGACATAGAAAGAAAAGTACCTGAGAAGAGCTTTCCTGCTATGATGACCAATGAGGCTCTGTCTGTACTTCTACAGCACACACTGCTGTATTTATTTCAGTGGCAGTTTGATACAAAAAATAGTAACACTTATTAGCCCTTGCTTTATAGATCTGAATCTAATGCTGCATTTCTTGGGGATACACAGCGTTGATCTAGGAAAGGATCTGAACTAAGTGGCCACGTACCAGATCCTCTCCTATGTATCTTAGAGAAGCTGTTGTTTTATTGATAACAGAAGTTTCTCTATTTTATTTTCTCTCCCTCGGAAAAATAAGCCGAAGAAATCTGGGAATACATTCAGCACTGCAAAGATGGGAAGAAAACCAATGGAAAGGCGTTGCTTTTTCCAAAGGGATAACGTGGCACAGACACAGAAGAAAAAGACAAATTTAACTATTCTTCTCTAACTTTTGCAATACAGTCTGCAGGAAAGAAAAAGATTTCCTATGTACTCTTTCTCTTATTACTCTCAAAGTCTATGGACACCTTTAGCTGAGACCTTTCAAGTCTATTTCCTCCTAAAGATTAAAACATAACCATCTCATGTCGACCCCAGCTGAAGTCCTTCTCTTTATCTTCCAGAAGTGGAAAAGCACTTCCTTTCTTTTCTTAACAACGAGAAGGGAGTGCACACAGTCAGCAGATGTGGACACATCGATGCCATGAAACAACGAACCTCGACTCCATCCTAAAAGCTCACATCGAGCCGCCTTCTCCCTCTTCTTCTTAAATGAAACACTCCAACGTGTTTCTGGTTTTGCAACACACAAGGGACAGCTTTGAACAGAAGCCTCAGCGCTCCCTGTGCACAACCGGACTCTGGGTTGCCAGATACAACACAGAAACAGAAGGATAACTCATTTGAATCAATTCCTCATCCCAAATATTTGCAGCTTACTGCCATAAAAGCTTATGAGAAAGGTGTAAACGTGAGAAGGTACAGAAAAGGACTGATCATAAATATTTATATAAAATACACATTCACGTAACCGTAACTGTTGTACATGCAGGAAAATACACTGGTGCTTCATTAACTTCACTGATTGGAAACGGTAATATTCTGGGAATCAAACAATAAAAAATTCAAAGATGCTATATCCCAAACTATGATAAATCATTTATTTTGACAAGTAAGGGTAGTTTTGCTTTAATTATTTATTATTATACTTCGTAGCATATCAGAAAATATGCAGTGATTTATTGTGCAAAATGAAATCTTAATAAAAACGGGTCCCTTCCTCAAACTACGGGATTATTAAATCTTCATGGAAATGTGAGGGTGAACTCTCAGGTTATTTTCACTATTGAGCGGGCTGGTTTGTAACGTGGAAATAAGCAATGCCTATTGCATTTCGTTATAGTCTGACTTCCATCTCCTATGGGCCCATGTCGTACAACCTCAGGGGCTGTGAGAGAGCTCACGCACACCCAGCTGCTGCTGCCCACAGCTCTCCTGCTGCCGTGCAGATGGTGCAGCATCATCCTACTGCTCAACAGGAGGGGGCTGCCGGATGCAAACCTTCAGCCCCTACATCTCTACTACACCTCCCTGTCGCGGAGCTACGTCATCACTGCTCTTAAGGGAGATACAGCAGAATCAGCCATTTTTATGCACTAGTCTCGTCCTTTTTGCATGGATTTACATCTCTCAAGAGGTTAAAGCAAACCATCACTGACACCCACACTCCTTCCAGGACCTGTCTGTCCATAACAGGGCAAGTTGCAACACTTCAGTTACCCTCTCTGAGCTTTGCCAGCCTGAGCGAGACCATTTCAACAGCAAAACATCACTCAAGATCTTGGATTACCCACACTGAGTGCCTGGATTATCAACTGATGCAGGGCTGTTATCTGAGCACCAGGGCAGCCACCCCGTGCTCCTCAGCCCCAGCAAGCAGCTCGCTCCTTCAGGCCAGGGATGAGAGCTGTTTCTCTTTATTAGAGGTACAGCTGGAGACAAAGCTCCATTTATACTTTGAGTTAATGAAGAGAAACTGAATTTTGTGGTCACTCGGTCACTGTCTCTTTTTCTTTCTGAGCAGAAAATTGCAAAGTATTTAAAGGTAATTATGTCTATGATCTAGTAATTTCTTCTGGGGATGAGAGTGCTGTGATAACACACAAACAAGCCAATAAAACTCCTGCATGAAACAATTTAAGGATCCAAATGAAGAAAAAACAGTGGGAGAAGAGAGGTGATGGAGTCTAAAGATGGAGGAGAGTGATTCATGCAGCAGCCATGCTCTATCCAACAGAACAAGGTGGGAATTACATCCACCCTGATCCCTTGGCTTCCAATCACAAAGAACATGGAAACCTGCAGAAGTACCTGACATTTGAAAACTTACAGCAAAAATATTTCTTTAAATTTCTCCTCTGAATCCCAGTTTGGGTCAGCGTTAATTCCAGAACAGCAAAACACTGCATCAAAAATCAGCAAGGTGATCTATTGAGCCTCAAAGTAGGAGTCATGCTGAGCACTACTCTTTAAAGGTAGCCATAATAATGGGGAATAAGTACTTACTGAAACACTAAAAGGAAAATGTTAATTTAACTATTATATACATAATTATGTTAAGTACTTGTTTCTGCAATTGTAACACTTCAGCCTGATGCAAACTCACTTTTTGGCCTGTGTGCTTGATTTAATTTCTTCCAGCTTCTTTCCAACTGTAAAGTGAGGCTGCGAAGATTACTCACTTATCGTTTGTAGAAGTGTTTTACAAACATAAAGCTTTGCACAAGCACTACAGGGATCAACTGGTAATCAACACTTCGCCATCCCTCCATGCCCTGAGGTCACACTCTCCTCCTGTCCTCCTTTGTCCCATGCTTTGCTGAGCTGCACCAACTCCCAGACTCATAGAAAACGAACTTGGTCCCCTCACCCCAAATTCACGCTCTTCTGCAGTAAGTGAGCTCCATGTTTTTGATGAAACATTTCCAACTGCAAAGGCTGATTCTGGGGGGTGGGGGAGGAGGAAAGGACCACGGCCGCCTCGACTGGGAAGAGCAGGTGGAGGAAATGGGTAAAAGAGACAGAAGAGACATCTTTCATAACCTACATAATTTCTAGAAAGTCTATGGATTTTCAAATAATTGTGAGCACTTTCATAAATATTTAATGCTGTCTACAAAAATTCCTTGGCAGAACTAAAAACCCACTGTGCAAAACCCAATTTTCCTTCGCTGACTATATAATCAAACCAACAACTTACAAATCTGCCTTCTACTTTATTAACGTCTTTCCAACACATACAGAACTGATACACAGAACAACGCGCTTGCTGTGATTATCCAGTCCCGTATAGCAAGACATCATGCAGGCCGTGGCTTGGAATAAAAGGACTGAGGCTGAGATTCGTGACTGGTTTATTTATCTGAAAGGGGACAATCCTCCTGCTAACCCACAACTGTGCATCCCCCCTTCTGTGTAACTGAAAGCAAGCTGCTCTTGCGTACGCTTAAATTGGATTATAAAACCATGAACCGAGCAACTTATGATCTGAAATCTCTGATCTTACATGACAGATGGATTAATGAAGCTCACTGACAAAGAAATGCCTGGTTGATGTTTCTCTCTATGAAACCATTACCTGTTCCATATATCACCTGGGAATCTGCATGTCCACACACATCTTCCTCATCACCTCATACAGTCACTCCGTGTAGAGAATTGAGAGTATTCCCAAAGATCTACATTCTTCTCTAAATTTAAGCACTTTCTTACTGTGCAGCTATGACTGTTAATTGCATACAAAAGAACTGTCAAGAAACTCTAAAGAGGAAGGAAAAAAAAATCATAAAAAAATCAAAAGTCATACTTAGAATGTGAGAAACTAATTTTAAATCCTACCTGATTTGCTCTTTCAAGGTCTGTCATGATCATCTCGATTTCATCAGCCCTGGGAGAACAAGAGAGCAGAGGTTATGTTATATGAGTTCATGCATTGTACAACTGTGACACTCATACAAACAATACCAACTTGATTTTTTTTTAAGGGCACAGTAAAGACTGAGCAGCTCAGCTGTTGGCTGGTGAAACCCTGTTAGATTTTAGCTCTGTGAATTGGTTTGTAAATCTCCCAATCTTTTGTCTGTTTCCCATTTTCCAACAAAGCGCCATCCTGATATCTGAGCACATTTATTAGATCTGATTCCTAAACCTTCTGCAGAACAGCTGCGTCACCTCCCTTGGATGTAAGGGTGCTTCAAAAAGGATTATTATGAAGAAGCCAAAGGCAGAAATCTAAGAAACTAAATTCAGACTCGGGCTCTTAATGTACTTTACAAATTTGGATGGGAAACTCAAAGGGTTGAAAGCTATACAGGTAAGGAAAAATGGATCCGTTAGGTGCCAGCTATCAGTCCTGACCCTTCAAAATCTTCAGCATTTCTAAGATTGGCTCACACAAATGGCTATAATAATTAGGCAATAAATTCTATCACCACGCTAAATCATGGGCCAATACTTCCATTCATACACTCATCTGAGAAAGGTACCAGCAAAATGGCCTGCAGTGCTAAAAGAATGCTCTGCATCAACATATGAAGATACAGTACTTCTAGACACTCTGCCTGTCTTAACTCCGGGCCATATGGATGCAATAAACACTACCCTCTTCTCCTATGAGCAGTAGCTTTATCCAGCAAGTCCTTTTGCAATCTGCCAACACCACGATGTCTGTTTTTTGTTTTTAATCTGTAGCAGATCATTATCAGCAAAAGCTGTGAAATACTGGAATTCCCTTCTGCTGCTGATGAGAAGAATGTTGGGGTTTGGTGGGTTTTTCTTTCCTGCTTATCTCAAAAGAAAACCCATTTTTCTATGCAGGTATTTTCTGGGAAAGACAGTTAGTGAAGTACACAGGAGTACTAACACACCTGACACTGAATGCTGGCTTATTCTTCAGCAGCATTTGGGAAATGCAGTAGAAGATCACGATAGGTAGATGTGTATGCATATAAACAAATCACAGTCTTAAGGATGGGGCAACATGAACAGCCTTTTGAAAAAGCTCCTGGACCACAATGGAAAGCAGATTAATGGGTATTTTCTCATGCAGAAGAAGCTAATGTGTCATTACATTGGAAAGAAACCACACACAAGATGTTGTGAATTAATGATAACATATCATTTAATGAATCAAACAACTGCTCTCTGGGCAAACAAGGACTCAGAGTACACAGGGCCTAACCAGGAGACCAACACAGACAGGTTCATGTAAGCCTACAATAACATCTTTCATCTCTTTAGCCTAGCTGTGAAACAGCACTTTCTGTTTAAGCTCCAGGCCTGAAGAACTCCTCCATCCTGTTAACCCACATATGGAAATCACATCTCAGATGTCTGCATGGACATGCAAGTGACCCCAGCATGCATTCGTAACAGGAAAGAGAGCATCCAAATGCATTGCAAGAAGTTTCCCAGCATTTTACAAATATTTTTAGCTGGGATACTTTAAGGATCCTCTCTATATAAGCTTATGTGTTCAGGTTGAATTTATGTGTGAATGCCTCAGGTTATATGGAGCCAGTAAATGATGTCTGGATTGTGTCACATGCCTCCTGGAGCAGCGCCGGAGCGTCCCACTGCAACACAGGGCTGCAGCTCCAGAGGATGCAGTTTTTGCTCACTTCTTACCAGGCCCAAAGAGCTTTAAAATCCCTCCTTTCACCCCCAAACAAGGGAATGCTGGTATCAACCAAAGGTCTGAAAGGCTCTCAAGCATAAAAGCAGAGCAGAGCACAAAATATCCTGGCCAGGAGGAGAAAAGCACCCTGCTTTTGCAGCAGAAGGGCCATTCTTGAGTCCAGCCAAGGGAGATGGTTGGCTGTAGAGAAAAGAAAAAGGCTCTGACGCAGAAAAGATGTGTGAGGGCATCTGGGCCCACCACAGGACCCTCAGCCACCTGTAGGGGTCACAGCAGTGAGTGCAGGAAGCCAAGGGTTGTGAAAGCCAGGAACATTCTAGATTGATACACATTCTAGCAACACGAAGGAATTCTACTGCACACAGCTGCGAATGGGAACGGGGAGCCCTCAGAATGAGGAACACTGAGCCCCAGCTCCTGGAGAAGCAGCACCCTAAGGTGTGCCTTTACAGTGGGGCCTTTACAGCAGATGCAAGCTGCAGTGCCAGTCTTTGTATGCTATTACGTCTGGGGTCAGGATTTAAGAGCTCTATTACAGCATTGGTATACTGAGTCAATTACAAAGAAAAAAAAAAAAAAGCAACCGAGGATATAGCATGCCATAAAAATGACATTTCTGCCCTTCAGCATGCATGGGTAATTCTGACCCAATCCGGTGGAGTGTCAAACTGTAGCCAAGGGCAAAAGTGTCCCCTTTGTCCTTGCAGCCACACACAGGGCTGGTCCCGAAGCCCTTTTACCCCCAAACCCCTCTACAAGAATGCAGCAAAAATTCCCAGCAGAGAACCTCCATCCCAGCAGCCTACACACCTATGAAGGTTGATGCTGCAACCGTAAATGTTATCTTCAAGCGAAGTAATGAATTGAATTACTCTGTATTCTTTACAAGCACAAGTGTCAACAGCGTTCAGAAGAGCCTTCAAAAGGAATGCAGTCTTTTCATTTTAAAAGCTCAACTCCCACATTGGTAGCTGGCACTCAGCAGTCTAAAATCACTTATTTGAGCAAAGTCTCTAATAGCTACGTTCGCTGTTTGCTCAGCAATAGTATTTATTATAAAATAAATTACAGCTCTCACCCCTTTTATGCAGTCACAGAAACAACTGTCATTGATTTATTGTTTACCGAGCACCGTGTTGAACTCAAACCTGTGAGGCATGAGGAAATCCCACTCTGGCTTGCTGAATTGGGCCCACACAGGTCAGTTTGGATGTATTCACCATCCACTGGATTTGCTCACTTTCAAACCTTCCGATATTGGTGGACTTTTTTGACAGCAAAAACACCATGAATCAGCGCTGATGGCGCCTTGTCCTCACTGCAAACCTGATGGGAAACTTGCAGGCAATGATGGCCAGGTTTAACAAACCTGATAGTGCATTTCTGACCAAAGCCGTTCCAAGAGAACTAAACTCACTTGGAAGAGTCACAGACTGGATGGTTTTACTTTTAACCTTCTTAACTCCTGAAGGAAAGGTTGAGTTGGTCTCTTGTAAGGGCCTACACTCTCCCCACCACCCCAAGAGCTGTAGGCAGGAACAACAGAAAGCAAAGTTCCTTTTTTGTGTGAATACAGAGTGAGGGTCATTAGGAGCAAGAGAACCTATTAGTGGAATAAACCAGCATTTATGGTCTTTTAGAGCAGATTCCCACATTACAATGGTCAGGGTTAATGCCAGCTTTATCCAGGGTTTGTCAGGGTTGATACTTTCTTACCATTGAAACAGATAACGAAAAAGAGAGGGGGCAAAAGCTGCTTTCAGGAATGCACAGTCTCTGTCCTGAGTTTTCTCATTCCAATGTAGCATCATTATTAATTTGATCTAATTCTTTGTAGCCTCTCTGTTACAGCAAAAACAATCACATGTGTTCAGTCTGTTATAGTTCTATTCTATGTTTTGGCACTTTCAGCCTAAAGAATTTAGCAAATCATATTTCCAGATCAAGCATTTGGAGCTACGGAACAAAAAGAAGGAAAAAAAAGAGAATCCCGACTATTGAAATGGCAGAACCACAAACTGTAATACCTACTATTATTTCCTCTTTTGCAGCTGTGTTTCAAGTGAAAAGCAAAACGCATTAAAGGCTATGGATGTCACAAGGTGTAAACTTTTACCATTTACAAAAGTGCCCTCAAAACTAACACGTCATCTAAAAAACCCCAAAAAACAAAGGCACCCAACCCCCCCCCCCAAGGAAAAAACACAACTTAAGGAGTTCAAAAAACAACAGCACTCAATTCTTATGAGAAGTGAAAAACACAGAAAGGTTCAATTTTCTTTCTAAACTCAAGCTAGCTGATTAGGTTTGAACAGCATAACAAGCAAGCAAATTCAAGTGCTGGTAAAATGGATGATGCAACTCAGTTTCTTCCTCTAAATAGATCAGATGAACACCGTGAAGCTGTTCACTTGCAAGCAAGAAGAATGCACACTTGATGATTAAAATCCAGTCGAACCTTCATTTAGATACCAGCTTAAAGAGGCAGAAACCATTCCTTTTTTATTAACACGACGGTCCGATGATGACAGCATTCACTCATGGCACAATTCCTACACTGGAACACTCACTTTTGTTTCTGCTCTGAGCAAAAGCAGCCAACATTTCCTACCCAAACTCCAGATTCTTTCTGAACTCTGCTGGTAGGTTCCCCCATTTAACTCCTGCTCTCTGGTGCCCACTAATGGAGCACACTGTCCTTCATTTCCAGGACCAACGTACAGGGAACACAGCACACCTAATGCCTTACAGCATCTCAGACAGGAGCTAATACAAAACCACTGCCAGCTCTACGCACCTCACACGGTACGAATATTGCTGCGCACACAATTCAGGCTTTTTTTGTACTCGTCACGATTCCAACGCAATAAACACCCACGTGAAATAAATCCACATTTACTGCTGACAGCACCTCCAAAAGCTGAAGACACAAAGGCTGCGCAAATGAAGGAGAAATGTTTATTTCAGCCAGCTGTGCAGCACGTCCAAAGGCAAGAACTCGCTCACTTTTTAGCACCGAGTTCTCAAATCCACTTTTCAAATTGCAAGAGCTGTAGGTTAATATTTTCTTTCACAGCAACCCTCTGAGGATCTTCAGATCAGATAATCCTTTTTCCTATGTCATATAAATCCGGGCCTCTCGTAAAAGAATTTCCCTGTTCAGGGATTCATAAATCCAGCAACTATAGTAATGAATTGGGCGTTTCCTTTCCTAGGAACTCAATTGAAGAAAAAAATCCTCTCTCTGCTTAGCAGTGAAACACTGAAGGCTTTAAATTAAGAGATCAAAGAAATGGTGCTTTCAGGTGCTCTGGTGATCACACAGAACGTCACCAGCATTCACCTGGGGAGCAGTTAACTGACGGTGGACACTGTCCAGGCTCCTCTAGGCTGACATCCCACACTGAATCCAATTCTTCCCCCAGGAAAAGGCAGAGAAACCTAAACCCAACTTTCCATGTTTTTAGGTTTTCTTTTGGAAATGAAGTCCTGTTTTCCCTCATTGGGAGCCTTGCAGCAATGTGGTGCTCTGTGTGCAGATTTGAGCTGAGAAATAAGCAAAATCTCATGCAAACACTTCTCATTAAACACACCATGATAGTGCTGTGAGCTGCCTCTGCATCAGCTGCAGGTAAAACCAGCAAGTGAATGATGTCGGAGGTGCTCGAAAGATGCCAAGTGATCATCAAATGTGGACAGAGATCAAAGAAAAGTTGATACAAAAGTCTCTACAGCTCAAGATACCGTACAATATTTGGGCAATGCAAAACAACACTGATTGCCAGAAGGAAATAAAATAAGCCCCTGTTGAATAAAACCTCTTTGAGTCTGCAGATATATTGTTTTCTAAGAAAACGTGCACGACACTTTGTTATAATAAAATAAGAGGGCAACACTTTTGGGGCAGCCAAAAGTCAATAGAAGTCAGCATCAGTGCAGTGCTACAAATAGGGAGCAGGGCTTCTAAAGATCAGCAGTGTTTTATCAATCATTTCCATGGAGAGAAACTGGTATGAATGACATTACCTAATAAAATACAAAGAGGAAAAAAAAAAAGCAGTTAAACTGAACAGGAAAATGTCAGCTCATGGAATCCCAGGGCTCTGAGTGCCGTAGTTTCATAGCACACATGACCTCAGCACACTCTCCACACCAAAGAAGAATGCTTAACGTCAGCAGCTGGAATGAAGGAGGGTGAAGGCGCGCTGGCTGCATTAAGGACTAGCCCAACCTATAAATAGATGGTGCACTTTTTAATTCAATGACAATATTTTCTTATGTATTTATAAATGTTGTATCACAGCCAATACGAATGCTGAGCTCCCCCAGCAGCTCATTCCTCCATTTAAACACCCTCCTTCAAGGATCATTTTGGTTTTCTCTAGACAGCAACAGGTCCTCCTTGTGTCGTGCACCCAGCCATCGCACCTCCCCTTACAGAAAGGGACACCAGGAAAAGAAATGCCATCTATCTTATTTTTTCCTCCCTCCTGGTCCCATGCTCTATTTCATAAAGTATTTTTGCTCTACCCCACACAGCCTTATGAGTAATGGTAAAGGCAGTAATCAGGAGTGTCCCGATTGGGATTACTGTGGGTTCCCTCCCACCACATTGCTGGTAACCATCCTTTGGCTCATAGAGGAGTTCAAAGAGGGCAGCTGAAGCACGGGATTATGCCTGCACCTGAAACCTGCACAAACAAATGACCTCGCTCAGTCTCATCTAAAAATCAGTTTCCAGCTTCTGCGGGAGTGGATGAGAAGCCTCAGACCCCACGTGGGAGGTGAGGGCTCAGCCTCTTGCAGGTTCTAATGCCAGTAGGCAAGGAGAGGCAGCTCAGCAATGCAGCTCTGGTGCAAACATTTGGACCTGCCTTCAGATGCTATGGAGAAAATGAGACCTTTTGGATGTTTAAGTCTGGATGTATTTACACCTGAATACCGCCTGCATTAGTACCTAGAGGTACATATACTGAGACTGACATGCTGCGCCAGAATCAGTACAAATCCATCAGATTTACAGGATAAAGTCCTCAAGGTGAGGAACACAATCTCCAGGTTCGGAACGTGAAGCACATTCACGCTCAGGGGTGCTGATTTAGATTAACCAACATTCCTACCTGCCCTCCCCACCAATGCCAATCTGCACTGCGCTGTGCCCTGGGCAGCAGGAGTCACTGCCTGATGCAATACTACAGCTCTAAAGATTTTCTAACAATACAAGATGACACAGATATGACAAACTCTGTATTTCCTTGTGCCTCCTCTCACAAATTGAAAAAGCCTGCTGCAATTCCCCCCTCCTGACTCCAGTTGATTCAATAACGCATCAGAATTTAAACGCAGGCATCCTTCCCTCCGCTTCACTCACACACAAAGCATATCAAAAGCATGGAATTACTCCTGACTTGGCCTTGAGCAGCCAACACGATGTCAATTTTACATGTTTTATAAAGCAACAGCATGTAGAAAGCAACTCAAATGCAGGTCATAGCAAGCATGTGACCCACAGAGCAATCAAAGACTGCCTGAAACTGTCATTCAAGGTTCAATCATCTTCTTGCAGGAAAAATGAAACATCTGTGGCCCAGAGAATTAAGTTATGTATTGCATAATTCATCTGGTGTCTGCCAGAGCAGCCATTTTAATGCTCTAGTGATAAACATGTTTGATTACTTTTGTTTTGTTTCCTGTTGCCTCCATGGTATTTCATTTATCTACGCACGCTACAACGCAAAATGGAGATAACAAATATACAAAGCAGAGTTACAGTCGGCTGATAAGATGTGGGAAATCAGCAGTCTTATTAATCACATGAAGATGGCATCATTATTAAACTTTATGGTCCTTGTATTGCTCCTCATTTCGGTTCTTTTGGGCGCACTCTGCAGTTTGATTTGATAAGAAAATCATTATTTCTCAAAGATTCAAACATGAGCTGCTTAGGTCCTTCTATGATAAATCTGCTCTCCTCACGAACAAAGCCAGTTCCTCACTGTTCTCCTTTTCCATCCCCTCACTTCTCTTTGGTCCCAATGGAAGCAGAAGGAAAACACATCTATAGGATTCCTACAGTGAGCAAAATCCTCAATAGAAAGCAACAAGTCAGTACTACTGCAAAATGAGATTCAGTCGGCCAAGAGTTTGACCTGACACCCTGAAATCCTGCATGCTGCTCCTGGTGATGCCCTACACAGAGCTGAGTCAGCTGCTAAAATAGCACATTCTCATTCGTAAGCCTAAATACAAATAAAGCACTGTTTCCTATTGATTGTTCCTATCATGTTGTTTGGACAGTATCTATTGTGATAGTATCAGCTGTCCCATCTGTGCTTTGTAGCTGCCCCCCAGTGCTACATCCTCCTACCACATTTCTAGGTCACTCCCTTGTCTCCTAAATGCCATCTCCTCCCTTCCCTGCTCACAAATGGCAGTATGGACTATGGATGCTTTCCAGCAACACGGAGATAGCTGCTCAACCAGCAAGTGCAGCTGCTGCTCTCCAAGTGCAGCCCTCCATCCACATGGCTGATCTGTCTGTCTTTCCTATCTGCTCCCAATTCCTACCAGAGACACCAGAGCTCCCCATCCTGGGGATCTTTAATGCTGTTAATTTCCACTGAAGTCAATCACAAGTTAATGGAGGATGTTAGCTGACCAACTGCACGCTGAGCACACAGCAGGTTGGCAGTAAAGCAGACCACAAGACCATAGAAGCTCTGTTTCCTTGGGAAGCAGGGCTGAAAGCAGTGCTAGTGCTGGCTGTTCTGCTCTGCTCCCTCTGCACCATGGCAGAAATTTCCAGTTTTGCTTCTGCTTGGAAAAGAAAAAGTGTAGCAAATACAAAATGAAAACTTCTTTAAAGAGCAGCAACCAATTACCTACGTTGCTCCACAGCTTGCATAAGCTGTTTCATAATTGTTTCTTCAAATACCTACCAGTGATAATAACGGACACTGCGTGATCTTTGGAAATGAAGCACCTGCAACATCTACTCATTTTTACTGGTGGAGTTAAAACAGACCACGTATCCAAAATTAGATACCTTAATTGGAGGCACCCGAGGTATCGTTCCTTTTTAAGGGAATGATGTATTTTAAACCCTGAAGAATCCGCAGGAAGAATAGTCTGCGCTTTGATTAAAGATCCACTAAATATACACACAAATATTTCAGCTTATTAATGTCACTGCAGTTACAGTATGTGAAATGAGCACATATACCCGGGCAAGGCCATGGGCTTTTTGCTGTTGATGGGTTTTTTGCTTTTCTGGGGGGAGTCAGAACCATCATGTACATCTGAAAAGCGACTCGGTTTTGAATAGTTAAGAATCACTAAGTGGACAATCTTCTCTCATTCTCTGTGAATGCTAATATCACACATTTCTGTATGTTTGTTTGCTTCCAAACAAAAACAGCCTCAAAAGTTGGACTCCATTCATTGTTTTTACTATAGCAACGTACCAGATTCACCTTCAGGAGCTTCTTTCAGACTCAGTATCTCCTGCCCTTAACTGCAAGAAGAGCTGGGGCGCTCAGTAACTCAGAAAAGAGAGGCACCTATTAACTTCTCCCCCTATTTATTTTGTGTATCTTTACCCATCACTGAAAGAATCTATAAAAAGCTTTTCTTTAACTCAGTCTATATTCAGTGAAACAGATTTAAATCAGTTTGAAAATAAAGCAGTACAGCGAGGCAGTTTTATGTACGTGTGTCACTCCACAGGCATATATCAAGGGAAAATTACTGTTTACCACTGCAGCAATGACAGAACATCAGCTCCCACCTTATGGAGAACAGTAATTTTCCAGTGGCCTGAACAAGTATTAGGGTAAATATAACGGACAAAAGAAGAGAAAGGCACACCTGTCTCAATCAGTTCTCTCTATTCCATTACATCTGACTCTGATCATTGGCGCTGTGAAGACTACAACAGCATCCTATGGCCTTTCGAAGGATCTGCTGGCATGTAACAAGATGAAACACATCCAGCCAGGCTTCACATGCTCCTTCTGTATCCCTTCAAGCATTTCCTAACAGGTGCCCAAATCCTGCTTCCCTACCTGGTCAACTGCTCCCATAGCATCTGGATATTGCTTTATCAATAAGCACAACAAGAAAAAAAAAATCATTTACTTCTAGCATCTGTATGAAAATACACCTTTTTTTTTCCTTTTTCATTTAGTCGTTTTAAGGATGTGCTCTTTGTGCACAAGAAAGGCTAAATGTTGACTCTGCAGCAACACAGCATTCAAGTGGGAGATGTATTTGAATGCTTCAGTGCTCTTGGCTGTAGAAGTGAATATAGGTGATGTGCCTATTCTCTGCAAGCTACTGAAACAAGGATTTCCTTCTGGCTATTGAAGAAAACTGCATTACATGGTCTCTGATAAAGGCAACTGATGTCCTTCTGCCCAATAAATGGGCTGAAAATAGCATAAGCCACGATGGGGGATGTGTTACACTGTACATCTCGAGCAGGCTTTACCTTTCCCATGAGCTATGCTGAAGATTAACAACCAGGATGATTGCTATCTTTACAGCAAGGTATCCAATTACAAATAGAGTTTTCTCTCTTCCCAATTTGTTCTAGTTTTGTTCTGAAGGGAAGCACTACTTATGTCAAACCGCAGCCATGCCACCATTCTGCAGGTTCAGCTTATTGCTATCAGTAGCACGGATCTCACTGAACTGAGTGACAAAGCTGCAAAACAAAAAAGCAACCAACCAACCAGAAAAGCCAACACAAAAATCCAGGTGAGGGAAAGGAAACACGCTGAGAAAACAAACAGGAGCAAAGTCAGCACAACAAGCACAGCTCTTTAGCACTTAAAGGAGACCCATCACCTGAGACACAGAACAACCTCCCAGTCTTTAGTGCTGCCTGCCTTGCTTCCCCTGCCCTGCTCTCACCCCAGTGGGGCATCCTGAGAATCAGCCTCAGCCTCCACTTCCCCAGGAGCTGCTGACAGGTTGGCTGGCCCCAATTAGCTGCTATGTGGGAATGAAGCAACGCAGCTTCACGCCAGTCGCTGGGGCCAGCAGAGCAGCTGGCACATATTATCTTTATATCTTTGCTGAATACATAGAAGCTGTTCTGTCCTCTTCGAACTTAAGCCTTCAGTTGTGTCGTATGGTAAGAGGTGCTCGCTGATATGATTGACAGAGAGCACGTCTACACAGAATCAAAACAAGGGTTATATCAAACAAAGAAATTACTTAAAATAACTGTTGGTAAAAACCAGCAGCACCAGGTACTACTGCAGGCCCTTGGAGGACGACAGCGCAGTATTTTCTAATTTAACCTCTTTCAATTTTATTTGCAGAAGCACTTTTCCTGTTCTCTGTTTCCCTTTCAACAGTTGTTAGCCTTTAAAAAACCTGCAGAAGTGAAATAGCTCCGGGCCTGACAAGTATTGTAGGCTGTGGTACAGAACTGTTTGATTATTCTGTTTCAGCCTTTTATGTAACAGGTTCACTATATCCACAGAAGTGACGTTTGAACTGGAAACAGTTTTCTGTTCCTCAACCACTCTGCTATATCCAGGCAAACCTCTCCATCCTTCCAAACTGCGTGAACAGCTGCAGCAGGGAAAGGAGGCAAGTTAATGCAGATCTCCCTTTTGGATTTGCTTATGTTTTAATGCAGCTCCAACTCTGTTAGCCGATGCGTCTTGGAGTCACGAGACCAGTGTATGATTCATTGACAACACTCAGATCGTCACCGGGCTGGTCCATAAGCTGCCTAGCTGGTCCCATGGGCTGGATATGAACTGGGATGCACCCACACACCAGGGTGCATGCCTGATGGATGCTATGGGGACGCAGAGGCTGCAAAGATGCAGCCTGTCTGTCTCAGTCTGCTGAGACCAATCGGGTGCTTCCCTGTTGCATGTGCACATATGAGGGCACAGCTCAACAGCTGGGTAATTTCCCCTTCTTTTTAACACTGGACATTTTGTACAAGCTCCTGTGCTGTATGTGTAAGAGTTTTAAACTTTCCAAACAAAGTCTATCTAGTCTTCCTCTGTTTTCCCAAGGCTCAGCTCCTTTTATGGCATTGAGCAGTAAATCAGCAATTCAGGGAACCTTACTGTGCTCCTGAAGTGTTTGTTAAACAAACAGAGAGGATAGGGCCAGACTCGCTGGCAACTTCAGGCAGAAGAGATGAGCAAACAGGAACTAACTACAAAAAATGCAGGGGAAAGAGAGATTATTTACTAAAGTTTAGTTAGTATGGATATCAGACAATAGATTACCAAAGAAACAGTCATAAAGATGCAAGAGAAAGGGCAAGGCTTACTTACTACACACACACACTCATCAAACAGAGGCTGCTGCACAGTGACCTGGGTGAGCACTGCAAGCACCTGGCACGGCTCTGTGCTAACATTGTGCCACAGCATTGCTGCCAATGCAGTGACAAAAATCAATCCAGCAGGCAGCAGTCATGGGTATCACAGCTCAAATATGGCTTTGATCAATAACAGAAAATTAAGTCCTACTCCTTTGCCAAGAAAATAGATTATTTAATCAGAGTGCAGGCGGATAGAGGTGTTACATAACCCAACACAGCTCACTATGCTATATTTAGTGGTCACTGCCTTTCAGAGAGGGTGAAAGTACACCCATTACTGGTTACAAGCCCCTTGCTGCAATGGGCTTATGCTCTGTTAAGCTGGTCCAATGCACTCAAGGTGAAGGAATCATGTATCTGAAACTACACCAATAACTGTGACAGGCTGATGAATTGGGAAAAGAAAGTCCCTGCTGTTGTATGGAATTATCCATCAGGGTCAGAGGATCACGAGAGGTTCTGAAAGAAGCCCAACTAAAACTCATACGCCGGAGGATCTATAATACTGCTTCCAGCCTTCTCAATCTTCTGATTACTTTGAGTTTTCCATCGAAGGATGAAATGTTAGCATAGCACGTTTGCACTTAATGACTGGTTGCTTTTCACAGTAATTTTTGTGACCTCTTAGCAATAAGCAGAGGAATTCCAGGAATTTGCACAGCGCACTGAAAATCACTGATGGAGATGTTTAGCACAGAGCTCACTCAGTAGCACCTCAGCTGAGGGCCTCGCACCACTCCCCAAACCCACGGGGTCGTAAGTGAAAGCTTAAAGAAATGCTGGTCTGTGGGCAGCCCACAAGATGTGAACAAAGGGATCATCAGTGCCATCGTCCATCTGTCTGTCCCTCCACTCCTCCCATCAACCAATGTACGCTGGAAAATGGAGCGCACTGAGTTCTGAAATCAAGCACTTCTGGCTTTCATGATTTCAGATAATGAATTCTCCATGGCCATACCTTTAAGGTACGTTTTGCTTTGGGGTGTTCATATAAGACATCCAAGAGAGCAAAACGCTTCATGCAGACTAGAAGTTCTTAGTGGTCGCAGTATTTTGGAAAGATAAGAAAACAAGCATGATAAACAGAAATCAAACAGCACGACTGCAGCATAACAGATACCTTAGAGATCCCTCAAATGTTTAGGAAAGCTGGAGAGAAAAGAAAGCACTATGCCCATTAAAAATAATAACAATAAAAGATAATTATAGCTGGCTCCAAATGTTAACAATTTAATAGTTACAGGATCTAAGTACTGTAAATGACTAATGCACGCAGCAAATGTATTCGTAACAGTGTGCAAAACAAAGCCCTTAAATGTAGATAGCTGGAAAAAAAGGATTAACTGTTTTATAACAGAAACTCTGAAGCACACAACATTGAGAGTGTCTGTTGTATTGTCTTCCTTTTGTGACTGGCAACAAGACTTGCCGAGGTGATGGAAAGACCAATAATGTGCGATCTGGGAACTCCACAGACCTGCATGACCAGAGGAAAACCACATCTAGCAGCCACCAGTTGGTGGCTGAAGTTACCCTACGGAGTATTACTGCAGTGCCAAGGAGTGCAGAACAGCTGCAGGACAGCCCAGCATCCCCCCATCTGCACAAGAGCACTGAAGCCTTTCGTTCTCCAAACATGCCCAAATGGAGACCATCACTTATAGACCTAAACAAACAGCAACGCAGGTCACTCCTTCCTGCCCCTGGTTAGGAACTTCCCAGTGCTGCTGGCTAACGAGCAACGTCCCTCAGGCACACTGGCTGGAGCTCCGGACGTGGATTTATCAAGCAGGGAATTAGCAGAAGCCAGATAGCAGGAGCTGTCTGGCCCTCATTTCCTTCGTGGATGGTCTGCTACTGAGCTACAGGCAGCAGCTCTGCTAGCTGAAACTCACTGGATATTTCCTATTATCAAAGAAAGAAATTCTGTTGAGTAATGCTTTCATTCAATTTGCTCACAATGTTCTCTGTCGATGAATATATCTGATTTCATGTAAATGTGATTAAATAAATCAGACAATGTCAGGCTGCGTCAGTCTCAAGAGGTTCCAGTTCAAGATGTGAAACACTTGTCCCACTAAGCAGAACCTGAGCCAAATCTTGTGTGTTATGAATTTTTATGACCTGTTGATCACAAAAATACCCTGCTCACCTCCTCACTGACACGAGTGTGCCACCAGAGCCACACAATTTGCACGTGGATTCCAAGGACCGGAGGGAAAGGAAATGAAAAGAAAAACAGAAGATGGAAACATTCCTGTAAAGTAATTTGACTTGGAGCTCAGGGCTTTTAGCACACAGAAGGATCAGGTAACAGGGAAACGAGGGCTGCGGCTGACACCGCCTGATAACAGGAATCGAAAAGAACAACGCTGAAATCCAGGCTGCTCATAATCAGTTGTCTACGCATGATGTTACAGGTCTAATCTGAAGTAGCCCGAGTGTTAAATCTTCATCTGCTGTGCAGAAGTTCACATTACACCATCCTCTTTGAGAAGGAAAGGAACATCAGCCAAAGAACACAGCGATCCCACGCCATGTACTCTTTGTAGAATAAAAAAGTCTTTTGGAAAAGCTATCAGTTGAACAGCAGCGTGATTAAGAAAAGGAACTGTGTCTGGCAATGTGACCTTTCTCTGCTGCTTGCCACCAACCTGCCTCAGTCTGGACCCAACACAGTGACAGGGTTATCATCCCCAGCCCACAGAGCTGCCTCCTGGTTCCCAGGTACCAGGGAGTGACACGCAAAGGACATGACCTTTTTTTTTCCCTGGTGGTGTATCTCAAATTAATTCCAGCTATAACAACAACAACAACAAGCAACCCTCCTTCTACGACAGTCACTTCACATTAGGTGCATCTCCTGATGGAGGCCAGGCTTTTATCTCTTTATCACAAGCCCCCAGCTTTGCGCTCCCACCTCCAGCAGCTCTGGCTGCTGTCCTACAGGGATGGAGGATCCCCAGTGTGCACAGTTCTGGGATGGAACTCACCCAGAGCTGCAGCCCCTGCATGGAGCTCTGCCTGCACAAGAACTGTTGCCACCAAGGTTAGCAATTAACTCATGCATCAGGGCTCATCCTCACCCCTTTGTTACACGGTTTGCAATGAAATGGCAGACACGGCACAAGCTAAAAGCTAACACAGAAAAACTTGGTATCTTCAGCAAGTTGGGGACAACAGTAAACAACTGAGCTGTAAGCAGAGCATTATTTTCTCTGATACCATAAACAGAAGCCACTGTTTAATTAAAACTAAGCTGCTTAAGCCATTAAACTGGCAAATGGCTACAGCCAATGCCTTGTCAGTTGTTAGCATTCACATAGCAGGAGCTGTTTGTTGTCACACTCAGATGGCAAGTTGCAATGCTAATGCACATTTCCCTACTGGCTCCACAAATCTGAAACAACCCGGGACCGTGAAGTTATTAAAAGTGCTGCTGTATATTACTGTGGAATACTTTCTTACTGTGATCTTCAAAGACACAAACACTACGCACTCAGCTGCAATTTAAGTATTTCAATCTCTGTCCTAAAAATATAAGCCATTCTAGTGATTTACGTGCATTTTTAAAAGTACAACTTGCATTAATTCAGGCTTTGAGCCCCCAGCTGAAGCCAACATTTTCACTTCCCCAGTGTAAGAATTCCAGACACAGCTTCTGTATCCCCTGATTCAGATCCTGCATATCTCAGCTTCAGAACCTTTAATTATAAAGGAATAACTTACAGCAGGCCATTTTCTAAAGATCGCATGCCTTTAAAAAAATAGTCACAGATTTATCTTGGGTCAGTACCAGGAGAAGATCATCCAGGAAAACTTCAAAGCCATAGAAAGTGAGCAGCTGAAAGCTGGGAGGCTCTTGAAGCCCCTCTGCCTACTGCTTGAATTGAGGTCAGGAGCATGAGCTATGGGGAGCAGCAACACTGGGATGTGGGACAGGAGACTCTGCCTCTCGTCCTCTAAAGCCTTCATTCCCTTCCCCCAAATAGGAAGGAACTTTGAGAGCAGTTAAAGGCACTGAATCGGTTCATCTTTTTACCTCCTCTGAGTCACGCTCCTCAACCTTACCACTATGCATACTAGAAACGTTGCCACTTTGACTCCGTAAAGCCAACAGACTCCCACAATAAAGCACCACACCAGGTAAAAGAATAAGAAATGCTGTTATGCTTAAAGTCACCCACTGAAGTGAGCTAAAATGCCCCCACGATGGGGCAGCCAGGGGCACTGCAGCATTACAACAGATGTCACATGCATCTTCTTCGTCTGGTGTGGTCTTTAGGAAAGAGCATTTCCATTCATCACAGAATGACCTAATGGATGGATGGCACTGTTCAAATGAATGGTCAGCGAGTGCATTTACTTTCTTCTATTTATGTACATTTATTTTTACAGGCTACGATGCAAGCAGCAGAACAGCACTTCCACATTTCTATCCAAGGACTGAAAGACCATCTTGAATAAAGCTTGGCCTTACCCCACGTGCCCTTTTTACACATGGCAAAACTGAGTCATCGGACTCGTTTTAGGTAGCACGCTTGATGCAACAAAAACACGAGGTAGGAGCTAATTACCAGTACAGTCATGAAAACAGCACAGTCCTTTCCCAACTCTTGAACCATCTATCAAAACACAAGGCTGTTTTACAGAAGCACAGTTAGTAGATGCCTCCATCTACTGAATGAAACCATGGCTCTTCTCTGCATTTAGCAACAAGCTTTGAAAACCTTAATCTCATGAGTCAGTAATAACAGTGGGGGAAGTAAAGACAATTTTAGGCCTGTAATCAATAAGACAAGCTGCTTAAAAGACCTCGTCTGAAATAAACGTGTACATGTCTCACCAGAGCAGAGATGCTGATTTATGATTAAAAAGTGTAAATGTACTTTTGTGGTATCAGTTGAGAGCAACTCGCATGTTTCATTCGCAAGGGCTTAAGGCAAATGGCTCAACATCACCAGAGCACAGACTCTTTCCTAAGCCCTTCTCCCAAATGCCATTAACACCTCTGCGTGTTCTGTGTCCCATCCAATTCTCTCTGGCTTACATCAGTTCTATCACAATTTAAATACATCAAACTTCTTTTCCATTATCAAAGTTAAACCAACAAATGCAGCATTCTTCTCTCAACAGAATCCTGCCAAGGTCCCCAAAAGGCCAGGCCCGGCTGTGACATGATCTGCTGCCAAAAGAGCAGTCTACAAACACCCCAAAGACTGTGCAAACAGACTTTAAAGGATTTGGAGAGGAATATTCCCCCAGATAATACAGCAGGACGGGTATTGTTTAATAAGTAAAGGAATGATTTAGAAAAGCTGACGAGCAGCGGGTGCAGTAGCATGAATAGTATGGGGGAATTATTCAGGTTTACCAGGACTGCGAGAAAATGATCTGGAAGAACATTCCCACAGTAAATTAATCTACAGCTACGCATTATAAAGCTATTTCAGTTCCTGCCCCTTTTTGGGCACCCAGCATACCAGCACAGGTCTTTATCAGAGATCAGACACCAGGCAGCACGGTGCCCATATACCCAATGCAGAATGACTGCATTAGTGTTGAGCCGAGGGAAAGTAAACAGCCTTAGAAATTCTTTTTGTTAGAGGAAGAGGGAAAAAGCTAACAATGTGTATCGCAGATAATTTCTGGAGTCAAATTCCAACTTATTCTGTTACTTTTCCAGTGCAGAAGTATCTGGAATCTTTCTACCCACGGCTGTATTAATCTACAGGGAAATTAACTGCTACAACAGTCGGAAATGTAGGGGTTAATTCTGACTGCTGTTGAATGCCCCAAGTCTGTGCTCTGTTCATCAGAGCATTAAATCTGAAAGCTCAAGAGAGTAGTGCAGCCGTGCTGCAAGGGCTATGTTATAAAGTTCTGCATTAAAAATTCATATCGGAGGCTTGCCACAGTACTCTGCTCTGGCTGAAAGGAGAGCTGCCGGGGAAATATTAGACACCCCACTGTCTTTCTGGCAATTGGAGACATTCCTCAACAAACAGCACCTCAGGAAGGGAATGAAAGGGCAAACAAACCGTGAAACAAATCAATGAGTTCAATTATCTCTCTCTCTCTCAGAAAGGAAACTTTTCATTTTTAAGGCTGTTTCATGAAATCTTTTAATGACGGCCCTGAACGAGGATGCTGGGCATTCTGGCTGCAAAGCCAGCTGCTTGGCAGTGCTTTTTGGTTTGTTTTACATGAGAGGCAGGTTCCCAGCCACCGAGGGTGAAGCACAGCACAGGGCAGAGCCATCCCCCCCCCCACAGAACTGCTCTACTCACCCTTTGCATCGCTGTGACCACGTGGGGTAGCAGGGCTGGAGAAACTGCTGCCACTTTCCCTGAAGTGTCTCCAGCAAAGAGTGAGTTTAGATTTATTAAGGTGGTGAGTGACTCCATGGTTAACTGATGTGCTCCTCACTGCTGGTTAAGGCTGTATGCATTTCACAGCAATTTATGGCAACCCAGCTGGTAGGATGACATGGTTGGCAATGACAGTGATTGGTGTTACATTTTAATGAAAGGCAGATGTGCCCCTCAGGTTACCTGATGTAGCCACTGTATTCAGGCAGGTTAATAATACAGGCACAGTAAGTGGAGAAAGATGCAGGAAATGAAACATCAGTAAATAGTTTCTTGAGGAACTGTGGAAAAAAAGCTGCCCATTTTACAGTCTCTCCCTGCACCAAACACAACAGAAAGATTCACTCTTCCCAGTGCTGAATGCTGAATTGAAGGTGAGCAAGATGGACATATGCTGCCCTGGTGCTACCTAGATAGGTGTATGTGAGCATCATTCACTTCGAGTACCTGAGCACAATAAGACCATGACAGGTGGGCTGATGGAATTAACCAAGTTCTAAGAAACTTTTCAAGGCTTTATTTTAGTTTTAATCCTTTGTTAGAATGCTTTACTTTTGTGTAAAACAAATAGATGCTGCTTTGTACTTGAGGCTGCAGCTTGTGTATCACTGCAAGGACATTATCACACACACCTGGAGGGGAACAGTTACAGGTGTCCAACTAAATTAGGCCCACTCTCATTAGCACAGTTGGAAACCCAACTGACTTCAACCTGGTTCGGGGTGATTCACCCCATGAGTTCACTGAGGAGGATGGCAGTTTGTCATCTAACATGTGCAGTCCAGAGAGAATCAAAGACAAACCAAACCAAGTCCAGAGTAGCTTATAAACCCCCACAAATGCATAGAAGTCTTTTGAGGTTGGGGAATAATCCCTCATTCCGTTTAAAGTTCATTAGTTAGAGGGAAAGAACGAAGACAGGTTGTAAAGGCAGCGATCACAAGCACCCACAGATCTCCTAGTACAAGCCACTGAAAGACTGCTACAAAGGATGAGCAACCCTAAGGCAGCATTTCAGTCAAATATGCTTTTTGTTCAAAATTTGTTGCTAACAAGCATTTAAAACTCCCGAGATTCAATCAGTGAGCGTTCAGGCAGCATCGAGAAGTTGTATCTGAGTGGAAAAAGGGAAGGAGCAGGCCTTCCTTCTAGCTGCTGCTTCCTTAGTGTTGGTTCCTGCTGTAGCACCGATTGCCCTTCGCTGCCTGACCAAACTCTGTGTGACTCCATTTCCCAACATCTAAAAGAATGGGAGGAGAGGCTGCCAGAGCCAGAAAGTGGTTAATTAGCCTCTGCTATGATCTGCCCCTGCAGAAACACACTAGATAAATGGTAAGGGTTAGTAATATCAGGCTTACAGGATTGTAAATGCATTTGTTTATTTAATGCTTTACATGAATGCTAATGAAGTTATTAACAGGCCTGCATGTTGCCTATTGTTTTTCCTGGTTTCAGAGCCTGCACCACACTGCCTTATCCCTCCTGCTCTATGAGCTGCCCAACATCTCTCTCTTCCAAATCCCTGAATTAGTGCTCAGTTTTGGCTGCCAGCTCCTCATGTCTGGGATTATCACTTCCTTACGCAGAGACAGAATTTTTTAAATCACATTCATTAAAACATAACTTTAAAAACCTTCAGATAATGAGATCCATTTTCAGCATAGCAGACCTTTTCTGGGGCTTACCAACCTGCAACCTCACGTGGTGTTCTTGTCTTTTAACTGAGATCAGAAGATACATAAGTGGGACAATATTTCTTAGGTTGTATTAAGTGATATCTCCAAGATGGGGCTGAACCAGACAGGACAAGCATCTCTGCTGTCCAACACTGATCCTTCTCCCCCGGCTGTGCTTCAGCCACAGGCACCGAGGATAAGGGTTAAAACTGAAATAAAAGATTTACGTCAGGTGGGCAGAAGAAATCCTTGCCAGGAACTTTAAAGCTCCATCAATGGTGGCAGAGATGGCAGCTGCAGGACTCCCCCTGAGCTATGTGAGCACCTGAACATTCCCAGCATAGAGTCACAGAGTCACAAAGGCTGGAAAAGTTGTTGAAGATCACTCAGTCCAACTGTCCACCTACCACCAATACTTCCCCACCAAAACATGTTCCTTAGTACCACATCTAAACGTTTCTTGGATAGAAAATCAACAGTACCAGTGAAAACTGATTGAAAATACACTTTTAAAGCAACTGTTGATAGGATAATGCCCTTGTTTGTGTAGTATGGTGGCTAACAGCTGCAGTGTCACAGTAACTTTTTAAGGTAGGAGAGGGATAAGGCACATTTATGTGCACATTTAATGAGATGCCGAAAAACCTGTCTAATGAGGAAACAGCATATGGGTACTTTAATGAAGGTTGTGCCAGACACAGTTGCTGACGGTAACTACGAACATGTTCCTGTTCTTGGAATTCAAACGAAGAAAAAGAAAATGAAGGAGAGCCATGGAAGCTGCTCATGTGGAACAAGGCAGGACACAGGGGAGCAGATCAGCAGCTCCCAGGGCACACATGGCTTCCCAAAGGGAAAGATGACAAATGCAGAAAGAAGAGACTGTTTTCCAGGACACTCGCTGCGTTTTGGAGGTTGGACCCTTGCGAAGTTTCCTCTCCATCTTTTTCCATTCAATGAGGCAGCACGACGTACCCTACGTGACTCATTTTCTCACCCGCTTTGTTGTTGCGTGGGAGTGGGAAATACAGCTGGTATCCATCGACTGAGCGCAGGGAGAAGGGGGTGAAGTAAATGGCAGTGAGGAAGGCCTGTGTGGCAACTGCCTGCTCAGTGAGACTGCTGCTTTTGTCAGGCTTGTCTGGTCCTGCCGGCAGGAAGATGCTCAGGGTCTCTTCTGCTCAGTGGAACAATGCAAAACCCCGAGGAGATTTGGCCCCAGCAAGGGCAAGAGAGGATCAACAGCAAAGGGCCAACGCTGCCCCTGCCTGCCTCATGGAGACCCACAAAGCTCCAACCTTATCCATTGGATTGCAGGCCCAGGACACAGCTGAGCACCCAGCACACAAGCACAGCGCTGTGAGACCCTCTGCAGCAATGCTCCATATTTATTTAAAGACTTCCAGCTAAGGATCTTGTGTCAACCCAAGGTTATAGATAACGTAACTGGGTGATGACTAGAATATGCTGGAATACCCTACGGCTATTTTTTTCTACTTTGGTCTGTTAAATAACACCAGCTTTTAGGCTACACTAGAAAAGAGAACTGAACAGTCTCACTCGAGGTTAAAAAACAAACAAATAAAAACCTTGCATGGATTTAGGGCACTTCTGTGCTGTCAGAAAGTTGCATTAGCTAATTACAAGCCTAGCAAGACACAACACAGTCCAGCTCCAGCACTAAGTCCCACAGACTAAATGCTCCATTTCTATGGAGTTCTTAAAAATGCAAACTCAATAACAAGAAGAAAATCCTCTTTAGCCAGCTTGTGGTTTACGTTCCTGTTGTCTGCATATTTCCTGATCCCAGCCAAGAGCAGACTTGCTCTCTCTGAGCACCATGCTTGTTCCTCTTGCCTTGGTCTCTCTACCCAAAAATAGAAGCAGACAGCAAGGTTGCAAAGCAAGCCTTTCACAAAGGTTTGTAAGATGGTAACACAAAGGTGGTAATGCAGTAATTCAGTCCTCACAGCAAACAGCATTGAGACTTTATGGTTTGACTGTAGGCTGAACCCAAATTTGACCAACCCCCCCTCCAAAAAAAAAACAATGACAGAGAAAAAGAAAAGCTGGTTTTGCAGAGGAACTTTGCAGTCCTGTGTCACACACCAAGACACAACCCTGGTGATTCCATGAAACTGTGCAGCTCTCAGAAGTATCCGCATTAAGCTCCACATTAACGTTGCACAGTGATTGTGCATAAGGTACAATTATAACCTTTAATAAAAACTCCAACTTGTAAAATGCACGCAGAGCTTTCTGTAAGATCCAAGACACTCAATTTTTATTCCTTTATGTTTAAATTAGTTCTCTTTAACATCTTCCCCGTATTTTCATCTCCCTCTCACTACTCCTGGGTGTCACTGACAGCAATATGACTATAGAGAATGTAAAGAGAAAAGGCTGTAAGAAGCACGGCCTGTGAAGCTCTCCATTCCTGTTTTTAGGGAAATCACTTTAAGTACAGCAATAATTCCAGAGACGAGCATTAGAAGTTAATGACTCATCAAAAGAACAGGAAATAGGAAACTTTAAGACCTTAAAGGCACAGCAAAGAGAAGGTATTTCATGTCATGTACAACACAACCAGCCTAACTACAGTATTTCACGCTCAATGGGGGGAAGCAGCATTTGAGGACATCCATCACGGTAATTATGTAATGCTGGAGGGAGCACAACTTTATTTTGTATTCAGTTTGACCCTGAGCACCATCAGAATGGAAGACTACAAACATTTGGAATGTGATATATTGGTACGATCTCATACTTAAACAAGAAAGGTTTAAAAAAAATTGAAGTAAATAATTCATAGGCTAAATTCAATTCTCAGGATATATTGGGAATTATTCCCCTGAAGTCAGAGTTAACTGAGACTTGCCCCAATGCAACAGAAGATTTCACATGAATACTCCAACTCTAATTCCGCCGTGTAACTTTAGGCAGAAACAATTCTCATGATTAAAACTGCTGCTCCTGCCTCCGAGCCCAACCCAGCACTCCTTCATGCACAAAGCCACCTGTTTAGAACTTAACCCTATGCTGATGCCCAAAGAACAGGCCTGCTGAACAACGAGCAGCAGTGCCCTTCACCCCCAGCAGCCACCAAACCCAACTGTGTCCTTCTGTCACTGCATTTTGGCATACCACCCAAAAACCCTCCTCCGTCCCCAGCACTGGTGACTCACACACCCTGCACTCACATGCAGGTAACAGGAGGGGACGTTTGCCTCACTGCAGCCCTCCTGCCCGCGTTGCAGCATCACCTGCCTCCCTGCTCAGCAATCCCCATCTGTCACCCAGCTCTGACTTTGTGCAGATTACTCGAGGATTTATTTTCAAGCAGGATACATGGATGAAAACAGGCACTACCTCGTCCTCCCGCTCCTTAGCTTCCACCCATTTGTTTCATTAACTTATTTGGGGTTGTCATGATATTACACTGTAAGCTCTTTAGGGCAGATATGGACTCTATAAGATAAATTCCCACCTCGCTGCCCCAGCCTCTCTGGATGAGGTGTGAGACCACCGCAAGAACAGTAATATTAAATATAAAGACTGAAATGTTGTGAGCTGTGTTCACAGAGTCAGGCATCAAACATCAAACATCTCCCCCGTATCATAAAGCAGGGGCTGCCAGCTCACAGACTGCATTTTCATCAGCTGCACTCTCGTCATTTCCTGATTCCGTTCTCATTAAAGTGCAGCCCAGGATTAAAACCAGTCAGCTGGATCCGTGTGGTGCAGGCAATGTGCAATATTGCCCCAGCGTTCAATCTTAATGACGCTGCACAAACACAACCCTCTGTGTCATCCTTTACTACACTGCAAAAAATATACATTAATCAGCCTCATCTATAAATGGAAAACGGTTTCCTGCTTCACGTATTGGAAAACAACACAGTTTCTATAGGCCACTGAAAGCAATCGCTTTAGGATAAACCCTCCAGTAAATAGGACGTTTTTCCTCTGCTTCATTTTCTGCGCACACACCACTTTCAAAAGATCAAAAAGTTGGAATCTCCCAGTAAACCACACAGGAATGAAAGCAGTGGCAAAGCCGCCTCCACCGACAACCTCAACCTCAACGTTTTCTGCTCTGTGTTGTTTTCTGAGGCTTTTTATTGCAGGATCGGGTGCAGTACCTAAAAACCTCACAAGGCTATTTAACATTTACTGGTGAAAATGTAGCATTTCTGTGAAATTTGATATTTTCTTTCATCAAAGGCAGGGAGCCTCAGCCCACATGTTAACAGTAATGTAACAAGCCTACTGCATGTGCTACAACTGAAGATCCTTTTCCAATTAGAATTCATTTACACTGGGGAGAGGAGGGGCAGCAGCAAAGAGGTGGCTCTGGAATTTATTCAGTACTGGAATTGGACCATTCTGGCTTGGAGCATCAGCAGCTCAGCTGGGAACCTACGCACTTGCTAGGACTCTGCAGAGAAACAGAAGTGAAAGAGCTCATTAGCGGGGAGCACAGTTTGTCCTCGGAAAGCCAAGGAAATGCACAACACAACTTAAAGAAAAAAATCACGTCTGTTGGATTAGGGGAAAAATGGTTTAATTTTCCTGAAACTCGAGCCTGAGTTTGCTTTTCAGTTCCAGCTCTGGTAGAATCTCCAGATCAAACTCATTAGCGTTTGTTGAAACCAGGTTTGCTGATAGAAATGTGTGGGACAGCAAACAAAATCAGTATCAGGCCTCGAGAGAGGATGTGCCTCTTTAATTGAAAAAGGCAGCGTAATCATTCATTTATTTAACCCAGAGATGATTATAATCTGAAAACCTTGAAATCCTCTTACACAACAACTGTTTTGGCAAGCCCCTCTGTGTTCCAACAAATATTAAACTGTGCTTGCCATTTGTCTAAGGAATCTTGTATTAATAAACATGAAGAAGAACACTCTTACCTCCCACACTCAATGACAGAAGAAAACAAAGACCAGCTGTATTCATCAATGGATCCTTGTTCTGCACATAAAGGCTAATTACATTTTACTTCAAGCCTACACATGGAAAACTTTTCTGCTGCCATCTTGTCAAATTCAGCGTCTGATATTCCAGCTGACAGACTGCAATGACTGCACATAATAAACTCCTTTCTGCCGTTAACACCTTCGGCTCCCTGCACATGGGCTATCTGTGCAACGCAGTGCCCGACTCCTGCCAAAGGGAAGGCTGATTTCTGTCAATTCCAATGAAAGGAGCTGATTTCAATGAAGATTTAAGTCCAGAATCCATTCTCAGTGGAAGATGCCCTGCTAGCACCGAGCTCGGTTACTCCATACCTCCCTCTGCACACAGCACTCTGTGCTGGGACGTTCTGAAACCACCAGCAGAAGATAAACAAACAAGCTGACATAGTGACTTCCAGCTTCAAGATCACAACCAGCAGTCAGCAGGAGAAAATCCAGACTCCTTCATGCTGATAGTGAAGACTTCTTCTTCTGTTGTTTGTTTGAAAGCTTTGCACAGTTACAAACAGTTAAAAGACAGATTGACTCCAAAACTGACAATCTTCAAAGTACTTTTAGCTTCAAAAAATTGACAATTATCTTTTTTTTTCTTTTTTTTTTCCTGAAGGCATTCCAATTCATCTGCATCAAATAAGTGCCTGTAAAACTAACAATTCTGGCCTAAGATAAAAATCACATGTTTTTAAAACACAGAATTAAAATTGGCAATACAAGTAGCTTTTCAGACTTAGATCAAAAGAGGTTTCTTTTCGGAGAAGAATCAAACTGTCTTTCACCATTTTTATTGGTGTTTTTTCAACTTCTCTCCCAGCTTTGACAATTAAAATAGATGACTCAATCTCACTGCCTACATTCAGTTCCCTTTTCATGGCTTTCTAGATTTCCATATTGCAGAATTTGGGCTACAGACACCACGGATGAATGCTATAACGCAACAACTATTCCTGCCATAAATATCCGAAACAATGATAAAATATTTCTGCTGTTATTACAGTCGACAAGTTTGTTTTCACAGCGTGTTAGTTCAGGAGATAAAGTACAACGTGCCTAACACCTGCTTCAGGATTCAGCTCTGTGATCTCTATGTTACAGCCCCAGTCTTCATCATTTGTTCTGCTACAGACAACAATAAAGCTTCTTGCTACTGCAGATCCTGCTAATTTGATGTAGTTCTCTGGATAGCAGGTAAGAACTGTATTCAAGATCATAAGAAACATGTGTGAATTTCCCCAAGAAAAGGAAATACAATGCAAGCAAACTGCTTAGAGTACATCTTTGGCACAGTGTAAGATAAATCATGCTACTAAGGGAAACAGTAGTAAAATCCGAAGCAAACACTGCAAGTAAGAACACTGAAAAGAGTGAGGGGTTAAAAGGGTCAGAGCTTGCAACCACTGATCCCTGATCCCTGTTCCTGCAGCAGTGACTGCAAGACAGAATCACAGCAACAGAGCTGCCAAGCATCAGTTATGAGCAGAAAGGGAAATAAAGGCAATCTGAAGTAATTTAAGGCTCCATCAGAAACATCATTAGTATGCATCTCTTAGAGAAGGATGACATGAACGAGGGAAAAAAATACATTCAATCACCTCATATAGACCTTGAAGAAGACTGGAATTACAGAGAATAACCCAAATTTACTTTGAAAATTACTGTTAATGATATAAAAGCTATTTCAACCCCAGACACTGATTCTCAACTGCTATGGACAGAACTCTGTAAGCTCCAGGCTCCCCATGCTCTTCAGTGAGGAACTGGATCCTCCGTGCTGGCAGAGCCACACACTAAGAAATTAAAACTTGTTGTGAGTTGAAGTGGCCTTGAAAAGCCTGCTGGTGCCATGTGCCATACCTGAGAGCCGCTTCCTTATAAGCCAAAACAAAGCCACAGCACTCCTCCCACCAAACCTGCACTGAAGTCTCTCCCCACAGCATGGAGACTGACAACAGCCTTCTGCTTCCATTCTGTACAGATTGGGGTGGATTTGGGAGAACGATGCCATAACCAGAAAGAGTCAGGGTGCTTATCAGTGCTGTGGATATCCCTCAGTAAACCCTCATCCTTCTCAGCAAGACTGCAAAATCACAGAGAACATCTTCATTCTGAAAGTGCCCGATTTCTAAATAAAATATAAGAGACGGAATAAAAGATGCAGCACCTGAGAATTAAATTGGGAATGCAGCAGCATGTGGCCCAGGAAAAGTGTATTGTTGGGTAGAAAACCATGAGAATTAATCAACTCTCTGCAGGAGACCGAATTATGACAGTGTGTTCAAAAAAATGTGGACTCCTAAACCTCTCCCATCTTGTCCATTTCCAACAGGCAGCCAGAAAATACAAAAAAGCAACGACACCCTGAAGGAAGAAATGGGAGGAAAGCAACGAATTCTTACTTTGCAGTAGTTTCTTCATCGTATTTTGTTTTCAGATCAAACAGTTCTGTTCGGGTTTTTTCCAAGGCTAAAAGGCAAAAGCATGAAGCATTACACTGCTGTAACAATAGTGAAAGCAAGAAGCCTACTCCATTCTTTTTAATCCAGCCATAAATAAAGCTCTGTATCTCCCGATGAGAATTTCCTTGCTCTACCTTCTTACCTAGGCTAACCATTAAGACTTAGCAGAAATTTATCCTTCCATTTTTCCTTTTCTTCTGATATTACTTTTACATTATAAAAACTTCCAGTTTCCATTCTGCTTAACAAAACTAAGCATTACTCATTTCTTATTAAGCCAGCTAAACTGCTTATTCATTTGAAATATTTGCTGCAATAATTCAGGCAATAAAATTTCTTGTGCTCTCAAAGGAAACAAAAACAAACACATCCTGACCTGGAATATGTAAGAGTACAGAGATGGACAGAAATATTAATGGCAAGTCACACAGCAGAAGAGACACACCAGGAGATACTGGGCTCGTACTGAACCCAGCCCACTATAAATATTTATCACAGATCAGAAATGTGTGAAACCAGAGCAAAACACAATGTGGATGAAAAGTTCCATGGCTTCTTTTCATTGCAGTGATGTTCTAAAGCTGTACGAGCTTTGTGCTTGGCCGTGCCCACTGTATTTATCAACAGACTGGCTGCAACTCAAGCATTCATTTAAGGTGCGAAGCCCCAAAGAAGCTCTGATTCACAAAGCACATTCGAGCTCTGCTGGTTCACACACAGTCCTGACTCAGTGGAGGATCTCTGTCCTCTCACCTCCAGCCTGAGCATTGGTATAGGTCAGAATAGCGATGCCAAACCTGTTTGCAAAGCTTGAACTTTGTGTTCGGCTTCTTCCAGCTTCGAGGCTGTCGACATCTGTGTCTCCTGCAATTTTCTGTGAGAGGAAAAGAAGAGGTGAGAACGGAGCACGCCATCATGTTAAACAACTTACTTGTATTTTGCAAATTTGGAAGATAAAGTGATTAACTGTCTCCGCCGTAATCAGACAACTGACAACACCACACAGACTACAAGGTGCTTCAGTGGGACCCATAAATCATGTCACATTGCAATACTGTTCATACTTTGCAGTCCCACTTATTAAAATTTTAGCAGTGTAGCCACCTCATAACATAAGCTGTGAACATTATACAAGAGTTGACTGCTATATAAATGACAACTTCAGAGGAAGGTTTTCTTGAGCATAATTTGTTTTGGAAATGTCACACACATTAAGAAAATTGTCACCAAGCACCCTCTGTTGTACTAAGTTAGTACAAGGAGAATGATGCATTTCCATTTTACTGTCATAATGAAGAAATTTCTTGCCATAAGTGATATACCGGATAGATGAGGCAGCTGTTTCATCACAGCTATAATGGGTGTCAATTTCAGTAATATTATTTAGCGACTCCAAAAAAAAATAATCCGGAGATTTCAAAACAAATTTCACATTGATATTTTCTCTATAACATAATCAGACCTTTCATATGCTCACATTCCTTATGACCACAGGCAGTATTTTCTGGTGTGTGTCAGCAATGCACACGTTAGCATCATCCTTCCACGCAGCCACTACATCCTTTGCTAATGGGTGAATGAAAGGACTTATAAAACCCATCTTTAGAGAGGAGTTTGTCCAGCATCTCCCAGAAGACGTTATTTTTGTGACATTGCTTTTAAGATATTCTGCAGATTTTGGAATTGTGAAATGCCTTATGAAAACACCAGCATCTGACTTGTGCTCTCTAAGGTACATTCCTTTATTCTCCAACACGACTGATCAGGATGGTAACTATTTGCAGTGAGAAACATGCGACAGCAATAATGTAAAAAACTAAAGTACTCGTTAATTTTAACACCAGAACATGCAAGCTGTTTTGAAGTTCTAGTTCAGGAACACAGACTCCTTCTTAGACACGATCGTATGCAGGAGTGAAGCACCTCTCGAGCACCTGAAATATCTCAGGGCTGTACCGACTGCGCAATGATGTTCTGACACAGCAAGTGGGCACAGCAGAGTGAAATACAGTGTGAGCTAATGGAGAAAGATCAGTGACACAAAGGACAATGCAGCCAGTGAAGAATAAAAGCAGGTTTGCATTCTTCTGAACATGACACCCCTCCATACAACGCTACTGCCAAGCAACAATCTGTCCTGATTTTACTCCTACACTTTCACGATTGTTTTTCTGTGCAAAGTTGAGTATCAAATGATTCTGTGTCAAAACCATAAATCACCAGAATCCCTCAAATAATGACCTGTCTCAGCACACCAAAGAAAGGATCCCGGATGGGAGGAGTAAGCGGAAAAACACATCTCTCTTTTTTCTACGGTACCTACAGAGGACACATGCACACTCACCTCTCCTTCTCCGCAAAATCATTTTGTAGCTTTTGTTCTTTTTCCAGAGCTATGTTCTCAGCTTGGTTCTTCAGGGTCTGTTCATATTCTCGGATCTTCTCTTTAAGTGCTTTTATTGTAACCTCTACAGAAAAACAATAGGGAAAGAACGAGTTTACACGGCTCCACGTGGCTCCACAACACAAGGCTCTCTTTACCCTGTAGGCTCAGTGTGTTTTAAACTTTAGCTCTTCAACTCTGACACAAAATCGATGGCTATGAGTCCCTTCAGAGACCTTTTACTCCCTAAATGTTAAATTGAACTTTAAGTGTTTATGTTGAGAAGGATCAATGCAGTTTGCTGGAAAGCAGAGAGGAGGTTTCTCTAACATGACTTAAAAAAAAAAAAAAAAAAAATCAATTCTAAAATATAATATCACCTTATTGACTGGTCTCGAATTAGCTCTCTGCTGAGTACAGATTAATAAAGTCCCACTGTGGGTTTAAGTATGCATTTCTACATAGGACAGTTAATTCACCTAACTGTGCTCATGTAAAAAGAGGCAGTTTTACTATGGTTCATGCACAGATGCAATCTAACACTAATTGAACACATATCTCGGGTACAGCTTTGTTCTGCTTCACAACTGATGACAAACGCGGCAGTTAAGATTTAACTGCAGTACTAACAACAGATCAGATGCAACAGACACTCTGGAGCCCTTCATACCCCCGTTACTCAGACTGCCTTGTCATCCTCGCTGGGCTTCATGCACAAGCACCAAGTATTACAGCTCTGTGAGTGCACTTGTAGTCTATCAGGGAATCTGAATAAACCCTCCTTGCAGATGAAGGAGGTTCCTTGCATTTCCTGTGCCTGGTGATGAATGAGAGACGAGGCAGAAACCTGGAGAGTCACAAGGAGCCGCTGATGGACAGTATCATGCGTGTCCTCATCCATTCCTATGTGAAAGCCCTCTGATCCCACCCACAGGAAAGGACCGAATCCTTATAGGGGCCATGAGAGGAAAAGCAGGACATTCAGCAGAGTGTGCTTTGTAACAATAATGGAATTTGGAAAAAGCATCAGAGTGCCAGAAGTCTTGCAGCTAGCAACACGCTTCAGTGTACTTACAGAGAGATGTGGCGGGCTAAAGGCATCCGCTTATTAGCAGCTGCCATTAACGATGCTTTGGGAGAAATACCTTTGGATATAAAACATTTCTGGCTCTGCAGAAATATGGGAGAAAGACAATCTCTGCTATGAAAAGTAAAGCCTAAGTACTTGGGAAAAAAGATCTCAATAACACAACCAAAACCAAGCGTAATCCTTTAAAAGCCTGCACTCTCAGAGCTGACTGGGGAACCGTCCCAGCAGACAGCAGATACCGGGAGATAAGGTCTGCAGGCTGGGAACTGCACTGAAGGCAGCTGGCCAGAGAGACCACGAGAGCAGAGGGAGAGTGGAGAAGGGACTGCCAGCACACCCCTTACTTCTGAATGAAGGAGTGGGATTGTGCTTGCCGTGCAAAAATCAGATGGGTCTCATTACTGATTGATAAGCCATGAAAGGGACACGATGCTTTTTTTTTTGTAAAGAAGTTAATAAGAAATGCTTGTGAGATCTGGGAAATAGGAATTCTGCTCTCCTGAATAAGCAAAGGGTGCTCCTTGACACGTTCAAAAGGATGCCCACTCATACATACAAAGGATGTACTATTTGTGCTGGGGGAATCTTTGCTGCAAGTATTTCCACATCTAAAAGTGCAAAAGTATTCAGGTATATGAATAAGCACAGAATCCAATAAGCAGCTTCCATTTCAATAATCTCAAGGAAGTTATTAGAGTTGCATCTTACCCATTCAGAGTGCCCTATTTTAAAACAGAGTACTAAAATTGATGCAAAAATGAACAAATATGGGGGAAAAAAAGTATAACTTTTATCTGCTTTTACCTCTAGGCACAGACTAATCCTCTGCACTGTTCCATGAACTAAGTGCCTCTTTTGCTGTTCAGGTCAGCTGAAGCCTGTTAGCCACTGCCATTTATACCAGTTTTGGAAGAAGTTCTTAAAGGCATTGTACAGCTTGTATACAGCCCTCCAAACAAAGAGATTAACTGATCAAAGCACCCTTAGCTAACAACAGGCTTTTCCCTGGATATCTTATTAATGCCTGTTTGAAATAGAGTGTGAAACTATTGTGCTGGCGTCAAACACAGTGCAAACACCAGAGTGGCAACGCAGAGAGGAAGTCAGCATGCACAAGGGGAAACAAAGACACCAGTTTGTGCACAGCTGCTGCAAACAACGATGGAATCTGAGATCTATCCCACTTTCAGGGATGAAGCCCTGTGTCATGCCTGAATGTATGGGATACAGCCTTGTGACAACTGCACAGGGAGTTACAATTCTTGCATATTTCCAGTGCAAGACTGCTAGCGTGCAGCATTATGGTTTTATGGTTGCCACGTAACCCTTTCTGCAGTGCAGCCTGAATCTTTGCAGGCTGGGACCTGTCCTCCCCAAGGGCCATCCCTTCCACGTTAATATCATGTAGGTGTACAGATGCTCCTTCTGCTGAAAATGAGATGCAATAAATCCAACCTGGCTGTTTAGGTTGCTTTCAAACATTACCCATTTGGGTGCAAAGGCTCCATAGTCTAAGAAAGCTTCAAAGTCTCCAAATGTGTAGAAAAGCCCTTCTTCTATGATGCAGCACTTAGTATTGAACATGAAAATGACAGGCACCACGTACAGGGAAGCAGGCGTACAACCAAGCAGAATTTGTTTCCTGGTGCAGGAAACGTGTTCTTCTGAGATACAAGAAAACTTGAACAGTCCTAAAGACAACAGGCTTTAAATCTAATTGAGATTTTCATGGATGTCCATCTACTCCGGTCTCATGAAAACTTAATTAAACATAATTAGCTTGTTTGAGTTATTCCACACCGTTCTTTGCACAGTTCGCACAGTAAATGTAATGTATGCATGCTGAATGTACTCCAGCAGCATAATTCAGATCCACATGAGGGAAAACCAAGAGTAAAATCTCCATCTGTCCAAGTCTGTACCCATGTATGAAACACTGGGGTGTTTTCTTGTGCACGGCTGTGTAAGATGTGTGTTCCATGTGCACCCACGCGCCCATTCAGCTTGATGTCAGCAGCAGAACAGCCTACATGTAACTTCAGCTGGTGGAGTCACTTCCAGGCAGTGCTGGAGGAGGCTACAACACAGTGACAGCCTCATTCTTTGATGTGGTGCTACAGAAACCTTTCAAGAAACCCAAAGAGTGTAACCCAAAGCCACACACGCACAAATGCCCAAGTGGCAACAATACACTACTATGCTTTCTTCACTGAATTTCAATGCTCCCGTCAACTCTGCCAGTAAGAAATAGAACTAAATTCACTCTCAGTCAAATGTCACTATGCATTAAAAGCTGATAAACGAACACATTTGCAACCTACCCTGATTTTTCACCTCGGCAAATTCCTTGTTGTATTCCTCTAGAGTTTCCCTAAGTTTCTGGTTCTCTGTTTCGATATCGTGCATGCGTTGAACCTTCAGCTGAAGCTGCTGTCCTAAATCCAAAGCTGGAACTGGATCTGAAAAAGAAACAGTACAGTAAACCGTAAGTAACACTTCTGCAACTGCAGCAGCTCAGAGTACAAGTAGCCTTCTTTCTCTATTGATACCCAGCGACGAGCTTGAATTACTTTTCCTGTACTTTCCCCTCTCCATAATCTACATAATTATGAAAAATACAGACAGGTAACTTTATCTAAGCTACCCTTTAGATTGGGGCGTGCCTTCCTCACTGGGGCCTTTACCCACAGGGCAGTCTGCCCTGGGTGCAACCAGTCGTAATGCAACAGCGTGTGACAGCCTAAAGCTAGCTATTTTTCTTTCCAAAATGAGAAGTTAGAAGGAGAAAAGCAACCCAGACAATACCATCCATGGACAGCTGGTGTCCCTTAAATACCTTTGCTTCTGCAGGAGTGGATTTCTGATGAAGACTCTGCCCTCCCGCACAGCTGAGCACACTAAGAGCTTATTTGATGAGAGAGATGTAAGCTGTGTTTTCTCAGAGCGACAGATCAATAATAATTGTGTGAATTTAACACCATAAATCTTGGATTTTGTGACCTGCGTTCCCCATTTTTCTTACGCTTCTAATCGAATAAACATCAGAAATTGTTTCCTAAGTTGTTGTAATATTAATTCCCTTTCTGAGGACACACCTGACATGCACACGTGTCATTTATTCTGGGATTTCTTCCCCATCGGGACAGGAAAATGCTGGAGTCCGGCGGGCTTATAAAAGATTATTGAATACATTTCTGTTATGGGCGCCAGCATCTCTTGTGGAATGGCTGCAAAGATTTAGTCTCCTGTCGAGGAATGCTAAACACCAAACTCAGCGGATCAACAACAGTATATGTTAGGGAGTTCACTTAATTTCCAACCACCACAGTCATTAATTTTTCAGACCACCCTCAGTCTCTGGAAACACATAATAAGTCTATTGTACCTCTGTTAACACATTAAGCATGAGCCTGTGTGTTTTTTCAATATGCCAGCATTGTTTCATAGTTTATAAAAGAATAGTACTGGGTTATGTTGAGCTCGGAGACACTGTAAGTAGCAGTCTGCTGCATTTTGTTACTTCACTTCTTCAACAGCTCATGGCATTACCCCGTTCATAATACAAAATCTAGGTTGCTTGTCATCTGCTCTCTGTGCATACATAGTTTATGACTACATCGCTTTTTCATTTATGCTTTTTAGGCCAAATACTTTTCGTTATTATTATCTGCATTAAAATATTTATAATAAATCAAACTTAAAATGTTATTGCGGCAGAGACGGGGTGGGGGGGGGGGGGGGTGGACAGGTAAGGAATTACACACCAAGCTTAAGGCACAGCAGCAGCACAAGTTACAGTCCCTCCAGCACTGCTGTGCGGCCCCATTAAGGAGCAGGCTGTCACAACATGCCCTTCTCCCACGGAGGTCTGTGACCCTTTATGGGACCAACCGCTCCGTCAGCACCGTGCTGCAAAGCCAGGCCTGGGCAGCAGGGATCTGAGTGCTGCTTATGGTATTTCTACAACATAGCATTAAGATGCCACGGGAAAGTGAACTTCACCAAACTGTGAGTGCCATTTTAACCCCCCTTCCTTTTAGTTTTATTCCTAAGCTCAATGTAAGAACGCCGCACACCGTTTTGCTCCAAACGCGCGTGGCTTTTTGCTTTTAAAACAAGACAAAAAACCAACGTGGGCGTTATGAAGTGAATAATGACAAACCTTTCGTCAAATCTCAGGTCCCCGAGCAGCTTCATGCACAAAATGAAAATGCTCACGATCTCATAATTATTCATCAGGACATGTATATTTAATTTAGCTCTATTAAAGGTTAATGTTCAAGTAGCAAAACAGTGGCAGAACAAACAAAATGCAAAAGCAGTCTCTGCACATTAAACTTTCCCAGAACCCATTTGAAGGACTGATGGCCTGCAGCCACTAAATACTGCGAAGGACACGGCATGAGCACCTCTTAGCCTTAATTGTTATCACTGCATGGTAATAAGCTGACCGAGATGCTGTGACCAGAGACACAAAGAATTCAGTTCTCGCGACCAGCCCTAAGGTGCTCTTCAATTTAAAGAAACACCCCTAAAAGGCCACGATTTCTGAAGTATTTATGAACGCCAATTAATACGAAACAAGCATAAACCCTGTTGGAGTGGAGGGGATTTAAATATAAATAAAAATAGCCCGCTTCTCCCAATGCGTGCATGCATGAAGAAGCATACCTCTGTATATTAACCAGGCTTACAAAGTGTGCTTCATGTCATTTAACAGGAGGTCACTGAATTTTTAAACAAGCAATGGACCAAAACTTTCGATTCATTACACAAACAACAGGCACACGTGTTTCAGACAAATCAAATGCCACGAGCTCACAGGCTGCAACAAAGACAGAAATGCCTTTTTCTTTAACTGCTATAAGAGTAAAATCATCTCGAATAACACCTAAACGTAGAAAGCTCATTGCAAATTATTCTCCTTGTTCAGCTCTTATCTGGCTTGCGGAAGTTCAGGATCTCTGCATGGCACGAGATAAATAAGAAATGAGAAAAAAGACAAAAAGAATCAGCTCATCTAAAAGCCCTTAATGCGACCGGTACTGCCCAGCAGTAAGTGGAGATGCCTGTTTTTACACTGGGTTCTGTACACGTTTCTATCTTATCCTGCCCTGTCCTGCTCTCCTAAGCCACTTGTTGCACCGTGTGTGCATACAGACCCCCACACACCCAGAGCTGATCCCTGATGAGCCGTGGGTGTCCCTGCTCAAGGCAGGGTGTTGGATCTGACTGCCTTTAAGGGCCCCTTCCAACTCTAACCATTCTGTGACACCAGCGCTGCTGCTTTTGCTTCCCCAAAGACCTCACTGAGCAGCTCAGAGGAGCTGAGCAGACATGGCCCAACTAATGCAAATGCGAGCAAACAAAAAGGGCAACATTATAGAGCAGTTCATATTGTCTATCTAACAAGTGGGGTGCAAAGCAGCAGCTGCGCGCTTCCAGACCACCCTCATGCCCCGATGTGCAAGAGAACAAATGATCATTGCTGCTGTTTCTGCGTGTAAACATAGCACCAGTTTTGAAGCAACCTAAAGACAGGTTCCGGTGAAACTCTGCTTTGCATTAGGAGCCGGATGGAGGCAGCGCCTCACACCTGCAGCCCCAAACTACAAGCCTGGCCTATCAGTGGCCAACACGACTTCCAAACTGAGTGCTGTTCATGGAGACCAAAGGCAGTGCTCAGTGACAGAGCAGCACCCGCTGCCCTCCCTGGGCACTCAGGGGCCGGACACTGACATCACACTGCTCACGTTGCGCCGGGGCACTCTGGGCTAATGTAATCATACGATTACATAATTAACCCAGCTGTCTCATTAAGAAAATCAACTGGAATTCAGGGCATAATTAGTCATACAGCAATTAGCATGCTGATGAGCAACTGATGAAAAGCTGTCTCGATATGGAGTATGCTGGGACCACCCTCGTTATTTAAAGAGAGGAGGGGAAAAGCTCCGGATCGTAACGCTGCGTTGGAGGTCGGCGTTTCGGATGCTGGAAGCTCAAAAGTTATCCGAACATCTCGCTCAGCTCGGAGCTGTCAGATAAGGGGGAGACGCTGTCAGTGCTTCAATACAGAGAGAAATACGGAGCTGTCGGTGCCCGCAGCACAGCGGGACGCTGGGGCCGCCCTCACTCAGCCCTTCCCGGCAGCCCCGGGGGGAGCGAGGCAAGGCCCGGCCTGGAGCGGGCGGAGCGGAGCGGGACGGGACGCGCCTGAGGCGGCACCGTGAGCGGGAACGGCCGCGCTCCCTGAGGCGCTGCGCGGAGCTGTGGGCCGCACGAAGCAAAAAGTCTCAATCCGCTGTTGTAATAAAGCAACCCGAACCCTTCTGTGTGAGTGCGGTGCCTGCGGGCCCGCTTTGTTTGTTTACAAACGTGGGTAGAGCCACGCAGCAATCTGTATCTTAAGATGGAGCTCTCCTTTCCAAAACAATGGGCTCCGAGCTCCCTCCTCGCCAAGAAATCAAGTTATGAAACAGTGCCAAACTTCGGGGGCAATTAATATTTCATTCCGCCGTAATGCGTTTCCGAAGGTTTGGGTCTAAAAATAAGCCGTTTCACAAAGAGCTTGCTTTTGTTGCCCAAAGCGCGGTGTAAGGAAAGCTCCCCCTGGTCGCTCACAGACACCCACAGCAAGCGATAAGAGAGGGGAGAAAAACAACAACTCCTCCTCAGCACGGCGTTATTAACGCAATTTGAGCGTTTTTTTTAGCTGTTTTTATTGCTTATTCTTAAAGCCCGGCGGTGCCAACATGCTTTCACCACAGTGCTGAAGGTTTTTGGGTTTCCTGAAGGCACCGCTCTGGGTCCTGAACTTCCTCTGGAGATCGTATCTGAAAATAACCTGAGAGCCTGCTTTGGAAAAAAAAAATATATATATATAGTAATTACACTGTGGCTTTTGAATATTCAAACACCTCGCAGCGTACTTAATTAATTCATTAATTATTCCCCAGAAATTTCAGGGGTAAATTGATATAGCCTAGAGAGACCGAGACAAAGATTTCGCGGAATGAATGATAACTTTGCTCCCTTTTCCCCCCCGACTCTTGCAGCCCGGGGACAGAGCAGCTACGGCCGCAGAATTACATCCAGTTCTGATGCAGCCCCTTGGAACAGGGGTAGCAAAACGACAGCACAACTGGCCCTGCTGCTCATTAATTGCAATGAAGTGGCAGTGGCAACACCCTGATGCCCACAGGGTCATCTGAAATGGTGTGAGATGCAGTAGGGCTATTTTGGCCACAATCCTGTGGATCCCCCTTTGCCATTATGGGGCTTTTAGATTGGTGGGCTGCTATTTCAAAACATCTTTTTGGTGAGCAACAATAGAACTCAAGGGGAAGGCATGGAGCTGCGATGTTGGGCATCAGGAAGAGGCGCTGCACCAGGGTACGTGGGCACAGCCCTGAGCTGGTGGCATTCAGATGTGTCTGGATAACACTGAGCCGTAGGGTCTGAGTTTTGGATGCTTTTTTGGAGCCATGAATTGGACTCAATCCCTCCCAATTTGAGATATTCTATCGTTCTATGATCCCTTTTTCATCTACCAGCATGGCAACCTGCTGGACGGATGCTCTGGACTTACACCAGGCTGTGAGATGTATCTCCATCCCAGCAACCAAAAGAGTCAAACAAGGCAGTGTAAATGATTGATTCCTTAATGAATTGTGTCTCAGTTCCCTTTATTTTCAAAGAAGGAACAAAAATTAATCCACGGAGAAGTTTTTAATATTCAAAGTGGGTACGCATAATAGGTGATACAAGATTTTATGGCACTATAATATGCCAGCTAAAAAAGGAGCTAGTGAGTTATAAGAGAAACCACTGCCACTGAAAATGCTCATTTGTCATTAATATTCTTGTAATGGCTGAAGACATTGGAATTTACTGCTTGCACATTGAGCTCAATACAAAGCAAAGGGCATTTTACAGAAAATCATTCATACGCTGAAAGTTTCATTTCTTCTGTTTTGAGATTATAAAAGAGAAACCTCCATTGTGTTCGAAAGCTCCGTGTATACTCAGAGGGGTTTGTTCTGATTCCATTTCACATTCCTGCCACTGAGGAAGGGAAAGTCTGCTATCCCCCATCACACACGTTGCCTCTTCTGCTCTGAATGTGCAGCCCTGCTCCAGCTACCATGGTTAGGGTTGTCCTAAGCCTAAAGCAGGAGCTTGCCCAGGGCGCTGCAGCAGCACCTCCAGGCTCAGGTACCCATCGCTGCAGGGCTCTCCTGTGCCCGTTCAATGCATCCTTCCCCTTATCTGCACCTCCCCTCTTCCTCCTGTGCCTCCAGCCTACCAAGTAAAACAGGGCTTGACAACCACACAATAAATTTTTCAAAGTGCGTGCTTTAGGGATATTTCTTCCTTAGAATATTTATTCCAGCTTTTACAAAGGAATTTATCCAATTATTAATTCAACGAGGAAAAATGGATGAAAAAGGTATGTGATCAGACAGGCCCCAATTGGAAGCAGCATATTCAAGCATCAAAGCTATTTTTAGTTATTGTGACACTGTTCTCAGTGAGGATCAAGTGAACGGGTATGAAGACCAGCAGTGGCCAGGCCTTTGTGCCTCATCAGAAAACAACCACGTAGCCCTCAGTGCGCCCTACCAGTGTGCACTCAGCCAGCACAGATCCCACATGGTATCTTCCCGAGAGGCACAGCGCAGAACTGCGACCCCAGAGGGGAGGAGGCTGAAGTGATTACGAGCTGCTTCCACCTTCCTCAGTGCTGGAAATTCAGGGTAGCAGCCACTGACCGCAGCAAACCGCAGCTCCGAATCTCCCCACGCAGCTCTTCACCCCCACCTCAGGCGTTCTTTAGTGCAAAGGTTTGCAGAACAGTTTGTGGGTAAATCGCCATTGCCTACGTTCCCTCGTTTCTGATTCTATAGACTCCTCTCCCAGCCCAAACTGGGGCATTTTAAATATGTTTATATAAGTCTGCCTCTTTTTTTTTTAACCTGGCCCGAACATGCTGGCTAAGCATCACAGTGCCAGCCTTCAGATGGGTACAGCCGCACGCTGCATCACTACCTGCAGCCGCATGGCTTCACTCATTTTCACTCTTTCAAGTATTAACGACGTCCAATTTTCTGCTTAATTTTATCAGATTTTCAAGTGCCTTTAGAAAGACACCCTACTGCTCTCTGCGAGGTGCTGCATGCACTGCTGCTGCTGTCCATGAATAAGTTCGTTTTGCCTCCTTTCCTCCTAGGACTACTCACTGTCACGCTGATTTGTTTTCTCTCTAACGTCGAGCAAAGGCACTCGTTATGAATATTCATTTCCACTGCAAAGTTAGGGGCAGCAAAAATACCAACAGCCCTTTCATTTTACGCTTCTAGCTCCAGTTTTATTTACGTAGATCTCAGTTGAGAAGGGGCGATCACTTTGACACCTATCACTGTTTATCAAACCTGGGACTGCTTGGGATTTTTCACATCATGTGTGCGGAGGGCAGACATTGCTCAGAAAGGCTCCGTGCTGATCAGCCGCGATACACCACAAACTCGTGTCACAGCCTGATACTGCTGAGAGCTTCTGAACCAATTAACAATTAGCCGAATGAAAAGGACCCTGAGAATTAACTTTTGCCTGCCGTGTTTTGAGCATGAATTTCCTGAAGTGTATCCACTCATCCCTCCTCTGCTGGCACAAAGGCTCTGCGTGCTTGGCTTTTAACTTCAGCACACTGGGCAGCCTTCTGGTCATCTGGGTGCAAACAGGCCGTGCGGACCTTCTCCTATCAGCACTGGTATTAACCTTTACGCCTTCTCCTTAACATGACGCCCAACAAAACAATCCAAACAAGTCACATAATGTCCAAGAATACGACGGCTTCACACACATTCATCACCTCCAACATAAGCAAGAGATAACTTTTCTGAGAAGAAATCTAACCTGCTTTTTTCTCGTGTCACCTTTAATCACAGAACATTGATCGAGTGGGTGTTTTAATGGCATTCTTCTCACAGCCCAAGCAGCAAACCAAGTGGCTAAATGGTAACTGATCAGAAGCAAATGGAGCTGGGGACTGTGTGCCTTGGTAAAGGAATGGAGCTTTCCTCATGGGTGAGAAGCACATTTCTGCCTGTAGTAAGTCACTAACATTTACTTTAATTGATTACTTATTTTTCAAAGAACTTTGTGCTTCCTCAGCCAAATCACTCCTTGGAAAAGAAAGCCCCGTGCTGGGCAGTGTGAGATCTGCAAGGCTGAGAGTCCTGCAAGCACGGCGTCCCTCCCTCCAGCCCTCCTGCAGGGCAGCCGGGCGCTTGGCACACGATTTATGGCAGCCAGGAGCAAGGGAAAGACTAAATTTCCACTCCAGCCGTCTCTCACAGTTACTGCTTCGTATTGTTTTGACAGGATGCATTAAAAAAATTGTACGTTTCTTCTTTCTAGCCTCTATTCTGTTTTATGCTGTCCTTAGTAGGGGCTCCTCTGAGCTAGAATGCACATTATGTAGCACCAAACTGACGGCGAATCTGATCACAGCAGACCTGCGAAGAGCCTCCAATAAAAACACACACCCTTTTACACTGCAAGAGACATTTCATTTAGTTCCTTCTTGATGACATTCAGATCAAGCAGAAATGTGCACCATTTACAGTTCAGCCCTAAAGCTGCACAGTCCCACCAAACTGAGAGCAAGTCTGTGCTAACCTACCCTGCCCTTCACAACGCACATGCTGACAAACCTCCACCTGATCCCTGACTGTACCCTGGCAGGGTGTAACGAGGTGTGGGACCTGAGCACTGCAGCACCCAAACCAGCTTCCCCAGGTGCAGGGAGCAGCAGGAGCAGGCAGACGCAGGTACTGCTCTGACAGCTTTGGGCACTGCTGCAAAGTGTGCACCATCGGCTGTTCCAGGGAGTGATTGATGGCACCCGAATTCAGTTTAATTGATGCCACCGCAAGATAGAGGATTTTCTGTTTAAAGGCAGAAGTTGTTTCTTTTTGTCTACGCAGCAGCCATTCGTAACGGGAATATTACTGAAAGCCAAGAAAATGAAAGTCTGGCGTTGTGCAGTAATTGCACAGCAATAAAGAGACAGCATAAAGTGAAATTCAAGCAGTTTATGCAGATACTGCTGTCTGGCATTCACCCCGGTCTTTTAACCTTTACTTGAAAATCAGAGTGAAGTTGAGTTTAAGAAGAGAAAAATAAACACTGTGATTATCGAACACAAGTTTGAAAAGAAAAATACTGAATTTTTAATATTGCCCATACTTCATATTTTTTTTCTGCTAAAGCTTTAGAAAGAGTGAATTAGGAATGTACTGCAGGAGAGCACTGCGCCTCCTGACACACAGAACGCTGGGCTCCAGTTTCACTCTCAGTGTTTGCAAGATGAAGACCCTGAAAGCCAAGGGCCCAACATAACACACTTGCTCTATTGAATTAGAAGGTAGGCAGCCTTGCACAGATGGCAGAAAGCTTCCTCAAAACACAAACTCAACCTCCCTTTGCCTCACAATAAATACACTCGCAGTATTTTTAAAGGTAAGTTGTGACAACCTTGCTGATTAGTGCAATTCATGTGGCAGCGTTCACTTTTCTCTACTGCATACTGAAAGTATGGCAGTTAAATGAGAAAATTAATCCCATTAATTAAAAATGTTCAGTCTCGAGCATACAGAGTGATCTGAGTGAGAACCGCAGCTGTACATACGCACGCAAAGCAAAGTGTTCCCTATCATATGTGCTTCCCTTTAGGACGGACACGTTTTGCAGCACCAACCAATGGCAATTCTATTTTAACAGCACCCTAAAACTGGAGAGACGTGGAAAGGTTTATTTCCTAAAGAGAAAACCACCTGATGGATGTAGAAAAATGCACAGAACGCCACTTTTCCCTCAAATCCTTGGCTTGGACAGCCTGAGAAAAAAAACAAACCTCTGCTCCGAGTCAGGAAAGAAAATCATTAAACTTCACTGAACCCATAAAGCACCAATAGCTGGAGTTTCCATACAGATCACTGTGTACTAAAATTAAAATAGAAGCCCTTTTTAATTACATAAAGTGTGCGCGTTATTACTGAAGAGAGGAATACAAGCTTTCCTCGAGAACCATAAAATTGGCTGCTGGGAATTAAACTTCAACTGCAATTATTATATGGTCCTATAAAGGATATTGAACGTCTGATAAAACTGCGCCCTTGTCATGTAACAGTGATGCTTAACGCCAAACAACCACTGCGGCATTCCAGCCATAGCTTTCTCAGAACATCCCAGCTCCCTTCTCACACCGAAAAGAAAACACTGCAGGATTTCAGAGCGAAACCTCTACCTAAATATCTGAAATACCAAACGGACAGGACTGGAGATATATCAGCCACACAAAGGCAGAACAGCACATGCGATAAATTAATGCTCATGTCTTCTGTACAGGAAAGCCCTCCATGAAGACACATCCAGTGTGGAAGACGGCTGTGCTGTGCTCTGCCTCACTCAGCCCCACCGCACCGTGACCATTACAGTGCTGTACATTCCTACTGGCTGTTCTCCTTCTTGTCCTGTTATTTGTTGTAAATACTGAGTACTGGCCGTGCTTCCACACAGCTACAGGAGACTGCTCAGACTTCTGCAGAATCTGGAATGTGCTTCTGATGCCGCCGGCATGCTCTGAGACCCACGGATGTAAGATGGAACTAAGACCTGCAGATATTTCTAATCCCACAGACTCCAGCGCACTCACAACTTAGCCAGGCCAAAATGTTTACATGGAGTCAGAATATCAAAGAAATACTTCTCTGACACTTAACATAAGGCATGTGCAGGGGAAGGCTGGACAAAGCGCCGTGACTGTGTACGGTGCAGTGCAAGTTTTGCTCTTGCAAAAGGAGGAGAACGTTCCTTTTCTGTAAAGCCATCTCCCATTGCAGCATGAGAGGTACGTCCTACCTACTGCATTGGGCTTCAGCCTGACTCTGCTACTCCAAGTCCAGCACCTGTGGTGATGCAAGGCTTCAGAAAAAAAGGCCTTTGCATGAGAGCATCTGAAGGCTCCCATGGAATTCTGGTGGTGAAAAATACCCAAAGCACCAGACACCAGCTCGGCTTTCCAAATTACAGCAGGAAACAAGCAACCTGGGCAGGGCTGGGATGGAGAGGGAAGGGCAGTCATGGTCTGGGACAAGCACTGCAAGCCCCTTTGGAAGCACACACATTGCCTCTCCATGCATTCTGGAAATGTATTTCTTTTTAACTGTGAAACATAGCAAATGAATTGTTCAATATTTGAATAATAAAAACTGACTCATACAAACATTGAGAAGTCAAACCAATTATCAGTTTCAAGTGAAGCCATGAAATGAGCCTTACTTCCTTCCATTAGAAAGAATGCTGGAGCGCTCGGTTTCAGAATCAAAACACAACTCGTGTTCAACTTAGCAAAGGGAGAACAAACAGCCAGCACCATCCACACCGAAACACACCGAAGGATTTTCAGAATAAGGAATTCATTTTCTTACCTGGGACATCAATTAATCTCTTATAAACATTCAAGAAGGCTGCCTCTGCTTCTTTGCTTCTTTTCCCCAACGCGTCAATCTGAGGGGGTGAGGAGAAAGAAGGCGTTAGATTGGATCCAATACAACTCGTGCTGTATCAGAGCTATAAGGATAAACGAAAACATAATACGTAAAGAGGAAACTTTATCTCCCGTGCACAGCTCCTGTAGCCTTGTAAGTTATTTCTGCTATGTTTGTACTGAATGTAATTCGAAGTCCTGTTTCAGCACAACGGCAATCGATATGTTTAAGAACACTGCTGCCTGCTGTGATTCTTCACTTTAAATCTTAATACAAAGAAAGCAAGCCAGGAGCTGGCCGGACAGGCGTTCTCCTCAGTAACTTTCTTTTACCGCTAATTAAGATGTAACACAACGAATGGGATCTGTGTGCCCTTCTGATGTCACGCTCTGCTTTCATTGCAGGAAGCATATTTTTCCATTATTTCCACTAAGCCTGTGAGAAGATGAAAAGATGCACTTTGGGGCACCTTCTGCTACCGAGCACTGAACAGCTCTGAATCTTCTCCATGCAAAGACCTGTGGAGACCGAGCTGCCCTGCGCTGCGGAGCTGAAGGCAGGCTGCTCTGGCTTCACGTTGGTTCTTACTTTGCATTAATTCATGCAGTGCTCATTTAGGAAGCTGCCAGCTCAGGTAAGGGAGAATAACGACCTCCCACCATCCATTATTTTCTCTAAACTTCTATTTTCCTCCAAAGCTTCACTATGGAAGGAAGGACACTTTACAGCTCTGACAATGAAGCATTCATTCCACAGCAACTTTTGGGTTCTTTTTTTGCAAACTTTTTCTTAATGTATTGGAAAACGGAGGGTTTGCAATTACTAAATAGTGACAGAAACTCCCCAAACCAGGCCCAATTCCACTGCATTGCTGCTCCAAAGCAGAGACAGAAGGGGAAGCAGGGAGCCTGGCAGCGCTTTCCAGCAGCTTACTCGAATCAGGAAACTAAAAGCACAGAGATTATCGTTCCCATATTTTAATAAAAAGCAAGGAAGGATCTGAAGAACTACAGATACAAAGGCCTGATACCAATTCTCCTGCATATTTGAAAAGCAGCTAATATTATGCAGCCATTTAAAGGTGCGTACGTCAACATGTACTAAAAAAGGAAGGTCTTGTCTGAAAAACGTCCTTGAATTCTTTAACCACTTATTGATTGGGCAGATAAGGCAGAAACAATGGACAGAGTTTACTGTCTCTGTGTTTCAGGAAAGTGTTTTATTGTGATGTTTTGCTATGCGTGCTGCCAGCCCGACGCGCCGCCGGGAAGCAGAGGTGCCAGGAGAGGAGACAAGGCACGGAGCTGCCGTCCTCAGTGCCACGGCTGTGCTGTGAGAATGGGGAGGGCAGGGGAAAGGGCTGGGGGATGGTCAGAGCAATGGAGGCAGGGAGCACGGGGGCAGAGCGTGGGACCTGCACGTGACTGCTGTAGATTAGTCTTATGGCTGAGAGTGACCTGCAGGGATCACCGCGGAGAGGATTAAGGGCAGAAAACTGAACTGTCAGGACAAGTGTGGAAATTGCATGGGAGCGCGAGGTATAAAACCCTCAAGAAGCACTGCCTGTGCTTCCAGAGCTCACCGAGAAAGGCTGCGGGAGGCACCAGAACCGCAGAGGGCATCTGGTGTGACGTGCCAGAGAGCAACGGGTTGGTGCTGGTGAATAACCCATTTATTAATTCCAATCCAAGCAATCACAGATGGACCGATGCTCATTAGGGAATGAGAACATAAGCAACTCAGAACATTCTTCACACGCAGAGTATTTGAAATGAGAATATGGAACCAAGTGCCAACGCTGGAAAGGCACTGGGTAGCACAAATCCGTGCCTGAGAATCAGATGGGAGAAGGAGGGAGCAGCCACCAGAAAGGCTTCGGAGATACTTGCTGGGTGCACAAAGACAGACTCTGAAGGCCAGAACACCATATGTCAGGCTTCGGGACCTCTGCGTTCCCACATACGATTTTCTCTCGCTGCTGCTCAGCACAGTGCAGCCAAATTTAAATGACTATTATTAAATACAATTAGCATTGCAGAACGGATTCTGCACTGTATTCTGAAAGACTCGTTTTCCCCTTCTAAGAAAAGCAGAGCTTTCAGAGCAAATGCACTTCCATTCCTTCGAAATAACCAAATGGGTCTGTTTTCTTATTGCAGCTTCTTACTTTTTAATAAAGGGCATTTGTACTTATGTTCTCCTTAAATATTACACATGGTTTATTCACTCCTCGCCACTTACACCGTGATTGAAGTATAAAGCAGAACTGAAACAACATATTCCGAGGAGATCAGAGACTTTCTGACGGAAGCAGTTTGTAAATCACAGGAACTTTCACACCTTTGCTTTTTTCCTCCCCGGATTCAGAACCAGAACTCCAAACAATCCCACCAGGCTGAAAAGCTTTCGTTTATTTTTGTTTTTCATATAGTTAAAGATCAGTGAAGCTGCCTGGTTTAAAGTTCTTATTAAAAATGAGCTCTGCAATGGCTTGGTATCTTCAAGAAAGCACTGTGCCAACTTTAACTAGGATAACAAATGAATTACATATGTCAGCTTCCAGCTGCGTAAGGAGATATGGGACGAGAAGGTCATCAAAATAGCAAGATATAAATAAAGTCCAGTGACAAAGGAAGCAGAGCACTGAAATGACATGGAAATAAGTGTTTGGAAGCTGACTGAAACCTTTTCCAATCTGAGTAAAATCGGCTCGGGAGCCAACAGAGATCAGGCTGCAACCGTTGAAGTGCATTAGAAAACTCTTGCTGAACACTTTTATTTGACTCTGAAAACTTGAGGGACCCAGAAAGAAGTCAACTTATAATTACACCATTGCAGGCTTGACACGAGCTAAGCTCCACATCTTAATTTATCTGAACCAGGCCCCATTATGTCTTCTGTGACTAGAAAGAAACAACAGTGACCTCTGTATTCCCTACCACCCCCATAAACATATGTTCACTTTTAAGTTCTGGCATACTATTTGTCTTGATAATACCACTGGAGCTACAGGGAGATAACAGAAATGAGACGCGAGGAATCCTCCCTCCTTCGCACACCCTTCATCTTCAGACCCTCCCCGGGGCCCTGTTGGGAGCAGCACGGTGAGACACCACGTTGGGCTCAGCCCTCCCTCCACCAACAGTTTTTCCAGGTCAAGTGCTGTCAGGAGTTGCTGCTGAGCTGCTCCCAGAGCTGCAGGACACCTCAGTGATCTGCATGGAGCACAAAGAGTTTGCACGCCCATATCGAGTCTCAAACACAACACCGTGCCAAGCGTGAGTGTCGTAGGCCCAGCTCTTATCATCGCTGCCCTTCAGTTGCAATTCTCACTCTCATTAACAACCTCAATATGAAAGATACCAACTTTTGCTGTCCTGCTCCCAGTCTGGAACCAAAGCAGCGAGTAAAATTAATCACCTTAACCCAAAATTTATATCGCTGCTGAAATTTTAAACTATCAATAGTTGCTTTTACTCACAGAATCATAAAGGTATGGAAGATCACTGAGGCCATCAAGTCCAACCATCAGCCCATCGCTCCCCTCCGCACCTCTCGTATTGTTTTGCATTACAAAGTTTCTTCATTTGACTTCAATTTTTCAGAGCTACTGAAGTGCCATTAAGATTTGCAAGAAACGTATTAAACAAAGGGAAAAGCACGGCAATAACTCATCAGTGTAAACGTATTTCTGCCTTAGAACCAAACATGGGCTACAGCAAGTGCTCCCGGCACTACACAATGGCACCATTCTTTCTTTCAAGCCACTGGAATAGAGCTCACCTCTCTCATGTAACAGTGCATCAGTCACTGTGGTGGTGTATGGGAGCAACCCTGCCACGAGCTCTGTGCATTAGGAAGCAAACTGGTTTACCATTCTTAATACCAACAGGTGCCTCCATGGAGAACTAGTGAACACACAGGACTCATGAGGACAACTGGAGGTCCTGCAGCTGAAGGAAGTAAAATTAAAAATGCTATTTTGTTTCTCTCTTTGCTACAATTAGAATATTTTTGAAGCAAAATTACCAAGAAACGATTCCTGTGGAGCTGCTTAAAGCATACGGTGTGTATTTTAGCTGTGCTATCAGTGCTCTAAACCAAAGTGAGGCCTGCTCAGTCGGCACAGCTCCCATCCCAGCTGTGTGGGTGCTGCACAGGTACGTTGCCTGGGACAGGCATGGGGGGATCATGCAGACCTCCCTGCTTCAAGCTCATGTTAATGAGAGGGCTTCGAGAGGGACTCAGATCCTTCAGCTTTTAATTCTGCTCCTGCAAAACAGCTGCAACCTTGAACCCTTGAAACCTTTTCTTCTTTCATGCCCAGATAGATCCTGCTCTTCCCAGACAAACAACGCTGCCGTCCCTGGAGGAAAGCTCAGCTCCCTCCTCCCCGGACAGCTGCTTGTTGCTCTCCAGCCTTTGATCTGCCTTCCCAGTAAACCAGCCCAGCCCAACGTTTCTTTGCCTCCAAATATCGACAGCTGAATGACAGCTCAGTTTGAACAGCTCTTCCTATCTGCCACCCTGCCTTCAGATTCCTGCAGCGGTGGGTCTGCGATGACTGCTCAACCTCCCCTGCATCCTCCCATAACCTGCCTGCCTTCCTCCACGCTTCTCTCTGCATTTCTGAGCAGCGTTTCTCAGTTTACGCTCTCACTCTGCTCCTCACCCATCCCAGGGCAGGCATGAAGGGAGCAGCTCGGCTCCCTCCTGCCTCGGGCCACCGGCTCCTCCTGCATCAGACCCAGCAATCGCAGCCGTGCCGGAGCGTGATTCAGCTCACTGACTCAATGGAAAACTAAGCAACGGAGGAGAGAAAATTTATTTTCCATCGTGTTGGCGAACTGAACTGACTCATCTCATGCATTTGCTAGACTCAGCATAAGGGAGGAGGTGGGTAATGGGGCTGGGGCGAGGACACTGCCAGCGGCAGTCCTGTGCTGGCATGGGCTGGGTATGGCGTGAAACCCGTGTCAAGGTGTGGGTGGCAAATTGGGGTCAAAGTGTTAAAAAAAAGTAAAGAAGTCTCAGGAAGTAAGGAAGCAGAGAAGACACTCTGCAGGTAAATGTGACGGCAGCTCAGTTCTTCCATGGCAAGGCAACAAGTGCAGCTGTGAGTGCAGGATGTGCAGCACTCACCAGGGGATGCTGAGCACGCTCAGCACGAGCAGGCAGGAGCTCCTGGGGACACAACTCCCAGAGCAGTGACTTCCATCCTCCAAGCTCTGTGCAAGCACAGGGCAGCACGCAGCAAAGCAGCAAAGGTGCAGCACAGCAAAGGGGAGCAAGCAGGACATGGTGCCAGCCGGTGCCATCCTGCTTCACCTCCAGCTTCACAGCAGGAACTGCAGTTAAGTGTACGTGAGCTTTCAGGACCTTTCCCCTCACCAGCCTTTTGCCTCCGTAGCAATGACCTGGGCCCCGCAATCACTTTTCTCTCTCACGCATGTCCCAAAACTTTCTTTTAAGTATTTTTAAAATTAGGGCAGTGGAGTCCTTGGAACAACGAGTTCATTAACTGCCTCTGTGCAAAATCTACCTGCATGTAAATACCAAAGTGCAATCTCCTGCTCATGTCTTACACTGGGATGCCCTATTAAAAATCACCTCTGCTTTACTACAGCAAAGCAAAAGCAGACACGGGCTTGTACAGAGCCTTGCAATAATACTGCAGTAAATACAGGAATAATTCTCTATTTGGAGAAGCAGGGACTGGATTATGATGATTCTCGGCAGAATCCGGCCCTGCAGAGCCCCCCCATCCCCGTTCCTTCCAGCACACTTCAAGCTCCCTTTTTTTAAGGGGAGGAGAAGATACTCCTGACACTGTGAACTGAAACAGTGCTGCCTATCTCCATTTTGCATAAATAGTTTCCCACCACTGTTAGCATTTCACCCAAACGCGTGGCAGCGGCACAGCAAGCCTGAATACAGACAGCCCACCAGCTGCCAACAGGAATTTCAGCACATTGTCAATTACATAAAAATAAGAGGATTTGGGTTGATCCCCTCCACAAAGTTACCCTGGCAGTGATGCCTGTTTCTGTAGGACTTTGCACACCAGACGGGATGGAGATGAACCTGCAAGAGCTTCGGAAAGGTGCCCGGTGTCTGGCTGTGGGCTGTCAGGTTTGGGACTTGGTCTGTTATCCCAGTTGCAGGGATTTGTCCCGGGAAGATAACAATTACCACCAGAAAGACCAGACTGACTCCATCTTGTTACACGGCTTGGCTTAATGGGACCTTCATGGGAGGGTGGCTGCAATGGGATCGCCTCGACGCGAGCTCTGAATTTTGATGTGTGCTGTTGACTTCTACAACACGAAGCAATTTGTAATAGCTTTGCCACGCTGTTGTTTTCAAAGCTCCTGCTACATCACAAGCATTTATTTCTGACCACAAAATTACATTTATTCAACAGAAAGCAGCTCAGGGTCTTTAAGAGGTTAACTTCTGGAGTGCTTGGCTGCTCTCCAGCCTCTGTACTCGAATCAGCGCTAACGCAACAGCACACAACAGCACCCAGGCTAGCCGTGATTAATAGAGTGCTGAATACGCTGCTTTCCACATACACACACTTTTCATTCCCTTGCTTCCATAGATCACGGACTTATCCTCAAAATATCTGACTGAAATTGAATTTGGCTTCTCTCTCAACCGTTCATTTCCTATGTTATGCAAGGTTATATCCTTTTCTGCATGAGCAGAACCAAACCAGCTGCAGCTTTTGAGAAGAAAATGTGTTTTCAATTATGAAGCTGGCCTGAATATTGAACCACAGTTCTACTGCTACTCTAATTGAGCCATCATGGAGCGAACCTACAGGAAAGAAATTGTATTAATTAGCTTTGTAAATGTAACATAAGGAAATTAAAGGGGCTGAGTATCAGCTGAGGAACACTCCTTGAAACACACAGAAGGAAAGTACGCCCGAAGTTCTGTAGGCACACACGTTATTACAGAGCTGCTTCAAAGGCGTGATCAGGAGTTCCAGCACACCAAAGATATTCAGCTCCTGTTGTCTGCATATGGAAAATTATTAAATGACTCTGCCGACCGAATTAATAGTTTAAAGAGCAGTTCAGCTAAGTGGGGAGCCGGAGTGGTCTCATCACAACGGCAGCACTCTTAGATGTGCTCGCTTTGTGAGAAGAGTCTGAGAAATGGATTTTACAGCAACGAAGCCTGGCGTGTTGTTTGGAGCCCGTGCCTTAAAGGGTTCTCCAAATGAGGGATTACTGCATTACTGTTGGACAGTACTGCCATGCCACATGAAAAGAATGCTAATGACCTCAGGAAATCCTTTCCCAGCCTTAAAATATCTAGTTGGTGACTTCACAAATACAGATTCGGACATTTTATTTCCATACGGCAACGTCAGTTCTGTAAATTCACATAGCCCAAGAACGTGAAGTTTTGTTTTTAAGGTTTCTTGGACAAATATCCATCCGCTGCCGTAAGCACGGCCTGGTGGGCAGGAACTGCTCGTCTGAGGGCTGCTGGAAGGAGGGCAGCACCAATGTGGAAATGATAATGATTTTATGATTGAATGAGAAAGCTCTTAAACCTCCAATTCTGCCTTGCGTTTAACCCAGCGGACTGTGAACAAGCCTTGACTAAGACCCATCCTCAGGTGAATGAGAAGCGAGCAAACATGAGACTTAACATCGGCAGTGCGTTAGATTTCATTTCGTAATGCTTTTCCTCCAACCGTAGTGACGAAAAATCCACACTTCCTCAAAGCACCAAGATCTATACAAAAAGAGCTACTGCCAGCAACTCATGGCAACTGCCTATTAGATAACAAGAATGCTTTTCATCTGCAGTTTCTTTTGGCTGAGATTAATATCCACAGAACGATCTGGTTTGGGGGTTGGGTTGTTTTTCTATATGGATTTGTATTATATGAAAGGAAAATAAAGAGCGGGGGCAATGTGGGGTCCATATCCACCGCCAAGCTGAGAAGCAGCCCTGCTTGCAGTGAAGTGAACCAGCCACAGTTTTAGAAGCAGAAGTCCCGTAAGGCATTGAATTTATACCAACACCAACCTCACTCTTACATTAGTGAAGCAGATACCAATGCAGGAGGAGTGTGTATGAGCCACACCAAGGCCTCCAACAGGCGAGATCTAACGGCAGGATATTCCTTCACTGTGGCAAAACTTGGATTTATGGTTCTTACTTGATCCTCAGACATTCCCTTCATTAAAGAACAGTGCTACAAACATACATACACTCCAGTCAGTGCTTCGCAAGCTTGAAACTAAAGCGAAAAGGTTTAAGAGCACAGCAACTCACTTGAAGCAATTCTGAAGTGTAAATTTCTACTGGCAAATGGACTCACACAAGTCATTCTTTGTTCTCACAAACTGCTATTAGATATATCAAGGACAAAGCTGTTCCGCTTATTTATTTATTTATGGCAGTACTTGGGAAATCGGAGAGCAAACCAAGAATTAATTCCACGCTGCTTTTAAGACGAGAAACTGTTGCTTATTTGGGATACGTATTCAGCAGGATGTGAGAGCAATCAGAAATGCAACCCTCATTACAGATAATAGGAGTTGTGTGCTTAATTCTCTAGGCAGGCTTCTGAAAACATGCTCCTGAATTTCTCTGTGCGCTGATGGGAACTGCAACAGCTCAAAATCAGCCAACAACTTGTTACGGATCGACAAAGCCCAAAGTGCTGCTGCTGTGACTGAGCTGACTTTAAAAGCAGAGCTCTACAGCAGAACACAAAGTGTGAGCTAAGCCTAACCCCAGGCACTGATAAAGAGAAAGGTAACTTGCAAACTCCGTACAAAGCACTGTACACCTGAAGGAGTACAACAGCCCCCACCTGGCCTGCACTTAGTGAGGGAGAGCTTCAGCTAGAATGGCCCATTCTGTGACCGGTTCAGCTGCCTTTTCATATAGAAACCCTTCACAATAACACCACTCGGCTTTTAAAGCTGTGATGGCTCTGCTCGTGCACATCTCACAGAGCAGTGTGAAGAGACACCAAGGAATGAGCCAGGCCTGGAGCTGTGAGCACTTCTTGTTGGTTTTCCAACCAACACCTGCCAACTTTGAGTCTTCCAACAAGCCCAATGAAATACAGCCACAATACAGGCTTTTACAGCTGGAACAACGTGTGGTGTCTTCATAGTTTTGCATGCATATGTCACATTGAGTTCATTAAGCATTCAAACCACCAAGTCACCGGGGCGCACCTGAGTCACAACAGAAAGCTTACATCCAGGGCTGCTAAATGCACTGGGACTGGACGAGTTTAGCCTGTCCAGCACAAATGCAATGTATCACACGCATGCCAGCACACAGGGAAGCAGAACCCCTGCAATGCTCACAGCTCCCATCATGGCCTGGCTGTACTGCAGGCTGTAGGCACGCTGATCATGTAGAGTAAAAACAAAAGCACAAAGAGAAGCAGAAGCTCTTACCTCTCCCTGGAAACTCTTCAGTAGTGGAGCTACCTGTTTGCGCAGGTCCTGGAAGACAGAAGCAAAATATTCCATCAGATAAATGTGAAAGGATGCGTCGTTGTCAAGTTATCTCTAACTCTGCTTTCAGGTCTGGGATACTGTTTGAGACTTGGCTGCATTTTGTGGGGGCTTTGATTAAAGTAGAAGCACATCTAAGTTTGAAGAAGCTTGCGTTTCCAGTCTGACACATACATGTATGTGTGGTGATAGTATGAATTAACTAACTGTACTGATGGCAGGTAAGCACCGGACGCCTTCAGTCTCATCATTCAGCTGAAACACTAATACGATTAGAAGCAAATGCCTCTATCTACCTACACAGCAGCTACACCTCTGAACTCATCCCACACACGGAAGCCAGGCTTAAAGAAATATGACTGGACCACCCTTCCAGCGAGGAGTGCCGTCATTTTGTACAAGGTCTGATTTATCTGTTATTCTCTCAAGGCTGCTCCAACTTCAGCCACCAGAGAACTGGAGGTAGCCAGTTGGTGGGTCACCATAAATATTTGGGACTTTCTCTTTTCCAGTGCAATAACGTTTCCATCTGGAGTCACGCAGCAAGTTGGACATCAAACCACACACCAAAATACCCTCGGCACTGGGTTTAGTCTGATTTGCTGAAGGAAAAGCAGGCTTTTGGAGAAGTGGTTGTTGTCATTTCAATGACAAGTGGCAGAGAGAGTTGCAGAAGCAGGAGCTCTTGCACTCCCTGAGAGATGGCTTAAGGGGGCTGAACGTAAATGAAGCCATCAAAGACAAATGATCGGCCAAATTTCACTGCTCTCGTGCTTACTGAGCTACCACGCAGCTAATCCTCATCAAGCTCAGGATAATGTCACAGCTTTATAAGCTCATTCTTCCGTACCAAACCTATAAACGCTTCTGTTTTTACACCTTAATGCTTCCTGATATTTTCTGTCGTCTGTTTTGGGACAGAAAAAGGGGCAGTGCTGTCCGTGTGCACCACGACTGCCTGTCAGTAATGCCTCTCCCAGGGCAGACCAGCAGGTCGAGCAGCTTTTCCCATCTCCTGACTACACGGGGAGGCCGGGAGGCTTTGCACGTTTTATAATGTGTTTTCCTTGTAGACTGACGATGATGCCATCATCAAAGAAAACACAGAACCATTAGTGGCAAAATACATGCCTGTATTTGGGACCAAAATCTTAATGCACATAAAGCGAGACACACGATGTACAGTCAGGACGCTGGCGTCCTTTTAAACTTATATGGCAATTTATCGGCACAACACATTGCCGTATTGCTGCGCTTCCATGCAGTCACATCATCTGCCTGTTTCTCCATGCTGACCATACCCACTCGGTCTCCTCTCTGCAGATGATGTATTGGGATGGAGCTGTTTTCTGAACAAGACTCCATCACAGACAAACTCGATATGTGAAGCAGAGACAATGAATTAGGCTGTATCATTGTCTGAATCAAATCTGATAGCTGAAAGCGAGTGCAGCCTTTCCCTCTTTTCAGGAGCACAAACAACTGGTTTATATATTGATGAAGCAGCCACGCAATGAAACCCAAATCCAAACAATTTTTAACTCCCTTTCCATTCGCATTAAAAATAACTGTGGAAAATAAGCCAAGAATAAATCTATGGGAAAAACCCGGGCGACAAACGCATCTTTCAGACAACTGCATTATTTCTCTCTATCTCGATACACGGCGCAGTCCAAAGGACACATCAGTGCTCAGGGTGCTGCTAATTTACTGGAGGTCTGAAGCTGCGCAGCATCTTCTGATGTCCCCTCAGACTCTCGATCTCATTTACTTCCCAAACGCTTATCTCTGAATGTCACAACAAGAGCCCTCTGACCCTGGTTTGATAAAGCAGCGCGGGAAGCTGAGCTCGACCTGCACGCACCTTCATCATCTGCACAACTATCACGCAGCCGTGAAACAAAACAAAACCAAAAGAAACGGGCAGACATCATTTCCTACCCCTCTGGCCACACTTCCCGTGATCTGCTGCACGTATTGCCTTCCCCCGAGCCACGCGGGCCGCCAGCTGCACTGGGAAGGGCAGACATCGCTGTGAGCCGCAGCCACTTGTAGCACTGCTGGCCCCATGAGCTCGGCTGTCAGCACCTCTCAGAGCTGCCCCGTCCCCAGCCAGGTGCCCACGCTGCCGCATCCCATCCCTTTGCATTCCCTCCCCATTAGCCCACACTGAACGAGGAGCTCAGGGCTGACAAGGCTGAGCCCCCAACCCCGGGCACTTCCTGTGAGAGCTGTGAAATGATGATCAACCCACTGGGCAAGCAATGGGAAACCAACAGCCCAGCAGGACACGCCGTAGATGTGCACTGTGTGGGATCACATGTACCCATCCAACCCACGTACACAGAATGAAGGGCTCAGTCCCAGGAGGAGCCTCCTGTCAGCCCCTCTCTCTGGGCAATGTGCCGGCCTGCTGCTGCCTGCTGCTGAGACGGGGGATGGCTGCAAAGAAATGCACCATGCACCTCCATTGCAGACCCTGGGCACATGCGTGGAGATGCACTATGGGAAACAAAGCTTTGTCTCTGATAGCTTTCATTTAGTGTTGCTCTGAAACTGACATCCCAGCCAGTTGTCCAAACAGGCACCGTGCAGCAGCCCAGATGACTTATTTAATTCCTAAAATATAAGACAAATTAAATCATACGAGCGAACCATTTATTGCTCAAGCTAAACTACGATTTAATGAGATATAAAAGCTCTTATTGCTTAAGGGTGCTAAAGTATTTACTTCAAATCTGACCGTTGAAGAATGAATCACGATGTTAACCATTTTCTATTGCTTTGTAGTTATTTCCCTGCACATGAAGATGTGGGTTTTTAAGGGACGTTTATAGACAGGTTTCAACGCAGCACAACGATAAATAAAGACTCCCGATCTGCAGCCTCTGAACGTACATGGCAGCGTTCTGAAATATCTCAGCCCCCAGATCTTGTGCAAATTCCATTAGCTTTAATTATTTATTAGCAGTAGATTTAGATTACTGTTCTTGACCTATTTTTTTGGCGCACGGACCCACCCAGCAAGAAGTGAAAAAATATTCCATTTGCAAAGGGCTGCCTCGGTGTGGGCTCCGAGCTGCGAGGAGGGAGAGGAGCAAAACACATGTGCTGCGATTCAGGGGGAGACGCTCCCACCGCGGGGAGGTTACGGAGCAGGGCATGCAGCGCGGGGTGGAAACGGGAGGAGATGCCCTGAAATAAGGCAGATGTGCTGAGCAGCATCCTCAGACCTGCAGGACTGCGAGCCCGACAGCTGACTGCTGGTGGAAATCCCCTCCTTGCTCCAAAGCAACTCCCAGCAACCACTGAGCAGCCCAGGGCTCATCCTGTGTCCTGTGCTGGTGGAGACGAACCCTGCTCCTCTGCTCCTCGGGGCAGGAGGGAAGCAGAGCGCTGGCAGAGGTGTCCCATGGCTGCACTGCAATCTTCTCCCAAGCTCAAATAAACCGAGTTTACCCTGGGCTTATGCAGCAACGTATAAACAGACCGGCGACCTCACAACTGTTTAAAGAATCAGCTGTGCAAAAGAAGAACTGTTGCACACATGTATACATATACACGTCTGCATATAAACACACAGACTATATATAACATTAAAAAATGTTCTTTTTTTAACCTGACTTTACAAACGAATGCACTGAACCACGCTGAAACCTCGCTGTCATTTATAAACCAGCGAGTTAACATTGGCTACAAAAGACACTGAACAGAAACAATTCGGAACTTTAGAACCGGAGTTGCTAGGAAACAAAAAAAGATCATTCAAACAAAAATGACTCAGGTAGGAGAGCTCTGGGAAGAGCCAATTCCAGGCAACTGAAAGGCTGATGGTTAAAACCTCGGTGTAAAATGGGGAGCATCTGAAAAAAAAAGGGCATTATTATGAGCCTTAAAAAATTAACGTGCCTAATGAGAAGCTAATGACATGGGCCGTGACTCTGCAGCAAAGGCACCTACGAGTGCTGCGGTCCAATTAACAACACCAGTTCAAACGCAGAGTAATGGTTCACACGGTGGATTTGGAACGAGGAGTATTTAATGTGAAACCATAATTGCGCTGGTAATTTTCCACCTTCCCTCCACCACCAGCAGAGCCGTGTGTGAATCAGCACATCCTACCTGAGCCACAGGTAGAAGGCAGAACCCAAATGTGAGCACAACGCTTTAGAGACAGGCTAAGTTTGGAAGAAGAACTTGTTAAATATGAAAAGAAGGAAAGAGATGTTATCCTCCCAGATCCGTACTGACCACAGGTGAGTCAGGGCCGGGACATCAGATATTGCAAAACCTTCTGCTCACTGTTCCTTATCACACAGCCGTGTTATGAACCACCAGCACACCTGCGTGTAGGAACACAGGAACACCCACTGATCTCTATCGTTACACTCAGCATTCCCCTCTTCCAATGCAAGTGCTTTTGTGCTGTGGGTGCCCTGTGCAGTGCAGGCAGTGGGACTGGGCGGCGTTGGGGGTCCCTTTCAACTGAAAGCAACGCTAGGATTTGCTGTATCTAATTCAGCACGCCTGTTAAAGCACCTCATAATCAATGCAGCCGTCATCCTCCTGACCTAAATCAAAACGAAACGCGGCGCAGGTCTTTTCACACCGCTTCTGTACACGAAGCTATTGAAGAGAAAACAAACTTTTGCTAGCACGGTGCTTCCCGGCCAAGTTCCTGCTGACCCACCGTGCTGCTCACAGCGCATGTGCTTTGGGAGCAGACAGAAGAAATAAATGAATCATCCAGATGAAAGAAAGCAAAACCTCGCTGCGGCCTTCGTCAGTGCATTTAGTGCTTGTTAGCTCAACTTAAGAAACAGAAATCCTACATGAAGTGCTCTGGGGCAGCAGCATCTCCTCACGTTGTAATATATGGTCTCAACTGGGAGCAACTCCCAAATTCAGATGGTGAACTGTGAAGTGCCCCAGTGCGCTGCGGGAGGATGAGAAGTCCGGGGGAAGAAACGCAGAGGTCTGAAGGTTTGAAAAGGAGAAGAGACAGAGCTGAGTCCGTGCTGCTCTGAGTGCAGTTTTTCCATCGCAGAAGGCATGCGAGCCCAGCGCTGAATCACAATGAACTCAATAACAGATTAAAATGAGACATACTTGTGTAATAATAAATCAACAGCATTAATACAAGCTTATCTTCTCCTAACTTAGAAGGGGGAGGTGACAAATTGCACTTAAGGAAAAATAGTTTTACAGTTGCTAGCACAAGCCCAGCGTCTATAGGAGACTGCTAAATTTAGCAAGCCAGCTTTTGATTATAGCAACGGAAATGAATTCAAGGGCTTTTTTTTTGTGTGTGTTTTTCTGTTTTATAGAGAGCTCCAGAACGTTACTCATCTTCTTGAACCTCCCACCATAAGCGGAGCCTTCAGAGCGCTGCCCTTCCTCCTGCTCCTCCTCCTCTCCCCCCTGAGCTCCTCCGGCTCACAGCAGTGCGGGGACGCGGTGCGGGCTCACAAATCCCCTATCTCTTGGCTGGAGCTGTTTGGCTCTGACAGATGAATCAGAGAAGTCCATAAACGTCTGGAGGATTTGTGCAGACTTTTCCTTGTATGACTATATATGGCAACTGCAGATGGAGTTATCTCCCATCACTTCAGCCCAGGCTGCAAACTTTTTACCTTATTCCTAATGGCAGGATCCCTTGATCTGCAGTGCCATGGAACTGGACAAACTGTCAGATCCTTTTCCCAAAAGTATTTTCCCACTCTTTACAAGACTGTAAGAGCAATGTAGGCCATTGCTTGCATTAGGATGGGTGGAGGTGTCTGTCACAAGGGAGGTCCGAACTGCCTGATGTCTGCAGGGCCTGACAGAGGAATTCCAACAACGCTCACAGCAATCCCTAAATCCAGAAACATCTTTTCTTTTAGCTTCTTGCCATGACTGCCTTTTGTACCTGTTCCTTTTTACACTACCTCAACTACACCCAAAGCCTTAATGTTATAAAGCAGCTTCCAGCAAAATGCTTCCAACGCACCTGAGAAGTGACAGCCAGAACCTCTGAGGGCTCAACATGGAGAAGGCTGCGGCTCCTCAAAGCCAGCAGTGAAACCTGGGCAAACAGGCTGCAAGAATGGAAGTGAATATGGAGTTTGGTGAACGCGACGGAGTGATGGGAGAGCGCAGCCCTGAGGGATGGTGCCGTAAGGATGAGCTGAGCGAGGAGCTGCAAGGACTCAGAAACTGCATTAGTGAATTACTATTAAAGAGTCGTAATGAAAAATATACAGAGTAAAATAAACAGAAGCACCATCTCCTGAAAAGCAAACTGAAAGAGATGGAACAGCAGGGAACAGAATGAGGAACTGAACAAATTCCCCGGCTGCTCCGTGGCTGCGTTCATATCAGATCTCCCAGGAGAAGCATAAGGACACAGCATCAGCAATGGCAGCCCAGCCCCTTGGCAGGAGCCTTCCCCTGGCACAGCCCCCCCTGGATGGAGGGGATGGAGGGACATAGCAGCCCTCAGAGTGTCACAGCCCTGCAGACCTGAGCAATGAGGTAACTCACTTGTGAACGGGACTCCTGGCAGTGCTGTCCCACACGCTGTGTTTGATGCTGCTCTTGAAGTTATCATCACAAAAGCAGGGAAATGTTTCATTGCCATTACCAGATAATGGAAGCACAAACAGCTGTTGGCTCCTATTGCGAGAGGAGGGGTGGGATTCAGCTCCACTCCTTGTGCTTTGTAATAGCGCGGAGCTCAGGGAAGGGCGGCAGCAATTCCACTTCCATCCTTCTGCTCAATACTTCTGACCACTCTAACTGATACTTTGCAATGTTACCCATTAAAACCATTGCAACGAAGCACGCAATGTGTTCATAAAGTTCATATATGCATTCATTTGTATTGACAGAATGAGGGGGAATTGCTTTCAACTAAAAGAGGGTTAGATCCTCAGACAGAAGTGCTCCATCACATCGTCTGGAATGGGGTAAAACTTGGTAGAGCTGCGTTGAAACAGCAAAAGCAAAAGAAGAAAAGAAATGCCAGTCCCAGTAGTGTGAAAATCATGGCTTGTGCAAACTGGAGGACTGCGGTATAAATCACACTGCTTACATTAACTAATCAGGAGTTTCAGCTGATGTAAGTAGGAAGCCAGAGTTAGGAAAACCTATTAGTGAGCTGCCGGAAGGTTCCCTAATGGCTGTTCTGCCCCTTATCAGCTGCACAAACAACAGTGGGCATTAAATCACCCCAGTGACCCACTGGGCTGCCCGGCACGAGGGGTACGGAGCTCAGCTCAGCCAGGGGAGCTCACAGCACCCAGGGCTCCTCTCGAGGGGTGCACGTGGAAAGAGTTAAAGCTTCAAACTGCTGTTTTACCCCCCCCCCCCCCCCCCCTCAATCAAGTGTCAGCTGTGATAAGCCAGAATTAACAGCCACTTCAAATGAAAGGGGGGAAAAATTTTTTCTTTGTGCTATTCTAGGTATTTTAAGTTGCATATGAGCATGGTGTCTAAATATAGACGGCAACAACAAGAGGAGGCATTGTCCCTTTGGGCACATTGAATATTATCTCAGAATTCCCATCTTCCTGGGCTGAGCCTCTTGTTTTCTTTTCCTCCTTGTTACTTTTCGTGCTCAGCACAGTGTGTGTTAACCCCTCTTTGGTTGCAGAGAGGTCAGTTTAACCAAGAGCGACCTTGTGACTCCAAGATCATTGGTAGTTATCGCCATGGGATTAGAAGAGCACCAGAAATAGTTGTGTTTACTTAATGTTGTCACTGCATTAGAACGAGATTTATCTAAATAATGAGGCCCTAGAATAGCAACGTATCACTTGAAAACCGTGTGTCAATAGGGCTTGAATGTGAAGAGGATGTGACACGAGACAAAAAGATTCCATCAACCTAAGGACAGGAATTGACATTTTTCAGAACAGATGTCATTGATAATTTATAGACGCCTTTAAAAATTAAACTTCATATAGAATCCAGCTTAAAAATGGAGTGTTGTCCATGTTCTGAGTGCATCAGGTACATTAAGCACAAGTGTACGCTTCACTCAAAGGTATTTAAATACTTGAGAAGTCAGGAGCAGCCACGTCAGCTGGGTCACACCGTGTTCAATATTAAAGGCTCACAGCAGCCTGCTGCTTCCAATGAGCACAATGCTGCTCCTGGGAGCTGCTGTGTGCACACTGAGGGTGGCGAGGCACTGCACAGGCTGCCCATGGACTGCTGCCCATCCCTGCACACCCCCAGGGTCAGGCTGGAGGGCTGTGAGCGCTGATGGAGCTGTGGGTGTCCCTGTGCACTGCAGGCAGTGGGACCAGTTGGCCTCTGGGGGTCCCTTCTAACTCAAACCGTTGTGTGGTTCCATGATTAACACCTCATCTTTGTTCTCAAGGCTAACACGCTGTGCTTGGTTCTGCCTCTCTTCATTCTCCAGCCACTAAGCTGAAGACCTCACACACACCAAGGCACCCCCTACATTCAAAGCAAGTTTTCAAGCAAGCTCAGTCCTGAAGCTAGCGCTGCACTGAGTGCTCTGGTTCTATATGAACACATCATACACTGACACCAGAACTCCCTACACCATTTATCACAGGGCAGCACAACAGACGCTGCCCACCTCGCTCTGTAATTGCACAGCACTGCTGACTGGATGCCGAGATCCCGCTTCCTGCTCATGGCCAACATAAATCAAAGAAAAAAATCGGCTCTATTAAATCTATTTGCTCTGGGAGAATGGGGATTCATCATCTCCTAAAAGAAGTGGTCAATAAGAATCAAACCTGCTTAGCACAGGCCTGCGTGAGTCGGGATGGCACAGGTGAGGCTGCGGCTGTGTTTGGAAAGGATGCACAAACAGGAAGGTGGATGCTGTGCTTATTTCAGTGCGCTGCGGGTTAAGTGCATGGCAAACACAGAGGGCTATTCCCTCTGCATCCCCTCAGGGATGATCCGTAACACATCACCACGAGAGACACAGGCAGGAAGAGAGCACACAGAGCTGCTTGGAAAGTAAATGTGAAGCGGGTATTTCTGGTGTGGCTGTCACAAACATTGCACGTGGAAAAGTGACCTTGTGTTCAAGAAGCTACAGCTCCACTGCGGCTCTGCTGGTGCAGAAAAGGGTCCCCCAGCGATGCTCAATACAAAAAGCAGTTTGCTTTCACACTTGGGACAAGAACTTGATCCTGCAGCATAGAAAGGAGGCTCAGATAGCACAAGCACGTAGTACTTATGGAAATTAATATAGCAGCATTGTACCGACAGCTTTGGGAGTTGTCAAATTAACCACCAACCAAACTCTTTTTCTCCTCCCGTTTATGAACATGACGGTCTCATTCTGCTGCTGATGGAGTTCTGTTCCTACACCTTAAAGCCCCGAGTGGAACCCACACCCTCCCAGCCAGGCCTGTTGCAGTGCTCCCAATGTGATAAACGCACTCTCCCACAGCTCCCAGCCAGCCAAAGCCAGCCCTGGACGGCCACACCGCATCTGGTTTCACTTTCCAGTAACAAAACAAAACTCTCGGGCTATTATCTGCGAGTTCCAGCACGAAGGCTTCCAAATACACTTTGAGAACAAATTTAATGCTTGTTTTAAACCGAACTGACGGTAAATACCGAAGTGAAACGCAGCTGACGAGCTTGCAACGTTTTGTGTCTGATTATCTTCCTGAAAGACGAGCTTTTGGCGCTTTGGAGGCTGTGCTGGAGGATCGATTTCCTGTTCGCATCAAGGCTTCCATGCATTTGGTTCAGCTGATGTTGGAGGGCTTTGGTCCGCCCTGGACGCGGGACCAGACAAAGATGGGGCTTTGGATGGCTGAGATAAGGGCTGCAGCCAGGGCTGAACTCCATGGGTGCTCCCATTGGACCCAGGGATGCTGCGGGCTGTGTGTGCTCAGCCCAGCATACAAACCACGCAGCACTTCCACAACTCCATGTTTTGCTTTCATTTTTTTCTAACGTGCCAGCAGACATTTGTGAGATTCATTCCCCTTCTGCGTTTGATACAGCCAAGGAGGGAAATGAGATTCGTAAGCTATAGCCTTCATTCTGTTCCAAAATATTATCCCAGTAGCTAAAAAAAGACATGATTTGCTCCCACTATTGTTCCTTCTGACAGTTCCGTATTGCAGCCAGCCCTTCTGCTGCTCGGGATTCAGAAGTCATCTTTATATACTGTTTACTTCTGCGCTTCCTCCACTCAAACATATGATTTTACATATTTGTGCTGAGGAGCACAAAGCGAAACGCAGACGGGACGCACTCGCTCCGTGTTGGCCTCTGCCCCAGCACAGACCTTCAGACAGGATACACGAGGACAGACGGCCGTGGGCTGGGGAAATGCAGCTGACACGAATAGCAGACAGGCAGCAAATGGGAGCCCGCAGCTCCAGGAGCCATTTCCACGCCGCATCCTTCCCCAGGAACATCACAGGGTATGAAAAATGAGCCTTGCTGCTTGTGCTTTGCTATCACAGAACGGCTTTGGTTGGAGGGGACCTCAAAGCTCAGGCAGCTCCATCCCCTGTGCCATGGGCTGCTCCCAGCTCGGGCTGCCCAGCGCCCATCCACAGCCCCAGCCCCGCTCTATGGGCACTGCTGAGCCTCACCGCCCCGAGCACAGCATTCCTTCCCCACATCCCACCCAAACCTCCCTCTGTCAGGTTAAGGCCGTTCCCCCTCACGCTATATATACCCCAGTTCAGCCCCCAGACAGAAGCAGTGCAACCAGAGGCATCTGCTGCTCTTTTTATTGCAATAGTTGCCAGCCGCATTAGTATAAATTTGCGGAGTGTTTTAACATATTTTCATTCGAGCTTAATTAATTTTCACAGGAGTTCCAGCTTAATTAATTTTCACACAAGTTTGAGCTTAATTAATTTCCATAGAACTTTGACAATTTCCTCATTTGTTGTTGAAATCACAACCCGACTTTTCCATATGCGAGGCAACCAGAATAATCAGCTCGCAGAGTCGTTCTTGGACTTGTTTTTGTATTTCACAACCAAAAATACTCCCAGTGTAAACTGTTAACTGAAGCCCTGACAAGTTTCGTTATAAATATTCCCAGCTTTAAAAGAGAAATTTGAATAAATTCACTTAGTGTATATGCGAGGCACAGTTTAGGTCTGACAGCTTCAGATTGTGCCTCATTTATATGGAGCAGCGATCAGACTCGTTCGGATGTGTAAGAGCGGAAGGAGCAGAGGGCTGAGCGCTGCTGTATGGGATGCACGCAGCACAGGGATGGCTGCACCTGCATGCAGCTCACACTGCTTGCCCATGGGCAGGCAGGCTGCAGCCAAACCCCTTCTCTCCGTGCTGCCCAGCACCGTTTGCAGTGCTCAGTGCCTTCACAAAGCCCCGTGCGGTGGAAGATCACATCTCATGCAGTGTCTTTGAGATTCATCTTCTGGTCACGCAAGCTGTGATGATAATCTGTTGTGTGCGACGCTAAATCTACTATTACTCCATTAAAATGTGCTATAGTGATAATTTGTGCACTCTTATACTGAAAAGAGAAGTGCGTTATGAGATGGGAACGCAATGCTGCTGCACAGAGCTGTGCTGCCCCATCCCTGCGGTGCCCCTGGCTGTGGATGGGTGCTGTGCAGGCTGAGCCTTAAGGTCCCCTCCGACTCAAACCTTCTGTCCCATCTTCCCCTCATCTGGGACTTCAACCCAGCTGCATTAGGGCAGAATTCTTCAAGGTAAGAGCAATAAATAAAGTGCATTAATGGCCCTTGGCACAGACTCTGAACCAGTGGGGGCTCTTGCCCACCTCTGGCTGATCCCACTGCTCCAATAGGGTACAAAAACCCTCCCTGCCCAGTCCTTCCTACTACACAATTCATGGCAATCGGCTCTTGTGCTTTCTAACAACCTACAATCTACCAACAGAACAACTACTTTTAAATCACTCCGATTGTGATTTTCTCATTACAAAAGCTCTAAGAAGCTGCAGGCTTCATGTAGCAGCCTTGACTTCCAACCCACACTCAGGTTACTTTAGATTCGATTGCAGCTGAATTTTCCTGGTTAAGCCCCGTGATTTGAACTGCTAGGAACTGGTTCCAGGTAACTTATTAAGCACCGGTTGGTAGATTCAGAACAGCATTCTCAATCATCTCAACCTTTTCTGACCTTGGCTGCCCTTGTCAAAGGCCACACTCAGCTCCAGTCCTGCAGTTCTTGGTGCTTTATCTGCCAGCAGCAGCGCGGAGTCAGACCGACTGCAAAGGGCCACTTCCTGACATTAATCTCTTGTAAGAGACACAGGGGTGCTGGGATTCACAAAGCAGTGACCTCCCTGGTGGAGGGGATGAAGGGATGTGGGGAGCAGTTCCATTGCTTCTCAGAACGGGAGCTCTTCCATGTTCAGTGCTCAGAAAGTGGGACTCGATGCCCTCCGTACGTACCCGCCAACCGAACCACCCAGTTCTACTCTAAATGTGATCTGTGCAGCTTTGAATTGATGAATGTCTTACTCACAAACCACACTGGGTTGGGAGCTGTGCACTTTCAGTGCCCGCTGATGCTGTGCTGTTGGCCATGGGCTGGGATGGCACCAACCTGCTCAACTCCATCCTCCTTCTGCCCTAAGTGCAGCTTAAGGTGACTTCAGTCCAAACGGCACATGAGAATGAAAATTACTAACCAATCCCTGGATAATTAGCTGATAAAAAGTGTGTTTTTACTGTGGATTGCCAAACCAGCCGCTAATCATCTCACACCACCTCCCCACTGCAACAATTAGCGAGGAACACTTTAGGAACAGCACAGAGGAGCATTCAGAGCTGGGCTGCACAGAGCTGGGGGTGCTCCAACCCGGAGGTACCAGGGCAGGTGGGAGGGGGCCCTCATTCATCCTCTGTATGCTGGAAGCAAAGCACACTGTAACCCAATGGAGCACCAAGCTGGGCCCTGAGCTGTCCGAGTAACTGCGGGCTTTGCTTGTTGCGACCCAACCAATATGACTTTGTTTCCTCCCCGGGCACCGACGCTGCCTCTCATGGAGCAGGGATCACTGAGCGCTGCGGTGCTGGGCTGCGCCGTGCTGGAGGTGAAGGCATCTGAAAGCCAGCACTATGTACAGCGTACACATGGCAATTTGTTACTGTGAAAAACCATCTGTTTCTCGGTATTACAATTCTCAGAGGGGAAATTATAGCTAGCGTTCAACATAAAACATCAATTTAAACCATCAACTATTCATAATTTCAATTCTTTATTGGAAACCAAGGACATAAATGTCAGGGAATAAAGCAATATTTCTTTTATTAACTGTTCCATTCATCTGGCTATTAAATAAAACCAGGACCTTAATAAATAGCATTAGCCTTTGTACTGACAGCCACCCCAACACGCACCATAATTCTAAATAAAACACATTATATTCCCAGTATCTTTTGGCTTTAAAGCACAAATTAGGACTAAAAGCATTCGGAAAAGTATCCTGTATATGCAAAGCTTTAAGGAACGACAGCCACAAAACAGCTCCCCCCACCATCAGCAGGCAGGTTCCCACTGCCCCACGGCCACATCCCACCAAACTGCATCCCAAAGGACACAGCGGATCCCAGCACTGATGCTGCTTCCAAATGGAATCATTCCGTTCATCTCCTGCTCACAGATACAACATCTGCCTCAAAAATACCACTAATAATTACAGCAGTAATAATATTAAAGGAGGGAGTGGATGGAGAGCAGGGGGAAGGAAGGACGGCAGCTATGGGGCATGTGCTTACAGCACGTCATCACCCATCACTAGGAGCAGAAAGGTCTGTATTTGAGTTATGGGGTGTTGCTGAGCTTTGGCTTTTAGGAGCGACACACGAACACACCAGTGTGCACTGAGGGGGACACAACGGCCCCGCTGTCACCCTTTGGCACACTCCTTTTGCCCGAGAGCTGCACAACCCCACCTGGTGTGATGACACCTCATAGAGGAAGAGCAGCAGAAGAGTTCTCCAAGAGCTGAGGAGTCCTAACAAGTCCACAGATCCTCTGCTAATGTTCACATAATTGTCCATTATTCCTCCTTGGGAGCAGCTCCCTGCTCTTAGCACTGCCAGCATGGGGTACTCAAGAACACCATTACAGGGGAAAGGAAGCACAACTGTAATCAAAACAATGATTACTCTCACGTTCATTTAAATGCAGAGTGAAAAAAAGAAATGAATACAGAAATATTCACTTGAAAGCGAAAGGTAAGAAATTAACTTTTTCCCCATGGACATCTGAAACCCAACCTCAAAACCGGGGATTACTTGTGCATTTTTCACACCCCTCTGGAGCACACATTAGTTGCTCCTCCTGCATTTAAATGACTGTGACGGTAATCATTGTTTTGATTACAGCCCTGTTTCCTTCCGCCCAAAATGGGGTTCTTAAGGACCACACGCTGGCAGGTCTAAGAGCAGGAGAGCTGCTCTTAAGGAGTAGTAATGGACGATTTTAAGTGTTATCAGTGAGTCCATGGACTCTATGAGAGCTGCTCATCTCTTCGCTGCGTGACTTCTTCCAGCTCCACACACAATAAAAACCATCGTGCCAACATTAAGAAAAAAACAGCAAGATTAAAACACAGTTGCCCCTGGTTAAACATGAAAGCATCTTCTCCGTCTTCTAAAGTTCCTTTATGAAGGCAGAACAAGGACTGTGAAGTCAAAAGAGCCCCCAAACGTTCAAACATTGGGCTATCGGGAGAAAGTACCAACGATGCTTGTCTTCATTGACCAGTATTAACCCCATGTATCAGCCACAGAGGCTGGATACAGTCTATATAACTGAGGCACTACCTCAGGGAGGAAGGAGAGCCCTGAGAGCTGGGCTTTTATCCTGGGAAACCAATCTGAAATCCTCTGTCACGTTTCTTATGATGCCTCCTAACTGCACCTTCCCAGCACACATCACGTAACAAACGCTTGTCAGGACACCTAGTTAACCACCTTTAATAAGGCACTTAATTTCCTTACAGTATCTATTACTTGCATCCCCCGGAAAGTTATCAATTCTGCCCTCCCACCCCTTGTCTTCATCTATTAGCATCAACGAGCTCCTGAATAAACGCATACACGTGCATCTCCCAACCGGGTCTCCAGTACGTACCGTCACTGTGTGTTTACATCACCGGACTCAGTAAATTCAATCACGGTGTCAGTAGAACCACCTCAGACTTGACTCTGCACATTTTTAAGGAGTAAAAATCAGGGCAATCAACTTCTGTCACACCTTGTTAAAGCTGCCTTCAGGTTTCGGAGCGTGTACTCGAGCATCATGCTGAACAGGGAGAGCCCTGGGACTGTGCTCAAAGAGGAGCACGCGTGGTGCAAAATGCACAATGAGATGGAGGCAGGGAGCACGGGGCTGCAACACAGAAGGGTTGTCTCAATTATCAGCAGCTGGTGCGAGATTTAGATGCCTTTACATAGCAAACGGCCCAACATCTCCGGGCACCACCAAAACAGAACATTATGGAGTAGATCTTATAATGGGAATCAACTCTCAGCTCCAAATGGAGAACAGAGGATACAGCCCAGAAAAGAAGGAGATGGAGCCCGGATATCTTTACCAGCAACCAGAAAAACCAAACCTTACGGAACAAATAATAGCCTGCTTGTGAGTGCCTGGAAGAAAACCCATATAAAGTACTTTGCACTTTCATACTGAAAAAATAAGCAATAAAACCCCGTAAAACTCAAACAAAACAACTGGGAAAGAAAAATAAACACGGAAGTCGAAGACTGGAAAGAATTGTGTTTTCTGTAAGAATGAATGGGTGAGGAACACCTCGGGATTGCAGTGGATCTCATGCTGCTGAGGGCCCAGCAGTGCCGTGAACAGCAAACCCACATGCATGGCCAGTAAGATGTGAGATAATTCCTCTGCCCCAGCAGTGCTGGGCACAGTGCTGCAGCTGTGGCCTCGCTGGCTGTGGGTGCTGCACTTCTGATCCAACAGAGCTCAGCTTGATGAAGTGCAAAGCAGTGGAAGCAATGAGGTCTGCATGAAGGCAATGCTCCACTGCAGCCCAGCATCCCTGGTCTGGCTTATGTCCAATGCACGGCGTTACGGACGTCTCCCTTACCAACAATGGTTCATCCAAAGTGCAGGTTTGTTTCCTCTCTGCTCCACACCACAGCCACGCACTCTGTACACACTTTTAACATCCCGCTGCAGATCATCCCCTATGAACATTACAACCAGGAAGCCTCAAAATCCTGAAGAACATTTTTCTTAATGCACCTTGCTAATATGCTTTGCAGAAAAGTGCAACAGAAGTACATACCTAAACTCCATCTTTCCTTAGGAACTGCAGTGCTTACATATCCACAAGTACAAAGCTTCGTCCCATTTCCCCTCCTGACCCTCCATACCGGTGTTTCCAATTTCCACCACTAAAATGAAAGTTAATTCCTCGAGTGCAATAAGAAGCTCATTTGTTCTCTCTCAAACGGTCCCTTTTAAAGCGTAACACATCTCTGTCAGTAAGCAAGATCATCAAGAAACGGGGAACTTCACCTGTCTTGGGTGCTTTGCCTTTCTGCATTTAACAAACCTGAGTTAGAGGGGAAACAACTGCTTCGGTCAAACAAGAAAATCAAAAGTAATTGCATAATTTATGGACAAGTCAGTGGGTTTTCTTTAAAACAAGACAAGGTGCGTCTTAACAAGACTTGAGACATAGAGGTCCAATCTCCTGCACCACACAAAACACACCTTTCCACTGCGCATGAGCATGCATTTCCTCGCAGACTTTGTGCACAGCCTAACAGCAAGAATCTCATTTGCCTTCACTTCTAACCTGGACCTTTCCAGTAAGCGTTCCTATCTCCTGGGACCCACATTAGGAACAACAATATTTGCACACAGGTCTCCCTTGGTCACTTCTGTTTTCATGAGCCCAATCTGACCTTAAGCTGCATTTACCTTCAGCTGAGCTGTGGTAACCCTGGGTGCTGAGCCAGGAGCTCCTGCTGTGGGTAGCTGTCATCATCTGGATGCAAAATGGAATAATTCTAGAGACAGCTACGGTGAAGCTTTTAGAGAAACAACACACTTAGCGCTAAAATGCATTTCAACATGACTTTATTACACAATTGGAAAGGCTTTAAGAATCTAAACAAGGAGCTGACTCACGCACCTGTATAATAAGAAGCAGAATCTCTTGTTTGATTTCTACATTTTGAGCCAAAGAAGGCGAAGCCATAAAAACAATGCAGTTCCTTGCAACAGCCTCATAATGAATGTGGGACCGCGCTCCTTCCTTACTTTGAAAAGCTGCTTTCACAACTGAGCAGTTGGGATTCTGGCACAGCAATTCCTCCGGACCATAAAATTCTGAGCAGGATTTAACATGAAAATCCGAGGACGCGGCTTTTTGGAGGCTGCCTGTCTGAAGGTGCGTTTTCCCACTTGCAGGAAAAAGAAACAAGAGGTTGGGGGGTTTATGACTGCTCCAGTTCAGCTGCCCATCGTGCAACGTCTCTTAGAAAGAGGAATGGCCCCGTCGCTGGTCTGTGTATTAATTCCCCTCCACTTCCTCTCTCCCTTGCTGCTGGTTATTGTCACGGCTAACTGAGGTAATACGTGATGGCATTTTTAGGAACACCAAAATATTTATAAGATCTGCCTTAATGATGCTCTCCCAGAACTACCTGCTTCCCAAGATGTCTTCCTAACTGGAGTCTGCACTCCCAGGAGCCTCCACAGCACCTCGGATGTTCTGACAGCACTGGGCTGGGTGAGCTTAGTGGTCTATCCAACCTGAACAACCCTATGGTTGTTCACACTCTTACAAACTAAGCAGACCTGGGGCTGAAGTTTTCACTGATGTGCCAGCTCTGATCCTCAAAAACAACAACAAAATTCGCACAATATTAATATATGCAGCACTTCCAGAATGTGCACAGAAATGATTTACTTGCCAGTGTAACACAACCATACGTGAATGGGACCACAACAGATGTTCAACTGCAAACAGCAACTTGAGCTGTTTTGGACCATACAGAATGTGACATGCAAAAACTCTCTGGCAGTAAGTTTGTTCCTAAGGGTGGACACCACAGACTCATTCACCTGTAGCATTTTATAGGACATACCTCCTATTTCTGAGCCATTCCCATTTCAAGGTGAAAAAAACCCTATTAATTTTCCCATAGGCACGTGTTGGTGTCTGGGAGACACTTTGGAGTCTTTCTTGAGCAGAAGTGCTCTATAAATATAAAACATGTAATTGACATCTCAATGACCCTATCATGATAAGCTGTTGAGTAAAACTCTGCTCTTCCCAATCGTCCTTTTTGGTACAGAAAACATAAATCTTCATCAGCATTGAAAATGATGGCGCTTCTTAGGTACATCCATTCGGGAATCTGCCTGATGACCTTTTGGTTTTGATGGTAACAGCCTTGTTGTAATTACATATACACTTACACTGGAGTATTTAACGCTGTTGGAGATGAGATGAGCTGCTGTAAAGACAGACTGAAATCAATGGGGCTGCCTGTGCAGGTGCTCGGACTTACTTGGGGGTTATGACAGCCTCTGTCTGCTGGAACAGACGTGGCTGGAACAAGGGCTGGGATTAAGCAGAAAGCAGGAAAACTCCTGCAAAGTTTAACTGACAAAGAAACACGAGTTTAACCAAAGGGGGATTGGTCTGATAAATGGTCCTCTTATCAGCAGTAAAATAGTTAGTGCTGTAATTGTAAGGTGTTGCACGATCATTTTCAGGTTTTAAACAACTGCCTGAAAGTGCTCTAATAAAAACGTAACTGATAATAAAAAGATGTTGCAGCAACTAAAAGGGAATTAAAATCATGCTTTCGTTTGTTCTGAGTTAAGGAACAATGGCAGGATTAGCAGGAAACTATTACGAAATTAATCTGATTAATGCCTTATAAATAATGAAGCTGTACTTAAAAGGGTCCACAGGCTTCGCCATGTCGGAACGTGGATCCTACACATGATGCAAGATTAAAAAGCAGGATGCTTTCCCTATTAATTAAACAGCAATACCCGAATCCTCCCAAAACCCAAGAACAGGGAAAGGAAAAAATAAAAGGTACAGCGTGTTTTAAAAACAAACTGCAACTCCACCCTGGTTACAACTGGTGTCAGAGGAAAGAGCAACAACACTTCATCCCCACTGCGCTCACACTATGGTCTCACACTATGGCTGCAAAGAAGGGCAGCTTCCATAGAGGGCCATGGCAGCTTTCCCTACTGCAAAGCAATGCAAAGTGAGATTGGTTGTGGACAGCAAAACGTTTTCTGCTCCTGGATGGACACAGCTATATTACTTGCTGCCCAAATCCCAACTACCTGAACTTGCTTGCTGAATAAACCTGGGCTTCCCACCACGACCCAGACCAGAAAGACTTACGAAGAAGCAGTAAATGACAGTGATAGCAAAGAGAGTGACTGCTGGACAAAATGCCATCATTTGCTGCACTGAAAAGGACAGGAGAGTATGGAAATAGGCATTATTTCTATCTAGAATCTCCCATATAGGGCAAAACACAGTGCTGAAAGCTAAGAACGAAGCTGCGGGGGAAACTCACCCGATAATCCCTACAACACTCGTAATGATGCACTCAAAGATGCGTTTTGCAATCAAGGAAAACGCCAATAAATGCACCAGTGGCCAAGGGCCAGTTTGGGCTAATCAGGCAGATTTACAGTCAGTTAATGGAAGTTATGATCTGAACATAAAAACAACTCCTAAGGAAGTTAGGTAGGAATTGAAGGGGAGGCCACAACTAGAAATAACAGCAGTGAATGCTTTTCAGTGAACGACCAACAAAAGCAATCTTCTTGTCAGAACCACTATCTAGCAGGGAACGTGAAGCTGCTGAATTAAAATACTTCTTACCCAATGATCTAGCCCTTAAGCTAACGTTAGAGAAATACGAGGGAACATATTAATGCTGTTCTCCGTATCAGATTATTACTGGGTGACGCTATCAGGAACTCATTATGGAAGTGAAATAAGTCTACAAAGTGATAATCACATTTGTTGAATATTGAAGGATAAGAGCTGGATCAGATCAGCCAGGCATGATCCCAGAAACTCAGACCATAGAAAATAACTCCTCTATGGGGCCAGCATCCAGCCCACATTTCAGAGCACATCTAACAACGACCAGCTCACCTGCATTACAGACACAGAGACCAGAAGAACTTCTGGAGCAGCCCTAGAACAATCCTCAGTAAATGCAAATAATTGCAAATAATCGACTTTTTCCCCCCCTTTCTCTTTTCTAAGATGGTATTAAACACACACTGTATAATTCTGGATCTGCTATATTTATATTGTATCCCTGCAATTACCTGATGAGAGTTTCGCGAGATGGCTTGTAATTCTCTTTACAGCAGTAATTTAATGGAGTCAAAATAACAGAATAAGGAACAGAAAATAGAAGAACGGTGTAAAAAATGGCAATTTTGCTGTGGGAAGTTGGGACTTGCCATTTCAAATTAGCAGAAAGCATGAAGTGGGCATTACTGACAACGTGAACACAGTAATTGGGGTTGATTTCCTGGCACTCTGCCGGATCCTCTGACGAGCGCCTGCGAGTTAATTACAGCTCTCCTTGCAGAGTGGGGACACTCAGCAATGATGCAGGGACTGCGAGCACTCAGCCCTGCATTGGGGTGAGGGAGGCAGAACTCTGCTGCCCGCCCCATTAAGGGAAACCCATGGGGAAATTCAGAGTAACAGCGTGCTGGGATGTCACGAATAAACAACCTGGAGGGCTGCGACGTGGAAACAGGGAAGAATCTGTCCAACCAAAGGGTCATCGTTTCACCCATTAAAACAAACCACCTGCACCCAACACTCTGCAAGATTCCTATCATAACCTTTGCATTCAACTGGTGAGGTTTAATTAATTTGGCAGAACTACACAACTCTTTTCTATGCGATAACTAGCTGCCCTCCTGGGTTCCTTCTGTAATCATTTCCTTTGATTAACTGCACTGTATTTACTCAAATGAACACATGTATTTCATACATGTTACAACAAATTAGAAGAGAAGAATTAAAAAGCAGCCTGCCAACTTAGGAACTGAGCAAGTGGAACTTCTGAATTAAAGCAGACAGCATTATTAGCTGATTATTACACGGAGAGCATTCAGAGGAAAGAACATGCCCTTTCCCTTTTCATTTGGTATTACCAGTGATTACACGATATATCTTAAATTATAATTTGAGGTAAAACTATGATTAAAAATAATTTAAATATTGCACAACACGTTAATTGCTCTGGAATGTCTTCATCTTTGTTGCTGCTCTGATTGCAGGCGGTGCAGGGTCCCCACATCTCACCCCAAGTCAAGGCCCAGAGCACGTCGCATCATGGCGGCCATCGGGGCCTGTGGGATGGGAGGATGTGAGCAGCTGCTCTGCATCCCCTGCTGGCCCCAAGGCACTGCACTCAGGCAGCAACGTGGGACTGTCCTCCCTTCCCATGGAACTTTCTGGTATTAGAAAGGAAAAATAGAAACAAGGGAACAATTGGCCCTTCCGTGTCCACATCACCAGAGCTCTTTGCAGGTGACCTCCTGGAGTGGGCATCGCAGTTCAAACATCATCACCCCATCCTTCAGTGAGAAGCTTGGTTTGATCAGCTGGCACTGCTGGATGATCCTTTCATGAGAAACGTTCCCAAATGGGGAATACTGCACATCCAGCTTTGAGGCCAACAACAGGCTTACACATGATAAAAACGGAGCTAACCCTGATTAAGGCAGTTGGTGAAATTTAGGAGTCTTGTTTAGACCTGCTTGCTTCAGTCAATGAGAAAAGCAAGAACTTCAGGCAACTTGCTGTAGCTGGGGTCAAATTAGGGGAAAGGAGAAGCTGCAATGTTGTCTGATTTTTTCAATGCAACCACAAGGAATCAGTCTCCCCAGATGAAGGGAGGACAGTGACTACACCCTTGCTGTAAGCCAAAAAATCATTTTAGCACAAGAATGCCGCTTATTTTGTTAAATCTGGATTAATCTGCAAGATCCAAGTCTTGAGATAAGCACTGCAGGAGTCTGGGCACATAACTCCACAGAAGGATTACTGAGCAGCCTGCCCATCTTTAAACAAATAACCTGCTCCCAAGAGCAGGCAATGAGGGGACATGGTCAGTGGGAATGATGGTGATGAATGGAACAGTGGCACAGCTGCCCAGGGAGGTGGTGGGGTCAGCTATCCCTGGAGGTGCTCCAGGACCATGGAGATGTGGCACTGAGGGCTGTGGGCAACACTGGTGGTAGGTGGATGGTTGGACTGGATGATCTTAGAGCGCTTTCCACCCTTAAGGATTCTAGGATTCTAACTAGGCACCCTGAAGATGAATTTCCCGAAACAAAAAGCAAACAGCACCTTCAGAACACTATAAATGATCAACCTCTGGAAGTTTCCTTTGATTCTGTGTAGAAAACAATCTCTGACTTTTAGTGTTCTCATTATCTTAGCACAAACTACCTGCTAATTAGCTCATGTGCAAGAAACACAACAGAAAAGCGCAGCTGAATGTTATAAGGCACGAAGATTTACTGATGACAAGGATGCAGATCCCTGCCAATCCATTCTAACTGGGAAGTGTTCGTCTGCAAAGCATCTTACCAATATTAAAGCAATCCGTGCTGCTACCTTCACGCTGCCTCACTGCATCATGTTGTATACGACAATCTGGAACCTCCCTATAACCTCAGCAATACAAGGAGGCAAATATTAGAAATGTACCATTTCCCCCTAAAATTTCTAAGGGAAAGACCAGGAACTCTGACCTTTCCTGGTCCTTTCCTCACTGGCCAAGAAACAGTGCAGCACCGCACCTTGTTTAATCCCTTTCTTTCCATTCTCATCTCCCCCTTCTGCTCTTAGAAGCTCAACAAGTATTTAAAAACACTCCAGTGCACGTCTGCCATCCCCGCTCAGCTCTGAGCAAAAGCACTGCTGTGCTTGAGAACCTGGAAAACTATTTAAGATATTTTTAGAGTATTGATAAGCGAATAATCTTCGGTTTAAAGAATTCCCATTAAGGAGTGATTGTTTTCCTTTCTGGGAATTAGCTGGTACCAGCCTTATGGACTCCACCCTGCAGCTTTGGGAGTTGTCTTTTCTTACTTAGTCATTCTGCGTTGGAAGGCCTCCAGCCAAAGATCCCAACCTGCAAAGACCCTGCTTTGAAAAAGGTAAATGTTGTGATTTTTAGCTGCTAAGCATCTTTTTTCCTACCCACCTACTGACATTACGGCTGATGTTTCCTTTACTTTTTTAACCTAAACAGAGTCACTTCATTCCCAATAGACTGACATACCTCCCTCTTACTTTCACTCCAGAATGCTAAGCTTATAAGCAGCCATGTATTGAAGGTCAAACATCAGCGCTCTTCTCACTTGATCATTTACCCCATTAATATCACCTTGCTGCCAGCATCCCTTCTGACTGTGCACCAGCGCATAAAACCACACAACAAACAGAGGACTTGCTGCTAAGTAAGAAGATGGGAGGACAGGGTACAGAAGCAGCATGGTTTTAGGTAACTGAATTAACACCGAGGACTTTCCAAGCCCAATGTATTGGTTTACCAGTTATCCTTCCATTATCTTCTATGGCCAACAAATGCAGCCGTTCAATGTTCTGGATTTTCATTAATCCCAATGTTAAATTCTGATTCCTTTAAAAAGATCAGACCGCAGAATACCAAAGCACGGGACACACAAGGTTCTACAAACACGACGTATCTGACAACATCAACCTTTCCATCAGGCTGGGCCATTGGAATGCTCATTGCCAATTTAGGCCTCCGAGAGCAGAGAGAAGTCAGCAGATTGGTAAAATCAAATTGCTCGTTTCAGTGGAAATAGTTCTCAGCAGCAGAGATTTGGCGGATTTTATATAACGTCATTTAAAACTGATTGTGTTTGACTCCCATTTTTTTTTATTCCCTCATGGTAAAACACAACCACTTATGAAAGGGGCGTGCAACCAATGCCAGGCTTCAATTACAGACCTTTGCATTTGGCAGCAGCAAGTCCGGACTTGTGAGCCATTTTCTGCTCCTTCAGATCACCCCGCTTGCTAAAGGAGGAAACACATCTAGAGATGTTATTAGCACTTAAGTACCTGCTTATCCTTAAGAGCTGCAAAGGATGCCACATCTAAGCACTTTGCATTTGCATGTATTGACAAGGAAAAAACACTTTTCCACCCTTTTTTATAGAACTGAAACCAAAATGAAACAAACGGGAGAAGAGCTGATCCTGGGAACTATCAAACTGGTGAGCATTAACATTATAACTGCTATTTTTCCACATCTATACGTTGCATGGGGTTGTAATTTCAGGTGTAAAGTAGCGGTCAATCTCTTTTTGAAGTCATAAGATGAATATATATGATCAGCTACAGAAAAGATAACATTCATACCCACTGAAAGCTTTTGTTTCAGCCCAACAGCACACACTTGGCCAATGAATCCATCTCCCCAACATATTTCTGATACTTCAAAAGCTCACGGGCAAAAAACATGTTGTGTCTCTTTCCTCTGTTATCAGGAATAGGAATATCAAGGAATGCAGACATCTTTCTTCCTTGCTCTGAAATTACACTGGTTGGAAAACAGCACGGCAGTATTTAACTCTGGACAAGCAGCAGGTTTTAATAGTCAAAAGCTCTCTAAAACATATGTTCTAAACATGTGAGTTATAACTCATGTAAATTAATACTTACTAGAAGCTGTTTTCTGAGTCCTTACTCAGGTACACATCTAAAGAGGCGAGAAACTGAAGCAGGTAATATGAACTCACAGGTTACTTTCCCTAGGAAGGAATCTTGAAGGTTAGGGTTGATGGGGGCATTTTAGAGCAAATTGCCACCTATGGGAGATGGGCATAAAGTATCCTCCACAGAAGGCAGTGGTAGCAGAGCCTGAGGGGCTGAGCATCCCTGTAGATATGCCTGTTTGTTGTAGGGAGCTGGACTTGATGACCTTTTAGGGTCTCTTCCAACTCAAAGGATTCTATGACGCTGGACTCACACAAGCCTCTACATTCCTTTGCTGCTGACAAAGAACAAAGCTATTGCACCAGCGAACCACAGCTTTAAGTCTAAAGATGCTCTTTTATTGGGGAAGGATATTGCCACGCAGTAGAGCTTGCCTTTATATGCCACCATGAGGTGGGGAAGAAGCCCTCAAAGCATTATGTTAATCTCCTGAACAGAGGGAATTGCTATTAAAAATGCTACTCAGACAGATGGGCATCTGCGGAAGCCTGCTACACAGCCTCATCAAACTCATTAAAACTATCTTTAAGACCTGGGCTTGGGAGCATAATCCCTTTAAGAAACCTGCAGACTAGGCTGCAAGAATAAAGGTACAGTGGGAACAGAGCTGAAAAATACACGAGCCCCATGCAGCCCACAGCTGGCACAGGAAAGGATTCCCTGTTCAGCCCTCATCTCCTTGGTATCCCCATCACTGTACTGCTGCACACCAGCTCCTCTGCTGCCAATAAAAAATTATGAGTTGCAAGGGCTGCATGATGGGGGAATTGCATGGGTTGCTCTGCAGAAGACAGGGCAGCCCTCAATAGGATCTCAATGATTTACAGCCAGAGATGGGCCAAGCGTCCATTAGCATTAGCGCCTATGGAAGTTCACTTTCTTTTGTCCCACATATTGAAGACCGCTGAGACCAAGGCTGTCCCTGTCCCTCCCTCTTCCTGGCTCTCCATACCCCTTCCCCCCAAGCATGAGAGGAACATTCCTTTTCATCATCCCAAGTCTCCAGATGGGAAGTAAGGAAGGAGGAGGCAGAAGGCAAGGCAATTTGATGTGAATCCAGGCAAAGTAAACAGCCTCCAATGGCATCATGGACCCTAAATGCAGGGTGATTTTAAAGAGCTCTGAGGTCAGAGAAGATCCAAATGGTAGGAATGCATCAGAGCTGTATGCTCTTCAGTAGCTCTTATGTTTGGGAACAAGGGAGCCTGATTTATCTATTTTTTTAATCACTGCCTTCCAGTATCAGCAATCTTGTGAACCCGAAGCCTAACAAAAACGAAACATTAAGTACTAACACACAAAGATAATAAACTGCATCAATCATTACAGAGAACTGGGTCTCATGATATCCATGGCGTCTAAGCATCTGTAAATGTGTTTGTGACCTCTCTTCCTTCAGAAGGCAACATAAAGTGACGAAGCTGTTTGTGCCTCTTCCACTACCGAGCAGTGCATGTCACACTTCAGGACTTCTTTCCTCCCATGGATGATGTCCTCCAGCACTGGGACTCATCTGACATCCATCCTGTATGACCATCCCTCACAGCAACGCGTTTATTGACAGGCCAAAGTCCAAGCAGTCTCCAGCAGGAAGACATGACTCAAAGCACTCACGTCTGAGACTGGATTATTTAAAACCAGTCTAACTTTTATATTCAAGTTACCCGTGTTCCTGCTCCTAGTGAAGTGACCTTCATCACCACGCCCAGGGATGGACACAGCATCCCTGCACTGCGCCAGGGATAACGGTGTGATCCATTTGGGATGAACTGGGTCAACCTGCAGCTTTGCCTTTCCCTCGAGGCTTCCATGGGAAGCAGGAAGGTGAGCACAGCAAGCTGCCAGCCATCCTGCAGCTGAGTAGCACCAACCACCCAAGAGGTGGTTGCACGGTTTTGTACACATAAAGCTTGTAAAGCACTTTAGGAAGCTGCAGGATGAAAAGGACTATATAAACGCAAGATATTATTATTATTAAACCAGTGATCTGACAAGAAGAGACAGCTTTTCAAATCCGTACAACAGCTTGAGCTGAAGAGATCAGGGAGTCTAATTTGAAAAAATAATAATTTGAAATGAATCTGAGGATTAGAAGTGGCAGCTCTTTTGTGGATTCGCCATGGCAGGTAAATTTAGTAGGCTACTTTAATTTTGCATCGTTTTAACTCCTGGCAATGTCCTGTGCATTGAATCTGACAGAGAGACAGAGTGTTTGAAGCTGTCGTGGCTACGTTTTAGTCTCTCAATTTTACAATCAGTGTTTGAATCTGCTGCTACAACTGTGGGTACGGAGATCAGAGGCTTATCAAAGAGGCATCCATTTCAAAGACAAGCAGCAGCTTTGACTTCATTCCTTCAGTGCTTAAAATTCCTGAAAAAGCAGATGAGCGCACTGCAAAACAGGTCGGAAAGAAACCTCTCTCGGCTGTAAACCTATTTTAGTATTAATTTTTTAAGGATCTATTTTGGTCTCATGTAAAATGCGTGTGTTTAGCAGAGATAATCCTCTCAACAGGTGAGCTTAATATATTCCTCTTCCTGTAACTGCGAGTACATTTTAAACTGGCTTATTGCTTTATCAAGCATTAATTGAACAACTACTTCAACCAGTTACCTGATTTTTTTTTTGGACTAAAAATGTCTTCCTAACAAAGCGTCACTTCACTTCTTTTATTGTTGCCCTTATTTTCACTGCATGGATGAACCAGGCGCACCGCAGGCACAAGATGTGCTGCCTGCAATAAGTGCTTGGTTTAAAGGCACAATGCTCTCCAGGACTGCTGCATGCTGATGGCCACATTCAACCTTTGACTTAGAGCTGAATCTCAGCACTCTGAGGGCTGACGGCATTGAGACCTCACCAGCATTGCAACCTACCCCAGGGAACCTGCCAGGAGTTGGATTTGATGATCTCTAGATGTCCCATCCAATCCCTATGATCCCGTGACAAGACTTAGGTCTTTGTGGCTTCAAGTAACACCAGGGGAAGTTCAGGTTGGGTATTAGGAGCAATTAGGCAGTGGGCATGGTGCGGGGGTTGGGGTTGGATGTGGGGATCTTAGAGGTCTTTCCCAACCATAATGATTCTATGACCCCTTTTGACACTCAGGACTGAGGAGTCCCAACACATTCAGGCACTATAGAGTTGGAATTACATGATCTTTAGGGTCCATTCCAACACAACGCAATCCCTTGGCATCACTCTGCAAACCCAGACGTGGGCAGAGCACAGACCTGCTGCAGCTTCCGAGAACTTTCTCTTGGAAAGTCAATGTATGTTCAAGAAATAAATAACCACCTCTACACTTAAAAAGGCAGAAATATCGCCATAAATAAGCATTAGTGCTCTGCAAATTGTGAAACCACCATTTTATGGTTTTAAACAGAGACAAGGTGGAATCGTGAATGGTAGCAATGTATTTCAGATGAAAGCTTTCAAGCAGATGAGAAATACTTACAGGAGTTGGAACCTGAGTAACTACAGTTGCATTAAATTCTTCCATCTGCAAGTCCATTAACATTTTTTAATGGTTTTGTATGGCTTTTATATTTATTGGGTGGGTTTACTCCTGTGTGAGTCATACATATTTATTGCCAGGGTCCAGATAATGGTTATTAATAAAACTCCTTGTATTTGCATACTGTCTTGAAGCTGGTCTCAATATTTACAGCTCGACTATAAAAGAATCCTCAAAAACTCTCAACATCGTGGCTTTACTCTCTGTACATTTTCACCTTTTCTGTTTCTTCCTCTGAAAACAGGGGAAAAAAAAAGAACAACCTGGAAAACGCATTTTGTTTCTCAAAAGCCTAAAAGACACCAATTCTTTCAAAGGATTAAAGCACAGTTTTCTGCTGAGGAAGTAAGAGACCCCAAACTGAAGGCGAGCTGGTCTTTATAATTAAGAAAACACATCCATTACTGCACGTAATTATGAACAGTAACAAAAGCTCAGTATTAAAGCGGGTCCACTGAATCTCTGGAACCGTGCCTGCCAACCAAAACACCTACTATGAATTTAGTAATGGGTTACGCAAACATAAATTACAAGGCCAGACATTTTAAAAGGGGGGGAAAAAAAAGAAAGCAGTTGATTTATTGTCACGTTGGAGACACGGCGGGATAGAAGCACAATTTCATTTTTCCATATATTCATCAACGCCGCCGATGTGTTAATGCAAAAAGAATTCTGAAATAAGAACGGCTCTCCTCTGCTCTCATTCTCGTATGTCATTCAAGTCACTTGAAAACGGTCACCAGGAAACCTTTAAAACATATGAAGTAAGGAAAAAAAGGCAAAACATGCGACGAATATGTGGATGCCAACAGGTTTGAAGAGAATTTTACCGATATTTCTCTTCTCTTGCCACCCAAAATCTGGCCCTGCAAAAGAGCAACAGTGCAGAAAGTTTGCTGCCTTCTTGTTTGTTTCCTAAGGAGAAACGCTCACAGCTCCGCACCGCAGTCACTTTGTTAGTGAGCATTTTCCTTCAGTGCATTAATCGTTTCTGCTCTTGTTTCAAGTAGATCCAACTTTTCACTTATCCACTGTCAGAGCAATGAAAAGAATCCCTCGTTACTGGCAACTGTTATTAAAAGTTATTCACGACAACATAATAATTTTAATGAGAACAACATGTGCCTTTAATTACACCTGAATGACTTTGAGGTGGGCCAGTGGATGAACTGGAGGAGACTTACAGAACATTTGCTCACCAAGTTAAAAGGAAAAGCGCCGACGGAAGATGTTTAATTATTTCTTCTGCTAAGCGCACACAGGAAGGAAGAGCATGTTGAGATGCTGAGTCTTGAAAATAAGCCCACCTACTGTTTAAAGGGTCTGAGTGAATTCAGGATGTGAACTTCAGACTTGCTTTGGGAGCATTCAGCCTTATCGCTATGGGATCTGCATCCAACTACTCAGTTTCACACTTACCTGTATAAACAGAGCTGGAGCACCTCTCCTATCAGGAAAGGTTGAGGGAACCGGGCTTGTTTAGCTTGGAGAAGAGAAGGCTCTGGGGAGACCTCATTGTGGCCTTCCAGTACATGAAAGGAGTGTATAAACAGGAGGGGGAATGGCTGTTTGTGAGGGTGGGCAGTGATAGGACAAGGGGGAATGGTTTTAAACTGAGACAGGGGAGGTTTAGGTTGGATCTTAGGAGGGAGTTTTTCACCCAGAGGGTGGTGACGCACTGGAACAGGTTGCCCAAGGAGGCTGTGGATGCCCCATCCCTGCAGGCATTCAAGGCCAGGCTGGATGTGGCTCTGGGCAGCCTGGGCTGCTGGTTGGTGACCCTGTACATAGCAAGGGGTTGGAACTGGATGAGCACTGTGGGCCTTTGCAACCCAGGCAATCCTGTGATTCTGTGAAATACGAACGCAGCAGCTGCCTGTTGGTACGTACTTGCTTACACTTTCTTATGATATATAAAAAAAATATATATAAAAAAAAATATATATAAAAAATGTCCCTCATTCCTCTCTCCTGCAATGCAAAATACAGCACTCCTGGCATCACTGAGATCCAGTATCTGCAACTGATGCTGCTAGAACAAAAATACATTCAGCTGTCAAGCGTGTTTAACCAGAAAAGCGCTTAAATAGAATAAATCAAAATCACCAAGAGCAAGTGGCTTCAGAGTAATTAATTACTTGAACCACATTAACACATTCAGCTCAATCAGATGTGCCTCCTCCTTGAATATTTTTGGAACTCCTGAATAAAGCAATCACCCATATGTCTCCAGCTTTACCCAAAGACTCTCGAGGTAAATGTGTTGAAAACTGATTATCCTGAAGGTATCTATGTTCTAGACCTGGAAGATAAGCCCTACTTCCTCTCTTCTTATTATCTTGTCTCTTTACAGAAGGAAGTGGCAATGTTTTACATCAGCAAGTGAGGTATTGTAACGTTAAGGTTTTAAATACGTGAGGAATCTTAAAAACACGGAATGATTTTATGATAGAATCGAAAGAACATCGATAATGACAATGTTTGAGTCACACACAGAGTAGGAAAAAAAATAGACTCTTTTTGAACAAACTGTTTGTCTGCAAATTCATTGCTTCCTAACACCAGTCTCTCTTCAAAGCCATGGGCAGAATGAAGAGGAGAACTGATGCTCCCACAGTCATTTTCTCCCGCACTAATTTGCAAGTATTAAGTATGGAAAGGCATCTAAAGGTGGTTTTTTCATGCCCTGCTGTGCACTGAGACGTCCAGTTTCACATCACACCGAGCTGTGGCGCAGGATTGTGGCCTGCTCCAAACACAGCCATCCCAGGGCTCCCCATAGAGGGGTAGGTCGGCCATCCCCACACTGTGCACTCCCATGAGCACAGGGAATGCAAAGCAAAGCTGTTTGTAACAGGAGAAAGAAGAGTAGAAGAACCCAGCTCTAGATGGCAGCAAATCAATACCCACCCCTGCACACAGCCTGGTGCTGTGTCTCCAGGAGCTCTGCTATGCAGGGGATCCTGCAGACCCAAGCTGAGCATGCAGAGCTGTCAGGATCCCACCACACTTCACTACCTGCAATTAGAACACTGCTCCTCTTGTTCCAATTAGGTGTTGTTTTTTTCTTTTCTTTAAGCTTAATTTGATTATCTTTTGTCGCAGACCGGCCAACCCAACAGAATGCACCAGAACCGCTGGAGACCTGAAGAATTCTGGCAGGCTGGATATTCAAAAACAGAGCCCTCGTTTAATAATAACTGAGCTCTCCTTTAGTTACAGCTGCCATCGGAATGCCACCTCTGTAAAACAAACGTGGGTCTTACAGACAAGCATTACCTTCATACATCATCTCAAGAATGGATCCCACACAAGAGCAGGGCAGTGAGAGAAGCCCAGGCTGTTTGATTTCTGGCATCTTTCAGTATTCCATTTCCCAGGGCATTTAAAGGCTCTGCTATGAGAACCCCCTTCTGCTGTCTGTGCTCACAGTTTCCCCCTGTCCTTCCCCAACTGCTGATCCAATCTTTAATCTGCTTTGCAAAACGCAGCTGCCCATTGGAGCATTTTAAGGTAATCTTGGCTTTCCAAATCTCACAGACAGCACATTTACAGCCCAGGAACAACAATGAAGGGCAACACCAGGGAGGAACCCACAGCTCAGCATCCCCCCAGGAAAACACAGAGCGACCAAAGCCATGAGCTGTGGGGAGGCTCCTGTGGGCCCTTGGATGAGGACCCTCCATTTTACCTTGTTGCAGGTGAGATTGACAACAGTCAGCACAGCTCAGCAATTCTCCGTTTCAGATGGCTAAATCAGAAACACTGAACTGCATTCTGTTACAATCTGAATCAAAAAGGGACCAAAAAGTGTCTGTCCGGGTGTCTGCACTCACATGAGCAGCAGTGCCAGCCAACCTCACAACCTCCCCTAGTACAGCTGTGTGCACAGCAGTGCCCATCCTCACCCAGCCTTCCAGGACTCCTGACTCTAACACTCCTCAGGTCTAAAACTGGACAGGAACCCACTTCATGACACAGCCAGCCCTCATTAGGCACCGAGAGCTGCAGACACACCTAAGCACAATACAACCTGCTATACTAAATGACCTGCTGTGCAAAGAATAAATAGCGTGCATGCTGTAATGCACCGTTCTCCTCACTGAAATACACCTTGCTTTGGGAATCAAACTCAAACATGCAGCTACACAATGACTGCGGACTGACAACTAAGTTAATAATACACTAGAAAACTTGATAATGTTTATTAGTCTTCTGGACCAAAGCTTATTTTCTTTTCCAGACATTTGGAAACAGAGGGACGCAGAAAAGAATGCGGAGTTACAAATTAAACAGCTTTAAATATCATTGTCTTCCTTCCCCACAAGCCTTTAACAACTTATTTACTTCTTTGGGTGTTTTTCACTGTTGCTGTTAACAAGATTAAAAGCGTGCACTGCTCTACGTGCTAGATCAGCTTTCAAAAGACCAGGGCAGTAGAAAGGTAAGCAAAAAGTGGTTGCTCAAGCAGGAACGTGGGGAGAAACCAAGGTAAGACTATCAACATGAAGTTCCTGCATGTGGTAACCACCTCTCCATCTTCTACCCACCATGCAATGCTGCCTCCTAGATTAACATCCCATCATGCCAACTCAGAACTGGTACTTCAATACTTTGCAATATCGAGCCCTGCAGTTGTTCCAATAAGCACGCAAATATTATTACATTTCTTCTGCAATGTGATAATTTGCAAAGAAGGTAGAAATAATCCCAACGGATCTGTCACATCTTTTCAAGTCTTCTAAAACAGCAGCATAAACACCCTCAACTCCATCAGTAGTTTTTAAAAGTCCTTTTCTGCTACGCAGGAGATTGCTTATGGCAGACACTGTGGAAAGTCTAGAGGACACCTCAGACAGCAACTGATAGGAAACTCAAGGCAAACGACATTTGTTTCCTGATTTATGGTGGGAACAGCAACAGCTGAAGGCAAGAGATGCCGCAGCAGACCAAACCACTGCTGCACCAGTGGGAATGCATCCAGAATGAGCAATGAAAATGGAAAGCAGGGCTCTGGAGCAGGCTGTTGTATTTAACGATTCCATCCACACTCTTTACAGGAAGAAAGATGTTACTTCATCTTGGAAATTTTAATTAAGCTGTATACTGACTTATCTATTCAAAGAACAGTTCTGCAAGCCAGCAAGTTTCCTACTAGAGTTCTCTTTGTTATTAAAAAGAGTGTGCTTGAAGTTCAGTAACATGAATGGGTCAGCTGGGAAATGCAAGTGGCTCACTGTGTGCTTCCTGCCCACCTCAGGGAAGGTTTTATCATATGGTACAGGTTTTATCATAGAATGGCCTGGGTTGCAAAGGCCCACAAAGCTCATCCAGTTCCAACCCCCTGCTATGTGCAGGGTTGCCAACCACCATATCAGGCTGCCCAGAGCCACATCCAGCCTGGCCTTGAATGCCTGCAGGGATGGGGCATCCACAGCCTCCTTGGGCAACCTGTTCAGTGCGTCACCACCCTCTGGGTGAAAAGTACAGCTATGTAACTGTATGTTGTAAAAGTGCTTTTAAAACCGTACCATGAAATGATTTAACAGCAGAAGGCGTTCCTCCTGTCTTGTTCACAGAACAGAACTAATTGCAAATCATTTTCCCTCTGTGTTATCTCCTGAAGTGACTACAGAGCGTGCAGCTTCTTCCTCTGTGCATCAGCTCCCACTGAGTGACCACAGCCCTCTCACAACGGCCCAAAAAGTGCAGGGCTGGATTTTTTTCCCTGCCAGTAACCTGCTCTGTGAAAACAAAACTGGCCTCAAGAAATCACCCTCAGATGAATCCATGAGTTTGCTGTCCCTCAGGAGCTGGCAGCTGCAGCCCCAGCCTGCAATTCTCCTTATGGGAAAAAAAGGAAGGAAGCAGGAAACTCAAATAAGTTTTGGAGAATGAACTTCAGCTTCTAGCAAACAATGCAAAAAATGCGGCCCCAGACAACAGTTTATTTTCTAGATTCTGTATAGTTTCCTATACCTTTATATTGTTTCACTTCTCTCCGTTCCCAATAGACTGCTCTCTTCTGCAAGGGGAATAAACTGGTTCCTGACTGGTACCTGGAGGGAACCAACACTTTTATACCAGCCTTTTGCAGGGGCTTTGCACTCTGCAAGCCTGGCACACTTCTGGATGAACAAATTGCTGACAATCTTTGCAAAAGAAGCAAACCATACGAAGCAAAAAATGCCCTACGCACCGCTATGGATTCATTACAGAAAATAAAATGAGTTCGTATCTATCTTATACACAACCACACGTGTGTGCACAGACACGCTGCACACCTATCATAGCCATGGAAGAGTTTGAAAATCACGCACTCCATCCCAGCAGCACTCAGCTCTCTGAGGTTGGCCCAGCACCGTCCAACCCCCTTCGCACACCAGCTGGAGTGCAATGCACGGCCGTGGAGCAGAGCTGTGCCTGCAGCTCAGTGCTGACCTTGTTGCATTTCCAGCGAAATCAACAACTGAACTTCGTTTGATTCTTGGTGGAAAAATGAGCATCTTTCAAGTCATGCCCTTGATGTAGATTTATTTATGCTGCAAAACATCACTTGCTACACCCAAGCGCTAAGAGAAGCAGGTTTAACTGAAAAATCTTTCTTTTTTTTTTTTGCAGTTCTCCAGGTTTTAGATGACGACAAAATTTAGAGCAAAGCCTGACTGCAGGCTGACCCTCAGACCTGCTCTGAGAAGTCACCTCCTATTCCAGGACTCCCAACACAGAACGGTCTCAGCAGAGAACATCATGAGAACCAAACATTAGGAACAGAGCCCTCTCAGCACGTTGGCTCCTTACCTCTGGAGTGTTCTTCTTGAACTCCCGACTTTGCTCGATAAGTTTCTTCCTGGACTGCTCACTTTCATCTTGCCGGTTGGCCAATATTGTTGCTGTGGCATCGAGTTCTCTCTGTCAAGAAAAAGGGACCACAGTTAAGAGTTCTGTTTATTACAGAAATCGAAGTAACATCATGTATGAATCCATCACATGGCCTGGGATAGCAAGGCGGCTGGGCTACAGGGCAGTACAGAACACAGCATTGTGCTTCCAGAAAACGGGCTCCCAAATTAAATCCACCAAAGATCTGCAGCCTTTTCAATTCTATCTTGCAAACAAAATATCACTGCTCTTCCTTAAGCATTCATGCCTCTACCACAACACAACGCACAACAGCAGCAGCGGTCTGTACTACTCACACCCTGATTCCCCAAATTCAGGGAAGATGGCCGATCTCTAACATGCTAACATAGGGTTCATTTCTTGTCTGTAGATACTGCATTTTCCCTTTGTGAGATTTCTGGTGAAAAAAGTTCTGACCAACTCAACCATTGGCCAATTCTACACTTCAGCCTGTGGTTACGCTTCAGTCACTCTTAATGCTAAGTGACAATGTGTACAGTACCACACTGCCATCACAACGCTCCTTCTTCCATTTAAATCCCTCCTTATTTGAATACAGCATTTTCTTTTCCTGCCACTGGAATCTGTTCCCCTCAAATCACTGGGAGATATCCATTCATTCCTCCTCTCCACTCCAAAAGATGTTTATATATGTATATATGAGCACCTGATGGAGCTGCTAGTGTCCCTCTTCATCACAGGGGAGTTGGACCGGATGGCCTTTAAGGTCCCTTCCAACTCAACGATGCTATGGCATACATACACACCGCCCAATTCCACTCCCCACCAGTTCCTTTGCTCAGGACTCTGCTTCCAGAATGCCACTGCACTGATCCAGACTGGACTGAATGTGTCGCCTTGCAGTGCATAAACCAACAGCACAATCTTCCCTGTCCATCCATCCCCTTCTTGCAATACTTGCACATAACACTAAAAAAAAAGGCTCGATCCTCCACTCAGCCACAGATGCCATCCCCAAATCACTCGGAGTAATGGACTGCAGTAAAAATAAAGCAGATGTGGTTAAGTTTAGACAGTTGGTTACTTTTTGTGGGGGCTGAATGCTGGCACCTTCAGCAATGGGATAGAGATGTGTTCCATGGGACCCCACAGCCCGAGCTCTGGAGGGAAAAAGTCCTTTCTGCACCTTCCAGCTCAAAAGAATCAACTTGTTTCCCCTTTAAGTCTTCTCTTTTTTCCTACGTATATGGACCACAGTTATCTTAATCCTTGGAAATAAGCTAAATATGACAAATGGATTTGAAGCCAGGCAGCACGCTGGAGCCAGTGACCTAAATATCGTCACTGCAAGGCTTTAAAAACACCATATTTCTGACTTTGAGGGGGGAAAAAAAATAAAAATAGGGCAATATGTCCACCAGATCTTGGTTTGGAATCCTGTAACATATGTGAAATCTATTGCAGAAAAGTGGGAAATACTTAACAGTTGGATAAACCACATTTGAAATTCATCCCAGCTAAGTTTATGCAAGAAAAAAGAGCAACAGAAACCAATGTGGTTAAGCAGTACTATAAAGAGCAATATAACGGCTAAGCAGAAGGCTTTTAAAAAATATAAACAATCTGGTACGGCCGGCAACTTGGAAAACTATATTTAAAAAGGAAGCCCACATTTAAAGCAAAGCAAAGCAAACACTAATAGTGAAGTATGAGGGAATTTCAGCAGGCCAAAGAATTCAGTGCTTGTTTTACAACACAGAAGGCTAGCGAGGAACTCCACAAATGGCAAGTGGGATTTAGAGACCTATACTTTATACTTCCAGGCTTGGAGGACAAGAGCAGTATGAATATCTAGCCCTGGATACGAGACCTGATATACAAGTGCACTGCACAGTCCCTTCATGCAAAACAAACATAGCAGACCGTGCCTGAGTGCTACTCTCCACCTCTTTGATATCAGTGTCCAATGAACTTTCTGGCCAAGAGCTGGCACTGTTCAGCCATCCCCACAGACACAGCCTGACGTGGAACAGGCGCTGGAGGAAGCAGAACAAGCAGCTCTATTCTCTTTCCCACTTCCTTCCCTTCGCCCCAAAGTACCATCAATTTAGGACAGGCTGGTGATGCTGCTTGAGCCACGCGGAGCTGGGGAACTCTCCCTCCAGGGCTCCTACTTTGCCTCAATGTGACAAACTTATTGGGGTTGGGAGGCAGTGCAAAGAGAGGAGACAAGAAAGTCTTCGGTGCTAAGTGCAGGAGCCATTAAAAGCAACCCTGAGAAAACGGGCATTACAAGGTTTCCTTTCATGCTGTATATATAAAAAGAAACATAAAAAGAAGAGGTCAATCTGCTATCTGCTGTAATAAGCCAACTGGATGGGAACTGCCTGCCTTCACAGCAGCCACCAGGTGCTCCATTACCCGCAGTGCTGGCCTGGCTCTGCCACCATCATCATGAGCATGAGACAGTGCAGGAGCACAGCACAGTGTGCAGACACAGCTCACAGCCCACCCTTCCCCTCTTTAATACAGCATCCCAGCTCCCCCAGAAGCTGCTCTAACAACCTGCCATAACAAATGCTCTGCTGCTGTTTCTGTACAAATTCAGAAGTTTCGGTTCTGTTGCATCCATGTCGGATCTGTGACAGTTCCCAACACGACGTTCTGCAGCTTTTCATTTCCTATTGCAAGACAGTTTCTCAGTGCACTGACGACACCAAAGCAGAAGTGCCTGACCCAGCCCTGCATACCTGCAGCCTGCTTGTCTGGGGGATACTGCGCTTCCCTAACAGATGTATTATGTAATCCTTCCACCTGAAAAACACCAAGGTTCGCTTTCTGCAAGGTGAGTTCGAGCTCTGAAGCCCTTTCTAACACAGCCAAAGGAAAGATCAGAGTTGAATGCGAGCACAGAACTGCTGCTCTCCCACCTTACAAATAAATAAAAACCATATTCATTAAAATAAACTTATTGGTTAAGAAGCATTCTGCCACTTGGCAAAATGATGCAACCACCTTTTGCACGCAGAATTAGCTAGGAAGTTTCAATAAACACATTTTATTTCCGCATACTCGAGTAACTTGACTCCCAGGCAGCTTTGAAATGAGCTTTAACTGGAACAAATGCTGTGCTCTGTGCAGCACTTCTGGACAGAGAGTCAATGTGTGTGTGGCCTCTGCAGGAAGCAGAGAGGGAACAAAAGCAGAGGTGCCAATGGAGATTATTGATGAGGTATCTTAAAAGAGAGAGAGGTGTAAAAAAGTTTGCTGTTGGCTTTGCTCAAACTGACACCAGCCCTATTGCAAATGCAGTTTCCTATCAGAAAGTCAGTGCTGGCTTTTCAGAGGGAGCTGGTATCAGCACAGACCAGTTGCACCAATACCCACATCAGCAACAGAACCACACGGCCAGGAGCAGCTCAGCACTGTGCCATCTTTTCGTGCACACCCTTAGCTCTAAACTTTGTTAAAATGCAGACAACTGTCCAGAGCTGTGAACACCTCAGTGCCAAAGGGCTGTAGGATCTATTGAATGAGCCTTCCCTCCTGCTCAGGAATAACAAAACATCAGATATTCATTCCTAGAGGCAGTTCTCACCCTCTGGCATTGTTCATTCACTTTCCATCCTGCTCAGCATGAAGTGCCCCAGGCTGTACCTGCACTGCAGGGCCAGGCTCCCTGAAAACAGGACTTAGTTGTCACCACCATCATGCTGCTTCCCAAAAGAGGCCTCAATGACACTGCCATCATTCTGCTCCTACAAAGAGGCGTTAGTGGGCACCGCCATCACACTGCACCCACAGACAGGCCTTGGTGGGCACCACCACCATGCTGCTCCCAGTAACAACCCTCAGACATCACCACCATCGTGCTGCTCCCAGTAACAGGCTCCAGGTTCACTCGCAGTGCTCCAGCCCTGCTCTGAGGCTCCTTGCCTCTTCCACAGTCATCCCTGTTTCCCTTCCCACCTATTCTCACCCATCACTACCATCCAGTAGTAACCATGCCCGTAACGTGCTGGGCAATCCAATCCCAGAGATGGTGTCAGTGAGACCCCAAAGCCTTGCTCACTCCCCAGCTGCTCCCCCCCCACTCTTTGGAAGGGCTCCCACACAGACGCTCTCCTGCCCGCACTGTAATGCTGTGAAACCACCACCTTCCATTACCTCACCTTGTCGTTTGGTTTCAAAACCTGGCAAAAGAAAACCTGTCAGCAAACCCACTCCATCAGTTACTTAACACCCCGCTAGGTCCTGCCTTTCAGTTCCCTGCAGTCTCTAAGGACAGGAGTTTCCTGACCAGAAAGCACAGCCGTTTGCTGGGGAGCCATTTGCTCCCCTGCTTTGGAGGACGCAGCATGGCCCAGCTCCAGCTCCCATCCTGCTGGAAGTGCAAACTGCTTCTTTCAAAATCCACAATGAAAAGGGTCAAAAGAGAAAGTAACGAATTGATTTAAAGGTGGCTGCAGTCAGACTTCTCAAAAGGTACTTCTGGGAGCAATCTGCTGCTCTGACGGCCAGCCCTGGCTGTAACAGCACGTCAGCTTCAGCTCCCAGCACAGCCCTGCACACACTGCTGGTGGCTTTCCAGGAGAGGGAATTCATCAGTTTATTGCACATGCACTGGTTAATTACTTTGCAAGGAGAAAAAAAAAAAGCCTCAGATTCAGATTTGTTATTTCATAGCAACTACAGGATGCTGGGGAACCAAACGGCACCATCTTCTGCCAATTACACTGCAAGAAAACAAAGAAAACCCACTTTGCCCAGACCCAGCAATAACACATATCTGCCCAATCTTCTGTTTTGGGAGCTGATCCCGAGCTGAGAAAGACAGTCTGTGCTCCTGTGCCAGTCTCACTACACTACAGACAACCCCCCTCTTAACAATAAATGAATAATACCTAATCAACAACTACTTCATGCATTCCTCATTTGTTTCAACTAATACAGCACCTCCATTCCGGTGCAGGGATCTGCACTGCCATCTTGTAGCAGAATGCCTTCACAACTTCCATTCACATCCCATCCCCATCTACCATCAGATTCATTAAGTTACCCAACCCAATTCTTTTGACCACCGATGAAAGCAAAATGTAGTATTATAAGAGTGGTCCAAATAACGAAGCATTCAGTCCTGTATCTAAGCTCTGCTACATCATTTAGAGTATTTGGTTACTCCTCTTTTCAGCCTAAGCTTTGCTAGCAAATGAAGCATGACCGTGCTTTAAGCAAGACACACACTGTAACACACATTGGGATTTATAACTTGCTCCGAAGGCTGCTGCTAATAAATCAGTAATGCAAACACACACACACACACACACAGTATCATTTCACTGTGAGTTCTGGGTACTTATTTAAAAGAAATAAACTCAAAGGGTTTTTTTTGTTGTTTTGTTTTGTTCGCTTTATTCTAAGTGAAAAACAAACTCACTGCTCAGATTCTATTTCACTTCACCCAAATCCTCACTACGCTGTAATTTAGAGCAAGAAGTCGCAATTGTTTTTCCTTTGATGACATTTTATTCTTGGAAGGCTTTTAACATGGTTAACCATTGAAGACAGACCAACTGTCTGCCCCAAAGTCCATCACAGCAGCCACTCCACAATCCCTCAGTCTCCAAATGCAATCACCAATCTCAAAGCTACTTAAGCTGTTTCTTAATGTAAAATATGGACAATAACCATTGGACATAAAATATTTACCAACAAAAGACAGAAGCACATACTAAAAAAGAGCCCTAAAATACTTTGAAACCACATTCCAGCCGAGCAATTCCTTGAGGAGCAGGAGAGAATCACTGCAGCCTTCAGCTAACAAACCTCCCTGCTCCCTTCTGCTGTCGGATGCAGCAGAAGTGGCACAGCAGGTGAATGAACTGTCCTACCTTGTGTACCACAACAGTTAAGGATGGAAGAGACTCAAGTTGGAACTTCCTGCTATTAAAGACCTCAGCAGCAGACATGCACCAGGGTCACCCCCTCCTAGAAGACCCTCCGTCATCATCCCCTTCTTCTACTGATGGAGGGACACATTTACAGGCTGATGGTCCTTCACAGACTGCCTGAGCTCTGCAGCCAGACTCACAGCACAGCTGTACAGACAGACGGACACCAGGCACAGGACAGCGAGTGCAGTGTTTATCAGAGGAAGCTGGATGGGGAACTTCCATTAAGAAATCAGCAGTAAAAAAAAAAAGAAAAATAGGGGGAAAAAGAAAAAAATCAGAAGAAAATTACTGGCAAATGAAATCGTTGTTTGATAAACAGTTTAAGCAGGAAGAGTATTTGGCAGAGGGCTTGCAGAGAACGGTCCTTGACTCCTGACTAACGCGCTTCCTCCCTTGGTCTGAGTTTGTTGACTTTCTGGGCACACTGCAAGGTTTACACGTTTTCCCATGATGGGAAAAATACGGCGTTTCTGTGAATGCAATTGGTGGATGTTTGCTGAAAAATCAGAGACATAAATAGGAAAACAAGAAAGCAACGTTTTCTTTATTTAGATGTTCGCTACCATTGAAGTTCCGTTTAGAGTCTTGGTATTCTTTCACATCTAAATCCCAAATAATGACTCAGCTCGCTATGACAATACACAGCTTTATGCTTAGCTTTTAACACCAACAGCAAACGCTCCGTATTTTGGACAATAAAAGAGAATTTGATGCCTTTACAGCTTTTAATCCCTGATCTGGACCCCAGCAGCTCAGCACAAGCAGCACGCTTTATGCACCGCTCGGATCAGAGCGCAGAACGCCCTTCCTGGTGAGGTGTTTCCCAACAACGCATTGCACGACTTGCTTAAGCTCATTTTCTGTGGCATGAAAAAGGAAAATAGCAGAATTGACTCACGGAGTAAAATTAGCTGATGTACAGTCACAGCGAGGTTGGGCTGAGGTGGCAGCACACGGAACAGCACCCAACAAAGAACTGCGTGCTCTGTGTTCAGTGCTGCTGGAGTTAATTTAGAAGCAGAAGCACTCTTCTCATTACTGTATTTTTAACATAGACTGATGGCTTTTTTTTTTTAGATCAGCATTTCTGGTAACATTCCCTAAAGTACAAATATACATATATGTATATATATATAACACTGGTCTTCTAGATCATGCATGAACAGTCACACACGAAATATTCTTAACACTGCAAACCCAACATCCTGCAGCGCTGAGGAGCAGTGAAAGCTCCAGGCCTCTCTGGATGAACACTGAACCAAGGGCAGCCCACGTCTGCTCGCTCCATCAACACCACTCAGGTATGCAGCACAACCTAAAAACCTTTAATCTTCAAGTGTGTATATATATATACACTCAGTGATAGTTTATGTAATTCCACCACTATTCGCTGTGACAAAATCACAGTGAAATGAGGATTGCTATGAAAACAACAGATTAAGCCGCAGTGGCACCGTCAACTTTGCTATGACACGCTGTCACTAAAAGTCCTTAATTTTGGTTATCAAATACAATTTCAGTTCCTTGCACTTCAGAGCAGTAAAAACAATTCTGGGTAAACTGTGTGTTTACAAGCCCTCGGTAAAGAATGCAGCTGCCTCAATCAATGCTGATTGTCTGTTAATTAGTTCGGTTTTAGAAGCTGATGGAACAGATTACTTCATTCCCTTCCCACGCACAGAAAAAACCCTCTACAAATAGAGTTATTGGCAATACAGCGATTCTGGCTCCCCAGCAGTGTTAGGAAGTAGATGGTGCACTTGGGACAGAAGTGATCTCTCTGACCATCGGGAGGTTTGACTCTAAATCCCTGTTTGGAGATGAAGTGTTGTATTGAATAATAGAAATTTCTGATTGAAATCAGCTTTCTTCCTCCCATAGCTTAAGAGAAAGAAGATTCTATGTGGTTAGGAAAAAGGTTTTGGTCAAAGAACACCCATGTATTCAAAACACAACGCGTTCCTGATATGAACATCCAACTACTCAGCTTATAACAGAAGCAAGTGGACAAAAAGCAGGTCCTACAAAACCACGGAGTTCCCAGCCCACGAGACCTGGATTCCTGACAGTGCATCCGGCTGAGCAGCACAAGGGCTGAGCTGAATAAAACCGCATTGACACCTACAGATAGATGCCAGCTTCAACAGCAGCATCGCAGAGAGCCTCCAACCTCTTCATGCTTTTCAGAGTTCAATATAGAAAACATAGAGAAGTTTTAGTTTTGCATTATTGTGGAGACAGACATTCAGAACAGATCACTGGGAACTTGCAGGAAATTCGCTGGAGAAACAGCACTGGAGGAGGAAAACGTTTGGGAAACGGCACTCACCTCCTGTTGGAGATGTTAACCTGAATACAAGGGAACCAAGAACAAAAACCACTCTGCTGAAGTCTGGTTTATTCAGCTATTTTCTTCCAGTTAACTCCAGCTAAATTGCCTTCCCACAAGAACTACGAGAAACATTTGGGACAAGGCAATATGTGCTTTGTCAGCAAATTCAGGGTACCACCATTAAGTTACATGCAAAACAGCCACACATATTTTTGTGCAAAAACTCATTTGTTCCCTTAACTATCTGGCTATGTTGGCTGTTTGGGGGAGCAGTGCAGAATGCCCTTTTCTTCTTCTGGAACTCCTCCAGTGGACCTTAACCTCGTGCTTTAATCCAGCCCTTGTTGGGCAGGGAGTAAACCTACCTCTGCATTTTACTACTGACTACACACAGTGTCCTAAATATTTCACCAAAAGAAGAATGACAAAACTCCACATTACCTTCATCACAGTGCAGAATGGCATCTGCATAATGGATTCAGCCCTGGAGTGAGTCTGGACTGCGGAGGCCGGTGAACCTGAGGTAACCCTCCACTGCTTATTTACTGCATCTCTAAAGCATTTCGGATTCCAAGCTGAATATATATTTCACACAGTACCAAAACTTTTAAATATCCACATGAAGATTTCATTTTTATAGGCAATAAACATTAAATCTAAAGGACTGGAACATAAAAAGTGTTTTAATACCATATAAATCACCTTTCCCTAGACAGAATAAATCTCTGAAGGTTTTAAGGACTGCAATATAAATTTTTATGGCAAATTATCTACATAGAAATTATCTGCATGAGATGCACTTTCACTTCTCTTTCTCATTTACATAGTGCTGACAATCTTTTCAATCATGACATCCAATCCAATTTGGGAAGTCCAGGACACGATGCACAGAAACGGCAGCTGAAGGCTGCGTGGTTCCTCCTCCTCTTCATCAACGTCTTTCTGCCTCTGCTCTCTATCAGAAACAGAAGTTCACCATAGCAGATAACAACGCGAACATATGGAAAACGAGGCTGAGATGAACGGCTACATCCTCTTTCAAAAGAATGCGTTGGCTTTCTAACACAGAGCACCCAAGCAGGCAGGGGTTCGTTTCAGTTTGTCTGTGGGAATCCTCTAAAGCAAAAAGGCAACAAGAGCCTCAGTGGGGAGGTTTTGGACAGCAGAGTAATAGCCAGAAGTGCTCCTCGAGGAGCTCAGAGCACACATCTTCACTGCATTCTCAGCACAGGACAGCACTGAGAAGTCACAACGGCTGGACTTCCCTCCATCTCCAGGGACCACCAGTGCTCTGCTCAGACAGGGCTGCGATGTGGGGGACAGTCCCAGCCCCACATCAGGACGTCAGACTACAGACATGCCCCCAAACCTCCCTGCAATGCCATGAGTCTTCTTTCCAGGCATCCAGTTTCAGATGCCTCTAAATGAGAGGGATTATAAGGAGATGACATCCCCGGCCAGATTTTTTAAAGGCTCGGGCTTCCAACCAAACAGTTAATAACTATGGAAGAGGAGAGGATGATTACTACCCATGCTGAGACAACAGGTGATCACTCCTAAAAGCCTCTGCCTCGGCCTGTCGGCATAAATACTTCCTCATAACTAAGGCAGAAACACACACAAGATGTGCAGAACCCAAGGATGCAAAGCACACCCATGGCACAGGCACGGCACTGCTACCCAAACTGCTCCTGGTTTCATTACAGTCAACACGTGTTGACAAGGATTCTCATGGAAAGAATTGGCTTTATGGAGAAGCTCCTGTTGGGAGTCAACTGTGAGGGGTCCCGAATCCTCAACACAACGTGAAGAGCAGCAGAGCCCCAAGGAAAAGAATAAAAAGTAGGAAGATTGCAAAAATAGAGCTAAGAATAGCACTGTTCGTTCCAACGTACATTTCCCTTACAAACTATTTTCAGGACTTCTGTACCACCAATCAAATTAAGATAACACAGCAGAGGAAGAAACACAGATCGGTTCCCAGACGCCTTCCTACGCTTCAAAGGTATTTATTTAATAAAAGCCACGTATGGATGAAGTGAGATCACCAACCCAGTCATAAAAGGCTCTCCAAATTCTTAATGAAATCCTGCACTTTGTGATTTGCACAGTGCTCATCAGCACACGCTGACTCCGGGAAGCACCCGCAGCAAACCTGGCTGCCAGAACGGCCCGAGAACATGGGTTTGAGCTCACAATGTGAGAGGGGGAGGAAGAAACACATTGAAATGTATGGAACGGAGCGACCCGCAGAGAAAAAAAGGACAGGGTTGTTTCCCAGACATAGATTTTTGGCCAATGAAATGAGGCATTTGCTTCCTATCTGATGAAGGAGCGAAGTGACATCAAGCTTTCTTCCATATGATTTCATAAGCTTTTATTACTTTCCCGAATTATCTTTGAATCTAGAGGACAGAATATTGTTTTCTTTTGAAATAGCAGGTTGTTGCTGGCCTTCCCACTTCTTCAATCCACGAAACCTATTAACATTTTCAGTAATTAATGCTAATACTTGAGGGAAAAAAAAAAAAAGTCATTGTGTTAAGAAATGCTTTAACAAGATCAAGAAGGAAAACAAGTGCTTCTCAAACTGTACCTCATTTATTTGGCTACATGAAAACCAAGCAGGGACAGATACCACTGCATGCCAGCAGCCTGTTTCAGCTTTCTGTTCTCCTAATGTAGCTTTGCTAGGAGGACACGAAGCCTCACCAGGCTCACAGCACAGCGCCCTGCATGCAGACGAATACAACGCAGGGCAGCAAGAACCAGGATTCCCCTTTAAGTCAGGGTGATGAACTTCATAACACCGGGACACACTGAACTGGAAAGTTTGAGTCAAGTTGCAATTGTTTTTCCAAACAGACCATCAAAGAATATCCAGCCCTACCGTCAGCGCAGCCCAACTATGCATTTTATAGAACACTTATCTGTGAATCAGCAGATCGCAAACATGAAGCCCAGACATTCTTCCCACTCCAGCCCTGAGTCACCCCATCAGGAGAGCCAAAAAAGAATCTGCTCAACAACTTTTTGCTGGGACTTTTCAGGAAAAAAATGAAAGGGTTAAAAAGAAGGAAAAAAAAAGACTAAAACAACAAGGAAACGGCAATCATGAAACTACCAAACACTGACATTCAAACAGGAAGAAGCCAGGGCCTGAAATGCCAAAGCAAACTGTGCTTGCTGCTTTGGCGTGCAGGACACCTTCAGAATATCACGGGTACAGACTGCAGGGTGGCTGACAGCGGTACCAAAGGACATGATAGAACTTCAGCATTGGCACCTTCTTCAGTTACCTGCCCCAAAATGCTGTGGGTCTCTGGGGAGAACTTGTAATCCAAAGCCTTAACCACAAGGCCTTTCTGGATGGTACGAACAAGACCGTACCATCTGCTGTTAAGTTTAATGAGTTCCCCCACAGCTACATGCAAACCTCAGATAAATCTGTAAAACAAAATCTTCTGCTCCTGGGCACAGGTCAGTTATAGAGTTAATTGACTTTTTCAGACTTTACCCCCTGGGATGCCCTGGCTACAAAGCTGAAGAGATGGAGATATGTGCCATATATATAAACGCGCTGTCAGAGGACTCTGCTACTTAAGGCTTCAAACATTTTGCCCCACAGAAAAGATGCTCATTCTTCTGCTTCATCCCACACTCCTCACAAAGGTCTTTGGGGACATGAAGATCCAGACGGGATACCAAGTTACTTCTGGGCAACTTGTCTGGCTTGGCTGGGTTCACTCAACCATATGATCAAGCTGCATTATTTCCCTTCAAGCACATGCAGCAGCGTTTCCTCATGCTGACGTTCTCCTGCATGCATCAGCTAGAAGGCAACGTCCTCTGGTTGTGATGAATAAACCAAATGCCCTCTCCCTTACAAAGCAGGTACATCCCGTGCTTCCCACAGCATCTCAGACCCAGCAAAAGCCTCCCATAAACCTTCCTGGCACAGGTTATGTATTTTTGGATTCAATGTTCTTGGTAAGATTCAGCTCAGTACTTTAAAAGCATGTACTCATCTGAAGGAAATCTGAGTTTGCTAAGATTAAAGATACACGCTGCCTTCATGTGCAGCTGGCTGTGAGGAGCCCAGGGCAGGCTCAACCCTAGATGGCACTGCTCATCGCTCGCTGGCACGCTGCATGCAGGGAACGGCGCCAAGGAACGCGTTCATCCCATCATAAATTATGCACTCAGAGGTATCCATTAAGACCTCAGCCACTCCACACCAGGACAGGGAACCTACAAGATCCCAGGAAGCGGCGTGGGATGGCAGGCTGTCCTCACACCACCATCACCCACCGTGAACGAAGGGTGGGAGTGGGGCCACTTATGCTTCCACCCCACACACCTTTCCCCGGCATGGGGCTGCCCCTGGGGAGCAGTCTGGGTTTGATGCATCGCTCTACAGAGTGAATAAAGTCCTACGTTGTTTTCTCAAGAAATCCACTGAAACCACCACGACAAAAAAAAAGCCAGATGCCAGCAAGCTGTGATGCTAGAGATAGCAGAAGCACTGCTGTTCTGTGCAGCAGGCGATGGACTGGATTTTTGAGTATCTTTACTCAAATACAAGCTAGAATTACATATCAAACTCACCGACGAAGTGTTAAACAGGATTTGGTACTGGCTATTTTCAGAGTACCCTACAACATCTGGTGCTCTTCACTGAACACGGTCTAAATACCAATTCCCCCCCACCTCCTCCTCACCCCACTCCCAGCTCCCCCCCCCTCCGACCCCCTTCTTTTTTAATACACTCGCATTTCCACAGCAGCAAAGGATTTCACCGTTTCAGGACAGACTCCAGGGTTCTCATTATTTCCTACAGAAAACTCTGAAGTAGGAACAAAGGAGACCTCTCCTGCTGCTGCCCCAGACGGAGCTGACTCCGCTGCCAAGCAGAGCTCTGCCCTCTGATTTTAACAAGCCCCTTGCATTGCAGGTCTGCACCTGAAATCGTTGTGCATTTCAGGCAGCAGCACAACAAGCAGCATCCCAGCGCCCCGGATGAGAAGAGATGGAATTTGTTCTTCTCCATCACATGCAAAAACTGAGAATGAGACCTCAGCACTACGCCTCTTATAACCCGGTGTGTTGTTAAACTGTCACAGATCATTAAAATTGCAGGTAGATTTGATAATAGTTTTGACACACAAACATAGGTACGTTTTTGTTTCTGGAAGATCTGAAATGACAAATCAACCCACTGTCAGCTTATAGCCTTGCCTATCTACTCCAATTTATTTACTTGTTTCTACTGTCTGTGACCCCAAACCTGGGGAACAAAACCTGTCAACAGGAGGGACTGCATCCTGTTAGGAAGGCCATTGGGAATCCTCTCCTCCAGTGTTCTCCCCCTCTGCATCACAACATTACCCATCAGCAAGTTTTGTTTCCAACAGCAGTAGAAGCAGGTAAGGAAAACATGCTCATTACTACTCATTTCTAAGCCAGGTTTAGCACATCAGGATCATCTCTGTGATGTCCTACTGCCTGAACTTGAACCAAGGAGCACAGGAAAGATGAAAGCAAAGCGCTAAGGACAAGAAAAAGAGGTGATACACACCACAGGAAATCCTGCTGGACGGCATCTGCTATGCAAAACTGGGATTTTTCAGAGCAATGAAACAATTTGCATAGGTTGTCTTAAAGCAAGGCCATCATTGGAAGCAATGGTCATCCCAGCCCACTGTGCTGCAAGGCTCTGGGGAGGCAGGAAGAACGACGACAAAAAAGACCGCTGTGACTTACAAGTTATCTACCCGCTTTATTTTTCATACCTAATACTTCATGTTCCGATGGAAGAATGTATGAAGTTGAAGCTAGAAAAGATAAAGAGAAGTTGGGAAACCTGTTTACATTTTTGCCTTTGCACAATCCCGCGCGTTAGCAGGCCAGCAATAGTAACGAAAGTAACTCGTCACAAACAGCTCCAGCCTGCCAGCAGCGAAAATTAATGGGAAGGCACGGATTTTCTTTTGATGTTGGAAAGGCTCCAGTAAAAACTGGTTTGTACATGGGAACACGGTGTCAGACTAGAAGAGAATCAGCTTGTCTGACTTGTGGTTTTCTTGACAACATTCATCTTCTCTTGGCCTGATAGAGAGCAATTAGTGCTTGTCAGTTGAATCATGTGTTATTAAGATCATTCAGGCATTTTTTAATTATGATTACCTAAACAGACAGCAAAAGAAATTCTCAAGCAACTTTAACAATCTACTTCCTTTTCAGATGCTTCCAAGTCTTTCTTCCTTTCATGTTCTAAAAGCAATGTTTAATATTTTACCTGCAAAAACCCTTCGCGCCTTTTCCATTTTAACGCACTGCCAAAAAGAAGCACCGCAGCCCCAGATCCGTGCACTATCGCTTCATCAGGTGTTGGCTAATGATTTTTTTCCCCCAGTTAAAAAGCAGATCAGACTCCTGTAAACCCAGTGAGCCGCTCCATAGGCCAAGACTTGTTTTAAAACATCTGCAACGATGCCTCCCAAGTTTGTAAGGCGCTCGTGCTACAGACTGCTTTCTTGCACCATCCCAGATCCAGAATGGGGATATGCACAGTGTCAGGGATGACATCATCTCTGGGTGTTGTTTGAAACTCCTCCCCAAATAAAATGGTTCCTTATCGCCGACTTGGACAGTTTTTCCCACTGAAAAGGAAGCTAAAAGCAAGGCAAGACGAGACAAAAAGTTTCCAGTTATTTAAATTCCAGATATCAGAATAATTGGGTTTTACAGACCTCGCACGGGTGAGATCAGGATAGCTTTTTAGTTTGATGCTTAGGATGCAAATACCACTTCTAGAGCAATTCCACTGCTTCTCCCCTTTGGCATTTCTCCCTTCTCTTTATCAGGGGATTTTTCACGTTTCTATATTAGCATTTCCTTTTTTTCCTGCTCGTTATAAACCTTGGCCCACAGAATTTGCAAGCTCTCCCTACTTGAGCATCTGCTCCATGCAAGGGCAGCCAAAGGCTGCAAGCACCTCCGGGAATGGGGAAAGCAAGGTCCTGTTCTGCAAACACACCACAGCCCTGGGAGCCCAGCAGCAGCTCCCCAAGCTCTGCACTTACCCTACAGATGCAACTGAAGCTCTTTGCAAAGGAATACACATCTCAAAACAAACCGAGTAAATATTTAGCGTGCGCATTGATTTTAATAGGCATCAAATCCTTCCTCCTAAAATGAATGATATTCAAGTATCTATTACCAATTCCCACGAGCGCACCTAATGAAGGATCCTTGAGGAGTTTTCTTTTTGGAGGGATTCTTGATGTTTGTTTGCAGCAACGAAACAGAACAGTCAAGCGCTGACTTTGCCTCCAGTCAGTGCCAGATCGAATACCCTATTTCATGGGTGAAGGTCTCAAATGGCCTCAAATGGGGAACCGTGAGAATTTCAGGAAGAGGATGGAAGATAACAACCCATTTCCAAGCAGGGAACAGACACACTTGCTAAGCCCCAGCTAAAAGCTTGTTATAATGGCAGCTGGGCACCTGAAGGATGCAACCACTACCCTATGGATGCCGATACACACATATCAGGCTGGATATATTCAAGGCACATTAAAACAGCACGGAAAAAACTCTTGGAAATTAGAAGAAACGAGTTCTTTTATCGGGTATTCAGCATCCCTTGGTAACAGGCTATTCTAGGGAATGTGACGTTCCCATTCCAACACCCAGCCTGTTCCACCGTCATTGGCTTCCCTTACTCATGGCTGACAGAATACTTCTCTACATGGTTTGTCTCTTGTATGGACTTGAAATATTTATATGGATTAAAAAGAAAACAAAAGCAGATCATAGGGATAAGAATTTGTTGCAAGATGCTGCTTTATGGCTTAAATAATTCAGGCAGATGGTAAATATAGCTGCAAATATTGAACACCTAAAAGTTAAGACATTTTTTCCCTCTGTTTAGAAACTCCTGGAATCATGAACGCTACCCACAAGTTTGTATCCAGAATACTGGAGTCACTCAGATGCTGGTCAACAGCTTTGCTACCAGATGTAATTCCTGGATGAGAACGGCCAACTTTTGGTTCAGATTCTTCTGCTTTCTATAACAGGGCTACAAGACAAAGAACCAGGCTCCCATCAATTACAGGCCATGCTCGGCAGCCAAATATACTTTAAAATACAGACAAGGCTTTTACTTAGTGCTGCCATATCTATTTTGAATCAAGCCCTCGAGCTGACAGCAATGCTGCTCGGTAATAGCACTGGTTAAGCTGGCTGGTTTTTAATACAGTGGCGGATTTAGATTACAGGTATAAAATTGCCCCCACTCTCTCCAATAATTCCCCCCTCTGGCTACTCATGAAACACTCGAGCACAGCAGCTCTGCAGGAACAAGTGCTGCTGCTCAGCCGTTCCCCCTCCCCAGCAGGACAGCAGCTGTGCTTCACGTTCCCCTGCCACAAACAACTCGCCGTCTGTTCTCCTTAAGCAGCCCTAACAAACATTTCTCCTCCCAGCTCAGGGCAATGCTTACAGTTCAATACTTTGCCCAACACTCGCTGCCACTCAGCCATGAGATTTTTCCCAATCTTTCTCCCATAAATTAAGAGAAAAACGTCAAACACTGAACTACGCATTCTCCACTCGGTAGCTCTGCCACTTGCCTTTTCATTAGCCACATTATTTTGTTGTTTAGCCTATTATTCACTCCTGTTTCTCCTCCTCCTCCTCTTCCTGCAGATAACCCACTGATGTTGATATAACCCACAAATACCATCAGTCGCATCAGGTTGTGCCGCTGCCTTCAATGCTGCTGCAGAGAACGTGAGCACAGCGCTGAGCTGAGCAGGTGAAGCTCCGGGATGATTCAGGGGCAGCCACCTCGCTGCTCATTGCAATGAAGCCACGAGCCCCATTAGTGGCTTGTTGCCACTTTATTGGGTTTTGCTCAGGGATCTGAGGACACAACCAGCAGCATCCCCCATTCCTTGACTACAGACTGAGGTTAACGCTTGGGGTTCTTTACTCTTTAAGCATACAGCAGATATTCCCTGATTCAACCAACATTCAGCACGGTCCATAAAACCACACCCAGGTCAGAGCACCTACAAAAAAGCTCTCTAAGAACAATGCACTTTAACTTGCGTGCTCATTTATTAGGAACAAAACAAGGCGTCCACTGAAACAAACCACCTGCAGCCCCAAGCATCGCTGCCACCCCTTTCATTAGGTTCATTTTGCAGCAATGTGTTCTCAAGGTGGAAACCAGCCCAAAAAAAAAAAAAGTGAGGTAAGCAGAGATAACGGAAAAAGATAAGAGACATTTTTCTCTTCTCAGCTTACACACTCCGAGCAAACACCAACTATTGCACATGCACAGCTCCCTTCCTTAAAGTCTGCTGTACCACAACAGTGAAGAGAACTGCATTTAACACAACGTAATTACCAGACCACAAGGAAGAAAAAAAAACTGACTAGAAGGCAAAGCTCCTCAACCCGGTAATGTCTGTGTTTGTTCTGGGAAACAAAGCTTGTCTGTGAGGTCGGTGTGGAGCCCAACACAAAGTGAAAACTTCACCGCCACAGCCTGAAATGCAGCAGCACATACAGCCCTTGCACACACACACACACACACACACACACACAGAGCCATCTGATAACACCACGGTGATAAAAACACACAGAACCAGCCATTGGCTTCTTGTTTCATAGCACACCGGTTGCTTCTGTTCAGATCCCTGAGTGTGAATGGTTAGTCCTTACGTTTCATCACGAAGCAAAACTGGCCCTCCAGAAACGTGGCTGCTTTTCAAGCAGTTTCACAGCAAAGAGAAATTTGTAAGAGCAAACTTCTGATACCGTACTGAAATTGATTCAGTGCTTTTTTTCTTCCCCCCCCCCCCCTTCCTTCCTCTTTCTAGAGGACGGAGAGGAGCAGAACTGTTGTATGTGTACCCCAATGCAACTGCCGAACCTGCCTGGTCTGGTGTTTGGTGACCTGCACACAGCAGGGGGTTGGAATGAGATGATCGCTGTGGTTCTTTTCAACCCAAGCTATTCTATGATCCTGTGGTCAGTGTAAAGTATTTCTTTCACAGCCAGGAATCATCCGATTCTCAGTTCCTCTACAAGAAAACTCCAGTGCATCCTTACCAAAAAACACCAGAAATTCAAGCCACGGAGAACAAGTCTGACTCTCAGAAATGAATGACACTCCAAACATATTCACTAGCTAAAAATACTGTAACTCTTCTCCAAATGCGTGCCAGGCGTCTTCACAGCACCCTGCCCTCCACCCCAGCCCTTCCCCTCCTCCCACATCCCTGTGAACGTGTAGGCAGCTCTTGGAGGGGCTCAGTCTCACTGACTTCATTAGAATCCACAGATGTTCTGAAATCTGTTAGAAAAGGAAAATCAAGCGAGTATCTGAGCCTGTATTTTCTTTAATAACAGATGCTTCCACTGAAACCTAGATGAATTCAGAAGATGACTAAAGGCCCTGAACATTAAGAGCACGAAGCCTGTCCCTTTGTTGTATTTACACTAAAGGCTGAATCACCAGAATTAAAAGAGTGCTGAGATTATGGGAAGAAGCCGTTAGTTCCAGAAAATACCAGCAACCTGCCTCTGTCCAGGAACCTTCCGTCGACTGCAAGCATCACTTTGTTCTCTGTGCCACCATTTGGAGAGACCTATTCCTGCACTACGAAACGCAAAGCTTAACTCAGCCATCACTTAAAACCACCTAAATCTCTTACAGAAGCAACCTGTAAGGGAAAAATGAACCACAGACAAGCAGGCACAAAAGGTGGGCAGTTATATTCACCAGTATGAAGAATTCATAAACCGCTGGGCAGGAGAAACGATCCCCATTTCCACCCATGCAAACGAGAGGTGAAAGAACACTACTGTGTGCTGGGCAGGGAGAGCTTAAAATTAATGCACAGTTCCCATGAAGATTATCCATTTCCAAAAGAATAGTTTATTTTTACGTAAACAAGTGGCTAATGTAGAAATCTCCACTGACCCCCATCACCATTACTCATTTCCACTGGAGGAAATGGCATTCTTACTCAAAGGGGGAAAAAAAAAGAACAAGACACTGAAGTTATTCTTTTCCTTTTCCCTGGGAACAAAAAAGGAAAGGCCAGATATGGCTCTAAGTACGTATTAAGTATTATTATAAAACAGATAAGCACTGGAGGAAAGTGAATTAGTTTGGACAAGCAAGGAGTCACTTTACAAGGCTGCACAGCATCAGAATACCGTATCAAAGCAGAAAGAAACGGATCCCTCCTGCGAAACAGGCAGTTCTCACTGGCACCACTTCTCAGCTCCTACGTATGGTTCAAGTCACACAGACTTCCAGATTATTCAATACTCCTTTCAAAAGCACTTTGCTTAAAGAACCATTAATCTTAATAATTAGCGCTATTCCTGAGCTATGGAGAAACAGAACAGCAAGATGCTTCAAAATAAGGCAGCTGGAAATGGGTAAATGGGGTGGGAGAACAGGCCAGATACCTGTTGAATGTGATGCAAATCTGATTAGGCTGCTTTAGCTTAAAAACAGATGCTTGTTTTGTCAGTGGCTGTAACAACGCACAGCTCTGCAGCTATACAGCACTACAGAGCTGCCTCACGATTGTGAAGGTATCCAGGCAGCCCACCTCCCCCATCTGCAGACATGAATACAGTGACCACGTCTGTGTCTGCGTGGTTTAAACACATCATTAGATGAGATGCAAAAATGTTATGGATCATGGACACGGAGAGCAGAGCCCTCCTTCACTCAGCTGGATCTCTATGCTTTATAAACGTCTTTTTGTGGTCAAGTTGAGGGTAAAAGCTCCACCATGTGGGAGAAGCCTAGCACTAGTATAGATACCGGGGGGGGATCCCTGAAGCATCACCCCAAGGGTCCCACCAGGTCACCCAAATACAGGGCTGGCTCCCAGCTCAGAAGCCACAACCCCATCTCTGATCCTTAATGCCCCTCTGACCGTGGCTCAGAATGCTTCCTATGCTTTTGTTTTGAGAAACAGTAACTTTTTCCAGGAACATGAATAATATTCATGCTGTATGACCGAGGACGACGAATGAAAACTCTGAATAATCTCAAAAAAGGGGGAACTGTTCCATGTTACAGTGAGGAGACAGACTGCCAAAACAAACATATTATGGCTGCAAAGGAAAGTAATGCGTCTGTAATTTTAAACTCCGTCCACTTTAGTAGTTCAACAAGTTTTTATCTCACTCAAACAAGCAAAGCAGTAACAAGCAGCGAGAAAACTGCACGACCTGATGTGTAATGAGTGTGTGGTGCGGGAGCAGTGGGCAAGGCAAACAAAATGACATCCATGAAATCTCATGACAAATTCCTCTGCACAGCCCAGTACAGCTGCACCGAACAAGCAGGACACTGTTTCACATTTAAAAATACACATTTTAATGGGAATATTACCGAGTTCTCTCACTCTAAGAAAGGCACTGAGGTACTGGAGTGAGTCCAAAGGGGGGCAACAAGGCTGTGAGGGGTATGGGGCAGAAATCTGATGGGGGGCAGCTGAGGGAATGGGACAAGCAGCTCACAGAATTCAACGAGCTGAAAGAAAGGGAAAGAAAATGTTGTCTGAATAATAGGTAAAAACGCTGACAATGTTTCAGGGTTGCATTTCCACCTGTAAGAACAGGGCCACATTAAGTGTTCTTCAGCCTAAGAGCAAACAGTCTAAGAACTGTGCGTTAAAAGAAAATAATTGGGGGAAAATCTCTCCATTTCAGAATCGAAGCACATTCACCACTAGGTTTTTAAACACAAGAGCCTAATCAGCACACGGGGACTTCAGCAGCGCCAAACGATCTCGCAGGTGCTTCTGGCCGCCCCGTGGAACAGCCAGTTGATTAAACTCCAGTTGATTAAGCTCCAGTTGATTAAGCTCATGTGGGGAAAAAAGCAGAGGGAGACGCGGGGCCCTGCCCAGCTCTGGGGTGAACCCCGAGAGCAGCGTCCCGCTGCGGCCCTTGGCTGCAGGCTGCCGGCTGAGGCCTGCTGCATGCTGAGCCTGAGAGACAGCGAGGTAACAGGGCAGATCCAGACAGGTTGGAAATGTTTGGAGAAGTGCACGTCGGTTTTCAACGCTGACATGACAAGCTGGCTGCGTGCCTCCACAGCACGGCTTGGGGATCGGCACCGCGGCCCACTCTGCACCTGCATGGAGCCCGGCATGGTGCTGGCAGCCAGCAGCAGCACCTACACCAAGCTCAGCCCTAACAAGCCCTTCCTTTTAAAGCCCTGTTCTCAGAGCCCGCTCCAGGCTGGTTTACAAGCATTTAACATCCCGCTGGATGCTCTACGGCCTGGGTGGGAAGGCGGTGGGGCTGAGGGATAAAATCAGGCGACTTTCATTTCAAAACAAAAGTGAGCTTTTAACTAAGGCTTTAACTAAGGCTTTTATGCCTGCTGGTCACCACGACTCTTGGGCTGCTTACAGACACAGCCAACATCTCTCTTCCCGTTAGAAGGGCGGACTTGCCCTGCTGTACAGCAGCCACCAAACTCTGCCCAACAGAGATGACTCCTGCTGCTCGTTCCCAAGGGCTGGTGCAGATTCCTCTTAGGAAATTGCCCTTCCTGTTGAGTAAAATCTCAGCTGCTTTGTATTACAAATAGGAATTGTAATACAAGTATGAAGCGTTAACTTAAAACATTAGTGAAACTTATGGAGGGAGAAAAAGCCGTCGACTATTCACACGCACAAAAACTAAGAGATTATTTGAATAAAATGCTAATGTCCCCATGCAAACGGAAAAGAACGCATTCAGAGACACATAGATCTATTTTATGTCTCATCTCAGGAATCATCGTTATGTCCCTGTCTACAGTGGAGCTGAAACGAATTGATTGGAGAGACACAAGGCACTGCAGTCACCAGCAGCACTTCCTATAGCAGTGAAATATTCATCACGGGTTTGACATCTAAATACTGACTTGCACCCATCGTGCTCAACTTGTCAGATGTCTGATGATCCCCGAACAAGGCAATATAGCCATAATCAGTCATTTCAGTGGTCCATAAGTTTTGGATTCAAAATACCAAGTGCTGGGACATATTTCACTTATACACTCAATGGCTACGGAGCATCATCTTGTCATTGTTCAAACTGCTTCATCTGTCTCAGCATTTAAAATTAAGTTGAAAAGAACCACTGGTGCTTTTAACTGTTCTTAAATTACATTAATTGCGCTGTTAAGCACTTTAACGACCTTACCAAGGAAGCTGAGTAAATCACCGCTCCAAAGAATGACTGTACAACCATTTCCATAGGCAGGACAGAGCTGCTGATATCCCCCAAGTGCACAGCGAGGACCTTTCAGACTCGATCAGACCGGCAGCAGATCAAAGCAGAGCCTACTCGTACCATTTGCCCAGGCAATGAACGATGTCAACATCAGCCGCTGTAACATCATTACATGGTACGCGTGAAGAAGTGCGCCGAGTACTGAAGCTGTGCTGTCATGACACTATTTACACCCCGTCCTGCTAGCAAGGCAACTGATGTCATATTCCTGTACACAACAGAAACAAATCCACAACCTAGAAATTTCTGCTGGCAAGAGATCAGCAGGCTGTAATGAGCACTGAAAACAAACCATCCAGCCCTCGGCCAGACCTCACTGATGTCTGCTTGAACTATTACACCAGGCTAAAGCTTCGCTGTTCTGACTACAAAGAAGTCATTACCAGCTTCAGCAATAATCTGAAGCAAAGCCAGGGACCACAATCTTGGGCTTTTCAGGCCTACGAGCTTATTTTATGGTACCTGCTTTATTCCCCCTATGTAACCGAAGAACACATACAGGTGTGGTGGTCACACAGCCTGACAGAAATATCCCTGTGCATTTTAAATCAGCATACCTGCACCAACACGCAGAACGTTTGAACCCGTGCAAAACAGATGCCTTTTGCTGACAAGGCCTTATGGCAACAACAGGCAGAAGTTAAACCCAATATGGCTCTGAATGTTTCAAGAATAGCCACTGTACACCCAGAGATACTGAAAAAACTGAGAAGAAACAAAGGAACGAAATAGAAGCATTCGAAAGTTTCAAACCATCTGTAGGTATCTGCGCTGCCTATCAAACCATCTGTATTACATTCTTAGATCAGCAATAGCAAACCACTGGCACCAGTGCCAAGTTTGGCAGCGCAGACGAATTGGATCGCCACCAACAAGAAGGAGCCGCCATGCCTCTTAGAATGAATTTTGTAGCAAACACCAAAAGGGTTGATCAACACAGATTATCACAGCTACAACAAGCCAACTAGTTTAAAAAAACAACAGCATTTGCCACCCCACAGGATTTGATTTTGTGCCTGTATGATATAAAAAATACAACAATGAAACTCAATCATTAACCTTCTCTCCGACCCCATCCCCTCCCTTTGAGCTCCCTGCCAGCTGTGAGGGGCTGAGCTGCCCGCACTGCTCCCTCGTCTCCCCCAGCTCCAGCCATTCCATCGCACCCTGCTTCACCCGGGAAATTCCATCAATCCTTTGAAGTCTAGCCTAAATTTCAAAGGTAAAAATGCCAAAATATCCTTGAGGATAAAGGTGCTGAAATACAGAACATCGACCAACCCCAGCAATTTTATTTTCGTATTTTAAAAGAGCCCCAAAATAACTATTCATCACCTTTTCCTCTCCTCAAGATTTTGAGAACAACCCGCCTACCAAAAAGTCTCATTCTCTTCGCGCAAAGAATTTTGCATGGGTGGAACTCTTTAGCTCAAAGTGATGATAAATAACACCTCCTCACTCCTGCAATCTTTCAGAGCGGTTTATGGGGACTAATATTGATCTGATCTGCAGGGTTTAGCCCGAACTTCCCAGCTCTCTGATGCCCAGCTCATGGAGATCTCAAGGCCTGAGTCCTGCAACTTGGTACCCAACAGCCCCAGTTCTCTGTACCTTCACTGCCATGTTAATGCATAACTCCCTGATGTTTCCTGCGTGTACAATCACCAAATGTAAGTCACAGCCGTGCCACGAGGAAGCAAGCACAAGGTACACGACACTGACTACTACACTGAAGGCACAACCCTCCGAAGCCAGAAATCGCTCAGTATTCACAGAGCACTGAGGTGTTAAACCAGCAACGTGCAGCAGCACTTCTCCCCCCTTCTGTACAGCTTATCCATCAACCATGCTGACTGCTGAAAGACAGCACTAGAAGTTTGAGAACTCATCTGCATGTTCTTCTCCGCGACAAGCCTGCCATACAAAGAACAGATCCCCACGTTCCTCTACTCCATGTAGTGGGTTCAACTTCAGCATCTACTGAAAGCAAAGCACCTGCTCAAGCCTCAGATGAAAGGTATCGAAGAACAGCAGCTCTTCCTTTCGCCAATAAAACATATTTGCACTTTAAGCTATGCATAATGTTTAAGTCTGTTAGGAATCCTATTATGAGAAACTTATTTTATGAGTCTGCCAAAAGGGATGGTTACCAGAAGCATAATCACAGTAAGCAATAAAGGCTGACACGGAGTATATTTCTAAGCAATTACAGCAGGTGTTTTAAAGGCATAAAGCCGCATTGTTATAAATCCATTTAGAGGCACAGACATGGAAAAAGCAAAAGGCTACCAGAAGGCTGAGAGCCCCGCAGCAGCCCAGCACTGCTTCTCTTCCCTGCAGCACCAACATGAGCAAGTCAAAGCAACGCTGGATTAAGCAGTTCCAGAGCAGCATTACAACTGAACCACCAGCCCTCGACAGAGGATGCAGCACACGCTGCTAAGCTCAGAGCAGTATTATCGTCCACAGATTGCTAGAGCTGTTTTAGCATACTATGAACCACCACTTCTTTTCAACATAAGCAGTGTGATGTGGAGCATTTCAGATTATGAATATGGTTTGACAGAGGAAAGGTTGGGATGGGGGAGCTAAGTGCCAGGTATAGAGCTGGGTACTTTGTAATGCACTTTGGGAAGTCCTGCCCCGGCCTTACAAGAACCTGCATGTGAAATCAATCTACAGAACGCTGGAGGAAACTCAGGGAAAGCTCCTTTGCCAACATAACACATAACTTTATAGAACAATTGCTGGTTATCAGAACGACGATTGCCAAGAGACAACACCGACTATAAATATGACTACCAGCTATTCCACACAACCCCGAAGTGCCCTGCCAAGCCCTCCTTCATGTTCTCTCTCTCACACAGACAAAGGCCTCAAAGCCATGGGACATCTGCCAGGGAAACAAATGAAGTTAAAAAACCAGCAGAACACGAACATGTACTAACCTAAACTTGCGTGTTCTTTCTTCCCAATTCCTCCCCCAGCGCCTCCCCCTACAAAGAGCACGTCTCGCTTTGCCGTACTCTTTTCCTTCTCCCAACCAGTCTTAACTCTTGCACCGATGTTTTAAAGTTTCCCTACCTTTGAAAAAATAATGCTCTGCTCTTAAATGTTTTGCCAGATCTGGACCACACCCTGCCCTCTCCCAAAATCTCGGCTGTTTGTCTCCTATTGCACGTAATCAATTATAGCACTTTCAGGTTTGGATTTTGCATGGTGGGAGCCGATCCAGGAAGGAGATTGTGCCTGTGTGAGCTTGTGTGTTTACACAAACACACATACATGCATGCGTACACACACGCAGCTTTGTAAGATTGTTTTGTTTCCACGTATCTGTAGGGGATTTTCCTCAAACGGAGCTTTTCCCTTGTCTGCACACCCTACCTGATACGAAAAGGGAGCTGAAAAATTTCCACTTGCAGGTCATGCTAATTACCAAAAACACAAAGGGGGGAAAAAAAGAACAACCAACCCAAATCTTTGCCATTCTATCAGCACCGGAACCGAACACCAAACCAAGAAATCACAGCACAGAGATGCACGAACGCACCTGGCAGATCGCCCCGCTCCGCCCTGCGTTTTGCCCTCCCTGCTCCTTCCTGGATTCGGTGTCAGCCACCAACTCAGATGTTTGACAAAAAAGGGATACGGCACGTTGCCCACCAGCATCGTGAGCTGCCAAGTGAGAAATGCAAGCTTGGAAACAGGCTTGAGAGATTCCAGCCAGGACAGCAAGGCTCGGAGCATCGCAGAAGCGACAGAGCTGAGCGCGGTGGGCAGAGGCTGGAGGGGACACGGGGAGCTGCATGCAGCCACCCAGCAGCGCACTGCCTTCCATACCCACACAGCTCCATCATTCGGGGTTACCGAGGAACAACTGCTGTTTGTCTTCCTTCTGCTCTTCCCTTTCTAACTAAGCCCAGCTGCCACGCTCCATTACTGACTGCAGCCAGAATTTTCTGACGTATTTTTACTTTTCTGTGGACGTTCTGCACCTGATCTTTTCTATGAGCTGTGGCAAAGCAGCACCAAACAGCTCATGGTGCAGCTCACCCTGAGCCGAGTTCATCGCTTTGGACTCCTACAACACCTATAAAGAAAGTTTACCTCCCAGAAGAGACAAGAATCATCTCGTTAATCTGTTGGGTAGCTCATACAACAACAGTGTGAGCACCACGTGCACACCAACACTCCATTTGTCTTCAGACAGTTTTTGGAAGACAGACATTTTATCAGCCTATCTGTTAACACTTTCCTTCGGAAAATATGTTTCGCCTGCCAGCAAACAAACAACAAAATAACGCGTCGTATCTGTACGGCGAGAGGGAAACGAGCAGGGATCAGCTTCTAAGGGCTGAAAAAGCAGCGATACCCCAATGTATGAGACCACCTGTGAGTGGGGACAACTCCTCAAGTCCACGAGCATCACCATGACCAACTGACCCACCGGTCTGAGCAGCAGGGAGAAGAAAATCTGGGCTGGGATGCTGTTACCTTTTGGTTATCTTCGCCTTTAACTGCACACACCAGGAGCTGGGGAGGTTTTCAATGTCCAGCTCAGATCACAGAAGGAGATTTTAACTGGCAAATGCTGCTTAGGAGTAGTTTTGAGTGAGACTTCCAAGGTCCTGAAAGCATTTTTAGCAAGATCCATAAACCGTAGTTCTAATTAAGGATTAAATCCGGAGACTAAACACCTCTTTATTCGAGGTCGGGGAGGTTTAAATCTTTTTGTATTAATGCTGAACTATATCATCTGATATTTTTGCTATGACCAACCTATAAAACCTGTCAGCTTCGCTCAGTTTACACAGGGCTCTAATTATGTTTAACTAGAATGTGAATGATCTAATTACTTAACATCTTACAGCACCAAGTACCGAGGACATCTGGTCGAGCAACTGGCAAAGGAGGCTGAGGACTGAAGGGAGCATTCTGTGCCATGCTGGGAGCAGCTCCCCAGCCCAGCCCTTGCCCCCTGCCACCACCGAGGGGTGCTCGGATGGCACTATATGACACACTAGAAGGTGCCATTGCAGCCCATCGGCACAGACAAGCTCCCAGTTTGCTTTCTTTCCCCCGGGAGCACTGCTGTCCATGCCCACCATATCAACTTCATGCAGGCAAAGAGGTAAAACTAAAAGTTCAGGCTAAAAACCCAGCACGGCTGCTGCTCCCTATCCTTACTTCTGCTTAACCAACAGATGGAAACCAGCAGTGAGCAGCTGCATAAAGCGGCAAGAACTCTAAGACACAGCAGCTCCCCAAAAGCTCACACGATGCCCGAGCGCTCCCCTAATTGCGCGCTGCCCCTGAGCCTCCAAGCACCTCAGATGGAAAACAAAACCGAAACAACGCCTGAAAGCTGTTGCAGCACCTCGGATGGAAGCAGAGTCCAGCCCCACGTCCTGGGGAAGCTGTGCTTTGGGAAACAGAGCCCTTCCCCATCGCCAACCCCACCGCCCAACAACCACAGCACAAACCAGCCCTGCTTGTGCCACACGGCACCGGGTGGGAATCCGCCGAGATCAAAGGTGCTCTATTAATAAACCCCGCGTCTTTACGTTCCTCGCAGCTGAAAAACCCAATTGAAACATTACGGTGACCTTACAGCAAAGAACTCACTGCTGTGGCACCGAGGACGGAATACCAGGAGGTGCCCTAAGAAGGGCTCCAGCAAAATGGAGATGGATGCGGTACGGCAGCGTTACACCTGCCTGACTTCAGTCACTGGGGTGGCAAAGGATGGCCTAAATTCAATAGAAAGATCTGAGAGGCTTTTATTAGGTCTCCCAAGGAGCGTAACTGACAGTGAAACAAACAACGTGTCAGGCCTTAAGTCAGCATTTAGAAAGTAAATTTATAATGAAGAGCTGCCAATCAAGGCGCCGCACAAAGGGGATGCTGCCGAGCGCCGGCGCTCACCGAGCTCAGTGCAGTTCTGCAGCTTCCGAGCACCAAAATTAACTTCACAATTTGTCGGAAAAATGATTATAGCAAAGAAATAGGGCGTAAAAACGGTGACGTGTGACTTCATTTTGCCATAACATACCTTGAAGCAAATAAGATAAAGAGCAAAGCGTGGCCTAAAACAACAGAAGTCGGCGCGCTCTTTTCGAACCCACCCGCTACCTTCCTGCTCCCCCATCTCCTGTGCTAAACCCAACTGTGGCTGGGCAACACGTGCAGTGATCCCAAGCTGCAGAGCAATGCCTCCCAGTGCTCAGAGCACTCCAGAGCCCCCACTGCCACAGCAGCGCTCACAAAGCACAGCAGGGAGGGCCCTGCTGACCGGGACTGCGAAAACAACCTGAACTATTAAGTTCTTCTTCTAATCCTATTTAAAGTAGGTTTTCACCGTTCCAATTTTAGACCTCAAGTCCTATTTACAGGACAGAAAATCCCAGATAGTGACATTAATCAAGTTTTCCTTCGCCTGGTGTAAGACGTGGCACATTAAAGGACAAACTGTGCTCGGGATGTGCCAGGATATCTCAGATGCGAATGGATTTTAATTTATTGCCCTAAACGAGCTGATCGCAGCACTGTCTGTGCAGTTTTAATCACTTCTGCTGCATTTACCAAAACAACCCAAGGACAAAAAAGTTCTTGTTTCCTCATCCATCCCTGGTCCTGCACTGTGTGGTAACAGGGGGAAGGGAAGGGAAGGGAAGGGAAGGGAAGGGAAGGGAAGGGAAGGGAAGGGAAGGGAAGGGAAGGGAAGGGAAGGGAAGGGAAGGGAAGGGAAGGGAAGGGAAGGGAAGGGAAGGGAAGTATGGACCTCCATCCTCAGAACGTTTTATTTTTCTAAATACAAACACTCCTTGTGCTCACATAAAAGATATGAAGGTTACAGTTCTGTAAGTAACTCAGCACAGAGGTCTCCCCACAAATCAATTGCCAGACTCCTGGCTCCTGCTTTCTGAATGTTTAATATTATCCCATCTCCACAATTAGTATTAGCAAAGCAACGATGCTCATACCAGACATACCGAGCCCGAGTTATCCCAGCACTATCAATATGAACACGCACACAAAAGTTGCGACATAAAAATAGATGCACACTTTGCTGACCAAATTAACACGATCGTATTTCAGACGGCAGACAAAGGGTACGTTTTATTTATGTCTGAAAACGAAGCAAACATCTTTAAGTGATAACGTGACATAAATTTACTTTGACGCTCATCCACAATAAAACGTGTAAATATCCAATAAAAATAAAACGGAAAATAATTGCAGACAAAAGGCCAAGTATAAATTTTATTGAGCGACTCTGACGACATTTATAGTTGACATCCATAGAACAACGAGAAACAGAATGGGGCTGACTGGGAATGGGAGGTTGGAGAAGAGGTGCTGGGCATGGCAGGAGGGGTGAGGGTGGGATGGGGTGGGATGGGGGTCCATCTCTACTGACAAAGCAGCCCCTCCCCACTGAACTCAGAGATTCCAAGTGTGTGTGTTTAAAATGAAGCACAGGTGATGAGATGCTGCCTGGGCCAATGGCCCCGTGCTGTGCTGAACATGGATGGAGCCCATTCGCTTTGCAAAGTTCTCTGAGCTGTGCATAGGGACTGGTGTTCCCTGCGCTGCCCCAGGGCTCTGCAAGCAAACGTGTGGGAAGTGAGCAGCAATCAATAGCTCTGATGGCACAGGAGACATCTAAATCACAAGCACTGGTCCTGCTGGCAGCCTCAGCAGGAGGCCATCAATACCTGGGCTGCAAAACCTGCCCTGGGATACAGGAGCTGGAAGGAGAAGCTTAAGGGTACCACATCTCCTGTAGTTGTGTGAGCACAGAACTGACCGCCCCACACAGCCCTACTCAGACACCAACCTGCCCCATGGCCAGCCATGCTCTGACACAGGCAGCTTTAATGATGCACCCACAAGCCAATGGGTACAGAGTTCAACACTCACACCTCCAGCTGCCTGCAGTGTGGATTTTAAGCAGCCTTCACCATACAGAGAAATCTGAAGGGAAACCTGATGAGTTGTGTGTCAGCATTCGGTCCCAGTCACAACCAGCACTTGTTTAGGACACCACTCAGTTCTCTGTTCACATTTACTTCTATACGCACCACTTCCAGAAACAAGCCTGAAAAACTATCTGCAGTTTTTTCACCTCCAAGCCCCAGCTGCAGGCTCACTCCTTCCCCTTTTCCCTCTGTCCCTTCCAGCTCCAAGCAGCCCCCTTCCCTGTACTCCACTTGCTTTTATTGCATTCCCACAGCTTGTCCTCAAGGGCCCCAGACTGAAGCCACCACTTCCCAGCAAGGGAAGATCCCAGGCAGCAGCATGGACCCAGGTTACACAGAAAGAAGCACACGAGGAACCCCCAGGGATCCACAGCACAGAGCCAACACTGTTAGACAGAACGAGACCACACCTGGGTCTCTTTGCTGAGCTGGTGTGGCTCCGGGCTCCGCTGACCACCAGCTGAATGGGAGATCTCCGCAGCAACACCACTCCCACCATTTACCAACACTGAGCCCAAATCCTCCTGCTGCTCACAGAACCCTGTGCCAGCTCTTGCAGACACCATAACTCCAAACTTGCTGATGGACACACAGTCACACACCAGGGACAGAAACGGGACCCGCACAGCTGTAAGAGCCTCAGAGAGATCCAACCTCATGGGCCCTAAAAGCTCACAGTCACAGGGATGGAGACATGGGAACGCAAAGCATCCAGGTCAGGCAGCTTACAGGCTTCTGTGCATCTGCTCTGTGCTCCCAGGTGGGGTCTGCCCTCACCTCTGCCCTCCCAGAGCAGACCCACAACCCCATCTGGGGGTGGCTGAGCACCCTGAGCCCCAGCTGCAGGCATAGGCACTACCTGTGCAGCCTGCTCTGGTACTAAATGGGGAGGCTGGTGGTCCCGCCTATGGCAGGGGGTTGGAGATTCATGATCCTTGAGGCCCCTTCCAACCCGGGCCATTCTGTGATCGCTTCAGGGCAGTGTGCGAGCCACCGGCCCAGCCAGCAGCATCAGACAGCGTCTGTCAGTCTGCACAGTGCGAGCTGCTGCAGCATGGAGCCACGGGGCACTGCCGGCTCCCAGAGATGTGCTAATGCACACGGAGATGCACAGCTCTGAGCTGAGGGACCGAGGAGCCGCCTGAGCTGCTGCAGCCACAGAGCAGAGCGGATCCAGCAGCACGAAGCCTTGGCTGCCTGCTGCTTCCTGGGAATGCAGTGCTGTCTGACACCAGGACAGCCTGCTGCACATCCCACGGCCTGCACCCAACATCTGCACCGCTTCGTGCTGATCTCTGCTAAGAACTTTGAACTGCACACGTTTTCAGTCACCTGTTCAGACTCCCGTGCTCTTCACAAGCCAAGCGCCGCGGCTTGCTGTGTTTTAACATGATAATTAACAGGAAAAGCAGAAGTGACAGACGCGTTTGCCTTGTCAGGGCAGAGAAAACACAAACAAGCTGAGAACGTCTTCCATGAAATGAGGAAGCCGTACCTTCACCGCTGCAAAGGCACCTCACCAGCACCAGGCCTTATTTTCTCCCTTCTTCCCCAGGAAACTCACCACACACATCAGAGCCCCGCGCTGCATCCAGATCCCAGCACACACACCTCAGTGCTCTGCACATGGGAAACCATCCGGCACGGAGAGGAACAAAGAGCAGAACGCAGAGCACATGGAACAGAACGGCTGTGTGCTGGGAATGGGAACACAGCACGCACTGCGCCCACAGGGCCCCGCACCAAGGAGTGCTGCTGCCTGCACCCGAAGCACCAGCGGACACATCTGGATCTCCTGAGCCTTCATCTCCAGCTCGGGATGATCAAACTGAATCTCGGGATCACAAACCTTCCTCCATCCATCTTTTGCATCACAAATCAGCTCTCAAGTAACAAATCATGGCTCAGTGGCATTTCGGATGCTGCACCCATCACATACGTGCTGCTGTTACATACAGACACAACCCGATCCCAAAACCCCCCAACCTTTCCCACACTTCACACCAACATTTCTCAGCACAGAACCCAGCCGGCCACACGCACGGTGTGAGAGCAGCCAGCCTCCAACAGGGCTGCAGGAGGAACAGGAACCGAAAGTTCTACACGGAGCCGTACGGGCAAACGAAATGAACGCAGAGCCGCTAATTCCACTTGTGCTGAAGCACGTTAACTCCTTCACTTAAAGCAAATCAGCCCCTGCTCCGCCGCCATCGGATCCAGGAACGGATGCCAAGAGCTCCACCTGTTTCTAATTAAATAATTGAATAGCTTCACTATTTAAGCGCTACTCGTTGCTACTTCGTTTTTCCAGACTTGGTGCAAATTTTGGAACGCTGCAGGAAGATCAATGGTTTCCTTACAATTACTCACAGCGGGGTGGGAACCGATACCCACCCTGATGTCCATCGGATACGATGCAGTAATAAGATGAGATTTACACAAATGAATACAGAAAAACACCAGCGAGACTCAGGTTGAGATTCCAGCCCTGCAACTTGGTCACAGCCAGCTGTGCTGCCCTGCTCTCCAGCAGCCACTTACTGCACTCCTACCCAAAAAGTGAGGCTTTGGGTCTCGTGCTTATCTTCACAGCCTCAACACCGCGTTCCTTTGCTTTCCATCAAGCAGTTCCAACCCCTCCAGCCATCGCATGCACTCAGCTCAGGGCTGAGGGTCAGGCCGAGCCACGCTGACCGTGGAGGTGCAGCTGGAACTGCTGCATCCTCCAACACACACACACAGTCAGTGCTGCCAGACCCACGCTGCCCCATTGCCCCTGCAGCGCAGCGCTGGTTTCCCTGCTCACCAGCAGAGGGGTGTTTGTGGGAAGGTGTTGGTTAAGACGCACCAGACCCACAGCCTCGGAGCTGCAGGAACCACCACGGTGCCTCCCAGCTGGAGATGCAGGAGCTGAGGGCGGCAGTGCTGCTCCAGCCATGGCATTCACATCTACCATCATCACAGTCACCCGCAGTGAGGGCTCCTCCTCTCCATGCACACCTTCACCACGAGTGACCCGACGTGGGTCCCTCTTCCACCACGTGGCAGACTCACGCTGAAATGATGTCACGCTCATTTCATTGCCTCTTTAGGAAACGGATCTAACCCCGACAAGAAGAGCGCCCAGGGACGGCCTGAAGGGAAGAGCCGCATCTGACACTGAGAGGAAGCTGCCACTCCAACACCGCTCATCCCACTGGCACACGGTCTGATCCTCAACCCAACTTCTGCACAGGGAAAGCAGCTCCAGCTTTCTGTCACTGCCCTTCAAACACATCACTGCCAATGAATGGGGGGCACACACAGCTCTCCAAGACCGAACCTCACACTGCTCGATGACAGCATTCGTAGCACAACACAGTCACCTGCGAGCAGGGGGAAACACCGCGCTGCCTCTGTGTGCGGACGGGCGGGTAATTAAAGGGGAAAAAAAAGGCTGATTTCAGACAAATGAACCGCTCTGCGTGGAGCTGAGGCGCCCTGTGGTCACTGCGGGGTCTGAGCGCCGTGGGCCGCGCAGGGCCGCAACGCGGGCAGCCAAGAGCCCAACGCTGGCGTCACCCGGCGTCACAGCGCGACGCTCCACAACAGGTTTTACAGCGCGCACAGAAATTAAACCCCGATAAAAGCCAGTCGGTTGGTTGTGTTTTTTTCCTTCCTTTACTCCGAACGGATCACAGCGGTCCGGCACCGCGATGCGCCGCAGCCTTTGGCGACACGCGGGTACCGCCCGGCGCAGCCCGGAGCCGTCGGTGCAGCGCAGCCCTTCGGGTCCCGCGCGGCGGTTCCGTCCCCCGCCGGCACAACTCGGCCGTGCGGGCCGGCAGCCCCCGCCGAAACGCATCCCGACGTCAGTCCCTTCTCTCCCATCCCGCTCCGCATCTCCCTCTCGCTCTCCCCGCTCCGCTCGGTACCGCCGAGCGCCCTTCCGAGCGGGGAAAGTTCGGCCAAGTCCGCGCAGCCTCCGCAGAAACAATACGGCGGCGATAGGGGACGGCGCTCCCTCCCGCCGCACCTGAGGGCCCCGCCGCCGTCCCCCGACTCCCGCGGGGCCGCGACCGCCGCTCGGCCCCCTCCGCACTCCGCGCTTCCGCCGGAGCGCCCCGCGCCGCCCCCCGGTGCCGCCCCCCCCCCCCTTCCCGGCGCCGCTCGGCGGGTCCCCCCCGGCCCGGTGCCGGCACCCCGGGGCCGCCCGCGGCGCCGCGGACGCGTCCGGCGTTAGAGCGCCCCCCCGGCCCCCGCCGCCCCGCGCCCCCCGCGCACACAAAGTCCCGGCACTCGGGAAACTTTCCCCGGCCGCCGCAGGAGGGACGGAGGGAGAGGAGGAGGAGGAGGAGGACGGGAGGGGGGCAGGGAAGCGGAGCGCTCGGAGCGGTGGCAGCGCGCGGCCCGGAGCGGTTCGGCCGCGGGGAGCGACGGAGCGCAGCCCCGGGACGGAGCGGGACGAAGCGGCGACGGCCCCGGCACGGCAGCGCCGGCTCCGGCGCCATCTTGGGCCGATCGATGAATTGAACAAAGGGGATCGATGTCCGATGGGGGCGCCGATCGGTGCGGGGGGGGCGGAGGGAGCGGCGCGGCGCGGCCGGGCGGAGCGGGGGTTCCCTGCAGGCGGCGGGGCCGGCAGCGGGAGGAGGAGGGGGGGGAGGCCGGGCCCGAGGGAAGGCGGAGAAGGGGAGGGGGGCGGGGGGGGGGGGTCCGGCGGCGCGGCCCGGCCGGTGCGGCGAGCGGGAGAGTCTGACCTGCAGCTGCTGTAAATCAAAGCGCTTCCAATATTGAAACATCGATCCCACATTGGCCGCCATCTTGAGACATATTGAGACAGAGTGAGCGGCTGATAGAGAGAGAGAGAGGGGCTGGAGTTCGGAGCCGGGAGGGAGGGGGAGGGAGGGAGAGAGGGAGGGGGGAGGAGGGGCGGGGGGGCGAGGGGAGGGCGGCGGCGGGGAGCGCCCAAATCCCGGCCTGGAGCCCGAGCCGCCCGGAACGCGGAGTCAGCGCGGGGGGGGGGGGGAGGTTGAGGGGGGGGGGCGGCGCTCCGGAGCGCTCCCGGTGTTCCCCCCCCCCGCAGCGCCCGCGAGGGCCGAGCCCGGGCTGTGGGGGAAGGAGGGGGGGGCACGGCGCCCAGCGCTCGGTGCTGCTGCCCCACAGCGCGGAGTGAGAGGGGAGAATCGGAGGGAAACGGCGGTGGGAAAGTGCCGGGGGGCGACGGGGCTGAGCTAAAGGGGGCTCGGGGACATGTGGGCGCTCGGTGCCGCAGCGCTGCTCGGGGAGGGCCGGGAAATGCGGCATGTCTATAGAAAAGGGGATGTAAAAAAGGTGAGAGAAGTTATTTTGTGCTGAAAGACGCGCCCTACAAACACAAACATTTTCCCTTTCCTGAAAAGCGCTTTGCCCGCCGCATCTCTTCCCAAAACAAACTGCGCTCACAGCCTGCAAATACAGCAGCCCCCAAAGCCCCATTTCCTGTCACGGAACGGGCACAGCTGGACCTGCCCCCCCAGCTCAGCCCTGCACGACGTTCCCGTCCCCTGCGCTGTGCTCCCATCCCCTGCCCTGTACACTCCAGCACCCCCCGCTCCCTGCAGCCCCGCTCTGTGCTCCCGGCACCGCTGTGTGCTGCGTTGGGGTGGGAAATAAATAACATCTTGCTGTGGGTGAGTGTAGATTTTTCCTCAACTTGCGTTCGATCACCGAGTGCACGCGGTGCTGTGCGGGCGGAGGACGGGCTGCTCGGACACGGCCCTGCCTGTCACTGTTGAAGTTACACGCAGCGTGTTTCCCAACGCCCGTCCTTCGGAGCGGCACCGCCGTTTCTTCCTCCATTTCCACTTTTTGCCGAGGCTGCCGCTCACACAGATACTAATCGCCATGGCGGGTTTTATGTTAATGAGTCGCACGTAATGATCAACCCGGCAACTACAGACCTTCAAATTGCCGGCTGGCCGCGTCGCGGCTGTGACCAATGGCACTGGGTGGGGACAAGCCGGGCCTGCGAGCAGAGCTCACCGCCGACAGCAGCGGGCACGTGCGGCCGATGCCCAGAGAGGGAACCCCGCGGGTCCCGAAGCCCTGCGCCTGTAGGGCTGCTGGCTCCGCAGTGCAGCCGTGGCCGGGTGCTGCGCTGTGCTGTGGGGGGCACGGAGGCACAGCATGATGGATGCCCGCAGGGACGGAGCTGTGCAGCCCCTCCGGAGCCCGGCTAAGGACGTAACCGGTTCGGGTAGCACAAAAATAGGATTTTAATCCTGGGAAGCATCATTTCACATTCCAGTGATCTAATCAAAATCCTCTCCTCTAATCTCTCCACGGTCCCCCCTTTCTAGATGAAAGAGGCCGGAGTTGCTGCCTTCACCCTTTCTCCGCTGCCTCCCCATTCTACCAGTCTGTTCTGTGTCCAGGCAACTGCAAAGAGACATTTCAAAGGCTCCTGCCGTGCCATGGAGATGTTTTCTCTTGTTAGTTTGGACTGCAGGTGTGTGTGCCTCAAGGATGAAGTATCGCGGCGCTGCTTTGGGTTGGGGGCGCGCAGTCGCAGCGCAGTAAATCACAGAGCAGCGCTCCGCTTTGAACACACGCACAGAGAGAGGGAAAGGAAAAAAGCATCTGACCCGAATCCTTTGCTGGAAACACATCTGGTTAAAATCCAAAGTTTCAAATTGAGTAATATTTTAAAATGCATTTGGTAGGTATTAAATTACAGCGTTATATCGGATAATATTTATGATACTAATGTGTTAAGCAGAGGTTTATATCTGTCAGGCGACGTGAATGATTGTCATATGGGGCAACAAATGTGTCCTGATATAAATAACATTTTTACGACGTTTTGAACATTAGTGCAGTTCTTTTTCTGGTGTTGCAGGAGTTCCATCTTGTCGCTTTGTTGCCATTCTGGCAGAGCAGCTCCGTGCCGGATCCCGCCGTGTTTCAGCAGCGCGGTGCTGAGGAGGAGCACACGGTGCGGCCGAATTGAGGACGCGCTGGGAGCAGCGGGCCGGCAGCTGGGCACCCAGTGCTCCGGTTGGCTGCAGTGCAGGATCGGCGCCTCGCCTGCCGTTCACCCGAGGAGGTCTCTCCCGCCGGCTCTGCTTTCTGGAAGCGCTGCATTCCACGCCGTCCTGCGGGGCACGGAGCTCCGCAGAGCAGCAGGGATGCGTGCCGTGTTCTGCTGGGTCGTACCTGGCCGAGAGAAGCAGCCGTGCTGTCGGTGCTTCTTCAGCTGGTGGGGCTGAAGTTCCCTCGGATTATGATGTTTTCAGAAATCAGTTCTGTGTGCTCGTTTGAGGCGGGCTGCCTTAAGGTTACATTTGATCTGTGTAAATGCTAACTTCTCTCAACGCGCATTAACCGAGTGCTGCGAAAGTAAGCACAGTGCGCTTGAAGTTTAAATCTGAAATGATGGCAATTACAGCACTTCAGTTGTAGGTGTGTTACACTGATTTCTTTTTCTTTTTTTTTTCCAGGTGTAGCCACACCGACACCCTTACCAAGAGAAGAGAAAGGGATTACAATTGGGTATAGGGGAGATTTTAACCATTAGAGTGGAGAGGCACTGCACAGGCTGCCCATGGACTGCTGCCCATCCCTGCACACCCCCAGGGTCAGGCTAGAGGGCTGTGAGCGCTGATGGAGCTGTGGGTGTCTCGTGTGCACTGTGGGCAGTGGGACCAGATGGCCTCTGGGAGTCCCTTCTAACTCAAACCGTTCTGATTCTATGGTTTTAAGTACAAGTATTCAAATAAAATTCATTTCTTGTTAATGTCACCGTGCTATAAGACGTCACTAGTACAAATATTTAACCAACACACTCGTTCTGCCGCTTGCATTGGACCATCAGTAGCAACTGGACTTGTGCTTCATGTGTCGTTGTCCAGAACATGAAAAGGAGAGAGGAACTCATCCCAAATCCCATCCCTCTCCAGTCTGAACACATCATTCTGCCACTCTTCAGCTGGATTTGAGAGCACAGTAAGCCTTGTTCCATCTATCGCGTTACACCGTGCCTATTGCACAGTCAGACTCCATAGGGACCTCAGAGAACAGAGCTAGCCAAGCAGACAGGTAATTTATGTTGCTGAGAGATTTAGCCCAGATTAAGATCAAGATTCATATTATGCCTTTAACATCGCAGATTTTTTTTCCCAATTATTGTCAATGACTCCACTGATTTATATCCTGTAGCAGCCTGGGGGTTTTGCAGCACATAAATTGCAGAAAATTTGGCCAGCAGATCCATGGTGATCTGTGCAGGCTCAGGAACCCCCTGAGCTGTAGAGGGACGGAAGGCGGAGGGCACTGCAGCCTTCCCTGGGTGCCCACCCGTGGGCAGTGGCAGACAGCACTCTCACCTGGCTGGGCTCCTGTTCTCATCCAGGATGCTTGGAACACTGTGGGGGTTTCCATATTGTTTGGTGCTTTGGGGAAGTTTTTGCACAAATCGTGTACGTGGTGGCACACGTGATCTAAGCATGAAATCCTCTGTGTAGTACAGAGGCACAGGCAGGTGGAAGAGAAGAAAGCAGTTCTTACAGAGGGCAGGGAAGAACAGCCACAATTAAAAGCGAAGCAAATTTGGGCAGTGTGGTTGCTTGCTCATTAGCTCTGAAGACATTCATAAGCATCCAGCATAACCCACAACAGATCTTCATTGAGAATTTGTGGATTAACCCACACCAACAAAGACGTGTGATGACATCGTAGTGGTATTCTGTGCCGCGTGTGGTAGAAGTTACTGAAGAAGTTGGAAGACCCCAAAGAACAAATAGCATTGGTGTGCACAGTGAATGGAGTCTGCCTTTCCAGGCTGGGCACATTTGCAGTATTTCTGTCAAATAACTGCTTCTTTTACTGCACCTTCTATCCAGATGCGTGGTCAGGTTTTGGCCAACATAAGCAATAACAATACCCATAGGCAATCAAGAGAATTAGAGAAGAAAAGGACCTATCAGATCATCTGCTCCCTGCAGCTGGCGGTGAAGAACAGCTTCACACCAAATCCAATAAGCATGTGGTTTGTTCCAGCTTTAATTGTAGGCATTACCCTTGCCTGGTTGAACTTCACCCCGTTTGCAGGGTGATATCCGAGGCAGCGTTCTGCTGGGGTGAGCCTGCAGGTGCCTGTTCTGGGTGGGCAAAATTCCCACCTTTTTTTCCCCACTCCTGGAACTTTCCACTTATTTTTTACTTCTTCGTGGTTTCTTTCATTCTTTGCACATCTCTTTCTGTGTTATTCAACCCTTGCTTCTCCTCAGCCCTTGCTGCTCCTCTCCCGTTGCTATTCTTCAACTCTTGCTTCTCCTCTTGTGGACCTTCAGTATTTTCCATATTACTTCAGAATAAAAATCTGAAACCAACAAACAAAATCCCTTCCTGCTTTCTGAGCTGTGCTGATGTGCTCCTTTCTTTGTGCCATTCCCCTGTGGTGGGAGTGCTGGTTTAGTGCTGGAGCTGTGCTCAGCCGCTGTCACCGCTCTCTTCGTGACATTCATTGAATCTTGCCTCAGTTTCTCCATTCTGTGAAACACCCGTGGTCACCAGGAGATGTGGTGGCTGCGAGGTCAGAAGAGGGAAGCTGCAAGCAGGCGATGGAGAGATGTGATGTGTACCTGAGACAGCTCAGAGGGCGCTTCTTCTCCTACCAGTTTCCCTTTAATTCACTTCCAGATAGGGCCCATAAAGCAGGTAAGGGTGCAGCTGGTGCTGTCTTGGAAAAGAAGAGAGAAGAGAGGTTGTTCTTGCCCTTTCCAGCTGTGGCAGCTCCCTCTCCCACTGGGAAGAATGGCAGGTCCCCACGCTCTCCCCCAGCCTGGCACTGCCTCCCCCTTCTCCTGCTAACCCAGGGTGGCCCAGGGGTGGCACCGGGTCCGATGCTGCTGGCTCAGCCCTGCAGTGCTCAGGGAGAGGCAGCCACACCAGGCCCTGTTGCAACACGCAGAGATGGGAGACGGGAGGCAGACGGGTGTGCGGGGCTGGAGAGACAGGTGTGTGCGGAGATGGGCGGATAGCGAGGCAGACAGACAGCCTCATCCGGTGCGAAACAAAACCCCGCAGCTCTCGCTGAGAGCTGCATTCATTGCAGCACAGGATGTTTAGGATGGTTGAGGTGGTTTGTCTTCAAGTAACGTGTGTGATTTCATTTGGGGAAGCGCATCTTTTCTTAGAAACACAACTGTGACTTGCTTGGAACAACAGTGATTTGCTGCAGACACAACTGCGTTTGGGGCGGTTGGATCCGAACGCTGGGGTAGGAGGAGCAATAACCGTGAATTAATGCAGAAAGGGAGAAAACAGAGACCCTTCGAGGGAGCCATAAGTTCACTGCAGCCGCCATATACTGGCACAGTGCAGTAAATATTTTGCTGCAGAGAACCTCCTCGAGGGAAGTGTGTGGGGTTCCTGTCTCAGCACAGAGCAAAGCTGCTGCTCGGCTTTTTGTGCCATTCTCATCCATATGAGACTCATCCAAGTGAATGGGAGACACAACACAGCACCAGCTCAGCACCAGTCCTGTGCCAGTGTGCTATAGGAAGGCCATGTCCTGAAGGTCAATATCTGCTTTTGAATAAATAGATCCAGTCTCATTCAGGTCACAATTCTCCACATGTACGTCCCAGCCCATATTTGCACTGCTTGACCTTGCCCTGGATGGAAGCTTTAACCTGATGTGAATCCAGAGGAGTTACATGAGAGCCCGTGGGACTGCAATGCATTTCCTTGGGGGTTGGCTAGTGCAGACCGTGGCCGATGCACCTTGTTGTGTTCTTTCTGTAAATAACCAGCTGGATTTGGTCCAACAAGAGTAAAACAAATTGAAACCATTCATAAAGAGGTAAATGGTTGAAGGGATCAGAGCAGCGTATTGGTGGGCTGCCTCCAAGTCTCCAGTTTTTAATAGTACCCAAGCTCACACAAAACTTTAGTTTAACGTGGTCCTAAATGTGCTGCTGTGTGGGGCCAGCTGCTGGCTCCGGGCCGTGAGCGTAAGACCTGTTTTCATGGAAGGATTATATTAAAACATTTAAAAACTGCAAGGAGGAAAATGTTCGAGAGCAGCCAGCCGGGAGGAAACACGTCTAATTTCATCACGTGAAGTGTTTATAAATGCAGTTCATCAACATGCATGAAAGAGTAATATACATATATTTTTAACTTTTCAGGCCTCAACTGTCGCACAGAAAAGGAATAATTGCTGATTTGTCTTTATCAAGGATTTTAAGAGGACACGCTGCGCTCCAGGTACCTATTTTGACCTTTTCTTCTTTTAAAGTATCTTATTGTTTGGCTGATTGGTTCTAATGTGCGTTTTTGTCTGCTCTCCACGCGTGGCTGATAGGAAATTGTTTGTCTGCTTCCTCTGAAAACTGACATTTTTAGGAAATTTTCAACAAAATGTTGGACTTTCTCAGACGTGTGATTTACTTTTAGGCAGAGCCAGGAGTTGGGCTCAGTGGTGCTGGTGGGTCTCTCCCAGCTCGGGGTGTTCCATGATTTGATGACACGTGGGTTGCTGAATTTGATCTACACCCCCCACCCCCCATTTCTATTTCTCTTACAGCATCAGTGTGAATCTGAAGGAACACAGAACGGCTGGAATTGCAGTAACGCGGTGTAACAGCGCTGACTATCACGGCTCATATATAGATTAGATTAATACATAAATCTAATTTGATATTTCACATTACTGGGCTAATATTTTACAGATGTAATGCCAAGTTGTTAAGTAAATGAAAATCATGGAGAGTCCAATTCTGAAAGGATTACTCAGGCAAAAATCCCTGAAGTCAAAGGGAGTATTGCCTGAACGAAGTCTGCAAAATTAGAACTAGAGCCATATTCCCAAAGCAGACAAGTAGATTTATCTTAGAGATCTGCCCATGAGTTGAATTCTTGTAGCAATGAAAGATATATTGGGAAAACGAACAAGTAGGCAACCTGAAATGTAAGGGGAGGCTGATAAGATCGCACCAACCCTGAGCAAGCACTTGTGTGGTTGGTGATGTCAACAGGAACCCGAGCTGCTTTAATAAACTTGTTCGTAGTTGTCTTATACGTTGCTTTATATACCGAAAGGCACAGATCGCTTAAGAGTTTAACAGGAAAAGGACTTATATTAAATTTGCACATAAAATGCCTCCGTGAAAGATGTGAAATGCTTTTTTATATGATTCCAATAAAACATTGATCATAAAACTCTGCCCTCCCGCTTCTTTATATCCAGCTTCGGCTGTTGCTTTGTGTTTAAAGTTTGAATCTGTGACACTCAGCAGACGTAATTGTGGGGCAGCTTTAATTGGTGAGGACAGACCAGCGCTCTGCTTGCTCGCTCAGGGGTATAAATCAGGAGGAGCCCCACCAGAACCGCTCAAACTCTGCCTCCGTGCAAGAGGCTGTTGGGCTGAACGACACGAGTGCTGCAGTTGCTATGAAATACGCAGCACTGTGTCTGTTTATAGCTGCTCAGGATCTGGCCCACTGACTGGGATGGAGCTCAGCCAGCGCTGATTTCTGCCCTTTATCATGAGTTTGCTCTGAGTTTCGCGTTGTAAATTCTCCCGACTCGTGCTGCCAAACTCAGCTCCGCTCTTCACAGTTTCGTACTCTGAGTGTGAACTGATACTGGTGGAAATCCAAGGGTAAAAAAGCAGTGAGTAGAAAGCACAGATCTGCAGCCTGGATCTGAAAGGAACAGCTTGACCACAGAGGAAGTTATTTGCACAAAAAGTATTCAAACAGATATGCACGGTTTACATGTGTTTAGTAAATCTTGTCTGAAAACTAGAACCAGCTGTATAGTATATGGAGGCCCTGATCCCCAGCTCTTTCTTTCGTACATTTGGATGATACATTTCAAGTCACTTTTTCCATCCTTTCATTCAGAGGCTGCTAAGGATTGAAATACAAGGCGCATGAGTTCCATCTCAACCTAAGAGGCCATCAGCATCCTCAGGTAGAGCAGTTCACCACCATGGCCTCCATGGAGCCATTCCCATCACCAGCCGTTCCCATTCCCATTTCGGAGCCATTCCCATCCCATCCCTCACCTCCACCTGCAGCCTGGAAGCAGAGGCACAAAGCCCTCTTGGCTCAGGGGCATGGAAGGATCCTGGCTCACCCTTCCAGGCAAAGTGTTAGGGCAACAAGCAGAGACCAGCGGCATCCTTACAGCAGGATTGTCCCAGTGTTTGCCCTCTGTGACAGCAACAAAACTGATTGCACTGCTCTTGGTTGAAACAAGAGGAGATCCAGGCCTGAAAGCTAAATTTGCATGTGAGATTAAGAAACTTGTAGATGCAAGCAAGATCTTTTTCCCTTTTTTTATTCCCCCTTCTTTCTGTGCATGTGTCTAACTATGCAACAAATTTTGTAGCTGAAATTTACATACTTCTTGATTCATGAAATTATGAGCAGCTGCTATTTTGCTACATTCTTAAATTGAAAAGGCAGCGAAGAAAAGAACAGACACATTAGGCAAACTCCATCTGCCCCTCATGTCTATCACTTTCCTTCACTCTCTCTTTTGCCAAACAGGATACAATGGCATAATCAGATGTCTTGGTTTGCCTGGGAGAGTCCCCAAATTCAAACTGCTGCCACCTAAGATGGGATTTTTGTTTTTAAGACAACTTCTTAGCACGGTCTCCTTTCACCCCTAAAACAAGCATACACTTCTTCAGTGGCAACTGCAGAGCAAGAAGGATCTTTAGGAAGGGAATAACCTTCCAAATGACTTACACGCTTCTGGAAGCTCCTAGAAGTCTTCAGACATTATTTCTTAGAGGGTTTTAAGACTGAGAAAGGATCGCTTAGATTTTAAAAGCTTTTCTATTTGTATTTTATTGCTTCCATCTTACTGTCCTAAATACAGAAGTGGAAGGATTTGAGGAGAGGGGGTAAAATGTAAGGCTGAGAATTAGGATAAACAAGGATTATTTCCAGCTTTTTGGAATGAAACTGAACAAATTCAATCTACAGGTAGTTCCATGCTTGGAAAAAGTTATTTCAGCTCTTTGATGAAGAGAACCTCCATCTCTGGCACAGCTGAGAAGAGCCTGGCCCTTTCTTTGTATTGAATGCACTGTACAAATAACACCACCTTTCATCATGAGGTAGATTTTAGTTTCTCCTTTTTGAATTAAAATATGGAAGCTCAGAATTTGATACCTATTTAACACCTGGTTGAACACTTAACAGTCTGGTAACAGCTGAGTGTATCCCTGTGAAGTGGAGTTCCTTTCCTTTTGTTGTCCCACTTAAGAAACAGCCACTGTCATTCAGTCTTATTAACATAAATAGGTTCCCTAGGAGATGTCCCATTAAAGTGGCCATCCCTATTAAGCATGTCCCAATTAAGTAGTGTTTATTGTATGGCAGGTTCCAGACCTCAAAGCAGAATAATTTTCAGTTCCTAGAGGGAAAAAGTAAGTCAAAGAAATTACATATTTAAAAAAGGCTTAAATTGATACAAACTGATAAGAGCCCAAAAATGAAAAATGAGGGCTGACACTTCATCCTTTTGTTTATCCTGTAATGCTGCTTTTCTGGTTTTGAGTTAAGAATGTAGCCTACACCCTAACTATGAATTTCTTGGCTTTGATTTGATTGTGTCATAACTTAATGTTTTATGACTTACAATCACATTAGTCATAGGAGTCACTCAAGTTTAGAGATGATGGAAAAGACATAGGGGATAGACAAATCCATACTCAGGAAGACTAATAGCCCTGTGATTGAAATGGTGGGCTGGGGCCTGGGAGAGCCAAGCTCACCATTCAGGCAGTGCAGAGTGGTTCTGCCTCACTTAGAGCAAAACACCAAGGCTCTGTTCACAGCATTATTTAGATACCTGAACCGACATTTAAGTATGTTTTCGCATGACTGTATGCATGCATAGACTCTTTTGCCCTTTTCTCAGTCATGATGGATTTAAGTCGGGGGCTTCAGACAAGCTCAGGAAAATCCTCCTTTGGCTGAAGATGACACAGCTTTCAGCTGTCTGCTACCAAAGGCTACCCCTTATCCCCCAAATAGCATCAGCCACTTCAATGTAACTTCTGGACCCTCAGCACAAACCCATCTTCTAAGAGAAGTTACTCGTCTCCATTTTGTCCCAAAGACAAGGGCAGGTACCTCCTCCCACCTCCCCACCCCCCCTCACTCCATTATGCTACAGTGAGAGGTGAGCTGCAGCACAGAGACTGAGCAGAGCAGTGGGAGTAATGCCATCTTCTGCAGCCAAAGGGGATTCGGCAGGCTTGCACTGCAGCCGGGACATACACACATCAGCATTTACCCTGCAGAACTGAGACATCCCTTTGTATTTAGTTTGGTTTTGCCCCTAATTATACAACCTGTCCTTCCTGTCAAGGAGAAACTTGTACCTGGGTGGAGTTCAATAAATATAAGAAGAATATTCCTGTTCTAGGGCCACAAACTGAAACCTCATGATGGCAAGAACCATTCCACTCCATGGGTGCAGCCCCTCAGTACAGCTAGGAGCAGAATTATGACAGATTTGGACCTTCTCAGAAAAGAGAAGCATGGTTTGCACACAGCAATGCCTTCCCTGTGTCACTCTTCAGTACTTCTGGGAAATAAACCTCTGAGTATTCCCGTCTTACTTGATTTCCATGCAGACTTCCAGAAAAAGCAACATAAATGTGTTAAATACTTTTCCATAGTCTTACTGGATTTATGTCGTGAAGTAAAGTTATGGAGAAGGATTTATATACTTGATGGAATATGGTCAATGTAGTATAGGCAGTGGCGTATACTCAGAGTATAGTTATGGAGAAGGAATAACCTCTGGAGTATAGCTTCATCTGAAAGCCACAATTTCTTTGTACAGCTGTGCACAAGCAGTTTGCACACTTAATTTGTGGCCTGTGCCCTGGGGAAGATTAAGATTCCTTGTTTTTACAAGAGGTACAGTACTTCCAAATGAGGATTTGTGAGTAGGTGGTAAACTTTCTTTTGGGTCACCAGGCAGCTCTTGGGTGCTTTGAAAGCATCTCCTGGGAGCCAGGTAAACTGTGGTTGAGCGATGCAGATGTTCAGCTGTGGTCAAATCAGAAAGAAAGACTTCTATCCTTAAGGCAGTAAAGTAATTACACTTGGTATCCTCATATCTTGCTTCCAGTAAGTAGGTGCAGAACAATGTGGCTTTGTAGTGCCCATTAGCAATATCAGTACTTGGCAGCAAGAGCCTCTGGGAGTCTTTATGCAGCTTGCTGAAGCACCACATCACGGCATGCAGGAGAAATGGTTAATGTTCAGAGTGTTCAGGGGTTCATCTTGGAACCCAAAGACCTTCCTTTGTGTAAGTCTGTATGACTGGGATGAGAATATCTTCAGGGAAAGCTTTCTCTTGCTTGAAGGTAGAGAACATTTACGGCCATCCCAGTTCATATGTCTGCAGAAAGCACAAAACCACAGTCTCAGCTCCAAAGAACTGCTGTTCCTCAGAGAGTCTGAAATCGAGACCCAGATTCGGGCTTGGTGTTTAAGATCTTCTCTAATAATATCTTTGTTAAACAGTGATACTGAAAGTACACTTCCCTAAACTCCAGGCAGATGCTCTGTCAGCATTTCTGGTGTGAAAATACTTTTTTCAAGAGCATTTCTCTCAAGGCCATGGGCTGATGGTTGGACCAGACGATCTGAGTGGGCTTTCCAACCTTAATGGTTCTGCGGTTCAAGGCAGTGCCCAAAGTAGCTCAGACGGGTCTCCATGCAAAAAGCAAAGCACAGCAATGTACCTGCATGGAAGCTTAAGTACATTCTTTTGGCTCTAACACAAATCAACTGCAGGGCACTTTGACACATCCCAACCTTTCAGAGTGTATTTTTTGAGCTCTGCTCATTATCTGAGCCTCCATTCAGACTCTCTCGGCACAGATGCCTTCCTCATCAGCTCTGCACTAAAACATACAGTAAGTGAAATTCTGCCATATGTTAATACATATGTTTCACTTTCAATAAGCATTCGATGCAAGGCTGCTTTTTTTTTTTTTTTTTTTAATTTCCTTTTTTTTTTTTTTCCTGGGGAATTGAGATTACAGAGTTTATGCCATTACCTTCACTTTCTATTTATATATACATATGAGCTTATATTAATTAAACTGCAGTTAGCTGCGTACAGCATAACCTGTCATATCGGTGCAAGCCTATTGACTCTTAATGGTTCAGCATTTATCAGTTTGGTCCAAACCAGCTGGGGATGCAGAGTGAAACTGTCTGAGACTCTCTGTGATGTTGTAAAATGATGGAGAGGCAGATAGCCCGCAAAGAAGGTGTAACCGGGTTTTCACTTCATCTCCACCTCAAGTTTTCCCATCTGGCATATCACAACATAATGATGTGAATGATGTCATCAGACTGGGAAAGAGGATCTGAATGGGGTAGTTTTCTCCTTTCCTGAACTTTGTAAGCTGGCCACAAACTGTAATTAGCAAGTGTCTATGGCTGATTTCTGGCGGAGGCTCAGTCCGTTTTTCAGGGATTGGAATCAGCTCTGCTCAGCCACGATGATTCTTTTTGTTTGTTTGTTTGTTTGCTAATAAACTCTTAAAAAGATACTGGGCACCTGATGAGATTTACAGACCGGTTGCTTTGCATGTGTGCGCTGCTTTAACTGCTCTGCAATACCTCTGAGTGAAGCTTTTGATTTAAACTGAGCTAACCTGGATTTGCACCATTGTGGGAGCCAGCTCAGGCTCCGTAAGTCTCATACGCCGGTTCAAAAGCATCCAAGCAGTTATGAATGAGAGCAGCGTTTGAAAGACAGAACAAAGAAAAACAAGCCAAGAAAAATATCCAACCTACATCAGCTTTGCCTGCTGGATTCTTTGCTTTACAAGCAGAGAAACATCTAGGCAGACCCTCGGCTCGCAGAAGCTGGCACAGCTTTGTTAAAAATCAGTGGAGCTTTGCTGATTTATATCAGCTGAGAATCACTATCTGCCCCAGTGACAAAATGAGGCACTGAAACGTAGTGGGAAGGCAGTTGGGTTTATCTACGGTTACAGCATTAAAACATCATCATAAGATAAACTAATTCTTGTCTAATGCTTTCAGAAAAGGTGTCTATAGAAACACTGCGCCGACTCCTCTTTCTCAACGTTAGCTTCTGATCACTGTGCCAACACTGGCATCTTCTCTTCCCTCAACAAATCAGCATGGCTCCTGCAAACTCTTCATTGACTGCCAATGCTGTGCTACCGATAATTTACTACTATTGAGAAACTTCCCTGCTCTCACTCTGCACAAGTGAGTTTGCTCCTGCATGCCCGGATTTGTTCAGTTACATACTTTATGAACATTATTAAAAAGAATCAAAGGATTCTTTTGGGTTCATTTTTCATAAAATGTCTCAAGCATTTGATAAATAAATAATCTTCTACTTAAAACGGGCACGAATCCCCTAAAGACCCAGAAGTGCAAGCAGGTATGTGCCAAGCCTTGCTCTCCTCCAGGGGGATGCATATATCTATATACCTGTAATTATAGGCTGATAATTATATAATTCCCTGTATGTATATCATCATTTGTGAATAACTGGGTAAGCTGGCAACACAGAAGGGCGGGACGGTATCATAAGCTAATAAAAAAAAAAAAGCAATTATATTTCTTTCTGATCCAGTTCTCACCTTCCCGGTGAGATTGGGGCATTGTGCAATAAGTGAGAAATGAGGAACCTCAGAACACTTGGAAGCAAGATAAGCATCCAAATGCCTGACTGTGTCATTCAGGGCTCAGCTGAACTGTTTCAGTCAGGAAATTATGGGCTGCCATGGGAACAAAGGTCCTTGCCCACATTACCAAAAGGAGTCTGAAGTGGGCCATAAATGTTACCAGAAGGGATTTTCTAATGGCATTTGTATTATTGCCCGGGTTAATACAAGTTTCGGTCTAAGCATGAAGGCTAATATGACAAATTTCATTGCAGTTTTATGCAATATCTCCTTGCTGTACCTCCTGCTCACCCAAAAAAAGATTCCTAGAAGAAGGCATCACTACAGTCACAGGCTGCTCCCTCGTTCTTGTTTTGTGCTCTCAAGTCTTTCTGCTGCAATCTCACCTTGTTTTACATCAGTTTTACCAACTGCTTAAATAGGAGCCCTTTGTAACCTGTGTTGGTGCAGTATCTTGCAGAAGGTGCTCTTTGCTGCTGACTTATCAGAAATCACAAATTGCATGGAAGCCTTAAACATACAATACGCTGTGAACAACTCCTTTTGCTTTCTGATTTACAGCACTAATACAAATCCCCAGTCCTTTTCCAAGATGCAAAGCACAGTGTCCCCACTTGAACCAAAAATATTCACTTGCTGTCTTAACTTTGAAATCCTTGGGAGTGCTCATAGTCTAGAGACAGTGCCCAGTATCAGGGTAGAATGGAGCTTCCAGTACGTAATCCAGAACTGAACAGATCCAGGCATGCAGGGGATAATTTAGCTGTGCAGACTGAAAGCACAATTTCTCAATTCTGGTGAATTATTGGTAGCACAGCATTGGCAGTCAATGGAGTACTTGCCCAAAAGTGTGATGATTTGTTAAGGCAGAAAGAGAAGCCAGCCCTGGCAAAAGAATTGCAGGCCATGGCAAAGAGAAAAAGCCAGCATTGTACTTACAGAGTCCCTCCTTAGAGCTCTAAATGAAACGTAATTTTTTTTGTCAGAGGTTCAGATGCTGGAAGCCACATTTTCTCTGCCATTTATTACAGCTTTCTGTCACTGTGTTGCTGGCTGTAAAGCAGGCAAAACTGCTAAGCTGTTTTTTTCTGTGTGAAATGAATATGAGCGAAGTGGGACAAATGTAGAGCCAAGCTCTCCGTTGGGGCTGAGCAGGTTATCTCAGCCTCACACTATTAAGGTCCTACTCAGCAGAAACCAAATCAGTATCATCAGATAGTTTATTTGCACTGGAGTCTCTGTGGCTATTACAAACTCCTAAATGATCTACAGGATGTTTTTCGTGCTACGTCACTATTACCTCCCTTGCTCTGAAAGCAGCAAAATCATAAAGGTGGCTCAATCCTAAGAATACTGCCTCTGATCCAGCATAACATGGAGGCATATCCTGGACTGAAACAACTGATTACTGCTCACCAGCTCCATGTTAGGCATATAATTGCTAATTTGTTCAATCAGCAAAGCTGGTGATTCAGCTCTTTTCGAAGTTTGAATGTAGCTTGAGATAAAGGTTCAGGTCTGGGTGATCTGTCCTATACACTGGGAAGGTGCTGGAAGGCAGAAGGCATCCTAGGAAGCAGGAAAGATGTAGGAGTTAGGAAATGCTGAGGTTCCATCACCCAGATGATAACAACTTGGTAGGACTGACCACAGCTGAACCTGCAGGCGGGTTCCATTTAGTTCACTTGTTCATTTCTGAAAAGCTCTCTCTTGCACACAAGCTGTCCATGTTCGGTTTATATCCTTGTGTATTCATGACATGATTATGCATGGAAAATAGGATTCTCTAGCCGTTCCTAAGTTCTGCAAAAGTGAAATAAGCACATTTTCCTAATTTTTAAAGAACTTTTTTGCCACAATTTTCTCCATCACATTTAATTAATTAATTAGGTGACAATTAATGTACTGGAGAACTTTGAAACATGATATGTGATATGTAAACACTTCTCTTTGAGGGTATGTCTGAAGCAACTCCAGGGAAAAAAGGGATTGTCTAGATAATATTGAAGTGTGAATGACTAAAATTTGGATATTACATGCAACAGAATATTTCAGTGCCTCAGGAAAGCCTGTGTGATATTGTCTACAGAGCAGTACTACCCATAGATGGGGTAGTTATGGGTTAGTTACTAAAGTCCTTTTTTTTCCTGAGATTTCCCCCTGCCCTCCCAAAGGGCCAATTAGCCCAATTTGGGCCAAGATAACTTCAAATCTTTCAGCAGGGTATGATGCTTGCTATTGCCACAGAAGTCAATATGATGTACACTTAACAGTAATTACATTCGGTGCTAAAACACAGCTCAGATGTTCATGCTTCTGCAAAATAACTGTTTGTGTTCCTTTCCATGTTCAGAGTGGCACTTGCACTTTCCCAATATTCTGTGCTCAGTGATCCTAAATATCTTCACGCTCTTTACAAAGCTAAGGCAAAACTCACTCTGTAAAACAGGCTAGGAATCAACTAACAACTTGGGGTGTCTCAAGCGTTCCCAATTTATTGCTCAATAGTTAGATTAGAAGTAGTGAGGTTTTAAGGGATACTACACATCCTAGAGCTATGTTGAGTTTGTATCATTAGGGATTCCTAGGAAAACGAATACAGTCAGCAAAAATTTGGAGTTCAATGCAATTCTACTCTTGAAAAAAAAGGATGATGTGGATTCTACTACACTGAAGCTTCATTTTATGGTGGTATAATTACCAAATACACCATTTGCATTAAAAGAAAATGACCACTGCAGCTCTGGAAAAGTGAGATGGTATCTGTGCATCTCCTGTCTCATAATCAGATTTATTACTGTGTTCTCCTCAGATGCATCTGTTGCTTGTTAGGTTTCAGCTGTCCACCAGACAGTTAACCAAGTCTGGCTTCATTCACTCGATTGTTAAATCACATATTCGGTGAGGTTGTTCAGACAGGCCATAGGGGCTTTGTGGAGTACCAACAATTCAGCACTTTTAGGAGGAAAAAAACCAAAAAGCCTAAGAAATGAGTACTTAGAAATAATTATGTTTTATACTAAATTATCTATAAAATTCCCTTCTGTGCTGTCAGAAGAGAATGATAGAAATCTATCTGCTCCCAAGGTGAATTGCTTGTGGGGTGGGGGCAATGTTAAATGGGGAAGGTAGGAGCTGCTTGAATTTCTCAGGGCTAGTCTGGGCCAATTCCTTCATGCTTGTCGGGAGGTATCAATTCCTGAAAAGGGAGTTTCCTTTCTCTTTCCTATGACTTAGTCAGGATGGTGCCTACACACTTACCATATCTACATATGGGCTGACTTCCCCGCCCGCTTGGTGCCTACTAGCCCCACTTCCTTATCTAATCACAGTTCAATCAAAGTTAATTAGGGATCTAGTTTTCTGTTCCTACATTAGGAGTAAAGCAAAAGAAGCTCCTGGGCATATCTGATCAAGAAGCTGATCTGTGTTACAACTATGTAATAACTGGCACAACTGTGTAATTACAATACAGCACTATCTAAGGTTACATCATTATCATTATGCTTAACACTAAAACAAAACGTGGTTATCCTGATTGGTGTCAACACATTTGTCATACGCCACCCAGGAAGATGAGGCTATGTACATGCCACCACCCAAGCCCTACTGAACTTGAAAAAAGCACTTTTGTTTCTGTATATATGATATAACAAGAAAAACACACAGGACTTGACTATTTGGGGTTAAATTTACCCTTCCTTTTTACTTTTCTTCTTCTCATCACTTCTTTAGGCAGCTTTCTCTTTGTTACTGAGTACACTGAATCAGTGAAATCACTGAATCACTGACAGAAAATCTACCTCTGTGTCAAACATTTGCCTGTAGTCGACCTATGCTTATCTGTAGTCCATTTCCACAGGACAGTGAACTTCAGAGACCCAGGAGCAGTGTTAACTCAAAGGCACGTCACAGAGAACATACTTTGCAATGTTGATTATCTGGTTAAATAGGTATCTTAATAAACTAATATGTGTCTATCTACAAACTGTATTACATGAAAAGCACAATGCAACTGAAAGAAGAATAATGTTGAAAATAACATTTTTGCACCATCTTGCTGGTTTTAGTTATAGAATATTAGGGAGAACATATTGCACAGGTTTTACTGACTAATATTTACGTGCAGTCTTAAGTATCAACAGCTTCAGCCTTTTTTGTTAATGATAGGTCTGGATGTGATTCCTTAGCTAAAGACAGCTTCTTTAGCTTACCTCATATCACGGCATCTGGTATCTCTAATTGGAATCATTTTCATAATAACTATGAGCAATATACATTACAATCTAAATATGAAGGCTGACTACAATACAGACTTGTCTACAGCTCCTCAGGTATCCAGGATCCAGTCCAAAGCCCCTAAACTCACAGGAAAAGCTCCCACTGATGTTAGTATTACCTAGCTTAAGCCCAAAGTATCAAACATAAAAACTCCCAACACCCCTCCTCCTGAAATTCCATATAAAAAAGCAGATATATGTTCAATATCAATAAGTTTCCATGCAACTCTGTTAAAACCCTCCAAAGGTGGTGTCCCTTTCAGTTACTAAATAAGGCCTAATTAGTTGGTATTGAACACCTGCACAACCTGAAATGCTGGAGTAGTTTTGTGGGTTTTTATGGTAGTTGACTGCACTCGGTTGTTAGCCTACATAGAAATTTCCTATTTCTGGGTGTTTAATTGTTAAACATTCTATGATTTCACTAGTAGCCATATTAGTTTAATATTAAAAAAATTACTCAGTTCATAGAGAAACAGATATTTAACACTTATTTGTATGGTGTTATAAGCTTGTTTTGAATTACTTCAGAAAAACTCCTGGTCTTACACAATACTTGTGAATTTATAAGATATCCATTACCAAAAAGCTTCACCTCCTCATTTAGGGGCAGACATTTATGTTGTGTTTCAAGATTCACATTCTATATTCCTCACAATCAGCTCTCAGCAAGATGAAAATACATGAACTCATCTCAATCTGCAGAGAGTTTCTCCAAAAGGAGCAAGAAATCCTATTGTCAAACAGAAGGCAAAATAAGGGATTAGAGTCCCCTAACAACTGCACGCACAGAGATGTTTTAAGCTGAAATTTTGCATAAAAAGGTGCAAATAAATGCTTTTAAACAGAATCATCCCAGATTGCATTTTCTAGCTCTCTCCCATATAATTGTAAACAGCTTTGATTTCAAAGGGAAAATCAGACAATTATTTTATAATGAGAGGTGTGGTCTAGTGATTTGAGCATCAGACTGGCAGCCAAAAACCACGGGAGTTTTAATCCTGGCTCTGACACTGACACCATCTATTGCCTGAGGCTAATCAGCATGGGCTTGACTGAGATCTCTCCTATGGGTGCAGGAGGTAGGGGCTGCTGCAGAATTCCTGATGCAATGAAAGTGAGCAGGAACCCTTTCCTCCACTGCCCCCAGTACACAGCCACCACCTTCCTGAGCTGTGGGACAGCGTTCCTGACCAGAGGAAGAACTTCAACCTATGCAATGTTCACCCCAGGCGAGTTGAGGTGCAGGAAAGCCATAGTTGCTAAGTGCTGTCAATAAAAGCTTTAAAACCTCTTTGCATAAGCATGTTTGAGTAGGTCTCCACTTTGAAGAAAGCCTGCTGTTTAGGTCGAGGGGTGAGTAAAGCCAGTCTTGCCTTTAGAACACTCCCGGCACCTGGGGAGATTTTTATTTCCTTTAAGCACCTTGTAGTTAAATTTTTAGTCATTGTTTTCTTTCTTCCTGTGCGTGCCCATCCCCCAGTGACCCCAGCTCTTCCCCATCCTTTGCTTCTGAGCACAATTTTTCCTGTCTCGTTGAGTTGTCTGATTTCTTACCCTTGATTAATACGAACACAGACAAAACTCTCATCCTTGGGGATTTTAATCGGAAGGTTGATTGCCTTTTCTTCTTTGCTTTTACACTTTCCATCACTTTAGCTTCCTTGGGGTCCATAGACAGACTTTAATCTTCCCCCCCCACCCACATTCACCATCACGTTCCTGATCTTTGTTCGCTTGGGGCTTGACTCCTAATATGACTATTAGGCATCTTGCCATCCCTGATGACAGATCAGCTCTTTGATGTGTCTAATTATGATGGAGAGGGGGCAGAGAAAGCAGGACCTCCTGAAGCCAGGATAAATTTGCTGTCCTTATAAACTCTAAGCAGTAATGTGCTCCTCTGCTTCCCTTCTTGCATGTGGCAGCATCCCAAACTCCAGTCCTGCCCAACCCAAAACAGTTCAGTAAATGTCCCATCCAAAGGGACCTGCTTAATTTGAAAGAGAGAAGATGGCAGAAAGTAGGAGGGCATTATGACAGGGAGGGGTAGGGAGTTGGGGAATGGGGTGTTGGACCTCAGCTTTGCATGGCAAAAGCATAGGTGTCTGTCTGAAAGCAATCTAGTGAGAGGAGCTGGTTCCTCCACCCCACATAACTTTCCCTCTGCCTTGCTATCACAGAGTGACACTCAGCACTCACATCAGTGCTCTGCAATACTCATCAAATTCTTCCTCACCATACCTTTCTATGCTGAATTTTCATTTCAGTCTTATAAATGCTGTTCAGAGGCAGGAAACACTGCTTTAAGAGCAAGAGGCTTAGAAGCACACAATGATTGAAGTCACTCCTGTTGCTTTTAAGTTATTTAGGCATTTTCAGAGAATTCCATCCCAAATTCCTTCCCTTTGGTTAAGAAAAATATATGTGGCAAAGACGGAACTGCACTTATTCTGAAGTTCATGGCAGCCAGACCTCTGCTGAGCCCATGGCTTTCCTCCACGACTTTAAACTCCTCTGTCTGGCTACCTCCAGGGAGCAGCTGCCTATTTTGGTAGGAGGAGGGAGAGAACAATGAAGAGAACGTTTATCACCAAAGCTTGCTTCAAGTCTGTACTGCTGAACTCATACTGTTCTCTTTTGCACCTGTATGCCCAAAGAACTGTTGAACAGTTCTTACCTGTACTGCAGTAATGCGTCACTGCCCTGTTCGGGACCAGGGCTCCATTAGTTAAATGCTTTATAAACACATGAAAGGCCGTGGTCCCTGCCCTGAGGTACTTGAAGTCTTGTTAGCAAATCTCACAGACATTTCTTAATATGAATTTATTGCTGATCTGTCTGCCCCAGAGCCTGAAATTCTTTATTTATCTGCCAAACAGGCATGGCGGGAGTTTCAGCATTGCTTCCCCTTATGATACCTGGCTAATGTGCTTCCAGCCTGGCCCATCTCCTGGGAAGAAAGAGTCTTCCTGCCATTCTGCATTCAGGCCTTGATCCTTCTACCAAAATGGGAAATCAGTACTGCTGAAATGAACACTGATCAACACTGACAAAACCTTTCACCTCATCTCATGCAATAAGCTGGGGTTACGTCTGTGCTGCTGTCCTTGAGCAGAAAGTCTTGAGTGGAAAGTTTCCTACCATTTCTCTCACCTCTTCACTTTTCAGAGCAAATGCAGAAGCCTGCTTTAAATTAAACAGCCAGAAGGTGAAGGGAAGTAATGTTCTCATCTACAGAGTGACAGCGTGAAAGGCAGTGGTGATGGGATCGCCGTGCAACAGAGGTAGAGCGAGTACAGGGAACATCTATCAATATTTACTGAGCAGCATTGTTTTTCCATTTCGTGTTCCTCAGCCCTTCATCTTTACAGAGCCCTGCCCTGTAATAGCTCTGCACTTATTGCTCTGCATTGCCAAACAAGAAACCTACTTCCTGGCTCTGATCTTTGTTGACAAGGATGAAGAAGAGTGTGGAAGCCTTTCTCTCCACGGGTCCTCTCTATCCACTCCAGAGGAGAGATTAATAGTTTCTGAAAGCATTTCCACCCTGCAGAAAAGGTCACCATAGTGCTGGGGAAGTTGTATAAACAGAAGTCCATCGGGACTCTAATAACATGGGAGAAACCTCCTCCAGCACAAGAATATTACCAAAACAGCCCTCACAGTGGCACCTTCAGAGCAGTGGAGGTAGGCAGGTGATGTTGCAGGTTATTATTTTTCCCAAAGCGCAACACAATCCCATCATTTCTGCAGGTGATTTATTTTATTTTTTAAAACTAACGGCTTTTCTTTGCAGTTTGTCATGATGTGGACTGTGATCTGTGGGTCAAGCTGCTTAGGGCTGTGAGGGAATATATCCCTGTCACTTTATCTTCTGGATTCAGTCAGCTGACTTTTGGATTCGCTCAGCGCTGTGAGTTATGGTGGGATTTTGCTTTAGCTATTTTATGCCAAGTCTATCATCTTAATATTGCTCTGGCTCTGGACAGTAGAGTTAGCCTGAATTAACTTGTTAGATATTCCTGTGTATCCTCTTTGTGTTTCACATGGCTTTTGGGGCCTGATTTACTGAACACTTTAATCCAACAGCACTTACTTCACTTTTAAGGCAGAAAAAACCTGCCAGAAAAGCTAGCAGAAGCTTAGTGAGAGCAGCACAGAAATCTTCACTTTGGGTTTTCCACTCATCGATTTAAGATGGGGAAGCTGCATTGCTATGTGTTTACATTCTAACTAACTTCCATATACATGATGTGTACACACAGACCTGCACACACACAATATGGTTCATTATCCTGAATCACAGAATCTAGCTACCTAGGTGCAGTGTTCTTTGAAAGTCAAAACTGTAGGTGCTCGTATTGCTGTAAAGGGAGGAAAAAGCATCTGAAATGGACTGATGCAATTTTGTCAGTTTATCATAAACTACCAGACCTGAGCTACAAGAATAGATGATCCTGACAGATGCTTGCAGTCGGAGTGCCCACATAGGGAGAAGTCTGCTTGTGTATCTGGTAGGAGGCACAGAGACAGAGGAAAGTTGATCTGTTTTATCCTGTCAATCTAAGCATTTACTTTGCAGGTCATACCTTATCTACACTCGATGTTTATTTAGACAATGAAACCATCAGAGTCATTGACAGAATCAAATACACCAGGAGAGATGTTTTCCCTTCTCGGTATTTTTTGTTGTTGCTGTAGTATGCATTCCTGCCACAAAAATCTTTTTATGGAAATAATATTTTGTTGTAAGCACCACCATTTTGTTTGGTAATTATTATTTTGTTTTACCCTACCCACACAGAAAACTGTTTGCATTATATTCCATTGAAAGATACATTTTAAGTTAGCTCTGCTAGTCATGAATAATGTAAATTGACAAGAACTGAGGGAGGTAGACAAAGAAACAGAAAGTTAAGTGGTTTCCTTTCTTTTTATGGCAGAGTGACATTTACCTGTAAGTACATTTGATTGTAACACAATGGGATGAGTCTCTGCTGTGCTGGATTAGGATTGAGGCTTGTGGAGGAGTTCAGATAAAGAGTGGGCACTGAGAAATGCCCTCGCCAGACCTCTCCAGGGAGGTTACTTCAGCAGCAATAGCATGTCAGAATGTCTTTTTTTTTCAGTCCCTGTATCCAGCTGACAAAATCTTTCCTCGTTTCTGTATCTGTAATTCCAAGAGATCTCACAGTGCTTCCCCCAGCTGTCTAACAGTCTAATACTAAGTGCTTGTCACATCACTTTCCAAAAGGGGGTCAGTGTCACTTCCCACTCTGACAGCCAGGGAAACCAAGGCAAAAGGAACAAGCAGATGAGTGAGGGTCACTCCAAGACCCACAACCAGTCTGCCTGGTGTGCATACTCACATTCCCCACATTCAAGCAGCAGCTACAGATTTCCCCAGTTCCCTTATTCCTCAGATTTGTCAGAACCGTGCAGGTAGAGTCCAACTCTCCTGCACTGATGCTGGGTTTAGATCAGAAATAACTTCAGTGGGTTTGATTCTCGGTTTTGTAAATGAGAGTGTTCCCCTTGGCACCAGTAGGGATCAGTTTTAGGACTGAAATTGTATAGCTGCTCTCGTGTCTAAAAACACCCCACTGACTCCTTTCTTCTTCCTCTGTGGCACCTTTATTAACTTCTTTCATCCAGCTTGTCTCTGACATGTAACAGTCTATGTCCACAAGTCTAACTTTGGAAAAGAGGGACAAAATCTAGTTGGTACTTGTCTCCAGAAAATAAGACACAAAACTAACCAAAAAGAAATGAACTCAGAAAACCAAACAGGCATGATCAAGAGATTCCCTTCCCCAAGAGAGTCACAGGTCTGCAGGGACAGAGCTAACAACCCGCTGCTTCTGCAGTGCTGTGGGTACCACAATTAAAGCTGTCCCATGTTCCTTTGCAGAACATTGTCCAGACTGCCTCCCAGGGCTTTTCTGCCTTTCTGCTCTCTCCTTTCAGTTTCTCTTCAGGAGAAGGGCAGGACTGGGCTGTTTGTGAATGTGACCTGTCCCCCCACGTTACTGTTGCACACTACAGGAGGTAAGCTTTTCCAGTCCTCTGTTGGCTGGTGACGTAGTCCAGGGTGCATACACACACCAGCACTGTATCTTGGGGCTTCAAATGCCTTTATCTATGTCATGCATTGGCTTTTACAGTTTGCTATGAATCACTGATGCCTGCTGGGAACACATACCCGCTTCAGGTTATTTTTGTTACAATGTTATAATGGGCACAAGGACACTTAAAAGTGGAACAACTGAGCATCTCCTGGTAGCCAGTGCTGTGCAGCTCTCCAGAGCTGCCTGAGTGCACCAAGATTTGCTGCTGAACTGCCTTATTGCAGTGAAAAAAATGCATTCAGAGATTACGACACAGCATGTGTCCTGTGTAGCAGATCTGCCCATGTGAATGGCAGAAAAGTAGTTAAAGCTTTGGCTGAAATCCTGGCATACGTGATAAGAGACCTCAGTGGCACATCGATGTCACTATACTGTGCTGATGCTGTGTGGTGATGCAAGGTTGAATACAAGGAATTTATTACTATAGTCAAAAAGAAAATGCACACCCCAAGTTAGTTGAAAAGCATTCTCTAAGGCAGAGAGGGTTTCTGTTTTGAAGGTCATAGTATTTGAAGGACATATTTTTCTGTTCCCACATGGAGAAAAAAGGAACAAATAAACTAAATCTGGGAAATGCTGTGCAGTCAGCACTTCGGTAAGAGTGTTACCAAACTCTTATTTCTTGTAGGTAGGAAGCATGTTAGGAAAGCATCAGCATATGGATAATAGTGAGAACATAGTGAATGGAACAGTAGAAATAATCAATACTAGATACAAAATACTCATATCATCTGGAGTTCTGGTAGGGCTGGAGGTCTCATAGTGGCTGTCTCTGTCACCTCCATTTTACAGAGAGGTTCAGACACAAGAGAGGAACTGCCTTGCTCAATGGCAGAACTGGGACTAGAATCCAGATCTTTTTATTCTTATTAGCAAGTGAGAGGATAGGTTTTCCTTAGTTCCAGAAGACATGGTTATGAGAGCATTCAAAGTAACTGAAGACAATTTTCTAACTCCATTTTGTGGGCTTTGTCTTGCTTCTTGGATTCTGCTTTGTTTTTTTATTCTTCTGTGTCATCACAGGAAAGCAACCATCACTTTTACAGAAAAATATTATGTCAAAACTCTGCCTTTGGGTACAGAAAGAAATGGCACAGAAGGGAAGCCACTGAGTCCAGCTGATTGGGGTAGTGGCCATGTGCCAGACTTCATCTTTCGTGGTAATAACCCCTTCCCAATGGCAGCCTAAGCTATTTGCCTGTCACGATTTGTCTTTTCGTGCTTGGGGAATGCTGGCTGACCTTTGTCTTTGATGTTGCTGGGCCCTTTCCTTGCAATAGGGCAGTTCAGGAGGCCATGACCACATCTGCTTTGGCTGGTTCTGTTATCAATTAATTTGTCCTGCCACATCAAAGAAGAGAGATAAAGCTGTAGCATTTCCTTACCACAGATTTTTATCTTCACTCCCCAGTTCACCTCACAACACATGCACCTTCCACCTCCACAGCTAGCAGAGAGAAAGACAGACAGAGAAAGAAAGTGAAATGACATCCTAATAGCTTCCCTTGAGCGCGGATGGCACCTGGGTCTCAGTGTGCTGAGCCTTCCACCCACTTCCAATCTGGCCTGGCCACAGCCAGTCGGTTGCTTACTCCCCCAACAAGTTATTTGCTTTTCTCTCTAGACAAATCAGTGATGTTAGAATGACAAATAGCAGTTATAGCTCTGCACTTAGCTGAGTATAATTTCAGCCCATCAGTACCATCTGTCTCCTTCTTGGGCTGCAGCTCCATTAAGGCAGAGCCAGAGATCCTCAAGGACAAAGAGCTGAACTCACATGGACAGATATTTTAGGGGTCAAAATATGTGACTTTTTGCCCTTTTGCAGTTAATTCCAATGGTGAGCTAGAAGAAAATAAGCTGAGACATAAATGTACCCCAATTTACAACTTTTCCATTGCTCTGCCATGCTGAAACTTGACTCTGCTTGTTCAGGAGTTCTGCACTTAGAGCGATGCTAACCACCATCCATCCATGTCTGAAGATTTGCTGAGGTGATGCTGTTTCTCTTGGTTTGGGGGCAGAACTCAGGTTTATTTCTAGGAAATTTTGTGCTCATTTACTATTAATGATATGAAAGATAAGAAAATTCTTAAGTGTTGTAGGGAACGTAAGAATGAATTAAGTAGCCTGTTTACAACAACCCCATCTGGTTTTCCTGGACCGCCTTGTTGTCCCCAGAGTGATTGTTTTTGTCTCATGGCCCTTAGTAGGGAAAAGGACGCTTAAGGAAACTCCCAGTCTCCACCCAAACTTCAGGACAAGATAGCTTATGCGCTGATTATTTCTTCCTCTGCCTCCTGTAGCACACTCTTTTAACCAACCTGACATTTCAAAGTTCCTTGTTCTCATTCTCATGAAGTTCAAACCCCTCGTGTTCATTCTGCCTATCTATAATGTCTATCAGTAAATTATCTATCATCTCTTCCATCTTTGTCACCTGTTGTTTACCACTTGCCCTGCTGAAACCAAGCCATCTGTGTCATCTCCCAGCTGTACGACCTAAATTCCACGCAGGTCCCTCTGCATAGAAAACAGAATAGTAAGGCATTTTAAAGAGTTTTCAGAGTTACTGTAAGATGACTCAGAAGGCTGCAATAATGAGCCACAAGCTAAAAGGGAATGCTAGTGACAAGGATTTGTCTGAAGTAATTTGTCTAAAACCTTTGGGTCCTTTCCTTTTATGAGCTCAATTCCTATTTAACCATACAGAAAAAATGATCAGACTGTGTAAAACAGGTTGGCTGGCTGGGCACAGTCTGAGTGCTATGCAAGTTTGAAAATCTGGTCCTCCTGTCAACAGGTTTAGTTGAGGATGGGGCTATGGTTAGCACCTGGAAATACTGATTTCCAGCTTTGGTCTCATGTCCTCAAACCTTATATACTAGTTTATTTGTTCCCCTGCCTCCTCACCCCCCTCCCCCCTGTCCCCCTCCCTTTTTTCCCCCTTTTCTTGATTCTGATGTTTTCTGAGGACTAATTTGAGCACATCACAGAATATGGGGAGAAAATAGTTTTCAAATCAGTATGCACATACTATGAAAAAGCCCTTTGTTGGCACCATGGCTGCAAATGTCCTTCTCTCTCATTGACTAAAGGCCTGCACACTTTGCAGGATCAGTTGCATTCAAAAACCTGTCCTTCCAAATTTGTTTAGGTAAAGTACAGAGTGCAGATGATTCCCGGAATAACTCTTCTGGCTTCATCTGGAATGACAGCAAAAAACAAATCTGCACCTAGCTTTTCATCTAATGGAAGGGCATACAAGAAACAGTGAGAATATGTCATTGTTCGTGAAGGACAATGTTAGAAGAGAAAGAGCATGGGAGAGAGGCAGGGAGAAAAAAGAGAGATTTTTTTCCTATCAGCTAAATAAGGGCCATTTGGAGGTGTGTGAGGACAGCAGGGGTCAGCAAGTGTTGGAAGTGACTCTGAACTTCTGGCAGAACAATCTCCTGGAACTAAAACCAAGAATGCCTTTATCCTCAGCAACCTGCCGGGAGATGTTCCACAGCCAGCTTTCTCCATAAGAGCCAGGTTACAGAGTCTGTGTATGACAGCAACTGAAGCAAAAGCTTTTGTCTTTTGAAACAGAGTAGTTCACGTACAGCACAGTAGACTCCAACCTGAAACCATTTAATATCAGACTCTGAGCAAAAAGCCATTTGTAACAGAGGAGCCATAAACCATGACATTATTTGCCACATACCAGCAAGATGGTGGGTGCAGATGTTCCTACAGCACATTTAATTAGAGCAGGGACAAATGTATTAGAGAAATTAGGATTTCTCCAGTAAGGATCTCTTTCAACTACCAGGTATTTAATATATCTGTACTACCTTTCACCCATGAAACCTTCCTGTATAGCAACCTCACTGCATCTCTAACTTACCAGAGAAGGAAAGACCCACTTGGCAGGTGGGTGGTTTCACTGGAGTTTCCCATTACTTGCCAACATGTGGAGTTGCTGTCAGTACTAGGAATAAAGTCCAGTAGTCCTTACTCTTAGCCCTCTCCCATCATCCATGTTCTTCTGAGCCTGCTTTACCTACCTATCAGGAACTTAGCGGGAAACTACACGGACAGAGAACAGATTGCCCCCAAATGGTGTCTTCAATCACTCAACTTTTATCGCTGAGAGACAGTAGCTTCCCTCCCTGCCTCCTTGAAAAGCTTTTAAAATAAACACAGGTACATTAGAACAACAGCCCTTCAAAAGGGTCCCTTCCTCCCCCTCACCTTCTTTGCTCTCCTGTCATTAAGCAGAGCAGAGCCATCCTTACATGTGACATTTGGATAGATTGACTTAAGCTATTTAAGCTTTTCTCTCTCTCTTCCTCCCATTCAGGATCACTTTCATTCATTTTTGAAGTGTCTCAAATTTCTTTTGCTAAATCTATAGATAGGATGATTCAGAATGAAGCAGTGGTGCATATGCCATTCTGATAAAATCACAACCCTGGAGATTCCCTACTCCTCTTGCTCCTTTCTGCTTACTCTCCACTCACTGATTCCTCAGGCAGGGGGAAAAATACGCTAGGAGTGATAAGACAAATCTCACTTTTAGAAGCCAATTTTATTTTCTTTATTTTCAAGCTGCTTTGATGGTTAAACTACTCAGTGACTGTCTTCTGGGCTTCGAGTCAGTGGGTCAGACTCTGATTTGAGCTATATCAATAAAAGCAACTGCTTCAGGGTAACCTCTTATAAATATGCTTGCTTTTAAGCCAGTGTGCTCACCTGGTTGAGGATGGCTTCCTAAACCAAATCCTAACCCAGAATTACCACATTAATGTCAGTGGAACTGACAGGTGGCAGAGTTCAGACTCTCAAGTCCATCACAAGGGTTTTCTCTTTCTCCCAGCAGCAGAAAACCATGAAGCAATTTTAGCACAGTCCTCTCGACTGACATTCTTTGCTCAGGAGAATCCCAGGAGCTTTGCTGGGTAGACTGAAGGTGCAGTGGAGTAGATGCACGTCTGAAGTGAGGATGTGCCATGCTGTTCAGAGCTAAATCTGTCTTAAAGCCTTGCTGAACAAAGCATGGTATTAAATTCTGACCCAGAATTATCCAAAACTAAGAGCAAGGAGAGACAACTGCCTTGATCTTGCTGAATTCTTTTTGTTCGCTCACATATCTCTGGGCTGTGGCCTTTAAAGTATCAGTGTTTGCAAAGGATGAGAGCGCTTTGTTGCAAGGGAAGACCAAAAAGGGGGAAAGGTGAAATGCTGAGAGAAGATAACTAGGCTTATGTCTCTGGATTTGCTCTACTGTCATTTTCTTCTTTGTTTTGTTTTGCAGTAAATATTCACATGTTGTCAGGACTAAAAGACATTGATGTCTGCAGGAGTTAAACTGGTTTTCTATGGAGAGACTCTTGGGGCTATGTTAGTCTCCTGCAGAAACCAAACCAGCACTTGTAGCTCTTGTTTCCATGAGCTTTGGCAAGCCATTCTCTGCCATTCACTCTTCTTTTATTTTCTATACTTCATGCTCAATAGCAACTGGAAAGTGTTGAGTACTTCCTCAAGTTTCTGTATTAATTCTTACTGGGAAAAATGTGGTCTAAATCACCTCTTTTCAGAACATGTAAAGGAGGAGACAAAGGGAAAGAATTAGAGATGCAGGAAGAGCCATGTGAAGTGATGTCCGTGTTAAAGGATGGTCACGTTGGCAGATGGTTGTTGAGTAACTTGATCTGCAGCATGTGGTATTCCTGGGACATCAACTCATGTTCAAGTGTTTTTTGTGCAGATAGAGTTTGAATTAGGGGAAATGCTCAAAATACATAAACAGGAACTAGTCTTGAAGAGAAGATAAGCCCTGGAGTAGGGGGCTGTCTCTTCAAATGTGTATTTAGTGTCTACCACAGTAGACACTCATTTAAGAGTGTTTCATTTTGAGCCTCTAGATGCTGATCCTCTTACTGTGTATACTACCATAATACACATAACTACTTCCTTCCATTGACTGCCTTTTTGTTGCATTGTTCTGTGTAATTGACTCCTTTTTTTCATCCAGAGGCCAAAGAGTGATTATTGGAGATGCCAGCTCCAGACCTGAATTGTTTCATTCAGGAAGTTAATTAAAATCAACCCACCTCTTTAGAAAACCCTTTCAAATATACTGTAGATGCTCCTTTCATCTTAGTGTTGCTTTTTTTTTTTTTTTTTTTTTTTTTTTTTTTTTTTTAATCATTGCTTCTTAAATCATGGAAATAACTTGGCAAAGAAGCTGAATTACAAGAAAAATCAGTTAGAAACCTAGGTAAAGGCATATAATAGGTCTTTAGAGGAGAGGAATGAATTTAATTGAGTGAAAGCTCAGAAAACCCAAAAGTAAACTCAGGGTCATCAGCATGCTTCTTTCACTTATTCCTCAGTTGCACTTCATAGATCCAGGCTTCCTTTTGCTCTGCTGTTATCACACTTTCCTTTTGCTGTGATTTATTAACTGTGGAACTGTCAAATTATGAAACTGAGGTTCTAGAAATACTTATTAATGTTTGAGAAATTCATTTCACACTTGAATACTTTTTCTAACACTTACTAATGTCCCTCATTTTGGTCATGTGGGTCTACAGGCCAAGAAAACAAGGTATCTTATTATATATTTAGCATGTGGAGATGAAGGATGAAAAAAAGTTGCAGCAACTTTATGCATTTGATTCTTGTGCTGCTGTGTGTGGTGACTGTGTGTGTATATGTGCATAAGCAGGGCAATGTCTGTATGTTCAGTGACACCATTCTAGTTTCCTTTCAGTCACTATTAAGAAAGCACTTCTAATCCCCTCTGAGAAGCCTGAACATAAAATTCCTTTCATGCCAGTTTTGTCTTCTTCAATTTGGCAAACACTGACCTTCCCCCTGTGATTCCAATGGAACTTGTAATTCAAAAGGCACTTCTGTTTATTATTACCCTGTTAGTGTACAAGAATCATCAGGGATGCCAGCGCTGCTAAAGCACATAGTTACTTTCTGAGCTTTCTGTTGTGGTTTTGTACTGCAAAACAAATATACAGCAAGCTATAGATAAAGGTTGACTACTTAATTCTCTATTTAATCAGAATAATGAGCATAACAAAATTACTGAGTAGACTACTTGACTCAAGATCCTTGAGAGTAATTTTTCCCAATTTATTTCCCACACAGAATTTTCTGATGAAAATGAATTCAAAAAGTACAAAGAAAGAACACCAGTAATACCAACATTTATAAATGTACAGGACTGGAACATCTCTGCTTATCTCAGAATGATACACAGTTTTTAAATGTGTTATGTTAAAACAGTATTGCATTTAACATTCTGACTCATTTAACATGAAATTTTCATTCAAACCATTATTTTGCATAGAGTACTGAGCATTGTGTTTCCATCAGAATTAATCAAGTCAGATTTAGCATTTAACCTAATCTGTTCAACTGTCCTATTACTCTGCATACTTAGAAAGACGACATCTGATAGGAAATGGCTGCAATACCTCTAGCTTTCCTAAAATGCTGACAGTTTCAACCGTTTCTTGAGAAACACTGAGGACTGCAGCTCTACGCAGATGCTTCTGCTTTAAAATGAGACCACCTTCTTTGGGTGAACTGGATGGCTCCTTGCAAATAAAGCAGTGATACCACTGGCAGAACACAGGTTACCCAAAAAACTAGATGACCGTCAAAACTTCTTCCTCAAGTGTGTCTTCATCATGCTTTTCTCCCCCTGCCTACTTACTGATACTGATGATGATGTCTTAAGGACCATAACATATTGTCTTCAGGCAAGAGTTTCATGCCAGCATTGGGAACATGTTCTTTTCAAAGGAGAATTTCTGCTTTGAAACACCAGCCATCATTTACAGCTTTTTATGTCTGATAAGCCACTCCTGATGAAAAATGACTGGAGCAAAAGAACCCCTCTACAATGCACTGAGAGGTCAAAATATCAGACATAATAAAAAAAAAAACCCAAAACTTTTTGCATTGTTCCAGATCTGGTAATAGCATTAATGGATCAGTGAAAGGAAGAAAGCAGTGGATTGACAACAATAACACAGATGACATTTTTTCTTACCTACTATAAGAGGTCTGAATTCTGACTGGATTTAGTTGAGCACAGAGCCAGTGATGTGTCAGGATGGACTACTTGCTCTGCCTTGTCTTCTTTTTAAGCTGGGGACAACACTGGAAGTTAATACAACAGAGAGAAACCAAGGCACAATTACAGCTGTCACACTTATGTACCACTCACTGCAGACATTTTCAAATCTACCGATTTGCCTATGTGGAAGTGCTTAATTTTGGTACACACAAAAAGCTCATGAAGGAATCTCTCCCCTCCCCACCCCAAAGTACGTACACACAGATTTAGCAGACTATGAGATTAGAATGTGCCTGTCTGAAAGTCTATCTTTTGAGGGTCTGTCCATTTGCTTTTTTCTTTGAGGCTATAAGGGTCAGAAAAAAAGTATTAAAATGCCTGACACCTATTAATCCACTTCTCTTTAATGTATGTAACTGTGAACTGAACTCTTTTGAAATCAAATCTCTCATACCTGTGAGATCACATATTCAAAAACCAGCCTCAGTGTGCCCAAAAAGTTGGCCCTGCACTACAGATTCTTACACAAATAGTAATATAATACTTATTTTTGCCCCCGAAATATTTTACTTCAGAGAAATGCATCAAGAAAGAACAAAAGTAAAATTCCTATTTGAGAAAGCACAGCATGTGCAAATTCACTACTATAGGCAGAAAAAGGTTTAAGAACAAAACAAAGGAATTCTGAGATTTGCACACCGATTCTCATAAATTAGCTCAGGAAACTGAAGGTAGAGCCCTGCCTGCGATGGAAGGCTGGTAGCATAAAATATACTTCTAAAATCCTTTAACGATATTAAAGTCCTGCTTGGAAACGTCTATTGTAATACAAATGTTCCTTCTCTTAGCTTGAAAATCAATTGTGGGGCTCTTTTCTTTGTTAAAAATTAGCAAAACTCTGAAAAAATTGAATCAGTTCCTGCCTTGGAAAAGTGAACGAAAGTGCTTAATCCATTGGCATTTGTGCACAAAGTGCATTTGTTGTGCTGCTGAATGTAACACGATCTGAACCAAGGAAGGAGAATGAACGCTTTGCGGCCCCTGATGGATTTCAGATTTATTAGACACTGGAATGTTTTTTTTGCCCCCCCTGTCTATAAGAACATGGTGTGTAAGATGATAAAGGGCAGGAATAAAGGGAGCAGACACTGTAGCCCTTAAAATTAAAAGAATCATTTCTAGATTTTGAAAGTGTCAATGAATTAAAAAACAGCCTAAATATAAATGTTGCATTATTCACTTTGCTTTCCTCTCGGAAAGAAAAACATTTTGCAGCCACTTGACAAAGCTATGGACATGTGACTAATATTACTTTTATTTTCCTATATGAAGAAAAACATCAACACACAACATAAATGGAATATTTATGCTGTAAGATAATACACACATACCTGTAAATTATGAGTGCAAGTTGTAATAGTTCATCTTTAGTTTCATTACTCATGCACTACGGAGCTTTCAAGATTAGGGATGGATTTGTTATGCCACTACATTCCAGTATATGTTTTCCCCTCCTTAACCCTCTCTCTCTTCTCTGGCACGCATATTCTAAAGAGTAGGAGCAATTTTCTTTGCACCAACACATGCATACTGTATAAGCTATAGAGAACTGGCATCGTTTTCAAAGGACATATTCACGATCCATGACGCTAACCAGGCTGAAAAAAAATTAGCTCAGGGTTTAGGGATGTAATTTCAAATACAATTTTTGGGCAAGTCTCTTATTCAGAGAAGAGCTCCAAGGTGTAACATTAATAAAAAGCTCCTTCACTCCAATATTACAGGATTGTTCTCTCAAGCTGCCAGGGTGGGAACCCCAGTGGTCTGCTCATAGTAGTGGTAGTTTTGTTTCAGTATCTGTATGTCCCTTTGTGAAATGGAATAGCAAAAGCCTGGAATGAATCGCTTCAATAATTAGAATTCCTATGAAAGTGTAAACAACAAAACTATTCACTGAAAGCAAACTAATGTTTAATATATAAGCAGAGGAATAAACAAGCTCTGTTCTTCTATTTTTGACTCTGTATGTATTCTAAGTGTCTGAAAGCGATGTAAGTCTGACAGAAACGATGAAACCAAGGAGACAGTTTGGGCTAGTGTTCCAAGCACAGGGACTCCAGACTCCTGAAATGTCTGCTAGGGTCTGCCACTGAGTTATTGTGTAATTTGGGGTGAGTCATTTAAATTCTTCATGCGCTGATTTCACCAGTTTGTGAAATAGGTGTAAACCTCCCCCATTTACTTCAGCCAGCAAAAATATCTATAAAGCATCTACGGTGACATATTACATTCAGGCATATTTTTATTCACCAAGAAATTCTCTGCACAAGCTATATTTGTCCACAGATCTTTTTGTCCTGCAAATCTCTGCCCTCAGACACACACATCCACAATCATGTCAGTTCTGAAAGATGAAATGAACTTGCTTTTACTGTGAAATCAGAAACATCATTCTGCCCCTGCAGAAGAGAAATTATTTTAACCATCAAACATCAAGTCTTTTCAAGGAGACTATATAGGCCCAAATCTTGCTTGTCTTAATCAAGTGAAAGGTCCCAGTAAAAATCAGTAGGATGCTCCAAGCTATTAAGGAAAGCAGAGTCTGGCCTCTTGTAGAGCATTGAGGTAAAACAGACACACTGCTGCAGTTTGCATTGGACAGTTCTCAATTAGAATGTCAAGATTTATAGTGTATTTTATCCGGTTTTCATTCTTCTCTGCTCACTTTAACTTTTGACCTATGGTTATTGGCAGCAGGGGGCTTGTCCCAGAGGGCCATTATTCCCCCTCCAAAGAGGCCTTCTAAGAAGTGCTAGAAAAAGAGAGTGGGAAGCAGGTCTCTTTGTTAACAGGACCCCTCCTCCATCTCCAAAATACTCACATACTCAGTGTGACAGTCGGGGTACAAGAAAACAGGGGTGTTTCTGGATTTTCTTGCAACAAGTGGCTAAGGTCTTGCACTTTTCCTGCCCTGTCCTGTCCTGCCAAGAGTTTGGATGAAAATAAATCATGTAGAAAGAGTCAACATTAAATGTGACAAAAAAATCTTCACGGAGCTAGGGCAAAAGAAAAAGAAGGTTATAAATGCAGGGAATCGATGCTGAGACCTGAGTTAAAGCCATGGGAAGGTGTGGCAGCCAAGTTCTCTCCAGAAGGCAGCAGTTCACAGATCTCTCAGCCAACCCAGGATGTATCATCCTCCAAATTACATGACAGAAGAACAGGAGTAGCAGATACAGTCTTGAATTTGAACAAAACTGAATGGGAATTAATAGATTTATCCAGGTCACATAACTCTGCCCAATGAATTCCACAGAAAGAAGGAGGGGATAGTTGTCTCAAAGAGAAGCCTAAATGGTGAATTTTTGGGGGGATAAAATGTTATGGTTATAAATGTATCAGATGGGATCAATGATCTTGCTGTAGGACTATGCTTATGTTACAAATTAAGAGTAGTACTGTAAATGTGGAAGACCAGAGTATTCCATGGGAAGACCTGTATGATCTCAGACATAAGTGCATTAGAAACAAGATGAGATTTAATAGGATGAGATCTCAGGCTGTGCAGTTTGGGATTGATGACAGCAATGCTCTGCAGCAAGCAAGGTGCTCCTCAACTAGAGATGTCCTTACAGCAATGAGGTCCTCCAAGGGCCTTCCTGTGGAGGCAGAAGGACAAAAATAACCTAGAAGGCTTTAGGATAGAGCTAGCTTCATTTGCAAAAGGGATTATATAACATAGTTGCCTCTAACAACAGACGACTAGTTTGATGAACCAGAAGGCCCCTTCCAGTCCTATTGTTCCTGCTATTCCCAAAGTTAAATTAACACCAACCTTGCCTAGCAACATCATGTTCCTCTGTGTGTGGAGAGGGAGCTTGCCCTGCAGCTCCTGGGATGAGATGTCTCTTCTTAAATGGGAACTGAAAAGCCTCACAATGAAACGAGCAAGCAGGAGAGGTGCCAGCTTAATATATTTTTAAAAAATTAATGGATTTAATTTCTCTGCTTTTGGGGGCAGAAAGATGCTGCAGCGTGCAGTAGGATACCAACTGGGCATCCACCTCTGGAGTGGCTGTCAGCACTGCATGGCATTCAGTCCCCTCACAGGACACCCGGGCAACCTGAAGCAACTGGGGCAGAAGCAGTCAGTCTGGGAAAGCCACTTTTCTCCATAAAGCCAAGGCTGGTTAAGTAAGCGTCTCTTACCTCTCTGCTTGAAGCTTGGTTTCCCACAGCCTTCCCCACCTGCCGTGATGACAATGCCTCTGAAACGCACCATATACAAATCCCAGAGCCTGGCAGCAATCTCTCCCACCTATGTCATACCCCTACATAGATACATATTTGAATATAGGGTATGTGAGGTGAGATGCAGCCCCTCTCCCCAGTGCACACCGATCTGAGGAAGCTGTGAGGTGAGGCTTGAGCGGCAGCCTTCCTGTGGCGGGAAAACAAAATGGCGCCAGTGGGTGTTACCAGTGTGGGGATGCCCAGCACCTCTGTAGTAGCACCTTGGTGCCTGCCTCTGGACCCCTCAGGACGGGATCTGAAGCATAAGTAACTTGAAGGGAAAGCTGACAGAGTCATCTCAGAGCACATAAAGGTGAGTAAGTGAAATAACAGCAATTTAAAATGTGGGGGAATACAAACTCTCTTTCTCTGCCATCCCACCCCAATGCAGGCAGGCGGTCTGATAGGAAAAGGCCTGAGCTGCAGCCTGATGTAGTGGTGGGCACCTCTGCCCCTGGCTTGGGGTTGAAACTAGATGATCTCTGAGGTGCCTTCCAACCCAAGCCATTCTGTGATTCACTCTATGATTTTAAACAAACAAACAAAAAAAAGTGTTCCTTGTCTGGGATAGGTTTGGACTGTGGGACAGGTGGTAGGAGCGGAATTGGAATGGGTGGGCTCCTCCATCTTCTCTCACCTCCTGAGCAGCAGTAGCAGCCAGGAAGGGGAGTTTTGGAAGGATACATCTGCCTACCAGGTGTCACATGCACAGAGGGGAGCTCCAGAGGAGGAAGCTGAGGACAACTTTGTATGTGAAGTTGCTACTCCAGTGCTGGAAGGGGCCTGGCCTCACCTTTCTGCTGAGATTCTGTTGAGATTGGCTTAGTAATGCAACAATAACTTGCTCACAGGACACAGAGCAGAGCCGGCTACTCATTCCTCTGAACAGCCAGTGGTGTAGCTTTGAACAGATGCCTAGAGGTGAAAGGATTTGTATTCCATTACTAGCCCCTTGAACTAGCCAGGGTCCCCCAGGTTAAATATTTTTGGCAACAGCTTGTTTACATGTCAAACTTGTCAATGAACTGCTGGGGCACTGCTGCCACAAAACTGTGTCAGTGGCAGCCGGTGAGCCTTCTCTATGCACTGAGTTAAAGCCTTCTAAAGGACTTGTCAGATACAGTCTTCCTCCCGTGTCACAAGAGCAAGACTAATTTCAAAGAAATGCTCTTTATTTCTACTTAAAACTGCTAAGGAAAATATCCAGCACTGTCTTTTTTCTTGTCATCTGTTCGACAAGTGTCTCATAAAACAAATTGAGAGGTTTAGATCTCCAAGACAAAAATCAATAAGGGGATAAGTAAAGAATAGGAGGAAGTCAGCAGGCTGAGATTTATTTCACTGGAAATGTTTTTTCAATGGATTTACTAATAAATCTGAAGTGGCTGGTACAGCCGCCTTTGATATGCAGTATCTCCTTTACTTAGATGAAAGTTGCACATGAAAAGGATCTCTGAATACTGATTTTTACAAGGGTGTAAATCAGGGAAGCCTCACACGAAAATATACCACCAACATCTGCTTCAGGTACAAGTTGAGAGAAGGGATCTGTTTGTGTGCCAGTTTTTCACTGTAATTTTGACCCTTTTCTTTAATACAGTACAGTAGTTGTGCTCAGGGCCTTGCTGTGCTGCATACTGAATGCTGCAGTGCAATAAAATCATCTCTGTCCCAAAGAGTTTACAGAGTTTCAAGGGCAGGAAACTTCACTGAAGTGTTAAATAGGGGATGACCAGCAGTGAAATCACAGGGAATGAAGTGTATAACGGTAGCACTGAACTCTGTTATCTCTTGAAAATCCTCTCTAGTGAGTATTTCCACTTTAGTGATGGGAAATTGGGAAGATTTTAAAATAAATGGTGATTCAAAACAGACTTACAGATAGATAAAATGAAATAAACTCTTGAAATAGTCCAGAGAAGGTTATAATGGACTGGCTGCCAATCATCTTCAAGGTTGATTCCACAGCTGGTCTATGTAGTAGGAAGAGGCGACGTCAATGACAATAATGACAGTTATTACTGAAAGGCACAGACTTTGATATGGATGTGTAGCAGTGGAAAAGACTGCACCTCAGTCCAGAACACCTGTTCTCCCTGCTGTATGTTCCCAAAGATCGTGATCTTCCACAAAAGCCCGGTCTATGAGAAGGAAGTTAGACTGAGCTGCTTGTTTAGTAATATTAGTGGTTTACTCCAATTGGCACATATGACAGATGGCTGTGGGTAGGGAGCTTGTTGCTGTGTCTGTGTATGTGCTGTGTCTGTGTATATGTGCTAGGAGGGGTTCCAGAATGGCATGGTTCACTATTCTATTTCAAATTAAACAGTCTTGGATGATTTTACAGTGTCAGATGGGAAATCAGCCAGAAACTAGCAGATATCTTATTGCTTCTTGTTCTTACATTGATTTTGCATTTTGGAAAGATTTCTTTGCACCAGACATGTATTGGTACATGGTTAAGCTCTGTTGTTCCAGTTCACAAATTTGATGTTAGGAAAAAAACATCAGAAGTGAGAGTAAATCAAGAGATATGGTCATTTTCATCCCCTTCTATGGATTTTCTCACATCAACTTCAGAAACATGTCACAGCTAACTGTGAAAACTGGCACCTCGTTACCTACTTTATCATTTCTTATGACTTACTAAAAATTATTATTATTGTTCATCATCCTTTTTAATAGTGCATACCCTGGCTATTATGTTATGTTATTATTAGAGAGTACAAGCAAACGTGTTTAGGTCACTCAAACAGTATGTATTTAAAAACTGCTATGGCTGTTAGTCTGAAGGATGCAACCAGGACTGTGATTTGCACAAGGCTCTGGAAATGGAAAATGTGGAATGAAAGCTGTGTGTGATCGTATGCTAACTGGATGTGTCATAAAGCCATATGCACAGTGGGGCTGAACTGAAGTTGCATGGCCCACCTCAAGCCTATAATTTCCTTCGTTTCTGAGCACTTTGCTTTAAAATCAAAATAACAATGCATTACCACAGTAGGTTTTAAATGCAGTTATGTGTATAGACATTATACAAACATACACACGTGTACAAATATTTTACAGTGGAAAGTCAGAAAACCTTTATAGTAGGCAATGTTTTCCATAACATATGCATTCGTATTTAAAACTGTACAATGGGAATTGGGATAAAGACTTTTCCCTGTGTCACAGAATGTTAAGAATAGATTAGAATCATGGAATTGTACAATCATTAACGTTGGAAAAGACCAATGTGCAGCCATCCCTCTACCACCAATATTGCCCACTAACCCATGTCCCTAAGCACCACATCCACATGTTTCTGAAACATCTTCAGGGACTGTGCTATAAAGTTATATTATATATAGGCTTCACCTTGAGTTATTAAATGTCATAAAGAGAGTGATGCTCATAACTTATACAACCTCCAGCCCTACACCACACATTCAAAGAGTCCAGTTCCACAAAGCAGGAAAGTACAAGCTCAGTTTCTTTGAGGATGATGCAGACAATTATCAAAATTCATGTTCTGAATCAGAACTGAAGCTAAATTTAGAAAGCAAGCCTTAAGTGCCAAGTTTTTCCCAGCAGACTTTCATGAGGAGGACTGGTCAGACCTTAATTTGATTTCCAAGTCAAGAGTGGGACCCTTCACCTTTCAGCAATGGAACAGTATATGTATATATTTTCAAGTACTTAGTAATATCTGCAGAGGGGGAATACTGCATGCTGTGCTCCTCACCTCTCCACATCATCTCCACGTCACAAAACCCTGTCTGGGTTTTCATTCAAAATCTTCTATCCATGGCCTGACCCTGTTTGATCTCTCCCAAGATCAAAGTCTGGAGAAGCTGAAAGACACAATTACATGATTTATCCTCAGGGGAGCACAGTGACTTCTGAAATTTCTTTCTGCCCTGGATTCCACACGCTGTACTCTTGCCCATAAAATGGAAATACTGATTCTGTTCCTGGTCTGGATTGTCTAAATGGATGTGAGAGAATAGCAAATATAATTGCATAAGGACAGAAACCATGATGTCGCAAAGAACAGGGGGATATTAACTCTTCCGGTCTTGTAGATTTCCAGGCTGCAGTGTAATCCTACAAAATTAAATAATATGATCAGGATTTCCCCCTTTCCTCTTGACCCGACTTTCAAGCTAAGGCTAAGAATTGCAGCACATTTCTTTTCCCAAAGCAAAACACAATCCTGGATGAAAGTCAGTTTAGTTGAGAGAAAAAAAGTACAACAAAAATAGATCTTTTCCATAAACAAAGCTGCTTTCCATTTTGTTAACGTAAACAGGGAGGTGCATTAAGAGATCATGCCACCCAGGCCTGGAAAAAGAAGCAGGGAAACATATTTCTGAATATTTTTCTGAAGGTGCAAGGATGGCTGAGCCTCAGGCAAACTCAGCAGAAGGATAAGGCTTTATAGACAAGGCAGCTTTATAGACTTTGTCACCTGAGACTAAGGAGAACTATACTTTCATAGTTCAGGTCAAATGCAACATCCCCCTTCTCAAATGAAATACCTGTTTATAGTGGGCACCTGTGCACTTTGTGTGCTTTCAGTAGCCCTACGTGCTTAGCAAAAAAATGTGGGTTTTTACAGCAGTTCCTACAGCTCTGAAAACACAAATTCAGGTCTCTGAGCATAGACTTGGATTTCAATGATAATGGCAAAAAATAAAAAAGGCCTTTCAGAAGTGTAAGTGCTCACCTTCACAGACTGAGGCTGGTAGGTACTGGTGTTCAGGCTGTTGCTGTACCAGCTCTGCAGTGAATGAAAACACCCTTCCCCCAGGGACTGGAAACAGGGAGATGAAACAACAGAAACAAGAAATGAATTTTGTCCTATTTTTGCACTGGATTTTAAGATGACTGACTGAAATCAAAGGTGGATGGAGCACATACTATTAGAGCCCAAATTTGTTTTCTATGTCGCTTGAATTATTGTCATGGTGGGAAATTCAGCCCTTCCAAATGCAAGACCCACACAATGCTTTAGCCATCAAAGTAGTCTTTTTGTTATTGTCTAGGGATGTCTACAGTCTAAATGTCTACAGTCTATGAGCATCTGTAAAAATCACACTGGTGAGATGCTGTAGTTTTCTCATACAGTTGGTTTGAGATACACTTCAGTCATACATTTAATTCATGGGCTATAGCAAACAGCTCTTCCCAAGGTAAATTCCTTGCAGACAGAAACACCCCCCACCTTTTATTTTCCCCTTTGAAGAGTCTCTGTTTCTGTTACTCAAAGCAATCTGCTAATATTAATCTCCCAACTAGATACTGCAGGGCAAATTCTGCCCTTATGCATGCTGCATTTGATTAAAACTGGTGTATATATATATGCATATAAAGCTGGTAAAAGCAAAGCTCTTCCAGGGCTTGATACCGTATCTGATTCACATCAGAGACAATAAGACAATAAATAATACTCATTGCAAAAATGGCTTCTTCCACTTTGGCTGATATCAAAAAGGAAGAGCTGGCATTTAGTTTTGTTGTTTGGATTCAGCCTAAAGATTTATCCAGAGACTCAAACACTACTTCTTCAAACTGTTTGGAAAATGGTCTTCAGGATCTCAGCAGAACATGATGATTTCTGCTTTTTCTTGCTTCCTTTTGGGCCATAAGTGCAGCAAGAAGGGCCTTTTGCAGAAGACCTTGACCTTGCAGGAAGTTCAAGTCTATGTGCAAGTGAAAAATAGTTTAGCAAATATTCCATATCTATCTTTCCTCCCCCTCAAAGTTTAGAGAAGAGGATGTGGTTCAAGATGCCTTGGAGGTGTATTTGGGTTATTATTTTCTCTGGTCTCCTTTTGATAATCTCTAGGTATGCCATCATATCATAATGTATCTTGAAAAATACATGCATGGAAAGAAGTAGTTTAGATTGCTTTATCCTTTCTGATACTTTTTTTCTCTTTTACTCCCCTCTTCCTTTTTCCTTCCTCTGTTCCTCTGCAGCTCCCATTAGGAACAAGTCAGTGACTCACAAAGGCACATCTTCACTCATTCACTACATCACAGCCCTACATGCTCAGCCACTGCAGGGTTCCTTGACGCTTGATCTTTGCCACCAGGAGCATCCAATTCTTTGGCCAGTTTTAAGGCCAAAGGGAACTCTACAAACCAGTTGTTCCCTGTTTCCCCCAGGAACAAAACTGTGGCTGTGTTACTGCCCTCTAAAGATGTGTGGATCAACATTAAAGCACTGACCTGTTCAACGCTTCTAGGACCCTTTGAACTGTGGGTCTTTGAAGCAAAGGCTGTAACAAACTGATGTATAATAAGCTGCTGCCCCATGCCGGGAAAGGCAGAGGTATCAGGGACTGGTGGAAGCTTTTGAAGGCACAGAATGCTATTAAAAACTGCGAGAGACTGGAGGAAAAGAGACAGTGAAAAACAAATCTCTTTTCCAAGCAGTGGTACATCTAAGTTTGGCAAGTTAAAACTGGGGTCACTAAACCAGATTTGACAGAATTTTGGGGTGGCTGGCTTATGGTTTTGGCTTAGATGCACCTTTGCTGAAATAATAGCACCGTTTCACTGGGAGAGAATCTTAGTTCAGTTTGGGGCTTTTCTTACCTTTCTGCACCAGTAAGACGGTAGGGAGGGGAGTCTGCATAGCAATAATTATTATCAATGGTATTGTGTTTTTTTATCTTCAAAGTGCTTTACAGAGACAAACTAATTATTTCTCTGCAACACCCCTGTGAAGAAGATGGTAAGTATCATTATCTCTGTTTTACCAATGGGGAGACTGAGCCAGAGCATTTAAGCGATTAGCCTGGGGCCACAGGGGCAGTTAGTGTCAGGGCTGGGAATGCAGGAGTGTCTCTGCTCCCAGTCAGCACCAGGCAACATATCTCTTTAGGAGGAACAAAAGGGAACCTTTCTCCAGACTTGGAACCTAAAGAAGATCCTTTTTTTTTTTTTTTTTTGGCAGGGGATTATAAACTCTTTCTTGAAAATGTAATCATCATTGGAAAAAGTCTGTGGAGTAATGGCACGAGAGAGGGCTGAAAATCAGCATCTCTGCTTTATAGGCAATCCTGGAATTTGAAAAAATGGGGAAATTCCTGGAAGGTGTGTGTGTGTGTGTGTGTGTGTGTGTGTGTGTGTTGGGGGGGGGGGGTGATGTGCTCTATTTCAGTGCAAAAAAAGTGACATATCTGAAATTTCCCATGGAAGGGAAGATAAATTACAATGATTTTTAAATATCAAAATGTTTCGTTGCAGACATTTCAAAATGAAACTGAACCTGAAAGTCTGTGCTCTGAAGTTCCTGGTTCAGACATAGCTTCAGGGCTTTTAAATTCCTGCATGCCTATCGGCTCTCAGTGAGGTTCTCAGGGCTTCCACAGGTATGCTAGTCGTCACCTCCCCTGAGCACAGTGTGGGCTGAGTGCCTCTGCTCTAGGGGAAAAAAAAAATCATTTTAAACCACCAATAGTTTGGCTGTTTGGTTTTTCTCTGGAGCAGAAAGAGAGCAGTCATACTAGACCAGATGGGAAGCAAAAAGTACACAAAAGCAGGAGGTCACTTTCTGGGCCAAATCTGCAATGGGAACTTTCCCACTAACATAATATTTCCAGCTGCATAACTCTTTGACCAGTCTGCTGTCATGGAGAAGCTGTCACAAGGCTCCACATCCTGAAGCCTGTGCTCCATGATACCTTATGGGGCAATCTAACTTGGCCAGGATCGGTCAAGATTCCTTCTGTGTCTAAGAAGCCAGTAAGTTTCTTGAATTTCAAGGACACTGTCTCATTTGAGATGCAAATAATTTTCAGCAGTGAATTCTTATCCAGCTCTGTGAGACACTGACAGCAGTTGAGTTGTTATCCCTGTGCATTAGACCCTGATCTGTTGATTCCAGAGACCAGTGTGGAGTCCTCTTCCTTCCTCTCTTCCATTCCCTTTCCCCATAGAGCTGCTGTGCCAGCCCAGCTCAGAGGAGATGTTCTATTGGGTCTCAGCCTGGTAATTAGATGCCAAGAGTAGTGTTCTGCAAACATGCCAGAGAGTACAGAACAGTTGCTGACAGCCTGTCAATACTTGCAAGGATCCCTGATGGCTTTTGGCATGATTCACCTCCTAGGCACCCTCCACGGCCAGATTGTCCTTGGTACCCTACTGTGGGGTGAAGCAGGGATGGAGCTGAGCAGGTTGCTGGTAAGCCAGTTAGAGCTACCAGTCCTGTCTCATTCAAGGAGAACACTGGAGTCCTAAGTGACAATCCATCCTGCTTGCCTCCCTGACATTATGATGAGATATGAAGTTGGGACAATGGAGAGGAAACAGCAGAGCTAGCGTTTTTTTTTTCCTATGGGATTTTCTTTTGCCTGGATATGACCCTTAGAATACTGAAGTACAATCACCAACCTCAGGTGCTGCCTAAGGACTGGGACTAGAGAAAAGATCAGATTTCAGGGCAGGAGAACAGGCAAAAACAAAAGAAAACAAAACCATCTTTCTTCTTTTGGTTTTGTTTGGAATTTTTGTTTGGAATGAAGAGCTGTTGAAGAACACAACTCTTATTTTTACAGTTTATACTGCAGTACTGACAGGAGCTAAAATGTATGAAAAAAACTAGAATACTTAACACCAAGTCCAGGAGAGACTTATCACATAGCTCTGGTTCCATTTCATCCTGAAGAGCTGAGCCAGATCCTCAAATGCTCAGATGCTGCCACGAGGGCTGGATTTGCTATAGAGTTCTGTAGCCCGCCAGTGTGGCACTTTTGAAAATCTAGATACTGATTTTGGTGCCTAAATGAGAGCTGAGCTCCTTTGCAAATCTGCTTCTGATTGTGCATGCTGAGCTGTTCTGCAAATTCTGGCTATCATTGCACTGCATTCTTGTACTTCCTGGTTGTGAGTTGTGCTGGGAGCAAAACTATCAAAGCACCGCAAGGAAACCACTCCTGCTCTAATCAGGAAGCACAAAAAATCTCAGGAGCCAAACTTTTCAGCCTTTTATTACCTTTTGGGTGACGGTTGTATGTCTGAGACTGCCTTACCCTAATATGGATCGGAGCTGTGCCACGGCAGGTGCTATAAAAACCTCTAAAAAGAAACAATCCCAGCACTGATTAGTTTGTAATCAAAATATAAGACAAGGCTGAAAGTGTGTGCAACAGATGGATAGATCTGGCATAAGGAAAACATGGGGTAAGTGTTCTGTTGAATGTCTCCAGCGTAGTCTGCACAGCAGAAAAGAGCAGTCAAGGATAAGCTGAGCTGCTTACCTTACATGACCCCCTAAACCTTTTGAGATTTGCCCACAACAATTAATTATTCTTTTGACTGGCCAAGATGACTCACAGCTGCTCATGCCATCCCAAAGCTCGAGATCTAAGTAAATTTATTGAAATTAGTGGTGGCTCCATTCCAGGAAACTTGCATTTCATTTTGACTCAAAGAAGATCCGCACCCTTCCCACCTTCTAGTCTTAGCTATACAGCTTCGATCTCCTAGTGATTAAGACTCAGGAATGGGAGTCATGAGATCTGAGTCCTATTCCTGTTTCTAATACAGGGTGTTTTTCAGTGAGTCACTTCCTCTCTCTCTTCCTCAATCTCCTTGTCTGTAAAATGGGGTTAAGAACACTGACCCATCCCACTGAAAAGTCGTTAATTCATTAATAACTGCAAGCAGTCAAGTAGCCTTACATTCTGGAGACTTTCTCTGGCTTTAGTTGCTTTCTATCTGTCACTAAACACATGGTTGCATAGTGCAAAGGAAGTTCGGGGTGTCAATTAATTAGACTGTTATGGTTTGTTAGAGTTCTTATATCTGAATTGACTTACTTACACCTCCTTAATAATTAATACTTCCAGGAGGGCAGACAAGAGGGGTCACTGGGTCAGGTGTCATCCTTCCCATGATGACAGTCATCCATTTCACAAAGACCAGTCTGTACTTTCCTTTGATGCCTTGGCATTGGATGAAAACTGCAAACGGTCAATGCCAGACCCTAGTGAATTTTGAAAACGGGCATTTCAGACCCAAGTACTCAAATAATATTGTTCTTATAGCCCTGATCTTCGTTCCTCCCTGGTTGGAAATTAACCTACATCTCTGAGAACAGAGTTCAACCTTTTTCTACCTCCAGCAAGATCTTTCCCAGTGAAAGCTGTATCAATGTCTAATTCTTTGAATTGGGTTATCCCATCTTGCGTCTGTGGGCTAGACAGCACTGAAGCTTGCTTTGCCTAATTGTACACAGGTCTTTTGAACAGGAACCCTATTGTTAGTGCGCTGGGAGGGCTTCACCAGAACCAGGACAAGTGTCTGCCGCAGCACTCCTGTAGGAAAGTGGAGGAAAATCCCTCAAGGCTCTTGAAAAGCTGAAAACTTTTGTTTTTACTTGGAAGGGGTTGTGCCTATTGCACAGCTGGGCAGGCCTTCTTATGTACTTCTCCTTTCCTTTGAAAGATGCCACCCGGTAGCCATGGTTAGCTGGGAGCTTCTGCAGCTGCACCAACTGCCAACTTCAGTGTCCCCTCTTGATGGAGGGGTTGATAGACTGCAAGGACAGGAAGGAGAAACCTGCAGAGTCATCGCCTTATGCAGCAGCTGAAGCCACAACTGCCTGCAGAAACAGAAGAGTGCAGTGGGGGCTCTGACTTCCTGAAGCAGCCTCCTAGAAACTGTGGGGAGAGAATAATCACAGGGAGGAAAGGCAGGCAGAGGAACTGGAACTAGTGGTTTGGGCCTCCCCCCCAGCCCAGAGAAACCACTGTCCTTTTCTTCTGACACTGCCTCCCTCTGTTGAACTGAAGTCCTGAAACAGCAGTAACTGCAGCCTGGGGTTTTGGTTTTGAAGCACATAGCAGGAAGAAATGGGAGGCACCCCTGATGTAATACAACATATGTTTGCTTCTTGTTGGAAAAGTGTATAAGCAAAAAAAAAAAAAAAAAAAAAAAAAGGAAAAAGATATGAAAATGAAACACAACTTTTTCTTTGACCAGAAATTACTGTTTCTTACATCTTTTCATCTGTGTTTTCTGTGTCTGTTCAGGAACAGAGCTACAGTCACCGCTTCATCAAGCAATAGCAGAGAGCTGTTCAAGAGGCTTCACATGCATGGCTGATTTTTTTAGCTGGTGCAGTGAGACACGTGGAGCCATGCTGCAGTAATGTGCATTTGGCACTGCTTTCTCTCACCTGATTACACCATCTTTCCCCTCTAGTGTGACTGGCACAGCTTAGCTTCCTTGCTTGAATTCATGGCTCCCACAAACTGGGCAAGTTTCCAACCCATTATTAATTACCTTATGTCTATGTTCTCGAGATCTACTGCCCCACTCTTTCTTTATCTTTTCTTCTTTATCATATGTTATTTGGAAGACAAACTTGTCATGTGAAGGATCATGCCTGCCTTACATTTCTTCATTCCATAGCACATAAGAAACATTAATATAAGAGCAATATTGTAATCAATCACAGTGCCGCAGTAACACAGGAGTTAATGTTCCTTAAGATCCTATGTCAGTTTATTGAATTACAAGCAAACATATTTGGTACATGAACTAAAGGACTCATGTGATTGCCAAGACTCTAAGCCAGATCTCAGGTTCACATTTCTCTAACACTACTAGACCTAACTCTATCTAGACCTCCAACAAAAGTGCACAGTGGCCACTCTTTGCCAACACCTGCAGCTAGAGATGCTGGGGAATGTAAGAATTGCAGATAGACAAGTGAGAGAGCTAGGGCATGGATCACAGGAATCACTGATTTTAAACAAGTTTTGAGGGTGCGTATTTCATGTTTTTATGACTGACTTTCGGATGTCCACGTTTTGAGAATGTGAAAGAATATTTAATTAATTCTTTATCCACCTATAAACAGAAGACTCTGTATTCTCAAAGCATCTCAAAGAATTTCTGCTGGTATAAATTGATATAGCTCTGCTCACTTGAAGGAGGAAGGAGACAAGAAGGATGTCCTGGCTGGGGGTAGGTTAATCCTCCAGGGATTGCTAGACTGATGTGTTATTCCTTGTTTTGCTACAGATTTCTTGTGTGACCTTGGGCAAATCACTCTCCCTCTCAGTATCACAGTTTCCCATCTGTAAGCTGGTGAGAGCAACAACCGCCCTGCCCCAGAGGGGTGTTTGGAGGATAAATATGTTAGAGGCTTGGAGCCACGGGAGTACAATAGTGACAAGGTTCCAACAAATACTGAAGATAGATGGAAGCTGACAATCAGGAGACTGCTATTAGCAGCTGATTCATTCTCTCTGGTTAATGCATATTTTTAACAGGCAGTTATTGACTAGACAGGCACACAAGTCTGTCAATTAACAATGTTATAATGAAGTAAATCTCTGTACCAGTAGCCTTTGGAGGGTGAATTCAGAACTCCCAAACCCTGTGGCACAGGACCTGCACTACTAATAAAGGGCGAAGATTTTCCTGTAAGTCGAGATACCACACACTGAGAAGCAAGTGCCCATGTGCTATTGGCATTTTCAATGTAGAGTCCTGAGCCGCTTCACCATGCAGCACACTGACAAATAAATAGTCTTAGGTGAGCATGGATTTATTACAATGTGCTCATAAAACCTTGTCAAGGCACCATTTGAGTACAAATTCTGTCCAGGCATTCCAGTGATTGGTGCTTAGAGCCCCACTTACGACCTGCCCTGCAATACGATCAGGGAACACTGCTTAATTGTATTTCTTTTACAAAGTGATGAAACGTAAAACTCTGCTCTTGGCATGCTGGCTGGCACAGGAGTCTCAGCAAATATGTGATTCTCGCACTGCAGCTGGACTCTAATGACATGAAAGGTGCTAATGCAATGCAACTGGAACCTTTAATTATCCAAGTGACTAATAGGAAATCTCTCAAAGTGTCTGGGAGAAAGAGCCTTACTCTTTAGTGAGAGTTCCTCAAACTGTGTTTAGAAAAGGGGTCATGCAAACAGCAAATGTAGGAGCAGATGTGAGACCCAAAGCTTCAGCGTCTGGGAGTGGGTTTCGCTTTCCTCTGACAATTAGATTGACAGACAAAGTAGAGAGAGGGAGAATAACACTGGGCCCATTATTGACTTATACTTGTTGGTACCTAAACTTGTTCTGCATCCTGCAGGTAACTGGATGAACCTGCTGATGAAACAAAAAGATTTGGATTAACTTTGAATGTGTTTGTGTTCAAGGAAGAGAAAGAGTGACAGACAACTGTTTCCCACTTGCAAATTGAACGGAGACTGTCAGATCTTAATGCACCTTGGGGATTATTTCTGTTTGATACAGTTTCAGACCCTATTTCTTATTTTATTTATTTATTTATTTAAATAAGCATTATTCTTTCCTCAACCATCCAAGGTATGAAAACCATACAGACCACACTGCCTGGATGTTTTGGAGCAATGTACAGTGTGTGTAGGGGTGGGTAGTTTATCACATTACTCTGTTGCTTGGTTTTCAGACTGATGCAGATTCAGCCTTGTGTCACTATCGACTGTATCAGTTTCTCTTCACTAATTTTGGCAACCATGGGTAGATAGAGTTCAAGGGCTACTAGAACTTAGTTGACATTACTTGGCAGTTCAGAGGTGCAGGTAGTTCCCAGACAAGAGAAAAACTTTGTCTATTTATTTATTCACCGTTTATCTCCAGAACTTGACTAAACTGGTGCTAAGCAATGCTAGCTAATGCAACATCAGTTACAGAGGCCCAAAGCTAAACCAAAAAAAAAGAGAAGAAATATGCTGATAAGTAGCAATCACCCATTACCAGCCAGTCCTAATCATGAGTCCCTCAAATGCAGAAGCAGATTTATCAGTGCCTTTGAAGCATGTAAACTTATTTGTTGCTGCCACCATACAAGCCCAGGCAGTCCCAGGTCTGTTACTTCTTTCTGTTCCTGCTTTTCTGGTTAAATGCACCTGGGAATATGTAATTGTCTTAAAACATTCATCATAAACAAATGGGATGGGCAAGCCAGCTGAGCTAATGCTGGGGAAATGACTTAAAAAACCTTGAGATTGGTATAATTGGTGGTGTGCTTCTTGTGAGCAGGACAAAAGATGCATGTTTTATATGGAAGTACATGGGACAGGAGCTCTGTGTGCCTGGAGAGAGAAAGCATTCCATGTGTAACTGTGGCTTGGCAAAAGCTTGGGCACTGTTGTTACAAATACAGAGAACAGATCACTGGCGGAGCAGAGGAGTGATGTGATAAGAAATGTAAAGGCCTGTGTTAAATCTCTTACAGTGATCTCTGATTTGCATCAGTGCAAACAAGGGCAGAGACATGGCCTAAGTCAGAGCTGTAGGCACTGTTCAACCGTCTTGGTTGTTTTGTTTTTGTTTTGTTTCCTATATAGATAAAAGATAAAGAAAGCATATATTCTTTGTTAAATAATGCTCAGTGCTAAGGGACTTTCCAGGTCTAAAAGTCTGGGCTGAAGAAGTTAGCTTACATGTGGAATTGCAGCTGATCCAAGAGCACAGAAAATAAACAATACCTCCATCCCTTGAACTCTGTGAGCTAGTTTTGTGGTTACTGTTCCTTTTGGTATTGCCTTATCTCTTGCCATGTTTACAGAATTCACCTTGTCTGTTACCCTGAGCCTCCCTGCCAATCACAGAGCATTGAAAGTACCTAGAAAAGTTGGTTAGTGTGGGAACAGTGGACATTGCATTGATAGTACTGAACGAAGCAATGAGGAGACCACAGTTTTAAATGTCAGTGTGACTGTGTGGTTGTAAAACAGAAGGCCATTAACAGGAGGAGTTTGTATAGAGGAGCACCAGTGAGGTATCTGATACTCTGTGCTCCAGCTTTTTTTTCAGCTGTAGTCAGCTGCAGTATGATGAGATTTAGACCATTTATTTGTTGTTCCATTAGTAAGCAATAAAGCACAGTGAGTGTATATAGAGGAAAATAGACCACATCTAAAGTGCACAATCATTTTTGCAAAAATCGGCCCTTCCACAGCAGATAAGGACTTCAACCCCTCTTTGCTTTTCCTTCGTCACTGGGTCAGATTCAGCTTTTGCTATGGATGTTCACTCTTTGCACTGCAGAAGAGCTGCCTCCTGGCAGCTGTTGGCCAGTCCAAGGCTGGTAGGATTCTGTCACACCTGTCTTGGTCCCAAATGGACAGAGATGGACATACAATGCTGTAAACACATTTCTGAGCAATTAAGCATTCTGGCTAGGAAACAACCCAGTGGCAATATTACATGAACTTAAGTTACCCATGAGACAGTCCAAATTTACTTTTTGGCCGCCTGACATTTTTGGATTGAATGGCAAGAAGTTGTGTCATTACTGCATGGTACAGTTGTGAAACAATGAAGAGGCCACAAAATGGCTGGAAATCAAAAAGCATACTGAGCCTCAATGTCACAACTACAAAGCCAACCCATTCAAATGATATGTGGCAGTCCTAAGACAATCCTAAGAAGTTAAAACTAAGAAATATCTGCTAAGATAGAAACATATTCCTATACTTTTTGCACAGAAGTGAAAGAAGTTGTAACTTAGGGCTGTTTGCTCACATCTCTCTCCATGTGTGCTGTTCTTTGCTCTGTGCTTCTAACAAACAACACTCTAAACTATCCCAAGTCACTGCAGTGTTGCTCTTATACACACCAGTTTGCTTTCTGTTGGATTCCAACCTCTTGTGTTTGGCAGTTTCCTTAAGCATCCAGCTCTAGGACACAAAGTCATTAGCTGAAAATGTCCACTTTCCCTGGAAAAGAACAGGGAAAAAGGTCCTTTCAATGGCTGCTTAAGCACTTAAAGCCATGGCGTTTTGCAAAACCCAGAGACAAATAAGCCAGAAAACTTTAATTTAAACTGGAAATTGTGATTTTTCCTCAGCCTCATGATTGCTGGTGAGCCTGACTCATGATTTTTGAAGGCTTAAGATTTGCAGTGCCACGTGAGGTAGATACAGCCACTACAGGACAGGCCCAAACAGTCCCTTAAAAATCATGTATTAGGTCTCCCTTCCTTTGTACTCCCTTTTGTTGGGTGCATGTAATTAATTAATTTTGCATGCTCTTTTCGCCTGTCATTTGAGAAAGAAAAAATACTTGTGGATTCAGGGCGGCAATAGAAAAACCTTTTATTTTAAAATTGAAAGATGAAAATGAGCATAATGAACTCGCCACTTCCTTAGAGTTCTGGTAACTTGGGTGTGATCTGATGGTACAGAATGATTCATGGGATAAAATTATAGACTTATGCAGGTGTGTACAAGAGCCTGGGTGGGGTGTAGGCAAACAGGGAATTTTATATGGCTATAAACATGGGCATGTGGTATAAAGAAACCGTGCAGACTTAAAAAAAAACCCTTTATTTTAATATGATAAGGGCAAATTGAATGAACTTTCTGGTCAAAGGTAAGGACACCCCTTTGCTCATCTCCTGCCAGATTCCAACAGAGATAACACTGTGTATCTTTGAGCAGGTGGAAATCTTGTCTGATTCTTACAACCATGCAAAATAAAAGGGCTTGTGTAGATTCTCCTTATGCTTGAAGTCTGTCTTCGTTGGAATTGGATAACTTGGCATTATTTAAGCTCATGTAACCTCCGTGCTTTCTTCTGAACAGGGAGGTTTGGGGGCTTTCTCCTTGCAGTCTCTTTTGCTGCACTTTGTCAATGGCAGACAGGGTAGGCCCTGTCATCAGGCTGCTGGACAAGTGAGAAAGCTGTGCAGCTCAAGGAGCGAACTCCTATCTCACACCTGATTGTAGTGCCAGATACAGTGAAGGTCAGAAGGCCAAAGGTTGAGAAATCTGGCTTGCAAAGCAAACAGAAATGTTTCTGTTTGCAGACAGAAATGCTGACTGTACATAGAGCCACAGGAACTTCCAAACCACAAGAATTGCCTCTCACTGTTTCCCTCTTCATCTTCTGTTCTTCCACCACCAACCTTTTCTCTTTCTTGATGCTGTTGGCCTGAGATTCTTCTTGCCTGAAGCCCCTGCTGTCTGAGACAGCCTACACAAGTCTGCCTGAACACCTCTGCTGATTTCAGAGCTCGTCAGAAGAAAGATGAAAAAAAAGAGCCTGGCTTCGAGGCCGGTGTAAAGTCATGCAGCTCTTCTGAAATCCAGCAAGTTAGGCAAATGAGAGCTTTCGAAATGTCACGGACGAATATTTTGTTTTGTTTTGTTTTTTTCTTTCTCGTCTAATTTCTCCTCGCTCTGTGGTTTGTTATCATTCAGCTCTACAAGGCTTTGTTTAACTCTAGTAAAGGCCATAGGAGTTGGAATTAGATCCATTTTTGTTTGCACAGGAGTGTGTGGCTAAGGCTGGGCCTTTGAAAGGGCATATTATACACTCTGAAGGTTTTGGAAGATTGTCGTAACTATTCCTTGAGGGTCAGGCTGTGCTGGGCTCATTCTCCCCTTATAATGTCTTACTCCACAGTCAAGTCTGGTTTGCCTGGAGTAAAGGACACAGTAAGATTCTGAACAAAGATAGCTGTTGCTTCTCCTTCAGCAGCTCTAGCAGAGTGCACTCTATGAGATGTATGGGGCTCTGGCCCACAAGTGATTCTTGCACAGGGACCATTATAAATGAAAATGCCAGAATTCTCTAGACCCTGACTAGAGCTGGATGTTGGCTGTTGGGAGTCCAAGGCGTCCTTACTGAAGAGAGGACATCAAACTGCTACTTTTCACACAAGCTGTGTACAGTTTGACAAAGCCAGCGTGGGTATGAGGGTGTGCTCATCTGCAGCAGCTGATGAATGTGATCTATGTGATGAATTTGAGCTGTTCCTGATAGCTGGGCACCTTGTGCCAGGAGGAGAGATGGGTGCCAAACGACACAAGTGGTAACATTCAGAAGTACAGATCTGTCATCTCACTACTACCAGCTCAGCATAAATCCTGTCTATTCAAGTGAGCAGTAAAGCCCACCCCAGACTGTCCAGAAAACAAAATCAGAATGCAGTACTTTCTCTGCGTAAATAGCTAGCAATTCCTGAGGAAATGGGTCCCAGATTTCCCTGTGAATCGGGGCCTTAAGTTCTGACATAGGGAGCTATTCATGGAGGAAATTCTAATTGAGTCAGGTTGTGCTTTTTCCACAAATTGTTTACCCTCTGTCTGGGTCTTTACTGGGTTCCTAAAGGGACCTGTGTTGCACCCAGATGCTCTGGTGGTTAGGCACATTTAGGTGAGCACTCTTTGTATGCAGAAGTCAAATACTAAAGGAAAGAAATGTGTCCGTGGTCCATAAGAGGGACAGATCATATGGTCACCATCTGGGGTTTAGGGATGGCTCTGTGCACTGAAATAGCAGTTGCTGTGCCTTGCTGTGTTTCCACAACAGAAACCAAAGATGGTGACATGGAGGAAATTAATGCCAACTGCCCACTCATTTCCTGATTCTTTGTTATACATGCTCCAGTGGATTTAAAAAGAGAGACTGCAGCATACAGAATCCAGAGTCTCATCTCTGACAGGTGTGGATTGAAGTCAATGGAATTATGCTGGTGTAATCCAGGTTAAAAGGAAGAAACAGGCCCTGTACTCTATGCTAAAATTCTCTCATGAAACGTTTCCCAGAAATATCAAAGAATATTAAAGTTCTTTGGGAGCAGGGACTGTCTCATACTGTGTGTGAACGGTGTCCAACACAATGGAGCTTGCTCTTGGCAGAGACCTCTAGGAGCTGCAGCAGTACATGTAATAACATCTAACTACACCTTCAAGACATGGTGTAGGGAAGTACATTGTGTTAAGGCAGTTGAGTGCCTGCCTAACCTGTGATTTAGAGGTGCCCCTCCCTCAGCGTTCAAAGGAGGAAATGAAATCTTCCCCAGGGAAGCATTCTGACCTTTCAGCAGCAGGGTCTGTGCACACTGGCTCCAGAGGAGGAGCGGGAACTGGGACGCTTAGGATCAGTTCCCCAGTTTGGCTACCTGGCCTTTGGCAAGCCACTTAATTACCCTGTTCTACAATTGCTCAATTGTCATAATTCTTCTTTTCTTTCCCATAGCAGGGTGGGGATGGATGGAAGGGAAGCAAATTCTTCCTATATTTATGATTACAGAGTGCTTTGAGGTACACTGGTGAAAGGGCAAAGAGACATAATAGATCACGTTCAGCTCTGCTAGCTGGTCCCTAAAAGCATTTATTTAGAGACTGAGGCTTGCTCGCTGGCCTTAGTGGTAATTCTTTCAGGAAACAATTGCTTAAGGTAATATTTTCCAAAGCATCCAAGTGAGTCTCCCAAATCCCTTTGAAAGTGGAGGAATCTCAGACATTACACTTAAAAAATACCCCTGAGCCCCCACAGAATCTGAAAACATCTGCACCAGTATTTCCCATGTGAAGAATATGAAACTATAGAGCCATCAACTGACCCAAGGAACTTAACGTACATTTTAGTAAAATATAGAAAATACGTATCTCATTACTGATATATCACTAAGCAAAAAAGACTCCTCTTTGCTGTAAAGATCATATCGAGACCCTCGACAGACTTGCCTGATTCACTAGCCATGAAATCTTGGTCTTTGATCTCTCTTCATACTACTTCATGTAGAATAAGGCAAACTCCCCTGGCTTGCCTCCAGCAGGGAGAGACTGAGGGTTTCTGTGCTTTTTTCAGGCTAATTAGCCACTTGTAGTACCCCAGAGAGATGCAATGCACTATTTTTCTTCCCTTCATCCATTCCTGTGGAAGCCTGGATCCTGGTCTTTACTTTGACACTGAGTAGTAGGGTTGACAGAGATTTCTAATCTCCAAATTAAAATCAACTTTTGGCAAGGCCCTGTTCTAGTATAGGAGCTGCACCATTGAGCCAGATAAGTGGTAACTAAGGAGGTTTGTAGATACTGAGGTATCAGCTGGTCAGGAGGTACAAAGGGTTAACTCTTAATTGCAGTCACTCCATAGTCTGCACGTGGATGTCTCAGGGATGGAAGAGGAAAAAGCACAGAAACTGTCTGTGGGAAAAGTTGCATTCTATGTCCCAAACCTCCACTATGCAAAGTTTTTTCTGCCTGCCTCGGAGTTATTTTGCTTTCTTGCTGTATATCTAACTCCCAAGGAAAAGACCTTGTCGACTCAGCCTGAATCTTTTTGTGTTGAGTCACCCTTCCAGCTTCCAAATTAAATGGCTAGTAATTGCACGTATATGAAGATTTAGACAACTGCTGTCTTATACCACATGTCAGTGTGAACTACACGTGGAATTTCTCCTCTTATACATGAAAAGACAAGCTTAAGTGAGATTGTATTGGATCTTTAAATCAGCAGAAAGGAGCAGTGAACATAGCATTAATTTTCAGTACACTTGTGATTGCAAGATGTGAACCCTTTGTGGGGATGGAAGCCACAATAGCTCTTCTGCACAATAATCTCTTACTGTTCGTGCACATAAATAGTCTTATTTTCATCTAACAAGCTTCTGATATTTCTGACAGAATTCCTGCGAGATTAAACATCACATAAAACGTATTTATCTCACACAAGATATGACTTGCTCTTGAACCCCCAGAAGTTGCTGGGGTGTAGAGCTATATTTTTTATTGTTATTACTATTTTTCTGCTTTTTGTCCTGGATCTTGTAAGATACCTATCCTATCTCTAATTATGCTAACAAGGTCCTGAGGTTGATTTAGAGGCTCTGTTATAATGCCAGCCTCCCAGTTTATATCTCAAGTATCAGCATGTTTGTTGCAGATGTCAGTTAAGAGAAGCTTCTTTTCCGTGCTTGCGTGGAGAGTAAGAACAGGAGCTGGAGCTGGAGGGGTGTAGCCTAAAATAACAGAAATGAGACAAAACAGTGATCTCTGCTGTATCTGCACAAGGACTGAATTTTCTGTGAGGCGCAGGCAGCTTGCCTGTATCTTCTTATGGACATGCAGCATTTGATTTCATAAGTTCTTTCCCCAGACACACAACAAATTGACTCATGAAACAGAATAGTTCGTCTCTGAGTGCCAGCACTGTGTTAGGTATGTTGATAATTTTCCAAAGCTGATGTGTGTGTTAGTCACCCTTGCTGGTTCACTGCTGACCTGAAAGGAGTTAAATCATTGCGAAAGTAAAGTTGATCTCATCACAGCGCCTGCTCGACCTGGAGCTTGGGAGCTGGTGAAGGAGGTGCTTCTCCCATGCTTTTGCCTGGGGAAGGTGTCAGGCTGAACAGTGGGTGTGCAGCAAAGGGCCCAATGTCTGTGTCTCCTTCACAAACTCCAAACTCATGTGCTTGTCTAGAGCACAGACTACTATCCACAATTGCAGTTTCACATGGGTGTGAATGACACTGAAAGCTGTAAGGTGGTCAGAACGATAGAAGATATAGAGTTCAGAGGGTTGTGATCAGTAGTGCAGAGTCTGGCTGGAGGCCCGTAGCTATCAGTGCTCCCCAGGAATTGGTGCTGGGTTCAGTCTTGTTCAACATTTTAATCAGTGACCTGGATGATAGATAGAGTTCAATCTCAGCAGATGTGCTGATGATATGAAGCTGGGAGGAGTGGCTGACACATCAAAAGTCTGCTGCCATTCAGCAGCACAGGACAGGCTGAGGGCTGGGCAGAAGAACCTTACAAAGTTCAACAAGAGCAAGTACAGAGTCCTACATCTGGGGAGGAATAATAGCATATATCAGTATATGATAGAGGCTGAGCTGTGGAAAAGGAGCTCTGCAAAGGAGTGTTCTAATGGCCAACAGGGTGACCATGAGCCAGCAGTGTGCCCTGGTGGCCAGGAAGGCCAATGGTACCTGGGGTGCATTAAAAGGAATGTGGCCAGCAGGGAGAAGACTGAGGGAGGATCTTATCAGTGCTTCTAAATATCCAATGGGCAAGAGTCAAGTGGATGAGGCAAGGCTCTTTTCAGTGGGGCTCAGTGACAGAACAAGGAGTAACAAGCACAAATTGGAACAGATGAAGTTCCATCTGAACATGCTGAAAAACTTCTTTACTTTGAGGATGGCAGCACTGGAACAGACTGCCCAGAGGGGTGGTGGAGTCTCCTTTGGACATAATTAAAACCAACCTGGATGCTTTTTCTGTGTATCCTACTCGAGGTAACCTGCTTTAGCTGGGTTGGACTGGAGGATATCCAGAGGTTCCTTAAAACCATTCTCATTCTGTGAGCATCATGAAGAGGACTCCTCCTGCAGACCTTTTTTGCTCTGCTCTTTGCTATTTCTCCCAATCTGACTGGATCCTGATGGTGCTTTTATAAATGAGAGGCAAGCATACACATTTTCAAGAGCCTCCTTTATATATGTATATATATATATATATTGCACCACGTGCGTATGCCCAAGCATGTAAGTCAGGATCTGTTTTACCATGTATAAACAGATGGGTATGTTGCACAGGCCTGTTTTACTGACAAAATTGCCTGTATCAGACATAAGCTATCACATATCCTATACACTTGTATAGGAGTGTGGGCATTTCCTACTTATTTTTTTAACACTGAGACTTGGCACCGCATGAGACACTGAAAAATAAAGAGACCCTGCACTGTAGAGTTTGTACTCTAAATGTCAGACAGAGAAAAGACAGGATGCACTGTGGTGAGGAAGATTTCTGATGTGTTTGTAACTTAAATAGGACAAAAACTAAACTTGTTTCACAGGAAAAGAGCATGTGCGTGTTTGTTTTCAAGAACTTAGAAAAGAAAAAGCACCAGCTTTGTGACAGTTTGCTGGGGAGAGGTTTCTCTTACCACCTGCATAAAGGCTCCGGAGAAGGAAATGGGTGCACACATCTGTGTGGTCTCAAGTGCCTGTTGTTCCTCTGCTCAGAGAGCGAGGTTCAGCTGCGATCGTCTGCCTCGGTGTCTAATTCCTATCTTGCTTTATGCTTTATGCTTTTAGTGAGAAGGGATAGACAGCAAAGCAAAGCTTTCATACTGTGATCATAGGAGAGGAGCTGTTTATTTCTGTGCTTCATGTGACGCCATGAAAACAGTCAGTGGCTTTACAGGGGAGCTGCGCAGTGCTCTCAGCACCTCTGCTGATGCCAGCTGACAGTCTGTGGCACATGGCCCTTCCAGTACTGCTCTGCATCAGTGCAGTGATGGGCAGCAGGTCAGAGAAATTAGAAACAGGTATGTTTTTCCAGGTTTAAATCACTTAAAACTCTTGGCAGCATTTTTATTACACATGTACATATTTGTATTTTAAGAAAATGAAGTGCTGGGTGTGGATATGTGCAAATACTATAAAGAGGACACCACAATATGAAGCTTCCTAAAGCCTTAAATACCAGAAGTGTTTGACTCCAAAGTGTGGGGCTGAAGTGGTATGTGGAGAAGCCTTGGTCCACTTTGCTGCTAAAAACAGAAACATCTCACAGGTTCATTTCAGGACTTGCACTGGAAAGTTGTGTGGTCACACCACCTTGATGCCACAGCTGGGAGACTCTTGTGACATTGTGGGGATATAATGCCATGCCAGGGAGCTGCTTTGTAATGCTGGAGCCCATTAGATGGCTAATTTCCTTCTGCAGTGTCAACACAGAGAAATCCCATATTCCATTTTATCTGAACAGCCTTCATGATGGCATTTTCCCTGGTTTTACTGCAGAGATAGACTCAGTTTCCCTGGCTTAAACTCACACTGCATCCCCAGAGGAAGTGTGAACATAGTGTATGTGACTCTGTGACCTCAGAATTCAGCACAGCTTCCCAAAGTGAAGTGTATATGTAGGGTCTCCAGACCAACCACACGACAAATTTAATAGCAATGACAGCAACAACATTCTTAGCGCTTGCAAAAGCAAGCAACGGTGACAGCAACTGAAGCAGGTTATCCTCACTTATTGTAGCAAAGCAGCAAAAATGAGGTGCAGTTCTGACCACAGCCTTTCTCGTCCCTGCAATGATGGACGACCACCTGCTTGGGAAATGGTTGTGCACTTTAGGGAAAGATGCTACTTTGAAGGGGCAATATAAAGAAATGTTCTTTCTAATGGTAAATTCTGTGTTTTTTTCTCCTTGTGGTCACATCTGCTACCCTTGAATGTACAATTCAATCCTATAAAGGTAAACGTATTACTGAAAATAATACTTAAGGCCAGTTCTAATACTTTTCATACATTTTAAAGCAATTCATAAGACTCTTTACATGAATAACTTAAATTAACCTTCATTTGTGCCTTAATTTGAAGTTCAAGCTTAACATAATCGATATTTTGTGGTCTTCTGCAATCTGCTCAAGTCTGTTTATCCAAGGAAATTATTTGTTCCACTTCTGCATTTGAGGTAGAAACGGGCATAATTAATTCCATGAACTGCAAGAAACTGAAAGAACCGGAACTCTGAAGATAGATAAATATACCATGTCCAAATTCAAGGCTTTTGAAGTCCATCCACACACACTCTCCACTTAACCTTATGGTGTATAATATATGCAGTATTTCTCATCAAACAGTCCCAATTCAGCTTCTTGTAAAATCACAGCTCTTCAGCAGTTGTTGTAAAGTCTTTTTCTATTTTTCCCCAGAGAAAATGATTGTCTAAGGTGAAAATAATCTTATTTGCTGTAATCAGAATGTGAAATCAGAAATGAGAGCAGACGTATGCTACCGAATAAAACCCTTCACATTGTTCTTGTAATGATATGTTTTTGGATGAGCTACGTTTATAACCAAGTAATTTGCTATCAATGCTTCATTGTAATTTACTCTCTAAAGAATTCATCATGTCATAAACTTCAGTAGGTACGAGATCAGTTTGTTCTAATTTTAAGATCGTATCATAAGAAACATTTAGCACATTGTGAAATAAATTCAAGTAGCATTTAATCACGGCAAGTCTCTCTGTCATGCCCATCTTTGTCATCCTTAACAGACTTAAAAACTGCAACTGGGCAATTCTCAGCTAATGTAAAAAGTAACATCTAATAGCTTTCAACTGCAAGTCAGACAGATAATCATCTTGTGGGGACATGCCTCAACGTTTCCGTGCATTGAAGGTTGACAAAATGATACAGCTTCCGTAATTCTGAAACTCGTGGCAGCCAAGGAGAAGTGATTGAAAACTTTGGTTACACAGACCTCAAGATCAAATGATTGTTTGATCAAACGCTCCTTTATAAAATACTGCGCTGTGTTTTACAGGAGGTGGGAACGCTTATTTTGCTTCCAGCTAATTGCCCAGCTCATTTTCCATTAATTTATAAGACAGCAATGCCTGCGAACACTAACATTAGGCTTATTAGCTGCATGTGAATAACAAAGTTCAGATCACCTGACTTTTTTTAATATTTCTTCCCGTTTCAGATATTGTCCAGCAGTTTCACTGGTACCTTGAGTAACAAGAAAACAGACTTTCTTCATTATAGCATGGCAGAGAGGCAAATGACTATCAAGAACACTTTGTTATTTCTGTCGTTTGAAAGTTGGTGTGTGTGGCGTAATACTAATGCAAATTGTCTAGAGTTATTCAAACTTACTTTTTTCACTTTTGGTTGTTATTTTCTGTTTATAATTTCAGTGACATTTTTCAGAGAACAAATTTCTTGTTTGAGTGGATGGATGGAATTTGATCTCAAGCAAAGTGGGCACAAGACAGAAAGACTTCTCATTTCGCTTTTTACTTCCAAGGGCAGCAGATAAAACTGAGGTTGTGTACACAAGGCTTTTACCCCAGCAGTGAGCTGGGCTAACAGCATTTCCTCTGGTTATAGGTGGAGAAGCAAGAAATGGGGTGCAGGGGACCTTCACTGTGCTTTGCTCTGCTGGATTTGGGATGTTGGGCTGACTTGAGTTTGCTCACATTTCTGATCTTTCAGGAAAACGACACCTGAGTTGTACCCAGCTTCAGTGTTATGCATTATGCACACCTAAGCAGATTCGTGGTTTTGTGTTTTCTCTTGACTTTTCTCTTGCAGCAGGTAAAAAAAAAAAAAAAAAATCAAAGGATAGTAAAAGGAAACTGCAAGCAGGCAATTCTGTCAGCCCAAAGTGTTCAAAACAGGGCAAACTGGATTTAGGGAAGGATGCAAAATGGGAGCAAATGTGATAATTGTAAGAACTGTATGAGAGAGGCAGGGAAACCCCTTGGGTGCAAGAGTAAATTCATCATCACATTATGTGAGTATTCTGTTGTGATTGTTCTCTGATGTGAGTGAAAAGTGGTAGGATTTTTTTTCCCTTTAATTTACTGGAAATTAGAGTGGCTCAGTTTTGCTTTAACATATTTTTTTATCTGCTTTGTTTAGAGTGTGCTCTGAACGGGGCTTTCTGTTCTTGTATTTCTATAGATTTTGCTTCTTGCTTCTCTCTTTTTTTTTATTTTCATTTGCTCCTAGAGGTTTGAGTGAAAAGTAGCCATAACATTTCTGAGAGCAGAAATGCACAGAATCCATTCTCCTAAAGCCAAGGATGGTGGAACTTGAAAATGTATCAGGGTCACCCAAGAGGATGTGCTCATGAGAACTAGCCTAGGCTTTTCTTCCAGCCCTCCAAGGTGTCACCAGATGGGCAGCCTGGAATCCTAGAGCTCTTTCAGGAGCAAACCCATTCCCTCTGCTGACTTTCTGTCCTGGGGCCCATCAGAGGATCTCACTGCTTGAAAACTAGCATCTGAAATGGCTTCATCGGTGAATAAGCGGCACTCTGTGGTCAGCTGAGAGCCAGGCTGCCGTGCTTATGGAAGATGAGGAAGGTGGGTGACTCACATTCAGATGGAAGGTGACCTCAGGGCCAGCCCTCGCTGCACAGTGAAATGTCATCTTGGTGCCGGATGGGCTGAGCAGCTTGAAGTGAGTTTGTGTCCTGCTCTGAGTGCTTGAGTGGAAATCAGATGACATGCAGCTTAAGGCTGAGTTTGTGTTTAATTAGGAGATTATCTCAAATCTGAAATGGAGCTACTTTGAAGCGTGTGAACTGAAGCTACATAAAGACTCCTACCAACCCCTGCAAACTGGGAATTTATCAGTTTCACTCAGCATTTATTTGCTGTGGCTCAGTTTGGGGTGAGAGGTGCAGCTTGGTTGCCACAGCTGGACTTCTCTTTTCAGGTCCATATTTTCTCTCCGTTAGCTGCTCCAGTTTGTAAGCAGATCAGCTGCACTGGAACTGCCCTGCTCTGCTCCCTCAGCCAGGTCTGAGAGGTGTCTGGCTGTAATGAAATGAGCTGACTGGCACTTTAGCGTTCCCCTGTGTAGGAGTGTCTTAGGAGTAAGCCACTTAATTATTATTAACGTTCTAATTGGCCTGTGCAAGTGCAGATGTGCATGGCAGTGCTGCCTGGCTCTCCGCACCGCGTGCATCCCGATCCCACTCCAAACCACACTGAGCCCCGTGCTGCTGCAGTCCCTATCTGTTAACCTTCAGCTGTTTCCAGAAGCCAAACCACAAACAGACTAAATGTGAAGGGAGGAGAGAAGAAAGTAACTGTAATAAAGAAACATTAACAGGAAAAGTACATCTTGGTAAGGTCTCCAGATAAGAATGGTAAGAATCGTTCTCTCCGAGCATTGTCTGCAGTACAGCATGTCCTCCCTATATGCTGCCACAGCTAAAGCATACAGGACATTAGCTCTTAATGGGAAACATTAGGTGTTTAAATCAAGAACATTTTTCCACCACACGAAATTGTCAGGTGACTGCTGCAAGCCTTGGTGGAGGCTCTGCTCCCAGAAGTTCCTTCTTTGTTAGAGGCTTGCCACCTAGTGCTGCGCTTCGGTACTGCTCTCCTCGTCCAATTGTCGGCCTCACTGCTGGAAAAGCTGATTTTTAAAAATTGCTTATTTGACATAAGTGGCAGTTACTGCATGCATGGACTGTTTTGCTTTTAGAACAAGATTTGCTCTGAGACAAGCAGCAATGTTTGCTGTTCCAGCTGCTTGTGCTGACAAACTGCATCCAAATGGGGTTATTGTAGTGATGTCCCTTAACCCCTCTTTGCCAGAGAAGCAGCCTAAAAATGGATGGCCATCATTCATAGCAGGGCGCTGCCTTCATGTGAAACTGCAAATGACAGTCGGTTCTGCAGGGTACAAAGATTTTTTTGATGCATCCATGATTGTCTGGTAGAGCACAAACGTTATTCTCACAAGTTCACACTTTAGAAAAACATAAAGAAACCGGGCAATTTAAAATAGCTTCCTTTGTGCTCAGGCCATCTTTCTGAAAGACACAATCTGACCATTCGACTGTATTTGCAGCTGTCCCCTTATGGTGAGTTATTATAAAAACAGAAGCAAGATACTTAGCTTCCTGTATCTGCATTTAATTTAGCATTAACATCAAAGCCATCCCACTCTTCTATACAGTAGGAATGATTTCTTCCACCTTTCTCCTGCTTAAGAGCAGCATCTCACACCATTAGTTGTTTTGCCAGAAATCAGTAGGACAGCTGTCCTTACAGTGAAGTTTCTGGTGCCACAACCTGACCCGAAGTTATTTTGCTAATGGAGGTCTCTGCTTTGGCAGTGCCACATCCTTATCTGTTGAGCTTGAGCTGCATGGTGCTGAGTGGCTGCAGCTCCCAGTAGAGCTGGTTGCTGTTCAATACGCTTTGTGTCAGTCCAGGCTCTGCTCATCATGTTTATTTGACAGGCAATAACCTTTTTATTGAACCCAGCACATTACACTGATGATCCACCCTTCAGCAAATATGATTGTAATAATCACTTGGTATTTATTTAACAGCCAATTGCTGTCTTTTGGGAAAGAGTCAATTTACATAGTTCCAAATTACAATTAATACGTATTCTAATGGTTATTTAATAAAGGCTGACATGGAGGAGTTGCATATTGGTAAGAGGTGAGGATAGGAGATGGGACTTCATTCTGCCACTGCCTTGCTTGGTGACCTTGGGCAAATCACTTTGCCGCTACATGCTTTTATTTATTCCCTTGTAAAACTGGTATAATAATAGCCCAGTGCCATGAAGCCTAATTACTGTTTGTGAAGGATTTTGACCTCTCAAGCAAGGAGCTGTGTGAGTTATACTATAGCCAGCCCATTGACCCTGAGTGAAGGAAACGTATGCAGCTGTTTATCTAGAGGAATGTCGAGACAGAAATGCATTTTGGGCCAGCGAAGTATCTTTCATTAAAGAACACCTTCCTCCTACGCGCTTCACCAAATGTCAGAGCTTCCTATTGCTCTGAAGTAGAAAGTCTAATTTTCTCTGTATGTACGTATTCAGGAGCCCAGCCAACTCCTGGATATTGGTTTCATTGGCTAATTGATGAGGCGTGGAGAAGATTTTCTCTAATGCCAAACTTGGGCCTTCCCCATGTTGTAGCATCAGACTCTGACTCCTTGTCCTGTTTCTTCCCTCCCCCCTTCCTGATCCTCCTTAGGAAATTTAAAGCACTTCAGAGAGAGAACTAGGTTTGTAATAAGTTACTTTAATTGGATTTTTTTTTGTATTGGTATGCACAGGTTATCTTTAAATGATTTACTGACGTACTGCCAAGCACTGCTCATTTAAGCTCCTTCCTGCTCTCTTTGTATATGGATTCCTCTAACGATACTGGCAAACAATCTCTTAGTGAACTGTTGCCGTGCACAATTTCAACCTCGTTAGCATCTACAACAGTGAACGTGCAAGACATTTCTACAGCGAACATCCCAAACGAAAGCTAGGAGGCACTGCCATTGCAGAGACTGTGCCACCATCCCACAGGCTGGGGTACTGAGGCTCAAACCTTGGTGGGCACCCCCTTATTGTGGGATGCTTACCCACCCCCTTCCTGGGAAGGTGAAGAGGAATCCAGGGGTTTCTTTTCTGCCTTTTTCTTTCTTTTTTCTTTTTTTTTTTTTTTTCTTCCCTGTGATCGTTGAGCCACTCCGACATGAATTTATGTGTGTAATCATCTGTGTTGTAATTGGCAGCCTGGCATATGAGTCACTAACCAAATTAACTGAAGTTTCCTTTGGGGAAAAATGTAATCAGTTACTACACTGAGATACATTGCAAGAAATTAACTCTTACTGTTGTTGGGGGCTTGGAGCTGACTGACTGAGGGTTTCCTTCCCCAAACCAAATGGAAGCCAATGGGGGAAGGGGGCGAGAACAGAGAAGGGGAAAAAGCCCAAAGGGTGGAGGTAGCTGGTAAGTTGTTTGTGATATTGTCTACCTGAAGAATTGAAAAGTCACAAATAAGGCCCATCTCAAATCATGATATATATATATATTATTAATTAGTAAGATGGGAAGATATGTTTTTAGCTTGTTCAGGGGCTTTAAGCCTCTGGAGCTCCAGTCTGTGAGTGTTTATTTGCATCCCAGATTATTTGATATTCACTTTCTGTGCTAACGAAGGCTGAGATCTTCATGTGATTGCATGATTCAAGAAGCTGGAGCTTTAAGAAAAAGTCCACTATTACAGAACTAAGACTTAATTGGTCATAGTTAGCGTTACAGCATTTGATTGTTTTTCTTCTGTACTGACATCTATTGAGAGCCCAAATCTAAGCAGCACTGTGTAAATAACTGATCTTTTCTTTGTCGTGCTGGATGAATCTAAACATTAAGAAAAGTTTTGTTTCAAATCAAATGAAATATTTTATTTGAGCTGAAACGAAACCTTCATGTTCAAAGCTCACTTACTTAAAAGATAGCAGATACTTGATTTTTGAATAAAATGCCCTCATTTCTCTAAGTGTGTTTTTCTACAAGCCTGGTACAGAGTTCCAGTTGACCCTGATCTACAGCTGTCTGAAAACAGATGTCTAAAAAGATCATACTGGCCCACCTGAGAGGCTCCAGTCTAGTGGGTGACTAAGATGGTGAAGACTTGTGGCTTTTAAGTGATCCTATATAATGGTCACGAGGGATCAAATATACAACCATGGAGATGCCACTATCTTAATTTTGATCTCTAAGTGTTGATATTTGTTTGTTTGTCTTCCTACTTCCTGAGGACCTTTTCTTGATGAAATATTGGTAGAAGGTTTGTAAACCAGACGTGCAGTAACGCAACAAAGAAGGAGGAAAATGGTACCTGAGGGACCAAGGCAGCTTTCAGGAAGACTTTCTGGGAAGTGCTCCTGCCTGAACAGTTAAGATTTGTAGTGTCTTCTGTGTAGGACTGAGCTTGGTCAGTTAAAGAAGAATGGTGCATGATGCCTAGTGGAGGAGAGCAGAGGAAGGCTGCTTGAAGAAAACAACTATGATGAGCAAAATCTGCAATTTAGGCATGAAAAACCTGTACTGATCAGTGAATGCACAGACACTCCTGGAGGGAAAATCAGAAGGTTAAAAACTCTTGGCCCATTCTTTCTCCCTCTGAAGTCAATCACTTAGTGCAGTGTAGATTGTCAGGATAAATTCTGACATCTGCTACATGGCAGCCTCTCATTTTAACCTTAAAATGCCTCTCCAAAGACCCTCGGAAAAGGGCTGTAGTTTGGTTTTTCTTTCTTTGTTTATTTCTTGCTTGGTGCTCCTGCATAAATATAGCACAAGTGTCTTAGTACCACTGCAATTCTTTGGCACGATTCTGTGGCTTCTGACTACATTAGCATTTCCTTTTTCTTTTATCTTCTTTATTTTTATTTTTCATACATTTATTTTAATAACTAGAACAATCTATTTCTGCAGTTGGAGGAGTGCAAAATTCAATTTATCTCACAGAACACCTAAAATTAATTCACACAGAAAGGGGGTGGTAGAAGATTTAGGTCCTGACTGCAAGCTTTTGACTGGAGTCATTTGTCATTTTGCTTCACGGATTGGAGCAATGAAGGTTTTATAGTGTAAGCCTTTAGAGTGACAGAGCTGCATGTGATTTCACACTGCTGTGTCAGGATTTCCTTTTGCAGGCCTTCATAAGCAGCCTATACAAATTCACATCTGCTTGAGCCTGGTGTGGAGGGGAGCTGGATTGGACACAACCCTTCTGTCTTTGATACTTGGCATCTGCATTGCTCGGGCTCTGCCAGTGGCTGGAAATCGGTACAGACATTTTGCACGTGGGATGTTCATGTGAACTTCTCAGTGGTCTACCTTGGTTCTGTAAGATGGTCACTGCACTGGTATTGCTGCAGAAATCAGAGCAAATCATCGCCTGGAGTTGTGCTTGATGTTGTACGCATTCAGATCTATGATCAGAGGTTGGATAATCCTTTGTAGGAGCTGGATGCTCGCTACCTCCTTCTGATTGATTGTGCTTTCAGATGCTACAGAACTTGATATGGCAAAGTGTTGCTGGGGCAAGAAGCAGTGTCAGTGGAGCCAGGACTTACCAACAGTAGCAGTGGGCTGGGCATTTCTTCAAGGTTTGTGTTTTCAGAAATGCTCATGGGTAGAAGCCTTGGAAGGACCAGGTAGTAATGGCTGGCTGCCTGCAGAGCCTCACCAAAATGCCCTTTCAGTGAAAAGGGAAATGCAGAGAGTATGAAGGCCGTGATGTGGGGGTGCTTCAAGGCTGCTGAGGCAGTGGGGAGAGCTGCGTGTGCAAGTTCCTGGTCCATCCAGTTACTTTCTACAAGTCCCTGCTTGTTAACACCCCTTTTCCAAGGTTATTTATCTTGCTGTCTTTTGCTGAGTTCTTTTGGATCCAAATGAACTGCATTCATTCACACCTGCCATATAACCCAGCAATACTGTATAAGTGAGTGGGCTTCGCTACTGAGAGCTGTGTTTCAGGTGTGATGAGAATCTATGCTCGTCTCTGCTCCTCTCTCAGGGAAAAAGCAAGCAGGGCAGCAAAGCTTTGCAGAAGCAATGGGAGATCCAGAGAGACTTCAGAGACCCCCTTTTTCCCTGCCCTTTCACAAACCTACCGCTTCTTTCCCTCACATGGAGCAGTGATGGCAGGAGATGCAGAACAGCAGTTGTTTGCTTCATAACATCACAGAACAGCTGAGGCTGGCAGGATCTCTGGGTCCATCCGGAAGAGCTGGGCAGCAGCCAGGAGGTGTTCAGAAATGGTCCTTTACTAATGCAGCCTCTGTTGTGTTGCAGCCTGCAGCCTCTCCATCTCTTTTCAGCGTTTGCTTATCAGGATGTGCAAAGGAGAGAGGGTACAGCACTTGACCCTGCATGGAGTGGCTGCCTGTAGCCCTGCTGCTTCTATCTCCCAGCGCTGTGTTATGTTAGTGTTATGCCAGAGCTTTGGAAGGATCTGTGAACTGTATTATAATCGATGTAAGGCAAAAGTGGCAGTTGGTGTGGTATAAATAGTGCATAAATATCCTTGCTGTCTACACCGAGGTGAGTCTTGTCTCCAGAGCTTCCAGTGTTTTTACTGCTTTTGTTTTTCTTCCCAATACTGAATTGTGAAGAATTACCTTGGCACTTTCAGTGCGTTGCCAAAGAAACTCAAAATGGCTTTCAGGGGTTCATTTCAGATGGATTTTCAGTGCCAGCGAAAGAAGAGATGGCTTTTTTAAAGAATGCAATTTATTTTACCCACTTTCATCCTGAGTTTATACATGGGCCATTAGCTGCCGGCTGAGTGGTAAACACATAACTGGTGATGGTACTGCCTACATCTTGGATCCACTTTCTCCCCTCCACAAGCTTTTCCCTTCTATCTAGATATGGTTACGAGCTAGTAAACCTCTCTTAACCCTTTTTCAGTGACAGAATTAAATTCCTTCCATTAATGTTACAAGTGCTTCAGGCAAAATAACTTTATTCTGTTGCACCTCCTTTGGGATGCCTCCTTTACAGTCTTGAAAAGGTTGAATGACAAAGCAGTCATTAAGGCAACTGTTTGAAGATCATTTACCAAGAAAGAATAGTCTTGTAGCAAAGTCACTGGGGAAGAAGAAGGCCTAAATTCATATCTCCACTCTTTAGCAGTCTCTTGGCATGGCCCTGGAATGTGCAATCTCTGGTTTTCCTGACCTTCATCTTTTTTGTAGCAACTTATTCCTCTTGAAAAGGCTATCAGTGAGCTGAGCTGGGTGAATAGCAGTGGAAAATGTAGTCCTTTACCTCCCTGAGCTCTTACTCTTTGTGAAGTAGGACAGAACACTGCTTCCTTGTGCATTGTCAGCCCCTATTTTAGAGTGGGAGACCTGATCTCAGTTGGTAGTGTAAAATACAATACAAATATAAAATGTAAAAGAATGTCTCGGCTTTCTGATCTATTGCCCATGGGCCCATGTAATTTCATAGCTAACTAATATTGGTAAAGAGGCTGCAATCTCATACTCACCTTTGTAGGTCATGTTCATACGGAGGACTCATTGAAATTGTGCACAGTTACAAGGTCTAGAGGAATAACCTGAACCCACTTTACTTAGCAGTGGAGTAGGTTGTGAATAGGTACGCTGTTGAAGCATTTATTGTTTTTCAACTTAAGCCATGGTTTTATATAAATAATATATGTAGCTAGTCAATGCTTGGGAAATGCATTCTTTTCCTTGTGAAATATTAATGGACATCAGTGCCTACTTAGTATCCAGTCAACTTGGAGAATACAGCTCTTGTAAGAAGGCTTGGTTACTTTAATGTCTTGGGTAGGACAGACTTTCTAGCTGGAAGGTACTGCAAATCTGCCATTTTATCTATCAGTTCCCCCTTCCCTCTCCTGGGACTTCAAATGGACAGCACAGTGAATGAAATCCTCTGCTATGCTGGGGGACAGGCACTGTATGAACAGGACTAAGGCTGCTTTCTTTTGTACCTACAGACACTCTCTTGGAGAAGCAGAGTCTATTCAGGTCTGACTCATTCCTGAGCTAGCCAAGGGCAAACCTGGTAATGAGAATAATTCATTCACGAGTGAAATCACTTGGGATTGTCATTTGCAGACAATCAAAATGATCTAAATAGTTTCTATATCAGATTACAACCTCTAAAATACTGTCACTTTTCATACACAGTGCATTTTGCTCATTGTGGAATTCCCATCCGTGACTTCTGTAAATTTCAAGTCTTCAGAATGGATTTTTTGTCAAATTCTTTGACCAGAAGACAGAAGTCTTCTGTCTTTGTATGGGAATGGGATGTCCACTTCTTTGAAGACTGAATTTTTTTTCATTAAATCAGCATTCCAGTCCCTGAATGTGATCCAGGCATGTGAGGTGGGCAAACACATGGGAGGATTTGGGCTTTTTGTTGGCAGCCATAGAGAAGAAGTGGCTGAAAATCTTCTGTGATGAAGTTCTAGTCCTGAAAAACCCACCCAGATTTACAGGTGTTTGAACTGACTCAAGCCATCTTAATCACTCACCAAATAATACCATTTTTGTCCAGTTCTGATTCCTACAGGCTGTAGGGAAATGTGCTTTGTGCTGGCTGATGGAAAGGAGCCTTTGTGATGCTCGCTGCAGCTCCCTGCTCTGCTGGTCTATGATGGATGATTTTCTTTTCTTTGCTTAATAATCAACCCTTGTGTATCTGTCTGAAACTCACACCATTAAAGTCTCAACTCAGCAATCTAAAATGGCTTATTTTTTTGTTTCCTTACCTACATGTCAAAACATAAGCATGAGCTTTACTAATAAATATTTCTATTTTATATGCATATTTTTATGCCATTGTCCCAGTTGTATTTTCAAGGCTAAGGGCTTCAGTATGAGATTTTTCCTGCATGTTTAACAAACAAATACTGAAAAATAAGATATGCTGATGTGGAGATTATTATACATAAATCATTGAAAAATGCTCTTTTTAGAGAAGGGAATCGCAAAAGGAGTCATTGACCTGAATAAAAGAAACTCAGCCATACTCCAGAGGATTTGCCATTTTGATACACGTTAGTGCTTGCTAACAATTGTAATTTATTAATCCTGTTCTCTCTTCTTTTCCTCTCTCCTTGCACATTTGCTTTTTATTGTAAACAAGAATTGTATTTATTTTCTAAGAGTGTAAATTGATCTTGAGGTCACTGATTACCACTAAAAGCTACTTGGTAGTCAAAACAATCCCTCAAAAGACCCATAACCAAAATAGGTAGAAAAGCTCTCCTCACTGGATCATTCAATTTTAATATTTTGAAGAGAAAAAGCAGCATTTGCATCCTGAAACAGAGCCAAGGATATTCTGGACTGATTTGTGGGTCATAACTCTCTCATGGTCTGTTTGGAAACAGAAGCTTGCTGCCTAGTGCAAATTGATGGAGCTGTGCTCCTGCAGATGAAATACTATTAGCTATGCTGATGGATTCCAGGATATAGATTGGTGATAGCCAGGATTTTTCCACCTCTCTGGTAAACCAAGATGCCTTGTTTGATTTTAAATGGCAGTTAAACACTTGGAAACTTCTCCTTGTGCAGAGAAAGTGGAACGAGAACATACAGCGAGATTGCTGTATGTTATTGCTTGTTACATCTCCATTCTATCTGCAGTACAGAAGTTTTACTAACAGAGCTGTCAGGTCTCTGCTTCTACCGTCAGCAACCCAGAGATTCCATCCATGTTCAGTATTAGCCAGATGTATTCATATGCATGTGCTTACAGATGTTCATGCCTACCTGCACAACAGATGTGATTATTTTTCCCATTACCTCTGCTTTCCAAGTGAGGATGCAATAGTTGAGTGTTTTATATCCCAGCAACCAGAACTACATTCTGTAAGAAATTTATAAATAATCCAGGGCTAGGTAATCTTATCAGTAAATATCCAGCTCTAATTTGTAATCACCATGTGTCTGTCAGAAGCACAAGTATTTTTCTCTCTCCCAGTATTTCCAGTTACCGTGAACACTGCCTGGCTTTGCTTTAGACTGAGCTGGAGTCTCAGCACCATGTTTTCTTTTATTTAACAAACGTTGACTTTTTAATAAGATCTGTTTCTTTCTTTGTCAATATGCTTGGAATTTGTCTAAGGAGTCCTTTTGTGCATCTTCCCTGTGGTATGTTGTAAACACACTGACAGAAGCAAATGAGTACTTAAACCATCATTACTCCTCAAGTTTCCCCTTCGGCTGCATCTGTTCTGTTTCTGAAGGTGGACTGCAATGTGCCTCTATCTACAATCAAGTTTTACATCTTACACAGAAGGTGCTGTGCAGAGCTGAGCTCTTGCAAAGTCTGGAAATGATTTTTTTCCCTGTTTTCCCCCAATTTATATTGGTTAGATGAGGTGCTTGTTTGCTAGAATGCTTCTTTCCTTTTCCTCTGCAGTTTATCTTTTCTGTGGAAAAAAATACTGTTCGGGAGAAAAAAAATATGAAATAAGTCGTTGTGCGGAGAGAAATAACAAAAAAATATACAATATATTTGAGTGATACATTTTGGGAAATTCTTAACATGGACACACAAATATCTGCCTTTCTAAATAAATTCCTGTATTCTTAGCATTTATTGAATCAGCAGTGTACCCATCTGTTATGTAACGCTAGCAGCTGGTCACCCTTCTCTGTGATGTACAGTTTCCTTTTCTTCTTGTAGTAGTGATAGAATAATGCCATTATTCTTCAGCACCTTTCAGTTAATGTTCCCTTAGTTGTCATCCAGCTCCCAGTTACTTAAATGTAAATACATATGGGTTCAGTTCCTAATTTAGAAGAAGAATTAGCTTTGAGCAAAGCATTAATTTATACTGATGGATTAGAAAAGAGCTTCTTTTCCAAATGAAAACTGTTGGGCTGGTTAAAGAAACAATTGGCAGCATCACTCCTCCGATGTGCCCAAGCAGTTTCAGGAAGTGGGTTCTAATAATTGGTCTCAGGAAAAGACAGGAACAGACAAGGCTGGGTTTCACTATCCTCCTTTCCATCACAGATCCATCTCTGCTCTTCCAATAGCTGCAGAGCTGTGGCAAAAGGATCTGTGCAAAGATCTACCTGAGTCCTGCCAGGTTATCTCAGAGTAGGAATGGAAAAACAAGGTGTTAAAGAACAGCCATGTGCGGAAGGCAAAATGTGAGATCACTGTCACTCCCAGTGTGGTCTCCTGCCGTGACTCTTTAAATGATTGTTTATTGTAAGGAATACATGTTTTTATTTTGTTCTGTCAACAGATCACAAATGTTTTGGGGAGATATCAAAGAATTTGAGTTCTGATTTGCAGTCTTGAGATTGATAGAAAGTACTTCTCATCGTGTGTATGTTGGCCATGCTTTTTGAAATGGCCATGGTGGAAAACCTGAAGTCAGGCAGATGTTAAACATCTGGTATCAGACCAAGGACTCCCTTCTACAATGTGCTGAGTAAAGCTGGCTAGAAAGTGAAACATCTGTTTCAGGAAAAACGTGGAATTTTTGTCTCAGAAATAAAAGTAAGACCTCTTGCTATAGAGCAAGTGAACAGAAAGAGGTTCAGCTTGGAGTACAGCAAAGGCCAGCTTTGAGGCCATTCCTGTAAGATATGGGAAACCAGGGCTCAATCTATAACATGTCCTTGGCTGGGTTCAATCTGTTATGCAAAATTGTTCCCAATGGATTGGTTTTGACTCAGTGAAATCCCATTCCTTCGGACAAAGGAGAGACTATGCTCCACAACCCAGACATTAGGGCATTAGTAAGGTCTGTGGGAAGACGATGTTAAATCTTTGCCCTGCTTTGTTTGGAGCCATCTCAATCTTTCCTGTATCACACGGTATAAATCCACATCGGCAGGGAATGTGCTAACCACCGTGCTTCTGGCTGTGCTAGGATCCTTTCCCAATCAGATTTTGACCATCAGTCTTTAGTCGGGCTGAAAGATTCTTCCCAGAAAGCATTTTGTTGAAACTGTTTCCCACAAAGATTTTCAGTTCAGAGAGATCAGCGTTTTCTGTCCAAGAAATAAATAAAGAAATAAATAAAAATTGTTGGAAAATTCCTGACTAGCACCAGGGCTGAGCACTGTTGAGGTCAATTGACTGCTTGCATCCTTTCTAATGTTTATATCTTTTTATTTCAAAAGAGTTAGAGAGCTGCTCTTCTGGGCAGGAAATTGCAAAAAGGCCAAGGGCTGCATTTAAATAGTGCATTCAACTGTAACTTGCACTGAGTGCAATTTTGAAATAATCTTTATATAGAAGTGGTTGTCTCTGCCTACTGAACATGTTGAACCTCCCAGATGCCCAATCTGCCTGCTTTTCACAAAACAGAACATTTCTTTCTTAAGTACCGGAGCCAATACTGTAAAAAAGAGGCCTGGAAAAAGAAAGTTTAGTAATATAGCCCATAAGTTCAGCCCAAAGGGACTTTCACTGTCAGATGAATCCAAACTCGGAATGTGTAAGTTGAAAAGGGAGGGGAAGGAGAGATAAGGGGGTCAGAGAGTTCTAAACAACTCTTGCATGAGCAGAAGGACAAAGAATGCTAAACAAAGATGTTATTGGCATCAGAAATGTGATGATTACAGGTAGCAAGTAGTTGGGGCCGCTTTCCTACTTGGTACGTTGCTGCTCATATTCCTATCTCTGCTGTTGGTCTCTCAAGGGATTCTCAGCCAAATAACTTTCCCCTTTCTGCTCCTATTTCCCTTGCTATAAAGTGGTGTCAGCGATGTTTTTGTTGCCTTTGTAAAGTACTTTGAGAACTGGGGACAAAAGGGATATTTTAGTGTTGTTATTCATTCAGCAAGTGATACAACTATAAAACTGAAGTTTGAAATCATTCTTATCTTCCTACGCTTCTTTCCTCTTTGAAAGGGATTTTTTTAATTATTATTTCTTTTTCTGTTGGGAAAAACCAAGGGATTGCAAACTAATGAACTTAGAAGACTCCTCCTACAGCCTTGCCTTCTGAGCCAAGTCTCAAACCTTCCCGAGGCTTTGTTGTCGGATGCAGGTTATGTGCTCTGAAGAGCTGTATTTGGAAAGCAATATACAAGTGGCAGATGGTGGTAATCCTCCAGGTGTCCCACTGCAAAATGTGTTGGGCTGTCCCAAACTGGACAGCCATGTGGTAATTCTTACTCGCACTGCTCTGTCCTTCAGGTTATCGCTGCCTATGCTTCCTTATGTGCTCTCAGCACTTAAGTATCTCAACACATAGTGACTGTCCTTAGAAGCTTCTAAGCACAAAAAAGCATTATGTTTTGCTCATCAGTACAACAGAACTGAAGTAAAGATTCTGTGCGTTAAATAGAAATCATATAATATTCTTTTTTAAAGTTGCTGTGTTGTAATTTCCTGTACACAAATCTCCTGCATTCAGGTCACAATAAAAAAATCATTTTAATGTCTTTTAGCCCTTATCACCTATCACATGGGCCTCACAGGCAATCAATAACACAGTCAAAGCAGCTGTAGGTAGTGACTTTGTTCTGCCATTTGATTCCTGAAAAGATTTTTCATCACCAAGATAAAGATTGGAACAACTGACTATTTAAGAAATCTTGTTATAGAATGAGATCCATGCTCCAGTCCCCCAGCTTATTGGCCACATGGAAATCCAGCTGAGAAATTCCGCATTGCTTTATCAGCAAAGTTACAAATATTTATGAAGGAACAGAAGTCAAATGGGAAGGACTGTCTAATCCAAGCTATGTATGCTTATATCTGCCCTGAGCATGAAAACAACTGCTTTTTCTCAATTTTTCTTGCTTTATGGGTGGTCTGCAGTGTTATCCATAAATAATCTTTTTTTTTTTTTTTTTAAACTTTGTACAGGATAGAGAGGATAATAACCATACCAGCTTCACCAACCCATGGAGAGAACAGCTGAAGAGAGCCTGTGAAATTGCTATGATGAATAGCAGAAGAAGGGAAGGTTTCTTGCAGTGAGAGAGATCTGAGCAGCACTTCAGGCTGGAAGGCAAAGTGAGAAAAACCTTTTTTGGATGTCGCTAGATAGTTTCCTTGTATTGTGTTAGAATTGTGTTATTAGAGAATAAGAAACCAAGAAGATTTCCCTTCTCCATGCTAGAAAAAAACAAAGAAAAATTAAATACCTCTCTAGGTATATCATAATATCTAATATTCCAACCAGTGTTTTAGCCTGATATGATAGGCACTGTCCACAATAGCAGCATTGCAGGCTGTTATCAAATCCAGGTTCAGTCTCCTCAAAGACTCACAAAAAACGAAAAGGGAAAAAAAGATCAGTTCTAAAGAGTTCAGTCTTCTGACCAGTTATGCAGCAGACTGAGCAACAGATTCAATATACAGCAGTCTTTCCTAAATTCAGAGCCACTAGGAACTTATTTGCTTCTAGAGGTGTTAGGATTGTGACTTCATTAGGTTCAAAGTAGCTACATGAAACTGTTGCATACCCTTTTAGATTCAGATGCCATTGGTAGAAAGGCTTGCTAGGCTTTAGTCTATGACTTTGGTCAGCCAAAACACATATCTTGTGAAGACCTCAGACTGCATTTGCTACCAGCTGCAGACTAAAGCTCAGCAAACAGTTCAGCAGTCAAGGCCTGCCATGTGTTGAGATGTTCTTTCCTGATCTATAGCTTTCACTGGTATGAGTTTACAGTACTGGCCCCCTTCTCCATTTCCCTAATGACAGCTGTAAACCTCCTATATCAACAAGGTGGCTTAAACCATGACATGATTGGCTTTGCCCATCTCTCTGTACACTTAGCAAAGTCCTCCTTCTCAAAGTGTTTTAGCAGCTCACATGCAGTATGGCATGATATTGAATCTGTTGCTGGCTTAGTGATGAACAGATGTCAGAGAAAAACGGTAACAGGAGAATGGCTGAAAAAACTATTTTCCTATGAGGGATTTCCACCTAGCAGAGGCATTAATAAAATGCAAGAGAGTCTTTCTTCAGGTTTTTCAATGGAGGTAAAGTTTGGTGTTTAGGTCATTCTTGAACTGAATTTCCCTAAGGCATTATGTTCCTCCTTGGGCACTTAAGTAGTTTTATAAAGGCACTGATCAGCCATAGATTGCTTTGAAGTTACTGACAGTTTGAATAGTTGGCACTTCAGGAGAAGCTGAGAAGTTTGGTGCATCAGCTCACGTCCCTGTGTTTTAAAACCGCAGCCTTTGCACTGACTGACTTGGAGACAGGTGAAGTTGATAAAAGCAAAGGAGTATAAAAAAGCTAAGTGCAGCAGAGGATTAAAAAGGAGGGAAGATAACGAGAAGAGAGATTGTGGCCCAGATTAAAAGGCAGAATTTCATTGGGATGTTTTCCTTATGTCAAGACCTCCTTTTTATAGCTTTTTTTTTCTTTATACAGAGTTGCTCTGAAAAGGCTGCATCCTGACTCTCCCACATCCCTGTATTTTATCTTGGTCAATGATGTACATCCTTGTAAAAAGTAGGTTAAATATTTCTGTGGTTAAATGTCACCTGGCTTGGTGGACGCAGAAGGCTCACGTATAGGGCTGGTAGGAGTGAGTCACTTCATAAGTTGCAGTCCCTGCTGCTCCCCCTTGTCTAGACTTGTTCTCATCTCAAACCTAGCAAGGTCCTGTCACTGAATTCACTTGAAACCTGGAATGGAGAGCTCCTGCTATAGCATCCTTCTACTTCTATTCTGCAAACAGCAGTTCTGTACAGGGACTGTGTTCCCTGGCTGCAGTTGCTTATTCACAGACTCCTCCGAGACCTAATAGAGTGTTTCACATTTAATTTTGGAGGTCTGAACGATCCTACTGCTCGGATCTTGTAAGATAAACAGGGTCAGGCCTGGTTAGTTATTGGATGGGGTCACCTCCAAGGAAAACACAGGTGCTAGCCTGCAGGAAGTGTGATGGTGATTCAGAGGCCGCTCCGATCCCTCCGTGCCTCTTGTGCCAGAGTGCAGCACTGGCAGGGATGACTTCTTCCAAAGGTCAGGGCAGGATGGAAAACCGCTGCCTCTGTATTTTGTTTATAGAGACATGAGAGAAAAGTCCTAGAAATGGGGCACGTCTGCTGTGATTAAAAGGTAAGATCTCTGCTTCTTTAAAACTGGGAACAGACCCTCTGAGAAGATCACACCTATGATGCTCCAGGAGGCCCTTTGTCCTTACTGCACAAAATCCCAATTCTTTTATAGCCCTGTTGCTGACAGAGAGTCAGTTCTGCTCTACAAGTGAGGAATGTTCCTTTTGTCACACTTTCGCACAGTAGATTGGCTTAGAATGGAATTCTCTCTCTTTTCACTAAGTTAGAATGTTTGCACTTTAGTTATTTGGAGTCAAAATTCCTTTGAGCTTAGAACTTATGTTTCCTAATAGCACCCAATGAGAGTTCTTATAACAGGTACATTTGCACCTCTTTGGACTCAGCCACGTATCTTACACCTGGCTGAAAATTTCAGTTCTCTAAATGATGCTGTGGTTCACTCTGCTCTAAAACTAGACTGTGATCTCATGGACATCAAAGTTACTTCTCTGAAATGACATCTTTCTCTGTGCCTTTTTATAATGAAATGCCTTAAAGTGAAATCTATCTTTAGGCTAGATTTGGCCTCTTTTATTTTTATTTTTATTTTTATTTTTATTTTTATTTTTATTTTTATTTTTTTTCCAGAAGAATTATTGTTGTTCTCAATTGTATTACTATGGTCTATTAACCAGGAATTTACTGTGTCTTTATTTGGGACTGAACTGAATGCACGCTTCATTATAATGTTGAGACACTTTTCATCACAGATTTACTGATGTCTGTAGTCTCAACAGAGTGAAACAGTGCTAAGTATTTTCTAAAATGAAGTCAAGTGAATGCAAAGCATATGCTTAATGGAGTGCCTGCTTAAATGTTGTCCCAAAAGAAGGATAGATTTCTCATCCTTAAGCATTTTGCATTAAGTCATATGGGATAAAATTCAAGATTCATTTCAATGAATCAATCAACTCAGTATGAATTAGCTCTTTGCCGATCAACCACTGATGGTGCTTTCCATTCAGACCTGCTCTGGAATGCTCCATTTCATTGGCAGCTTGCTTTGGCTAGTCCTGGAGTACTTTACATGTACTTTTGCCAATAGCAGTTGGAATTGTCACTTGCTTTTTGAGGGGAGAAGCGGGGAGCAAACACAGCTTCTAGATTTTTGTGGGTTTTGGCATCTTCATGACAGTTTTACTGAGCTTGCACATATTATGCTCTTGCTGACATTTCCTCCTTTTGAAGTCATTAAAACCAATTTCATATTTATAAATAAAATGTCCTAATGCATCTAGTATTTGATGAGGTCTGGCTGCTGCCTGCTTTGCTTTTTAATGTTTACACCAGGTGTCTCTTGCTATCAAGGAACCAAGCAATGAATAAATTTAACAGATATTTCTTTTAATTAGCCCCCAAAGAGCTAGCAATGAAAAACACTATCAGAAACATTTACTGCTATAGAGAATACAAGACTTCTTCTCAAAGCCACTACACAGAACTACAGAGCAGCAATAAAATCATCACTTGGATGCAGACATAGATTGTTTACATAGGGATCTTGCATGAACTGTGCATTTATTAGTATTAACTTCTAAGCATGCAAACACTTCCACACATGCATCTGAGTAGAGCTATTGAAGCCAGTGGGATAGCTCTGCTGCCTAGCATTAGGCACATGCATTAAAGTTTGTGGGATTAAGGCTCCATTTATGTATATCCCTAAGAGCTTTACCTTCTCTCAGGAGCGGGGAGGAAAACTTCTGTTCCACATCGGTGTAATTACTGTAACATACAGTATTGGCAAACCAGATCCTCTGAATGTCTGCAACATTTCAAAGTACATTAAGATACAGGCTAAAGGCTGACAGCTCCTTATTCTGACTCACATGCTGCCCCCTCTGCTTTTGATTTTGCATTCAGAACTGCCACATGAGTGTCAGAGCTGCAATCAATATGCATTTGTGTAGCACCTTTTTTTTTTGAAGTTTTCTAAACACTTTACAGGCAGCTCTTTTATTTCCACAGATCTCAAAGTTTTCAAAATCTAAGTATTGTTATCCGTCTTTTATTGAGAGAGAAATGGGTGTATTTCAAGGGAAGTGACTGGTCCAGGAATTACTGCTTTCAAGTGAGATAAATCAGATTTTTCCTGTGGAAATTCTCTCAAAAAGATCTCAAGTGACGCTATGGGAAAACACAGAATTTTTATTTCCATGTTGCAGTTAGTCTTGCATGATCCTGCCTATACCAGCTAATAACCCTTGTGTGTGACAACAGTCAGCCTAGAAAACCCTATGGACCAGACACACAGTAATTATCTCCACTCCATGGCTGGGATATCACGAAGAAAATACAAGGACCCTGACTTCAGAATTGTTTGTTGTAGACAATAGATTATGGGGGTTAAATTCTGCACCGAATCCATCTCACAGGTTAGTTTTATACGAGGCCTTAAGGGAGACTGAAATTACATCCAGGGTTCTGTTATTTGTGCCTGGTTTGTCTGGCTTGCAGTTGAATTGTTCCTGAGATGTACAGATAATGCAGCTGACTGTGTGTCCATGCAGCTCTGCAAATGAAATAAGGAAGGGTCAGTGGAGAGCAAACACATCCACATACATGTTCCTGTACACACCTGCTATGATATACCTGGTGTTAATGAACCCTCTGGGATGACAGCTGACACATTGCTACCAGGTCTGACTGTGCCACAGTCTCTGGCACATCCAGTGGGATCCATAATGTAGGATCACAATCCCTAGATAATGGAGTGTTTTGTCAGGATCATCCCATTGCATTGATCCAATCCCTGAAATGTCTGGCTGGGGAAGAGTGCTCTCCTCTCTCCCCCAGCACTATAGAAGTTCCTTAATTAAAAAGCTACAGAAACGTTCTATGCCAGCAAAATATTTCTCATAACGTTGTTATGGGAAATGTCTTAAATGTGGCAGTCAATTCTTCTTTGAAGTCATTAACAACTAAAAACGAATGCAGGAACTGGTGTGAGAGGGCTGGAAATATGAGAAGATTTAAAGTGTATCTCTTACATGTACTCCAGCAGAGAGAAGGGAAGAGATCCAATTGCTTCCTTACCCTTGGAATTTCTCTGTTGGTTTTAATCGTGTGATGCCCTAATGACAAACTCCACACACACTCTGGGGTATGTTCTCAACTTAATCCATAGGGATACATGTCTGTAATACTCATTAATGTCAAGAAGCGTTAGGAGGAACATAAATCTTTGCTCACTAAGATGTGAATCTAGACTCTGATGTACACCATACTACATCAGCTGCTGACTGAAGAAAAAGAGGAATTCCAGCACCTAAAAAGTCTACTTTAGAGCTCCTAGACTAAACAATCGATCCAGCCAAAAAAATCAGGGGTGAAATTTCTACTCCACACTTTGGTTCAAAAACACCAGCTGCAATAGAGAAAGATGCATACCTGATGGGCAGCCCCTGGCTCACACAGGAAGTCCATAAAATCCCTATGAATCCCCAGGCAACCAGACAAATTCTTTAGGTCCACAAGAAACCTTAAAAAGCAGGTAAACAATGCGTATCTGAGTAAATCTTCAGTGCCATACAGCTGGGGAAAATATCACACTATGCACATACATAAAGAGAAATTCTGATGCCAAGAAATTGGAACTACTCTATAACAGACTTCTGATTTGTGATTTCTTTGGCACTGAGCCTAACAAAAAATCACTGTGATTTCCAACTACAAATATTTTTGGAACCACCAGACTTGCTCCCATGTGTACGTTAAATGAAATGAATGTTCAAAACCCATAATAAAACCCCAGAGGGAAGTCTCCGATCAGAATATTAACATTAATCTTAGGAAGTCACTAGGAACCATTCAAGCTATAATAATAAATTGCAATAAGGAAGGAATATAGGGGCTTTTTTCTATCTGTCTGTTAAGCAGGTGTTACCGTGAATGCTCTAATATACACAGCGCAGAAGTGAAGTGGTTGCCCTTAAATTTTCCAGTTGTGTAAAATAAATAAATGACATTACCATAATACTTACAACAATCCCTCTTATACAAGCTTAAGTGTAGTTCGGGGAATACTGCCGATACTGAGATAACGTAATGCAGCTATGCATGACAAGGCTGGAAAGTTTTCAAAAGCAATCCTTCTATCAACAGCAGGACTGTGAGCTCATTCCAGATTGATGGTGAGAGCCTCTGCCAGTCACTTTGCTTGTGACCTGATCCCTGGTCATTCAGCCTGGGCAGTCAGAGGTGTCAGGACTTGGTGCTATCACATTGCTCCTGCATGAGAGTAAGTGCCTGACCTGCACCGTGCTGACCTGCAACCTACATCTCACCTTTGAATGTATCTGGATCCAGACTGCAGTTCTGGTATCTAAAATGGTAGCAGAGTACATTATCAGTAGTGGCTCCATTTTGAAAACTAATGGTATTTTTCAAAAGCAGCTTCCTTTGACTTGCAGCAGTCAATCAAGATGGCTCAGCATTATCATTTAGATAATGTGGGTATATGTGCTCAGTTTTTATGTGCTGAGTTTAAAAATGCTTTGGCCATGGTCTCTGGCACTTCATTAAAACTATGGTCCTCTGTGCACGATATTTATAATGTTTAGCAAGAAGAATGATCAAGAAATGAATCAAATCAAACTAAGCCTGCCCTTTATTTTGACCGTTTTTATTTGTTTGAGTTTGGAGTCTTTAAGTAGTCACATGAAAAACTTCTCATTATCGTTAGATAGACTCAGCCAGGAGTGGCACACTGTATTACTGGAAAAGGCAGAGCATTTTCTCAGATAGATGGGAAACAAGGTGTAGAGGAAGTCATAGGAGGTTCAGTAGGAGGTTGCTTTCTGGTTCAGGTACTGACTCCTAATGGCAAATCAATTTCTCTTATCACACAGTTGTTTTCACACCTGGTCATTCCATGGTGATCACTGTCTTTCTGACACAACTCAGATTCCAAGAGGTGTGGGAACTCCCACAGCACAGCCTCTGCAAATATCTGCAGCTCAGCAGCTACAGAAAGCCATTGGAAGCTGATCCATGTTGAACCACACCACTGAATCCATTGGGATTCACCCAGTGTTCACCAAGAAACAGACAGGTATGATGCAATTCACCAAGAACTGTCCAAACAGTGATCTTACTGTGTTTAGTATATTACCATCATAAATTTGTGTGCAGCCTGATAGAATAACAAAGTCATCGTTCCAGGTATGAATAGTGCTCTATTAATAATCTATTAAGTCGTCTGCAATAGCAGTGAATGACAGACACTTCAGTTGACTCTTGGAAAATGAATTGATATCAACTGTGAAATTGGACCCCAAGTATGGAGACACAATAGGACATGGCTGTGAAAGATTAGTTGGGGGCCATGTGGTTTCTCACTCTGCTCCACCCCTTCTTCGTGAAGCAAACATACCCCAGCACCCTGCATTTGTTTAAGATTCATATGGGCATGTCTGAGGAGAGCGCTGCATTGGGTCGATAGGAATTTTGATCTCTCCTAACAAACAACTGATCTGTTAATGTCTCCTGACCTGTCTTCGTGGAATACACTCATGCAGGGAGAAGCTCTTATGAACAGATTCTCGTCTTCATCCTACAAATAAGTCGCTGTTTTTTCTCTTCACCACTCGGCTTTTATCTCTCATCTCTCCTATTTGACACATCTCTCCTGCTGACTGCTGGTGGGGCAAGCCTGTGATTTGTTCCAAGCAAACACATGTGCACAGTTTCCACCATTGTGTGGTCTCATGCTATGAACTTACCTGTGGGTGTTTACTTTGGTGGTATGACCTGGTATTTTGTAGCGCTGTATCTTTTTTCTCCTTCCTTGATATTTTTTCCCCTCAGCCACGATAACTCTTCGTCAGAAGCTGCTTGCATTTCTGCTTTGATCATACAGAACGTAGCATATAGCCTCGGGTAACAGAGTGCTGCTTAACACAGATGAAATAGCTACAAACCCTCTTAGAAGTAGGGTTTAAAAAGGGATACCAGTGAAATCAGATCCCTCTAGCTGGACAGCAGACTGATAGGAGAACAAGGGCTGTTGTGGTATTTGGCAGCCAGACAGTCTTTATTGTTATTAGATGAAACAAAGCTTGTGATCTTTAGTCCTTGACCTTAACTGCAGCAGCACACTCTTAATCAGACCTTAATTTAACACCTAACATGGTCACAGAAAGGATCAGACATGGGCTGCTGGTTTAATTACATGTAGCTGATATCATCCAAACCAATTTAACCTCATTGCTGTGAGTTGGACACTGGATGGGAATTGCCCTTTAGATGCAGAACAGATCAGTTAAATATATATATATATAAAGATTATGTATATATATATAAAAGAGCAAACACACTGTTTGAGGTTTTGTGCTTTCACTCAAAAAAAATAAGTACGCTTTTGGATACTTCACAGGTGATGTTACAGCCTTTTCAGGAGGAACTGGAACCAACATGATTTGCTAAATCTCTTTGCCCTTTATGCTTTCCCTTTGGCATTTTAAGCATTTCTAATAATAGAATCATAGAATGGTTTGGGACCTCATAGAAAGGACCTTGAAGATCTCACAGCCCCACCCCTGCCATGGGCTGACTGCCCCCACCAGCTCAGGCTGCCCAGCACCCATCCATGGCCCTGGGCACGGCTTTGGGACACCCACAGCTCTGGGCAGCAGTGCCAGGGCCCCACCGCCCTCTGAGTAAAGAATTTCCTCCTAATATCCAATGTAAATCTCCTGACATATGTTGAACTGTTGCTGTATTAAAGTGACCAATGACTGAACTGTCTAACTCTTCCCTGATTTCTTATCAGAGATCAAGCTGACTAAAAAGTAATATTTATGTTTTTCATGACAAGGTTTTCTCATTTTGCTGCTGCTTGCTTCATGCTCAGTTCCTCACAAACTGACACAATATTTATTATTGACACTGAAATGTGAACAGTCATTTTTACAGGCTTTGACACAAAATTTAATCTATCCCTGAATTAGCATGGAAACATCCCAAATCTTCCTACAGAAACAAGAGCATTCTGAGTAACCAGATTCAACTTGAATAAACCTTACTTTTTCAGCAATGTGCCGTCAGCAAACCAACCAATGTAAGTACAATATTGTACTTTTTTTTTAGTGAAATCACAACTTTTCCATGAAATCCTGACTAAATACACTAAGACTGCTGCGAGTGCTGTAGGTTTGCTTTAGTGAGATTGCCTCAGGTTTGCTAGAAGTGGATGTCAAACTTCATTGCTCACCTGATGAGCAATCATGAGGGTCAAATTGTGACTGAGTGCTGTGCAAAGCACTCAAACAAAACTACCAGTGAAAAAAAAATGTAGCATAAGATGTTAACAAGCAGCAAGAGTTTGGACTCTGGAACAGAGATTCCATTGTCACCATTTATTACTGGCTTGCCGAAACCTTGAGCATTTCACATTTGTTGGACAGATGGACTCCAGCATGATAAGGCCAGGCCGCTGAAAATCTCTGTTGTTTTCACTTTGAATGTGAATTTAAATTGAACTGCCTCATAGTACAAGTGCAAAACTTGAATGTGAACAGTCTCTTTTATGTTTAGTTCCTGAGTTTCTACAAGATGACCTGGGGAAATGGTTTCCAACTAACAGAGGGGAGATTTACATTAGATATGGGGAGGAAGTTGTTTCCAGTAAGGGCAACGAGGCACTGCACAGGCTGCCCATGGAGGAGTGGTGCCCATCCCTGCACACCCCCAGGGTCAGGCTGGAGAGCTCTGAGCACTGATGGAGCTGTGGGTGTCCCTGTGCACTGCGGGCAGTTGGACCTGATGGCCTTTAAGAACCCTTTCCAACTCAAACTATTCTATGATTCTATGATTCTATTTATGTTCTAATTCCATTATGGACTTCTTGCACTGACTGAGCTTTGAATGAGATAAAAGAAAGGCTTTGTAGTGCTATAACCATCATGGTGCCAGGTTAAATTTCTAGCTGACACCACAGAATCAGTATGAACAGCAGGTTGTTATTGGAACTGGAAAGAGAATCTCTATGACACACACATGCCTTTTTTAATATTCCAATTTCACACTTGTAGTTCTGTTGTATACACAAGTCTTTCTGCTGGAGGGTCTGCTGAAGCTGTCCCAGGCCTTGCCAAAGGGTCAGTGTTGCTTTTAAAACTGCATGAACAGTTACACACCTTGCTATCTTCAGGCCCAGTAGCCAAACAAATGACGTTTCATGAATCCTTCCAAACGAATTGCTCTGTGACCAACAGAGACTTTTAAGCATTTAAATCATGAGTAAAGTGTTGGTAAGACTTTTCTTGAAGAGCTCCGAAATGCCCTTCTTTCACTGCCCCTGTTCGTTTCCAAAGTTCATGTGTTTAGCTCGATGCACAGCATGATTTCCCATCCTCCTGAGTTATGTTTTATCTTGGGGGGTTTGGGCTTTTTTGTGATTGAAAGTTTTCACCCAGCTCTTTGTGACCTCATGGTAGGGCAATCACTGTGTTGATTGGAAGGAATGTAGATGGGTCTGCAGAAATGTCAGGGTGTCCCATTAAGATGTTTCTTTCACCTCAGCTGGAGTTCTCAGCATTTCAGTGCTGTTGTTACCGAGATGCCCTGTAGTAAGTAATACAGCACAGAGCAAAACTGCTCTGATGTATTCCAGTAACATGGTGTTAATGTGCCATTGCTTCTCTGTATTTCAGCGCCAAGGCATCACTTTTTTGGATTACAATAACATAGGCAAGTAGACTTCTGCTTTAAGTAAACAGTGCAAATCTGTCTTTGCAGCAGTTATGCACGGGGACAGTGGGATACAATCAGCACTTTTCACTCTGTGCCTGAATGCAAGACATGATCTCAAAAGACTTCTGAATCCAGCAAGGCCCTCTTGACGTGCTTACCTTTGCACTTGATGCGAGGCCATGGCACACTGCTTCATTGCTTCTGGATGGCTTTGGATCAGGCTGGGTCAATACGTCTGTTTGAAAGGGGCCCCTCTTTCACAATGTCCCAATGTATGCATTTGCAGTACCAGAGTACAATGTACACGGTAACTTGTAATCCATTTTGACTAAACTTTTCCATTTGTTATGCTGGCATTTGTACCATCTAATGTGTATTTGCTCTGCCAAGGCTCTCAGCGCCTAAAAGTGCAATTACATATTTCAGAAGGCTCTCGTCTCAGAAGTTCTCTTTATGTCTGGGTGTTCATTATCCTAAGGATTGAACTCTTGCAAAGAAAGCAAAGTCTGAGCTTTCTTCATAAAGAAAAACAACACACCTTATTCATAGTTCTCTTATTTATTTATTTTTTTGTGATTCATATCATGCTTAGTGTTCTTCTTAAGTCTGCAGTCCCTGGAGCTAGATTAGGGCTGTGGAATCTCAGAATGTGTGGTACTCAGAACAGGAAGTTTTGAGACCGTTCTTGCAGAGAAAAGCTTGGAAATAAAGGCACAAAGGAAGCAAATCTCAAATGCTAAAAAAGGAACCCACATTCCTAAGCTAAATTGGTGCAATATTGTGGCACAGAGGATAGTTCAGTTCCAGCTTCTCATAGTGAACTGCTGCTATTAAGATAAATAAAATATTTTTAAATTAATTGTCTTAAGGATACTTAATCCAAAGTCAAAATGTTTTTCTTTAGAGGATGTATTTTCAGTATCACAAATGTTACATTTTGTATGAAAAACATAATAGAGTAAATTTACTTAAATAGACAGTTTGGTGCAGAACTAAGCAGTAGCCTTATTCAGAGGTACCTGGATATACATGTCTACCCATAGCTGTGAGCTTCTGTCTATATCTTCTCATCATTTTAAGGTTAATATTGGCATTTTCATGCCTGATTCATGATCTTTAAATGCCTGGCCCCGTCAGCACTGAATACCTGCTTTAATTGTGGGTGCTAATCTCTTTTGAAATTCTAACCTAAATTGAAAATTTCTGCCATTAAAAAAATCCAAGACCAGACAATCCGCTTGCCAAGTGCTAGGCTATAAATTACAGCCATTTCTTTTTATTACACTGTTATACACTAAAAAATAAAATAAAATAAAATAACCCCCAAACACCTAAACCCACAAATCTAATTACACCAAATGTGCTCTTCATCCAAAGGCAAGCTGCTGAGTGCAGCCTCGGCTCCAAGCAAACCGTATGGCTTAGCTGTAGCCTTACTTTGGGAAGAACAGAAGCAGAAACAGGAATGCAACTACAGCTCTGCATTAGCCCTGTAGGGAAATATCTAAATAAGTAATAAAATTAATGAAATACTATTTATAACCACTGTACAACAGATGTATTATTTATAAATAAAAGCAAACCAGGTTAGCCACGGTAAATTGACATGGCCCAAATGATTGCAAAAGTGATTTAGACAGCAGGGAACCTGGCACAGCTTTTTCCATTGTGGCCATCACAGCTGTGCTGGGGATACATGTGGGGAAGACAAGGCCATGAAGCACCACAGAGCCTCATCCACAGGTCCTCATCCACTTGCAGAATGGAACATCCTTCCACCTCTGAGGCCTCAGGTTTGTTCTGCAGTACCTGGACATGAAATTCCTTATAACCAAAGCATAACCAGACTATAGAACAGTTCCTAGTATGAAAACACCTTTTGATATTGTTGCTAATACAGGCTGCTGAGAAGGCAGCTGGGGACATCAAATGATCAGTAGTCCCCAGAATCTGTAGAGATAATCTCATACGTGCTTAGCCTGGCTAAAGGGGAAAAACACTGTGAGAGCAGTGATCTGGTGCATATTTTTTTAAATGCTGAGAGTCTGTGTAAATATTTGAGGTCCTGTAGGCAATGCTGAACACCTTGATTTCAAAACTACACGTGGCAAAATGGTCTCACAGAACTGTTGATGCCAGGGGACACAAATGAGCTGTGAGAAGCAGCAGGCCGGCCATGAGATATGTGCATCACTTAACCCTGGAGGTGTTCAAGGCTAGGTTGGATGGAGCCCTTGGCAAACTGATCTGGTGGGTGGCAACCTTGCCCATGGCAGCAGGGGTTGAAACTTGATGATCTTTAAAGTTCCTTTCTACTTAGGCCATTCTAGGACTTTATGATTTAAGATGATGGGTGCTTTGCTTTTATTATAGCTTGGGGACAGAGAGAAGGGAGTTTGACTTTTCTAGCACAGGAAAATGAAGCTGTGCACATTTGCAGGCATTTCTGCATTTCTCTGTTAAATGACCCTACATTTTGAAAAGTTTAGCCAAAGAAATGGCAGAAAAAAAGTCAATCATTATTGAATTTGTACTTAACATGTGAATCCTGTTACGGGAGATTTTAGAGATGGTCAGCTCAATGCTTTTGCTTGTACTGGATCGTGGTATGAGGCAGGAGTTGTGTCTTGTCTGCTATTGACCTGTCATGGCCACAGGGTTAGTCTGCAAGAAGCAAAAAGAGAAGGCATTAATTGTGTATTACAAAGAGTGAAGAATTGGAACTAATGGCACAGTGCTGCTGCTAATGCATGTGACACCTCCCCCTACTTCACCAACCCATATGGGGGTTTGAAATGTAAATACAATTTGTAATTGAGAGCAGCATTTTATTACTTGCTTTTAAGAGGCACAGGACGCCTGTAACCTTCAATATGAAATTTCCGTTGGCTAGAAATAAATTCAGCTCCATGTTTTGCTTTTATTCCCGCTGCGACACCCGCATGAGAAAGGTAACGGCTGGTCTGCAAGCTTTCACTCTCTCACTCAGCACCAGGGGAGAAGTGGCTGGGAGCTGTGGTTTTCAGAGTCACACTATTGCCTTCCTCACATTGCACACTGGAGGCAAAAGCAAACACACACTGCAGAGTAAATCCTCAGAGATGTTGAGAGATGCTGAGCTACTACAGCCTGGCTGGAGTCAATGAGAGCTGCAGGCACTCAGCCCTTCCCTGGGTTCTGCTCTCAGTTGCAGAGGTACGCTGCCTAAAAGCAGCTTGTTCTGCTGATGGTATTTATTTATTTATCAGTCTTGCCATAGCACCTAGAAAGCGTGGTTGTGGCCTCAGATTCCATTGTATTAGGTGCTGTACAACTACATAACAACAGTTCCTGCCACAATAAACTGGGAATGTATGTGTAAGACAAGTGACAAGAAATGTGAGCAGACAAAAATAGCACGGGATATTTTTGCTTCTTCTGTGATGTAGGACACATTACTAGGATTTATGATTTATGGTCAGATGTGCTAGGAAATCAAATATTAAGGTTGTATTTGGCAGAATGGCCTCAAGTTGTGCCAGAGGAGGTTCATGTTGGATTATTAGGAAAAACTTCTCTGAAGGAGTGGTCAGGCACTGGCACAGGATGCCCAAGGAGGCAGTGGAGTCACTCACCATCCAAACTTCCTCTGCAGTTTCTGTTGTTACCTATGTGTCATTTGTTCCTGGAAGTTAGGCTGAGGGTTGGCTGGGAGCCACCGTTATTTATGATAAGGGTCCTCCAGTTCAGATTCCTGACATTTTTTCCTTCCCAATGCACTTTTTCCTCACTGCATTGCTCTGTACTTTTTCAACAACATGGTGTGTGATGTCCACAGTTAAGCTCAGAGAAGTGACTGACCTAAGTTCATTTTAGGGATAGATGGTATGCTTACTTTCAGCCCTCTGTAGGAACCTGGCCTAAGCTGTCAGAGTAGTTGCCTGAGTTTCATTGTGGATGAAATGAGCTGACAGCAGTCCTCTCCTGCACTTCATTTACCTTAGCGCAGGCAGCTTTCATGTCTGCAGGGGTACAACAGACAGTCTGTAGAGCACTGTCTCCACGTGACCTGCAAAAACCAATGAGGTATAAAGAGCAGCCAACTTTGCTGTTCTGCCTTTCAAGAGAGATTTTGGCTTCTAGAAGCCCTTGTCTTGACTTCTGTTGAAAGGTACAACATGGGTTGAAGTTGTTTCTTCCATATGTTCAACCCTCTGTTAATTCAGAGCATTTAGGTTTTGGTGGTTCTCATGGCTGGATACCAGACCTTGTGCTGCAGGGAGTTCTTTATGGCAAATGTGGTGGGTTTGTGGCCCATATTTCTTTCACGTACTTTTAAACCTCAAAAATGCTTGTTAGAGGTATTTCCTTCACAGGCTGATACCTCAGGGACTGTTTCAGCCCATCTGAGTTGCAGCTCCTATAATTTAGTATTATTTTCAAAACTTCTGTCCCACACAACATGACTGTTGGGGTGTTGGCTCATGATTTAAGGGTACTTGGGTGGAGTTTGGAACACAATGATATCACTGAAAGTGGCATTTGAATTTCCTCCCATTTGAGTGACTGTATTGTGTATTTTCAAGCTACCACGGGATTTTGTGTTGCACTTCTGTGTACATTGGCTCCCATGCATACATAACTAATGTCTAAGTTTTGAAGATCTGGGAACACACAATAGGTTAGCTAGCTAAGTGAGCCAAACAGCAGGTCAAGACATGTCACCAGCCAACAGAATGATAGCATGGGGGGTGGTCCTCTGTTAAAAGCACATGCTTAGTCTCATCTAGGAGTAAAAATGACTGCAGACTGGCAAAGCCAGCAGAAGAGACCTTCAGACAATATTTGTCTTCACAAATAAAGCTTATGTCTGCTTTTTCCAATGGGGAACCAGGCATTATAAAGTAGCCAGGGAATGAAAAAGAGATATTATGCAAAAGAGTGGGAGTCTGCAGCCTTCCTATGACAGATTTTTCTGTTGGGCCCAGAGTAAGACACCTTTCTGTGCTTCTGCCCTCTGTCTCTGAAGCAAGGAGTAACTGCTTCTAAGTCTCTTGGGTGTGTTGAGAAGACAGATTTAGCCTCAGTTTTGAAATACACATATACTGTGGTAATTAGAACAGTACAAAAGCAAATAAAAACAGGAAGAAGAAAAGTACCTAACCCACAAAAGGATTTAGTTGATGTGCAACAAATGAGATATGGGACCACAGACTCTGTAATGAAGTTAAAAGAAATATTGAACAGCTGCTTTGCTGCACACTTTTGCAAAATGAAATGACATCCTGCAGGAAAAATGGTACAGGCTCATTTGCTACCCAAGAGGGCAGAGCTAAGGTTACAGGGACTGTAACAATGTTGTCATTTTCCTACTCCCAGGAGCTGCACTTTCCAACTTGATGGCTTTCCTAATGTAATTGCATTTACGTGCATGATGATTTTTAGAGCCTGATCCTTACTACTGCAAATGAGGAGGAACCCCAACAAAGCCAATGAAGTGATCCCCCTGCAAAAATGATGAGAGGCACAGCAGAACCAGGCATGCTCAGTCCACAACCTTCTTCCCCAGATTCTGCAACAAATGCTCCATTCTGGAATAGCAAGTAGGTGTCAGATGAAAACACAAAACAATGACAACAGTGCATTTTTCAGTAGCCACATCATATTATGTCATTGATGTCATGTTGAGTTATATTAGTCTGCTTTTCATTATGTTGTGTTATGCCTTTTGACATAATGCAACACACTGTAAGTAACATAAAGTGACCTCGAAGTATAAAAGAGAACACAGTTTTTGTCAGATTAGATAGTGGCTATGAATTCTCTGAGAGGGAGGGGGAAATGAGAAAAGGAGAGAAGGAGGTTTGGATTCAGTGTCCTGAACAACAAATCCACATAACGTAATTAACACTTACAGCAGTCCTGGTTGTTTCAGATTGGTCTGTGTGTCTCTGTTCAACACAGAGAAAAGATTCTCAGCAGGACTTACACTAATATTCTCCAGAAGGCTTGAAATCCACCTCATCTTGATAGTTTCTGGTGGCTTAGCTTGAAGAAACTGGTGTTCTTGCCCTAGTACCTTCTGAGCAGCATGAGAGGTACTGATCAATGGCTGGCAAGACAATGCTTCAATTTGCTGCTTTGCTGTTAATTCCTATTTACATTTGGATTAATCACTGGGTATATCTGTTCTCCACCTGCAAAATAAATGCACATCTGTGGCTTGGAGGACGTTAGTAGCATGCAACAATGAGCAAACAGACATTGTGGCCAGAGAACAGTAAAAGATGGCATTCCAGCAAGGTACATTTTGCCAGAGTGCAAAGTGCCAGAAAGAGGCTCATGTGAGCCCTGTGTCTGCCCCTACCTGTAGCCTCAGCACCAAGTTCCACACAGTAATACACACACACGTATTTATAGATACAGAGATGGTCAGTGCACAGAAAGTGGAGTCCTTTGGCATGAAAGCTGAGATGCTATTCTTCCAAATGTTTGGGAGTTGTCCCTACCTACTGGCAGCATATGGTAGGTTTCAGTTCCCAAATACGATTAGCTGTCCTATGTCTTCTTTGGGAGGTGTGCCATTGAAACACATGAAAGAAAACAATCTCTGTGCAGAATGAGAGGAGGAATGTTGTGGTATGAAGGTGTTTCAAAACTCAGTCTACAATAGCTGGAATACTGACAAAGGTTCTTGTCATATATTGCCTATGTCACATATTCAGCATTAGAGACTTTTTCTGTCTTTGCTGACCTGGGAGAAGAGACAACATTCCACTTGGCTTCCCACTGTACTACAAGAATTGTTATTATCTTATTAGGAAACGAATGATACAAGGATCAGAAACATTTTCATGATGGGTCTCAAAGACACAAGTGGCAGAAGCTCTTGAATGCATTTGATGTGGTCTTCTTGAGCAGTAATAAATGGGAAATCTCATTTTAAAAAGGTTTTTGAAGGATGAAAATTTGTGTTGCCAACAGAGTGAGAGTGTTTTGTGTGAAGAAGTCTCACAGGTAAGCATTCAGAACAGCACATGACATCAGAATCTAATGCCACATGTATTTTCTCTATAATTTCTCCATCTATAAATGTAGCATAAGTTAACTTCTACTTAATTTCCAGGTATGCTGCATTCCTTCAGGATGTATATAAGATGCCGTCTTTGTTCATTAGGCCATTAAATATTACAGACTTAGCAGTTATTCCTTTGGAGCAGTTTGCAATAAACCAGCTCTGCTTCCATCCTGAGATGTGTGCAATCAGACCCCTGTGACACTGCCATCCACAGCACTCTGTGAGCACAGAGATCCACTTTTAAGTGGCATTTTGAAGCATTAGAGGCTTCAGAATGAAACACTCTGGCAAGCATTGTTCAGTTCATAAAGAAAGCTGTTACTCTTTACTTGTTAAATTCATATAGAAAGCTGTTACCCTCTGTAGGACACCAAACCTTACGGCCACAGACTCCACACTGGAAAACCTCACTCAGTTTTGCAGCCAGCCTGGATCTCAGGAGACTTCCTGTTATTATTTTCTCTACTAATAAACCATTATATTGTCTCCTTCACAGCACATGGAGTTTAAATAAGCCCATCCCTGTGACAATCTGATTTTCTAAAGGAGTGTCCTGTTCTGTTGAGTCATGTGAGCAGAAAACACAAAGAAGTAGAAAGACAGATCAAAAAGGGGTAGCAGAAGGGGCCCTGGAGGCAGACTTAAGTTTGGTATTTAATATTTCAGGTAAAATATTCACTTAGCATCAATTATCTTGTTGGGTTCTTTTTTTTTTTTTTCCTTTTCTCTTTTTTTTTTTTTTTGTTTCTTTTCCTTCCAAATGAAATTGCCTTCTGAATCAGCCAGCTCTCTAATTACCAGATTGAATGATTGAAATTTTTAGGGCAATTAAATTCAAGCTTTTCTTTTTTCAGTCCCTACGTTATTCCCCTCTTCTCTCCCTCCCCTCTGCAGTCTGGAGCCTTTCTATAATTTGGAGGCAGTAGCAGAAGCAAGCAGACCTTTAAAGCCAAGATGCACGTCTCCCTTAATTCCTCTGTGGATTTGTTTTATAGACTAAGCAGAGAGGGCTCTGCTCTCTCACTGCACCACATTACAAACGCATGGTACTGTGTGGGTTTTATCCTATCATGTCATGTCATTTAAAAAACAGCTAGGAAAAATTTATTTAAGGGAGAGATTCTGTGAAAATACAAAGATCAATGGAGAAAATACATGCACTATTGGAAAATGCCTGCGGATCAAGCTGGAAAACTAAGGAACAAATTGATGACAATAACGATGATTGATGATACAGCAGATAAGAGAAAACAAAACTCCCAAAGAAACAGCACAGAGCATCTGTTAACAGAGTGGTTCGGACAAACTCCTGGAATGGCTGCATGAAAAGACAAGTGTTCTTCCAAAAAAGGGCACAACATTCACAGGATGGAATCCTGGGCCCAGTGAACTCAATGACAAAGCTGCTGCTCATTTGGCTGTCTTGTTAGGCTTAGAGGAAAATACAAACCCTTATTATTGGATGTCAGTATGTGAGCTTTTAGACTGATTTCAGTGGGTCTCTTTCTTCCTTTAAGTTAAGCACATCTTTAACAGACTTGAAGGATCTGAACCTAAATTAGTGGGCGCAATAGTCTGTATCTGCTGCTTACACCAAAGCTGTGAAATTCCCTACGAATTCCTTCCAAAACCTTGCTCTGAATTTTTCAGATTGCCAGACCCGATCTATAATGTACAAACCTGGTACTGCTAACAGTGGGTATTTGCAGGCAAGTGATGCAAGGGGTTTATTTTTGTGCTGTGTTACACCAGGTAATGGTAATCTGTCACGAAAGTCAGAATGAGCACTATGCTGACTTCCAGTTTGTATCCCAGACAATTTCACTAAAACCAGAGCTATTGCATTGTGCTTATTTATTGCTTAATTATCCCTGTAGGTGTTCAAGGTACTTCATAACAGCTAAAACAGTCTTTGCCCTGAAGAGCATGCAGTCAAATCTAAGATTAGAGGTGACAGCACTGCAAGGGGCTGGACCTGGAGGAAGAACAAGGTCTTTGTTCTGCTAGATACTTCAGCATATGTCTGCCCCAAAGTTCAGCTAATTGGTTAACAACTTTTCTGAGCCGAGGTCAGTGATTGATGCACTCATGTACTCTGATGCAAGTGTACGTTCCTGTTGTTGCTACTGTTTTTAAGGCACCAGCTGTCCTGTGTAGATATTCTCACAGGCACTTGTTAGACCGTTAGGAGATATGATTTCACTTCTGTGGAATGACACCAGTTTGAACTGGTTAACGTCCTGGACCATTGTTATCTATAAATCAGATATAAATGATTTATGAATCGGATGGAATGTGTATGTATTAATGTCCATGTGCATTCCCTGGGAGACAGCCCTTGTGGCTCCAGTGCTGCCTTCTGATTCCTCCCGCTCTCTACACCACAGTCACTGCTGCACATCCTTCTTTCGTACTTCAGTCCATTGCTTTCCATCTGGTTTGTCCTGAATTTCAGACATACAGGATAGGTTCTGGGAAAACAAGCCTGATCTGCCCCTCTCTATTTGCATCTGCAGAGCACTGTCTGCCCAGAATGCCTCCCAGTTCTGGCTGCCCCTGTACAGAACCTCAGTTATTTATCTGAGAGCTGCGCCGTGCTCTGCAGCAACCAGACCTCTCAATGCTCAGGATTTACTGCTCGTTTCCTCTGCATGTTTCTCAAGCAGTGTGGTTTTCTTTCTACATTTTCAGGGTGCCATGTTCACTTAATATCTTTTCAGTGCGTGCCCTGTGCTCATTACTTAGGAGTAGGTGGGAAAGTCCCTTCAGCTGTAGCGCATTGTGAGCACTGTACAATTGTATCCCAACTGCCTACTCTTATCTCCTGCATTATTTCTGTGAAAGCTAAAGCTGTGCATGGAACAGATGCTTGGAATGGTATTGGGATCCAATTACTGCACTTTTCCAATCTTACATCTATTGTCTAAACTTGGAGCAGACATATTTTTATTCCTTGGTGACACTATATAAAGAGGCAATTGGCATTGTGTTTGCTGGCTGACTAGTTGGCGGAGAAGGGACAGGAGGAGAAGCAGCAGCATGGTAGGTTTTGTTCTTTCCATGTCTGTCATTTTATTTCTCTGTATTTCTTTCTGACCGTAACAGTTCTAACAGAGCAGTAATGATCACATTGGACCCCATGACATCTCTTTCTTAATGTCACATCCAAAATGAAGATACATCCCATCGAGTGAGCTGTGAACTTCCAAGGACTTTATGTGTGTTTAACAATGGGTAAGGCAAGGAACACAGATGCGCCTGATGAAGGGAAGAGCTTGTGCACCTCTTTCCAAGGCTAATTTACTGATGATTGGCATGGCTGGCCTTAATTAGTGCTAAGGTCTGCTATGGCGTGATGGGAAGAGTAAGGGATATTTCTCTAATTTTAATTGTGTAGCTCTTGAGATGAGGGAGAAATAGGAAGTACCACAGAGATTTCTTTGTCTTTGCTTTGCTCACTGCTGGCTTTTAGATCACACTCAAACAGCCCCTCTGCACCAAAGGTGCATTTGATGTGATTCCGAGGAGCAAAGAATTCCAGCCTGAGGGGCAGGCTGGGCTCTATCTTCATCCTCTGCAAATTCAGAGGAATGACTCCAAAATTTTAAAAAAGAAAGAAAGAAAGGAAAGGAAAAGCTGGTGATTTTCTCTTATTTTCTCCTTTTTGCAGGTCCTTTTCAGACTGCCTTAGAGTAATGCTGCCCAGTGGCTCCCTCAGGCTAAGGAATAGTTGATTCTGGAGAACACTGGAGAGGGAGTTGTATATGAAACCGTTTCTCAAAACTTAGTTCAAACCTGATCCCATTTAACCAGGTGAAGAATGTGATCTGAGAACAGGATAAAACCCCATTCAAAGCCATTTTAATACTATACACACAGAAGTAGGATCTAGACTCAGCCTTTAAGCCCAGTGTAAATGGCTGTGCCATGAGCACAACAGTCACCAGTCATGTCCTTGACAACTGTTTAAGAAATGGACAGTGTCCTCCTCTCCATCTGTGTATTTTCAGGCTTCCCTTTAATCAGATTCAGTGAGGTCTCAGCCCTTTTGTTGGAGGTGGGGGGTAAGAAGTGCTGGGTCTCCTTCCTCCTTTCTTTCTCTCTTTCTTTATTAAAAATATATATATTTCCTAGTTCCCTTCTGTTTGGAGGGATGACACACAGCCTGCTTGATGTTCGAGGATATTTCAGGACCTTCTGTGGTGAAATCAGGAGATGTGACAATATAGCAATAGACTGTTCTGTTTCCTCACTCCCAGTTCAGCTGATGATTCTCTGTGATGGTTCTTTTCATCACGCCTTTTGTTTTGGGAAAATATCTTCTGAGGTACCTTACTATACAGGGACACATGAAACAGATTTAACATGGAAAGAAAGAAATAGCCTTAAATGAAAGAAAGCTGAAGAATATCTTTACATAAGGAAGTGATCATTTTTTATTAATCAGAGGGAAATGTATATGTAATTATGCTAGATGAACTCTGTGGGGAGGTTTTTTTTTTCCCCTCTCTTTATGATGTCTTATGGGATTTATAAATATTACAGAGGTTTTATAGCATCATAATATTTCAGATGTGCACTAAAGCTACTTTCAAAGGATTAGTGCAGACAAAGCAGCATAGTAAAAAATAATTACAAGTCAGGCAGTGCTACCAGGCTCTGACATACAGGGCTGATGAGAATGGGAGAAGCAGGGTTCAGGGAGAGCATTTTTCCAACACCAGCAGACCACACAAGTGTGATGGAGCGCAGTCCTGAGCTCTGTCTGCGGCTCTCTGCTAATTCCAGGGTATTTTGGTGATGTTTGGTCAGCAATGTCTGCATGGACAGAAAGGAGGAATGTGGGAGGAGGGAGGGAAGGGTGTGCAAGATGTTCCTGTTTTCATTCAGCTTGGTAATACCTCATAGCTCCAGCAAGCTGGAGGCAACCAGTACCCCAAACCAGACGGCCTTCCGATCAAACAGCCTGCTTTGCTGCTGGAATGTAACACCTGTACTGAAACTGCAAAGCAGTGCTGATGTCACCCACTGAAAACACAAAGTGTGTTTGACTGTGAGTGTGTGTGTGTCTGTGGGTGGGGAGGGGCTGCAGGGTGGTGTGGGGGTGCTGGGAAAGGTTTGTTGGATGGGGAAGAGCTTGGTGAGCTCTGGGTCAAGGGGTGGAGCAATCTGCAGTTGGAGAGGTGCTCTCCTGCTCCTGGGACACACGGAATTCTCTGTGCATCTGCCAGAGGGAAGAATGGAGACTGGAAAGGGATTTTATGTGGGGCAAAGGAGAATGCTGCAGCACACGGGAGCGGGAAGCAGGGAGGATGCGGGCCAACAGATTTTTGTATCTAGCAGGGATCAAAGGTGTGTGTGTCTGTGCATGTGTGGGAGGCTGGGACTGCATCTGAAATGGAGCGAGGATGGGAAGGGAGGGATCGGTGCGAGTGCAGAGCAGGTAATGAAAAGATCTTGTGTTTCTCAGCTCTGATAACGTGGGGTTTTATTTGAATGATCTGAGGCTGTTGCCTGTTTGAAATGCAAATTGTGCCCTTAGAGCAGGTTATGCTGCTCCCCAAGGGGTGTGCGCTGGGCTGCCCAAATGCTGCTCACCTGTCAGAAAAGGAACCTAATCTGTACTGAAATATTATGGCTTTTCCATAGCTGGGGTCTTTGTTGCAGACACAATGTAAATTATTGCAACAACAGCAACAACAATCCAAAAACCCTTTGGATGGGCCTAGGATGTAACTTTTGGTCCAGAAGCTGGATTTGATGATGAAAACAACTCAGAGATGTGAAATGTCAGCACTGAGGTCCCAGAGTAGATGAAAACTACAGAGAGAGCGTGATGGATGGAGAAGTAATGGTAACACAGAGTTAGCATCGTACTGCAGATCACAGTAGGGGACGGAGTCGGAGCAAGATGATGGATGTTGCTGTCTGCTCTGTAGTCACAGATGTAGTTGCAAAGGAAGGAAGTGTAAAATGAGAAACAATGCAGTTTAAAGCTGTTAGTATCTTATGACTAGTTTGCCCTGGGCAGAATGAGCACATAATGGTTGTATAGAGGTACAAGACAACAAAATCAGGCTCTTAATAGCGTATCTGCTGTGCTTCTCTGAGGAGCTCCCTCCCAGGAGAGCCGCTCAGCCATCAGCAGAAATGGTTGGTGCCCTCCTTGGTAAAAAAAAAATGGAACAAGACACAATAAGTTGCCAAGAGGGGAAGTGTTTCTGCTTATGGTTCAACTTAGGCTGTCAGGAATATCAAACTGTGTCACCTGCACCTACCTGGAGTATTTTCTGAGTGGTTGAGGGTGTGGTGGACCAAAGAGGGAGCTGAACTCTCCAAGCCAAATCAAACCAAAGATGTGGATTCTGGCAGAGTGCTGCCCTTCTTATCTGCTCGAGGAGATGCTCCTGCTTGGCACAAACACAGGGCAGGGGTGGCCACTGGTAAAAGAGCATCTGCATACACCTGAGCACCGTGCGAGGAGCAGCTGTACCTTCTTCATTTTGCAGCCATTTGGCTGCGCTGCGCTGCTCTTCTGGGATATCTGGGACATCACCTGATTTCCTGACTGCTTCTGTTTGCAGGTTACTTTGAAATCAGAGATTTTGTCACTCTGCTGCACTTAAACCTCACTCTTGCTCCCAGCATCGTGTACAGAATGAATCCCTCCTCTTCCATTCACAGAGGCAAAGGCAGCCTGCACTCGTGGCTTCTGCTGCCCATGTCACTGCCCTGTCCCTGTCCTTTTTGTCTCCTGATGCAGCCACACAGGAGAAATGCAGAGAAGGAAATGCAGCTCAAAGCAAGTGCTTGGTGCAGTGGAGTTTTTTTGGGGGGCCACATTTTGGTGTGGCTCAATTTGTCATTCAAAGCTTCTAAAACAAACTGAATCTTACAAGGAAAAAAAAAAAAAAAAAAAGACCCTTTAAAATCCAGGCTAATTGAGTGAGTGCTAACATTAGGAAGACAAATGAGTGATATGCAACAAGCCTGCGGTTTCTCTTCTAAAGTGAAGTGTTGTTTTCTTCACAATGGGATGATTAATACACTCAGGCAGGAATATTAATAGGCTTGTTCAGTTGTTGCAACATTCTTCCCACTGCTGTGCCTTGGAATCTGAGCCCAGGGGACCCCCGGCTCTTCAGTTCCTCATCTGGCATGTTTTGTATGTCAGTCTCAAAGCACACATTGCAAAGATAGAGCTGCTATCATCACAGAGTGCTGCTCGGTGCATTCTGCATTTTACAAATGGGGAAACCAAGGCAGGCAGCAATCATGTATCAGTCACCCACTTGCTCCTCTGTAGGTCACCTACTAAATTTATGAAACTGTGACATTCAGAAACTACTTTTGCTCAGTTCTGTGTTGCTTTTTACTGTATAATTCTTTAAGAGTCCTGATTCTATTAGTCAGAACATTGTGGTGTGTTTGGGGTTGTCAGGCAGCACCAGAGACCTATTTCTGTTCTCCTAGAGCTGCCTTTTATTTGATCCACCAGAACAGCAGTGACAGTGTGCTGTTCTCAGTTCCTGTCCACATCCGTATCTCTGAGCCTTCCTCTTCAAAGCCGCCTTCCCACCCATCAGCCACAAAAAACAAGTTGCACTTTCTGTGATTGTGAATATTCGAGATTTTTAGAGTGGATAAATTACATTTCCAGTACTGCAGATCCAAAAAGAGAGGAGACTGATCATCCAAGATACCAGAATACTTAGCTTGAAGCCATTCCATCTGGCAGCTGTTTCTTAACCCTGTGAATTGTTTTGGTGGTCTCAGCCCCATTTTACAAGCGAGTGGATCGTAAATAGATCTCCAGCCAGACCTTCAAAAGATGGATTGAGCCCAATAGGCATGGATCTCCTTTACCAGCCCTGGAAATGATGAACCGGAGAGAAGCATTGAACAAGTATTGTGCTGAGATTGATTTCTCTGGATAGTCTTCAGTCTTTTTTTGCCTTGAATAGGACTTCGCTAACTTAGGAAATTTTGAGTGTTTGGGGTGCTTTTATTTTTGTTGATCTGTTTTTGACAGATAATGATAGTGAGGAATGATGGAGGCATTGCCGATGTTTGGCATTTAAAGTGAACAAACCCTGGAGCTGGAGCCTCCTGTTCCTCACTGCAGTGCCAGTTCAGAAGGATGCAGGTTGCTTGCCACTATGGGGTATACTTGTCATGCTGAAAATGGATGCTGTATTTGGTCACAGCAGAGCAGAGCATGAGAGTGGTAGAGCATGTTTTGCCTTTGTAATAACCAGCTACGTGAATACAGGAGCACGGGTTGCACTGCCCCATCCCAAGGGCTGAGGCTGTGTGGTCAGCTCCCCCACACAGCCTGCAGTGCATTCTGCTGGGTAGCATCTGCTTTCTTTATGCTTTGAGGAACAAATGCCTTGTAAAAACTTAGGGTTGTCCTTCATATTTCCAGTCAATCTGGAAGTGCTGAAAACCTCCACCAGGCACCTCATGTTATGTGGATGATTGCCCATTACTGCTCAAAATAACGCTTAGTTCATATGGAGAAGGAGGAGGGAATCTATTTATTCCAAAATCAATATTTCTACATTTATGAAATAATCCACTTATTCACCTTTTCTTTTTTCCACACCTGTGGTGGCATTCTGTCCTTATTTTTCTCCTCTCTAAAACCACTTTTTTTTCCCCCCTTCATTTCCATTCCTATTTTCAGATTCGACTGCTTTGCATTAGCAGGTTAGAGACTGACAGGTCTGGAGTGTGGACATGTGGGTGAATGTCTACCACAGCCCTAATTTTCAACCTGGGATCTGAAGCAGAATGAGCTGAGCACAGAAATCTGCCTGGCAAATTAAGTTGATCAGACAATGTATACTTCAAACAGAGCCAGGTGGGAATATTTCCTTGAGCTGCTCTGCTCCTTGGGATATTTGAAATCAGTATTGAATTGGAACTTTCACAGACAGCAAAAGTTCCCTTCTGTTCCATGCAGAATAGCCCAAACTAACTAAGACTGATTTTCCATGACTTGAGAATTGGGTGGGACTGTGATGATGAAATGTAAAAGTAGAAATGATAAAGAAAAGAATCCATCTGGAAGGGAAGTCAAAAGGCAGCGGTGTGGTTCATTATCCTGCCCCAAGTAAAGGTAATGCTGTGGTTAGAACGTGTCTGTAATCCATAGGAATCACAGGTTCTGTTCTTCACTGGAAAACAAAAACTGCATTGTGTTGGGCAGGTTAGCTGGTTGGGCCCTTGTTCAGACACATGTGAGGATGTCTGGTTCTGACTGATTTCCAGTGAGTGCTGGATTCTTAGATAACATCACAGCTCTCTCCCAAGTCTTTCTGTGTCTCAGTCTTCTGACTACAGAACAGTGATTAAAGCAGGCCCTACCTTTTATTGATGATAACTATCTTGAGTATTCTAAATGTATGGGCTGGTAAGGTAACATACCGTGATATCATAGGTCAGTGTGAGAATATAGACTCTTCTCCAAATATAAAAGGCATTCCTACATAGGAAGAATCTGTTTGGTGCTGGTCCAGACAGAGCAGACTTTTAAGCTTTTCAAAGTCAATTTGCAGGGCCTAATGTTTGAGTCTGGCTGCCTGTCCCTACTTGGGACCTGGGAAGAAAGACTTTGTATGGGGACTTACCTGCACTGATTGCATTTCTCAAGAATAACAGGTTGGGAATTAAACTTCATGCTCTAAGATTATAAGCTTACATTGCTCCTCCCATAGTTCAGAGCTCTGCAAAGCCAGCACAGGAGGGGCAGTAGTCTCTGGTGCATGGTCTGGCATAGGAGCTTCTGCCCAAGGAACAAGCAGTTGTGATACCCAGAGTCACACTTTGGGTCCCTCACCTCTTTAACACAGCACAGAGACAAGATGTCCCTCCTTACACAAACTGCCAGGTTCCAGGCTAGAGCAGGGGAATGGTGGGAAGCCTCAGTGAGAGTTTCAGCTGTAACTAAAGAAGCATATTTTACCCCACTTTTGTCTATGTGAATATCTGTTGTGGGTTGAATTAAAAAACACAAAACACAATCATCTTGTATTACGTGCCTGTATATATTTTACCTTCTGTAAAAGATGGAATTTGTTTTCATGATAAACAGACAAGGTAATATATATTTGATCTTCTTATTTGTGTTACAGGCTCCAAAAAAGGCAAAGAAGAAGATAGAAGGTGGTTCCAATGTATTCTCTATGTTTGAACAAACCCAGATCCAGGAGTTCAAAGAAGTTGGTCACTATTCTTCTGTTTTCTATAGTCTCCTGTCATTACTAATGAATAACATAGGTTTTGTTTGTAATCCTTATTCATTTCTCCATCTGCTTTAAGAGAACACACAGTTGTTTTCTGAATCATCTCTGTGGTTTTGGCTGGTATATCGTTTTCCTTCTGTGTTTGTTTGTTCTTTCCTTCATTCCTTCTTTTATTCATTCTGTCTCTCCCTGCATCTCCCGTTTCAAGTTCCAGGCTTACTTACAAAAAACCCTGAGCACCGAAAAACTTACTAAAGGAAAGTTATCTCATCCACTTTAGCCCTGATTTGGAAAAATACCTGGGCATACATTTAGAGTTAAGTTTAAGTGCTGTTTTAAATACGAATAATCTTGTGTGCTCAAGTATTATCCTGAATGGAGATGTGTTGAATCAGGTCATTAATTCCTGGACTGTTCCACAGTGGTAACAGAAATATTCTGTGCCCATCTAATACTGCCCACAACTAGAAACCAAAATACCAGAAAATCCTCAGCCAACTTTCTCCATAAATGCCCATAAAATAACGCAATGTGTTGAGGTTAACAAATTGAGCATCTTTTAGCTCCCGGAGAATTGGTATTCCATGCTTTATGGATTCTTTGATCAAGTACCTGTGATGAGGCAAACCTAATTAGCTGGTTTATGAGCTGGTGCATAAATAAAAACAAATAATTTGATGAGTTTTTTTCCCCTTTTTTCTTCAAATGGGCATTTTAAATATCAGTGGCACCATCTCATTTTCCACAGATCTGTAACTTTAAATTATTTCTTTCCTCATTTTTTTGTTAACTTACATCTCCAAAGCAGTTCCCAATTTGATAAATAGCTGCTGTTTCAATTGCTGTATGTGGATTTCAACTTTACTTTTCATGAGGATTCTCATCAGTAAAGCTCAGTGGTGAATGAGACCAAAAGAACTGTCGGAGGATTACAAAGGATTGTAAATATGGGACAGGTAAAATTTCCCCATATTTAATGGGAATATTTTTAGTGCTCTTCTCCCACCGCTGCCAGCATCCTAGGAACTTCCAGTTTCATTCCCTCTGGGGGACTACTGCTTGAAGACCTGCCATCAGAAAAAGCAATTGGTTGGTTGTTTTTGAACTACTCTAAGTAAGATGCTACTTAGAACATTTCTGGGAGAGTAGTGGTGGAATAATGGCAAAGTCACAAGGCAGTTAAAAATCAAGGCCACGCTATGATTAAAGACTGCCTAGTTGGAACAAATAATACATTTTGTCTGATAAGTCATTTTTTTTATCAGAACAGTATTACACAGATTTCAGCCAGCTCACTAGAAAATGATGTATCAGCATCACCTCTTTACATTAGTTTCACTCATTAAGATACATGCCTGACACTCCTCTTCCATGATTTTGCTGGGCTCTGCTTTGGTCTTTGCAGTTCATTCTTTCTTCCAAATTGTGGGGATGCTTTCTCAACAATAAAGAGTTGAGCTTGATTTTTTTATTAGGTGGTTGCTTGGCAGGTAAGTGAAGGGTTGGGAACATGCATGCTGCAAGTTACCACACGGCAGACTGGAATGTGAGCAGTGGGGCTCTGTAAGAAACTGGAGATCAAACTGGTTGGAGATATGTTGCTTTCAATACAATTGCGGAAAGAGATGCATCCTGTAGAGCAGTGGACTCCAAAAGTTACTTGAGTGGACTGGTTGAAAAACTGGCTGATTTTCATAATAACCCTGGAACAAACATAATCCCATTGTAAAGATACACGCTCATATTGATGTGCACATCTGACAGATAACCAGCTTCAGAGATGTGCCTGGTTCTGCTGATACTCCCCATAGTATATCCAGGGGAATTTCAGGTCATTAAAACCTTTCAAAATCAATGAAACATTAGAAGTGTGATAGCAGCAAATGACAGACGTACAGATAGGTAAATAGATGGACAGATAAGCAGTTAGCTGTCTGGAAAAGGAATGTTTGATTTTTATCAGAAGCTAAATTTTGCCTGACAAGAAATATTTAAGGTCAAGCATCAAGGTCAGTCAGAGCACAGAATATAGGCTGATGGATGCAATTTATTGAAAAGGGAAATAAACTGTGAATAAACAGTACTGTGAATCCTACATTTCTCAGCGCTTTTGGAAATTCAGCTGTCTGTGTATGAAGGATCATCTTGAAGCCCAGAGGAAAAAGACTTTTTCTTAACAACAGAAAACTATTTACAATAATTAAATGTTTTACAGAATATAATAGCTGAGCAAAGGAAGGCGATACGGGAAGCAAACAAAACACAGAAATAGCTTCTAATTCAGAATTTATGGGTTAAAGCCCGAATGGCAGGAGCTGTCAGCATTGGCTTTGCCCAGCTGCATGCTGCACTGAGCATTAATTTAGTAAGAAGTTTGGGTGGGTTTAATTAAGCCCCTTGCCAAGGTACAGCAATGTGTTGAAAGTGAGGAAAGTGCAATGATGTGGCATGGTGTGGATGAATCAAAGGATGTTAAATATTCTTTACAGCATAACACTCTGTATTATTAGCATGTGACCGTAGCACTGTTCCATGCAATATGCCAATAAGTAGCCTTTGTTCTTCCAACAGGCATTTACCATCATGGATCAGAACAGGGATGGCTTTATTGACAAAGCAGACTTGAGAGACACATTTGCTGCTCTAGGTAAGCTGGTAGTAATAATTAAATACCTTAAAGAAACAGTGGTTTGTATTTGAATTAGTTGGGGAAATAATGAGGTACAGAAGGCAAAAGGAAACCTGTTCAGTTTGATCTTCTTCCTTTATGGTAGTTGCTATCTTGACTATGGAGCTCCAGCTGGAAAATCTCCCGAGCAGTTTCTTTCAGACACTAAACGAAGGTCTCTCTGGGACTCACTGGCGGGTGCTACAGAGCTGTGCAGCTGGCAGCTCTCCAAAGGCACTGATCCCTCCCCTGCAACTATTTCATGAAAAGCCCACCCAAGTCGGGGTCCATGCCAGGCATTTCTGATTTGCTTCTGAAGCCAGGCTTCACAAGCAGCACCGTTTTTATCTAGGAGTCATGGAATAGCTTCCCATTAACGTTCTTGTCATGGACTAACTGCCCCTCTGCCCACACTAAAGCAGGAAGACTTCATGTGAGGTTCGTGCTGCTGTGCGTTGATGTGGAGTGGAATGTGCATGTCATGAGATTAGGTACTGTCCATTTCATGTGCATTACAAACCTGATAACATCAAGCATATCAAAGAAAAACTTCCCAAGAAAAGGGAAAATCAGAATGCTCATGAGCCCTAACATGAAGCTGTATCCGTGTTGCAACATTTGAGGCTTGAACAGTGATGTAGGCATTTGGGCTTTTGCCATCTGGATCTTATTAAAAAGAGTTTGATAAGAATCTCTAGTGCTCCCTGGGGTGGAATCAGACTGCTGTAGAGTCAGTGCAAAGAGCAGAAGCTCCTGAACTCTTTATTGTGACAAAGAAGTTTGCAAACTTTGGCCTCTAGCTACTGTTACCCTGAAATATTTATTTCTTAAGGCCACATTCTGCTATCCTTCATGTTCAGTGAAGCCCTTCAATGCTTATAAAGTACATTCACAGCAAATTACCACTCAGTTTGAGTAGGGATGCTGGATTCTAAATTCTCAACAGTCCAGTGCAGTGTTGGGGAAGGAATAGGACTCTCAACTCATCCATTTGCTCTCTACTCATCTCGACATCTCAATATACAGGAGGGCAAAGCCTGAGACTTTGGATCCACATCAGTCACGTTTAAACTCTGCTATATTAATATCAACACAGTCTGTTTTTCACCTGAGGTTAAAAGAAAAAGCACACAAAAAACAACAACAAATAAAATGAAAAAGAATTTAATTGAAAGTAGCCCCTTCTTTGGTCTGCTGCTGGCCTGGTCTGCATCATTTATCCCTCTTACTCCTTTTTCTATCTTTTGATCTGTATTCCACCTCAGAATGCACTGGAGGATTCTGGATTTGTGTTCCACCATGTTATTAGTGAAGTTACACAGAGCCCTGAGCTCCCCAGTGGGAGGAGATGAATGGGAATTGTTTTTTGAAACACAATTTGGGATTTATTATGAAAAATGATCTCTGCTGCAGGTCGTCTGAATGTCAAGAATGAAGAGCTAGAAGACATGGTGAAGGAGGCGCCAGGTCCCATTAACTTCACTGTCTTTCTTACGATGTTTGGGGAAAAACTGAAAGGTAAGTACCTTTGGGGGGTTGGACAGGTATCTGTCAAAGATGCTCAGCACTGAAATATCTCAGAACCTTGCAAATTATAATAATGTATCCACGGAACAACGCTTAAAGGCAAGGAGTGATCTCCATTTTTGCAGACAGAGATGAAGTATGAAAAGGCAGAGGGATGGTCCAGAGGACAAATCAAAGGGGTGATTTCAGCTTGCATAAGCTAACATGGAAGTAGCGAGCTGAGGTCTAGAAAGTAATGAAATCATGGCTGCCTGGACACGCTGCAGAAGTTATTCACCAGGCTGAGGTCTGTTGCTCACACTACGCTGATATTCCTCCCAGTGTTAGATGGTTTAAAACTGTCATCAGCATTTCTATGAAAAACTTTTCTGCACTCCTTTGGCTCATTATGCAGACATGACCTCTGCACCATCTTTGTAGTTACAGGGCATGAAGCAGCATCATGGTATCCCCCATTATCTCTTACATCAGTAACATAGCAGCCCAGGCTTGCTTTCACTTGAGGTCAGTGGTAATTAAGACACTGGCTTAAGTTGAATGAAGATTTTGCAGAATAACTGCTACTCTTTTTCTCCTTCTTGGGATAAAAATCATGTAGATAAGAGAAATAAAAAATACATAAAAAATTTGAAAAATCTGATCACGAAAAGGTTTTAAAATAAAACAAAAGTTTATTGTATTGCTGCTTGCCTCTGGCTTTGTACTACTGAGTACAGTTCCAAAGAAGGGCTTTCTACCCTTGTAAGAGAGACTGACATTGAGGAGTGGACTGTATTACCCAGATACCACTCTATCTTGACCACAGTGGTACCCACACCTTTACATTCTGGATACTGTCCTGCAAAGCAGGCAGTGCCCTGCTCCGTGATCTTCCTTCTGGGATACACAGCTGTTTCTGATGGGTTGCCCTGCTTCACATTACTGCATATTTGTGTTGCTTATGATCTCATGGAGCATGGAGGCGAGCTGTTCCTCCTTCCCCCTCTTCCCTCTTGCCTCTTATGACTGCTGAAGCTGGTAGAGTCTCACCCTGCCAATTGTGTGGCCTGAAACCGGTGCCAGCACAGGAAGGTGAATGGTAAAGCATGCCCCTCTTGTTCGCAGGTTTCCTGTTGGCTACTAGAAGAGAAGAAAGGTTTTTGTTCTTTCCATTTGGTGAAGGGAAAATCACAGCTGTGCTTGTCATGCCCTTCTGGTTGGGTTTGTCATGCAAAGGAAGCAGAGCCAAAAGACTGCACATTCCCAATCAAAACTAATTGGGATGAAGAGCCTTTGTAGTGCAATTAGAAAGGGAAAAAAGGCTAGAGGAAGTGGATATGGCAATTTTGCAACGCTCTTTATTAGCTAAGTACCACTCAGAGAATTTGGTGAAAGGTGCTTTCTAAGTAAAATTTGTTGTGCTATAATTGATTTCTGTCATAAAGGGGAAGCTGGGATTTTTTCGGATGAGCTTTAGCTTTGTATGTAGAGATTATGATGCCAGATGAACAGCTAACAAAACTCAGTTTATGTTAATGCCAACCACATGGAGCTGTTTCTACGGGGAGTCAGAATAATACAATTTGTACAGAAAACAGAGATGCCGCACATCAAAGAAACCACTTTATTTACCAGCTAATCAATAAAGAATGCCTGCTGCATTGCTTCTCTTCAAAGCCAAAGTCCAAGGATATGACAGAGCAGAAAATGTAAAACACAGTAAGGAGGAAAAAAACAATCCCCCACACAGTGGTGACTACTTTAAATGCAGACCTGTCCTCAGAGATGGAAAAAGTTTCTGTTCACAGAACAACCAAAGCTCTCATTAAGTTCCAGTGCTCGTTATATTGATTATCTATTCATTGTAGAATGAACACACTGCATCTAAACTGGCAGAAGGATATATGTGGATAGTGTATGACCAAAAGGAGCCCATATAGACTTCTGCTCAATGACCATCATATCTACTAAGATTCTACTAATAATCCTTATGATTACAGAGAAAACCCAGGAGGTGTCAGCAGTATATATAGTTGAGCTGTTAAATCAGAGAATCATGCCTGGGTTCTGCTCTGGTTCTCTCCCTATCAAACTTTGCAACATAAATTTAAATAGTAATGGATTCTTTGGGTACTAACCCTTTGTTTTTATATCACATTTTCACCATTTCAGTATCCCAAATAACTTCATGTGTCAACGTACCAGCCTGTAAATTTGGTTTCCTGAAGTTATGAATGATTTATATTATATATAATCTATATACAGAATCTACAGTATTATAGAACAGCCAAAAATCCCAGTCAAGATAAAGGCACTGTGAAAGCTATTTTTGATGCATTTTTATTTATCTATCTATTTATTTATTGATTTATTTTGCACTCTAAATAGATGGGACAGATAAAGAATGAAAGAAAATGAAGACTCTTACTTTCACTTTATTGCTGAGAGCAGAGGAACAGAGAAATTAAAGTTATACCAAAAGTTTGTGGCCCAGCTATAAGCAGAGGCAAAGTCTTGGAGCCACAGTCCAGTGCTTTAAACCATCCTGTTCATACAAATAACACTTACTGTGTTGCTGTAAAGAGATGCTTAAGTGGAAGTGTGCTACAGAACGTAAGAGACGGTTACCATTTCACATTGATCATCCTGCTTCCATTGCATTCCATTGATACAAGGATTCTATGTTGAGCTCTATTTAGTGAGAGAAGTAAGCTCTTCTCTATATAGTGAAGAACAAGTAACATCAAAAAGTGTTTTTGCAAGGAACATTCAGTACAGGATTAAAGGAAGCCAGTGAGGGAAACAGTTTGTTATATTTTCATTTCTGAAAGCCACTAATCCTCTGGGTAGTGATATTGGAGACCAGTTCCTGGAAGTTTTCTCTCCTGCAGACACAGAATATATATGAGTTATTATTTTAAAGCTTCTGAGCACTGAACTATTCACCTCTATTGTTTATCTGACATGACAAATGCTGCCGACTTAAGGAACCTTTGTCTGCAAACCTACAACTGCAGAATTCTCCATTTCGCTGTGTTCTCCAGTGAATGCAATTATTACATAGCAAGTATTCAGCAGATATAGATAACCCAGGCTCCTAAATTATCTTTCATTAATTTTAGGCACGGACCCAGAAGAAACCATTCTGAATGCTTTTAAGATTTTCGACCCAGAAGGAAAAGGCCACATAAAGGCAGACTAGTAAGTTTCTTTCAAGGTCTTTTAAAATATTATTATTAATAATAATAAATATCACAAGTTTAAAGAACTCCTTAAAAGCTATATATTTTTTTCACAGTATTTTAAGAGACAGGCAGGCTTTGTAAGCCAGAGTTAAAAAGACTGGACTATTGTACAAATGTATTTGTATACTAAAAAGAGATGTTATTGTCTTCAGACGTTGCAAGAGGCAACGGAAATATAATCACATGTAGGCCATTAGATAGCCTTTTTTTGAAGGTCTGGATATAAATCAACACATGACTCTTTGTAGATTAACTCCATATGTAAAAATAAAATGAATGTCTGGTGCCTGACTGTCAGAGCGCTTCACTGAAATGGGAAATCTAGTCCCCCTTTTTAAAAAGTGATCAATTTAATTAACTCTGGGCCGTGGTTTTAGTAACAACATTTTACTTGTTATATGTTTACTGTTTGAGCCTTCTGCTTCTAGACAAGAATTTACTGTAAATTTCCACTAGATATGCTGAGAGCCAAAGCAAATAATGCTATAAATAATATGGCAACTATTATCAATATAGCTATTATTTAAATTAGGAGGCAGGACCTCATTTGTATTCATAACCTGTTAAACCAAGAGAGTGGGGTGAAAGGACTCGAAGTGCTAATTGCACAAATGTAAATCCTTCTTATACGCTCCAAATGGTGTGAGCAGACATTCAGGTAAATGAGATAAATGATATCAAATCAGGGCAGTGTATGAGGAATCCTGACCCATGGCCCTGGTGAAATGCTTTATGTGCCTTGATTTATGCACATGCCCTAATACCATGGTGAATTTGGGGACTATCCCATTACTGTGGCAGCCAGTTCAGGTAAGTTTGCTAAAGCATAATTTGTGCAAGAATCTTACTAGGGACCCATGGGTTAGAAAATCCTATTTGCATCAAAGAACTCTGTTAATGTCACAATAAGGTAAATGAAAACTGAGCCTGTCACCAGCACACCTGAGGTGGAGTGTTCCAGTACATAACCTGCAATTATCAGTGTCTCATGAAGTTAGTTAAAGGTAGGAAAATCATGTACAGTATTTCCTTCCATTACCAATATGGCTTTTTTTTTAATTACACTGGCACTTAATTCCCTGTGGGTAGGAGAGCCCTATTATGGATATTTTGGAGTCCATGTTATGGTAAGCAGTGTGAAAAAGCAAAGCTAAGAGACAATATTTTCACTAAAGGACACCCACATTAATTAAATCAAGATGCAACAAGTGGATGTAGTAAAAAACAGGAAGGAACAGAGGGTTAACAGTTGTTCTGATAGCTTTGAGGTTCATGTTATCAAATAGCATGGGAAGAACGCTCTTGGTAACACACCAGAAGCGACTCAAACACGAACAGAATAAAATGTAGCCTGCTGTCTAATAGGCCAGATCACACGGTAGTGAAATCACAACCATGAAATACAATGTTCTGATGATACAAAACCCATGAAATGTTGCATTTCCCACCACTATCTGTAACAATGTCCCGCATACAAAATGTGCAGCTTGCCACCCTGCATCCAGTTCTGCATTCCTCAGATGCTGGAAGTCAGTTGGAGTTTGGGGCAAATTAGGAATGCAGTATCACACTCCAAAATGAAGATGAGAGAAAAATACTTTTTTTTTAACTTAATGGAAAAGGTCAACCTTGTTCCCACCCCCATTACACTGCTAACATTAGACAATTGTTTCAGTTCATCACCACAACAGAGCATAATGTTTACTTATTAGACCCGAGGGTATTGTTGATCATTACAGAGCAAACCATTAAATCAATTCCATGAATGTCTTTGAGGTTTAATTTCTATTCATTTGCTTCCAAAATTTAGACATTTGAAGGTTTTGAAATATTTTTTACGTTGGCTCATGCAGCCCTTTCAATATGACAGTTAATGCTAATAAATAATATTTCTCCATATGAAAAAGAAATAATACTCCTGGAATGTTCTTCTCCTAAAACAGTCACACTGACCTTTTAATCAGAACTTCTTTTTATGTCCATGGAGTTAACATCCTTCTGGGGATTTTTATGGCTCTTCCCTCTGCGTGTTTTCACCTCCAGTCTGGAAATGACTCACTTAGTCCATCTGATGGTAGCTGGGATGGAGCCTTCTAACCTTTCCAGAAGCTTCGGGAGTTTATAACTCACTTCCAAATTCAATGACAGACTATGTTTGTCTGCATCATTATACCACACATAAAGTCCTTCCTCTAGCATGATGTCAAAAAGAAAAAGCGTTTTAGATCAGATTCTCAGCTGGTATAAACTGGCATTGCTTTTGGAAAGGTTAGATGATTCAGTTCTAAATGCCATTCATTGGACAAAGTGAGTCACGCCAACATCAACTGTTTCTAATGCTGATGCCAATAAAACTTTACAGATTTGTACCAGATGAAAATGGACCCAGAGAGCATAAACACATTCAGGTTCTTTGGAGATTGCTCTGGTTGAGCTGGGAACATTTCTCATCATAGCTGCAGAGCACTGCTTGCTCTAACTCACCTGCTTTCTTCCAGAGAAAACAATGTGTGAAGGGAAATCCCAGGGGAATAACAAAGTGTCCCAGAGCTTTTACAAGGGAAAATGTTTTGAAAATACAAGGAGGCAACAAAATATTCACAACTGGAGAAGGAATTGTAGTCAGGCAGGACAAGAGATAGCATTTAGACAACCACAACAAGGCAAATGAATCCTTTTTGCACAGAAGACTTTGATTTTTTTAATTAATTTATTTTTTTTTTTTAGAAACAAGTAGTCTTTAAAAAAGAAAACAAGATACATAAAGAAAGAAAAAAGTTCATAATCTCTTGCTTTGGAAATGGTGAGCGTTCATTTCCCTATAAAATAAATAATGGAAAATGTGCATAGATCCTTAACTCAGTCCTTCTTCCTTGTGAGTGTGCCAGAGCCTGCTGGGCTATGCATCAGAACATTATAATTAGATATTTGATCTTTTCCCCTAAATACTTCAAGCATGTAAGTAGAAGATACATCACGCCCAGATCTCTTTTTAATTCAGTCCTGTTTCTGATGAAGTTTACTGTGACTTCTAACAAAAGTGCTATAAGTGCTTCCTTCTATTCACCAAGCTCCTTCCTGGATCACACTTCCTTTTATATTTACTGATGCTGTTTTGCTCCAGCACACATACATCCAATGATCAATTTACATCGATGAGAATCACCTCTCTGTTCCCCCATCCAGTGATCATTTAGGAGTTCCACATCAAGAAATGCAGTCATATAACAAATACCAGCACAACAAGACAGAAATGGCAATATGAGAGGAAGAGGTGAAGAAAGACTTTGCTAAGTGAGAAGCATGGGAAAGTACTGCAAAGAAAACATACAGGGCATCTTAAGCTCTCTGTGACTTCAGAGTATTTTCCAGAACTTACCAGAATATTTCCATGCTTGGCCTTGTGGGTAAGGCTCTTATACATTACCCAGAACCTTCCTTTTCCTGTTTTCTCTTTCTACCCTTCCAAATAAGTGATGCAGTCATTCTGTCCAAAGGGGTTGGATTGACATTCCTATTCACCTATGCAATTAGGTTTAAAAAAATTACATGTTTAACTGAGTTTCTACAATGGGTTTGAAAACAGAGGGTAAATCAGCTGAGGATCTGTCCCCAAAATATTCTCTTTGATGCAATTGCATAGAATGCAGATTGTGTGTGGATAAGCTCCTTGTTACAGTTCTGTAACTCCAGATCAAGATCTTGCACTGTGAAATACAACAGGTCTCACACAGTTTCACAGTCTCCTCTGGGAATAACTGCATGCAAATAAAGGGACTCTCAGATGATGATTTGGAATAGCTGTTGGAGTTCTCTTTCAAGTCTTCTTTCTTATTTCATGCTCTGTTCCTTTCATCCTCAGATTTTACAGAAAATATTCTCTCTTTTGGTTTTGTTAAGTGATCCAAACTTTAAAGAGCAAGTGAGAAAATGTACCATTTTAGGTTAAGATAAGCATAAAAAATTACTCTATTACAATTAGAGTAATAACCTGAAACAATTTTAAACCTCTATAAAATGTCACAAAAGCAAAATAAGTTGGCAGAGCGAGGCACTGACACTGATGGGTGCCCGCAGAAAATCTCTTACAATATCATATAAGGATTAACAGCTCCAATTTATGCAGTCACACAGATTTCCTTTCATGCAACTTCAGGAAGGACCTCGCCATCTGAATTGTCATGTGCCATTATCACCCTTTAATCAGGTTATTTCATTTTATTTGCACAGCATCAAAGAAATGCTTATGACACAAGCAGACCGGTTCAGTCAAGAAGAGGTAAGGACCTTCTGCCTTACTCAAAACTGGGATGTCTCTCCAGCATTTGCCCCTCTTTAAATGCATGAATACAGCTCAAATCCAGTCTGAGAGAAGGCTGATGCCAGCTTTAGCAATTAGGAACAATTCAAAGCATCTCTTGTTAATAGTTCCATGGCTAAACCAAAGTCAAACAGATTCTTTGGACTTCCATCCAAGTGTAAGCATGGCCTATCTCTTGCTGTTCCTTCCTATGGTGAGCTGGGCAATGAATTTACTAGAGTTCAAATGTATTTGGGTGGGGACTGTGATCTGTTTTCCATTTCTGTGAGAGTTATTTTGTTTGAAATCTGAAATGAGTTCTGAAAGGAGGGATAGGAGGCACTGACTTCATGGTTTGTGTGAGACTGAACATGGATTCTGATGGCTGGGAGGAATTTAGGGGAACTTTCTTTTCAGAAGAAAAGATTGAGTGGAGTTTGTTCATGGCAGGACCAGATTGGGGTACAGACTGGAATACATTACTTAGTCAGGGCTTATCTGGACTTTAGGAAGAGCTATTTGATACAGAACTTTGATTTGAACAGGACTGTGTTACGTAGTTTTGCCCTAACTCCTCTTTCAGTTTTACTGAAACTACAGAAAGTTTTTCCATAGTAATTAACAAATGAGGCCAGAAGGGAGCTGAACTGGACTGAAAAGGAGAAGCAGTACTTGTTGCTGTCCTGCAGTCCCGTGTTGGTAACACTTATCTCCTGTTTGCTTGGCAGATCAACCAGATGTTTGCTGCTTTCCCTCCAGATGTCTCTGGTAATCTTGACTATAAGAACCTCTGTTATGTTATCACCCATGGTGAGGAAAAAGACTAGAATGAAAGATGAGCTTCTCCTGTGATGATGCACCAAGTTATTTCATTGTGCTTTTCTGTGCGAGACAAAAGGCTGAACATTCACTATGTGAAGCCTTGTGGTCATCAGAAGAGAACCAATAAAGCAAGTGAAATTAGATTAAAGTTGTTTAATGCTCCTGTTTCTATAAAAGATGAAAATACCAATTTTTGTGAGTTTTTTCCCATCCTTTTTTTTTCATCAGTGGTTTGAAATGGAATTTTCTTGATGAACTGATGCCATTGTGATTTATTGACAATCCTAATGTTCACCAGATGGTCCATTGGGCACTGCAATGTTGCTTAACCTCTTGTCTTTTATACATAAGTTCCATGTGCTGATTGAGAAACCCTCTAACTTACTGCATTGGGAAAAGCATTTGGTAAATAAAATTCTTTCTCCTTGCAATGAAAGTGCAAATAAAACAACCTTAAGCTCTTGTGAATGTGCTTAGTGATGTGGCCAGTTCATAGAAGCCAGCAAGAGTGAATTTCCCCCTCAGAGGTATCTTCGTATATGTAGGAAGCTGTCTGTGAAGTAACAGTAAGGGCTAGTTCTTTCAGCACTTGGTCATGATCTTTGTTTTAGAGGTGAAGGACACATTGAAAGGGTGTATTTTGCCAAAGGTCAGCTGGAAGTCTAAGGAAAATGCAAGAAAAGAACTCAAGAATTGTAGCTCAGGGTTACAAATGAAAGCAAACTATCTCTCACTTTCATAATTCAAGATCAGCATAGCTTCTAAAATGGACTACAGTTTCTTGTAGTTGGGCTTCCAGGAACTGGACATGTTCCGTCCGTGTGTAATACTGCATGAATATTTCCTGCGTGGGAGTCAGAAGGACACTGCAGCCAAAGCAAAACAAACTTCTGCTGTTTTAGCAGCTAATGAAAATGGTTTCCTTCTGCATCAGTGTTGCTGGCACCACAGTCCCACAGACATGAAGAATAGGTAACGAGCTGTTTCTTTTCTGTTTCTTTCGAAGAAACAGTGTTTTTCTGGTGTAAGTACACACTACCAAGAATCGGATCAGTTCAAAACTTTGATAGACACAACTAGAAGCAAAATGTGGTCCTTCCTTATGGGAATCTTTGCTGAAGGTGTGGAGAGAGTTTTGACACTTCTTGGCACGTGCTTTTGTAACATTTAAAATTAGATTGCACAGTGCTCCAAACCCCTCTCTCTCTGTGAGCTGTGCAGTTTGACTGGGTTTTAGTGCCCAGTAAATCTCCACAAAACACAGAAGTCTGCATAACCTCTTTTTCCACCTCCTGGCTTATTTGCCAGAAGCTCAGCTTTGCTGTGCAAGCACAGTTTGCACCTCTGTTTCACATGATTGCACTTTTACCTCCAAAATGAGAGCACTGCTTATGAGATGAGATTGTGGTTAGGAAATGGGAGGTTGTGGAGGTATTTTGAGTGTCAGAGCAGAAAATAATTATTTATGAGCTTCCTCTTTGGACACCTACATGGACCCAAACTTGTGACAGTACTTCTTAGCAAAGAAAGGAGCTGCCTGTATGAGAAATGGATGTTTCATTTGCAGTCTTCATTTGGAAATTGTTTGAGCAAGGGGGTCTGGAAAATGCTCTACACAAATCAAGTGCCAAGTCTAGCACTGCCTTGTGTGAGTTCCACAAAAATCACAGACCCCACCAAGCAAATACTGACTGTTCCACTAATAGGAGCTGAAGTCATTCAGGCATCAGATGTCAGATGGTGCTTATGGTTTTTGTTCTGTTTAAAGATTTCAGAATGAGATCGAAGAGTAGATAAAACAGCACGAAGGCTTACCTTCTACCTTCTATACAGAGAGATTTATTTTTCCTTCTGTGAGTTGATAGACAAAAACTTTGAGGATGGTATTCTTGAAAGATGAGGTCACATATTTTTTCCATCAAAGCATGCACACTTTTTGATGGATCCTTTTTCATCTGTTACTACCTAGTTACATGACTTCTTTGAGCGCAGCTCTGAAGCAGACAGCAGTCTGGGTGAGCAGTTCTGCATTCCACCCCCTTCCTGGCTGCTCCTCTTCCCTCCCTCAGGTCTGCACTAGAGCTCACACGCTGCCCACGTTTACTGCAGAGGAACTTGAGCTACACTGTTGGATCTATGCGCCTCCTTGGGCCTTCTATGAGGGGAAATGACAAATGTTCAGATGAATGCAATGCTCATTCTCAGAATCTTTATCAATCCTGGTTTCATTTCAACTCCCGTTTTCACTTGGGGACAGGGAGCTGTGCTTATAGGTTTTGGATGCAGATTCTGCTAATGAAAGGAAACAAAGAGCTGAGGTTATCTCCACAAAAACAAGATTCTCACTGATGCATCACTAAAATGCTCAACTGGGAATTGAACTCGTGTGAACTCTGGCAGAGTCAGTCCCTTCACAAACAATAGCTTATTTGGATGAGGGAGGGGAAAGAAAAAAGATACAGTGTAGAACTGATAATCTGCTTTATTAACACACCAAATGTTCACCCTGTAAACCTTTGTGAAACTTTGCGAATGGGTGCAGCAGCATCTGAGATTAACTGTCATAAACAGGCATAAAAGGAAGAAAGGTTCCCATGGGTTTCCCCAAGCTCATTGTTCTGCTTGGAGGCAGAGCTGTTAAAACCCTTCTACTGACCTGTCTAAACTTTCTAGGTAGCCTCAAGTCCAAAGCAAGCCTCATTCAAGTGCTGTCCATGTATCTATGTTCTCTTTAGGATTACCCTTACTTTGTGCATAACTTTTTCTTAAAACATAGTATGGTACATCGGACAAAAAATCCTCTGTGAAGCAGCAGCAGTGAAAGTTATGCATGTTTCTAGGCAACGTGGGGAAAAGTTTGTTCCAGGCTTCCATTTCTTATTAATTGCCAGCTTCTGCTCCCCTGTAGTATCTTCTTCCTTATCCCAGAAACTTCCTTAGCTTCGATTCCCCTCTGTCACTGTTACCTTGGTAATGTGCCAGCACAGGTTATCTCAGGACACATCTTGAATTTTCACTAATGATACAAAGGTGCAGATTGTCTGAAATTTTAAGTTTCCAGTGCAAAAACACAATACCAATTCTGCATTAAAATTTTGTATTAATGAGCTGGAGGTGTAACCCTCGCACCAACACAGACCTGGGCCGATCCTCTTAGATCCCTAACAGCTCACAAAGGAACACTTATGGACAAGTTGATGCTGTATGGAGGCATTGGCACAGTTATTGTGTCTGATGTCCCTTGTCTCACAATATGCTTCACACCTTTTTCCAAACTCAAGACATGACTTTATGAAAGCATAAATGGACCCTTGAAGCACATTTGGGCACGTTATTTGAAATAACACAGGTTTCCTAAATGCAAACCTGCAATTATTTGTTAGAGCTCTGTAACCTGGGAGATGCTCATGTGCATTCACTTAACTTTGGCCACTTAATCTCATGTATGTTCAAGTAGGCTTGTCTCTGCAGGACTTCTCTTCGTTGATTGAAGGGAAAGAGGTCCTTGAATAGACATTACAGGGCACTTGAGTTCATTTCTGCTCTGATTCAGCCTCTGCAAGCATCTATCTGACTCTGCTAATTATAAAGCAGGGGCCTAGGAATGCTAACCCAGGTATTTATGGTCAAGCAAGGCAGTACCTCCTTGAGTCCTTATCTGGAGAATTGTTGCCATTTGTTACTGGCCCCTTCAGTTTAAATGGTGGCTTAGTGCGCCTTTTGACCTGAGGAACATCATTTTTTGACAAAACATACTAGCAAGCTCAACATTTAGTTAGCTGCTTCAGCAGGAGCACAGAGCTCAGATGTTAGGCCAGACAGGAATCTTTCTGTTATAACGGTTGGAAGATGGTAGCTGTCCTTTCATGATGCAATAGACATTATGTACAGGTGTGACAAGAGATCCAAATAGACAGAAAGCTGGAAGGAAAATGCATGTTACAAACTGTCTTTGCTGAGAGCACTGTAATCATGAAATCATAGAATGGCTTAAGCTGGAGGGGACCTTAAAGATCATCTAGTTCCAGCCCCCCTGTTTTGGCAGGGTTGCTCCCCACTAGATCAAGCTGCCCAGAATCCCATCCAACCAGACCTTGAATGTCTGCAGGAATGGGGCACCCACAGCTTTTCTGGGCAGCCTGATCTAAGTAGAAAGTAGTCCAGCAAGTAGGCAGTTGGGACCAAACATGTCTCCTGATGACCAGCAGCTGTTAGCTGTGTTGCCTTTGCAGACTGTGAGCAGCCTGATAGCTGAGGAGATATTCCGGTCAGACTGATAGGATTTTGGTCTATTTCACAAGCCTACCCCCACAGCACTGAAACTGCTGCTGCTCCCTGCATTGCAGGCTCACATGCTCTCAAAATAAGTTGTTTTACACTAAAGTGAGGAGAACACAGTGGTGCTATGCTCTGCAAATGGCAGTGGGGCTTTGCTGAGGCTGTCCAGGGCCCTTTGGGAACATCACCACCACCTGGGGCCTCTTCCACACCTGTGTGGAGCTCTGCAGGTGTGGGGGATTAACGCTAATGGGCTCCACTTGGCCTCATAGGAACTGCTGCCCATAAAGGACAGCACACAGAGCTATGAGGTGCAGTTGTAGGGTTTGCTGGTGAAGCATCTTTGGTCCTGGTTCCCCTGTACTTTCTCCGGCATGGCTGATACCAACGTGAGGCCCAGCATACCAAGGTAAGGCAGAGGTTTTTTATCTGAGTGGTGTGTTAATTTGGGCATTGTGAGGTCCTGGATCAGTCCAGGGCTTGTGTTTGGGGAGCTGGTTCTTGGGAGAGGTGGTCTGGGAGCTGTGAGGTTTTTTGTTGTTCTGTTTTACCTGAGCTGTGAATGACTTGCAGTGCCTTGTTTAGTCAGCTGTGGTTGGTTATATAGAGCAACCCTTTGATTTTTTTTTTCTATGATGTATGAAGCTTACCACCTTTTTTCTGGCCCCTTCTGTGTAGCGTGCTCATTAAAGTGCCCCCTAGTCAGTGGGAAAACCACTGCCTGCTTTTCTGTGTTTGTGCCTGAGCATGCTTGGTGATGCCCCAGTGGCACTGGGCTCTCTCTTGGGAGCTGCCCATGGAGTAAGCAGGTAACCCTGTCTTCTCATGATGGTTCCTTGAGCCCCATATCCATGTGAGGTGGCAACCATGAGGTCTTCTCACAGGCTGGGAAGGTGCAGACAGGTGGTTGGGGCCAGCTAATGGAGAAGCTGTTGAGGCTGAAGCAAAGTTCCTGCTGCCTTTTGCCAAGCCAGGAGCAGATGTTCCTAATAAAGCTCTGACCTCTTAGATGTGAGTGCTCAGCTGATGACAAACAACATTAACAGGCCCTGTGCTATTAGACAAGTAATGGAGGCTGGTGTGAATTCTCTCATGTCTAATATGTGTTTTACTTCAGTTTACTGTCAGCCTTGGCTGAAGTCTACCAGTGGTTATTAGAACAGAGGATAGACAAGTGTATGTTTTACTGTTCTGTATCACCCCACAGTGAGCTTCTTAATGTGTGTTTACATGTACTGTGACTCCTGAATCGATTTAGTGCTGAATCTTCAGCTTAGTTTAAATGAGCTGGAAGAGACTGGAACTTTGAGGCTTTTTCTTTTTCTTCTCAGTTGTTTCCATCTACTGTTCTATGAATATTCCATTGCTCAATAATGAGACTTGGAAAACAAAATTCCAAGATCATCTTTTAAAGGCTGTTAATGGCCATGAATGTAACCAATATAGTTAATAACAGTCCAGGCAGAGATGGAAGACTGCTCTCTCCTTTTGAGTAAGGGCCAACATAGCTTTCTGACCAGCCCTCCTAGAGAAGAGTCTGGATATTAAGGGATAAGTCACACCAAGTATTTCCTTCTTAGGCTCTTTATTCGTTTATGCCTACTGGTTTTTGTCATCTTTAAAGGTGTTGTTTAGCCTGTTTTGAGTTATTTTGAAACAAATGTCTTAAAAAACACACACAAAAAACAGCTTTTAACTTCAGAAAACATTTTTATGGATTTCTTTTTTTTATTAAAAGACCGTTTTATTTCTTCTTTATGAAACATTCTCTAACAAAAGTAATTTGTCCTTGGAAGAGTGAAAGGGGTGAACAACTCCAGATTTCAGAAGGCTCTGCTTGGTGAAAGGAGTAGCATGAATTCAGTTTTCTTGCATTTTTGATTTAAGCATAGAAGTATGGAAGCTGAACAGTGATATACCATGTCAGTTAGGACTACTAAGAAAAAGGAACTATTTTGTTTCCCTAACCCAAAAAGCAGTGCATGAAATTGCTTTAAGCCCGAAGCAATGAGAAGCAATACTGAATGGAGGATGGAGGGGGGGAGAACTGCAAAGCCCTTCGGGCTATTGAGCCTCTTGCCTCTAGGTTTTACTTCATCTCCATTTCTCTCCTTTGTCACTGTATTCTCCAGTCTCCTCCTCCAGTCCAGCTGCCTCTTAACCTTGTTAATATTTCACTTTGATGGTCTTAAGTTCTTGACAATTTGTTCCAGATGTTTGCTACTTTGAACGAAATAGATTTCCCAAATTTCCTGTTTACTCTTAATGTCTTTTGTCTCTTTCTTTTTCTTTGAAAGTGTGACAATGTTTTTAACCTCTTAGCAATCTGAATACATTGGCCCACTGTTCCACTCCTGCCCTTGCAACTCCTCAAGCTTTGAAAGCTTTCCTCAGAATGGATGCTCCTTTTTGTTTTCCCCTTACAGGATGATCTTGCTGTTTTCCATCTCCCTCAGTTCTATACATGTGGAAGTCTGAGCTCTCAAGCTCTTTTCCTTTCCTGCATGTGTTTGCACTGAAGTAGAAAGGGTATCATGGATGGGAATATCCCACTTTTGCTATGCTTCAGACCAAATGTTCTTATAAGCTGGGACTGTCCACGTTGTTCCAATCAGGTGCCTTCCATAGATAAGTTATCTGGAGAGATGTGAGGAGAAGCAGTGGGCTGGTGGCTCTTTGTGCACTGACACGAGTTCCTGATATAGGAGCTCTATTGGGTCGCCACAGCCAACCTGGGCATGGCAGTGCTGTTGGAGGCTCCCGTTACATTAACAAGAGTGTGTCCACTTCAAGGCAGTTGTATGGCTTCAATTATTCCCTAGTTTTCTTTAAAAACAAAACCAAAAACAAACCTGTAAGTGAACCAGTTCTTCAAGTACAAAAGCTGTGCCTGGACTCAGCCTTACACCTCAATCTTGCAAATGCTTTCACACGTGTTTACCACTATGAGTAATCCCATTGATTTTTAAACAGAGCTGCTCAGGCAATAAAGAGTGGATTTGTGTGATCTGGGACTTACTGTGGGGTATGTCAGAAGTCAGTCTTTTGAAACCAATGATTAAGTGAGTGTAAGATGAGTGTCCAGCCCAGAATTTCATTAAATCAATGAGTTATTTTGCTTATAGGCTTCCTTTAAAGTATCTGGCTGTCTTGTCTGCTGAGTGCTTTCTCTTGGAGACTGTTTGAGATGACTTTTTTTACAGCATTCTTTAAAACAACCACTTGGTCAGTGCTTGATGTGCTATGGCTTTCTGTTAGCCAACTGTATCCTTCCATTGAAGCTATCCCATGTGTTGGTGCCTTTTCAATGGTGCTGTCTGGTTTCCTACATTCTAACACTGAGTGTACTTGAGCTGCAGCTTTCCATGCTTGTGGCCTCTCTGTTCTCCCCAGTTGCCTGTTTCTATGAAACTTCTAGTGATAAGACAGCTCTGAAATTCCTGTGTGTCAAACTGAGCTGAAAGCAACCAACTCATTCAAAAGTTATTAGGGATGCAGGCTCATACATACTGTGATGATATATGTGCTGTTTTTGAAGGGAGTAAGGCAGAAAAAATAAGAAGTGATTTGATTAGAGATGGATACATTAGAATACCTCGTGAGCTTGAAAAAATGACTTTGCTCTTATGGCTGGTCTTACAAGTAAGCTTAACCCCAACTCATCCCTCCAGCCCACTGAAGAGAGCAGAGGGGGAGGACTACTTCTTATGCAAGGTATAGCTGGACAAACCTTCTTGGAAGTCACAGAAGGAAGAACTTGCTTCTTAGTGTTTCATCAATGTGAGCAGGCTTGGTGGTAGGGCTGGCAGATCTGTGCCAGTTGCAAACAAAGTGGGTGAGTCATTTCTACTCAGGTGTTTGCTGGAGAAGGAAACCTTTGAGTTCTGCTTAGTTAGAGAAATACTTAAGGGAAACAGCACTGTTGTGTTAAAGCACCAGCAGTCTGACATCATAGCCAACTTTGCCCCAGCTGGCTGTGCTGCAGATCATTAAAGGGAAAGGTGTTTCACACATTCTAGCCTCTTTTTCTCCTTTACTTTAAAAATAGATCTTTATATTTTAATTGGGGGAAAAAAAGCAGGAAAAACAAAAAAACCCTGTAAGTAAAACAACAAAAACCAACAACCCTGAAAACCAACACAATGACAAACCCACACTGCATGAAACCCCTAAAGAGGAGTCAAGAAGAGACCATTCAGCTTTAGTGGAAGCTGATGAGCATTGATGATCTCATGAATCCCATGCTTCCTCTTAGGAGGCAATGAGGAAGCAAAGGGTGGGGATATAGCACAGTGAGTGAAAATTAAGACAGCCCAAATCTGTTGCTTGATGAAATACTCAACAAATTGCTCTGTTCTTGCCTATCTCATTCTTTGCATCAGTGCTGGTGTTTTAAGGTTGTTGGCTCCGTATGGGTGGGTGATCTGTGGAAGTCTTCATGGCTTGCAAGAATTACAAGAGTGATTATAGTAATTTGCATATTCATAATTGTTTCCTAGGCTGTGTGAAATGACTTCATTCAGACCTGGTTTGTGTGCTCAGTTCTTTGGGAGTGAATTGAAATGTGGTTTTTTTCCTGGATCACAGTCTCTGATTAGGACAGAGTTCCATCAGCGTGAGGCTGAATCAATGAATTGGAGGGCTGATGCATTCAAATCTAATGAAACTTGATCGCAGGGTAGGAAGTTGTCTTTACCAGGTTGTCAGAGGTATCAAAGTTGGCAAATTCTTGCCAGCTTTGCAAATCAGCTGCTCAGTGTTAGCCTACAAAACAGTTCACCTCATTTTATTTCTGTCACCCATGTGCCCTTCAGCTTCTGTTGGCAAGAAACAGTATCAGCAACACCTTCAGCTTGGAACCTTCCCCTGTTCTGTGCTCTTAGGTAAAAGAGCATGGTAGAATCTTTAATGATTCTGTGTTTTTTAAGGCTGGAAAAGACCTTTAAGATCATGTAGTCCAACTGTCTTCTCTCTGGAGAAGAGATGTTGGTTACAGAATACCCATAGTGGACATTTAAACACTTTGAGTGTTTAATACTTTTCATAATAACTTTTGCATCTAGAATCCCCAGCGGCATTTGGGGTCTTGATGTGATGTTGTGCAAATGCATATTTTGTGCAAACAGGATGATGCAATCACTTGGAAGACTTTTAGAATCGAAGCAGAGAGAAGGCAGGAGGGGAAAGAAAATCACAGGGAATGGAGTGACTATTTCAGCATCTCATGGCAGGTCACTGGCAGAGGCAGGAGCAGCAGTGGGTCTTCCCAGCTCCAGACTGATGTTCACCCACCATGGCACTCTCTCTCTTCTGAAGCGCCCTGTGCCCTTCCAGTGCTTCCCAACCGCTCTTAAACTGTTTCAGACCTGGTATGCAAGTGGGTCCAGCTAATTCAATGTAACCTCTCTTTTTTTGAGTTACTTTGCTATCCAGAGCAGTGTGACCAGCTTGTGTTGCTGGGAATGGAGCTGGATTTGTTTAGTTTCCAGAGAGGAAATGGTGCATGGTAGGAGTACCCTAAAGCAGAGCTGGGATGCTGCACTGTGGATGTACCATACCAAGAACAACTTGTGGTCATAAAACCAGGTGACCTGGTTTGAAATCACATCCAACACTTTTGAGCCGGGCAGCTAAATATTTCTGAAGCTTATTAAATTAACCAGTTAGACCAAGGCAATGCACAAGGTATACAGGCCAAAGAAAGCAGCGTGGGTGTAATGTTCTGAAGGAGAATTATAGTTGCTGCTGATCGTGCTTTTACAGTAAATGTCATGTCAGTGTTTCCTTTATTGGTCTAGTTTTTTTTTCCCCCCTCTGGTGAGTTGTTCTCAGGCTGCATGAGAAGGCTTGCAAATAATGAAAAGGTTTTCACGTGCTGCAAAGTGCAATGGAAACCTTGAATCTGTTACCCAGAGAATTCCCCCAATTTGGGTTGGGAAGAAAGAACCTCAGAACTGGGGTCTGAACCTGACAGTGAGCACCCAAAAGTTTTGGAGTGTTCAGTTTGTGCTCAGCTCTCTGTGTCATTAAATGTAATCCCCTTGGTTCTTGTGTAGTGTATGAAGAAGTGATGAGTCTTCAAGCTGGGTAAGCTTCTGTGGTTCTGATAGGAACAAAGCTTTTCAAGTTTGTGATATCTTTGCATTTATCTTTATACTTGTGTTGTGTTATGTTGCTGCATAAGGACTCTGACTGAGGGTAAGATGCTGTACAAGATGTCAGCCTTACTGCAAAGACCTGCTGTTACTGACTGAGCTCTGTGTGCCAGCCCATGCAGTCGTGCTGTACTTGATTAATCACGTTCACAAGGGCTGCATTTTTTCCAGCTCCCTTATGCTGGGCACTGTGCAGAGAAACATTTCTTTGTTTCCTGTGTGACTTGCCAACCCGTGTCTCCAGGCCAAACCTGCTTTCTAATTCAAGTGACAAAATTAGTGAAAAACTGGTTTGCATTTTGCTCTTCCATCCGCCCAGGCATGTTTGGGAATCCCTTAGAATGACTGAATTCAGTGGTTTAAGGGTTTTTTTTTTTCCTTTATTACACACCTCCCTCAGTAACTCTGAAGGAGCTTCATAATGGAAATGCTGACACAATGCTATTGTCTCAGCCCAGGAGTGTGTTCCACCTTCTATTGTTTGCCTTGGCCTCCGTGTATTGTATACTGCCTCAGTTTAATTGGTTAACTTAATAAACCTCTGAAGCACTGTATCAGTTGCCTGGCTTAGCTTTTATCCATTGACCTGATGAAGCAAGTATAAGTTTCAAAAGCTTTCCTGTATGAAGTTAATCAAAGAAAAAGGTATCTCCTACTGTATGCTGCACGTATGTCTTGGAAAGGCTCCTGAAGCTGACACATTTTTACAATTAAAGCATTTAAACAGAGGTTTTTAAGGTAATGTTTCAGGCCTGACCTGCTTAACTTCGTTTTAAGAGAAGGAAAAAAAGTTGAATTTTTTTCTAATTATTTTTGGGGCTGTTCAGGGCTTCAGTAGCCACATCTGAATGATGTGCTGGATCCAAAGATGGACCCTTGGGGTTGGGAAGGAGGGAGAGAAGTGAGGAGAACACAGTGGGAGCGTTTTGCAGGTATTATAGATCTGATGCATGGCTGAGTTGTAAGACCTGGGCAGTCTGCTCTGAGGTTTTGGATCTCACAGGAGCCTCACATAACCATCAGCAGATCCTTTAACACCTCTGTGCTCCATTCCCCACTTGGAGGTTCTTTTGGTGTGTGTGTTTCTCCCCCCCCCCCCCCATTTCTTGTCTCATTAATTTAGATCTTGAGATTTGGGGATTGTGTATTACAATGGGGCTCTTTATTGCATGAGCTGTAATAATGAGTTGGAAAGATTGGTAGATCTTAGCAGTATGTTCTCACTGTGGGTGCAGTAAAGTCTCTTCTGAGCCAATGCAAAGAGCACTTGAGAGGCCCTGTGTGCTGCATGTGAGGGGGGATTTACCTGCCTTCAGCAGAGCCAGAGAATGCAATGCAAATCTGAGCCCACCATGATCTAGCTCAATCTGCAGTCTGTGCATCCCCAGATTTGGGGTATTCATCTATCAAGAAAGATTTAGACACACCTGATCATGCCTCAGGGCAGGGGAGCTGCCTCGGTTACCTCTTGCTATCCCTTCCATCCCCCCCTCTTTTCTTTATTTTTTGTGACTCTATTAGATCTGACAACAACAGAATCACATACTTTGTTCTGAAGGATTCTTCCATTAATTAGTACTTTGTGGTGTGTAGCTCCTTCCCTTGAGGAGCTCTGAGAGGTTGACAAGTGCTAATTAAGTCCTACAAGAACTGGTGTGTTGGGTAATTATTATTTTACAGGTAGAAAAACTGAGGTGCGAGTGTAACCCACAGGAAGTTTTTTGGGACAGTTTCACTCTGATGCTTGGTGTTTCAGCTCCTTAAAGTTCTTGTGTACCTCTGAGCTGTTGTTGCTAGTGGAGAATACTGCTGGCGTTCCCCTCCTCCTGCCCACATCAGAGCTGGTTGAGGTTGAATCAGTCTCATCAGCCACGTTTGGGCTGTATCAGCATCTGGGAGGGACAGCGAGCAAAATGAATCAGGCCTGTATGCCAAAAATAACTTTATTTTACTCTTTTGCCATGCTTTCATACTTGCAGAATTACACTGACTTTAAAGGGTGAGCTGCTCCAGAACCCTGAATCAGGCCTTTTGTATTGGCAGGGAGGTAATCTCTTGCAGTCTATGTCATTTGAGAGCAATTCTCCATCAAACATTTACCTGTGTAATTAATCTGCTTCAGAGTTCTCTGGCAAGGAGTGGTATGGCCAAGTGGCATCTGAGAATACTTCAAAAGGAAACAAGATAATCAGTTTAGCTTTGGGTCAGTGGTGCATCAGGAGCTACTGAGCCTGGTTGGTCTCTACCTGGATGATGCAGTGGTGTTGTGCTCTTGGAGGCTGTCTGCTGTGAAAGGCGAGCTGTGGTTCCCTTTGCCCTGCAGGAGGGTTGTTATCCACATGTGTATTTCTGGACATTACATTGGAGCCATGTGACAGAGATCACAGGACAGCTTATCTACCCTAACTCTGTCCCTCAGCACCTGTTTGTAAGGTCAGTGGAATTCCAAGAATTGCCTGAGGATCTGAATTTGATCTGTGGATTCTGATGGAGCAGATTTAACCCTGCCACACAGGTTCTCAAGCTGCCATTTGCAGGTTATCCACATTAACTTCATACAGACCAGGGTCAATTTCATGAGAGCTTTTGCTGATTCCATCTGAGCCACCCAGTATGTACTGACAGACCAGGACTTCAGACCTGAGAGCACAAACCTGGGTGGTGTTAGATTTGTGTGCTCAATGTGATGTAGGGGAGCTGGTTAGACAAGTTCTACTCCAAGTTTTAGCTTTCATGTGATAGAAACCTTTGCCTTGTTTTCACTGTCCAGCTCCGTCACGCTGCTGCACATCAATTCCCTTCCTTCTTTCAGGGTGTGGATCCGATTAATATTTGCACACTGTAATTTGTGATGTTGCTCAGTTTAACACGGTAAAATTTGCCAGTCCAAAGTATGTCTTGGTGAGAGGGTGAGGTGCTAATTAAGACTGGGAGGTTTCCTTTGCGATCAGATATTTGTCTCTTGTTGTCCCACAAGTGAAATCTGTAATGCAGCTTTGCACAGCAGCAGTGCTGTGGGATAATGGGTTGGCTGTAAGCACAGTGTGTGGGGGGGGAAGGTGGTAAGAATGAGCCCCAAATTCTCAAATAAAAATTGTTTTCTTCCATTATGAAGAGACTTTCTTGAGAAGCAACAAGTAGGGTCACGCAGATCAGATTTGCAAGAGACGTTGCTCCAAGTTGTGTTGGATACATAAACGTTTTTCTGTTCTCCACCTTGGCTGGTCTGCCTGCCATGCTGCAGCATCCCTGTTATCTCTGCTCATGGGGAAGACTGCCATAGGGCCACAAACCTTAATGAAGCTATTCCTACAATTCTGAACATCTTTATCTGTCCCTGTACTTGTTTTAGAGAAGGGCTGGTTTTGTTTCAGAGGTGGCTGTTATGCTATGAAGAAAGAGGATGTATGTCTTTCAAGAAAGCAATCCCAACTTGCTCTGCTGGAGTAGCCATAGCCGGAGGTGTGCAGGGCTCAGGTAGTGCCCTGTTATTTCTCATGGATTATGAGATGAAAAGGTTTGAGAATGGACATGAGCAGTCCAGCCTTCTGCTCCTTGACTCATTGTGGGCCAAACCTCCTCAAAAGCACATCATGCTCTGTTGTGCATCCAAGTCTGGAGCCGCTGCCCACAAGGAGAGGCCGTGTTTATGGTTGTGCAGAGGGATGGGGCTGTGATGGGAAGGTTCTGTGCTGAAGGGCTGTGACTGTGAGGGGCTGGTTCAGCCAGCGAGCCCAGCTGAGCAGACTGGCCCACTGCTGGGGCTGAGTGGTGAAACCAATGAGCAGAACTACTGCAGAGCATTGCTGAAGTGTCCGATGGATCCATATCATGTCCTAGCTGAGAGCTGGGCATCATCAGCCTGAGTGCTTGCGTGAAATTAAAGATGAGGCATAGCCAGGGGGCAGCAGCTAAGCTGGGTGTCTGGGGAGGGGGTGTTAACACCCCTTCAATGCAGCAAGGCCCTCTGAGTGCATTAGCATCCATCTGGTGGGTAATTAGCAGGCTCTCTAGTAGAAGAACCAGCAAAGGGATCCCTCTTCCCACATCTTCTTGTAAAGTGCTTGCTCTAATTTTTGTGACATCCAGCTGCAGGGTTTCTGTATCTGTCATTACAGACCATTAAACTGCTTCAGATGCATCTATATATTTTAAGTAGTTTCTGACCCATGGGTGACAGTGGCCAAGGGGGATCTGACCTTTTTCAGCTAAGGAACATTAGCTTGGGTGTAATGAGTCAAAACGTTCCTGGCTAAGGAGGCTCCTGCCCTTGCAGGCTGGGCATCGGCAAAATCACCTTCCCTGTAGCTCTGTATTGCCGTGCCTTTAAAACATAGGTGATGTTAGCAGAAGGATCAAAAAAGGGGGTAGGTTGGCTGAAATATTTTGTTTCCCTCAACATGTAACACCTTTTATTGAAATGCCTGTAATCTTTGCTTGCTAATTGAAATTAATTTATTAATTTTGATTTGAAAAATATGCAAGCACTTTCAGGCTGATGACGCTTATTTTTTCAGCTGAAGTGACAAATCCAATGTTTTTGTTGACCCAAATCTGCCTGTTTTCTTTGGGCAGGGATAAAAGTTTCAGCTGAGAAACTCAGCCCTGCCTCTTAATCTGGACAACATCTTCTGCCTAAGGATACCTTCATTCACAGACAGACAAATATCTGGGTGGGAACAAAACCCAGGAAGTCAGCACTTGCACTGTCAGAGTTGAGAGTTTCACACTTACTGGGAAAAAGTGAAATTGAAAGAAACTGGACAACATGATGTTAATTAAAAGCCTTGAGTAAGCAGATTTATGGGGCTGTTTTCATGGAATTGGTGGTAGTGTGTGGAAGAAGTTAGCTGCTCTGATTAGCCTGTCACTATGGAAGGTGTTGTCATGACTTTGATGTTATCCCATCTCTGAGATGTCCTTATGAGCAGTGAACATTACCTATACAGCACCTGAGGTTTGTATAGCTGAATGAATGTGGTTAAGAGCTGCCATCTCAAAGCACCAGGCTGGGGTCACTGCAGGTGAGACTGATGTCATCAACCAGCCTTCAAATGGAAGTGTGGAAGAGTTTTGAGCCTATTCTGTGCTAAAATACAGGTCCTCTACTCTCTGTATGTGTCCAAGGATGAAAATACGAGACTTATTTTAGTTGTTGGCGATAACAAATGTTTTCCTCCTTGCAAAAAAGATGACAGGAAGAGTTTACAACTTGAATTGTTGGACGAATATGTTTTCTAAAAGGTGAATCCAGCCCTAGCTGTTTTTAATGTTTACTAGCCTGGTTAATAGCTAGTTAAAGAAACATGACTTTGTGTTGCTTGAAATCTGGTGTCATTCAAGGTTTAAGCCTACAGTTAGTTAGTGTGCTGATAGTACTACCAATGGTCTTCACCAATGCCCAAGGAAATAGCTGCCATGTATGCAAGCATGGGACTCCTTGGAAGGGGTGACTTACTATGGGGGGGCTATGCGTGCATATAGTTTGTGTATATGGTGATAATGAACTGGATCAAGTATTTCTGCTTTATTGGGAAGTTAGAGGGTTAGGGTCTCTTCAGAAGGCACGGGGCTTGGTTTTGGAGGGGTTCACAGCTGAATTTGGGTGGCTGAATAACAGATTATCAGAAGTGCATCGTATTGGGTAGTGTGTACTGATGCTGAGCCTTCTCAGAAAGCTGGGGCTGTGAGATGTCCTGCTGCAGGATGAAGCTGTGAGCGATCGCTGCTGGTGCCACCGTGTGCAGGCGAGGGGAAACGCCTTGCCCGGGGCTCTCACTGGAGCCATCCTCCTGAGCATCTCTGCCGAAACAAATTGTGTTGTAAAGCTCTGGTAATGAGTAACCGTGCGTTTCTGCTACTCTTTAAGGCACTTCCTTGTGTTTGGAAATCTTCCATTAAGCCCCAAAAGGCACAGAATGGGAAGAAAAAAGAAGTCGCACATCTTTCCATGCAGAAGGGAAAGGGCAGAGGAAATATTATAATGCAGGAAAGCAGCATACACCAACTCCTACAGATCCAGAGGAGATGAGCTGTTTACCAGTGAGTACCTAGTTTAGGAGAACAATATATTCTGGAATAGGTTTCTAAACAAAAAGGCATTTTGTGCAGTTGCAGTAATTAATGGTTGCTCTCTTGCAATAGCCTCCAGAAAACTAACTCATGCATTTGACAGCAAACATGAATATGCTTGTAAAACTGAGGGGAATCATTAGGCTTGTGCGAGCTTGATCACCTAAAAACAAACCAAGAAGCTGAACGTGGAAGCATGTTATGACTTAGGGGCTTGATTGAAGTTGATGGGAGTAGGTCAGCATTAAGCACTATGGAAGGAACCTGGGCTCACGTGGAGCACATGGGCTACGTGGCCAAAGACACCATATGTGTTAAAGAGGACACCTGAGGTCTTGAGCTGCCCAAGTTATGAGGGGCTTTTAAAAGAGGAAATGTAATGCTGTTATATGGGGTTTCTTCGGGAACTTGCTGTGAGGCAACATGACTGGGTTGTGATGTTTTGAGATCAGTGGATGCTCTTCAAACATCGTTTACTTTATTGCACAAAGGCAACTTATGGAGCTTCTGCAGGAGGGAAAAGTGATTTATTTATGAGTGTAAAGAAGGGGAGAGTTATGACAAATGTGAAAATGGTGCAGATGTCAAAAAAGCCAGTAGCAAGGTGATTCAGTTTGCCTCCATCTCTGCACCTGCTTACTGTGGATACTCCTTCCAGTGGGTTTGCAGGTGTGAATTTTCAAGAACATTCATTAGAAATCTTGTAATGGATCATAGCAAAAATCCATGCTGTGGCATTGCAATTGATTGACTCTTGTGCCTCTCCTGACCAAGGGGTGGAGTTGCTATTTGCTCTAAGTCTGCTCACCCAAGTGTATGATGGCAGTGACTGGATGAAGATGAGATGTGTAACTATAAGGAACTGTAATTCATGTTAGAGAAATTTAGTTTCTAGTCTTTCTGTTCCTAATTTGCATTGTGGTGTGCAGAGTACAGGATTTCTACCATCCAAATACATCCAAGTGCCCAAGATGTATGATTTGCTGGTAAACTTAATTTTCTATTTGTTCCTGGGGGGATGGGGCGGGGGGCTTGTTCTTTCTTTTGTAGAGGTAAATCAGCAATAACTCCAGTGCTGGTCGGATTTACCCATCTGGGTAGGGAGCAGACCACACGAGCTGCAAGTGAATACTCTTCTCTAGACCAGGGGCTTAACATAAGCTGTTCAGAGCAGGAGTCATCTTCATCTCGTTTGTGCTCTGCAGTGTTGCTTCAAGTCATCTCCTGGGCTGTGTAGGAATACTTAGTCCTTGGCATTACCTCAGTTATGAGTTTGACTATTTCCTGATAGATTGTTTATCAAAGAAAATATTATGTCAATAATATCTAAAAGCTGTAGCAATATTGCTCCCAGCCCAGGGGTGTAAATACTGTGTTATCTCATGGCACAACCTTAAATGACGCCACACATCTTGAAATAACATGTCCGAATGTGTCAGAGGAAGAGATTGTTAAAGCATTTGCCTTACATTACCTGCCTGCTAGCAAATGGGTGGTGAGAGAGACCTAGAGGTTTTTTTGTTGATGTTAATTCCTCCCTCTCCATTAGGCAGATCATGCAACTGTCTAAATGCAGTTCTGGAAAACCTGTTTGCTGGCTTATTCACAGCCCCAAATGGCTTTGAGCTGCAACAGCACAGTGCCTAACCCTATGAGGGGGAGAAGGAAAACGTGGCAAAACCACCCCTGTGCACCTTCTAGAACAACATCTTCCGCATTTGTGAAGATTTGGGGGGAGGGATGGAGGGGGAGAAAATGGCCCATGTGTGAAACCACGAATTATATTATGTCTGCCAACCCCCTTTGAGAATTGGGCTGGCTGTCGGCTCAAATGATTTGTGCTTATCCAAACTTTACTCATCAAAGGTTTTTATGAGTTCACTTTGGCAATGGCTGTGTTTTTCCATGTGGTGAAATCATACACCTGGAAAACATGAAGCCAAAATGGTGTGGAGGTTGAATAGCCCTCCTTGTTCTCCAAATGCTCTTGAGTTTTAGGCATGATGGTAGTTAAAGTGTTTGTGGTGCTATAAAATTTGTACAACTTTACAGTAAACCTGTGTCTTGCATAACCCTCTTGACCAAATGATTGGCAGTTTGACTGTCATCTTGTAACACAAAAAGGAACAAATATTGGCCTTAATTTTTTTACTGTACAGAGAGAATGCTGAAAATCTTTACCCTGTACGAGCTGTGCACGGTGGCATGGAAAACATCCTGCAAAGCAGCAGCTTATGAATAACAATATTTTAGTTTGCTTTATGGTGTACAAAGTCTTATCCAATACTGGCCAACTCTAGAATGAAGAACGAGTCATCAAGACAAGATAGTGATTGTGCTTCACAGGAGTGATGGTGAGAAGGGGACAGAAGATACTGACAGGAAATTTAAGAGAAGGGGAACGCCTGCAGCAGTGTTTGATGTTGACCTTGAAGTTACCTTAACCAGTCTGTCTGTGTTGTTTCTGGCAGCCTGAACAAAAGCCACTTACATTGCCCTCCTGATTTGCAGGTTGAACCCTCATAAGTCTTGTCTTGAGGCCAGCTTGCCTTTCCCTCTAGGCAGCGAAGAGAAGCTGAACTGGGGAGGTGTGGGAGTGGCAGTGCTGTTGTGGATTGGTTTCTGTACCCTTAGCCTGTGTTGTCTCCAGATGTGGTTCAGAGGAGCACAAGGCTAGAAGATGGGTAGCAGTGGGAGTGATCTCTTTCATGTAATTGATCAGAAGTCCCCGGATGGTGATGGGACTACTGGTAAATGTGGCTTTAGCAGCCTTGGGGTTAAAGCTATGGGCTTTCTGGATGTTGAGTGAGTCTGAGCAAGGCGTAATTCTCAAAATGATACCATGAATTAAGGGGCACAAAACTGGCGAAGTTGAAAAGGAATTGGGTATGGCAGACATCAGTTGCTTTGAATGCGATGCAGTCACTTGTCTTTCTGTTTACACAACAGAATAGCCTGAAGAGAGTTAATATGTTTAGAGCACTTGTATGCCTTTCTAATGGGAGAGGAAACTCAACAAATTGATGTGACTCAACAAATTGAGTATACAGAGCAGATCACAGCTCTGATTAGGCCATTTGCAAGATGATTTGAAGAGCACTGGCCTCTGGCCAGTGAGCTACTTCTTACTTGCAAAGGAGCACAGCTCATGGTCCTCATTGTTTGCCTATTGCTATGCTAGGCTTTGTCTGAAGCAATGATGATCTTGTACTTAGGCAATACAAATGTCTGTGGCCACAGCATAACTGCAGGAGCTCTTCCACTAAGACCTTGTAAATGGCACGGATTAACAATAATATGGGTAACATAAAATGGAATTTAAAGAATACCGATGGCTTAATATGAAAGTCATGAATAATGCTGCATGAAATACTTGAGCTATTAGTTTGCTTATAACAAGTGTACCTGTGCACAAATCTGTGTGCTCGTTTTGTGTACTGTAATATAAATGCTTTGTTCTTGCCTTTATGTAATAACACCCCACCTAACATCTAGACACCTTTGTATATATTTTATGCATGCATCTAATTCAGCAGTTAAATATGGCTCCAAAACCCACACATACACCAGAGGAGCCCTAAATTGTTGAGCTGGTTTGAAATCTATAAAGAAACAGCACTTGGGAAGGGTTGAAAGCTGGAGAGGTAATGAGCATTCCTTTTAATTTAGTGGCCTTGTAATATGCTGCTGAGTAGGAGGAGAAAAGAATGAGGCTGGTGGCTGGATTGGGTCTGTATTTCCTGTGTTGACATGGAATGGGTGGAGCAGGATGGCAATGGTGTCCTCTTCCCTGGAAGGAAGAGACTGCTGCTTGCCCTTGATGTGAAGTGACTCTCAGGCTTTAACTCTGGGCTAAAGATGTTAGATTCTCTACTCAGGCTCTTGTCTTCCTTTCAAATGAATGTTAATGCTTCTTCCCCTTACGTTTTAATCTTATGTCTCTGAGGAAACCACTTCTTGAACTGGAATCCATCTGTGTGGTCTTGACTTGGAGGGTCTTTCTGCTGTGGGGCACAGGACCTCCCAGCTCTGTCCCGTGCTGGAGCCGTGGCAAGGCTGCAAGTGTCTGAGATCCTGGGGGCAAGCCAGGGAGAGGGAAGAGGCAGCTTTGAATTACCCAGGAATTTCAGAAAAGCCCCAAACAACTTGGGTTGTTGGAAACCAGAGTGACGTTTATGAATTGTGTCGGATTGATGTTTTCTATCATTGCTGCTTTCTTTTCTTGGTGTCCTCTATTGAGGAAGGGCAAGAATCTAAAGTGGGAGAGAGGAAGAAGCCCAACCCCGAGGAGCCTGTAAACACAGCTAAACAGTTAATACACAAATCTGCTGTGAATGAGAGGGGAAGGGGAAGATGTTTTTCATTTTATGATGAGTTGTGAACTGAGAACCAGTTTGCCATCTGTGGGAAAGCCCTAGGAAGAGACTGACGTACAGCCCAAGGAGTTCCCCACTGCTCCCCCTCCAAACCATTCCTCAGCGTGGAAGCCGAGCCTGCTGTGAAAGCACCATGTGCTGGAAGACTGCCATGTTTCATACTGGGGAAGCCTGAGGCAAGATGCTCAGTCTGTGCGCTCTGTGTCCGTCCTTCTCTGCACAGAAAGGACTGCCAGTGCTTCCCTACTGTGCTGGAGTTCTATGGGGGCAGCTCTTATTACTTCTGAGGTGTTTGGGATGCTGGGGTTGTGGGAAAGCATCAACAAATCTTGTGTAATGGAGGAACTGGGTGTAGGGGAGTTGCTCCCTTATGAAAAGAGGGTTTTTTCCTGCATGATGTGGGGATGTTCAAAACTGTAAGCTTGGCAGTTGTGACTGCCCGTAGGAAGGATAACAGAACCAGTAAGATTGGAAAAGACCTTTAAGATCAACTAGTCCAACCCCCCACCTATCATCAGTCTCTTGCCCACCAGGATAGGTTAATCCATCAGCTGCACATGAGCCCTGTTTCTCTCACCTGCATCCCCTCTCCTTCCTGTAGTTCCCCAAAAAGCTTTTTCCAGAGGCTGCTGGAAAGTCACTCTGTGGCTTCAGTTCTCAGGTGCCCATTTCAGATATGTTAAATGAGTAAATTAAAAACATCCTCCCTACTTTTGTCCTCCCCCATGTTGTCTGGAGCAGCCATCACATGACCTCCTGCTTGGTAGAGCCGATGATGCAAGGCTGAAGATTACTTCTGTGTGCAAGAGTTGCATGGCAGTTCCAGCCATGTATTGTAATTCTGTGCTGGTTGGCGCCAGCTGAGTAATCTCTGTGATAGCCTTAGGAGCAGCTTTGCCATGAGATTTTAGAAATGATATGTTGTCTCACTGTGAAAGTGCTGATCTAAACAAGTATTGGCAGATTGTCATGACAGTGAAATTCCATCCCCTGAACAAAAAAAAAAGAGAGTTTTCTTGAATATGTGGAAATGAGAGATGTAGGGGAATACTGTAGTTAAGCAGCGTATCTGCTCTTAAAAAGAATTCTACCCTCTGTTCTTGTTTCCTTGGGAGTGAGAACTGTACTAAATATGCTGTCATGATGGTCAGGAATGCTCTATCACAGAGGGGGTAGAATCTGCATCTCTTATAATTATTATCCAGGAATTGTGCTCTGTAGCTTCCCAAAGCTGAGCACCTGCCCCTTCTTTCATTGAGCGAAAAAGGTGAAATGTATTAAGTCTGTCATCTTGTTGACTTCATGGCTTTGATGTCCTCCTGATTATCAAATTGTGCCATTAGCCTATGATAATTCCTAGCTATATTGATAGATAATTATACATGCAACTGCATTGTATCACGTGATGCTAGATATGTGATTCATCCTTTGTTTCTTGTGAATCTAAAAAACTGGGTCTCCTGCTTTCCCTGACTGTCTCTAATTTAGAGGCTATGAGCTTGAGGCATCAGAATCTGCTGTGCTTATATCTATGGTTTATAACAAGGAGATGGATTTGTCTTCCAGTTACACCAGAGAGGGGAGCAGAGGCTCCCTCAAACCTGGGTCTGTGCTGGGCAGGTGGAGGGGCTGAGTCTTGCTGTACCTTTGGCTCTTTTGAGGGCAGTGGGTACGTTCTTCCACTTAATGTATACTTAGAGCAGTGCTGCTTTAAGATCAAACAATCACTCGAGATTTATACCCTGGCAGCTAAACATGGAATCATACATAATTCCCAAGCACGTTTGTCTTGCAAGAGCCACACCTGATCTGCCTCCTAGCTCTTGCTTACATAAGATGTCCTCATTGTATTGGGAACATCTGGGGTGGGGTTGTTGCCTGCCAGGGTGGGCATCAGTGGGTGCCTACCATGTCTGTAACCACTTGCAAGCCTTCCTCAGCCATCAGGAACGTCCCTCTCTGCTGGGTTTGTGCATTGCTGTGGTCTTAATGCTCTAACCTCTTTTATCCCTGAACACAATAGGATGAAATCCTACAGAAGAAAGACATATCTCAAATGTTTCCAGGATGTGTATGTACATCAGTGATGCATGTGTAGTTTCTAGCAGGGAGAGGATTAGAATAAATGCATTCTTTGTAGATGCTGTTTTAATCTTTCAAGCTAAACTTAGATCTCGGACACCTGTCTCTGCAGCAGTCTGTCTCTTGAGCTCATGAATTTTGTGCACAGCTGTCAGTGCTGTATGTGGGGTTCTCTCTTTTCAGCTGGCTCTATTCCCAGTTGGCTGAAAAGTGGAGCCTGTCTTAGAAAGAGAATTTCCACTCCTGCGTACTTTGATGGAAACAAGAAGATATAAAACAAGATTTAATGACCCAGGTTTTTTTTTTTGTGAACCATTTATTAGCTGTTCTGTACATACTCAGTCTCTGGGGTACTAAGTTACATATTATGATAAGTATAGAGTGCCTGTTCCCCATGGACTTTGTTTCATGATTTATGTGGATAAAATAAAGCACATAAACCAAATAAATTACCTTGGATAGCTGACTTTGAAATAGGACCCTGGGAAGTGCCACGAGGTGGCCAAATGAAATGCTGACCTGAAGCAATGGTGTTAAAATGAGGATAGCATCTCCTGCTCTTGGTTTAACTCGGAGATTGGAGATTGCAAAAGGAGGAAAAAGGCTGTTAGGAAAAACATCCACCTCTGTTGTCTTAATTCCTCTGGGACTGATTAGATGAGGGCAATGTGTTGGAAATGGAACGGCCTCACCACAGACTTAACAACAAGTGGTGTCTGTGGAGTTCTGTAGAGTAGCTGTCTTCTCTCTAAGAAACGGCCAGCTGAGATGTTGGATCCCACAGGGCTCTATTCAACCTCTTGGGATGGGAGCAAGAGCAAAACTACTTGAAAGGAAGGATCCTGCTTGGCAGGATCCATGCTCTGTGAGCCTTGCTCCTGTATAAATTGGGTATCTTCAGTCTTTCAGTGTTGGCTGGCTGAAGCGTAGTTGTTCAGCTCCAGACAAACAGGCAGTTCAGCCTTCCCAAAATAGCAGTAGTGGGATGTTGTTGCCTAGAAAATCTAGGGGCGAGATTTCTTTCTATGTGGAGTTTCAAAAGCTTGCTGCCATAAGAGGAAAACATAAAAGTGAGGCCTTGTTCCCATTACTGCTCACAGAGGACATATTTCCAGAGGAAGGCATGTCACTTCTGTACAAGAAAGGCACCAAGGCCATGGGGCATGTTGCACTGGGAGATTCAGGATGGATATTAGGGAAAATTTATTCTCTGAGAGAGTGGCGATGCAGTGGCACAGGCTGCCCAGGGATGTGGCAGGGTCTCCATCCCTGGAGGTGTTCAAGGTGCAGGTGGCACTGAGTGGTGTGGTCTGGAGCGGTCAGAGCTCTGGGTTGGTGATTGGACTTGGATGGTCATAGTGGTCTTTCCAACCTGAATGATTCTATGACTGATCCTATTATCTTTGCTACGGTCAGTGGTGTGGTGGCCTTCAGAAGTAAGGCAAAGTTTGCAGGGGTGCAACTGAAGATTGCTGGAGGTTTTTGTTTTGTTTGCTTTTTAAACACCAGTGTGTCATCCCGTGAGTGGTAACAGGGAGGCAGAAAGGGAGCCCAAAAGTTTCAGTGCTGCTTCTTGTACAAGTTCAGCCAAAATTGGAGATATCAGCAGTTTTCCCTGGCTCTGAATGGCAGACTGCTGCCCTGCACCCCTGAGAAGAGCAAACTTGTTATGTCTTCTCAGTGAGCAAAGTAATTCTGCTTTTGGGAAGCAAAAGGCATGGTGTCCTTTGGGTGAACACGAGCTGCTTTGCTGTTTGTAACAGAGGCTGCTGAGGCCATCAGCCACGTACCATGGGGGAAGGAGCCCTCTGGAGCCATATCCTCTCTAGAAAGGAGAAGAAGCAGCTGAAGGAATTTGGCTCCTGTTAGATGATACACCTACACCACCAGATAATGATTTGATCAATCGGCATGCTTGTCAGATCGGACCCCAGATAGCGTGGCGGCTCGCCAGATGCTGGATCAGAGAGACTTTGTTTGATGTTATCACAGTACAATTAGGCTACACGCATTGCTTCACGGCCGAGGCAGGGTGCAAGCAATCGGGAGGTGCGTGGGCTGCTGCGGGAGGGCTCGGCTGTGCCTGGCAGTCCGGGTCATGGTTGTGGGGCAGGCGGGTGGTGGGCAGCACCCTGCAGTCTGTGCCCTGGCTTTGGTTTCCCTCAGCCTCCTTTCTGTCAGCCAGCGGAGGAGAGAACAAGTAGATTTGGTTTCGGGAGGCCTCGGGGCTCAGTAAAAAAGAAAGCTCAAAGGAATTGCTCTGTAGAAGAGTAAAATACCAGGTGTAACATGCAGCTAATTATGCCACTGGTTTACAGGAGGGATTTTAAATGTTTCTTTCTGAAAAGCCTGAAAGGAAAAAAAAATCAAAGGGGAAAGATTGAAAAACAAGTATGAGAAGATATAAAACAAGATTTATATCTAAATAATTTCCTCTAATTGCTGTTAGAAGACATTAATTTTCCTTTTGATGCTTCACTTTACCTTAGGCTTTGCTGTACCTGCCAGGATGGCAGGGAGTCAAAGAGGATTAGCTCAGCAGCTCTCTCTGCCTTGGTAGCCTCTGTGAAAGGATTTAGCAATGGGAAGAATACATAAGGCTTAAAAAAAACACGGTGCACACACCAAGAAAAACAACACAACTCTAATTTAAACAGGCCGACCTCAGCCTTCGTTTATCCTGTGTGATCACAATGACCTCACCAGCAACCCATGGGTACAAATGAGGTAGAATCTGGGTTCAAAGTGCCAGGTGTGCGAGTTGCTTTTTTACAGATAGAGAAGTACCTGGTGTATGTGTGACTGCACAGCTGTCAGCAGTGGTTTTCAAAGCATTTCAAGTGGAAAATGTTTTGACCATACAGAGAACTAGCTTAAACCTCATGCATCAATTAGGGCTTACCCAAGCCTTGCTCTGGAAAGGACTTAAATAAAGCTTGGGGTGAACTATTACTTTGCCAAGGGGGAACTTTGCCCCAGGAGGATCCAGACAGAAGCGATACGATATTAAACTTGCCCTGATTCTGATAAGCATCCTTTCTAGCTTGCATGTGTGTAGGACATCTGTCTGCAGCAGTGTTGGAGCTGTGATTCCCCTGTTGTCCATTAATGTCTCCTCTCCTATTGGAAGATTGTACAACCTTCTGGTAGCACAGAGATTGCAGATTGCCTGGGAGTTTGCTAAGAGTAGGTCTGGCAGTGGTACCATCTGAATAGGTCAAACACTCTGTTTCACCTCTTCCTTTGTCAGAAATATACTCAGTTTGGGTACTTTCTTGATCTCTGGTTGCACCTGAAATCCAAAATTGCTTTAGTGGTTGTGGTAGCTACTTCACAGCTTGACTCAGAGGTACAGATTCCCATTGAGTCTGACGGGAGTGGGAAAGTCCACATTCCTTAGGCTGCGCTGAATATCTCCGCCTGGAAGTGTTGTTTATCAAAACTTCTCTTAGATGAACCTTGCGGTAATTCTCCATTAATTTATTTCCTCCAGTTATTACAATGAGTTCTGCTCAGGGGTATCCTAGAAAACCACTTGGAAGCATCAGCGGAGAAAAATGAAGTGCGGTTGGCTGTAAGGAGCACCCTATGCCACATCATAAGACTCGATCCCTTATTTTCCCACTGCTTTGATCTATTCTGTTCTCTGTGTAGGGCTTAAACAAAAGTAACCTAAGAAGATACCGTCTCTTTGTTTTTGCCCTGCATATCATTTTGTATTAGGCAGTGATTCTTAAATACAGCTCGTAGTTCAACAACTCTATAGGCAAACCTTTGGGGTGAGCAATAAAGCAAATGCAGAAATAGCGAGAATTAAAGGTTGCTTTTAAAGTGCTGGTAGAAGTTGTGAATAAATTCCCTGCTTTAGATAGGGTGTACTGTCCAGTTTACTGAGGTCAAGGGTTTCATGAGCATTGTTCTCATTTAAGCAGTGTAATAAATAGCCAGACTGCCCGAAGTTGTTGTGTTGAAGACATACGCTACTTGTTGAGCTCTTCTAAAAAATCTGGTCCTGCTAAATCAAGAGCAGACGGTCTCTCTTATTCATCTCCTTGTCTGGCGGTGGTTAAACAAATGCTTTTGAGTCTGAAGAGCATTAAAATTCTGCAGCTTTCATAAATGACTTTGATTTCGAGATGAACAACGAGATTTTTTTTTACAATCAAAACCAAAATGCAGCATTGAAGGAAGCTGCGCTAATTTCTTCAGAATCAAATGTAGAAGTTAGTAACATGAAACATCTGACCACAGGCCAGATGCTTCAATGTGATAACAAGTAGTTCAGGAAGCCCCCAATAGCTTTGGCTTTCCAGAGAACTTTGAGATCTGTATGTATACCTTTAGGCTTGAAAATGCTTTGTTAAATGCAGTGCTTCTGCAGACAGTAAAATGTGAGCAAATAGGCAATGCTTGCGACTGCCAGTGATGGGGAGATCAGTGGCTTTGTCCTTCTGGATATTAAGTTAGGAATTATGCTTTTGCTCAAGAAGCAGCTACAGAGTAGAAGCTGCCATAACAAGAAGACTTTCAGTTGCCTTAATACTTGAAATCCCATTACTGTTGTATTCATAAGAAGCTCACAAATCCATACCAATGCTTGAAGCAGATTACAAAACAACTGCTCATGAGAGCATGTGTTATTGTTGATTCTTCATGCTTGAGAGAGCTGTTCAGTGTGACAGCACCCTGTTAAATTCATTGCACGTTGACTACAGCTGGACCTGCTACGACCTTTTTAGTCACAGTTTGACCAAATGTAGCCCATGTTCTCTACACACACTGAGTAATGGCGCAGACTAAGCTAAATCACAGCCGAATGGATCTTCATACCAGAGTTACTGTGCCTTTCTAGTATCAGATGTTCTTAAAAGGACGTCCTGTTCTGCTGTCAGACTCTTCGTTTTCAAAACAATAGATGAGTGTTTGGGAGTTGGGGGAAGGAAAACCAGTCTCCTGCAGGAGATAAGATCTGATATAGAGGCCTCAGAAAGAAAAATAGGGCTAAATTTATGGCTGCTGGTGTGACTGCTCTGTATCTTATTTATCTTTTTTTTTTTTTTTTTTAACGTTCATCTGAATGTATATTTATTGCTTCTCAAATGGTTTTCTGTCACTAAAAAACACGTCCAGGGAACTCAAGGAACTCTCAGGGAAAGGAAAAAAGAGAATAAGAGGTGAACCAAATCCTTCAGAGCCTCTTGCTTCAAGTTTCCTTTGCTGGGGACAAAGTTTTTAAAGGTGGGCAAAGCAGTTGGTTACCTATCACAGTGAGATCTTGTACTGAAAGCATGTAAATGCTTTTGGGATGGTACTGCAGCAGTGCTGATTGCCATAGACAGAAAATCACATCTAACTGTACTAAAGAGGCTTTTTGTGTGTGTGTGCATGGTCATTTGTCATGCTTAGGGTCTCATAGTTAGTCCTTGAAAGTGCAAAGAGCGGAGATCTGCCATTTTCTAGGGGTCCTCCCATGTTTTATCCAGCAGATTGATGCACAAACAGCATTAAAGTGGCTTCCAGTCATTGCTTTACAGACACCACGTGCATGGTCTCTTAGCTGAGACGGGGATGATGGGCTGGGAGCTCCGGAAGGAAGGCCTCACATTCCTGCAGAAAGGAATTTGACACTATCAAATGTTCCTTTTTTATCCATTTAGTTTTGGCAACTGTCCTTCTATAGCTGTCAGTCAGGGTGCTGCAGGACTTGGTCTTGCTTTCCAGTTTTGAGGAAGAAGTCTATCAGCTACACTTGTAAAACAACACCAATGCTGAAGTTTCCAGTCGTGGTTTCAGGATGCAGGGCCTCCCAATCTCAATTTCTCCTGCCCTCTGGGCCTTTTTTGGGGGGTTTTATATCCTGTGCAGTGCCACAATATCTACACATCACTGAGTCCTTCCTTTTTTCTTTCATAGAGTTATCCCAGCTCATCTCCACCAATGACTTTGACCAAAGCCATGAATATTGATGGCTTTTCAAAGTCGGTTCCAGGCTCTCTGAGTAGCAAAAAAATAATAATTAGGGGGTGATTTTTGTTATTCATTTATTATTATTATTAGCATTCTGGCATTTATTTGCCCAGAAACCCAGGGCATAGCCAAAGAGAGATGTGGAGGTGTTCACAGCCCTGGTTCATCGCAGCTATGCTAAACAGTGCAGCCTTATTTTAGAGGGAAGGAAAAAAAAAAACAACAGACAACCAACAACCTGATGATTAAAAAGAAACAGCTAGATATATCTAATTTAATAAGATACAACCCATGTGGATCATAAAAGGGAGATCATAGCTGATTAAAACTGCATGAATGGTTTTAAGTGCATTCCTCAATTTTTAGACTAGAACAAAGGAGATGACCTGATTTATCCTGGAATATGGAGATAGATAAGAGCAACTACCTCGACTAGACTTTTCCTCTGCCAACTCAGGATTGTATGTTTAAAAACTAGTCTGGACAAACATGAGCGGTGTGCCAAGCAGCAATGTTTCCATCACTTCCCTTGGAAGATTATTCCATACACTAATAGATCTTGTTGTCAGGAGATTTTTTTTGTTTTTCCTTGCATTCTAATTCACCTCAAAACATGAAGGAACTGAGGCAGGAGTCTAATAGCTTGGCTTTTTTTTCCCCCTCATGCCTCTCTCTTCTGCTGTGTCTCTAGGCTGTAGCTACACGGAGCTGCTGCTGAACCAGATTATTGAGTGTTTGGGTAGACTTTGTAGGAAATAGCTTGCTTAGGGCTTAAGTTAGGGATTGGTTAAAAATTGGCTTCTGGACAGAAAACAGAGGATGTCGCAGCTAGGAAGCTGTTTAGGATGGGGAGGTGTGGTGAGGGTCAGTTTTAGCCATGCTTTCGTTTCCTTCTTACATAAAATGATCTCTCATTTTGTGCTTGTAGCAAACTGCTGTTCAGCAAAAAGGAGGCTAAAGAGGGAAGGCCTTTTCTCTATTGTTGGGACAGTGCTTGAGTGGGAAATGGAGCTGGTGGGTCTGAGCTGCTGTCCGCACCCCTGGTCAGTCAGTGCTTACCCTGTGGGCTTTGTGGTGTGGGTCCATCATCCTTACGTGGTGTGGGTCATCCGTAAATGAATTAAAACAATGTAAAAGCAATAGGAATAGGCTGCCTTAATGAATGGGTCTGATAACTGATTTATGGGATGCTTTCCACTCGTGAATTGGCACAGCTCCACCGACTGAATGAGGGCAGTGCGGATTTGCACCAGCTGAGGATGTGGCTCATTGCGTTTTATGTACCAGGAACTCTCGGGCCAAAAATAGCTGTAGATACCTTGAAAGGAAATACCATGTGAAATGCTGACCGAGAACAAGGCTGTTGGAAGGAGGAGGAGGGGAGAGCTGGTGGTGACTAATACACCACGGCCATCTGCACAAATTGGCAGCTGTAAAGTAAAAGTAGCGAGGTTATTGCACTATATATATATTGAAGCATTAAGTGTAAGGCGTGTGGATATGTTGTATGGAAGCATTCAGCATTAATCAGTGGGGAATGTGAAATAAAACACGTAGGCTATTGTGTGCAGTTTTAGTTACCTTATTATGGGAAGCGTGCCGCACATTTGAGAATGCAGCAGGCACAGTGTAGGGCAACCAAAGTTATTCAGGGATTTGGGGAACGAATTATAAAGAAAGATTAGCTAGGCTTGGCCTCTATAACTTTGAAACAGGAATTGTGTTGAGCTGAAAAGCTTGCTTGGGCAGAGTGATGGTGAATGGGAAGCTCAGGAAAGGAATACTTCAGCTGAGCTCTTTGACGGGCTTGCTGGACAAAAGCCATGAAAGATTTGGAGGGCGAAGATCTGCTGTAACACACTGAAGCTGACCTGAATCTGCACACAGGATGCTGGCACAGGGGCAGATGAGAGCATGGGGAATGGAAACACCTGAATTCAGTCTAGATTTAAAGTTGGAGGGTAATTTTGTACTGGGGACCTGTTTTCAATCTACTCTTTGTATCAGTGGGAATTAAATTGGGGCACTTAACCTGTCTGTGGTATCCTAGATCATGCATCTGTACAGAAAGAACAAAGACAAATCTGCAATACCTTGGTGATCTGGATACTGGTGTCCATGTCTGTGTGTGTGTGGAATTTGTGGCTTAATGAACGTCTGAGAGGGGATTTGAGGTCCTTGGGTTAAAGGCCCATATCCTGTAAAACACCACATTATGATTATTATATTCCTCTTCATTGATCGGCTGTCAGGGAGACAGACTCCAGTGCCACTCTGCTGATGAAATGGCTGCAATACAGATATCAGTGCCGCTCCATGGAGCAGCTTGCAGTAATGCTGCTGAGCACAGCTCCCGTAATTGCCTGGCAGCAGTACGGGCAGAAGTGCTGCTCCATTGATTGCTGAGCGTCCAGCAATGCTCTGCCGATGGCTTGGCACCATTGTAGGCTGCAAAGCTGCTCCACGGACCTGGTAGCTCAGAATGCTCCAGGAGGTGCTCATCGACCTACAAGGTTGGATATTAGGACAGTCTCTGGAAGAGGGTCAGGCAGTGGCACAGCTGCCAAGGGAGGTGGTGGAGTCAGCACTGGAGGTGTTGAAGAACCATAGAGATGTGACACTGAGGGACGTAGTCAGTATTGTTGGAAGGTGGACAGCTGGTCTAGATGAGCTTAGAGATCTTTCCCAACCTTAATGATTCTTTCATTCTGTTTAAAAATCATAATGATGGAAATACAACAGAGTCTGCAAGTGAATCATTCCTTGGTTTTTCAAAGGCTGGGGGTAAGAGGAGGAAAGGAAGCAGATCTGAAATGTGGCCAGAGCGAGCTGTTGGCATTTTATGCAGGGGACTCCCTAAAAGATGTGTTCCTTTCACCTGGCTGACTGCTCCTGAGCAACAGGAAACGCGCTGCTGGGGAGGCAGACAGCAGAGTGACTGAGCACATGAGAGGAGCTGGCACAGGCACAAGTTGTGCGCTGCAAAAGGAATAAATGAAAGTGTTGCTCTGTTGTATCCCGTGGTAGCTGGTCCTATTCCTCCCAGCTTCCCCCCTTGGGCTGTGATGTGTTGCAAGGTGAACCCCCCCCCATTACAGCCCCTACCTCTATTATTTTGCTGCTTCTTTTCACCTGATGAAGACTATTTCTAACTTTAGCAAAGCTCGTGCAAAATGAAGCCCACACTACCGGCATTCCCCCAAACCAGCCCTTTCTTTTCTCCTGGCCTTACGCTGAGGACTGAACTTGATGGTTAAATTCTATGGCATGGTGGTTGGTCTTTACTCTGTTGCTTTTTTCCTTCTGTTTTGTTTTGATTTTTTTATTATTTTTTTTTTTTATTTTTTAACCCAGGACAGTTTGAAAGTGTTAATTACCCCGCGGTAAAGAAGACATCTTTTAATGTGAAGGCTACCCCTGCCTATGTGAAATATTTAACACTTGGTATGCTGAGACTTGCTCTTCAAAGTACTGTTGTTAGCTTCAGGGGTAAATAATGTTTGGCAAGGAAGCTTTAGCAGGCACCAGAGAGAGGGTGCCTTCGTGCAAGGAAATCACCCGAGCACCCCTCCAGTTTGCAGACTGATTTCAATATACCTGGCGCGTCTTGTTCTACTGCTGAAGCACTGCGTAATGTAGGGACGGGCACTGTGCTCCATGGGAAGAATCACATCTTGTAAAGTTTATTAGCATCCTTTAACACGTAGCAAATATTCTGTTGGCGTTTACAGAAAGAAAACCAGTTGAATAAGTTGTAGGTTCCTGATGTAGGACATGCGTATGGTTCAACCCTGTGTGTTTTCTTTGCAAACTCGTTCCTGGCCAATTTGGCCATGCGAGGGAAAGCCTTCAATGATGGCTGTCCAGCACTGAAACTTTGTGGAAAAATTTAATCTATTTAATAAAAGGTTGTATCAACAGCGCAGAGGGCTTCTGGATCTTGGTATAGATGCGGTGCTGCATAGTTTATTTAAGGAGAAAAAGCCTGAATTAACACATAACAAAGCAGACAATCTAAATGAAAACTACAAGGAAATTCATGCCAGGGGGATTTTTTCATTGGCAGTTCCCAAGAAAAGTTTTTTCCTTTTATATTTTTTTTTTTTAATGGTTCAGGACTTCGAATGCTGTAAAACTGAGGGGTTGGGACAAGATACTTTTCTTTTTTAGGCATTTTGTTTTTTCGGGGGGAAAAAGAAGGCAAAAGCTTTCCATGTGAACCAGCATTCTTCACAACCTCTCATATTTCCTGGGAAATTTTCTTTCTAATTTGTTTCTGTTGTTTCTGAACTCTTGTTCTGCCACCGCCTCAGGGGAAGGATTGCATCCTACCTGACTCAGGTCCTCAAAAGCAGGCTAATGAGAAGTCGGTGCCCTTCTAGGTGATTCTGTGGGCAGAGAAGGGCTGTCATTGGCACAATCATGTTGCTGATGTTCCTGTGTACCTTTAACCTTCCTTTTCCTAACCCTTGCCATAGTACGCTGCTACTTAGCACTCCACAGCTACTAAATGATGGTGACCATAGTGATAATTATGTCATGGCTTCTGCCTGAAAGTTTGATCTTTGAAAATATGAGGAAGAAATCCATCATGAAGAGGGTGGTCAGGCATTAGCGTGAGCATCCTGGGGAAGTGGTGGAGTTCCCATCACATGAAATAGATAAGAAATGTGTGGACATAGCCCTAAGGGATGTGGTTAGTGATGGGCCTTGGTAGGTCAAGTTGACCTGGTGATCTTTTAAAGATCTTTTCCAGCTGAAAGGATTGATTAGTTCACAATTCAATGTTACTCTTACATTCAAGAAACATTTAAATGTCGTACTGAGGAACGTGTTTTAGTGGGAAATAGGTGGTAGGTGGATGGTTGGACTAGATGATCTTAAAGGTCTGTTCCAGCCTTGGTGATTCTATGATTCAGGCATTCCTGGTTTGCAGCAGCCACCAGAATGGTACCTCCCTCACTCCTGTGCCATGACACAGGCTGCCTCAGTCAATGAGGAATGATTGCAGACTTGCATTTCTAAAAGCTGGAAGGTCAAGGAGGAGCCAGGAGGAGTATATAGAAAAGAGAGGACTGTGTTTGGGTTTTTTTTCTGCTGGAAGAGGTATTTTACAGGCAAAAATGTTGACAGTTCCCAAAAGCTGTGGCTTTCCTAAAGGAGTTTGAACTTAAAGGAGTTTCCCCTTTTAGTTTCAAGGCAAAGAAAGTAGTACGTGTGGAGCTCTGCAGATGAATTGCCATCCCCGCATGAGGTCAGCTGCTGAAGCAGGGTTGCAGGGCTTCCATGGTGTGGATTGACCTGGGAGTGTGGAACTGAGCTGCCTGTGCCCTTCTTCCCAGTTGCCAGGTGGAGATCAGCCCTCTGCTGGGGCAGGAGTGGCTGTGTGTTTGCAGACACTCCTCTCTCCCTACCATTGTCCTTGTTACAGTTCCATCTGGCTCTGAACGTGGAAGTTTGCGATCTGGATTCCCTCTGTGCTCTTTTGTTTTTATCCTGTCAAGCTCCAGTTTCCAAAGTGTATTCAGACATTAGTCAAGAGCACCAAGATGTCCCATTTTTACAGAAAATCAATGGGGTTTAGCTATTAAGTGCTTTCACCTGAGTCTCTTGAAAACATCCCCTGTAAATAACAAAACAAAAGCAATAGCTGTGGTGAGTGGTGGGTTTGCAAACTGGCTTCACCCATAGGCCTGGCACCAAGATGTCAAAAGGTACACGAGGACGTGTCTCGCAGCAACGTGCTGCATTAACGGCTGTAAGGGATTATCTTTGAGCTGCAATTTCCATGGAGAAAAGTTCACACTGGTCTTAAAACGTTTATTCTCACAAAGCGAGTGTGCTGCAGAAGCAAAACACTCAGCCTTTTAATGTCTTGTATAATTAAGGACCACTTTATTTTCTCTTTTTATTAATGACTTACCTTTAATGTTAGCCCAATGACACAGTTGTGTAATTTAATGTGAAATGTATTATTCAGCTCGCTGCCGCCTTGCAGAAAGGTTTTGACAGGCTCTAATGGTTTTGGTTTCAGGACAATAAACCATCTTTTCTATAAACCCTGGGAAGAAACTTGAAGGAAGTGAGGTGGCTCTTGTAGTAGTTTGGGATTTTTTTTTATTATTATTATTTAAAAGAAATAAAGTGTAATTAAAGAAAAAAAAAAAGAATAGAGCAAAGGTCCTATCATAGCAATGGGAAATCAGTTTTCAGCCCCAAATCCAGAGAAATCATTTAAGCTTATGCCAAAGTCTCACTGGGGACTTGCTGCAATGAAGCTTATGCTCTCTTGACTAAAGGCTGAGTTTAAGCAATTATTTACCCCTTGAGTAGTGAAATTTGTAGTAAGAGATACAGCATCTTTTATTATATCAAGCATTTATTTAAATGCAGCAAGTTCTTTGTCTTATAAAATGCGAGTTTGGGGTCTGTGGACAAGTTGTGTTTGCTTTAAGTTATATATTTAACTCACGGTTTTGTTGAGCTGCGGGCAGAAAGATTAATAATTAAATGGGTTGCATGAGGAGCTTTCCTATGGGAGCACGGGATTTGATTCAGTGACCCAGTCCTAAATTCCTTTTGCTGAATCAAAAACATCATACAGGCCAAAAGAAAAAAAAAAAAAGCAAGGAAGTTTGTTGCAGTCCTGTGGTCAATACTCTACCAACAGTGTGAAAAGGTGGGATCTCTTTTTAGTGCCATTTTTATAGAATCATAGAATGGCTTTTGTTGGAGGGATCTTTAAAGGCTGTCCAATTCCAACTCCTCTGCTGTGGGCTGGCTGCCCCCCAGCTCAGTCTGCCCAGGACCCACATCCATGGCCTTGGGTACCTCAAGGGATGGGGCACCCACAGCTCTCTGGGCAGTGCCAGGGCTTCACCTCCCTGAAGCACAGAGGGCAATCAGAACCATAGCACAGCACTGCTGGGAGCTCAGGCATGTGCCCGTGGCCATGGGGCTCTCTTGGGTCCATGATTTCTATTTTTCACTCGGTTGATGACAGTGATTTCCAGTTTTGTACAAAAACAGAGTACCTAGAATTGGCTTTGAGCAGCATTGATGCATCATTACCATCAGCCCTGTTGGAGAGATTTGTTCTCCTACACCTGGGTCTGCAGCACTGCCCATCTCCATACCAGCAGCTTTACCCCAGGGATGCACTCTTGCTCTTATGGTCAGGTTAAAGAAGTGCCCAAGAGCGCGCAGAGATGTTTATGGCTGAGCTATCAGCTGAGCCCTCGTGATCTTTTCTTCCTTTCCTTCTCATAAAAAGCAAATAATTTGGAGGCAAGCTGATAAAGGAGGGGAGTAGAACTGTAGTATTTGCCCCTTTGCTGCAGGCAATCTCAGCTGCCCTTCCGGCACTCCTCCCATTGCTATGCAGTGGGTACAGGGCAACGGAGAGGAGTTTTTCTCACGTCCCTCTACATTAGGCAGCACTGATATGCTTAAATTATGATCTTGCAATTAAAAACTATATTAAAATCTTCTGCTGGTTCTGGAGTGGGAAGCTGTAGTAAATCAGATAGCTACATGGAGACTCTTAGACAAGTTACGAATTATTCATAACCAATTATGTAAATTCCTCTGGAACTGTAATAGTAAAAAAACATCCCAAAGCCCTGTGCAAAAAGTGGGTTGGTTTGGTTACCCCCAGAGAAGAAGTGCTATTATTGTTTAAGTCTGGTCTGTAAATGTGTTAATGGAGCCACTCTGAAGGATCTGAAGGGAGAAAGAACAGACGCAACCTATTAACTGCCCATGTCCTAGTAATCATTGGATAAATTGACTTTTATTGTATCCAAAAGTAAGAAATCTTCTGGGATAAAAAAACCTTTTGCTACTTGGCTGCTGATAATTGGAATCAACAACTCAAGGAATTAAGGAGGCTAGATCAGCTACATGCTTTTAAAATGATTTGTAGCTGACGTATTGCCAGTTATGCACTCTATGGGCTAATCTCTAATTGTATTTTCATGTATGGTTCTGGACTGAGTGGGTGATTTATTTGACACACGGTTTGATCTACTCATCACCAGCCCTTAATAGATGGGATTTGCCTTTCCAGATAGAGCTATTTGTCCAACAAATCCAATCGTCTGCGTTTGGTAGTAGCTAAAACCGAGCTTTCAAGGAAGAACCCTTTGGTGATAGAGGTGGACAGGCAGTGGGGTTGCTGGAAGCAGCGGCTATAGGATGGCAGCTGCTGGTTCCCTGGGTGCTTTCCCCATGGAGCTTCAACCAGCCCTGCTTGGGACCCGGCCTCTCTCTCTGTGTAAGCAATAGAGACCCAAGGTGCTTTCCAAGGATGCCTCAAACCAGGTGCCTGGAGGCAGAAGGCATCACAGCATGAGGACCCCAGGGTCTGAGGAGTCAGTGTGGCTTAGGCCCTGGGTCAGACTCTAGGTAGCTGTTAGCTCTGCTTTGGGAGCTATCAGATCAGTTACTCTATCTCACTGAGCTTGTTTCCACCCACTCCTCTTGCATAATGAGACTGTAAGCTCTCCAGGGCAGGGACCATCTCTTTATGATCTGTTATGTGTAACACCTCGCACAATGGGGTGCCAGTCTCACCCCAGGCCTGCAGGCACTGTTCTCTGACAGATAATTAGTATTTTTTAGGCACCGCTGCAGTACAAATAACCCGGGTGGTTTGTGTTGTTGTTTACTCCTGGCCAAACTCTGCTTGCAGGCTGAAAGCGTGCGGAGGTGCAGCGGATGCTTTGTGGCATGGGCTGAGCTAAGGGCAAATCCGCACATGGGTTCACAGTGAATTAAATTGAGCCACTTAATTACTTTTCACCAAAGCTTCCTTCCAATGGAAAGTGGGATTCATGACCGACTGCTTTATAAAGGGCTTTTGGAAGCTTCAGCTGCATGCATTGAACTTGAGGAGAAACAGCAAGGGATGAGATTGAGCAGAATTTACTCAGCGTATCCTAATGCTTGCACTGTGTTCTTAGAGCACATCTGTAACATGCTGTGCTGTAGGAGGGCAGAACCAGGGAGCAACATAATTCAAGTGCATGCATCCATCTGTCCTGATGCGTGTGCATATACGTGTGTAAGAAATTCATCTCTTTTTCTTATTTTTTTTATAAGTTCACAGATCTGCTCTCTGCTTTCTTAATCTCACCGTGGATGGTTTCCTCTTTGCATGCCCGTTCTGTAATTCCTTCAGCAGACATCTGTCAGGAATACACAAAAACTAACACAGCTTTGATGCAACAACAGAATCCTGGAAACTAATCAAGAAAAGGGGGAAAAAAAAAAAAGATTGCCCTTGTAAAACTGGGTCTGTAATTATTATGGGAGCCAAGATATCAAGATAATAAGGAGACAGCCCTAAATAACTTGGGGGAATTACAGAAGGTAATAATGTACTGCACCACTGCCAGACGGAGTTAGACAGACAGAGTGGCTATGGGTTTTGGCGTGGGTTCTGCATTGTGTTGAGCTGCTCTGCTGCTGCCAGCATGGGGAAGGTGAGCAGGGAGAGGCGTGGAGCAGAGCTGTGCTCCCTTGCCTTGCATCCTGCAGAGGTTTCAGCCCTTCTTCCCAAGGAGAGCCCATCATAGAGCAGCCTGAAACTTGCTGGGATTTTGGGGTCTGGCTTCTGCTTCCCAGTTTGGCCCTGTGATGGCCCATAGCCACGAGGTGATACGCTGTGTGGACTCGGCGATAGCAAACCTGACTTGAGCCCCCCTGCAGTGTGATAGCAGCATGGTAAAAGAGGGGAAGGGTTACCAAAAACAAGCAAAACTGTTGCTGTCTCTGAGGGAGGGAGTGTCAGCTCGGCTTTGCTGGTTATGGTAAACTGTTGTGCTCATATCCTCAAACAGGAGTTTCTGTGCCAGAAAGTCCGTGTAGCCTTGGAGAAACAGATGGTGTGGGAGAGAGCTCATCAGGAGTGGTTGCCCCATTGCATTTGTGCATTGCCAGCAGAGCCAAGCCAAGCTCGTGCTGCTTTCTTTTGCACCCACCTTCAGCTGGGTGAGAGCAGCCAGGTGCATGAATCATAGAATCATTAAGGTTAGCCCTCTAAGAGCATCTAGTCCAACTGTCCACCTACCACTGATGTTGCCCACTAGGCCATGTTCTTTAGTACTGTATCTACCCTTTACTTAAACACCTCCAGGGACCCCCCAGGTAGCCTGAGCCACTGCAGAAATCCTTTCTCATATCCAACCTGAACTTCCCCTGGCATTACTTGAGGCTGTTCCCTCTTGTCCTATTCTCCTATGAGCCTGCAGAAGAGCTGTGCTGGGTGTTGCTGCATTGAGCCTGCTCCTACCAGAGCGAGCTTGTTGGGAGCTGGCATGGGCAGTGCAGCACTGCGGTGCAGACGTATCCTTTGGGTGTAATAACAATAGAAAGATGAGATACGTCGTTTTTCAGAGGTTTTGGAGCAATAGCGTGTTAAGATAATACAGGCAATAAAGCTCAAAATATATCTGGTGGTGGTTTCTAACTCTGCTGGTATTTCTCCTCGGGGTTCAATGTGTTAGAGGAGGCCAAGGGCACGTTTTAAGTACTCAGAATCCACAACCAGTAGTAAAGACTTCCAAGGATCTTAGCGCTCATTTAGGCAAACACGAACCAGTCTGAGGCACGAAGCTGCTCTGCAAACTGGAGGCTGAACTCATTTGGAAGTTCAGCTTTTAAGTCCTGCCACTTTACTGTTCAGCAAGACAAGATCTTTGCATCCTTTTCAGCAAAGCAAATGCTATTTAAAGGCACTAACACAGAGTCATATTATTAAATGTGTTTCTAGTTTGCCAGGGTAGGGAATCATAAAATCATACAGTTGAGTTGAGAGGGACCCCCAAAGGCTGTTTGATCCCACTGTCCACAGTGCACAGGGACACTCACAGCTCCACCAGTGCTTACAGCCATCCAGCCTGACCCTGGGGGTCTGCAGGGGTGGGCACCACTCCTCTCTGGGCAGCCTGTGCAGTGCTCGCCAACCTTACTGTAAACAACTTCTTTATATCCAATCTAAATCTCCCCTCTCTTAGTTTGAAACCATTTCCCCTTGTCCTATCTCAGCTCTGGCATGGGGGCATCGAGCTGCTATCGCTACAGACTGACTTCAGTCCTCCAAACTGAATCCTAAGCAGCACCCTCTTCACTCTTCCCTTTCATCTTTTAATCTTGGAGGTGCATTAAAATACTCCATGCCATCTTTCTGAAACGGAAAAAGCACACGAGTGTTTCACGTGTGAACACCAGGAATCCCAGAGAAGCCCAAATCACCCCATACAGCAGCACTTCCCAGGGCCACTCATTACCTCTTCTCTAACATCCTCCTGCTCAGTAACTGTAGGAGCATAGCATGCTACTGCTAAGTGATTTTAAATTAGGATTTAAAAACTCCTCCTGTGGCTACCCCTGTTGATTATGAATCTGCTTTTTTTTTCCTTTTCCCCCTACCAAGACCCAGAGTTTTGGCTCCAGCACCCTCATCAGTTGTAATTACTGTGCCATTTTACATGGAAAATGTGATCAACTTCAGCTTGTCTGAGCTGCCTCATCCATCTGCACCTGTGGCTATGGAGAGAATGGCTCATGCTGGAAATTCTGACTTTATCAGAATGGCAATTATTAATCCTAAGGAACTGCATTTAAAAATATCTACTTTTTTTAGTAGTATTATTAAGAGAACTCATCCTACTGCTCATTATCTTGCTAATTCTAATGTAAGGCATAAAGCCCCTTTAGTTTGAAACAGAATCACGTGGTGTAAAGGCATAAGAATTTAGTTGATGAATGAATGTGTTTCACTGCGGGTAAACATGGCCAAGCTAAATCCTTTCCCTCCCTCCTCTCTTTGAATCCTGTTTAATTTGTAAAGAAAATATATGTCCTAAGACATTTTTTGGGGTTGAACTTGGTGATTTGAGGTCGGACTTGATGATCTCTAGTCCCTTCCAGCCCTGGGATTCCATGGGCCTTTTCATTGTGCTCATCACAGTCTTTGCAGATCGAGGGGCTCAATGGGGCCTTATGTGGTACATCAGGAGCATCAGCAGACACTGGGTGTCCTGTGTCTTGCTGCAGCTCAGACCAGGGTCAGGGTTTGGATTGTTTTGTGCCTTTGGTTTCCACACAAAAATATCTCCCAGTTGAGTTGGGGAATCTGATCTTTTAGATCACTTCAGGTGGCTTGTTTAATTGAGGGTGAAAAGACAGAAGTTCACAGTCTCGATGTGTATAGGTGCAAACGTGGTGAGAGAGTAGGAGGGCAGTGCGGTGCTGACACAAGCTGCCAGGAGAACTGGGGGTGCCACATCCCTGCAGACAGTCAAAGCCAAGCTGGATGGGCCCTGTGGGTTGAAACTAGATGGTCTGTAAGGTCCCCTCCAACCTCAGCCATTCTGTGAACGGAAGCAGCTCCCGATCCCTGCAGCAAAACTCAAAGGCACTGTTTGTCCCCTCCTGTGTCCCCTTAGCCTGCGGCCTGTGCTCAGATGGGAAGGCTGAAGAGCTGAGATGTCCATGTGCAATGGTTTAGATAAGGCGATGCTGCTGGTCTTTAATGCAGCTCCCACACCTCTGCCTGCATCTGTGCGGTCTTACCATGTTTGCAAGCCTCAGAGATCCGCTTGCACAGGGAAGAGGTGTGGCACGTATGCTCCTTTTGCAATAACAACTTGCCTCTCCACCACTTCTGCCTGGGTGGCACAGCAACCACAGGCTCTCATCATTAGCAGCAATTGGTGGGTCCCGGATTTAGCTCTGTCACCACAAACCCTGTCTTTTGCACGAGCGGTCTCCAGCTTTAGCAAGTAGCAACTCCCTTAATTATACATTTTTATCTCTTCCATCCCAGCTACTGCGCTTGGGGCGGGGGGGAGGGAGGAAGGAGCAGAATGAAGGAATCTAAGAGGAAAGTTAATTTAAGTACTTGGGTGCAAGGAGCACTGCAGTCCATCTCAGTGGCTACAGCGTAACTCCGTTCCCTGCTGCACAGTTTTAAGCAGGAACCTTGGCCTAATGATTTTTCCTTCCTATCTGTGCAGCTTGCAGCTTTTTTTCCTTTTCTCCTCCAGTTCAGGAAAGGCTGTTTGTGTGACTCCCCTTCTCTGACTTGGTTTGGGGTGAGTTCCTTGTTGTCCTCTGCCCCTCCTTGGGCATCCTCCTGGCCCTCCAGGTCTCTCATCCTTCCCTGCTCCTCTTTCTTTTTCTTTTGCTGCCCCCTATCCCCCAGCCTTGCTCAGCTGTCTATCACATGAAACCGTAACTTGCTGCATAGGCATAAAATACTGTAAACTGCTGCACCTTTTGCACATGGATAGGTCAAAAAGAAATGTAGCAATTTGCTTGAACATGTGCACGGGCAGTATTAATGCAGATCAGTTGCAAGAAATAACGTAATACAGATTTGCCAACGTATGTATTGCATAAATGCTGACAGGTGCTGACAGAAGTGTGTGCGTAAACATTTAATAGCACTGTTAATTCATAGCACAACAGTTGCTGTTGGCATGGTTTGGAATTCATTATATTTTGCTATTTATTCCTAGTCAGCTTGTTGTCCATCATCCTTCCAGATGGCATGTCTACCGCCATTCCTTCCTCAGATTTGCATGATGCTTTTTCTGGGAGCAAGGCAGGGTGGCCGATAGCTCGAGTTGTGCTTGCAGACTCCAAAGCCTCCTTTCTTGTTCCATACAAACACACTGTGTGTCTGCAAAGAATTCCCCTCATCTCTTTTATATCTTAATTGCTCTCTGTGAACAGAGGGAAATAAATATTTCATTCCCTTGTAGATGCATTTCCCTTTTCTGTTCTTCTTTTCTCATCTATTCAGATTGTCATGGTGAAAACCCAGCCCCAGCAAAGGCAAAGCCGAAACCACCAGGGATTACAAGCAAAGATTTACCTTAACTGACTCTGCCTAAAAGTTAGGTGTCTCATCCAAGATAATCATCTGGACTCCTTTTATAGTCCTTGTCGAAAGGTACTGGCACCTCCAGCATCAATTCACTCTCCCTGTCTCAGATAGCTATCTCAGGATGGGATGAATAGCCTTCTGGAGCTGCCAGTTTCTCTCTCCGTTCACTATAGTAGAGGATGAAAGCCTGAACTTTAACTTTTAAGTGGTGATTCTTTTGCTGTCAGTGGCAGGGGTGACTTCTTGCAGCGTGGTGGCACTCCCTCCATCCCAGTGGGACAATCCTAGAATTATGAGAGGGACCCTTGAAGGCCATCTGGTCCCACTCCCCTGCAATGAACAGGAATGCCCTACTGCTCACCCAGTGCTCAGAGCCCCATCCAACCTATCCAGCCCCATCCTGCTCATCTTTCTAGCTGGACCACAGCTTCTGTGCGAGTTCTGCTGTAGCCTCAGGTATTCCCCTGCAAAGTGAGCTCAGGAACCACCTGCCTCCATCACTGTGTTAAGTCATGGCAAATTTGGGAAGCAGCACCAAGTGTGCTTGTATAGAGAGAGATAAAATACATGTATGCTGAGCAGTGCTTTGCTGGGTTTTGCCAAGGGAAAAACTGAAGCAGAAAACTGAAGTGTGGGTTTCAGGTTTTGCTTTTCTCAGTGGAAAAGCTGGACACTATCAAATGACATGAACAGCTTTCTGAAAATATTTTCTTTCCAGCAGTGAGTGAGAATGGGGCATTTCCACCGGTACTATGGAAAGGCAGATGGTTATGGGGTCATGTTTCAGGCTGGAGGAATGGTAAATGTCTGCTTGGGGGTCTCAGTGTGTGTCTGCTCAGGATGGTCATGGCAGTTCTGAATGAACAAAGGTGTGTGACAAACACGTAGGTACTAATGATTGTTCTCACCTCAAACTGAGGTTACTGGTTAGGTGCCATTTATGGCCTCTGAGGGTGGCATTGTCTTAAGGGATTCATTCATTCCTTTCATTTCAGCAGGAGCCCTATAGGAACAGAAGCGTGGCCTTTGGGTTGCAGAGAGGGGATTGCCACCTGTAGGGTCAGGGTGGCCCTATGTGCTAATTTATGGCCCTGCAAGCCAATGGGGTGTCCCACGGGCAAAGGAGAGGGAGAGAAGTTTCATAGCTCTCTCAGATTTGTCACATAGGAAAGGTCAGCATGGGGGGAAAAAAAACAACTCAGGCCTTTGTTACTCTGAATTGTGACAATGATTGTCTCTGTGGGTGTAAAGTGGGGAGGGGTATTCTGAGGAGTTGGTCTCCTGGGCAGTAAAAGCTTCAGGTTTGGCAGTGACTCAGGGTTAGTCCTCTAGGTAGTCACACAGGAGGTTTTGCGAGGGGGTCAGAAAGTAGGGCTCTTGGGAACCCCAGGAAAAATAAACACAGCCCAAAAAGCTGTGAGAGATTGTGTGACAGCCTCTAGTGAATGAGAAGTGGCTGAACACCAGGTTTTTCTCTTTCACAGCCATAAAAATCCAGGCTAAGGAGACTGCCCATTACATCTCTTCTATGGTATCGCTCCCCGTGTTTGACATAGCTCAGATGATCTACGAACTGAGGCCTGGTTTTGATTTAGCACTGTTTATTAACCTAATGGTGCTGACATATTTTAGTGCAACATATAAAATCTAAGGCTTTTTCTTAAGCTGAGGAAATGAGGTTATGTGACATTGATCCAATATGGAGGGGAGCATTTTAGCTTTAACAGACAAGGGAAACGAGGCAACCCTCCTGTCCTCCCTGCCAAGAGCTCTGCAAATGGGGCAGAAATAAAGGTTTCCCCAAGTCCTGCACGCATTTAAAACCAGCTATAAATGACTGTAAGAATCAGTTTGAGATTTTAATCGAGGCAGTAAGAAGGCTGAAATAACAGGTGGTGCTTCACAGGTACTCATGTCCTGGTCTGGAAAGAGTTGGGCGCTTGTCCTATGGCCGCAGTGGAAGTGGCTTGTCCCTGGTTTATAAAGGAAACTGAGGCCATAAGGTGATGGTGGGAATGGTGAGTCTGATGTTATGGGTAGAAAAGAGGCTGACCCTCCTGATTTCAGGCTTTTGTGGGTCCTTGTGGAATCCCATCAGCACTTGAAGCATCAGCTAAGGATAGCATTGTTAGAACTAGGGAAATATAGAGCTTACTGGCACAAAATGGTGATCTGCAGACAGGCAATGACAGGCCATTAATAGACCTGGTAACATGGATTTGCATTAACTGTTTGGAGGTATTTTGTAAGCACCTTGGCTGCGTGTCAAATCGCTAAGCCAGTACATTGTTCCGACATTGGAGTTACTGTTGTTGGTGTGAGTCCAGAGCTGTTGTGCTTGAGCAATACCACCGAGTCCTTGCTTTTCTCCTGGTTAACTTTTGAATGGAAGTTCTTTCCTTGATTTTGATAGTAGCTATTAAATTTGGCTGCACCCACTCAACATTGCCTCGCTTCTCAGAAATAGGTCAGCGGTTGTGTAACTTCCATTCATCCGTCCATACAGAGCAGTTAATTTCCATTATTGAGGTTTCCCAACATCATAACAGGGTTGCATTAACGTGGCTTATCTGTGATAACCAGTGCAAACTAGCGCAGGAAAATCCATGAACAGAGCCAGTCCTGTTTAATTCAGTCTGGTGACTGAACATTACACCACTGCACTCCGCCAGCGCCGCTTCAGGGTGTAGCTGTGCCTTCTCTCAGCTTCCTGCTCCTTCCCACACCGCTCCCTTCTGACCTGTGCTGCAGTGCTCAGCCTCTGCTTGGATGCCCTGAGCTGTAATTTCACCAGGTTCCTTCTATTCCCACCATGGCACAGAAGCCCTCTGGTACAGTCTTTCCTCTCCCATCGCTCCAGTCATCTATAAAGAAGGGCTGAAGCTCGTTGCCTCATGTGATCTTGCTACTAGATGATGTTCCTCCTCCTCCTCTAATCATTTATCCCAAATCCCTTCCTTTCCAGATCCCTTCATTTCCTCCTGCTCTGTTTTTAAGCCTTCTCTTACATGACTTATTGTCTAGAGCAGCTTCCCTGTGCTTCTCTCTTTCCAATCCTTTGTGAAACCGCAGCTGCTTCAGCAAGTCCTCCTTTTCAGAGGCAGTAATCCCCATTTGTGCCATAGCCCACAAATATTTTCTGGTGTGATGTCAAGCACGTGTGCAGCCTCCAAGGTAGTTGGGTGAGGTCGCCGAGAGAGAGCAGAGCTTCTAAATCCCTTTGAAATGTAATAGAAATCAAGTACCTTATTCTCTTTGGTTTAAAAATCTCAAGTCCTCCCCTGGGACAAGGTGTGTGTGCTGATCTTAGTGATGTGTTGCGGTACTGCTGTACGACGCCATGTGAGTTCTGTATTGAACCATTCATCATTTGAATGCACAGTGATGCGCCAGTTAAGAGCATGTGCCCGACATTAAGATGGGCTGGTTTGGATGTGTCTCGTGGGGCTGGTTCTTGCTCAATTGCTCATTTCCAGATGTGAGTTTTGAGAAAGAAAAGCTTGCAAGTGCTGTGTCTGTCTTGTGTTAAGGATGCCCATCGTTGTTGCCCGTGTCCATGTAAGTGGGGTTACTCCCAGCAGTATCAGCATCAGCAGGACTGTAGGCACTTGTCTTCTTGCTTGCTGTGACGCAGGTTTGCTACCATCAGACATCACACAGATGAATGCCCACTTCCCACTGAGGCTTTTGCTTATAGTACAAATTTGATGTTGGAAATGTCTGGGATATTTAGTTGGATTCGTTTCTCAAAGGAAAGGAGATGTGAGCTGGGGTTTAAGAGGAGCGTGCTGCAGTCATAAATGGGTATAGAACTAGGACTAGGCTGGAGCATTCCTGGAGGGTTTAGGTAGATTGCTGTGCAGTGGGCAGAGCACAGGGGAATGCTTTTGGTAATGGTGGGACTGCTTGGTGATCTTCGGGGAGCCCACCAGGTCTTCAGCCCCTCGTTTTTGACCCATTTATCCCTTGTTGTTAGCAGGTCCAGCACAGCTCATTTGCAGGATACATCCTCCTACATTAAAAAAAAAAAAGATTATAGGTGAGGGAAGGAGAAGTGACTTATTTTGATCAATTGCCACAATTGTTAAATGTGGAGTTAGAGGAAGAAACCTGAATAAATAAACCCATGAGTCCGTGCAGAAACTGGGGATTAAGCCCAGGTCTGCAAAATCGCAGCCAATTACTGCAAGCATGAGGCCACTTGCATCTGCTGACTCCCTGCTCTGGGTGCTCCTGAAGCAGTGAAGCTACTTGCAAAGCATGAGTGGCAAAATTTGGAGCAGTCAGCAATGCTTTTCTGGGCAATGCAATTCAGGCGAGCCCGTGAGTAAGGAAGGGATGGGATGGCAGGATGGACAGGCTTTCTGTTTTAGAAGATCTGGATTTAATTCTGCTTGGCTGCTGCAAGTCAGAATCCTTTCTCTTCATTTTATTCCTCCATACTGTGACACCTTTAAAATCCATTTGACTTTTGATTTTCGTTTAATACCTTTGAAAGTGGTCTCATGCAGATGTTATGAGCAGTTGGGGATACTGGTATTTGGTGGAAATGCTCTGTTTCATGGATGTCAAACACTTTTGGAACTATGATCTTAAAGATCCCTCCCAACATGAACCATTCTATGATTCTAAGAATAATTTGCTACTTACTATGTTAAATCCATTTATATCTGCTAAGTTCAGATGTTATAGCAGTGGAACTTTACGGGCCTCTGAATCGTGGACAGTCATAGCTACCTGAAGTTTTGAAATCGCTTTAGGAAGGTAGCAAGCTCTCCTGGTTTTGAAATCAGAAATAGCTGTTGATGCAGTTTGGAGCACTAAATGGAGATCTATGTAAATTGCTGGGGGAGGGGGAGGAGAACAGTTTGATCTTCCAACCTAATTTGGACTGTTCTCATGTTTTCTTGTAAAGGTTGTTTTGATCATTTGTTGCCACCTCCCAGTTCTCAGCCATCTCAAGTCTCTCAAAAAGTTCTGATACTTTTAAAGATAAGGATCAAATTTTATGTATTTTTGTCTCTTAGTTCTCATGCCTTTGACATTCAGGTTTGCAAACGTTTCCCCCTATCAAAGGGCTTTCACATCTTTCCTCTTTATTTTTATTATTTTTAAATGAAAATTGACATTCTCATTTGATAATGTGACTGGGAGCCAAGACTTTAAGAAAAATGCCAAATCCCACAATACATATGGGAATTTTGCACCCTTATTATTAATAATGGGCCTCTCTCTCTTCTCTTTAAGTCTGCTGAGATTTTTGGTGTTTCATCTCAATCCGCCCAGATACTTCTGAACTTTGATGGTGGGGAGATGGTGAAGTACTTCCTTGGGAGAAGCGATGATAAAACATGTTTCCATTCTGAACCTCTTTAAGCATGAAATGTTTTCAGGCCTAAGGTTCTGCAGCCTGCAGTCTGGTTTTCCCCCCACCCCCACCCCTTTTTTTGCTTGGCTGGTAGGATTAAGAATTTGATTTAACGTTATATGCCTAGAAAAATAAAGCATTTAATTTACATTTTACAAGGCAGTTATTGCAGGTTAATTAAATATCAATTGAGTGTTATAGGCCATATTAAGATTTATTAATAACCCAGGAGATAAATCTCCTTGGAATTCAATTAAATGAAAATCACATAAAAATATATGTGCAATTTTATTCATATAATACATAAAACTTGTGAATTACAGTGAAGCATTGTACAGTAAGTTGATTAATAGGAATTAATCGGTGAAATGGAGGAAAATCAATTTAAAGTTTCCATAGCAGATACAGGAAGCAAGGTATACTCCCATACCATCAGAAAGCTGAGTTTGTCTGCACCGAGACTGTCACACTCCATGCTGTAAGTTGCATCCTGGACAAAGAATCATAGAATGGCTTGGGTTGGTTGAAGGGGACCTTAAAGATCACCCAGTTCCAACTGCATGTCATGGCCATGGTCTCTATGCAAGGGGAGGGCATGCATGACTGTACCAACGGACCTCAGAGCCTTTGGCCCTCGATGCTTTTTCAAATCTCTCTAGGCATTTGTAAGATAGTTAGCAATGGAAACGCTGCTGGCCAAGTGGGCTGCGAGCTCTGAAGGATGTGGGTATGCTGGGCTTTTTGCAGCATCACTGAGCTTATCTGGTCCTGTCTGGGGCAGAGCAGCTTCCGATATCGGCGATGAGGCTCAGAAGCTGGACTTGGAAAAATATCTTTCCAATGTTTGCTGAACGATTGAGGCCTGGCGTGCTGCCATCTGTTCCCTGTGCATCCTGTGTTAAATACTGTCAATATGAGATTATGTTCCAATTACAGTACCAGACTGACTGGTTTAACTCCTACCATGAATCTATTTTCCTTTATTACTATGCACTAACTATGTGACTGATGTACCAGACACCAAAAGAGATGGTCTCTGCCCGGAGGGCTTTGTCTAAAGGAAACATGCCTGGAGAAGACAGAACGCAATAGAAAATGCAGATGAATGAGTAATTCGGTTAAGATTTTCTTTTTAATTTGGGGATTCTTTGCCTGTTTGTGTGTTTGGCTGGAGTTTTAATATTACTAAACTCGCTTCTTTCAGATGTTGCACAAGAGCAGAGACTTCCATAGAAACTCAGGCAGGGTTAGGCATGAGGCTCTTTGAACTGTGTGTGTGTTGAGTGGTGGTGGGGGGGGGGGGGGTGGATGAGTGCTCAACGCACACATGGGAACACTGCAGGGTGGAAAATGAAGGGAAAGCCACTTTCCAGCCCAGACAGCTCCTCCAGCAGACGCCATGGATCGCACTGGGGGAGTGCAGCCAGCTCTAAAAACTAGCAGGTGTCTTTGTCAGTGCTCATCCTCCCTCTCCTCCGGTAGGGACACTCGCATCTGTCTCCTCTGTGCTTCATCTCTGCTTCTCCCTGCAATAGTTGTTAAGGATATTAGCATTAAATACTTACTGCCTGGCTTAACTAAGGGGTAAGATAGGATTTAATTTGTATGGCTGAAATCCAATTATATAATGGAGCCCCTGGGGGAAGCAGTTATACCTGCTGAATCTCTTGGATGAGTAATTGTGCACAAAGGCTCCTCTCCAGAAGTAGCAACAGATCTGAAATATTCCCCCCCGTTTGCTGCTGCTGTTACATAATAGGGCTGGGACCCTGCAAAGAAAAGCCAATGACAGCCCAGCGCTGGAGAAAGAATGAAAGCACTGCCAGGAGAAAACAAGTTACAATCTGATAAAATCAAGGATCATGCAGGAAGTCTGCAGCAGCACAACCCGGGGGGAGCCAAACTGCAGCGCAGCCAAAGGAAGCTTACTCATCTTTTTGGAAAGCAGTACAGAGGCTTTGCTGTCTGACTTTTTTTTTCCCCCCCAACTTCTGCTAAATGTGCAGGGAAAAGGGAATCCTCCACTTGCTTTTGTCAAAGCTTGGTTGGTGGGTATGGAAAGAGTTAAGGCAGTGAATGATTCAGGGCCTTTTGAAAAATGCCTGTGCCTTATCCTTCATGTCATCTGTGTCCTGATAAAGATCAAAACCCTGGGTGATGATGGGCAGGACAGGAAAAGGAGATTCCCCAGTGAGGTTTCTGAAAGGAGGCATGCACGTAAGGTTGGTTGCTGGGGTAGGATTGGGGTTTGACAATTACACCTCTTGGTGCCTCCAGCAGCTCCATAGGCCACAGAGGGATGTGCCAGAGGCTCCAAGTGGGACTGCAAGCATCAGCTCTTGTACTTAGGCCAGTTCTCTCAAAGGTTGGAGTGCCACATTTCATTATATTTTGCTAAGTTAAAAGCAAACTTTGATTCTTTTCTAAGAAGTTATAAGTGGAAAAAACAATTTCCTTTGTCTCTTTGATGGCACAACTACATGAAATTAAAGATGAGTGTGTCCAGGAAGCTGAGGGATGTCCAGAGCTCCAAGCACTGCAGGCTGAGGACAGACCCAGACCCCCAGACCATCCCTCAGCATTGCTGTCTGGGCAGGTCTTGGAGCTCTGCTCAAAAACAGCTCCAGCAAATGCTGCTGAAATGCTGGAATCGAAGTTACCTGTCTGACAGACTTGCAGCTCCACCCAGTGGCTCTTTTTTGGCAAGATAAAAACCATGGTTTCAGAAGCATTAAAACCTGTTGAGGTCAATGTAGTCATGCCGTAGTGAAGCTCTGGCAATGTGTGTAAGAAATTGGGTATGTATTTCTCTGTCACATTCTCAGCAAGCCATCATTTACCATTTCACTTAGAGCAGAAGGCTGCAAAGACGATTGTTAATGAAACAAAGTCCAGGAATCTTACTAAACACTTTATTAGAAACCTCTGTGCATGAATTATTAGAGTGAAAAAGGTGAGGAACTGAGAGCTGTGGGCATCCCTGTGCATTGCAGGGAGTGGGGCCAGATGGCACTGAAGGGTCCCTTCCAACTCAGACCATTCTGTGATTCCATAACTGGCACGGTTCACCTTCCCAAGTTCTCTATGAACAGATTGTAATGGTTTGCCCCAAACCTATTTGTCATATGAAATAATTCACCAATTACCTGAGCAAATTATTGTTGGTTTGGAAGCTCATTTTGCAAAGAACTCTCCTGTGAGTGAATTTCCATGGAGTTCACTTGGCAGCTCCCAGCCGTATCCCTTCGCTTCCTTTCCAGGGTAATTACTATGACTAACAAGAAGCAAATCTCGATCATTTCTATCAAAGATGCCATGCTCAAACTTGCTTCTATTTTTTCTTTTTTTTCCATGAGGATTAGGGAAGTAATTAAAATGAGCTTTTATTTGTGCATATGTACACTTCAACTGTAGGAAAACTCAAGAGATGATTACATGTTCACGGAACGCAGGAGTACTTCAACAGTCTCAAACCAACGGAATTAATTTTGGATTTTAACCACTACTGTAAAAACAGCCCATTTCTCCGAGCTCAAGTGAAAAGTGCCTGAGCTTGCAGACATCCAACCATGGGGCTGGAATGCAAGTCAGCCCCTGTGCAAGAGAATAGGAGTTTATTTTTATAGGGATAATATTTCATAACAGATGCAATAAGCTGCGTATGAAGGATCACAAGATCTCTAGGAAGGCTCCTTTCCATCACTGAGGGGACAGGTTCCCCACAGCTGCTTCCAGCCACCGTGCTGTCCGGAGCTTGCTCTCCTGCCAGCTATAGAGGGGCTTGTACCCAAAGTGCCTGAAGGCTTTGTCTGTGTCACAGGAGAAGGTGGTGATTATTGTGTGCAGCAAAGGGAAGTTTAGGAATGGCCGTGGCTTCCAGAAAGGGGACAGGATGACCTTGATTATCCTGTGCAGGTGTATCAGTAACCATATCTTCCAGTATGGGATGTGTGAGCCCAGTCTTATTGAGGGGTCCATACAGGACAAGAGCTGGTACCTGATCAGAAATGCTTTTGTTGTCGGAGTGTCATCATAGGAATAATACACCTGCCCAGCAAGTATGTCTGGTTTCAGCTGCAGGTGCCTGGCTGCAAGAACATGCATCCATGCAACATTCCCTGGAGAAATAAGAGGAGGAGAGAAACAGGTGCTCAGGAGGAGTGACATTTGCCTATTTACTGTGGGAGTGAGAGCATCGGAAGCCAACTGCAGTGCTGTGATGTAGGGATGGCACTCATTGTGTGCTCAGCTGTACTGAGGAGGGTTGGAGTAGTTAATTCAGACCTCAAAGGTCCTTTCAACCTGTGGTTTCCCCTTTGAGCTGGACAATTAACGTTCCTTGTGACACGGGTTCACATAAAGCAAAAGGGCACTGTTTTGTAGTGGGATCAAGGTGAATGGGAGGCAGAGCTCAGGGGTTTTATTCCTGGCTTTGCTTTGCGCCTTTGAAGAAGTCGTTTGATTTATCCAGGCCTGATTCCACTGTTACAGCAATTTCAAAGCGCTGTTATCTGCACTTTTGGAAAAGGACATGCGAGCTGCTCAGAAATAACTTAAGCCCCTCATGATTGAGTGGTGAATTGTACTCCTCCTGTAATGCATTCAGTGCAACAACAAACTGCTCTCAGATGTGGCACTTCAGATGGTTAGTGGGCAATATTGTTGGTAGGTGGATGGTTGGGCTGGGTGATCTAAGAGGTCTTTTCCAACCTCAATAATTCTGTGATTTTGGGAGGTTTTGGGGGCAGTCTATCACAACAATCAGTTCTGCAGTACGATCTTTTTTTTACAATGAATGCCTTTCCTCATTTTATAAGTAGTTGCCTTAATTTCTTCTAAGTAAACCTTTCTTTTCGAAGAAACAAAAAATATTGTAAGGATATTCCCACAGTTTCTCTGTCTTCCTCTATAGATTTCTTGAAATATTGCCTTAGGAAAAAAAACAGAGCTCTCCTACACTTTTCTGCTATTTTTCAGTTTTCCAAACAGCATTTTTCCATCTGTTGAGGAGAATTAAAAAAGGAAAACCCTCCCCTGGTGATTTTCAAGGCAAGGGTGAATGTTGCACTGAGTGCCACAGTTAGAGTGGTCACAGCCATTGGGTTGATGGTTGGACTGGATGGTCTCGGTGGCCTTTGCAACCTTAATGGTTCTATGAAAATAACAGAATGTAAACAACTGTGTTATAAATTCTTTTAGCCAGACTGAGTTTTGTGGTTATGGAATTATTTACGCTCAGTCACTGTACTCATTTTTCTGTGTTTAAGGATTACGGGTGAGCCAACATGCAAAACCTTCTGTGGCTAAAGCAGCCTGGTAGCACTTCATACAAAAATATCCGTCACTCACCCACATACATGGAATTGCGCTCTGTGTGTTCAGGCTCCAGGTAGTTCAACACGCCGTTATGGGCTTTGACAGACAAATACACGTCATAGAGGAACATTGCTTTCTCCCCATATACTGCGTTTGGACGGATGATGCAGGTTGTGAGTTTACCACCATTGCTGAGCTGAAAAATCAGGGAGGAGTATTAGCAAGTGACGGATTTGGGGGTAGAATCTTCCACAGTGATCTTTGGTGTGGAAGGTGGAACCAAAATACTTGGGAATTCTTGGGCTGGAGTAGTCAAACTTTTGATTCTTAAATCACTCAGGCATGGCTGCAAATACACCTTTTGTGCACCAGGTGAACCTGGTTTTGCAGACCATGATTTAACACGGTGCTTTCCAAAGCTTCAATCCTTTGGTAGAGTTTGAGGATAGGTGCAGAGGGCAGAGCAATTAGATCCTGCAAATATATGGCAGCTCTGTGATGCTGTGGGAGTATCAACCTTTGGTGAGTTTGGGGCAATGTGGTGAATACACCCTATCAGTGAAGCCTTTGGAGTCATAGGTACAACTTGAGGGGTCTTGATGGTAGATGGATGTTTGGACTGGATGATCTTAGAGGTCTTTTTCAACCATAATGATTTCATAATTCTATTATTCTTTCTAACCAGCTCTCTCCTTCTGCTCCTCTTGTTCTGAAACCCCATGGATGCCACCATTGACTTTTTTTTACCTTTTTCCCATTGGCTTCTAATACAAGTCTTTCTGCCATGGCTTTTGTCTTTCCATAAGGCAGCTCCACTTCCCCACTGTATTTGGTGTCCTCATTTCCTCTGAAATAGATTGAGATGTGAGTGACCCTGGAGTCCAGGGTTGGGAGACATTTATCTCTATGTAATTTACTTTAACCCCTACTTTGCAGTGTATAAGTTCTGATGGTGAGTCATGCAGGGCTAAGAAAGATCCTTACTGCAGCTCAGGAGAAATAAAGCCTCAAGAAATACCAAGTGATTCTGTAGCGTTAGGCAAAAGCAGGTTTGTATGAAAGCAATGGTTTCATCTCTGAGAGGTGAATTTGCTTTTGTGTGATTGAGGCAAACAATATTCTGGCAGGGAAATTAGAAGGCAGAGCAGTTACCTTTCTAAGCAACTCTCAAGTGGCCGAACAAGGTGGAAAGAGTATGAGGTGATGGAAGGCAGGAAAATGAGAGCAGTCCTGTTTTGGTTTTTTCATTAGAGGTAGTGAGAAACCTCTTGTGAGCTTTAAACTAAAAGAAGCTGCACCTTAATTTTCTTATATTGTTGATTAGAGTTGGGAGGCGCTTGCTGGTGATGCAAAAGAGCTCCTGGAAGATGTGCAACCACCGAATTTGTGCTGAGGTTTTCTTTATCTGCCCTAGTGGATTATGTTTGAGAGGACAAGCAGAAAACCAGGTCCCTGAATTAGGCCAAGCAGGGCTTGGAGCTGTGCTGGGGAGCTCTGCCACTGTGGTGGAAGACAATGTGCTCCTCAACTGTATGTGACTCCTAAGTCAATGAGACCCAACACGTAACTGCCCTCACAGGTCCTGAAATCATTCCAAGGAGAGCTAAGAAAGCAGCTCCATTCCCCACCAAGGCGTGGGTGTTCCTGTCCCAGTGATTCTAGCTCAATATTAGTCCATTCCAGGATTTGGTCAGGTAGATTAGGGTGCTGTGGATTTGTCAGAGAGCAAAGAAGCCTTGTTTGGAGCACTGGAGGGACCATAATGCAGACCATGTGTCCACTTGCTCCCTGCTGCATGAGAAGGCTCTCTCCCCACTCAGTGTGCTGCAGGGCTTTTCAAAGTCTTCCTTCACATTTTCACATTTATTTGCTGACCATTTTGCTGTCCTACAGAAATTCACCCTGGGCAAACACTGAACTGTAGCAGGTGTACAGCACCCAAAGCAATGTGATGCAGAACCACATCTCTCCTTTCACAGATAGGGTTCAAATGTACTTTAAGGGAGAGCAAAGTGGCCTGTGACAAGGTCAAGCAGCAAATCTGCAGCAGAGGTCTTTTTGTTAAGCACTGGGCCACAGGAGATTAAGCTCTGACTCAGGCTCCTGCTTTGACCTTGGGCAACTCACTTGCTCTTTTCTGCACTCACATCACCACATGTAAAACATGGATAATGCTGTTGCCTTTCTTCAGTCAGCGCCTTGTGCATCAGATGTCCCAGCTTGAGAGCAACAGAAATAAATGAGGAGCCTCAAAAACTCAGCATCCCCATGCACACAGGCTTGTAGCACAAACCCTCCTCCCCTCCCCATGTTTACGGGTGATGAACAGGAGACAAACCAGCAAACAAGCACAGCAGAAGATTGATTGTGCACGGTTTGCTGAGAGCCCAAGAGAGGCCCAAGACAATTAGGGGGGTTATCTAGAAGTTCTTGTTTTAATTGCTTTCTTTTTTTCTATCTGAATTTCTTTTTCTTCTTTTTTTTTTGCCTTGTGATGCTTCACAAAGGGGCAGCCTGCCTGCCGTTCTGGGCTGCTGAGCTCTGCTCCTGTTTTCCTTCCCCCACCCCTTTTGAAGCTTGGTAGTAACAAAGAGCTCAGCATAATGCTCTTGCTTTTCAAAACGATCACAGATAACTGAACGCTAATAAGACTGGAGCAGCATTGTCAGAAGGTATCTCAGTGGTGGCTGTCTCAGAGGGATTGAGACTGACAGAGGCATTTTCTATTATTGTAGGATGCTGAGGTGTGAGCATTATCCCTGCACCCATCACCCTGTCCAGAGACTAATCATGCTTTGTCTGTGTCAGTTCCCCAGCACCTAAAAGTGAGTTAAATAAAATTATACAAGGAGTGATAGAGAAAGGGGACAGAGTGAAAAAGTAAGGCAAGCTTGATCACAGGCTGCAAAGAAGAGCAAAACAAATTGGGTGGGGACAGGAAAACTGCATCACCTTCGCTTTCAGCCATAGAATCGTAGGTCATTAAGGTTGGACAGACCTCTATCATCAGAACAAACCATCAGCACATCCCCACCATGCTCGCTAAACTGTGTCCCTAAATGGATTCACAGAATCATTAAGGTTGGAGAAGATCCCCAGGACCCCCAAATCCAACCCCAGCCCACCCCACCATGCCCACTGACCATATCCCTCATTGCCACATCTCCACCGTTCTGCAACACCTCCACAAATGGTCACCCCACCACCTCCCTGGACAGCTGTGCCAAACAGAGCCATGTTATGTTGCCTTCCAGTACCCACTAGGCTCCCTATTGAGACAAGCTGTGTAATTTTCAGCTCTTCTTGCACTTTAATTTCAGGAGTTAAAGGTGAAAATCTTTGGAGGAGGAGAACTACTCTGTCAAACAGGCTTTCTTCTCACAGCATGGTGGGAGAACATGAGTATGTTTTTGAAAAGCGAATTACAGGCTCTAGTTGGTGGGTTTATTAGCATTTGTGGCAGGAAATGGTTGTGAGTTAGTGGGGAGAGGATGTTCATATGTGCATATGTTCTGTGAGCAGCAGGATGCGTTCACAAAGGCATGGCTCTAAGGCAGGGAACTGTCCTCTCAAGCAACATTTGGGATATCTACCACAAATCTTTTCCAAAACACCTATTTACATGCGTCTCAAGTCACAGGACTAGAATTCTAACAAGGACGTACAGATACGTTTGTTTTTAGAAGTGATTTAGATATGTAAATAACCAAATTCCATAGCCTTTTATTGATGCTGGAGTTTTTAGTGCTCGTGCTCCCAAGTGGGTTGAGGTTTCTTGTTCTCAGGGACTTTTTCATACGTGAGGCATTTATTTCTATGGGCTTGGGTACTTAAATGCTCTTCAGAACAACTGTGTAATGCTTAACTTACTTGTGAGTATGAAATTTAGGCTTGTTGGTCATTTTAAGTTATGCCTTAAGCAGCCTTTTCTAACCAGGCTCCAATTGCTAGAGCCCAAAGACTGAAGCCAGCTGTGTCTAGACTGACTGCCTGTAGAGAAACAACTTGATTTTGAGCCAGATCCTTCTGGACACAGGCTTGCATGGCTTGAGCTGTCTGTGCTAATTAGTGAGAAGCCTTACAGTTTTGTGTGTCAGACTGCACCCATCTCCACCCAACTTCAGTTTTAACCCAAAACTTCAGTTCTTGGTCTTCAGAAAGACCAGCCCGGTTCAAGTTGCAATTCTGTGTCCCATGAGTACCAAAGGTATCCAGGTCCTGAAATGTCAGCTAACTGTGGGAGGCTATTTTGGAAATCAAAGATAGGAACAGCATCCCCAGCTTGTAATTTCAACCTTTGCCTTTGTGTTGTTCCAAATGCCATCTATGCCATCTTTGCCAAAGAGGGCTTCCAAAGCTCTTCTACTTCTGGGTCTGTGGGTCAGTCTTGATGGAAGAGATGGGTTGAGCATGTGCCCAAAACCAGGGAGTCAGAGAGTTACCTTTCACCAGGAAGAGGTATTTTGAGGGATAGGGTGGCACTCATGGGTCAGATCCTGGTCAGTGTAACTAAACATCAATACTGCAAAGCATTTACACATCAAATGCAGCTGCATCCTAAGACAATGTGACAAACTAACCTTCTTCTGAGGTAGTGCTGAAACAGTCTGAGCACATTTGATCTCTTTTGATACTAGGAGTGTGCCTCAGGTTTGTTAGCAATTCACTGTGGAGTTAGCAAGAGAGGGAAAGTAGGTCTGTGATAGAGCACCTACCCTCTAGGTCGACTCAATGTGAGGGAGAGAAAAAAAAGCTTTTACCCAACAGCAAGGTAAAACTTGGCCTTGTCAAACCCTGAGCAGCTGAGATCCAATGCCAAACTAGTTTTAGCAATTAGAAGTACAGGTCCGTACACATGGAAGTTATCCTGGAGGTGCTGTTAAATCCTACATCTCGCAACCAACTCTTTCAGTGAGGGGTATCCAATGCTGTTCAGATTTAGGTTGCAAGGAGGTGTGGTTTTCACAAAGGAGTGGAGGAATGGGGGACACACTTTCTGCTTTGGATTCATAGCAAAAATCCACAGGGATGCAAATGATGTGTTGGGCCTTACCTGAGCATGGGCTCGTGTAAAATGTTGGGTCCCACTGCAGCAATGGAGCTTGTGTAGACAACATATGGGATGTTCAGGGCACAGCAGGCCCTTAACACATTTTCAGTACCTGTGAGGTAGGTTGGGAAGGACAAATATTAACTACTTTGTTTTCTATTATGCAAGTCACATGAGATTTCCAAATTTAATATAGCAGTTACCAGGTTGGCAATACATGTGTATGTATGCATGTGTTTATATGTACAAAATTCTTTCCTTGTGGTTCACAGCTGTTTTAGTAGGTAATAACCTGAGGTGCCATTAGAGTTGCTGCTGTAATTGGGATTTCACTGTATTTATAGACTGTGCTTATTTCTGAGATTGATGATCAGAGGAGATACATATATTGCAGTCTCTTGCATCACTGTACACCAAGGTGTGTGTATTTAAGGCTTCATATTAGGAAAAACTTCTCAGAAAGGGTGATGATGCAGTGGCAGAGCTGCCCAGGGAGGTGGTGGGGTCACCATCCCTGAAGGTGATCCAAAGCTGTGGAGATGTGGCACTGAGGGATGTGGACAGTGGGAAATAGTGGTAGTGGGTGGATGGTTGGACTGCATGACCTTAGAGGTCTTTCCAAACCTTAACGATCCTCCAATTCTAAGGATGTATTTTGCCTAATTGCTCGTTTTAAAGAACTTACCCCCAACATTGACAGCTTTCATTTCCCAAAAGGGCAAAGTGTTTCTGATATCCACAATAGCAGCTGTGTGGATAACCAGGTGAACGCCCTGCATGGCAGCAAGGAGCAGATTGTAGTCTCGAATGTCTCCTTTCATCACTGTCACACGAGTGGTAGCTGGAGAAGAATAATATAAGCATAGATGCAGGGGAAAAAATACAAAGCAATATCTTCACATTGCTGCAGAATGAGGATCCTGCCTGGAAAGCTTTCTTCTCAGCAGGGCAAGAAGCAGCTTGCCAACTGTACTATTGGAATACATTGCCCTGGGGGGAAATACATCCCCATTTCATGAACCCCAAGAAACCAGATACACATCTGGTTTAATTCAGTGCAGCACTTTGCCAGTTTACACCAGCTGTGGGTCAGAATAACAGCAGCTGTCATTGAGATCTCACATGGAGCTGAGGATAGCACTGAGCTGCATGGGGAGACAGCTGGGCCTGAGCTGGTTGAGGACTTACTCAGGGACACACTAAGAAGTGTTGGTTTGTTTGGGGTGGATATTCTCAAATCCAGTAAAATTAGTTGCTTCTCCCCTGCATATCTCAGTGTAATCAGTTCTGGTGAAACATCAGAAGGCAGCATTCAGAATTGTGATCAAATTGAATAATTTAATGCATGTCAGGAACATGGGTTTTGTCTGTTCAATCCATGTTCCCACCTCAGGCCCGTAACTGGTATCTCCGATATAACACTACCTGTCCTGAAAGGGAGGGTTATGTTATGGCAGCTAGATTCAAGTTGATGCCTTTTTCTTACCTGTGGCAAATTTTCCTACTTCTTTTCTTGCTACTGAATCAAAAACTCTGACTTCTTTGATGTAGTCTTGTTGAGACAGGAGCTCTGTGATCTTTTCCCCAATGAAACCACATCCTCCTGTCACCAGGTAGACCTGGGCTCCATCCATCTCTGAGGATATTTTTGTGGTTGAGGAGCAGAGAGAAGGCTGCAGCTGAGAGCCTGTCGTGCACTGTTGATCTTTCAGCCAGTGTGCTTTCTGATCTAAGTCTAAAGTCTAACCTTCACAGTGTTGGTGTTATTGGCTGAACATTAACTCCATCCAGTTATGCCTAGTCAGGTTTTTGCTGGCACAGCCATACTGGTGTTACACACTGTTCTGGTCTTTCTCACTCAGCCTTTCCCTTCCACTTGGTGGTTTAGGTTCAGATGGAGACCTCCAGCTTGTCTTGGTCCTTGGCTAATCTCAGCCCACAGTTGCCATGCTGAGTGTTTTTCATGGTCAGTTGGCATAGCGTGACCTCTGGGGGCTGTGCGAAAAGTGGGTGTCCTGGAGGTGTGCTCAGGGCATCCCTCATTTAGTATGAAGCTACTAAAAGGTTCTTGTTGGCATGCACTAATGAATTTGTATAGATGGTGAAACAGCAGCAGATCTACCCAGCGCTGTGTAGAACTGCACACAATGCAGGCAGGTTCAAGAATGGCCATTTGTTATGTCCATGATGGCAATGGTATGGCTTTGCTGAATGGATTCTGCTTGGAATTGGAAGATACAGACACACGTAATTAGGAGGAGAAAGTCCCCTTAATTTGAAAAATGTGTAGTAGCAAAGGCTGTACCACAACCTCTGGCAATTTGTTGCAATGATTAATCACTGTCATTGTTAAGAGTGGACTGTTGTGTTATATTTAATGGACAGTGGCTAATATACTTCCTCCTTGCTAAACTATAGAGGACACGTGTTATCCAGTTTGTCATGTGGATAAAAAATGGGATGGAAGGGTTAAGACAGTTTATTCAAAGGCCATCAGTATTTTGCTTGTGTGTTTTGGGGATCAGCTCCTGCTAGAAGTGCAAGCTGTTAACTCTGCCATTGATTTTCCTTGTGCTGTGTTAAGCAGTGGGAAAAGAACCATTTCCCCTATGATTACAGTCCCTGGCCATAATGGCCCAGAGACCAGCTCAGACCTGATGCTAATTGGTACTTGGCAGACCAGTGCAGCCACAAATGTCCCAAGAAATTAATTTGGCCTTTTATCCAGCAACTCCCAATCTGTACATAGTGATTAACAGCCTTGGCCTTCCCTCAGGGGACTTCTGCAAGGATAAATACATCAGAGTTGGAGGTGTTTGGATGCAAAAAAAAAAAGATAAATACACCCTGAAGGACCCAGAGCAGTGCTGCATGGGAATGTTTGGCAACAAGTTACCCTGAGCATCCCCTGATCAGCACTGCAAAAAAGTCTGCATGAAGTTGAGGCCTTGACTCTGTGGGCTTTTCTCATTGTTTACCATACTTCACTACAATAGTGATATCTGCGTATCTATGTTGTGATCTGATCGGGGGGGAGAGAACTGGCTGTGATTTGCGCATCTCTTGTTTGTATATGGGAGCAAAAACAAGTTCAGAAACCAGACCTGGCAGCTATGACAGAAGCACTTTGGGTCCTTTGCCACCTCCTCCCATGCCTGGCTGTGGAGGTTTCCTTGCAATGCAGGATGTGCAAACTTTACATGGCTTGAAGGCTTACCAAGGCTTTCTTCCCTTCTTTCCTTCCTCCCTTCCCTTTCCTTCTTTCCTACCTTCCTTCCTTCCCTGTTCAGATTTGTGTATGTACAGTGAGGGAAAGCTGAGATGGCAGGAAAGAAAAACAGATGCCTTAATTTCAGGATGCATTCTGCTTGAACTTGCTCTGAACTTCGTAAATACAGGACACTTGGCATCATACTCATTTACAGTATGTTTATTTCTCAGTGCATTACATGAAAGGTCTTTGGTATTTGTGGGTTCTTGAATACTGTTCCCACTCTGCTCTGTAAGAAAATGCTGAATACAAAACATTCCATATACAGTAACAAAACCCATAGCAAATAAAGAGAAATAGGTATCTTGAACAATAACATAGCGATATGAAAACAGGTAAGTAACCATGCAAGAGGTGGAACAAACAGGTTGTGTTTACAACAAACATTAGAGCCTGCCATAAATTAACTCATGGTGTCAGAAGAGATTATTTGTGTTCTAAGTTAAGAAACTACATGACTGCAAAGTACTGCCTATGGCCGCCCTACTGAAGACCAAATGTTGTATAGCTTATTACAATGGGCCCATTTGCACACATAACAAAACACACTGATATAAATAAAAAGATACTGTGTAAAATAAGTAGTGAAAGAGTTAACGTTTCCTTCTATGGGTGGGAATGTGCACTGTGGACAGTTATAGCACCTTTGAATTGCCTGGTTTCAAAGCAATCATGGAGACTGCAAGTAGTTTAACCCCTATACCACCAAGCATGGAATGTAATCTCGAGTAAAGCAGAAGCTGTAAACATGGAAGAGAAAGAATTTCCAATATATTGTACTAAGAAGTGATTCCAGAAGCTGATTGTCTTTTGGAAGCCTTTGTCACAGTGGTCAGGTTCATTGCATTAAAACAGTTCATTGCAGAGACTGGGATTGAAACTGAACCCCAGAGCCAGACCTTCAGAAAGCCACATGTGAGCCATGTGCTCTGCTCCACTGCAAGCAGCACCAGTTCCTGGGAGCTGGAGACTTGGATCTGCTTGTTATGGCCTCTCCCTGTTCCTATGGAAGGTGATGGCAAAACTATTGCAGAGTTTGGTGGGAGCAGATGAGGGTTCTTCTCTCTCGTTTATTCTTATTTCCCCAGGTTGCTATCAATTCTTTACAGTAAGTGCAAATTGGATACTCTGTGGAGAAGCATTCTCCATCTCCCAGGTATACCAGATTGCTGGTGAACATCAGGGTGCACAAGTTGCAAAGGTTTTCAGTTGTGCAATGTGCTTCTGGTTAGCTCATGGCAAGGAAAACTCATTTCTACCACCAGAACTGATCCAAGTTAAAAACACACTGAAACATGAAGAATTTCAAAGAAGTCTTAGGAAAAAAAAAAAAAGGACAAGAACACACTATGGTATTGCACAGTATGCATGTAAGATAAAGCACTAAACGTTTCAATTAAAATACATTTCTAAATGAGCACGCATCCAGATAAATCCACTCTCAAAGTTACACAGACATGGCAAGATGCGTAGATGCCCTGGCTAAATGAATCTTAGTATCCTGCCTAAGATGGGAAATGTGGTTGGAGTGGTTGGCTTAGTCATGAATACCGCTAATAGCTGAGTATGAGGCTGTGTTCACCTTTACAGCATATTTAAACTGGGACTGTACAAGAGTGTGGTCTGACCGTTGTGTAAGCAGTGAGGAACAAGACTGCAGGTGAGAGGGAAAGTCCAGTTGGTTTAATCCCACTGTAACCCAACTTAAAGATACAGTACCACATGAAAGGGAGATACAGGTAACAAAGCAAGAAGTGTGGAGAGCAAAAGCTGATGTAGCTCTTAAATCAATTTGGAAAAGGCAATAATTAGAACTGTTGCAACCCAAACCTAACCAATCGTTTGACTGTTGGCTTGGCAGGATTCATTGGAAACAACTTCAATTACACTTCCTTTCATCTTACCACTAATTTGTTTTAAATAATTTCTTCATTTAAGATCTGAAATCCTAGTCAATAGGAATGGAGAGAGTCCTCATTAAGCTAATGCAATAGCTTGGAATTCAAAACAGCAAACACAAAGGGAAAAAAAATCAGTACCATTGGTTGTGTTGGTCATCTTACCCTTTCTAACAAAATTCAGTGTCTACATGAATGACTTGTCCAATTGGATTTGCACAGAAGGTGTAAGAAATTCACTGGTCACTGAAAGGCAGGTTCAGCCTCTTCACCTTGAATGCTGGGACTTTCCTCAGACAGTTGTTATTGCAAATAGTAAGATGTATTTAGCTTCTGAGTGCAGGATAAGCTCCTGTCAAGACTAATCCCAGAGTGTGATTTGCTGCTACGCTGGGGATTCAAGTAGCAAAGATTCACCCACAGAATAAGAAAACCTGTGGTAATACTTTTCCTTATTGACGTGGAGTTAAGAAACTATTGCAAAACATTCTCTGAGAATAGTTATTGCTGCTACTTAATTTTCTCTGCGTGTAGGTGCAAAATGAACACAGCGTGGCAGAACTCCATTGCAATTCCATCACATTCCATCCATACTGCTCTAAACTTTCACACAAACAGCCTAATCTCGTTGAAGTCAGCTTACACTGTGAACTTGTTCATCGAAAGTCCTTTTCACCAACAGAAGTAAATGCTGTTCACATGCAATCAGCAACACGAAGAGTAGAGATTTTGATGCTAAAATCTGAATAGGAATCTGAATTTTCAGACAAACAGTTTAAAGCATTCCTGGAATTTTCCAATTTGTTCTTTGCTTAAGAGACATCCTTGCAGATGAGAATGCTTTAAAGGCCTCTGAAAGCGTTACCTTCAAGTGGGAGTCAGCTTGACACCCTCGCATGAAACAAAAGCAGATGCCACCAACTACACCAAAGGACAAGGCTAAGGTTTGGCTTTGAACCTATTTGGGATTGATTATGTCAGTCAGTTAAGCAGGGCTTTACTGAGTAACTTTCAAGGGCTGTGCAGAAACAAGGAAATGATTAAACTCTGGAGCCATATTCAGGAGATGTCATTGCTATAGACAGCTTCCAAGGGTACATGACATCTGGTATTCCAAAGACAAAATCACAATATCAAAAAAAAAATGTCCTTAAGACCCTCTCCAAGCTATGGGTAAGATACTCCCTGCAATAAGGGCATAGAATTGGTCAGGTAAGCAAACTCAATTGCCAATACTAGAGCTTCCTACTCACTTCATTTGCACTCTGCAATTAAGCACTGGGATACTGTATCTTTAACTGGTGGACGGGCAGGGAGAAGACTTGCAATACTCCTACTTCATCCGACTGCTTCTCCTTTTGGCTTCACTGTCATCCAGCAGTGAAGAGAGGATCTGGTAGGCTTGTGGTTGCTGGGGTCCTCCACGCTTGATCTTGATGCTGCTTCGTAGAGGGGAACCCGGGATCACGTCTTGTCCAGAGCCTGGCTCAATGGAAGATAAAGAGTCTGTAAGGAGAGAAAGTCACGGGAAAGCACTATTTAAAAGGGGAGGCTAAGGAAGGAGTGAATGGGCCTTTCTGAATGATTCCTCTTCTGGAAGAAGTGTTGTCCCTCCTGCTGTCTTTCTGTCCAGCAAGAAGTCGTGTTTGCTGCAGTCGCACTACTCCAATATTTTGCCTTTTCACTGTCTGAACTCTTCAGGGTAAATACTACCACTGCAAGCAACACAGCAGCTCCTGTCCCTATTTGTCACCTCATTTATAAAAGCACTGCCCTGTTATTGATCATAGTTTGTCTTGGGCTGCAACTGCTACTCAGCATTGCCCACAGACTCCTGTTAATGCAGGAAAAAGCATTAGCAGCAGTCACACAGAAGTGATGTTCCTGGGGACAGAGGTACCATTTCACTCCTTGTAAAGGTGGTCATCTTTCCTGAGAGGGCTGAATGAAAAGCTTGACCCACCCTAGGCTACAGCCATATTAGCAATAAAGCTGGAACTAAATATTAGCTGTCTGCTCTCCTAGCATGCCTCATGTTAACACACACCTCCTCTTTCTACAGCATCCTACCTTACAGAGCTAGATGTGCTTTTGACTACAACCACTCTTCACTTTTCCCAGCAGTCAGCAGCACACGCTGACAATGCGATGCTCCCTCATCACTCGGAATGCCTTGCTTTCTTCCTTTTACCTTCAGAGATGGATGTTTGTTTGCTCATTTCCCTGCCAAGGGTTCAGCCTCACACTCCAGACCCTCAGCCTTGGTTCATTCACTTCAGGCAGCACTTCTATGCCAAGGGAGAGCTTGGCTGCAGGATTTGTGCTGTGCTCACTACAAGCACATGCTGCCAAACAGTTTGGGCTTCCCTGTGTCCTGCTGGGCTGCTCTCCACTGTTTGCTGGGCCAGATAATCTCACACTGCCCTCCCACTGCAGGGAAGAGGTTTGTTTGCTGGTATGTTTTGCCTTGTTGCTTGGGTGGCTGTGGTTTTAAAGCCATGCTGACTGTGAAGTTTCCTGGGAAAATGAGAGCATGCGATTGGCATCTCTGCGTGGGTCTCTGAACTGGGTGGAATTGGGCTACCCAGGAACCTGCGGTAAGATTTGTGACACACTGGGAACACCACCAGATAGTCGGTGCTGGGTGACTTACAGCTGGGTGGTGCCATTCACTGCAAGGGAGGTCTGTGCATTATGTCCATTTCCATTTCTTTCTTTCAGACCATATTCACATACAGAACTGAACATAATAGCACAAGGAAAACATGCTTCACTTTCTAAGTTCTTTTTCTAAGTAGTGTTTTTGTAGAGTCTAAATATGTCTTAAGAATGGGACTATTTCAAAAGAACAGAATGAAAATATAATTACCTGCACTGTTACTGGATAAAAAGGGAACTATTTATATAAAGTCATGCAACATAGGTGTTTAAACATAGTTTTTAAATGCTGTGCAATTAAAAGTCATCTACTTTTGCTGATATAGTTACAGTGGTATAGAGTATCTATAGATATAAATAACTCACGTCCACCCCAGGCTATATAGAAAACATACTTACTTATGACAGTAAATATGGTTTGCTGAAATGCTGCTGCATTGCCAAACAGCAAACATGTAGAATTGGGAAATCAGGCAGTTCTGCAGTGGCAAATTTTGTGTGTATTCTCCAGTTCATGCTCCACTGTCTATACAAGTTTATAGAGCTGATTTTTTGCTTTACAGTAGTAAAAGCAGAGATGCAAAGTAAAAGAGCATGGAGGGTTAGACCCTGGGTCCTGTATCTGTGAAATTCTCTGGCCTGCAGTTACAGGCAGGGTTCCCCTTCTACTCCTACCAGAACATCAGGCAGGTAGGCATAGATTGCTGCATAGGGAGCCTAATGGGCATCTTCCTGGCACTGTCACCAGGTGAAAGCAAGCAAGCATAAAAATATTTCTTCTTGGTCTATAAAATCCAATGAAAACATGAAGGAAACCAGGATTAATGCGGAGGGAAGGTCAGGCTGACTGCGGTTAAAATCATGGGTTCGTGATTCATGATTTCCCAAAAGCTCACGCCGCTGCCTATTGCTCTTGGAATTAATGCTTTGTGCCTCTAAAAGGTACATCTCCATTGAACAGTGAGGATGGTGTAGAGACCCAGACCTGTTCAGCCATACAATGGAGCACTACACACCAACACTATTTCGGCTTTAAAGTGCCCAACAGCATTTTCATTTTAGCAGTATACCGGCTGCAGGAGTGGTTTGTGGACCCTCAAAGCCGACTGCACTACTGCTTTAAGTCATCTGGAACTTCTGGACAGCTGAACTAAGCTTTTGTCACATAAATATCCAAAAGCCACTTCAGAACAGAAGTGGATGTTATTCTGAGGGAAGGCATGGTAACACTGGGTAACACTGACAGAGACTTAGGGCACGGGGCAGACATCTAATCATCGAGCAGCCTCCAGAATAGAGGCCCAGTTGTCTAGAAAAGCAAATGTCAGCAATGCTTACCATGAATTCCTATCATGTGCTCCAGAATCAAGACCCTCTCAGCTAAAATCTTCAGAGCTTCTCGAAGCTGTTGAACACCTTCCCCCTGCGAGATAGAAAAGAAAACCATCAGTGCTATACATTTGCTTCTTGGGCATAATGTTAACTCTGTAACACCAAACTGTGCATTGCAAATGTTTAAAAAGAGAAGTCATAAGAAGTGAGATAACCTGAAAAAGTAAAGTTGGAATGCGGGAGAAATCTTTAAAGATTATCTCCTCAGTTATACCCTGCATTTGCAGAGCCTCTGACTAAGCCAGGCCTTTCACTTTGGCTCCTGCAGTGAGCCAAACCCAGGGTTGTATATTCCTGTCAAATATGTTATGTTATGCAGCTTATTAACTGTACTGTACTACCTGGAGAACAGGTTTTGCTCTTGCCTGACGTTTACTCTGAATATCATTGAGTTTCTTAGGCCTTCTCTTCATTGGGACACCAGGAAATTCAGAGGGCTGGCAAGCCTCATCTTGCTTCTGCCTTATGAACTGGAACAGTGGCACATGGTGCTCATCCAGATGGACTTAAGCCAGCAGTGTGTGCTTGAAGTACCTCGGGCTGTATCAAAAGAGGAGTGACCAGCAGGGAGAAGGCAGTGATTGTCCCTATTTACTCTGCCCTCGTGAGGGCCCAGCTGGAATACTGCATCCAGGCTGGACACAGGTAGTCTTTTCCCACCTTGTAGCAGCTTTGTGTGGGAGAAGAACATCTGGGGGGCTGAGGAGGTGTTCAGCATGCAGGAGAGCAGCTGACAACATGGCCAACAGACCACTAAGACCTGGCTTTCTAGCATGCAGCATGTTGTAAACCAAGCTTCATATCTCTGCTGCCCTTTTAACTGGTGACAGGAGCCTTGCCCCCCCCCACAGTAAAAAGTTAAAGAGGAAAGCAAAAATGAAAACAAACAAAAAGAACAGTAAAAACCCATGCTTACATCAGCACCTTTATCACCTTCCTCGCCCTTCTTGCCTGGTTCACCCTAAAACAAACAAAAAAGAGAAATTGGTCTCCATGTGAATGAGGATCCTGCCCAGAATTACTTCCCTCCAATGGACCACAGTATAGATGACTCCTGAGCTCTGTCCTTGCTCCCAGCAGGTCACTGCTAATTCTGACATGGATAAACTTGGCTGGGGGTGGCCCAGCTGCAGGAGGGATTGGCTGCCATGGCCTGGACCTACAATAGATCTCAATGAACAGTGTTTCAGTCCATAACGATAAGAAAAATGCTGTCCTCCTCCCCCAAACATGCAATTGTGCATTTTAGATTTACAGCATAAAAATCCTCCATTCTTCTTTCATTAATTACTCCTATCATTTTCTGCCTCTGAAGATGCTCATTAAGATTTCTGTGAACAAAACCCCTACGTGCTGTCAACACTGCTCCGATGTTCCCCCTAACCAGGGAGTTCATGCATTTCCCAAAGAACAGAAGACACAAAGAGGTTAAGCCACAAACAAAAGACAAAGCCTAACAAATGGCTGAATGAAATAGGGCAGAAATGCCTGGACTCCTCAGACTCATTGGACATCCCTGAGACACTTGCAAAGCAGGGAGCAGGGAAGGGATGAAAGGCTGAAGACAAGGTTGTAGGAGCTGTACAGTACGATGAGATGGAATTAAGGGTGAAGAAAAACTTCCCAGAGGAACCAGGATCTCCCTGAATGCTGCCAGTCAAGACAACCAACTTGTTTCACTCACTTTCAGCCAAACTTCAACTCTGTTTGCACTCTAGCCATATATGTGCCTGTGCAGACATCTCCTGCATGCACTGGTTCAGCTACTGCCAAGAAATCATTTGGCCAAGTCTCTTAATCTCATTAAAGGTTTTCCAGCTCAGCTTGGCAGATCAAGGTGCAAGAGGACACCAAGAGCAGCTGATGTACCTTGGGTTAACAATGCCCACTGTTGAGCTCCGGTAGTGCCAGGAACCTCACACAGCAGGGATGGGTTTCTGTCTGCTGGACTTTGGCTAGAGGGGATCTGCAAGCACTGCACACCTCCTCCATTGGCATACTGCCTTCCTGGATCACTGCTCTCCACCTCTGACCTGTCAGTAGGACTTTGTCAGCAGTCCCTTCCTGCAGTGTTCCATTTGCAGAGGAATACTTAAGGTAAGGATTCCTACTGACCTGAGCATTGTATCTGAGAGCTGGCTGAACCAGCTGCAGACCAGCTCAGTGTTTTTATGGTACCAGACATGGCAGGCAGGCACCAAACCCAACTGAGTCTCGTGCACACCCGCAAGTACATCACTTACAGGAAATCCCTTAATGCCCCTCTCTCCAGTCAGACCTGCTTGCCCCTGTTGGAAATAAAGTAAGTGTCATTAGGAGATGCTTTTCCATTTGACAAGAACACAGTGTCATTTTTATTTATTTTTTTTATGAGAGGAATTAAAATGGCTTAATGAAAAACCTTACACTTGGGATAATAAGAAGAAATTCCTCTCCCTTGACATTATCACTTAGAGACAGCAAAAAGGGGTCATGGTTTTCTGTCAAGCATCAGCTCCAAATCCTATCACACTTTGGGGAAGTTTGGCTGCTCCGCTCCATACCCTCTCCATAAGATGATTAGCAATTTCTTGTACTTTACAGCAGACAGTTGCATTATAGCAGGAAGGAATTTGGCTGCAGATTTGTTTCTCACAAAGACAGAGCATTCTTCTCTCTAGTAAAACAGACAGGCTGATGCTGCCCCAGACAGCAAACAGAGCCCAGGACTCCCACAGAGCACTGATTTAATCTGCCTCCTGCTCCACACACACGTCCCCACGTTAACCCCAGCAGCTACTGATCAAACCCACACACAGTATTTTGGTTGATTTGTTTCTTTTTCCTGCTGTGCTGATTTTCACACTGTTCTCTGTGCTTTCTTTCTTTCTGGCTAAACTAAAACCCTTTGGAACAGTATGTGTTGGTGGAATGAAACGCCATCAAATCCAACATCTTTTTAGTCCCTGTTTTCCTCTGCAGCTCTGCAGGACACGCTGGGGCAGAGCAGAATTCCTAACTAGGAGAAGAGCTATAGATTATTTCATGGGAAAGCAGGAGCAGGGCAAAGGGAGGCAAAACTTAAAAGCATCTTTAGAAATCTATTGATGAAACAGCCACATATTGAAACCGGCTCTTCTCCCCTAAACACAAACAGAAACAAACCCATCCTTTTGTCCCTCAAAAACCCTCTAGCTGGCGGCAGCTTTTTGTAGCATTTGCCAAGAAGGGACAGCTGCTTTGTTACTCCGTCCATCCCACTGCTGCTTTGTAGAACACAAATGGGCCTTGGGCATCTCAAAACATTACTGCGGAGACCTGTGCGATGCACAGCCAGGCAGCACCAGACAAAGGCCCATGCTGACACAGAGGGCACCAGGAGGAAGCCCAGTTTGTCAGATGCTCTGAGCATCTTCAAAGGGAAACGCTTGGAATCTGCACTGGAAGGAGGAAGGGCTGTGAAAAAGCACAGGCAAGCAGCAAACCAGAGAGGAAACATAACAACACACTCGAAATACATAAACAGACTGTTCTCGGTGTCCAGGGGGAACAGAAAAGGATGTTATCAGCTTAAAGGGGATCAAAGGATATTTAGGCTGGATGTTAGAAATATCTTTTATCCCAGGCCCTCAAGAACTCTACCTCTGCAGACTGCCTGCGGATGATGCGACGCATCCCTCGCCGGCACTCGTTAAGAATTAGATGAACAGAGGCTGATCATGAGTGGCACACACGTATGCTATCGAGGGGATGTGCTCAGACTGCTTCAGGTCTCTTTCTACATCTATTCTTTCAGAGATTAAGCAGGAAGAATGTATAATAGCATTTTCTCATATCTCAACAGATATTGCCAACCCTCCTCTGCTTTTCTTTGCAGCTGCACGGCTCCTCCGCTCTATGTAAAGCCAGCCCTAATTTGTATCCACCAAACCCCAAATTGCAGCATGTAGTTGTCAAAACCAGCATTCAAATCCACGCTCGCGAAAGACAAAAAGCACACAGAACATCCTACAGAAATTGTGCCAGAAAAAGCCATCAGCTCTGCTTTCCATGCTAAGAAAGAAAGGACAGGAAACAGCATTTTTCTATTTAGCAAAGCATTGTGTGTTTGAAAATCTCACTTGTCCCAAACCTAGAAGGAGAGCTACAGCTCTGAATGTGTACGAGGAAGGGATGAGATCAGAGACTCAAGTATTTGTCTGTACTGAATGTGGACACTGTGCATCACAGCTTTTGTTTCAGAGGAAGTGCAGTAACAGCCTTAGCAATATGACCAACGAACTAAAGCACCGCGTTAAGGGAATCATTGAGGATCAGCTCTTACCAGTTTCCTGGATGGAAACCAGACACCTTTCCAAATGACATGCTTTCTTCTTTTCAAACTGAAAGTTAGCATTTAATGGCAACAAGCTGTAGTGACTAGTCTGTACTGAAATTACAGCGATGGTTTCACTCTTCATTAGAACCCTAAACTCTAGGCCCAGAAATGCATCAGAGTCTAATCTGTTAGTAATGCCGATAAATGCCCAAAGTGGGTGACCTGCATAAGATATTGTCTCTTAAAATTGTCTCCTTATCTTTCAGGTGATTTCTCATATAAGAATGGGGACCAAGAACCCATAAAATGGGCAAAGATGCTCAAATAAGTATGAGATTTTTGCAAGCATATGTGCTCCACTCTCAGATATCCCCTTCTCCTTCATGTGAGTCCCTCAGACAAGCATGAAATAACCCACCTGGGCCTTGCTACCTACCTGCAGGCAGCGACATCCAATGTGATGGAAAAAGTGACACTTGGAAGAAAATTTGTTCCCTATAGCTGCAGCACAAGGCCTATTTAGCCACCCTTGTATTACATCTTCCTTATTTCTAACAGGTACCAGCCATCATTTTTCTTCTCTCTTTCTTTACCTCTTTGATTCCGTTCCACTGTAGGGTCTCAGTAATGCTCCACAGTCCATTTGTGCCCACTTCCACATTTTGCAGACCTAACTGCTCAATGATTGCACCATGTACTGAGTGCTCAGGTGATTTTGTGTCCTTACTGCTTCTCAGAAGCAATTTCAACAACCGTGACCTTTTGGAGAGTAAGCTTGACAGAAACAGCTGTAGGTCAAAGTGCCACCTGAAACCCATCCATATATGCTGGGAGTGGGGATCTGACACGGATCTAATGTAAAAATCTTGGTAAGATTTTTCTCTGTTAATTCCTAAATTTCACCTGTTTGGAAATAATAATATTCAAACAGCCCTTCTTGCTACAGTTATTACCTCTTGACATAACACTGAGGTATAGAAAGCTTTCTAAATCAATTAAGAGCATCACTTGACCTGGGAAACAACTTCAGGAGAAGTCTGATGAGCTTTTACTGCACTACCATCACAGATGGAAGAAGTCAGAACATCTAAAACAATCCACACTAAAGAGCTTTGGTTGCCAGAAGAAGGCTGGCCTCTGCTAGGTTTAACATTCCAGATGTTTATTACCTACATCTCCTTAGGGAACACCAGACTCTGTGTAAGTCATTCAGTCTTTTATCTGTACAAGAAACCCTCATCTTGTCGTTTGTTGCAAAAGACTGAGAAAAGACTGTGTTTAAATCTGGTCGTGGCTGCAGTCCCATGGAATCTGAAAGACTTGTATAAATTCACCCAGATCTCACTGGGAATCCCTCCACATACATGAAACCTTACCCTCTCTCCTCGGTCTCCTTTGGAGCCTTTGGGCCCAGGTTGTCCTGGGGAGCCTGGTAAGCCCTGGAAGAGATGCATGACAAGAAGAAATTAGTTTCTGTTGTGCATCCATTATGAAGATACAGCCAATACATTTCCCAGTGATCCTCAGCTCCTGTAAACCTTATACACCCATTAAGTGATTGGGCTGGATTCTTGTTTGCCCTCGAGCAACAACAATGGAAGCTCTTTTTGCAGATATCTTGAGCCCTATATTTTCTTCTTCATATCCCCTCACTTTAGGTCTTTTAATGAACTGCATGCTGCTGATATAACGTTTTGTGAAGGGCCAGTGTGACAGGATAGTTCTTGTTCTCAGTGACTGAGAAGGAATTAACAAATAGATGGTATGGTTAGCCTAACAGCCCCCACTGCTTTCCCCCCCTCATCATAATTGCCTCAGTGGGTGGCATGAGTAAGCATACATACCTGAAAATTAATTGGACTGTGCAGTGGAAATCATTTTGAAGCGATTCACTCACCCTAATAAACAATTTTCAAATTAAGCCCAATCTCTCCTAATAATTTTGCTCCCTGGGTTGAGTAAATCTATAATAAAGCAAGTCACCAATGGTTATGAAGGGCGTTGTCTCCAGACTTCTACTAGTTGAACTGCTTTGCAGAAATCGATCCAAGTTCTTAAATTATCCACCCAGTGAAGCCACAGTTAGAAACCAGGCAGGAAGGGAATGATATTGTTTGTTTATATTCACCATGTCAGCTCCGCATGACCATGAGCAAGATGCTTTTTTCCACCTCAAGTGTATTGTGCATCTCTTTGGAGACTGCAGCACAAGCAACCCCAGCTCCAGTCCAAGCAGCTGCTGCTTCAAGCTGACGTGTTCAAGGCCAGGTTGGATGGGGCTCTGGGCAACCTGATCTAGTAAAGGTGTATGTTTGGTGGCCCTGCTAGGCAGGGGGGTTGGAACTACATGATCCTTGAGGTCCCTTCCAACCCGGGTCATTCTATGATTCTATGAACCACCACCTCTCAGCATCCAAAGAAATGGGCTTTCTAGCACAGCTGCCAGGAACCTCACCTTGTGGTTAAGTGGCCCAACAAGGTCAGGTGTTTCAAGGGACGATGGGAGGAATGCTCTCCCAGTTTTAGGGTTTTGAGGGACTAAAGGAGAAGCACTCTGCCAGCTTCATCTGGGAGGCACCACTGCTCACCATTATCACGTTGCTCCTTGCCTGCAGTCAGCCCAACCAGCTCACCACCAACTTGTGCAGGCTGACAGCTTAGCTACACCACCCCCGGGCCCACTAAAGATGCAGAAATTCAAGCATGATACAGGAGGTTAACTAGGGTTGGCAAGCAAGGTAGGGCACAGACCAGACTTGGCCTTACATCATAAAGCAGTGTGAACAAAGCTCAAGTGTCCATAGGTGACCTCTGCACTTGACAGCTCTCAACATTCGATTTCAGTGCGTGTTTGCACAGTGATGCTCAAGGAACACTGAATTAAGCAAGTCTGTTGTTAAAAATAAAAAATTTATAACGTGTGCCACATGTGAAAAAGCCAGACTCTATTAAAGAACCTATTTATGAATTGTGAATTACCTTATATTTAATCATGTTAAACTGCAACTGTCGTTTTGCTGCCAAATTTCCCACTGTGTTCATATCTATCTGGAGTTTCTCACCGCTCTCCAGAGCATTCACTAATTGAAATGATTCTGCTACACTGGCAAAATTTCACTAACTTGCTCTCATTGCTTCTTCAAAGTGATTAATAAATACATAGCACAAGTCTCCCTTCTCTAATTTCCAGCAATCCCAAGCCTGTCATATCAGGATCTAAGTTCCATCCGTTGTCTAAATGACTCAACCTTTCCCTCTCTTCTGTTCTCTTCAGTCACTTTTATCTCTTTAGTCAAGTAAGATACCTAATACTGAAACATTTGATGGTTTGCCTCTACAGTAAGAAACATTCATCCCAAACTGGAGTCCAGTTGTATCAGTCAACCACCATCTGGAGCCGTTTGGCCATTCATTATTCATCATAACCTCTGTTCTTTCAACTCTTTCTTTTTTTCTCCATCCATGTGGCTACTTTGCCCTTCCATCACAGCGCTTTCTTTGGACTGAGTTTACAACACTTCATAATTATCCCCGCTCCACAATTTTGATATCAATATCTAATCAGTCAAACTGACCATGGGGTGTTTTTCTATCACAGTGTTAGTAAAGCCCACGTCAAATCCTTTGCATCAACTCAGGCTACTGCGAAATGTTTTGACACAGTAACAGCAAGATACGTTGTAACGACTGAGGGAAAACCTGGAAGTATAACCATTTCAACTCCTCATCCCAGTTCACTATGAAAAACAGGGATCAAAAATCACAGACTTTCATGAGGAGCCAGACATTGTATCTGAGACCTATAAAACCTCCTCTTTCTGAAATGAGAAGATGCTCTGCACCTACCCCCCATCTCTGCCTCCCAACCCAAAGCAGAAAAACCCTTACTTGTGATCCAGGGACTCCAATAGGTCCTGGGGGCCCTTTGGGTCCTGATACACCTGGTGGTCCTGGAAGGAATCATTTGAAACAATGTTAAGGAAGCTTAGAAGGATCTTAAATTCCAAACTTATGCATTTCCTTTTATTGTTCTACTTCATCTCTGAGTGGGTGAGAGCCATTGATTGATCCCAGGAGTGCAGCATGGAAGTACTACATCATGCACTGGATTCTTGGGCACCCATATCCTAATATCACACATGCCCTAGGGAAGATCTTAGAGCTCTGGGAGGTAAAAATAGGCAGGAAAGATGCCAGCAAGGTGCTGCATTTCCATTGTTTAAAATAACAGCTCTGAAGAAATCTTAAGCTAGATCCTTGAAACATCAGAGCAGACTGTTGTATTAGAAATGGAAGAAGTCCTGTAGGTGGCCAGGGAAGTCTGCAAGTCTGCATGAGTCTGTCTCTGGTGCTGATGAACACAAAGAAGACAGAGGTTGGATACAGCCAGAACGAGAAGCCAACTGTGGCAAAGCAAAGCACGCTTTTGTTCTTTGCACGCTCACTCCAGTAGCAAAAAAAATTCTTTTTAAGTCTGTATCACAGAAGAGGCCGTTTCCAGGACACGTTAAACGCTGCCTGAACAGGTCAAATTGCTTCATAGTCACTGAACAAATTCATTACTTTTGGAAAAATAATTATATCCCAACTGCAGCTGTTAAATTGTACCTGGAAATGAGAGACAGGATATTTGCTTAGTCTGAGTTTAGTAATACTCCTCTCTGCTTTGGTTGTCACAACCCTTGAGATGAAACAATGCAGACATGATATACAAAGTACAGCTGAATTAGCCTCAATCATTAATGCACCGCAGAAATGCTTAAGTCAGAGAATAAAGGAACTGAAGGATAAATTAAAGGCCCTCATAATGAAAGGAAGTCTTTTCTTCTACTGATGGGAGTTCACCCCTAAATATGCATCATAGGGGAAATGCTGATGCTTGCAGGATTATTATCATTTAAGCCACCTATCAGCACTGAGAAACTGAAGATTTGCTGCTGAATTTTGGTCCTAGATTCTGATGCCAATTATACAGGTGCAAATCTGGAGTAGCTCAAACCATCTCTAAAGTCTGCACGGATATCACTGAGAACAGCTGGTCAGATCCTGCTCAGTAGAGAGCAACAAGAAAGGATTGCACCAGCAGTGAGAACAGCTCTGCTCCCACAGAGGAATTCACATGACAACCCACTCTTAAAGGCACTCTTCAATTATTCCCTTCTCAGGGCGAGTCCTATCAGAGCAGCAAGGAAACATTAGAAGCTACAAGAAAAATCTGCCTCTATCAACAGAGAACTGGTTACTGCTTGCCATCCTGCCCACTTCCAGACCCATGGCTCCACAGCCCTTCCACTGAGGACCACATGCTTTCCCTACAGGCATCCCACAGTGCAATTCCACTCTCCCTCAGATTCTTTTGCTTTTCTTCTCCAACGTTACAGCTTAGCAGCTCAATTGAGTGCATTACCTGGGGGTCCCACAGGGCCCGGTGCTCCTCGTGGTCCTGGCAGGCCAGCCATGATGGTATCTATGACAGTGGAGGCCAGCTGGGGTTCTCCATCTGTATTAAAAAGCAGAACAATCAGTTCCCCTGCAGCAAGAGCTGCCCAGTCCCAGGACTTCTCTCCAAAACCCTCTGGCACCTTTTGCTGGTGAAGGTCGGCAGCGCTTCTGGATGCAGTCAGGACACCAGGAGCAATCCGAGAGCATAGGCTGTATCCCCCAGATCTCATCCCATCTCCACTAACCCCAGAAGATTTGTCCTTTCTGTCCAAAAACTGGTGCTCCTGCACGTCCATATTGCATTACCTTTGGAATGTGGAAGCAGTTTAAGAGCAGCTCTGCACTGTACAGCAATAATTATTTTAGGAGTTCAACCAGCTTGTGCAGGTCTGTGGAACATGTGGAGATGGGAGCAGAGCAGGGAGAGGGGAAACCATTAGCAGAAACTGGAGTAATGTCGTCCTTTGCACATCTTTCTAAGCTGTCTCCAGCTGGGAGTAAAACACATCAGTCTGTTTACATCTTTGAAGCACTGGGTTTACCACTTCAGTTGGTAACTGAAGAGAAAAAAATAACAACTATGAAATAAAAACACCCCCAATTTATTTATTGCAAGACCAAAACCACCATCAACAGCTCTGCTCCCCACAGACCTGCACTGTAGCATGCCAGCAGTTCATGGGGTACCTGTACAACAGCATCTTTCATCTGAGCACCCCACAACACTACTTGACAGTGTGGAAAGCAAGGCATGAAAATTCCACAACTGGCAAAGACAGCAATTACACAAAGCAAGGAAGGCAACCCCATGTACTCATGAAGACTCACAGTCCATTCCACCAACCAGTGCTATATAGCCAACAGCATATATAACAGGACCATACCTGGAGGTCCTGACACTCCATCAGCCCTCTGAGAAGCCCACATTTTCCATGTCTGGAGGCCACCAGAATGAAGGATGCCCATCTCTTGCTGCCCATGACCTCAGACAGCCTTTCAGCCACCCTTTTAACTCATTATGCTGAAATTCTGAGGAACTCTTTGCAGGTGTAAAATCCTGCAGGTGGCTCAATGCTCCACTAATGACAATACCAAGTAAAGAGCAGGAAGATGGGTGGGATGTTTGTTTTCTCTGCAGGATCCAACCAAAACAACATACAGTGGAATCTCCAGAAACATTATCAGACACATCACAAAGCCTTTTCAACTTCTGGAGCACTGGCAGCAACAGAGGAAAATGTTCAATGTCCATGTTTGAAAGCTTCTCCAAGGGAAATTGTGAAATCTTTTTAACTGCCAGGGACAACAGTATATGTCTGCAATGCCTTCCTGGCAGCAGAGCAGCACGAGATCTAACCCAGGTCCCTCTGAGAACCAAATTTTGAGCCTGAAGCTTGAATGTAAACAGGTACTTCTTTGACTATTGTTTCCAGACCCATCCATCTTCCCTTCTTCGTGGCCCTGAAACAAAACAGCTGAGACTGATTTTATGTTCAGAAGGGAAGGTACCCAAGTGAAGTGTGTAATCCAATTAATTTGAGTTTTATTTGACCATGTCAAAATCCATCATGGCTTGGGAGCAAGATGAGATTGGGAAATGAGCATCGAAGAGCAATTGCAGAGCCTTTTGTTTTTAAAGAACAAGTGGCCAACAAAATGAAATGTGCATCCACTGAGAAAAGGAGAGGATAGGCTGCAAATGAACTGGGATTTAATTACTGCTGGAGTTAAACCAGGAATAAGCATTTGGGTTACAAAACATTCCTGCTAAGTGGTACATTATTACAACGGTGGAGTTATACCCCACAAATCCACCCACCCTGACATTAGATCCACTGGACTCAAAGTTCTTTATTTAAGGTGATTTGGTAACTGTGACACAGAAGAGAGCAATGTCTCGGTTCTAACACTGAGCTGATTCTGTGCCACATACCTGATGCATGCATTTCTAAGTGGCAGAGGAGGAAAGCAATGCTGCAGCAGCGGCCCCAGCAGAGGGGCAGGGCAGTCTGGCTTCTGGCTTGTATCTCATGTTTCTGACTAAGGGATAAATTCCCCCTTTATAAGCTTGATTTGTTGAGACAGGATGGAAATGAAGTAATCCTGTCCTAATTTCTTTCTGCTACCTGATCTGGAGGGAGACAACTGGGACCAATTTCTTTACCACCGCACTGTGAAACTGTGAGAAAATGTCTCCCCATTTTTGGCTTCTGCCTACTGATAAACATTGCCAACAAGAACTTACTGTGATTAATAAAGGCACATGCATTAACCATGTTCAGGCGGAACCAAACACTGCAGTATTAATAATAATCCAATACAGCTTTCTCACATCTTTGTGGGTGCACATGCCCATTACCAGGAATATGCTTCCCTCTGCTGTCAGCAGCTGGAATCTTGTGTTTATAGTTTTCAGATGTGCTCCATTAAAAAGAAAAAAAAAAGGAGAAAAAAAGAAGGAAAACCTATGCAGGATTTGTGAGGCTAAGCTTTATTGGCTGTTGAGGATCAGCTTTCCACCAACCTGTGGTAGGCAAAATCAGCCAGCACGTAAGGAAAACATTACATTTTGTAAGAAAATGGTCTCGATATTGTATAACTTTACCATGACCATGCAGATGACTTATACTGCCAGATCAGCATTGAGGTTGTTTTTTTTTTCTCTTAAACAACAAAACTTGTTATAGATTTTGAGCTCACATAGCCAATGTCAGTACACCAACAAAGGCAGCTTGTTCCACTTGTCTAACGTGCTCTTTGCTGTTCATATCCAGAGGAAATTTCATCTCTGAACACTGCAGAGCCCTGCCTGTGCACTGGAGGAAAGTGGATGAACAATGTGCCCCCAGCAGACAGCCCTGCTGCACACTTCTAACTAACAGTTGGGCTGTGGTGATACCTGGAGCATTCTCTAGGATCCTTTGGAATTGAAGGCTGAATGTAGAACCTTCTTTGTTAGAAGACTCAGGAATGCAGCAGCTCAATCTACATTTGGTGAAAAACCTTAGCACTGAACCTCAATTAATTTAATCTTGTCCATATGCTTTAAGTAACTTAATATAAAATAGAGCTGTTAAAAGTTCTTTCCAAATTAAAACTACATCTGTTCACATTCAGGAAAAGAAGTCTAGAGAGGGGAGTGGGTGGAAGGAAAAGGAAAGCTCTAGAAAGCCATCAGGCACAGGGAGATTTACTAATCCTTGGCTGTAAGTAGAACAACTGTGCCTTGAAGCTGGACATGAGCAGAAAAGCTGGGGAAGAGGAACAGCTAAAGTTTGGGGGAGTGGAGATGGGAGATCCTGGAGCTCCAGGGGCTTACACACCAAGCAGAGATACATCTGAGTTCCGCTTTATCATTATTAGATGCCAGCAACACGAGACCAGACCAGAAGAAATCTGATCAAGCCCGACTATGACTGCTCAGATAAGAGTGCATGACATGCCTTTCCAAGAAGACCTTTTCTTGTCATGCACAACACAAATCAAGTAAATACATCTTTAAAATCACCATAAGTTCAAAGAAGTTTTGACCTTCCAGCCACAGGGAACGAATAAATTACAGTCGTAGTCTGGGCTTTTGAGCCCACAGTTCTGTGTTTTGCATGGATAAGGGATGATGCTGTGCCAAAAACACAGGTGGGGAGACATGTCTGCAGGGGCAGGAAAAGAGCTGCATTGAACAGATGTCCTCGTTATGTTATATAATTTCAGAGATGCAAACATTGAGTAGCTGCTCATTTCTGAATATCCCTGAGCCCTGTAATACTGTAGCAGCAACACCATGAGAACTCACAACTATGCAGTTTCATTGCACCAGCACCTAAGTGGCCAGACACACTGTATTTACCCATGTAACTTCCAAGAGACCCACACAACATAGGCAGCTCATTTTGTCTCTTCTATTTAAGGCAGAGCACAAAAAGGAAGGTGGGAAGAAGAGTTGAGCTGTTCTGGGCCTGTCCATTCTGCTGATGTACCAGGGGAAAAAAAAATGGGAACAGAGAAAGAAGCTTACTTTCTTTTTCAGCTGTGGGCTGGAGGGAGTAGAGAACCCCTTGCTGGAAGGTGAGTGGGAGGCTTGGGGTGGCAGGTGGCCCTGGAGGACCTGGGGGACCTGGAATCCCAGTTTCTCCTGGAAGTCCTCTTGGTCCTTGAGGTCCCAACAGCCCTGTGCAGAGGCAGAAGAGGATCTGTTAGTGCACTTGAAGATGTGCTAATGGATGTAAAAAAGCAGTAGGAAGCCCATTCATTCCTGGAAAGAAGAGTCTAGATAGCATTAACTCCTCAAAGACAGAAGAGAAATGCTACCTGAAAATACTCACCACTGCCAGATGTGATGGAGATGTAAAACATGCAGAGAAATGAGATAAAGGGATGGCAATGTGGTCTCAGAATTATTTCTGTTAAGCAACAGATCCCCTCTCAGCGGTTCCTACCGTGATCTGGGTAGGATCACAGCATATTCTTGCTCTCCTTGCTTCTCTCTCTCTCACCTTCTTTGGCTCAAAGGTGTAACAAAGCTCAAAAAGAAACCCCACAAAAATCTCCCTGAACCTGAGCAAGAAACTAAAGGCAACTTGAAAGCAAGTGCAGCTCTCCCTCTTCTCCTCCAGGTACATCTGTGTGTCACCTTACCATCACAAAAGCACAGAAATAGCAACAGAAATCATCAGTGCAGAAGCAAATCAATCCTGATTCCTTTGGGGCTGGAAAGCTCTTGTTGCAAATGGAGAAACCAAAAGGCAGACACATCTTTGGCAAGACCAGCCCATTGACAGTTTGCCAGGACGTGCCAAAAAAAGCATTCAGGGCCACTCTCACATTTTAAGGCACTCTCCAAGTTTTAAACCTTTCCTGATCTCACACTTATAAGGCACAGCCTTTCAAATGCATACAAAGCACAGAGGCTGAGGTCTGGCACCTGTCGTGTAGTATCGCCTTGATCAAAACATTTAGGGGATGTAGAAAGTCTCTGAGCTCAGGAATGGAGTGCACTGTGAAGGAACGGCCTCATAACCTTTTCCCTTAGCTTACAATGGCATCATTAGTTTGACATTCTGGCATCTGACAGCTTGACACAAATGATGGAGAAAAAAGGCAGTTAAAACAGGAACACAGTGAGAGGGTTGAACAGGAAATGCTCTTTTCCAAAGGCTGACAGATCGGAGACTGGTGTTCATAGCTCCTGAGCAGGAGGGGAAAACATGATCCTGCTGTTCTGCTTTCTGGGACAAGTTCTCCCCAGCTCCATAGGAAATCCCAGTGACTGTCACGGCTCTCCATGCAGATGGTACCCACTCTGAGGGCTGCGGGCTGAGTTCAGTGCTCAGAGGACTTCAAGGAATGGATTTAATATAAACTGAAATCTCAACATGGTGCGTGTCCCAGTCTTCTGTGATCTGTCTGCACAGACAGCTTGCACAACCTGAAATATCCCCTGTCATGCCCTGCCCTCCCCTGGGACTTACCTGGTGGCCCTGCTGGGCCCCTCTCCCCAGGTTGTCCCTTCTCGCCTTTTGGTCCTGGTGGTCCTGGAAGACCAGTTGGTCCAACTGGGCCTGGAGGACCAACCTGTCCCGGTAGCCCTGAAAACATCCAGACAGGAAATGAGTTAGAGATTAAGACACTACTGAGATCAGAAGGTCTTCAACAACCTAGAAATGATCAATTTGCTTCCCTACAGGATTTTTCTATGAATGGAAAGAAGGGCTCCATCAATGGATTGAGGCTGATATCCCACCTGACACAGTGGGTGCTGCACTTGGCCAGCTCAGGCAGGTGATCAGGAGCCCATTTAACAGAGTAAGACCATTTGCTTAAAGCACTGTGAGCAGCTTCTTCCACCCTACCAGACCCCCCATCCCAGCTTTACTGCAGCAAACTCTTCCCAGCACAAAGGGAACAGCAGAAACAACGTTTGCAAGCATAACAGACTGTGCTGCTGAGCACAGGTCAAAACATTCCCTCAATCATGTAAGTCAACCTCAATTCTTTCAGTTCAATCTTTATAAATCAATCCTGTGAACTTCTGCAGGCCAAGAGCAATCATTTGCTGCCAGCATCCTCAATCATGCTGCAACAGAGGAGCTTTAAAGAAACTGGCACTTACTTCCCTGAAGGAGGAAAGTGCTGAAGGAAAGGCTGAGAGAAGCAGCACTGGGTAACGTGTCAGGCAAATGCTCATACTGGTGACAAATGGTGTTACCAGCATAAAAGAGACAAGTGCAAAAGGGAGACTAAAGAGGGAAGGATTCAGGGAAAAAGGAGGGGGAGGAAATATGAACAGGTCAAATCTTCGGCTGGCATTTCTTAGCTCTGCTGCAGTGACATTGCTTTTAGAAGCCAAAGCCTCTGGAAAGCATTCATTTCCTGAAATATATGAAAGAAAAACCCACAGAAACAAACAAACAAACAAACAAGCAGGTAGAGGCTGAGCATCCTACTGCTAGAGACCAAATCAGACAGGCAGAGGTCTGCATTTTCTTCCTGGCCTCATTAACCTGCAACACAACACCTGCTCCCTTTATTCCCCAAGGTCTCTATACAGACAGGAGCACGTTATTCTCTGTACAGAGCGTATCAAATCAATGCCCTGATAATCACTAGCAGCTCTCCGTGCCCCTGGCAGGCCACACTACTAAGGTAATAACGGTGTGTTCTCCCATCACTCAGCACGTGCCCCATTTGCTGTAGCCATGTGTCTTTCAGTGCCTCTCCCATAGGCAGTGCTTCCATCCTTCGTGTTCTGGGAGAACAGAATGTCTCAGAGATGATAAACCTGCTGTTTTGCCTCCCGTGATCGAATAAAACCCAAAGAGAAATCCAGCCTCTCTGTATCTGCAAGGCTCCGAATCACTGAGGGCTTGTGGCCACGGGGCCTTTGTGCTTTTGGGGGGGAAATATCACATACAGGTCTGGGCACAGCAACATTTTGTGCTTTAAAGGAGGCAATAGGAGAAACCATTCACTTACCCTGTGGTATTAGCTGCTCCTCTGCTCCTCTGTGTCCTTTAGGCTCTAATTAAAGCGGTCAGGGTTAAAAAGGAAAAGGAAAGAAAAAAAAGAAAGATAAGAAAAATTCGGTCTCTTGCTGCCAATTGGCTCAGTCAGAATCTCTATATTTTCTTAATTCCCAGGAAGATGTATCCTGTTGATAAACAAGCTGATCAGAAAGGCCAGCAGTGCAGCTGTCTCAACAGCTCTGAGCGCTTTTAAATGGTTGTCTATTCTCAGCCCTGTCACTCACGTATGAAATAGTCACCCTAACAAACAGTAGCAAGTCTTCCTGGAGCTCAGCCTGGAGAGGCATCAGCCAACACAGAGCTGTAAGGTCATCCAGAAACACTCCCATCGTTCAAAGCATCTGATTCCCATCACCCATCTCTGTGATGGGTACCAACATCCTGCCCTTAGTCCTTCGGGTTTAGAAACTTGGCAGCATGCAAGCTGGGATGTGGATTTGCTTTGGCTGAAAGAGTAGATGCGGGCAGGGTAGGCAGTATGTCACAAAAACTCTGCGAAAGGTGATGGGAGGGACAGAGGTTTGGCTTTCCTCAGCATCTAATCACACAGGGAGCTCAGGTTTGACTTATCCCTAATCCACAGTGACACTTGTTGAAAGATCTCTGGAGGTCTGCAATTGCTGTAAGGGAACCTGGGGCTAACTTTAAGCAACAAGTCACAGAACCATGTTGAAATCACACAAAACGGGCAGTCCCCATTGTCCTAAACCAAATGCATCGAGTTCCCTGCATTTCACTGAAATCCACAGTGCATTTTTTTGGCTGGCTTTGAATTGTAGATGCGAAGTGATGTGGGGAGGGAAGGAAGCCAAGTGTGAACCCTGATCCATGAAACATCCCCAAAGCTCCTTAGCAAAGCACACAGAGCTCAGCTGGGGCATTGAGGAAGCAATCACATGTCAATAAGCAACTTAACTGATTACTTCTAATTGCTGAAAGACATTGTGCTGACCTGAAATGGCCCAGTGCATGCCTGATTGCCAGTTATTACACCAGAGTTGTTATTCCACACTAGGTTAAATAAATCAAGGCTAGAAAAATAAAGGGTGACAATGAGTAACAACTACACTTGGTAGCACGCAGGCAGCTGCCCACCCAGTGTAGGAGTCTGGGTGATGACACCAAGCCTCAGACAACAACATCCTGTTTTGGGAGATGCTCCCTATCGGAAATCTGCTGATATTGGGCCATGGAGTCAACCTGATGCAAGTGCTATAAGAGACTGTTCTCCTTAACAGCGCTGCCAAATGCCTGGGAGAGCAGCACTCACACCTCCTTGCTGAGCTGATTATCATGCATAGAGAGCTTCAGAGAGGAGAAGACATTGAGCGGAAGGGACAGAGTTGTGTGTACATTTGCTTCATTCACTTCAGCACAACGAAGTGCAGGTGCAGAGATACAACAACAGCAAAAAGAAATGACATGGAGCAGGCAGAGCGAGCACATAACGGACACTGGGGGAAACTGCTTTAATTCAGTTCCTGGCAGCCGTCAGTGTGGTCCTGAAAATACTTTGCAGAACATATTGTTAGCGAACCTCCCTCCATGTTGTGGCATCCTGTCAAATTATAAACATGGACGACATCTGGTCTATGTTGGTTGCTCCAAGTCTGCTGCAGTCGTGAAAGGCTGCCATAATAAACTGCTCTGATAAAATAAAGGGGGGGGGAAAAAAAGAAAGAAAAAAAAAGGAAAGTAGGCCCTATAGAGGATAAAGAACCGCTTGGGGAGCAAGTGAAGCAACTGACAGACAGGGCTTTGGAAGCAGAGAGTGGGGATCTTGAACTGAGAATGCCAGGGTGAAGGAAATTCAATGCGCAGTGATCTGTCTAGCCAAGTGGGCTCGGAGGGAATTTCTTGTAAGTGTATTTTTTTTTCATGCCACAAGAGGGATCATAAAACAGCCCATTGTGTTTATGGTAAATTTAAAAACTAGAATGCAGAGTGTAACTGCTGTTGATATTCATGGGAAAGTCGTTCCTCCTCATAAAACCATGAATTACCCCTGCTGTAGTCCTCTACCACTCCTGATGGGGAAACACTGCTTTCAGCTCAGCAAGGGAACACAAATGGTCCCCTGGCACCCCAACGCGATGGTTCTCTGGAGTTTCCTCAGGAATGTTTCAAGCTATCCAGATCTCCAGATCCACGCAGACACAGACAATATTAAACCTTTAGAATGAACCACCCCCAGCTTGGAGGAACTATGGCTCTGGAGCTAAGTAAAGCTGGCTCTGACCCTAACACCAAGGCGTAGCTCTTGCACTGCCTCTCTTGCTGAGCACAATCCCACCTTGCAGTGAGCACTTGCAGCCCCCCAAAGCTACAGTGTCCCCTCAGAGCAGACAGGGAACCTCCTGCAGCAAGGCTGCCTGCCCCACACTCACCCCACAGCATCAGTTAACATGCCCACAAGCAAGCAAAGAATTGCCCATCTGAAAACCTTAACCCTCTTCTTTACAGAGCAAAGGAAAGGAGATGCCAGAGTTTCTCTCCAACCTGCTTCCTGTGAAGCTCTCAGTGCTAAGTCAGCTTGGCACAGCCTTTTGTGTTTGTAAGATACCCCACAGGTACCACACGTGTAGACAGAGTGATTCAATGGGGAGCAGTCCACACTTACCAACAGGTCCCACCGTTTTCCTCAGGACAGTCCCAGGATTTAGCAGAGGAAAAGCATCCGGCAGCAAGTCATCGTACCAGGTAGCTGTGGTCCCAGTGATGGGCAGGTTGTTTTCCAGTGGTGGGCTTCGCTCTGCAGCTTCAAGCAGAAGGATCTGGGCAGGGGACACGGGGAAGGCAGATAAGGTTAATGGGACAGTTTCATACACAGTCTCAATCTTAAGTCTTGAAACTCCTCTCCTTGCCAGCAGGAGTTGTAGATAACTGTACCACAGACCACAGGGGTTTTTGGAGATGAAGCTCTACTGGTTTTCTGGAAAGAGGCAGTAATTAGCTTGGAATTTGGCTGTGTGATGTTGCAGGAGGGTTCAGTGCAGCATTGCATGCCCTCTTCATAGAGGGCTTCACTGTTTGCAGACATTCAGCCTTAATGAGACTGTCTCCCCAGTGAGGAACAGGAGCCAGGGAGCGGAGCTGAGGTGAAGACACAGCTTCTCACTGCTAGGCTGAAATCAGGTTAGAATCACTGAGAGCCAATGCTGTGCAAAGGGCTGTGGGATGCCCCAGGTGACAGACTGAGGTGCCTGGGGACAACTACTGGCTGGACAAAAGCTTATCTAATTAAAGATGAGAGAGAATATGAAGCTCTTAAAGAGATGAAGCGATTTAATTTTGGAGCAAATAAAAAAGAGGCTATTTCCTCTTAAAAGCTCTGCACAGCAGTAGTAGAGTATTATTAAAACTCACAACTGTTTCTATACCTTATAAACACACCATCTTCCAACAAATCCCCATCCCAGTGTGTGTCCCTCAGCTGTTTGGGCTGTTCACAACCTAAGCTCCTTGGCCAAGTGATCCTGTTTGTCCTGCATGATTCTGACTGTGCTTCCCCTCCACTCTACACCAGAAAACAGTCCGAGGAGTGCATCACTGTGATTTCTTACAGCACTGGTACCTCCAGTTCGGAAAGCACCAAATCCAATCCTGATTTACTGGTAGGGGAAATAAAAGAGCATACAGCTCAAACTTTCCACTAAATCCCTAGAAGTTTCAGTTTTTACATGCTGCATTTGTCTTTACATAATGAAGTCACGCTGTAATTATAAATGAGAGTGACTTGGCTCCGCTCATTTGTTTTTAACTTGCAATTATTATGGGGTTTATCACTTATTTATTGCAAGGCCTGGTGAGAGCCAGAATTACAGCAATGCCAGAAATGATGAACTTCCCGCAGAATGCACTGGCCTGACAGAACTGAATCAGAAACTAATTAAACTGGGAACTAGCTTAAGTGCAGGGGAACTAAACCTCAGCTGTTGCAAACAAGGGAAACTCCTCCTTTGTTGCACTGTTCCTGGGTCCAGAGCCTCACTTTAATAGCAATAAAAAAGCAAAAGGAATCAGGCCACCGTGAGCCCTGCTTCTATCCAACAGCTTCTCAGGTGCAAGGCAATAAAGGAATCCGTTCCGTATGCCTCGTACAATTCTGTGCTCCTACCCCATAATTTGTCAGGCTGAAGGAAATATGCCATCAGTTCAACAAATGCTCAAGCATGTTCCTTGCCACGATCGGGCTTAATTCCCATTGACGTGGGGCTCAAGTGAGCATTGAAGGCATTCTCTGAGTCACTTTATACTGTTATATTATCCTCTTGCTTCCCCAGCAAAATACCTGGATAACGCTGCCAAAGCGGACTCAGCAATACAGGCAAAACCAATCCTTGTGGTGGTGAACTAGAGGGACCAGAGCCAGGCCAGGGTTTGGATGCTCCCGCTGTGGCAAGAGGATGGCAGGCTGCGTTGGGCAGTGCTCTGCAATGGCCCAGGGATGCTGCAGGATGAGGTGACAGTAAATCCATGGCAGCAATGGTCAGAGAGCAGCAAACTACAGGGGCTGCAGCCCCAGGGCAGTGTGAGCAGAGCTAGCACAGCCTGGCTGCAGAACCGCTCCAAATCATTTTTATGACTGATAATAAAAATGTGTTACCACATAATCAACACTAAACAGTGGCAACGATATCCTTTTCATTAAAAAAATATGTTTTAAATGAGCACATTGCTGATAAACGCTGTAAAGGACTTAAAGGCATGCACGGAATAATCTAGCTTTTATAGATTGGCTGAGTGCACTCCGTGGTCACCAGGGCTAAAGCCATGGCAACGAGTTTATTTTCCCAGGGCACAAAACGACAGAGATTGGGAAGCCTCAGGACTTAGAAATTTGTGAGAAAATCTAGTTTTTATGATTAGGCCTGAAAACGTGTCCAAGAGATGTAAAGGAGAAAGAGGAGAGCTTTCACATCCGTGAGATCCAGAGAGCCAAAGTGAAAGAGGGAAAGCACGAGGGATTCAGTCACATTCACAAAGTGCAAACACACTTATCCAAGCAAGGAGTGTCCTTTTGCATGCAAGCACAGCATGCAGCACAAACCAGGTCCTTATGAGAGCACTGGAGACGTTCATCTATTATCTGTCACGTTCTGTTATTCTTAAAGCTGCCATTGCCCTGGTCGAGGGACTCAGGGAGAATTCCCACTTTCATTAAACAGAAAAAGAAAGTTTCTAGCCCTCTGAGTAAACTGCTGGAAAATGATACCATGGGGGCTCACGGCCAGAAAGCAAATGAGCAAAATGTGCAATGTATTAGAGTCTCTGCATTAAAGGCTGGGTATTTCCCAGTCCATACGGTGGAGGGAGAGAGGAAGGTGGCAAAGAGCGAAGGGTGGGAATGCTCGGTGCAGGCAGTGCCCACCTCTCATCACCCACAGTGCAAAGGCTGCGAGGAAAATAAAGGAGCAGAAAACAGTGCAATCAGCCTGAGGAGAGGAAACGTGTTGAAGCCACGGATCACGTTGGCCACACAGCCAAGCAGAAGGCACAGAGGTGGTGCAAAGGGTGGAACCTGGGCTTGCTGCTGATGGCGGCAGGAGGGCAGATCACTGCTCGAGATGCGGAGAACTTTCCTCCTAACTTGCACTGCATTGCGCAAGGGGAAGGATGGCCTTGAGTCAGCACAGCAAACACACACAGGGTTTTGCTCCTTTGCACGCATGAAACAATAACTGAAATCAGAGCACAAATGGACGTGCTGAACCAGAGCCTCTGGCAGGAGAGGTCCCACCAGCAGCAGTGCCTGCCTCTGCCTTCCAGATCCCACCTCCCACTCGGCTGGGAAGATAGGAGTGCTTAGTCTGCCTGCTGCCAGCAGCGCAGCGGGAGCAGGACTGATGCATCTCCTGGCTGAGCGGCCTGCAGGCTGTGCCGGGGAAGGGGGTGAAGGCTGTGAGGACACTGCAGGTCCCACCAGGCCCCAGGCTCACCTCAGCATCTCCTGGCACTCACTGTCCTCCTATGGTATGATGCCTGGCTCTCATCTGCACGACCCGCTCACATCGGGCCCTCAGTGGGATGTAGCACTCCGTGCCTGAAGCTCGGTCCCAGCTCACTCAAGCCGGCTCCCCCATTCCCATTTGCCAGCATAAACTTTCTAAACTTCAGACACATACCACATTTCTTGCGTCAGATCAAAAGCTCAGCCTGGGGACAATGGAAATGGGAGGAAGGTTTTCATCTTTTTGAGATGGTCAGTGTCAGAGGACTTTGCTTTTGGCTTACAGTTGCTTTCAAGAGCCCTAATTTAGTTGTTTGCACACATCAAAACAGGATTTCACAAAAACAGCCTCCTCCCATCATTTGCCCTCTGCTCTCATTCCTGATGTCCTGTAACTAGTAGGTGCTAGGAACAGGGGAAGAACAGCCAGGTTCCCAGTGATTTCAAAATGGATAAAACGGGGCTCAGAATGTTTTTCTTTGGATAAAAACCCATGGAAATGCAGGGGGGATCATTCGACAGAATCCAGATGGATATTATTAATCAATAAACAGGGGATATTTGCTTCCTTGAAGCACTGACAGAACGAACCCCCCTCTGTTCCTTTCTGAAAAGGAGGGAAAGAAACTGCATGAACCTGGCTCATCAGCTAAAAATTCCAGTGTAAAATAAGATTCCCTTAATCTCATAAAGACACAAGCTGATTAATATTGCTAATTGCATAACCTGCTTGGATATATCTTTCTTTCTAGCAAATTATTTGGCAAACTGTAAGGAGTTTTGAATCACTCAATCAGACACAGAGCTAAGCAGGGAGCTTTGCAAGATTTGATGGTGAATGGCATCTCTTGTAGCATTACGAGACCTGTGAACACAAAGCTCCAACACAGTTGTTTGGTTTCAAAAGTCAACATACATTCAGTAAGTGTCCACTACAGTAAGTGACCCCACCACCTCCCTGAGAAGCCTGCTCCAATGCCTCACCAGCTCTTGCTACAGGTCGGAGATTTACCTTTGCTGCTGTAAAGCCCTGGCACCCCTGTGTTTTAGAGCCAGGGAAAAGAAGTGGGATGTGGAAAGGATCCAGCAGTGCTCACAATGCCGTGCTAAGAGCTCACTGAAGAGCGAATTGCACAAAGGAGCTCAGAATGAAATCAGACTCCCCACCATTACTTTAAAACACCTGATAAAAATAAACCGGAGCTATAACCTTCCACTCTCAAAATCACATCATTACTCTCTGCCCAATTTATTGCTCGTCACCTGCTGGGGATGTAGCAGTGCTACAGACATGGAGCCAGGCCAGCCTGAGATGAAGTCAGTCCTGAGAAAGTAACATCTGTTCCAAGCAATGGCTTTGAGATCAGCTCTGCTTCCCATCAGGTGAGAATCACTCAACTCTGGTTGAGACGTTCACATCGGCCAGCTCCATTCGGCTGAGATGCCTTCTGTGCTCCTCTCCTGCACTGGGCTCTGGATGAGGAGTTGCAGGAAGAAAGCAGCACAGCTGGAAAAATGAGAGGCTTGGTTCTTTCCTGGTCAGGAAAAGGACCCCAAGTCACCTGGGGAGCTACACCAGAATTCCTGAAAGCTGAGTGGAAGTTTAGTCCTGTGCCCAAACATGCAGTAAAGGACCCAAGTACATACATCTCCTTGTGTACCTCCATTGCTATTACCTACTTTTGGTCCACAAGAGTACCTCTCTTAAAACCAAAGCTTGCCAACTTAATATTCCCGAGCAGTAAACACACCAAAAGCACTTCCTGATGCAGACAGAGAACTTGCTTGGCAAATTAAGTTGTATGTTAAAGGAAAATGGAATTGTTCGAAGTTATTTTATGAAAATATTAAATATATTTGACTAAAAATGCCAAACTTGTAACTAAAACACTTGGCAGGATGGGGTGGTGGACAGGGAGGTCTTTAAGTGTTTTTTGTAGTTCTGGCAAATTATTTACAGCATTTGCCAAACACATGGAACAGTCTCAGGGGACAGATTTCTCCTCCTATCCAACAGTGATAAGAAATAAGATCCAGGAATTATTAGGCTTGAGAATGAAAGGATTTTAACTGTCATTCTGCAAGACAGAGGCCTGCTCACATCAGAGGAAGGTTGGTACCTGCTAAGCAGAAACATGAGTATTGCTGGTCTGGAAAACCAGCAGCTCAAATTAAGACCTTTGATACAAAATTCAGTTCACCCACCAAGTTTTGTTTCACCATCTCTCCTTAAAAATCCCTTTTATTCTTGGGGTCATTGTTACATTAACTGACTACAGAAACTCATCATCTCATTCAAACGTTTTGCAGGGATTGATTTCAGTTTGTTCTTGCTCCTAAATGAAACTACCTGCAAAAAAAAAATAGACTAAATACTCCTAAAATTCAGTTCTTTGTTGGAAGTGGGAGAACAGATTTTGCACAAGTCATCGGGAAACCTCAGAGATGCTCTAAGCTACCTCCCTGTTCAGAACAGAAGGAGAACAAATAACTGCTGGTGGCGATCAAATACACAACATGGAATATCCACAAAGGTCCTTCAAATATCAGGCAACCATTACTGTCCACTCTGCCTCACAGCCGAGCCACTGGGCTTTCACCCCTTGAGTCCCTTCGCCACACTATATTACCTCAAAACATTTTCTGTTTTCCAACAGCAGGGGATTGTTGCAGTGCCTATCAGAGAAGGAAAAGGCAACCCCATAAAACACCACAGACAGCTGCTTGGAAGAACAGGCAGATAGAAAATCACTTCATACAATGATTGCAGTAAAACTCCAAGGAATGGTGCTTCGTAATCAAAAGACATGGGTAGCGAAGGTGCAGTGTGGTAATCTGTTCTACATAAATGGGGTGATTTCATACAAATAGCAATGTATTGATCAAACCTCTGCACAGTACAAAGATTTTCTTTAAAACCCTTCAGGAACTTCTGCGTAGGGAATCGCATTACAAGGACTGCTTTCATGCAAAAAATATGCATGTCATTTATCAATCACACAATGAATCAATCAGACACTAGATATGTAATGTTATCTCCCTGCATTAAAGCTGTAAGTGAAATGCCATGAACTTCTCAAAAGTGGTGTCAGGAGATAAGACTGGCTTCTATCAACTCAGATCAAATGCTGCGCTCGAGCTCCAACCAAAAGCTGGGATTAATATCCCACTGCCCATAACTCCATGGTGCAGTTCATTAAAAAGAAACTGGGGTTGTGGAGAACCAACTAAGCAGAAAGCTTTAGGCAGCTGCCTGTCCTGGCACTGCAGGAAGGGACATCTCCCTTCAATTCCCACTACATAGAAACATCTCATAGAGCCACAAGGACAGACTAGAGCAGCGCTAAGGAGGGCACGAGGTGCGTTTGTTCTGCCCCACAGTTCAGCCACATCTCAGTCTCTTCTCCTCCCCGAGGACAACATAAGCACTGATCCCTAATGAGTCATTTTCCACTCTGTTTTCTCGCCTCTCACTTTCTAATCCAACTCTCATATTACAAAAATCAGAGCGTTACTTTTATTACCTCATTTGGACGCTGATCTTACAAGCTGGATGAACCAACTCATCCTTGTAATAAAAAGAGATGAGAGCACTTCTGGTTTCATCCCCACTTTAGGAGGACAGCTGAAGGGGCCTCCAGAAGAGGAGGGGTGAAAGAAGAAACAACGGACCTGCAGCCTGTTCTTCCATGGTTGTTCAGCTCGTTTAGTGTACCCTTACTCTTCACAGCCACCCTCATTTTGCATACCATCACACCACGGCTAGACCTGCTTGAAGCTCCACTGGGGTGGCTGTTCCTCCCTGTGGCCGTTCCCTGAGCTCAGCACGGTCACACTGGGTTGAAATTCAAAAGGACAAAAGCAGCAAAGCCATTCGTGGGTGACCTTTTCTGATTTACACTCTTCAAGTGCAAGTGCCCCCTCACATCACTGGAATGCAGACTCCCTGTTGGTTTGGGATTGTCATAAATAACCTATCTTGAGGTTTCCCACGCAGGGTACTCCAACCACAACCCATGCAGGGCTAAGGAGTTCTGTACTTACTCATATCCAAGAAGACGTGTTTCCTCATCCTTTTAGGACTGAGAGCTTCCAGGGAACTGCTATCCCATGGATGCTTTCACCAAAGGCAAGTTAAGACATGATGGACTGCTTTATTGAACATCACTTGAAAAGTAGAGATCCTACTCTCACATCCAGAGCAGGAGTACACACTGTTTTAAATGAATATAAGCACCATTTTCAACCATGCTAGCAATTACCGAACTACAACAACTGAGGTCACTGCGCTGCTTGTGTAGACCAAAGTGAACTTAAATTAACCTGAAAAAAAGGGTGAATCAGCATATTTCTCCTGTGTATAGCATCTGTGCTCATGCAATGTTGCTTCACTCTCCATTTAATCACTATATACCATCAATTTTTGCACTGCACCCACAGCTTATCAAACAAAGCGGAAGCCAGCAGATGAACATCATCACTGTTAGGCTGCACTGCAGAAGATGCTCTTCTATCAGATATATTATCTTTAGCACATCACAGTATAAACAGAAAACTCATTTTCCTCCATAGAAGTAAACCCTTTGATGAGCTTTGCTCACAGCTTAGGTCTCTGTGGGAGCACAGTCAAGACAGAAGGAAACCCATCTCAACAACATAAATTGCCTCATTATCTCCCCCGAGCTCGGGGATTTTCCTTGCTTTTGTGACTGGCTAAGAAGTAAATGAACTAGCTAGAGAAAGGTCAAGTTGGAAATGCAAGTGTTCCAAGCTGTAACTTTTCAAGCTACAGTGAAGATGAGGTGTCACAAACAAATGCTCACATTTAGAAGCACATGGCTAAAACAGATGACAGCAGTCCTCCTGCAAGCCAGACAAGCCTCCAGTGGCAGTGTTCACTCAGCAAGACAAGGTGCCTGGGACTGCAAAGTGATGCGGCACTAAAACACAGAGACTGGGATCAGCTGATGGAGCTGCCAAAGATCATCACCACCCAAGTGCCCCATGTCTGTTGAGTTCAGTGGCTCTACCAGCAGATCCGGGATGGTTCATCATGGTTTCCAGTTACCTGGAGTCTTGAAGGGCCACAGCTGGTCTTGGCATTGAAGTAATTCTTCTGGCACTTTGCTGCCCAAGTGCCCCAGGTTAGAGCAGGAGATGTGTTCCTGCCTTCAGCAGAGCCCCCATGCAGAAGGCAAGCAGGCAGCCCTTCCCAAATACCATGGGCATTGGGCAAGTGGTGCCAACTACAGAGACCAGACTGCTTTGAGGTGACAAGAACCTTATGCACCTGATCTAAGCCACCTTAGTATCTATACAACAAACCTGCTGACCTGGGCATACTTTCACGTGTGGGCTAAGAATTCTTGAGGGGGTCTGGGCAGACAGGAGCTTCCTCCCACTCCATCAGGTCCTGCCAGGCCCATGATGAAAGTTGGGTTTAGCCTCTTTCACTTTACTGTCCGATTCAAGCAAGCAGAGTCCAGGTCCTCTGCTGTCAGGACTTCAAAACAAGGCCTTAGTTATGAATTTCCAGTAAGTCAAATGAAGAAAGCCCTGGAAAGGGAAGGAAGGTAGAGCTGGCTGCAGGCTGAGCTTGGGAGGGCTGATTTACATCTCTCTGAGGCTGGTCCGTGTCTTACTTGGACTCAGGACTGCACGCACAGAGGTCGGTCACCAGCCCCTTTCCTCTCCCAACGCCTCCATCTCGCTGCTGCCAAAGAACACCCACCTGCCAGGTCCCGCTGCGCTGAAACACAGCCCAGCTCAGCTCTGTCCTTTGCACTACAACAGTTGTTTCCACTCGAACAATTCACAATTCCCCACAATTTCATTCCCCTCCTCCCCTTGCATTTTCCCCAAAGTGAAATATAACTGCGAAGGCTTTGAGGAAGTTCCAGACAACATTGCTCACTTCATTTCAGCTCAGACAATTCCCAAATTACCAGACTATCATGCACCGGCCTCAAAATCACCACACATCCAACCTCCCCCCACCAAAGGTTTCTCCCCAAATTCTTTTATGTCACTGATAACCATCTGTTAATGAATAATAACAGCAGCACATGCCTTAAAGGAACCGAAGCGCCACATCCAACAGCCAGGATGGGGCTGGCACCGAGGGACCCCAAATCAAAGTGGACCGACTGACTCAGCTTCTCTGTATGTAGACTGGAACAACTCATCCGAGTCCCAGTAGGTAGAAATTAAAACGATTCACAGGACAAAAGCACAACGTGAAGATCTCCCTTTAGCCCTTTTTTTTTCCCCATTAAATTGTGCATAAAAGCCTCCCATATTTGAGAAAAGGACTGAAACCACAGGAATGGACGGCAACTGAAGAGCAGGCTGAACAGCCCTTCTCACAGCAATCTGCAAACCTGTACTGCTGTGGTTTGCACTCTGCTTGGTAATGTTCCACAAGGCATTTAAGTGAGAGAGACCAGAATAGGAGACTACTTCTTTCCTGAGCCAGGGGAATCCCTGCTTTACGTCCCATCTTGGTGCACATCAGCTGAGCTCTGCTGTCCCTGATGGCTGCACAGACAGAAGAACAGGGGCTGCCAACTCCCCACCTTCTCCTCCAGCAACTCCTGGAATAATAAGTAATAATAAATAATAAAGGCACATCCTTACCTTGGCCTCAAGCGTGTTCAGCCTCTCAGTCATATCTGCTAGTCTTGTGCAGTTCATGCATTCTGGAAAGAACAAAAGAGAATCATGTGAAATCTTTATGCACTTTGCATTTCCATCCATAGCTTTCACTCTGCAGGCCTGGGTCCCTTTTCAATCCAAAGCGCACAGCAAAGTGCTTTGAGATCAGTTATGCAGGGAAGAAAATAAGTATCTGATGCCATCGTGCAGGTAAGCAGCCACAGCCACGTTCTTGAAACGCTGTTTGGGGCTGTTCAGTGCTGCAGAGTGTAAAACCTTGTTGCCAGTGGGTAGAAAGTATGGGGAGAAATATGAGTGTTAGGATTCTTTATGCTGCCAACCACTATGACCTGTTACCACCAGCAGAGATGTTGGTGGTGGCAGTGGAGGGGCTGCACTCCCACCTCATGACACCAGGGTGCACAGCCACTGCTCCAACCCTACTGAAATACTGAAGGAAGCGATGCACGTAGAGAACCCCCATCTCTGCAGGGTCCTGCTGCGTCCCCAGGCTCTGTAAGCACTCCCACAACAACTCATCAGTCTCAGCAACAGCAAGTAAAACCAAAAGTGACCCCAGGGCTGAGGCATGAAGTGGTTTCCATCTCACTTTGCTGCATAGAAGCAACTGATAGGCAGCAGCCACCAAAGGGGTCTTGACAGGATGCCTTACCAAGAACAAACGTTTGCTTAATGGGCTCTGAGTGCTGTTTAAAATGATTGCTTGGTACAAAGGACATCACTTATCTAAACAGGAGGCCTGCTGCTTTGCCTCTGTTTTCATTTCAGCAGTTTTAAAGTGAGTGAAGGAGGATGAAGCCCTGACCAGAGATTTAATCACCAAGCACTTTCCCAGCACTGCTCCCAGTGAGCAGAGAAGCTTTCCAGACGGTCCGCTCACCTATCACAACTTCTAAAGCTCAACCAGTTTCAAAAAGGGAAAATGACTCGCAACATAAAGCATTACAGAAAGTAAACTATCCATGCTCAGGTGATGAATCACCACCAACTTATGTCCCAGAGAGGGGATGCACATCTCTGAGTGCATCTCTGGGTTTCTTAAAGGCCACCGAAACAGCACTTATTCCTGGTATTTCCATGGGGTCGGGGAGGCTGACCCATAATTCATGAGCCATTGAACAAACTGTGCAGGTGTGGCTCTGAGGAGGTTGTGCTGATGCAGAGGATGTTGAGTAACCTCACTGCCTACCTATAGAGAGGAATGGAATGAATGTTCAGGATGAATGTGGGCCTTGCCCTACCCAACCACCACCAGGACACATTCAGTTGTTGACCCTAACAAGCCATTCCCCCTCCTGCATGAGGACCCCTGAGGAACCTCTTAGATCTTCACCCACAAATGCTTCCCAGTTTTATGGAGCACACGGTATGCACTGATGGCTCTCAGCCATACAAAGATTTTAGTACGTGGCTTGGAGGGCCAGGAAGTTTGGCTGTTCCTCAGCAGTGATTTACAGCCCACAAAGATTGCTTGAGTACTAACAGCAACCAACCCCCCACTGTGTAAACCTTCCAAAGAAATTCTCTCCTTGACCTCATAGGATCACAGAAACCCTCCCTGGGGAGCTGAGCAGTTCCCCAAAGGGGTCAGACACGCAGCTTCCAACCGATGGTGCCGGACATTTTGCAAACAAAGCATCTGATGGTTCATGCATGCTTCAATGGAGAGATTTCCTCACAGGTCAATGCTGACATGGACTTTCTTCTAACAACATATAACATTTGCTTATTGCTATTCTCCACAACTAATCCTGGACAACAGCATTTTTTGGTCTGAGCTGGCACATGGATACACAAGTGCCATAGGTGCGTTGTCCCACTGGGAAGGAAATGGGTGAGGCTTGTTTGGTCTGGATCTGCCTGCAGTGTGAGCAACAGCGAGTTATGTTCTGTGTGCAACCAGCTTCACGCTTTTGATCTTGTTCATCCCCATAGAAAGATAAGGAAAAATAAATCCAGTGCTCCCAAGAGCCAAAAGGCGTACCAGATGTGTTACAGAGCTAATAAAATATGGAGTCCTATTCTCCCTTCTGCTGGCTTGCACATACTAATGACTCCCATAGGTTTCAGAAAGACTGGCTTGAGCTGGCTGAAAACCACCTCTGGTGTAGATTTTGAGACATGTTGATAATTTAAGCTTTATTTGGAGAGCTCACTTCACAAAAAGGGTTTGTACCAACCCTGTGTGCAGGGTGAAGCAGCACAAGGGATGGGCACTCTGACCAGCACCAGCCCAGCAGCCCTTCTGCTCTTGAAGCATCTCTAAAAGTCCTTTTAATTATCAGTGATGACTGGGAAATGATGGGAAAATGTAGCCTGGCTCCCTCAGGAGAACTACATAGCACCCAAGCTGGATTTGAACTCTCATCCTGTCCTTCTCAAAGTGCCCAGAAACCACCATCCACACCCAAGGTACTTAGTCTAGATCCAAAAGACATTTAACTAATCCAGAAAGTGGAAATCCTAATGCAAAACAATATGCTTAACTGAGGAATATTGTCCTGCCAACAAATCCCTGATGTTTATCTAGCTAATTAGCGGACGGATGATGCTCACAAATGCAAAGAGTGAGACCAAGCCTCTGATACACAAACCACATTCACAGCTCATGAGGGACCAGGCCATTTCCAGATATGGGGTCATTACTTGTCTTTGCAGAAAGCCTGAGGATGATGGTGAGAAATCAAGACAATAAATACCTTCCCTAACTATTCTGCACTCACGCATTTACTCTTATCTTAATCCTGATGGCTGGTGGTTCCAAGGCCTGGCACTGTAAAGTCAGATTTTGTGACCAGGGATAAAGCATTCTGCTTCATTAAAGCTAGCCTGAGAATCTCACATCATTATTTCACAATGCATATAGCTCTGGGTCAAATACACGTGCTCTGTGACCTGAAACTCCAGAGCAGACGCTTTCTGTCTCTACAGAGATACATCACTTGTTGCTACACAGAACCACCGTTTATTTCCCCTCTATTCCTAGTTGGCAGATTTGTATTTCTCCAGCTCAACTCTGAGGAAAGAGTTGTGATTTCACTCTGTGAAGTCCAACCTTAAAACACATGGTAGGATTTGTTTCAGAAATATTCCAGCAGGGAGGATAAATAATTGAGATAACAACCACGGGGCCGTACCAGAGTATCATGTGTCACCCAGTCTGTCTCCATAACTTCTTGCTGTCACTGCCATAGCCCACCTCTGTCTTCCTGCCCTCTGGCCCCACACTGGCTATGTGGGTAAAGCAGCACAATGAGAGGGACAGCAAAGACATAAAATATAATAGATAGACTCGGTGCACTGGAAGACAGCAGACTGCACACCCCATACTGTTGGTGACCCACTGAGCTCCGATCCAAAGGCTGCTGCATTTGCTCAAGTCTTCAATGGAACAGGCAGTGCTGCTCAAACAGGCACCTGGCTCTAGATCTGCTCCTACGACAAGTGATGGACAGCACTGAATGTGTCTTGCTACACTTGGCATTCCTACTTTGCACAAGCAACGTGAGCACGATTTCATGATTAAACAGTTGCACATTTTGTCTGCTCAAGGCTGAAAGCCCTACAAGTCTTCCAGCTCCTCATCTGAATTAAGATTAACAAAAAAGGTGTGATAACAGCTGTATACCAACAGGAATGATTTCAGCATCATTACCGCAGTGTCACTGAAGGGAGTAAAATTATCAGGCCAACTTCCAGCATGGGGCCACAGGTCAGAGAGTGCTGCGAAATGGCAAAGAAACCTCTTGGCATCTCTGCCCCATTTCTCAGCTCTGACAGCCCACGCTCATTTGTATACCCAGAGTCTCTGCAGAATATTAAAAGGGCTTTTGGTTTTCCTGCAGCCAGATGCTCAGTAGATATAAATTGCACAGCTCAACTGAAGTCAAGGGATCAAGGCTCTGTCTCTCTTTCTCATGATAGATTGCTCCAAAATTCATATTTCAGAGAGGAGGTGGAGGAGGTGGTTTATAGCATATGAAAGGGGAGAGAATTCTGGAATCACAACGCCTTTGTTTAAACAAATAAAACCTTTGCAGCCAGATTTTTCTAGGTTATATTTTGCCATTACTAGAAAGTCAAATCTTGCCATGCAACGGGGCGGTTTGGAGTGCGCGGTGCTACAAATCCCAAACACACAAGTTGAGAATGGCCCAGTTTGGAGAGAATTTCAATGTCCAGTAGTCTCTGAACAAATCTGGAAGAGCATCAGTAAAGTCAGTTAAATTAATCCAGGCAACCATGTTGGTTTACAAGGAGGAAAGAATGAAGCTCAAAACTCCCAAGTGGAGCAGGAAGCACCACTAAATTCTACAGTCAACTTGGTGAGCAGACAGGGGATGGGAAGTGACAAAGACATCCAAAATACAGCAGTGGAACAGCAATGGGGCTTCCTGAGGTGACAACAGCACCATCACCACCTCCAGGTCATCCAGATCTCAGTGTCAGTGTGAAACCTCACCAGAGATGTTATACTTGGACACTCGTGATGAACCACTGGACCAGTGCCCCTTCCATCCACTTGTTCCCACACACATGCACACAGCTTAGCCAGAGGAAATAAAAAAAAATGAAGCAGTGTCATTTTCAGGCACCAGAAGAAATTTTAAGTCAAATTCCACAGCAGAAATGTGAGCACAGACCTCCTGCGCCTGCCTAGGTGGCCCTCGGTGGGGGACAGCCAGCCCAGCTTGCACATCCACCCCTCTTTAATTTGTCTGATTTGACCCTTCCAGTCTCCTTACATGGATACCGAGTTTCCCTAAGTAGTTTATGTTCTGGCCCTTTGCAATAGCTTTCGCCAGTGCTCGTGAAGGATAGCAGGCCCAAGCCATAAATCACAGCCAACCTGGGATCTGTTTTTTCAACACGTTTCCTCTAATGAGAGTCAGATGTTGGCTAGATAGACTTTATTAATTGTATTTGTTTGGTATCAGTCATGTCCATGGCTCTGGAGCAGAGCTGGAGCACATGGAGGGCACTGGGCTGACAGCAACCACAGGAGGAGGAGGGGAGCGCATGGCTGGGAGCCACGGGGCTGCAGAGGGAATGGGAGCTGTGGGTTGGGTGAGCAGTTGGGTCCTGCTGGGGCCGCACTTGGCAGCAATGCTGGGATCCCCCCCAGGCACCCAACAGGGAAACATGGAGCTCACCAAGACCCTCCTATTCCCAGCACTTCAGGTTACGACCATCTGTCTTCTCAGCCCCTTTCTGGGTCATCACATAAGTACCCCAAAACAGAACACACTCACTTTCAACACACGATACCTCTGAATTCACCAGCAGCACTGAAAGAGCCATTACTGTGATCAAAGTATTTCCCAAGTAAGGAACCCGAGGCTCAGAGACATTCAAAGAAGATCCCACTGACCACATTCTGCTCTCTCCCAATTTGACACCAGTATTTTACAGAATGCAAAGTTTTGGTTTCAGTCTTGAATTGTAAATTATTAGGCTGCCTATCAATAGGAAACAGCACATTTCTAGGATATTTTTGCACGTTTAGCATCATTATAGATAATCCAACATCTTTTCTAGGAGACCCCCATCACTGTCAACATTTCTTTGTGATCTTTCTCACCTATATATATATATATGTAATGGATATATATATCCATTACAATAACCCATAACCTAAACTTTACTGGCTATCTTTAAGAGGCAGCTCCATTTTCCCTTCTTATGAGATGTGCTCTCTGAACGTTTTCTGCTCATAAAACATTCACACAAAATTTTCATGTCTTTCTTCTACCTTCTTAAATAGGAAAGAGATTGGTGGCTTTTTTTCCTGAAAAAAACAGCTTTTTGTACTTGTTATTATGAAATTGTGTGAATGAGAAGTGCCCTCATAATAAGAAGGAGGGAGAAAGAGAAGGGGAAGGGAAACGGGAAGGGGAAGGGAAACAGGAAGGGGATGAGGAAGGGGAAAGGGAAGAGGAAGGGGAAGAGGAAGGGAAGGAGAATGGAAAGGAAAGGGGAAGAGGAAGGGGAAGAGGAAGTGGGGAAATGGAAGGGGATGGGGAAGAGGAAAGGAAGTGGTATGGAAGGGAAAGGGGAAGGGAAAGGGAAAGGGGAAAGGGAAAAGGGAAAGGGAAAAAGGAAGGGAAAGGGGAAGAAGAAGGGGAAGAGGGAAGGTGAAAAGGAAGGGAAAGAGGGAAGGGGAAGAGGAAGGGGAAAAGGGAAGAGGAAGGGGAACCTGCAATATTTTCTCCAGATTTTCTTAAAAATGATTTTCATAGTTTCTGAATGACCTCTTTTGGTCTTTGTTCTTGAAATGGCATTTATTTCAAAATTCACCTAAATTACAAGCGAAATGAACTGATTAAATAACCTTAAGTGAAATATAATAGTTCACTTTGGGTCAAAGGAAATAATTTGGCTTGACCCCAAGCCATACTTTACTCATTATGCTGCATCAAACTAAATAAATATGCAAATAAAAATTATTATTAATAATAATAATAATAATAAATATTTTCATTTCACTTTGTCCCCAAATCATTTTTCTTTCCTTTGTTTTTTGGTCTGGCAAATGAACCCCCCCCAAAAAAAAGCCCTCTATTTTTCACCCAGCTCCATTCTTAAGCAGCTCACACCACTCACATTGTGTTATTTAAGATTTCACACATGCATATTCCCACACCACCAACTAATTTTATACATAATTGCTCTCAGCCTGGGGATTTGTGCTCTACCACAGTGCCAAGGATCTATTTTGCAGTTCGGCCCGTGCTCTGCTAGCAGATGGAATCAGATCACAATCATTTATTCATAGGCAGCCATGAGCTGAGAGATCCGTGTTCCATCCATCTCCGTCTGACAGTGCAAAGCTTAGCAGGGAACGGCTGGATTTTGATGCAATGCATTCTGCTAGAAATACACTACCCATTATTTTTAGAAGCACCGCAGACGTTTTATTAGTGCAGCCTGAAGACTGAAGCGACCCCAAAAAGAAGGAATTTTCCTTCAGGAGCAAGGCTCTATGGGGCTGCAAAGGATGGTGCTCCTGGTACCATGCTGCTGGATATGGGGATGTGCACAGATCCTTGCTGGAGCCTCCCCTCTCTGCCCAGATGTACATCATGCCCACGCAAAATAAGCCATGAAACAGACATGGACAAACCTCCCACAGCAAGGTATGGAACTGCAGAATAGCTTGGGTTGGAGGGACCTTAAAGATCATCAAGCTCCAAACCCCCTGCCATGCACTGTTTGCAGCTCAGGTTGCCTTGGGCACTCCAGCCTGGCTTCTTCTCTGGGCAACTTCTTATATAGCTATATGCAGTGAGATTAAGCAACTCTGAACTTCCCAAAGCCTCCCAGCCAAGGAAGCCAAGTGCCTACATCCTCCAGTCTGTGCCCTGCTTCCCACCAATGCCAAAATCCCATGTCTGATCCCCACAGCCATAGTGCCAGCCTCATTCCTTTGTTCCTCCGTGCTGTAGGAACACTTAATACCTCACTGACCCCAGTCCAAGTGCAGGATCACACAGTCATGCAAGATCACCCCCTAACTGAGAGAGTCTCACATCTAGAGGCTGCTTTCCTTCCCTGCTGGGAGAAGTGATGGGGGAAAAACGCGGTCAAGATGTGGTGCGGCGTAATGTGAAACAAGGAAGCAGACAGGACAAAAGGAATCGAGGCTCACCACAAGCTCTGCAGGGACTCCTGCAATGTCAGCCCCACACCTGTGCATCGCAGGTTGGGGATCTCTCACGGTCCCGAGCCAAACTATGTATGTTAACTGGACTTTGTCTCTCAGAGAGATGCTTTAGAGCCAGACAGCCTTGGTTTCCTTTGCAAACCGCATCCAAGGTTAACCACTGTATTGAAAATATGCATCTCGCTGCCAGTTTGGATTACTGACATCAGTTCTACCTCTGCTTTGAGTTTTATTACACTTCAGACTGCAAGGAATAAAGACACCTCCAGGGTTAGATGCCTGCACTCTGCAAACAGTCCCTGCAAGCCATAAACATGTTAAATTTAGGATGCACCACTTCTCCTCCATCCAGCACATTTGGCACTGGTATCCTTCAGCCAAGACACAACTCCCTCTCTCCCATACAGCCAGAGGACTGAGAGGCACAGGGTATGGTCACCAGTGCCCACCACCTCCGGCATCAGGGGTGATGCTGGCACGTCTCAGTTTCACACAAGCACACAGCTAAAAATGCTCCCAGATTTCACAGCCACTGAGATTTCAGCCCCAGTGGTGCGATCAGGAAACATGAAGGTACTTAAATCTCTGAACCGGTTGCGTTCATCCTTCTGCATGAAAGGTCTCTGGAAGACACTCTCGAGCACCTCACCCAAGCTAATAGCTTGAACCCAAACCATCACAGCCTACAAATCCTTTAAACTTTGCAAATTGACTTCACGCTGAACAGCTGCCAGGCTCTCGTTCGCTCACAGCCACAGGAACAGCTTTCTTATCAATAAATGGGGATTCCTTTGCATGCAACACCCCGTAACAGCAATGGCAATGACTCGGTCAAATGCCTCTGCTTGGAGATGAGGAAGTGCCCTGGAAGTTTCAGGCAGCAGCAGCAGGACAGAAAAGATGCACATTCAAAACAAACCATGGCACAGTCCCTTCCAGAAGTGTGAGGACAAGCCAGTGTGGGTTGTGCCATAGAGATGGGAACGTTTGCTATAAATTGCTGTACTTTGACACTCTAAATGCTACAGCTCTCCTCAATGGGAAACAACTGGGATATCTCCAAAAGCTGCTGGTAAATGAGGATGTTAATGGTGACAATTGCATCAGAATAAGAGCAACCTCCTATTTTAGCCCAATTAGTGCTGTGCTAAATCATCAACCCAGGCCTTGCTTTTTGCAGTGGAAAGAGGCACATCTGCGAGGCTCTTCTGTTGCACGTGTTTTGTATTATACTCCAGCACAATATGTATAAACTAACGCTGTTCTACACTTACGCAGCACCTCATCTGGAAATCTGAAAGCGATTTATGAATGGTGGGCATCTGTGACATTTTACAGATGGAAATGGAGGCACGGAGGGATTCAATAATTAGCCCCAGACTCGTACAATGAGTCAGCTGCGGAGCAGAGCCTATTATTTGTTGTGTGGTAACATTTAGTGTCCAAATGCACAGGGACACGAGTCTTCTATCTGCCAAAAAAGCACCCAGGCATGCCCCAAAATGCCACCCAGGTCTGCGCTCAGACCAAGGCTGTCTGAATGCATGTTCTGAAGTACAGCCTCCTCTGGCAGCCTGCTCCCTCTGTTCCTGTAACACAACTGCAGACCAGAAGAAGGGTTAATACGCCTCAACGTTCGTCTGCTTTTTCCACATCAGTTGATCTAATAAAAAAGATTGATTCTCCCTGCAAATCTGGCCTCGCTTTAACAAATCATTTGATTTGACACAGAGGACTATATTCAGATACTTTAAATTCCACTTCAGTCCCTGAAAGTAAAGTTTCTGATGGACTGAACGCTTGGAAACAGCCAATAGGAAACACCAGGCAGAGACACCCACCTTGGGTAGGGTTTACATTACTGAGTGTGGCCAGAAGCATCTGCAGATCTCTCTGTGCTGTAGAGCTTATGAGCCTATGAGGAACATCACATTGTTAGAGAAAACAGGCAGCCTGTTCTGTACCTTCTAGAAATACAGCAGCAGCTCACACTTCTGAAGCACCTCCAGTACGTAAGCACAGCACCACGTTATCCTTCTGCCTGACCCAAGGCAGTGGGCAAGATGCCTGGAGTGACACTCCCAAGGTGATGGGATGGGGATCACTGAGAGCTAGAAAAAGCCCGTGAAAAAATCCAGACACTTACATGAAAAAATTCTCAATTTCTTTAGTTTGAAAACATAGTAAAGCATCTGCAGCCAGATCTCTACAACAGACCTAATTTGCAGCTTTCCACTATTCCCTCTTGGTGTTGCTTATATCAAAGTTAATAAAAGTTGAACATGGAAGGAGCTGATTTTACAGGGTTCCTATTCTCAGTGTACCTGCTCTCTGCTTATCTGGTATGTTTCCTTCTTAAAAGGAGAAGGAATCTTCATGCCACTTGGTGCCAACATTAAACCCGCTGCATGTGATGATAAAAGCCAAGAAGGGATCACAGCAGGTAGGGAAGAAGGAACTTGACGGTAACATCACTTACAAAAGAGAATCTGGAAACAAGATTACCCTGTAGATGGACCATAGATGGGTCTGAAGGTGCAGCCTCCCTATGCTGCCCACCCTGCCCCACTTGGCTGCCCCAAGATGAACCAAGTCCATTCTGAGCATCCATAGTCAATGAGGCTTCAGAGCACGTTCCGTAACATCCACAGAGCACATGTAGAGAGGAGCTACAGTTCAAGCACGAAGCACATCTCCAAAAGGAGCAGAAAGACAGAAGCTTGTCCTGATTTAAGGCTTCACTGCAGCTTATGGACTAGGGGGACAACTTATTTCTTTGCTGAGTCTGTGTTCAGTAAGGACCCCAAAGAGGCAGATCAACATGAGCTCTCCATCTCCTCACCATATGGCTGCTCTCACAAAACCAGCCTTGTTGGAGCAATTTGTCTGCTCAGCACATGTGCAGCTTTGGCACTGTCACGACTTCCATTTACCACAAGACCTGCACATGGCCATCAGGTACAAAGACTGCTGCGGGAATCCCTGCTGCTTTTCCATTAACCATCAATGGAGACTGACAGTCTTATTTAAAACCCTGCTTGGATTTCTGCACATGCACCAGCTTCCAAGCTGCTCACTGTGTCAGCTCGGAGGCACACAGTTCCTGCAGCAACAGGCAATGCTTTGTTGCCAGTCCACTTTCAACCTTTGAAACCATCTCAGCTTCCCCAGGGGAGGCAGATCAGAGACACCAGCAGCAATGTCACAGAAACATTCAGACATGAGGAGACACCAGGGCCACCACGGCCGGCTCCTTACAGAAGCCTGCATTGCAAACAGGATCACAGCCACCTCCCCTCCGAGAGCACTGCAGCATCACCTCAACAAGCTGATGCTTGCTTTATGGCACTCCTCACTCCTCAGACATGGATGAGGAGCACAATCTGGTCAGCAAAAGCAGGGTGGGAAGCTTTAGTCACAGGGAGGAAAGCTCAGAACAGGCAGAGACTCACAGCCCCCTCCCCGATGCCTCCCCTACAAGCAGTGGGTACCCCTGGCTCCTCCAATCCCCGCTCTGCTCTGGGTTCTGCTTTTCCCTGATGTTCAAGTTGCCCACTTACGGTCCCGGCTGGAAGAGCGACCGTGCTGGCGGCCCAGGGAACCTGCAGGGACAGAAGAGGCAATTACCACTGGGGACAGCTGAAACCCTCACCCTGTGCAGCATCAGTTCATCAGAGAAAAAGTAACGTTTACTCAGGTTGGGGAGTGAAACTTGGTGGGGAATGAAAGTGCCTTCACCCTCCCTGCTTGTTTGGCTCTTAACCCATTCCCACCCACAGAAAGGCACAGATGTGCTCTCATGTTCTCAAGGTGCTGAAACGTGCCTGTAAATGGAAATGATGCTCCCAAAAAAGTACATGCACAAGAATACCTACAGATGATGGTGACACTGTGGTGTCCTCTATTAGCCCTCATCTGCACACATAAAATCTGCTTGAAGGTGCTAACTACAAACAACTGTTACAAGATTTTACAAGAGCATGTTTGCCGTACCAGCGTCTAGAAACATCACATTAAAAACAAACAAACCAGATCAGATAATTGCTTTGAGTGTGGTTTTGGTTACTTGGGATGGGTTTGCACATGTGCCTACAGAGCCAAGCAGAGGGCTTGCTCGCTGTCCTACTGCAATCCTAACTGGGAGGACTGGGAGATGTCACAGTATACATCTGGACAAAGCCTGGAGCCCCTAACACCCTCAACCACTCAACTAAAACCCACACAGACCCCCTTGGGTGATTGATGTTTTACACCAGTGTTACATTCCTCCTGAATTTGTCCTTTGAGAGAAGCTAATACAGACTGTGAATGTTTCCATAACGTTGGAGCACGAATAGGAGACATGAAATTCTGCCCTAAATGAAGACTCACCTTATTTTGTTTCTTTTTTTCTTAAAGAAATTCTGTCTCAGGGGAACCAGCCCCCAAGCCCCTCATATGATTCTCAGTGTGAGGAACACTTTCACTTGGCTTAAGACAAGATGTGGGTTCAAGTCCTGTTTATCATACTTCAGATCAGGAATCCGGGTGGATTCAAGCCAGGTCGAACCCCCAGACAAGCTATGGCTACAAGTCTTGTTCGATAACAAGGGCCCCATCCCTACAGACAGCCAAGGTCAGGCTGGACAGGACTCTGAACACCTGATAGAGCTGTGAGTGTCCCTGTTCACTGAAGGGGAGTTGGACCAGATGACCTTTAAGGGTCTCTTCCAACTCCAACAATTCTATCATTCTGTACAAGCAACGAAGTGCAACCTTCATTTTGGTGAATTGGTGGTTGCAGATATGGGTATGAGAGGGAACTCCCAGCTAGTGCAGCAAATTGCTTTGATGCAGAAAGCCTTGCATCAGTCAGAGCATTCAAGCTAACTGCAAGCCACAACAAAAGCCTCAGAACCATACATTTTTGCACTGTTAGCTGAGTAACTTGATAACCACTATGCAATAAATTTTTCTTTCATTATTCTACCATTAACAGCAACTACAAACAACAAGGCTCTACTCTGAGGAGCAGATTATGATTCCGGTTTAGTCCTTACCAGTTACTATTAGATTAATGTTTTATGCCTTCTGCAAGAACTGCAGAGTCATCAGAATACCAAAGGCCAACTCTGGAGGGATCCCATTACTAACTGAAGATCCACCTTGAGTTAAACCACATCCCCAGAGCAGCATCGGGAAGTTTCTCCCTTTGCACAACAGTGCCAGGCTATCAATGACATCGAGAAACGTTTACGAGGTCTTTTCTGCAACAGCAACAAGAAAACGAAATCACAAGAACTGCATTAAGAAAGGCCAGGCCAAGGTAGATACGTATCCCACAGCCCTGCACAGGGAATCCATTTCTGGACTGCTGCCTAAAACTCTGCATCCGCCTTGTGCTGGCTCAACCCCCACCGCTCTTGGCAGGTGAGATAGAAAATTGGTTATAAAATGAGCCCTATATTTTATAAGTTTCATAAACATTTTTTCTTTTTTAAAAACTCGAATATGAGGTATTCACAGATGATCCTGTGCCAGAGAATAATGTAGTCTAACTTGGAAACAGAGTTACCACCTGTTCATGGCAACTACTCTTTTAATCTTCGTTTCTATTTTATGAGCTGACCAACACTATTTTATTAGCTGATAATTAGTTTAGGTTGATTTAATTAAACTGAATTGATTACAGCCTTTCTTCCTTCCAGGGCAATCTTTCTACAGGATTAGGAGTTCTAACAACTTGGACCCTTTACCTATGAAGCCGTATCGCAGACCTTCTGGCCAAAAGCGGTCACATTGCTCAGGTCAATATGTGCCAGTGGACACATAGATGTTCTTAGGTATTGGTTAAGAAAAAGGCAGAATCCGGCTTCTTGGTTAGAAAAAGGGGTGATAGCTCGGCCCCAGGTACCATTACTTCTTAAGCTTAACTGGGAGGAACAGCAGGTATGGTGGAGGGGGTAAATATTAAGCAAATACTGCTACTGAAAACACTGCAAAGATGAATGCAGTTAGTACTTGATCTAAAGCTTTATGTTGATGACAAGAATCTGTTGTCATCAACAGGCCAACACATCGTCTGCATCTTGGATGGATGCCTCTGAAATGGATCACAGAACAGTTTGCGATGGAAGGGACCTTAAAGCCCACCCAGTTCCCTTGATGTGGGCAGGGTTTCCAACCACTGGATTGTGCTGCTAAGGGCCCCATTCAACCTGGACTCGAGCTTATCAGGCAAAAAAAGCTTTGCTTTTTTTTCCCCCTAACTGTCTGCTCTTCTGTGAGCACATATATTCACACATCAGCATTCAGGCTGATGCACCATGCTGCTCCAAAAGTCTGGTCTTTGAAGACCAGACAGAAGAGAGCATAGGGTAGACATCTCAGCTAGCTTTAACACATCTTTGAGTTTGTTTGTAATGATTTTATCTGCAAGTAAGGCACGGATCAGACTGAGAAGAGAGAGCATTCATCCAGATGGGTTGAAGACATACTTATGTTTGGCTTACTGTAAAAAATCAAAGCAGTAATTGACCACCAGCAACTTCATTAATAGCCTTTGGAGTACTGGCCCTTACCAAGCTGGACTTTATTGAAATACTCAGGGATGAACTTTCTCATGTCATGATTTCCTAAGTCCCATTTTGCAACGAGGCAGAACTGAGCAGTTAATTTTATCTGCAGAGCCTGAAGTAGAGGTTGTGGCAACAACTCAACCTTGGAGGAAGGATAAAAATGACTGTAACAGTAGTAGATATTTGGGTGCAGTTAAGTACAGACAACGTTGCAGTCAAATGGCTGTTCTTCAAGATATATGTTGCCTTTGATACTTACAGAGCCTTGAAAAGTGAAACACCATCATTAGTCATAACTTGCTGGCAACGGGAACCCTAATAATTCTGACTAATTGTCATGGAAAGTTACCCTGATTGCAAATTTGACAGTTATAAAAATCCAATTTAGGAATTCCAAACAGGCCAGGAACATAATTAGGGACTATATTTTAACACCCTCTTGATCAATGGTGGGGTAATGGAGAGTCTTCCAAGAGCTTTGTTTTGAAATGAATGGCGCCATATTGATGAAACAACTTGGAGAGAAACCAGAAATTAAATTGAAAGTTTAAACAATGCAGCTGTATTTTATCATCCTGTATTGTCAAGCTTTAACGAAAATAGCTCCTAAACAGAGCCACATGTTTTGCCTGTTGCCCAAAAACTGAAGGTGAATTTTAAAACCCTTTCCTAAACTGCAGGATGCCAAGATTTTTCAGCTAGAAGTTGTTATTAAGAGGCTACAGTATTTCATAGAAGTCTTGACAATGGTTTTGTATGGTTTCTGTAACAGCAACTTCATTTTTTAAAGCAGAGATGGTTCAGATGAGTGACGCTTCAAAAAAAGAAGAATGGAGCCTCTGCTGTGCATTTCCTACGTATGGAACATAAAATTAAGAAGTAAAATCTCATAATCATAGAATGGCTTGGGTTGGAAAAGACCTCAAAGATCATCAAGGTCCGATCCCCCTGACACAGGCAGGGCCACCAACCTCCATATCTAATACTAGAGCACTGCTGAACAATCAGTAGGGAATATAAGCAGGATTCCCCACTCATTCTACATGTTGTTGACAACAATGTCAGCTCCCTTCTAAACCTGAGGCCTGGAAATAGATCAAATATGGGCATATCATGCAAGCAGGCAGCCCTACCAACCCTTCTGTGCACCCACATCTGAGTATCTTTCTGTTTCATATCCCTGCCTACTAAATGATGCACCCTTGCCTTGCACACATGAAGGATATGAGCTGTATGATAGAGGCTGAAAGAATCACTATAGAGGTCATATATGCTCCTTGGGCAGACCATGGAAAGCACTCTTTAACTCAGCTTCTTACCCAATACATCACTGCAGTGCAAATTCTTGTGTTCATTAAATGGTATCTCAAACGTCGGAACTAGGAGATGGTTTTTAATGAGGTTGCTGCTTCCATTCATCTGCCACTGCTCAATATCTCACTCGCAGTTTATCTCTCTCAGCAGACTAACAAGACTGTAAAAGCAGCAAGATAAATGCTAGCCAAATAGCTGAGCTCCTACAGACTAGTATGTGAACATGGACTTCCAAAGTGCCCCATAACCTCACGGCCCAGGGTTCTGCTGATGAGGTTGAAGGAAGGGCTCAGAAGAGGGAGCACCTACCTGTGCTGCAGCAAGTTTTCTCTACAGTCCTTTCATGGCTAATGAACATCCAGCAACGCTTGATAAAAACAGTGTCTGCTACTGATCAAGCACTGGTTGCTTTGTATCACACTTGAATCTAACAGGAAGAAACGTCCGAGAAGATGTATTGTCTAAGTTCAGTGTTTTATCAAAACCATATGAGCACACATAGCCTGAGGCCCTGGTCAAAAGCCAAAACACACAAGCAGGAAACTGCAAGTGGGTAAAATGTGACACTTGAAAAAAGGGTGGTTACCTCTACGCCAAAAACAAAGGCATTTTTACCATGATGGTACCAGTGTTATCTGGAACGCTTCTGCCTCCTGAAGCAGAACACAGAGATTGCCTCACAGTCTCCTTGGTCCAGGCTCTAATGATGGAAATCCCAGCTCAGACCACCTCTGGATGACATACCCCATATCTCTTCATCTGTGTATCCATTTATATACACTCATGCACACATGCAGGTACCCCTGTGTCTGCACTATGATGAGAACCACTTCCATCACAGCTATTTTTACTCTCAGACTACTACCAAGAAGCATTATCAATGATTTCCCTCATAATATGGAGTATGGCTTCAGTGACAAACTATGTCCAGTGCTCTCCTCAAAGGTATACCCTTACACTAGCACCACAGAATAGAGTTGCTGGTGGTTGGAGCCAGTGCTGAACCATCTCTTGTACCCCAACTATCCCTCACTGCCCTGTGTCCATCTCAGCTCCTATTTTCCAATGAGGCCAACTCTGGAGTTATCGAGATGTGGGGCAGTGGGACTGTATTTCAACTAGGAGGGACAAGGCTTCTACAGTTTTATCAGCTCCCAGCTGCTGAGAAAACAAAGAGTTTCAGCAGCACTTTCTAAACCCATGTTTAACTCCCAGGAGAGCAGCAATAAGTACCAGCTGGCTCATGGACTTCAGATACCTGCCACACACACTTAAGCAAAGAGAGCCCAAACCATCTGTGACGAGAACACGAGGTGAATATAACGCACTAACCATCCAGATACCCTACCACATTTTTATGTGTTAAATTGTTGTTTCCAATTAACTCTGAGCAAGAAAACATATACTGAGTGAGCTTGCCACATTCCTAGTAAGGCACAATCCACCAGTCACATGGCATCAGGAAACATCTCCAAATCTTTATTCCTAACCCTAAGCACACAGCACCATCCCAGCAGTGTCTGCCTAGCCTGGCAACATCTCTTTACAGCAGTGAAGGTCTGGCACTACTGCCCAGCTGCTCCACAGGCCATGGATGGGATCCTGGGTAGCCTCAGCTGGTGGGGGAGCAGCCAGCCCACGGAAGGGGGTTGGGGTTGGGTGGGCTGTGAGGTCCCTTCTAACCCAACCATTCTGTGATAATGACTTGCATGCTGCACCATGAAACATAGCAGCAGAAGAGGCCTACTAACTGGTGCCCGGTCTTAAACTGTCTGTCCAGTCAAGGTTAAAAAGTCTCATGGAAAAGGCATAACCACATGCAATGGCCACAGCTCCCTCAGTAACATGGCCCCCAGTGCTGAAAAGTAACGTGGCTGTTGGAAAGAACTGGAAAACAGTTTTTAAGCTTCATTAAGATGTTTCAAAAAGTTACTTTGATTTAAAAACCCACCTTAATAAAGCTGTATTTATAGTTTCTTTCCACAGTCTTCATCCATTTATACAGCTGCAGTTCCTCTAACAGACAGTTCAAAGAAATGCAGCTCCAGGCACCCAGTCAGAGCCTAAAAATCCATTGCTGAGTTGCCCAAGATTTCACTAATAAAATTTGTCTTCAGCAATATAAATTGAAGAAGTCAAAACAGAAACCAGCTCATAATCTACTGCAGCAAGCTTTTCAATCTGTGTCTCCTCTCCATAAAAAGGTGTTCCCCAGGGCCTCTGAATGCTGCTGGGAGATAAGAAGTGGGTGCTGATGCCTCCCCCCTTATCTGACACGACCTGGGGGTGCTGCCATCTGCTCAGAGAGGTGGGCACCCCATCTGTGATCAGAGCAGCCTTCTTGCTCCTCCAAATCTGCAAAGAGTAGATGGGGTTGGATTACTCAGCCCATCCCTCCTAATAACCCAACGCAAGAAGTTTTATGCTCTGCAATTGCACTGTGCTACGTGGTGGTGGAGTCACCAGCCCTGGGGGTGTTCAGGAAACGTGGAGATGTGGCACTGAGGGACACAGATAGTCAGCATGGTGGGAACGGGTTGATGGTTGGATCTTAGAAGTCTTCTCCAACCTTAATGATTCTATGATTAAAATTAGGATGGAATCAAAATGCGCTCGGAGCACTGAAAATAAGATATTGGTTTTCCTACATTGTTACTTTTCAGCTATAGCAGACTTCCAGGCTTTGCAAACTGGTTTCCCAGTGAGAGAAATCCATTGCACAAAATCTGGGGAAGAGATCAGGCGATGCATGACCTGGTGTGAAGAAAGCCCTCCAAAACCCTGCACTCAGTTCAAAGGAGCTGGTCCTTCCCCAGCCCAAGCTGAGCAGGGCAATCACCAGCTGTGAAGTCTGGAACAGGCACAGCAGCTCTCATCACATCACCCATCCACACTGCAGCACATTCCTCCAGACTTATGGGATAGCGGCTCCCACATATGCTAGGAGTGAAGCAGGGTAGAAAACAAGCAGATCTCAAGGAAGAGAACTCAGTAGCCCTGCTCTAGAAAGAAGAAATAAAGCAGGAAGAGAACAGTTTCTGCTGTTATTAACTGTTCCTCGCATAAAACTCATTTGGCCAAATCCATCAATGCAGCACTTCTTCAAGGTCTCTACTAATTCCCATGCACAAACAGGAATGTTCAGGGCCACATGTGTGCCATCTGGAACCATGAGCATGCTCAATGCCTGCACAGGGCTGGCCTGAGTGCTCTCCTGGTGCTACTGAAGCATCACTGCTAAATAACAGAGCAGTAGTTAACTTGCTAAGCCAATTACTACAAGAGCATAGTCGGGTTTGTGTGTTTTGTTGTTTGTTTTGTTTTTAATTTCACACCATACAAGCTAATCCAAGGGCCAACATACAAGAAATAGGTCAAGACTGCCAAAAGTTTTATCAGAAAATGGCAACAACCAAATTGTTTTAGGTCTCACGGTGTAACATATTCACTGCGGAACGCTAAACTGGATGGACCAGCAAATAAATGCCCACCAGGCAAGTAAGGCTGATGAGAACTGCAGGAAAGGAGATAGCAGGAGCGTATCTTCAACACCCAGACTCTACATCCTAAAACCCTTTCATTTCAGCTACGATGAAATTCCAGCACTTCTCTGATAACATCTAGAAGGCAAATGTTGCCACAGCACAATCTCCAAGGAAGCAAATTTGAAAAGGAACCTCTGAAATATTTGCCTGCATCCCTTTTGCCAAGTTTCATCTTTCATCGTCGCCGATTCTCAGCTTTTGGCCAACGGCACATAAATTAGGCTGTTATTAGTAGCAGCGTTCTACGCGAGCGTCTGAGAAGCCGGCTGTGTCCTTTGGTAGTGAAGGAAGTCGAAAGACAAACAAGTAAATAAATAATGCCCCCAACTCGGAAATCAAAGTCAGCTTTAGCTGGTGTGCCTGGATTCAATCTTACCGCTCCTCCGAAATCACAACCCAGGGGAAGATGAACCCAGATTGATAGGATGGGAATGCACGTGGATTTCTTATTCTGCTTGCAGAAGGGTAAATGAAATTTTTAATCCCTGGAGCTCAGCTATGTTACTGTTAGCGGTTGAAGGACGTCTCCTGCTGACATTTGGACAAGGCAGACTGTTCCGTTTGCATCAGCCTCTGCATAAGATAACACATCCTCAGCTCTCACTTGCCCTCAAGGCAGGGAGGGCAATCCTCTGTCTCAAGACCACTGCTCTGCCCATACTTTTCTCATGTGAAGATACCTTCCCTGCTACGTTTCCTGAACAAGAAGCATTACCGACAGCCTTACAGCTCCTCAGGGATTCAGACAATTGCTTTCCTACTTCTCACTCCTTGGATACACGCATCTAACACCAGATGTCTATGGAATATTTCATTCTAGAGAGGATTACCAATTCTCCTCATCATTTTTCAATTAACAAGTGTGTTTAGCACTGGCTGAAAGAAACGTGGGGTGTTTGGAGCACGTGAAGCATTTCGGAAGGAAAGTTGTACCATGAAGTCACACCTCATGTGATAACATTAACACATGCTAGTGCTTTGCTAGCAATACACAATGTCCTTCTTCCCCAGAGAACCTGGCCCTGCCTGTTCCAGTCCAGCTGGTTTATTTTGTGAATCAGAGTCTAAAATGCACAGGCAAAAGAACCACGTGACTTTGGATTCACCGATGCACGTGGGGATTTTCTCTAATAATCCCATTCATCATCACAGAAGCTAGATGTGTGAATGGTGATCCCCTCACATTCCCCAGGGAGAGCCAAGAGGCTCAGATTCAGCCATTCCGGGGGTAGCACCTGTAGATCTTAGAAATATGGTTAAGTGCCTTAACTAGAGGAAACAGCTTTTTCTTTCTTCCCTTTTAACGAACAGCTCCGAGTCCAAAACATATGAAAGACACAAAGTGCCTGAAAACAGTTAACAACGCAACAAATGAACCTGGAAACCTCATCTTGAGTGTCTTGAAGCTCCGTGCTGCCCAACAAATTTACATCGACACTCTTGTACCTTAATCTAAATGACTAAGGGGAGAAGGACACACTTATCCCACAGGACTGAATCTCTAAGATGTCACCATGCAAAAGGACAGTGAATATTCTGACGTGTCAAAGGTGAAACCACGACAACTTGCACCAGAGCAGGATCCCCTTCGACCATCAATTCAACAGACAAGTCTCCCATTGTGAGGATATAAAGTTTTATATTAACTGAGCTAATGATGTCATGGCTAGTAACTCTTCCCTCCTGACTTCCAGTTACTTGCCCATGTTTTTCACAGATCATAAATCATGAAGTTCTACTAACCAGGAGCAGTAACCGTATGGGGATATTTTCCCTTTTCTTTCTTCTTTTCACTTTTCTCCCTCCCTAAAAAAGCTTTAGTTATATGAAAGTAATTGCACAGATTGTGGTTGTGTGCAAAAATGGCCATTGGAACTCCAGCATTTTGCAGCTTCTGTGTGATGGCTCTGCCCAAAGACTTCGGGACATTCAGGACTAACAACTTACAGCACAGAGATAGCAGCAAGAAACACTACAATGAGGGTTTTGATTAAGAGAACATGAAAGATGAGGAAAAAAATCTGCTTTCGATGGGACTGCTGCCTTCAAAGCTCAGCTACCTGACTGGAACACTGCACTGTCTAACAGAGAAGGCTCACTTTAAGAGCAGAAGAGTCAGAAGGAAAAGCAGTGTAACAAAATGCACAGGTTTGCATTTCTCGACTTTAACCTCATTGCTTGCTTGCTTGAGCCACAGAAGTTATTTTGCAAACGCCAGTGGTTTTCTCTCACACTTTGTCCTCACGAAGGTGAAAAGAGTCACAGCAATGGTGTGGCCTCTCTACTTCACTCCTCTTTGTTAGCGAAAGAGCCTACAGCACGTAGCATAATTCCTGTTACAGGAAGGAGAAGTGAACGCTGAACATGGAGAAGCCAGGGGAGTATCAAGAGATTTCCAACAGCTGACGGCTGCTCTGGAGGAAAATCCAGCTGCTCCTTTCCATGCTGTGACCTGCTAAAGTTGGAACTGCAAATTTCCAACCCAGTCTGTAGCCATGCCTGGAACAATGGAGCATAAATAAATTAAATTCTTATCTCGGAAAAGCTTATGAGTGTCTCGGTCCGTATGCAGGCTTCTCAGGAAATGGGGGAGGGGGAGAAAACCTTCCAAAAATTCAGCACTACAATTATTTTTACTTTCTGCAGTCAAAGAAAGAGAAAGGGACAAAATGAATAACAGCATAGCAACCTTTTGTGGGACAGAACAAGCAGTGCTGCCATTAAGGGAGCAGGAAAGGTTCTTCAGATTCTGGCATAACCCTTCAGTAAGTGGCATAACCAGGAGCACAACAACATGAGCAGCCATGAGTGGCACAGCCTTCTTGTTTGAGCTCAGCCAACAATTCTCTCGCAGAAGATTCACTGAAGGGTAAATGCTTTTCATGCCTTATGTGGCTACTGGCTGGTGGCAGTAACCTCATAGGTTATGGAACAGGAGTGTCAAAGGCTTGCAGCGACACAGAGCAGCTAAACTTGGTGGGGAAACATCCAAATGAAAACTTGAAGGGCCACTGGAAATTGCTTATAATATGACTGTTGGAACACCATCTTCCTACAGACCACAGCAACCCCAAAGTCAAGCAACCCCTGCTGTTTTTACCTGAGGATAAACTATAACACATGAAAACGGAGGGCAAGAGGTACAGACAAAGAGCAGTTCTGAAATGAAACAAATGTCTCCTGAATTCAGTCATTTCCCACAGGGAGCAAAAGTTAATCACATAACCTAAAGACCAGGCAACTGCACTTAGAAGTAATGATGCAAACCATTCCTGAAAAATAAAAACTAGATCTTTGCCTGTCCTTAGATTTTGACATTAAGACTATTATTGCAGTTTGACCTCTGTGTCACCAGAGAGGAGAAAAAAAAGCAATCCTTGCTATCATAAAACAATACTGTTACATACATTTCTATTGTACTTATCTTGTGCTTTTCTGAACATATTTCTCCCAAGAACTCTGCCCAGTGTCTCACACTTCTAAACGAACCAGAGATTCTCAATGAAAAGAAAGATCAAAAATTGCAACCCCAAACCCTTAACTCCAGACTGAGCTTTCAGAAGAAAACTATCAAGGCTTCGGTCAGGGAAATTAAAGCAATAAAGGCAATTCAGTAACTTTTTAATTTAGACTAAATGTCAGTACTCTGCCTTAAAAACGTCAAAGACAAAAATTCAAACATCCTCCCTAACGCTAATTTTATTAACACTGTCAGCAGTTCCCAGTATCTCAATCTAAGGCAGTGAGTCAGGCAACAAATCAATCCAATTGCCAACTCCCCAGAGAGAAAGAAACAACAGAGGAAGCAGGGCCAGAGAGATGGCTGATAGCACATATTTAGTCTCTACGCTGGACAAATGCTTTGCTGCTTCCTCACGCTCCTGTTGCTGCTTTACACTGGGGGCACCCACTTAGTTATGGTTGAAGTGCCTTTAGATTGCACTGCTGAGGAGTTTTATGGGGAAAGAATGTTTGCTTGCTGCTCCCTGAGCTGGGTCTCAGCTGAGGTGTGGGATGTGTCACCAAGCTGAGATGTGTGACTTCCAGCAGGGGCTGGAACAAACAACACTCAGATAGCATGCTCCTTATGAAGCTTCATTCCTCCTGCAGCCCACTCAGTGCAAGCACACTTTTGCAGGGATCCGTTATAACAAAGAGAAATGCCACACCTGCCTCTTCTAGCAAAGACTTTCTTCTCAGAAAGAGTGGTTGGGCATCAGAACCAGATGCCCAGGGAGGTGATGGAGTCACCATCCCCAGAGATGTTTAAGGATAGGGTAGATGTGGTACTTAGGGATGTGGTTAGTGGGCAATATTGGTAGTAGCTGGACAGTTGGAGGAGGTGATCTTAGAGGTCCTTTCCAACCATAATAATTCTATGATTCTCCAGGCTCAGAGGCAAAGTGCAGTGATCCACTTCTTTGTGAGAGACCTCCCAGGTGCTCACATAGACCAGAGGAATGCATTCTACATCAACTGTGGGGAGCACAGCATGAACTCCAGCTTTCAAACTTCCACCCACGGAGCTCACAGCCTTACACAATATACATTAACCTTTGCTTTTTATGTCCTCTGCTACCAACTTTTTATCCATGCCTCCAGCACAAAGATTTTCAGCTCTTAAACTGAGCAGGCAGCTCAGATTGCCAGCATTAACAAAGAAAGCAATGCAGAAGAGTTTGCTGGATGCTGAATCCTAATAAACATACTTGCATTTTCTTGCCAGCATCGTTTTTCCTGCTTGGTTGTGTTTAGCTAAGGGACCAACAAGAAGCTTCTATACATGCCTGCATGTGGAAGTTTTGTTTTCTTTTCACAGGGGATTGGGGCTCACATCTGATTTGCACTGACCCTTCCACCTACACAACAGCAGATCTCCATTGCCTTGGCTGCAGGCGGTCCCTCAGGTAGTTACTGCAGAACACATACATGGAAATGGATGGTAAAAACCCACAGCTTCTAAATACACATTTAAGTGTATTTTATACCTTGATACGTGAATATTGAAGGTTCTGGTTACACTACCTTTACTTGAGAACAGTTAGATAATCTCCTTCCCAGCTGCTGGTGATTGGGTTCCAGAACTTCTGAAGGACAACGTAGGAGGAGGGGAAGCGTGATGCTTATCTTTCAAAATAGGAAACTGAAGCCAGCCACTTTCAAACCCATGCCCAGTAAACAGTCAGGCTATTTATAAGCACCTGGGAGATAATCATCAAATCACTTAACAGCCAGCATACATCTGTCGAGAACAAATCAAGTCCAACTAATCTAATTTCCTTCCCTGATGAAATACCAGCCCCCTCGAGGACAGGGTCAAAGCAGTAGTTTGCAGATATCTTCATCATGGTATGGTTTTAGCCCTAGCTTTTTGTGATGCTTTCCTAAGGTAACAAAGGATACAGAGCCTGCCCAATTCTGCTATATAAGGCCTGCACGATGGCCATATAGATGGGAGAAATAACGACTCTGGTCTACTCAACACAGCAGCATTGCTTAGCCCACCCCAAAGCTTTTGCATGTATTTAATACTTTGACCTGAAGCTATCCCAGTTTGGGCTGCTATCTCCACACCATCAATTACCTCCTGCCCTTCTGCTAATGAAGCAGGAACACAGAAATGGGTCTTGGGCAGAACACCACAAGCTGATGCCTTCCCTTCCTCATGGCTGCAGGAGCACAGGAGGGCATCACATCAGCCTGCACATCCTAAAGGAAGCCCCATCAGTGCAAAGCTTCCTGACAGCTCCTGGCCTCTCTCTGGAATGTGTTTAATTTAAAAGAGAAAAAGAAGGAAAGAGGTGGGAGCAGAGGGAAGAAAGATTCCAGGCCTAAGATTTATGGAGAGCCAAGGCAGTGGGAAGAGGGAATTAATAACTAAAGGTTATAGGGTTTTGTGTGCAGATGGATGATAACACACTGGACTTTACTTGGAAATTCACAGGATGTAACCAGGAAAGGGAAAGAATGTGAGGCAACCAAACCCACCTGTGTGGTTAGATCCAAACTGGTTCACCAGCATATCATATACCTTTCCCCTGCTTCTTTTTCCAGGGGGAGATGTGTTTGAGGTGGTTTAGGGGCTGGGGACTGTAATGTTTCCACTATTTTCCTAGGGGCAGTTGCAGGGAGGAACAGAGACTGTTCACATACTACTACTGTATGACTTGGAAGTGGTTCAAGTGATCAATATTGAAACAAAGTCTTCATGTCACACGATTATAGTCACTGAAAGAATCACACAAAGATAAACAGTTCACACATCCAAATCTTCATCTCAAGCAGAAACAAGAAGAGCCAGCTGAGCCCTCCACCTCCAGTTACCACACCAGGTCATGGAAAACAGATGCAGAGCTAAGATGAAGTGCCACCATCAGCTGCAGAGTGATGCCTCTACTGATGCATCTCCCAGCTCTGGCCCATCACCTGTAGTATCAGAGTGCCTCACTTCAGGTTGCAGTCTGCAGGCAACTGCCTGTGCATGTGTTTGGAAACTGCTCTCATCATCTCCTGGCTTCCACCGTGGAGCTAATATCTTTCTCCATCTGAAATGCTAAAGGACAGCAAGCCCAATGGTGGCAACCAGTTTTAACCCCACATTATGACCACTGAGTCTCTGGGCCAGGCTGAGAGATGCACTGCAGCTCAGGGGGTGAACTCTTACACCTTTATAAACTGCTTACAAGGAATGCAAGGGATTTACAAACACTGATTGACTATAAATCAATTAAAAGGTCCAATTTCTGCCACAAGCGCTGAGCACAGTAAAGCTAAATATGAAAAGGAGTGGGAATGCCTTTCATTTTTAAAGAAAATGGAACGTACGAATAAAGCGACTCTTTCAGAGTTCCTGCTCTGTGAGAACAAAGCAGGCAGGGAACAGCTTCACATTTCATAGCATGAATACCTGAAGCATTTCGTTGGAAGTCATTAAAAACTCACTGAAACAAGGGAAGGTGCTCAATCATTTTGAAACCATCCCACTGACTGTCACCCTCCCTCCAAAGAACACTCCATCAGCCAAGGCAGACCCAACACCAACAGGGCACCTACTTCTCCTTTCTCTCTTTTCTGGAGATAAGCATTGTAGGCTGAGACAGGAAGGAAAGACATCCAGGCTCTTTAAACAGCAGACTTCCCCCCTCCGCACATACACACACCCCAGTCTCATTACTGAGGAATCTCCTGTTTGAATGTGCTGAGGACGGCGTATTCCTGCTGAGCTCTCAGGTGGCCTGAGCCCCCCATTGAAGAGTCTCAGAGCAAAGAGCTCACGTTACTGGAAGATTATCTCAGCTGAAGCATTGCCTGCTGCGTTAGCTAGCAGCTGTCAGGCACCCTGCTCACACGGCCAGGTTACAGGGCAGGTTTTATTAACGATATCCCACAAAAGGTACAACAACATCCTGCATCTCAGAATGAAATGCTGGAGAACACACCTCAAGGGATCATCTGGCATAAATGCAGGGTATGGTAAAGACAACGGAGATCTGCCTGTGTTGTTTTTTCTCTTTTCCTTATGATAAACTAGATTAGAAAGATTAGAGTGTGGTTTTAAAGCTTGGTCCACTGGGAGCCAGGAAGGAATCAGATTAAGAACAAATTGTTTCATTTACTGTGTATGTTTCTATGAATCTCACAGCCCTTGTATCTGAACAACCCATAAATATTATTCTCCCTATTCTCTGTGAAACAGGAACGCGTAATCCCCCTTTTATAGGCAGGAAAACAAATGCCTTGACCAAGATCGCAGAGTCTATGGCAGAAAAGGGCTCCCTCATGCAGTGTATCATTAAGCTGGGTAACAGCTTAGCACGGATGCACTGTCATGCCTTGCCAAGGACAGGACTCTCAGTCACATTTTTCACAGATTCAAGAAGGTTTGGGCCAAGTTACAGAGAAACTCATGGAAGGCAGCAGACGGAGATCAGCTCACAGCTGAGGAAGAGCCTGAACCATCGATGCATCCAGTTCAGTGCAGGCAGCCAGGAGTACTACTGCACACTTGCCTTTTTACTCACGTTTCTCCATTGGTATCAACTCCTGGCCATGGTCAGAGTCGAGAACAAAGGAGACAGATATCTGATTTGATCCAATGTGACCAATACGATTCTCATAGCTTTACTTCCTATCTACTGTCTTTAACTACCAAGAGAAAGACATTTGATAAGGAATATCTGGCCTTTATCACAAATATATGAAGAGCAAATAGACTTGATATGGTTGTTACTCTTTCCCGGGACTCTTTTAGGGCACTGAAATTACCAACACCAAGGGGAAGGAGTGAGGGATAGGGGCAAGTCCTCACCTGGCCAAAATCCAAGCACTACACTTCATCCATGACCTCTTGGACCATCCTAGGAGTGTGGCTAAACCATGCAGCTTTGAGGAGACAGCTGCTAAGCATTTTGCAGCAAGCAAATCCCATTTTAATTCTACCATGATTTTCCTGCTCTTTGGGATAAGGAAGACAGACAGAGGGATCAAGGAAAGAGTACCTGGAAAGCATCTGCTGTAACAGAAATAAGCCTTTGCTGCTCTCTAGCCCATGATGCTGAGGGCTGAGTGCCAAATGGCACTGTGTCAAGCCCTCATTGTAGGCACCTGGTGGAAGCTCAGTGAGCAGCTACTCCAAGAAGATGGGCTCGAAGACCTTCAGGGATTGGGACTGTGGCCAAGTCTTAACATTGCACTGCTTCCTTTGATCTGTTTAGATAGAGCATTCTAGACAGAAGATGCCTGGAACAGACCTTCCTCCTATATATATTGCCTATGCACAAAGTGACCATGCTGTGAAACAAACACGTACATTCTGCAGTAGTTCAGATCGAGGAGGAGACTACAGCAGTACTCCTCATGCAGCTACTGAAGTCACTGGTAGGAACAGCAGCTGATAGAAATACAGCACAGCAAGGAAGCTTTAAGAGGGTGGGGGGGGAAAAATGCATTCTTGCTTAGGTGAGAGCTTACCAGCCCTTCAGAGAGGCCGTGTGAGATGGCCAGAAAGTGTCAGCTGAAGTAGGAAAGGCTACAGAAAAGATACAGCTACACATGTCCAGTCTTCAAAGGCTCAGCAGAGTCGGCCACTCGGCTGGGTTTGCCTTCTTGTGTTTATCTTAAGTGATTGTTTGGAGATGCATCAGAAAAAAAAAGAAAAGAGAATGATGGAGTGGCTCAGAGTTCTTTAGCAAGTTGAAAAGAACTCGTTTTGGCCAGGACTCCAGGTTAGAGGATGCATTCTGGGTGCTCAGCAGGGCAGCCATGGACTCCTCGCCTCCAAGACGAAATGTCCATTTATTATTTTTTTAATGTTGGGTTGTTTTTTTTTATCAGACTTTCTCACCCTCAGTCGGTGGTTTCCAGAAGAAGCAATCAGAATGAAGTATGTGGCGTGCCTGATAAATTACAGCGCTGGTGAGTAGCTTCACCAGACAGGGCTTGGAAGATGAAATTTAATCCAACACTGTCTCAAATTATTGAATAAATGAGGCAAGCCTGGGAAACGAGCACTGGGGATGAACTTCATTCATAAACCGCATTTGCTTTCTTCTCAGTGCCCGGGAGTCAAAACTTAGGGCTGTTGTGAAAATCTCAGCTGTCTTCTAAAGCTTTCCTGGGCCTCCGGCAGTAAGCAGCAGCTATCAGACACCGACAGCCCCCGGCAATGGGTGCTGACATCAGACAGAATGAAAAATATGAACCACGTTCCCAGTGGTGTTAAAAAGTCTTTAAGTAGAGACCGGGTCCTTTTCATTTTTTTTCTTTGCGATATTATTCATGAAAAGAAGCATGACAGTTTTTTTCCTGTTTTCCAGCTAGCATTATTAGATGGGCTTCTTTAGGGTTGATGTTTTTGCTGTTGTTGTTTTTTTTACTTTAAATATGATAATTACAGAAAGAAGCAATAATTTCCAGGCTGCACTCACCGTTACAACCTACTTAACAGAAATACCCCAACATTAAAGTCTACCCAAGCGTTGCAATGGAGAGCAAAACTGGTGGCCGTAGCTCTGCTGTTACATCCCTGCCTGGGCTGGAGTTGTTCCTCTCCATATAGGTGGCTGTTTTGGGTTCAAGCACAGGAAGACCAATGGGAAAGAGCATCCCAAGCCATCACCTTCACCTGCTGCCTTTCACTAAGGTAGAGTGGTGGTGGCTGTAATGTGGAACAAGGACATAAAGCAAAATAAAGAACAAACCCACCCCAAAAAGCAGAGGAAACAAGGAAACAAAACACCAAAGACAACACGCAAAGAGAATCACAAAGAGCATCTTGCATTTGTTGATCTTTCCTAAGGTTCACTGACTTCAGGGTTTCCTGCATGGAGGCTAAGAAATAACAGAACTTCCCTAATTTATCTTAGTCACTCAGCATAGGGCCTCTGTTCTCAGCTTGTACTTCAAATCCACTCTGCAATACATACCACATGAGTCAACCATGTGCGGGCAGCAGGCGCTTCCCAAGAGAGCACGTGTGTGTATTTTGGGTTGAAAGTCACCAGGATATTTAAATAACTCGGTAAGTGTGCACAAACATCAGTAATTCTAGTGCAGCCATAAAAATTACACAGTATGGAAATGCACCGAAAATGAAAATTGGTACCTTAGGCAGCCATAAAACCTTAAAGCAGCCACGAGTTTGACGTTCGGAGACCAAAGGTATCTTTAATAAAAACCCATCAGCTCGTTGGAAGAAACCTCACTACAAACCACAGGAGAGTGTAACAACTTACTACTTGCACCATGATTTGTTTTTAATTTAATGCTGAGTTAGAACAGATATACACTACCCATACTGGTTTCCCGTTCTTTCCACTTTTTGAGCCTTTCTCCTTTCATATAATGTTTCCTTTCTATGCAGCCCATGGCAACTATATATTAACAAATTCCTTTTGCTCAGATAATTTCTTTGCTACTCGTGCTTAAAAGTAATGTTACATTTCAAAGAAAAGCATCAAAACCATTACCCCAAAAGCTCAGATCTGCAGCCCCACACTTCACACCCACCTTCACTGCCTGCTGCTGTTACCCCCATGGGCTGGACCCTCACAAGACCTTCCCATCACTGTGCCACACTGCTGCATTCACAAACACTGCAGAAGGTACACATCCTTACAGCCTTCAATCTTGAAGCAGCACCTCTAGGTAACGCCTAATCCAAATCCCCTCTATAGAGCCCCTCTACAGCTCTAACCTGCTGAGCTGGAGGTGGCCATGGGCCATTTAGGGAGATTTCAAAGGTTTTCCCCCTTGCTCGTTTTGTTTTCCCAGCCTGGGAAGAGGCAGCCATGCAATGGGACACGTGGCTGGTGGTGACTGAGCGGCTCCATAAATCCTGGGCTTCTCTCACCACTTAAAAGCAGCTGCTCAAAGCCCCCGCTCCAAAATCCCTTTGTGAAATGGAACTGCAGGGGAAGTTTGGGATGGGCAGGATTTCATCTCATGAGAGCGTCTGGCTAAGACCGACATCAAAGCTGACCACTTGGCCAACAGCACCGGGAAGACTAAGTCACTGCAAACATAAAAATTCAACTGCAGATTTAATCTCCAGGTGAGAATCAAAACCTCAGCAAGACATGAGCCAGTTACAAGTCATCTCCACCCCAGCTTGCTTCTCCCCAGTGAGGCTGATGGGAACTTCACCCCACTGCAAAGCTGGGAATGTTGCTTGTGGTGCCCTCAGATCCCCCATCCTCCACCTGCAGAACCCAGTAATGGCCAATGCATAGAGAACAAAGCAGCTGCTCCAGGCAGGCTCCAATAATGGGATGCCACAGAGGAGAGATGCCAAGGAAGGCTTCCAGCTGCCCTTGGTGGCAAGGAGTGAGAAAGAGCCCTGTATTCAGTCCTCAAGAGGAGGAATGTCCCCTGTCTGCACTCACAGACTCCAGCTGAAGGATTACTTTCTACCAGCCATCACTGCAGGCAACAGCTCCATGAGGAAATCTCCTTACCGTGATGCTCCTAGGGGAAACCAGCTGCCCAGAATGCAGGCTTGCTCCCCAGCTCCCAGCTGACCCCCTTTGTGACCAGGGCTTTCCACGCCACAGTTTTTTCTAGATGTAAGATGGGAACAACAGTGCCATCTTTTGCAGTAAATCATTTCAGTTATCCATGAAAAATTATGTACGAATTAGATATTTGTATCATAATTCAGACCTGCTGACAAACACTGAGGTTTTACCATGATGGATGCATGACTGGGTATATGGTGCAGACATTCTTCAGCAAGCTGCTTGCACAGTCCGCAGACCCATCTGCATTCAATTTGATGCTTATGCTTATCCAAGGCTATTTATACATCATGGCATTCTTAACCTCAGTGGCTTTGCATCTCTCCACATCTTTCAATCACGTAATTGAGATGATGAAACGGTCCCTGGGGTACTTATTTCATGATACCACTATCAAGACTGCACGGTGCGGATACCCAGCGCTGCTTAAAGCTTTGGAAAGGGAACTGCAAACACCAGACGACAGGGATGCTCCAGCCAAAGTCATCTTTTGTCGTCGTTCACACAGGGAATGACAAACGCAAGGAGCAATGAATTAGGCACACAGCACACTGTCCAATTAACCACGCAAAGAGCTCCGCAATAGCTTTCCAGCGCTGACAGCTTGGTGATAATGAAGCTTTGTTATTCATTGCGCTGTAAAATGCAAAGCAGAACATCCAACCTGGAGGAGGGAAAGAATAATGTTTGCCTAATTTATCATGTTTCCAACCGACAAATAAGTTAGGCTCATAAAAAGAAGCAGGAAGTGAGGCTTTAATCCTCTCACCTCCCCAGCTCAGTGGAACGTTTTTAAACCATCTTTTCTCATTCTGGACCACGGAGCTCCGATCCTCCTTAATGCTGCAGCACATCAGTGGCTTCACACGCTGCCCCAGTTTAACATATTCAAACCATAAGGCAAGCAGAAATGCAGCATTTGGGAGGAAGGGAGACACAGGAAATACCCTTGAAAAGCAAGGGAGATGGAGATTTTATCCCACTTCATAACGCAGCAGAGAATGGAATTAAACACACTGACCACATAATCAGGAGCAGTTCTTATAAAAAAAAGTCCTCCTAAGCAAGAGCTTTTGTATCACATAACCCTGGGACGCAGCCTACACGTCTGTGTTTGGTCTGGTCTCCCTAGGTTGCCTGTGATCAATGGACAGACGAGTGAAATCACCTTCTGGATCTTTATCAGCTCCTGTTCTGAACAGACCTCCGGGGAAAGCTTTCTTGCTGCTGTGATTAGAGCAGGAGCCTTCCTGCACCAGCCTGGATGTCACACATCCCAACAGCATCCCTGACCGGAGGGCTGCAGTCCCTCCTGCACAGTTCACACACTTCACTGTGAGCAACGTTTGTCCACGAGTGCTCCGTGCACTGGGATTTGTACTTGGTTTCTGATTTGAGGACGTGAGAGAAATCAGACACAGGAAGGTGATGCTGGCAATTGCAGCAAATGCAATCCTAGTGCTCACTCAGAACAAATATCCACAGTTCCTTGGGTTCAGCACGCTTCAGACTGAAGGCTTTGAGCCTCTCGGCCACTTTCCCACAGGCAACACTATGGAAAGCAAGGCTGTGATCCTGCAAACACTGATCCTCCCTGGATCTCCAGTCTCCCCATGCAGTGAACTCTAAGTAGTTTTTTCTTGTTAATAAGAGCTTTTTGCTCTTTGTCTTCCCCTGAGGTAAAAGTCATCACCCTCATTTTATCAGCAGCTATCTAACAGTATAAGCAGTTGGTGACTTGCTAATGCTTAATTTGAACAGAGGCAGGTGAAGACTAAGCTACTTTCACAGTCTTCAAGTCAGCCAATAAAGGATTTTTTAAACTCTTTTTAAATAGTTTAAACCATAGATTTTTGAAGACTAATAACTCAAAGCACTGCACAACACTCGTAATTAAAACACAGGGCTTGAGTCCCACTCTTTGAAATACTCAGCTCTATCTGTACGATGTGCCAGAAGTCAGTGCTGTTCTCTGCCCACCTCTGCCCTCCCCTCCTGCTGAAATCATAAAACAAATGCAGATGGAGAGAGACGGGAATGTGAAAGGGCTGCACAAGCAGGAGTGAAGGAGGAGAGAAACTTAAGCCTGCACTATTAAGTCATTCCACCTCCCACCCAGTAACCATAATCCCAAGCTCTTAAAACTTCTCTTCCCCAAGTTTGCAAGTAGCCTACCACGTAGGTAGGATCGTGATGGTATCAAAACTACAATTTCTTGAAACAACTGCAGAGGTGGATTCCCACATACCAAGTGTTTGCTTACTCATGTATTTTTCTGTTAATTTTCCATGCCATTAACTGAACAGCTGGACTGAACCATGCCATGCACCCGAGAGCCAAGCAAAGGCAGACAAAACCAGAAGAGTGCCGGGACAGAGCAAAGGGATTTCACAACCACAAGACAGAGGAACACTCACGTTTTCACAGATCAGAGAGCAGTGCAAAGGGGCTCAGTTAGGATGCACACGGTGAAGCTCAGGATTAACTCCTGGCACATCTCAAACACCAGCAAGCAGCTCAACCAAAAAGCCTTCCTGAAATCCTATAACTCTCAGCTGCTAACAGATGTTTATGAGCCCCTGGACACAGAAACACAGTTGGCAGGAAGAAGCAGGGCACCGAGCACAACTGCAAACCTTACACATTATATTCTTCCTCCCCGAAATCTTCCTGAGGGACTCCTGCAGCTTTTTGAAGCATGTTTTCAGCCCCGGGCGATTTTCAGCAGAACCTGATTAAAGGCTGCTGCCCCCAGCCTTGTGCCAGCATCCTCCATCCCACCAGAGCAGGGAGGTCCCAGGCACGACAGCACACAGCCCTCATAGCTTTGAGTTACACTTTTGCTCCTACACAGACAGATACTGATACATTAGATTCCTACAAATAACCCTGAGGAGTTCACAGTGATCTACGTATATGCAAACAGCACAGGAACACAGGAGCAGTTCAGAATCTCATGCAGTCTCCCATACACCAGGTCCTCTTGGCTGCTCCACATGCTCACCTATGAGAAAAGCACATGGAAGAAGGGCCGCAGCCTCCTGCTATAGCTTTCTGCTCTGACAGACAGTGGCCAAAGGAAATTACAAGAGTATAATCAAGTTATTCCTGCCAAAATTAATAACACCACTGTGATCGGAATGGAAATTTTCACTAGCCTGTGGAGGGTGGGGAAGGAAGACTTGCATGGACTGGAGTCATACAAGAGGCAAGAGATGAAATTCAAGTCTGACCTCAATCGATGTCTGCACAGTCCGGAAAACACCACTAGGACTTTCTCCAGAAATGAACATCAACAAGGAAGAGCTGTTAGGAACGGAACACTATTAAATCATTTCTGGCAGCATTCTGGAAGGAATTAGTTGAATGTTGGCACTTTTATACCTCTGTTCACGATTCTGGTAGAGGTTTTTGGAACCCATAAGTTCTATCTGGAGCTTGTTGCTTATATATTCCTTGATATATCCTCAGCCAACAAGCCAGAAGTGACCGTACCTTCCCACTGAATTAATGGCTGAAGTTGCTCTCACTGTAAGGGAGTCTTGTTGTATGAATGTGTTCAGCTTCTGCTGCTTGCACTTCTCAATGGGAGTGAACAGTGGCTGAACAAAGATCTAATCAATATCCCTCCTGTTTCAATTTGGGCTGACTTGTGAACTCTTCCTTTATAAAACTCTTTAAGAAGAAAAAGAGCAAAACCTTGCATTCTTACAAAGCCATACAACTCTGCAGCGTGGCAGTGCCAAAGGGTCTGTCAACAGCCTGAGCCAGAGGAGCTGGATGGAGCTCTGAGCACCTGATGGAGCTGTGGGTGTCCCTGTTCATTGCAGGGGAGTGGGACCAGATGGCCTTTAAGGGTTCCTTCCAACTCAAACGATTCAGGGAATGGACTGAAAATAAACTTTTGCTGCCAAGAGGGTGTCACTCACTCACAACACATCTGGCGTCAGACCCGGTGTACTGCCTGCCCTACCTCTGAGTGCCAATGCCACGAGTCACGGGTCAGCCTTCAATACTGGAAGAAATGTGTTAAAAGAAAGAGGATTGTCTAGACAACCAAATACTCAAGAAAAACAGCACCAGAAGATGCTGACTTTCCCAAAACTACACACAAACCCTTCCCACGCCTGGAAGCTGCAAGCCACCGGCCACAATCCCTCCGAGAGCACAAGGGAGGAGATGCTCCAAGAGCAGCGTGCAAGAGGGGGATGACAGCCATCTCCCACATGGCCGTGGTGAGGCTAGGCATGTGCATGGGTGGGTCCCAGGTCAACCCAATGACATCAACATCCCCAGCCCCTGTTAGATCTGCTCCCTGCAGCTGGGGCTGGCCAGCAGCTCCCTGCCCATCCTGCAGCTCCTCCAGCTGCTTCCCCTGTGCTGAAATCCCACAGGCAGGTTGTGCCAGGGCACAGGTATTGTCCTGCTGGGACAGCTCAGCCAAGTGGGCTTTCCCATCCCAAGGTGCAGCCAGGAGACTCCAAAACAGCTGTATGCAAGGATGGGGACCGACAGAACTGAAGGGAAGAAACCACACATACCTATCACCTATTTAGCAACTGCTGAATAAGGCTTTTCGGACACATTGCCCAACACGGAGGACTGGAGGCTCTTGTGAGTGTAACTCAATAAATTTGAAAGGAGGGAATGCCAACACACAATTCCAACTCCAACCACTAAATAAGGAAACATACGTGGAAATCACAGATGAACCAAATCTAAACAGACCTCGGGGAGTTTTCTCCTTTTCATAAAAAAAAAAAAAAAAAAAAAAAAAAGCCATAAATGTCACAGAACTGAGCAGCAAATCATTCAAAACAACGTAGCTTACCAAGCACGCTGTCAAAGCAAAAAATCTGAGTCATTTAAACAACTGGATGCTATTTCAGGACTTCCCCCCCCCCTCTCCCCTTCCTTTCTTTAAGGCTCAAATTCCTCTTTTGTACTTGCTAATAACAGGCGTGTTTCTTGGCTGGAGTTGGGCTGCAGAGGTTTGATTGTCGGGTTTTATTTCATTCCGCAGTGCCTCCCTGACCTCCAGCCGTGGGGCCAGGACCCCGGGAGGCCATCTGCCCAGCCTATCCTCCCAAGGCAGACTCAGCTGTGCTCTTATCATTCCTGACATGTTTGCCTAAGTGGTTCTTAAAGATTTCCAACACTGGAGGCTCCGCAACCACTTCAGGCAATCCGCCTGTGTTTTATATAAATCAGCAGCTCATCTCAAATCGAATGCTACATTTAATTTTGCTCACTCGGGTCCAAAAAGAATGTTTAAAACGTGTACGTTGATGCTGAAAGATTGGAGAGCGGAGGATGCAAAGTGCCCGCTGCCTACACTGCATTGCTCCCAGCAGTGTCTCGGCTCACACCAGCAAACAAGAAGCATGCAGGTATGTAGTTAATGACTACACGCCACTCTGTGGTTTGACCACTCCAAGCTACAATTAGGCAATGATTTTCCCTCAGCTGGGGAACCTGCTGCACTATAGTCCTCAACATCTGGGGGGATCTCAAACCTTCTCCAAATGACTGCCTCCTCCTTCAGAGTGAACCTTTGCATTTTTATCACATTACCAAGGCCAAGTATCAACCAACACTCCCAGGTCCTTTTCCTCTGTGCAGCCTTCCAGCCACTCTGCCCCAAGCCTGCTGCATTGCTTGGGGCTGTTCTGAACAAAGTGCAGGATGCAGCACTGGGTCCAGTTGAACTTCATCTCAGCCACTGTTCATTTGCATACTTCTCACCAATTCATACATCTGCTTGACTACTTCCTAAACTAACATGCAAATACTTTACCTGCCCAGCTCATCAGTTGGTTGCCCATTACTTCCAGTTACCGAGCTGCTCATCTCCATTGAGCCCTGGGGCAGCCCCCTGCATTGAGCCCTGCCCAGCACCCAGCTGTTGGCAAGCTCTCAGGACTCCAGCAGGGTTACCCTAGGAGCTATGTTTGGCCATTTACCTCCAAATTATTTATTAGCTGTTTCTAACTAGGCTCAAACTCTTAATTTCTGGCAATATCTACTTCCTTTTAATTAGATTTAATCATTTTTCTTTCAAGCTCGTAACATTGCTTCACACATTGGGGTATTCGGTCAAAACACAAAAAGCAAATAACCAAAACCAACAAAAAGTCTCCCAGATTGGGGATGCACTGCCAGGCTCTGCATCAGAAACTGGAAGCATCCTTCAGGAAATGCTTTTCACCATCGGTTTCCTCCTCCCCCCCTCCAAATTATCAATATATTTGGCAACTTAAATATTATTCCTTACCCTTTTAATTATAGTTTTGTTTTGTTTGCATTTGGTTTACCTTGTATTTGTTTTATCTTCAATTACACATACAGAATATCTGGGGAGCTCTTTCATTAAATTGATTTATACAGCAAAATCCTTTATTTAGCCTCTGTTGGTTTATTTAGTTACCTCCATTATAACCCCAGGTTGAGTTCCAACCTGACAGCATATTTTTTCTTTTTAATATAATACACCATTTGGAGTAAGCATTTCTAACTGCAAAAACACCTTCTCATGGCAGAGCAGCAGTTGTGACAAGCTTGAACCTCTTGGCTGACACATTAATTCTGTAGGTTTCTGTTTATATCCCTTTGTAGACAGTTCTGATTTGCAAATTCCAGCCAGGAACAAAGTGTGCTGGAAGTATTGATTAAATCATTCTCTGCTATTAGCCAACAGAAAATGCAGTGTGAGGTGCAAGTCATTCTAGGAATGACACTCATCTGCTGCTTATAGTTCTTCAGTGATTCAATAAGAGGAACTTGCATTACACAAGGTGTGATTTTCAGGACTCCTTGGTGGTTTGGTATCCCAGTGAATTTGGTAAGAGCTGCACATGCTCAGCTATCACCGAGACGTCAGGCAGCAAACCAGAAACAACAAAACCCGCTGATTTTCATGCCAAAAGGGAACTCATCCTTTCCTGGAAAGTTTTGCTGCTCTCAAGTGAGAAGCAAATTATGGATTTCAAATGACATCTCCCCCACAACTCCCTAAAAGAGACAAAAAAAATAATAATAATAATAAAAATCTTTGTCGCTATTTAGAAAAAGGAGCTGAGTGAACCAGGAATCCAGACTGCCAAACATCACATGACAGAAGTACTGCACATCGAGCCTGAGACCCAAGCAGGCTGTCCAAAAGCAATTAAGCGACAGCTCTTCTTCCACACAACACTATTACATACTACGTTGCACTTATGCTGCTTCCAGGACCTGTGATGGCAGGCAGCAGGCTCTCACTTACTTGCTTCCTATTCATCTGTGCAGGAACCGAGGGCAGTCAGCAGGGGAGCTGGCGCAGGGGCACAAAGTGTTTTGTTCTTCTGCAGACATTACACACAGCTGCAATGATAATTCAGATCCTTTCTACAAATAATTGGGGATGGGAAGGTAACTGTTTTTCCTTCTACATCAGATGAAAATCCTCCAAAACACGCTGAGTCAATGTGGAATAAGAAAAAGGAGCAATATACTGCCTGGACTCATACAAGGGATTTCCCTGCCCTTGGGCAATCAGAAATGGGGACTGGCAGCACGCAGTCATCCTGTCCCATTTGTGAAGTCTACATTTGCTTCAGACATCTGGACTGTGGGATGGACATTTGGAGACAGGTTAAGGACTGCTTGGAAAGAAAAGTTATGCAAGAAAAAAAGACCACAGACCTAACCCTAAACTGTAAATGAAAGGAAAAATTGATGCATGGAAAGAAAAATCCACTGCACTCTATGCATGACGTGCAAAGGTGCACTTTGAGACAGACCTGAACTGCCTACGTAACAGAGCAAATAACTGAGCCACCTCTCCCTTCTGCAGGAGGAACTGAATCCATCATCCATCACCTCTAGAAGATAGCCCATAGAAGTTTTGTATTTGGGTAATAAAGCCAAGGAAACTGAAGATATCTATACTCATCTGGGTTGTTTATGAGTATTTACACAAGAGGGAATATTGATCAGGAGGAGGATAGCCCAGACATTAAGAAAAAGGAACAGAACACTTCCAGTGCTGGCAAATCAACCATCAGCTCCAGTAAACTTCACGGGAAAAACCCAGTCCCACAGGGTGAGAAATGGCTCATGTTTCTACTGACATCTACTGACTGCTAGCTCAAGTTTCTCACTGTCACTGCATCACACCCCACATGAAACCAGTGGCTTGACACCTTCAAGGAAGGATCCAATACACAGAACTACAGCTGTGTGCAGCCAGAATCAGGTGCCCCATTCCATGGGATATCTAACAGGAGGAAATCAAAGAGCTAAAATAGAGCCTCTGTTTTTACACTGCACTCATTTTCAGAGCAGAGTTCCTTACTTTCAGCAGCACATCTCTGACTTGCTTTTGGAAGCGTGTGGGCAAGGTCAGTGAATGTAAACCACCATGAACCTCCACTTCTTACTTGGCTTTCCTGGGCACCCAGGCAATAAGCAACAGTTGGTTCCCACCTGGCCCTTGCAATATTGCTTGTCTTTTATTACCAGGGCAGCCAACTCACCTGCAGCACCTCCAGGTCTCTTGCACACCCAACTGACTTCTCTCCATGTGTATAAAACCAGTCAGTGAGGAAAAACCAGTGCACAGCACATGTGATCAGCATTGGACCACTGCCTCTTGGAGTTTCGTAACCTTCAACTTTAAAAAGGATTTTAGAAACATTAAAGAGATGATCACATGGACACAGGAGATCACATAATTGAGTCTGAGAGCAACAGGCATGCTTCTGAATAATCAGAGGATGCAACATGAAAGCAGTCAGAAGATTCTTAGATAAAATTACGACGTATGGAGCTTATTCAGCCAAGTACCTTTTTACTAATCATTTTCCCCTATCTTAATTCAGGCTGATAATTTGCAATTATGGTTGTAAAGGGCTCCAAGTGAAAAGCCCTTTTATCAGATGTTTCTGCTGTTAGTCGACTTTCCAAGAGGGAATCAGATCCAGATGAAGGCACAGAAAAGTCCAAATCAATCAGCCCTTGACAAGAATTGCAGCCCTCCAGCAAATCCAAATAAAGCATCTTGATTTAGGAAGACATGAATGCAATTAACTGAGGAATCCGCATTCATTTATTTCCCTTTGTAAATATTGTTTATTTCCTTAACAGGTTACAAAAATGGTGACACACTGAAAACTCAGCAGCCCTAATCACCAGGCTAACAAGATCTAAATGATTCCAGGTCCCCCAAAGGGAAGTCAGCCGCTCTCATATACCCACGCACTGATTGTCCCTGTCAGAGAAGTATTGGCTAACATTTGTCAACCCATAAAAACCAATGCCTGAAAGGGGCATTGAAAGTAAAGAAAAAAAAAAAAAACCTTGGCCCTCCAAAGTTTACATTTTTCCTATGCAAAGCATGCCAGCTCTTTGATTAGCAGCCAAGAAAATGGACTCTGCTCCATTCCAAGTCTTAAAAAATTGTATGAAACAAAACATTAGCGAAGTGATTTTTCCTTGTTTTAATGTGGTTTTCAACATTAGGTTTATTGTTTTGTGGTTTTCTGCGTGGAGAGCATATGCTTGCAATATGTTTATAATATTCCGGGTTTTTAAAGCTACAGCATAGTCATCTGAAAAGAGAAGATCCTGCATATTGAGAAATACCCTAACAATACTCTAATTAAACAACAGCTGAGGTTTTCACTCTGCAGAAGGTATAACTAAAACAGATTCACTGTTCCTGGTCGGTCTGTTTTAGAGATCACCTTGTAGAAATGTTCCGATTCTGTTACCAGTTAGCATTCATTTGTCCACCTGTTTGAAAGTACTCACTGTTTTAGTTCTCCATCATTCAATCGAGTACCCATCTGTTAGGTCTTTCCACACAAGGACAGTACAACCACTCTTAGGGGTGGTATGACCGCACATGGTGGATGACCAGATTTGAAGGCAACAGAACCATCAAAAAGCTTTAGTTCCTACTGTGCATCTGTGCTTGGTCTCTGCATAGGAATAACAATAACAAACAAATCCAAGCAATGGAGAATCCCAGCACACACGTTACAGATATGTTTAACAGTGTAAGTTGCTGTAGTGTAAGAGCTGGTCACCGAATGGCCTTGCTACCTCAAATGCTAGGCACAACATGAAAAGATTTAGGTTTGATTAACTTGCACCTTCAAAGTAAATCAGAAAAGAACAACAAGAACCAGCAGTTCTGGAAATCTTGTCCCTAGAGGTAAAACTCTTGGAAGGGCCATTAATGGATTCTCAGTGTGACGATATGAAGGCAATCAACAGGGAGTTCTGAAGAGAGAGCAGCAAGAGCTGAATGACACCTGTCTGTCTGACAATGGGTGCCCGACAGCCAACACTGACTACAATGCCAAGGGGTAGCAGTGCTGTTTAAGATAGAGAGACACGGGCAAAACAGAGATGACCACATGAACAGATGCAGCATTCCCTCCTTCCCTCACACCTCCCCCAGATAGCCTGGCTCCAAGGGGTAGCGTCACAAGAGGAAAGAAGCATTTAATTGTATAATTTCTGCTTACATGATTCACGAGGTGCTTTAGCAAATTGCATGAAAACACCCTATGAATCAGTCAGTGACAAAAATAAATTACATTAATCCATAGTAGTAATAAGCTCAGAGTGCTAGAGTTTCAGTAGAAATGAGCTCACTTGTTAAGCTCCCCACCACTCGGAGCAAATAGGATGGCTTTGTGCCGTAACATTGTCCCCCAAGACAAAGGCTCACTTTTCTGCTGGAAGGGACCACACTTGGCACACCAGGTCATCATCTTCCATTTTGGACACTGCAGAGTGCCATCTTAGCATTCATCTGCCTTCTCTTTCATCTTCTTCATGCCAACACCGATATCTTGCCTGCTAATTGTGACCTCCTACATCAAAAAATACTGCAGCTAGAAATTGCAGCTAGAAATGGGCCCAGATCCAAACCCCATATCCAGATGGGATGGTCATGGCTGCTGAGGAAACTCTGACACTTCAGAATGAAGAGAATCAATCCACTCATTCTAAAGGTGAACTCTTCTAATTACAAGTCAAAATTCAAGAGCGAGACAATCATCACATCTGGCTTTACAAAAGCCAACGTCAGCCCTAGCCAAAATGACATATGAACGTTAGAAAGCTGGAGTCTGCAGTCTGGGGCTCTTGGTGTGAGCCATGATCTAGAGCAAAGTGCTGAAATAATGACTCTCAGGCCATCCAGCTTTGCTTCACTCCCCTCATCCCAACAGCTGAGCCTGAAAACTGCAGAAAGGTATGAGCTGCAAACAGCCATTCCCATGGACATCAGGCAGGCTGGTCCCACATCACCATTTCAAACACTTTCCATCAATTCCAAGTGATTTTAAAAATAAACTAAACAATCAATCAGACCTTGCTCCAAAATTCTACAAGAAACTTGAAATTGGAAAGAGGGAAAAAGCAACAGACAGCAACAAAGACTTTGAAAAGGTTCAGAAAGCTGCAAGGAATCCTGACACTGAGTTCTGTGCCTTCACACTCCCCATCCTATTTCAGTAAGGCTTTCACTGAACAACTGGTACTTGTAAGAAAGAATGCGGGTAAGCTGAACACAGGCACTGCTTCCAACTCTTCCCTGAAGCATGAGATGACATTGAACAACTTGCACCTTTATTTCCAACAGCAGCTTCATTTTAAAGGAAAGCTGGAAAATTCATGATCAGGTCTATGAAAAATTACAGTAACTGCTATGAACGTGTTCCCAAATGAAATGATGGTCTCGGGCCAACTTCACAGCCTTCTCCTTTACCCTGACTGCACATCAGGAGCGGTGCAGCCAGCGTCTGCTTCTGCTGCATTTCCTCTATCTGCAACAGCTGGGTAAGCATCAAATGACCCAAATTTCCCCCCTCCTATTTCTCCTTTTAGGTATCTGATTTCTGATGTTTTGGGTATTCCGTAGTTAGCGCTGCAATAAAGTCTGGTTTTAGAATAGCAGACAAGTGAATGCAGGGAAGGCTACATACAACTAAGTGGTCATACAATGCTCTATTGTGAGGTCTGACTTGCAATTTTTAAAAAATAATGCTGTTTTATGAACTGTTTGGGACAGCATACCATAAAGCAGGATTGGCTGCCCTTCTCCCCTGTGTCTCCATAGCATCATGTCTGCATTAAAGCAGAGAACAAGGGGCCAGGTGCAATCTACACGGTGTGCACTCCTCCCCCATCAGCCCCACTGAACTTGCAAACCGTCTAGTAACAGAGATAACATCACTTCAGCAATGAAGAAATGCTTCCAGCAGTAACTCAGATCCCTTAGCTTATTAAAACGTAGCATTTCAGAAAGCATTCCCTTCTGCATGCTTATTAACGCTGTACAGTTTCAGACTTTGCTTCCCTCTGAAAGGCAGCTTGCTCCAGCTGACAGCCCCACTGGTTCACATCCCAGCAAAATGAGGGAACCCTTGGGATGTAAAAGCCATGTTCTGTATTTCGTAGCCACGTTTTGGTTGAGGAAGAGCAATTCCCCTCTGAAAAACGTTCTACCAAAAGAAAAGTTCTACTAAGTCTAAGCCTGAGAGAAACACAGCGTGATGCTTTGTTGAGAACACGGGACCAAATTTCAGGGTGAAATCCAACCTTACATTGGTCCTTTATGTCTGTGTTTTATTTTTCACTTGGCTTTCCAGCCACTCAGCTTTTGACATTTAAATGCCCAGACAATACGCTGCAGCTCTGCGCACAGTGACTCCAGGTTTACTGCTTTCTACCAACTTCTGTAACTATTTTAAGGCTATCTGCTAGATAAGAGCAACGGTTAAGTGAATGTGATCCTTAGACCACTAGAGGTCCATAGAGCTGCTTCTGCCAAAGCAGCAAAGAATGCACAGTTTAAACAATAGTTCTTATTCCTCTGACCTTGAAAGTTTCAAGTGTCTCATTTTAAGGCTTGAACTCCTCTGCACACATCTGGATGGCTGAGCATCAAGTTTCAAAACACCTCTTCCTTTTTTGGGTGTCACACTGGTATAAACTCAACCATGAACAAGTTTGCAGATGACACCCAGGGCAAAAAAAAATTAAGAAAGGCAAAGCAAACTACAAAGTAACCTGCAGATACTGCATGGGGCAATGGAGCCCCTCCAGAATAAAAATGGACCATTCAGCCTCCGGTGCCTTTTATCCTTACTGAAAAGTTATCATCTTCCTGTTCATATACTGCCTACATAACCGTATCTGTAGGAGCTGGAGTTGAAAATACTCAAAGTCCATCCCAGCAAGGATTGTTTACCCCTTGCACCCACAAAGCATCTCAGGTATCAGAAGAGTTAACCATCTGCCTCCTTGCATCCAGTGAAAAACTCTAAAGCAACGACAGAGAATGCCTTGGTCTTTGTATGTCTCCAACAGTTCTTTAGCCACCATTATAATTAAAAGGAAGATAGTACAGCCTGCCTTCAAATATAACATTCCCACAGGAAAGCTTCCACTGTTGCTCTGAGTTTAGAAGCTGTAACTCCCGCTGAGATGTGCTACTGGGTTTCATGAAATCAGCAATATCTGCTTGCCAACGCAAAGATCACAGGCTGTCCTGGAGCAGGAGAGCAGAAAAGGAAATAACATAAATAAAGAAAATATCTGAATCCCTTGCAGCCTTCCCACAAATAACTTTTCTTGATGGAAGTGAAAAGCAATGCTTCCTGTAAGACCTGGCTAAAACAGGAATCAACTTTTCCATCGTCCAATTGGGAAATGCAAATGGCAGCAAACAAAAACCAACAGTAAAAATTAAATTGCTTAAAAATGAAGTCTCCTCCCTGTGCAATGCAAAACAAACTTGGATTACTCAAAGCAGAAGAGACACAACACTTTTTGACACAAACCCTTTAAAAAAAGGCAAAAAAAATCTCATCTCTCTACACGCTAACCCTCCATAACGTCTGTATATAGAGGTAGAGGTTAATGACAACGTCTGAAAAGCAGTAATCAGGCAATCTAAAAGCTTGGCTTAGTGCATGAAGGATAAATGGCAGGAAACTGGAGGCAGAACAGTTTTAGCCAAAACTGGATGACTGAAGACCAAAAGTACTACCGTAAATAATTCACAAAGGAACACAGCCAGGGTCTAACTATGTAAAGGCTTAGATCTTTTGCAGGATAATAAATTAAATGGAGATGTCTCTGATAGCACGAGCAGAACAGCACATATCGCTAATTGCAAGCGTTTGCAAAAAGGCCGAGCCCTGAAACATAAGCACATGGTTGGAAGGGTGGTCTGATGGCTACAGCAAAGGTCTCTCCATTTCCACCCCCAGCTCCATGACCAACACCTTTTGCGGGTCATACAAACATGTCTCAATTTATCCATCTTATTCACTGTAAAGATGAATGCATGGAGACTCATGCTCTTCACCAAGGTGTCTGGGATGTTTGCAGGCATAATACTTGGAGAAGCTTTAAGCTTCTTTAAACCCAATGCCAAGGTCTCAGAGCAAGCACTGTGCCAGCAAACCATATTAAAAATGGGATGACCTTCCAACTTATCTACACCCAATTCACCTGGTAAGGACAGAACTACATGGGCTACAGCACACCTGTGCAGAGCTTTACCTTTCTGGTGCCATTACAGCTCAACTCCCACCATCCTGCAGAATGGCAGTGCCACATCCCATGGGCACAAACCCACATCTCTAACATGAGGTGTTGGCACTGCTCCACAAAAGCAAGTATCAGTCATAGTTTAAAGCAGGTATGGAGGTGGAGTGGATGCTTCCAATACAGTACGTGCCCGTAACCAACCGTAAGCTTGGATGGAAAAGGGTAATAGAATAATTCATGGCAATTTAGGATGTTGCTTACTCAGCACCTGAAGTTATGCTGTTTATCTGCACTTTCTCATGCTCAAGCTGATAAACCAGATCTTACGACAACAAGCAGAGGGTACAAAAAGCCAACTACACTGTCTAAACTGATGACCTGCAACTCATTAAGCTGCAGTGTCAATAACAGATGGCCACCTACATTCCTGATTTAATCCAAAACAAACATGGTTTTTGTCTCTTCCCCTCCTGCCCCCTCAAAGAGCTGCCTTGTAGGCACACCTGCTTCACACACAGCTTTGATACAGCAAGACGAGATACCTACAAGACCTGCTGTAAGCAGAACAGGTCCACTGATGCTCGCAGACTCCCCAGCACATCACTGCCATGTGCTGAGATAAAAGGAAAAACATTCACCCCCATCAGCGTCAGAGTAACCAAACCAGCACAGAAAACTGAGCACAGGATGCAAATGCTGTCCAAGGGAATGCAATTGCAGGTGACTCTTTTAGAATTAAGGCAATCAAAATGACAGTGAAGGGCACTGCCAGCATACAGATAAATAAGATTAATGTTAAGATGTGGAGTCCATAGAAGGGAATGAGTTACACTGAGAGGCCTCAATTTCATCTTACTGAGGCTGCCAAGGAGAGCGCCATTTTGCCATCCAATTGTTTTTTATATCTTCAAGGACATTGTGAGAAGTCAAAAGAAGCCTGAAGGAAGCTGCCTGGTTGGCTTTTTTCTTGGTGTTTCCTTTCCACCTCCCAGTTATTTCACCTCTGTTAGACCCTCATAGGACTGCACACTAAAACTGTTCAGCATGGCCAACTCTATTGGGGGGGTGCTGTTGAAGCAGCATTTGGGGTTGAAGAAAAAAAGGCAAGAATTACATCTGATCACCCAGCCTGGAAGTTATTGTGTCTGTACAGCCCCGCTTTAGACCTAATTATTATAAAAGCTTCGGGGAACATTATTTTCAAAATGAAATCTTCTCTGTCAAAACTTTCATTAATAAGTTATACTTCTTAGAAGGGTATCGTTTTACATAGAGTGCCCAGAGATCCTGCAATGTGGAACAGATTCTTTTTAAATGAAGTACAGTATATTGTTTTAGGATTGTGGTAACTTAACATTTTACTTATGTTTTTGGACCAAAAAAAGTTCTCAACCTCTGCATATATTTATCTGAGAATTGCACTCCTCTTGGGCAAGTTTACTAACGGCTTTCTTTGGGGCTGTGAACTCCAGAGAGGAAACAGTGAGAGCAGAAGTTAACAGAATAATAGGAGAAGAAAGAAGAGGAAGAATGGGAAAATATATATTTATCGTAAAGAAGATCATGCAGTTCCTACCCAAAAACTCCTGTGGCAAGTCAAATTCATAAGAGTATTAAGAAATCCCCAAATATTTCCTTTCTCACCCTTTATGTACACTGTAATACCATAACAGGATTCCAGCTCCCAATCTGTGAACACAAAACAAATCACAAGAGCAATCCCAAGCAGAAAATAGCAGATAATGGCAGTAAGCTGCTCCTCAGTTTTACTTGGTCCTCCCTTGCTAAACAGACCAGTGAAAGATTTGGTTTTCAAAGACAGCTCCAAACTATCAATATCTGGTTGGCTGTGCCAGACAAGAAAGAAAAAGCATAGGTCCATATTAGAGTTCCCAGTGGAATGGCTGTATCCATAAGGATGCCTTCCAGCCCACCCTTACCACCCCACAGAGCTGCAGCAGCTGATGAACCAAGGAGTTAGCAGACAGATGGCTGTCCAGATCACCCTGATATGACTGATGAGATCAAGCAGCTGGGAAGCCGGTCACCAACATCCACCTTGAGCACATGGTTCCCAACACCAACTTTGACAGGTCTCCCACACCAACAACAAAAAGGAGATGCACTGAAGTCAGTGTTTTCGTAGCAAAAACAGCTCTGTTGGGAAACTTTGGACCAGCAGACCCAGGAGTTGGATTCTTTAATGCTTCTGGGTCCTTTTGAACTCAGGATATTCCCTAATTCTGTTCCTGGTAAACCAGGAACAACTGCTGATGGAGACTGGAGCTTGAGATGTAAGACAAATGATGGAATGTTCAGAAGTATTTCTTCCCTAAGGACAAATCTACACTCTGTGGGAAAATAAAAGGGCAGATGCTCTCCACCATAACTGCCATGAAACCCCCCATGATCCAGAGCATATCCATCAGGTGGCACAAATGCAGCTGAGGAAAACGTGGCCATGATTAAGCTGCATTTTTGCTGTGGTTTGGGACAGTTTCCTCCTCACAGCACAGATCCAACAGCCTCAGCAAAGCACATGAAAGGCTGGGGCAGAAAATTCTCAGCTGCAGAGATCAAGATGTGGAACAAACATTCAGAAGATGACGGGGAATAAAGAGAGTTAGTAGTTAGACCTAGAATCACAGAACTGTTAAGACTGGAAAAGTCCTTTAAGACCCCCAAAGTCCAACACCCCACCATGCCAACTGACCACATCCCTCAGTGCCTCATTTCCACAGTTCTGGAACACCTCCATGGATGGTGGATGCAGCCTTTTCCCAAAGAGAATGTTTCTACACGTTCCTTAATGCTTTCCAGTCAGAATCAGAATCAAAGTGCCTTTCTATGTCATACACCTGCATCCCACAGAGAACAGAACCGGTTACGTCCTTGAAACCTTGCAGAATTATGAATGCCTATTTATTACAAATCAAGGAGCACATTTATGAACATCTGGGCAGGTGAATGAAATATTCTTACTAATAGAGTCTATTTGGGGCCTGAATTTGGAAAGTCTTGCCTTTAGTTCCAGAAGGTTGCCTTAAAGTATATCTTAAAAGTCCTGAGTAGGCAGATTTGCTTTGGATCAAGGAGCTGATCTCTTTCCCAAGGGCACCAAACTGTGCAGTAGTTGCTATGGTACTGCAAGTATTTTTGTTTGTTAAACAGTAGATTAAGTGGTCACATAAAATGATTAGACTGTACGTTGGATCATTCCCTGGGAAGGCTTAAGTTACAAACTGGCTTTGAGGGGAAATTATTTAAGCTTTTCACTTAAAAAAATTTTAATCTTAGGCTGGTGTGTTTAAAAGACTCCATTCCCTACTCTGACTTAAGCTCATTTATGCCGGCAGGTAATAAAGCAAGGCACTTTTACACCTATTAAAAACGGTGTCACATCCTTGGGGTCCCTTCCAACCCAAGCCCTTCTGTGATTCTATGATCCCTGGCTGCATGCAGTAAGCTCTGTAGTAGCTCCAGTATTATCACTGCTATTGTGAATGGTCAGGGCTTGGATTACAATTCTTTTGCAAGATGCTGAGATGTCTTGCCTTGGGTCATAGCGTGCTGTAGTAGAAATCAAGGATGAAGTGTGAGCCTGTCTTACCAGACAGAACAACAGATTCCCTTAAAAGGCCGAGTGCACATACAATGTCTCCAAAATAAGCTTATTTAATTACTGAAGTTACTGGTGGATATAAAAGCTTTTACCATTGTTTATTTCCTTTACCTGCTTAGGCATTTATATTGAACTCCCTTCATGAGATCCAGGCACTATTACGAGGGAGATCCAAAAATAAGTATAAATATCCAATGGTTGATAAATGAACCTTGGGCTAATTGCTCAGATGACTTGAAGGGAGCAGGACAGACGCTTAGCACGAGTCAGCGCAAACGTAGGTGAAAATGCAACACATACATGGAGAAATTATCCCTTCAGCCAATGCCATTCATGAATCTTTTCTTACTATGGTATGTATTTGTTGAAGAATTTAATCAACCCTGCCAGTCTAGACAGACAGAGAGCTGCCAGATTAAAAGAAATACGTTGTGTTTTATAAACCTGACCAGCAGAGCACTCAGCTACCTCCTGAAAGCGTACCAGCAACTGCGATGGCTTTCTCCAGGAGGTGACTTTGGAAAAAAGACCCAGTCTTGATGCAATTGAAGTGAATCACGCATATAAATATCAGAGATAATTCTGGTTGCTGAACAAAGATGTCTGATTTCAGAGGACTCTACGTAGCTTTCTTTTTCTCCTTCTAAAGAAAGGTCAATATGAGTTAAATAATATTAACATTAAGCAAGTACAGCTGTAGATATCAGATAAGAGGAGTTCTGAGGATAATACTTGGCATATATTACGCTGTTTCATCTGTTTTTCCTGTACCCCCATAAATGATGACAGAACTCTCTTCTCTGCAAGAGTTCCCACAACCGAAGGCATTGATCACTGGAGCTTCCAAAAGAAAGGCAAAGAGGAGCCAACACGGGCTCCAAAGAAAACAAAACATGCACCAAACACACTAGAAAGAAGTCATAAAATTCCCATCAAAAATGCCAGTAGGACTGAAGCAGATCAACTGCAGACAGACCTGGAAAGTTTACTGCTGAGTTCCCTTCCCAAGCACGGGGTAACGAACCAGACATCGAACAGCTAAAGTTACAGAACCAAACACTCAGTGCTGAGACAGGAATAGCTCATGTGTTTATCATAGCTAGCAAACACAAACAAAAATACCCACTGAACAACAGCTAAAGCTTTCTGCCTTGCTTCAAGATGCTCGGGTCCACAGTTACTATTCAAACCCATGCTCGCTGCTGCAGCTTTGCCAGCGTCTTCCTGGGGTTATTGCTTTGGAATAGCCTCAAGCTGCCGTTTCCTTGGGATGAACACCATACTGCTCAAATTCAATACTCCCTATACGGCCTCCCCCAGAGAACAGGGCTGTTCCAGATGATTGCACGGATGTGAAAAATAAACCAGAGAATGGGAACACCCATGTTCAGAGAGGACAAGACTCGTTCAAAACAGATATTTGCACAGCATCTTGGCCTCCCATGGAGGAAGGACCATCATGAAAGGCTTGGCGCCAATCTTACAAAGTCTGCTTCACAACTGAGTATCCTTGGAAGAAACTAATTCTGCAGACATCAACTTATATGGCAACTATTGGGCATAGGTGGCTTGTTGTAACATTCTTATTTCACAGAGGAAGAAACAAAAGATGGAAGTCAACCCTCTCTAGTATGGAAAACAAACTTGGGGAGCTCCAGACTTCAGGGTGTTCGTTCAGGGTATCTGAGTGCAGTGGCAGTAGGGGGTGGTGGCATGTGTTGTGTTTGTTTAAGGAAAATGCTTGGAGTCAGCTGCTCCTGAAGCAGACATCCCGGCAATTAACTGCATCTGAAATGCTGGCCCAAGTCTATTAAGAGGGGATAATCATCACCATCATCAATTCCTCCACTGATTCTTAATCCTGTTTCACTTCCAGAGCTGCTAGAACATCCAACCAGCACACCTTAGATGGCAGCTTAGTTCCCAGGGGGGTCAACCACCCAACCAGCCCCATTCCTGCCCTTTGCCACCCCCAGAGCCACCCAGGCCACCATTCTGCAGCAACAGGATGTGTCCCTTCCTACAGCCAAGGTGTGCTTATGCCTCCCCACATCCACCAGACCTGTGCATTCAGAAGCAGCCACAGTCCCGGAGCAGCAGCTCCTTTATTTACAGCCTGCTGACAACAGAGTGGAAACTGATAGAAGCTGCAGGCAGCGAGTGACTCCCCGCCTGTCAGCACCGGATGGCAGCTCCTGTGCTTACTCCTATGAACAGAGCTCATTAACTCTTTCTTCCTCACACAGCCCAGGGTTCTCCAGGTGCCATTTCTGCAAGTTTGAGACTTGTGCTTTCCAACCACCTTCAGCTGAGATGCTCCTGGTTAGAAGCAGTGAGAGCACATCCTCTGTTCCCTCCCATTTCAATAAGCATGACCACAATTGTACCCAATAAACTACAACCTGCTCTTTGATCACACTGGGTCCAACCCAAAACAAGGAACGCAAAAGGCTCTGTGTTTAATCACCAGTCACAAAACAGTTTGCTCACTTCTGAGTTGTTAGCAAGGATACAAGAAGCATTTTTAAGTCTGATCAGCTCAACCTCAAGGCACCAGTCAGAACAAGTAGACAAACCTGCCTTGATTCATGAATCTTGTGTTGTATCTGTTGTAATGGATGAGATGCTCGCCCTGAGAAGATGAGCTGCACTGCTGAGGACATGCAGTTCCAAAGCAATCCTTCAAATCAGCTGAACAGAAACAGATTAAAGCTCCATATATCATTTAAGAAGTTAAAGTTAAAACTATATTTATGGAGCAAACACAGACTTTCCACTGGACAGCTGTTTCCCTGATTAGGGAAAATATATACATTACTAATAGGAATTATATCCCATTTCCTCTCTGCTGCTTAAAGCACACAAATTATATTTCAGCCTGAAGACGTATTATTCATAGATCTTTTACTTCACTGGAATATATAGTGCAATGCCTGTAATTTTAAGTGTTGGCTGTTTTTCTAAGTAATTCAACAGAACGGGGTCCCTCATCCCCTTCTTTCTCCTGCCAGTAAGAAAAAAATCTCTCTGCCAGCTTCTCAATAAATGGGTATAAATCACACCACACCACTGAACTGCCCAGCCTCGACTTTTCCTTTTGCACCAGAAAAGAGAGAAAGTGGGGAGAAAAAATAAAATGCAGACACATGACATACAGCCTTCCTTCTTCAAGGATCACACAGCTGGTGTTAAAGCGGTGGTAGCAACACATGGGGGCCAAAAAAACCAAACTCAACGTGCAGTGAGCAGGGAAAATATTACTAACAATGCAGTGTTCAAAGAGGACAAGGCCTGCTAGTAGACTCTTACTGCACAAGCCAACCATGGTGAGGGCACAGAGCAAGGCCCAGGCCATGCCAGCTGCTGAGATGAGGATGCTCCAGCTGAAACAGGTGGTGGCACAGAAGACGGCATGCCAATATCCATCCCTGCAGAGCTCACAGGACTGCTTGCCTCCTGCTGCACCCCAAGCTGGTTCTCTGCCCAACTATCTCCTTTGGCAGGTTGCAGGAGAGGACAGATGGACACAGAGCTGGATCCAAGAGCTTTTGCTGTCAGAAGCTATGTTAAAATCCAAGGGAGTGTTTTGCTCTCACCCTCTTGAGGTCTCAGGGGCTGCTTTCTTGCTCTGCATTGTGTCAGTATATTTTATAGCAAGAAAGAATGGAAATAAATGCCATCAAACTAGCCCTGCCTTTCCTCCTCCATGCTCTGCACAAGAAAATCCCTCAATTCCTACAAAACAAGCTGAAGTTTATGCCAAGCCTAACAGAGCTCACACAGACATTGTTATCTTTCGAAATGACACCTTCAATTTAATTATCTTAGCGATTAAATCATCTCTAAGCTATTAAGCAAAATAACTCAGCAGTGCCAAAACACTGCATCAGACCACAACTTCTCCCTTTTTTCTAACATCTTTAAGCCTCCCACTCTGACTGGATGCACAGAGTGGCAGCAGCACACAGCTCTGTATCGTGCCCAATTCCTGCAGGCACTGCTCATTGAGTTCCATGTCTGTCTCACTCTGACCTCAGCTCTGCTGGTGCAGATTCAGAGCAGCTCCTGGATCCATTGATAGATACAAATAAAACAGAGTGGACTACAGGATGTCCAGATTAGTTTATGTGAAAGTGTACCACGTTGAGAAAGTAGAAGGGGTCTCCAGTCTTGGCTGCTTGGCAACCACTTCCCAACGCACACATCCTACTCCCTCATTGTGTGCCGCATTTGTCTGAACGCATCTATCCTACCTGATACCTATACCTACCTGATGCTTGACACCTTCCATGCATACAGTAGCCTTAGAAGCCACATCCCCAGCAATATCATCTCTAATTAACCCAACCAAATATCAGAACAGCAGTTCTTCGTTCTCCCTCAATTCGGGGCCTCACAGACAAAATAAAAGCATTTTTCTCCCCTCCCTTCCCATGTGCACAGACAGCTGCTTCTGCAGTGACAAGAGATGGAGCTGAGAGACAGGTCCAGTTCTCATGCCTGGAACGAGGACAAGGACAGCCCCTTGGTCTCACCGTGCAGCTTCAAGCCATAGAAAGTATTTGCCCCACCAAGCTCATTAGAGCATCTACCACACTGAAGGCACACAGAGCAGTACAACACACCTGCAGAATGGGTAGGGAAATAGTTGAGCTACTTTTGAGTAATGCAGAAAACTCGACTGCATTGGTGTTACGCAACAAGGAGATCCTGAGACAGTTCATGTACAAGAACACAATCTCCCGAGTGCTCTAACTGCAATCTTGTAATTAAAACTGGCGGTAAGGAATGGAGACCCTGCTCTGTGCACATAGCACAATACAGACACAATGCTATTATCCACAAGACAGATAACTCTGGCTCCTCCAGTATTCCTATGCCTCAACAAGAAAATTAATTGCTTGACCAGCGTCTCTGTTGTTTGCTGTTTCATATTTCCCCCTATCTCCTCTTACGGAAGAGCTGTGCTGAGCTGTGTGGAGATGGCTCAGAGCTTGTCATTTCCAAAAACATATTCCTTTTACAATTATTTTTTTTAAACATTCAGTACTTTAGAGATCTGGAAACAAGAGACCCTGGCATGAGACCTGTGTGTTAATTGCATCACACTGTATTGGATTTAACTGAACTTCGTCCCTTTGAATGAGAATGCCTGAGAGTGAGAGGCAGCTGATGGGGGGCAGAGTGGGAGGAAAGGAGCAAAACATGATGTCAAGCCTAAGAACTCACCCGTCTGAGTTATCAGACTTCTCCAAGTCAGCAATTTATTTTATTAACATTATTCCCCCTGGTCTTACATCTTGGTTACCCCTAGCAACACATTCCCAAACTCCCTGTACTATTCACTTGCTTCAAACCAGCACATACTTCAAGTTCTGATAAAGCAAGAAGCTCGAGGCTGGAGCTAACACTGTCATTATTCCCCTCCAGCCCTCAAGATCAGCACGCCTCAGAAAGCAGACAGAAACCAGACAGAAAGGGGGTACAAAGCAGGGAGGCTGGACACCACGAGGTAAGCTGTCTCCTGGGAGATGTGTGACGAATAAAAAGAATAAAACATTTTATTTCACTACAATACTCTCTAAAACCTTTCCACAAATTGAAAGCAGCAATCTGTCCTAAGTTCAAAGGCCACGCTCAGGGTATTCTTCTCTACCTGCAGAAGCCAGACTGTGGCTATAGCACCTTACTTAACTGCACAGTGGACTCCTGGCACAGGAGGAAAGCCAGTATTTGGGTAATGGAGTGGTGAGAGGCTGTAGAACTGGGCTTCCACCATTCTGGGTGGGATTTTAGAACATGACTGACTGAAAAGCAAAAGGAATAGACTCCTGCTGAAGCCATCAGGCAAGTAGCCACTGCCAATTCCTCCCCGCACAATCATACTGCAATCAAAATACCACCAGCCTCCCCAGCTTTCAGCAGGCCTTGTGTCCCTGCTTCCCTCATCACCTGCAAATGTCATCTGCTGCTCAAAGCCCATTAACATCTACTCAAAGCTCACTAAACAGGAAAGAGCCAGTTAAGGGGTTTTCACTCTTCTGCTTTGGGCTGGCACAGAGCTTGGGTACAATCAGATAAAAGGACTCCATCAGCAGCCTTCTATTTCCATGGAAAGGAGAGATGCACCTACAACATCTCCTCCTCAACATTCTTCAGTGCTCTTCCCTGAGACTATTAGTGTGCTCCTATACAAGCAGCCAAGAAGAGGCTCTCAAGGTGGGTGACCACACTTCTGTCTGCCTTCCCAAATAAATTATGGTTGTCAGAGTCACAGCCTGCTGTACACCAACATCCTGAATCCCTGACGATCCTGTTCCTGTAGCTCACCTTGACTACAAATAAGTGGCTTTACTTCCTACAAGTCTCCCTGCTTTCTTTTTTACTACCCATCAAAACTGCAAAGGCCAACCTGTGTGCAGAACATGACAACTAGCAACTTTCAGAAGAGTTCAGGATACATTGTGCGGTGTCCAGTTCCAGAATGGCATAAATTACATCCTGGAACATATTATGTCCTGCTAAGTTAGACAAGAGGAAATGCGGTATACAATGAAATAAAAGACATCCTGGAACCTATTACATGCTTTAAAGACAAAAGAAAGGACATTATAGGATCGACGTGGCTAATAAATGATGTGTTGGCATCTCTCTTCTACCAAGATGTGGATTAACAACAGATGTATTACACTAATGTCTATTTGTACACTAATCTAAAACAACTGCATTGCTGTTGCAGACAGGAATTTGATAAACGCAGCCCCCATTCCAGCTCCAGGAGTGCTTCTGAGCTTTAGGAAAGGTGGGGAGGGCATTGAGCCGCTCCCAGAGCTTCCCTTTGCAGAGCTTGGGTCTTTGCTCTCACCTCTTTACCTTGTGTTGGTCCAAACTGATTTCCCATCTGCACAGCTGGGATCTGAAGGATGGGCAGATGGGTAGGGGTTGCCTTGCAGCTCAGATGTGGAATGCTTAGGAAATAAGGACTACACGAAACACTGAAGGGACACTGAAGGACAGTCAATGTTTTTGATCTCTAGAAACTAAAGGGTTAAATCCTACAGCCTCATCATTTCCAAAGGATTGCTTTCCCCTCCTCACAAGCCAGCAGGCCTCCTCATTTACATAAAGCCCTGGAGGGAAGGCAGCTGCAGAAAGCATGCACAGAAGATGCTTTCCTCAGGTGGCTGAGGACAGAAGATACTGCTGGATCTGCCCTCCAAACAGCTGGAGAAGAGCTGGAGGGAAAGCCCCCAGGTCACAGTGCAATCCCGGGGTAACAGCTAAGATGGTTTGCTCACCTTCTCTCAGCCTGAAGAGGCAGGCACAGGAGAGCAGCCTTCTGCAACACTGGAAACTTGGAGGGAAGTGGCAAAAAACAATGGAAGTGATGCTTGACCAACCATCTTGGCTACACAGGTGAAACTCAGCTTAGTGGCAGCAGCAAAGAAGGCTTCTCCAGCCTTCACTGCTCTCCCATAGCACACGTAGAGCAGAAGTCTGTCCACAATGTCTGAGGTTTGAGATGTCACATATCCAGCAGATAAAAGGAAACAGTTATTGCCAGTTCCATGTCCCTGCTCCTAGGGAATCCTGATAGGTATGATTATTCCCTATTAACAAGAAGAGAATGAACAGGCAGAAGGTAAAAGCAGAGGAGTTCAGGGTACCTGATCAAATGGACAGAGCCATCTCACTGGTACCCAGAAGCACCTATGGATGATAGCACCAACAGGAGCTCCTGTGAGCCAGCAAGGACAAGGAACAGCTGAGGCTGGGAATCAGAAGCTCACATCAGCACCCCGACCCCAAAGCTGTACAGTTTGCTCATTCCTGGTCTGGTACTGGAAAGGGATGTTGGTGGCCCTGCCTATGACTGGGAGTTTGGACCTTGGTGATCCTTGGAGTCTCTTCCAACTTAAGTCATTCTATGACTCTATTCTTGACCCAGGCTGTGCCTCAACCAGTGTAAAAGCACAGGAACAATGGGTGCTGGGGGGGAAGGAAAAAGAAAAGAAACAGAAGCATAAGAATGAAGCAGAGAAAGGAATGCAAAGCTGGCAAGATGAGAAAACCAAGGTGAATATGTGATCCCTCCTCCCCAGCCAGCAGAAGCTTGCTCTGTAAAAAAGATTTTCTCTGAAATAATTTGCATTTGCTTCCAAACTTAGTGCAAATCTGTCACCAGTCACTGAAAGCTTCGCTTCAGAGCTCAAATGGTGATCACAAATAAAAATAGTAAGCGCTATGGTCTGTCTTCCCGGAGCACTCAGCTTATTTGTGCAGCTAAGAGCACTGTTTGAAAAACAATAGGACTGTCACATGGTTACCTGGCTCAAAATGCCAAGGTGTGCTGTCAGTGTACAAACACAGAACAAGAAAGATCAATGAGATGCAACAAAACAAATGCATCCACCTCTCAAGTATATGTTTTCCATGCATGTTTACCATCTTCTATCAGTAGAAATCACTACTCTATTTTAATCAACCCAACCCATCTACTCAAGGACCGCATCACTGTATATTTTACACTACACACCATTCATTGCTTTGCTTTCACTCATACATGTTTATTTCACAACCTAGCACTCGCCCAAATGCACTGAAAAGGTGGCAAGACAATAATACTGCATGAGAAGAACACATAGTGGTCTCACTGGATTATCTCTGTCCACACCATCAGGACAAGGATGAGCCTCTATTGATAACTGAACTCAGGCAATGGACTGACCCATGAATTCACAACTGAGCCCACTGGTCAGGATTCCTACCAACAGGACAAGCAGCCCAAACCCCCATACTATGTTGAGTAAGGCTCAAATGGTTTGGTTTTGTTTTGAAGTCATTTGGAGTGGTGATGCCAGGAGCAACAGAAGGTGACTTACACAGCAGGTCCAGAATCCTTTATACGGGGAAACTGCTCCTCTAATGCAGAACACTTCCAAAAGCCATAGGAGAGAACAGAGTGGCGGGAATGCTCTGTCCTCATCAACCCAAGGAGGTGACTGGAGTCAGCTGAGCCTACAGCTTTCTTCCTCAGACCAGACCAAGACAAGGAAGTCCCCATATTCCCAAGAAAGGGAGCAGACTCCACCTGGGCAAACAGATATGAAACCAGGCTGCAGACTTGGAAAGACAGGATGAAAGGGAAGGGAGAGTAGGAAAACATAAGATTAGGACAGGGGGAATTTATTAGATCCTGCTCCATGCTACACAGTTCTTGGATACAGCCCCAGTCCCTGAGCACCAATCACTTCACAAGAATTAAGACCCAGCTGTGGTGCTGCTATAGAGCTGACTCTGATGTTTTTCATCTATTTGTACTTGAACTGGTCAAGAGTCACACAAAGAAAAAGCCCTTGTGAAAAAAGTCATGAACAGGGGAAAACCGTAACTGGGCAAACGGAGATCCTAAATGCAGGATTGAGGACAAACTTTGGCTGACAGAGTATTTAGAGCTGTATTAACACTCTCCTCCTATGTGTTTAATAGCCATTAAAATGGAGGGGAAGGGGGGGGGAAGTCTGTGTAGAAAAACAACCACTCCATTAAAGCTGAAAGAGGGCCCTAAGGCCACCTCAGCCTGTGTGAAGGATTGGGAAGGGTGTCGAGGCTGGAAGTTTTAATCCCTCAAGCACTCTTAATATTTAACAAAGTATTTCAGTGGAAGCGTCTGCTTCAGGGCCTCACTGCACACAATCATTTTGTTTATTGATCTCTGAAGATGTTATAACCATTTGTGGTACAGTTCATTCATAAGTATTGCAAGGCTTGTCACCCTGTGCACTTAGGTTTTAACCACCCTAAGGACATGGGGTACATTCACCCTCCATGTTATTGCTTATAAATGCAGAAAAGCAGTTAATGCACATTGATTCCTTGCTGGGAGAGACAAAGTAGCCAGAAAAAAAAATAAAAATAAAAAAATTGCTAGAAATGCATCCAAATAAAAGCAAGTCTTACTATGATCCTAAGAAGCAGAACAGCAAAAAAGCCCCAAGCAAATGGGGTCTTTCTAATCACAAACATCAGGCCAGGACAGGAAGGTCATAGCTTTGTGAGATCCGGTATTTACAGAGAATGCAGGAAAGCTGAGTTATCACTGTGCTATCCAAAAGGAAGGCAAGTGAAAGTGAATTTAGGCTTTGGCTTGCCCACGTGAGTTTGTAGATACCAAAAAAGTCTGTACTTAGTAACGAGCTACCAGTGTGGACACATCAAGGTAACCAGATGCCAACATGTATGCCTCTACGTAAGCCAGAGCACTGCTGTACACACTGCAATAATGCAATAAAGGTAAAATGGTTCTTCAGAACACATCAAAAGCTGTCTCTATGGCAACATGCTCTATACCATCAATTGCCATCTTTGCTTAACGAGCATTAAGAATTGTCTCTGGAGACCTGTAGTGTAGACAGCTTCCAGGAAATGAACTAATGTGATTACTGGTGCAGAAAGATCACGAGAGGCCCAAGTATGATAACAGGTAGATCCAGATGCATTACCAACCCAAGGCAGAAACCTCATCCTCAGGGAAATATATGGAGGGCAGAGTAGCCATCCTGGGAGGCTAAATGCAAGCAAGAACAGGCAACAGATTTAGACCTGGGGGAAAAAATAAAATAAAAAAAATCTACAATAGCCATCTACATAGATAGAGAGAAGAAATTCTAGACAGCAGCATGATACTATGGAGATGAATGAAAAGGCTTACTAAGAGAACTTGAGACAAAGTATCATTTAAAAAAGGAAGAATATTCTTGCCAAATTCCATCACTTGAGGACTGTGTAATTAAGCCAGGAAAAGCACAACAGAATATGCTACAGAGAATAATCCTACACTGGCTTGTTAACCCAACAGGCCTCTTTCCACCTCCAAAGTCTGCATTTCATAGCAGGTACCCAAAGGATATAGATTACAACAGGTGATAAGCCAACAGTTCCAATCTCATCATGAAATTAAGTTCAGGCCAAGTGTGGGGAAATGTGTATTAAAATCTAAGCCAACAGACTAGCGAGGGCCTGTAACGTGGGAGGACTCCCTGTGAAGTCAATGGAACTATGCCCAAATAACTGATGTGGATGGGATGCATGACTTTCATGTGTGCTGTTCCCTGCAGCACCTGTAAAAGTCATCCCCCGTGCTTGCAGGGCCACAATCCCCAGTTATGAAACGCACAGAACATCTCAGCTACACTCCACCATTCACGTGCAGAGCAGCAGCATTTTAGACAGACACTCTACTAGCAAAACTGAATGAATAGTCAAGCTAGCTGTCCAACTTACCCTTAAATATAAGGTGTAGACAACCCCACCAGTGACACCAGGGACATTGCTGAGGCCATAAAGAGAGTATTTCTGAAAAATCAACCACCTGGGCACCACAGCTGAGTTCTTCTCTTTCCCCCACCACCCCATAAAACAAATCTATCCAAAATAGCAAGGTTGGTATTGAAAAAAGTTACCATATATCACCCTTGTGTGATCTTAGCTGAGTCACGACTGGACCCAAGAGCCTTCCTCTCTAGTTCTCTGCTCTAAGTAGATGGCTGCACTGCTTCCCCAGGGACCCAGAGAAGCAGAAATAGGAAATGAAATGGAGAACAGGGAGGAAATTCCATCTCCCAACACAAAAAAAAATTAAGAGGCAGTCTCAGAATTCTCCTGGTAAGAGGTAAAGAAATACGTATGCAAGAGTGAAGGCTAGAGACACAGAAATATCTTGTTAAATTTTTACTGTTTAACCACTGAACAAGCTACTTTCTCTCCATAATTTATACCTGAATTGTGTGTCTAGACATGACATCATTTTAAGGTATGCCTTGTGTTCTGTGGTAAGTTTACAATAACCAGAACTTATAATTGCCGTGGTTCAGGTCAGCAGAAGAGGAAAAAATATCCGAAGCCCCTTCTAAGCAGCTGTTCTTGGTAATCGTTTTAGTCTGTTGTTTTCTGTCAAGGAGACAAGGCCTAGCAAATGCTACAAGCCAACGTTAAACCAAAGTGAAGCCTAAAAGTGATGAATACCATAGAATCTTCAATTCTCAGGCAGCTCCATTTGGTATGGTTCATATTAAAACAGCGAAGGACAGCCGGATAAGCAAGGGCAATATAAATACCTACTGTATGCCTAGGGAGATTGATGGTTACAGACAAGCTAGACCCTGCTGTATGCCCATATGATAAACCAGTTATCCACAAAAGCAGTAAAATAAGCCTGTGGGGCTCAGGTGGGATAACAACAAATATCAGAGTATTTTCACTATTGAGATATAAATCCCGAGGCTACAAGAGCTGGAAACACAGTACAGTTAACATGCACTAGCCATTCTTAAGAGCTGAATGAACCCCATGGTGATAAAGGCTGCTGGCCAAATGACTTTAATCACATGAGGAGTTGCAATCACTGCCCTGGGGAGCATGGCCTCAAGCATCCTATATTGCATCAATAAAGTGGAATTTAGACATCAGAATGCAGGGAAAACAGCACAACCTCAGCTCTATTTGTTGTTTCAGCTATTTTGTTGTTGTTACTGCTGTTGTTTGAATGATTTTGCCTTGTTTTTTTAAACAAGCATTGTAAGCATGGGTGCACTTGATGCCAGCCAAGGAGGAACAGGAACTAGAATCAGAGCAATTGAAATGCTGTCACATCCAAGGCAAACCAAAGGTCCTAAAGAGAATAGAAACAATCGATCTACCTGTGCCTTATGCAGAACTCAGTCCATGCAACTCAAAAATGCAGATATGTCACATAAAGCAACACCCATCCTTTCCATCCTACTCAAATAGGCCACAACAGAAATAACTGCTTTTAATGTTTCCACAAGGGCCAGCAAGTACACAGCAGAAGAACCACGTTCAAGGTATCTGTGGCAGATCATAATGGGAGATGGGAATAGTAGATAACTGAACTGAAGGTTGCTGGAAAAGCCACTGTTTGCCTAATCACTTGAGGGTAAGCTTGAAAAGATGAAATAAACCAAATTTAGGACTAGCTTGTTCCTCTTATTTAATGGACTATAATATTTTACAGTGCAAAGCCCTGCAGCAATACAACCTGCTGCAGCACTTGGAGCCATCACTGCACAAACACTATGTGAGCCATATGGATTTAACAACTCACCACCAGAAAGGAGAAAACCAGAACCTCTGTTACCTAAGCATTGGCCTCTGTTATTTGAGCTAAAAAACAATAGCAGCCGACCACAGCAATAGTTCACATCCATCATTCAAACTGGTCAGAACTAAATTAAGCAAGATATTTCACTGTTAGCATCTCACTGGTATCAGAGCAGTAGAAACACTGCTTTCCAGGAGAAAACAACCTGACTCCTTTGACAGACACCTCTAGGAAGACACTTGATCACTGGGAGCAGTCAACCAAAAGCCCAGCAGCGCAAATGGGCTGGTCTGCATCAATGTGCATCAAGGTTTCCAAAACAAAGGACCACTTGCAATCAACATAGGTCCACTGCAGCAAGTGCAGGGCCACACAGAGACATCTCGAGCATTACTGCTACCAAAGTTTTAATTTCCAACTGAAATACTCTATTTTGAAACCTTACTGTGTGCATTATCTTTTATGCTCATGTAACAAGGAACGTATCCATCATAAAATACTTGTAGAAAAACAAAAGAATTACAGTAATTTCTTCACTCACTTATTAGTTTCTCCATCATCAACTATATAGCAGGACATCTTCTAGCCCCATATTTCTTATAGCTCTGACTCAGTTCCTTAGAATTGCTCACCAAACACAAGTTAGTGCCCTGGGCAATCCTGCTTGCCACTCTTCTGCCTGCAGTAGAGGCAGCAGCCATGCATGGCCTTGGAAGGCTTAATGGACAATGTTCAAAACTCACTCAGAACTGCTAGCGTTATATAAGAAGTTTTTTTCTGTCAAAGAAGAACACATGTAGGATGTGGTTGCATCTGTAGCATGACCCTGATCTTGCCTTTCTTACATGCTGCACCCATAGCCATGCATCTTGAAACAGCTGTGCCTTTCCAGTGACTGATTACCCAGAGACACGCAACGGCACTCAGTATCTGTAAGAGGCCGGGGACTGAACCCTGAGTTTATTATAGAAAAGAGCTGGAGTAAGCTGCTTGCCAAAAATCCAAACTCTAGCCAACAAGTCCCTCCAGGCTCACTTGGAAGGGTCTTGTAACCTCATTGCCGTATGCCTGCTGGGCTCAAAATGAAATGCAAACTTGCATGTTACTTGTGGATTTGGATGCATTCTCCGATGAGGAGGCAAATCAGGAGCCTGGGCAAGAAGCACATTCAGAAAAACTACCACAATCTTTAACTAACTTCATCACATGGGATTTTCATGGTGCCATTCCCTAACACCTTTCCTGCTTTGGCAGTTGAGGAACCAAATATGACCTGGCTAAAAATGGTGACATTTTACACTCCCAAGTATTTTGATCAAGTCCTTAAATGCTGTTTGAAAACTACTTTTGTGGTATGTACAGTCAGAGCTGATGCCTTCAGAAAGTTCACCAGCAAACTCTTCCCAGCTTTCAGTTACATGGGAGCCTCTATCAACATAGGAACTGTAAAGTCACTATAGACGCATCCAACAAGAGCTCTTTCTTCTGCAGTGACTACCAGGATGTCTCCCAGTGCTCCTTGCTTTGGAACTGATTAAATACTTCTTAGCATTTGTAATCACGTACAGTCATTAGAATAAGTCTACACCTACTTCTTGTCCAGTTCTCCAAAAGACAGAAGTTATCTCTTAATGGCTACTTCTAGGAGACATAATTTGTGATGTTATTGGTAGTGCATATATCATGTACCCATTAACTACTCTATCTGGTAATCAGAGTTAATCAACTATTTAGCAGCATGGCATCTTCAAACATGAACTGGGAAGAGCACACTTTCACACTTGCAACATGGCTCTTGCAGTACTTGCAGTGCAGCATCAATTAGAAATCGAATTTTAAACGAACAGAGTATTCGCAGGGCTGGCTTTTGTAAGTTTGAACTTCATTCCACTGAGAAATGCTGACACACACACATGCAGACACCCCTTATCCATAAACATACCTAAAATCTCAGCTGCTGTGTGTCAGGCAGTCTCATTAGCCATGAGCTTTCTGCATGGTCAGAGTATTTGTAGCACCCGGTTCCAGGACAGCATTTCCTCTCTCAGGTCCAGAGGAGAGCTTAATTTCACCTCCTACTAACCACATTCCCTCCCCTGGGATCCTGCTGTCTCAAGTCTCCCTCCATTCAGAATTGGTGCACTTAATTGTTTCTGACTTCAACTGTCCTTGAAGGAGTCCCACTTTATGGATTCCTGCCCAACTCCACAGTTTAATCAAGATGTGACTGCATTTCGATCCCTGTCTGCTGTGTATTCCCAGTACCACTCATAACACACACAGATCTAATTAGAAGGCTCTCTTCATTCCTCACATTAACTTTTAAGTGAAACATCAAGACTGAAAACAGCCCCTGGTACAACACTATTTGACACCTCCACTCAGATCGACCCTGTCTGAACCCTTACTAGTTACAGGGCAGGCCTTCTTCTAAGAAGAATCTTCCATTGCAGATTTGGAGTGAAGGAGCCAATACAAAAATCTCCCGTGGCACTGCACGAGAATCCTAAAATTCTCCTGCTGCAAAACATGTTCTCATTTCCCCTCCAGTATTTGACAAGATAGAAATAAAGAGACGGCAGCTGGACTCTGAGCACATAAGGATAAAAAAATAAAGAAATCAGGAACACTCCCCTCATCATCCCTTGTTCTCATATGCAGGACAATGGCATTCTGCATACCAGGCACTACTTGGCCCCTCAAGAATTCTCCTGGAAGAAATTCAACAAGTTCCTCGTCACAGAAGCATCCCATTCAATGCTTTGACAGCAACATGAAGCCCACACTTTTCATCGCTACTCCTCTGAAAAGAAATGGGAATGGAGCTGTCATTTAAGCATTTAATTTCAGAGCACAACACAAAATAGCTCAAGGCGAGTATCAGAAAGTGTCTCCAGATTTGGATACTGGAAACCAACGAGTCATTCCTTGCACAGAACCCAATCACCTGCAGAAGCAGCAAGTTCACCACATAGGACATCTCAAGTTCTGAACACCTCTGCAGCTACCATAGATTTTTAGACCTGACTTCTCCAAAAGGGGCAGGAGTACTTTTCACACATCTCTTATATCAGGACAGCCTCTGTGGGCAGTCTCCAGGCAGGTCATCTTGAAATCTGTGGCTAACCAAAATGAAATACATAAAAAGGGAACATTTACATGAAAGCAAAGTACTGAGGTTAAAGCAGCTCAGACAGGCTTGGAGAAGGAAGGTACAATGAAGGTTACAGCACCAAGATGTCGCATGGATTCTTCAGGCCTCAAGATTCATTCCTAGGTAACTCAGAAGCTCACCGAGGTGTAGAAGTTTCAGGGGTGTCAGTATCTCACTTAGCAACAGGAACAGATCCATCACTGTTTATACAAACCTAATAGACAATACTTAAAGAATCTGAGGACCATCATCAACAAACATGAGGCATACAAAAAAAGGAGATGCAGTACCCAGCACATCCATGCTTCTGTGCTGCTGTTTCATTCCATCACAAAGCCCTAAACTGATAAAAAGCACTGATGAATACGAATTGACAGCATTGACATCCAGGGAGAGGAGCCTGGTACTGTACCACATCTTTTCAAGGTAAGGTTATGTTCAGATCTAAGCAGAAATAAAGCAAATTAATAGAAAAGCCATGAATTCTAAATAGGAAGGTCCGTAATTTGTGAGTGAAGAAACACACAGTGCTAACAGAAGGCATCTGTTATGTTTGGGAAAGCAAGCAAATAGCTTATCAAAATAAAAAGGTTTCCTGCACGCCACAGTAATTTGATGGGAGCTAACGTAATTGGAACAGTAATGTAACACTACAGCACACAGTTTTTCTAATTACGTTAAGAAAACATCTGTAGATATTTAGCATCCCAAATATTTTGACATTGGGTGCTGAATAAAATTCCCCCTGTTCAGATTAAGCATATCCAAAAAAACTTAAACGACTCAGATGCTGGAATGCGGTGTTAAAGCCTTTGGAAATCTGACAGGGATTTTTTTTTTTATTGTGCTTTTTCTGACTATATATTGAGAGAAAAGATGAACACTTCGAAACTGTGTAAGCAGTTCCACAGTGTCAATGCCAGAAAGCTCCCTCATGAGGCTGCAGATTCCTCCAGCAGTGAGCATGCACTCCGGGAGCTCTGCAGAAGGTCTGATCAAGGGTGACACACGTTGTGCCTATAGGCAGAAGCTGCTGCGTGGTCAGGATGCACCCAGAGGAGAGCAATCAGGTGATAGAGTGCAGAGTACTTGGGAAACTGCTGTGGTGGGCTTCCTGCATTGTACTGAAGAGGCACCAGAAACAAAAGTACCTAAGGCATTGTCTCCCATCAATCTGCTTTTGGGGGTAAATAGGATACTGGCTGCTGTCCCGGATTCAAGCAATGCAAACAAACGGGAAAGAAATCTGTGATATTTATAAAGTAAAATAAGACTTTGTCTAGCTGGGGAGCTCTAAGGCAGTACGGAGCCCATAGGGACACTTCTCTTCTCCCTGGAGATTGCACTTGCCTTTGAACTTTCAGCCATATAGGAAAAAAAAGAGGCTGAGTTGAACTGTCAGCATCATCTTGGATTCAAATCAATCAGCTTGATGTATGATTGCAATAGCTAAACCACTTCACCTCCACGCTGCCCTCCTCCATGTGTTCTTTATATCAGCAGTCGGCAGACTGGGTGGCTCAGTGGATTCATTTCCTGCACTAGGCTTGGGCTCCAGTTTAAACAACAAAAAAATTAGAAGTGAAAAATAAAAATTAGCATCTGACAGTTAAATACAGCAGATTTATTCGCATCAATTCTATCTGTCCAAAAAAAGTTGCAAGGAATCTTTCCAGGAGGTTTAAAAATCACCATTTGTACCATGGGCATCTGTATAATTAGGTGATCCACAGCTCTAACAAAGGAATCAGAAGCCTTCCAAATGTTGACATACCTTTGGGCAAGAGGACAGCAGCAAAGGGCCAGGAGAACAGCCTGAGCTGTGCTGAATTTAGAAAGGACACAGACTAGAAGCAGCCATCCCTGCTGAGCGGCCGAGCCTCCATCCACTCTCAGAGCTGGGCTTCCTCCACATGATGCTCTTTTGATTATTATTTATCAGCTACAATGCAGGGACTGAATTCCCAAGATAACTTGAATCTAAACAATGTGGCAGCCTTCAGCATTAACATAGGTGCCTGTCAGCTGGTAACAGTTACGTGGTTACTTTCTCAAGTTAAACTTATTAGCTAAGGGTCGGGATGTTTTGTTGTGCTCAAATTACATTTAACAGCTTGCACTATTGGCATGCAGTCCATTAGCATGGAAAGGGGGGTTCTCAATGAGGGTGTGTTACAGCAAGCAGTACATCAGCAGTCAGCCACACTCTGGGGCTAGATAGCCACACCGTACTGCCCCTTTGTGAAGAAGAAGTGCCATGGCAGTGAACATCCAACTCCCCAACTTACTCTACTTAATCATGACCTCCTGGCCTTACCTACTTAAGATGCAACCTCACTACTCCAGTGACCACTGGAAAAAGGAAATGCTTTCTTTGCATCTCTAGAAACAGGAGCAACTTGAAGTGGAAAGGCCACACCATGGAAGCTGCCATCCTGCTGCCAATGGAGAACATCACTGACTTGCAAAGCATTACAGCATTTGCAGCACAGCAAGAACACAAGTCAGCAATAACGAAGGCCTGATCTGCTGTCAACCATAACTACCTCACTACTTCAAAAGCTCCAGCTGCACAGATGAAACCAAATAGAGGTGAGATCTGTTGTTAGAAAAAAAAAAAAAGATGAAAGCATTTTGAGGTTCTACACTGCTCCATAATTGCACTATTTTTGTGTTGCTTGTTTAGATCCGTTTTTTTTTCCTGTAGTTTACAGGATGTAAGCACCCTACCCTTCCAGATGAACAGCATTTACAGAAGGAAAGGCCAAAAAGACTCGAGAATACAAGAGGCTTTGTATCAGGTTACCAAATGTGCCAACCAGAACTGCCAAAAAACACCCCAGAGAAACTTCTCCAACCTCTTTTCCTTACGACTCCAGGCAATACTAACACTAAGGATTAACGTAAGTAGTAAATAATGCAGTCTTAAACCTGATGCCTCCAGACAGCTTAAGGTCCTGCACACACCACTCAAATGCTACTCAACACTACTGCTAAAGAGTAAAGTGGCAGGACTATGTCCTGCTAAAAGGAAAGGAGTCTTTTCTTTCTTTCAACAACATGGGACTGTCAGCAGCTCCAGATGTTTTAGAGAGGGGGAAAAAAACAAGCTTTAAGAAAATCTCCTACATGGAAGTGAGAGCTTGCTACTGGCTTTCTGCTCACACTCCACAGCCCACATCCAAGCCCAAACACACAGTTCCACCTTGAAAGCCGACCGTGTAAAGTTGTCACCTCATTCCACAGACCTGCTCCTGCAAGATCGCTGCTGACTTTCTAAAGCAAGATTATGTTGGCTTTTTATTTCCACTGAACTCTGCTGAGACAGATCTGGCACTGCGGGAGGGAGCTGGATTCTCTCCTTTACACCAGCAGCACAACTGAGCTGTAATCACTCACACCTGTCCAAACCTACAGGCATGACTGGGCTGTACACAGGCAACCTGTTCCTGTGTTTGAGAGGCCTGGAGCAAATTAACAAACCCAATCCAACCCAACCTGTTCATTCACACACATCTCTTTTTGTCTTCCTCACAAGGGCAGATGCTCTGCTGGATCACTTACCCTCTTCGCAGTTGCTCCCTGTGAACCCAGGACAGCACCTCCACTCCAGCGTGGTCACAGTTCGGTAGGACATTTTGTACGTGGGCCTTATAAGAGTCCTGTAACTAACACAGACAAGAAGTCAGCAGGATGCACTTTTCCACCAGTTCATAACCCACCTTCCTGCCTAGCAGTGTCAGCAGAGCATCCACTCATCCCCAGCTGTAGAGAAGAAATGCACTTAAAATAACAGAGCAAGCGTTTACCACCATATGAATCTGATTCAACAACCCTTGTTTTTCTCCTTAAGCCCTTATATTCTTTCAGCTCTTCCTCATATCTCTCCATCAGATAACACACAAGCTTTACGGAGGTCTCATCACTACCAAGCTGTTTGCAGTAGCAGAGATGATGGTTAAACAAAGGCTGGCATTCGCCTTTCCTCTTCAAGTACTCAGAGTTTCCAGTGTGTTATTCTCACAAAAATTGCCTAAGTCTGTCAAATATCTTCCTTTCTCCCACCCTCAGACCAGGGGCGTACTGACACATAGCTGCATGCCAGATCATCATGACACAACACTACATCAGAGATCTGCATATAGCCTTTTTCCAGTTAGCTAATCTGTACCTCAGTTTTCCCTCCCATCTGAAAGAACTTTATGCTTCTCATCACAGCCAAGGTTCTACTGGACATGCTTTTGCTCTGTGGCCAGCACACAGCATCCTTTGGGCTCCATTCAAAGCAACAGAACTGTCATGCCCCATTGGAAACCAGACTGCTATGTGCAGACAAGCAGACCCATGCAAGGCACCAGCCATTCTGAAGTCAACACAAGACTGATGGTCACATAAGACTCTGCTTTTGTTTTAAAAACATTGGACCTCCAAAGCTGACAAGTCAGTTTTCCCCACATACATCCAGACAAGTCACTGCTGCTATTCATGAAGCTGAAAGAAAATACAGAAGCTGTGCTCTACGAGCTCCCCTCAAAATTCTTACTCTCATTTAACAGCCAAAGGAATTTGGCAGGCATTGGAAGCAGCTGAAGCACTGGGATTACAGCACTACAGACTGCAGCTTTCTGCTCCTCTGTCAGGGCCGGGCAGAAACAAGCCTGGCTGGATCTCCACAGGGAAGAGCATCCTTCTGCAGCACCAAGAACCGACAGGGGACAGGGCAGACCCAGGCAGCAGTTCTGCCCCAGCCCACCCAGACACAAGGCCAAGATGGAGCCAGATATCTCATGAATCCAACCTAAACCTCTCTCTAAAGGGCAGCTATCACATGTTACATCAAGGACAGTAGAGAAGAGATGTTGGTGCTGTTAGTGTGAGCAGCAGTAGCATACACTTATCAGGTGAGGCTGCTTATGTATGTCCTGCAAAGCAGGCACAATCTCAGCAGATTTGGGGAAACTAATTTCTCAGGAAGCTGCGACTGTTTCTGTGTTTGGCAGCTGAGAAATCATTCTCCCACAGGCAATGAATAAGAGGATCTGCACAAGTTTCTTCCTGAGCACACAGCTGCCTGCACAGCATCACCTAGAGATGGGAGAGCAATGCTGTCCCCAGGAACATTATGTCCTCACCCTCTGAGCTGCCAGAAAGCACACCAGTTAATGCTAATGCCAGCAACTGTGATCCAGGCATTTGTCTAACATGGGCTGGACAGAGCCAGTTCATCCCACCTAACTTTTCACACCTCTGCATCCAACGGCCTTCAGGAGCTTGCAGTCCTAAGCCAGCTTGAGGACTTGGCACCACAATGATGTAGGTAGACCCCTAGAACAGCTCTGGCATATTTCAGAAACTGAACCCAAGTCTCCCAGCTCTCAGTTCTGGCATCAGACTTGAGGCATCTTTCCACACACAAAACCCTCAGCCATCAGTCAGGAGTTCACGACTTTGTCACTAACACCACAGTTGGATTTGACCTTCAGATGAAAGTCTCCAGTCCTGTTACCAATGGCCAGAGCCAGCCAGTCTCCAGCCACACCGTGATTTTAAAACCATGTTTCTGCCAACACCAAGATGTGAAAGCTCTCTCAAACTTCATTATGAAGTGTGGAGAGTAGCATGAGCCAGACTGGAATCTTGGCAGCAGTTCTGTGACAGGGAAGTAGCTATAGTTTTAATTCTCAAACAAGTGAGGACTTCTCAGGGCACGACAAATGGAGAGCTCAGCTGTCACAGCCTACCACCCACCCTGAGTTTCCTGATGCTTGCAGCTCAGTTCAGTGTTGTGTGAATCAGGTACGTGAAGGAGCCCAAACTTGCTACCTCAAATTGGCTTTAAAGCTTCTCCATTCTACAGAACATCATTCCTCCTTCAACCATAACACAGCACCAAAGTCTGCCATCACATATCTCACCACATTGCGTTATACAGACTTCTTACTGATATTCCAGGTAGGGAGCAAAGAAAACTCCTCTACCAAAGCATAACCACCAATTCTGATAACCATTCCTTTCACGTTCATATTTCTCTCATAGTGAAAAGCCATAGAAAAACATATCTGTTAAATATAAGCCTCAGAACAAAAGCACGTGGAAGACACAACAGACAGGGAAATAAGGCTGGTAGAAGAATAGGAAAGCCTTTCCCTTGGATATCACCCAAGCCACAAACACTGGCATAGAAATACTGTAAAACCACAGTAAGAGGTTAGATGAGCCACAACCTGCACTTCCTTCCTTCCCAGACACATGCAGTACACACAATTGCATTCAGCAGAAGGCTTCCATGCACTTAAAGAAGCAATCTACAGCACCACTGCTCAGAGGAAGGGTTACAATTCAAATGCCTGAGTTTACTGTCAGCTGGGTGCGACCATGGAGGCAGCAAATCCCCAGAGGCTGGGTCACCATTGAAACACCAAAAGACTTTATCTCTTCCTTCAGACAGATAAATAGCATACAACTTCTATAAGTACATTAAGAGCCTCATCCAGACTGCTGGAAAGTTGCCCGTTCACTTCGCAGCATGACAAAGCAAAGGCATATCCTACAGAGCACTAAGCCAAAGCCTCTACAGCACTAAGGAGAGAGTTCAAGAGCAAAGATCTGCTGAGGGAAAGTCTCCAGCCAAGGCTGCTCCAAAGCAACTCAGCACCCAAGCTAAATAAAGAGCCTGGGGTGGAGGGCAAGAACAGAGCTGCTCACCCATCCCAGCCCAGATGACAACACTCCTGCAATAGAAGTACAGCCACCAGCTTCCCAAAACCAAGAGAGCAAGGAGATCGCACAACCAAAGCTGCAAAGCTGGGGATCTCACAGATATCCCTCTGTCAAGTGCTCAACCCTCAGCTGCAGTTTGTGCAATAAGGAAAAGAAACATAACGTGAATGAATGGGAGACAGGAAACAGATTAAATCCGTGTCTGGCCACAGTGATGTCTGCTTGTAAGCAGCGTCTCTCTAGCACAGAGCCCCTCTCAGCTGTCACCGCGAGGCTGAGAGATGCCTTTTTATTTTGGCTGGCGTCCCTTTTGCTAGTGAGAAGCCTGATAACGGGTGCTGGCAGAAGGAAAGCTCTCCCAGATATGGTTGACTCCCTGCAAACAAGGAGATGAAAACAGTTTGTTTCAAGTCACAGCTGGGAGACATATGAAAAAGCCAAAGGAATGCCAATAGCCTACTGACGTTTTGCCTTGCTTACAGTCAAGTGTAACACTACATGAATCTGACTATCTCCCTTTCAAGCACAAGTGACATAAATCTCACAAACAGAAGAACAAGAGAAGGGCCAGAAGGTCTTTAAGTGCATCCTTTGGGTAGAAGGGAAACAGTACAGAAAGTGAAGCAGGGGGCCATTGTTTGATTTTCTGCTCTGATCACCTTCTGTAGGTGTTTTGGGAGACCTGCCCAGGGAAGTCCTACAGCCCGCTGGGCTGGTATAAGTTTGCCTGTCCCTTCCAAGGCAGTTTTTCTGCTGACAGAGGAGGAGATCAAATATAACTTTTCTCCTGTTAAGAGAACTGTTCTACCCAGTGAGATGCTGAATACAAGAGGGACCCAGCTACCCTGCAACAGCCAAGAATTTCTCATTATACTTGGTAGTTTCCATCCAAAAAAACAGGAGATAGGTTTCACTTGAAACAGGAAAGAGCATTTTCTCAAAAGATGTATTCACTTTAATAAAGGAGGGGAGAAGCATAGGGTTTTTGTTGTGTGTTTTTCAATTTCAGCTTGGCTCTGAGACATCACTAGCATCATGATACAGACAGGCAACAGCACATGCCTAGGAAGTAAGACCTCACCTATACAATAACCCTGAGTCTCATCAAGAATTGCATACACAAGCTGCACCCCACAACATCCATCAGTTTCAGTGGTTGTTTTTCATTACGTTATCAGTCGCCTCAAACTTTATGTGATGTGCTGCATAATTAGGGCAAATTATATTGTCAGCCCTTTGAAAAGTACTATGTGCTTTGCTTGTGTCCTCCCACTTGTGACTGGAGCAGACTGCCAGCATCCTTCCATTTCTTCTGGGATGTTTCTCCCTGGTGATCATAATCTAGAAATGCAGCTCCTCCAACAGCTGAGCTTTCACCAGCTTGGATCTCAAGTAATAACTCCAGCTTCTTTCTGTGGTATTTTCACACAGAAAGAAAAATGGAGAAGTCTGCTGCCACTCTGCATTGTTTCCCAACAATTGGACTCGTCAGGCAAATGAGCCAAACTACATTTGAAACTGTAAACATTCCATGAATAACAATGGCACAATGGCAAACAACTCCTGAAGTCCCTGGATTAGCAGCAAGAGAACCGATGTATATGAGTAACTTAACCACAGGAGCCCACAGAAGGCATTTTTACCAGTAACACGATCAATTGTTTGGTGCTTGTGAAACTACAGTTACTTTAACAAGGAAAAATATGCAAGATTTTTGGCAAGTTTAGGAGACAAGGTGAAAGCCCACAAGTTTCTAATGACAATTATGTGCGTAAAACGTCTGGGAAATTAAAAAGCTTCAACAGAAGTTTGGCCATGACAGTGTAAAATATTAAGTGTTTCAACCACAGTTCTTGCATAAAACAAGACCAAAGAGACACCAAAGCAGCTCCATTACAAGTGAAAAAAAACTTAAGATTGACCAACGGCCAAGGAGAAACCAGATAATCAACTGTGGTAACTGCCACATGGAAAATGGGAATTCCAGATGAAGAGACACGAGAGCAGATGGGTGCATGCAGCAGGCACACAGCCCGAGAAAGCGGATCTCTCTGGGTATCAGTGCTGGTAGTTCATGTTCTGGCTGGCTTATTGACTAAGAGGACCCAATTCTGTGACTGAACTGGAAACAGCAATAAAAATGACTAAATTATAGCCTTTTCTACATGGGAAGTTGTCATAGATGCTAGGTGTAAATTTAGAGGACAATGGCCTTTTTTTGCACCAATTCCCAGATGAGTGGTAACACTGCTCTGAGAACGCCTCTCTGAAAAGGCAGGGCCCAACACCACACACTGAGGTAGCAGCTGGGGACAACTATTCCACAGTTTTGTCTTGGATATGGATCCGAAGACTGTAAAGAACTGGAAGACAGAAGCAGACTAACAGCAAACTGGGCAGAAGTTGACGTGCCACCATCTCCAAGCTTTGTTTCCATCTGGGGAGAGGTGATGATGATGTGCTTTCATGAATGTATCCAAGAGAAATAGACACACAGGAGTAAGAGGTGCTGAGTGGGCATTAAGGACAGTACTTTCATCCATCCCCACTATAAGAAATTTGAGTACAGCTCTCAGCATACACGATCAATGTTAAAGAGCCACGTATGAGGACTCAATACCAGCCAATGCCATCAGTCCAGCATCCCCACTGATCAGCCTGAAGGATTTTGTGTTTCTTTGGCTGCATGGCTGACTAACAGCAGTCTCTTGCATGTGTGGTTGTAAAGGTGATATTACAACATAAACTTCTTCATGCAACCTCCCTCTACACATACTCACATCCCTAATTACCCTGCAGATAATTCATTGAGTATTCCATACCACCAATATCTGATCCATAGAGCTCATTCAGCTCTGCAGCTCTTAAAAGCGGGGTCAGCCGCCTTGATGAGATGAGCAGGCAAGTTCATGCAGGCAACAGTAGACATGAATGTTTTTACCTCACTAAGTTGGCACAAGGTCCTGGCCACCGGCAGCTCTGATAAACTCGCTGGATCACCGTTTCTGACCCATTCTGCACTTGACAGGAGACAGTCCGTGTAACCGTATAGTGACACCAGTGCCTGCAGAGAGAAAGAAATCTGTTACTCTCAGTAAGGCAACAAGCTGAAGCAACATACATAGGCTGCTTAACTAACTTAGCTTCCTTTTAGGACAAGGTTACTCATCTAATTGACCAAGGGAAGCCAGAAGATGAGATTTGATTTTAGCAAAGTTTCTCAATATTGTCTTTCACAGCATCCTTCTGGATGAAAATCCCAGCACTCAGCTTCACAAGTACACAGCAGCCTGGGTGAACAACTGGCTGGTGGGTGAGGCTCAAAGGATCAGGCTGGCAGCTGGTCACTAATAAGGTTCTCCCGCTGCTCTCTGATGACAGCAAGAGAACCCAAGGGAACAGCATGGACCTGGAATGGGCTCCCTGGGGCAGCAGTCATAGCACCAAGTTATTGGAGTTCAAGGAGACCTAGGGCTTGATTTTAGGTGGTGCTGTGTTGATCCTGGAGCTGGACTTGATGATCCCTGTGCATCCCTTCCCACTCAAGATATTCTATGACTGAAATAAAACCAGAATTACTAGGGGTGGAGTTGCTGCCTCTGCCGGCCACAGCTCACCCAACCTACAGCCTCCATTTCCCACTCCTCCTCCTCCAAAAGCTGCAGAGATTTTCCCTGCTTCTGCCAACCTGAACCACAAGAGACCCAGTAATGCCTCTTGCTTCGTCCTCAGAGGCCAGTACATAATTAGCTCTCTAATTTATCATAAACAATGGGATTTCAGAAGGGAAAAGAAAAAAGGTCTTCCAAATCTCCCGATAGCCAGCATCCATTGTATTGGCCTTAATTTCATCCTGCTCATTATGGGATTGCTCCTCAGCCGCCTAGAATGCTGAAAAACATCAGTTGGAGAAATCTGCTGTTTGGTGGAGTTCGCTGTCAGCAGGGCTCAAACAAGTCATACAGCTACCCTGGAGAGCTTCCAGTCTAGGAATGGGCAATACAAAATAAAGGGGAGGGATGGACCGAAGTATTTTGCTGTCTCCTAAGGGAAGAAAACAGAAGAACTGTTCACCACATGGTGTATGAGAAGGCAGCAACTGCAGCGCCAGCCCTGGAGTCAGTACACATAAACACTGTTTACCTTCTCATAGAAAGGCATTTTTGGGTTCAAATACTGTGCTTGAGGGGGCAAGGATAAATAGGGTGCTTGTATTTCCCCCTTCCATCACTCATACTCACCAAATTCTGGCTCGCATTTTTGCTTCTGTAACTGCACTGAGGCAGCAGATTTGAGAGCCTCTTTCTTATTGATTGAGGATCAGACCTGGAGTCAGCAACAGGAGGTGGAGGCACCTTCCTGGGTCCAAAACACACAAGGCACTTGTGCAAGCATTCTCTGCACTGACAAGAGCCCTGCTCCTCACCCTCAGTACAGCAACCATCCCCCCCTCCATTTTTGATCCCCCTCCCATCTCTGTGGGAGGCTGGCTGCTCCCATCTCCATGAATAGGAGGCAGGCATGCCAGTAGCCGAGTGCTGCAGACCACAACGGGCAAGGCAGGGCCAGCAGGCTGCTCCCCAGGCCCCAGCCTGATGCATGAGCACCAGGGGACAGCAGCGTCCCCTCAGTGCCATCACTCCCAGCAGCAGAAACCAAGGCTTAGACATGCAGCTTCCCCTGCTGAGACTGCCCTGTGTGCTGCAAACCCACCCCTGATTCCTTATATGTAATGCTCTCTACAGGCTTGCAGCAAAGTCTTAGTAAGCTCCTTCTCTCACATTCATTGAGATGAACCAGAGAAATGCCTTTTTCTCCCTGCCCTGGAGATTACATCAAGAATTTAAGGAGTGAGAAGAGCTTAAGCCACCAAATTGCCCCCAGTACAGACAGAAAGACATAACTGCTGCACTAAGGATACAAACTCTGGACCCCTGGATCAAATCCCATCATATCCAAATGCCTCTAATAACATTGTGGAAACAATGGGCAAAACTTCATTCCAGAGAGTCCAAAAAATAAGATTAATAAAGCCTTGGGTCACAAAATGACACCACGTCCTTGAGGTGCAGCACAACTTCCACACAAAGCTTAAGGGACAAAAACAGGAGGAAGAAGAGACTGGAAGTGAGCTAACTCAAATTATTTCTTGTTCTCCTTGTTGTTTTGGGGTTTTATTTCAAGCGATGGTGTAACCGCCTCTCATTTCATCTCTCTGAGCCTTAACCACGGGGTGTGTGCTCCAAGTACTGCTGGTTAAGGTCTCCCCATGCCATGGGAACAGCCATACGCAAGCAGAAGCAGCAGCCAGAAGGTCTGGGAAACCACCGCTTCATACTATTTAACTCAAGCACGTTCTTAGCACGGAGCTTGCAGCTGTCAGAGGGACAGCATGAACATTCTGCACAAGCCTCAGGACAAAAGCATTTCACGTCAGGCCAAACAAGTCACACACATACAGAATCTGACAGGACAACGGCAGGAGCATATGTCCTGAAGTGACAAGAAACAAAAACTTCTCACAAACACGCAACGAGAAAAGGAACTGGTCCAACTGGAAGAATGGAGCAGCATTTTGCACACCAGAGCAAGGAGGTGCACGGATGTAACAAACTCAGAACGCAGCTACCACATTTTAAAACACAGCATAGTTGTTGAGGACCCGTGGGCCTCTCCTCACATTAAGAGCATTCATCTGGCTTGCCAGCGAAATCCAAATAAATCAAACATTTGTTTACACACACTGTGTTTTAACTGTTGTGCAGCCTGTATACGTGTGCCCCTCTGGCCTTTGCCCATCACAAAGTTTTATTGGGAGGAAAAACAAAGCTGTCTCTGCCAGGTCTTTCATTTAGCACTTGCTGCCGGCATGCACGCAGATTTCCTGTTCAAAACAGTCCAGCACTGCTGCGGTCTGAGCTCCTGAACCTTTGTTCTACCTGGTCTTCAGAAGGAACTGCTCAGGCACACATATCCCTTCACAGATCAAACAAATCACTGTTGCCTTGGAAAAGCCCTTCTTCAAATGGAGCCACACTGGACAGACCTCATCCCAGCCTTGTGACAGAGCCACAGACAGCAGTGGGGATCACGAGGGGAAACAAATGGTCAAACCCCAAAGTTTAGAGTACAACATGAATAAACTTCTCTCATTTCTTTACTTTCTCCTTCCCATCATCAGCATCACTTCCCTACAAATGTAGCTTCCAGGTGCTTGGCTTCTACAACGGCATAGGAGCAAGGGAGAATAACGATAGGAGCGCTGCTAACCATGACATGCATTTAGGATTAGCTCAGGCCTCACTGTAGATATATAATAGCACAGTGATTACAAAGGAAAAGACAGACAGTGACCCACCCCCAGATTTCCCTGTGCAAGCCAGAAGTCTGCAAGAGCAGTCTCCAGAACACAAGCAGAAATCAGACCAAGTGACGAAAGGCCCCATATCACGGCTTACAGAGATTATAAATGACCCCTTATATTACACACATATGCTAGCAAGAAAGGTTTAGAACTTTCATGGCATACATCCAGGATGGCAGAGAATACATTACTGCTTATTCAAAGAGAATATTCCAACGCAGCAAACTAAATGATCCAAATAGCAGCTCATTTAGGGCTGGGGCTGTTGGACCTCATGCTAGTTCATCACCAACACATTTAACACAAAGCCCTGCAGTGCCTCATGAAATTGGTCTTCCACTGCCCTGCTTGGAGAGTCTCAGTTGCTCCACTCTCCCCAGCTGTTTCCAAATGGATGCCTTCCTCTCACAGCCTATTTAATCCTTGGAAGACATTCACAGGCCCCTGAAGATCTGCAGATCACAGCCTGTGAGCTACTGGTTTAGAAAGTTCTATTCCAGTGTCAGAGACCAAGATCCCTCATCTTGATCGTGGCTGCCAATGAGCCATTCTAGAGGGAACACAAGCATTGATACCAGTAGAGATCCCACCATGTTTAATGTATGGGCTCAAGACATTACTGCAGGCATTTCAGCCCAACTGAAGGAACAAATTCAACCAGCTACTGTTGAAAAATTGGCCAACAAAGCAACAGGCAAATTTGAGGCTACTCTGAAAACTCCTATTCTGAGCTTTACCAGACACACAAGAGAGTTTCCCACTCTCTGCAGACTCAGCAGAGGCAGCAACACGTGGCTTCAGGTACCTGGACACCAAAGGGACAAGAAAGGCCAACATTCATAGCAAGCTGAGAGGATCCCATGGCAGCTGGACTTGTGCAGAAGGCTTGAGCTGCATCCTGCTTCTGTAGGCAGACACTACGGAGGAAGCTTTGTTCTACACCCCTGCAGCTTTCGGAACCCTGCTCTCTCTCAGCAGAAGCCTTATTTGGATGCACAGTTCTCCCCCTGCAAACTTACAGCAAGAGGAAAAATAGACTGTGGAAGGTGCAGCTTAAGGTAACAAATACTCATGCTAAATACTATAAGCTGTAGAAGGGCCATATACTCACATATCAAAACTTTACTCCTGACTAACACAACTGAATTAGCTTAGAGCAACCACTTCACAAACAGAAAAACACCAGACCACAAGCTTCCCCACTTCAGGCCATCTGGATTTGCACAGCACCATTTGGTGAGGCCACCACTCAAAGCATACATACATAAGAGATGCCCTTATCCACTGTAAACTCTTAGAACCATTTGCACTACAGTTAGCTGACAGCCCCAACCCCAAAACCACATCTGCTTCTTCCCCAATCCAAGGCACTGGCTTTTCTCCAAGCTCAGTCTCCTGTTGGTTCCTGAAGGGCCTTCCAAAGGGGGTTGTAAAAGAAAAGCCAACCAGTTGTTAGGAGGCTTCATTCCACTGGACAAGTGATCACAAACTGAACCGTGTCAGAAACCACCAGGCTGAACTGATCAGGACTCAGCAAGCAGCCTGTTTAATCAAGAGCATGCAACTCGAAAAATCAAAGCAGCTGCATTCTTGCCTAATCACTGCTTTCAAGGGGACGACAGTTCAGCTCCACACACACAACTGACTTGTTGCCATGCCTGGTAAGGACAGACCTACAGCATGCAACACCTACCACACACAGGACCTTTATTTTTTTGGCTGATGCTTTCACTGGAGAGAAGGACATGGCTGCAGCTCCCAATAGCCATGGCCTTATAGCTGCTGGCACACCACAGCCCTACCAGCACACTGCGCTGCACTCAGCAACGTCACACTGAACAAAGCCATTGGCACTGCTGCAGAGCTAAGGAAAATGAGGATGTAATGTGCTTTCAGTGCTTCCGATGAAAACACACCGCAAAAAGCTCAAATCATCAAGCCTTAACCAGCCAAGAAGAAAGCAAAGTATTCCAGAAGTGGGAGGGGGGGAAACATTAACAAAAGCTTTCAATGCACAACTGCTTCATCAGCACCTGTTCAATGTGTTTGGGCACAAACCAGCCCTCCTCACTCTCAGTCAATACTGCAGATGTCTCTCAACAAGGCTGGCATTTCTGATGCTTACAATCTGCCCTAAAGCTTTGTGCTGTGTAAACAACTGCACTGAATTATCTTTTTGTTTCCATAAGGATAACACACTGTGTGTTATACTTAGCAGAGATCAACATTTAGGGCACAGAAAACAGTAGGAGTGTTTTGATAGCTAGACAGATTTCCCCGAGTTTTCTCATAACATTTTTCACTGAAGCTATCAGTTTCCCTGCAATCACAGAGAGGAATTTCAATAAAATCAGAAGGTCGCTGACTTTTGCTGGGAAAAAGTTGCCAATCCGACTTGATGAAAGCAAACCATGCCCTTTTCTTTCTGTAAATAGTACAGCATCCTCTCACTGGGCCAGAACAGCAATCTATATGCTGCATGCTGCAGCCCACCATTAGCAGGGGTTAGTTATTTCTGTACTCCACTGAGGCCAGGAGCAGAAGTTGCCCTGTGCATGCCAAGAATGCTGATTCAAGGCCTGCCAGGCTCTCCCTGGGCATCTCTTCCTGAGCCATCCAGTGCTGCCTCACCACATTGTTCCTTGCTTGTTCACAAAAGCACACCTCCCTCAAAGTGATTTGGCTCCCATCAGGATCGAGTTTACCAGCTAGTTGGGTTGTCTGTGCTCAGATTACCCCTTGCTGCTGTGATCTGGCTAAGAAGGAGACAGACAATCTCATCACACGCTGCTGGAACGCTCGGATAACAATCAAGCAGAGTTTAAGCATCTCCTGTTCTCAGCCATTTCTGAGCTCTCCCCACATAAGTAGGTTCAAGAGAGCAGAGGCTGTCATTCAGATCATTGACCAGAGAAAAGCCAGCTGCAGAATTCAGCACTGGGCACCAGTCTTCACGAAATGAGGATGTTCAGAGCTGAGGGAATGATTTGGGACTGCAGATCTGTGCATCACTGCTATGCAATTTAGACTATTTTATGCAAAGACTACCTGGCGGGGTGGCAGAAACTGCATGGAAGCACATGATGGCAAGCTTCATTTCAAAGCAGAGCCTGCTCTTCCATTACAAAGTTTTAAGGGGTCTGCCCTTAGAAGACATGACAAGCCACAGTAATCTTGTTGTCAATATCGATGTTTTACACATGCCTTACTCCCACTGACTACTTCAGGCATTAATAGAAGTTACTCTGCTGCAAAAAAGGGAGAAAATCTTTATAACAGTCCATTTGTTTCAGGAAATGAGTAAAACTGGACGATTGCTGGCGTTTCTGAAGCCAGACAGCAGCAGCCATTTGAAGCAGCATAGAGCCAGAGGCATGAATGGGAATAAGACAAGTTCCAGATCCCCCACTCTGCTGTGTCGGTCAGACAAAGATTGGAAGGAGCTCCAATCTCTCTGCCCCCAAGAAAGAGTCTGAAAAAGAGGCTAGAAAAATAATTCTTGCTTAGCAAAGTCAGCCTGGACAGTTTATATGGGTACCTCCCAATAGCACAAGCCTTCCTTCCCCACGTACCAACACGTTCTGTGCTCACTGCACTTCACATACTCAGTTGCCATTAACAGGCTGAAGTCCTCCCACACCAAGGGGCTTGTCAGACTGCTGAAGGGAGTTCAGGCCCAGAGAATCCTTTACCTTAGGAGAAAAGCAAAATCTATTATGCACAATAGTTTCAGTCAGTTCTACAGCCAAGTACACTGAACTGTGCTTGCCTTGCTTTGTTGTGTGCATGGTTGGCCTTCCAAATAGCACTACCTCAGGGGCTGAACTTACCTCAGTTCATAGGAAACAGCTCAAAAATTTTGCCTCGACCTTCTGTAGCCATTGAAGTTACAGGAGTTGAGGGAAAACCTCTCCCTAATGGAATTACTAACAGCCTGGGAAGCGAATAGCTGACCAGTATGGAGCTGTGGTGCAGCTGTTTCAGTGACAGGCCAGGAGTCCCACTCCCCCCATGGCACTCATCTTCCTCAGCCATGAGCCTGTTCTCTTCCAATCCCTCATCTCATTCACAAAGGGCCTTCCCAAACGCCACACATAACAAAGCAGGGGTTCAGGAGTTCTCTCTCCTCCATTACACGCACTGCAATCATTGATAACAGCAGATCAACCTTCTACATCAGCACCAACACAAACACAGATTATAGCAGATGAGGACCTGAGGAAGGTTGAGCAGGCAGTATGGGGAATAAAGCCCAGTCTCAAAGACTGATAATGCAATCAGTGCACACAGCTCTGTGCCTTACACACCTGCCTGTGCACTCATAAGGGGTAGAAGGTCTCAAGGATTTCTCCAGCACAGAATCCCTCTGATTTATATCTACTACCACTGCACTGAAGCTATTGGCTTTTAAAGGCATTCTTCCTGCAAACTCTTTTGCTGCTTCCTCCCCCAGGCTTATCACAGTCAATGAGAAGACAGTTTCCAATGCTTACCAAGAGAGGGAAGAGGAAATGTACAGAAACATCCATGGAATCTGCCCGTTAAATTAGACTGACTCGATGGAATTTGGCATTTGATATCCACGCAGCGTGGAAATCATGCACAACTACAACCTAGGGTGTCATTTTTTTTTTGCAACACAAAAGCTCTTTGCAACAGAGCCTTTCAAAAGAAGAACCTGAGTCTAAACATTTTTGCACAGCTGGATAACAGTTGCAGTCAGATCCCCTGCCTCCAGTACACCCGCAGCACTGCTCTGTTCATTCCTAGAAAGCTCAACCTCAGAGGGAGGAGCTGAAGGAAAAAAAAAAAAAACCCTAGGACTTGTTGAAAAGTACAAAGCCAGGATGTATAACACCAACTATCTGTTGGAAGCGCACTGATGTTTGCAAATGTGTTCTTTGGAATTTGACTTTTTGCTTGCCTCTGAAAATCCGATCTAGAACTGATGGTGGCTCTGATCTCCATTAGGTTATAAAGTTGGTTTTTAAATCAAGATCAGTATCTCCATATTTGCACCAATACGTTCATTCAGAACTGATCTGACTTTGAAGTAGATGAAGAAAGAGAGAAAACTGTTAGGTAAATAGCACAGGGAATCAGCAGCCCCGTGACTGTGTTTGATACTTCAGGAATGCTCCTGATGCAACCACAGCCTCCTTCACCATCCATAAAGCTGCTACCCAGAGCTGTCAGAGTCCCCTTGCTATGTTATATAATAACAAAGCAATATTTTGTTCAATTTAAATCCACCAAAATGGCCAAATCAGCCTCTTGCATTTATGGGCTGAAATAGCTGGTTTTCAGTATCTCCTTCACATTGAAATCAGCCACACAGAGCCCGTATCCTGATGTGGAAGGCCAGTCCACATGGATTGAAATGGATGCACTTATGCAGCTCCATGCAGGCAGCAGCACATCTTTGTTCGCCAGACTCACAGCACTTACCAGCAGCAATGAAAGCCACATGCATGACAGGAATACAAGGACTCTGCCCAGATGAAGCAGTGTTTTTCATTAACATTACACTGGCACCAGAACCCACAAATTACAACCCGAACAAAAGGCAATGTCAAAAGGAGAGCGCTGAGTGTATCAAAGGGGAAAAAACATTAGGGTGGTCAGAACAAGACTTGGCTTTGTATTAATTGCATGACGTTAATCTGTCCATCTAAAGCACATGTTCCAGGTTTTTCCCTACTCTGAACAGTGCAGATATGACTGTTATTGCAGGTACACCCTTCTGAGAGCTATAAATAAAACACATATGGAAGGAGGAGCTGTGTCAGGTAAACAGATCCCCAAGCCTTTCCAGCAGCATTTCCTCCACCTGCTATCTCTCCTTCCCTTTTCTTGTTCTGCAGTACAATCATTTCATCCAATCCAAGTCTTGCATTTGTCCAGCAGCTTGCAGAGCACTTCATGAACACAGAGGGACTATGCAGCTGGCCTTCCAAGACTAGCTGCCTATTGCATGATTGCCCATCACTGTGGGGAACTAGATTTAATGAACCAAGGGGACCTCTTTCAGATCAGCATTAGGTCACAGTTAAGCACACAGGCTCAGCTTTATTTCCCATCACTTCTGTTTTAAGTAATTGCCATACAAAGAACATTTGCATCCACACTGAAATAGCTAAAGAAACAACACCAGCCCTAAACCCTACAAACACACCTGTACTCCAAGAACAGAATACATCTCTCCAGTAGCTGCTCTGCTGATACATCAAGTCATTCTGAATATCCAGTTGCAGTGGTGGGGTAATGACAAGCTGTCTCCCACTTGCCCAGCTGAGATCCCCAGCCTGAGCCACCTGAGGCCACAACTGCACTGGAGCAAAGCTTTGCCAAACCTCTCTGGTTGAGCATTCAAAGTGTTAATCATTCTGAAAAACAAAACCCAAAGCCTGAGTATTAATTTGCTATTTAAATTGAAAAAAAAAAAAAACCTCTTGGCACAAGACTGTCCTGGGCGTTACTACAATAAAAAAATCATTTGGAAAATCACCCTATTGTTCCAGTCACACCCATGGGAGTTTCATGTGTAGGGAAGTAGGAACATCAAAACTGAGATCTGCTGTGCGATCAGAGCTGAGTTTGCCCTTTACAACAGCTCGTTTTTATTCCAGTGCATGCCGGGAGAGAGACCAGAGGCAGTGAGCAAAGCTGGAGGATGCCTCCATGAGTTCCCAGTTGCAGAGCCCAAAGTTTTCAACAGCCATCTGTAGTGTAGTAGACCATGTTACAAGCACACACCCACAGCGGGGGTTCAGTGACCCTATCTTTCCCTTCCTTGCTTCCTTCTCAAGCTGTTTACCCCCCAGTGCCCATCTAAAAACAGCAACAAGTTGCCTTAGAACACCTCCCAGCACAAACACTTCCTCTGTGCAAACTGGAAACCTCACTCCATGCCCTGTACAGAAGTACTGCAGTGCAGATGTGGTACTTACAGATGTATGGCATTGCTGTTCTACAGCAGCAGACTTCTGGTCGCCTTTCTCCAACTCCCACTCTTTCATTTGGCCAACAACATTGATCCAACACCATAGAATGTAACTGCATTGCATTTGCAGTAGATCAGCTCTTCTGCACACAGTAGTCCCAAACCCCTACTAGCAGGCACTCAGCATTGCCTCATCAGTGTTTAAACTCGATCTTAGCCAGATGGCATGTGTTTAAATTGCAAGGCAGCCCACTGCACTTAAGCGCCTATAGACTGCATGAAGATTCCTAAAAGGCTCTAACAACATATCTTCAATTTAAACCATCTTCTACCTTTAAAATAACAAAGTTCTCAGGCTTCCCCTCCCCCCGAAGTCTCCACATCTCTATATTGTTTTCTGCAACACAGTTTGCTCATTAGGAACAAACCTTTAACAAAAAATTCACCCTCACGCTAACACCTTCCCTTATTATTAAAAAATTCTTGAGCAATTGAAGAAATCACTTCAGTGCCTCAACACTTTGGAAGCCTCTATTTGGAAGGGAGATGGTCTCAAGGGAGGAGATCTACATTTCGGTATCCAGGTGGAAAATGGGCTTCATTTGGCCAAGTAATAACAGCCAAAAAAAAATATCCCATCGCCTGTGCACGCACAGTAGATTCTTTAAGAATGATAACAGCACCTTAAACATTCCCAAGTGCACACATGGGAAATGGGACGGGGAGAAGGAGCACTGAGCCAGAGTGAGGTGACAGCAGGGGGCCTGAAGGAGAGGTACAGAATGCTGTCCAGAAATCATTCCTGCCCTGTTCTGTGGAGAGCTGCAAGGATGGCAAGTTCTGTTAGACGGGGGATTATAGGGTTTGCTGCTGTTGAAGTTTAAAGTTACTTGCCAATGCAAAAGCACATGGCAACATAGCCATGTTCTCCACGGCAGTAAAAGCCTCTGGTGTACTTTCAGGCACAACTTTGGCAAGGAGTGAACCCAGACACACAAACACCCAATGCTCCTGAAGCAAAGGCTTCACCAGCACTCATGGCATTGGGATTGGATGTGCTCAGAGCTACTGCAGGGGGGGAAGAGCATTGCTGTATGTGTACTGAGAGGCAGCAACTGACACTGGATACACCCATCCCATTCTGCACTACTTGCCAAAGCTTGGGGCAGACTCCAGACAATGGCCTTGAAGACTGTTGACCTTTTCCCTCCCATCTCTTCCTATTCACACAGATTTCTCCAGAGGTAGACAGTCAGCTGGGGGGTGAGGAGTGACACAGAAGAGCGTGGAATCTACTTCTACTAAAACAAAAGTTGTGTCCTGAGTTTCATTGATGTGCGAAAGTTATTTCTGCATTGTTACCTTTTTGTTCATCACTTAGGAAAAAGAACGCTCTGTAGCTTTACTTACCGTAGGCAGAGCAGAAAAACCCTGAAAGACACAAAGTTGCACAGTGACTGCACAGTCTACAGCTTATTACTATGCTAGAGTTTGCATGCAAGCAGCTTTTGCACATTACAAATAAAAGTTTGCTTGTGCTTTTTCTCCCTCATACACACACAATGGTATTCTTTTTCATCTTTTAATGCAGCCTGGGGGAATGTATATACATGGCATTTCAGCAGAGGATGACACATTTGTGTCACGCTTCTTGTAGCAGGAAGATGAATTTGGACTGAGATGGTCTCAACACATGTAATCTATACAACAGCTATCGATCTACTTCCTCTTGCAATCAATACACTCATAAGAGAAGCCCCTTGAGTTCTTCAACCTGAGCCTCAGGTCCTATCAGCTGTGTGCAGTTCTGGTCAAATGCATTTGTTCTGGGGTAGAAAAAATAACAACACACACAAAACACATCAGAGCTCACGGTGGTGCCTGCATAGGAAGCCTTGCCTTCCTAGGCCATAGAGATGCACTGAATACAAGTCCATAACCTACACACAGGTAGTACAAAGCGACTCCAAGAGTCAACTGAGACATAAGGTGGAATGTTTTCTACAACCCCCTCCAGTTTTTAGCTGCATTCGGCCAAGTTGCAGTAACTCCCATCACTTCAGCAGCCTTCTCCTCACTCAGTAAAGACAGATACAATTTCATCCTTACCTTCCCAAAAGGTCAGGGGGCGACTTCTCCAAAGGTTACCTGGGAGCTGGAAGTTTAATTTCAGCAGAACTCTAGAAGCTGCTTTGGAAATCTTCTATAGTTCAGATGCCATGAACCACTTGGCGGTATCTGACAGACATAGTTAGAGAACCTGATTGTTTCCAAGGACATTACCCAAGAAAATGAACATGCTGCTGTAGTCCTTGCAACAAAATTCCAATAGCTTTCATTGCAGAGGTCTCAGAAGAGTTTTAGCAGACTTTTAACTACACTATCAGGACTCCAGTATTTTTCTGGTGCTTGGCAAAATAGACTCTTACTATTTCTGCTTGCAACATGCACTCAAAGCTTATCCGTAGCCCTACAGCCTAATTCCTACAACTCCGCAATCCAAAATTTTTCTATCATTTGTGATATACATTAGTGACTTCCAGTAACAGCAGCCCAAGAGACAGCATTTTACTGTGCGATAGCTCAAACCATTTGGCTCAGCACCGTACCCTGAAATACACTGCAGGGAGGCTATATATTTTGCTGCAGGTTATGCTGATTTTCAGCAGCGTTAAGCCAAGTGCTGTAATATCCTGTAGACCCAATTCGCCTCTTTTGCTCTCACATATAAGATGCTGCACGGGAACAGAAAGCTTGCAGCATCACAGCCCAGCTGCTTGAAGGTTGAGTCCTGCTAGGTAGCAGCAGCAAACCTCTTGCAGCAGAAAGGGCAAGGAAGCAGCACATCCTGTGCCACCAGCCCTGCTCCTACCCTCCCTTCCCAGCCTGCCCACTGAACCAAACCTTCTCTGTAGGACTCGAGCAAAGACCAACTTCCAATGACTAATTCCAGTCACATGGGCTCAGAGAGGTGCACAATGACCTCCTTTCTGTAAGAGTGGGAGCACACGGAAGTGCCAAGTATTGTCATTTATAGGATTTTATTATAAACTCCTGCGTAAATTCATATACAATACATTGGGTTTTGCAGTTTTCCATCTAAGATCTAACCACACCCTCATCAAGCACTCCCCAGAGCCTTCCTTTACATGAAGGGAAATATTACTATTTCCACTTTATTTGGGGCAAAGAAAATAAAGTCATAAAGAAAAAAAAATGTACGAGCCTCAGTTCCCAGACTTTGCTCTGCTATAGAATACACTGAGCATTTAAGGCAATGCTTCTTTCCTTGGGAAACAGAGTTGAAAACAAAGCCTTATGAATCAGCCAGCTGATAATTAAAAGCAACTAAACCCAGATCATTTTAAGCTGCACATGAGAATCTGGACTCCTCAGATGCTGAATTCCTCTGCTGACCAGAAAAGCTCGGGTCACTTGCCCAGCTGGTCACTATTGTTCTGCCCAGTAATGTTCTGGCAGGAATGCATGTTTAACAAAATACAGAGATTAGGCATAGCAAGGAATGCAGCCCCCCCTTTTACTGTTTAGGTTAGTGAGGTTTGCCCTGTTGAAACATGGAAGCTTATATGTATCAGATTTTCCCTGTCCTGTGCTGCTAGTGCCAATGACAGACACAAGCTGACAGCTCAGTTCTCAGGACTGCTGCTATTTTAGCTTTAAGTTCATTAAAAGCAGCATAAGTTTGCCTCAAAGCTGCAATGACCATTAATTACATCAATCAGTGCTTTCTCAGGGATGGAAGGTACTGAGAGAGAGCTTTTCTCAATTGGTAACTCCCAGAAACATCAATTTAGACCACATAGAGACTCAAACAGGACAGATCTGTAGCACTTTGCAGATTTTCTCCTTGGAGAACCATATGCAAGAAGGCTAGAAATAGCCTGGTTACACTTCTGAATTAACAGCTTATATCTAGAGGTACCCAGGAGTGACAAGTCCCTACACAGGGAGCAAATGACAGCTTGCACTGCATGAACTGCAACTTAGAGAGCCACATAGTAAATCTAGAATGGGTCTTATTGAGATACAGAGCTGCCAGAGCCCTTCTGGGTCATCTTAGCACAGTGAGAGAAATCACACTTTATCTGGTACCCATTTTGCTGCCACTTGAAGACGTGAGCAACTCAAAGCTTGCACAGGACAACAGCACTGAGATGAGGAGCCAGACAGCCCACAATAAGCAGGGTGGCAAAAACCAGGCCAGTACTGAAGAAGTAAGAGAGAAATCAGGCAAGAAAAGAGCCAGGGAGCGGAGCAACCTGAGGCAAGAGGAAGAAAAGTGGCATCAGATAAAAAGCCTTTTTCTATAGAGAAAATGAGCAGCATTTCCCTTGGTTGGAAGGTTCGATTTATGCCAAACCTCTTTACACACAGACACGCACTGAAGAGCTGCTGGTAGAGCTGTCACCCATTGCTGCCTTGAATGAGGATTTTAAAAAGCTCCCTGTGCTCTACTGTGTTTACAGCAATAATGAGAGCCCGGAGGAAGGGGTTAGGAACATCTGAGTTTAATAAGGGCCGAGCAGCACACAGCAAAGAGAAATGTCTGCCCTTCCGTTCAGGGCTACCACACCCCACCAAGAACTGCAGCACCAGGCCAATGGGAGGCTCAATACAGAGACGTTATGTCATCCCAATAGCCTCAGCAGCCCATCTGCCCCAAGCCTTTTCGTGATGAGAAGAAGCGTTTTGAACCAAGCTGAGAGCTCCCAGCACCACTCTTTTGAAGGGCTAAATAAGCACAGTCCTGTGGGGGAAGAGCAGATGGAGACTGACCCCAGGCAAAGACAAGCCAAGAACAAAAGGGAAGCTTTTGTGTGGTGCCATAACTAAACAGCTCCATCTCACAAGATCTTCACAACAGGGCAAGAGGGAGATCTAGATCATTTAACACCTATGCTGCTTCCTTTTCTTAGTGTTGAAGTGCCCTTACATCCAACACACAGAAGGCCAGGAGCATCCTACTGCAGTTTGTCACCCAGAGCAGACACTTTGCATTCAGGTTCTGCAATCGTACTTGCTTCTCTCCCCTTCTCACTTCTGCAAGGTTGGCCTCTAAAACTGTTCTCTGATGAAAGCATCTTTCATTAAAAAAATAAAACCCTTAATCTACACTCTATAGTGTCTTCATGTGGTACTGTCAGCTTCTTCTTTTTAACCTCTTTATCAAGTATTTCATTAAGAAACAAAGCAAGAAGCAAGAGTCTTGCCCAGTTGCAGATCAAGAACAGCTCCCGACAAAAGCATACACATATACATGAGTAAACAGACCCAGACAACCCAACTTGATTCGTTCTTCATTTTCCCCCCTTATCAAGGCATAGCCCAATAAGGTAAAACAAAGATACAAGCTACAATCCAAGTGTCAAGAATGACTCCCCCTAAGCAAAGCTGGTAGGTTTCTAACCTGACGTGTTTCAGCCAGGATTTCAGTGCGCTAACAAGCTCAGCTTTGAGAAAATGAACAAATAAGGGTTATTGAAAGAGACACATTTGTTAATTTATCCAAGGGCAACACAAGTTCACTGCCACCCATTGCTTTGCCTCTCTGCTGCCTTTTCCTTCCTAGAACTGGAAAAAGAAGCATAGATGAGAGGAAATGATTCACACAAGCAGCTGGAAAGGCAAGACAGTAGGAGATTTCCTAAATGGATACAATTTACTGCAGTAACTTCAATCACGTTTGCTTTTTCTAAGTCATCCCAGTGTTTCTAGGTCCTTAAAATCCCATCAGCATCACTGTTTTAATTGCATTGCTGAGCTACAGCACTGACCCCCACCAGTCAGATGAAGATCAGATGGCTGTAGAGTCCTGACAGACAAACACTGGATAGATAATTCCAGGGTTTGGTGATGAGCTCAAGACCTCCCGACCTCCTGGAGCTCTTCATTCTTGGTGAAGTCAGGAGACCCACAATTAACTGAAAGCACTAAAGCCTCACCCACAAGGCTGCAGTTCATTACACTGCAGCATAGTTGAGCACAGCCCTTCAGACAGGGCTGGCTGGGGAGGGTCAACTGCATTCCCAGCAAACATGTGGTTGTAGGACTATAGGACTATGCATAACGTAGGCAGTTGCTTAGACTAAATTCACCTAAAAACTGATCCTGAAAGCCAGTCATACAAGTGCCCTATTAAGAAACTGCCTAATTTAATGTGTATTTCAAACACTTTATCAAAGCTGCTACATTATATAAGGCCAATAAGCACTGCTGCATGGGTTTCAGACATTATTAGTCATGCAGCCCTTACAGAACTTTACAGCAATTCAAGCGTGTGCAAAGACAGACTACAAATGTCTTAACTAATAACCAAGATCTGCCACTAAGCCAACCAGAACCCAGAATGTTCATTTTAAGTGAGAAAGCAAACAAGAAACGCTTCCATCAGAACATTTCCACCATTTCACTTTGAAGGATGTGAATGATGGTTTCTGTTTCCTCCTCCAGATTTCACACACGTGCCCCAAATGCTTTTCACACCAGCCAGGGCCTTCACTTATCCAGCAAAAACAAACAAACAAACCACCACCACCCTTTGGCAGCCCATCTCTGAGACAGCCTGCAACCTGAATAACAGGGATTAAGGCAGCTATGGAGCTTGGAATGGTTTTCTTCATCACTGACAGAGGATTCCAGCACCATTTGGGTTTTTCCCCCTCCCCCCACTTGGAGAAATACATTTTTTTTCCCCACAATTGAAATATGTATATATATAACAGACACCCAGACAGCTCAACCATGTCTTCCCTTACTGATCAAGGGCTGAAAAAGACAACTGCAGGAACAGGATGTCTCGTATCAAGAGATGTCAGCTGCAGAGCATCACATCAGCGCGTGCTGCAACAGAGCAAAACTCAAGAGCTGCAGCAGTAACTTTCAAGGCTCCAGCCTGTTTATCCTCGGCTGATGGCATCAAGGAGAGATACCAGAAGCCACCAGACAAAGCATTCAGTGGGGAATTTGTGGAAAGGAAGCAAGAGTGGCCACAGTGCCATTGCTGGTGGTCATGCAGATCAATTTCAGAGCAGAAAGCCTCATCCTTCATCCAGAAAAGCTCACCTACCCCAATGCAAAGCTGCACCCCACAGGAGGCTGCCCCCAAAGGTCCAACTGCCCAGTGGGGTCAATGCTTCTCACCCATATTTTCCCATCAGAAAAGGAAGCAGTTTGATATTTGCCAATGAAGGAACTCCACCACTCAAATTCAGACCCCAGAAAGATCACTTCAATGTACAGTATTTGACTAAGCACTCATTTTTTTTTTGTTTCAAGACACCCAGCAGTGATCTTTCCCCTCCTTTTGACTTGTTATCCTCCCCGCTTTAAACTAGAACATCATATTCTCACAAAGCAAAGTTCCACCAGACACACACACACAAAAGGCTTCTAAAAGATTTCCCAACATCATTGTTTAAATCAGCTTTAGATGCTTTTATACAACACTTTATAGACTTGGAGAGGGATACGTTCTCCTGACAGCACGTCAGCTATCCAAACAACTGAGGCATGGGAAAATCATGCAAGAGTGTGAGTTGGGGAGGGTCTCTGGTGAGCAGCAACAGCCCTCACTGGTGTAAAGCGTGGTAGCTCTGAACAAAGATCTGCAGGCTAATAGATATGTAAGACAAATGACATGTGGTTCTCATTGCAGCTCGTGCTCAGGGGAAGGGGGTACCTTGGAACAGATCCAGCTGGGATAGGTTTATCCCATTACTCTCCTATAATTTTCTGCCGTTTCAAACCCTTTGACAGTTACTGTAGTTTTAACATCACACCCCCTACAGACTGAGGCCTGTTTGACAGGCCAGCAAACAAAACCACCCCCAGCTCGGAGAAGAAATCTGCACCATATGTGAGAACCATGCGAGGCGCGAGGCCAGTGCCCGTTCTTGCACTCGTGACACAGCGATGCAAATCACAATGCTGAGCCCAAATGGCCAGCGCTGAGCTCAGCCCCCCGCGCAGCAGCACAGCTCGTGCACGCCAGCTATTAGCAAGGGGAGGAGGAAGGGGTAGAGACAGGATGGACGAGCGCTGAATGTTAAATTCCCAAGTTCCCATTTAAGGGAATTGCAGAAGGGAAGAGAAAAAAAAAGAAATAGTGAAATTTAAGAACAACTGGAATCAGGTTAAGCCACTCTCCTGCTTTATACAGTGCGGCTCATTCATCTCAACAGCTGTTTCACCTCTAGAGAAATACCCAGAGAAAACACAGGGGAGGGGGAGAAGCCTCAATTGTTTGCTCTGTTGAAGCAGTACGGTTCAGTAAATCAAAAATGATTTATATCAAGTTTACAAGAAGCTGGTTGGGGAGGGAGGGGAGAGGAGCACGAGCCTGGGTTTTAAACAGCCATCCGAAAGCTGCAGCTCTCGAGGGGAGATCCGCAATTAAGGTTCTTCCTTTGTTGAGCTGAACGAGACTTCCCCGCAGCCGAGGGCTGTAACAGTTCCCTCTGCCGGCATCCCCCGGGTCAGGAGGTTTCACAGCGGCGCAGCGCCGTCCCCTCCCCGCGGCAGGGACACGGGGAGGGGCTGCAGGTTTCCCCCGGAGCTCGGCCGCCCCGCACCGCTGTCTCTCCGTGCCCCGCTCCCACAGGTAGGCGGCCTCCGGCACGCGTTGTGATGGGGCAGCCCAGGTCGGGATGCGGGGAGGGACGCGAGCAGCCCTCGCGGCTCCCGGGCCGCCGGCGGAGGGGGACCCGCTTCTTACTCACCGGCGACTGGCGAAGCCGCTGCCCGGCGAGCCCGAGCTCTGCTCGGGGTAGTTGTGCTGCAGGGTCGATGCCGGGAATTGATAAAGGAAGCCGGTCCCCAGCGCGCATCCGTGCAGGCAGCAGCACCAGGACAAGAAAAGAGCGAAGTGCATTTTTGCACTACGAGGGGTTCCCCCCCCCCGCCCCCCTTTCTGCTCTCGCTCGGCGGGACCCCGATGCCGCCCGACTCCGCTCCCCGGGCCGCCCCGCTCCGTCCACGCGCAGAGCCCCGGGGCTGCTGCTGCCCGCGCGGGGTCCGGGGCTGCTCAGGGCGCACAGGGCGCACTCTCAGCCCCGGATGCCTTTTCAAATTTGGCGAGGTTGGCCCGATTCCGTCAAAGGGGGCGTGGGGCTTCGGCGTTAACCCTTGCCAGGCCTCTCTGCAGACCCCGCCGCAGACCCTGCGGGATGCCCCGGCTCGGCTCGCGGGCGGCTGTGAGCGAAGATCATAAGGTCCTGTGCTTCCCTAACGTAGAGAGAGCCACGTCTAGGAAAACCCACTGCACCCCAAAACCAACCAAGTTGGTGTCGGCTGCTGTGTTTGAGTGACAGCATTTACACAGGTAAAGAAGGACATAAGTACTGTGATATGCCTCATTCACAAGGCAGCCAGTGAAAAACGAATCCCTGCTTCTGTCTGGGCATCCTGCTCATTTAGGCATCAGACATAAGCACCCTTTGCCAGCACCTCAGGTAGAACCCCACCTCACCAAGCACTCTGACAGCACAGAGCTCAGAAAACTGCTCCTTTGGCTCCAGACACGCTTCTGAAAGGACATGGGTGCCTCACAAAGGCAGTGTCCCCAGGTGGGAGCCAGCAGGAACTCACTCCCTTCTTTGTACATCAGCTGAGTTTCAGCTCAGTACCCCTGAACACCCTGTGTCTAATGATGGTGTCGCAGACCACAGTAGCTGCTCCTTCAGAGCACCCACAGCAAGCAGCTCTGCAGGAACCCAGGCTCTTTGCACCCACTAACTGCACTGCCAGCTCATCTGAACCCAACCCATGCGGTGGGATTTCATTTCTGAGAGCACACGACTGTGTTTCTAAGGCTTTTCCCTTCAGATTTTGCAAGTTCACAGCACCCACCCTGCGCCTCAACTGTACAGCCATTCACAGGCAGTCTTGATTCAGCACTGAAAGCAGACCTGGTCTTAAGGGTGTCCCTATGGGGCTCAGTAAAGGCAGAGACCTCTTTCTACCAAAGGGGAAGCACAATCCCTGCAAGATGCCATAGCTGCAAGGAGACCCCAGCAAGATATTAAGAAAATAGCTGGGTCTGTCTCCTTGGGTGAACACCTGCCCTTTTCCCCACTGTGCCCACCTCCACAGAGATAAACAGCTCCTGGCTGGAGCCTGTAACCAGACAAGTTTAGACTGCAAATAAGGCATGGGGTTTTTGAACAGCCACTCTCATTAATCACTGAAGCAAATCACACAAGAAGGAAAGGATAAAGTCTGCAGGGCAGCTCAGCACAGCCTCCCTGGGCTTACCCCACATTTGCCCTCAGAGCATCCCAGAACACAGACTGGTGCAGGTGATGGATCAGCACCCTCTGGGCTCAAAGGGAGCTCCATGGGTCTGGTCCAGCAGTTCTAAGTTACCATCCTTGTTTGGAAGCAACCACTGTTTGCTTATAAAAATCCCCCAGTGCCTGGGGTGTAAGAAGGTCTTCCATCCCCAGTCCTGGCTCACATCTGCCACAGAACCTTCCCCTGTTTCAGTTCCCTCAGCAAAAGAAACTTCTCCCTTCCTTTCCACTCAAAAGAGTAACCAAACCACACAGCTCCCAACAACTCACCCAAGGGCTCTTCAGCCACTCCAAGCCATTTCCTCAGCTCAAGCTCTCAAGGATCCTCTGCTCAGCCTGACCTGTCTCTCCTCTCAGTAGGGCAACAAACCCCAAGTGTGCTTCTCTTAAAAGCACACCCAGTAACTGCCACGCTTCCAGAACACTCCACAAGACTGTGAGTCTCCACCGTACTTTAATCAGGGTGATCATCTTCAGCTGTGAGTGATCATTCTCAGCTGCATGTGCACGGCCAGCCTGGGCGCAGCTGTGCCAATCTCCCATTCCAGCAGGTTCTGCAGCTACAAGCTTTTTTGCTGGAGGCATGTTTAGTTCCCTGTCCTGACAGGCTGGGATCAATCATTTTTCAGTATTTAACTGTACTAAATAGCACCAGTGTCTTTGTGATCCATTCTCCTGGCTTGAGTTAGTTCCTTTGAAAGCCGTTAGCCATCTTTAGTTCTTAACTCTCCAAGAAGGTTTTATATTTGGTTGCATGCAAAGTTCAGCACTTCAGCCTCCACTAATTTTGCAAGACACTAAGAGGGGATATTAAACACAGGTGATCAGATAAGACATGATTCTGGCAAATCGTTAGAGACATCTGTAAGAAGCTAATTCTATTCCTGTTTCACCAACCCAGAGGCTGAAGGTCAAATGACTTTGCTAAAGACTGTAAAGAGCAAAAGGCAGAGCCAGAAACAGAGCTCAGATCTCCAGGCTTCCATTACTCCTGCCCTGTCCCTAATGTCTGTTTGCTCCTATTCTGTATGACTGACTTAAGATGAAAATGAAGAATTAATTTCCAAGCTGTTTTTGGAAGGAGAGAAGAAAGGGTGATGTTGTCTACCGTAAGGGGAGAATTAAATATGACATTTCATTTTTAGTCCTTTGGATATGCGTAATATAATCAAACACAATAGCGGTAATAAATGGATATTTTTTCTCCCTGTGGTGCTTACGAGTGCAACATATTCTAACAATTTCTCAAAACTATGTTGATAAATTGGAAATGCAGTGATGGAGGTAACAAAGACAGCCAACAAAAACATCATTCCTTCAATTTATCACAGGGACTCGTTTTGAGAAGAGAACACATGAAATATGAACAGCCCAATTCGTACAAACCAGACGTGCTATATTTCAAAAGATAAAGCTACACGTTTGATGCCTGCGCATAAGTATTTTAATTAAAGACTTGCCTGGACAATCAGGCCATATAAATTATCTGGAGGTATTTCACAACTCAGTTCAAGATAGAAGAAGCAGGGATGCATACTGGAAAGCCACAAAGCATGCAAGCACTGGGAGGAAATAGTGCAGAGACAGAGGTCAGGTTTTTAGTTTACCAGCTCTATTGGCTTAGCTTTGCTATCATAAAGAAAAGCAGTCCCAGAGGGCCCTTCCTCCTGCACACTGCTTGCTTTCTATGCAAGTGATGGTCTTGAGCTGTTATGTCAGCAGACCGATAAATTGGACATGTGTGGGCACATGAGGTTTCACGTGGTTTGGAGCACTTATCAGCTTTCTATAGTCCATTTGGCAAACGTTAAAAATGACTTGAAAAAAAAAACCTTAAAGATTGATAACAATATCTATAATCTCTTTAAACATGCACTGCATGCAACAGCCAACAAAGTGGAGACGATAAAAGGAACACTCAGTGTTTATTTGTCCTTATTGTTCAGCTGAGAAGGGAAAAACAGTGGTGTGATCGAGCAAAGGAGGGATTCATTCTCTGAAAGGTGGCTTAGAAAGGTAGAAACTCATTGTCATATCTCTAAGAGTGAAGTCCAACCCAGGGCTGTAATGCCATCTCAGCTGTTCAGCATCACTCAGTATTACAGATCAGTACCAAGATGAGACCAAAGCAAAAGCAGCTTTGTTCTACATAATGAAACCTTGTGGGACTTTTTTGTTGACTATTGCATTAACACCTGCTAGAGTGAGGACACAAATAGAAGTAGGCAGGAAGGACTGCAAAAGGTGATTAATTGCTCCTTTTCCCTGCTAGAAGGCAGGATCTATTATACATAGATGGCTCATGGCACACATTTGTCTGCCTTGTTCTGAAACCTCCCATGGTTTTCTGACAGTGTGTACCAATGCTTCTCTCTTTATACTGGTGTTTTTTCTTAACATCCAACCTCAGCCTGCTTTATTGCAATTTAAGCTTGTCATGCCTTACTTTTATCCCCACCAATGTGTAGTGCCCTGCAGTTGTCCTTCATTAATTTTGCCTTTTTTTTTTTTTAATCACATCATATCATCAATTTGTCAAGATCATTTGAAATTTTAATCCTGCCTTCCAGTGTTCTTGCATCCAGTCCCAGCTTTGCCTCATCTGCAAATTTAATAAGCATTTTTCCCTCTGCCATCACTGAGATCACTAAAGAAAACACTGGAAGGCTGGTCTTCACGTCTATATCCTCAAATTAAGATCATTCGCTGTTTGTTAAGCATTATTCAGTCCCTGAGGGCTGCCTGCTTCCTTGATGCTGCACAGGACATCAAGACTGATCTTATAAACTCTCTAAGCTGTGGGCTATCTTGAAGTTTCACAGTAACACAAAGTACTTTAAAACACGCAGTGAAAGAAGCTATCGGGTGTCAGGCTGTGATTTTCAATGGTGTCACTAGAAGTAAGAAATCTGTATTCAGTGGCATCCACGCATTCAGCTGGTTTGGAAATCCATCCTGAATCATAGACTCCCTCCGAATATTAGAGAAGTGGGGACTTCCATGAGCAAAGAATGTTTCAGATTTGGACTATGGCCCTGAAATCCTACTGCTTCTCTCAACCTCCTCATAGCTCAGATTGTCTGACTCAATCTCCCCACTACTGATGGGAGTCTGAGTTCCTTCTCACAGCGTACAAGTCATACAAGAGGGAATGGGCTCATCCCCTTCCTGACAAAAGGAAAAGTAAATGAAAGAAGTAAGAAGATGTATCCAGAGAGAAGCATACTCTTGCCTGCTCCTGTACCCCACACAAGGTGTGCCCCAAGCCCTGTTTCTGTCCCTGTGGAGCCAAGAGACAGAAGAATAGGGAGGCAAGTGGGGAGCGTAGAATGCCTTTCCTCCACAAGTCAAATCTTTCAGTATCTTCCAACCATATTCTTCCAGATTTTATGTGTTGTTTTTTTTTTTCCCTAGCCTCCTGGGAACTCTCTCTGTTGCCCATGATGATGAGGCTTAACCAGAACAGTTTACTTTTCTTAGCTGGCTTTCACAGCCCCCTAGAAGTTGGCTATGGTACTTTGGAAGTCAGAAATGGTTGCACTGTAGCCATTGAGCACAACCTGACAACCGTCTGTCCTCACGCTGCAGAATTCTTGCCACTCAATGCCTTCCTGCACTATTGGACCTTATCACCCAGGATGTAGGATGCTCCATTTCCTCTGTGCTGCAAGTGTTTTCCAGAGCTTGCCCTGGCCTGGTTTTCAGCATCTCTCTGTGTTATTGGTAAACAGTCAACCACAATACAGCTATCATAGCCATATTTTCCTTCCAGCTCTATCTTCACCTTATTCTGCTCCAAAGCTTCTGGCTTCAAGGGACCCCACCAATAGCTGACATTACATATTTCCTGAAGCATTCATGTGAGCCTCTCCCTTCTCTGTCCTCATTCTTTTCACAAGATCCTGCTTTTCAAATTAAGTTTCCTTGTTTGCATCGACTTTGTCTGATTCAATCTGATTAACCCCCTCCATTATTTTAAAATCACCAGCTGAATCACAGAACTTTTTAAACAAGATAATACCAAAGCTCTTCAGTCCCGCTATGGAACTCAGACCTGAAAGGCACAGTGTTATTAGTATTCTCCATGCTTTATCCCCTTAATCTCATCTTTCTTAGGTAGAGCGAGCAGCACTGAAAAGAGCACTCAGAAGCAGAACTCACCAGTGTTTTATGTAGGAACAATAACACCTCTTTTGATATAAATCCCATCCTTGCCATAATGCAACCCAACATCCTGTTCAGTGCTGGGGGTCTGTTTTTCTACAGCTGTGTGTTAGGCTGAGAGCTCCAGGGATTGTTTGAAGAGAGTATTCTCCAGATTTATCCATTTACCATTATGAACCTTTTGCTCCATTCGTAAACCTCAGCACCGCTCAGTGGCGTTGTCTCGCTCCTTAGCCAGCTCTCTACCTAATCTCTCTTGAATCTGTCAGATTCCTCTGTGGAAGCAAGAAAAAGGCAACAAAGGTGCTAAACATGAAAGAATCTCTGTGGGTATTAAAGGCTAAATTCACTGCAAGCAGCTGGATCCAGGTATTGCTTGGCTACGCGCATATACATTCATGCTAGTTTTGGTGTTCACACTGGACTCTGTTGTCTCTAATGGATACCACGTCTTGGTATTGACTTGCTATTCAGAAACCACCCTTCCTCCAGGGCCTCTGGGTGGTTTCGTCAAACAAGCTTTAGTTTAAGTACCTTATTGAGCAGGTTGTATGCAGATTTCCCTCCTTCACTCATTTCCATTTCATAAATGGAACATTTAAATTGTACTCCTCAAATATTCCTCTTCTTTCACAGACCTCTTTTTCACCACAGCTCTTAATTTCCCAGCTTTGTCTTCTGCCTAAGAAAGACCAAGCTCTCTACAGATGCAAAACCAACTCCTAATTAATCTCCTGAGCTTACAGGGGTCTATCACCCCTCATTCCATCAGGTCCTAGGCAGGATGGATGGATATATGGGCTGTAGGGAATTTGATTCAGATCCCTGATCTCCTGTAGGAGATATTGGGCAATCTCTCAGTGACACCCTTTACAACACAGGGTTTGGTGCTTTGTTCCATTTTGTGGGTATTGTTAGGACGATAGGAATGGATTAAAAAATAGCATGGTATTAGTAGCAGAAATAATGAAATGAGAAGAAAAAGAAGAATGAAGGTGAGACATCATCTAAAGTGCTGAAATCGTTCTTTTCTTGGCAGAAAGAAAATGATAAAGTCTGTAAACTGGCACAAAATGTTTAAGCCGACTGTTGCCCAAAAAAAGAAATAAAACCTTTTGACCAGACTAAGGAGATTTTTGGTATGCAATGAAATGGGAAGACAAGACGATCAGCCTCACTGTGTGCCTGGAAAGAAGTGACTCAGAGCAAATCTTTTTTGGCTCCATTCACATCGTGAATGTTTAACTCTAAGATTGTTGTGAAGAAGCCAGCGCAATGCCCCAGCTGTAGGGCGATGCACTATTTTGCATTGAAAACAGGTGTTCAGCTGGCTGGCTTTCGAGCAGAGCACATTAGATTTGTCCCAGATTTTCCGTACATGATCTCTAGGTAATACTTGCCCTTTTTTAGAAGTTTCAAGAAAATTAGATAATTATTTTCCATGTTCGGAGGCTTCCCTGAGCTGACTGACAAGATGTTTGAAGAGCTGAGCTGTAGGTTGGGTGGAAAAGAGCCTGGCCAGCTTACAGGGGAGTTGAGTGGACTTTGGAAAAGGCAGTTCTGGAACAGCTCTGAGAACAACCAGAGCTTGCAATGCATAGCTAGGCACACTGCTGTTACACTGGTGATCAGCTGAGGTGCAGTCTGTGGCTGGGGAAGAAGAGAGCAACCAGCCTTGATAACCCAGCCATCCATTTCCTTAATATTGGAGCTGTGTTATGTAAAGAACTGCATTAACTGGAACCCTCCACTGTGTTTATTCATTTTAAATGGCTTTGAGATACAGTTTCTTTAAGAGATCCGGTATAATCAATCTCCATTGTTCTGTATATATTTGCAGAAGATATCAGCTTCGTTAAAATATGGCATGCTATTAATAGCAGTAAATACACAGTGTTAAGCCTTAAAATGTAATGCAATTAAATAAGAAATATGAACCTAAGGAGGTTAAGTGCAGTCTACCAATGACATTTACATTTGATTTGAATTAAGAAACACACACGCACAGAAATAAAGGGCCTCCATATATACTTGGATAACAGGAAATCCCCTGGATGTAAAAATAGTGAATTTAAGAATGAAGAATATAAAGGTCTAGTTCAAATTAAAGATTTTATGACTGAGTACTCCATTAAATCTTTGAACACTTACAGTAAAGTGTCTGGAACTCTTCCAGTCCAATTCTTTATACTCTCACAAGTGACAGATTATACTTCTGAACTTAGAGAGCAAAAGAAAGAAAGAGTGATTATATCAATCCATCTAAATCTGGAGCTTGCTAATTAAGATGAAAACTATAAAAACCTGTGCTTAGGTGAAGCACAGTATTTTTACAACCCAGCTCAAGACAACGTCACTACCCGCGCCAAAAGAAGAATATTTAAGTTTTCAAATGATTGAAGAACAATAAAATAGTGAACTACTTAACACCACATGATCAATAATCTCTAGTAAATAGGAGCACTGACTCCACTCCCACTTGTAGGAATGCACAGATCTTCATTTGTAACAAGACCACGCTGGCAGGCCACGATCACACCAAAGTGCCAACCTTACATGAGTGTTTATAACCATAAGATATTAGCGAGGACCTTTCAGGTGAAGAGCTTGCAAGTGAGGCAAGCATAGGAAACTAAGATACTTAAGATGTTTCCCAGGCTTCAAAGGGAATTGAGGCACAGTTATCAGTACTACAGTCTTTACGTTGAAGGTGTAGGATTAAGCATTCATCACTGCATTAAGCAAAGCTGCAGGGACTGGAGATCTTGTTCCAGGCTCCCCCAAATATACTAATTACTGGTATAAATGTGTTGTCCCTACTGGAAAGCTGCCAAGGGTTAATTGAGTCTGCAATGAAAACAAATGTGAGACGTTAGAAAAGACGGCTGATTTGACCCAGGATGTTAGCAGAAATATAATGCCTGGAAGGACTGTGGGGTTAAGAAACTCCTGGCCTTGGCCATCAGCTCCAAAGCAACATGTAAGTCAAACAAAGGAAAAAAAATGAGAGAAAACAAAACCTTCCTGTCAGTAGGATGTCCTCTCATTTAGGACCACAAGGCAGTCCCTCCAAGGCAATACATGCTTTTTTGGCTTGCTTTCTATGAAGGCATTAAGGATCCGTCCTTGGGTGAATAAATAGATCAGACTATTAATAAACGCAGGCTCTTTTGCAGACCAATAGGGGTGGCAGACACATCTGTCAGTGGGAAACAAAATTTACTTTGAAACTTTGTATTCAAAACAAAAAAACATACGGGTCTAATAGAAAAGGTTGCATGAGCTCCTTTGAAACACAGTTATCCCTTGTTTGCCTTGTTTTAGTCATCCAGTGCTCTTTACCACCTATGAAACTGTTACTTTTACCACCCAGGCACCAAGGTTGTTTTATCCAGTTCAATAAAGCTGCTATGCCCTCTTCTATGAGCAAAGAGCACCCAGCACATCCCTACACAATATTCCTCACCACCAGGTAATATTTCTCTTTCATTGCTCTCGATAACAGATATTGAGAATGCCAAATTTAAGAGGACTGACTAATGGTGTAATTGTATGCCTGCTTCAATGCAGCAAATATCTGCAGTGGCTGAAAGAAATGGCTCCACTTTATCCCACTTAGCCACATCCCCACAGGTCCTTGTTACCTTCTCTCTGTTAGCAACAGGTTTTTGTGCAGCACAGATAGCTGCTCCAACTGAAAACTGCTCTCTCTTTTCTTTTCAGAGGGGTCGAACCAGTTTTCAGCTGAAAACGGTTCCCTGCTAATTGGGACAGGACTAAATTGAAAGCTGGGGTTGGGCATGGAGGCAGTGCTGCTACTCTGAGCAGGCAGTGACATGAGTTTGTGCCAGAGGAAGATGAATGCATCCACAGCACAAATTAAGAGCCCAGATTGTCATCAGGAAGGAAAGATTCTCCTGAATAGATGCTTCTTCCAAAGGGTAATTCAGAATACCTCAACCAGAAGCCTAAGATTAGACAGCATGAATATGACAAAACCACGATGGCTTCGTATGGTAATTCCCACAGAGCTGCAGCTCTTTTTATGAATGCTTTAGCTGAAATAATTTTGCTTCATTCATTTTTTCACCCTCAAGGAAAAACTGAAGCTTTCCTCTGCTATGGGAGAGAAGACCCTCTGTTAGCTCCTCTGCTAACACAGTGAGCATCTGTGGGTTCTCTCCTCTCAAACACTATTCTTATAGGGGATCTCCCTCTGATAAACCAGCAGTCCCAGTAGATCATGGCAAACAATCCTGTGTACCACGTCTTTAGAAACAGTGCTGTTTGGAATGGATCAGTTTGGTCTACCTCAACACAGGCAAGTTAACACCACATTATCCAATGTACCAAGGTCACCAAGATCCATCGGATGATCTGCTTGATCCTCATCATACCAAAAAGAAAAAGAAGGGGGGGGGAAAAAAAAGGAAAAAATAATATTGGATTCTATACAGAAATCTGAGTGCTCCAAGCTGGGAGCTGTAGACCCGACCACTCACAGCCCACCCACCTACAGATCAAGATGGACTGGAACAACCTCCTCCATGAGCCAGAAAAGCGATGGGGGCTGGGAGGTGGGAGGAAGAGTTTCATATTTCATCTACCACTTTTAATAGGAAACAGAACATGGTGGAGGGTTGAAAGGAAAATGGCAAATCCCTGGAGGTGCCGAGTGTTGGCCTCTCAAGTCAAAGCTGTCAATCACACCGAGTCCCCTCCAACTCGTACTTCTTGAAGGGAGGGAACAAAAGAAGGCGATGGACCGGCACGTTTAGCCACTAGGTGTTACTGTTGCTCCACAGAAGCTCAGAGTAACAAAAGCGACATCTATTAGAGGCCTCGTAAACAGTTTTAGCTTAAGATTTAAAACCACCAGAGCTATATTTTCTCTAGATTCACGTACTGTGAACCAGCAGATTAGAGCACTGGGATGTGTTGACTTGGAGGGGTCTCTGACTTGGAGACTCTTACCTGCAATTCAAGCAGCAGGCACCACATATTATGATAAAGCAATCACTGCATCTCTGTGTGAATTCCCACAGACATTTCTAGAGCAAAGAATCATTTTACTAACATATTATTAATAACCTGCAATTGCTTTGGAAGGAAGGAGGAGGATCTGTCCGCACAGGATCACCTGGAGATCATTTTTGCTTGCCTTACTCACACGTGTGCCTTCACAAACCACAAACACACAGACAGAACCAGCTCCCAGCCGTCTCAGCGAGAGCAGAGCAGCTCTGGCTCACATTTAGAACCCGCAGTAAACATTTATGTTATGGGAACACACTTAAAGGCCCTGTTTGAAAGCTCGTCTGAAAGCAGGGCTGTACCTGGGCACCAAACAGCTCTGGAGCAGCACAGCTGTCTGCCAGATGGTGAGCTCGGGGCTGCTTTGTTTTATTTAGCTGCCACTTAAGGCACGTTCTGGGGCCACCCGCTCCCCCTCAACTATCGCTTCCACCACACAACACCGAGTACGCAGAGCTGCCCACGTCGTCCCGGGCGGCCCTGCTTTATGCTCAGCCCTTTTACCACGTGACGACAGCACAGCCAATCGCAGCGCACCCTCCCTCTCCCCCCTCTCTCTCTCCCCACGCGGCCGCGTTGCTAGGCGACGGGTGGGCGGCCGCCATGTTGAAGGTGAAGGTGTTGCTGGTGGGGCCACGCGAGGTGAGGGAGCCCCGATCTCGGAGAGCCCTGCGGCCGCAGCTTGTCCTCGGGGCTTCATGTAACCCTTGGGGATCCTCCCCGGGATCTGAGCCTGCCTCTTGAGGGCCGTATTTCCCAGGCGGGGCCTTCCCAGCTTGCTGGAAGCGCCGAGATGTGGAGGCTGGGAGCAGAGGGGCAGGCCTGTGTGCAGTTATGTCAAGGGAGGGCAGGCTGCTGGGAGCAACCCCGTGTTATTCTGTTCGTTGTGGCTTTGGTGCATCGAATTCATACGGTTGTCTTTTATTTTCTTGCATGTACCAGTCTGGAAAATCCGTGTTGGCAAACTTTGTTTCAGAAAGCATAGAGGGCATTGGCAGCTATGTCCCGACGCAAGGAGTAAGGTGAGCACAGCAGTGTAGGCTGAATTAACCCGCCGCCTTGCAGAAGGTGGTGGTGGATGACATCGTGTGCCTGCTTGTGTTCACAGGATCCTGGAGTATGAGAAGCCGAACTTGAATGGGAACAGCAAGGGAGCTGAGTGTCGATTTGAGCTGTGGGACTGCAGCGGTGATCAGAAGTAAGCCGGCATTGCTATTATTTCTTCTAGGTTATTCAGTTCATACTAATCCTGTTTACGCAACGTTCTCATGCATAAGGCCCTGAAACCAGTGATAGAATCAGTCATAGAATTGTATGAGTTTGAAGGGACCTTTAATGGTCAACACGCCAGCAGTGAACAGGGACACCCACAGCTCCATCAGGTGCTCAGAGCTCCATCCAGCCTGACCTTGAGTGCCTTCAGGGATGGAGCATCTACCAAGATACGTTGTTGAGGTGGGGAGAAGAAAACTGACAAGTTTGAATGCATATTTCCATTCTCCAGCTATCAGTCTTACCTCTTTTTTCTTACCATGCACCTCTTTTTCAAGGTTTGAAACATGCTGGCCAGCTCTTATGAAGGATTCTCATGGCGTCATCATAATCTTCAATCCTGAGCAGCCCAGTCACCTGAAAGAAATCGAAATGTGGTACTCCTGTTTCGTGCAGCAGCAGCCACTGCTCGATAGCCAGTGTCTCCTTGTTGCACATCACAAGCCAGGCAGTGCAGAGGACACAGAAAATCTGTCCTTAGGTGAGAATATAGAATATGTTGCTTAGAGTTTTTTTCTGTTGATCTCTTAGTCTTTGAAATTGGCCATACCTTGTGGCTTTCATTTTTCATTTCTAAAAACATTAGAGTGCTTTGCAAAACAAAACCTTTGGATCTCAAAGGGCACCTAGAAGGTAAGAAATGTCCTTGTTTCCCAAAAGTGAAAATAAAGACTAGAAACATTTGAGTGATTTCTCTCATGCCATGCAGTGAGTGTGCAACTGAGCCAGGCATGAGAACTGATGACTGCAACCAGATATAATCATCAGTTTATCTTATGCAGAATGTTACCTTCTGCTTACTGACGTTTTTGAAGCCACTTAAGCCTGCATTGTAGTGATCAGCAGACTAGGAGCCCTTTGTACTACAAGGTTCATGATCTTCCTCTTAAAATTATTATAGCTGTGTTATTATATGCAGCACAATTATTTGTGTCTGTTTTTACAAGTGAGAACATGCATTGCCTCTGGACAACCTATTCTGGTTTTCAAACAAGTTCTTATTATAAGCATTAATATATTAATACATATTTAACATAATAACACCATTCTAATTTTGATATAATTCAAAACTCTTAGCAATTCAGTAGTAAAATGCAATTCAATGCTGAATTATTTAGTTATGCCTAATTGAATGTGAGACCAACGCCAATACTTTGAGCCTTAATTATAACATTTGAGGAATTTAAACTAGAAGCAAGTTCTTGTTTGTCATGCTAACCAGCTATGCTGCATTTCTTTTTCACTTTATATGTCATCTGGGGTATGAGACATCAGATACTACTGAATTCCTGCTGATGTTTTCAGCAAGAACTGTCCCATGACATTGATCATGAGTGCTGCATTTCTAAAGGAATATGCTTAACTATTTTTTTCTTGCATTCAAAGCTTACCCATTGAACAAGCTGAAACTAATACATTCCAACTTAGAAGAAGATCCTGAAGATGTTCGGATGGAATTTATGAAATACTTCAGAAGCGTTATCAATTTATTAAATGAGAGCAGAGAGAAGGAAGAAATGTCAATTATTTCGTAACACTAGAAGAAAGTAAAGAGAAAGGATTGTTTTAACTTTGTAAGCCGTTCTAGCAACATCCTTTGCAAGAAGAATTTGCCAGACTATAAATGCTTCAAAGAAAATAATGCATAATTTGTAACTTGACCAGGAGAGCCAAATGCTGACATCAGATAAACTGTGGTGCCAAAGAGATGGCTGCGCATCCAAGAATTTGGATACCTTTAAGTATGTTCAGTTTCATTTTCTGTCAGATGTACAGGAAGGTATTGTATAGCGTGTTAATGTGGACCAAAAGATAAAGATATTGTTTCCTCACTTACAAATCTGTTTTTGTAAAGGTGGTAATTGAAAGCATGACAGAACTTAAGGTTTGTGGAGTTGTGTTGAAGCATCATAAAGTGTTCATGTTAGCTCTGTTCCTGGAGGAGTGATGCTTTTGGAAGTCAGTTGAAATTTGATGGGAGTGGAGATCTGAGAAGCAGTTGTTGGTGTGGAATCCATGTTTTAATAATAACAAATTCTCCTTCCTGTCCTGCATCTGAAGAGAGCACGTTTCATAGCTATTGCTCTGGCAAGTCAAAGTTGCAGTCTTTCTCATGACAGCTTTTCCTCTACTGCAACAAACTCACCCTCATCGGGGACAAGGCATGGGGTCACGCTGGGAGAGAAAGAATCAAAACCTCAGTGCAGTGCAATTACTTTGGCCTATTCCTGGAGCTCCAATAAGCGGGAAAATAAGTGCTGCATTTTTCAGAGGAGGAAAAGCTGCTTCAAACTTGGATTACTGTTCCCTGTTGTACTGAAATAAGTGGTTTCATAGATGATTTACTTTCTGTTTTGTTTGGTTTGCATTCATCCCTGTTCTTAATGTATTCTGCTGTGGAAGGCATTTTTTGTAATGTAATACTAAGGCAATAAAATTGTTTTTATAATAAAATTGCATCCTTTTTTGTCCTCAAAGGGAAAGTGAATTAAGTTCTTGTATGTCTTATCAACTTCCTTAATTATTAGCGAGGAAAGCTGTGATAAATTTGTAGTATGTTTCACACTTACTAGATCCAACGAGAGAAGTTTGCAAATAAATGGCCAAAGAAATGATGAATGAAAACCAGAAGAATGTATCTATACTGCCACTTTTTAACCAGGGGACAATTTAAAGTAGAGAGGACCTGGGAGCAGGAACTGCGGAAGTCCTTCATCAGCATCCCATCTTACCTTGTTCTGCAACTTGCTTTGTGAAGTGTTAACAAAAAAGAAGAGAAAGAAAGAACCACTTAATGTATTTTAGTTCAAGACAACAAAACTGAGTGTTTGGGTTTTTCAGTCATCTGGGTTAATCCATCTGCTACTCTTAAAATTCTTTCTTCAGTAATTAGTAGACTGTTCTTCTGCAAATATTCTCCATCTTCCAAGGTGGCAAGAAGAGATGTCTCCAAAATCTACAGTTATTTACACATCTTTCTCCTGGCATTCTAACAGCGTGTGATGAGGAAACTTTGGTGAGCAGTCAGGGTGTGGAGTCCTGTCACAAACACATTAGCAATAGCAAATAGTAGCCCTGTCACAAACATATTAACTAGTAGTAGAGTCTTTTCCTGGCTTCCTCAAAATGCCCCAAACTCCTCAGGGCAAATCAATAAGTAAATAAGCAGCATTCCCTCTAGTGAATTCAGTCCACTTCAGTGGGATTCCCAATAGCAGTCTAACAATGACTGACTAGCAGCTCAAAATCAATGAACATTTAGGTTCATTACTAGGCTCTTTATTTAAAACACAGGTATGTGAGGCAAAGGATTAAAAGAAGATCTTCCAAACAGTTTTAAAACTAACATAATAAAACATACTGAGCTAGGCTTTACTTCAGAGAATTACAATTCCAACTTGGTTGGTACCAAGCATGCAGGGCGTGAAGCTGGTGTCAGTAACCCACATCATTCTTTTCTTTATTGCTTTGCATGCTCACAGAATTTGCTGCCCCAGCTTCTTTTCATTGTCTGCTGGCTCTTATTCTGCCATTAATACTAAAAGCTCCACTTGATTCTGAGAAGAAACAGAGAGGTACTGAAAGGAAACACCAGTGAGAGTAAAGGTACCGTGAAAGAAATAAAGTAAAATAAACAGTAAGAGATGAAAGGAAAAGGTTGGAAGGAAATAGAGGGAGGCTGGCATTTCAACATCTACATTTTATGTCTATGACTTTTGAAACAGCCAGGCTTTATTTGTTTGCAATCAATGTCTTAGGGTGGTCTATTGGAGACAGTTATTGGAAAATTCAGTCTAGGTAGAGAACAAGTTTTTTACACATTGCCTTATTTTTCCTGGTTGCCAGCTGTGTGGCAATGGAGCCAATTTTAAAATATACTGTCTTAATAAACTCAGTTTCTCCCAACATGTGTATTTTGATGTGCACTGGTAAAGGTAATTGTACTTGAAATTCAAACCAGTGCTTGTGTTATGTCAGAGCTGAAAAGTCAATGATGAACTTCCCTATCCTTTGCCTTGTTTCATATCAAATGTTAACTGTGATCTTCATCAGACCATTTAGGTTGTAAAGGGAACAACCACTTTCTTGGTCCTACTGGCCACACTGTTTCTCATGCAGGCCAGTATACCATCGTCCAAATACATCATTCTGTATTAGAGAAGGGAAATAATTTTAGACAGAACAAATGGCAGATCCCTAGATTTGACTTTATATAATCCAGAAAGGCCATAATATTTAATAACGTGGATAGTCATTCACAAAATCTGTCCAATACATTAATTTCTGCTGTTGCTGAAGAACAGAGTAGATGGGTAGGCTAAAATTAATCCTCAGTATTGCAGTAGCTTCTGAGAAAGAACTTATCCGGAAGTCTCATGTGTTAATGATTAATGAAAGAGGTCCATAGGGACGTCCAGTTAGAAGAAAGGTAAGAGGATGCCAGATGCTGGACAAATATACGTTACATCTCTACCTCTGTGCTTTGCAGCCTGGCCTTCCGCTGCTATCAGTAAATCTGCAGAGCTTCAAACAGTTCCACAGCACAGTATTATCCAGACTGGGGTGTGCAGCCTCATTTGTTTGCCTGAAGCTGTGTGGTTAATAAATGACTCTTCTATGTCTCTGTCCACATTTTTGCTTGTGAGAGCAAAGAATTACCCAGGCAAGTGCAAAGGAAACCAGGAACATGAGGTAATCAGCCACAAGTTATGCAGAAGTCAGTTAGCTGTCAAGCCACAGCTTTAGGGAGGAGGAGAAGTAACTTAAGAGCAGAAGGTAAAAGCAAATTTACAACAGAAGTGCTGCATCTTAACTCTTCCACACTGACATCTTACCACCATGGCTTTAGGTCTGGAAAAGCTTTTAGGATGACCTTTCCAAGAAGTAGAGGAGAAAGGAGAGAACCAATGTAGTCTGTCAGTTCTTCCAAGCAAACATAGCCTTCTCTAGCTGACCTCAGTCCCTCAGATTGAAGTTTGTATCCTCTTTCCCTTCTGCCAGCATCTGTGCACATTCAAACCCTTACTTTGTATGAATCATGCACAAATGGAAGCCCCTGAGTTTTATGTTCCTTTGAGTGGTTCGTTGTCCACATCGGAACAAAATGGCTATTAGGTCCTGCAGCTTTTCAGGGGTCACCTGCATTGATATGGTCTGGGCAACCTCAGGTGGAATCAAGACACAGGACTGGGCTTTTTCCCTAAGCCACTAATTAACAGAACACTTAAAATATTAATTCATTCAGATATGTACAGCCTCCAGAGCGCAGTATCCAAAGACAACAAGAATATGACAACCTTGCAGTAAGGAAACAACCTGTCACTTACACAGAGGCTATTCAGACACACTGTTTTGTCCCTTGGCACTAAGTACTGGTAATGCTGGCAGCTTACATCCTTCTATTTGCAATGTAAAGAAATGAATTTCAAGGTTTTTCTGCTGTCTAACATTACGAAAGGGTTTACAACTAGAGGCAGACTCTTCTGAAGTTCATGCTCATCTCCCCTGAAAATAGTTGTTATATCATTGCTTTGGACAAAAAGTCAGCATGGAAATTTGATAGGGAGCAGTTAGAAGAATTCTACAGGACATTAAAAGCAAAATGTTAGGACTGTGGAGTCCAACATAGAAGGTTGAAGGCTGTGGCTCTCTTGCAGACTGGTGATTTAAGATATTTAAGCTCTTCAATCATAAAATAGAGTTGGCTCAGGTTACCTCTTACAAGCTGTTCTCTACACACGCAAAATATTATGAGGCTCAAAACTACGATGACAATGAAAGCAGTTACAGACACTGCAATCCAGATGTGCGGCTTCCAGGGTAAATATCATACTTGTTTATAACCAGACTTTGGGAGTAACAGCAAAGCTGAATGAAACACATTTGGATCTTACCAAAAAAACAAAAAAAAAACAAAAAAAACCAAAGCTTTCCTTTCAGGCTCTATATTTTGAAGGCCAGGCCTTTTGTCTCAGTTGTTCTCAGCAGCATTGTTCTAATGGACACAACGGACACAAAGAACCCTCTGTTCTTATTTTTATTACTGAACTGCCAAGTGACTATGAGGAAGTCACACAGAGCAACACATTCAAGAGTGCCTACCCATACTGCGTTTTTGTATGCTCAGCTTAAATTATGAAGGGAGTCGATGTGCAGATGCTTGAGGAAGCAGCTTTAGGAGGCATCCAGGACCTCTTAAAATCTGATCTTGAAACTACTCAGGTTCTCAGCAGAAGCACCTTGCTTTGGAAGTCACTTGTGAGTATTTCCTCTATCACTTCTCTGGAAGTCATCACTGCTAAAATACTTCACTGATGCAGCAAAGAGTCCTCAAATGATTGATTTACTTTTTTTTTGAGAATTTGCTTTTCTTGAGATGCCAGAAAAGCACTCTAAGACTCACAATAGCTTTAATCAGCACTCCTCATGCACTCAGACACTACTGCACTTGTGAATAAAAGATCCCATATGCTACTACTCCAAGCAGTTCAGGGGGTTAAGACATGTATGAAGCAGGCCAATTGTGGGGTCAGCTTTATATTTTTGCATTGAGCAATGCAGGGGAGTATGTTTTTTACTTAGGGTAAGATTCCCCCTTGAGTGACCAAGGCTTGAATAACTATATACTTCTTGAAGTATTATTATTTAAGCAGGTATTTTCTACAGAGGTGACAGGGAACCAGAACATCAGCTCCAAACTTCTTTGGACTTTGAAAAGCTTGGATTCTGATTCCTAGTCTCCAACTGGAAAACAGTTGCGAGAGAAAGGCTTTATTTATACATATGCTGAGGACGTAAAGCAATTTTATCAACTCATGGTAGAAGAAAGGTAATGCAAATTCCCTCACATGAGTCTCACTTTATCGAGTGTTGTCTGAGTATGGTCACCAGAGTTTCTTGCATAACTCTTAGGAACAAAAAATGCCCTTTGTTTTGCAGAGTTACAGTATTTCTGCCCTTCTTTGTAAGGAAAGAGTGTTTATTTCTCCACTAGCTTCATGAAATCTATCTAACTCCTGGTAACATGTCTGTGAGAATTTGCTTGGAGGGACTAATGGACAAGGGCACACCCTCCTTTGCTATGTTACTGTTCCATGAGTTCCAGACAAAAGCATTTATTGTGGTTTGGCAGCAATCATCTATTCCTAAAACCCTGGGACTGCATTGTTCTCTGCCTGTCAAAAGCTGATTTAGTACCTATGGGCACAGAGCGCAGGGTTCATCTTTTTAGGAAGGGTCTTCAGGCTTTCTAGACTGCTAGCGTCACCTCTCACAGCCAGTAGGACCACTTGGAGAAGCCACACTGTGGTTAACTATGAAGAGGAGTCCTTCAGTGAAGCAAAAGGTCTGCCTTGCAACAAATATTGGAGGATTTTTATTCTGACCCTACGTTAAATGGTAACCGAGTAACCAACTGCCAGCCCCATAACAACTCTGCATCATTAAATAAAGACATGTCCTAGGGAAAATACTGTTAAGGCCCCCAAAGTGTTTTGCTGTGTTTGGAAGTCTAATAATGGCAGAGATGTCTGACTGGAACTCCTACTGATACAAGGGTCTTGCAATTCTATCTGTAGCTAAGATAATGATCCTGAGACCTACACAACGCTATGAGGAGGCCTTTCTTCTACTCAGAATGGCGTATCTTTACTTTTAAAGCAGATCATTAAAAGTTATATCTAATGAAAAATCCATCTGTTTTCCATTGAGCATACACTTGGCTTTTTTCTTCTTTTTTTCCCTAAGATTGCATGAAGTTCTGCAGCACACAGTGCTGACACCTTCAAAATGTAGCAAGACAAGCAAGCTCTCAATGCAGTTCCTTTGTCCATGGAAGTTAAATATTGGGTATATCCAGATCTACTAACATAAAGCTGAACTTTGGATCTTTGATTTCTCCAGGAACTGTGGAGAGGTGTGCAGATACTAAATGAACAACCATGTGTCCTTCCTCCACACTTACCTGTATAAACATGGAAGTTAAATGTGTGGCACCTTTTCCAACAAGGTCCCAAAAAAATGCAATCTCAGCTGGTCCATAACAAGAACAATGAAAGGATGCTTTAATGTGCACTCAACAGGGAAAAAACCCCACTTAATACTTTCATACAACTTTACAAATAAAACATATCCTATACGACTGGTCACAAATTGCACAGAATCAAGCAAGGTCAGCTGTGGGAGCACAGGTGAGAGTAATTTAGCTGTGCTCCCAGAAGGGGTGGAGCTTGACTCCACCTCCTTTAGATCTCATTTAAGGACTGACCACCACTAAAGCAGCATCTCTTGGAGATTGCTTCTTGGTGGAGATTGCTTCAGCATTTCCCTGTGAAGGCATCTATATTGGTGAGTCCTTATAGATGATCTTTTCAATATCTGTTACCATTTTTGTATCATTCCACCTTATGTTTGTATACAAGGACAAAATATTTCAAAAATGCTTTTTTTATGTTCTGTTTTTGTAAGAAAATGAGACTCTCTTTTATCTGTATTGGACACCACAAATAACTCCAAAACTTGTACATAAACTGCATTCAACTTTGATAGGGGGTGTTGAAGATATTTAATTCCAGCAAATTTTGTGAAAATAGATGGTCAAAAAGGCAGGTTATTTATCCTTCACTGAAGAAACTGGCTAAATGTGAACTCAAATCCCATTAAACATCAGAGAATCCATGCTGAAACACAATCCAAGATACAAATCTGTAGGAAAAAAAAGACTTCACTGTTTACAGAACTACTTGTATTGAATGAAACTACAGAGAGATAACATCAGTACAACAGAAACTAATCAGCACCACTCAACAAGCCTTTTGGAAGCAAGTCAGCAAACACATATGCTTCAATGGAACCAGAGCCTCATGTGACAAGAAGCTTATTAGAGACCCTGTCTCTCATTATTTTGTTTTTGCTTATAACTTCCCAGCAAGAATATTCAATATTGCAAAATAAAGTGGTTTCTTTCACAGACCATCCAGAATGAGAAAGAAATTGGGCCAGACATTCCAGATACTGAAGAAATTGGTGCCTGTGGAGCTATGGATTTCTACCAGGAAAATATCTGGCACAAAATAGCATTAAATATGAATAACTTGCTTCTCTTTCCTCTTACCACTTGTGTGAGGCAAGAATAACTTCACTGAAGTTTGTTTGATGTACAAAGCCTGCAAAGAGAAGAAAAAAGAAGAAAATCAGCTCTTTGCACATACTGAGACTCAAAATAGTTTATTTCCTCAATAGCATAACCTTGTGAGCTGTTTTTCCTGGTTGCTACATGTCAGACAGTTGCTTCATCATATTGTAAGTGCAGCTTAGGAATTCCCATTTGATTCTCTTTTGTGGCTTTGGTCAGAGATCCAGGAATCAGGTAAATTCTGGGTATCTGCAACATCACTGATCTGAAAATCTGGCCAGGTGTGGAGCCAAGGCTCAGGAAGGGTAACAGGAGCTCAGTGTACTCAGCCTTTCTTAGCTTTTCTTTAAATATTTCCTAATGCTAAAAAAAAAGAATTATTGAAATAAAAAGTATAAGAGCCTGCCCTTATGATGCACAGCAGTGGCTCGTGATTTGGAAGACAGGCTGAGGGTTTCTTAAGTATGGGCACTTGCATCTGTTGTATGGCATCGGACATGCAATGTGACAACAGCTTGCATTTTCCCTTCTCACTCTTCAACTCTGTGGGACTTTTTCTCGCCCATAAAGCAGGACTGGCAGTAGAATCTGTCAGTGCTGAGCAGTGGGATAGCATTCGCTCCCCCTGGCAGGGAGATCTTGCACAGATGCATCCACACCAGGTCCCTGCAGTGGGCAGAGAAGTTTTATATAGACAAAAACTGCCCAGCAGGGTTACGCTGCACACATATCAGGAAGGACCTTCTCTAAATCTCTGGGCAACTGCTCCTTTTTCTACCACCTCAAGCACAGATAAAAAGCCTTTCAGGAGCATTTTAAATCAGTGTTGTCATTTCAACTCCACAGATGCCAAAAGTGTTTTTTTTACTCTTTGCTCTACTGATTGCCAAGCTCCAGCAAAGGGAATATAATGGGTTACACCAAGCAATAAACCATCCTCTGCTGGCTCTAGAAACAGGAAAGTAAGAGAGGGAATGCAGAACTGGAACAAGGTATAGACCCAGAGCAGGTCCAAATACTTGCAGGAATTCATTTATCCCAAGATTTGATACCAGATGTTCTATTCATACAACTTTAAGAAAGAGCCACAGAACATTAAATGCTTCTCATGCTTTCAGCATTCAAACCACGCCATCTGGGCACTTCTGCCACAAGGCATAAACAAAACAGTGCTTAATATTAATGAAAGAAACGAGTCCCTCTCTGCAAGCCCAATATAAAAAGGGTAAGAGCAAACACATGCAAGTTGTTCTTGGGAATCCTGAACACAACGGAGGGGCTGCCTTGGATTATAGCATTTCTAATTTATGCCAGCCCAAAGTCTGGTTTTAAGGAGGATGTACTAGTGATGTGTTACTGCAAACATTGTGACAAACTGAAGTACTCTGTAATTTTGATAAAATCATTTTCATAATATATCAAAAAATTATTTGCTTGTTTACCTAGAGCTTTGATAGATAACACAACTCTTATTCCATGAAGAAGCTGCACACTTTTACTTAGACGTTTATTTGGGCATCACTTCATTGCAGATATTAATTAAATGGACTTCTGACCATTTTTAGCCTCACAGAACCCTTGTCCTATCAGCCCCTCCTCCACGGTCTACTAAAATCCTACAGCCCTATGTGATAAGAACTACAGCTCACTGTACTCTTGTGTGCAAAATCTTTTCTTTCTATCATTTTACTTCTTAAAACACAGGGCTTCCCACATTTGTGAAGCTATATGAAAGGCTGTTGATACTGAGCAGGGACAGCTGAAGTCACTTCTCCCTGACTTTCTCAACTGCCAGTGCAACTTTCTAGCCTCTTTTTGCATAGTTCAATAAGAGAAAGGATTACAACATAAGGATCTGACCCAGTTTTCTCTCTTTGCCATAGCACATTCCCTTAATAAATTGAGTTTCCACATATTCTTGCTTAACTCCCATGTATTGCTACCTCTATCTGCTCCTGCTTCTGTCCTTTGCTCCCTAGGTCATCAAAAAATCCAGCTCTTCTTTAGAAGATGCGACCTTCCAGGTTGTCTCACGTTTTCATGTCAGGTTGACAACCTTGCCAGTCTTCCTTCAGAAGTCTCTTCTCTAATTGACTGTAGCCTCTTTTTATTAAGATCCTCACTGGCCCCACCAAGCGTAGCTCAAGTGTGAGATGAGCAGAGATGCTTTCATATCAGTCATTGAATTTTCCTGTATTTACTTTGATTAAACACTGGATGGTGCTCTTTGCACTTTCATGCCAGCTTTAAAAACAAGCAAACTCCTCCTTCTACTGAGAATTGTCAAAATTCCCCAGGGTCAGATAAAGATACATGTCTAAGCCTCAAAATCCAGTGGGAAGAGCATGTTTTGACTACACAGAATGTAGCTTAATATGCAGTGGAAGAAGCTCAGCTAGGTAAGGACAAATGCCAAAGAAAGTGTCACTGCCGATTACACACAAATCCACCAAGTAGCGGTTTTCACATTCCTCCTCAAATATTTTATTTGCTAATTGGCTCCTTATCAGTGTTCTCCATAGCAACAAGAGAGGTTTAAGTGGCATACAGTGGGCTAAGTGACATCATGCCTACATGTAAATGTAACTTGGATTTTGCATGGAGGAAATGATCTGAAGGAGGTTAACGGCATAATGTGAAACCTCCTGTGGTCTCAGTGGAGAAGAGAGCATCTTAATGCTGTATGAGTGGTGAAAGAGTGAGGCAAGAAAGTGTATCCCAGCAGCAAATGTTTTTGACAGAATCAAACTGAGTTTCTGTAGGAAATGAGTTCATTTAATCTCTTTAACTGCTTTTATAATAGTCTTCAGCTATTTTTCAACGGAGGTCAGAAGCCTTTTGATATTTTTAAACATGTAATGAATAAATAAAGGAGAGAAATACATTTTATGGCCAAAAAAGAAAAAAGGAAAAAAGGAAGCTATGGGGGGTATGAGATACACATTCTTTTTTTTCCCTGCTGTGCTGAATTTCTGTGTATTCCTGAACAAATGATGCTATCTCTCTGGGTCTTAGCTTCCCAGTCTGTAAACCTGAGATGATTCTTTCTCTTCTGGCTGCACTAAAATGCTCTGTCTCCAGTGAAAAGTGCCATAAGAGTACAAATTATTTTGTGTGTCTGCATTGAAGTGATACAGCTTTGGAAAAGACATACTGCTAAAATAAAGAGTATACGGGTTGACGACCTTGCCAGTCTTGGCAAATAGAGAAGCCACTGTGGCATCGAGGAGAGATCAGGGAAAAGAGAATAAAAGGATTAATTACAATGGGATGGCGAGATACTGTTGGACCTGCTGTGTCCACCTACTGTCCTATATCCTATATGTGTGATTTAAGTTTGTACTGACAAGTATTTGGGTCGTTAGTCAAATGAGCATGAGCAGAGCCTCAGAAAAGGCTAAGGAAACACTGAAGAGCCCAGGAGGACTGCACCTACATTTTTGGAGCATACAGGAATCCTGCCTGGACCAAACTCTTCAGTTGAAGGATGTACAAGGATTCAGTTCTCTGAAAACCTATTGCATCTCTTCAGCTTGCATGGTCCACTGTTTCTTCAAAGACTGCCCAGTCTTCTTGGCTATCATGATTTAATATCTTCAGAAGATACGTTCTAAAAGGGGCATAGTGAGAGTTAACAGTGGTTGGATTAATAAAACTCTCCAAAGCAAGCACTGCCATTGAAGTCTTAATACAGAAATCTTTTGATCATACCATTTAATACAATGCACATGGGACGATGAATTTTATGGTACTTGTAACATTCCCTCCTTTTCTTGGCAAGTGGAAAATGTAGTCTTTAGAATTTATAGGATATTTGATCTGCTTATGCCTCAGAGGGAGAAAACGGGATAAATGGCCCAATCCTGAAGATCTGATATTGCTCATCTCGTTGTTGTTAATGAACTGGTCTTCTCAAGAATAGGAAGTTGAATGAATGAGACGCTACTGCTGGCAGGAGGGGCTATATGGTTCACACTTCAACTGCTGCAATATGAAATCCAGCATCTCTGCTTAAATCACTGATGAAGACAGAGCTGAGCTCAGGCTAAGCATGGCTAAGCAACAGTTCTTCCTGGGCTGAGCAGGCTACACAGCATTAGAAATTGAAACCACTATGGGAAGGTTGACTGAACCCCACCGCATCCTTCTCTGTACATCTGCAGAGAGATGCAGATAACGTTGCTAATATAGGTGTTGTGAGTCCGAATGTGTTATGGCATATTTTTAGATCTTTTAACCAAACAACATCTAAGTACAAAGCAGGTTTGTTTTGGGCCTCCCTGCAATGACCATTCCAATGAAGTATTGCTGAGCAAGGTTACCCACAAGATTATTCCTCTTAATGTGTCCTTTGTTATGCACACGTAATGAGTTTCTGATTTCTTGGTTATTTTGCAGTAAGAAAAATGGTTTAGTTTCATGGTGCATCACAGTATTCAATGAGTTTGCCCTTGGGAACCCAGAAAGCTTTTGAATCTTAATATAGACATCTCTCCAATGAGATCATTAATGTTCAGATATCTAGATCTAGAGCCAATGCAAGCACTTCAGTTTTTGCCTGCCAAATTTTCTTTACTGGCTTCATTTGCTTCCCATATATTCAAAGAACTGTACCACATGGAATCCTTTAAACAATCGATGGGATAACATAATTTTTCAATTGAAAAGGTTTTTAACCACATAAACTGTTCTAGGGTTTACTAAGAAGTTACCATTGCAAATAATTCCAGACCGAATTCCTTGCATTGCAGAACAACTTTTGAAGGAAAGAGCATAACCGGTTTGGGATTTTCAACCAACCACTTTATGGTTATACTTAAACGAATGTAAATTATCTTCAAAAGCTTTGCATTAAAGAGAAAGGACGAAAGTCTACAAACACTCATATCCGAGGAACTAATACTTAATGCTAATGACCCATCAATCTCAACAAGAGGAAGATAAATGTTTAAAATCTGGGAAACTCTGAATACTTTCTTACTTAAGCTATTTATTTGCTTAAGTAAAAAACTGAGAAAACTGAGAAAATGTGTCTTGCCACAATTTGATAGCAAGGTCTACAGAAATGTGGCCACAAGTGAGGGGTCAGGACAAAGTCCTGCGAGACTCCGTTTAAAAATGGTTTTAGATTTGCTCTCTACAGCTCCCTGAAAGGAGGTTATAGCAAGGTGGGGGCTAACCTCTCCTCCCAGGTAAGAGCACAAGGACAAAAGGGAATGGCCTCATGTTGCACAAGGGAAGGTTCAGATTGTTCTTCCTTGTTTGATTGAAGGAAATAGTTCTTGTCAGAAAGAGAAGTGATGCAAAGGTACAGCTGCCCAGGAAGATGCTGGAGTCAGTCCCTGGAGGTGTTCAAGAAACACAGAGATGTGACACTAAGGGATGTGGTTTAGTGGGCAATATTGGTGGTAGGTAGATGGTTGAATTAGATGGTCTTAAAGGTCTCTTCTAACCTTAATGATTCTGTGGTTCTGTGATTCTAAGCCCCAAGAAAAGCCAACCAGGAGAGAAGGATCGTGTCCCTGACAAGATTTGGTATCACAGTATCCATTTCAATGTTGTTCTCGGTGATTTTCTATGCACCTGAAGGCTGTACATCTCCTTTGGTATTAAAAAGTAGAGCACAGATTTATTTACCTGCTTAGATGGAAGGACTGACAGCCTCCTCCCCCAGCACAGACTGAACTGGGGCTCCTGGTGGGTAGGAGGTCCTGGAAGGGGACAGGCTGCTTTGCTGCCCAGCCAGACCACACCTGCACCAAACAGCAGAAGGGCATTTTGTGGGTGTCACTACCACGAGTACCAACAGCTAACCACACGTCTATACGAGCTGACCGTCCCGCAGGGCAAGGGTTCGGCTTGGCCCGGCCCAGAGGCCTATGGGCGGCACGGAGCGGCCGTGCAGCGGGGCCTGACCGTGGCGAAGCCGCTCATTGCGGGGTGCAGCCCGCCTCACACAGCGCGGCCCTCCCGGACCGCGGGCGGTAGCCGCTTCCGTGCTCTCACCGTGGGCGCCTGCGCGGCGCTCCTCCTCCTCCTCCCGCCGCCGGCGGCCGCTGTCAGGATGAGGCGGAGGAGGCGGAGGCCCGGACCGGCAGCTCCCGTCTCTCGCCGGGGCCCCCTGGCGTAGCGGTTCCCGCTCTGACGCCGCGGCTGGAGGCGGAGGAGGCCGCGGCGGTGCCGCCCGCCCGCCGGAGCCATGGCCCAGCCGGGCCCGAGCGCACCGGCTGACGGTAATGGGAAGGCGGCTTCGCTGCGATGAGCCGAGGGACTGCGGCCTGCCCGGCGCCGGGCTCGCCTGCTGAGCGGTGCCGGCTGGGGACGGGGTAGCGCGGCCTGGCCGGGCCGCGGCGTTGAGGAGGTGGCATCGCAGCGGTGTGGGGAGCACCCGGAGAGGCCTGCGCGGCCCGGCCGGGCGTGAGGGGAGGGCTGCGGGGAGAGGCGGCTGGGGAAGGCCCTGAGAAGGCGAGGAGGGCACAGCAGCTGCCTCGTAGGCTGATCTCGGCTTATTGTGGAGCAAGGGCGGCTCCCGGGCGCGCACGAGGAGGGAGGGCAGCCTTCGAGAGGACGCTGCTTGTTGGGGAAGGGGATCTGCAGTGCTGGGTGAGGCCCTTGAGGAGGGAGATGCGGTTCTCTGGGCACACAGTGCACAGCCAGGCAGGACTGGGTCACCCTGGTGGTGCTCTGGGGCCCTTGCGCTGCACCCCAGAGGCTGAGGTCAGGATCCCTGCGTGGACGGTTAGTTCGTGAGGTGGAAGGCACAAAGGCAATGACAGCTCTTCTCTGTGGAGAAGCTCTTCTTACCTGTGTAGGAGGGAGATAAGCTCTACGTGAAGGTTCTTGTCATGGAAAGGATATTGCTTTCTTTTTTGTGAAGAATTACAAACAAGGAAATAATTTATTTTTTTCCCCCCCGTGGAATAGATCACAGAACTATTTATCACAAAATCTGCAGTTAATACTTTATTCGGAAGATGGGCTTGAAGGAAGAATGTGAAGGACGGTGTTTAATGAGATGCATGGAGAAAGGATGAGAGAGCAAGAAATCTAAGTTGAAGCTGATCAGAGCGTGGAAACAGGAGGCCTGGGGCGAGATGTGCAGAACCTTGAAGGATAGGTGCTTACCCTGGCGTGGCACTGTGACAGGGTGCTCTTTTTTTAGACAGCAGATGAGTTTCCCTGGGAAAGTACTCTGTAAGAAAAGGGGAATGATGTATCCTTAATTATGTGCATCTAGGGAATTGCTGGGCTTTTTTTTTCTTTTTCTTTTGTGCAGTAACACAGGAAAGTGCTTATTCTCAGTGATTTCAGCCTACCTTTGTCAAAGTATTTATGATGAAGGAGCGTAGAGTTATCTGTTGTTTTTTTTTCCTTCTATTAAGGTCAACGATTGCATGCTCATCCTTTGAGAGTGCTGAAGGGAAGGTGAATTTACATGCTGTCATGACTGTAAGGTTACCCTTGGTATGGGTTGCTGTGTACCTTCTAGTGAATAACCATTGTTTATTGTTCTTTAGCCTTTCCTTGAGAGGGCTACAGAGCAGCTTGCAACAGATTTTCTTCTTGGCTCTTGCTGAGAATCTGACTGCAGGTGTGCAGTGGAACTGTTCATGCATTTCCTGCTCGACCAGGAAAGGTAGCTGTGTGTGAGTTGTATATTAGAAGTTACAAGTTGGGTAGATTTTTGTCACCGTTTAGAAAAAGGATAAAAGATGCAGGTAACATTAAGTAATTTGATAGGTTGATGAGGTCTGTCTGGTAAGAGGTCTGGATTGCTGTCTTTCTCTTGCTTTCTTCTCCAAGAAGGTGAGGATGCTGTAAGATCCATGGCAGGGGAATGTGGCTGAAAGTTAGATGGATGATGAAAAATGCTTGCTGTGTTCTTGCAGTATTCTTGAAGAACTGAGAGCTTCTAAAATGGCTCCTTTCCCCCATCCTCCTTTGGTAGTAATAGGATCTGGTTGGTTTGTGTTTATCTTTTCATCCACTTTGATCAATATACTATTGTTCTCGAGGCTGTTGGATTTATTTTTAAGGAACTTGTCAAAAACTGTGCCTTGAAACTTCTCTGTTGTATTTTAACATATAAAAAGCGTTGAAGAAGTGAATTATTCAATGTTCTTGGCTGAATGTATTGCTTAGGGGAATAGTGTAACCTCTGATTTAAGATTACATGTGACAAAATAGTGCTGGATTAGTATATTCCTCCAAGAAAATAACCACAGCTTTGTTACAGTTACTTATGTTGATTATAAGTACCATATGCATTCTTAGCCTATACAAGACACTGGCTACATTTTGGTTTTTGTTTTAATTCTGAAAACACATATAAAAGAGACTAATCAGGGAAAAAAAAAGACATAATGGAACAATATGAGAGGAATTATACATAGGATATGTATTCTATTCTAATGCCCATATCGATATTAGAAGAAGGGAAGGATTAATACAGTGAAACAGTAGAATGGATGTTAGGTCCTACCCTGTTTTTGTACTTTGGCTTAGTATAGAAGTTAATAACCCTCTAATTCTTTTGTGTGGGGTAATAGAGTTTCCATACGATAACAATCACAGAGAGGCTGAGAGCAGAGTCCTCTGGCTGCTCATGTGGCTTTGTGCACTGTGCTGTTAACTCTTGGCTGATTATGTTGCAAGTAGACCCGTGCTTATTGATCCTGGTCACCATTGCTTTTGGGAGGTTCTTTATTAATGTGTGTCATCTATGTTGTGTGACTGGCACAGTAATGCTTGATTTAAAAAGGCATGCTTTCATTTTGAAGGTGTTGTGGCTCTCACCTTCCTTGGACTTAATTCAGAGCTGGGTGCTTGCTGTCTCTGAACATAGGGTTACCTAACAAAATGTTTTGACATCATTTTTCTCTGTCAGAATGCTTAGGCTTCAGCATCATTCTCCTGCTTGTATCTGGAAAATGCTTCAATGAGGAAACTACTGTTGCATCAAACACTAAATCTTCAAGGCTTAAAATAATAATAATGGCACACAAATTATTTGCTAATTGTCAAAGTCTTACTGCATTAGTAAACTTAAACCATTGGTATTCTCCAAGTGATAAACAGCACAACCATTGATATTATCCTGGGAAGGAAACTGTCTCATTGTCACAGTCTGTCATATTACAGGAAAAATTACCAGCCAAGAGTACAGTATTGAAGTAAGTCTCTCTTACACTGTGCTTAGGCCAGCAAAAATACTGTGTCTCTTTGTGGTCAGAACTTATGCCAACTCTCAGTGGAGAAGACTGCTCAGCTGCTTATAGAGGGCTGGAGGATGCTGTCATATTGATTTTAGTACTACCAGCAGCAGGGCGGGCTGTGCTGTTACCCTGTGCAAGTCACATGGGATTCCAACAAGAGCAGAGAACTTTCTGTTGTATTTCTCCCATATCTCAGAGTTTGGACATGGCCATTGGAGGAGTCTGGAACGTCGTGTAGAAAATTAAAGTAACAAAGCTTGTCTTTTATGTTCTACATCTTCCACTTCTACCTTTCTAGTTATTTTCCTTCAGATGTCGCTCAAGTGAAATTGAAATATCTGAAAATGCTATTACTCATCTCAAAAGTTAGGTGTGGCTGGTAAGGGTCTGGTTTCAAGCACTGAAGTTCAGCTCTGTGTTGTTGATGTAACTGTCAAATATTAAGCTCTTTTCTCTTGAGTAATAACAGTGAAATTGCTGGTACTTTCCAGGAGCCAAAAATATCTTCCGTTTCATTTTTTTTGTCCTTTAACTTACTGCATTATTTATTAGTGACTGATATTATCAAACAAATACGTTTAACTAAAAAAATACAACCAACCCACAGATGAATGCATCTCTTTTTAAGTTACATGTTTTTCTGTATTTGTTCAGTGGTCACATCCGGAATTTGGCTTCAGAAGTGAAGCAGACACCTTGAACATACAGATTTCCACCAAGTAGTATTTCTGAGGAAGTGCTGATCAGCGCAGCAGGTCGGTGTGCTCGGCAATGGAAATATGCACGTTTGGGTTGCCTGTTTTACTTCTGGAGCCAAGTCCCATATCTCTTAATTTTGAAAAATGCACTGATTCTGTTCATTAAAATTAGCTGCTGACTTGCCTGAAGGCACGGAGAGTATATACTTTAACACACGGGCCATCTCTCTTACATTTGGAATGCTGGGAAATATAAATTCTTTGCCCGTTTTGTAGCTTCTTGGCTAGTTCACCATCATCACAGACGAGATGGCCTTAGTAAATGTTTTCTTTCCTTTCTGGCCTGATGCCTCAAAATGCTTTCCCATAGCCCTCTGTGGATGGAGCACATTCCCGCTGTGGAACTAGTTGTGTGTGCTCCCTTGAAAGTGATTGAGGAAGGGATTTTATTTTGTAACTTTTAAGAAGCTAAAACAAATAATGTCTCACAGCATGGGAGGGGACCAAATCCCATTGGCTTCTTAGCAGATGATACTGAACGGCTTCCTGGGTTTTCACTCCAGGCACTTTATTAAAAACCATGCCTAAGATGTGAAGTTTTCTGTATTATATTTAGGTGAGGGGTTATTGTTTAAATAAAAGTTTGTCTTTAAAACAAAACACACGGAATTATGGCCTTATTCCAACTGAAGTCTTCCAAGATAAGCCCTGATAATGTTGATAAGCGGTGCTTACTGAGCAGACTTCTAAGCATTACCTGACACCAAGGCTGGAGGGAGGTGGGGGAAAAATACAAGACAATAGCAAGAAGTAAGCGCTGTTGTATGTGTTTTTTGGGAGGAGCATCTCCCACTCTGAAGGTCTAGTGGTTCTTAGTCTTTGCTTGCAGACTTGTTTTCTGAACCTGGGGTAGTGGTGTCTGACTTAATGGTACGAGTCTCTGCAGGTTACTCTATAAATAGTATAAGCATTGTGTAATTTTAGTCATAGTATAGTCAGTTAAGCATGATGATGAATTATCTCTGGAAAAATGTAAATCATTTGATATCTTTATATAAATTGACATAGGAGGAGAACATGAGTAGTGCAGTCTTCGTTAGAGTGTCTGTCTTTCAGAAAGAATTGCTTTTTAGTACAGCACTGAAATACCCAATTCTTGAGGAAAAAGTCTGGGTTGTTGTGTCACTTTATTAGTGGTGCATACAGTACCCTAGAAATGTAGAACTGCAGCACATCTGTTAATATAATGACATATTTTCTTTGCATATTAGCTTGCTAGTACAAAATGAATGGCCCTGTGGTCTTCAGACCCCTGTCTCTTAGGGACCATGTCTGTTCTACTTTCTATGGAGTCTTTACAGCAGAAACTCAAACACCTCTGTTGTGACAAGGCTTTAATTCCATTTCTTTTATAAAGGAGGCCTGAAGGGTTGGCTGTGGGGGGAAAAGAGACTGAAGAAACATGGATTTAACCTGACAGAAAAGAGTAAACCTCCTTAGGTATCCATAATATCAGAAGGGCAGCTGGAAGCTTCTGCGAATGCTTTCTTCTATCTTACAATATGCCCAAGTCATTCGTTGAGAAAACCCGATGAAGTGCTGCATTTGTTGTAATTTTTTTCCCCATTCATGTCTGCTTCTCTCAGCTATGGCTTCTGCTGGCTGTCAGCTGACTTGTGGTACATCTCCTGTCTTCATCCTATGTTCCTCTTCCATGGCTTAGCTCCTCCACATACAGCACAGAGAAGAATACAAGCTTTCAACTCACCCTTCACATGTTCCATCTCCCCTGGCAATTTCTGTTTCCAGGCTGCAAAGTGACGGGGTAATTCCTTGGAAATGTTGCCTTACGTGACCTTTGGGCACAGATTCTTCCTTTCTGAGGTCAAGTGACTGCCTGTTTGGCTGGCTTGGACAGCTACTGCTCCTCAGCTGATTCTCTGCTTCCTCTTCAGTTCTCCTTTCCCTTTATCTCCTCACCTCCCTTAAACACTCTCTCCTTCCAGCTGTCCTGCTGCTGCTGTCCTTGCCCTCCTTTCAGCTGCCCCATTCCATACTTGCTCTGCTCACCAGTTAGCACAGTGCTTCCATGCAGGACTGTTCACCTGCCGCACCCTGCCTTGGTACTGTCACATTGTATTTACATGTCTGGTCACCCTGAAAATACTCCCTAGCAAAAGTATTCTTTGTGTTATATTTTAACCTCTGCTGGCTGCATCAGTGCTAAGTAAAAGGATTAGTTTGGCAACATGGTTGGTTACATTAAAGAAAAAAAAACAGAATGGAGTAACTTGCAAGCAGTGATTTGGCTACAGACACTGAGTATAAAAATAATCCTGATGTCTGTGTTTTCATTGTCATAATCTATGAAGAAAGAAGCACAGATGAGTGCTAGAAGCTACTGCTTGAGCAGTGATTATCTCAACCGCCTGCTCTAAGTGTTGAAGTCTGGTACCCTTTAAGAGAATTGTATCTCCCAAGGCCTGCTGAAGATGGTGCTGGACTCCTATTGACTATATAGACACTACAGAATTGGAGCATTCATCTCACATTAACAGTGGTCTGTGCCAGCATCGCTGTGATGTAATTGAGCTGTGGTATTACTTGGTTTGTCTTGGTGAAATACGAAGCGTAAACGTGGCTCTGTTTGTCCAAATCATCTCATAAACCACCATTGTGGTCATACGGTACATCTTTTTAATTTTCTTTTAAGGATGATTTACAAGTTTTGAAATTAGTTTCAAGCAATGCTTTCTTAATTGGCAGCTCGCAATGTCTGTTTACCTTTTTTCTTTGTGCTATATCTAGAGACATGTGATAAATTAATGGGAAAGCAATTAGCTGGACTCCAGATTCTGCGTTTAACTGATGCTTCTCACTGTGAAAATATTATAGCTGCCTGTCTGGTCTTCACAGCTTCTGTTTGATTTATAGATGAAACTGGAGATGAAGATGTTCACTCTCTAAATAGTGCTGAAAATCCTTGTGTTAGAAAGGCTGCCTTCATTGGAGGCACACAGGCTGACATTTGTGTGATGATACATTGGGACGGTTTGCAATAGCACATTATAGGATCTGATGTAACTGCAGTTTTGTACTGGTGTACTTGCTTTTGGATGAAAGTAAACACGAGCCTAAAATTGTTCCAGAGTAGAGCTGTTCTCCAGTATATTTCTACCTACTGCTCTAGGTTTTAGCCCCGTCTAAATGCATCTCTACTGGAGAAACCCATTGAGTTGTGTTAGATCAAAATGTCTATGTAGATGCAAATACAGAGAGGAAGCATGATTTTGCATTATAATACAGATTATGCTTGTGAGCTGCCCCTAGAGTGTGTGAATGGAAATCAGGATTTGTGGAAGTCTGTTTAACACTTAAAAATGACAGCCATAACATCTTTAAAAGAGAAAAGGAGGGAATGTGTTTGGGCTACACCAGTCTCAGTTGCCACGAGGAAGTGCAGGGTAGAAGTAAGGTCAAGCTGTTCCTTTTGGCAAGCTGCATGCACTGAGGTTTAAACAGGTTATCCAGCTGCACCCGTAGGCTGTGGCTTTGTGTTGCAGCTCAGGCAGTTCAGGAGGGAGCAATCCTTGAGATCCTGCTCCTGGAGTGATGTCATGCTCCCATAGGTACCTTGTGCCCACTGCATGTTGGTCTCATTGCTGAGCCAGCTCAGCTCAGCCACCCAGTGGAAATGGATTAAGGATTTAAATAGATTTGGTGAAAGACCTGATGAGCATTAGTTCTGGCATAAAGGAAGAGGTGGAGACCTGGTGACTGCTATGCACATGTCCAAGGGTATCATTCAGTCTCATTTTCTCAGTTTAAATCAGTCAACAGCCCTGCTGTCTTATTTGTGGCAGTTCTGGTAAATGCTCAGCCACGTGATGAGAGTGAACAGAGTCTTGGTTTGGGTGAGAATTGGTGGTTTGAACCCCCATCCCTTCTGCTTTTGTTGTATCATGTCTCAGATCCCTGCACTGCAGGAACCTGGACTGTGTGTGCCTGGCACTGCTGCTTTTCCAGCAGTACTGGTTGTTGAAGTAGCCCTTGAAAACTCTCTAATTCTTCCTGTTTATTCTCCATGCTGCATGCATTGATGTACAAGCACTTCAGAGAAGAAAACAGAGCAGATGTTGCAGGTTTCTCTAGAGGGATGCAAGAGGATCCGCCATAGCTGTGCACACTGTTGAGATATCTGGCCTTTTGGCTCACGTCATGGGGAGCAGCTGAGGAACATTTGTTGTTTTTCTGGTTGGCCTGGCTCGTTCCCCAGTTGGCTGCAGTGGTGTCAGCATTGCCATTTTGAACCTCATGCTCCAAGTCCTTCAGTTTAAAGCCTGCCTTACTATGTTTGCCAGCCTCCTGCCTCTTCTGGACAATTGGATCCCATGCCTCTCTACTAGGTAGAGGGATTTCTTTCTGACTGCTAAGAAATTCATTTGGAGTTAAGAGGTAGAAAGAATATGAATATGTGGAATTATGGCAGTGTTTCCTGACAAGAAATAGGTTATCTAAACTTGGGGGAGTAGTAGCCTGTTGTTCTCAGGGAAACTATTAAACTGCTGCAGAAACCCTATTCCAAGTGATAAGGACTGTATCCTGTTCGTTATCAAATAAAGATGTTAATCATCTTTTATTAGTTGTCATACTGTACTTATCATCACAGTGTTTCCATCTGGCAGCCATATTTTCCAGACCATTTATCAAGATTTATGTCCTGTAAGTGGTTACTCAGAGGCACCATGTGTTCATGCCTGCAATGGGCTTTTCTGAGAACTAATGCCTTTGAAATTACTGTTCCTTGAAATTAAATCTTCACTTGCCCCTTTCTTTCATTTGTTCTCTGGCTACAAATTTGGGGGGCTGAAGTTGGTAGGAAGGGATAAGGAACCACAGAGGGAAGAAATGTGATATTAACTCCCTTATGTGGTCATCATCAATTTGTTCTTTCTGCACAGGAACTGGGAGGCACGGCGCTTGGGTCTGCTCTCAAAGCTGCACCTCAGCTACCTGGCACATCCTACATTAGAGGCACCTGAGGGACATGGAATTAATGGAGATGGTTATGCTTTATGTATTAAATCACTTCATCAGAGAGAACAATGCAGCAGGGTTGTTTTGCGTTGTTTTTCTGAGGGCTGAGTCACACTTTTTTTCCCTCTTTTTCTTTTTTTCTTCCCCAAAAGAGGACAGCCATTAATAAATCGGAGAGGGACGTGATAAATATGTTAGAAGGAGGCAAAGGAATTTTCCTCCCTCCCACTGCGGATGAGTCAGCAATTCCATTATCTGAAAGAAAATCAGTACTGGATTTGTTGTCTGGGTTTGGCAAATGTTTACATTATAAGAAAACATTTACACTGGCGTGTTCAGAATGGTGAATTATGTAAGTGGTCCCCTATATAGCGGGGTGGGTATCAGAGTCATTTCCAAAACGTCTGTCATTCTAAATGAAAAATATCTGATCAGAACAGCAGATTGTTTATGAAAGCAGACATTCTTCGCTGTTTGCATTTTGTTTTTCTTACAAGGTAAGTGTTGAGTGTAATTGCCATTTGAAGTAGTTTTATCCTGTTTGGGATTTGATGGCTATTGTATATGAGTGATAATTAGATCTGGGAGTGTGGAAAAGCTCGGCAGTAGAGCTCCAGCATGAATGCCACGACTCATTCATAACTGCACTCTTATTTCAGTCAAGAAGGATGGAGCTACCTGGCCTTGAAGTGTTCAGGAAGGGGAATGGATGGCACTGCTGGAGGTCTTGTTTACAGGCTGAGGGAGCATCTCGTGTGTGTATGCTTATAATACCTGTATGGCGACTGTTTAGGTTACCAGGTGATGAGGTAGGACTGACTGATGAATAAAAGGAGTGGTGGAAGCACTCGTGTGTGCTGACATGTCTGACAGTTGTGTTGTTTCGGCTTAGATACTCTATTAAATGCTTGAAAAGCTTTGCCAAGGGAATCAGGAAGGACTGGCTGCAGGGTATGTAGATTTAGGCAAGCTTTAAGCTGATAATGCTGCAGTCGTGGCAGCAATGGTGTTCAGCACAAGCCCATTTCTGTCCACATGAATGTATGTGAATAACTGCATTCCTGTGATAGCTGATGTGAGTGACCACTGTTCCACTGCATTCTAATTTAAGCGGTGTTTATGCTTAGTTAAACTTAAAGCTGAACTGAACTTACCTGGGGCCAGAATGACTAAACGTGTGGAAGAGGTGAGCATTAGTCACTGTGTGAAGTGGGCTTATGGAGCTGGGAGGGGTAGAGTGTGAGTCCCATTCACTGAGCTGCCTGGTTCTGTGTCTGAGGAAGAAGGCAAGGGAGGCAGTAACAAGGCAAGGAAGCAGTTAACATGGGTTGTGTGCAATAGGAAGGGGGGAAAAAGTGGGAAGTGGCAGCGGGAAAAAATGGGGAAGGAAAAACACTATCTTTGCTTTTCTTTCCTTCTTACAATTCACTGTGTAAACATACTTAAAGGATAATTTTGGTAACAATGATTGCACAGCAAAGATACAGGGCAGTATGTTGTGTTACTAACGAGTACCAAGTGACATTCTTGGTAAGCAGATATAAGGAAGGCTTCTGTTCTGCCTGCTGTACGCCTCTGCACTGCTGGATGCAGCAGGGCCAGATGTGGCTTTGGTGCTGCCCCAGTGGTTTTGCACTGCATGGAGCTACCCCAGCTGCTGGATGGTGAACCGGATCTTTGGGGGTGCACTTGTGCAGTGCAGCTCATTTGAAATGATGTGAAGATAGTCACAGAAATAGCTGAGTGGGATTTTGCAATAACATATCAAATGTTGCTTGCTGTTAAAGCTACCTAAGCACACTGCGTTAATTAATTTAGACATTGTAATTTAGACAACCCTTGTTTTCTCCTCCCTTTGGTGCTTTGGTGCAGAAATGCTTTTGTTTTCTTCTTCCATACAGAAATGTGGAAAAAAATAAAAAAGATATGGCTGCCCAAACAGGAAAAGGAAGAGGTAGAAAATGATGTGGGTGACTTTTGTCTCCAAAATATTTTGACATGGGGCTTGAATCTGATCTGCTTTTCAGATTGCAGCGATGTGGGACTGAGCTCTTGATGTCATGTTTGACACTCTAAATATCGAGTTGGAAAGCTTTGTGGCATTAATTTTATAAATAGACCTCAGACTCAAGAATAAACATAGTGATAATCGGCTTTGTCTGTCTTTAATTCTGGAATGGTCACTACGTGTTTGTGCAACTGGAAACTTTGTCATAGAAAAAATGAAGCCTTTTGGGAGCTGGTTTGTGGAGCAGCATTTAAGTATCAGATGAGAAACGTGTGTTCAATTCATGTATTTTCCTTTTTTTCTGTGTACTGCTTTGAGAGAAAGCTGGCTGCTTTCACGGGGGTTTCTTTTTGTGTGCTTCATTGCTCTTAGAGACTTCTTGTGTATTGATGACTCTACTCTTAAGTGAATTTTTCTGCCCTTCTTTTGAGTTGTTCTGCCTGTTAAGCCACGTAATGACAGGCAACACACTTCATAGCATTAACCAGAGAGATGGAGATCCCTGCTTCTGACTCAGGGTGTCTATGCAACATCCATGTTGTTCATTAATAGTTTAATTGGCAAGTCTGACCCTGTCATCATTAGTACCTGATACTCTGAAGAAAGCCTTATTTTTAGCTAATGGTTGGCCAAAGTGACTTATTTGCTCGCTTGATTTTCATTTTGAACTGTGAATTTTCAATTAAACTCTTCTCAGTGCTAATTCAGGAGTTAAGAAATGGGGTCTTCAGGTTTTTGTTTGTTTCTTAATGAGATAGAGTCCATATTAGGTTCATACTCCTGTGAGATACAGCATGTTCCTTGCTGGGTTGGATCTCATGTGTAGCAGCAGATCCTGTTTCAGCTGGGCATGGCTCCACCAGAGCCGACCATGCGCCGCGCTGTGTTTATTAGGTACTTCCCTGGTATCATTAAACATTGGTAGCTGATATTCTGTGTGTTGAAATGGGAGAACAGGCATGGTGACTCGGGCAAATTCATGAATGCTTGTTTTAAAATGAATGGGTTTTGGTGGTTTGGGGTGCCTCTTTTTGTCCATTTTAACCAAGTCAGCTTACAAAGGCAATTAAGTTTTTTTTTCTCAGCTCTGTTACAGAACTAGAGTGACATGAACCTAAATTCAGGCTAGGAATTCACCTGCAGATGGTAACAGCCTAATTGAAAACCTATGAATATCCATTTCCTGCCATCAGTGTGTTCCAGGCAGGCTTTAACCCATGTAATTTAGCCCGTGGTCACCTGCATATGACAATTTGCATTTGGGTTTGTTCTAAAAAGTGAATTATTTGTTGCTGTCATACAAGTCATATCTATAGAGAAACAACCCTTTTTGTGAAAGTATAACCATTTCTGTGTGGTAGAAGGAAGGCAGTTGTCATGATAGAAAAGAAACCTTTTCTTGTTATGCATGTTCATTTCAGGGGATTGACATGACACATACAATTTATTGTCCCCAGGTGCATGTCTTGTGTTAGTGAAATGTGGGTAACACTGCTGTGGGGAATGGTAAGATATGTCCTTAGCTGCATACTTCCTACAGGTGGTAGAACTGCTTTATTCCTTCTATTCAGATACGGAGTTTGATGTTAGTACCCTCCTGCTGCGCTGATGTGTGGCCTGCAGGTCTCCTGTTTCACTGCTTGCTTTTCTCAATGCTGTGGATGGCTTTGGCAGCAGCCAGAACACTGCTGTGCTGAGGTTATTCATTTCTTTCTTTTACAACTATCTATCAGGCTATAGGGAAGGACAACACTGTAAAAATTTGAACGTTGGAGGTTTCATTTCCATTTCCTGTGTGATGACTGCCATCCCTTTCAGTTTGTGTGGGAGGATTTCAGAAGGCTGAACTCACCACTGTCCCTACTTAAAGCCACTGAGGTTTCTGTTCTTACCATGTTCTCTGCCCTCCACCCTCAGCAAAAGCAACTGCCATCTTGGAAAGTAATATAGTTTGGGTGCTCTGCACAACTCAGGTGTGCTTTCTGATGTGAGCAGTAGCACTGCTTGCTGCAGAAGGAAGATGGAAGGGATACAGGCAAAGAAACATGAGCCAACCCTTCCCTTCAGGTGACTGCAGCAAGAGAGCAAAGGTAAATTTCTAGTCTTAGAAAGCATGTTTGCTGCCTGGGCCTGGCTCCATGTGTGCTGTTTCTATCCTGGTTTGATCCACCCACTTTCTGAGCTCATGAGAAGCATTTCTCTCAGTGAGCTGTCTTTTCTCCAGGTTTCACTTTCCAGAGTGCACTCCTGTGCAGTTGGCTTTACACATACCTATGTCTGACATGGAGTCAAGTAGATATTTAAGTACTGCATTTTATAACGCCATAAGCCCTCGTAACCAGCAGCCAGTAAAACATATGCTTTTAAAACATCCTTTTGTTCATGTCTGCACTTACTGTAAGTCATCTGGCATTAAAACCAAACATAACTCACACTGTCTTGGTGGCATTTAGCGTGCAGCATTTTGCTGCTCTGGATCTGCTGCCAGCAGAGCACAGGTCTCAGTGATGGTGCTGAAGCTGTGTAGCCTTTGTGTTATGTTTTCATTCACTACTTGCTCCTGGTGGGAAGTGATTTGGGTGGGATACCTAAGCACGTGTGATTGATCAGCATTTTGTGTATCTAATCTGTGCTGTGTAGAGGCTATAACTGAAATGAAGTTATTCAGCTCTCCTACAGACAGATTTGGAACACGTCCATGAATTGCTTTTGTAGAACAGATAGAGAACTGCTTAGAGGAGTGTTATTTGCTCAGTGCACTGCAGTATCCAGGTGGGATTTATTTGAGCTCATCTGCCTCTTGTTTCAGTTTTGAAATTGAATTCTGAAGTGTGAAGTAGGAAACCCCCTGGCACTTAAATGAGACCTGTACGTCTTGAGGTGCAAAGTGCTCAATGTTGCACACGAAGATCAATATTGTATGTTGGTTGTTGTACTTGTTATCTGGTGGGATACCGTAACAGGATGCTATGGTATTGTATGGTTTTTGGGATGCCATAACTGTTAGTGATGTACCTTCTCTTCTGTTTTATTTTTAGTTGCTCTTCTGCAACGGGTAGCAGAATTGGAAAAGGTCAACGCAGAATTTTTGCGCACAAAGCAGCAACTTGAGCAAGAATTTAATCAAAAGAGAGCAAAATTTAAGGAGCTGTACTTGGCAAAAGAAGGTAAGTCCTCAATTATTTGATTTATTTTAATGTATAATGAAAAATAACTGTAAATAGGTGAAAAATAACTTACGTTATGCCAACTACTATTCCCCATTTGCCCATGCACACCACTTGCTTTCTATTTCTCAGTTTGCTGGAGGGTAACCCTAACTAGGATTTTAAGATCAGGATAATGACTTGCACACCCATTAGGAGATAACACGTTGTTTCTGATTTGCCAAAATGGAAAAAACGGTGTGTCTTTTAAACAGAGATCTATAGTAGGAATGTAAGATTTGTGCAGAGAGTAACGTTCTGTCAGTGGCCATTCAGCTTCCAAGAATGAATTTTTAAAATGAATGTAAAGATTCACCTGCACAGGTAGGATTCATCTGAGTGACTTGCTGTAAACATGGCAACACCAGCACTGCATCTTAATACTTTTTGTAGCCACAACATACTAATTCTGTCTGAACAGCAGGCTAAGTGGAAAGTGGATAGAGGTAGTTTAGATGGCGTGCTGTTTGTACTTTGTAGACAGCTTTTTTTTAATGTATTAATTTGTCTTAAATTTCCATCTGAGCTAGAATGTAGCAGACAAACATTGTTAAAGTTTTAATACTAGCCAAGGGCATTTATTCCAATAACATTCTTTATAGGAAAATTTGAACCATGTGAGCTCAAGTAGCCAATGAAGACTTAGAGAGTATAAATAGTTGCTGTTCTGAGAGCCAAATTGATTTACTTCTAATTCTGATGATCTTTCTGTCCTTAACATATGAAAGCAAAATCAAAAAATAATACATTAATACTGCAGCTGCTTGTCTAAGCTTATGAGAGCAGAAATACAACAAGCATAATGAAGATCAGACAGACAGAAGGCTCGTTTCTTTGTGTTTCTAGCAGCTGCATGAAAGGAAATTTAAGATACAAGACACTGCTGATGAGATCAGCAATAATTCTGTTTTCTCAGAACAGTCAAAAAATAGAAAATAAAAGTAAATTATAATAAGAAACACGTGTACCAAAGTGAAAGAATACTTCCCTCAACCCTTTTTAGAGCATTGCTCTTTGTCAGTACTCTTCACACTGAATTTCTTAATCAAGCTAAATGGAAATAATACTTCTTTTCAGAGGACCTGAAAAGACAAAATGCAGTGCTGCAGGCAGCCCAAGATGATCTGGGACAATTGCGGACGCAACTTATGGAAGCTCATGCTGAAATGGAAAACATCAAAGCTATAGCTACAGTATCTGAGAATACAAAGCAGGAAGCTATTGATGAGGTGAAGAGACAGTGGCAAGAGGAAGTAGCTTCACTCCAAGCTATCATGAAAGGTAACTTTTGACAAGACAACCTGCTGCTGCTAGGATAAGATGCCTCTTTAGTATGCATTTAGTGATTTGTGCTTGCTCTTGCATGGGTTATGGATAGCTGCCTCTTATGGTTTGGCACAACTGGGATACAGAAGCAATGAATCAAGCTTCATTCCTAGTCTTGTCAAAAGGTGCTTGCTTGTTCTTTTCTGTTAATATGGGCATAGAATTTGGAAGAGATCATGGCCATGGGAACTCTCATATTTAAGCAAAAAAATTCTGAGGAACAAAAAATACTTTGTTAGAAGATTCTTCATGAAGATAAGTATAATATGCTTAATTTGACAAGTTTGAAAACAGCTTCAAGTTGACAGTATGATTTACTTCTCTCCTGTGTGAACACAATTCTTCTGTCAGACAGTTGTGTCCCTCCAGTAGTATCCCATGCGTTGTTCTTTTTCACTTGTGGAGTATTGTGTTTGGTTTCTGTTTTTCTTGATGCTCCTGAGCTATTCTGTATTATGTTTGCATGTTGCACAGCTGTTCTGCTTCCTGAAACAAACTATGTGCAAGGAATAAAATGCAGGATGTAAACTAGGGACAGACTGTTGCCATAAATGGCTGATTTCTTAAAGATCACAATATCCTTCTGGCTGTAGGCGTTGTTTCCATCTTTGCATAATGCTTTTCCCCAAGAGAGCACAAATCTTCATGCATATTGAATAGACAAATTTCTGTTTATCTATGTTCTATATACGTAGTAGAACTTAAGGCTCTGTTGTGCCAGCTGCTGTAAATATATAAAGACAGCTCCTTACCTGAAGGGTAGTGATAATAATAGGGAAATGAAAGGTGTTTGAGAAGTTCTAGTTGCTTCTTTGCATTTTAGAATAAAGAAGCATGAGTTTGTTAGCTTGTCTCATTGATGTGCTTGAAGATACAAACTGTATTGCTGAACAGGATGTTAAACATGCATGCTCTTTGGAAATTAGGGATCATACAGTTTGGCAGCTTGTTTGTGGTATAGCAGCGGCCCAAATTGAAATGTGGTTCCTTTGAATCTTTTGCTTGTGCAGTTATTTTGGGGGATAAGAGTCGAAGGGAGGAGAAGGCAAGAGAGACTTTGCTGTTGTTATAGTTTCAATTTAATATGAGAAATCATTGCCTGGTTGGAGATGAATAATAAAGCTCTATTTTTAACTTACCTTGAAAGTAAGTTTTAGAAATAATGTTTTATAGAGACTGTTCGTGACTATGAGCTCCAGTATCATCACAGGATGGAACAAGAACGAGCTCAGTGGAATCAGTATCGTGAAAATGTGGAACGCGAAATAGCAGAATTAAGAAGACGACTGTCTGAAGGCCAAGAGGAGGAAAATCTCGAAAATGAAATGAAAAAGGTATGTTGAAATTGAGCTCTCCAGCTCCTGTTTGATGTATTTGTGTTGTTACGCGTGTGTTCATTTCTAGACCCTGCTGTAAATCCTCAGATATATGCATGGCCTGCTTCTGCCAACTTTCAGCCCTTTTTTCATGGAATTCATTGTGACCTGATCTTGAGTCTGTGATGGTGTTGTATCTGGTTTATGTAGACGCAGTGAGAAAACTGTAAGGCTTGGCCTTCAGCTGGTAAAACCAGGAGGTTGTAAAGTCTTGTTGTAATGTCAAATGAACTCAAGTAAAGCCCCCTTTTAGATTTTTTTTCTAAAGCATAAGCTGCTTTCCGTGGGCTTTTTTAATGTTCTTCCTCATTAAACCTGCACCGTTTTTCCTCAAAGAGACTTAAGAATGAGATCAAAATTAAGAAGAGGACATTGAATTTAACAAAATAACAAACAAAGGGAGTCCCAAGCCCACAAAAAGCTGTGTTTGGGTATCAGAGTAATGAATATTCATGCCACAGCTCCCAGTGAGAAAGGAATAATTTGCTTGATCGTTCGGGATGTTGTGCTTGATGACTATCAATCACTTCCTCATACAAATGGCATTTCTGTCTAACAGAGGTGAATTCATCCTCTGTCTTTATATTCTGTGTTAAACAGATAGGTTTATTTTATCTTAAGGCAGGAACTTGGGAAGAGTTTTCAAAAAATATTTTTGTCTTCATTTTCAAGGAATCTCCCAATATCACAATAAATAATAATAATATTAGAAAAATCTGTGTAGTAGATCCTGTACCAGCATACAAAATTGAGTTATTCTTAAGGCTAGCAGAAAACCATCTCACTGTCTTGCATTGACAGTGCTGGGTGAGGTGAGAGGAATGGAAGAGTAGAAACAAGATCACAGGTATCGTGTTTCAGTCCAGGACATTCACCTACTTGCAGTCTTCTCAGTTCAGTTGCGTTCCATTTGGCTACAAGATCCATTTTAAACAACAGAGAAAATCCATGAACTGTAACACTGCAAAGCAGTGTGAAGTCGACTGGCAATGGAATGTTCTTGCAGCCACCATGAATAATAGGGAGCAGCTTATTCAACAGCCCTAAAGATAAGGGGCTATCCATGTCCTGCTTCAGATAGGTTTAAATAAACAGGACCGATAGAATAAATGAATTATAAAGCAATCCTTGAAGCTGAACTCCTTCTCCCATCTGTTCAAAAAAATGTGACTGATGATTTGCTGGCTGCCAGCATGGGACTATGTATGTACGTGTGACTCTGTCACATGTCCCTAGGATTGAATTCACTGGGACATGTGATGTTCCTGCATTTCCTTGAAGATTTTATTTGTATTATTTGAACAGCGCTGGCAAAATATATCGGAAGTGAATACAGCATGAAGATGATTATGTTTTGCCTATAGAATTTTCTTGACAGACTTTTGCAGTCCATGGACCTGGTAGCATTTCTATACATTATAATACTAATTTATTTTTATACTGTTAATGGTTTGTTTTTTTTTTTTCATCTGTTCTGCTTCTCGGAAATCCTGAGTAGGATGCAGTCATCAATATAAGCTTACCAGAAAATGCAAATCCAGTGAATAGGCTGAGAAACCTACATTCTAGCCTAGATTTAAAACAAGGCATGAATGTTTTTGTCTAGCAGTTGTCATGTTTGATCAGGCTAAGTGTCAGCTTTTCAAGGTTCAGTTTAGGGACACATTTTTCTACCCCCCACCCCCCATCCCTTGCTGTGAATTTCTCCAGTAGCAAATAGAGAAAAACTGAGTGTTCTCAGTCTTCATACATAAAATCAACCTTAATCAGGTTCAATTCTTCCTCGCTTATTAATCTTCTCATTCTGTTTCCCTGCTTTGATCTTTTCAGTACTGTTTTTTATATCATGGAAGTTTTTTGATAGATTGACTGTATATGATTTTGAAATACTTAGTATGCAAGCACCAAGAAATTGATGCTGCATCAGTAGTAATCAGTTGAAAAATAATCTTCCAAAACAGAACAAAGCTGCACTATGTGTTACTTCCTTTCATAAGTAAGTAAATGAATGGGATCAGTAACTCACCCTGAAGTTCTCGTGATCAGTTTCTTCACATGTACCACGTGGCAGCAGGCTGCAGTACTGTTAGGCCTTTAATAGCACAAAAGGGTAAGCATGCTGAAATACATGGCCTGTGAATTTTCTGCCAAGTATTGAGAGTAATGGATTTCAACCTGATATCAATGGCCCAATCCGTGCATGGATTTGAAATATAGTTGTTTTCTCTAACAGAAGCAATTTCTACCTATAGCCAAAAAGTAGGTAGATTAACTAAGTAAGTAGTAATACGACGACTGTTGAAAATGGGAGTTTAGTTAGTTGCTGTCATGGATATTTCCTTCATAAAATGGATATGTCTACCATAATGGAAAGTGCTGCATTGAAAACTGTGATAATGTGTTATGAATAACTTACCATGTTAATTTCAGGCCCAGGAAGATGCTGAGAAGCTTCGTTCAGTTGTGATGCCTATGGAGAAAGAGATTGCAGCACTAAAGGAGAAGTTGGTAGAAGCTGAAGAAAAAATAAAGGAGTTAGAAGCATCAAAGGTGAGGTGAAATTGTAACCATGTCCCAATCTGTGTCTTCTATCCTGCTTGTTTGATGAAGATAAGTAATGGCAAATTTTGTAAGAGACAAAAACTTGTATTGTGCATGAAGAGCTTCACAATACATTTCTTTTTTCTCCTGTAGCACAAATAACATGTTTTGCCTATAGGTGTTACCCTGTCTTTCTGTTTTTAAGGTTGGATTACGTGTGTGTTATCCCTGCTTAGGCATGACTGCATGATTTCAGCAAATAAAATGACATTCTACAGATAAAAGTGCTTTGCACCTCTCTGACAGCCTGCTTCTGTGCTGCTGTCATGCTTAAAGCCCCCAGAAGATTTGTGTTTGTCTTTTTTTTTTAAGTCTGTTTCCACACAGCTGTATTTCATTTTTTAATCCTGAGCATAAAAATGAGGCAATAGCAGCAGAATTCTTATGTGAATCTTCAAAAAAAGCACAGATTCATGGAAATGATTGCTAGATGATGCTGACAAGAAATCAGTACAAGCAATTTACCCGACATTCTTGTATTCTTAAGATGTCTCAGAATCCCTGTTGAAATTTCTCATCAATTGTTGTGGGTAGATATTACCTTTATCTATATTCCCAGTAGTCATATTTCAGACACCTTTTGTGCCTAATCAGAGAGCATTTCTATTTTGTATATAGCAAAGAGAGGTTTAAATACAGACACAGGAAGTCGTCCTTTGATTTGTGGCCCTATAAAAATACACTGTATTATTTACATGGTTTATAGTATTAGACTGATATGAGGACAGACAGGTTGTGCAGAATGAGCGATATGGTTGGCTTTTCCATTGCTTGTGATGAAGTTTCTTCAGATCTGCTTTGAGTTATTTTGTTTCTCAGTGTCAGGTGCTGGATTAGTGAAACAGTGCTGTCCTCAGCAGCTTTCTGATATCCAAACATGTGACCCTGACTTCTAACAAAAAAGGAACGCTTGCAACTATTACTTCATTGAGATTGTGTATTTCCCTTTTTTTTGTTCAGGTTAAAGAACTGAACCATTATCTGGAAGCTGAGAAGTCCTGTAGGACAGACTTAGAGATGTACGTGGCTGTGCTCAACACACAAAAATCTGTCCTGCAAGAGGATGCAGAGAAGTTGAGGAAAGAGCTGCATGAAGGTGCCTATCTAATGATAATCCTTTTGACTCTTTGACAGTAAGGATGCAAAAAAGTAAAACCAACCCATCCATAGATCTGTTACTTCTCTTCTGATTTCTTATATGAGCTGGACTATAAATAAATAAATGAGCATTATTTATAAATGTGAAAGGCCCTGAACTGTTTATGGAAGTGTTGCCTTTGGAGTTCTCTTATGAAGGAGAGAACTGGTAAATCCATTTACTCTTTGTAGGGATGCTGTTGAATTTATCTTAGGTTCTCATAGTATTACGAGCTTTATTCTTACTAAAGTGATTTTGGTGTCCTTTATTTGTGTAGAGTTATGAACATTGTTTCTGTAGTGTAACCTGGTGATGTCTCCCTGAAATAATCTCCATTCTGAATGCCTTGTGGTGGAATGGATGTGGAAATGCCCACATGCCCATAGGAATCAGAATCACATGAAAAAACAGAGCTTTCTGTTGAAATAAATAGGGATTTAGACAGTCGTTTAATATCAGCACTAAAAAGGAGAATATTAGAGCTCATGATTGAACTGAAAGCATTAGTTTTCTAGCTGGGAAACCTTAAAATTGTCAGTAATGTATCCTTTATCTCAAGCTTGATGCAGGAATTAAGAAAATTTCTTACTTCATCTTAAGTAGTTGTTGAACAAAGCCATATTGTTTTTTATTAGAACAATAATTACTTCTATTCATGAGAATGCCTCGCTCAGGAGGAGTCATTAAAGAATTCTGGTTCAGAATGGTTCTTTCTGTTCTTGAATAGTCTGCCATCTCTTAGAGCAAGAGCGACAACAGCACAACCAGTTGAAACACACGTGGCAAAAAGCCAATGACCAGTTCTTGGAGTCCCAGCGTTTGCTGATGAGAGACATGCAACGGATGGAGATTGTGCTGACATCCGAGCAGCTTCGGCAGGTCGAAGAACTGAAAAAAAAAGATCAGGTCAGTTGCTGCTTTTCATGTGTTCGTTCTTTTTTTTTTTTTTTTTCCTCTCTATTTTTTAAGACTCTAAATTGAATATGGTATAACAAGTATAGAAAACATATCTTGGAGGCAAAAGATATTAATGTTTGTTAAGTTGAAGTTCTCCGTTTGAATGACAGCTGATGGTTGTAACAGAAACACTCAATTTATGTGAATACTTTAACACTAATATCTGTAGTAGCGTTTAAAGTAACATTGCTAATATTGTTAAATGAGCAGGTAATAGTATCCAAAAGTTAATCTTGGTGGAAGAAACTGTCATCTCTACTGTCATCTTTAACCAAAAGAGCCCTGAGGAGGTAACTACTGGAGTTTTAACAACAACAACAAAAAAGTGTGAGAGAAAACCAAAACCAAAACCCCATTCTATTGCTGTCTTTCTTTGTAACAGTTTATGATGAAAGCTAATGAGTACTATAGTAAAGCTGAATCTTGCTTGTATAAATTCATTTTTTGCCAATTGATTTCCAGGAAGAAGATGATCAGCAGAGACTTAGCAAAAGAAAGGAGCAGAAGCAGAAAGATTCAGACGATGAAACAAAAGCTTCGTGTTCTTTAGCCCATGAGGAATCCCTTACCCAGCTCTCTAACGAAGAGGTAAAAAAAATTCTAAGCAACTTCATGTACTTTTCATTCCTCAGGGTGATGATTACAAATACAGTTGCCCTTTGTGCCCTTTGATCTCTGTCTCTTATAATTCATACTATGCAATAAAAAGAAGCCTTTAAAGCTGAACTTGAATACATAAATTTTAATGAAAAATGGAAAATGATTCCTTAAAATCTTCTGAGAGTTGCTGTTAGAAACTGTATCTACCTTCTGCATTCTGGACATTAACTGCTGTTAAATTCATTTGGGATTTATAACCACCTTTTAACACACCTAAATTTTCTGCATTAAACCACTTAAATCTGAACAGGAAGGAAGCATTTTGCAGCTCATTTGCTAACATATTTCTTGAATTCTGTACTTAAATTTACACTGGTTAGACAGCTGTGAGGTCACTGATGGCTAAATAAGTCATTTGCATGTGTGTATCTGTATGTGTTCTCCACACATGTATATATGTATATACACATATACAAAAATCCAGATGTATCCAACTGTGAAAACTGAAGGTTTTGACCAAATCTGCTCAGCAGCCAAAAATAAGCTTTTCTCAGCCAAGCCATTAATTGAGGCTCAGCACCAGGTGTTTACTGAAGCCACCTGAGCTGTGTTAGTAGCTTCACTGTACAGCCAGAACAAGTGATAATGTTGGATGTGGTTTGTTAGCAGGTGTTTTTGGTGTTGTAGGAAATGGTGTTGTAGGACAAGCTGAAATTGCATTTGACATCTGTTTAAAGTTTTCATTTGTGAAGCAGAAAGACCAAAGAGCACACAGGTTGGAACTTGGAAGCAGGTATCAGAGTGGGCAGTTGTTTCTCCTCTTCCATTGTGTTTTGCTTGCTTATCTATTTTGCTAGTCTGTGTTGGACCTATTGTGGAATCTAATATTTTTCTAAGGAGACGTACTTTCAGTGTTGCTTTCTTTACTTGCCTAATGGCAAAGCAAAAGTGTACAGTATTGAAAGATGTTTTGAAAACAGCCATATGCTTTTTAAATAAAGCATTGCTGGTGTCTTTTCAGTGCTGCAAATAAAAATAGATCAAGAGACTTAATGTTCCTTATACAGGTCACAGGACAGCTACTGTGGCTTTTGGTATTGACGTTCCCCAGGATGCTTTTCTGCTTGATCCTAGTCTCATTCCTTTTCAGTTTATTTTATGTGAAAATAAGATTTTAAATATAGTAAAAACAAACAAACAACAACAAAAAAAAAACCCAAAACTTCTTTCCCGTAGAATATTTTGACAGACTCCTTAAGCAGAAGAAAGAAATACAAGAGGAATATTCACTTGTCAGCATGAAGTAGATTTTAAGTACATCATTCTTTGCTTGCTTTGATGTTGGTGTTAATTCTTTTTAAGCTGAACAAACATCTAAACATAGTTATGAAAGTGCGATCCACGCATTCTGTTCTCTGGATTACAGTTCTAGAAGTGATGCTGCAGGTTGTGTCTCTTTTAGTGGAAGAAGTGCCTTGTTTCAAATACTAGAAGATGTAAGGTGACTGTGTCCTTGTAAGAGAACTGGCAGGAAGACAGATTCTTACAAAAGCATTCTGTTAACAGAAGATTATTTTTCTTTAATGGTGGCTGGTACATATCAGTTCTGTATCTTTTTCTCTGCAGTCTTAAGTTTAGCCATCAGATGCTTTTACCAAAGCCCTTTAATGTGCATTAAATTTGGTGTCCAGCATTTCACTTGTACCATGCTTCTAGAGTGGAGTACGTAACTTCTCCCTCATTTTTCAATTACAGGTGCATTTAAATAGCACCCACAGCTCAGTCCATTCGTTGGACGCAGACTTGCTTCTGTCTTCTGGTGAATCATTCAATAAATCAGAAAATGATATGTTTAAAGATGGACTACGGAGAGCACAGTCAACAGACAGCCTAGGGACATCTGGATCTTTGCAGTCCAAAGCTTTAGGATACAACAACAAAGCAAAATCTGCTGGAAACCTGGATGAGTCAGATTTTGGACCACTCGTTGGAGCAGATTCAGTGTCTGAGAACTATGATACAGCTTCCCTTGGGTCTCTGCAAATGCCTAGTGGGTTTATGTTAACCAAAGATCAGGAGAAAGCAATCAAAGCAATGACACCAGAGCAAGAAGAGACTGCTTCACTTCTTTCCAGCGTTACACAAGGAGTTGAAAGCGCATATGTGTCTCCTAGCGGTTACCGCTTGGTAAGCGAGACAGAGTGGAATCTGCTGCAAAAAGAGGTGAGTGCCCACCACACCTCTGCTGCGACCATTCCACACACAGCAGGAGGCTCTGTGTTGTGAGCTGCCTGCTGGAAAAGGTTGCTCAGTTCTCCTGGATGTGCTTGACTTGTAGTCAGGAAATATGTAGCATCATATGTAGCTGTTCACTTTTATTTCCTCTCGGAATATTTGTATAGGTTAAGCATATTTGATGTAAAGGGCATTGATGGGCCATGTTCATGGGAAAGTCAGCTTTATTTGATGCAGCGTATTTAGGGGAGGGTCTGGCAGAAGTAGCTGTTGATTTCATGTGTGGAGAGAGTTGGGGGTGGCTAGGAAGGGCGAAAGATAAACAAAAGGATCTTTTGTTATGCTGAGGATATTTACTGAAGGTTATGAAGGAGTGTGATTTAGAAATGAGCAACCAAGACATGCATAGCACACCAAGCTAGTACAAAGGGAGTTTCATAACACTGTCAGGGACTTGTATAATTAAAAACCACATTATGAGAGCAACAGGCAGCAGATTAATCTTAATGCTGTGCTAGTTTCAGTATGGATGACCAAGGAAACTGGTGCTACTGAGTGTTCTGCCTGTCAGTTTTACAGCAGCTTTGTATGATGCCAGTTTAAAGCCTGCATTTGGCTTCCTGCTGAAAAGAGCATTGTGTGGCTCCTGTGTTTACTATTTCCAGAGAGGCCAAAGAAGTAATGCTTTAGGGGGGAAAAAGGGAGGCAAAGACAAGTCAGAAATGGGTAAAGGCAAGATGGAGGAGCTGGGGCAATGGATGTCAGAATGCAGGTGTAAAAAAACAAGCAAAGGATAGTTGAGGTGAAGAAGTGATGATATTTTATTTCCTCAGCTTCCTGGAATTCAACTTATAGGTAAATCATTACTTAGAAGATCTCTGCAAACCTATTGTAAAGTTGCTGCATTTTGTGTTGCTACTACTTTGTAATACCTAGAGGAAGAATTTGTTGTGCTGCAGTCTCAGAGCTGAGTGAAATCCTCTACTCTTGAGTATTTCATGCCCTGCTGACATTTGGATGGCATTTTACTCCAACCCTCTTGTAGAATTCAGAGAAGAAACACCCTGCTTCCTATTTATTTCTGGAGGCAGGAGGACGGGCAGGGGGCATGCAACTGCTGCTGTGTGTGGGAGGCACATGGAGCAGCAAATACAAGTGAGACTTCAGCACAGACCTCACTGCAGTTAGAACTAAAGAAAATTCCCATTTGTACCCCTCGTGTCTGGCAAACTGTTTGTTTGCTGCACACCTGGACATTCTTTTTTTCCCCCTACTGTTTGTTGTTTGTTTTAAACTTTTTATTTCTTCTTTCCCAACTGTTGTTTTAGCTGTTATTCGGTCTCTGATAGTGAGCTATAGTGGGGAAGAGTATTAAACACTAAATAAATTGAAATTATTTCTTTGAAATGTCTGTTTCTATCCAGGTAGTTATGTGATCTGTTTCAAAAGGATGCACTAAATGACCCAATGAATTCTTGCATGTCCTGGCTTACTGCTCTTGTGCTAGTAGTAGGGTTTGTGTCAGGAAGAGATGATGCACAGCAGCTGCTTTACATTATCTTGTACTTCTGCAACAACTTAATCTTGCTGTTACGTGATTCTGCTGCTGACTTTTATCAGTAATATTTTATGAACACACAACACATCTGAGAGTTTGTGCCAGTCCTGCATTCCCTGAAGACGTTTGCAGCCCTTGTGGCAGGTGACAACTCTGTTCTCCAGGTGCAGAATGCAGGGAACAAGCTGGGTAGGCGCTGCGATATGTGCTCGAATTATGAGAAGCAGTTGCAAGGTATCCAGATTCAGGAGGCTGAAACAAGAGACCAGGTAGGATTTCTTTTCTACCTGTAGCAAGATTTTGATAGCCATAGGAATTGTGATAGCATGCAACAATGAGCCATTTGCTGTTTTGTTTGTTGCCTTTACCTTCAACAATACCAGCATACTTGAAATCCAGAAAATGTACATCATTTTATTACCATGACAATAATTTATTACTGGTTTGTTGTCATAAACACCATATAAGTGTAAATTTCTTAAGTATTTACCACAGAAAACCACTTTACTCGGTGCTACAAAATCTTGAGTTAAAGGCAGTGTTCTATAAAAGGGCGTTGTGCTCATGCTGAATTCAGTGTCTTTCATAATTAATATTTTGAAATGCTTTTCATGCATTAAATTCTATTATCCTTTGATACTGCAAGAATTTAATAGTAAAGGAAAAATGAGAGGACTTCATCCTAGCAAGATAAAATGACTGTGAAGTACTGGAAAAGGTTTGTTTCCTGCCATATACTGAAGAATAAACTTCAGATTTGTATAGAAGGCATGAGTCACATTCTGCTTTGAAATAAGGTATTACACAGCAATGCTCCAGAGCAGTTGGATGTCCTTTTTTTCCTTATAGTTGTAGTCAGTGATGCAGTTTTTTTGGAACAGCAGAGGGACTTCTGTGTTGCATAGGATTTTGAGGGATTGGTTTTCTTGCTTGGGAGTGGGATGGGTCAAGTTATATTTGTGTTCAGAGAATAAGTACTCCCTAGATTTATGGAAAATTATTTTGTTCTAATAACATAGGTGAAAAAGCTGCAGGTGATGCTGAGGCAGGCTAATGACCAGCTGGAAAAAACAATGAAAGATAAACAGGAATTGGAGGAGTATATGAAAAAAAGTGCTGAAGACTCCTCTAATCAGGTACAAGCATTTTGTAATAAAGCTGGTAGCAACCAAGAGACATTATTCAGTAGTATGTAACAAGAACTTTCTTGTCTTCTGTTGTTCATGGGTGGACTGCCTGCTGCAAAGGCAGCAAAGGTGACCATTTCTGGTGTTAGCTTAAAAAAAATAAAAGGAAAAGAAATGTGGCATCACTTTACTGAGTAAGCAATTAACGAATTGATCAATTTTAGTGGGTTAGTTTGAAATGGCAAAGCGTAGTGATTATAACAGGGAACTTCAGATGTTATTCTTCAAAATCTGTTTTCATGCTCTGTATCTCTGTATGTGTTGTTTTATTTTTGTGTTTGTTTGATTGTGGGTTTTTTTGTTTTTGCTTTTTTTAAGATCTCTTCGCTAATGGTTAAATGTCAGAAGTCAGAGAATTTCCTCAATGAACTGCAGCAGGCATTTTCTCAAGCAAAGAGAAGTGTGCAGGAGCAAATGGTAAGACAGCTTAAACCAAGAGATTGCTTGAACGACACTGTTTGTCTAACCTTTGGGTCTCAGAGTGTGTGTAAAAGACTGCCCAAGTCTAGTTACAGAGTGCTCTGTGTCATAACACATAAAAATACTGATCATGTGAGCTCTGATACAGTCTGTGAGGCCAGTCCATCACAGCTCACATGTATAGGCACATATGTGAATATAAAGATTACTAGACAACTATTTTTCTTCCTTTCGTGTATACTTAGTATCCCATTTCACCTCAGATCTGTAGTCAAAGTAGATTTTCTTCAGTTGAGATGAATGCTCAGTGTTTTAACAGGTCAGACTTAAAATATCAGCCCTAACACCCAGAAAGAGGTATGTATGGGAGCTTACTATATAAAAACTATTTTGAGCCTCACTTAGGAATTATGCTAGGGGACAGGAATAGGACCTCATTTTCTAGGGCAGAACAAAGTCTGACTTCCTTAAAGCAATCATTTCCCTCCTGTATTGGAATCAGCCTGCTTCTTTTCTCCTTCCTTATTCAGCAGTGCTGGGAGGAAAGATTTGTTCTTCTCAATCTCAGTATTGCATTTCTGGCGTCCAGGATTCCTGCAAGATACCACTTGTAGATCCATTCTGCTTGGTGTTCTGTGTGAGGCATTGCCTTCTGGAGATGGAGGAGATTCAGAGAATGTATTGATCTGCATTTCCTTTTCAGAACTGTCCGCCTGTAATACTCATACAAAGACACCTGAGCTATGATTCCTCTCAAGAAATTTCACTGGATTTATTTATTATTATGCAGGCAATAGCATGTTTTCTTAATACTTGTTCTTTGCAAAGGATAAGCTGTTTTGATGTTAGGAGGCAGACTCCCACTGCTGAAAATTTCAGGTTGAATGTTTAAGGTTAATAACCTGATCTTACAGCTGAGTTGTTATGTGACTTTAATAAACAACTTGGAGAGTTCCTGAAACATTTTTTCTGCATGAGCACAGTTAGCTAATGGATAAATCTGGAAGAAAACTGGGAAATCTGTCAGTCCTGGATTTATTACTTGTTTCTTTTCATCTGCCTTTACTTCTGATGCCAGGAAGCAGAGGGGACTGATCATTTTTATCCACAAAACCATTTTGTTTCCTTTCTTTTACAAAGAATCCACCAGACTTTTGAAAGCAGTGATAGTAAGTGGGGCATAAAGAGATCTGAATGTGATCCTAAGTGAGAACTTATGCTTTTCTCTTTATTGGAAGGCTGTCCTGACGCAGTCAAGGGAGCAGGTTTCAGAAGAGCTGGTGAGACTGCAGAAAGATAATGAAAGTCTTCAAGGAAAACATAGCTTACATGTATCTTTGCAACAAGCTGAAGATTTCATTCTACCAGAAGCAGCAGAGGTAAAACATTTCTAAATCATTAAAACAAAGCAATGTGTGTGACCTGTCACTGGAAGATGCTTATTTATCAAAAAGCAGCCTCAAAGCAGCACACTGAACAATATTCTGGATTTGAACCCCATATTCTGTGATGTACAAAATCACTTAGCTGATTCCCACTGGTGATTGTGAGCTGTGTCGTGAATGTGCTTTGTGGTATAATTTCTGTTAACTCTGGCCCAACAGCTACTCTATTGTCTGTAGTTTTTAGTGTGCACAACTGCTCAGTCACCACAGCTCCAGTGCAGGTATTGATTCGCTGCATTAAATCCATTGTTTTGTTTTTCTGCCTAAGCATTAAGGTTTAAGCCAGTTATAATCACAAGCCTTGAAAAAGCAAGAGATATCCTATGTCCACTCACTCACAACTTGAGCACATCAAGTTTAAAAGATGGGATGGAGTAGGGAATGAAGGGCATGGCAGCGGGCAATAAGTAACCCCGTGGAGAAAAGCATCTTTACAAGCTTTTGATTTAAAGTAAACTTATTGCGGTTTTGTTGGTGTGCTGGATGCAAGATCTGGTATGGTGGAGCAAACGTTGGGGTAGCACAGCTTTGTGTTGAGTAGAGATATGGTACTTTGCATAACTGATAATCACAACACAACTCCTCGCTCATCGTTGATTCAGGAGCTCCGGGAGCTGATTTTAAAATATCGTGAAGACATCATTAGTGTGCGAACAGCAGCAGATCATCTTGAGGAGAAACTTAAGGCAGAGATTTTATTCTTAAAAGAGCAGATTCAAGCTGAACAATATTTGAAAGAAAACATAGAAGAAACTCTACAGCTGGAAATAGAGAATTGCAAAGAGGAAATCGGTGAGTAGGGGTAAAAGTCTCAAAATGGGTAATTGAAGATGTGATTTTTCTTGCATTCAAGCTTTAATATTTGTTGTTTTTCAGCTTCCATTTCCAGTTTAAAAACTGAACTGGAAAGAATAAAAGCGGAGAAAGAACAGGTAAGGAGCCCTTTCACTGTGGTGTTTTTGTGTGTGTTTAACCAAAGGAAATAGGATTCTTTTTTCTGCTAGTTCTGTCAGGACTTTGAAAGCAGCACTGTCTTGGTGTCTTTAAATTGCCCATGTAATATCTGAGAAAACTACCTTTTTTTCCTAACTGCCTTGCAGATATCAGTAATAAATACATATTTGTGTTTAGTCTGCCTGCCACTGGGAGGGAAGGAGAGCTGAACTAGAGAGAGAATTCTAAAGTATGTCACATTATTGTTCCTTTATCTCAGTTTGCTTGTGGGGTGGTGGAGGACTGATGTACATAACCACCATTGTAGGAACATGGGAAGGGAACACCATTATAGGAAATTAAAATTTTCTTACTGAAAGCACTGGCATTGTACTGGATGCTCTCAATGTATTGCAGCTCTCAGCAGCAACTAGGATGGTACATACAGCTGTGTTGTAAATACCTTCTGTGAGCATTTCAAAGGAAATGCTTGGAACTTTAAAGGATAGAACTGCTGAGTTGGTGCCAGAGTATGTCTGGGATATGTTTATAGGTCTGGTACTTAAAAGCGTTTTGTCTGTTTATTAATCTGTAACCTAAACATTAGCTTACCTAATTCCTGGCTAACATTATATTACTTAATTAATAACCAAAAGTAAGCTTCGTCCACTACTCTCCAGCTCTGAAAAAAAAAAAGGAAAAGAGAAGAAAACAGAATGCTTTCTGTATCCATAGGAAGTGTTGCTTAGGTTCATTTCTGAATCCCTGGAGAGGCACTTAGATTGTACTTCCTGAATGGAGGGACTGTGAGAAATGGAAGCGCCAGAAATTTTAGTTAATCTTTTTGTTTTGTCCTTAATTATGTAGTTAGAAAGTTCTTCACAGGAAAACCTGCAGCAGCTGGAGAGTCTGCAGGAAACAAAAACCGCTCTGGAAGAACAGCTGAAGAAGGAAACAGCAGCAAAGGTAGATATATCCAGGTGTGAAGTGCATATACATCTTCTCTGATAATCAGACTGTATTCAGAGGATATGTCACTACCTAAGACTGGGAGAGGAAATTTTGGAATGTTGGTAAGATTCTGGGATTGAAATAATCTCTGCTGGTTTAAAATCCTCTGGATTTAAATCCTTGTTCCAGTCACTTAGCACTTGGAGTTTTAAAGCACTGGATCTGAGTTGCTTCTGGCTTGAATATCTTCTTGGGTTATCTTCCAAAGATAAAAATGAAGAAAGCTTCCTGATTGACCAGACCTTAGTCTGAGTGCTCTGATATTTCTGACTAAATGTTATTTTTCTGTTGCTGTAGGAAGGAGCCTTACTTTGACAGTCAGATAGGAGAACGAAGAAAAAAAAAAGATAAATCACAATTATTCTTTTTCTCTTCTCCCTCCCCCGATGACTTCTTTGAATAAAACTAAGGACAGCAAGATAATTACATTTTCAGCAGCAGGTTACTGCCCTTCATCTACAGTCAGGCTGCACTGAAACTCAGAATGCTGCTTTTTCATTCTGAGATCCCTGAACGTATTGCTGTTAAAAGACACGGGACTTTTTCATACTTTAACTTATCTAATCATGATAATACTTGACTGATGAGTATTAGCCCCATATTATGTAAAATTAAAGTGTAGAAAGAGTGACTGGATTAATTTCTTGCCAGCTCACTGAGAATAATCGTGTTTTCTTGCTCCAGCATTGTGCTCTAATCAGTTTATATAAGTTTCTCTTTCTTTGTGTGCATGCGTGTGCTGTTTAAGCATAGCATAAAGGATCTTTTTCTCTGCAGGCAAACCTTGAACAGCTGGTGTTTGAAGAGAAGAATAAAGCTCAGAGGCTGCAGACTGAATTAGATGTCAGCGAGCAAGTGCAGAGAGATTTTGTAAAGCTTTCTCAGACACTTCAGGTAAGGACAGTGCAACCTGTGAGGTGTGTCTCTGCTTCTCTGGAGCTGAGTGAAATAAGTTACAGCAGTTACAATTTTTCCTTATGCTGACGTTAATGAAAAAATGTTTAGAGTTATTTGTGTAGTAAACCGATGAGGTATTGGTAGTATAATATTTATATCGGAGGATTTAATTCTGATTATTGATTTCAACCCGTTCTCAGCAACAAAGATGTATAGTTATTATGGTAAACTGTAGAGAGTCATAAAAGACAGTATTTTGGGGTCCTAGCATTTCGTCATTTCATTGTCCATTTCCTGACTTCTTTGCCATATGGTTCACCTTAATGCATTTTATAACATGAAAAATTTGAGGACAAAATCAGGAACTTTTACCATTTGGTCCTGAAAGTATGGAATGGTTCTTCTTCATGCTATACTTATTGCTTTCTGTTTATGCTATCCAAGTCTTACCTTTTTTGTTGCTGTTTCTCTCCTTGTATGTCCTCCAATAAGTAGAATATGTGGTTGATGATGAGACAGTGAGTTCTGGTGGGTGTTTTCATCAAGGCTGATTCCAGCTGATCTCTCTCTTACTGTTAACTGTACAGAACACCAAGGGAGCTGTAGATGTAGTGTTTGCAGGACAGTGTTCTCCTCGGGAGGCAAGGTTAGATCTCTGCCTGTTTTTACATTTGCTCCCCATCAAAACCCCTAGGAAGTTTGCTCACAGGTGATAGGCTGAAATGCAGTGCTCTCTCCTTGGGGATCTTGCTGAGTCCACTCTGAAATTCAGCAGAGTACAGACTGTCAGGAGTTCAGGTTTATTTGGAAAATAAAAACAGGAGTGTAGGAGATTGTTTACTAGATAGAGCTCAGGTGGATGGACAACAGGGAACTGTCTTCTTTTGTTCTGGTTGTTTCTGGAGAAGTACATAGTGCAGGAGAGACTATTGAATTCTGCTGGCTGGTGAAACTGTTTCTTGTTTATTGTCATCTTCCCTTTCTAAAGTACAGTGTGGACTGCTCTGTGCAGTTCCAAGAGCAAAATCATACACAGTACTTGGAAGACATGCAGTGTTCTTTCACAACCCGCAGGCAGTGTGGTAGGATTTCAGTAATTACCTCAGTGAGTGTGCTGTAGCTGTGTACTTTGTCTTTCTGCCCTCAAGCAGTTATTACATTCTAGCTTCTTACCTGTTTATGTTTTCAATGTTTATGCAATGGTTTGTGCTGTATCTGCTGTCCATAGTACAAGGTCTGCTGTCTCACATAAGAAAAGAGATTACTACTGAGTGAGAATTTGGGTGTCTTGCTGTCACTTGGGTGAGGTGTCGACTGGTCAAGTTTAGGTATCCGTAATGAAGAAGAGCTAAAAATCAGTTAACCAGTAGCTGGAAATTTACAACAGAAAACTCAGATGCTAACATGAAGCACAAGCATTTGAGTCACTCCACCTCCAAAGAAATCACAATCTCTTTGCATTAATTTACTTGCAGCTCTGCTGGGGATTTTTTAAGCATGAAATGACTTGAGAGTTTATCAGAAAAGCAAGTAACAGGATTGCGCTTAGCAAAGGGAGCACTTCCTCTGGAAGTGTTTTAGCTTTAATCTTGAGAGGCCTGCAGGCATGTGTCAGGCACCTCTGCTACTTCCATGAAAGTTTATGTTGCTTTGGACACTCCTCCATTTTTTCAGCCAATGGTAGTTTGATATCATTTCTGCTTGCGTAGGTAGTAGAGGTTGCTGACATTACCTAGTGGCTCAGTTCTGGTTTTACTCACTCGTATCTGTTGGTTTTCCATAGGTGCAGCTGGAGCGGATCCGGCAGGCAGATTCCCTGGAGAGAATCCGTGCAATCCTGAATGACACAAAACTGACGGACATTAATCAGCTTCCTGAAACATGACACCCTGATGAGCGTGCTCCAAGGCTGCATTTGGGGTTTTTAACTCATCTTTATAGCAACATTAATTATTATTTAACTCTAACTGAAAGAGCAGAAGACAACAGAGGGGAGCAATGACTAAGTTTTGTTTCTAGAGGGGAAAAAGGTTTCGTGCTGGGCAGGAAGAGAGCACAAGAGTGACTTGTTGTGTAGGAAGGAGAACTTTCTAATGGAAACACTAACGGGTGCGGTGTTTCGTGTTCCACTGAGTGGGATCAGTCCTTACATCCTGAAAAACTTCCCCTCTTTCAGTCAACTTCGTAACCTGATGTAGAATTTTGGAACATTTACCCCTGTTTTTTCCCTTCTTCCTTTCCCCTCCACTACTGTGATCAAAGTAGCTGCTGGAAACCATATTGTCCCTCCAAAACATTGAAGAGCAAAGTGGTTGAAGTTTTTCTGTTTGAATAGTCAGTAACAGTATTCAGCTAGCAGAGAGAATGAGGTGTAGAGTATGCTGTATGAATATTTTATATTAAAATATGACTTTATTAGCAGGACACTGGATATTGATCTTATTTCATAACTCAGTGTTGTATTATTATTATTTTTTTTAACCATTGACTTTGTGTTGAAGAATCCGAATGCTGCTGAAACGTGGTCATGAGTGAGCTGTGTGTCTCCTGAACAGATAAATGCCAATCCCTAATACTCTGAAAACTGTACTGAGAACGTTAGCTCCTTGAAATGCTTCCTTTGAATTCTGATCCTTAAAGAAAAGCACAAGAAATGAACTGTTTTGTAATCTCTTTTCACAAATGTAATTTAAAACGTGGAATTACAACTAGTTCTTTCCCATCTTGAAGGCTGTGCAGTACTTGTAGTTCCTTCTCCATGTGAAGAAAATATGTTGGCAAAAACCCTGAGCATTGTCTGAGCACTGGGTGTGTGCAGGGCAGCTTTGCTCTGGTAGGTGGCACCACCAGGCATGGTTAGAGTAAGATGTTGAACAAAGCAAAGTCAGCTTGACCCTCCTCTTCTGGGTCAGTTTTAATAGTATACTAAACAATGGTGGCACTCTGTCACAGAGCACAAATGCACTGGAGCTGCATTATTCTGCTGGTTCAGGTTGGAAGGGTGCAGTGCATCTCTTACTTAGAAGTATGGCATTGTGTTATTGCTCAGAGTTAATTCGTACGCTCTCCTGTATTTCTGTAAGCATGCCTTTAAATGACGCCATGTAACACAACAGCTAAGGCGGGACGTTTTTGTGATTGATCAGATTTTAGGTTTAGGATGTTTTTTTATCAGTAACATGATGGTAACATAAGCATTCCTTCTTTTTCTCCTTTTAGTGGAGTTTCATGCACACAGTTGAATAGGAACAGTTCAGTGTATGGATGTGGTAATAGTGGTGGTGCATATTGAGTTCTTGAACTAGTCCCTAGCAAAGACTCAATTCGAAGAGACTGAGAGAGCAGCTTGTTAATGTCCAGAATTTATAACTTAAGCTTTCTGCTATTGTTTACTGTGTTATCTTTGCATACTATAGATCTGGTGACGATGAAAAAACAGAAGTGACAGAGAATGCTCTGTACTGTAATGCACATGAGTATATTTTGTTAGGTACTTAAATGCTATTTTAGCAGCATATGTCCTGCTACTAACATAAAGTTAGGACTGGTGGTTTTGGAGAGGAATGCCTTAAAAACAGACAAAAAAAAAAAAAGAAAAGCATATGAGCTCAGTTGCTTGTAATCTATTGCAACAAATAGAGCATTTTATTCACACTAGAAATTAATTTCTTTCATAATCCTAACACTTCAAATCCGTTTCTCCTACCTTATTAACAACGAGAGTAATAGATGGCAGGGTTGTCATCTTCCAAATGACCTGTTGAATCCTTATATCATTTAAAAGAAGTTGAAATGTGACTTAGGTTCCTTATTTTTGGTTTTAAAATCTCTCAGCATTTACTGAACTGTGAGGTGACAGCAGCTGCCTTCTGATGCAGAAATCTAATAGCAGAGGTTTTGCATTCAGTTTTCCAAGGGTTAGCATTGTATTCTGTTGAATAAAAATCTTGGGTGGGCTAAGATAGGCCTTTATTAATGAGCTGCAGCCTGGAAGGCTTTTTTCCTGTATTCTCTTCCTTCCATAAAACTGACTCTTAACAGGTTACTGGTTGTTAACCTGTGCAGCAGTGATTTAAGGAAGCCTGTTGTTTTCTGGTTAAGCTACAATGACAACATGCATCTTCTGAGCAAGCTGGACACTTGAGGAATTGCACCTGAAGACATGCAGAAAAAGAATTTTCAGTTGAGTTTATGGACTGTTTTTTCTAGTGCAAGAGAACTGTTAATGGCATTTCAGCATCCCTTTCTAGTCTGTCAGTGCCTATCAACAGCAGCCCCATCTTCCTGCCTGCTTTCGCCTTCCCCCTAAACCTAAAAATGGCCATGCCTGACCATTTTTGATTGCTTTGGATTGTGCAGGGCTGGTGAGGCTGTTCCATAGTGAATTTCTACAAATGGTTGGCTTGGCTTTCAGTAGGCATGGTGATGTCAGTTTGCAGATGATGATGGCTGCAGGGAGCATTTCTGCACAGAGTGCAGAACAGATCAGTCTGTGATCATTCAAAGACACAGTAACGATTACAGCAGTTGCAGAATGTTGTGCACCTGTGTGTGTGTGTCTGTATGCATGCTTGTGTTTTTCCCAGTGGCCAGCAATGGCCTGTAGGCCTGGTCTGAGGCTGGAGGTGAACGCTGTAGGGCTCAAAAGGGACTAATGAGCACTCACTCACCTGAAAGGAGTGGTGCTGGCTGCTGGGTTCCTTGGTTGTGAACCAGTCCCGCGTGTCACTGGAGTGACGTCCTTTGGGTTGGAGAGGAAGGAGATACAGCCATGGTGTGATTGTTTTCCTTTGTATGACCTTACTCCATTGTGCACCCCTTACTCCTGCTTTAGTACTGTGACCATTTTGAGGCTGGAAAATGAGTGATCTTTTTTCACCAACTGCTGCTCATCCTTTTTGAAAACTGATTCTAAAATTAGCAACTTATCCATTCACAAAAGTGGTGGGTGATGCCACAACCAAATGTCCTGCTGGGGAAGGAAAGCACAGCTTCAGAGGTGGTAACTCAAGCTTCTTTCAATGTAAGAAAATATATAAAGTGGCCTTTAAAAGAAAAATTAGAAGTGCCAAATTTGCAGAGCACTTATTAAACCACTGTCAATGGAGTGTAACTGAAAATTCTTGCTGTAAAGCTGTAGATGCTCACTCAGTGGATTATGATGATATTGCTTATAATAAATCAGAGACTAAACACTCTTCCCTCCAGTTCTTGGCTTTCTGGAGCTTGTTTTTTGAATGGGGTGGAAGGTTCTCCTCACTCGGTACGAGTCTGTGTTTTTAACAGGTGCTCCTTCTAACCTGGCAGCTCAGCTCTGATACGTGGGTTGAGTGGATTAGAAAGCTGGATTCTATTTGTGCAGTCTGTAAAAGGGGCAAGATCAAGTTTTGTATGCATTCCTATACTTGTATAGTCTTAATCTGTACAAAAAAAAGTGTTCTTGCAGCATGTATGGTAACCTAGTTACCTAACAGGTAATAACAGCCCTCCTTTCCTTACAGCTTTACTTTGGCATCTATTGCCGTGCCACTTTTGTAGCAGTGCAGTACTACTTTTCAAAACTGAGCTTGAAAGGGGCAGTGTGGGGGAGAGGGGGAGGAACAAGAATTATTTATTGTCCAGGAAAGTTTGTCTACAGCAGATAATTGGCCTTTTAATGTCAAGACGGTGCCAGCTTTGGATAAAGGCAAACTGAGTGTTTGGAAGTTAATACTGCATTCCAGTGAACCAAGCCATTGGTGTCCTGTGCAATTGTGGATGTAGAATTCTGCTGTCAACAGGATTCAAGTGTAACCATTTGTTAACTGTATTGAAGGTGTGTCCTTTATAAAGAAAGTGTTCCCAATTAAAAGAAAAGCTGCTGAAGTGTATGCGCTCCTCTGGTCTTTCTACTCTGCCTTCTGCCACAGGCTTCCACTGCAGTCACTGTGCCATGGACCAAGGGTAGGAGATGGCTCCCAGTCAAACCCCAGGCAGTTTTCTGAAGGAAGCAGAGATGCCTTTTGCCCCGCTTCTGAGCTAGCTGTGAGTATTAACTATCATTTCCCTCAGGTTTGAAATGGCCTTCTGCACTGTGTCCTGCCAGGAGAAATGCAAAGACCACAGCATGTGAGGAGTCTTATCAAAAGTATTTTAATTCATAGTTGATCTTTACAAAATAATAAAGAAAAGGCATATTGTTCAGTGTGTGAATGTTAAACATATAAGAAGAATTACCAGGGAATAATGAAACTTATCCAGCCTTTTATTGTAGGTTTATCCTCATGGAGATGTTAGAAGTTCACGTGGCCTCTGATGTCATTGATCTGCTTTACCATTTCCCTTATGCGTTCTCCCCTTCAAGGAAAATAAATTCAAATAAAAAAGCTGTAAGTCATTTTTGTTTGGTGATAGTCAATAAGAAAAACAATTCATATGACAGAGAATGGGAATATTGTTTTAAGTGATTTTGTTAATTACAGACTTCATACAGACTGCTAGAAGATCCTCGGGTGAAAAGGAGACCTGAAAGCAGATTCAGTAGTAGTATAATGTGACCAGTGCTACTCTAACAAGCTGGGATGTTCTATGCTTTAGACCATCTCTACAAGCTCCAGGTGGTGCATCAATCAACCACATGATGCAGAGAGGTAAAATTTACTCTAGAAACTTGAAAAGGATAGCGTGTGCACATGCCACGCTCGAACTCTACAGGAGGATCCAAGCTTGAACTTACTCTTCTTTCAGAACGGCTTGGATGCATTTGCTCTGGTAGGCACTGAGGTTGATGCTGGGTTTTCGTGGGCTGATGCCCTTTTCCATCTTTTTCTGCTGGTATTCCTTCTTCATTTTAACCTAGTACAAAAGGAAGGAGGTCCCAGTCAATGTTGGTGCTGCCCGCTAGAGGGAAAGCATATTATAGCTCCAACCACGTGTGTCACACCACTGTGAATTGACTGGGATAAAATCAACAAGCTTTAGCACTGCTCTACAAAAAGAGAAGAAAACACTAGTACAGGGAGTGGAGAAGGCATGGAGGCTTCCTTAGCTTTGCACTGGATTGCAGAGGTTCTATCTAGATTCATAATGAGGCTCAGAATTTATTGTAGCCCACTGTTGCTAATTTAATAGAGCAGCTTTGTGTCAGTGTGGAAGGACTGCGTTCTAACTCAGTGCTGTCATTTAATGAGTGTTCTCAACAACCAGCCAGCCAGACATTTCATCTCACCTGTCTGATTGCATTGCTCAAGTGCTGCAGCTGGTCATGGATTGCCTGCAGTTCTTTCTTCATGTCTCTTTCACTGTCTGATATAACAGGAAGCCGAGAGTGGAAACTACGAAGCACTTTCTTCATCCTTCATGTGCAAGAAAAGATATATTGCTGAATTAACTTATGTTCTAGACAACAAGGAGTTTTGCACGTAACTCTGAAACATCTTTTGTCATTTAGCTTAAGTCTTAGGGGCTCAGGACTCAACTTCTCTCACCACAAGCAAACTCAGTACTGAATATCATCACTGAGCTGCAACAAAAGAATTTCAGAAGGCCAGTCTTCCAAGAAACCAGCACAGTGCTGTCTGCCTATTCTGTTTCTACCATGTTGGCACACACACATACAACAGCAGGCAATCTGTGATGAAACAGGAGGCAGTCTGCACTCACCTATTCATAATATCTTCTTGCTTCTCTTTGGCTTCCTCGTACTTGTCAGCCAACCGTTCAGCCATTTCTCGCAAACTTTTCCTTTAATGTAATTGAGAAGTACTTATTTGCAGTTACATCTCTATTGATTTTAACTTGATAAATGCAGACAGATTATACTCACTTTTCCTCTCGACAGCGATTAAGATCTCCCAGTTGTTTCTTCTTCTGTTCCCACAGCAGCTTCACTCTTAAAAACAGAAAGACACAAAAAATCCAGCAACAATCCAGCTGAGTCAGTATTTAGACCACGTAGCAAATATCACAGAAGGCCCCAAGACACGGGCAGATAAGAACACTTTGTAACATAGTTCAACCACTACAGTCAAAAGAGTAGAGACTTAAATAATGCAATCTTTCTTTTTATCAGCTTTGTCAGAATTACTGCTGAGGTCAAAGGAGTTCCAAAGGATTTCCTGCCATGCCCAAGCACAGGCAGACCTACAAACAGGCTACAGGCAGATTTGCACCAGAAAAGAAGCATTTTTACTTCAGTGCATCCTTGGTAACTCAGTTTATTTGTGGTAGTCACACGAACTGAAGTCACAGAATACATTTTACTCAGTTCCAGGTGTTACTCCAGCAGGGGAGGTTTAGCGCTGGGTCCTTAGTAACACTGTTCTGCACAGACAGCGTGCAGCACTTAATTTATGAAGGTTATTTCTTTACCTTTGCTGAATTTCCTCTTTTGCCAGATCCTGTTTCAGTATATATTCCTCTCTGAACACTTGTGTGGCTCTGCTGAGAAGCTGAAGGCATTCTTCAGGGGGAGGAGCAGCATCTTTATCGGCAGATCTGAACAGGAGACAAGTTTTTGCAATCCTACTATTCTTGTTCCTTGCAAAGGATAAGTCACTTAGAGCATTTATGGTAACAGCTCCAAGGCCTTGGAAACAAAAATGAGGGGCTACAACTAAATCCCTTTGCAATAATACAGTTTTCCTAATGAGAAAATCCCAAGATGTTCCAAAGGACTCAAAACCCAATGAGACAAGGCTTGAGCAACCTAATCTAGCACTGACGTTAGCACCACATTGAGCAGAAACCAGGACAAAGGTGTTTCCCTCTGCAGCCTAAACAGCTTTCCTGGATACCATGCAAAGGCACATGTCTGCTGCAGAAACTGCATGCCTAAAACTGTTCTTTCCAAGCTGCTGTGGCATTCCCAAAGAGTTCCTTCTTCTGCTCCCCCCAGGAAAAAGTTTGTACCTACTTTAGGAGCAATGGGTTGGCAGAACTGCGCCGCAGGATGCTTTGGATGTGCTTCTCAAATGAATGCTGCGATTCAGCCAGGACACGGAGAGGAGAAGTGGCATCATCTTTGTCTTCTTTGGTACATAGTAGAGAAGGAGATGCAGGATGGACTGCAGTTCTGCCAAAGAACATCAAGTGGAGAGCACTTAAGAACCTTAAAACAAGGAACTCATCTACGTGGAATTCATACATTGCAGCAGCAAGTTAAAAGATTAAACACTTCAACTGTGTGGTAAATGTAGCTCGAGGCAGGGCTGGTGGAGCTCAAAAATCCCCCTCTTTGGCCATAGCTAAAAAGGGAGAAGAATCTCAGGTACCCTCTTATTTAAAAGCAAGTTCAGTAACAAGGCAAGCAAACTCTCTGTCCAGGCCCAATTCGGTTTCTGCTATGCAGATTCCTTGTTATAAAAGTGAACAAAATGCCAATAATTATGCCAAAAATCAATTGATGTAATGTTTGTCCTAACCCTCATTAAAAGTGACAGAGATTGGTTATATCCCCTCCAAACACCTTATCTGTATTAAATGACTACTCTTTGGAGGCTTAAGTGTTCTGCCAAGGAATGTTCAGCAGGCAAACTTCAGCATGAGCTATGAGAGATGCAGAGATTTAGGGTGAAAGAATCAAATAAAATAAGAAATCCTGACATCCTTTTTGTGAGGCAGTCACGGACTTCAGTCCAATTACCAACCACGTACAGGAGTGGCCTTGTAATGCACTCATAGGTATTTGTGATGCAGATCATTGTGGGTCCCAGGACGTCAGATACTATCCAAAATCCTCTAACTGGAGCAGGTTGCCTGAAGGGAAGGAAACAGAAGGATCATCCATTCAAAAACAAAAACAACACACTTTCTCCCTTAAAGCTGCGCAAATTCTTTGGGAAAAGCTCTATTTGCAACAACCAGCCTAAGCCAGACATGAGTCACAAAGTGAAGAACTACTCTCCAGAAGGAGTCCTGCAAAACACTGGGATGGGTAAACAGATGTGGAATTTCTTCTATTTTGACAGGTAATTCTAACAGTCATGGGAATTTAGCCTATACATGCTGCTGTATGTTAAGAATCTTGATGTGCAAATTGCTTGCTTATTCTACTTGAATCCTATTAAGTTGAGTTTATTATCTCTAATAGCAAGAATGCAGTAGAAGAGGTCAAATCATAGATGCTTTTCCAGAACAACACAGCGATTTGGAAGCAGCAGAAAGGTTTTGCTTTTTACCTGCATGGCAATGGCTTTGTACAAAGAATATGTTCAACAAAGCACTTCTGCTCTGCACCCAGCTCCTGTAAACCATCTTTGTCTTCTTCATCTGCCAAGAAGAGATGTGTCAGAATGCACAACATGCAGCTTGCAGGGTAAGGCACTCTCGGCATTCCCCAAATATTCCCCTGCTTGTTGCTAAGAAAACACTGATTTTCAGGCAGTAACCACTTCCCTCCACACACAACAGCTTCGCCCTCACCTGAGTCAAGGAACTTCTTTAGTTTGCTGATCCATGTCAACCCCACGCTGTGAACACCCGCTTCATGCGTGCAGTGGTATCTAGTAGGGCATTTTGGATCTGAAATTTAAACAGCAAACGGAGTATAAAGCACCACGGAGAATAACACATCCTGCAAACCTGCACGCTGTTCAACGTGTATTGGCCTATAGTCCAGCTTGTTGCAATAGCGCCTGTTCAAGGTCTGAGCTGTGTGCATTAGCCACAGCACTAGAGTTCTGCATGTAAATCAAGTACACTTGCAGCATCTGTTAATACACTCATTGGGAATTAATTAGAATTACTTGCATTATACAATATCTGTCTCTATCCAGTAGGCTTCAAGGGAAGACCAGTTAATGCCAGCAGACCAGCTTCCTTGTCCTTCCCATCCTCCTGCCCCACAACAGCACCAGCAGACAGGCTGATAAACAGGCACCAACACTATTCTCAGCATTGCCACCCAGATGGTAATAACTGATCTGAGATGATAATAATTCTTAAATAACTTGATCCTTAATTCAAGCAAGTAAAAGACAACAACCTGAGCTACGTGACCCTACCTTGATGCAGTTTGATTGGGCAAGAAAAATCAGACTCCAAAGGCTCTTCCTCATCTCCTGATGCCAATTTCAGTGCAAGTTCCAGCTCAACACATTCAAATACGTACAGGGAAGGAACAAGATCAGATCTTGGGTCCCACGATTTTTCTGACTGTAAATAGCATTGAATTCTTCAATGAGACATCATTTAAATGGAAATACTAGCGTAAATAACACCGAGTTACATAATAGAGGCAGACAAGTATATTAATTGTTGGAGAAACTCATTGGAGTCCCCTTATTTTTCCACTTAAGAAGCTCTGTGATGCGTTCATGGTAAGATTAAAATGGCTGCACCTGCAGGACACACAAAGCTGAGCTTGACAAGAGCACAGGAGGATCACAGGCACTGGCTGGGCTCAATGTTTCATTACAGAAGAATGCAGCTTTGGCACTTGCATTCCCTTTGAGGCATCCTGCGATCTTGAAGGCAGGAACTTTCAAAGAAGAAACAAAAACGTTCACAGAAATAACAAGACAAGGTACCTGCTCCTCGTCCTCTTCTGCATCCAGCACCACGCAGTGATAAAGCACGCCCGACTCAGTGGCAATCACCAGGATATTCGGAATACAAGGCAGGCACAGGACAGCACAGGCATCGTAGCCATAATTGTCTTCTGCAGCAGGGTGCATGGGCAGAGGGCCAAGCAGCTTGCCAAGATTTCCAGCACTGGAATAGAGAGGATGCATCCACAACACAAAGCGTAGGAGCAGAGTTCCCATGGCTGCCTGCAGGAGTTTACTGAGTGATAACTAGAGAATGAAGGTGATTAAAAAACAGACAACTAAAGCATCAAACACAATGGTTTGGAGTTCTAACATGTTATTCTTGGATTTAAGTCTACTAGCACTACCACGAAGAGATAAATTACAATACAAACCGGCCCAGCATCCATTATAGAATCCCAGTGAGGTGAAGAGATGGCTCTGGAAACCAAACATACAAAGACCCTATGAAACCTGAGGGCGAACACAAGCCTACCTTTGCAGCAGGTTGATATAGGTGAGGAATGTCTCTCCATTTTCATATAAAATGTAAAGAGGAAAAGCCAGCACTTCTTCACTGCCTCGCTGCCCAAGTATGTTCACTGGGACTGGCACCAGCGGGCCGAAGTCGAATGCCACTGCGGTCTCTCCCAGCGATGCTGTGTAGGCCCTCCTAGGGATAAGCAGAACAAAACTGAGTCAGCAGTGACTGTGGGAACAGAAGCACTTATCGAGGCCCAGCTGTACGTCAAATTACACCATCGGTCCTTCAACAAACACTACGTTTCAGCAACAAAAACGTGCAGGTAACATCCTCCCTCCAGGGCCTCATTTCTGCAGCCAGCTGAGTTTCACAGGGTAAGGAGGAGGGCAGGTGGATTTCCTGCATAGTACAGCGGTCTGTGACTCGCCCAGGAGAAACCCTCAAGTTTCTCCTTTCCAATCGGGTCAAGGAGGAAATAAAAAGGTAACCCTGCTCAAAAATCCCTACTGAAACCTTCTTAAAGATAGCGTGCGTTGTTCAAATGACTGCTCAGAAGAACAGCACTGCTACTGTGACAGGAAGCAGCCCCAGCATAGAAGTGTGGGAGCAGTAAGTCGTGTATAAGTCCCTGCTGGGGGGTCTGTCACTGGTTAAGGACGTGACTGAGGACGCTGAGCTGGTCTGGCTAAGAGGAGCTGCACAAACCCTTTGTTGATGATCAGAGTCTCCTCCTCAGCGTCTGACAGCGGGATCACCTTGATGGGCGTCTGCGGCACCTTCAGGCTGTAGATCCTGGAAGGAAGCAGCAGCAACGACGGTCGGTCAGTATCAGCTGCTGCCCACTGAAGTCTCCCTCACAAGACACACACGAAGCTTTACCTCACGGTGTTATCCGAAGTCAGCAGCACGACGTGGGGCTCCAGGGTCTCGCAGGGATACCAGGCCGCGTGCTTCAGGGTCAGGGACGTGGAGCTGGTGAAGAACCGTTCTGCGACCGGGATGGTGCTGGAACAGAGCGGAGACGGCGGCTGGGACCGCACGGACGGAGGGACGGGGGGGGGCGGGGAGCGGCGGGAGCGGAGCTCGGCCCCCACCTGCAGTTCACCGTGGCCTTCCCGCCCTCGAACTCGGAGTTCTTGCCCCAGCGCTTGGGCAGCTCCACGGCCGAGAGCCCCTTGGTGCCGATCAGCGCCACGTGGCGCCGCGCGGGGCTGAGCAGCGTCTGGTAAACCTCGAAGAGCGGCGGGTTGATGCACAGCAGCGTCTGCCGGGACAGGCAGTGCCGGGGGCTCAGGGCGCCGTCCGCCCCGCGGCGCCGCTCCCCGGCAGCCCCGCTCCGCTCACCTGGTAGCGGCCCAGCTCCGGCTCGGCCCCGCTCAGCCGCCGCAGGTCGACGTTCAGCAGCGCGCCGCGCTGGCCGTCCCACAGCAGCAGGTCTCCGTCCAGGCCCAGCAGCAAGCTGCGGGTCGGCGGGCGGCGCGGCGCGGCGGAGGGCGAGGGGGCGCCGTCGCGGAGGCGGCCGAACACGGCGTGTTGCGGGAGGGCCGCCCGCCACCGCTCCGCGGGACCACACTCGGCCGCCATCGCTTCCCCGCGGCCGCCCCGGCCCGACCGCCAATCGGCGGCGCCGAGCGGAGTGACGTCACGCCGCCCTTCCGGCCCCGCTCCGCTCCGGGACTACGTTTCCCGGCGCGCCCCGGGGCGCGGTCACGTGCCGGCGGCGGGCGATGGAGGCGCCGCCGGGCAGACGCCGCGCGCTGTACAAGGGCCCGGCCGCGCCGCCATGGAAGGAGACGTACCGACGGGTGAGCGGGATGGGCCCGTAGTGAGCGGGATGGGCCCGTTGCACCTCCCCGGCCAAGGCTGCCCCCGCCGGGCTCACTCCGCGCTCCGAGGCGCGAGCTGAGAGCCGCAGGCCATGACGCGGCGCCGCTCCCCGCAGCGCTGCATGGAGCGGCTGAGGAGCAGCCGGGAGCGGCTGCTGTCCCGATACCGGCAGGTCGGGCCGGGGCTCGGAGCGCTGCTGGTACCGGAGGTGATGGAGCGAGAGTGGAGGAGCATGAAGGCAGAGCGGGGCGGGACGGGAGAGCGCGGGGACGGAGCGATGCAACAGGTCGGTGTGTGGGAGTGCGGAGGGACCGGGATGGGGATGGAGATGGGATGTAGAAGGGGATGGGGATGGGGATGGGGATGGGGATGGGGCGCCCTGCGGGACGTCGTGTAGCTGTTATCAGTGCAACCCGTGCCGCTGCCGGCTGTGGGTCGTGTGCCTTCCGCAGCACCTCTCTGCGGTACGGAGCATTAGAACCAGCTGTGGCACCTCTCACGGTCCCAGCCGCAGCGCGGTGCCTTTCAGATGCCCGAGGACCCGGACGAGCTGGCGGTGCTGGATGAGATCCAGCAGGAGCTGATCATGCAAGGTAACTTCTCAGTGCGTTTCCCGAGCCCTGCGGTTGCTGTTACCGACCTGCTGGCACTGTCTGAACTCAATAACAGGTGTCTGAGGTGTCCTGTTGCTGTTCTGTTTGGGTTTTGTTCTTGTTTTCCCCCCCCCCAGAACAATTGGTTATAGAAGAATACGAGCGAAGCCTGCGGTTTGATGAGGAATGCCTCAATGCTCTCCTCGATGGCTTGGATGCCAGCAACAAAATCATCTGCCCGGTGTGCAGAAAGTAAGGAAGCTCTGAGCACTGCAGTGAGATCCTCCACGCTGCAGCAGTTTGGGTTTGGAAACGGGCAGAACAGCAGGCAAAGAAAGACGGGGGATCTCAAGCATGTAGAAGAGCAGCGCTCTTGTTGTCTCTTGTTGTCAGGATGCTCACTGTGTCTTTCCTAGGAACCATCTGACTGTGAGGAGCCACTCGGTTTCCTGCCAGTGTGGGCTGGATGTCCCTGCCCAGGTGAGCTGTGAGATACACAGTGAGGCCTGTGGCTGAAAGCTGCCTCTCCACAGGAGATGTGACAACATCTTACGAGCAGGATTTCTTCTTAACCCCCTTTTCCCCCACCCAGGATATGACAGAAGAGAAGCTTCGGTCACTTCTAGAAAACACTATAACAGAGCACAGCCACAGGTGCCTTCACAATCCAGAGTTCATAGTTACCAGTGGGATGGAGGAGGAGGCCAGTCTGCTCATGACCTGTCTGGTGAGTCAGATTCCTGCTTGAATCCACCCGTTACATGGACAGAGGCCACAAGTCCACCCATCCCAGGGCTCTGCATTCCTGTCTCTCCCACACCCCCTTTTGGAAGTGGTTTAATTTTGTCCACCAGGAGTGAAACAGCTGAACTTCATGTGCTGTTATTTATCTTTTATGCTTTACCACAACTTGTCAGTTCAACCTTAGGTTCCCTTTTTAAGGTCTGTGACTTCTGGATGATTCTCCTCTAAAAGTTGCTTCGGCTGCTGCTTTTTTTTCCGGTGACTTTGAGACTAGAACTCAACCTAGAGCTGCTACCGTCTCCTAATGTACATACCCTTATGTGTCCTGTGTCAGAAATACTCCAAGGCAAAGCTGCTGCCTTACCCTGCACTTTTGATGGCACAGTCCGTGTTTTTATAATAAACATTTCATCCTTCGTATCATCTTCAACAACGTGTCGGTGATTTCACAGCCTGCTTTGGACTTTGTGTTTAGCTTTTACTGTTTTTAATATATCCTTCTGTTCTAAAGCAGGTTCCTCCTTACAATCTTGCCCACTACACTCAGGACTATTAAGTATTAATATTAATATTAAGACTATTAAGAATAGAACAGGGAGGTACCAAATAGTCACAAAGTATTCTGCCTCTTCTCGTTGTTCTGCCCTTGGATGCCTTCAAGCTGAACTAAGGCAGCTCTTTAATGCAGGAGCACCTTCTGCTCTGCCACTGGGGCTGACTCAGACCTTGAGGCATCACCTGGAGGCAGCAGGTTGAGTAGGAGCCCACAGCTGCTGCTCTGCAATGCTTCTGATGTTCAGCACCCACAGCGATGCCACCAGGAAGGCAATGGAGGTGTCTGAAGGAGCTAGAATAGCCCTGGAGAAAAACTGGCCTAACACTGACCAGCTCTGCAGCCAAGCTGCATTAACTTCTCAGGTCAGGACACACACACACAGATATCCCTTCTTATGGCAACTGATCAGCATGAAGGAAAAAAAACAACACTGTTTTTCAGGGAGTTTTGAACAGGTTTTATTTTTCACCTTCATTCCTAACGGTACAAAACGCAGCAGGGTGAGGCAGGACCAGGCCGTCCTGTTGGAGAACTTGAGCTGGGCTGCAATGTAGCATAAATACAAGTGAGGCTGCTCACTCTCCCGTGATGCTCGCTTCCCAATTCAGTTTCTCTGTCTCTGTTGTGAAGATCCATCGTGGTATTGCTTGTTGGCTGGAGCACTGCAGTGTAATGCCCGCACTGAACGCTGCTTTCCTCACCTACTGACATTTGACAAAGCTTTTAAGGTCTTCAAGGAATTTAATGTACTCCTGGTGCTCCAGCGCAGTGCTGAGCTCAATTAACTCATCAGCAAACGTGTTATCCACTCCTCGGTCAGCCAGGAAATCCATTAAGTGGTCATACAGGGCCTGCAAGCAAGGAACAGAAAACAGCCTTAGCAGAGCACAGCTGGGGATGGTTTGCTCCTGAAGTCTGACTGCAGCTGGCATCACCACTGCCCACACGTCATAGTTTTATAGTAACCTGTGACACCATGCAATCAGACCAGGCTGGGCCCTGGAGCTGATAAAGGGACAATAGGAGCCCATTGTCACCAGAGCTCTGCCTCCCCCCTCTGTGTAATGCATGGGGTCAGGTGGGGGTTCATAGTGTTGGTGTCTGGAAAAGGGATTACGTGGAGTTTAGGATTCAATCTTTCACTATCTGCGCACCATTTTTTCTTGCTTCAAATCCTACTTAATACTGCAATACAATTGGGCTTGTGGGCTCCCCCCCTGCTCCTCACAGGAACAGAGCTGGTACTTGGTGCCAATACCTGCCATGTCGCCTCCAATAAGTAACAGTAAGGAAGTGCTTCATTCTGGAATAGGAGCATAAATCAATCAGCAGCACTCACCCAGTCGAGGGAATCCGTATTGAGGGTGTAGTTGGTGTCCTTCCAGTCTGATTCTCCAGTGGGCTGAAAGCTGACCTCCCTAATTGTGAAGATGTCACTTTCTTCCTCTCCTTCGTGGCCAACCTGAAATAGGAGATGAGACACGAGACGTATGAGCTGTAATTACAGGCTGCCACCAGCAGCTCCATCCTGCACGTGGGAAAACAACCCCTCCCTTAACGCCACTCATTGAGCTGGTCAGAAGGTCGGGACATGAGCAGAAAGAAACAGATCCCGTCAGTTTCCTTACAGAGATAAAGCCGCGGTGTGAGGAGAAAAGAAAAAGGAGGCTGCGTTTTGTGCAGGCTCGGGAAGCCCACAGCGCATCGCTCACCTCATCCTCGGGGTAATGGCAGTCAAGCACGAGGGTCTGCTTCGTGTCGTCCTTAATGACTTCCACAACGAAGTTCGGGGTCGATGTGATATTGGGCTGAAGGAAAGAAACAGCCCATCAGTGCTGAGGGCTGGGCAGGAGCCAGCACAGCCACCAGGTGCCCGCAGTGCCCAGATGGGGGTGGGGATGTACATTGGGGTCTCCCCTGGGGCTGGGGCTGGTACATGGGGGTCTCCCCTGGGGTTGGGGATGTACATGGGGGTCTCCCCCCAGGCCGAGCTGCCCCGCTGCCCTCTGTGTGTTCCCACTGCCCCAAACCAACCGAGAAAAGAACAAGGCGGCCCTTCGGGGTCCCTCCGCCCCCTCCCGCTCACCTCCTCCTGCTCGTCTGGTTTCTGCTCCTCCGCCGCTTCATCATCATCCACGGCGGGCGGGATGCTGTTGTTGATGTTGAAGGTAACCGTGATCCTGCACAGAGGACACAGTTAAACGCCGTCAGAGCCGGGAAGCCCCGCCCGCCCCGCTCACGTTCCGAACTATCGGCGCTCACTTTTCCCCGGCGACTTTGCGCACCAGCCGCGCCTCCGTGCCGTGCACCTCCAGCTCCCAACCGCCCGACACTTTGGGCAGCGCTTTGTGCTTCTGGATCTTCCGCTCCTCCTTGATCTCATCCGTCAGGAACTGCGCGAACGCTTTGTCCCCTGCGGCGGGAGAGAACCGCTCAGCACCGCCACCGCCACCGCCTCCCCTCCGCCCCCCCGTTCGCCGTGCGGTTCGGCCGCTCCCCGCCCCGCCTCACCCTCGGTGTGCAGCCCGCCGCAGCCGCAGGACGCGCCGCCCGCCGATCCCCGCCGCGGTCGGAGCAGCGCCGCCCGCCACCCGCTCGCATCGCTCCGCTGCCACAAGGAGCGCGACGGGGGCGGCTGCGGGAGGACGCGGGGCGGGACGGAGCGGAGCGGGCGGGGCGGGGGCAGCGCGGGGCGCAGCGCGGCGGCGGCACGAAGGGCTCGTGCGAGCAGCATGGCGGGACCGGGACAGCAGGCGGCCGACCCGGACGTGCTCGGGACGCTTCCGGCGCTCCGCCCCCTGCGCTGCGGAGCGGGAGCGAGACCCAACCGCGTGACCTTGGGGGGAGCGACCAGAAGGTTCCAAAGGCGGCGGGCGGTGCGTCCCCTGTGGGGGCTGATGGACGGGATGTGTGAGCAGCGGGCAGCTGAGGAGCTGCGGGGCGGTGCAGCCTCCGTGCTGCTAAAAGGAAACCAGCACTTCGCGTTTTCTCCGTGTATGTAGAAATTTATTGTGTGTGGGTTTTATTTTCCACCATTAAACCTGCCCGGAACACACAGAACCAGCAACAAACAGCGGGTTTGCTGCAGGGCTCGTTTCCTCACAGACAGCCCGCAGCAGCTCAGTGAATGTCCAACAGTGGCTCCAACAGCAGCTCCCCGTTCTGCCACCCCTCACACCCCCAGCACAAACCAGGTCCCTTCTTACACAGCAGCTCTTAATACAACGATCATTCAAAGCCACACAGCGCCGTGATGGCCGCCTCACAGAGAAGCCATTTTCCTCCCAGTTTTGCACCTGCCTGGCAATGCAAAACCCCGCTGTCCCTGCACGCTGATCACAGCAGCCTGCAGTGCCTCACAGCCCTGCAATGCACCTCACAGCCCTGCAGTGCACATCACAGCCCTGCAATGCACATCACAGCCCTGCAATGCACATCACAGCCCTGCAATGCACATCACAGCCCTGCAGAGCACCTCTCAGTCCTGCAATGCACCTCTCAGCCCAGCTCAGTTCTTGGCTGCTCGGAGTTTCCTGCGGAAATAGTCGGGCGCTGCATCGTACAGCCAGTCTGCATCCACCACGCACAGGTCCCGCATGTAGCACTTGTTGGTGTGCAGCAGCCCGTTGTAAACCACGCAGGAAGGTTTGCAGTGGAAGAGCACGGAGGAGGGGTGGATGGCCACGGGCTGGTGGGAGCTGACGGTGCTGTAGGTGCCGTCCGGCTGCAGCTCGGCAGCATTCATGAACAGGCTGTGAGCCAGACAGCGGCGGATGTTGGCGGTGTCAGAGCGGGAGGACTCCATGGGCAGGGATAACTGCAGCGACACACAGACACAGGGCAGCTGGTCTCAGTGTGCAGCACGGACACAGGCAGCCCAACACATCTAACACTGCCACCCCAGCTGAGCCAGGAAGCACAAATCACTTCCCAGCTCTCCCTTTATGGCCTCAATCCATAGGACAGGGAGCCGGGTCCTACTGAGCTGAAGCACTAACCCAGCTGCAGCTGCAGGCTCTAAGAATCCCTTCTGCTCGTGTGAAGGCAGAGACGGGCTGTGCCTGCTGCTCCATCTGGGCTGGATCTGTGCTTTGCAGGGAAACCTGGCAAGGTCTGCACACTCCTAAACCTCCAATGGCACTGAGCCCATCCAACCCAGCCCAAAAGCCCACCCTCCCTCCTCAGGGGCCGGGATGAGCTGGAGGCCACAGCAGCGGGTGTGCTGCAGGGAACTGCCATCTACATCATTGCAATGCAAGAAAACACTCACTGCCATTTGTTATTTGTTCTTATTGTATAAAACTGCGCTTGTCTGAAAGTGGGCAGCTATTCCCACAGTGTTCTCATGCTGAAGAACAAGTGTGTGTGCACACCAGTGGGGGAACAGCCCCCTGCAATGGGCTCCTGAGAGCAGGCAAGATTACATCCTAAACCCAGCTGGCCTGGAAAACACATTTTCTTGCTCCTTGGTTTCTTGCAAAGGAAATAAATTCGGGGCGAAACAGAAGGAATCGAGAAACACGGTACGACAACGAGTTACCTTTACACAAATGTCCCTGAGCTGAGCTCTCACGTCTGACACGAGCATCATGTTCCTGCCGTTGACAAAGTTCTCCTTGCACCATTCCTGCAGCACAGACAGCAGCAGTTGGAAGGGGCTGCTCCTTCACCCAGGGAGCACAGCTGGCTTTGGATGCCATGCAAAGGAGCGTCCTCCAAAGAGAGGCTGCTCCCCCTGATTGCTCCCCACTGCTCCCCCTCCCACAGTGCCAACAAACTGCCTGTTGTTCTCCTCCCACTCAGAGCTGCTCTGCAAGGTCACTGCCAGCTGCAAAACAGCCCTTGATATCCCACAGGTGGCAAAAGCAAATTACGTGAGAGGAACAAATGTTGCAGAGAATAGGATACGTTATTCTACAGATCAACTGAAGGAATCCATAGAGAAGCATAAATAAATAGTCTGGTTTTAAACATGCTCCTAAATGGGACACGTCCAGGTATTTAGCAGCAAGTCCCAGCATCCTCTCACTGCTGCAACCAGGCAAGGAAGAGATGTGGCTCTGATTACAGAGCTGGCCTCACACAACTGGGTAACTGGGTCTGCCAGCACCTTCTGGGGAAGCCTCTGGCACTGGAGCAGCTTTCTCTGTTACCTCTCTATAAAGCATGAGCAAGATCTCCATTCTCACGGGTGCTTTGGTAGGATGCAGGTTGCACCGACTGCAAAGGATGCAGCCGCCCCTGCTGTAGGCCAGAAGGACTCCTGGAATCCTCAGAGCATCCTACCTTGTTGCCACTGACATTTTTGAAGGCTCTGTACACGTTGAGCAGGGTGAGGTGATCCCCCTCACTGGAGATGAACTTCTTCCTGACTGATTGCACTTCGTCCCGCCGGGCAGGGGGGTTGTAAAGGACACTGTCCACTGAGAGCAGCGATACGATGGTCAGAATCTCTTCCGTGCAATGGAACTTTGGGGACAGGAGGATGGTCTGGAAAGAAGCAAATTGATTTCTGGTTGACCAAATACAGCCCAGGTGGGAAGGGCTCCATGTTCACCAACAGGAACTTTACCAGGCGCTGTTTAAGGCAATTTCATACACATCTGGGCTTAGGGACAACTGTAAGTTCTGCTATAGAACCACTGAGCACCTTGAAGAGGAGCTGCCATGCTCTGCCTTGAGACCATTCACTACAGATACAACACAAACATGGTGCCCAAAATCCATTCCTGTATCAAACACAAAACTGTCAAACCGTGCTACAGACGGTCCCAGAAATGGCAGGAGAATCAGCCTTGTTTCAGCTTCAGATGTTCCAGAGGAAATAAAGCAACTTTTAAACATCTTTAAACAAACAAATGATGGGCGAACCAGCACAGCTGCTGTAAAGAAAGCTGCGCTTCATTAATGTGCTGCAAATATAGCGGTACAGCTGCAGTCACCCCAAATTCTAGACCTTGCTTTAGGAGCTTGAAAGAAAAATGTTAAAGGTGCTGGGAAAAGCAGCTGAAGTAAAAGCCGGCTAATTGGTCTGCAGTTCTTACTTTAGAGAACTTTGGTTCCAGCGGGAAGGCTGCCATCTTCCTTCCCAGGGGAGTCAGGACAAGCTGATCTTCCTTTTGCTCCACAGCCCCCAGCAGGTCCAGCTGCTCAATGGCTGCTTGAATAGCATCTGTCAAAACAAGAAGGTTTGGGCTGTGACACTCCTCGGGCTGCCCTGAAGACATTATTTGTAAGCAATTCCATACGGGCTCATTTTGCCATTTTGTTTTCCCCAGGACTGCTCAAGTTAGCGCTTACCAGGAGATGGTTTGGACATGAAGTCAAAGGTGAGTATGTTGGGAATCCTCAGGGCCAAGAGCTGAAGCAGCACACTGGCCAAGTTACACCTGCACAGGCAGAAAAAACCAGCTGAGATGACTTCATCTTATAGGCAGATAACAGCAACAAAAAAAAAACCCACAAACACCCAAAACTCTGAAGAAAGAGAACAGAGTCCTCAGATCTGTGCTCTGACTTGAAAGAGACTATTCCTGCTGCTGCTGAGTCCAATTGCAGCTGGTAAAACATGAACTGTCAGACCCTACATCCAGATTTCTGGATCCTGGAGCCTCATGTAAGGCCAAGTACCCACCCCAGTGCTGGACTCTCAAGTATTTTGCCAACTGCCCCAATGGACAACATGGACATGACTCCTGGTGGAGGCTGTAGGAGTGACACACCCCACATTATCTTAGCACAAAAGTGGGGGAGGCAATAATAGGCTGCTAGTTCTGACTGAAAGGAGAAACTCCCTGGCCAGACCTCTCAGTTCTTTGCCATAATATTTTCACCACCACGTGTTCTCACCTCTGTATCTCCGGTATCGTCATTTTGTCAAACTTCTCAAACTCATCCTCAGTGTAGAGCCGGTAGCAGACCCCGCTGTCCTCTCGCCCTGCTCTCCCTGTCCGTTGCCAAGCCTGGGCCTTTGACACTCGCTGGACTGCCAACACTTCCAGACCGATTTCTAAGTACAGAAAAGCACCATTTCTGTCAATGACGGCATAATGCAGGACCTTGAAAAACATCAACTTGTTAACAAAAAACCCCAGGAGTTTCCTGTCCAACTACTGTGCGTATCTGAAACCTGGGATGTTGATTTAGACAGCGTGGGGGGTGTTTTAAATCAGCTGCCAATGGGACACATTGCTTCAAAAAACCCAAACTTTTACAACAGCATTCCTATTGTTCCTTAACGTTCCTCACCAGGGTTGTACTTCTTTGCTTTGACCATGCCTGTGTCCACAACATACTTTATACCCGAAATGGTGATGGAGGTTTCTGCGATGTTGGTGGAGAGGATCACTTTGCGGCAGCCCTAAGAGGAAGAGCAAACTGAAGCAGTCAGAATCCATCTCAGATTAGCTGCAGTAGACAAACACCACTGCTTTCAGCCAGCATGGGTCAAGCCATCATACTATTACAGCGTGCTACAATCATGTACTGTGTTTGCTATTACCAGATTTTAAGTCCCAAAATTCGATGGTTTTTTTCCCAAACACTCACACAATCAAACAGACAAACTTACTCTGATGGTCCATCACGTTCTCTCACCTTGGGGGCAGCCTGAAAGACTCGGAGTTGTTGAGAGTAGGGCAGAGAAGCATAAAGAGGCATCACTGTCATCTGCGGGCAGCCATCAGGGAGATGCTTGGCAATGTCTCGACACGTTTTGGTCATTGCTTCAATCTCTTCCTGACCGGTTAGAAACACGAGGATGTCCTGAGAAGAGGGAGCTTCCTGGAGCCAGAGGAAAAAGCACAGCAGAAGTTAGGATAGATTGGACAGGGAGCGAGAGCTGAGCTTCTGATATCAGCAAGTCTTCCAATATGTTGTCCTGTTAGCAAGTCAGCAAAGCATGTAGGACAGAAAAGACACATCCAGTGCAAGGTGTGGAACAGCCTTAAGATTCCAATGGATTCACCAATGGTGAAGGGCAAACAGCATTTTACAGTGTTGGGTCATAACAAGGATGGAGAAATCACCCACATTCACATATCTGTCCAAAACAAGAAAGGGAGAAAGCCAGCAAGCACCCGGATATGTCAGTAAGCACAGAAAACTCAGGTGAGAGAAACATTTCAGTATGAATTAACACCAGAGAACTTTGCATAGCAAAGCCTTTGCCACAGTAACCCAAGCCCCCCCAGCTGACAATCTGTGGCACCAGAGAGGTGCAGACTTGAGATAACCATACCTGGTGGATCTGGAAGACTGACACCAGTGCTGCTTGGAGGTAATCGCTCTGAGGCTGTTTGGTGTAGAAGACCTGAATGGGATGTTGCCTCCCTTCTAAATAGAGAACAGGAGCTCCATTGAAGTACTGGGAGAACTGATCGACGTCCATCGTAGCTGACATGACGATCACCTACAGTGTGAGCATAAAATGGGTCAGCACAGCAGTTCACACCCAGCGGGAGGCTTATGGCCAGGACTAACCAATAGCCAGCTTCCCAAGGCTGCAATGCAGACTGAGAACAGCAAAAAGCACACTGAGTTTGGGACAGAATGATCTCTGCTTGTGTAATACCAAAGCTGATGGCTTTAACAAGTGTGATGCGCTGGTATGAGAAAATGAGTGAGAAGGCACAAGAAAATTCTTTTCTGACATTTAATAAACAGAGCTGAGCGTCCACAAAGCGAGGCTGCACAACAGCCTGTTGAACAGACTGTGCTAGGATCATACCAGCAAATAGGAAACATGCCTTTCCCATCAAAACCAAGGTGCATTCATGCTTCTCATTCTATACTTGCATGCTCCAAATCATGACCTGACACATACGTGCAATGCCCTCCCCCAGTACAAGCATCTCATACAGCTGCACTAACAGAGAGAAAGCTGCTGTCTCCAAAGCACTCTCAGCAACACACTGTAATTTGGCCACCCTGAACTATCCGGATTTTAAGGGATTTTTCAGGAAAGGAAAATACTCAAGGCTAATTTACACACTGTAAATTCCAGGTGTTGCTCACAAGGCACAGAGTCCAAGCCCCATCCCTGCCATCCCAGCTGAACGTACCTTTAGGGGCAGTTTGCCCAATTCCTTTCGTTTCTTTTGGGCAGCTTTCACCACTCCAAACAGCACATCAGTATGGATTGTCCTCTCATGGGCTTCATCCAGGATGACAACGCTGTATTTCCGCAGTATGGGATCCCCAATGGCTTCACGAAGCAGCATGCCATCCGTCAAGAACTTGATCCTGGTTTCCTCAGACGTAAGGTCATCGAAGCGCACCGTGTAGCCAACCTAAGGAAGAGATCGTGACAGAAGATTTACTTTTCCTCACAGCTGTCGGAGCACAAAGGAGAACTACATAACGCCACCAGCAGCCAGGCCGATGTGACACCCAAAGGGAGCTCCCTTTGTAGCCCATTAGATTTTTCCAAGTAATGGAACACGGATAATCACCAGGTAAAGAAGTGCAGTCAAACACGGGTTCCCCTGAGCCACAAACAAAAGCAAAAAGCCATTTTCCCCGTTCAACCATATTACTGAGGACTACCACCCTTACGACTCAATTTTTTACCCTATCCATTCAATTAACCACACTGCGGTACTAAAACAGCTCCCTAAAGACCCTGGGAAGGCACGTACCAGTTTCCCCAGCTCTGTCCTCTTCTCATCCGACACTCTGGTCGCTAAGGATATAGCTGCCACCCTGCGAGGCTGTGTCACAGCAATGATGCCCTGGCGGCCAATTCCTGCTTCGTAGAGATACTGAGGGATCTGAGTGGTCTTTCCTGAGCCTGTTTCTCCTGAAGAACATCAAGGGAACAGGATGAGAATCGCGGGGGTTGGGAGGGAGCTCTGGGGACCATGAAGTCCAACTCGCTGCTGAAGCCGGGCCCCTCGGTCGCTCCTTGTATGGGAGACACTGCAGGCCCCGATCATCTTTATAGCCGTGCGCTGGATTCTCTCTAAGAGACCCTCGTCTTTTTTTTTTCAACTGAGGAGCTCAGAACCGGACAGAGAATATAGCAAACTCTGTTTTCCCATCGAGAGCACCTTCAAACAAAAGCTCCCAGCTCGTTTCTTACGGCAGTTCCCTCAGGGCCGGCAGCTCACCTCACCTCACGGCACTCACCTCAGCGCCGCCCCCCTCCTCCCTCCCCGGCCGCTCACCGATCAGCACGGCGCATTCCAGGCCCCGCAGCTGGCTGAGCAGCGCTCCCCGCGCCTGGAAGATGGGCAGCTCGCGGCGCTGCGAGGCGGCGGGCGGCTGTGGGAGCCGGCGGGGAGCGGCGGGCGAACCGGGCAGCATGGCGGCACCGCACCGTCAGCCGCTCCAACGGGGCTGGCCGGCCGCCATCTTGCGCTGCCCGCCCACGCGCGGCGCGATGGGAGCGGCGGGAAGAGCTGAGGGCGGAGCGATGGCTGAGAGGAGCCGCTGTTCCCATCTCCGCCCCCAAATACAAATATTAACCAGAAAAGGACCCAGAAAACATTTTATTCAACTCATTATACGAGAGCTTTGAGCAGCTCCAACTCCAGACTCTCTTTCCGTGTGAACCCACGTAACCAGAGTCACAGCTGGTTATCACAGCACACCGCCAGTCTCTGGGGGGATAAAAGCCATCCAAGTGCAGTCCCAGCATGTCAGTGTATCACACAGAGCCACGTTCCACACACACAGAGCTATGTTCCATGATGCATTTCTGACACTTCAAACAAGACCGGAGACGCCACCATCTCAGACTAAAAAACATTGAAACAGGGACTTGGGCTCTTACCCATCTTGAAGCTGTTTGATCCAAGAATAAAAAAAGGAGATAAAAAAAGGTTTGTTTTTTTTTTGTCCCCTGTAAAGTTCCCCGTGTTGTTTCCTGTATCAAATAACTTGGAAAAAAAAAAAAACGCTTTAGAAATCACTTCAAACAAGTACTCGTGGTCTTGTTCATCGAAGTTATGTAAATGGTTTCCAGTTTTAGGGTTTTTGGCTCCACTGGATTAACATCTGCATTCCCACAGCACAATCAATTCCCTAAGGAAGACACCGGTAGCCTGAAAGTGTCTTGGATTAGACTTGCCATTTCATAAAGTGCTTGTATTCAAAACCATGGAGCTGATGAAGAACGTTCTTTCTGCGATGGAGAATGAGGGATTCCCCAGGACAGAACTCCAGGTTCATCTCTCCCAGCCGTTGCTGGGTTTTGGCACAGCCATCCGATTTAGCCTCCAAGACGCTGACCTTCTCCCCATGCAAACCCTCCCGGCCGTTCTTCTGGTAAGGGATTGTAATTGGGATCATCTTCTGGTGTATCAAATATTGCTTTCCTGGAAAGCAGAAAGACAAGTTTAATAATAAAATCCAGACCACTCCAGTTCCACACACATACATCAAAGTGAGTCGGAGCAGTACTCAGCAATATAAACAACGTTGTGAAATTAGGATGTTTTTCAGACAAAAAATGAATAGCTGTATTTTACTTAATTATTACCCTGTTTATACACTGCTGGATTCTTATTCCTCACGTGCACTTTTGGTGCCACCAACAGGCAGAAGTTGGTAAAGGCTACTAAGGATTAAATCAAGGACGACAGGAACCCCTCAGCCCTTCCCCTAAATAAGGAAGCTCCCACTCACACATGTGACACGATCCTCACCTTGTTTGGCAACACACACGTCAGATACAGAAGTACAGACACGGTGCAGCTCTGACTCGAATCCCTTTGCTTACTAGAAGTCGCTTAGGTTGAGTTATCCAGCATTTCCCACACGAGCACTGATTATCTGTTCCAAACCAGAAAGCAATACTTACAGGACAGATGGCGTCCTCAGAAGCCTTCCACCACCAGGCTGATTGGGAAAGACGTCCTCTAAGAAAAAATATATATGCCCGACTGCAATGCCTGGTACATGAACAAATAGCAAATGGTTACTTCCCTATACACACCTCTTTACAACACAGACACTTAACAAGAATTTTCAGGAGGAAATACCCAAACAAACATACTTTTCTTCACAGAAAATATAATGAAGTTTAGAAATACAAAACCCAGTGAAACACACTGACACAGCACAAAAACGGTGTTACAGCACAAAATATGCTGCAGTGTCTGGAAAGTCAGGTACAAATATACCATCACTACATGAGACCAACTAACAGTAAGCCACAAAAGGCAATCAACCTGAAGGGTTTGGTTTCTCCCCCCGTGTTTCTTGTTCCATTAGCTTTATGATTCTTAAAGCTCCTTACCTAGGAGATCCACAATGATGGAGTTCCCCAGAAGCAGTGAAAAGCCCATCAGTACCCAAGGTAGAAATGGAGCTTGGAAGATGAGAAGCCCAAAGAAGTTCATGCGGACGTAGGGATTCCTGCGGCTCCATACGTACACAAGCATTATTGTGAACGCCTGACCCAAGAAAACCAAGTTCACAAACAGGCCAAAGATCTCCAACGGGTAGTTAAAGAAAGTCACCAAATAATAGTTTGAGGTCAAGCAATAAGAATTGGACAGCTTCATCTATAATCCCATGCTTTCCATACCATTCTTCTTTCCCGGGTTCAAGTAACCACGTTTATGATCAAATCCAACACCTGTGGGCAGGATGCAGCATACCCAGGGTGTGAATAAACACTTAAAACCCAGCATGAAACCACTGAAGCAAAAGCACTTATTAGATAACCTAGGCATGCTTATCCACCTGAGCAGTCCCCTCATCTACTTCCATAACTGTCAAGCAGCAAAAAGAAAGATCAGCCCAACATCTAATAGAAGTGACAGTCACAAAGTCAACTACTTAAAATACTACTGCTTCTCATGCTACAAGAAACATGTTGTCATCTAATAACTAAGTGACACGAACAGCATAGTCTGAGTTCTCATTCATTTATCATTCGCTTCACCGCAGTGTTTTGGAATCAAACCAAAGGATACAGTCATTAAGAGTCCTCCAAAAAGGAACATAAATACAAAATCTGCCGTCCGACCTCGAAAAGAACCTTCTTCAAGCATCCGGCAGTAACGATATCTGAAGCCACAGGTCAGGGAAATTTGACAACAAATGAGTTTAGAGAAAGATCCGATGGGAAAAGGCTGCATTTACATGAACCGTGCATTGAAGCTCGTGCATCAGTTCAGTTCATTAACCGCCTCATCCTGCATGCCTCAGCAGAGTGGCCATAGAACACAGAATACATTGTATAGTATAGAGAATACATATATATAGTATAGAAATATGTCTAGGAATTTTCTCCTGGATTTCAGGCCCAAGCAGCTGGACCCCCCGTGAAGGATCAGACTTGCACAACACATTCATGACGTTACAGAAATAAACAGCAGAGTGCTTGATACGCTACAGAGATCCTGCTGAGGCCCAGAGCATCAGCTCACTTAGCATCAATGAACTCTTGGTAACTTCATCACGGAGCAGAATTGAGCCTTATCTGTTTGCACACAGAGCAGTTATGGAGTTCTGCTCCAAAAGCGTGAAGGATACAAAAAGATCATGTTAAATAAAAAATTAAAGCCAACTGGTCCGAAGAATAAGTAGTTGGTGATTAACCGCCATACCTGGAAACGACACAAACACAAGGCATTTAGGTGTGACAATTGAGTGCTGCGTTCTAAATAGAAAACAACAACGTAAGTGAAACCTCCTTTTCAGCAGATTTCAGAGCAGCGGTCAGAGGCACTGAGCGGCACTGAGCTGCACTGAGCGGCACTGAGCTGCACTGAGCGGCACTGAGCTGCACTGAGCGGCACTGAGCGGCACTGAGCGGCACTGAGCGGCACTGAGCGGCACTGAGCGGCACTGAGCTCCTACCTGCATCTTTAACACACAGCTGCGATTACAGTCACTCCCAGCACTGCACCTGAGGAAGGTGAGCACTGACACAGCCACCAGATCCCTCTAAAGCTTCCCGCACATCAGGAACCACTTACTTGGAAGTGTTTAAATATCAACTCGGGGTTGAAATACAGCTGGAAGGGCGTGATGAGCTCCAATTGCTGCAAAGGAACAGAACAAACGAATCAATACAAACACAAATAAATCAATACGCACACAAACAACCCATCAGCATTGTGCTGTATGGAGCCGAGCCGCAGTCAGCGCACACAGCTTTAGGGCAAGGCCTCGGCCACGGCCCGGCCACTCGCTCCCGTTCGTGGGGGTTGGCTCCTTCCAGCTCCCCACAGGGCCCTGAGGCGCTGCCCGCCCTCTCGGGGTCATAAGGGACCCTTATCCCGACCGGCCCCCCTCATTTAGGGACCCCCCGCAGCCGCCGGCCCCGCTGCCCATCTCACCACGGCGGCGGTGGTGAGGACGCACGCTGTGGTGTACGCCCGCGTCACCGGCGGCACTTGCAGGTACTCCTGCCGGAAGGTCTGGTACGCCATCTTAGCGCCCCTGCGCTACTTCCGCTTCCGCCTCTGCTCCGCGCATGCGCGCACGCCCCTAACCCTCCGCCAATCGGCAGCTGAGCCGCTAACGGCTCGCGCAGCCACGCTGCATCCTCATTGGCCGAGCGGACAGAACGGCCCAGCTCCTTCTTCACACATTCCCCGCCCCCATGAGCTGGAGCGTTCGGTGATTGGCCAATGCCTTCATTCACGCGGCAACCTTGCGGTCGTTGATTGGCTGTCACTCTGAGGGAGTTCGAACCTGAGCGGGAAGCTCGGCCTGTGGAGATCGGGGCGTCTGAGGGGGGCGGAAGGAAGGCGGCCGGCCGGGCGGCGTCGGGGCGGAGCGGAGCGGCCCGTTCCTGTCCCGTTCCCGCCCCGTTCCTGGCCCGTTCCCGTCCCAGACCTGCGGTACGAGCGCGAGGGGCTGAATCAGACCCCACCGGCTCCCCACGTACCTCCAGGCCCCGACCATCCTCCCTCCGCCGCCATGTCGGTCCGCCCCATGGCCTACGAGACGCAGTTCTTCGGGTTCACCCCGCAGACGTGCATGCTGCGCATCTACCTGGCGTTCCAGGATTACCTCTTCGAGATGATGGTGGTGGTGGAGAGCGTCATCCTGAAGAAGCTCGAGGCGCTGCCGGATGTGCGGATCAGCCGCTTGGAGATCCGTCAGAGCACCGAGAAGTTCCTGCACTTCATGAAGGCCCGTTTCGACCAGCTCTTCGAGAAGATGGAGGAGGTGCTCCTGCAGCTGGTGCTCAGCATCCCCGACAACGTGCTGCTCCCCGAGGACAGGCCCCACCAGCAGTACCCCTACAGCCAGGAGGAGTTCCGTGCGCTGCAGGACGAGATCTCCCAGCTGCAGCAGCAGTGCAGGGCCGAGGCGGCCGCTGGGCAGGCGCTGCGTGCGGAGCTGGAGGAGCAGAAGGTCGTGCAGGCCGAGCTCGAGAAGGTTGTGCAATGGTTTGATGGGCTGGAGAGCGTCTGCAGGGAGCGCGGCACCGGCAACTTCAAAGAGAGCTTGGTGTTCCTGACACAGAAGTGTAAGAAGCTGCAGGATGTGCTGAGGGATGTTGAAGAGAAGAGCGAAAAAATCAAGAAACACGAACAGTTGCTGTAATGGAAACCCCTCCAGAAGGCAACAAGCGACCGTTGGGGTGGCTCGCTTCAAATGAAGGGGGTTTGTCTTTCCAGAAGCATCTCCTCTGGTTCATCCTCACCTGGTCCTGCCAGCATCCACTGACATCCACACTGAGCACTGCTGGGCTGTGTGGAGCTGTGTCAGCTGGCACCGATCTTGCAGGAGAAGCCTTGGTTGTCTGGGAAGCGCAGCAATGCTTGGGAATGGATTCTTGGTTGGATAACCTGACGCCATCCTGGCCTTAACGTTAACTTGGAACAACTGTAGGACAAACAAAGCATTTCTATCAGGTTATCTGGACATGGAGGTGGTGTTTCTGCAGGGTTTGTGCTGTGCAGCTCAGCCAGCTGACACAGAAGCCGCAGGAGGAAATCAGCAACTCGCTCACTTTCTCCTGCTTCACTTGGTGTTGATTTTATTTTGTGGTCCTGTGTCTTGTTTTTCTTCCTGAACAGTGAAGCTCGTTTTATTAACGCTCATCGGGTTTTGCTGTCTGAATGCTGCGAGGCTGACTGGTGTGCTCAAGTCATTGGAAGTCACTTAATTAAGCTGCTTCTCTCTGTACTTCATTCAAAGCAGTCTGTGCCCCTCTCAGCAGGTTATAACTCTCCTGTACAGGCCTGTTTTCTTTTAGTAGCAATTACTAATTGGTACTTAATGAGCACGGGTGCTTGAAAAGCGTTAACCATTGCTGCAATAAAAGGTGCATTAAGAGCATAAAGCACGTTTAGCAATTCATTCTTCCAGACTTGGTGAAGGTGGGGCACGGGAGCAGCTTAGCAAAGCGGTGCCTCAGGTGTGAGCTGATGTGTGGGCAGAGCCCTGCAGCGCTCAGTGCTGCTCCTCACATCCTCACACAGGAAAACACTGTTGGGCTCCAGGGCTGAGAAACAGAATCTCTGAAACCCAGAGAGATTGAAGCTGCCAGAGCAAAGAGGGGCACAGCTCTGGGCACAGGGATGGCAGGGCACTGGAGATGCTCTGTGCCTGCCCAGGAGCATTGAAATAAATGGGGCCAGCTGAGTGCCCAGCCAGAGCCTTGAGAAGCACAGGGACCGTGTGAGGAACCACATCCACACTGTGCAGCATTCCCGTGGGCTTTATTGTCGTTTCCTTTTTGGTTCTAGAGTACAAAAGCATGCAAAAAATAGCCTCTCTATTCATGGTACATATTTACAGGGTAATGGCCACGTGCCATTACAGTACGGAGTGCAGATACATCATGCTGGAACCAGAGCACACACACACACAGTCGTACTTCACATCCAGTAGAACAAGAGACTTTAAATACTAACAGAACAGGCATAATCGGGTACAGCAGCATCGAGGACCAGAACAACGTCCTGAAAAGTCACTGTTTCTCTCTTGGACTTACAGCTCTGCAGAGCGCTCGGCGTGCTGCTCACAATGTGCTTCTCTACAGGGGCTGCGGGCCAGGAAAGAAATCCCTGTCACTGCTTTGCTCACCTGCGGCTGGCTGAGGCAGCCTCCTAAGTGCAGTCAGCCGTTATCCATGCTGTATAATGTGTCCTTAAATAGCTGCAAAGCTCATTTCTTTGCAAGCGTGGTGTCCACAGCACTGTTTTCCTGCTAATATGTAGGGCACACGCTGCACTATTCCTTCATACCAGGCAAGAGATATTAAATGAGGATTGTTTTACTTAGCACGGCGTGCTCAGGTGGCCAAGAAGGCCAACGGCATCCGGTGTGTGCAGCACGGCGCTGCCAGCAGGAGGACGGGCTCAGCAGGGGAGCTGCAGGTTGGGTGCTGGGTGACCCTGGAGGTCTTTCCTAACTTGCCATCAAAGCTTCCCGTGCTCAGGCTGGGAGGCCGATCGGAGCCGCCTGGAGGAGCCCCCAGCACAGCGCAGCCGTCGGACAGTGGTAGCGCAGAGCAGCACCGCCAGCAGGGGGCTCGGGGAGGCGAGGCGCAGAGCGGACACAAGAACAGCCAGGAGTGCTCCCACCTTTCTGCTCTGTGCAGTTCCCGGAGCTGCGAGGACAACCCTCAAAGCTGCTGGAGAAACGAGGTGTGCCAGCAGCTCAGCTCCGCTTTGTTCCCGGACCTGCAGAAACAGCCCCGGATTTCTTTCCATGCACAACCATCCCCTCCGTGCAGTTCGTCCCAACGCAGCCTTCTCCATCTGCAGAACCCCAGGTGCGCTGTGGGACTTGCCAAGGTTCCATCGTGGGTTTTTCCCTCCCTTTTTGCAGCATTTAAATCTTCATTATGAGTCAATATGGCTCAAGCACAAGTTGAAGTGCTCCAGTGTGCAGGGACGTATCACAGTGCTAGGCTGAAGCACAATCACAGCCCTCGGGGGACGCTGAGTGCACTGCAGCTGCATGCAGAGGCACAAATGCAGGCTTGATACAACACCTGGATGCAAGTGGTGCAGCATACAGCCCCAGAGCAATAACGGCTACAGGATATCAGGATATCATCCTGCTGCCCAGTTTAAGAATGGAAGGTCTCCTTGACAAAATACCTTCACTACAAGAAGGTGGTGCCCCAAGCCATGAGGCCTGGCCAGTATTTACAGGCAGGATGTGGAGCACAGCCCAGGCTGCAGCCTGCCTTGGGCTTCCCACCAGCACTGCAAGGTGCCTGGAGACGAGCAGAAGGGAGGACAGAGAGGTGGCAGGCAGGGTCTGGCAAGCAGAAGGCACTGGAAGCAAAGCCAAGCTACAAAAATCAATGGGAACCAAACTAATCTACAATGAACAGAATGGGAAAATTAGCACACGGGTGGCTATTAATAATTCTTGTATGCGTATCCCCTGGCACAAAATCAGGAGCCACAAGCCCTCATGGTTAACCTAAAAAATAGTCAGTAAGGAACCAAATCTAATCGTGTCCTTTACATACAAGAATTCAGTCCATCAACTTTCTGGGGGCACCCTCAGACCCCCCTTAAAGCTCAAAGGGAAATACCAGTCTGTGTTCTGATGGATTGGTGTCACTGTCTTTTACTCGTGGTGGGCAAGAGTGGAACTGCTGATGACACACAGTGTACAGCCAGCAGCCGATGAAACGACCCCATCTGCTCCTTGAGTGCAGTTTCTCACCTGCTGCCAAACGAAGAGATGAAGCTTCCAATCCCAAGTTTAGAAGCTCTCTATGGATTGCTATAGAGACTGGCACGTGCATAAAATTAGTCTTAACATTAACAACTATGGCCTTAAACAACAACAGATCAAGTTTTCATTTTATCCCATTGGTGTTCTGTAACCTTCCTTTGTTCAAAAACCCTTCCATAATGTTCTCCATCCTTAAGAGCTCTCCCATTTGGGGCCATTTATCAGTTGAAAAGCATCAGGGAGGCATTTTAAAGGAGCGAAGAGATGCGCGTGAAAGGAAATCGGCCTTAAACGAGATAAATACCAAACCTGTCCACTTCTTCTTAGGCTCCATAACATCACCCACGTGCACAGGACTGAAATCACAGCTCCTTGGTTAGAGTTCATCAGCAGATGCCCCCTGTGCATGAATCCTTCATGTATAATGGTGCGTCCTGGGGGTTCAGCTCCATGGCATTCAAAGGCTCACTGCACATACAGGAAATAGTTCTTATAGTTCATAACACTGCCATGAATGAAGCTATCGATGCTGGCAGGATTTACTTTAAGGGTGAAGAGGAGAAGGGGGCAAAAAAAAGGCATAGAGAATAACAGTGTAAACACCAAAAGAAGATCTCATCCTTCTGCAGCTGCTATCCATAGAAATGTTATCACCAGCTGGAGCAGGGCTGTGTCCTGCCATGCTGAATGCTTTATGCGTGCACTGAGTCGCTGATACAAGACCCCGCTTCGATGCCATTCTTTTTTCCTGATCTTTGAAACAGAGGATGGAAAAAAAAGCAAGAAAAAAGGTCTCCAGGGTGAACGACCCACGAGACGACGTTTGGTTTGCTGCATTGCAAATAAAAACATTCATTGGTCAAGACACCCAACTACAAAGCTCACACGTGAAGCACAAGTGGAGAAGAGCAAGGCACACACAGAGGAGCACACGGACACCTCACATGAGGAACACAGCTGCCCAAGAAGCCAAGCCAGCCCTCTGCCAGCTGAGACTCGCTCGTTTCTTTATTGCTGCTCTTTTCCTCCTTTTCAGTTTGCTGGGTTGGTCCGTTTTGCTTTGCAGGCCCTGGACTTTGTGACGTGAGCAGATGTGTGCCAAACAACACCATGATGGGTACAGCAGCAGCAGCAGCACGTGAGCAACCAGCCTGCGACAGCCACGTGGCTTCAGGACGTAGCTTCATCTTCACACACATCAGGCAGCTCTGAGTCCCTGCCTCCTTCTCTGCTCCCTTGTTTTCTACATGAACAGCACAGAAACAGAGAGATTAGAGGGAAGTATGCAAAAAAATCAAGCAAGCTGTGCTTTTTCCAACAGGCAACACAGGTCAGTAGCGTTAATAGTAAGAGGGAATAGCAGCAAACCAGCCAGCTGTGCTGGTACCGTGTAGACAGGTTATGGATATCCCAGCTCAGTGCACTGCAGCACTGAGTGCACACAGACTCCTGGAAAATGCTTAACACCTTCCCAGTGCCCAGTGAGTCACCCATTAAACACCAAAGTTCTGCCCTCATTTGGGCTGCTGACGTCCCATTCCCCTCTTCCAAGAGCACGCTGTGTGAGAGGCAGGGAAGTTGGGATTTCTTCTTTTTAACAGAAAGCCATAAGCAAAAGAGTTGAGTTCCCCTTCCATCACTTGGAAGTGGTTTTCTATGAGCCCTAAGCACCACTGCTGTCCCAAGGGAGGCTGTGTGTGAACCTCAGGTTAACTGGCGTGGGGCAGCTGTGGGTTTCCTTCTGGGCCTGACCAGCTCATCAGGACATTTGAGGCTCCTCTAACTGGAGCTGCTTCTTCAAGCCATGTCAGATGCAAAGGATCTCGGCTGTGCTGTGCCTTCGTTTCTGAAATAAGTCTTGAATGAAAGAAGACCATTCCTCACAAACAAGACTTCTTTCAGCCCTTCCTCCCACAGGAAGGAAACACAAAAGAATGATGAATAGTAACAATGAAAAAGCACATATAAACATTAGTGTCAAACACACAGAGAATTACTGCAGTAAAATTGCTCCTATAGGAAGGGAGGATGGAGCAGAACGCTGTCACTACTGCACAAGTCACAGAGGCTGAGGGGGAAGACATTTCTACAGCACCTGGGGGAAATATAAACACCAAATTACCTTAAAGATGGATGCAAATATATAGATGTGTTTAAGAGGAATCTGTCCCTGAGAGCAAAACAATGAGACAAAGGAAGAAAGTGATGATGAAGACAGTGACAGCAGGCAAACAAGCTTGTATTTCTGTACCTAACAAGCAGAATGAAATGGCCGATAGAGCATCAGTCAAGTCTACTTGCAGAAAGTCTCTTTGGAATGAGAACTGATATGGCCTTTGGTTGGGTTTGGCTTTGTTCTAACAGAATCTACAAGTTACCGATCTGAAATCTTCCCAACTGAAGAAACTGATGCTGAACACCAACAGAAACCAAGGCAGTATTTTAAGTAGAAATGCCAAGCAAACGTAAACCCAGTCTGTAGCTGTTCCCTTGTTACAGATGATGCTGCAAACATCCCTGGCCTAAGTAATCTCTGCAGTGTATTTCTGAGCAGCCCCATAGCTGCAAGCCCAGGACTTTCTCAGCACAAAGCCCTCGCAGAGCAGCTACCTCTGTGCTGCTGTGGGAGAAGCTATTCCTGGTGTGAGTCTCAGGTCAGCTGCCAGCCACGTGTCCCTCCTGGCTTGTTCAGTCACACCCTACATGCACAGAAAGGCCTTAAGGACAGTGACAGCTCTCTCAGATCAGGGCAGGCTGCTTAAATAGACTGATTCCCCATCCAGCCACGTGTCATCAATAGCAGTAGCAGCCATAATGGGAAAGTAAATTGGGTCTGTCAAAACACAGCAATTAATTTGATAGGTAGTAGTTGCAATAAATGAGCATAATAAAATGTGGTGAAGCCAGTGCTGACTCAATTAGGAGAAATCTAGAGCAAACAGAAGAAATATGGCAAATACTAAAAGAAACCCAGAACTTAGCTTTGAACAGTGAACTGCTGCCTTAAAAAATAAATCCTCTGTATGCTGCAACTGGAAAAATTAAGGAATGATTGGTGTGTCTTTTGCAGATGCCATTAACAACAGGGCCGAACCTGGCCATGGCCTGCAGGATCTGCAAGGCCTGATGAATCACTGCAACTGCTGGGGGGTCCTGTATGAAAGGTAGAGCCAGAGGTGACTGCCTGCCTCGTGTTTGTGCTGCCTGGACATTCAGCCCCAGCTGCCCATGGGGTTAAAGTGAGAGACAGCAGCTCTCACACACAGCCTGTAGGTGCGCATGGGAGAGGCAGGTGTTGCAAAAGAAGAGTTTTCTCACTTTAGTTCCCTTCTGACTTCCTGGTGAATGGGCCTGCCATTCCAACAGCTGCCTTTTACCTTTTCTGTGCTATCAAACTAATACACAAGAGTACTGAGAGGACTGAGTCTTCCAGGTCTAAGTGGAGCTAAAGAAGCCTTCCCTCCTGCCAGTACTAATTTAACAACTCCTTCAAATCACTAATGCCTTACTCTAAAGAAACAAAAGCTACTGCAAACACAAAAGACCTCCTCATATTGCAGACTTCTGCACATAACGTTTCCATAAGCAGAGCCTAGCATGCTGTTTACACATAATACAGAGATTGGGAGTTAGTCAGGGAAAATTCAGCTAAGAGATTGACTGTTTCCTCCTCTGAATTCCAAAGAGTGAGCTGTTCAGCTGGTTCCTTTCTCTTCTCAAGTGAAAAAGTCACGGCCAAGTGCTCTATGCTCCCTGCCTATACAGCTTCACGGTGCCTGCCAGTTCAGACACACAGACTTGGACACCAGACAAACCGTACTGTTTCATTTCTAGCTTATAAGACACACGAGCCGTCATCTGATACCTTTTCCATTATCCAGGAAAAGGAGAGAAGATTAAACCACCCAATACATACCCTTATTTTCACCTATCTCTAGTGGATCTTTGATCACAGCATATTACAAACTAACAGGTTAGAAACCAGGCCCAAGTTTAGTACCTTTTGTGTGTTTAGGCCAAATCCATCTTAGAGACAGAACTCCATCTATAAAGAGTCCTCAGCTTGTTGTACTACATTGTATTTTAACCCTGGAGGACTTGAGGCAGAATTCAGCCTCAATATTTGAGGCAAAAGTGAGTTTTGTCCTTAAATGATAGGGAAAATATTTGCAAATGGCTTCCCTTGTCTTTTCTGTGTGCTCTGACATTGCACACACGGCAGAGGCAGGCAAGGCTGTGTATACATACATTAGCAGGTTCCCTGGAGCAGACATGGATCTCTCCTCCCGTCTGGTCTGAACCTCAAATGGATTTCCAAAGGAGCGTTTTCTTAGCATGGCCTTCACTAGGATCTTTGAGGAAGAAAAACAGACCAGTGAGAACAGCAGGACTGACATATCATCCCACTGAAGTTAGTTGAAAGGAGCCTAACAACAGCTTCTTTAATAATTCAGCAGACATTTAATAGCATTACATTTAGAGCATGTACCAGAGAAACCCACAAAACAGCCACTTCCAAGCAGTTTCAGCATCATTTCCTTAGGCAGTGAGCTCAGATTCCTGGACACAGATCATTGCTGGCAGGAGTCAAAGCACATACTGCTGACTGCTGCCTGTTGCTCATAAGTCTGTAAGAAGGCAGCCTCAGAGCACTCCTGGGCCAGGAGCACACATGTACCCTCCAAACCTCCTTTATCAGTTGAGACCTTCAAAGTATCATGATCTTGGCTCATTCAAATAAACTGTTGTGGTTTATACATACCACAGCAGGCAAACTTGGGATTGTCTTTACTGAGTTCTTCACTTCCTCCTCTGTAACCTCCACCACAGTACAGTGCTCTTCTTCCAGTGGCAGCGGCTCCTGGCCACCCTTGGTTAGCCATGGATGTACCTATGTGGGGAGGAACACAGACTGCTCAAAGTATGCCACGTCAAATCACTGAATGCAGCTCCAAAGTACTTCCCACTATCACTGCCTGTGGCTTCCTGGGCCCGGAGGGAAGGGATGTCACTTTTCTTCTCCAAGTTCAACCTTTGTACCATCAGCTTTAGCAGAAAATGTGCTGGTGTTGGCCTGAGACAAAGCAGGGAATAGTAGCGTGTGCCCTCTAAGGGATTCTAATGGCTCTCTGAGAAATCCTGCAGATTCAAGGCTTCAGTGGGAGGTGAAAGGAGGACAGAAAGCAGGTGATAAAACAGTGAAAGCAAACTCTGCAGAGCACTGTGCCCTGCCAGGACTATTTGTTCTCTGTGTTAATAAGCATCCCCCAAGTAATACTGATAGAAGCAAATGTGATGCCTTGAGACCACAAGTACTAGACAAGGAAGGCACTGCCAGCCCCGATAACACAGGCCTGGCATTCACAATATGGCCTCTGCAGCTCACAGTTCCCATGACAATGTTGATTCTACTGGGGATTCGCTGCAGATCAGCCAGCTTTTGAGTAATTTTCATTTAAATAAGCAAACAAAGGGAGCTTCTGTCAATATTCCCCAAGCAAGCAGCAGCAGCACGCTGCAAAATGAGCACTCTCCCTTTCTTTCTGTGGCAGTTTGCCAGGAAAAGCTCACAAAACAAATAGTGGGAACAGCTCTGCCCCGTTAGGAGGTACCAGAGGAACACAAAATTCAGCTGAGACAGAAGACTGTAAGATCAATGCTCAGCTTACCTTAATTTCAGGGACTGTTATCCTTGTTTCTGGATTTTTATCGAGCATGCGTAAGATCAGCTCCTTGAGCTCATCACTTATCTGTGATCTGAGTAAAGAAAACAGCAGTATACAGTTAACAAGAGAACCGCCAGTGCTCAAGGCACGCACAGTCCCTCCTGCAGTTTGTTGTTAGCAAAACTGCTCTGCTTGAGAGGTATTTTCTCTGCAAACCAGCTAGAAAAACAGAGGTTTAGTTTTCTTGGTTCCTTCTCAGGCATCGTGGTCACTGCCAAGATATTCAGTTTTACTCTTCTGCCAACTAACACAGCTATGCAATCCTTACCTGTACAGCTCAGTCTCAGGATAATGCGAGGAGGGAAGGCACAGATGTGACTAAGAGATGGAAATATACCTGACTTTTTAGCACTGTTTCTAAGGCCAAATGCTAGACTGCCTGAACCCACCAGCCACTCTATTCTCATTAAGCCCTTGGTCCTGCTGGCCCTCCCAGCTCTACTCCGAAGACTTCAATGACTTCTGTTGCTAATGATGTAAGCCATGCCTTTAAAAACACACTTGATCCGTATGATCAGAAAGTGTTACTCAAATGCAATGCCTACATATGACACAACTGCATTAGGTTCTTGAAAATCTGTATCAGAAATGCCTTTCAATGAAGTGCATATCTGCACGGAGATGGATTTGGCAGCATTAAATGTCATTTGCCAGCAGGGCTGGATTTCAGTGCTAACATCAGATTCAAAACACTGATGAGAACCAGGTACTGTGCCCACCTCCTCTGCACCCTCTCCAAGAAGAAGGAACAAACTGTCATAAAACTACACAAAGACTAAAGCATAAGAAGGGATATTTTAATCTGATGAAATCATAGCTGCTGTTCAATAATTTATGAGTACTTTATGTCTATTTGGGTTATGGGATCTTTCACCGACAACCACAACAAATCACAGTGGGAAGGGGCAGAAGATAAGTGCAATTTAGAGTGAACACTGTCAGAATGGCATCGAGTGTCTACAGGGAACAGGCAATATAGCCTAGACAAGGGGAATGGCAGGAAGAGTTCTCAGAGATTTCCCACATCCAAGGCTGCACTCCAGGTGACGTTTTAGGTGGGAATGGGAAGAACTGTGCTGTTCCTGAGATGAGATCCTGATGTAGAGGAGCAGCTATGGAGAGTGAATGAGCATCCAGCAGATCAAAATGAACAGACTCTTAAGGGAGGACCACACTGAGACAGAAGCGCAGTGGTGTTTGTAAAATATTTAACACCAGAGCTGTGCTAAACAAGCAACATGTTAACTTAAAATATAAGATATAGATTAAATAAACACCTAACATTTCTGGCACCACATTGATTTCTACACAACAGGATGAATGCTGCAAGAAAAAGCTCCACGAATAAGACCACAAAGCACCTAGTGGGTTATAGTAGGAAACTGACTGCCCTACCCTGCCTCTGTTTTTCCCTCCTCTCTATTCTGCCAGGGTTCATCTTGTACCCGATGACATTTATCATCTGAAAAGCCTGTGCTATCTGCAGCTTCTCACAGTCACTGTAACAGCTTTCAGGAAAATACCAAGCATCATGGAGTTCAGCACCCGTTTGGTGCTGAGGGATTTGTCAGTCCCATACATCACTGTACAGGGTGCCCACAGGCAGCAAGGACAGGGGGTATCGTCTTGAAATTCAGCTCTTTACCAGGAAGAGCTACACAGAGCTCCTGGCTTTCTGAGCACGTGCCTGGTCAGAAACTCCTCCAGTGTGCTTTTTAGCCATGCCAGGATCATCAGGGTACAAACTGTTGCTAGCCTCATTCACCTTGAGCCACGCCATGGACTGAACAGCACGAAGGAGAATGCTGGAGTGATAAATATTTATCCTAGCATCTCTAAGGGAAGGGAAGGATGTCATGGGTACAGTCAGCTTCATCTCTGTCTCAAAGGTTGTCAGGAAACAGGCAATGAATTTCCACGGACTGTCTGCACAAAGGAATGTGTCTGTTGTAGCCATGGTGAAATACATTGAAACCAAAATATTCCTATCTGTAACGAGGTGCTAATTCCATGGGAGGTCAGTGTGGACTCAGCCCAGTGAATTCCAGCCTTCTGTGTGTCTTTGTTATTGATTTTGTCTAACAGACAGATGCAGTTTAGACAGGTGTCAACACCCAGCAGCTCTACTTATCCAACAGCCTAATGAGGGGTTCAGCTTTTTATCAGATCAAGAGACCAGGTGACTGAGAAGTCCAAATAAACTGCAGAGCCGCATTACTGCCAAAGGAAACGTCTGAACGAAGAAAATGTTCTTAGCACAACCCAGTTAGCCCGTTAAATGTTAATATCTTACTGTAGAGACAGATGGGAACAGTCACTTGTAAGCTGACTGCTAACCCAAATATATGATGGCTGAGAGGACAGGCATTCTGCCAGAACCTAAGCAAGCAGAGAGACTAGAGAAAAACAAACAATTTATATTTATTTTTTGCTGCAGTGCTGTTGCAGACCAAGTCCTGCACCAACTACAGAACAATAGGTGGAAACACAGCAATGTAGCATGAATGCTCAGCCTTTGTGCTCTCAGTGCCTGCAGCCCTGCTGTGTGCCAAATCTCAGCAATCACAACAGTCCCATACCAGCGACTGGGGCCTGTGTTTGACACCAAACCAGTGCTTAGGTCTGTAGGAGCAGAGGTGTGCCCAACACAGTCCTCAGTGTGGCTCCATCAGCCCAAGTAGAGATTGCTTCCTACAGCAGCGGCTGCGCTTCAGTCAGTGGAGAGGTAATTAATACAGGCAGTGGAGCCTGGGTTATGAGTCATCCTATCTAAAGCAGATGTCTAAAATAGGACATTCTAAGTACCCATTTCTCTTTGCAGACTCAGAAGGAAGCCTGGGATTGCTGAGGCAGAGGTCCAGCCCCTCACTGTGAGTGTCTAAAAACTCAGTGAGTATATCACAAATAAAGTAACAGTGGATATTTGTACATTATCTGGCGTTGTCTGGCAATATCTCTCCCTTCCTCTCTAATATCAGATGTAATTTACATTAGATTTTTTTCTTCACGCTTGTTTTGAATCAAGCAATTTTATCTCTAAAAAAATCCAAGCCTCAAGAGCAATCATCTTTAGTCTCCATCTGCAAAATGTACAAACAGAAGCAGCAAAGGCAGCTGCAATGCTTCTACAGTAATGCTGGCACAACACTCATATGAAGGACCCAGGAGAATGCAAGGAACCTCACCTGCTTCTGTCCATCCCTCCATGGTGATCCAACAGCATTTATACTGCACAGTGAGCAATGTCAAAGACTGAACTTTACTTGACAGTAGCTGAGTAAAGCTTACTTACTCTTCTGGGAACTCCACAGGCTTGCTCTTGATCTTGTTATGAAGACCCAGAATATATTCATCTATAAAAGGACACTGTAAAACAAACAAAGATTTCCCAGTTGTCAAAAATCCTGGCACTGCTCTGGTGTTTGCCATTCATTCAACAGAAGTGAACTTCCTGTGTGCGTTGTCTGGACTTGATGCGGAGATGGAAGTAAAATCTCCTCCACAAAATAATTCCATTTCTTTCAAGTAAGTAAATAAAGGAAGGTGGAGGGACCAAGCAAATACAGAACAGGACTGGGACACTCCTCTCTATCCAGCCTACCACGTGACCATTTTCCTTTTCTCTGCTACACTTTTCTATCTGTATCACAGAGATACTGATACTGACTGCCCTGTTTCACTGCTTGAAGATCTGTGTGACAGCCATAATTTAGAGTTAGGTACTATTATTTAAACACCTGTTTTTCTACTCTGAGTACAGGAGTTGGCTCTTGAAGTCCCTTCTCATCTGCAGTGTGATTTGGGAAAACAGAAGTGTGTAGAAAGCAGACCTCTGCTCCTAACATTTGCCTTTATTTGGAAAGGAATGAGCCAAAAGACAGGCGGGCAGACACTCTCATACAGAGCTCCAGCATCTGAAAGCCAGCTTACCTTCCCATAAACAAAGCAGTACAGGGTAATTCCCATGGCCCATACATCAAGTGCCTGAAAGAAAGCAAATGCAAGCAGTAAATTAGATACAACACAGAGATGATAGAAATGAGCTGGATTTTCCCACTGACTCACAGAACTACTTGCACACATTTAACATATTATGTTTAATTTTATTACACAGAGTCTCTCTGAAGTTGGGCTCCCAAAGGCATTTATGGAGTTCATAGGGAAAAGGTCCTACTGGACTCTAACCTGCCTCCTTGTCATGGCAGGGGCTTGACAAAAAGTCCATCTACCTGCTGTATAGAACAACCAGTGTGAGTTTTGCCTGAACACAAAATCAGAGCTTTGATTTTACTTGAAAACAATCTACACCATAATGCCAGAGAGGGCAAAATGCAAAGGATGTAGGTATGGTGCCACCCTCTGTGCAGTGCCTGTGAGATGCCAGGAGACACTGCCTGTGAACCACAACCTACCTTTCCACTGAAACTTTTGCCTGTGTTTGATATGGCCTCTGGTGCCATGAAGGCTGGTGTTCCTGCCGTGCTGGAAAGCTGTGCATCGTTCCCTTCAAACTGATTACTGACTCCAAAATCAGCAATTTTGACATGCCCATCATCTCCTAAGAGCAAATTGGAAGGCTTGATGTCCCGATGAATGATCTTCTGGTAGTGCACTAATAAAAAAAGACAAGAATATGGTCTGCAACGGGAGATGATCCACCCTAACAAAAATCTTTATGCAAAGATGCAAGTAAAGGTGCAGACTCACAGAGTTCATTTCATTACAAGCTATCTATGAAGTAATATTGCAGCTGCAATAAAGCAATTTCTTGGATGCTGAGGAAAGAAGCAGCAGGGAGCTGTAGAAAAAATGACTCTTAGGAATGCAGAGAAAAAACTGTAAATCCAAGAACAGCTTTCAGAACATGAAATGGGCCCCAAAAGGAGAACTGCAGAAAATCCAACAGACTTCACTGAACAGAAGTGGAAATGCTTTAGTTCTTACTGCCTTTCCTGGGAGAACAGGACCCCCGCACCCCACTGCTCCCCCAGCCTCAATTACCATTTTCACATTTGCTTTTGGCATCTCATCGGAAACACGCAATTGGGAGGGGAAAATACTGATGTCATCCTTTCCTGGTTTACAAACCTGTTTAGCACATTGCTGCAGAAGCAGCCTGTCCCACAGAACAAATCTGCTTGTGTTTAGAAGCAAGAACAAACAACCTCCACGTAACCATCCTGCTCTTCCCAAGAAAGCTTTCCAGCAGGCCTTGTCTGAGGAAGGGAAATCACGCTTGCAGATATGTTTTCTGCAAGGACCTTTCCTTAGGTTAAAGCACTGCTGATTGATGTTGTCCTTGGCACATGAAAGAGAGCCTCGAACACATGCAGAGATCTAGGAGCACTTCCATATAACTCATCTGGGCAGCACACTGAGGCTGGGTGGGAGAGATTTCAAAGGCACTATGTTAAGCAGTGCGCTGTGGGCAGCTGACTCATTAGCTGCACACACACCCACAGGTAAAGTGAGACGTTCCATTCCCCTAAGAGCTGATCTAGAGACATAGTAGACAAAAGCTTGATGGGGAGCATGAGTTAGAAACACTGGTGGTTACATCCGCTTCCAGATGTGTAGCAACTGTGTGGCCATGCTGTGATGTGAGCCAGTTAACGCTGTAACAGCCTGGCTAGACAGTCAGATTAACACTGAAAGCTCTGTGACAACAGCAATTATGAGGAGACATCTGCTATGCAGCAAAGCTGGTGGCAAGCTGACATTTCATTATGGTAATAGAGGTAGAGCAAAAAAAGAAAATGGGGAAGGGTGGAAGTGATGTTTCCCTTCAGGAAACGATTAGATGCCCTTCACACATGTCTGGGTGGAGGCTGCTGAACGATATGTCTGATCCTACAGAGCTGAGATTCCCAAAACCCCTACAAAAATACAGGCTACAAAAATGCACTGACCATCTCCAGAGCTAAGCCTGAAAACAGAGAGATCTGCGCTAGGGAAGCAGGTACCACTGTGCTCTTTGTTATTTTTCCCCCACACTATTTAACTCATAAAACATATTCCCTGCCTTTGAGCAACTGAGTGAAAGTAGAAGGAAAACATGGTCTGTTTAGCAGTTGCTCTGTTTGTTCAGTGCCCACATCAGCCTGGTGCTCAGTGTGTCTGAGCACTGCAGCAATATGACTGTTGAACAAAGAAGTAGAAAACACCCTCTGCAAAAAGTAGCCCAACACTAGAGTCAATGAACATCTGTGCCTCACAGACCAGAACATCCACTCTTGACATGAGCATCAGGGACAGTGACAGTCTATGACCTAGACGGCTTAGAGGAGAAAATCAGCACAAGTGCCTCTGGGGCAGCAAAGCACGAGCTGTGCTTTCAAAAGTGAGACTGACATGTCCCAGGGTATTGCAATGTAACGTCAGCCAGGGGCAAAACTGGCACACAATTTAAATAGCAGTAAACTGAGATGAGAAGGAGATAAGCACAGAGGGGATGTGGCTGGCCAGGTCAGGAATGGTGGTGCTGGGAGCAGTGCCCAACCCACACACCATGCTGCTCTGCAATGCAGTCTAGGTGACAGCAATGAAAGTTCTGTGCCAGCTGGCTTGAAAAACTTATGCTGTCCTTAAAGCACGTCTTCTGCCTAGATGCCTTGTGGAGAAGCAATAGCCATAAAGAAAGAAGGATGGGGGACAGAAATCACGCACCAAGCACCAGCTGGTGCAAATGACTGAGGCTCCATCACAGCTACAAAGATGAAGAGCTTTAGTTCATGCCTGCCAAGAAATGATTTGGTGTAGAGCTACTAACTTGATGAAGGCAACCTGAAATCACTTTTCTGTTCTGAAGAGATGCAGTTCTTAAAGTCCTTGGTGCTTTACAGCAGGGCTGGCTGGAGGCTGGTCAGTCATGCAGTGGGATGTCCCAGCAGTTAACACAGGTAACACTGCAGTGCAACACAAAAAGAGCCTGGGGACAGGGCTGTCTCTTAGGAAAAGTGTATGTTAAACCAATGTGATCTGCATTGCCAGTGGAGTTACCCCTGTAGAACTGCAAAGGGAGAGCTAAGCATCTCAGAAATAAAACCCAACCACTAGCAATACCCTCCAGATTGCTAATGACTGTTCAGGAGGGACAACAGCACAAGGAACACACAATTCACTGAGCCATCTCCACACAGGTGACAGCCACAGTCAATCAAAAGGGAGTAAAAAGCAGCTGTGAGCTCAAATTAACTCATTTCATGATCCTGAAGTGTCTGGGAGCAAGAAACACGCAAAACACAGCAATTCCCACGTATATGGATTTGTCTGAATCCTTCCCAGGGTTAAAACTGAAGCAGAGCTGGCCAAAGCAGATCGCTTTACTGAAGCTGCTTCAATGAACTGGTGAAATGGTTCCCCATGTTGCTGTTATCTGGAAATGATTTTGCTCTTAAGAGTAGAGGTCAGCAGCTCGCCGTAACAACTCCTGTGTGCTCCAAGATGCTCTGCACTTTCTGTGTTGACAGACCTAATTCAAAAAAAATAAATCGATACCACTTCATAATGAAAATGAAACCATGTAAGATATCACAGAGCCCTTAGGAGAAAGTCTGATTCCGGAGAGCTCCATTAAATTTGGTTTTATTAGAGACATTCTTCACTTCCGTGGAAAGGTAATGGTATTTCAGGCCAATTTGCATCTGAATAACAATCCCATGAATTGGTAGAATGTTTCCGAGGCACAGTTCCCAAAATGCATTAGAAATACCTGTTAGTTAATCTCACCGCTGCCCCATGAATAGAGCAGGCATGAAAAGTAAGGATGCATGCACTGCATTTCCATCAGAACTTGTGTTTGAAAGCCTGGCCAGGAGCATCCAGAACTGGACTCGGTGAAATCCTGGTTGTATTCTGCCATCCCGATCACTCCAAGCACTCAAAACAGTCCAGGTGCCAACTCTCCAGGGGGTAAGTTTGTACATCCAGCTTACAAAACATGCCCACTTTGGACAATGTTTTGGTACACACTGAACATCATCACCAAGAAAAGCCAGTGGGTGTTGTGGAAAGGGTATTAAAGGAAAGCACAGCCTTACTCTGCCTCTGAGTATCAGAGCCAAATGACTTTAGTAACAACAAAATCCTGCAGAAAGCCATTCCTACAAGTGTCATCGCTGCAATAATAAGCACATTGTCCCCAGGAGGCTCTCACCAGTCAGCTGTACTCTCACCTCTCAGCAAGGTGTGGGTCTGGGAGCACTGCAACTGCAACCTGCAGTGTGGGTTAGTACTGCACTGAAACATAAAGTAATGATCAGGCAGGGTAATGAAGTAGATGTGGCTGGAGAAAGGGGCAGATCTGGGTGAGGATCAGTGCTGCTAGGCCAGCTGGCTCTTCCCCATGTGAGCAGCACATGGCCCTGCCTGGGCCCTCCATGGGTCTCCTGCAGCTCTGCCACTCTGCTCCATCATCACTTGTTAGCAGAGCCCTGCTGAGCAAATCACTTATTTCTGTTCAGTCCTTTTGCTGTCTTCAGTGGGACAAACCAGCTTTTTTTGCAGCATGCAACTATGCTGCCATTTCACAAACGCTCCTCAATTCAGATACCATGGGTTATTCAAGGTCTAAGGAGGCTTTCCTTTTCATTCAGAAGCAAGCACCTGGGAACTGTCTGCCTATGTTAACAGTCAGTGAAGGCCAAGAGGGAACAGAGAGCAGTGCTGGGAAAAGAGAAATGATTGTTCCCTAGCCCTTTTTTAAAAGGTGCCTTTTACTGCATCCCCCTCTGAAAGCCTCAGAGCTCCAGCAGATTAATACCAACTTGCTAAAAGCCCATTTAAAAACTGCATCTATAAAATTTTTTGCAATGCACTGACACATCCTGCTATTTACCGAGGCTGATGTTGAATTATACTTGATTAAAAACAGAGTCCCATTCAAGGGCAAAAGCAATCCATATGGTGCTACTGCACAGTCTGTTTAGTATTACTTTCACATTACCCCTGTAGCAAAGAAATGATTTAACACTCCCAAGGAAGCTGCTGCACCACCATCCAGAGCTTAAAAGAGAGGCTGCTCTTTGAAGCAAGCCTCCCCACTAGTCTGCAGCACACTTAGAATGAGCCAGAGGAAATGGATGTAGTGCACTGCTCAACAGAACCACGTTACAGAGTAACTCAGGCCCAAGGCTGCCTTCTACACCTGCCATCCAAACCACATGAGCACAGCAAGTCACAGAGGACACACACAGAACAGCTTCCTGCTGCAGCTACATGTGGCAACGTTCAAGGGACCACTGGCAAAGTTGGGAATGGGACACATACAGCAAGTACTGCCAAAGTGACCTGCGGAGCCTGCACTTAGGGCTGCTTATTGCCCCAGGAATAACTGCTTACATAACACCTCAAATGAGACAAAAATCAAACTGCTTGATCTTTCATAAAAGGTTCTTATGCATCTCTCTGATCTACTCCATCAGCTAATTACTGTTACATTCAGTACTCGCTGTTCATTTATCAGCAACACACACGACTACATTAAAGGAATCCACAAGAGAGCAAACAACAGGCTGGGAGTTCATTCAAGGTCCACCATGGACTTGTGTTCAAGTTCTGCTGCATCATGTCAACACAAGGCCTGAGGAACCCACTCCTGCCATGAAATAGAAGAGCCCAAACCCATCCATGTCACTGAGACTTGACAGACTCTACAGACCCTGGCTTACATGGCAGTCAATATTCTTCAGAAGAGAGAAGCCTGTGTTGACTATGCTGTTATTTGCTTAACTTTCAAGATAATGGAGACTATACTCACATATTGATGACTGAGTAGATTAAGTCTTATCTCAGGAAAGCCAGCCTTTGATCAGCATATCAGGTACTTCATTATTGCTCCAAGCTTAGCGCACTGGGACTTCCAGCTCCACAGGCACTTGTACAGGTAGAGAACTGATTCCATAAGGGTAACTTCCCAATGTCTTTAGCAGTGTATCACAACTCTCCTTTGAGCTCAACAGTTCACACAGATGAGAAAAGCGTTCCACTGCACAGGGAACCAGAATTGCTACCCTTAGCGATTGCAGTAGGGAAATCATGTATTTTCTACAGAGAATGCAGGAAAAAAAGTGTTTCTTTCTCCCTTCAGTCACACTGACAACAATTCTTTCAGCTTCTCGTGAACCCGAAGAGACACCAAGTTTGCAGGTACACAGCAGAAGGGATGGCCCCTGTGTTTCATCTACACTGTACAAGTCAGCAGGGTTTTCTCTTGGGTCAAGCTCGTGTGCTTGCTCTGTGCTAAGTGTCTGCCCCTGGCTACTGTCAGAGCTAAGCTACCTGCTCAGACAGGCCTTTCACTTGCTTACTCTGACGCCTTATTTAAGCTCTTACTAAACAAAGCCACTTAAGCTCTTACTAAACAAAGCCACTTGTGTTCCAATCCTAACTGGATACCTGCCTGGCATATCCCTCCTGCTTTTATATGTGTTAGACTTCCTCATACCTCTCTTGCAGCTCCCACCACTGGAGGAGAGTTTCAAGTACCTGTTCATTGTATTGAACCAATTGTCAGGTCACAAGAAAAACATTCTTTGCCAACAACTGTAGAAGAAAACCCTCCCTTCACCCAATACTGATTTCCACTGTTCCTCTGCCAAAGTGAAATAGCACCATGCCAAACTTACCATCCCTCAGCAAACCCATTTACTGTGCAATTATAAACTGTCACCTCTAAGTCAGTGCAGAAGGAAACTCAAATAGTGGCACGAAACTGAGCCTGTATTATCGCCACATCCAAGGTATCAGGAGGAAAACAGTAAGTAAAGCACAGCAGAATACCTGTCTTTGTCCAGAAAACCTGTATGTTTTCCTGGGGGGAAGGAAACATTAAAGTGCATAGTAAGTATTTTCATCCACATTTATAACTCCAAAATACAGTTGTGCTGTCATTAATTAGGTCTGGAGGACTCCACAATTCCTAGCTTTTTCTAACAGATGCTCAAAGGGATGGAAAGACACTTGACTTTGTAACAATGACACAGAAAAGGACTCCATAGCCTCCAAAAGACAGCCCTACAGTACAATGCAATAGACATCTTCAAAAGCAGGGGCAGCAGGATTGGGTCTGGTCACCTCTTCTGTCAGCTGAAGCTCACATCCACATTTCCCATCTGTTTGGCTACAGCAACCACTTCCCTTCACTGCGTACCCCTGTTTGCAGAGTGCAGCACGTGGACGTGGATTAACACCTTGCAGGCTCTGACAGGAATCCACTTTGCAAGTTCTAATTTAATAAAACTCAACCAGCAATGATGCATTTGCTGCTGTGATGACTGTGAGCTTCAAGCAGCTGCATGGTTATTGAGTCTCCCAAGTTACATAACAATTATGTATGCTTCCATTAAAATTACCTTGCAATCTCTAGATTGCCTGGCAACACTTTTCCTTCAGTGTGCATAAACGGTGCACTTTCCCCCTGTAATTACATAATAATTGCCATGCATTTACCCAGCAGTTCTGAGAGAACACCATTTTTAACTTTCATTTACTAATAAAATAAGTGCTTACTCAATAGCCCAAAATAAAGCATCTTATTGTTCCCACTGTTGTGTGTGCTTGGGCATCCTATAATTTATTGCCCCATTTCATTCTCTTTGCCAAGGACAACAAGAACTCTTTTTTTTTTTTACTGTCTTCTAAGCTAAACTTTCCTCTGAGCGAGAGCTGTTACCTACTGCAAGTGCCAGCATCATCCAGCACAGCAGAGCCTGCATCTCCCAGCTGAGGCATAAAGGTTCTGCAATAGTGTGAATACTGATGAGAATATAAAAAGCTGCAGTCTTTGCCCTTCAGACTCTACTGAAAAGCGGCATTAAGCTTCCCATCCCCATTCATATATACCTTTCAGCACGGAATTCTCTAGACTGTCACAAAAGAGCAAACAGTGATTTCATTTCCCATCAGCTGCTACTTTTCCCATTGATGTTAGATAAACAAAATGAGGTGACGCTGTATTTCAGTGAAGATGGACCAGGACACTGCAAACCACATTCCTCTGCCTTGGCAAGGGCCATCAATGCTCATCAGAAACCTGTTCTCTGCAAGAACTGTTCGCCATTTGAAACCTGGTGACACACCTTCAGTGAAAGCCTTAGGAAAGCGAAGGGCCCACCCTGACCCTCAGAAGTGCTGAGCTTGCTGGGGCCACTTGAGATCGAGTGAAATTAGCATGACACTCTGTCATATCCCATGCTAATTTTCCAAAGAGAAGAGCTTTAGTCTCACCCCTCTGTACGGATCGTTCTGATCACCTTTTTCTTTTTAGGTTTTTGTCAGTTTTAGAGAGCGGTTTCTGAGACAGGCAATGCAGAATCGTATACAGCATTGAAGATATTCCTCCCTGGTACCTAAGAGCTCTTACAGATCCAAACAATTGCATAATGATATTTTCTGCTCTATTCTTTATTCCATTCCCAGTAATTGACTAAATCCTGTTAACTTTGTTGACTATCTCTGGGCAATGGCATTTACAAGAAAAACATCCAGAACAAGAACTGAGTGAGAACAGCTCATTTAGAGCCTGTCACGACGTACATATTTTTAGTGCTGTTTCTCCCCCTCATACATTATCTGTATTTGGCAACAAGGATTTTTATCTGCCCTTTTATCATACCATCACTCACTATCGTGCCATCTCCCTTCCAGTCAATTCTAATGATGACTCTTCTTGAACAACTAGTTGTCATCACCAGCCTCTCATGTTGCATTCTATTCTATTTCTGGGCATTTAGGAATATACAGAACAATCCAAGCCACATTATGCTGCACTCCCCATGGGTAGTGCTTGCCTTGCTAAGGTGGAGGCAGCTCTTTGTTCCAGCTGAAGCTACTGACTCAGTCTACATCACTACAAATGCTTCTTTGCTAGCACTGCTATTTGCTTTCAGAGACTATCTCCGAAAAGACAAAGAGAGGAAAAAAGCAAGCCACTGTTTTCCTAATGTCCCTTCCACAGAATGTCTGCTTCCAGCATCTGTTATGCAACCTGGGTAAACCCGAGTTGAGCAGAACCACCAACTGCAAACCCTGTCACATGCAATTAGAGAGGATCTTGCTGGCTAAGCTGATACAGCCTACTGATGTTGAAAGGCTTCTCTCCAGCCAAACAGGAGGCTGACATGCATTGCAAACAGCCATCATTTTGGTGGTACTCACAATACTCAATGCCCAAAACAATGTCTCGGAAGTAGAGCCGGGCCTGGTCCTCACTGAATGGCTCCTCACTTGGTACCTCCATGACAGCCCTGGAAGGAAGAAGGAGAGTAACTGAGTTCTTTGCAAAATGGCAGCAACATTCATTACTGAGGTTTTATGCCCCTGAAATTACTCTGTATCACTGCGGTTCTATCACTGAGGGCCTGGACCCCAGAAGGTCCAGGATCAAGCCTCCACTTGAGCAGAGGCTGCTCCTGGGGCATTTCTCTCTTCCCTCCTTGCTGCCAATTGATAGATAACCTTCTTCTCCCATCTGCATTTTTCTGCAACTGCTTTTTCTCCCTCTTAATAGGCATTTTTTCTGTTGCTGAAACCAGGAAGAAATAACACAAGTAGCAGGACTGGCAGAGCAACTAATGGAGTCTAATTGCCTTCCACTAGAGGCAGGCAGCCTGTGCTTGGTCAAACAGCACATTCCCTGGCCTTAGCTGATTGGAGGAACTTCCCCCACTGCTTCCTACAACACAGTCATCAGCCTGGTCACCAGGGAGACTGGTAGCCTCTCACCAGTAGCCTGCTGGTACTGGCTGTCTGCAAGAGGCTTGTATAAGGGCCAAAGGGAGAAATAAGCCCTCTGGGAATCCCCCCCATCTCTCTCAACCTCACTGCAACTCTGTAGGGCTGCAGATCCAGCCCAGGTGTAGCAAAAAGTAGTGCAGACACCCACCACTACATCACTTCACCTGCCATGGAAATATGCCAACAAAATAGTCACCCACAATATATTCATACTGAGGGCAAAGTAAGGCTGTGTGTGGCAAGTAAGCACTGATGTTATTCTATACTCTTGCAACAGAGAAAGCTATGATATGGCTGCTACCCCAGCATAGTATTCCCTACAAAGAGCTTCTCTTCCAGGCATCTACTGGGGAAATGGCACCAAATTCAGCATCGGGATCAAAACCTGACATCAGGACACATTTTCTGTGAGAGCATTATGATCCACTGCACTGTCCCAAGCTGTGACAGCATGAAGGTAACTACAGCTGGTTTGTCTCCTCTGTGCTTGCCTGTAGAGGGTGATTTGTCCCGCTGTGCACATCAAAGCTTCAATTTCACCTAGGAAGCTAACAATAAACACCAAAAATTTCAGCAAGGAATCCCAGGAGGGCTACTTACCCTTTCCTCAGGAGGTCAAACACTGCAAGGAAGGAAATCAAGCCACGAATGAAACAGAGAAGAGAGAACCAGGCTTATTCATTTTTTAGCACCTATAACAATACATTCATTCCTATACATGCAAAATCAATTTATCTCCTTCACCTTTCTTAGTTCCCACATGACAAGAACATCAGGGAATGCTAAATGAAAATATTCATCTCTTCAGCAAAGACAAATATCCCCATCTCCTGCCAGTTTCAAGAAGGAAGACAGTGGGTAATTTACCAGCAATACTTCTGCTGATCGCAGTGTTAGTCCTTGCTGATTTGAGGCCTGCCTCATTCAGTACCTCCAGGGAAAGTGTTTGGTGATATTTCTGCTAAATTGCTGATACTGAACGAGGTGCTCTAAGAACACACTGCTCCATTTCTGCTGTGAGAATCAGCAGCACAGCTTTAATACTACCAGAGAGGTAAACGCTCCCCAGGGGGTGGAATTGTAAAGAATTTATTGGCCTGAGTGGAGGTTTGCAGAGTATGAGAGTTTGTGTGTCTGATTAGGGGGTTAAATGGCAGCTTGTCCCAGAAAAACGGGTGTTTTTCTGGTCCTTTGGCAGCAATTACTGAGGTTTTGTGAAATACTGTTTTGGTAGCAATGCTAGGATATGAAGCAACTTGCAGGAAAACAAGGGGACATTTGAGGTCTCCAAGCTCCAGCCTGGTGCTTGAGCCCAGGTTCTGGGGGTACAAAAAACCTTCCTGCACCCTTCCCTTCTCTCCTGGCTCTGGAATTGGAACCTGCATACATAAAGAAGAGGGCAGAGCTGCTGTCACAACTTTTTAGTGTCCTTTTGGTTAAGGAGATGGCTGCAGCTCTGCTGGAACACATGGCTGATGTACCCTAAGTGCAAGGGGGACTGCCTTCTCAGGAAAACTAACCCTGCTAAGTTGGTACAAGTTTCCTCCCAAGTCCTGATACAAGTTATTCACATCACTAAGTCTAAAGTCCAGACAGTTCTGTTAGCATACAATGATTCACATACCCATGTATAAGTTGTCTTCTGCAGGATCATCAAGGACCTGTAGTTGAAAACAGAAATGAGGAAGAAAAATAGCAAGAAAAGTCATTTTTAATCAAATAGAATTTCACTGCTCCCTATACACTATGCTAAGCTGCAAAGCATTAAGAAAGAGTTACACCGATATTTAGAGATTCTTGGGGGGATTGGTGGTGGTGAAAGACACAGGACATTTGTTACAACACAAACCAGATTTGCTTCAGGGTTTTGCTTAGGGTGGAGAAGTAGCTCACCTCTATCAGTTTAACAACGTTGACATGATCCAGTTTCTTTAATATGGCTATTTCCTGGTAGACTCTGTCCAGTGGTGCCATTGATTTAGACTGCTCTCCTGTGGATGTTTTCGACCCTCTAGGAGGAGGTCGACCTACAATCACAATAACACAGTGAGGAAAAACTCAGCTTTCAGCATGCAGAAATGATCAGCAACTGGGACTTCTGCAGGGTATCTTTGGCTATTCTGGAAGATCTCACTGCTGTATTATGTTCCCAAAGCATTACAAACTCCACCCTGAACAGTGATTTCCAAACCACATTTAGGCTTGCTCCTGCTGACTTCTAGCCTGGTCTGCCTGTCAGATCCTGTGCCCCACCTCTGGGACAAGGTGCTAATCTAAAGGGACAGAAGGGGGAAGGGGGTCTATCCCTACCTAAATTCCAGCACTTAATTAGGTTTCATAGATGATGAAAAGGGAAGAGCCAGTACTTCAAAGACTAGAAAATCAAAGCCAGAAACCCAATTACCAAGTGCTTTGAATTTCTCTGTGCTTGGTCTTTCACTACCCGCTGCATTTTAACCAACCCTCCAACTACTTGGGAAGCCTTCAAACAAGGGAAAGTTCTGCACTCCTTCCAGGCAATGTTTCTATTGAGAGATCTGCCTGGCTGAGGACAACAAGCAGATCTCAGAATGTGAGATACCCACGTGGAAATCCATACTGCTTCAAAAGCTTCTTTTTGGAGAGGACTTTCATAGCCTGAAGGAAAGTAAAAAAACAGTGTTAAAACCAAACAAGAACTCAAGCGCTCACTGCTGTAATGATGGAGCACGCTGGTCATCCCACAGAAAAAAATAACTGATTTTAATTCATTTCAAATAGGATATAGGAAAATTAGTCCAATTTCTGCCAGGGAAAGTCAAATGCCACAGTCAAATGCCAAGGAATACTGTATTACTTCCATGATGGCAGGCTCTGCACACTGCCTGTTATTTACACATACACCAGGAACAGGTCACCAACACCATTCTGGAGAGCTCCCTCTCAAGCTGTTTTTGCTGGCAGCAATGCTGCTGTGTGTCCCAGGCCCTCACCCACACTCACACTGCAGCCAGGTTCACAGCTCACTGAAAGGACTGTTATTTTTGGTACTGACCCAGTGAAATCCTTTGGATTTGCACCCGTGTAATTGAGAAGAGAACCTGGCTCAGCTCAGTGAGGCTCTCAATCCTGCCTGACAGCTCCTGAGCCAACTGTTGGAAATGACAGCATTGAGAGACAGGCTCAAAAGGACTTATCTTTCATTTAGCACAATGCTGTATCCAATACAGGCAGCCAAATGATTCACAGTCTGCTGAAGGGGGATCCAAGACACGCACAACCACATCTAAGGATGGCCAGGACCAAGCCCAGAGGACTTCTTGCATCCCTTACATTTATCTCTCCATTAGGTAAGTTGGTAGGAAAAAAATACCAATGGGCTTTATATACTTATTTATCTTTCAACAGCACCAGCCTGGGGCCCAGGAATAGAAGGCTCCTGTTGCCCCAGTCCCACCCTGAGACCTCTGCCTCCTGGCAATAAGCTTTAGAGAAAGAATTAATAGAAGATATAATTTGCTGCATAAAACTCCCAGGTTGCATCACAGCTCAAGAAACTGAACTATGGCTACAGCTGTGCCTGCATCAGCCCCGTGCTGGCTGGGGCTAAGTTGACTACAAACCACCTCTGCTGTCAGGATACATCTACATCACTTTCAGAGCTGCGGTTTCTGCCACCATACGAGCAGGGTTGGATCAGAATAGAGGACCTGTTCCACTGAACCTCCAAACGCAAACATGGAATGAAAAACAAACTTTATCATGCAGAAGGTCAGAGCTGCTTAGTTATTGCAAGAGCAGAGATGAGAACACACAGCAGTGAAGCTGCACTGTAATTACAGAATGAGGCTTCCTCAATGAATTGGAGCTGCACATTATGGAGTAACACAGAGATGCTCCAGCAAATCGCTCCTTCCAGGCTCACATGCAGGAAAGTGCCGAAGGCATTTCTATTCGCAGGCAGAGCTAATTACCCAGATAATGCTTTTTTTGATAAAGAATCAGCTCAGAGCCAAGCCAGGGGATTTTCCCCACTGCTAAGGATTGCTTCAGCTTCCTCAGGAAAAGAGGAGACCCTCAAAGATTTCCCCTACACATGCCCTTGCACCCACCTTCCTTCCGACTATTCGTACACAGACACAAGCCATGACATTTTCCTGAGAGGCAGTGGGAACCCTGTGTTTCACTTTGATGTCCATTTATTATTGAAGTCTTCTGAGGTTTCGTGAGGACATCAAGGGAGGAGATCTCAGATTTATGCAGGAGGAGGGACCTGGGACACAGCAGCCTTCACAACAGTGAGGCCTCAAACTCAACATCCTGCTTGTGTTAATGACGACTGGAAAATGGCTGTTATTTGAGGGACGGAATAGTGACAAAACAGACTGAGGCAAGGGAACTATCACCTGTGCCTTGTGATATTTTCAAAACACTCAGGATACAATTTTATTTGGTAACAGTAGGACCTGCATGGAAAAGGACCCAAACCAATGCAAGAGCAGAAAAACATATATAGTCCAGACCCACAGCTCCCAGTGGAGAGGGAAATGGCTCAAAGCCTTGCTATTAGCCACCTAAATCCCCTGCTAGAGAATGATCCAGCACCCTGTGGGAGTGCTGAGAGGATCAGAGCACATTCCCAGCCCTCCTCCACCTGTCCTCTCTGACAATGACACCACTTAGAGAAAGTGGCTAAGCGGCTCTGCCAGGCGAGAAGAATGCTGTGAGGTGAAAGAAAAGCCTCACCTAGACGGGCTTAGCTGCCACATCCCAAAATCCTGCTCCCACTTTTACCTAAGGTGATCCAAATCCTTGCAGCATTCCCAACAGCAAGGCTTGCTGGTGGCGATCTTCTAATCAGCAGTAATGCTTCATAGAGCACTCTGAGTTCATAAACTCAGAAGGGACTTCTCCCCACCCTGAAACTTGAGAGCCACCAGCCTCGATACAAAGATTGCTGGTATATACAGGTAGACAGCCTGATCACGCAAACCTTGTTTCTTAGGAAACCAGATTAAAAAAAGGGGGGAAAAAAAAAGCAACTCACTGGCAACCTACGATGCTATTGCTTCTGTCCAGGACTAGCGTAACAAATGTCCATCATAACTGCTTTTCTCTCTGAGCTGATTTAGAGATTGAAAACAGGAAGGAGACATGACCTGAGGCATCACAGAATCAAATTCCATCAGCACAATGACTCCAAATTAGATCTCCACCTGGACACATTTGCCTTTGCTTTTTATTTGCTGCTCTTTCACAGAGCTTGGCTTTGCTTTTTGACCCCGCTCACTGTCAAAGCATCTCCTGCAAATTGTGACACTGAAACCTTCCCATCTGTAAAGCACTCCTTGGCAGAGCATTGCAAACACTGCTTTAGCAGCTCCACATGTTGCTGCAGTGGCAGCCTTCTGTACGCAGCTCTGCAGCTGAAGGGTCACTCCCTTGGAGGGAGCACCAGTCACATGCTTGGTTCTAGAAGTCCAATTTTCCCCAGGCTGAGATGTTCCCTGCATCTGCTGATGTAAATAAAGATGATTTCACAGCCCTCCACAGCACTGCAGTTGTTCACAGCAACAGAGGATAAAGCTCTTGGAAGCACTTGCTCATCTTTAATGGAAGGAAGAACAATTCACAAGATAAATACAACTCTACATTTTTCCCATGTGTGATGATCAGCTTCTTTTCTTTCTGTAGGAGTTTTTCCTAATTCTAGGTCATGCCCAAAATTTGTTAAATCTTTCCATTCACTTTGTCAGGAGCCAGATTCAATTCCTGACGCCTGCACTCATGAGAAGCTCTTGCAAAAGGCCCCGTGTTTCAGAAAGAATCAGAAGTGTAATGCTCTGAATTATATTCCATGACAAATTCTTCTGCTTTAAGATTTGCTCCTTTTTATTGCAGCACTCCAAAGAAAATAAAGCATGCAGAAACACCCCGGGCCCTGAGCTAAAGCACTGTACACGTGAATCAGCCACTGGAGCTGCTCACTGAATGCCAACCAAGGGATGATTTCTTCCCATTATCTGTTATTGCTTTACATCGCTGACATAAAAACAACCCTCCAGAGCCAAATTGGTGAGAACATACACAGAAAAGGCTCTCCCCAACTGTCAGAATCACAATGACTTCTAGTAATTGCTGGTAACATACATTTGCATTAGATACCGGTGCCCAGTGGGTCAGGGCGTGTTGCTGTAACACAGCCTCAGACAGGAGCGATCAGCAGAGGTGATTGGAGTTATCTCAGTGCTGGAAGCAGCACAGTGGTCAGACATACTGGGAGGTGTGGGGAGCTGAACAACCATTAGCTAATTATGCAGTTTGCTATTGTTTCCCTGAAGCTTTAAAAAAAAATCTTTGGCTCTGGTAAACACAAGCATGGCCGTTTGGAAGCACGGGGGAAAGGAAAAAGCTTCCACTGCCCCAGCCAAAAGATTAGCAAGGGTGTGAAATGCAGGCAATAGCACCGCAGCCCTCCTTTTTGCAGGTCAGCAGCACAGACACCTGCCCTTTCCCATATGCTTACATTCACAGCAGTGAAACAGTGGTGATAGTCCTGATGCTTCTGCTCTGATTCCACCTCTGCCACTATCACATTTCTCACATCTCCCCTTTCTGTTTCAGCCCATGTTAACTCCCCACAACAAAGGAGAACTGAAGAGTGCATCCCTACAATGCTGGGTTTCTGCATCCTGTTTCTCTTGGGCTAGCAAGGCTGAATCAGAGGTGTCCTGACATCAGAGCCACTCTCAAGCTACAGTAGCTTTAAGGCATTTGCCTAGATTAGGAAATGGAATGGAGATTAAGCAGGGATTAACTAACACACAGCAGGCTAACCTGGACACAGGCTTTCACTTTTAACTTTGATTTGGCCAGTTAAATCTACATCCAAAGTGCTCACCTACAGCCAAAACATGGACTAAGACAACGGTACACAACACCAACCTATACTGACCTCTTCCCTGCTGAGGTGTGACAACTGCCCTGTCTGCTCAGAGCAGCCAGAGCACAGCATCAGGATTTCCACCGCAAAAAGAAAAAATATGCTTAGACCAAAATAAGCATGATGTGATGCACTCCCTTATTTGTGCTACTGGCCCCAGCACTGCCCTAGGCTGATGGGACAGATGAATCAGGGGAGCCACAGCTGGCACTGCTGTTCTCTGCAGAGCTAAACCGTATTTGCTCCAGGACACTGGGGGGAGCATTCAGAGAGCAGCAGAGAAAGGGAGCTCTCAGGAACAGCAACTGCTCCATCGTGGCGGGTGAGTCAGCCTGCAAAGCTCAAGAGATGGAAAGAATTGCAGTCCCTTTGCTTGGCCAGCTTCAGGCACCCTCTCTGGATTTTTGTCTCATCTCTTCCATCCTTCAAGGTACTTCTCCCATTGTTTCATACCCTCTAGTAGAGAGGAGGAGCTAAGGACATTAACAGGCATGCAACTCCCACACAGTCTCTCTAATCTTGTATGCCACTCATAAATCCAAGAACCATGGAGAGGAAACAAGCTGGGCTGACTGCAGTCACTCTCATCGCCACAGGAGTGAGTACATTTTACATTTCCATAGAACATTCCTATTCCCCTCTGCACTGCACCAATAGCACCAACACAAGTCTGTCAGCGCACTCTGATGGCTCCATTCCCAATCACATGAGGCTCCTCCATTGCAGCAGGGAAAACAAGATTGCCACATGCTTGCCCTGGCACTGTCCCATTGCTGAACAGAGCATGGAGCAGCACCTGCACTGCCGGGTCAGACTGACAAGGCTGTTTGGAAGGCAGCTGGGTCTGGGTTTCACAGCACTGCAACACTCGGCCCTTCCCAGTAGACACCTGTCACTCAACAGAAACTGCTCAAAGCAAGCTGCTTTCCACAAGCCTTCAGGCACATCCACACGCAACAAGGCAGTTTTCCTTTTGCCAGCTGCCCAGCTCCTGCTTGCAGCCCAAACAAAATTAACATAGTTTTCACAAGTGGGTTTTGCAGGAATCCCAGCTTGAACGTTTAGGATTTGCCTGCTTCTGAAAAGGGAGTGACAGACAAGGAGCCTTCAGCATAAGCAGCATTTCTGAATCCTAAATCCTCTAACTCTGACTACAGCTCAGCAAAACATTTAAAAGCCAAGGCTTGCCCTCTGCACTGCATCCTACACCTGTTTAGTTTATGGAGAGGCATCCTGCAAGAAGGAAAGATGCAGCAGAGCCAGGCACAGCCAAGCTGAGCCATGACATTCAGCATCTTTCTGATAAACTCCTGTGTTTCCTTAAAAAATGTGCATGTTCATTGCAAGCTGCTCCTCCAATGCAGAGCAGGTGCTGACTACCACCACCCACACACGCCTCTCATTTGAGGTGACCTGCTTCATAGCTAGACAGTGTCAGGACAAAGCACCAGTGTGCTTCCTGCCTGCAAGGCCCCTGTCTGTTACATAATGCAGCCCACCTGATCCCCTCTCACCATAACACACAGGCACACAAGCAGGTGCACAGACAACTGCATATCACTCCATGCCCAGCAGGGATGTTTGTATCCTTGCATGCCACTCAAATCAGATATGTATATGCTAACAGCAGCAAAGAAAGGAGGACATAATTTTCATGGGTGCAAAAGAGAATGAGGAGCAGTGGAGGCAGTGAGGAGTGAAGGAGAGAGACACTTACATAATACTTGTCATCATCCTTGTTGTAGGCCAGCTTCACAACACCATAGGAACCCTGAAAATAAAAACAAATTGTAGTCAGTTCAGCAGCTTTGCCTCATCTTCTCGCTGCTAAGGGCTGGTAGTACGTAGCCCTCTACTTTCTGGCCATGAAGCATGTGCTGAGGATTAACACCCACAGGTGGAGTTGTGTCAGCCCATCACCTCCTGCCCCAAGACCAAGCCATTGTGCCTGACCTATGTCAAACATGGCCGGGGAGGGGAGAGAATAATGCAATCAGATTTTTTTGTGCATGTTTGTACGGACACCTTTCTGCACTTCTGAGCAAGTCTATTTTCAGCCACAAACCCCTTCATCTCTTTAGAGTGAATGAACTTCAGGGAGGACCAACAGCCAGCCTTCCTCTAACAGCCTGTTAAGATTGTTGCTACATCCACAGCTCCAGTAACATCCTGAAGCCAGACGCCATTGAAGCTTCTTGCTTTGGAGAGGAGTTTGGGCTAATAAAACTTCTGCTGTAAGTCTCTGCAGCATGATATGCATTCAACTGCAACCACCAACTGCCAAAGCAGGTACAGCTTCCAGAAAGCATAATTGCTTGTGGATCCATCTGCAGTAATGGCAGATGTCCAAACACACAGGTGTCTGAAGTGCTCAACAGCCCAGACCTCTAAATAACTTTGGAGGAATCTCTTCTGAATCATTCTGCAGCACTTAAACATGGACTACAATTAAACTGGCAGTTCATTCATAGAAATAAAAACTTAAGCTAGAGCTGGCATGGACCAAACACCTGCCCTCCTCTTTTTGTTTTTGTTTTCTTCCCCTGATGGGTTGTATTTATGCATTAAAACCATTTAGCGTAACATTTGGCAAGCAAACATCATGGAAAGAAGCCAACTTAACCACCTTCAGAGGGAAGGAAAACAGATTTAGACTTCAGAGGCAGTCATTCCACTTTGACCTTGAACTAAACTTGCCCACAATAATAAGGCAAAAAAAGAAAACAAATAAACAAAAAACCCCAAATCAAACCAAAAACAAGTTTCAAGAAGTCTTGGCCAGTAAGACCTCTTGGCTGGCATAGCCTTTTGACCTGTACTTTATGTGTGTGGTACATGCAGGTTGCTTATGACAAACATGAGCTCCAGCAACATACCTTGCCTATTTCACTCTGCAGCTTGTACTGGTTTAATTGCACACAGTCCTGTGGATCAAAAGGAGAACATAATTAGAGTATTGGTAAAAGGAAATTGTTTGATTCAGCATCAAACAGAGGCAGAGTGTTAAACAGCCAAAGACAAGACCTTATTTAAACCATTGTAAGTTACACTATAAACACTACTTTGTTTGTTTGTTTAATAAAAACAGCTCGTAACAAAACAATTACGAACTCAGTTCTGACTGTGCTGCAGTGGCTCCAGCAGCACATTCATCCCCCCAGAGCTCCAGCACTGCTCCAAGCTCAGCCGGATGAGCCTGCCAGCAGCACCTGACCCTTCACATCTACTGACTGCATCGAACTACAATGCTCAACACCAACCCCAACTCCACAGGGGCACATGGCTCCCATGGACTACAGCCAGACACCCATGTCAACCCCAGCAGAGATGCAGGAACATCATCATCCCTGGTATTATCCTGGCAGAGGCCCTGACCCTCCATGGGCTGCTTGTGACAGCTGTGGCTGCACCCAGAGGAAGCCCCAGCAGACTCATGGATTACTCTTTGAGGAGAAAATACAGAGCCAAACTCCTCTGCTGCGTTCTGCACTGGGTTGTATTCCGTGAGTAAAAGAACACACACACCTGCAATAAGAGCTTGATATCCAGAGCCAGTGGGCTGCTGTAGCTCCTCTGACTTCCCTAGGAAGTGAGTCTGAAGGTCAGAGTGTCCTTCCAGAAGCTCATACTGAATAAGATGTTGAGGAAGGGGATTATGTACAGCATTAAAAAATTCTTATGAGTTTGTCAGTCTTAGGAAATAATAATAATAATAATAATAATAATAATAATAAACACACAGAAAACCCCCACAGAGTGCCAGCAGTGCTTCTCCAAAAATTAAGATGAAATTCCATTCCACTGGAGCCAAGTGTCTGTATTTTCTTAAGCCTGTCCTGCACACGTCCCATGACAGCACAGAGAAAGCTCACACACCAGCACAGTGAGCCCCAGCTCAGGGCACCAAGATCTTTCAGCACTAAGGGCCTGGGCACATGGGGTACAGAGGCATCATCCCTTGTCCCCACTACAGCACTGCCATGTCCCCCATCCCTGAGGTGAGCGCAGCACAACTCCGCAGTGCTCAGCAGGAACTGACTGCTGTCAGCTCACTATTTTGCAAATATTTATTCAAGGAGGGACTCTGGGATGCTGCTCAGCCTGGACTTAACATACAGCATTTAACTGCATTGCAGGGGACAGCACAGCACTGAACTGGAGTGAAGGAAGCAGAGAGTTTCCAACCAACATGGACGAAATGTGCTGAATCTTAGACAGGATGTGCTTTAGACAGGCAAATGTTACATCCCCATCCTCGTGCAGCATCCTTCCCATTAAAAGCAACACTAGTTTACAAATCAAGATGCATTAGAGCACTGATGCAGCAGATGATAATTCTGGCACTCCCCCCAGCATAAGCCAGAAAGAATTTCCAATGTGAGTGATCATCACAGTGAAGGAGAATAAAGAAATGGGGGGAAGTTATGGCTTTTTTATCTCGCAGTGGCTTGTCACAAATACAAAGAATGATTTAAATCTCCATCTTGTTTCCAGTGAAGAAAGTCTTTTCCACCACCCTAACAAGGAAAAAGAGCCAACAGCAAGTAATGGAGCCACAGACGTGCATTAATTCTATTGATAGAAAAGCACATAAAATCTTACCAACAGCAAAACCCAATCAATTAGAATTAGGAGCAACAAGAGAGGAGAGCACGACCCAGCAAAAGACAAGATATGAAGGATCAGATCACTGAAATGTATAGAAGAGAACGAACTCATCACATATTAAAAGAAACTCCTTCTCAAATAGGAGGCAGCATTCAGAACCCAAGGTACAGACACACTGGGGACAAATTCCCACAAAAGCACTAAGTCAGCAGATTCACTTCCCAGCCTGAAGCTGCGCTTTGCACTGTAGTGGCTTACACAGATTAAGAAGTTTAAGAAGGAATGGCAACATCAAGACAAGGAGGGAAGGCTGATGATGTCCAGGCACAGCTTACAGCCAGGAATCCAGCCCTGATCCAGCTTCTGGGCCTGACTCACACCCGCACTGCTCTGCATCCATATAACTGCTGGTGAAAAGCACTATCTTTGCTTCTGTGGTGCTCTGAGCACTTGTGCTCAACTCAGCAAAAATCAAACCAGCCTGCAGGTGCTTTTTACCTCTTTTTTTCCCCCTTTCCTTCCTTGCAGAAAGGCTGCAGTTCACAGCTCTGGTGACTCCTGTCATGTCACTGCAGACTGGCAGGCTTTTTGTTATGCTGTTATTTGGTTCTCCTGCAGGAGGTGGGATAGTTGTACTATTTCTTTATCAGACAGGAACACTGATCACTGGGCCAAGTCTTTTTTTTTTCCTTTAAGAGAACACTGTACAATTCTCTTCATTTCATCACACCAATGTTCTGCAACTGCTGATAATGTTTCTTACTGTTTGTACTTAATGACAAGTGTCAGCAAATTAGACTGCTGCATCCATCTAAGCACGCAGTAATTGTTCCACCTTAAAAAGCAGATGCCCATCTGTTTGCATGTCCAAGGCATTACTCAAAAGAAAGAGAGGTCAGAGACACAGAAAATACAAAAAGTGATCCAAAAAATCATAAATAGCAGTGAAGTCCAGGCCCAAATCCATAAATCCTGCTGCCATCACTGTGCGACAGAAGCTTTGAGCAATGGAGAACTGAGCCTTTGCTGCCCAAAGGGCCATGTATACATACATTGGGAAATATTCTACCCCTGAAAAGAAGCCAGATTCACCCATCTCAGAATAGTCACAAGTTTCATCAATTTAGAGGTACACTTTGCAGAGAAAACATGGCAAAGAAAATGGGAACTTCAAGTCAGTAATGAAGACAGCGCTGCTTCAACCCCCCCAACCCAGCTGAAAGGGGAGGTGAAAGCAGTTCTAAAAACAGACTAAATGAAAATAAAAGCCAGACAAGGGGCATCTGGGGCAGCAATGGATATAAATTACAAAGCTGTAAAGGGACAGAGCAGGACCCACAGGAAGCGCAGAGCTCATAAGAAGATAAGAAAAACAAATAGATTTTTAAACATCATCCAACAAGTGCAGAAGTTGCAGCCCAGTGCTGTGACCGGCTGTGGCTGTGCAGAACACCAAGGCTGAGCACCACCATCTGGGTTCACCCACCCCAAACCCCAGATCTGAACGCAGCATGCCAGGCATTTCCTGAACCCCCGGCAGCTCATTTGGAGAGCGACTAGAAGAATAAAGCCATCTTTTTCCAGACTTTCCCTCAGAGCCTGCTGGCATGGCTAATGGCTTTAGATTTCCTCAGTACATAACGTGACAGCTGAGCTTCCCACGCAACTCTCACTGAGGCAGGAATGAGGGGGCTGAGGGCAATGGGATGAAGGCAGCCCCTCTGCAACTGTAGTTGTGCGGTTTCTCCTCCTCCCAACCATACCTTTAAAATAAGCTTCAGGTAAATTGGAAATGTAACTTTTAAATAAAGGTTAATTAGTCCTAGGAAAAGAAATCAGCAGTGTCTGTGGGGAATTCTTCTTTGAAGGAATGTTTTACAAGCATCTTTAATCTTTTCAAGAGAACTCAAGTTTGAGCACTGCAGCAACACCTCTGCAAGAAAGAAGGTTGGGACTCTGTGAGCCAAAGCCATGGGTGTCCTGCCACTGGGAAGGCACTGAGTATGGGTGTCTACTACTCAGTGCAGAGAGAAAGCAGCAACTCAACAGCTTTAAACAGGTGAGAGAATGGTCACCCCTGTGCTTAGCCTCAGACGTACCTCATATACAACCATGCATCCCAGACATCTTTGCTGTTTCTTACAGGACACAGGCAGCAGCCCCGTGAGCAGTACTGTCAAAGCATTGCTCCCAAGTGCCCTGCTGAGGGAGCAAGCACCCACAGCTCTCACCTGACCTCCCCCCTTCCATCTGCTACTGCAGCAATTCCCTGTTACTATGATGGTTTTTAATGAGCACAGCTCTGGTAAGCTTGACTGCACTGCAGCAAAGCTCTAAGCAGTTACAGCAAGTGACCATTATAAACACGGAGATGCCTGACAGAGAAATGAAGGGCTGTGCAGCTGCATTTCCAACCAAACATTTCCTGTCCCAAGATATTGCTCCCTGAGATGCAGATAATGTGAGAGGGGACTCAGTATTTTCAATATATGAAAAGGGAGTCACGGCCCTCTGTTACCACCGCTGTTACAAATCCATGCAAACACTTTCAAGACAAAAGAAAATCCTGATAAGCATAGAAAATGCCAGTGCATTTAAGCTCTTTATAAAATTAAATCATGCCTTCAATAATGGCCAAACACAAAAGGAGCTGTATAAACTTCAGAAGGGTAAATCCATGAAATACCAGCAGCAAAGCTGCTATAATTGATAAACTCCCAAAAGGCACACACTGCAGGGACACAGAAAACAAATGCAGTTGGTCTCAGCCCATTCTCTGAACAGCCTTACAGGCATTCTGCATGCTACCACCACGTAACTGGGAGTCCCAGGCCGTTAGCAGGTGAGGGCTGAAGGATCCCCATTTCAACTTTAGGGGACAGACATAAAGGTGAGAAGCCATTCCAAGTGAGACTAACTCCTGGTTTCAAGAATCTTAGAAAAACAATGCTTTCAGATTTCCTATTTTGAAAAACTACAGACTCCAATTACCAGTTAAGACTTATCTCACACCTCAATATCACAGGTAGAGTGGAGAACATACCTACCTCAGCATCTGAGATGGAGACTCGATTGGACTCTATCGTCGGCCTCCGCATGATACGTGGTGATGGCCCTGTGGCATAATGACCAAAACCTGGAGCATTGCTCAAAGCCAAATGACTGCCTGATGATCTTTCCTGAAGGGACAACTTCCTACCTGATAGCACAGGTCTAGCAATAGGTCTCTTGGAAGCATGTCCCCAGTGAGCATCATCTGGCTGTTGGGAGAGCAGGACTTCATTTGTTTCCACATCACTGTTGACTCCATTTCTTTGGATGTCTTTTACGTTATCAGAAAAGACTGTGTCATTATCTTCAGTGATGTCTTCACCATTTTGGTCACTTCTGTCTGGGTGAACAGCCACATCTATGGCTGCCACTCGCTCTGACAGTTCAGCCTGTGTGTCTTGGAAGCCCGTGTCACTGACTTCACCCTCAACATCTGTTGGAGAGTCCCCCATCACTGCGTCCTGCCCACAGAGTCTCAGATGGGACTGCAGAGAGCTGGAATGCTAGCACTCACAGACAGAGTATGGCATTACTGAGCGTCTCCTCAAAATATCTGGAAGGAAACACAAAGAGGGGTAAGTAAGTGGCAATGTCTACTCAGCACATCATAATCAAGACACTCACCTTGGAGTCCTTCCATCCAGAAAGAAAACGAAGAGAAAACTCTAGCAGCCTGTCAACAAAGAGCAAGCAGCCACCCAGAAGGAAAGGCAGCACCAAACATTAAGCTAGATACAAAATTTATACTAGTGATAACGATGAGATTTTATCTGCACGCAACAAGTAACACAGATAAATGGAACTTCTCTTTCTGCAGTTAGAGTGACAGCCTAAGTTTACAAGGAAGTGAAGAAGTATGGGTTTTCAACAAGCCAAGGTTTAAGGGTCAAACTTTCAGCCTCTTGCATTCTTATTTGCAGGGTAGAAGAACTTCCGGTACGTATCCAAACCCAACATGCAGAACAACAAACCCACAACCATTTAGGACTCCACAGTAGCCTCTTGGTTGCCATGTATGGCCCCACGGAGTATCACAGAACAGCCCTGAAGGCAGGCTGTGGTTGGTGACTCGCTCCTGTCAGTTTAAGCAACTTATTCAACAGCAAAGGAAGAATTTAAGAACGAGTTTTTTTCTGGGGCTTCCTCCGGACCCCCATGGTTGCAGTCTATGTGAAAGCATACATCATCCTCACTGCCCACCATGTATAAAAGCCACACTGAGCTGCAAATCAACAAGTCTTAATGATTATCAGCATGTGGGAATTGGCTTTTCCTTTGGAAAAGACCCACAAAATGAAAATGTAACACAAAGCTATAACTGCTGAATAAAACTCACTGTTTCCTGCATGCTAATTTCAGTCTCAATTTAAACCAGAGAGTTCAGTCTTCCCAGTGTGGTCCAGAGCAGGAAATGATCCTCTGCAGCACGTCTCTCAACACTTAATCACTTCTAAAGATGTGCTGCTGCCAGATGCATCATTTGATCACTGTTTCTGGGGAGACTGGGAGGGAGAATCTAAACAGCATTAGTCACAGAATCCCAGATTACATCCAGGGAACTTCACAACTTCACTGTAGGTTCAGCAGGGAGAGAACGCAACCTTTGGCTTTTTACATGGAAAGCTGCCACAGAAGCAAAATGTCACTCACAATACCTTGTTTTCATGGTCACTACACTTAATTTACATGAGGAACGAGTGGGCTGAGGGAGTTCAAAACGCCCCATCCAGCCACCAGCCTGGGAACACAGGTGACCTCCCCAGGAAGCATGGAGCAAAGCTTGAACCTGGCTTGAAGCTTCCCAGCCTCCTCAGTGAAACTGCAGCCAAATGCTGCTGCAAAGAGGAACAACCTCCAGGTCTGTTGCAAAAGCACAGCAGACAAAGACAAGCAAACCTTTTATGTCAATAGAGAAACCTAAGAAAGATCTGGATGGCAGATTTAACCCTACGTCTCAAGCCAACCACAGGGAAAGCATGCCATGCACTGAATGTCACAGGAAGGAAACATTCAAATCCAACACATCCTTCACCACAGGCCTGCTGTTCACCTCCTTCCTTTCCTTCCCCTCCCTGGTATAATCTTCCCTCATCTCCTGCCTTTCCTGCAGGCATGTTTGAAACAAACTGACAGAAACGTCAGTCATTCAGAACAGTAATGAAATGATGAAATCAACTTTAAAAGCTTCTATTAAAACTATATTTAAACCCTTCAATACCAAAGAACAGATCCCTTCTGGTGCGGAAAGCAGGCAGAAGGGGACTTGCAGCAGCAGGGGAAGGCACACAGGGCTCCAGCACAAAGTCATAGGCAAACAAGCATTACATCCCCTTTCCTAGACCTCCCTGTTCTCTCTAACCCCACATCATGTTCACCTACATTATTAAGCCTCACTAGTTTGTCCTTAGTAACAAGCTTCATGGTGGAGAGCCAGCTGCAGCCTGGAGCTGAATCAGCAATGAACCTTGACCTCCAAAGCGTATTTGCATGAAACCTGTGGAGGATTTGTTGTCTGCAGCACAGGCAGGGTTTACTCTTGCAAAGCTTCTGGCCCGACTTAGGAACATTGGGTTACAGCAATTGCAAGCCTGTGGCTGCCCCATTACCTCCAAAGCTGCTCTCGTGCTGCAGCACACCTCCAGGGCTGGGCTGCAACTCCTACCCTCTTGGAGCACTCTAGCTTCTAAGAGACAAAAGATTTTAACAGGATGGACTCACTGAAAGACTAACTGAAGGGTGCAGCCCATGGCTCATCTGGTTGCCTCCTGAAGCGTTAATGCCTCAATGTAAATCTTATGGTTAATTCACAACTTGACAAAGAAACCCACCACCACCAACTACACACATGGTTCACCACATCCAAACAAACAAACCCATATAGCATCAACGCTGCTGGAAGTATTAAGAAACAAACAGCAAAACTTTAAATAACTGCTCATTTTTACAGTCAGGCTTGTTTTGGATTGTGCTGTTTTAAAGGGTTCCTTTTCACAATTAAGCCTCCCAAAAATATATCAAAAAAGTAATAATTTCTGACTAAGCAAATCAGTTACACACTGAGCAAACTCACAGGGCAGAAAACTCAGGGGAAAAAAAAGACAATTATTTATTTCTGCTGGGCAAAATCAATGGTGGATTTGCACAGTTCACCAGGCTGTAACACACCTGCACCTGGTTGCAACAGGAAATCCCAATGTAACACACACACCACAAGTACCTTCTTAGAGCTCCTGCTGCAGCCCTGCGTCTCAAGCTCCTCTCAGGCTCACCAGTCTGATCCCAAACGACACCGACCACCTGCTGCAGATCAGAGGATTCTGCTGCAGACAGGAACTAAAGCTGCAAACAAGCTTATATGAGCAGAATTAATTTACTTACACGTATCTTATTTACCATTTTTGCCTTTAGCTATCCCTCCACTGCAGGGAGACTGCGACTTCACCGGTGTTTTCTGCAGTATATTTATCAAATGGCTGCACAAGTTTCCCAGATAGGCAGCGAGCAGAGCATGGCAGAATGTATGTTTTGAAAAGGAGCATGATTCTGGAAAAAAAATCTCTCTGTATTGTAAGAGAGATGGGTGAACGTAATTCATTCTGCTGCTCCAGAAAGTATTTCAAAGCATTGTCTGAAAAATAGGAATTGTAAACATAGCTCACTGCTTGGTCCCTCCATATGGCTACTAGAAATGCTCGTACAGAACAGACCAGACGGTTACAAGGCCCTGGGCTCAGCACATCCAGCTTCATTTCCTGACTTTGCCACAGGCTGCCCAGAAAAATGACTTTACAGCTTCATCTGTCACACTTTCCAGGTTAAAATTATTATAACCGCCCTCAGCCCACCTCATCCCGCTTCCCCTTTCTTGTCTCTGAGAATGTATTTGCCCTGTGCAAAGGAAACAAGGAGCCTTTGTAGTAAAGCAGATCACAGTGAAGCATAACTACAACAAGCATTTGCAAGCAAAGCACTCAGGCAATAATTCAGCTATTGCTTAATGCTGGAGATTTCTTCAGATGCCTGAGGTTGGTGTCCTCTGTGCCAGCTCGGGGACTGGCAGGGACACCAGTGTGCCCCCATTTGAAGGCCGCCTCTATTTGATGCCTCTTGATCTTGCAAGACCCACAGGCACTTCCATAGAGAGAGATTCCAAAGCTCATGGACCATTTATTCTGCTCCTTTAATACACAGCAGCAAGATCAGGAATCAGGGCAAGTTCTCTAAGCAGTGCAGATAGCTGTGTGCTGGGACAGGCCACCTTCAGAGGCGATGTCACCTCCATGACCAGCATCTTTCAGGTCAGCATCTAACACTGACAGGCCTTCAGCCCCACTGCAGGTCACAGTTGGCTGCACAGGCTCTCATGGCTCCAGCTGGCCCCACCTCGTGCTGCATTTCCCTTCAGATATTCCCCCACAGCAGCACAGGATTAATAACCTGCTCTGGTTGCTGTCGATTAGAGCCAGAAACTCCCTTTAAGGAGAGAAGCAGCAAGTCCTAGACTGGGCTGCCAAGTCCTGAACAGCTCCTCAAATGACATTTTTGAAATATTAGGTCAGTAAGTTCCTCGCAGAGTCTGAGCTGTCTCTCCACACCAAAGAACACAGCCTGTGACTATTTCCATACCAGAGTGCCTTCTGCACTCCTTTTTTTTGTATCTGGGCCTGCAGGACATACCTGAGCTACCTGACACCAGGGAGATGCTCCACACACATTACCCTGATGCCATCACCCTTTCTCACCTGGACAAGGCCCATGCCCAGAGTCCAAGCAGCTGTCTCAGACACCTTCAGCCTGGAGAAGCTGAAAGGAAGCTCAATCTGAGCTGCCATGAGCCTTAAAGAGACACACAAGTCCCCTGTGGGCTGTTTCACGTGCTTCTTTGCACCTGAGAAAACCGCCTTCAGGCATCCACTGGCTGAATGGTGGCTCATATGGAGCACCAAATTGCTATGAGGAGATATGGCTCTGTGAAGCCAAAATAAATATATACATATAAAAAAAAGCAAATCCCTGCAACCCTTGCAGAGATAATCAAGACAGATGGATACCAGACCAGCCACTCAGACTATGTGCTCACTGGGAAAAGGGTAAGCTGCCGTCAGTACAGACTCATAGCCAGAACCAGGAGACATCATTGCAACCCAAATAATAAATAAGAACACAGTGTTTGTGCTTTTGACATACGTGCCATACACGTGCCTCATTCTGTGCCTTTCAAGGCTCCTGCGTGGCAGCACAGACAATCGTATCTTGCTGAGAATCCACTCAATCCTGCTATAATAATTCTAGTCTTTTTTTCCTCTTCTCTCCACAATTCTTGGCAGTGAGCCTGGTTGTTGTGGCACAGCTGAAAATTAGATCATAAAAGAGAGGAGCTTTGATTACTTCTGTGAAGCTGGTAGCACAGCTTCAACTGTAACCGCTGAACGACAGGAAAAATAAACAACCTCACAGTATTTCTGCAAATCAAGTGCGGTGGAGAAATCTGAGATGTGAGGGTCAGGCACCTGCCCTGCCACATCCCCCAGATGACAAACAAACATCTCCTGGCCACATTCCTTCTTCTGGAGAGCCCATCACCTCCAGCTCCTTTGTCTTAGTGCCTATGTGCCTTAACAAGGAAGGGTGTTTCCAAAAGGCATTTTAGGATCAGATCAGCTCTGGAGCTACAAATGATGAGCACAACACACTGCTCTATCCTTGACCTTCTCTTCTTCCCTTCCCCCTCAGTGAAGGAGGCAGCACTGCTGCTTCTCTGTTCCTAGTGCAAGGTATGTATGCAGACATCAGACAGCAGGATTGAGCTCAGCAGCAGCTTCCTGATACTATATTAAAAATATGCCTTTGGTCATGATATCGGTGTTAAGAGTAATTAGCAGCACATTTTAACTATGTTTTGAAACTAAACAGGATGCTGAACTAAAAGCTCCAGTCTACCAGCCCACAGCATGAAAGACAACAAGCACCTCTTGCACAGGGTACTGAGCTCAGGAAGCTTTACAAAAGACTCTCCCAACTGCATTATATTTCATCGCTCCATGTTCTAATTATACGATTAAACAAATTTGCATAAGCAGATGCAATTACACTAATTGCATATATAAGCAATCATCAACCAAAAATCACTCTGAAGAAAAAGTTTCTACTTAAGGAAATTCCTGTAACGAGAAACACTGAGGAGTGCCAAATCCATCTAAGAGAGATACTGGAACACAAAACACTCCAGAGAATGTCGGTAAAGCCAAGGACATGATTTTACTGGGTGCAGCAACACCTTCACATTTTAACCACGGTTTTGGTGGGAACAGCACTAAGACATCACTGAGGACTTGTGCTATTCTACATTCAGGCCACGCTGTAAGCATTTTCATGCAGCAGGTTTGGCTGCTGTGTTTTGTTGCAGACAGAGGTTAGGCAGCACTGGTTATCAGACTGATTCTAGACTGTATTTGTTTCTGCTTGAGTCTTTTAAAGCTGTTTATCAGTGTAGGAGCATTATTAGTGGTTTTCTTTTGCAAGTTACAGCCAAGAAGACACAGGGAATGGTCAATGAGAGTGACTCAGCCCACACAGCTGCAGAATAAATACTTCCACTCATCACTTGTACAGCATCCCCAGTGACCGCACACCTGGCGCATCCCAACACCCACAGCATCCCTGCTGACAACCTGAGCTCAGATTATGACAAATCCCATTTGCCCTTGTGACAAGTGACATAAAAGGCTTGCAGGGAAAGGATCCTAGCTGCTGAACCAGGCTGATGTTAGCCACAGACACTGTGGTTAGGAAAGATGGAGGTGGCGGTGTGGGAGAAGAGCAATGAGTCTGGTTACAACGGATGATCAACCTGACCACATGGGATTGTTTGTCCTACCTCCAAAAGACCCTGCAGACATTAACATGGAAGAACTGGACTTAGTATAATAGGCACACAGTCTGAAGAATAGGTGAATTACTCACACAGTTTGATATCAGAGGAGAGACTTGGCTTCCAAAGCTTCTCCTGTGCATGCTCCTGTCCAGTACTCAACCAACACTGACCTGGACATCAGAACCTGCACACCCCAATCCTTTCTCCCAAAAGCCATACAGAGCAGAGGGCGAAGGGTTAATGCAGAATTTGTGCAACTCAGGACAGGACTCTTGGAGCTGGAGCTGAACAGGGAGGAGAAAGTGTCATTATTATTGCCACTTGCTCAGCCAAAAGGCAGCATGATTCCCTGGTGAGGCAGGCAGCAGTGGCAGGGAGCACAGCTTCCTGGAGGTGGCATTTAAACAGTTGGAGAGGGGGTGCTTCAAAGAAATAACCAAGAAAGTCAAATTACATGAAGTTTGAAAGAGTCTGGTATTAATGAGCAATGCCCATGAGGGCATCTGAAGGGACTGAAGCCTTCTTCCAGTCCTCTCCCCTGCCTGCTGCTAACATTCACCACATCTTCAGGAATCTCAAATCTCCCAAGGTCCCTCCTCTACCCAACTGCATTGAAAAGCTGCAGAGAAAAGAAGAGGGAAAAAAACCAACATAGCACTCTCCTCAGGGCAGTGTGAGTGTACAGAAGGCTTGTAAAAAAAACATAAACACATTAAGCTGCACTGCTTTATTCTCTTTTGCATCAAACCTGCTCTGGTTACAAGCAAACCAAAGGCTTTCCTAACCACAAATGCCAGCTCAGCTGCAACTGTATTCCTATTGGAATTCCCCTGCCTGGAACAGATTCTGTAGTAAGGCCCAGTGAGTCTGAGCAGTATTCTGTTTCCTTGGCTGAGCCTGCAATGTACACTGGTGAAATAAACAAACAGGAAGGAGGGAAGAAGCAACCCATGTGTGAGCAGACAGGCTTCTTTTCCAAAAGCAGTGTCTCAGCTCACCACTGCATGCTGGCACCCAGCACAGACAGCCTGCACAGCTCCAGGCTGCTTCTTTCTTCCTCTCTAATTTATTGCTTTCTGCAGTCTATTTCCCAGGCTCAGCTGAGGAGGTGGGTGCCTGCCTACCTCCTCCCCCACCAACATCTTGCTGTACCAACTGCCACGGCTCACTCTGCTTTTGAGATGCTCGTGAATGCTCAGACTTCCTAGTGCTGCACAATATGGAGGAATTTAATTATATAAAAGCAAATCATCTCAGAACAACACTGGTATCATTTAGGAACAGCAAAGTGGCACTGGGGAAAGTGCACGTAAAGTGTACATACCAATAGAGCAGCCAAGTAACTCAGCCTCCAATATGTTTGCCAGCCCTACATCTTTCAGCACAGACAACCAGTGAAGTTAGTGCTGTTTAAAAAGCATCCACAATAAAGTGGACAAGCCACCAGACAGAACAAGTTCACATCTTTACATGCTGGTCTTAGGGGTTTGTCTTCCTCTCAAGATAGGAAAATTTTACTTAGGAAAATTATCCCAATATACATCTCTCATCACCCATGGCCTGAAGGTCTTCAGCTCTCTACATCTGCATGATCCTAAGAGGTCAAGCAGTGGAGAACTACACAGAGCAAGACAAAAAGTGTGACAGCTATAAGACAGCTGGACTTCAAATTCAGAGCTCATTTCTTTTTTTCTTCCTGTATTTCCACACAAGCAACTCCCATCTTCTGATTATCTTCACATCTTTAGAATGGCCCAGGACTTGAAAACATGGCCTCAGTTCAGCTGTGCAATATCAAAGGCAGAAGAGGAGAGGCGGTGCATGCAGAGGGAACAGGCTCCAGGGATCAGACAGCAGAGATCCCACAGGAGTCACAACCAGGTAACCTCCATGGCAGCTACCATTGTTAGTGCACACATAGCCCGTGCTGCTGGGAAATTTAAAGGGTAGCAGGTTTCTCAATTCCTTTGAAGCCTTAAGCTTTAGCTCTTTAAGTCAAATGCACTTTCAAAACCCCAAGGTCAATGACTGGAGATTATCCAGAGAGGCATTAAGTGAGCTGCTCAGCAGAAAGCTGTTCTTTTGAGTCCCTGAAATGCCATTCCAGGAATGTAGGCATTCATCACAGCACAAAAAAAGGCCTTGAAACACCAAAGTACCAATGAAATTTCCCATGGGTAGCTTTGGAAAAAGGAGTGTGAAAATGCCACCTGGGACACTGAATTCACCCCTCGATGATTCTGGCTCTGCACAGTAAGCCCAAGACTGATGACAGCTGCAGCTGGGGTACCAGCAGCCTTGGGACACCAAAGTATTGTCCTCGTTTTAGTTTTCAACAACACCCTGAAAGCTCCATGAGCCAGCAGACCCCAAACCTCTTGTCCTAGACTCCATTATAGGCAATGCCACTTAAAAATCACAACCTGAATTTGGCAGTTTGCCTCCAAAAAATTAAGGCAAGGAAAAACAAATACATGTCAAGAGGAGAGGAAGGAAATAAGCAGTCTGCAAAGTTTAACAGCAAGCACAGACAGGTGGAAACGTGGGATGTGGTTTGCAAATGCAGTCTGAATGCTGCTTGGCAGTGCGGCCTACCCCAACCGCAGCAGGGGAGCACACAAGAAAGAAGATTGAAAGCCAACGGACCCAGACAACAGCAGCAATACATGGCTCTGTCAGCTGCACAGGTCCCGTGAGATGTCCCTGCAGTACAGATCAGGGTATCGCTGGCAGATGAATTACACAGCTCCAGATACTCAGGTATCCTTCTCTGGTTGCTGAAGAGGAGAAGTCAAATAACAAAACTGGTAACAACACAGAGAAAAAGGAAAGTGTGTTTAAAAGCCTTGCTGGCTCTCAGCCAGGGTGTTCAGCACCTTCCAAGATGTATCTCAGAGCAATTAGTCTGGGCACTGCCACCAGGTTTCACTACACAGTTTGTCCCTGCAATGCAGATAACAGCTCTACTACAGCAGAACACTTAAGCGCATATTTGAACTTTAACTACAGTCCCAGGACATCAGAAGGGACAACGTTCTCATGCATAGCACTAAACAACTCAGCCTCAGAAACGTGGAAATAGATTCAAGCAAGTATCTGGATCAGCGTGTTTCATGCATATCAAAATGAGAGCACTGCCCAATCACAAAGCCGTCCCAGTGCTTCTTTCCCAGGACGATCTGAGGTCAACAGTATTTTCTCCCACATTTGCATTTACAGCTGTTCCTTAGGATAGCAGGACTCGTGGTAAAAAAAGCATTGGAAATAATTCTCATTACATGCAAGATGTGACACACAGCCAACAGCCACCTTGAGCCTTGTGCCCACGTGCAGTGAGTGAGGAAGGTTCACTGTAGCACCAGGGCTCTGGTGCTGGCACTGCCTGTCAGCCCCAGGGCCCCATGCACATTACAGCAGCAGGGCTGGGCTGAATCCAAGTGCATTTGCAGCTGTGCATGCAAGATGTGGGGAGAAAGGTTGCTCATCAAGCATGGGGCAGTAAATCACTATGGGAAGGTCTCACCTGGTTACTCAGATCAGCTACACTTGGGCTGATACCACCCATATGCTGAAGATGCTCCTTTGCATCACCCCACTTCAGCCCTAAACTACTGTGTTTGTTTGCTTTACAACTGCTCAAGTCCACAAGAGGTGCACGGAGAAACAGGGAGTGAGGTGTTCTCCCATGCATACTAATTGCTTGTTGACATCTGGGAGGCACACGCTCTCTTTTGGACAGCATACCAACAAACACCCAACATCACCAACCAACCACCCAACAGAAATACAAATAAATCCACACCTGGAGGCAGCTTTTATCTGCAGCTCTATCTGCATTCTCTGCAAGTGAAGTAAACCTCACTTGGATGGTTTTCTGTGCAGTAGCAATACCAAACAGCTAACGTTTGCTTTTATTATTACCATCATTACCATATATTATCGCATAATTATATATTGCCTTTGAGGTTTAGCAATAGTTTTGCAGATTAGTTAGGTCAGAAAACAGAACACAAAGAAACTACACGTGGAATTAAAAATGCAAAACAAACTGGAGAACGTAATGAGGAAGCAATAGATTCCACTTTACTTGAATTCTCTCAAAGTGCTGGTGAAGCTGTTCATGTCTGTAACCCAGAAGATCCAGCTGAGACAATAACAGAGACCTTAAAACCCACAGAGATCACCATGTGCCACTCCAAGCCTGTCTGGCTGGATGAGAAGAGGCCTTTGTTACATTCGTTGCACAGTGACTGTGATACTAGAAGGAAAATGGAGGGAAAAAGGGGAAACCTCAGCTTATTTGCTACGTATGGAATCCACTGCCAGCTTTATCTAAGTAACTTCATTTGTTCCCCCAGGTTCTCAGATACGCTGTTCACTTGTTTAAACATGTGCACGTTTCTGAACAATCAGGTTTCAAATCAACTTCTTCTATATTCTACTAATAGAAAAATGCAGCCACAAATAAACAAAACGCTGAAAATGGCAAGGCTTTATTTGCACAGCAATCTCGAGAGTGTTTCAAAGGACAGCTTCCAGCTAAACACGCTTTATTTAATGTGCTGCTGCAATTTGAGAATAGGCTCAGACTTGTACTTACCCAGAATGCGGACACACTCAAGTACCCTGAGAACAAAGCCTGAGAAGTCTGACTTAGAAGCATGAGATCACTGTGCCTGACCAGGAAACAAACAGCAACATTAACTGAAGAACTGCTATAAAATCCAGGCTAAGTTTTAGGGATATACCTTAATTGCCAGATAGAGCTGTTTCAATTGCTGTTTGATGAACCTCCCATCACGTTCTTTCCAACAGCCTTGATTTAACTGCATTATATTCTCTCCCACAATCATTCTTTTTTAAGATACCTAAATAATGATAATAATAGAAAAAAAGATCAAAGGGGGAGGCAAACATTTTAAGCTCATCTCTACTCATGCCATTCTGGGAGCACCCAAAAAGAGAAGCACTTTACAGTGACTAAGATGTGAGTCATCTGATGAATAAGCAGATTGGCTCTGGAAGTCTCATTCAACTCATGACCAAATGCAAATCATTTCATTACCTAAATCACTTGTCTATTTTCTGCGTTAATGCAGCAGCGCTCTGAGGTCATGAAGGGGCTCCCATTTCAGACACGAGTGCAATTGCTGCTGATCTTGTCACGCTAAGGTAGACAACGCGCTGCTAGGAAACCCCATGATGAAAGAGCGGAGGAAAACCATGTGTGAGCTTACATTTTAAACTGCTCTGAAAAACCTGCTTTCGAGATGCCTCCAAGCTCAGCTAACACTTAAGTCACACAGGCTGCTGGCATCAGCCATGGCACCAGTTCATAGAGGCCCAGCTGTTACAACCCTGTGGTTTCAGGTTAAGGGCTTAATCCTGTTCCAGATGGAAATTACTGGTGAGATATTGCTGACCTTCAGCTCTGTTGTAGCACATGTCCCAGGGAGGTTACACACTTCACATATATTTCTCACCCTGTAAGACTCCTTCCCACCTCACCATCAGCATGTCAGTAAAGTCAGCAATGACAAAACTCCCCAGGGACAGAGCTGGATGCATCTGTCATCGTGCTGTCCTGCCACTGGCTCTGGATCTGCTCCACAGAGTGCTGCCAGGGCAACTTCATCATCACTGTTTTTAAACAACCAGAGCTTTCTGAAGTCATTAACACACATAAACAATTTGTGTCTGTTTCAGGAGCTCCATTTTTACAAGCATTCATACATGAAAAGCATAATGACACATCACCAATGACATTAAAAAAAGAGGTGAAATCAAGACAGTAAGAAGCCTTTGCACGTATATGTATGTACTTATCAAGTGCTTGTGGTGTAGGAAACATCCCGACGCCATGGTGATGGATGCTCCTGCAAAACTGTAACATAATAGACACGGATAAACCTGAAGCCAATTAGGAAAGAAATACTGCTCGTGCTTCCATGAGCCATAGCTATTATGGAAGGGACAAAAATTTAACTCTCATGGAAAAGATCAAAACAAAAACTCCGATCCATTGTTAAACAGATTAACCAGACTCCCAGAAAGCTCGTCAGGGATTGGGTTCAATCTCTACTGTAGTTATTAATATAAGCCCAGTTCAGCAATAACAAAAGACTCACCTAAATCCCACACTCTTGGTTTACTTTGCAGTGAGACTGCTCAGGCTCACAGCATTTAACACACTCTTAATTAAAGGGACAAGGCCAAGAGGAAAAATTGGGCTGAAGTTTATCCTGAAGCAAAACAAAACTCTTAATGGCCCTTTATATAACAACCAAACCACCTGCCCTCCCTCTCCTGAGCAAGGCTGGCTGACTCCAGTGCGCCTGGATAGGAACAAGCCACAGGCCAATGTAAAGCCAGAAGGCTCCTTCCTGCTGGCATACAGAAGAAGAGCCGAGACAAAGAAGCTCAAGTGCAGCTAAAGCAAACCAGCTGAAGAGAAGCAACCTGAAGTTGTTAGGTCTCTGAGTGCTGCTGGCCCCGTGATGCTGGGTGAGGCGGTAGGGAAATTTAGTGGGAGATGGGTTAAAGGCATCCAAAGAGAGGAGTCTCCACGGGAATGCTGACAGGTAAATAGGAGTGCGGGAATGCCAACCTGATGAGAAACAACATCCTGCTCTCCTCACTGGGTGTCAATCACACATTCCCCAAGAAACTCCCCAGCTTAGAATTAAAAACGTTGCTGCCGCCTCTGCAACCCATAAAAAGCACGTTCCTACATCTCCCTCTCATGACTCTCCACAGGCCCCCTCACTCCTCTCCCCCAGAGGAGCCATTTGGTTATTGAACTTTTCTGATTGCAACGTTCTACAAACTTTTTGCATCTCTAAAGGGCAGATCAGACGCAGCTGTTTAATGCCAGAGAAAAGGGCCCACCTCACGTTATGCTAGGAATAGCAAGGGAAGGGCATTCCTTCCATCACAACTGAGCGTAACATCTGCTTAGCTGCACTGCAGAAACACTCCGCTATCACCAGGTCACTGTATCCGGTCACTCCAGCCTCAAGACAGAATGCCAAGCACACGTGTGTGCCTCTGCAGAAAGCAGAGGGAGCCACACCACCTCTCCAGTGGAATTTAACTGAATTATTCCTCTAGATGTGCAGATTGGAACTAAATAAGTACCTCAAAACACGCCTCATTTGCTTAGGTCTCATTAAGATAAGCACGTGCTTAGAAATTCATCTTACTTGCGGAGAAACTGCTGGATGAGACCTGTGCTTCACTCACACAGTATGTCAGGTGGGCCCTGAAATACATAAAGAGGGTTCCCAGTCCCACCCTGGAAACCCAGGCAGGAAGGGAGATGGTGCTGCACCATCTTATTGCAGCATCTGGCAGGGAGCCTGCAGAGGGCGTGGAGCAGACAAGCAGCTGCGTGGCATGCAGTGCAAGCCCACGGAGTAAGAACTGGGACAGGCAAGAGTCACCTCCTCCTTTCAAGCAATTACTCCGGACTTCTCCGCTCCAGATGAGGATTCACTCCTGCAGAGACAAGGAGCCTGAGTTCCTGCTGGCACTCTAATTCTTGAGAATCAGGTTTTACTCCTGCCTGTCACTACTTCATCACACAAAGTCAGACATGTTCACCACACCTTGCTGCCCTCCCCAGAATGGGGCCAGCAGCCCCTCAGCTTGCGGCTGGGAGAGCTGAGCTGTCACCAGGCCTCCCAGTGCTCCCACCTGCTGCAGATCTCACCCAGCCTTACCCAGCACTATCACCTTCCATCACCCAGATTCCCAATTCCCACAGATCAACAGCTTCACTTTCATCTCCAGCAATGTTTAACTGGGACGAGTGCCAGCACATACATTGCCAGAGCCCTGCTTGGGAGAATGCACAGAGCCGAAACCACCACCAAAAAGTGGTAATTAATCAGGTGCAATAATAAATAATACATGTACCTTCAAGTGTTTGCTCATTTCCTGAATATCTCCTATAAACACCTAACCAGTACAGCACGCTTTGAACAGCAGCGTATCTTCTCTTTTCTAACATAACTTTGTGCTATTTACTTAAAATAGAAATTCAGTAGGAGAAACACAGGTTGAAAGGCAAAAGGATTTTGAAAGCATTTTAAATACTCAAACCTGCTCTGAACAGCACATACTTCATACGAGCGTTCACTCTTTTCTCAGTTTTTCCATTATTTTAAAGACAAACATTTTACACACCAGTTTTCATCCCTTCAGCCAGTGAACCATGCAGAAAGCTGCCAGGGCAGAGCTCAGCAGTTGTGCAAGCAGCCTTGAGATAAAAGCCCAGCCTCAAAACAGCCTGAAGTGGCGTTCACTGCAATACAGGAGTTTTGTTTTCAATGCAGATAGAATTTATAGTACAGGGTTTTGAAAGCAAGAGTTGTGCTTAAAAAAAAAAGTAAAGAAACCAGTGCAAATCACGCCTAGAAAACAAAGCAGAGTTGTCAAGGCCTTTGCAATAGCACCATGCTCTCCATGGCCGCTAGCCCTTGCTAAAGAACAAACTGGAAATGCTCATGTCATTTGGCTCTTTGCAAAATCAGTCAAGCTTCAGCCCTTCAGGCAGTGCTCGGCCACTCCAGCAGGGTTCACTCACCATGCTGAGCCCTGGCTCCCAGGAGAACACCCCAGCACAGGCAGACAGTACCAAAGATGTACCCTGCTCCACTGCTCCCAGGGACACCCCTCAGCATTCCCAGCCTCCTGCACTGCAGCAGATTCCCCTCTACCAGGGCACGGGTACATGCAGCAGCAATCTGCCATCAGGGCTGACTGGACCTTTAAAGCTACAGATTTAGAAGGAAGTTGCAAAAAACATACCTTAATATTCCAGCTGGAACCCAATCTCTTAAACTCTGGAGAGTACCTGAAGAGGTACTTTTCATTTCCAAATAAAAGTGAGTTAATGTTCTTGCCAGTACTGTTAATCAGAGCAGCAAAGCCTCTTTTCATCAGGCAGGGCCCAGGTGACTGTTTCCAAGGGATTAGCTGTTACCACATTTAGTTCAGTAAAGGGTTTATCTCAGCCATATTCACAAAGGCTGACTATGGAGACATTCGCCTGCTGAATTCCTGCAGGCTGACACTTCTGAGCAACCATGGGGCTCAGAGCACACCCAGGAAAGGCATGAAATAATTGCTAGGAGCAGGGAGTTTTTCCATTGGACTCCAGCACAAAAAGCAAGGGAGAGCTCTCTGAGGGACATACCACCCAACAGCACTCTGCAGGCAAGACAATGGTTGGGGAGATGGAGGAGGAGATGGCAGATTTTCACAGGTCCCTCCAGGGCAGGCACCAAGTCTTAGAGAAATCTGTCTGCTAATGGCTGCAGCAGCAGCTGACAGGCATATCTGGTTGCCAAACCCACGAAAAAACATATTCCAGAGAGCCTCTGAAAACTGGATGGGTTGAAACCATTGGACTTTTGCCACCAGCTTTAATCTAGAGCGCTGTCGGACTCTGCTGAACACTGTGAGCAAGAAGCAGCGCTAAGGGAAGCAGTGGTATCCACAGACACCTTTCGACTGAGACAGCAAGTTCAATATCCAGGCTCTTCTCAAGCCAGCGCAAGCTTCCAGCTGACAAAAGCAATCATGTTTGAAATCTAGGTTTTTCTGCACTATTGTTTCCTCTGGCATTGATCAAGTATTTCAGTTCCCAGCTGAATTTCCCCCCACTGCTTGTTCCATCTTCCTGAGCAATGACTCAAGTTTCATCAGTGCCAAAGAGAAACAGTGAAGCCATGGGACTGCTACCTAAACTTTTCAGCACACCAAAGGAAATTTTCTATTTTCCCTCTTGCTCGTAGGAAAAGCAAGCTGGGGTGTGACTGGAAAGACTTACAGAGCCACAGACGCCCGAGGATAAGAAATTCCACTCAGAAGCTGCCTCCCCTGCTCCCTCTGGACTTGCTGGCATCTTGCACTAGCTGCCCCTGACTGCATGGGAGGGCTCCTTGCTGCATCGCTCCAATGCAGCTGCCTGCGGCCACAGGGAGCTTTTGTAACAGCAGTGTCAGGTGGTGGAGTGAAGAAGCTTCAGAAAAGGTCTGGAAGGAAAATGCCTGAAAATAACAGCATGCAGGATGTCACCAGACATTCAGAAGAATGACAAAGGCAGTTTTCACAAAGTGAGAAGGGGTTGGGAAAAGAGAAATGAGACTGAAGGGTGAAAACAATTTCCTAGTGTTTGGCATGCTCTAAAATTAGTGCCGTAATGGATCTCATCAGCCAGCATTTATTTTCTGTTCTAAAGAAAAGAATCCAAGTAGGCAAGCTGCAGGGCGAGAAGTGCTGGCTTGCCTGAACAGCCAGCTCTAACATAGGCAGTGATGCAAACACAAACCCTGCAATTCCATTCCTGCAGTCTTTTGCTGAGGATTTTCCTAAAAGACAACACAATTTGAGGACCTGTTTTACCTGACGACAGTTCAATCCCACCACCAGCACACACATCCTCAGGAGCAAGGAGGATCTGACTGCCTGCAAAAATGCTCCAGTGGTTTGCTGCACACATACAGCTATGCAAGAGGAAGTGGGAAGTTCCAAAATCATTCTGCCTGGACAGGACCTAAAGCAGAAGATTACGTGCCCGATTGATCTCCCTTCTGCAGCCCTGGAGATCAAGCCCTACTCACCTGGCATCTCATACCTGATGCAGCTATGAAGCTACTGAGACACCAGCATTGCACAGATACCTTTGGAAAGCCCCCACGCTCAGCCAGGAGTGCTGATGTGATGCACCTGCTGACCTCCCAAAGTTTCAGAACAAGTCCCCGATGGTGGAAGAGAGCTGGCACAGCTTTGCAGCTACAAGGCGTCAGAGATATTTCAAGCAGCCAGATATTTCAGTGCAGAAACCTAGAAAAAGTCACCTCCTCACTCCCCCAGCTGCCTCTCTTTGCATTATTGCTAACATGAATGTGACTCACTAGAGTCAGGTTTATATTAAACTCCTGAAACAGATTGTTTGGCTGTTATGTAAATCCAGTAAATGTTAAAATACTAGAATAAATCAGTCAAGGAGCTACCATAGCCAGCTCTCCAGAGACAACTGCGAGAAAATGTCTTATTTTAAAAGAAGGGAGAGGTGGCAAGAAATGAGCAAAAAAACCCAAAAGTCATAGCAACTTTTCAGGAGAGGGAGAGACAGAGATGGGTAGGATGGGTAGGTGGCTGCAGGACCCCATGGGTGTAAGCTGCCTACTGGCCAGTCCTCCGGCTGTTGGCCTGCACGGCTGAAGACAGAGTGCTGCCTATACAAAACTCCACTGCGTGGCAGGACTGCTGCTGTACTGTGCCACGTGAAACAGCAGTGTGACCTTGGGAAGCCCAGCACGACAGCACTGATGCTATGGTTAGGACTTCAACCCTAACAGGCTCTAAAACTAAAACTTAAAACTGGGTACAGAAGTGCCACTTCTCATTCTGCTGCCAGAAGAGAAGTTCTGTTCCAAGAGTTGCCCCTTCCCTGCAGAGCAGAGGGCGTCTGCTCTGGGGAGAAATCTGCTAATGGTGACATCAGGGAACAGGCACAAAAACAGATATGAAAATTTGCAAACACAAGTATTTCTACCAGAAACCTGACTCCAGGATTCTAAACAGTCTACAGGCCAAAGCTTTAGTCACAAAAATTAGCTGGCAAATAATGTGCAGTAATAAGCAAAACCAGAGCACATCACCATCTGCTCACTGAAATCCCTTAAGACAGAAATAAGAAACTTCCAAATGGTTCCACTCCAGCACCTGCTTAACTTTGCAGGCAGCCACAAGGACTGCATCCCCCATCAGTACCGAGCAGCAGTCAGAGCCTGCAGGTCCCTATACAGACATAGGATACTGCTGGGGCCACTGGGACAGCCCTACAGGTGACATACCTGGCCTGACTGCAGGCAGAGCACATGCTCCGTTTCTTCCTGCCCCAGTGATAAAGCTGTAAAGCAACACAGTCACAGCCCTGAAATGAAAAGACATCTCTGAGCTCTGTTTAATTAAACATAGTCTGGGAAAGTCTCTGCTTTTGTTAAACACTCTCTCAAAAGAAAGAAGAGCTGAGTAATCCACCGATGGGGAAAAACACGCTCTTTAGCTACAAGGTGTTATTATTATAGGCTTAATATCAAAATGGCTTGCTCAGCTTATAACATTAGGCTTGTGTAAACACTCACAGCCTTGCTGAGACAGAGATACGACAGATGTACATTACAGACCCACATTAACACTGAGGCTCAAAGGAAAGGGAGAGGTAGGTTATTAACTTACAACAGGTTCCAATGGCACAAGAAAGCTGGTTAGAGAAACAGGCAGAAGAGTGCAGGAGCACGCATGTCTGTGTGTATACATGTGTGCAGCAGGCTAACAAATCCTCTGCACAGCCAAGCGCAGACTGGGACCTTCCCTGGGACAGAGCTAGCAGAACTAAGTTTTGTTCTAACAGGCACAAGTGGACAGGAGCCAGCACTACAAGGATAGAGATACCAGTGGCAGCAAGTGGTCCCCTCAGGTGGGCCAGAAGCACTCCAAATGGAGCTGTGTGTTCTCTGAGCAAGGCCTCCAAGCACTGCTCCCCTGGTGCCCTGAATAGCGAGGGCACCTTTAGCAACACCACACATTTGACATTGAACACACCTCCTTGCTGCTTAACCTCAATCTACTATTTCCACCCGTTCCCCTTCTGCAAAATAGACATGATCACGTAAACACTTAGGTAAAAGGCTTTGTAGCAGCAGGTTAAGCAGTATTACTGCTACTGAGTATGTCCTTGGGGATCCAGCCCATAACTGCAGCTGCCGATGGCTCCATGCCATCACAGCATGCAAGCACAGCTCTGCTGGAGCCAGCAAGGCACTGCAGCCACCAGCACACTCACCTCCCCACAGGTGCAGCCAGCCACAGACCTGCACCTGACTCCCAACTCAAACTCTCAAGCCATTACAAGTTTGAACAATCTAGAGCTTGAGAGAAACCACAACTCTTAAGGCTTTTTTGAGTGCTCAGTAGTGAAGAATACCTCACTTAAAGTTGAAAAACAAACCCCTTTCTTCTCTTTTATTTGCTAATTAAATGCATTCATTGTATTCAGAACTCATTTTTTGTGCATAATGTTTTGCCCATCTGTTTGATTAAAAAAGAACACAGCCACCCAGCTTCATTAAGCTAATTAAATGCATTCAGCCATTGGTTAATATTCTGAAGTACTTCACAATTATTCTCCCCAGCTATTAAATCTCTTTCATGGATTTTATTTTCTGTGCTATTCTTTATTAACAAGCACCCAGGCCAAACTGCATTTGCTCAGTCCATTAGAACACTGATACCCCACTGACTCCCTCAGCAGGAGTGGGGTCCTAAGCAAGTGCATTTGTGCCTGTGTCTGACACTGTTCAGTTCATCCTGACCTTAACACACAGAAGCTTCCTCCCTCTGTGCAACAGGGTTCAGCTCCGCCTGCTCGGGGAAGGCTGGAAGATGAAGTGTTAGAAGAGGAACACTGAAAATCCTCTTTCCAGCTGAAAACAGGCTCCCCAGGGCAGCAGCCATGACACCAAACCAGCCAGAGTTCAAGAAGTGTTTGGACAATGCTCTCAGAAGCATGGTTTGATTTTCAGGTGTTCCTTTTTGGAGCCAGGAGTTGGACACTCAGCTTTGCAGGTCCCTTCCAACTCAGTGTGTTCTTTGGCTCTGCTTTGTGTTTCAGGGATTTCTGTATTAACTCTCCACACGAATTATGAAAGGAAAAGGTGGTCTCAGAATCAGTAATCCAGTTATCTAGAGGATGCCAACTAACATCAGACGAACTAATGTAGCAAAAGAACAGTGTAGCATCACACATTAGCCTTACTGGCAATGCTCTAAAGACTTAGGAGTCATCCTAATGCTAGGATGCCTGTACTACACTGTGGACAGACAAGCTACCTGCACCCTGAACCTCCCAAAGAAGAAGAGGGCTCAGCAGCTGACACATTGCTCAGAAAGTGCTTTTTATTTTTGCTATACCTGCTGGCCACACAGACACCTCCAGTACCACCCTCAGAGAGCTGGGTCACCCACATACCCACTGCCCCAAACCGACCTCAGTGAAGGGTCATCAGGAAATCAACACAAATGTTCTGCACAAGGCAAGAAGAGAAGAAACTACCTCCAGTTTGGCTTCTAACAACTCCAGCCCAACCTTCAATATTTGAATTCTGTTTTCTCTAAATCCATTATCGTGGTATAAAACGTAGTTACACTTCCAAGAAATCACTTGGTGGCGATTTAAATTGAAGGAGGAAGAAATTAAGAGATTGATGCTGCTGTGATTTGACATGTGCTGACCCAGGGTCTGAGGAGAACCTTAATGACATTTCCTTTAGGCCAGTCTGTTCTCTTTGTTTCACACTATAATTAGTTTTCCCTTTTAGACATCCAGGCATTGAGCCTTGGAGAGAAAACTTGGCCAGGTTACTACAACTCCTCAACAGCATGACAACTGCACCAATTAACATAGAGCTAACTGCCCTGCTGCATTTAGTGCTTTAAAACAAACTAAAAGGCTGACTCCAGCTCAAAGAGCTTTTGTGAAATCTTAGTCCTGGTAGCCTAAAAGGCCAACAGTCCCCGAGCCCCCGAGAGAGAAGGATTTAGGATCAAACTTAATTCCTGACTAACTATGTCTAGATGAATCCATTGTCTGCTCCAGAGAGATAATCAGAACCAGAGAGCTCTGACAGCTGTGTCTGAGGCCAGAGGAAATGAGAGCAGCTCTTCCCCACCTTCCTCCCCATCAGTGGCAATGCATCTTAACCTTTAGGTGAAAATAAAATTGTCAAGGACTGGTTCAGACTGTGAAACAAGGCAATGCAAGTGAGCTCTGCTGCACACCCCACTGACCACACAGGAATCGAGGGACAAACAGGGCTAGAAATCTAGCACCCACACTTCAGTCAAACTCAAGAGCATTGCTGGCTTTCAGTCAAGGATTACTCAGGTGTAAGGATCTATCTTTACTCAGCATGAACAAGGCTCCTGTCATTAAGCACAGATGCTTCCCCAGCATACTAATTCAAGGAAATTGGTCTGTAGCACAGGGTTAGGAAGCACCATCCCACTCATCAATTTGGGAAGCAAGCAGCAGCCTCACAGAGAAAGCTGTCCCCTCTTAACTCAAATAGGGAAAACAAAGTGGTGTTTCATCTCATCTTCCCATCACCATGATTTGTGCCAAAGCTGAAAAGAGTGAGAGCAGCCTTATGGCATTATGTGAGCCATGGATTTACATCTTCTAGGGAAATCACCCCCCAGAAAGTTAATTCAGTAGTTTCTTCTTGGAATCAGCCAATACACCAGCCAACGCAGAGGACAAGACAAGGATCTTGCTGCCTGGGAGAGACCTGCAACAGTACAGAAACACAGCAGATGGGACACCTACCCTTCATCTCGCTCCCCTCACTTCTAGGCTTCCTTTTTGTTTCCCTTACAATGTCTGCAGCTAAATGAACACGTCAGCAGAGATTTTTGTTCTTAATTTGCCCCTGGGGTGTTCTGCTGACCCTACCGAGAACTATATTTAAATGTGCAATTTCCTGGCTAACTAGGCTCATTTACAGTCCCTTCCCCCGGATGCCTATGCAAGCCTGGCTCAAAATCCAATTAGCTACTACCACTTTTAAATCAAAGGAATACAAAAACTCATACAAGAAAAGTAAAATTAAGAATTTTAGTTACATCATTCTTACTATATATGAAGATACTTTAAATTCCCATACTATCTGGGAGGTAGGCTTGAAGGACTAAAAAAAGTGACCAGTTTCCAAGGAGACTCAAGTTGCAGGCAGAGCAGTTTGACAGGAGACTCCACCCACCCTAAACAGAACACATTTAGCTTAATGCACTGTAAAACCAGATGCAGGTCCTACCTGGCACCCAGGGAAGGAACTGCTGCTCCTCAGCATGTGTGATGCAGAGTTAACCCTACAGCTCCCAGCCTTGGGAGTGAAGGAGCAGATGTCATCCATATGGACATACTGTGAGATAGGTCCTTCGATTGGCATCACCTCTATGTGCAGAGCATCTTCAGAGGCCCCATCCAAACACACTTCTCCATGCCTGCTGCCACCCCACAGTCTGCTCCAGCTCTTGGCTTCCTGCCTTTGTGCAGGAGCTGCATTTGTCCACAAAACCTTTTGTAAACCCTCACAGAACTGTCTGGCTGGAGGACAGGATTGTGAAGGACAGGAAGCACCAGGCCCTGCGAGGTTAGAAGTCATCAAGAGACTCCTTTTGCCTCAGAGCTGGCTGGCTGCAGGTGCTTCGGCCTGGACACTTGAGTTCCCAAATGCCAGAATGGCACAGCCTGGAAGATATCAGAGCTGTGGGAGGGTTTGGAAGAGGTCAGGGCTTTGGAAAATCTGAACTGCTGCTGGAAATGCCACTTATCAATGTCAACAAGAAAACCATGTCTGGAACTACTTTACTACAGTGTATTAACTGAAAAGGTACAAGTAGCCTTGGTTGCCAGCAAGCATTCATCCTGAATGGTGGAAGTGCCTGTACCTGCTCCTGACAACCACAGGAGCTTCACTCAGTCCCCTTGCCTGCCAGGAACCAGACCTGACACCAACTTAATTGCTGAGAATTCACAGGAAAACTGAGGAACTCTTATGACAGTAAGAGGCACCAAGTGACATGCAGGTCATGACGACGGAACAGACCCTTCAGCAAGGCTCAAACCAACACACTTGTCTGGGTGGATAGTCTGCAGGCAGACAGACCTGCCAAAAGAAATTATTTAAGTTCAATAATGCAATTCTCTTCAATTCCCCTTCCCCACACCCCATCCTTTTAAAGGGAAAAAGCTACACATACAGAGCTGTCTGTTGTCAGGTACTGCCAAAACCATCAGCTAGGAAGAACAAATACCCCAGGAGATGAAGTAAGCCATCATCTTCCCTTGAATGCAGCTGCAATGACAGCTTGCAAAGAAACTACGGAGCTCCCCAATGTGCTAGAAACAAGTCTGATGGTGAAGTGTCAGAAAGTGTCACTGGTGTCAAACCAGATACGTTTCTGTAGCTAAGAAACTCCCTTTGGCCTTGTATCCTTCAAGTGTCTGCGGTTCATTGACTCTGATATGGAGGCTTTAGTTTCCATTGATCTGGCATTTCAGGCTCAGGTATCACCTATGCATGATGCTGTGTAAGGACAACACTGGTCCCTGGAGCAAAATTTATGCTCCTAATATGAGAAATCACGAGGCAAGTAAACAGATGTTTGGACCTGCTTTACTCATTCATTTGGTGGCTAGAAGCATGCACCACAGAAAAACTGATCTCCACAAGTAGGGCACAATCTGATATTGCCCTTCTACATCCGTGATTATCACTTCAGATGACCACTTAGTTCCTTTGAAACAGCAAGCTGAAAATCCAGATCCTTACAAAAAAAGGTCAGCCCCATTCTGCAGTCTGACTTGAAGCAATCTATCTGGCATTTAGGAATGAACTCCCAGAAATTGCTATGAATAAGTCATGCCTTTTTTACTATTGCTTCAAGGCAAATTACAGGCACAGCTCACATCAATACTGCATGAGAAAGGAAAAGGCAGAAGCCTGATTAGAGTATGGAAACACACTGGAAGAGATGCCTGATCTCTCTAAAGGCACAGTAGTAATTTGGCCTGATTTGCCAGCTGAAAGCACTGAAGTTCTTGAACTCTACCACAGGACAAAGGCAGGCAAAACCTACACACTACGTAGCAGAAGGCAAAATGAATCAATCTGTGTTAATATCCTATATACTAGGCCAGCCTTTTGTAGTGCAGAGCTTTGTGGATCTGTAGGAATTGCATCTATTTAGTATAGAGCTCAACTGAACTCAGGGGAGTAGCTACCTCTCAGCACTGGTGTCAGCAAAACAGAAAGCAGGGCTTCTGTGGCCTTCCTGCTCAGAACCTGGTCTGCAAAACATACGGTATAGGAACAGGAAAGAGGGGAAGGATGCTTCCATCACAGAAAGGCAAATACACAAGCACTGCTCTAGCAGAGAATGGCACATCACAGCCTCGCTGTTTATATTAACACCAGAATAATTAGAGCAGTCACTGTTAACTAGCTAGCAACTTCACCATAAACCCTGAATAACATTGAAGAATTAATTACAACACTTCAGAGCCTTCCCAGAACGCAGTCACTAATCTACAGAAAACACTGAAACCAGCCCAGAGACAAACAGGCTAAATTAATCCCAAATGGCTTCTGGAAAAAAAAAACCCACACAACTCTCTCTGAGGTACTCACTCTAAAATAATGCCTGTCCAGGGCAGCAACCCAACAGAAACAAGTCCTCAGCAAACCACACCTTTATCACAAGGCATGACTCAGCTCATGAGCTGGTTGCCATCACATAAAATATAGGGATTTATTTTCAGCCAGGTTCACTCCCTAAACCAGCAAGTCTCCAAGATGAGAAGCTCTCAGCTGCCATGGGACAGCTTTCCCTTTCAAATGCGAGCCTCAGCTCACAAAGACACTGTGTCCTCAAAAGGTTTTGACCTTTCAAGAGAACTTCCCCATCCAGGGACACAAGCACATGGAAGCAGTGAAATCATTCTCCAATGTCACATATTTGACACTTATGACAAATATTTATACTTCTCCATCTGTTTCTGTCCCTATCACTTAGGCCAAAAATAAAACTGAAGACTGCAATTGAGCACAAAAATGTTTCTGAAGATTTAACCCACTCTAAGAAACATTACCAGCAAGTTCAGTCCTTAAATCCCCAAGCAAATCAGAACTACAGCTAAGCAGCGCTTGACTACACCCAGTCATTAATGATAAACTTTGTCTGATGACCAATTTGTGTAGGCTACAGGAAAAAGCAGCAAATGGAAAGCAGCACCTCAGTAACTGGAAAACAGGGAAGGCTGAGTCAAATTTCCATATGTTTTTCTTTTTTTTTTTTTTGATAGCCTGAAGTTCAATCCTGGGAAAAAAAGTTACACTTGTTAATTTGTGGCAGCCCTAAAGCCAGGCGCAAGCCTTCCCTAGGAACCCAAGGGGATCTCCTTGCTTTGCCACAGCTCCCAGTGCATCTCCAAACAAGTTCTGGTCAAGTATGTCCCAAACTAAACGTGTTTTTCCCATGATCAAGGACAATCCTTTCAGACACTACCTGTGTATCTTTAATATAACTACATAAGGGTGAAAAACATCGAGTTTCTGGAGAGAGAAAGGTATGTATACCAACCTACACCTCACCAACAGGCACAAATCAACAGCCACCCTCCCACACATCTATGATGTTTCTTCCCATTTTTTTCTTCCAGAATGGAAACCCATCCCAATTTACCAGTTATCAGGATTTCTTAAGCACTTCAGACAGTTTTTTTTCCAAGCATGTCAAGCTTAACCACCATCTTAATTAAAACCACATGCTTAACTACATTGTTTGATATAATTCATTTATCCTCCGTACCCAGCACTTTGATGCTTTATCACAAAGATTACTGACTACTTCAGATCTGCCACAAATGACTGAGTTACGCCAGCAATTGCTTCTATACACTTCAATCATCCACACTGCTTTTACAGTCAGATACCCACATTCATTTAACTGCCTATTAGATGACTGGGTCACCTACCTGCACATCAGACACTTGCTACAGGATGTCACTTGCTTTGAGAAGCTAGTGATATAAAATGACTCTGCATCAGAGAAATTTAAAGCTATGAAGAAAAAAATTCTCAGCAGAAGAACCTTGGTGAGGACTACTGTCTGCCTACTTCTCCTGAGATGCATTTGCTTTAAGGCATAAACCAGTAACATTTAACCTTATATCAAATTTGAATCACATGCATCCCAGGCCTGGCTTCTGGCAAGTAGCCGAATAGGTAGCTTGCCTCCTCACTGGTCCTCAGTAAACTGACTGCACTGCCTGCCTTCTCCAACCACCAAACATCAGCAGCAGGGTAGGGCAGAGCAGCAGCCAGCAACTGCCAGAGCACAAGTTAAAGGACGGCGCAGTCACCCAGAAGCAGCACCTGCTTGCTTCCTTCACATAGGTGTCAATGAAGAGCTGTTACTCAAAGCAACCTTTGCTACTGACCCCAAGCATGTCATTTTTCCTTCCCATCTTTTGTCTCCTTACACAGCCTGCACGCACAGCACCAGCACAGAGCTCCAAAAGGGAACCACACCCTCTCACATAAACAGAACCTGCCTTCCCCAGGCAACCAGTGTTTGTTGGTGCTCTGAGATCAGCTGAACAGACCCATCTACTCTTCTCCAGCTCATCAGCTACCTGCACTTCACAGCAGCAATGAGCTGGCTCTCCCCAGGCATATTCTCAAGGCAGAGTAATTGCACAGATTGATTTCAGATGTTATCAAGCAAATTGTCTTCCGCAACTCCAACACAGACACTAACCTCACTCTGAGCTCCCCACTAACACATGTCCCTTCCACACCAATAGTGCAGCATGCCCCAATTTGCACCAGATTCATCCTCTCAACCAGAGACATACTCTTGAGACCCAGAAGCCATCCAGCTCCTCCAGCTTTTCCACTAGCTTTTCTCAAAGTGTCCTTGTCCTGCTCCAGTATAGCAAGGAGTCTGTAAAGACTCCTCTAAGGTCAGCACTGATAGACAGACCTGGCTTGCAGACTGGACTGTTCCTTCCACAGTTAAAGAAAGGCTGGCACAAACAACTGGGTTAATACAACCTTCAGTAACTTCAGGAAACAAACACCAGCAAGAGACAGTGCCCTGGAAATCAGACTCTCAGTTGAAGTACAGAGTGGCAAGCTCAGCATAGTGCCACCTCTTCAAACCCAGCCAGTGTCTAAACTGCATAAGCTCCAGTGGTGACTGCTACTCAAACAGCACTTCTTCACAGCAACCAGAACATTGCAACACGTAAATGAATTGCTTGCAGTGTTATCAGTGGCACAATGAGTGGGAACAAGGACTGGTTTTATACATGCTATATAATTTATCACTGAAGAACAAACGTCCTACAACTTTCTTGAGACACATCAATTCCCTTTAGGAACTCCTTCCCACAGCATAACAAGGTTCTCTCCCTCTTAGAAAAAGTGAGGATTTTGGCTGAGATTTGTAGGACACAGCATCCTTGTACTCACCAAGCTGGCAGCTGCAGGGTGGCACACAATCAAACAGGGGACCCCTCTGCTGTTCTCTCATGTGTTCCTAGAAAGAAAGAACCCGAGACTCTTCATTTGATTTCTGCAGCAGCATTTCTTTCAGAGATTCAGGAGCATGATAATACTTTATTAGCTTAAAGTTATAGATACAAAGGCTCTGTGGGAAGAGGAAGCCCAAAGTCAAGCCCTGTACTGCAGGCTGACCAGCTGCTTACTGCAGATACCTCCCAAGAAGCCTTGGGAGGTACCCCACAATCCCTTCCCAGCTCATCTTTGAGAACCAGTTAGTGTAAGAACCTTGTGCCAGGCAAAGACAATCAACACTTAAAGAACACTCAGTTAGGAGCACTGGCTCAGGAACCTATGGCAGAAGTTAGGTACAAACAATCTGTGCGCAGCACATCATTACTCTCTGGGGCAATACAGGGACAGACTCAGGACACAGGTCCTCTCACAGCTCAGCTCCAGAAGAGACTGGATGAGCTGAGAGAGCAGCTCAGCCCACCCTCTCTGGGGCCAAGTGTCATCCTATGAACACATGCCACACACTACGGTCCAACTCAGAGCACACCAGCTCCAGACACTGAGACTCATCCCAAAAGGGAGGAGAAGAAATAGTTGGAGACAGGTCCAGAACAGAGGCACTTCAGGCAGCAAACACAAGGCAACCAGGACCCATCCACTCAGCACCTACTGCAGCTTAAAGCACAGCTCTCATACTGCATTAATAACATGCCTGAACTCCTCGCTGGAATGATAAGAGGCCGATGCTGATGCTCCTGGTTGCTAAGATCTGGCCTTCTTCAGGAAAGAGCCAAAGGAACACACTGGGGAAAGCAAATTACTGCTGTGCCCGGAGATTGGTGCTACTCAGCACACAGCACAGGCAGGGCTGCAGCACGCACTGTGCCACAAACGAGGGCACACGGCAGCCCCAGCGCTCTGCCTTTGGGTTTTGTCCTCCAGCAGCAGAGATAACAACTCGCTGTTTGCCTCATCCAGCTCCAAAAGCAGCACTTCAAAGGCAGCCCGTGTCAGACGCCAGAACACACCGCGGCTGAGGAGGTTCCCCGCAGGAAAGAAGTTAACACCTTACTGGGAGCGGCAGCGCGAGCTCCACTTGGAATCACGGAGCCCGTTCGAAAGGCAGCCGTTTCCCATTGTGGGCACAGCGCTCGCAATCCCGGCTTTCGAAGGGACTTTCTCCCCCTCATTTATTTCCGCAGCAGCACACGGAGCCCCCAACCGCCTTAGAACACCGCCGGCTGAGGCAACCTGCACCTGCCCTAGCCCAGCAGCACCACACGGGCTGCGGCTCCACACGCAGCGCGGCCTACGAGGCGACCCCGCGGGGCTCCTCACGCTGCCGGCCGAGCCGGAGCCCCGCCGAGGCGTGTGGAACAGCGAAGCTCCGTGCGCGCTCCCGCCCGTTCCCTCCCGCTCACCTGCGCTCGGCCGCGCGCCGCTCCGCTCCAACGTGCCGCCGTTTGCAGCGCCCGGCCAAACTCCCCGCAGCGCCCTATCAGCGCGCACCGCCCCGCGGCCGGCCGCCCCCCATTGGCCGCGCTGGGCCGGAGCCCCCCGCCCGCCGCCCGTCAATAGCCGCCCTCGCGCACGCTCCTATTGGCTCGTAGCAGCCGCGCCTCTGGTGGCGGCCGTTGGCCGTGAGGTGAGGCGGCGCTCGGTGGCGGTGCGACCGTCCGCTGTGGCGGTTGTGAGGGAAAACCCTCTTTTATTTTGAGGGGACGTCTGTGTGTGTTGTAAAGCAAGAAGCACGTGTGGGCTGGGGGCAGGCTGTGGCGTGAAAACACGGGTTTTTTGGCTGTTCAACTCCGCTGAGGAGCGGAGGTCTGATGCTTGTTTCAGGCTGTGACAGACACTGTGGGGATCAGAGTCATATGGGATCCCATGTTGGAGGAGAGCATCAATTCCAACCTGCTGGCTGTGAGGGGACAGCGTGAAGGATGGGCTGAGCAAGTATGTGTGGCTGCAGTCCCAGGATCACACTGAAGAATGCTCTCATTCCCTCAGAGCTTTGGGTTTGTCTTTGCACCAAGGCAGGCCTGGTTGCCTGTGGAGCAGGCAGCTTGAGGACACAACGTCCCTGGCTTCACACCAACTCAAACAAAGGCAAGGAGAAATCAGTTCAAATCCTGGCACCATCTCTGCTGTTCATCATCAATTCTCATTGTAATTCTGCTAGATGCACAAAAAAAGGCCTGTGCAGCAATGGCACCCGTCTCATCTCCGTGGTCTGTAGCACAGGTCCCTGCATGCAGTTATGCAGCTGGGTTTCAAATCCCTGGCGTCTTGCTCTGAAAGATCCAAATGTATAAAGATAAAAGCCCTGTTTCACAGGGACATCCGGTTTAACCAGCAGGGTCTTGCTCATACAGGTATAGATTAGTTTCTCTTCAGCAAGGAAACGTTCCGCTTCCAGTTCTTTTTGCCATAACTGCTGCCAATAAATGTTTTCAGGGGGTTCAGAAATCATTTGGGCTGCTTCACTTTAGACTTTGGCGTGCCCAGAAAATGACTGAGAAGTGCTGGGGATTGTCCCCTAAAGACCTGTCTCCTTTAACATCAGTCACTGTAATGAAACAGTGACACAGATTGAGAGTTGAAGCCATCTTTTCTTTAAGAACAGCTTGGGTCACAACACTCCATGATGCCATAAAACAGAGCAAGGCTGTGCTTGGTACTGCCAGCTGGAGTGATCTCGGTTCACCACCACTGAGGAGCTGCTCGATTGACTTCATGGCTGCTATATTCAGAATCCACTTGGCCACTTCTGACTTTTATGCTTTCTAAAATTAGCCAATAAAGCAATTAGAAATAGATAACAGAAGGAGAGAGCACTTCACCAATGAAAGAAAATAGCGTGGCATCATTTGGAGCTGGCAGCAGTGAAAATGAGCTGTACCAACCTACTGCCACTGAGAGCTATGACTGCAGGCACAGCTGCAGATGTCTAACGTGGTAATGGCAGAGAGGGACCTTTCCCCACGCAGTACAATCTGGCCTGAGAATGTGTTAAGACAAAAGGAAATGCCTCAGTTTCCTTTTTACATGGGGATATGAACTGCACTCCTGGCTCACTCCACTAATAGAATAACCACGTTGGATACAGGAGTGCTGCCCTGGCAGGTCCTGTTAGTAATGATTAGAGATTAGCTGGAGAATATATAGTTTTTGTTTTCTTGTGTGTTTTCTGTCTGAAAAGGCTGGAGCCAGCATTTAATTGTTTAAGAGTTACTTTGCTACTATCAAATGGGTGCAGACAAGCAGCTTGTGTTGCTGGAGGAATTAAAATTGCACCATGCGGGTCCTGCGGGAGTGACTGGGGAGTGAATGGAAAGCTGAGGCTCCCCAAAGACTGCGTATCTTAAAATGTGAGCAGGGAGATAGAAATAAACCCTCCTGTGATTTCTAAAGCAGTTCTGAGACTATTAGGGATCCCCGCTCAGAGGCTGTGAATGGGATCTTCTACAAAGAGCATTTTCCTAATTTCCTATTCTGTGTTTAATCATTCCGAGGTAAGATTTGAGGTTTAACATTACAAGTGGCTTGACAGATTAAGGAGGCAGAAACAATCCCCTGCTCTACTTGCAGCGCTGCCTGCAGACTGACCTCGTGTAAGAGGGTGCAAAGGTTAACCCGAGCACTCCTGTTTTGCTGACTCTCATCTTCGGCAGCTGAATCTTGCCAGGCAGGGCTGAGCTGCGGTCTGCCAGTCCCCTCTGCTGGCTGCGGCATGCTGAGGACTGCGCTGCACTGCACGTTGCAGGATGCCAACATGAGGATTAACAGCCCTGAACTCAGCTTCATCTCTGCACCACCACTACAAGCACCCAGCACCTCTCTTCTAGGGCAGCAGCAGGAGAAAGAGTACCAATAAAGGGGAACCAACTGGGTAATCTTAAGAAAAAACTTCAAAACCAAGGCATTCTTCTTGGAGCAGATAAGCTCCGCACTGGGAATGTACGGCTAGATGTCAAATTTGTTGAGCTCATGGCCAAATTTAATGGCCTCTGTGTCCCATAGGAGCCACGGTGCCTGCTCCCACCCTGACATATTGCAGCCATGAGCTCAGCATCCCAACAGCCTTCTGCTGCACCGCAGATTGCTGGCAGATCTGTAGTGTGGACAGGGGTTGCTCAGGGTGGTTTTGCAGCTGGATGCAAGGAGCTGAGGAAAGCAGCAGCAGCACCAGCAGGGCTGGCACTGGGCAGCAGCTCCTGATGGCTCCCAGCCAGCCAGCTTGTCTGAGACGGAAACCCCAGTGAAAAGGCTGATAACAGCCCATGTTTGTGGCCAGAGGCCCAGTGGCCCTGCATGGGAGGGCAGAGCCCAGGGGAGGCTGCAACAAGTCCAACACGGAGGCTCCGTGCTCTAACGCACTTCACAGCATTGCTGTGTGTGCACAAACTCCCTGGTGCCAAGAAGCAGTGCACACCCTGTGCCCTGCCTAGGGCAAGCATGGGCACTGCAAAAGGATGTAGTAGAAAAACTAAAGGTTTATTATTATTATTATTATTTTTAATAAAATACATTCTTACAAAATAACTCTCTCTCTCCCATGCTGAGGGACTGAGCACGGTTCTGACTGGCTCTCCTTCCACCCCCTCTCCTCAATCTGCATCTGCTCAAGGCTGCAGGGGCCTGGGATGCAGGACACCTTAGCACAGGTCCAGCACCCCACACAAGGCTGGTGGAGGTCCCGTGGGTGCCTCAGTGAGAGCAGGTCCCCAGTGTCCCGTGCAGGTGCCACCTGCTCCAGCGTCCCAGCAAGCCCTGTGCCCAGAATTCCTGTGAGTCGACATCGGACGCTGCTCCTGCTGCCTTGAGGCTGGTGATGGGGATGACGACTGCGTTTTGGAAGAGGAGGAGGAAGAGGTTGCAGGTCTGTCAAGCAGTGTGGAATGCTGGAGAGAAAGGGGCACTATGGTTTTGGGTGTCCTGTCCCACAGCTGTTTTCCTTCCCAGGACAACCCCTGAGACCCACCACCCCCGGACTGGGGTAAACCCTGCTCACCTCTCACGGTGCGTTGTCCAGCTCCTCCTTCTCTTTCTTAGTTGACTTTGACTAAGAGTTAAACAAGAGAAAATGGTGATGCTTTTAGAGAGCTCCCCGCAAAGGAACATGCAGTTGGAAAGCACCAATTCCTATCACCCAGCATGTGAGATGAATTTAAAGGGATCTGCTTTCACATCCTATGAAAGGATATGGAACACTCCATGGTCACGGGGATGTTCTCAGAAAGTGATTTGAGAACGTCATTTTGGAGAGGATACAGGGGCTCTGGGTTCTCACCCTCTCAGGACAGTGCCTGGATGATCCCGGATGCATGCACCCTCACTCACCCACCCATGGGAGGGACATGCCAGTACTCACAGGCTCCTGTTCTGCGAACTTGAACTTCTTCTGCTTGTAGTAGTCCCGTCCTTGGAGAAAATGCAGCAGGAGCAGGTCACAGAGGACAGAGGCCTTGAAGCAAATCATAGGCAGGGTTGGGGCTGCCCTCCAGCTCACCGTGCCTGCTATGCTTCCAACCCAGTTTGCCCTATGAACTGGGATCATTTCTTGGTCCTGAAGAGCACACAGCCTCCAAAAGCCGGTTTAGAACATTTAGGACAAAGCAATTTAAGCCATCAGAAATTAAGCGCTTCCCATTTAGGTAAACGCGGCACCCACCACCCTGAGGATCATGCAGAAGAATCTGTGTTATGCATCAAGATCAGGATCCCAGGACACTCTGTAGGATGGCACTCCCCACAACAGGAGTTGTGTCACACCTCCTTCCCCTGTGCCCACCCCCTGAGAATCACAGCCAAGGGTAATGAAGCTACATGAAGGCTGGAAACACCCAAACTTACCACTCCAAAAATACCAATCCCAGAGCCAATTGTGGTCATGGTGGGGATGATGTCAAATTTGCCCGCCTGCATAAAATGAGACAGAAGTGTTGTCTTGTGACAGTGGGCTCACAAGGAAAGGATGTGACAGCTCCAGGTAGGGCTTGGCTAAAGAACCTTGCAGAAATTCCAGCTGCAGAGCTCACCACTGCTCAGAGAAACAAGAACTGAGTAATGTTTTTAAGCACATTGGTCAGAAAAAGAGTAGGATTGGTTTGGGTTTAGGCACACAAATTGAAATTATTTTGCTTCCTATATTTGTAACTAAATGAAAAAGGGGCACCCTTTAAATGCTGCCAGTGGGAGCACCACAAGGAAAGCCCTTACCTTGCCGTTCACCAGGATGTCAAATCGGATCCCAAACACCTTGTACAGCGTCCTCTTTTCTATCCCGTCTTCTCTGTAGTATTTGGCATATCTGTCCCATTAGATGGGGAGTGTTAATGGTTCATTTGGGTGCCTACAACCCCCTGTGTCCCCATGGCACTGGGACATGGGGCAAGATCTTCTGCCATCCACTGGGTGTTGTGGGATCCCCAAAACCATCACCTCCAGCTTCTGCCTGTAGGAGGAGTGCCCTCACCTGAAATTGAAGCCTGGTGAAACGTTAGTGTTGTCATTGTACAGGCCGTGGAACTGGTAAATAGGTTTGCAGTACTGGATAGGCCAGTCGAGGTCACAGTTCCAGTCGATGGTGATGCCCACCACACCGCCCTGCAGCCGAGAGAGCGGTCACTGGGGCTGCACTTATGACCAAGTCCATACCCTCTTGTTCCTGATCATCATGCGAAGCCCAAGGAATGATTTAGTGGATGGCAGCCTTGCCCAAGGCAGGGGGGCTTTAGCACTAGATGATCTTTGATGTCCCTTCCAACCCAAGCCACCCAATGATGCTGATTCTATGAGTAGAGCTGCAAATGAGTGCTCTATAGCCCCTATGGAACAGCCTGTCCTTGCCTGATGTCGCCCATGAGCTTTGCCTCTAGTTTAATCTCACTGCATCAAAGCATTGCATTTCATGGCTTACATTTCAATTTAAATTAGAAAAGGGCTACGTCCAAAGAGCTTCATATAATAAGGGATTTAATCCAGGCTCTTCTGTGCAGCCCTGGAAAAGCACATCCCTTGTCCCAGTGACAGCAGCCCCTGTGGGTACAGGGGACAGCAGCAGAATCTTCCTTACCTTCACAGCCAACGTACTGAAATTTTGACCCGATTCCCTCACGATATATCCCAGGTTGAACATAGGGCACAAGGAGTCGGTGACTTTGTGGTACGTGCATTTCTTCAGGTACTGCGTGGTGATGCTCTCCACTAAGTTGCGCCTGGGAATGACAGAAGAGCAAAAGGGAGTCTGAAGATCTGAATCATTTTAATAGCAATGGAGGTGACTGATCCCACACGTTGCTCCAGCTCATAGATAACATGTTCCACAGCATCCATAGCACTTCTCTGCCATCTCCTCTAGAAGGGATGACGATGCCTTGCATGCCGCTCAGCTCTGCCCTTTCTCCCCAGAAGAGCCTTTCCAAGAAGCCTCCCGATCCAGCTGGTTTCATAAGCGTCATGCTTTGGTCAGCTCCATCCCATCACTTCTGCTCAGCACTTAATTAGTGGCAATGATCAAAGACAGGAAGTCCCTTCGTGACCCCAGCTGGCTGTGGCTGCCCTCGCTTCCCAGAATCTTCTGTCCCCTGCCATGTCCCACTCGTGCAGCCCCAGTCACTCTCCCTACAGAGTGGGGATATGACCGGCTTAGTAAGGAATTTCCCAAGCTCAGCACAAATAGCTTCTCCTAATTTGCTCCAAATCAGATATGTGATTGTTAGCATCATAAATCCCTTTACATGTGTGCTGGTGTGTCTGACCCCACATCCTGCTGCTCTGCATTTTTGAGGCAGCAGGCTTGTCCTGGCTGCTCACACCACACTGCCTCATGCAATGTTTTACTGCTTTCTTATGGGGAAAAGCAGGGAGAAGAAAGGGAAGGGAAGGAAGGGAAGGGAAAGAGATTAATTTCAGCAACCCCCTTTCCTACAGCCACCAGCCAAACGGGGACAGATGTGAAAGGGAAAAGTTCATCTCCGCCAGCTCATCTATATGGATGTTGCAGTCAGACTATCGTGAGCAGGTTGGTGGGGGATGCCATCCTTCCTCTATGCAGGCAGATGCACCCATGGCTTCCACTTAGGGCCATGGCCAAACAGAAGTCTTCCCCCAGACCAGCCTTACCTGGACACCTTGAACTTGGGGAAGGTGATGCTGTTCTTGATGAAAAGAGTGAAGTTCTCCGCTTCTGGCAACAGGGCAGGGCTGAAAAACACAAGTGTGGGCACATGTCCACGGCAAGGGGGAAAAGGACTCTGTGTGTGCTGGGAGGTGCTTCATGGTGATCCATGGAGATGGGAGTTGGAGCTCATGGCAGAGCAGAGTGTTGCTGTGAGGGCAGAGAGAACAGAGCAGGGCCACAGGGCCATGCACAGAGCCCAGGATTGCTCTGCTGACCCCAGCAGGGTGGGAAATAGCGCAGCAGCATCTCTGCTTACTTGGGGATGTAGTAGTCCACTTCAGCAGGGCACCAGCTGAAGATTTCACAGGTCTTCACTGAAGTGTTGAAAGGAATGCATTTGCCTGTCATGATTCCTGTGGGATAGAGATAGCTGCACACATCCCTGAACATGGGGGAACTCAGCTTAATGCTGGAATTTATGGGGTCTGGCTCAAGTTCCAGCTCTGCCAGAGATGTCCAGAGCACCACATACTCAGTTCTTTGGGGCCTCTTTACAAAAAGCACAATTAATGGTGTCCAATTATCTGCTAGAAAGCTATCAGTTTGGCTAGTCAATTGCCTTGGCTAGTTTTGTAAGGAAGGGATTTTGCAGCTCAGACATCACTTGGAAGAGGAAAGCAGGACCAGCCCCAGTGGGACCCTCTCCGGGGATGCTGCACCACAGCAGCAGGTGACTGTACCTTGCCCCTGGCGGCTGTACGTCCCCTTACTGCAGTCGCTGTCCTGCCTGCAGAAACCAGCATCTGGCAGCTGTTTGGAGAAAGGCACTGAGCATTGTGTCCCAGCCTCATATCCGTGCTTTCTGTCTGTTTGTCCCATCCTGGGGACAGAACTCATTCATACACCTCTTCCCAGCCAACGGCATCCAAAGTAAGCAGGGAAAAGATGAGGATTTTTATTTGTCAGTTCCTCGCTGTCAGAATTACTTGCCCAGTGCCACCACCACAACCCCCCCAAGTTACAGAGGCTGTGACCGCTGAAGGAAGCAGGTGTGTTTACCTCAGGGCAGGTTCCTTGTTTCTGTCCAAGGGTGATAATGAAGTTGGTCATCACCACAAAAGAACTGTCCCCCTGCAGAGACACAGCCAAGGAGCTGATGAGTGGCAATGTATTTTGGCAGTTCCTTTATAGAGGAACCTGTCCTGCTGGCACAGGAGACACTAAAACCACCAGGGCCTGGCTGGCCTTGTGGCTTCTTCCTCCACAAATATGGGTTCTCTTTGGGGTACTATGGTGTCACCAGCCCCAAAGATGATACAGGACCATTTCTTCCAAAGGTGCTGGTCTGAGGTATTGTAGGAGCTTTGATCCTTGGTTAGGTGACATCAAGCATGCCCCATCAATGCTGGTGGGCCCCAGGCATGGGATGCTCCCAGGTGTGCTACGTGGCAGGGTGTTATTGTGGGAGCCTCCTGCTTTTCACCATGGAAAGCCCATGTGTTGCATGGGGAAATTCCTGGTTGGGGTGACAGCATTTCCCATCCCCTCCTGCCCCCTTACCTGGGGTGGGAAGACGTAATCCACCACATCCCAGATGTGTGGACCCAAAGTGCTCTCATTGGTCAGCGTCAGGCCCTTGAGTTTCACTGACACAGAGCTGATGATGGTGTCCTGTGACTGGTAGCCCTTCTCGTAGAGGAAAACCCACCTGTATGGGGAAAGGCAACTGGGTGAGGATGGCAGCGTGGGCATGTGAGGCACCCTTGGACAGGGCAGGATGAGGGACATCATGGGGGATGAGGGCAGATGCTACAGGCACATTTCTGTGGCCCAGGTACCATCACCAGGGGGGGATATTTCCCAAATTTCCTATTGCTGGAGCTCAAGGCATATGTTATAGCTGCAAGACTCTACCCGTGCCTCAGGCTCATTTAAATTGTGATGTGCGATGCACTTTGTGGCTGCAGGCACACAAAGGCAGATGGAGCAGGATTCGTAGGCATTTGGGACCTAAGCCTATGGTGGGTTTGTAGCAAAGGCTGCAGGATGCCTGCATCTCCCAGCTGGTGGCTGAGACCAGCTCCTGGCACTTTTTAACCCAGGGCATAAACAAGCTGCCACTGGATTCGCTCTGACTCGGGGAGACTATAAACACGGGCAGGCGACCATTCTGGGTAGCATTCCCGGCACTAAAAAAGGAGCGGTCTGGTTTTCGTCCCCGCCTGGAGCTCTTCCCTGCATCTGCCGGCCCTTCTGGGGACATCATGAGGATGCTGCTTTCTGGTGTGCCCTGAGAGAAGAGAGCAGCACCCAAGGATGGAAGCAGAAATCATGCACTGCTGAACAACTCTCCTTTTTCACCCTAAACTGTACAGGATTGTTCTGTTTATATTGGGCATCTTCTCCTAGCTGTGGGCTGGGAGCTGGGCAGCCCTACATTTGCCTCCATCCTGCATGCATCCGTGCCAGCATCCTCCTCTGTCCCTGGGCATCACTTCCCCTGGTGTTGGCATTCTGTTTTCTCCCTGCTGCCCTGCCCACTGTTAGCTGTTACTTAAGCTGTGGTTCCTTAGGAAATCCTGCGGTGAGCAACCGCCCCTGCGTGTTCACCATTTGCCTGCAGCTTGGGCTGAGGTCCTGGTGAGCCGGACAGGAGTGAATCGGGGTTCCACCTCACAAAGGGCAGCCCTGGGGCGCTCCTCTCAAATTCCAGGTACGGTGAGGAGAGACCATGGTGGGCACTGCTGCTCACAGGGCACTCCAGTCTTACTCTGAGCTCCATGTCCAATAGATCCTCACTTTTCCCCCAGTCCTTACTCTGCTTTTCCCGCTGTGCCATGCCTCCCCTGTCCATACAAACCTCTCACAAGGATTCTTCCTGGACACAGATGCTGCTTTCCAGTCCGTTAGTGCACAGCAGCGATTCCTGCATCATTCCCAACTCTTGTGCTCTGTAACACTGCACCTTGTGCTGGCAAATCCCCATTGCAGGAAGGATCCTGATGGTTGGAGCCAGCCCTGAGCAGCCTTACCAGGCCAGGGGCACCTGAGAATGTGTGTCCCCACTTAATTCTAGTCCACCTGCCCCTTCTGCACCCTGTTTTTAAGCTGCTCTTGGGGCTGCCTCCTACAAGCAAAGGAAAACAGGGCCCTGGAGCGTGGCCTCCAGCAGCCAGGGAGGGCACAGGGAAATTTATGGTCCTGTCTGCAGCCACTTGGGGCTCACAAATCACCACGCTGGCCCCAGCTGCTTCTCATTTCATACGAAGGAAAATAAAAATAACAACAGATTCTCAGGCCAGCAGCCAGCAGCTGGAGCAGAGCAGAGGGCGGCTCAGCGAGCGCCGGGGCTGGGCAGGGATCGTGGCTCTGAGCCGCTGCGATGGGAATGATGTGGGGAGCAGCCCCACAGCATGGGGTGACCACAACATGGGAATGCGATGCTGACACCATTAACCCCCCCATGCTGGGATATAGGGGTGATGGGAACCTCCTTCCTCTCTCCGTTCCTATTTCTCATTTAGGAAAGCGAGCTCACCCTATGATGTACGCCAGGACGACGAGCTGGATCAGCCGGAAGGTCAGTCCCACCTTCTTGTTCCTCACCAGCACCATGCGGGGGGTGTCATACTCGAAGAGGAACGAGGAGATCTTGTCCATGCATCGCTGCCCCATGGCCATGCCCAGGCTGTGCTGCTGGCCCCAATGCTTGCCACCGCCACACGGCTTGGGCTGTGTCCGCCGTCACTCCTCTGTTTGCAGAGGGATTAAAATATAAATAAATAGAAAGATAAGGATAAAAAAAAATGCTATTGGCGGTGTGCTGTGCTCAGCCGGGCTGTCAGGCTTCCTCTTCTGCACAGAGACGGGTTTTCCTCTTCCTATAAGTACTGGGCTGGGTGCAGCGGTGCCCTACATGGTGCGGGGGTGGGACGGGTGCTGGAGCCCTCCCTGGGGCTGGGGGGGGGCTCAGGGGCAGCGGGGATCAGAGGCACCCCAGAGTTTGGTGCCAATGGTCCCTGGGGTGGATTTGGGCTGTGGGTCTCCCACTCTTGTCCCTAACCTATATCCCACTCCACATTCCAAAGGCCACTTCTGACCCCACCTCACCATACTAATGGGGGCACAGGAGCCCGAGCCCAGCACTGGGCACTCAGCCACAGGACCCCAGCCTGGCTCCCTTCCACAGCTCAGCTGCCCCACTGGGGATTGGCTGCAACCCAGCATTCGCAGGGGCTGAGTCGGGCACTGCGAGGCATCTCCAGCATTTCCTGAGAGGCACGGCTGTGAGCAGGGCTGTCGGGATGCAGGCAGGGATGCTGAAGGCTGGGGCACCATCATGGGCAGGGGCTGGATCTCCGTGTGCTGAGCTGAAATTCAAGGCCTGACACTGCTGCAATGGGCAAAGCACAGAAGTGTTGGCTGCAGGACCCCATACCTGCGCTGCATCCCATCAGCCATTCCCTGGGGTGGGGGCTGCTTTGCTGTAGGGGGAGGTTTTGGGGTGTTGTCTCCAAAGCTCCCCAGCAGTGCCAGCACTCCCTGTTGCACCCCTGCCAGTATAGGGGGCAGCTTCTGGACATACCTGAGGGGCACCAAGATAGGAACATGGTTCTGCTCTGCCTCTGTGTTGGGAAACCACTTTTGAAAACACAGAGAAGTTTCCCCTGATGGGTTGGATCTTCCAGAACATTCCTGTTAGCCTCACCTAATTGCCCTTTGCTTGGCATTGCGCTGCCGTTGGCTCAGCATGCTGTCACCCCACAAGCACAAAGCGAGAACGCTGCAGGAAATGGGGAGCATGGGAGAAACCCAAAGCCACAAAGCCCGAGGCCCAGGATCAGATGCTCAGTGGCATGACTGCATCCTGACCCCAAGAGACGTGAAAGCAGCCACACAAAGAGCCAAAAGCAATGCAAAGAGCTGATGCTAATCACATAAGATTGAAGGCCGATACCACTATTGAGAGGAGCAGGCAAACCTTATAAGCTGAGATATCTGTCAGGAGAGCAGCAAATAACTTACCGTATGAAACGAGGCCTTTTAGGGAAGGCGCTTCACCCCTGTGCCAAAGCCATGGGGATAATGAAAATAGGACAGCTAAATTTAACAGCAAAATGACTTGTAAAAGAGTCACTTCCAACCTTCTCCCTGGTACTTGGAGTCAATAAAATGGTTATAACATGGATTTAGCAAAAATAGTTTCCATCGGGAGATAATGGGCACCACCCAGAGTGATGTCCCTTGGAGCCACATTGCAGTGGACATGCAGCACCCATGCACCACGCCTGCAGCACCCAACTGTTGGCCAATCAGCAGCCAAAGCTTGGCTACTGCACCTGGCCCACGCCATGGTGCTTGTGTCTCCCTGGGCTGAATGCTTGCTAAATGACTTTATGGCAGGGAGTGTGATGGCATTGCCAAGCTACCTGTCTCCATAACAATGCGAGGTGGCACCGAGCGGTGCCAGCTGGTTGGCATATCTGCGTGCCATCAGCACTGTTTGCTGTGATGCTTCCCCCGGAGATAACCCTGCAGCCTTCCAGATGGTGGCCATAGGGAAGCACTTTGTGTGAGCCTATGAATTAAATTGTGTTTGTATGGGAAGTACCTGCCCCTGGGCTGTGGCTGCCTGCAGATCTTCACTGGGTTCCTGGAGCCATGCTGCTGTGCAGATGCTGGAATCCCTGTGCCAGACTGGTGCTTCTCTCTGTTAAAGTTCTCTGGTGAACATGTAACTGCAAGGGCTAACACAAAGACAATTGGAAAAACAAAACAACAGTGGGGACATAGCATAAAACTGGGCAGAGGTGAGGGCAGTGAGTCCATCAGCTCCATGCTGGGAGTTAAAAAAGCACATAACAGCAAACACTGCACTAACACCCCAATGGTAGCACTTAGGACCAGGCTGCCTAAATGCTTGGTTAGGGTTAAGGTTAGGGCCACCCTCCTTTCCTGGCACTGCCAAGTCCTCAGCACCAGGCTCAGTTGCATCCACTGTCCCCATCTGTTCTAAGGGCTGGGATTGACCCGGGAGAATCCTGGCTTCACTGCTCATTGCACGACCTCTGCTTGGGGCTGCTCAGAGAAAAAAATATATAGTATTTTTAACAGGGACATCTGGGAATGCGAGGGCATCCTCACTTCACAATGGAACCTGGATCACCAAAGGGTTCAAAGAGTGGGTCTGAAAGCTACCACACATACCCTCATCCCATAAAGCAAAGCTGGGGTTGGCACTACCCAGGCTTTCCAGGCTCCCAGGCATTGCTTTTCCAAAATATTCTAGTGGGGGGGTGCTGGAAATAATAATAGATGAAGTTCATTACACAATCCAGACTCACGCTTGGCAGCTTCCAGCGCTGAGCTCTGAATTTCAGCGCAAAAAATGTGCAGCACGCTACAAATCTGGGGGCCGGGGGGAGAGAAACACAGTGACAAAGTGGGGTGGAAATATGACAGTGGGTGCAAGGGAGAACTGTGCTGGCTGAGGTCACCAGGCAGAGCCCCTGCATGTTGGTGGCTGCTCCCAGCACTTTTAGCTGCCTGGAGCCCTGTGCTCCCACTGGCTGGAGGAGATGCTCCCACTGCCCATAGGAAGGGCAGGGAAAGAAAAACCCAAAACTGGCAGATACGTACAAGCGCGGGCTATGAAACGGCATGTTCAGCTTCCTTTCCAATTTTAACTTGTCCTTGACCTCCCTTCGCTCCTTCCCAGCAGCGCTGGCTCTGCACAACGCCCCAGTGCAGACAGACAGACGGATGTTTCTGGTGGTGCTCAGCTCTTGGCAGAGATGTTTGCATCCTGGGTTGCCATGGCAACTCACATCCCTGGTTGCAGGCTTGGCAGCTGCAAGGCAAGTGAGTGACACTGGGATGCAGAGGGCACCGATGGGTTTGGTGCATCCATCCCATACCAAAGACTTCCTATGGGGTACAGAGTCTCCTTTGGTTATTGTAGGGTTAGCACCCACTCCAGGTGTCAGGTTCCAATGGCACACACTGCCTCACTGGTGAAAGGGACTGGGGGGAATTTTGAACTCACTGTGTTCCCAGGAGCAGCTGCACTGGGTTGGTTTGATGGTCCAGCTGGCATGGAGGTGGCCCTATGGCAGGCTGCATTTGGCAGGATATTGCCAACCAATGTCTTCTTCCAGAACCCCTCATGGCTGCTCCATGACTTTCTCTGAGCCCTTCCTCAGAATCAGCTTTGCAGCTCCTTTCTCCTCCTTATTGCATTGGGAAGGGGCACGTGGGGCTGTATCACAGCAGAAACACACATGGAGGGACTCACTGTAAACTCTGATTTGGTCCAAAGCACGATGTGGCAGGATTTTCCATGCAAAACATGACCATGAGAAGAGCTTTGGGTGATCTGGGGCCATGAGTTTCCATCTCCAGCTGTTCTGTTCCACTCCCCAGCAGAGGCCAAATGCTGTCATTATTCCTTCTTTATTAATTATTTCTTTTGGAGATCATTGCAAGGCTTATCCAAACCTACTCAGCCGGGGGGAGTTAAGGTGAGGACTATTCTGGATGCGGTCAAAATTAGCACTGTTATTTGTGCTGCAAATTAGCTGGTACTTTAAAAAAATCCCCAAGTTGGATCGTGCCACTTCTTTCACTTCGCCTTTTGTCGTCTGATGCCAGAGACGAGCTCAGCTCCATTTCTAGTTTGGCTGCCCTGAGAACCCACAAGAAATCCCGATCTGGTGAGCACAGCTCCTTTTAGGGCTGAAGAATGCCCTCAGACACCGCATGCAGCTCCATGGGCTCCCAGCTGCCCCCCAAATCTGCACAGGCGGGCAAGGGAAGAGGGGAGAATGGCAAAAAAAAAGGACAAAAAAAAACACAGAAAATCCAGAGTTGTCCAGTAAAATTGCTTTTATTTCTGTAATTTCCTAAGTATAAAACAAATCAGCCCAATATTGTGTGAACAGAGTGGTCAGTGTGCATGTGACGGCGACAAGCCCGGTGGCTGCGCCGTGAGCACTGGGATGCGACGTCAGAAGCGATAATTGAGTGGAAAAATATTTCTCATATAATAAAATAGGAAACCTCATTTCTTTCAGTTCTACCCCTCAAGTAACACCCTTCCCTCCCGCCCTCCCCCCAGATATAGTGATTTACCTCTTGCTACGAAGCACAAACTCAGATTCTGGATTTGGTGTGGGCATCCTGTATCAATCCACAAGCACATCCCCAGGCTGAAGTCATGCTATGGCCTCACTGCTCATCCTCCATTGGGTCCCATGTGCCCAGCCTGAGCCCCTATCACTGCTGCTCCATGCAGATTTAGGGTCATTAACGCCCCGCACCTACCCAAAGCTGAATGGCACTGAGAGGGCAGGACCAGGGTTGGGTGACCCTCTGGCTTCTGGGCTAAGAGACACAGTCATACCAGGTATGGATCAAAACCACAGTAAATCCTACTGTGATGCTCTCGGCCCTGGGACCTCTCATTTGCACAAACACCAGCACACAATAAAACCCTGTTCTGCCATTCATCCTCACCCAAACACAAAGGAAAAAGAACCCAGTCCATGGCTATTCTCCTACTTCACTAAAATATCTGTACTATAAAGCCTATGTCACCAAAAAGAATGGAGTGAAACCTGACCAGAGGGGGGTGAGAAATTAAACGATGAGGGGAAAAAGAGAGGTGGTTTAACCAGTGAGAAGGGGAAATGGGATGCCTGCTCTGGGTTTCCTGCACTCAGCTCCTAGTTCTGAGATGGATCTGGAATAAGATCCAATTAAATCAATAAGATCAATAAAATGACCCATGCACGACCTCTTCCAACAGCCTTCTGCTGGTGGGCACAGAGGATGTCTGCTACCATCACCCCAAGCTCTCTGGTGTCATAGGAGACTAGGCAAAATTATATAGAATCATTTAAATGGGAAGGGACTTTAGAAGGTCATGTGGTCCAGCAGGAATTTAATAAAGTGTTAAAGTGCCATGACTTCATCTCTCTGAGATTTTATCTTTTAATTCTCCATACATATTAAAGATTCCTACCCATCACTCAGTGCTCATTACTGGGACCTCTGCACAAAAAACGCACACACGCATCTTTGGGTCGAATTAACAATCCCATAGCAGCCATTAGGCTCAGGGTGAGCAGATGGACTGAGGTGTCCCAGGGAGATGCACTGAGAAACTGAAAACCTCACCAGATCCTACTGACGGGCTGGGATGCTCTGAATCAGCTCCAACCTCTCCCAAATTATCTTCCAGCCCCAGAGAAACAGAAGAACGTCTCCTCTGAAGTCCCTGAGCTGGTAGTAGATAAAACACCGTGCTGACATCGGGTGCTGGATGAAATTCCTGCTGGGTATCGCCCTGCACAGAGAACTGGGGATGATCTGTACCAAACCATGGAGAAATCCACCCTTTTTGTGAAGGGCAAACCCACCCCTGCAGCCCTATGGAAGCCCTGTGGAAGGTGGAAGCAGTACCTGGGGCACGTCCTGTTCCTCTGCAGCGGGCTGAGTCTCATTTGTGGGGAAATCTGCCCTTTAAGAGGAATTGGTTGTCCCCATGGGAACACCAATTAGCTCAGTGAGACATAATGTTTGAAAAATAAAACTTCTTCAAGACAAAGTATAATAATATTTAAAAAAAAAACCAACAAAAATCAGCAACAACCTTCTTCTAACCACAGAGTAACTAGAAAGATCTTCCTAAAGAGCTCCATATTAAAATTCCTTGAATACATTATATATTAAATACAGTAACAACATCTCATGCAAGGTTTTCTGTACAATTAGATCAGCTCAGTAGTATAACAATTCTGTACATTCCCATTGGTCTGGGGGCTCTGCTCATCTTTGTCAATGCTGGTGATGGAGAAAAGAAAGAAGGATGGCTTCTGCTCGTAGTGCCCAGGGCAAGGTGTGCTCCTGCCCATGGGGAAGAGGAACAAGAAAAGCACTGGAAGTTTTTAAGAGGCAAAAAAAGTGAAAGAGGAAGAAGCTATCGCAAAGCCTGGCTCTAGTGCTGGTGGGTCCTCAGGGCTGGGATTTAGGAGAAAGCAAAGGTAGAGGGTAGCAAAGCATCACCAGGATGGATCGTGGGGAGAAGGAAGGAAAATGGGAGGGAGCGTGTGGGGAGCTGGGATGGATGAACCACCCTGCAGCTCAATAGACTGAATCCCAAAACCGCCCTGATCCACCACCTCCCACTGCAGCCTGTGGCATCCTCCTGGAGGAAACAACCAAGCCAGTGTCCTGCCAAGGGCTGCTGCTGGGGGACGTTCTATACAAGCATACATTCATTCCCATCCTGATGGTGGGTGTCAGGGATATGATGTGCAAGACCGGGGTTCCCCGTAGGAGAGGACACAAACTCATGGTTTCCCTAAGGACTTAAGCTCTATTCACAGCTCCTGGCAGGGAAATAATTGAACATAACTGAGCAAAGGAAGCGTGACCAGGAGCAAGTGGGGACATGAGGACACCCTGTTCGTCCCCACGCTTGGCTTCAAATACCTCCAGAGGAGATGGGTTGCACCTTGAGCAGTGCTGGTAGGAGCTCACAAGACATCGGATGGAGGGGAAAGGACAAAACCACGCCACGATTTGGTGTGGGATGAACCTGAGAAGGCAAAGGGCCAGAGGACAGCAGGACAAGGGAGACCTCCAACTTCTGCACGCACTCACAACCATGGCACCAGCAGTCCTCCAGGACACCTCGCCCTGATGCTGTCCCCAGCACCGCACAGATCCCATCTCACACCTCCAACCTCAACCCCCCCATGGTTCCCTGCCCAGACTCAGCTCACTGTGCTGGGACAACGCTTTGTGAGAGGGCCTCCAATGCTGCAGGAACAAATCCCCAAGGAACCACATTCTGACCATCCCGCGGCCCTGTAGCTCCATCCCCAAAACCCTCTGCCAGCTGGCCAACGATTGCACTGTTATGTACAGGGAAAGGAAAGCAACAAAACAAAACAAAAAACAAAAAAAAACAGGGTGTTTTTTTTTTTCTTTTCGACGATTCACCCGCATTTGTCTGGTAGTGGGACACATGCATGTCCTGCTGGCTGCTAGCGGTGGGCACGCATGCAAACCCTCAGTCCGAGTTACACGTTTGGGGTCCTTTAGCCTGGAGCGTCTCCTTCGTGTCATTCATTTCTTGTCCTCTTCTCCTGAAACAAAAAGAAAACAAGAAGAAAAATCATTGGTGGGGGTTTGGGAGCTGCCCACGCTGAGTCTTGATATCCACGTGCACTTCAAGCACGTGCACCAAGTGACCCATGGTCAGCACTACAGCGCTTCTCCAACTAGAAGAGGGAGAATTAGGTTAGATGTTAGGGGAAAATTCTTTACTCAGAGGGCGGTGAGGCCCTGGCACTGCTGCCCAGAGAAGTACCTCATCCCTGGAGGTGCTCAAGGCCATGGATGGTGCCCTGGGCAGACTGAGCTGGTGGGAGCAACCAGCCTATGGCAAGGGGTGATCTTTGAGGTGCCTTCCCACTCTACTATTCTATGACTCTCAACCCACAGGTGCCAGCATGCACAGCAACGTGAGGCTCAGTCCATCTTTCTGCTGGGGAAATGGGAGAAAATGAAGTTTGGAATGGACACAGTCCAGGGCTGCAAATGTGTCCTGTCTCAGCCTGGGGACAGGGCCTGCTTCCAGGGAAAGGACCAAACAACAGGGCAGTAAGGAGGAAAAAAAATAACAAATAATCCATCTTTTTCCCAACTTCTGCCAAAACTTCCTCCTAGCAATGCTTGCAAGACCCTTTGTATCCCGAGATGAAACAAGCTGTCACTGCAGCAGCATCCCTCAGCCACCAGATGCTAAACCTCACTGACAGCACATGTGGGTCATACCATGCCAACCCAGCTCCCACTCACACTGTTCCCCACAATGGAGACAGCAGAAACCTCAGTGAACGTATGACAGAGTGGTGGGGTGGGGAGAGGAACACAGAACGCTGAGATCAGGGTGAAAACCTCCAGTCTCAGCTTTTTGCAGCCTCAGGGATGAGGAAAACTCAGAGTAATGGAAACACCATTTATCTCAATCTGATCAGCGGAGAAACATTTCCATGCCAAACCTGAATCAGCAAAACTCACAGCTAAACACTGGCAGCCGTCAACCCAATGCCCTTGGTCATCCCTTAGATTTTGGCCTCTCTGCTGCAGGTCCCGTGCTCGAGTCCAACCCCAAGCCCTGCCTAGCTAAATCTGCTGGGATGCAGCGTGGGTTGGTCCCCACAGTACTCAACAAGGCTTCAGCAGAAGCACAGGCACGTGGGGATGAGACAAGTGGGAACGCCCACCCTTGCTCTGGAGTCCTGCAGGTTTTCAACTGGTGCTCCCCGTTCCACGTGTTTCTTACTGTCCTGAGAATTCCTGGCAAAGAAAAAAATCACAACACCACATTCATAAGTGGCTTTTCGTTGTTGTTGCTGTGTGCCAAACTCCAGAGGAACTGGGATGATGCAGAATTTAAATGATTTCTTTGGAATGAAACGTGCTCAAATGATTGAAGCGTGATTTTGCTGTGATTGAGTAGCTGCATCAGAATCCCTTACTGGATAAAACACAGAGCGATTGGTGGGCATGCAGAGCACCATGACCAGGGGGGCTCGGGGGATCTGGCACTACAGGGATGTGGCACTGGGGACCAGAAGCAGGGAACACTCCAAGCTGGTGTTAGGCTTCAAGAGGATCATCCCTTTCCAGAAACCGCCCCCAGAAACCTCACTCAGAGCTGGGTTGTTACAGCAAAATACAAAGTGTGGGAGACAGAAACACTCATCCCCAGGGCACAGATGGTGAAGCGAAATCCAAGGCCATGCATGGGATGTGATAGCCAAGAACCCAACCAGCTCTCCTACATCCCAGCCCAGTGCTGCACCCGAAGATTGCTGCTATGCAATGAGATGTGCAGGGGTGATGCAAAGCATCCATCAGTCCAACAAGAGATGCAACAATTAAATAACATTACACTAGGAACAGTTTCCAACTGGTGGACAGGGAAGCTGGGTGGCGCATCCTGTGACCCAGTGATGGCAATGGTAGCAAGGTGCAGATTTTTCTGCCTGCAATAATTTCCAAGCCAAGATTTCCAGGTTTTCTACATTCACGCTGCACTGGGAGAAACCAAACTGGGCCACCACGATGCCTCAAATCTCCCCCAGTCAGTCTTGTCTTTAGCTCTGAAATGCAAGAACTTGGCTCTGAAGGTTTAACCCAGCGCTGAGATATCACCCACAGCAGCGTCTTTTTCAAGAAATGAAAGAAAAAGATGATATCACCCACTCAGAGGGCTGTATAAACACACGTTGTGATTTACAGCGCATGGGAGCCATGAACCTGCTGGGCCTGCTGTAAGCAGGATCCCACCGCACGCACCCTGCATAGAGCCCAGCCAATGGCAACTCCAGTGAAACCAGTTTGTAAGGTGTACAGCTCCTACTAGGTCTTATAACAGAGGTGGCAAACATGAGACAGGGAGAGCCATGGAGGGGTGCAAAAATCAAAGGGACTTCTGTTGGAAAGCACTTTTTGATTTCTTTTGCTTTAAAGGGAGGAATTCAGTTCCCAGAGGTTTGAGAGGAGCTGGATAAACACACATGGCAGATTTATCTGCTGTTCCTGCCTGCACCGAGCATTTCCAGCAGACTGAGTATCAACCACTCTGCATGGCATGGCAGCTGGGGAGGAAGGGGGAGGAGAAAAAGGCCCTTTTTCATAGCTGAGAAAGCAGAGGTGGATGGACATGCAGTGCAGACATCACGTGAGTTGCCCCAAACCATCACCAACCAGAGCACAGTGCTGTAGGGCCAACAACCCAGCACTGTGCTGCCCATTCTCACCCTCCAGGTGGTTACGGGAAAGGTACTTGAGTCCTTCGTCGAGCAGGATGACGGGCAGGGAGATCTTCAGGACAACCACCCACTGTGGCCAGCTCAGCGGGGTCACTTGGAAGATGAGCTGCAAAGCAGAAAAGGGTTTGATATGTTAATTGGGAAGGAGATGGGATTTCACTACTGCCCACAGTGCCACATCTCCACAGTTCTTGAACACCTTAGGGATTGGTGACTCCACCACTCCCTGGGCAGCTGTGCCACTGCAGCACTGCTCTTTCAGGGAAGATTTTCCTAACACTCAGCCACTCAGTGGCATAATGAGGGACAATGTCACCCCCTGGGCACAGCGACTCACTTCATATGCCACACACCCATAGGTATCAACTGTGGCATCACCATCCTTGTACTTCAAAGGGAGGTGATGTCTCCAAAAGATCTGCATCGCCTCCTGGAGGCAGTCACACAGCTTCGTGTTGTCTATAAGGATGGTGTCTGACTTAGGTAAATACTTTCTGCAGCAAGGTGGCTCCCGGTCCCATGGCAGTTCGAGCCCCAGGACTTGGGGACATTTGTCCCAGACCCTGCAGACCCAAATGGTACCCCAGGGGATGCCCTCAGCCACAAGAGAGATCCCCAAGCTGCACGCAGAGGTGGCACAGGGCACTCACAGGCATGGGCTTGACGTAGAGGATGAAGAAGTGCAGAGCCATGGACATGACGATGGCCCCCAGCAGCCAGATGTTGAGCCATGGGGGCATTCGCAGCAGTGACTGGTTCTCAGAGACACTGGGAAAGCAAGGGGACACTGTCAGTGCCAAAAGCCTCCTCCTGGCCCCCACATCTGCCCAAGCTCCTTCACTTCCAGACCATTCATCTTCAAGCTTCGCCATGATGTGGATCTGGACACTTAACTGGAATGGCTCTACTGGGTAAAGCAAAGCCCTCAGCCCACTAAGAGTTGCCTACAGAGACCCTACAAGACATGGGTGACATGGAGCAATCCTGCTGCCACCCACCTGTTCAGAGCATTGCACATTTCGATTGTCACCAGCACGGACAGAGCCATCGTGGTCGGGTATCGAGACTCGAAGATTTCACAGTCAACTCCTTCAAAGATGGGGTTGTCTTCGGTGCATCTCATGAAGTTCCTCTGCCAGCACAGGAACCCACCAGTAAATATGTCTTTCCCAGCAGGAACATGTGACCATCGCAACCACAGACAAACAGGGGTAGGGGAAGACCTCAACTCACCAACTGATGGAAGGAGACCTGCGGTCCCTCAGTGTCGTACAAGAACCACCAGGTTGCTGCGCCCACCGTGGCCAGCCCCACATACACTGTGACCAAGAGAGACTCCTTAGCTGGAGCCTGGACATGGTCCCCCTGCCCGGCTACGTGCCAGAACATCAGGGCTCACCTCCAATGGCCAGGTAACGGAAGAAGAGCCATCCACTGATAAGAGGCTCCTTGGGATTGCGTGGCAGCTTGTCCATGATGTCCAGATCGGGGGGATTGAATCCCAGTGCAGTGGCTGGCAGCCCATCTGTCACCAGGTTCACCCACAGCAGCTGCACTGGGATGAGGGCTTCGGGCAGGCCCAGGATGGCTGTCAAGAAGATGCTGCAGGTGGAAAAGACAGAGGTGTTGAGTCAGGTAGTGTCTGAGTTGTGAAAGGGGAAAGTGAGTAGGAACACTGGGTTCTAGTGCACCAGACTCAGTTTAGGGAAACGACTTTTTACATGGTCTAAAAGGGGAATAGCTTTAAACTAAAAAAGAATAGGTTTAAATCAGACATCAGGAGGAAATTCTTTAGTCAGAGGGTGCTGAGACTCTGGCACAGCTGCCCCAAAAACTGGGAGCCCCATCCCTGGAGGTGCCCGTGGCCAGGCTGGATGGGGCCCTGGGCAGCCTGACCTGGTGGGGGGCAACCAGCCCACAACAGTAGGTAGAACTGGATAATCTTTTAAGATCCCTTCCAATTCAACCATTCTATGGTTCTGTGACACGAGCTGGTGACAAATATCAGCCCCAAGATACCCCACAACTGCTGCCCACAACAGGGTTCTCACCACACGACCTCCCCAACGTTGGAGGAGATGAGATAGCGGATGAACTGCTTCATGTTGTTGTAGATGGCCCTGCCCTCCTCCACGGCCGACACGATGGTGGAGAAGTTATCATCAGAGAGCACCATCTCAGCAGCTGACTTGGCAACAGCCGTGCCGGACCCCATGGCGATGCCAATCTCGGCTTTCTTCAGGGCTGGGGCATCGTTGACGCCGTCTCCCGTCTGCACGAAGTCATGATTAAAGCATTGTGAAGGCAGGGTGTGGGCAGGGAGGAGGAGGCCGGGGACTCACCATGGCAGTGATCTCATTGAAGGACTGCAGGTACTCAACGATGCGGGACTTGTGCGCCGGCTCAACGCGGGCGAAGCAGCGAGCCTCACGACATGCCTGTCGCTGTGCCTCCGGGGACAGCTCATCGAACTCCCGGCCCGTGTATGCCTTGCCAGCCACATCCTCGCTCTCCGTGAAGATGCCGATGCGGCGGCAGATGGCCACTGCTGTACCTTTGTTGTCACCCGTGATCATGATGACGCGGATGCCTGCCTTGCGGCACATCTCAATGGAGGAAGTGACCTCCTTGCGGGGAGGGTCCAGCATCCCCACGCAGCCCACAAAGGTCAGATTGGTCTGAGGGGACAGCATAGACCATGTTGATGCCATGAAAACAACCACATCCCTCCCCACCACAAAACCACTGTGGGCATAGTGATTCCAGGGCACTCGGATGGGAAACTTCTGGGATATTTCCCACCAGTGGCTCAGGGGAGCCATCAGTGTCTCCCACAGACATTCCTCATCAGTGGATCCCCATAACCTCGGTACAAAGGGATGCTCCCATCCCCTCCAGCACTCCTCACACATCTTTACTTCACTCACATCCACCACATCCCACCCGAAGGTCCCCAGGTCTTGTAAATCACCCCATGAGGATGTATACCAATGGGACTGGGCCCTTGTCTTTCGGGAAGGACACTAGCGGGACAGAGCCCTTGGCTTCGGGGATTGATACCACTGGGACAGGGCCCTTGGCTTTGGGTTCAGCCTCATTGCATGCAGCTCTGCGATGGGGACTGCAGAGAATGAGCTGAGCCATTGCACCACCCAGAGAAATCAAAGGATAAATACCACTGGGGCAGAAAAGCCTTAGTACCTCATAATTGGCGAAGGTGGTGGAGTCATGTAACTGCATGGTCTCCCTACGGACGGGTGCATCGTGAGTGGCCAATGCCAGGCAGCGCAGCGTGTTGATGCCCATGCCCCAGTCCCGGATCCGGCTCAGGATCTTCTCCCTCACAGGTGTGGTCAGTGGAACCTTGGCTGTGCCCACACGGACATGGGTGCAGCGCTCAATCACGCTCTCTGGGGCACCCTGGGAAGGAGCAGGGGGTGAGGAGCTGCTTCCTGGGGGTCATTCCTGGTCTGCTGTCCTCATCACCCCAGCACAAAGGTCTTTGGTGCACAGAAGACAAATCTGGCTGCATGCAGAGCAACATCCTTTTGTGTGTGTGCTTGGGAGCAATGAGTGAGGGATGTATGCTATGGGAATATGAATCTGGACATTGAGCATCTCCTTCCAGCACTGAGCCAGAGCAAGTGGAAGCAAAACGTCTGGGAGGAGGAGAAGGGAATCTTCCCAAAATGTGAGCACAAGTACATCCTGGCAGCACAGCGCACTAGGTGGCAGCCTTGACACGAGAGACTGGATGGGAAGGATGAAGTGAACTCAGGTTGGTGAGCATGGGATCTGCTCCACGGGGATCTGCCTCATTCCTGCCTGCCTGAGTGGCTCCCACCCTACTGTTCCCAAAGGGACAAGATGGGTCCCACCAAAAAAATTGTGTTGCTGCCTGCAGGATGCTCACAATGCCTTTGTGATTTAGGAACACACAGCCTTGAGCATCATAGCACTTCACCCTGTCCCTTTTTGACCCTGATGTTCCCCTTTAATTTCAGCCTTGCGTTCCCTCTATTGCTGCTCTGAAAACAGGATGGCAGGCCTGGGTGGCCTCTACTCGACCTGGAGGACAAAGTTCATCTAGAAACTCTCTGAGTGGGAACACATGGACACAATTCTTCTGAGCCAGTGGGGAAATTCCTGCTGCATCTCCTCCCCTCCTTTCTCTTGGGAAGAAAATGCCCCATAAATACTATTTTATTTCTGGTTACAATGGAAAGCTGAACCATTTGAGCACTGCTGTTGGTTGTGGTGGGCATAAAATGTAGAGCCTGAATTTGGAGCATGGGAAGTTCCTGTGTTCCCAACATCAGGATGCTCAGCACCTTTTCCTCCTTCTGCACCACTTTACCTCCCACAACACTTTACCTTCAGGACACCTGGACAAACCAAGGCAGGACACAAACCCAAAAGCACCACTGGGACACATGTGAGGGACCTCACCCCATACCTTAACAAACATCTTGCTGCCAGCAGAGTTGTGACCGGGGCCAGTGGGTGTGCAGTACACTGACATGGACTTGCGGTCACGGGAGAACTCCAGGGTGCATTCCTTCCTCATCAGATGTTTGATCACCTGTGAGACAGCGCTGCTGTTAATCATCCCAGGAGCAAGATGCCCAGAAAGATAGCAGCTGGTCCTTGTCACTCCATTGCATCCCCATATCAGCATTACAGCAGCTGAGCCAGCTCCTGGGAGGATGAGTCTTGTCCCAGAAAAGCCACTTACAGGGCAGCCAAGGCCAATTTGAATTATTTTCCATTGAGGGGGGCAGGGATGCTGTTGTCTACCTTGTTCACTGCGTGGCCAAAGTATTTTGCAATTATTATTTTTTGTTGCTAGGAGGGTGTTGTATATGAAAAATCTAATGGCACGACACCAAATCCAGATGGGAGATGAAATGCATTTTAACCAGGAGAGGGAGACACGGCAGAGCCAGAGCAGCAGAACAGTCAGTGCTGGAGATTCATAAGCCAGAAATAGAGGCGCTCCAGCAGGAACTGCAGTGCTGGGAGCTGGGTTTGATGCACACTGCAGAGGACGGTTCAGGTCCCCCATGGTCAGCACAGACCTGAAGATTTTCTAAGGCTCAACCCCTTATGAGCAAAGAAATTGCACCCTTGTTCCAGACCAGCACCTTTATCACCACCACCAAGCCCTCATCTCATCCCCTTCACACACCGAATTGCAGGCGTTGGCTCGCTCCACCTTGGAGAGCTTGCTGGTGTCTGTGTCGAAGACATTCATCTTTTCCACCAAGCACGTCAGGGCTGTTTCAGTGGCTTCCCCCACCTTCTCGTAGACTTTTTTTGACTGGAAGGCAGGAAATAACAGAGCTCAAGTGTTGGAGGACATCCCCTCCATGCATCTCCACCTCAGGATGTCCCACACTACTAGAGATGGGCTGCATTCAAGGTACAGAAACCCTTTGCCCAATATCCGCTGATTTTGCCCAAAGAGAATAGAAAAGCCCACTGGGAGCCCGCAGCAACCTGTCCCCACACACCTCATTGTAGTCCAGCGAGGAGTCATTGCAGAGAGCACAGATAGTAGCCAGCTCCACCAGCCCATCGTACTGCCCACACCGCACCGGCTGCTCGTCCTTCAGGCTATGGGAGGGAAACAAATGAACCCTTGAAGTGCCCCAGAATAAAAATGGCAACAGAGAAACTATGAAAACTGGAAATGGTGTTTTATAGAACTTCTGCTCCCCCTGGGTCGTCAAAGCAGGGGCAGTGAACAGCTGGTTATAGAACAAACAAGGTTGGAAATGGTCTCTAAGATCACCAAGTCTAACCAGCAACCCATCCCCACTGTAACACTAAGCCATGACCCTCAGTGCCACTCCACCCTTTTCCACAACCTCTGGAGGTGGTTATGAAGGTGAGAAACCAGAAAAGGGGTAAAGATACCCCAGGGTCTCTATGTGCTCAATGTCCAAAGGAGCTGCAGGACCAGGCTCCTCTCCCCAGCCACCCACTGCTCCATGGTGGAAACAGCCAGGCACATTTTGGGATGAAACAAAACCGATCCAGACCCCAGGAGAGGTAACTGCAGGTTAGAGCTGTGCAAACTCAGCTGCTCACCCGCTTGCTGGAAAAATAATTTGTCAGGCATTTATTAGGATCAGTTTATTCCACTGCAGCTTCCCAATGGAAAGAACATTTTGGAGCCCTTGTTAGAGCTCAGGAGCGGAAAACAGGGAGCGGCCAAGAAAATCTGAAAAATCTGTTTGCACAGGGATGAAAGCACTTCAGGCTGCGTTTTGGTGTTGGAGAGGGCAGAAATACTGGGGATGGCTTTTGCAGCGTGTGATGTCCCCATACAGAGCTGGGAAGGGACAGCTGTGCTGCGAAAGGCATTGGTAGAAGAGCTGCTGGCTGGGTGCTGCAAATGAACCTGAGAAAGGGAGACTGCAGCCTCAGGAGGGAGCAGACAAACAGGGCCTGTCAGTCCTTACTGAGCTGAAGAGCACCCATTAATGGCAGCTTAAGACCTATGTCACATTTTAATGGAGACTCTTATGTCCCATTTGAAAGATCAAATAGGCTTTATAAATATTCATGACATTAACTCTGAAGCTGCCACTGTCACTGCGTGGATGAGCAAAGGGGATTGTGGCAAGGACAAGGAACATCTCCCCGCAGTGACACATGATGGGGAGAGTAAATAAGCTTTTGCCCCCTCCACGTGCAATACTCAGTTCAGCCACAAATTGATACCAAACGTCCCAGTTTCACCCAGATACAGTGGTGAGAGTGGGTCTCCCTGTGCAGCCACCAGCTGCACCCTGCAGCACAGGGACCATACTCACATCTGTCCCTCGGGAGCGTAGGTGGAGCCAGTGATGCTGAACTCATGTAGGCTGCACTGGGTACCCTCCACCTTCTCCATGATGAACATCTGAAAGGGGACAGATGGACAAGGAGAGTTAGGCAGCGATTTGCTGGCACGCACCCCTCCCAGCTTCCACATTTGCCTCCTCCAGCTCCTTTTGTTCCATCGCAGAGGAGCAGTGCCCAGGCAGTTTCTAAGCAGCTGCCGGTATTGTTCTTGGAGCAGGGCTGGGGTTCTGCTGCCCAGCAGGAGGGACAGGATCCGACCAGCCGCAGGACCCCGTGCCCCCCTTCCCAGCCGGCTCCCAGCCACTGGCTTGCACTGCATGTTCCCCAGGTTACAGCTTGGTTAATTAAACCCTGGAGAGTTGTAAAAGTCCCACATGCTCTAATTTGGAGCAAATTTTGCCTTTCAAACACCTACCAGGCCCATTCTTGCCATTACAGTGAGAGCAATGAGACCAAAAGGAATTAACATGCAATAAAAATCCTCCTCTTTCCACCTCCCCTCGGCTCCACTTGGCACAGCTCTCCACCATCATCAGCATCACCGTCAGCTCCTGACCTGGCCAGGACAAGGGCACAGCAATGCTCCTGCCTGCCTAATTGTTATTTACAACCCATGCTGGAGCCAAAAAGCAATATAATTAACAAATAACATGGGTTGGATGGAACGCATCCTCCCAGCCAGGAGGCAGCAGTGCCTTCCTCGCTCCACAGTCCTACTTGGTGGTTTGGGAAAGTGATGCAGGGACAATTACTGTTCATTTCCAGAAGATTTAATTAATTAAAACTTTCCCATGACCCATCATTAAGGCACAGTTGTATTTAGGATGTCGGTTGCTGTGACATTTGCCCTAGGGCTGAGCATCAGCCCTTTCTCCTGGGGACAACATCTGCATTATTTCACCCATCTCTGTTCCCTGAGCATCCCTGAGGGGATGTGAAGAAAAGTGCATGGCAAGAAGTGGCAGAAGAGACCTGGATCCTCCAGCCACTTGCTAACACCCAACAGACCTCTATAAAGAGCTCAAAGACCACATCTCCTTGGGGCAACTGAGTCAGACACTTGAGACAGAGGCAAAGCATGGCTGCAATTCCCTAAATTAGAGGCTTCAGCAATGCAGCACCTGGCCTGAGGCAGCACTAAAAGGGATTTCTGAAGGGGGAGCATCCTTTGTGTCTTTGCAAGAAGCCCAATGCCATTGGCTTGCAATTGAGCCAACACCTCCCGGCCCCTTCAGTAAGCAGCCTTCCATGCTCAGAATTGCAGGCTGGCCTTGTATTTATTAAAAATCCTGAAACCATCCATCCTCACCACTGGTGTTTTTGCATGATACGAGCTCTTTTGTTTTCAAACACAACTACAAAACAATCAGCACTTCCACAATAGCAACTTTCTTACTAGAAAAGGGAAAAAAAAAAAGAAATAAATCATTCCATGCCCTCTGTTTTTTCCATGCCTATTTAAAATAGGTGCCATGGAACCCACAGCAAACAGAAGTTACGTCAGATTTCCTGCCTGCTCCTAGCCTGCATGACCAACAGACATCACAAGGGTATTTGCAGGCTTTTGAGGTGATGTTTCTGCATATTTCCAAGCAGAAAAGGGGCACGGTGCAAGCAATGGGTGTCCATTTGTATATATTTTCTGTGATCTCTTTTAAAAAGGCACTCATCAAAAGGCAGGCGAGGCAGGAGAGCTGCCTGGAGCAGCAGAAGGTTGTAATCAGTGTCATTCACCCATCAGCCAGCCCACACAGCACCATCATTTTCCTTCAACACCGGAGGTGGCCCCAAGTGACAGCACCCACCAAAAGCCAGCACGGCACAGCCAGCAACACTGGGAAACCCTGAGCATACGAGGCATCGAGAGAGAACTGACTGGGGTTGTTCAACAGAGACAGAGCTGCTGAATCACGGCACAGTGGCAGGCCTGAACCCGCGCAGCATCTCTGCTTTGCATCCTCGATTCCTGACACTATCCTTATGCTCCTCAGCAATTGAGTTACAGCACGTAAGAGGATGCTGCAAGTTCTTTGTGATGAGTAGAGTAAAACAAGAGTAGAACAAGTTCTGGTTGCAAGAGACCCAGCAACGGTCACCAAATCCAACTGTTGGACAACGTTGGGGCAGACCCGAAATTAAAACTAAGTTAAGAGCACCATCCAAATGCACCAGTCACCTCGCTAGGAAGCCAGTTCCAGCATCCACTCTCTTGGTAAAGAAGTTTTTCCTAACGTATAGCCCAAACCTCCCTGGTAGTAGCAGCATGAAGCTGTTCATGTCACAGCTGAGCACATTGTCCAGTAGGAAGCTGTGGGAGGGCGGCATCAAAACCCTCACTAAAACCACGTTGCTTCAGCCACTAAGTGGGAGATCTGATCTCAGGAGGGTATCAAATGACTTAGATATCAGAGAGCCCAAGCCACCCCATAAGGTGAGCAGTGCAAACCACAGCTTTCATCTGATTTACTGAGTGGGTTTGTGGCTTGACTGCCTCACCACAGTGCCAACATCTGCAGCAGACCCAGGGCTGGTATCTGGCACACGGAGACTCAGCCAGCCCAGGCTCTGGGCACATAGAAACACATGGGATCTACACAGCTGCACCCTGCTGTGCACCCTGGCCACAGGAATGGGTTAAACGTTAACGACTGTTTCTGTGCTCAGATGCTGGGCTCGTCCATCATTATTTATTTTTAATATATACTATTTATTTTATACATCATTTGCTTAGGGCCGATGGGAGCCTCCCCCTCGTGTGAAACATGGACAGCTCTGTCAGCCCCTTGATCCAGCAGGGCCCCCTTGTAAATCATTTACGGGGCAGAAACATCAGACATTTCCAGTCATTTGTGGCTTGTGCTGAGCAAACCAAAGCTTGTGGCTGGTTGCTGCTTCACTACCCAACTTTCAGAGAGCAGGGAGGGTGGCCAGGGCCATTTTTCCCCTTGGTGACATATTTTCCATGGTTCTCCTATAAAACTGACGCGCCAAGATCATGAAAAAAGCTTTCCTGAGGAATAATGGGGAAACTGAGAAGCACTGGGATGGCCCAGGCTTTCCTAACAAACCACCATGAACAGCTGGACCCAACTGACCCTCCAACTTTGGCCTCACAGATCCCAGTTTTCTAATTTTGCGTGATCTGGAATTTCTCACCAGTTTGGTTAAAACAGAAGGAAAATGGGCAAGAGAGCAGAAAAGGTGTTGACCACACTGGCTTCTCCAGAAGCTGTGTTAATACCGAAACCCAGCCAGAAGAGATGCTCCATGGAGAGGGAGCCCTGAAACAAGTCTGCAAACCTGCACCTCAAGGCTAGAGTGTTCAGAAAAGCTAATGAAAAGGTGAGATTTTTCTATTTACCATCACGACAAGGTAAGTCACAAACCTCCTCACACCCTCTTGGACTGGAAGGAAGCTCAGACCTTCCTACACTGTCAAACAGAACGTCTTACATGCTCATCTTGAAATTCCTAATGAGCAAAAGGGAGTGATTGCAGGAGGGCAAAACAAGTTCGAGTACTGCAGTCAGGCTGGATGGACCCTGTGGGCAGCCTGATCTAGTGGTTGGCAACCAGCCCATGGAGGGGCTGGAACCAGATGTCCTGTAAGCCCCTCCAACCTAAGCTGTTCTGTGATTCCATGATACAGCCCCCTAAAATGCCCTGTGCTCACCTGGCAGACGGACATCTGGTTGGTGGTGAGGGTGCCGGTCTTGTCGGAGCAGATGACAGATGTGCACCCCAGTGTCTCCACCGAGGGCAGGCTTCTCACAATGGCATTCTTCTTAGCCATGCGGCGGGTGCCCAGTGCCAGGCACGTGGTGATGACAGCCGGGAGGCCCTCAGGAATGGCAGCCACCGCCAGGGCCACTGATGTCTTGAAATAGTAGATGGCACCTCGAAACCAGGAACCACCATGGACAGGGTCACTGAAGTGGCTGATGTTGATGACCCAGACGGCGATGCAAACAAGGAAGATCACTTTGGAGAGCTGCTGGCTGAACTCATCCAGCTTCTGTTGCAAGGGGGTTTTCTCAGGCTCTGTCTCCACCATCTGGTTTCGGATCTTCCCAATCTCTGTGTACACCCCTGTTGCAATGACGATTCCCACAGCCTTCCCAGCTGCGATGTTGGTGCCCTGGGAGGGATGGAAGGGGTGGTAAGTACATGGGCATGAAACCTCTCAGTCTGAGTGAGGAAATGGGCTGTTTCTTGTTAAAGGGGAATATTAGATCTTAAGATTGTCTTAAGAAGAAAACGAGCCAAATCCTCCTGGATTTTCCATCTGCTAAAATCTGGGTGAGTCTTTGCTCATCATAACCTCATACATGGTCCCTGACTTGATTAGAGAAGAGTAAACTTCACCTCCAGGCTCAAATTCCTTCAGCCATAAGGAGTCTTCTCAGCCCAGCTGAGATGATTTATGTCCCTCTTCCACTCTATGATGGGAGGACAGTTTTGACTTCATGCAGTTCAGGCCTGTTTTGGACTTAACATAAACCCACCACAAAGCAGCAGGTGACACTTTAAAGTGATCTCATCCTTCTCAGGTTTGACTTCTGCCCAAGGTGCATGAGCAAATAGGAAATTCAAACCTGTAACAGCCCCAGGTACAAGCACAAGCCTTTACTCCACCAGTAACTCACACCATGAGATACAAAACCAGCTAAGATTGCCCAAGGTCTAAGAGCAACATGTGCCACAACTCAGATAAAATTTCATGGAAGCAGCCCTCCATTTGTATGGATCTGGGACCCTTTTTACATAACAAGGATCAGCATGCAGTTGATACAGCTCCCTGCCTATAGACCTCCCATGTTCATTGGTCTCTTTGCCTGGTGTCTGCAAAATCACAAGGTGGGGACTTACAGAGAAAAGCATGTTCTTCTTGTCCTGGTTGACAGCACGGGGGTCTGGGATGGGGTCAGCATGTTTGATCACCGACATGGACTCCCCTGCCAACACAAAAGCAAGGAGATCATAGAACATCACAGAATATCCCAAGTTGGAAGGGAACCACGAGGAACATTGAGTCCAATGCCTTGCTCCACACAGGACCACACAAAACCCAAACTTTGTGCCTGAGAGTGTTGCCCAAATGTTACTTGAACTCCAGCACCTCGACCAACAGTGATGGCTGCAGGGTGGGACTGGGAACCTCTCATGAAACCATGGACGCTGCATGGGAACGCCCCACAGTTTGCATTTAGCAGAGCTTTGAATGATGTACTGAGTCCTCCCCAAGCCCTAAATCTCATTCCTCCGCTCATTTCTCACTCCAGAAAAATGCTCAGCCCAGCACCAGCCCCAAATTTCACTCCTGGCAGTGGACAGAGGGCACATCTACCTTCATTTGTCCCACCTGCACACACCTGTGAGGATGGACTGGTCAACCCGCAGCGTGGTGGAGCGTATTTCGATGATGCGGATGTCTGCTGGCACCTTGTCACCAACTGCAAGGAAAAGAGCAGAGCAGCTCAACCAGGGGCTGGAGAAGGGGCATGGTGAAGCTCCAAGACTCTGGACAACACCATTCCAGGACCTTTCACAGCCAGAACAAACAGTCATCTGTGGGTTACCCGGTCCAGCAATCATGGGTGGAAGCATCTTGGCCGACTGACAGCCACTGTTTGCTGCCCACCAAGGCGCATGTTAAAAAAAAAAACACCAAACAAAACCTGTTGAAAACTGCTTTCCGGCTGGGTTTCTTCCTTGCAGATTCTTGGCACGTCACGGCTCTTCCTCATGCTCCCTTATCGCCCGAACACAACGGCTTTTTGGAAATATTGAGATCAGCACAGCCTTTGCTCACAACAATTCACATCACATTGCGCAACGCTCCGCCTTGGCTGTGACCAAACGTCTCCAATCCCAGATTTTAAGAAGCGCTTCCTCCCGAGGCTCATAAAATCCTCCCGAACTCAGGGCCGGGCTGCCCTGGCACTGCTCCACTGCACAGCTGTGTAATCCAGCTGTTGCTTTTGGATGATAAACACAGGGACCTGCAGACACCCCCAAACTTCCTCCTGCACAGACTTTGCAGCCGCCCAAGGGAGCTGGATCTGCTCTAAAGGAGCAAATGTCTCTTTCTCCCCCATGGGAAAGGCAGAGAGGGGATTGCAAAACATGAGTGGAGCCTGCAGGCTCCCAATCTGCTGACAGCATCTAAGGAGACCTGGAGCCCTGGTGCTATGGGGGTAGCATCTGCTCAAGGGTAGATAGCATGATAAACTTACATGGCAGGACAGATATCCCACAGCAACCTGTTTGGTGGGTTATGGGGCACACAGTGCTGCAAATCCTGCACAGAAGGAAGCGTGGGGGTGTCTGAAGCTGAACAGGTGATGTTTTACCCCTTGCCCTCAAAATGTATTGCTGTCTGTAATGGAATAGCAGATTTTTTCTGATCTGTGCTGCCAAACGTGTTGCATTTGCACACACAAAAAGAAGCTGCTCCTTTCTGCCTGCACTACTACTGCCATCTCTGGGATGACACCTGGATGTAGATGTACACCACTTGTTTAAAGCCACTGCTCCTGGTGTACTCCCCACCTGCCCTCTCATGAGCCAGGAGGCAATACTCCTCCTGCCAATGTCTCCATCACACTTTCTGACTTCCTCAGGCAGCCTGACAGGTTCCTTGCTCCTTTCTTTAACCTGCCCAAACACAACATTTTCTAATTAATTTGCTAATAATCTGTGATTTCCTCCAGAAAACAGCTCATCCCTTTCCCTTCCAGTCAGGACACTGGTTGTGCTGTTAAAAAGTAATATTTAGTGGGTGATGGATAGGCAACAAGCACTCGATTTGGGGCAAGTTGGCAGGTGGTGCTGGACCCCATGGTGCTTTGGCACTGCAATGGCACTTCCCTCACAGGATGGTGAATGGGAAGGAATTGTGCCTGGGAGGGCTGATGAGAGCCATCCACAAACAGCCCCTGCATGTCACAGGTCTGTCTCTTGTCCCTAAAAGTTATTGCAGATCCCAGGACCAGGTCAGAGCTGGAGCTGGTTGCAGGAGTTCTTCCACCTCGGCCTCTGTGCACTATTTTAAAGTGCATCTTCCAGCTGAAGTACAACTGGAAGACATAAATAACAGCATGCTGGCTCAGGGTGGGAGGGATTGCAGCTTGTTTCCACTAGCAGGGCCATGAGGAGGAAAGGAGAGGATTAGCATAGGGGCTCTGGGGGTTTACAGCACAGTTCAAGACACAAACAACACAGGATAAGCAGAATGCATTGCTTCCCTATACTGGTGAGGCAGGTAGGAAATGCTGATGCATCCGAAACACAGTGCAAACCCAAAGAGAAGAGCCAGAGGGGGCCTGAAGTGTCAAAATCCAGACAGTGAGCTCAGTGAGGAACGTGGAAGGAAGCCTCTTCCTCTGGAAACCCCACCTCCCGAGGACACACTCTCACCCTACTACATCCAGGAGCCATGAGGCTGCCATCCTTGAGCCAACACCCCCATCCCGCTCTTTGGCTCCTTCCCATCCCATGCCCTACCTGCCACCTCCACGATGTCCCCAGGGACGATGTCACGGGCACGAATCCGCTGCACCCCACTGCGGTCGGCACGGATCACCTTCCCCATTTCGGGCTCATACTCCTTCAGGGCCTCGATGGCACTCTCAGCATTCCTCTCCTACAGGTGGAGGAGCAGAGCTGAGGCAGTGGGGCTGTCCAACTGGTAGATCCTTTATACAACAGTCATGGGTGCACCCAAATCCCACCAATGGCAATGCATTGGCACAGGCTGCATAGGGAGGTGGTGCAGTCACCGTCCCTGGAGGTGTGGCACTGAGGGACATGGTTAGTGTGCATCATGGGGGGGGTTGGCGGTTGGACTGGATGATCGTAAAGGTCTCTTTCAACCTTAATGGTTCTATGATTTGATCTGCACAGAGCAGTACAGCCAACAGGCTGCTGGACGCTTCAGAAATGAGTTTCCAAAGGCAAGAAGCCACCAGACCTTCAACTGCAGCTCCAATCACAGAGCAGAGATGTACAGGGACTGTTCCTTACCTGCCACACACCCACCACAGCATTGGCAATCAGGATCATGATGATGACAACGGGCTCCACAAAGGCTGTCGTGCTCTCCTCTCCTTCTTCAAACCAGGCCAGGATCTAGGGGCACAAGAAGAGAAGAGGCACAGTGCAATTGAAACAACAAGCTCCAGTGTTTCAAGACACCAGAGAGAAGACAGCCAATACAGCTCAGAGACTGACCCCACAGCTCCTTCCAGCCTCGAGCCCCACTCTCCATCCCATTAAGACCCAACACCATAAGGCAAGCAAAGCATGCACAAGAACATTTTCACTCCATTTAACTGGTTGTTGACTTGCGTTGTGTCAATACAACACCTGGCTGCTCTGCTGCAGCGAGCACCAGCACACAGAACCTTTGACACAGGGGTTTGTGTTGCTCTCCCATCGAGCAGATGATGACATCTCACCAGCCAACACATCGCTGCATGTTGTTTTGGGAATGCATTTTAACTCACAGGGGTCCAGCCTCCATCCTTATCCTAGAGGCTTATCCTGTGGTTGTTCAGCCACGCAACGCTCTCAGACTGGTAGGATTTATGATGCTAGCACTATAACCTTTTTCCATAATATTGTGTCTATATGAGACGGGATCCTGAAATAAATGTCGCACAACTTGGTGCAGCAGGAGATGGCTCATGCAGCCAACACCAGCACTGCCCAAACTGCAGGCTCAGGTACAGCCTACAGGAGGAACGGTAGTGACCCTGAGCCAGTTGGGATGTGCCACCCCAAAATTACCACTATGAACCTTGGGATTTGGGAAGCCTCCCTACAGCCTTAATGCCTCCTTAGTCCTGGTGTTTCACTGCCAGGGTTTTCTGCTTAATAACTGAAAAATCATCTTATATTCAGCTAAAAAAAATGCTCCTGTTTTTCTGCTTTTCCTCCACATGCATGTTAAGGAGAAGGTGAGCATTCCCACCCTTCCTCCAGCAGAGACAGTTACATGGTCTGCTTTTCCTGGGAAATTCAGAAGAAATGCCTATTTTCAAGCTAAATAGAAAGAAAGAAAACTTACTAAAATGAAATTGGTCAGCTGGTTACTAAGGCAGCCGAAAGGAGGAGACATGAGACACAGATTCACCACCCTGCTGCCAAATGCCCTGAACAGCAGCACTCAAAAAATAAGTATTTCTTCAGCTTGGTGGGAAATAGATCCTAACAGAGCAGCTCCCAAGGTAAGCTGTGGGCAAAGCCAAGCTAAAGGCCATCTTTGGAAAGAGGTTTCCATGCACTGATTTCACTGCAAAGGAAACAGTGCAACCCAAAAAAATCCAGTGGGAATTGCTCCCCATTTCAGCTCAGTGAGCATGGGGTGCTCATGGAGCATCGCCCTCATGCTGAAGACAAGCTGCAGGAAAGGAGATGCCTGGAAATGGCAATAGCATTAGCTAGACCCTACCAGGAGCTCCTTCCAGTGCCATTCCCAACACATCAACTGTGGTTAAAAGTAAAGCCAGACTCATGCATTGTGCCTGCCATACACAGAACCCTTGCCCAAGGCACTGGAATACCCAATCCCTGCCGTCTGTGCCAGCAGGATGGGAAGGATGTGAGCAGCAGGCGAGAGGCAGCGCCCACGCGAGCAGCCGAAACACTGCCAGGGCAGAGGAAGAACAAAAGAAAAAATACATGGAACAACAGATTGGATTCTCAGTTCTAATCCAAAACGCAAATGCCTCCATGCAGCAGTGGAAGGGCTTCAGGAGGAGATGGTAGTTACTCCAAGCAGGAAAGCCACCCTTGGGCTGCCATCAGTACTTTCCAAAGCTTCCAAGGAAAAGACACAAAGGGAAGCAATTTCCCCTAAATGTTTCAACCTTCATGCATGGAGAGGCACAGAGACACACACTGGATGAAATACAGTACTGAAAATAAAGCAGCGAGAATTAGTGTCTCCTAATTTAGCAGAGCCATAGTTTATATAGAAAGTCACAAGCTGGATTCATGGGGGAGGACAAACTATCACCCAAATAGAATCACAGAATCATCAAGGTTGGAAAAGACCACCAGGATTATCTGGTCTATCCATCACCACTGTGCCCAGCAACCACGTCACAATGAGCTGAGAAGAACCACCCAGCTGTGTCTTTTGCAACAGCTTGACATGAATTTTTCAGCATGGATGACTTGAATGAAAGGAATCAAGGCTGCCAAGCTATCACTGAACTGCGGCAGAAGAAACTGGCAGTGGCAAAGCTTCAAGGCATGCAGATGACTGTAGGGTTTCTAATTTAATTCATGCTATTGGCATTCACTTTGAACAGCAATGCTCACTTGATAGAACCAGTGCCCTTGGGCCTCCATCTCTGGTGTAGTCAGAGGGTGGTGGGATATGGATTTTGGATGGATGGAGCAGCATCGCTGAGCAATCCTACAGTCTCATCTCCAAGGCATGTGCAGTATTGCCACTAAGCCCCGTGCAAACACTGCACTGCTGGAACACCTCCTTCATCCAACACCCATATTCCTCTGTCCCCTTTGCTACTACTCCCCCCAGATCAAAACAACCAAGGTCCATTTCACTAGTGCTGATGGAAATCTGATGCTCCCTTCACACACCACATCACTCAAGCACAGGATATAGATCCTCATCCCCTCCTTCCCTGAGTCCCAATGGGGCTGCGCCAGCCCTGAGCCTGCAGTACTTACAAAGGAGAGGAAAGCTGCCATCAGAAGGATGCGGACCAGGAGATCTTCAAACTGCTCCAGCACCAGCTCCCAGAGGGACTTCCCTGGTGGGAAAACACAAACCCAAGCACTGTCAGTGCTCTCAGTACTGCAGTGAGCATGTAACTGGGGCCAATAGGACTGTCCCCTGATGCAGCAGGGCTGCTCCTGGCCAAATCTCTGTATTTCTGCTCCCAGCTGGTCCTCCTTCTGCCAAAGGAAGGCTCTGCTGCCAGCCCCACTGGCTCTGGGGTTAAAACCAGGATTAAAATAAAGGATCCCAAACATTCCCTTTTCTCCATCCCAGCCTTCCCCATCCCCTCTTGCCCCACGACTTACCTTCTTCTGCAGGGAGCTCTGTGGGATTCCACCCGCAGCCCAACGAGCAGGAAAGAAAGGAAGACATGGGGAGAAAAAAAACAAAAAAGAATAAGATTAACCAGTGATCTGGGACCAGAGCAAATCTTTGCCTTACACCTCAGCAGGCCATCAAGTATCCCAGAACTCCATCGAGTACCCCAAAGCACAGCTTCTTCTGCTCACATCCCTGCATGAAGAAAACTGGTGATCAGACTCCCAAGTCTGACATCATGCAAACAGCAGCGGGTGCTCCCATGCCAGGGAAATGTCATTTCTCTGCTGCAAATGGGGACCAACGGTGTTTATTCCTGCACTCAGCTTGTCTAAAAATGCCCACCCTACAAAGAGCTCAGTGCCAACAGAGAGGCACTGGATCAGGCTCCCTAGAGCTGTGGGTGCCCCATCCTTTGAGCTGTTCAAGGTCAGGTTGGATGGGATCCTGGGCAGCCTGAGCTGGTGGGGGGCATCCAGCCCATGGGGTTGGAACTGGATGATTTGTAAGGTCCCCTTCAATCTAAACCATTCTGTGATTCTGTGCTCAGTAGAGTCATCACTGAGGCTCATCAATGAAGGTACCACCTGTCTGAGCAGGAAGTGAAACAGCTCAGCTGCTTTCCATGTTCTATTTCCATGCAGAGAAATGAGAAGGAAAAAAAACACAAACAAACATAGCAAAAAACAAACCCAACAACTTTTGCTGAGCAAAACAGTGAAAGCAAGAAGCCTGCGTGCATTTTCACTGCAAACTGGTGGCAGAAATGCTTGCTATGGGGTTTTACAACCCAAGTCCCTCCCAAATAACAATGCTCTGAATGCATGAGGAGCACACACTGTGTGACATGCCTGTTATTTTCATAGCAAAAAGAAAAATCTATTGCTGGAGTGACTTCAGCAGCTCAACCACTCTGCAGCATATCAGGAGGAAGCTGCTCTTCTCCCTTTTGCACCCAGCTTCCTCCCCCAGCCCAGCCACCCAAACAAGGGCATGGGAGCCCTTCTGCCTTTTTCCCACCCTTGCTATAGGCTGTAAGGGTGCAGGGTGAAAGACCTGGGGGTCAGCTCCCATCACATTCCAGCTGCACCAATTGCTGCCTGAGCTCCTCCCATGTATCGTTTGCATGAAGCAGCCCCGAAGCTGTTTGCAGAGTGGAGACTTTGCATGAGCTCTGCAGGTGCCAACAACAAAAATGGGCAACATGAGGCCAGGAGGAAGCCAACAGCCCACTGACTGCATCACCATCACCAACACCTTGGGAACGCTGCTGCTTCCCCCCAAAAAGCTGATTTGAGCATTCTGAGAGCTGGGCGCACCTCTGATAGAGACACCTCTTCCCACCTCCCTCCACGTGACAGCCTGGCACAGCCACGCAGGTGCCACCTGCCCTTGGGGACATCCTGCCCTGCGTTCCGGGTCAAAGCACAGCGCTCAGACGTGGCAGGGTACTGCTGGAGTTGCATTATGGAACTCTTTGAGGGATGTGCCCATACCCCCAGCCATGAGCTATGTTGTAAACTCTTCTTTGTGGGTCTTTTTTTTCCCCTTCCTTTTATTTATTTTTCCGTATGCAGGGTAGGGGAAATGGACGGGTAGAACAAGCAACGCATCCGATTCCCAAACCTCGCCAACAGGCAGGAAAAAGTGGTGAAAAGAATAAGAAAAACCCTAAAATATCCCCAGCTGGGACAGCAGCCCTGTTCATGACACAAAGCAGAGCTGCTCTGGGATCCTTCAGGTGCAGAACAAGTTGTTATTGGAAGCGGACGCACTTCCGAGCCCCCATCTCTGGGTCCCCATCCCCACAACACACCTAATTGAGCTCCTATGGGGAGCGCTGTTGTGTCACATCTTGCTGGCTGTGACAGAGGGACCTCAAGGTAGATTTGGGCACTACTGAGCTGAGTTGGTGGATTTACCCCCCAAAAAGTCCCGTACATTAAGAAAAGAGCAGCCATGCATGCAGAACACGGGCAGGTTGGGGCTGCCCCAGTAACCAAGCCAATGGATGGTGCATAGAGAGAGGGCAAAAAATCTTCCCTTTGGGGTTACAAACCCCAACCACGCACCCACGTAATTCAAACAAAACAATATAATTTGGGGGTACAAGCAAAGTTCAGCCAATGAGCTCATCCCCACATTGCCTGAGCTCTGCTCGCACCCCAACCTGTCCAGGATGTTGTCCCTGTCCCCCTTTCCTGGCCCTATGAGCCAGTCCCTGGGCATGCTCACTCTACCTGTTCAGGGATCCTAACACTCACCCCAAAGCTCACCCTGCAGCATTGGTCCCACAGCCCAGGGGTAAGGAATAAGGCCAATCCTACCCATCCCACTCCACTCTCCCCTTTCCTTTGCTTATGGCAATTGCTTATCTCCCAAACACTGCATGGCACGAGCATCCTGCAAAGGGCAGCTGCCCTAGAACAAGGGGTCCCTGTGTCTTGGGTCTGGGGTAAAATGGGGCTCCTCAGCCTGGGGTGGCCCTGTCCCCCATCCCCTCCCTGATGGCCCCATAGGGTCTCTGGGCAGAGGGAGGGGGGAGCTCACGGCCCCGGTTGGGAGGGAGGATGCGAGCGACTGAAAGGAGCGTTTTGTTCCCTCCTGCACCAACGCAGTGGAAAGAATTTCCCGCTCCGTCTCCTGGGTGGAAAAGCTAAAAAATCTGCATTTAAATAGTAACAGCTTCAGGGGAATTAAAAACAACAATAATACAGGCAGAGGAGCTTGGGTCAAATAAAGCTTAAGGTGAGCACTGTTCTCATACGATTGCCCCCAAACCCCCTGGAATCCCCCCCCACATCTTCATCCCCCTCCTGCAGACTCAAAGCGGGGCACTCTGCCACCCCCTTCCTCACATTACACATTTCATTTCATTGCCCTCAAACCATTTCTTTCTTTCAGATCATTCCCCACTGATGCTCCAGTGGTTGCTCCCAACCGGCTTCTTTTGGCACAGACTGTTATTTTCAACCTTTCGGTCTCTTCCATTGGTCACCACCCCCAGAGCAATGCCCTGGAGCCAGCCCTGAACCAAAAATCTCAGCAAATGTGCAGAAAACCAAAGCATCATCCAACCCACAGCAAGAGAAACCTCTGACTTCGCAACACCTCTGGGCACACTGCGCCGCGCACAAACCAGAGCGTCCAACACCCAGCAGCATCAAATTTAATAACATTTAGGATTAAATAACGTTAGGATAACAGCTTAGGAAAGCAAACACACCACACTGCAGCGCTCAGCCTTTGCCGTGGCCTACAGTGCTGGCTCAGCCCATGCAGAGCCATGCGAGACTTTCAGTGTCCCAGGAGACAAAAATTGCACTGAACCTTTAGGCTGAACGCTGTGAGATCTGGGGAAGGGCAAGGTGGAAATGAGTTCAAAGGGTTTTCTCTTCCCTAAAACACAGAAGAAGTGGGTTATTGGGCTGAAAATGAACCATTTTCAACATAAGATGCGCTTGATCCTGGGAAAGAGATGATGCTCAGCATGTATGAACCACAGAATGGTTGAGTTGGAAGGGAACCTTACACACCACCCAACCCCTACCATGGGCTCAGGCTGCCCAGGGCCCCATCCATGGCCTGGAGCACCTTCAGAGATGGGGCAGCCCTGCAGCAAGGTGAAAAGCTGGAAGCATTGGTTGCATTTCCTTTTTCTATGATTTATTTCCCACTAAGTATAACGTGTGCATGCAAGGGATGAAAATTTATATATATATATATATATATATATTTCATATGTGTATGATATATTCAGGTAGGGTATGTATGGAGCAGTTTGGTTGGAAGGGAACTACATAAACCCACAAGGAGACCTATAAAGGTACCACTAAATAGCTCCAGGTGTCCACGTGTACTGATGTGTCAAGAGGAGGTAAGAAAGGGAACAGCACAGAACAGAGCAACGCTGTGTGTACACCGTGCACTGCTACAGGGGGCTGTTCCTCCTTACCCCCCTGGGCCCTCCCTGCAGTGGAGCTGCTCGGTTTGGCTTTTTCCATCTCTCACCACATTTTCCTTATTTTAGTGCTTTCTGTTGACTCGGAGGTTGCAAAATGGAAAATTAAATATATATATAATGATAAATAAAAGGAAAGGAGATGAGAGGGAAGGAGGGAGCGCAGGCAGGTAGCAGCACTAGGGGGCTCAGCCTTGGCAGTGATTCAGGGGCAAAATCCTGGGGCTTTGGCTCTAGTGGGGAGTGCTGCATTCCTCCCACAGCGAAAGGAGGTGTTAGAAAGGAAAAGTAAACTAAAAACAACTGGGAAAAGGACAACAACAAGAAGAAGAGAATAACCGTAAAGAGCAAAAAGCAGAAAGCAATAACCCTTACATTTGGGTGCACCGGGTGCAGCCCTGCCTGCCGGTCCCCACTTACCCCCACCCTTCCCTCCCCCCCCCCCAGCGCTGTTTGAACACAGGAAGCACCCGAGGCACAAACACATGGGGAGGAACCCCGGGGACGCGAGAGCACAGAGCGGATTTCCTCCCCGAAACGCAGCGCCGTGAGCACCGAGCAGCAACGTCCCTTCATTTGGTTCTCCCCCCCCCCAGCCCCCCTCCACAACCACAATGGATCTCGGGGCCAACAGGTGTCCCATAGCGACTTGCAAATGGGAGGTAAAAATAATCAAATGGGTTCATCTGCATCGGCGCATCCAGCGACACGGGCAGATGGTGGAGATTCAAATGGGTTTGGATCAGCACTGCTTGTGAGCTCGGCTTTCCAAGAGGAGCGGAGCTTTGTGTTTTGCCACGAGGATGGGCTGGTTGCAGGGATGCCCCCGGGGATGCGCGGTGCAACGGGGGGCACTGCAGCAGGTGGACGGAATTAGAAAGGAATACAACAGAACATCGTAAATAGGGAGGGGAAAAAAGCTTTTCTAGAATGACGGTCCAGACACCCAGCCCTCAGCCACCCCAGGGGCTCCCTGCAACCCCTGGGTACACATTGGGTGTTCACTCAATATTTCAACCGCTTCTCACCATAAAAAAGCAAAACTCAGCGGCCAAACCCATGCAACGCAAGGCTCCCAGCCCTCAGCCATACCCCCAGCAGCAACAGCAGCCCCGAGCCCCCCCTTGCACCGCACACACCCACGCCGGCGGCCGCTCGCGTCATGGAAACGCTGTGCGCGACCGCAGCCCGCTCTGCTGCCTTTGGCTCCGGCTGAGCAGCGCTCCCAGCTCCTCCCGCTGCTACCTGTTGTAAAGCGCGATAGCAGCGAGCGTTGGGCTCCAGCATCGGGTCGTTGCGTTTCTTAATGACTGCTTTTTGTTTTTAAATGTGTGTTTATTTTTTTAGCTTGGACGCATTTTCAAGGTAGGCTGCTGTTGGATGTTCCCTCCTCCAATGCTACGGCCGGGAGGTCGCAAAGCACCAAAACATGAATAGCAGTAGGTGCAGGTGGGATGGGGTCTGCCTTTCTGAGCTGTGGGCAGCACTGAAGCCAACCCATTGCCACTCCCAGCTGCAGTCTGCTTTTACCCTCAGTTTTTGGGGAGGAAAAGATGAAAGAGGCATTTGCACCCCTGATGTCCCGTGCACAATGTGTGCTTTATCCCATCGCTCGCAGCTTCAGAATCTCAGTATCATTCAGGTTGAGGGAGATCACTAAGGTCATCCAGTCCAATCATCAAACACTGACTCATTTGTGATGTCCTGTGCAGCCTCTGTGGGGTTGGGGTGCTGCACAGCACTCAGTGTGCCCCAAATTCCCCATGTGGGGCTCCCTGTGGGGATGCCCCCTCCAGACCCTACCTGGGTAACAGCACAGTCTGCCCACACTCACACTGAATAACCCTTAAAAAAGGCATTTTGATGGAGCGTCACCACTCCACCCCAATGTGCCAATGCTGAATATAGGGGAAAAAATCAAAGCTGGCTCATCCAGTGGTCTGTACATATGAAAAACATGGGGAAAAGCATCACAAGAACACACAGAAAAGCATCACATCATCTCAGTTCTTAGCAGCAGGCAAATTGAAGAGGTGTAGGACAGAACAACACCAGGATCTGGGGGTGCACCATGTGCACACTGCCCACATCTGGATTAAGGGCACCATGATCCCAGTGCTCACTGTTTGGGATTTACCCCAAGAGAGGTGACCATGGAAACACAACAGAATGGCCCAGAGTTGGTTTGGGGATGGGAAAAGACTGAAACATGCAGAGAGCAACAGTTGTTGGGAAAAGAAGATGAGAGTGTGCTGGGCTGTATTGGGCTCATTAAGGTACTTTGGGGGATTCAAAGGATGCTCTGTGGGAGCAGCACTCCCTAAACCTGCACCGAGCATCCCCCCATGCAACCAAACACCTCAACTACGCTCTGCACACATAGCACAGAAATGGAACCGTGAGCGACATCACACGAGTGTACATGTAGGGTGAGGGGAAGCCCAAGGGCAAATCAAAGGTAGCAACCATGGGTGCAGCTGCACTGCATCCCTCCCAAACAGCAGAATGAGGGGATGTGGGGCTTTCTGTACATGCAAGGTTGGACAGCCTGAAAGTGTGAGATCCAAACCCGAGTTCCCTCCAGCACAAGGATGGCAGCGTGCAGTTGTGCTGTAGGAGTGCCCGAGCATCAGCCCTAAGGGAAGCGATTGGAAGGAAAAAAATAAATAAAAATAAAGAAATAAAGAAAAAAAAACAAAAAACCCACAACCAACACAAAAAGAAGACGTAGCATGTTTGTGAATCAGCCTGCAGAGCGTGTGTTTCGGGGGTGGAAAAGGTGGGCGATGAGCAGAGGAACAGAGCAGAGAGAGAGAGATGAGTCACAAAACGCCGCTCTCGCTCTCCTTCTCCTCGCCGGCAGCACAACCATTGCAGCGTGAAATGGGAAATTTCAGCTCTCCATAGGGTTGGGTTTTATTTTTTTCTTCTCCTTATGGTTGGGGATGGGTTGGAGCCGTCACCTCTGTGCTGAGCTGGGGGGAGCAGGGAGGGAAACGTCCCTATGCTGTGAGCAGCCGGCTCTGCTGCCGTGCAATTGGGTTACTGATGGGGCAAAGAAAGTTATGCGTATGCATAACATCAGCAATATGGAGAGGCTGAGCTCTCAGAGCATGCAGACGCCTGCCCAGAGCCCTGCACAATCTGCAGCGGCTGTCTGCCCACTAATTGGAGATATTAAATATCTGCTTCCTCCTGCAGTGTGGGCAGCGGGGCTGCAAACAGCATTCTGGGCACCCAAAGAACACAAAAAACCCGAACTATCTATACATATGCACACGCACGCGTCTATGTAAACATCCACGCTCATTGCTTCTCACCTGATGCCAGAGCTCTGCAGCTCTTTCTTTGAAATGCATCAGCTCCAGAAATAAAAACAGGCAGAAGGGGATTTAAGCAGCTCCCCCAGCGTATGTCAAAAGATGGATCTTAGGGGGATGGTGCGTCTCAGGCTGTGATTCACGGCACCTCTGGCAGTTTGATTCAGGTTTAGGAGGAAATGAATGAATGAAAATGGAACCGCTGGAGCCGCAGGTCTGCCCTGAGCTGTAAGATTGGGGTTTTCTTCCCCCTTATGAACTCTGGGCACACACAAGCGAGACACCAACTGCCTCGTGCTTCCGCTGACGAAATTGAATTTAAATTCAAATTAAAACGCCATCTAACATGAACCATCTTCACTGTCACTGCGCTGCCCCACAACACAACCCCAGTGGGCTCTCCCAAAGCCAGGCACCTGCAACCTCTGCACAACCTGTGAGCTCCCACCATGCTGGAAGAAAGGCGGGTGGCCCAAGAGTGAGGTTTTAAAGCAAAACCAGTAAGCAACAAAGGGAGATGGCGGTGCTCATCCCTGAAGACAGCCAGGGTCAGGCTGGAGGGCTGTGAGCACTGATGGAGCTGTGGGTGTCCCTGTGCATTGCAGGCAGTGGGACCAGACGGCCTTCAGGGGCCCCTTCCAAATCAAATGATATTATGGTTTATGATAATTGCATGATATCTAAGTTGCAGCCATGGGATGTCCCCAAGGCAGCCAATCTCGTGCACCAGCAGCCTGCAAGAAATGCAGGGTCTGAAGCAAAGGCTGCACCGCAGACAGAGGTGAGCACGCAGCCATTGCTTGGAGAGGTGTGAGGGGGGGGAGCAGGAAAAAAACCCACCGAATTGCCACGGCTAGCCCTCTGCTTTGCACCTACATCACGTGGCGCTGGGCCTGACTCAGCAGGGATGATTCACCTGGGCAAACAGGGGAGAAGCCACCGCGCTGCTGCTGTGTGACCCCACTGCGGGGCACCGTGTGCACACCGACCCAGCGGGGCAGCATCTCCAGCGCTGGGGCACCTGTCTGGGAGCGATGCTCGGCCTCAAAGCAGAGGGGCTCTCAGCTCACGGGGAAGGGATGCAACTGCTCGCTCATAACACAACCGGAGTGGGGAGCAGGTGGGATGCGCTCTGCTCGGGGCTGCTGAATGGACGTGGGGTCAGCGCTGGGAGCACCTCACAGCTGCACGGGACTCACCGGGGGGCAGCACAGCCCTGGTCCCTTCTGACAAACCGAGCTTTTCCCGACCCTCAGCTACGGGGATCTAACAGCAAAGAGACGCAACAACTCGCTCCGACCCGGGACAGAGCACAACCCGCTCCGCTCGGAGGCACCATCCGCGACTCCGAAGCTCCACAGCCTGAGCAGCCCCGCACGGTTCCCACCGAACGTTCCCGACCCCGATTTTCCCACCGACGCTCCTCCAGAAGCCGCGCACATCCCCTCCAACCTCCCCCTCCGGCCACGACAAACTTCTCCCACCCCGCACAGCGGAACAGCCCAATTAACCCCACCCCGCTAATTGCCTTCCACCAACCCTTCCCTACCCAACAGGTGCCCCGATCCCATTCACTCACCATTGGGGCCGTACTTCTCCCTATTGCGGCGGACCTGTTCGGGGCTGAGCCCGCAGCTCTCGCTCACACCAAAGCGGCTCAACACGTCCCGCACCGGCAAGCTGTGCGCTGCCTCCATGCCCCGCCGGCGCCACCCGGAGCGAACCCGGGGCCGGCGGGGGACGGGGGGGATGGGAACGCGCAGCGAGCGCACTCGGGGACCTCCGCTCCCTCGGTACCTCCGGGGAAGGGGAGCCCCGCTCCGGTCCGCCCCCCGCTCCGCCCCGCTGCCGATTCCTCCGCCTCCCCCGGAGCCGCCCCGCGGTCCGTCGCTTCCGTGCGTTTCATCGCAAAGTTTGAGGAAACAGCTGTGTCGAGGCTCTCCCAGCAGCGAGCCGCTTCCTCACCGTTCAGTCTGATGCTGGAAGACATAGGAAGGCTTAATATGAACCAAAGCGCTTCGTGGGACCTCTCATTGCCCACCCAACGCTGCTTCTTGGTGTCCCCCAGCAGCCGTGCCCTGAGATGGGGATATCCCAGTGATGCAGGGAACCCCACAGCACATGGAATGCCACCGCTGTGATGGAGCTGGAGAGATACACAGCACAAACTGTCACTGCCGGACAGGAGGCAGGAAATGTCCCATGCACGTGGCACAGCATCACTGTCACCGCTCTCAGGGCCACACGGTGCTCCTCTGCCCATAGCACAGCACCTCCATGGGAGCCCACGTGATGAACAGTGATTCTGTCCCAGCATTGGTCCCTACTGGTGCCTGATGGAGGAGGGTCCCCATTGCACAACATGTGGCCTTTGCGTTGCTGTTCTGCAACGTGGTGGTTCCTTGCAGCACGAGCTCTGCACACAGCAGCACCATCATGAGTTCATCGAATCATGGAGCCATTGAGCTGGAAGGGACCCCCAAAGGCCATCTGGTTCCACTCCCTGCAATGTACACCCACAGCTCCATCAGTGCTCAGAGCCCCTCCAGCCTGTCCTTGGGGGTCTGCAGGGACGGGGCATCCACACCCATCAACCAAAGCAGGGCTGCCCCAAAGCCCATTGGTACCACCCAACAGCCATCCCACACCTATGGGCTGCTCTATGCAATGCCTCAAGCTCCCCATGCTGGGAATGTTGCTGGGTCTCCGGACAGGAGGAAGCAGCTCCACGGGGAGGAGCTCAGCCTCATTTATTTATCCAAGCACTTATTTATAGAATGCCTTTCTCACATCCCACCGGAGCAGAGGGCCCGGAGGAAGGGCAGCTTTGTGCTCTCCAGTGCTCTAAATTTGGTTTTCCGGCTGTGAGATGGGCCCCCCCCCAGCCCCTCCTGCAGGAAGCAGCTCCGCACCCTGTGGCTTCCAGCTGCTGTCTGCCTCCCAAGAGCTTTTGGGAGAGAAAGCTGTATTTCTTCCATGCGTGGCTTCTGGTAGCCTGAGGGAGAATCAATTCTACCTGTTATTATGGAACTGTTGTATGACATAGCATTGGGAATGGTTAGGAACGGCTGGGATGAAAAGGACCTTACAGCCCATCCCATTCCAATCCATGGGCTGGTTGTCCCCATCCCAGACCAGGCTTCCCAAAGCCCCAACCCAACTTTCCCTGAGGCATGTGCAGGTATGGAGTGATCTCATTTCTTTGGGCACTGTCTGGGCATCTCTCCTCCAAGCCCTCACCCTGCAGGTTGGCACTGGAAGGGAGCGGGGAGGTGAAGCCTGGGCTCTGAAGGTTAAAGTTTGACAAAGTTGGGAGCAATCAAAAAGTTCTTCGGGAACCAGCTGTCAGCACAGGTAGCACCAGCAGCCCCGCCCGTAATTAAGCAGTTCATGGTAATTACTGGCAATCAATTAGACCAGTACTGATCAGTGATGACAAAAGGAACACAGAGAACACAGCCCCAAAATGGCCAAGGAAGGGCCATGGGTCAGCGAGACCATGGGGTGGGAGATGAGTCCTTATGGCCCCACTATGGGGATTCCCTACTGCAACAGCATTAGCCCCAGAAGGAAACAAAAGGCAAATTAGTGTTGTTTTCCCCCATGGTCTGAGGGGCTGCAATTGGGGCTGGGCTGAACCTGAGCCCCGTGCAGCTCCCAAACCCACCCTCACTGCGGAAAATCCGCTTTTATCTCTATTCTGCTCCCAGAAAATGGGAAAAGAAGAAGGTTCGATGGCTCCCATCCGCAAGCTGAGCCAGGAGTGGCTTTTTTTCTTTCAGTAGCACCTTTGATATTTGCTTTTCCTATGGATTAAAAAAATAATAATAATAAAGAAAAAAATACAAACCACCTTGAAATAACACTTGGAGGCTCTTCTAAATGCTACGAGCCAGCCGACCTTTCGGAGCCGCGCTCCAGGTGTTATTTTTGATCCCAAAGCCAAGACTGCTGGCAGCTGCAGGGAAGGCTCTGCTCCCACAGGGAGCTCCAGAAACCACCAAAAAAAAAGTGCCCTCAAAAGTGGCGTCAGCCTTCACTTCATGGCTGTGGTTGTTGTGTTTCCAAACCTGCTGGAAATACACCCCCAGTGGCACAGAGATGCGTAGTTTGGGTGTTGGGTGTCATTGGGATGTGGCTTCTTGGTGCTCGGTTGGGGGTGTTGGAGGAGAGCTGGGTATCACTGGGATTTGTGCTCTCAGAGCTCAGTTGGGTGTGTTGGAGGAAGGTTGGGTATCACTGGGATTTGTCTTCTTGGTGCTCAGCTGGACGTGCCCTCACCAAGGCCCACAGCTGCTGCCAGATGTGTGCACAGCTGGAAGATGAATACAGATGCTCCTTGCACAACGTGCTTCCCCACTGCAGTGATGCTCTGGGCTCCACACTTCCCTGCCCTCCAGGAGCAGGATTCCCCCCCTGTATTACAGCTGCTTTGCATTGAAATGATGCTGATTTTTTTTCCTGTGTGTTGCCCTGAGCACTTTGGGACAGCCCAACCCCATTTCCCAGCGGGAATGCTGAGCTCTGCCCTCAGCCTTGCTGCTGTATTTCCTGGCATTTGCCCCAAATGTTTCACTCAGTGTCTGTCTGTGGCTCCAGACCTGTGTTGGGCAATCCTCAGTTATTTACGTGTTGCATCCTGACCTCTTTCAAAGGGAGGAAAACCCATTAATATCCACCGAGGGGGAACACCGTGACACTCTGACGCTCCGATGGCTCTTTTCCCTGATGTAAAAGACCTTCTGGAAAATAAAAGAAGGAAAGAAAAGCCTTTGTGGTGTGTGATTCCCAGTGCTGGCATGTAGGAAACAGCAAAAGCAAACAGGAGAGGAGGCTGCAGGGCAGAGCAAGGAGGGCACTGTGGCCCCACACAGCCTTGGTTGGGGTAGGAGGGCTGCATGCAGACCTGGTGGGGTGTGTTCGGCTGTGGGCTGGAGGAGGGGAACTCATATTGGGCACTGAGATGTGGGGGGGATGGAGCTCACATCAGGCCAAGCGATGGCGGCTCCCTTCCTCTTTCTGTTCTGTGTTAGCAGAGTGAAGGAGAGGAACCTCTGTGAAGATGAAGGGTGAGGGAGGGGAGGTCGTGGGAAATAAAAGGGAGGAAGGTAAAAGGGAGAAGTGGGGAAAAGAAAAGGGAGGGAAAATAAAGGGTAAAAAAGGAAAGGCCCTCCAAAAAAAGGGGAGAAAAATTAAAATGGTTTTAAAAAAAAATAAAGGCAAAAAAGAGGCAAAAAAAAGTAAAAAGTAAAAAGTAAAAATAAAGAAAAGCAGAAAAATAAAAGCAAAAAAATAAGGGGTGAAGGAAGGGGAAAAAAAGGAAAGAAAATACAGAAATGGGGAGGAAATGGTAAAAATGGGGGGAAGGGGAAGGTGGGAGGAAAGGGGAGAAAGGGGGGGAGGGAAAAAAGGGCCAGGAAAAGGGCAGAAAGAGGCACAAAACAGGAAAAAGAAAGAAATAAAAGGCCTCAGAGGCTGCAAAGATGTGGAAACGGAGGTTAAATCCAGCTGTATGTGCCTATATAGAGCTTCAGAAATAAGGGACCATGCAGGTCATCCAGCTCCATCCCATGGGCTGAGTGCCCCCACCAGCTCATGCTGCCCAGGCCCCTATTCGTGGCCTTGGGCACCTCCAAGGATGGGGCACCAGCACTTCTCCTGCTTGGGGTTTGGTTGTGTGGTGGTGAGTGGGAGGCACTGCAGATGGCAGCAGGAGCGGAGCCGCCAGCTCCATGTGTCATCACTGCCGCTCAGCCCCGAGCCTGGCAAATATAGCCAACAATGTCATTGTTGCTAGGATCTTCAGGCTCCGGGAGGTGATGCCCAAGGAAGGCCAGCCACAAGGAATGGTGTTATCTGCATGGAGAGGAAGGAAACTGTGTGGGGCTGTGGGCAGTGCCTGGGGCTCAGCCCTGGAGCTGTGCTGCTCAGCCCCAGCCCTGAGATCCAAACCCATGCACCTGCCCCAACGTCAGCACACAGTGCCTAGAACCCTGTACCTACCACACACCGCAGATCCCCCATTCAGCCCAAACTCAACCCCACAACACCAAACTGACCTCAGCGTGGTGGTGGGAGGAGCCCTGTTAACACAGACCTGGTGGGGGTATTGGTTTTTGGCAGCCGCAAGCAGGCTCTGCCCCATGCCATGGGGCTGCAGCAGCACACACCAGTTATTCCCATCCCCTGCCCAGCATCCCTGCAGAATGGGGGCTTCAAAGGGGTGATGTCCCCTATCCACACAGGGATGAGGAGGCAATTAGACCCATCTCATTAAGGGCTGACCCCTAAGGCAGCAGCAGTCCAGGCCCGGAGCCCATCCATCAGACACCCATCCCCACTGCTTTGTGTTCTTGGAAGCACACAGCCCTGACCTATTTCCAGAGCCGTTTAAACAAATCCCTGATAAATGAATGTGAGAAACCATTTCCTCTCTATTTCCTTCCATTAGAAACGAAACACTGCCATTAATCACCAATAAAGAAATAAAACCCTTCCAATGTCTGCAAGTCAGCACGAGTTCTGCTGCAGCCATAAGGCCAATTGGCTCCCCTACGTGCACAGTCCCCTCCCCGAGCTCATCCCCTGCCTGGGCTCGGGGTCACGCTGCAGGGTGAGGGTCATGCAGCGGGGTCAGGGTCACACTGTGGGGTCGGTGCTCTAACAAGGGGCCGGCAGCATTTTGCACGGGGGTGTTTTTTGCAGGGCGCCTTTTGCACGCCGTGCGTTTTGCAGCGGGGCGCAGCGCGGTGCCAGCAGCATGCAGAGCCCCGATAAGGCACTGGGTCGGAAACGCAGCCCAATAGCCGTGAGTTTCGTAAGGCGGTGGACAATAGCGCGGGGAGCTGCCAACTTTCCCCTCTCGCAGGAGCGACAAGTGCTCGGAAACGGCACTGAAAGCAGAGAAATCCTGTGGGAGGAGTGCGCCGGGCACCCAGCCCTGCTGGGTTCCTTTTGTAGCCGCTGGGACTGCCCCGCTTGCAGGAAACTGATGCCCCAAGACCGAGGAGCAGAGGGAGAACACAAAGCTTGCTGCGTAAATATCTAAGCGGTGCTGTAAACTCCACGCTGCATCAAAAACCCTGCGGGCTGCCCGGGCGCCTTTTGCATTTCAAAGATGGGATTTTCAATGCAAATGCTGCCCGGCCCAGGTGCCAGCGCTGATCTGTGAGCGCAGCCCCAGAGAACCGATGGGGTGCATGAGGTGATGCAGAACCCTCCGTGGGGTTTGCTTGGCAGAGCCATTTCTTGTCCCTTACGGAGCTCGCTGTGAGGAAATACAGATCTGGGGGCAAAATGGGTTCAAAACCCGCTTGTTTGGGAGCAGAGCTGTGCAGCAGGATTACACCCCAAGGGGGTTGTTGGAGCTCGGGGTCATATCCTGCCTTTCCCCATGCAAACAGCATCCCCAGCACCAGCAGTTAACATCTGCATTGGTCAGTGGGCTCGCAAAGTGCTTGGCTGTGAGCATGACAAGGCTGGGAGCAGAGCGGGGCTGTAGGTGGGGACAGGATTCGGCTGCTCTGCTTCAGCACAGGATTTGTATATGGAAAAAAGATGGCAGAAGGAGGCCAGCAGTCCCAGTCCATCAGGATGGATCATCACCAAGCAGTCAAATCGCTGTGCTACAGAACAGCTGCTGGGCAGGAGGCGGCGGAGCAGCGCTGTCAGAGCGGATGGGAGGAAGGAAGCACTCAGGAGAGGTGATGTCAAAGGGACATCCCTGCCAGCACAAAGGGTGAGCAGAAAGCTCAGCCCAGCCACGCTGAGTCCAATCCAACCCAACACAATTCAACACAACCCAACCCTACATAACCCAGCCCAACCCAACACAACCCAACACCGCAGAACGCCAGCGCCCTGTGTGCATCACAACACGCTGTCATCACAGCAGGAAAGGACTGAGGAGGGGAAGGTGTTGGGTTTTAGGATGGATTGTGTTGGGAGCCCTAGATAAGTGGCATCCCAGAACTGGGGTTGGGGGATCCATGCCCACCTTGCCGCATCCCACTTCTGGGACCTGCACAGCGCCACGCACACACACTCCCAAGCAGGCAAAGATTGCCTATAGAAACAACACTGTCACACAGAGCAGCCCCTACCTGTAGTTCTATGGGTGGTTTATATTTCACTAATGGCAGCAATGCCACCCAGCCCTGAGCAGCATCTGCTCCAGGAGGCTTTGAGCACGCAGGGAGGAAGCGATGCAGATGGCTCCAATCCCACACAACCCTCCGTTAACCCTTTGGGGGTTATTGTTCCTTCAAGATGCGGCTCAGCAAAGGGGGGTTTGGAGGCAATGCTGGGATCTCTCCATAGGAAAAGGCTCTGAAATGTCAGTTTTCCCAGGGAATAAACTGCAGAAAAAAGGGTTGGGGGGGATAAAGCAGTGAAACAATGAAGGCACTTCTGCATTGGCCGGGATGTCGTATTTCTGCAAAATCACTTTGTTTTCTTTGTGGTTTTTCAAAGTGTGGTAACGGAGCTGCAAATAAAACAAACGCTTTCAAAACAAGAGTAGCTTTACAAGGGGAAAAATGTAAATATTTGCCCTGTCGGAGCGACACGAGCTGCTCCAACATTGTCAAGACCTTTTTCTCGCCCCTGTCATCCCCCCCAAGTGTGTTTTGCTTTAGGTTTTATGAGAAATCAACACTTTTCGAAAGCTTTTGGATTTTCCAGTGGAAAAGAGCTCCAGGGACGTGGGGTTTTTTTTTTCACCAAGTTCCTCCAATCAGCTCTTGGCTCCCCGGGGCTGCTGTGAATTTTCCATTACTGGAAATCTGAACTATCAAAAGTGGATGTTTTGTTATATATATATTTTTTAACAAGATAAATTGGGCTGCGGGGTGAATCGGCAGCTGTGGCCGTTCCGTGCTCCATCGCTGCTCTCCCTTCAGCCCCATGGAAGGGATGAAAGGAATGTGAGCAGTTTCATGCAGAAAGACTTGGGGGGTTTTTCACCTCCATCCCCTGCAGCCACTGCCCGGATGTTTGCCTGCATTCCAGGTGTGCAGCCCCCAAGCTCGTCCCTGCAGGCACTGGGATACGGTGTGTTTCAGCCCCCAGCTGCTGGGATCTCAGGGAATACTCAGCCCAGATATTGGGGTGGACAAGGTGTGAGACCTCAGTGATACGGCACAAAGAAACAGCCAAGGTCAGGCTGGGGGGCTCTGAGCGCTGACAGAGCTGTGGGTGTCCCCGTGCGCTGCAGGCAATGGGAGCAGATGGCCTCTGGGGGGTCCCAGCTCCAACCGTTCTATGATGAACAGCCTTTATTTCTGCAGATGGTAACACACGCACCACGCACATAACACATCACCTTAATAAAAAAACCTCAATTTCGAGCCCATTAAATATTTAGAAGCAGCAAAGCTGTGGGACAGCAAATAGGAATAATGTTTCTGAGGAAGAAGGAGGAGGTTTGGTGTAATTATTTCCCTCCCAGCTCCCACCTTTACGGCAGACATGGGGCCAAATCCTTCCTCTCCATTCCCAAATCTCTGGGTGCCTTCATTTGGGTTCATTTGCTCCATAGTACACATGGGAGCCGGGGCTGCACATGGAAGGGATGCTTTCGCTGGGCACGTAGCAGGTGAAGTCATACGGGGTTCAGGGATGCTCCTAAAGAGGGATGCAGCCACCTGAGAAGGCTCCCATTGATGGGAGAGCCCAGGATGGTGCCAAACCCAGAACCCAGGATGGATCCTGCTCCATCCCCAAGGATATTGTGTCAGCTGGGAACATCACTTTGAGCACAGCTATTTTAAGGGTGAAAAGTAGGAAACCAGAGCTGTGCAGAGAGCAGCTCACAAAGCGTGCCTGCACAAAACAGGTCCTGGAGGAACGGGTAGCTTCCTGATGTACGAATGGGCCACGAGAGCCCGGAGCAGGGCCAGGGCAACGCTGCTCTCCTTATTTTTGTTTAGGTGGCAGAGAAATTCAAAGGCAATAGAACGGAGCTGGAAAAACAAACAGGTGTGTCCAGCAGCAGAGGGGCCGTAGCTATAGCAATGGGAAGGCCCTGTTGACAAAAGGTTGCACAAGGTCCTTCCTCGTTCAGCGAGGGCGGTTTATGAGCAGGTTGGGGAGCCGAAAAAGCAGCTCTGGGTGCACAGCTGTCCTCGGGTACCTGCAGGGATGGGGCACCCACAGCTCCAGGCTGCAGTGCAGCCCTCTGAGTAAAGCATCTCCTCCTCACATTCAATCTTCATCTCCGCTCTTTTAGTTTACAGCCATCCCTCCCCTCGTCCTATGGCTGTCAGACCATTTTAAAGCCGGTCCCCCTCCTGCTGCCTTCGAGTGCTGGAAGCTGCGGGGGTGGCAGCCGGGCTGTGCTGCTCATCACCCAACTAGGAACAGGCTCTTCCCGGTCCCATAGCACAGGCTGTTCCCAGCGCTGCTGCCTGGCGAGAGCTCGGGGTGTTTGCAGGAACAAGCTGGAAAGCAACTGTCTGTTTCATTTCTTTGCAGATGAAATCTCCTTGCAGCAGCAGCCAACAATAGCTCGTAGGGTTCCTGAGCCCTGCGGGGACCATCAGGTGCTGTGGGGACCAGGGGCTTTTCAAAGCAAGGCAAGAAAGGTGTGATACAAAATCCCACACTGGCCAATGGAAAGCCAAGCGCTCTTCTCTTCCTTTAATTATTAACTCTCATACTACGAAGGAATGGGAACGTTTCTCTAAGTACGGGCAACTGTTGGGAAGACACAAAGCCCAGCGGAACCACTGACATTTCTGATTAATGAGTGGCCGTGGGTGGGTGATGTGTAGAGCTGCAGATACGATCATCCCGAGCTGATGGGACCCTGACTCAGTGCTGCTCCTGACTCAGGAACTCAGCTCTATTTCGGCGCCTTTGCAGATGGGCACAAGAGAAAAACGCGCCGCTTTGAGAACTCCCCGCCAGCTGCTGTGCTGGGGCTGCAGGGCAATAAAACCCATCCCAAGTCTACCTGTGGGTGTGTGCTACATCACACCTTCGTTCCTCCTTTAGTTCAATCAGAGAGGAGCGCTGCAGCCCCAGCTGTTGGCCATAGGCACATGGAAGGCCGCTCCTGCCAGCAGTGCCGCCATCGCACCTCTTGTTGGAGAAGACAAATATTGGCAGATGCTTTAATTTCCTATTTCTTTAGCTTTCCTAGAATTGACTCCCCTCCCCCCAGCACCTCTTCATACAACGCAAGGTTAAATACTGCATATTTGCACTGCAAACATTAAAAAAAACCAGCAAGATTTACAGAAGGTCAGACAGGGAAGTGGGATCGAGCTGAGGAGCAGCTTCCTGTTACTTGTGCTTTCCTAAGTAGAAAGAGCTCAATACATCAGCCCTGACCAATGGGGGCAGGGGGGGCAGCTTTGCCAATAGGCAGCACTGAACTGCACAGGGCACATCTCAGCCCCACATGGGGCAACAGCTGGGGCTCCAGGTTTGGCTCCAGTAAACACACAGAGGCACCAAAAGCGAGAGGTAGCCATGATAGAACTTTGTTTTTAGGATAAGGCTGCTGGAATGTAAACAGCAGGGCTGGAATTCAAAGGAAGACTCCAGTCCTACGTATCCTGCATAGTTTGGTACGAGAGCAGATGCACGAGGACAAGCAGGTTTACTTAGAGGCACAGAGAACGAAGATTCATAGGGGAAACCTTGGGTGTCTCAGTGTGCATCGAGGCATTTAGCAGTGAGAAGCAAACAAAGAACAGACACTGCGTGACACGGCTTTGTTTTTATAGAATTTTTACAATATATTTTCTCTGCATTTGCATATTTTACCCACATCTGTAGCTTTCTTTGTACACGTTGAACTGAACCGGAATAAATCTAAAAGGTTTTTGATAGACTTTTAAACAACTGATAAAAATCGCAAAGTAGTAAACCCGTAATAAAAGAAATTATAAAACCTCTCTTCTCTAAGTGTTTAATGAAAGCAAGTCAAAGGGATCGGTACCAACAGCGTGGATTCTCTGGAGCCTATCAGAGGTGATTCAGGCAGGACAACTACTTCATTATGATGGTTTCATATTAGGCACATTTTTTTTCCTAAGCATTCCTGTTTTCCAGCCAGTTTTCTACTGCATCACCATCTCCATCCATTTGGAACTGCTGGGGGATTCTCCAAATACGACTGATCACGTATTATTAGATCTGTAATCTCATCCTCTTTAATATCAGGAGGGAAAAAAAAAACAACAACAAACAAACAGAACCAAACTATCAAGTGTTTTTGTCTCGTAAAAATCTGTGATGAATGATTGAAGTTGTAAGGCAGCAACAGATTCAGTGTCAACTCAGGTCACAGTCCTTCAGTTCCATCTAGTGGGTAGAAATAACAGTTAGTGGACAAGGTTCCCACAGGCAGTCCCTCAGGGCAAGGAGGTGACTCTCAAGGCCAGTTACTGCTGGTAGAGGAAGGAAGCGGTGAGCCTAGTGAGGATCGCTGGCCACTCCTGGTCATCCTTGCAGCCTCATGTCTTCAGACAGAAAGCAAACAGGCAGTCCAACAGAAAGAACGTGACTATGACGGAGCCGTCGCAGGTTCTACGAATGGTTTTATTTACAGTCTTCATCCCTGATGTGAAAAAAGAAAAAGCCTTCTCGGACTAAAACATAGGAAGATCTCAGCAGCATGCTACATGCCCTAGCAAATCAGCCCGTTGCAGATCCCTGGCTGCTTGGCCACGGATTCACACTGAGGCAGTGAATAGGAAAAGTCCTACTGCTCGAGAAGAGCAATTTCAAAGAGCTCACCTGTCCCTGAAGCACACTGAGCATCTCTTGGTGCAGCAACTCAGAATCTGCTCACGCTTTTAGAACGTGTGAAGTCTCTGGTTTCTCACCCTTGCAGCGAGACTGCAAACTCCAATGCATTGCTCGGATGCGGGAACAAAACGATCCACACGTTAAAGATACGCCACAACTTTGGTAATTCTCTTCCCATCGTCAGCTCCTTCTGGAAGGAAGAGCTTTAGCTTTCAGTTAAGGTACATTCAAGGAGGGGTCTCAGAGCAGCATTTCTCTGCATCCTTTCCATCTTTGATAAGCAGTATGTTATTCCTGGCTTCTAGCATTTACACAGGCTAAGAGGGCCTCTTCATTCTTGAAGGAAATGGCTTCAGCACTGCACTGCTTGGTCTTCAGCTTTTAGTCTTTCAGGCAGAATACTGCCAGCCTGGTTCACCATCGTCCCCTGAAGCAGCATTCACTCACAGTCCCCTGGCTGAACAGAAAGAAGCCAACACATCTTTAACTACAACGCCAGAGGTCATCCAAGGAAAGGGGGATGCACACTGTGCAGATGGGATCACCCTTAAAGTACATCCAGCCCTGGCTGGTAAGCCCGTCTGTTCAGAGGCCATCCACAAAAGCTCACGTGCTCAGCACACAATGCTATGTAGGCACCAAGCACATTCCCTTCTGACAGAGCCTTGCCATTACACAACTTACAGTTTGCTAAACTCCACTACTGAAGATTTTGGTTGCCTCTTTAGGAGTTTAATGATGAAGCGAGGAAGGGAACTGAACAACGATCATTAGAAGTTTCTCTGGATTCATACCTGACAAGATGAAACACAAAACACATCCCCAGATCCTTCTATGTTCTTTGTACTCTTTGGAAAGGGAATAACCAGTGTAGCTTGAACAGGAAAAAAGCCAATTTATTTCAATGTAGAAGGCCTGCAATTCATTCCACGTCCATTAATACAGTTATTGCTGTGTAAGGTGAGATTGATCATTAACTCCCAACCCAGAGAGCTGGAAGCTCGAGTTCCCAGCATTGCTAAGAAGGCCCTCTGTATGCCACCAGTACTTGTAAAACACAAAAAAATCTCTCCTGAATAATTTCTTGTAATGATACGACCTTTGAGAAATAGGCAGGTTTCTCAGTTCCTCATCTCAGCACTGCTAAGTGAAGGAGGCCAGCCTTTGCAATCCGTGCTAGAACAACGTACTATTTGGAATAAACCATCAGAGATAAATTAAGGTAAGAACAGATGATCCAGTTGATTGAGTCAAAGAACAGGAGAAACATTAATCTCTTGCACAAGGATGCTCTGGAATCCTTTAACTGCTATGCAATCACCCAGAATTTGTTCTGCAACCCGTAGATTACCATTAAAAGTTCTTTTCCCCACGTAGTAGCCTTCAAAGCAGAAGCAAGCATGGCATGATTCAAGTGTGGACCATTTCCACATCAGCCCACCAGATTCTGGTTTGCCTGTTTCACTCCATTGGTAAACAGATGCTGCTGATGGCATCCTTCAATTCAGCAACACTTTCAAAGCTTTCAGGTTCCACCAATCAATTTTCCTTGGGAGCAGCCCATACCAATGCAGGGGGGGCCCTTCCATTCTCATACTTCATTTACCTTCTTTTGTTTATTTCCTCTGAACGAAAACAAAAACTGTTTTGTTTACTCTAACATGCTACAATATGTGCATACATAACTGTAGGCGACGCGTGAGTTACTTCGAGATGTGCTTTTTGTCATCAAAGTGCGCTTTTACTTTTACAAATTCTACATCAAGGTGGAAGAAAGGAAGGCTGCAGAGTGCTCATACACTGAAGCTGAAGGAACTTTTCCTGATCGGAGTTAAGATGTTTGTTCCAAGGTTCCTATGGACAAACTACTCTATCCCATGCACTCCGGCCTGAGCCAGTATTAAACATTCCAGAAACTTGTTGATTTGTTTGGATAGTTAATGGCAAGGCTGATAGCAGCAATGTTTCTCAGGGCCTGGAAGGGAGAAGAAAAAGAAACAACAGAGTCACATCTACCACATCGCAAACGTTTTACCCTGTTCAAAAGGGCAAAGAAATCCCAGTATGAATTTTAATAGGAATTATTAAAATACCGCCCTACTTCTATCTGCTGCTGCGCAATCAAACCTTTCTGCTACTTCTGTCTGCCAGAAAACACTACAAAAATGTACCTGAGGGGTTGTGCAGCCTTGTTATTACCTGTGCTGTGCAGCGATGAAGATGATCTTCAGAATTTAAGGCAAGCAAATACTCCTGTAGAGATCCAAGCTCCTGCAACACAAAGCATTTAATGAGCACCAACACTTCTACCAAAGATATCATCCTAATTAATATTAAAATGCTGATCATTATAACAGTCCCTAATCAAAGGCCCCTGAACTCCATGCAAGACTCCTGGCCTGGAACAGTTTGTGATCACAGAAACCAGTTCATAACAGACAGTTCATTAGGTAACGAGCAAAATCAACCCAACGAGAACCAAATTCAGATCCCTTCAAATTCATCATTAAATCTGCATTCCTCTCAGAATTAAGAGATCACGCCTTAATTGCCCAAGGAAGAGTCATGACTGTTACTTACAGACCCATGATGGATAGTGCGACTATATTATTCCCCTCTATTAGAACTTGCTACCAGACTCCACAAGAAAAAGCTGCCCATATTCCTCAAGTACACAAAAGCTCTGAAGTACTTTGCCAAGACAAAGGAAAACTGCATTTAGCCTGACACTGAACTGCAGCCCTGGGGACAGGAGGGATATAAATAAAGGAACTGCTTACAGTAACTCTGTTTTCTGTAACAAAAAAGAGTTCTGCAAGTGCACGATGAAGAGGAAGGAGAATACCAGGCTTGGTCACATCATGACATATGTTGTTTTCCATATGGGTGAAAAGCTGCCAAAGTGGCTTCAGCAACGTGAGGTCACAGTCCCTGGAAAAAGGTCATTGAAATAAAGCAGTGAGTATCCATGATCTTGATGCCTTCTCCTGGGAAAAAACAACACGCCCACACCAGCCCAGTTTAAAAGAACAAACCCATACGTTTCAAAAGTTAAACGTATGAAGGAAGGGAGAAGTAGAAGCATTTAAATGATCTAAATTCAGTCAGGTGTTTCAGCACAGCAAACTTCATTCTGAACCAGCGAAGTGAAGAAAATCTCATATCCATGAATGGATCTAAATGACTTTTCTGAAACTCAGCAGCCTCCTCAAATGAGAGCTTTAAAACAACCACCAACGTCCTTTTGCTTAATGCTTCAGCTCCCCTGCTGGAAATTGCACAACACCAAAGCCCAGCACCGGGCAGCTGACACTCTTGCTTTGGGTAGACATTGTTCATTTCAAATAGCTCCAACCCTGCCTCCTTCCTACTCCTGAGATAAAGCAAGTCAGTTCAGACATCACTTATTACGCAGACAGGATGATAAATATCGTTCATAGTGGGGGAGGGAATCCATCATCAGATTAAGACAAGAAAAATATTGTAAGCTCAATGCAGACTTGATCTTTTAGTGATTAAATCAGTCGTCTGTGGGACAAAGCAGACGTTTTCTGATGGAAAATCAACAAAAATAACAGCAGACTTGAATGCAGATTGGTGTGTTAAAAATGTAAAGAGAGTACTTCTATGCAATTGATAGAATGCACTTTTTGACCTGCGTTCTTTAATCCATGTATGCTAGTAGAATTCTGTCCTTTCATTTAGTTTGCTCTAAACCAAAAGGGTACAACTGAGATAAGTATCAGCACTGATACTGAGCTGCTGAGTTAATGCAACCATGCACATTTCCAGGACTATGAAGTCTCAACGCTTCACCAGCTATTTTCAGAAGGAATACCCACACCACGCACACCCACCCTTTTTGAAAGGCACTGTCAGGCTTTGCAATGGTACAAATCAAACACAGGGTGAAGTGCAGAACGACACGCTCACCTTTGGGCACTGCACTGCACGATCTTCAGCAGCAAGTGGATGGCCTTCAGGCGCTGGTGGCCAGTCTGACGGCACGCCACCCCCACCTGCCATTCCCAGATTCTGGCCAGCGGGAGGTGAGGAATTACCCTTTCTTCAGACAGCATCTGCTTTAGGATTTCAAACCCTGGTGAAGATAAAAAAAACATAGAACAAATTAAAAAGAATAAAAACACTGAACAAATCGAAGTTTTGCCCATATAAGGATAACCAAAACCAGGCCCTCAGCAGCGTGTGATGTGCAGTAGGGTTTGCTGCTTACAAATTAGCTTCATTTCCATTAAAAACATTTAAATTCTAAAATAAACTAACTTCCAGGCTATATCTACAAATTAGAGCAAGAAACGGTCTTTCCTAATGGACAGCTACTTGTTAAAAAGGCAATTAAAATGATATCTGTTTCCAATTATGGCACCTGGGACTGTTCACTAAATCCTGTGTGTAATTACTGTCATATAACGAGACTTTGAATGCAAGTAATATTATTGTAATTGTTTTCTCTACATCTCTATAAAGATTTGGTATTTCCAGCATGAAGTCACAGCAAATAAGAGACATCAGTCAAGTTTTAATCCGAATGAGACAAATCACCTATTTCCAAAACACTGAAGGAAGCAGATTCCAAGTCAAAAAATAACCAAAACCCAAAGCCAGATAAAGGCAAGTTTGGCACAACTGCAAGAAGCCCTTCCAGATACATTCTGAACAGTGCTTACCTGTCTGAAACCTGCCCAGATGACCTGCTGTCACTGTAAACTTATAGCCCCACTCCGTGTTGCTCATGTCAGAAGTGAATCGGTAATAGAGAGTATCTCCTGTGTACAAGGAAAGGGAGGAAATCCACGTTACTACCATCTAGGTTTGCTACCACTAATACTCTTTTATTCAGTTCTTCATGACAATAAATTCATCCTAGTCGTCATCATTCAAGGGAAGTGATGATCTGCTTTTTTGTAACGATGAAGTGCACAGAGCTGAAGCAAAATGCTGCACACAAATACAGGCAGGATAACATCTCTCACATTGCTGCCAATTCCAGAGAACAAGAGGGGGTTATGGACAAGCAGCTCAACTCCACTTTTCCTCCGTGAGCTACAGATCAGCTGTGATTTATACAATAACTTCTACCTGGGCAGCCAAGTTTAAAAATCAGTATTAGTAATTAAAAACAAGCAAGCAAATAAATAAATAAGCCCATCTATTTTCCCATTTCCAACACAAAATGGAGCCACTGCTCACTCTTACTCCTAAGCAGCAATGATAGCCTGCAAAAAGCCCTGTCCCCAGATGCAAAGAAGCCTCCTGGTGCCAGGGATCAGCTAAAGGCTGCTGAGGGAAACCAAGAGACCCGATCCAGAGAGCTTTGGATGGAGCTGAAGGTTCACAGGGTGAATCTCAAGTTTCACAGCCAAGGCTGCTCCAAAACAATGGGCCTCAAAGTTCAGTTTCCTGGCAAACCTCTGCAGCTATTTGGGAGGAAGAGGAGGAAGGAAAAAAGGTTCATAAAAATCCAAAATGCTTCTATGCACATTGATTTCCAGCTAGAACTTTGCAACCCAATCTGTGGAAGTTCCTACATCTATTTACTGACGGTACACGTGAAAAGCTCCAGAGCTCAGTGGGTTAACAAAGCTTAACATAAGCAGCACGGGAACCATGCAGTTTTCTCCACACAGCCCTTCAGACCGATGGCATTTTCTATAGCATGTTATCAATTATGTTCCTACAGAACACGGGCTGAGCTTGTCAGCGAAGTGAGGGATTTTTTCAGCTGTGCTCAGTGGCAACAACTGGAGACAAGGCATTGGCACGCTCTCTGTGTTTGCTCTGAGCACTAGTAGAGCACAGAGACGAGAGATAAGCCTATCTGCTTAAAAAAATGTGCTTCCTGTGGAAAGTCAGACAAGGCAGAAACAATGCGAGTATCGTGCAGAACAAGGACTGCGCTGGAATGGAATCAAGATGAAAATTTGTTTCCAGTAGCTAAGTGACTGCTCTGAGTGAGGTGGGGAAGAAAAGGTCAGAAGTAAAACAGTATGGAATGTGTCAAGTGGCAGAGCAACAGATAAGCCCATTTTTGAAAAAGCAAATGTGGGAGAAGCCTGTCAGAGCAAAGAACGGGACAAGAAAAGGAGTTTTTTTCCCCATACATCAGTATCATCCACATTGAACTGTCATATTTCAGTAGTTTTCCTCTGCAGTGCCAGATCTCTGCAATTCGCCTCTTGCTCTTTAAGACAGTTTATATTCACCTGGAAGCTCAAAGTCGTTCCATTTCTGTGGAGAGCCACTGAAGCTGTGCCGGTCCTGCTGGAAATCGCTGCTGCTGGACATGAGCAACTCATCACAGCCTTCTTCTGTATTACACTGAGAGTCAAATTTGATTGAGAGGTAGATAGCACCGGGAATTTGAACTTTATCCTGAGAAATAAACATGTGATCTTTGCATCTTGTAACACTACATTGTCAAGAAGCTATTTAACTTACACCCTACAAACAAAAGGGGTAGAAGGACTATTACAGTGCTTCCATGGGAGGGGAAAAATTCTTTGTTAAGTTTCACCAGCAGTTAATTTAACAACTGCAAAGTGTGGCCTATTGGTGTTAAGAGTGTAAAATTAATTACTGGCAATGCTTTGTATTTTTGAAGGTAATATTCATTGCTGATACCAACCCTACTGTCAGATTCCAAAGGTTTACATGCCCTTAAAAAGTCAAAAGTCACAGCTGTATGGAAGTCAGAAATCCTAAGACTGCCCACAGGTAGTAATCACTACATCTGCATGAGCAAATAAGAAGAAAAATAAGCATTTCACTCCTAATTTCACCTAATGGCATTAAGAAAGTAATAGGTCAATTGAAACAGACCTTTGGATGAAAGGCGGCAATATGCCTTCATGAATGCCCCGCACTTGTTTAAGTGTATGTGCTGCTTCAAACACATGCATATTAGAACCATTTAAGTTATGAATTTTTCCACATCCAAGTGCCTTATTGAACATATTTCTGCACAGGGCAAGGCTGCAGTCAGCCTTCAAAACGATTCCAGAACAGGTTATTCCACAAGTGCTCCAAGCATAGAAGCCATATGGTTATACACAGGGAACATTGTGACGCTTTGCTCCAGCCACCTTGGTATTTCTGTCTTCAAGTCACATAATCCCACTGTGCTGCAAAACAAGCAGAACTTACCTCAAAATTGGTATTGTTGTTGTAAGGATGCTTTGACTCGCGCACCTGGACGGCCATTCCAGGCTCCTCCATGAACTGGCAAGCTGTCAGTGCCATTGTTCCCAGCATGCTTTCATTGCATCCGAGCAGTACTTTCTGCAGAATCTGAGAAGCAACACATCGCATAAACACAACTTGCTACCAAAACAACACTGCTGCACTCGCATGCTGATGATGGACACATTTGCAGCCAGAGAGAGACTTGAGGAACCAGCAGGAAGGACAAACTCACCACTGATATCTAACAGCTCTTTCCACAAATGCTAAGAACAAAGCTCTTCATCATGAGTCTCATTCCTCAGGGCCATTACAGGAACCCATTGCATTGCTTTACCTACAGTTTTATAACTCCTCCCTCCAGTAAAGCTAGCCAGTCTAGCTCAGGCCAAAAGGTTCGCCTCCAAATCAGTCACTAGGAGATTTTTTAGGAAAAGGAATACAAAAACACAGGAAGTACGCAGCATAGTTCCCTGAGTGCATTCTTTGCCTCTGTAAACTTGCAGAATAGCCTAAATCAGAGGCCACACCTTTGCATTTAATATGCTTTAACAGACTTTCATTACATCAGTTCATCCTGTCATTTTCTGATCCTATATAAACACCCCGTGGCACCAACTCTAATGACACGCTGTGTCAAGACCCAGCTCTTTTGGTTTGTTTTGGATCCGCCGCTGACTACCTTAATCTGACACTCCTTTGTTTTCTTACCGGGAGGGCCAGTGAATAAGACTTGCTGTTTACTTTCTCCATGCTGCTTCAGAACTACAGAGAATGAGGAACAGAATTTTTATTACTCCTCCTCTCTTATTGCCCCAGGAACCAAGAAATCCAGTTGGCTCCTAGCATACAAGTTCCTTCATGGCTGCAATAACCCCTGCCACCCTTCTGCAGATCTCTTTCAGTTGAACTAAATCGTGTTATAAAATGAGATGAGGGAGTCAGGCAGCGTGCTGCAGTCCAGATGAGAGCACAGTATCAGTTCAGCAGTGCACTGATGCCTTCTGTTTTATTTCTATTTCCTTCTTTGAAGAATTCTAGCACTTGATTCGCTTCGTCTGCTGCGAAGCATTTGGCTGACATTTTCATTAGAGTGTTCTATTCAAATTCTAAGATCACTTCCACCATACTAATCGTCAGTGGAGCTGCAGGTATTACAATATTGAGATCTAACAAAAAACAGCTTTCAGAACGAACTGCCTATGTGACCAATTTCTCTACAAGATTTATTTCTCCATATAAATGACAGAACAGTCTCCAGGGAGCCAGCTTTCTCATTTGCTGTTAACAAAAATCAGTATGTTAAGACACTGACAGATTCCAACTACTTTTTCAGAACTAATTTTCATTTTGGAGTTTCAATATAGTTTAAAAAAAGGAACTGCACATATTTTTGTTAGTCAGAGAATGGAATGTAGGGCTTGTTCACATGCAGAAGTAAAATCCACTTACTTTTTCCCATAACTGCTTTTCCTCTAGCTGCATAAGCATGTCCAGTATGTATGTCATATGGGCTGGGCCACTAAGATCCAGGACTTCCTCGTTTATTGCCACATCATCTGGCCATTCAGCCAACAGTGATGCCAGCACATGCCTGGCATAAAGAACAGCAGTCGCCTCATTTACACGATACAGGTAGTCCCTCACAGCCTTTTTGCTTCTGGAGTCCAGCTCCTTGTGCAAGAGGATGGAGCTCTTTGTGCGCCGTTGCTTGGCATAACTAAGCTGTAGATCACTCTCTGTGTTAGTTATCAGTTTCTGGGCAACTGGATTGGTCTCTTCTGTTGCTTTATCACAGAGTACAGGCTTTGACTGCAAAAGAAAGAAGGTTGAAAACAGGCTCTCAAAAATGTACTTCCTTTTGTTTGGATATCTAACCAGTCCATCAGGCTACGAGCTGAATTTACACATTAATTTGTCTTATACACACTAAAATCTAGACACATCAGGGAGAACACAGCATGATTTATCATGTACAAAGACAGAACTCCTCAATAAACCAATAAACTTGTGATTGTATGTATCATCAGGAACAACAGTTTGAATTCTAACCTAAAGTGTTAGCTTAAGCTGAACTACAGCAGTAAAGCAGTACCACAGCAGTAAAGCAGTACCACACTATTTGTGACCCTAGCATGCAATCACAGAAAGGTGTAAATTAAGAGGAACTTTGTAGATCATTTCATCCAAGCGTGATTTAAATCAAGAACATTGGGTTCCTCAGGTTTGGAGTGTTTTCAGGGCTGGATATTTGATGAACCCTGTATGAACTGCTGTTAACATCCAACATTTTTATTACAATTGCTTGAAACTACTTCAGGAAGCCCTCAATCCTGTTTGTGATGCAGCTGATACACTATTGTGCTGGTGATGCCACTTGGCCAGGAACCAGCACCCAAATTAAAGCAAAAAGCTGTATAACAACACGATGGAATGCAAAACCTCAGCTTGCAAGTGCAGTGTCTGCATTGCAACACAACACTGCTTCCTCGTTCTGCTGAAGTTACTGTAAGATAGTAATAAATGGTAAAACAGTAACAGTCACTGTATAAGCTTGCAGTAATTAGATACAATCTCTCCTGCATAAGGAGGAGAAATTGCAGCCTGCAATCACAATTTGTTTTCCTGACCTGAGAATCGAGTTCTACTTCCTTAAGGAAGGAATCACAAGGAAGAAATGCTTGATTCTTGTTCTTCTAGCATAAAACATTAGCATCAGATTACTTCAAGAGTTAAAAAAACAAATAAAAACCAGATATCTATCTCTGAATTTACTAAAAAAAAAAATTGAAGTTACTCAAATGCCCAAGCTGATCATTTGAAAACCACTCCTTTCAGTGGAGAGATACACACCAAACACGGTAAGATGATCATATCTGTATCTACTGCTTTTGAACTCTGCTCCTCCAACCTCAAACGTTTGCTGGGTTGCCATTTCTGAGCCAAGGTTCGGATCCTCTCATCTGTTGTAATTACATCTCCATCAAACCTCAAAAAAGAAAAAACAAAAAAACCCCAAAAAACAAACACATAAATATATTTGGAAATTAACGGAAGTTAAATTAACACAAATTAAAACTCTTCCTACTTTCTGTTTTAAAAAGATTAATTAAACTCTACCTATTTCTGGCATGTTGTATGCTAAGTAGCTTCCCTGTTCTAATAAGCAGAAGGTCTTACATCAAATTGTTTATCTCTGTAGGAACACGATGGCTCCAAGACATGCTTTTATTATTAGAAGTTACAGGAAGGTCTGTTCATTTTTCCTCATTTAGGATTATTTACAGATATAGTAGCTCTTCATATGGCAGTTATTTATTTAAAAGAATATGCAACATATTTCAGAAGATGGTGTCAACTAAAACTTATCAGGAGTTCAATTCCTAACTTTTCGCCCATGAGAAACAAGTCATATCCTTGGAACAATTTCTATTCAACATCCTTCATCTATTAAGTTATCACCTGCATCTACTAACTTTGGTTTTGGATTGGATCCTGTCCTTCACATACCTCTTTTGGACTTCCAGAAAGAAAGACTCGGTTCTTTTCATTTGCAACTCATACATGGCTCGTAGGATATGGAGAGGTGCATTGAGTGCATCGTGTGTCATCTGAGCAAGGAGGAAAAAAGACCCCAAGATGTTACAGGGGATAAAGACAGATGAGTTTCTTTAAGAGTGACCCAGTTATTATCTTCCTGTTTATCACACAGATAATTAATGAATTTAATAATATCTGGATTAGTAAAAATGAAAAAAACTTGTAGTGTTAATTACTGCGTTTCTAGTGTGAAATTCTATTTGTTTTGTTTCCTTTATATTTCTTGAAATCACAGATCTATAGACTACAAAACGTACAAGAGAATCGGCAAGATAAACCACCAAATACTTTATGTAACTAGCAAATCTGTAGTAGCATCCAACACATTAAAAACAAGTTTAGGTACCAAGAAGCAAATTTTGGTGGCTTCATCCAAACCCTCCAGAGGATCAAGTTTGTTCTGCTCTACATCAGCAGGACCAACAATGGATTGCTCCACGTCTTGATCTTGTTCTCTTTCTTCCAGCTCAGTATCCTCACGTTCAGCCAAGGAACTGATCTCTTTCTTTGAAGAGTACAACATTATTGACAAAATCTACAAAGAAAAAGGTAGTATGTGGTGTGACAGCAGTAGGATTTTCTTCATAAAAGGAAAGTGCAACGGCTTTAACACTTCATGTCACGGTGTGAAGCCCAACTTCTTGCAAAAAGGACCTCATTCTCTTACCTCTAAGTCTCTGAGAAGCCAGGTCTTACTGAAGCCAGTTCCTTTGCTACATTTCTTCACAAGAAGCTTGAGTAAACCAGACTGAAGAAAGGCAGCTTGGACCTCCTGAAAGCCATGAATCTACACATACAGACAGACACACGTGCAAATAAGTAAGTAAATAAGGGAACAAGGTATCACAGTGCTTACAGGGACTTATCACATAGCCTACTTATGGTAGGAATTATTTTCACTTATATCTTTGGAAAAAACAAAAGAAAAAAAAAGGAAGATAATATGCAATTTAGACGTCCAATTAGTACTGTGCATCTATTTTGCTTAGACCTCCTTCTTCGTACACTTCAGGAACAAGGAAAGGGGCAAGTCAGCTTCAGAGACAAATGAGTGCAAACTGAACTCATGTTTGTTTCCCCCTATCATGCTTACTCAATACAAAGGTTTCCCCGGAGGAAGGCAGAATACAAATTCTGCCCAGAGCTGTGGGTGTCCCATCCATGGAGGTGTTCATGGGCAGGTTGGATGGCAGCTGTGGGCAGCATGATGCCCAATTTAGTAGTTGGCAACCCTGTCCATGACAGGGATAGGAACTACATGATCTCTCTATGATCTATGACTATGATGTGATTCTGGCATTGATCTATTATTATACTCTGTATGCCAGGCAAAAATACCTTGAGTGTTCTGTAAAGCCCCTTTAGAGCAAGTGACAAGACCCACGTTGCTTCCACTGCCTCAGTACAGCTGCTGTCTATGGTGGTTTGCAAAAGGTGTGTGCATATAAGAACGAAGTGCTGGAGGTACTGTCTCAGCTGGGCCTGGGAATCATTGCCTTCTTGTTCACATTTCTGAATCAGCTGGTAGTCTTTCACTAAAAGACAGAAAAGAGACAATTCACTCATCTTAAAATGTTGTGCATCAGTAAATATCAGTAAGCTAAGACGTGAACACAAGCTGTATATGAAGTACGCACTAATAACCAGTGCTGCATTAACAAGACTGTAGACCCACATGAAGTGTTCCATTAGAAACGTGCCTATAGGTACCCATAAGAAACCTCAAGGAAAAACTCTGCAATTCCTTAATAAAATAAGAAGGTGACAGAACCTGTTTTCCTCTTTCGTGTCTTGATGTCTACTACAACAGCCCTATTTTTCTCAGTGAAATGCTTCAGGATGATCACATTATGAGGCTCGTTAGCATTATCCATGTACACAGAACGAGTCCCCATACACAGCACCTGAAATTACAACAGAAATTTCAGTTATAACTGGGAATACTTCTTTTAAAGTGCAGTTATCTTTTATGTTAGTAACACGTGCTCATATTTTTTAGCTGAACAACCTGCTTGCTGCCAGGTATTTGCCGGTCTTTAGAGAATGGCAGTTCATTTCTATGAAGAAATGGCTATAACAAACAGCTTAATACAAGAACGAGATGGTTTCACTCCTACAAAAAGTCCCTTTTGATACCTGAACACACTAAGTTCATTTTCTCAACATAGTTTGAAGTAGTACCTGAGGAAATGCAAAGCAAACCCAGCCACACTATTCTTCACTAGATAAACATTAATCCAGTGCAAGTAGAAATACATGAGCTCTGACATGCAGCATATTTTAAGGCTTTACAAAGGATGTTTCCTACTGATAAAATCTGTAATACGTAGAAACAAAAAACTAGAAGCTCTAACCAATTTTGTTTCCTTTGCTACAAATAGGCCACTTACCTCAGGAAATCCAACCAGCACCAATAAAGTGAAGATATTAGTGTGCTTCAGCTGGAAAGGAAGCTGCTTGATGCAATGGTCAGTGAAAGCAGCAATGACACTGTGCCATTGAGCAGAAGAGTTCAAAGATCGAAGTATATCTGCCATGGAGCTTGCCCAGTCCAGACCTACACGACTGGAAAGCAAGAGCAGTGCAGGTTAGGATGGCTGACCAGACACTTACCTGGAACTGTTTTCCTCCCAGACATTGTATCCCTGTTAATCTGTCATCGTTGTATCTTTCACAGCATTAATACAACTGTATTTTTCCAAATATTTGAAGCTTTCAACGCAGCTGACAAATGAATTCCCTTTTGCTTTTCATCATTAGAGCATAAACATTCTATTTTTGTTAACAGGTTTACAGTCCCAACTCAAAAGTTTGCCTGAACGTTGTGATCTCAAATTCCTACTTTTAGTTTAGAGCTTAAGATATTTTCTTTGCACAACAGCAAGTGGTCTGTTTCCCACACACAGAACTACCTGCACTCTCTGTAGACTACAAAAGTAACCAGAGAGGCTTGTCTCCTAGCTCTAAAGTTAGCCTTTGAGAAACTCCTTCCTCTCAGATGATCCTCTGGATATTCTGCCTTTTACATGCCTATTTGTTTTTAAGCCTTCCCTATAAAACTTAACCACAGTGAAAAACAATACTGCCATAAGTAACAAGCACAATATTAATTAGAGCTAGTCATCAGAGAGCAACTAATAGGTTTCAATTAAAAAAGCACCTGTCTAAACACACAGCTCCAAGACTGAATAGAAGATGAGTTGTCTTCCAGCCTTCTGGCACTGTGGATGGATCTCCCGGAGCAAACAAACTATGCTTGGTTGAAAGGACTTTAGCCACTGCAGCATCCACTTCTGCAGGCTTCAGTCTCAGGATTAGCTGGCCCAGAAGTCCCAGTGTTAAATGGTAGGTTTCATTTAGGTGGCCAGCATTTGAGATGACAACCTGAAACATCAGTGGCAGTATCTGCTCCAGGTTAATCAAAGACATAGTAGAGCCCTAGGGAAGAAGAAAAATTTCAGTAAGACAGGGAAATAAACAGGATTATTAGTCAAAGTCATAGAACATACAAAACCTATAATGCTCTTTCTCATAGGACAAAAGGAAATGAGAAATGAAGTGACCATACACTTCTATTATGCTGGCATAAAATTGCAAATCTCACATCTCCATGCAGCTTTATAGCATCAGGATTTTCCACATGAGAGTTTTCCATAAAACCAAAAGAAGGCACAGTACAAACTGTATTCAGTAGTAAAACCTGACATGTAAACCTAAAGGTGACAGTTTAAAGTTTGCAGGTGTTGCATTGTGAAGGTAGTCTGCTGTAAGGATAAATTACAATTCCCTTTCTTTTCCCCCCACCTGGGAACGAGGCCTCACATTCCTTCGCAATATTAGTTGGCCTAAGACATTCTGATTCTGACAACTGCTTTTTGCAACATGTATGCAAGAAGGGTCCTTTTCCCATAACATTTAATTTGCCATGAATTCTGCTTGCGTGATTTGTAACATCTAGTAAATGACACAGATTGAAAGTAAAAAGAACTCACCGATTTGAAAGGTGGTAACATAGCTGCCAGCAGTCCTAGGATCCTCTTCTGAGAGCATTCAGCAAAAACTTGTTCCTGGCTAGGTATCAGAACCTTCTCTGCTTGCTTCTGAGCTGACTCTTCTGAAACGCAGTCATCTGCTTTTCAAATTAAAGCAAAATATAAAAATTATGAGGGGGGGGGAAAAAAAAGGATAGCTTAATTGATATGGTTGAAAGCCTAAGGATTTGTTTTAACTAAATTTTAATAAGATTTTATAAACCTTTATGGAAGTGTATAAAAGATAGCAGGCAAAGAGATTTATCCACACCATCAGAGGGGCTGGAACTGGGTTATCTTTAAGGTTCCTTCCAACCCGAGCCATTCTGTGATTCATTAAGAAGTGTCAACTGAACAGTATTATGGACAGATTCATTTTCTTACCATAACTCTAACAATACCAGTCATTAATAGGATAGAGAGCCTATCTTCTGGCTCTGAATACATAAGACCACACAAATACTGTGTTAGCTCAACAGGAAGCATCACATCTATGTGTGAATATTTATCACTGGAACCCTACTCTGATTTCTAGAAGCCTTTGAACAGATTGCAAGGGAGCAGTTGTTCAAAGCAGTATGCTTGGCAGGTTTTTCACAAAGCAAATAGCTCACTTCCATTAAAGACATTTGCAAATACATAAAAATGGGTTAGGAAAAAAAAATACAGCTGTTTATTTTGCATATGGATGGATGTTTCTGTGACAGGGAAAAGGGGAAATAATCTTTTACCTGTTGAAGTAATGTTATCTTCCATAGACAACTCTGATTCTTGTCTTGAAACAGCTTTCTTTGCAGACACAGCATGATGATCACTTTCACTTCCATGTTTTGGTACTTTATCTCCTGCAGGAGACTGGATTTCACTGTGAGTTTCTCCTTTCCCCTAAAAATAAAACAAAGGTACTGAAAGATTAAGAAGAATTTAATACCTGCATAAACACCATGGAAAGAGATAGCAGGTAATCTGCACTTCACAAACATTTCTCCCAGAATACCAAAACCTCGCATTGGTTAACTGGGCATATATATATATGCCTTAAGTGCCCATATTCAGTAGCTACATGCTTTTCTATTTTGCTTGTGTCTCTACACATAAGGTTATTACTCTGCCAAAGCTTTATACAGCATTGTAAAGCTGTAGAAAATTTTCATACCTACATAGTGCTAAAACTAGAGGAACTGCAGTCCTTTCAGAAACGTCCTTTGCCCCTTTCCTCCAACACTTTTGCACATCAAAACTTAATTGGCTGGATTTAATTAAAATCAAGCCAAGCAACCATTCCCTCCCTGTCTCCCAACTTTTACCTACAAATGAAATCACCATTGCTGATCATTTCCACCATTTCAGTTACATACCCAGAATCAGATGTTTAACTTCCGAAAGTCACACAGCTAACTAATATCAGGGCTTCTGCACATTACTTACATTACTATGCATAAAGGAGCCTGTGCTTGGTTTCTCATCCTTCGCCTTCCCTGCTTTATCACCAGTATGGCTTTTTGGAGCACCATCTGTGGGAGGACTGACTGAAACAGTGTCATTCTCTGAGAGGGATTCACCTTCTGGCAACATGCAGAGGAGAGCTAAATTTTTCAGACCTGAAAGCAGAGAAGTTACAAAACCCATTTAGCTTTAGAGTGGCAAGATGGGCAAAAAGCAGAAGTGAAACATATTGAAACAGAACTATAAACTTCTCATGCTTTCTTTCTTTCTTTTTTTGGAATATTGTTGAGTACATCTCCATCCAAAAGGTGTTCTCCACCATGTTCCCTTCCTTCGGTACAGCCATTAAGTAATTCTGTGATGAACAGGTGGTGACATTTTCTGCCTCAAAAAGATGCCATCGGGGCAGATTAACTTTAAAAAGTATTGGTGCTACCTACCAGCACTATTCGTTCTAAACTTCTGATCACTTAAGTATCTGTATAATAAAACTATATTAAAAACAGATTAAATAACAAGTGTGCATTAGTGTGTGGTGATATTTCAGCCATACTAGGGCTGCTAAAAGAAATGCCAATAAATCTGACACCGTATGTATGATTTTGGATATGTTGTACACAGTGTGTCTCTGTAAGTATCTGTAAGTGGGTCTTAGTTCACAGAAATCCTCATTTCCAGACAAAAGGGCACAATCCCAGCAACTTACTAGGAATAAGATTTAAAAAAAACTCTTGCAAATGGATGAGGATCAAAAGCATTCTGCACCAAGTTGTTTGCTTTCCTTCAAATCCTTCAACTGTCAGTAACGTGTCAGTAACAGAACACGAAGCTAGATCGATCTGTTTGCAACATTCGTAATGGAGAAAATAAAAAAGGGAAAGAAAAAAAAAAGCAACAAAAAAATAAAACCCAAGGAGCTGCCAAGATGCCTTTGGTATTTATATAAGCAGGAAATTAATTTTCTCAAGCACCTATTTTCCGTGTTTCCAATGACCCTGAATGACACTTGTTCTGCATTTGCTTTCTACATAAACAATTATTTTCAGTGAAGTACACAGTAGCTTCCCCTTTCCTTTGGAAACTTCAAGCTGAGCCACCACAGACTTTTCTGACACTTGCTAGAAACCATTGTTTCAGTGAAGGAGGAGCTGACTCACCTTTTCCTTGCTGTGCTTTCATCAGACAGTCTCCTATGAGCTGTATGCACTGATGCTGTAGAACTCTGGCATGACTAAGGACCTGGGAATCTAGTTTCTCTCCTTCTACTTCCTCCCCATTTGCCAGATCTGCGCTGTAGAGAGTCAAAGCTGCAAACAACAGCCAGGAATAATTGTGGACATATGGTTGGATGAGTCTCTGTCGGTCACTGATTCGAATCGTCACCATTGGATACACTGTGATGCTGTGAGTGGGCAAGTGACTGAAAGAAAAAGTTGTAATATGTAAGTTTGAAATGCAGACCCATTCTTGACAACCACTGTAGACAATGACAAATACTTTTACACGATGCTATGAATAAGCCAATACATTCCATAGTTTCAAATCGTAGACCTTTAAGAGCTGTAAACTGTTAAACCCTCACCGACACAAAGTGCCACCTGACAGAGCGCGAGTCGAGTTGTCCCAAGAGCTCCTGCTCTGCAAAGACACCTTGTGAAGCTATTTGATGTCAAACATGGAAAGCTATCCTGCCAAACCACAGCACTGCATTTGTTCCTCCATCCCATCACCCAGGATGGCTAACTCTGCCTCTCCAGCTTTCACAGCCATGGCCAGAAAACAGCTGCAATCCTGTTGCTCCTGGACAGGTTTGCAAAGTACAAAACTTTTTGTTGAACTGGTACTACATTCGCTATGTTTCACTCAAGGACATCAATTAGATGTTCCGATGTCAGATGCAAACTGGCAGGAAGTGATATTAGAATGACTGACTGTACTAAATTGCTCACAATCACTTTTCTGGCAAGGAAAGTGAGAGGAAAAAAATATCACATATTTAATACCTGTCAGAGTACTTCTTAGCAGAATAACATCCATAGCAAAGGTCAAAGTCATCACACACATTGCAGTTCATTCTCCGACCTATGATGACTCCTTGGCAGTGGTCACAGGCATACTCCATGTTAACCATTTCATGGTCATCCTCATGTCCTTCAGGTTTAACTCCACCTGTGGAAGAAGATGTTAAGAATTTTCTGAAAATTTCTGTTGATAAAGGATTTCTTCATTGCAAGTTCACATTCAGACTAGAAAAAGAAAAGCCTAAAGTTTCTAAAATGCTCAGAAGAAAAATCTTCCATTTCATTGCATGTGCAATTTAAAGAAACTACTTTGCCTTCAACTACAGAGTTCTAAGGGAGCTTTTATTTAAAGGATTCTTACCAAGAAAACAAGTTTTACATAAATCCATATCATTGCACTGCAGGCAGCGGTAGCGATGCCATGGAGCAATTTCATCACAGCCATCACAGGATATGTCCACATTTAACAAGTCACAGTAACGTGCAACAAACATGTGCATCTAGGGGTAAAAACAGATGTAGTTTACTTGAGTATTAAGTTCTGACAAAGTGCTTTCATAGGCAGAAAGCAGAACACTCCCTTCCCACAAAGCAAACAAAATGGCCAACAATTCAAATCATCATTTCAGCCTCAGCTGGCCTACAAGGAGCCAGGGATCCAACTCATGAAAAACTGGCTTCAGCCAGATGCCTTTCTCTCCTTTATGCTTTTAAAAGCCTCCTGGTTTATCCCTTCTACAAATAAGCAAATCATGAGGTCACCTTTCTCTGCTTCTCTGGGTCAGCTTGAGCGATCTTTTCATACCAGCTCTCAAACATTATGTCCTGGCATTCATCCATCCACTCACAGTTTTGCTTGTAGTCTGCAATTTCATCTTCTTCACTCCATTGACTACAAGAAATGCAAGTTCAAAATTAAATTTGAACACAACTAGGCTTCCCTCTAATATAATTTGGGGTAGGTTTTGTTTGCTTCTTTTAACCCAAAGTGCTACAACTAAAATAAAAACCAATGTTGTGAGAATTTCACTTCATTTGGGTAATAAATGACTACACAGATACTTCCTCATCGCTTCTATGACAAGTTCTTATGCTTCCAGCATGTATTTAAGGCAAAAACCAGAGAACTGCACATTTACAAAACTGCTTTTAGCAATGCTGGCTGATCAGGTTAGAATTTTCCGTAGCTTTTTGGCCTTTACATTTGCTCAGATGAAAGATTTTAACGGCTTTTGCTCTATAAATGCTGCAAAAAATTCAAACACTTGAACACTGGCCACATTCTGCCATACTCAATACTTTTAATGCTTGCTCCAGCACCCAGCTCAGGAATTGTTCTTGGTAAAAATTGGTATGAATAATTAAGACCATGTAAAGGTTGCATTCTTCCTGACTCACCAGATCACACTATCATGAATACTTATGTTTTCCTGTGATGTTGTCATAAGGAGCTGCGGTAACTGAATCTCAACAAAGAAGGAAAGATCACTTGGTTCCCAACTCATATCCAGAAGGTGAAGAAGAGTTGTCTGCACACAGGATAAGGCAGGAAGTAACGATCTAAAACCAAAACAAGACAACAAAGCATGACATCTCTACCCTAAAGTTTGCCACATTCAGGTGATAATGGACAAAGGATTTGAAAGATACTAATAGGGAAATAGATGCTATATTCAAAATTCCTCATTCCTCTATGACACTTTGCTATAAATTCCAACCGTTCTAATAAAAGTATTACCAAAACATGAGCTTTAAAGTTTGAGTGTGGCTGAAGAATTGTGATATTTCTTGTGGCATCTATCTTGCCAACATATTCTGCAATAAGTTTGCTATTTCTAGTACTTTATTCCAAAGCTTCAGGAACAAATGACTAAATTATAACTACAGAATGCTATAATAAGCCGAAGTTTTAACCCCAATAAACCTATTATGCTTTCATGTTCAGTGTTCATAAAAATGTAATTTAGCATTTTTGGCCACAAGAACAAAATTCCACATTTAGTTCTGTAAGTAAAGCAAAATAAACTGGATTAACACATCAAACAACAAATGAGAAGGAAAGAGATGAGGAAAAATCAGAAAGAAAACATCTCATATTACTCAGGTGAACAAGATGCTGTTACCTGTCATTAATGGCACTAAATCCCTTCACAGAGTTTACTAGGAACAAAACAAGCTGATAGTAGGACTCCCGAATCTCCTTGTGCAGTGCAACACCACAGCCTTCCAAGTTTCCAAAGTAGCTAGAAATTGAAGAGGCAGAAAAATAGGCTCGATTACTATTGCTTTACTGGATGAAAAACAAAACGATTTGATGAGAATTGAAATGAAAGCAACAACCAGACTCTGCAATCATTTTGTTTGCTGTGATCTGGTTAGAAATGTAAAGATGTACACATGTATGTTAGTATTCATGGCATGATTCAACCATATGCTATCTACTGACTTGAGCAAGTCCAACCAAGTCACACTTGAAAATAATTATTCATTTTTTTTAATGAAATGTGCAAGATTGGCACAGCAGTGCAAAAGCTAATCATCATATTGCATTTTAATCATCCGTATGAATAATAAGCAACAACATTTTACTGGTTTCAGCATAGATGACTGAAATAACACAAGAGCTCCAACATACCACGAGGTTGAGACTTGTCTAATAACTACTTACTTTGTGAAATCTTTCTGACAGGCCAGAAGTTCTAAAAGAAAAAGCACACAGGGTGGATGAAAGCAGTGGGGCTGTCCAAGAGAACCCAGGCACCGGCGGATTGTCTTGAGCACTTCCAAAATGTTCTGCCCTTGGGATTTTCTCAAAGCAAGAACCTTTAATACACTGGAAAAGAGCAAAACCAACAACAGCAAAAAAAAAATGAATGAGAATTTCAAAACTTGCTTAAGGTAAGCCCATAATTAAATAAATGTTCAAGAAATTAGAGTCTATATTTTCATTTCTATTTCAGCCGCCTTACATTACAGTAGTGGCTTATAACAGAGATATTAATTCACTCCTACGGATATTAATGTGTGTGACGAAAATTCAAATGGAAACCAGCACTTCCTGCATCAGTCCAAGTTTAGAGACTATAACGGACCCTGGAAGTCCCTTTCAACTTATACTCTCAGAATTTAATGAAATTTAATGAAAGATAGATCATATCTTCTGTGTTTGCAGATAAAAAGCAAAATGCTCTGGAGAAACAGATTTCAGGAAGAAAGGCAACAAATGGCCACGTCATTTTTCTTCACATAAAGTTCTACATGACAGAAATGAACGAGGGGAACTAATGCCCTCTGCAAGACTCGATATGGTTGGGGACAAATGAGGTTTGATACATAAATTTGACAAATGTTTAAATACAATCTTCTTTCATTCTGCCTTGCTGCTGAATTATGTTTTATTCTATCTGAAGAGGTGTGAAGACAAGTTTTGGCATTTTATAATTGACAGCATTCACAATCTGCTCACCTTTCATGGGAAAGCGATTGATCCTTAATAAAATCCAATATGTTTTTCAACATAGGATATTTCTCCTTCAGAGTAGGCACAGCTCTTGGCTCTTCCATTGATCTAAAAGACAGCAGCCTTAGTCTCCCACGGCTGAACTGAGATTTTCGTGTGGGAGTGGAAGGAGGTGACGGTACATCTTCTTGATGCAAAGCTGTATTTTCAGAAGGCTTACTATGAAATGCAGATGCCTCTTCTGTTTGGAGAGGGCCAGGAATTTGTTTAATCTTAGTATCAGATTGTATTGTTTGCTCCCCCTCTACTGAAACAGAACGAGTTACTCCATTGGAAGATGATGAGTGTGCAGCCTGGAAGTCTGTTTCCACAACAGAACTTTTTCTTTGGTTTTTACCAGTGACATACTGGTGAACATGATCACTATCCTGGGCTTCCAAGCTGTCCGAAGCTGAACATTTCGTCTTTGCTCTCACAGGCAAAAAATTCAGTAACAAAAGGCTCTTCTGCATACAAAGCTTTGCTGCAGGATAAAAAAAAAAAAAGAGTGTTGAAGTAATGACAACAGAACACCAAACTTGCTATAATTTTTTTAGGAGGAAGTAATTTATCTTGTTTCTTCCTAGCCAAGAAGAACAGAAAATGCTATTTTTCTTATAAACATCACGATGCTATCAGTTACGTAATTAGAGATTTCCAGATGCTAACTCCACAAGCATACAGCAGTCCATACGAACACATTTTATTCTAATAAGAATCAGCTGTTAATGTGATGGCAGTTAGTTGTAGCAATGAGTTTCTACAAAAATAGATGACTACAAGTTCAGAACCTGGTGACCTAAGTGATGAGGCACTGCCTGTGTGATTTTCTATTTTCTCAAAAGAAAAAGAACAATCTCAGCTCATGTAGCTTATACTAACTTATCTCCTAAGTAATTAAAAAGTAACCTATGTCCCTAGCTTACTTCTTATAGAAAATATAATTACCAAGCTTTACAAGGTAATGCTTTACTAAATCACCTGGAATGCTCATACACTCAGAAGACGCCACTTACCAAGAGTTTCTGGGTTCACCTCACTTGCTTCTGTGCTCTGCTTCTCCTCAGTATCATTCCCCCTACCCATCAGGGATTTCTGTTTCATTTCCAACTGTAGACAGGATGTTAAAATAGTTAAAACATGACTCTCCCTACATATCTATACAGCAAGGCCCTAAGAAGATTGCATTGCATTAAAGGAATTTACTCTCAGGAGCAGATGATGTTACTTATTATTCTCTAGTACAGAACAAAACAGTCTAAAAGAGCAGTGAACCTAAGCAGGTAACAGCCTTGTTCCAAGATGCTCATTTGGTAAGCTGCAACCCTTCCCTGTCATGTGGCAGGATGTGCATCCTCTGCCCTCTAAGAAAAGGCTTCTCCATCACCCCTACCTCTCACAAAAATACATACAACTAGGATGAGATTCTCTAGAAGCACTGTGTCATTTAACTGAGAGTACTGACAGATGTCACTGTCACTGCAGCCTCTACACAGAATGCAAATAGAATGCAAACATCACCTTTCAAACAACAAGTACAGTGCTGTTACTCATATTAACACACATCTATACTCATTGTATCTGCAGGGAATTCTTGCAGGACAAAAAGACCAGAAGGGACCAGAACAGTTAAACTGGCCAGCTTAAGGCTGAAGGGCTGACAAAAGCAGCAGAGAAGTGGGCCACAGACTTGAATTAGCTGTTCTCAAAGGCCACACAGCTGTTAACATTTAAAATCTCCTGCAGACTACTGAAATCCAAGTAAAGTTTGGCTCTCGGCAGTGGCAGGTGATGACGCAGACACCTCTCACCAGGTTGTGAGCTGCTGACATGGGCTCCTGACATGAGCCTTATGTTTTAGAGGAACGCTATGTGCAAAGAACATATCCTGAACTGCAGCCAGTTACTTGCTTGTCAAAGATGCAATTATTTCCTTTTCTGTACGGGCTGCAGAATGGTGAGAAATAACATTTAAGACATTTATTTCTACGCTACACCTCCAAAGATCTCTGACTGCTATGCAAGAACCTTCCTAACTACCAACACAGAAACCTGCTGAAACATAACAAAGATAACTGATTGAGTGCAATTCAGTCCTAAACACTCATGATAAACATCTGGATATAAGAGAAGGAGAGGAACGTGGGAATGCATTTAAATATTTAAGTTCAAAGCTTAGGAAAGACTATATGTTCTTCCTAAGTGAAAACATTTGACTTAGAATCTAATAGAAAACATGGCTCCACACAGCTCCATAACAGTGCACTGCAATATATTAAGGTAAACAATATTAACAGATATCCTCCTGAGCGATCTTACCATCCATATTCTAATTGAATCAGCCAGGGAATATACTTGTGCAAACTCATCACTCAAAGGCACCTTGCCTCCACTGTTGACTGGAAATGAGAGAAAGAAGAGTCCTGTTTATTTACAGCTCCCTTCTTACATAACGTGACTACTTAACTAAAAAGTTATGCTAGAGCCTTTGTCTCTTAGTCAATATCTGGAATGACGCCTGTAAGAAAAATAACAAACAAAGCCTGCCAACCTTCCTGCACCTTGAATACATTAACTGCACCTTGACAGAGCTATTTGCAAAATTAAATTACAAATATCTTTCTCATCTCTTCCAAAATTGATGCCTGAATTCATGGAAAATAAAAACCTTACCCTGTAATATATGCAAATATTACTAAGGCAAACTAATATGAGAATGATCCAAACTGCTTGGTATTAACTTAATCAAACATCTTCAGAGCTTTATCTTCTCTTTTTAAAATGAATTTCTGGAATAGACTTTCAAGATCAGCTTACAAAAATTAAACATGACAAAATCGTTTCCATCAAAACTGGCCTGATAGCTGCTGTGGAGAAAGAGATGTTCCTGCTAAGGGTCTCTTTTCTCCCATCGATCAACATCTACTTTATTTTTTTCCTCTTCTTTACATGCCCATAATTGACATGGCTCATGTCAGCCTGGGTCCAGAAGCTGGTTTGCTCCAGCAAGATTAAGACAGATGAACCTATTAGCAGCAGGACAGATATCTTACCTACTCATTAAAATACTCCTGAGTTACCACAGTTTTCAGACTTACACAGAAAATATCAACTGTCAGACAGACAAAGTGACTGAAGGCTGTAACCCCCCCTTTAGTCACTGAGTCAGTCTTTACGTCAATCATTTTTACACATAACTTTAAAGCTCACAAAAGAAGATGTTTAGCCTGAAGTATGTGACAGGAAATGAAGGTGCTCAGCTTCTCCTACAGTGAAAGCCTTCAAAACCAAGTAACACCTTATTATGCAATACTTCAAATACAACTGATTTTTTCAAAGCTTATAGCCTGAACTGTAAGACAGCCTCTCACAAACGTTAAATCTTCATTATTAAGTCTAATGTTAGTTACCATATTTCTGAAGCTTCTCATATAAAGCTGGAGTGAGATACACCAAAGCAGCAAACGTTGAGTTCACAGCTCGATCAACAGTAGAACCAGCAACTGCGTCTGCCTTTGGGGCCTGTTTCCTGCATGTCTGTACAAGACCCTTGAAAAGTTCAGACTTTTGCCCACTGAAATCCTGGGCAGGATCCGATTTGGCAAAGTCGATTAGAAAGTTACGGCAGTCATCCTGATGAGAGCTCCTAGCCTGAAAGGAACATCAGAACACATTTACTTCAATATGGTGTAGAAAATTGTTGTGGATTGTTTCTACAGTAGGGAAATTTGCACTATAAGACTGCAAGTTGGAAACTAATTAAAGGGCACAGAACAACAGTTTCTCTCTGATATTTAAAACATCTGATGCAAAAAGTAACAACTGTAGCACAACAGCATAAATAGCCCATGCATTCTTGTTCAAGTTCGGATGAAGCTGTATGACACCTAAAGATTTCAAGCCAATAAAACAAAAGCAGGGACTTAAGTACCTCTTTTTTATCTTGGTGTCCTCTGCTGGTTTCACTGGCTCCTGGCTCTGCCTCAGGACACATCTGATGCCTGAAGACAGGTTTCCACAATGGAGAATTAAGAACTGATGTTACTTTCAAAGGGGGCAAATCTGCTTCACTACCTAGCTCTGCAAGAAATCCAGAACAGACACTCCAGTTACTCAGCAGTCACGTGCATGAAAATAATATTTTCATTAGTTCATAAAAGTTCAACATTCACAGAATTAAAAATAATAACAATCAAAAGACTGAACAGGTAATTGAACAACATTCTCCAACTTCCATTTCTCTACTATGGTGCAGAAAATAGATGTACTTTTACTACAATGACAGCATCAGTATGACAGTATCTCACATTATGAATGGACTTCCACTTGCCCAACACAGTACTTGAGGCATGGCACCTAAGCGTGCTCTACTTCTGGAGTTAGCCAATCTTAGGTTGTGAATTCAAATTTAAATCAATGCCAGATGTTCCCATTCAACATTTCAAACCCCTGAAATTCCTGCTCTATGCTCTGTATTTTCTTTTTCCCAGTTTTCTGGCTCTATCTTACCTCCACCAACGGGTCATATCACAGCACTAGGAAACAGCTGTGAAAGGAAAGGTACCACGTGGCACCACAACCTCAGGAGGTATGATGTGCACTCACCTCGTAGAGATTTCAGAGCCATGCTTCGGGAAGCCAAGCGCCCCATCAGCCGGCACACTAGAAGCTGTAAATCCAAGCCCCAAGAAACAGCAACATCGGGGAGGCCGAAAGCAGTGACGGTGAACTTGTAGCCCCACTCATTATTACTGCTGTCAGAGTGAAAGAGAAACTGCAGCCGTGGGCCAGCCTTAAAGGTCACTTTCTACAGAGCAACAAAACAGTCATTTTGCCAAATGTACATGACAGGAAGACGTATCAGGGTAATGAATTTCCTTCAGCAACTGCGGTTTTTCAATATTGTTTTCTGCATAATGGATTTAATTTCCCCACCACATGAATGAGAACCCCATAGTATAAGCCAGCGAGATTCCTTAATCAATATCTTAATATGATATTTTATAGATGATCGAGCTTTTGAAGTTGATGCCATAAAACAACAATACAGAAGCATCCCATTTGAGCAGGTGTCATCAGAGAAAGCCACAGGAAGCATCAAGCTCATCTCATGATGCTAAAAGTTGCAAAGGCAAAGTGCCAAAGTCAAATTTTACCCATGTAGTTAATTGTAATCAAATATGATTATTACTTCCAATTATGACGAATTGCTCCTTTGATTACAGGAAGAAACCAGGATTTTTTGCTCATTCACTCCTTTACTTGCATCATTATAGACTTTCTTCCCCCTCCTGCCCCCATCTTTGACGGGGACTAATCACACAAGCAGACATGATTTTAGACAGCAGCTTTTCCACAAAAAATCACAAGAATTTCCAAAGATTAGATCTATCATTTGGTTCAGAATTGTAAAGGTGCTCACCTTGGGCCACTTCTCAGTGCCAACCTTTGTATCGTAACGAGTTTTTGCACCCCTGGCATCAGTAAACTCCAGGTAATCATACCTGTGGAAATTACAACTGGTTACTTCCAAATTTACTTCGTAAATTCTTGGGGAAAACATTTCTTTGTGGATTTCCACACGTCCATCACCTCAAGGTCCAAGTACCCCACCACATCTTACAGAAGTACAGCTCCATTGCTCCATGTGACTGCTGAGGAATTTATTTCATGCTTCAGTGCAGCAGTTTCAGAAAAGACAGACCTGCTTCTCCTGTAGAACTTTCCCAACCCTTCCGAGTTGGTAACGGGTACCAGTTTTAACACCTGGCATATATCTTAAGACAACAGTAACCTGGTATGTTACAAAAAACAACAACAAACCTCACAACAACAACCCCAAAAAACAAAAATATAAACGAAAAACGCAGCAGTTTTGCCTAAAGATGGTGAAGTAAATAGCACAATTAGAAACTTCATAAGTTGTAGTGGTCAATGTAACATTGCAAGATAGATTAAAGCAAGCAAGGTTCAGAGAGTCATACAAACAGCTTGCCTGCTCAATTGTGAGGAGAGGTGCCTTTCAGCACAAGATTAAGACATTCAGAATGACATCCTGCATGGTAAGCAGGATAATGAAGAAATTGAAATGGCTTTCTTGGAGCGAGAGAAGTACTCTTTGCACAGTGGAGCATGACTTCATCCTCTGCAGATGCACACTGGAATCCTCACACAGCCATTAGAATTCAGCACTGCACAAGATTAAATTACCTCCTTTCAGTTTCACATTTTTCATCAAATTCCACCTCAAAGTAAGATGCCCCATGGCACAGGAAGACTGAGACCTCGTGGCAATTATTTTCATAGTTATGAGGAGATTCCACCGTCCACGTTCGCAATACGACAGGCTGTTCTTGCTGCCAGCTTTCAATTTCCATCTGTATAATGAAAATGTAAAGCATTAAAAAAATCACACTAGATTGTGTCTATTCATTCAAGTTGCCAGATGTACATACAACTTCCATATCAGAAGATGTATTTCCAGTTCTTCCATTACTTGTCAATGTTTTCCATGTCCTTTCAAAATTCTCAACAACAGACCCGAGTTTCCTATGTCTTTCTTGCAATTTTCTTTATGTTTTGCTGTACTTGTTTGGTTTATTTTGTGTTTTGTAAAGCACTGCATGACTGTGGTACAATTAAACAGCATTTAAACACACAGACTTTAAAACAAGCACTAAAAAAGTCACTTTTTGAACATCAGAAAATCTGACAAGAGTTCCTATCAAGAAAAAATGTTCAAAAGCATTAACAAAATTTGGAAGAAGTAGATGCTCACGGGTTGGAACTGTATCTTTAGTTACCTTATGAGGCTCACAACAAAGCTGTTTCAGTGGTTCTACCAAAGTGCTGAATTCCTGTAGCAGAGTACAATATGGAATGTCTAAAGTGCAAAAATCCAACAAGAAGATGACCTGAAGGAAAACAGAGCTGTCATTAAAACACACGTAACAGTAGCCACGCTACCCAGGTGTAGTACAGAACTCCAATATTCACTTACCAGCTGACGAGTTGCCATAGCAAATACAGAATTACTTATTTTTTCTACTATTGTTTTGCCACTATACTGGGATAAAAGTGACTGCAAAATCATTCTGATATTTGTCAGGAACTGGCCCACATCTAGAGAGAGGGAAAACAAAAAGAAACACAAATAACATAAACAAGAAGTGATTTCACACAGAATTCCAGACATGACATTTCCATTGAATACTTGGCCTGGAAAGATGCTGTAGTAGAACACCCCTATGTAATTTCTTTCTTTGAGCTATCACAAACACCTTGGAAAACACAGACTACAAAACAAATGAGTTTATCGAAATAAGGGACACATAAAAAAAGCCAAAGTGTTCAAATCAATGTCTGTAAAAGCTTTTTTTCTTCTTTCAACAGTTGAGTCTCCAAACATACCGGAGTGTTTTCTGAAGATTCTTCCAACATAATTTTATCAGTACACCTAAAATTCTTCATCATATCATAAGCATACAACCATACCATACTGCCAAAAATTCCTTCCACAAGGAGATTCCAGGCTCCTTGCTGGTGAACCCTTCCTATGCTATTTGTTAAATCACACTGAAAAACCCTGTGTTATGTCACCTTTAACCCTGTATTCAACCCCATCACTTACAGTTTTTTAGTATTTCTACAGCAAGATCCTTGGCTGTGCTATCGCTCCCCTTGAGCTGCAGGTAACACCATGAAAGGAGGCTGCCCTGAACAGACCAGAATAGGGAAGACAGGACCGTGCCACTCTCCTGCTGCGCAACATCCAGCATCATCATTTCACACTGTAAAGTAACAGAACAAATGGATATCTCTTCTGCTGCAGAATGACACACTGTGTATTAAGTTAGCCATGACTGACATTATCAGCCCACTCTTCCCAAATAAAGGATTAAACGCATCTGGCAAATAGCATCTATTATCACAAAGCTGTGTAACTCCATGAAGCAAGTAATGCACTTTGTTTTGATAAATCATAATTTTAGCTAGAAGCAGCTACACATGAATCACTCTATGTTCTCAGCACACTTTTCCTGCATATGTAAATTTACACCTCCATTTACACCTCCCCTAAATGCATGACCAATTCTAACCTCACAACATGGGATGACTCTTTACGCTCCCTAGCATTCATAGGATGACATATATTCTCTTAAATGATACCGAAAGCCACCCTTACCTTATTCATTACTTACCTTCCTATTATGAAATATTAATGCTGAAAGGAAAGCATTTCAGTCGGTTGGAAGACCTAACCCTACACACTTCAATAGACATTAATAGCTTTATCCAGAAGCATGAGAAAATACTTTCTTTAAGAACACATCATCTGCATGCAGCTTGAGTGTGAACACGGACAGAAATCCCAGCGAAGAAGTAGGAACAGTGCAAAAACTCTTACCTCTCTTGCTGCCACCAGTAGAAGGGTATCCATGACTGACAGCACTTCACTTATGTCAAAATTTGCAGAAACTCCCTTCTCTGGTAATAATAAGAGTCCACCTGGATCTTGATCACTACAAAACAAAGACCTTCTTACTCACCAAAAACAACACATAGATCCAAAATACAAATGTAATTATCCTTGTGATGAGGATTAACCTGGAGAGATCCTACCGAACCACTACTATTAAAAAAGAAGGTTCTCATGAAAAGGGTTCTCACAAATCCAAATTGATTAAATTGCCGTGATGAACAAAGAATCCAAACAGTCCCTTAAAAATCAATGAATAAATGATAGGTTAGCACAAAACCATGAGCAGCATTCTGTGATTTCAGCATCAACAGTTAGCTTGGATATTTTATATATATATTTTATATAGTTAATAAATATCACAACTGCAGTATTCTCCTTTCTAAAGCAAAGTCAGTCGACTATTTAGGATAATTATTTTCCATTTCATTAATAACAATTCCATTACATTTATAACAAGGATTGAATATGATTTTATTAACAAGTGAGAGGTATCATCATTATTTTCAGTTTCAAGACTCCTTACCTGAAGTGGGTACACAAGGATCTGAAGGCAAGATGTACAGATTGCTTATGTTCTTGCTCTGTGATGTTTTTCTAGAAGAAAAAGGTTTACTTTTATGATGTGTACCATATCCCTCCTCTATGAGGAAGAGTTATCATTTCTGTACTTCACTATTCATTTTTGGCAGCATAAAAGCAGAATAGCTACAAGGTGGGAGGACGGTAAAAAGAGGCAAAGGAAAAATCATTTTTAGTCCAATGGGACAAAGTATATACGTTATATGTGACAACAAGAGCCCAGATTGCTGCTTTCTTCATAAAGCAAACAGGCAGTAAACAACCTATTTCTCATTTGATAGTTTACCATCATGGCAAAGAGCTGGTTTCTCCTGGTTTGTCTGTCTGGGAAGAAGATTGCTGCGCCGCTGAGTAAGGTGTTCTTAACTTCCTGCTTCAGCATTTTAACTGGCATGAAGTTAGTGTCCTCCTTATCCACCACTGCTCATAAAAAAAGGAAAGAAAATGGTAAGTTTAAATTAGTATTTCATTAAACACATTTGATTCAACCGTGTTTTTAATGCTTTGCACAACTTCAAGTCTTCGCAATCTCATACTATACTCATAGAAGAAAATGAGCAAAAACATTTTGACTTCCATCAGAATGATTTCTCAAAGGAGATATTTACTTGTTGAATAAATTAATTCTAGGAACATTAAGGCTTGACAACCACCACAGCTAATAAAGCATTCAAGATGTGACAGATTCTTTGTCAACTTGTTTCTTTACCTTGCTTTTCAGGAGACTGTCAGCTAATTAGCAAAAAACACGTACTTAAATAAAGAGGGTTCAACCCTGTCTCCAATGAAATCTAGTGTGTAGTTACCACTCTTTTTACTGGCTCCAGACTCTTTCATGCTTATGTAAATGTTACAAGCTCCTTCTAAGAACATTTATATATGTTAATATACATATGCTTATATATATTTACTTCATATATGAAATATCTGAATTAAATGAACTTCAGTATCATTACAGCTGGATCAGGTGTGCTTATTATTACTTTGGATCATCATTACTCGATCATCATTACTTTGGATCAGGTGTGATCCAAAGTATCACACCCCCTCCTGGTTCTTTATGTCTTTAGAAATAAATGTATTTTCCCAAATTCTTACTATTTCAATACACTTGTAAGCCAGAAGAGTTGATATAGCCAATGTAAATTACCTTCACACAAGTGTCTGTAAAGATCTTCTGCAGCTTTTGCGTGACCAGGTGTTTTGCTCTGAAAAGTTTCTTGAGGTTTAGAAGTTTTATTGTCTTCAGTGAGTACAGAGAAACAGCTCTGGAGCAGCTGCAATAGTAGTGTTTGAGCAAAGATGCACTCTTCCCTTGGGCTGTAATAGAACATAAAACAAACAGAAGCAAAAACTAGAGAAGGAGAAGCTCTTTTAATACAAAGTAAATAATGCTATGATCTCAGATAGATACATGACAGCACAGCCAAAAAAAGTACAGCTATCAGCTAAATTTATCTACATCTCAATCTTCTCAGCAACATTATAGATAAAAACACATATGGCAGGAGAAAGATAACGTTATTTATGTGAACGATTTACTTGAGGGGAAAAAGAATAATTGTGTTTTAATTAAACACATACACAGTGCTTTGTCACACAACACAGATGCAACTTACTTTTGGTGAAGTTTATTGTAAAAGTTCCAGAACAGCTGTAAATCAAGGTCTGTGAAATCTAAATATGACTTGCATTTTAATCCACTCTCCTTCTGTTGAACCTTAAAAAGGCAAAGAAAATGCAGAATTTTAACTCCATGCGGAACACATTTACAAGAAGCAGATTTCCAAGCACTGGTGTTAACACAGCCTAGTTTGCTCTACTTTTGCATCTACCATGAGTCCCATTCTAAGTTTTCTCTCACATTCAGAGCTATTCTGATGATTTTGGCTACAACCTTCCCCTTCACGGAGCTACAAATTAGAGAATCTTTCCTCTTCCCATGTCTTTCTATTTCAAAATTGGTGCTCAAAGATGTTTTTTAATTCTCTTCAGGTACGCTTATCACCAGTAAACATCGGCAAACACAATATAAAGTCTTTTTCTAGAGACCATTTCTTCTTCCAAGGCATGGTTCTAATAATTATTACACCTCCATCTATTCATTAGCACTGTTAGCATAGCCTTATTACTTTCAGCAAGGAAAATACATGCTTAAACACAACAAAGAAGCAAAAATACCAGGTCCTGTGCAAGCTGCTGGATGAAATGAAGCGTCTTCAGGAGAAGAGTTGTGCCACAAACTGTCTCATCATCTGTCTTCTTGCACTGCAAGCAGTGCATGCTCCTGCTGGGTTCCTCTCGCACAGGCCGGAGATACCCAAGAACATTCAGGCCCTGCACTCCAAGCCGTTCTGCTGTGTCTTGTCTTGTGCACAGGAACTTAATCATTAAGTACTAGAAGGATGTAGAACACAGCACAAAGTTTGGTTTTAAAAGTTAAGATGAAACTTGGCTTTTACAAGGTATCAGTGCATATATGTAGAAGGTGGGTCAGGAGAGAGGCAAGCCTTGTTCCCTGATTAAAAATAATGAGCTTGGGATTCAGGCTAAGCTTGGAACCTCAAGAAGCCACAGTGATGGTTCTGTGACCTCTGCATGCATCTACAAAGTTGGTTAATTCACTATTATTTCCTGGGTTCTACAGTAGAAAAATCATCATCTGCATTTAAAAGCAAGAAGAGCATCAGCATGTCATATCTAAAAGACAGTTTAATGCATTACAGCTATAGTAAGATACAAAGTGTAATGCTGAGAGGAACATCAAGTCCTGTCATCCAAATGGCCTTTGTAATTCCACTCACTCAGAAGTCCTAGGGACTACATTACACAAACAACAACAGAACCTGTTAACAAGTGAGGATGACTTTAGAGAAGTCCTATCACTACCTCCATTAATTTCTACAGTCCAAAGAAAGTATGGGGAACTATTCTTACTCCAAAGTAAATGAAGCTGAAAAGCAAAGCTTCCTATGTAAACCATAGAACCCTTAGACTCTAAAACAGGACTTGAAGAAAGTGGTTCACGAAGAATAAATACTGTAACTATGCAGTTCTTAAGATATGAGGTATTTTAACTAAATATCTAGTTAAACAAATGTATGTCTATGTCATTAATGAACATATAATAATTGCACATTTTAATAAGTAGAATTAAATATAAAATAGGTAACTGAAAATAGTAAATTAAAGCAATAAGCACACTATTGCTCAAAAAACATCATAAAACTAGTTATCTGTACATTATCACAATTCTGCATTAACTTAAATCCTGAAGCACCATTTAACTATAGCTATATAGGTGTGCATACAGAGAAAAATAGTAACTCGGAGAATAAAAGTCAAACCATCCTTTCAGCAAGAAGCCATTTGGCTTTTACTCCAACTCAGAAGAGCTCACCTTGCACAGACAATTATGTTTAATTCATACATATAACAACAAAGCTCAGACAGGAACTTCTGCTCACTGTGAGCAGGTAATGGATTCTCATGGTTTCTTACTTGGGCAACTCTGCATTGCTGCATTTTGACATCCACCTCATCCCACTCTTCTTCCACTTCAAACCAGCCAATGGGATCATCATCTCCCAGCTCATCAGAGGAACTACTACTCCTATACACAGAAGAACAGATCAAAGTTGTAGATATGCCACCAAAATAGTGTTAGCACGTTATGGCTGCGAAGAGGAGAAAGAGGAAACAGAAACTTTTGCACCTAAAGAAATCTAAACAGGTTTTTAAATCAAGTGGTTGAAATCAACAGCAGTGTATGTATTTCCTCAAACACATCAAATTGAGGCTCATTAAGACCCCAAAATAATGTATCGTTAATAAGTCATTTGGAGCAATTCTCAGCAGCTCAAGTGTCATTGCAAAAAGATCTAATGTAACACTTATTTGGGACTGATCAGAGTGACCCTGTACCTGCTTTTCAAGAACTGTTTGAACTCCTTCAGCTTCCATTTGTCATAGCTTTCAAATCTTTTGAAGTGTTCCTCTGCATGGAACTTTTCTGAAGTGCTGTTGTAAGCAAACACCAGCCCACACTGCGCCCCAATGGCACCTCTTCGGACCTAAGGGAATACATCCAGAGCAATGTAGAAAGAAAACCTTTTGATAAAGTAAGGCATTGTTTTCACAGGAAAATAATAACCATTACAGAAAGCAACTAAATACTGACAATTCTGAGCTCTGGAATCATTTTTAACCTAAAGAAAAAGATCATGTTTTAGGAAAGTCTTATGGAAGTTCTTGTAATCCACTGAACCCCAAAATAAGGCTCACATATGTGTATGGTTAATGCTTGCTACAGTTACCACTCTGCGAGTACACTAAAAATGATATGTCCACATATTATGCCTCATTCTTATTTTGGTATACATTAAAAAAAATAATAATTGTATCCTAATGACAAAATTGAGTCTCTGGTCCAACCCCAGTTAGAATTTGCTTGCCAGAAGTCCATTCCTGCTTAATTCTCTTGGACACTGGAAAAATGCATCCATGTTCCAGCAATTTAATTATTCATTTGCCTTAAATAAAATCAGCTGTAGAAATCTCGCTGAAGTTTTCTTCTGGCCATGAGATTTAATCACAAGATCTTGTTTTTACATCAGATAAAACCACCCCTAATGCTCAAACTGCACCGATATCTCTGAAAAGATTTTGAAAAACCCCCCAGTCAATGTGAACTCACAAGCTGTACCTTGAAACTTCCAACTCAGAGTAGAAGAATTATGCTGAATATCAGGAACATGATCTAACAAATTCATGCACTGCCCCTAAAACTCACTGGCTTGAGAACAGTACAAGACACAGACAAAAGCTTGTGGCACCTTGAAATAACTTCAGATCTCTTTTTCCTCCAGCTCCCTGTGACTCATGCAAATGTAAAACTCCACAATAGAATGAATTTAAATTTACAGCTGATACAAAAAATTAATCTACCTCAACTCTACCATTAGGGGAAAAGAAAAAAACCTGTACCTTTATTCTAATTTGTGTCACTTGAAATGAAGATTCAGTTCCAGTAGAAAGAATGATACTTGCTCTGGTCTTCCCAGTTTCAGTAAGAAAACCTAAAGGAGCAATGAGAACAGAGTGAGGCTAGAAGGACTGCTATAAAACATCAGAAGACTGTCCACAATATAACTAAAGAAAATAAACTCAAACCATATGCACGAGTATCCAAAGGGGTAAAAAACGTAGTTAGAGTGTGCCAGATTTGCTGTCGTAACAGCTTTCGTTTACAAATAGCACCACATAAGACAGTACACAGAAAGGTTGTGGCATTTCAGTTCAAAAGGAGGCTGAAAACTACAAATCTCTTTCTCCCCAGTGTGTCCAGTACATAAGAACATCCTATAAAACATACTTGGAAGGAGAATTAATAGGTACGAGCAGTAAGAAGAAACGTCAGTGATTTGTTCCAAAGCTCTCCATCAATACTTGAGAAACCAGCAGTGAATGATTTATGACTTCAAGCCACAAAACGGGCCCTGGTGTCAATCTGTTGTGACAGCTTATTGCTTACTGCCATACAGTATCAATAATTCTCCCCAAAATGACACCATTTTTGTTACCGTTGTTTTGACAACAAAGTGGTTCCTGAGATACTCACTTTGCTGTAAAACAGATCTATATATCAGGGGTTTTTTTGTTTGTTTTTAAACAGATCTTCCGTACCACAAAACTACTGAGTAGTGCAACAGCACTTTGTTAACAGCCTGTACATCTGGTTGAAGTTCTGTATTTCAAGTGCAGGCTCTTACCATCCCCAGTCCATGGCTCTACAAGGAGGTTTTCGGGCCCTGATTTATCTTCTTTCCCTTTTACATCACACGCTTGCAAAGTTAGTCGTAATGGCTTTCCTAAACAAGAAAAAGATTGGGTTTATAAATACCTAAAACATAAAGCTGTATACATGCGTGTGTTTGCAAGAGAGGTAATATGCTGAGGCTAAGCACCCAAAAACACGTGTTAATGGAAGAATAAAAGGAAAATAAAATCTGCTGATTTAATACTATACAAACACTAACATCACCTCGGGAAAGGGGTCACACAGTTCATGTTCCCTCTCTCAAGATGATGCCACCTGGTTCAGTTCTTAGATCACAGCAAGCTTGCAAAATCATGAATTCTTGGGGTAGTTCACCTTTACAGGCTCTGCCCTCTTGGTAAGAGTCATTAACTAGGACAACTTACATAATTCCAAATGCCAGCAAGATAACAAGTAAAACAATTGAGAAAGCTGTACATTATCATAAGTACATACAGTAAAAAAATCCAACAATCATTCATTTACCATATTTATACAGCAGGTTCTGTCTAACTGTTGCCATAGAAGCGATAAGTGATGAAGCCTTGTATGGAGTGTCCAGATGATCAGTGATTGTACATAGGGAGCTTATCACTTTAGCAACACTCCCCCTGGCTAAGGCAAAGGCCAAGAGCGTAAGTTCAACGTCTGGAGTAGTACAACAACTGGGGAGAGGAAAGAAAAGCAGAGGAAAAAAAACAACTCAGGACAAGTGCAGCAAGCACAGTTTTAAGATGTGGTAACTGGTTTCTTATATGGTAACCTAATTGGAGAACTCTTTAAAGCACATAAGTATAAAATCCAGCAGCTCCGTGGCTTGTTAGAGTTGCTGCAATAAGCATCTGGTACTGTACAGAGAGTTCTGCAGATTAACAGAACACCCTGCTCTGTGCAGATCCAGTTGCCAGGAGGGAACCCAAGACCTGAATTTGTCCCTTTGGACACTCCAGTATCTCCCAGATGAGCAGTAAACACTGCCTGAATGGCCTGCACTGATGGACACTGCTTTCATGGACGTATGCTTTGCAGCAATCTCTGCAAATGAATGGTTTTCTCAAACAGCAAAATCCACATTCCCTTTAATATCAGGGCCCAGGCTAATCAGGAGCACCAGCTGAACTACTGTCAGCCAACAGCTATCTCAACTCTACTTCCTTTTCCCTATTATCAGCAGTCCTGCTAACGATTGCCCTCAGTGCTTCGTCACCATACAGGATCATGCAATCAGAAGCAGTCTTTGACCTTTGCAATTACCAGGAGCTGAATTTTCTTCTTGATCAAAGTCCCTCCAGCCCCATTTGAAGCCACTGCAAATCATCGTAACATTAAATTACGCTACATTTAAAACCAAAAGACAGCAGGACAGATGCTTGGCTTCTAACTAAATAATGCTCACACACAAAACCTAAGGCGTCACTTTCTCAAAACCTTTGAAGTTTCCAAGTCAGTAAAAAAGGAAAATAGCAGGTAAGAAAGAAATCAGACATTTCCTATACAAATTCTTCTAAACCATTTTCCATGTTGGTCAGAATACATTAAACACGATCTCACCTTGTTATTCTTATGAGGAAGCTGTCTACTTCTTGCAAAACATTTGGAGACAAGAAGTTGGAAAAATCTGTAGAGCTCGGTGTCAGAGACAGAGGTGGCATGTGCTGCAGGGCTCTCCTAGCAAGAAGGATGGAACATAACTTCAGAAAACCAGGCAATCAAAGAAAGCAGACATTTGGTTCTTCATGCTTTTTGGAAGTAGCTCCCTACAAGTAGCTTCTGAATGCAGGAAGAACCTATTTACACAGATAATCCGTTCAAAGTTAAAACAAAATTGCGCTGCAGCTGGGAAAAGTTCAGTTATTGTTGAGTAACCTTGAAGTATCAGTCTCAATCTCAGATTTAATGAGAAATAAAGCAAGGTGTTTTGAATTAAGTCTGTGACAGAATCAGAAATAGCCTGCTGTCTGAATATAACCTTTAAGTAGTTCTAGAATCGAGCAAGAGCCCGTTAACAAGGGGAAAACTGATTTAAAACTCTTCCAAAATGATTTGAACGTTATTTTTTTGTTCAATTTCCTAAGATAAAGTAATAACCCCTGAAAACTGGAGTTCCAACAGCTCGCATCAAAGCCCACCTAAGTTTGGTTTTTGACTTCAGAACTCCAAACACTGCTATGTTTGAATGCTTTATTTTTAAATAGCTGTTTTCAGGCCTCATTAGAAACGTAAGTCTTGAGCAGACAAATAACAAAGCTATAGCAAAACTGCAGGCCTTTGGCTTTAGCAAAGCTAAACTGTGTAGAAATGATGAACTATAGTCAAGTAACCACGAACACTCCTCAAATAGACATGAGCATATATAAAGTTTAAAAGTTTGCAATTAAAGATAGCATTAATGGACTTCAGCCTACAGTATTCATTAGCTAATGACAGCGGTGCTCTTAAACAGGGTGGTATCACGCTAACTAAGCTCTATAAAAGCTGACATGGGTGTGTAGAGATGTTATTACAATTCCAATCCTTCAAGTCATCGGGCAGAAGCGTTTGGCAGTCAAACAAGGAAACGTTACACAGAAAGCAGCCAATGACCACAAAGCATCTGCAGTAATATTGCATACACCCGGCTGTATTCCCCTGCAATGAACAGCAAGGCATTACAGAAGCAAAACTGGTGAAAAAGAAGCTAAATTAAGCTCCATTCATAAGTGGAAGTTGTCCCATATTTGTAATCAGTGAAGTTAAAAAAAGAGAGCTATTTAATTCTAGGCTCCCTGAAAACATTGCAAGGCAAAGATAAGTGAAACCCGTAATTTTTGGAGTCCAGTCAGTTGTGGCTTAACAATTGGACTAGCTGCAATACCGTACAAGAATGATATTTGTTCCGGTATGTGCAAGAGGATGAAGGTGAAACATAAAAATTTAAGCAATGTGGTAGATAAAGGGATGTTTAAATATCTTAATGGAGGGAGTGGAAATCAGTTACACAAGGCAAATCAGTTCACAGAAACTAGAAGTAGCCACAAAAACACAACCAGGAAGTTTGGTACTTACTGAGTATTTTGCAATATAGTGTGAACAAAGGCTGGATTGGTTTCCATGGAAGCTGTTACCAGAGAGGTCAGCAGAGACCAATACCAGATAGCTGAAGCATCGCAGACTGAGACGCCCACCTTCTTAACTCTTTGATAACCAACTGCCCTGAGTCCATGGATTCTAGTGTCACATCCATCACTAAGGCAACGCTTGATGTTTATCTGAACATCTGTCGAAGCAAAAAAAACAAAACATCTTTTCTATTTCTTCTCCTGGATGAGACTTAGAAGAATCCCAGTACTTAAAACAATTACTGCAACAACGCAGAGAAAACAGAGCAAACATAGCAGATTACTCTCACATAAGGACAACTAGCACATGTATGTTTCTTTGTAACTACAAACTCTATCATTTCATAAATTCAGCTTTTGAAATGGCTTATGTGATTCACTACTTCCTATAGAAATTAGAAGTTCAAGCTTAGAAAGAGATTAACTATTACTTCAGCAGTACTAATTGTACCTTTTTACTTACACACACAGGAAGTATCTTGGGTCAGGAGAGGATGGGGAAAGTAAGAAAAACGAATAAAGCCTAAGTGCAGGCTTTTAAAGTTCCATATAAAAGTGGGTAGAATTATAAAGTTTTTATCATTTTGTAAGGATAACATCCTCTTAGTTACTCATGAGGAACAATACTTGTGGCCTGCCTCTGTGACAGTGAAACTTTGTCATACTGAAAAGCATCCGAGGTGAAGGAACAAAACTTCTGAGGCTTCCCAAACCATCTTAAGAAGGAGCAGCTTTTTCTCTGGTTGCTTAGGATGCAGCAACCACAGATCCACTGTTCTTAAAAATAACACTGCTTAGAAATCCTCAGCATAAAACCTGCTCTGCAAAAATCATCTGACTGACTCTTCAGATACAAAAAAAATAGCCTGCCAGATACAGTTTTCTCTGCTAAGATATCATTATCTAACATATGCTTTCCCTCTGCAAGCAAAGATATTTTAACACTGCCTGATGTCGTCAAACATAAAGGCTGAAGCTGCGTTTTCATCATTCTAGCTCTTCAACCCTTAACCCCAGCTACAGACACCACAAGAAGGACTCAAAGACTCTCTTAGAGCCTAGAAATTAAACTACAATTAGAACAATTTATCTGCCTCAACAGCAAGGTCAACAGTTTCTGCTCTAATAACTGACATTGCAACACATCACTCTACGACCTACCCAAACTTTCACCTTCAGGAAAAGCAACAGAACAATATACCAATGGTATCTTTATTGACTCACACATCTGACTAATGTTAGCGTTTTCCAACAGTGTTACGTAGCCAGTGATATTGCTTGGAATGTGAACGTCTCGGACCTCCTGGAGACTGCTGGCATTCCTTCCCACTGCCACTGTCACTTGCTGTGGCATGTAGCTCTGGTCATTGGCTGCCACCGCAATAGACAGATGTCTCAGAACAACATCTGGTTTCATCTTTAAACTGCAAAGCAATGAAAAAAATATTTATTGAAATAGAAGATTCAACAAGAGTTGCACTTTTAGCGAAGCCTCACCCAGTTTCCAGTTTTATAGGAAAGCTGGGGACGGAATTTTTACAAGGGCACGTAGCGAGAGAACAAGGGGTAATGGCTATAAACTGGAAGAGGGTAGATTAGGAAGCAATCCTTCACTGTGAGGGTGGTGAGACACTGGAACAGGTTGCCCAGAGAGGCTGTGGGTGCCTCCTCCCTGCAGGAGTTCAAGGCCATGCCAGATGGGGCAGTGAGCAGCCTGGTGTAGTGGGAGGTGTCCCTGCCCACAGCAGGGGTTTGGAACGAGATGATCCTTCAGGTCCATTTCAATCCAAACCATTCTATGATTCTACAGTCTACCAGAAATCACCGTTTGTTCCGAGGAGAAATAACTGCCTATGTGGTGGCAAAGCACTTCAATTCCTGCACTAACCACAGCATCTCTAACATGGGTTGGAAAGTTAGCTAAAGAAGCACACGCATCAACACAAAAGATGCATGGCCTTTACAAGCCACATTAGGCCATTAAGCTTCACAATACAAGCTTTCAAATAGAGTCACCTGCCACTCAGTAATTCCAGCACCTTCAGCCTCACCCCACTGGCTGTAAGACCAAAGAACTGACAAACCTGAGGCTCAGCTGCATGCTGCTGGGGCACTCACCGTATCCAATGGGAGCGAGCACTGCCGTCAGACTGCCAGAAGGACGTCGTTTCCCCATTTGTCATCTTGTCAATATCAGCAGAATTGGATGAGGTTTCTATGTGAGTATAGCACTTTGTGACAGACTTCAGCTTGTCCGACTCCTCGTTACCATTCAAGTCACTGGGGTATTCTGGGGGAAAAGAATAAGAAATAACCCTCTTTCTTTTGCTCATTTTTACAAACTGCTTTACTCTTATTACAATCTCACGTAACTTAACTTGTTGGCACAGAACAAAGTTCCTGGAGAAGAGTTCCTGACAGAAAATAAAGTGCAGCAGAGTTTTGTTGCAGATGAAGTCACAATAATCATAATCTACCACTTGAAGTATGAAAATACCAACCATAACTGCGTCCAGCAGCCTCCTTCACCCATTGGTCCCATCACTACTTTAGTAGTTTTATGCCCAAGTACAAAAATATAATGGGAGAAAGTAACATACGATGGAGAAAACCTCAATCCAGCTATGCCAGAGAACAGACAAAACCAACTGTTTCCCTAAATAACTTGATCCATTTCAATAAAGATCAACTTCATTAAATGTCACGCCTGTCAAAGATTAAAGGAAGCATTTCCACTTGTCTGGAAACACTCCTTCAAGCTGTGGTTACACAGCCATTCTGGAAAGGAAAAAAATAGGGGGAAAAAACCCCACGACAAACCTTTCTCTTTTAGGAGAAGTCGATCTAAGGAATCCTTCAGAACAGAAGACCGCATCATGCAGATGTTGTTGAAGTATTCCAGCACTGGGTATGGGATGGCAGTACTGGAAATTCGATTCCGGTGCAAGAACTTCAGGATCATTGAAGCATGAAGGCCAAGGCGCTCTTTAGACTCGGAAAATATATCTATAAAACCTAGAAAGAGACATTATTCCTTTCTTTATTGCAGCACCTGACTTGAGCGAGCCCACATTGTTCTCCTCTATAAATGCTCATTAAGCACAAAAGCCAATATGGGAACTATATTCCACCATACGAAGTAACTACAGCAGGGCTGTGGAAAGGTCAAACAAATAACCTGTGAGTTACTTGAGATGTCCAAAAGAGCTCAGAACAATCACCAGGTATCTTAGTTCTTAGGCATACTCTGCAGTCCAGAAGTTCAAAACCCTTATCCTCATTATCAAGGTGAAACAGACCTGCTTGGCCTAGAGCTGGTGTTCTCACATCACTCACCTGGAGCTAAACTAGGCATCTCCCTTTGGACCTGTGGATCATTCCCAAAGAGGTGCCTAATGCTTTCCACCATCTACATAAGAGACTTCAGCTTCAGTGGCATTCTGCACCACAACACACTTAGATGTATCAAACAATACTCCCTAAGTACTTCCTGATGGCTTATCTGTTAGTCAGTTCTAACACTTCTTGCCCAATCCTCTAAGGAAAATCCCCTTTAGCCACTTATCATTAAAAGCTCGGGAGGAAAGACAGCAACTGATCCTTATCCCAGAACACACATTCCAAAAACTGCCATTTTCCAAAATAAAAGCTACCAAATTCCAAATAAGTTTCGGTGGGACTCCAAGACCTAAATAACGAGTGTGACTCACCACCTCAAGCAGACTCAGCAGAGGATTTATTCTCCTAGCTATCAAGTATAAGACTGTGTCTGCTTTACCAAAACTCTGCAAGAAACTTTGTTCTGTCTCTAAGAAAAACGAAACGAGGATAACAACCAGACAGAGAAAACATTGGTCACTTATTGAAGTGTTTTAGCTGAACGTCATTATGGGAGTGCAGTGAGAACAGCTTGGAGTAGAGGCTTGAGAAGATTAGGACAGGAAACGCTACCAAAGCAGGACACTGAAGCAGCGCTCCTTACACAGGGCAGGACTTGGGAAACCATTTGTTCCCTGCTTCCCCCATACCTGGAACGAGTGAACAAGCCTGCAGTTGCCTGATGACATGGCTCAGCTCCCCTTGAAGATTAGCTCCACTGGAATTCTTCAGAGCCTCCAGCATATTCTCCACATCTACGGTGCCATCTCCTTCAGCATCAAATTGTGCAAAAGCCTGACAAGGAGGAAAAAAAAAGAACCTTTATTTCAGCATCTCTGCTTCAACATATTTCATGTAAACCTTAGTTATAATGGAACATTACAATGTCATTAAACCAAAAAGGTCTGTTTCCAGCAGCACTGAATTTATGACAACAGCAAGCATAGCCTGGTTGAAATCTGCAGTCTTCTGCAGGTTTTAAGGCATTTGCATTGCATTCCTATTAAAGCCAACCATAGCTACACTTAGGTGGAGACAGCACATCATCCATACCAGTGAATCAGCACTATCCATCCACCCAACATCTGCAACTGCAAAGAAGGTGCTCATGAAAGAACGTGAAAAACCCTCTTCCATTAAATGGCAAGTTTGTTCTAAAAGCACTACAATGCATCACTCATTAGGGCCGCATCCTTTCAGGTTTTACGTATTTCTAGACTAGCTATTAGGAAGATATTCTTTACTGTGATGGTGGTGATGCACTGGCACGGGTTGCCCAGAGGCTGTGGATGCCCCCTCCCTGGAAGCACCCAAGGCCAGGCTGGATGGGGCTGTGGGCAACCTGGTGTAATGGGAGGTGTTCCTGCCTATAGCAGGGGAGCTTAATGGTTCTTTCCAACCCATTCTATGATCCCATGATATTTCCTTTATCTAAAAAAGAAAAATACTCAGAACTACATTTTTTGACGTTTGTTCCCTTCCATCATCTGCCCTTCTGCACTGAACTCCAGTTTCAAACAGTTTACCAAAGTATTTATGGAAAGAATGAAACCAGGTAGAAATTTTCTTCCTGAAGCGAAACACTGCCAGATTTCTTTATTTTTTACCCTAGTATAAACGTATCCCACACTCAGCTACAGCAGCACACCACCCAGCAGCCCACATACCCAACAAGCACACAGCTCAGGAAGAAGCCCACACTCGAGACTCGTTTGGTCCTGATTCTCAAACCCAATGTACCATTATAAAAGCAATATCCTAGAGAGAAACAATCTGAGATGACTCGATTAAAATAACCTGCCAATTAACCGTGGCATAATTACAGCACCGAATGAGAGCAAAGTCCTCAGAAGGCACCCGAGCTGAAGCACGACGTCTGAGCTGGCTGAAGCTGTGGTGGCAGTTGTGCGGAGCTGAAGCTGGGCTCAGCAGGTCCACGTGTGAGCTCACAGCTGAGTTCTGCTGGCAGCTCCACTGCGTGCTCCTCACAGCATACATGGCAGCTGCCGGGCAGGGGAAGCTCCCCAAGCAGAGCTCAGGCCTTTGCTTGAGGACAATAGAGGGAATTCGTTTTAACAAACAGATCCAGTGCCAAAACAAATGAAGGCACAGCTCTGCACCAAGCTACATGACTTTTCCTGCCCTGTCTGGGGTCACACTGTATAATCACTAACCCATGAAGCAAGCAAGCTCTGGGATGCTACCAGTGAGAATCAGCATTGCATGGGATAAGGCTGGGGCTGCCAAGCACTGCTTTAAGCCAACATCTGACACCTGCATGCATGTAGAGATTACCACATTGACGCTTTCTCTGCATGTTAATGCAGCTTTCCTTTTTAAACCCTTCCTCTGACCTCAGCAGATCTATCATCTCAGCGACCCCAAAAGTCTACAGCTATTTCTGTCTGCTCAGTGTAACTTCAGTGCTGTTTGAGCATTAAGCATTGGCAGTTTCCTCTGCCACACTGCTGTGCACAGGGCGGTACCAACCTTAAGAAAGGATTAATCTAACTAGCCAATAGACAGAGGTTCCTTTTGCCCATAAAGCATTTAACAAGTGTGTTCCCCAGCCTGAGAGCAGAACAACTTAATGGGAGGTGAGAAGTTAATGTGTGCCAGGTAGAACTCTTTAAGTGCCACAAAGTGGAAACCTCCTGTCACCCACAAACACCTCAATGTCAGAAGGCAGATCCTGGCCACCTCACATCCTGCAGGAACAATGAATGAAGGTTTCCCACACACATCCCAACATCCCCACACGGCAGCAGCACAGCCAAGCTGTGACCACAGCCCCGTCCCAGCACAAATCCTATGACAGGCTTGTTCCTCATTTCCTACAATGTGCAAAATAAACCACGCTTGTCATGCAGAGGAAGATGTGGAATTGCAATCCCCAAAGTAATTCTTCAGCCTGCAAAACTCGGTCGCTTGTATTGACAGAGAGAATCCCAGTGTACTGATATCACTCTCTGACTTGTGAGAGATTAATAAGTGTTGGTTATTGGCTCTTGGGAAGAAATTGGACTTGGCACTGAGGTTAGTGGGCACAGTGGGGATGGGTTGATGGTCGGACTCAGTGATTTTAGTGGTATTCTCCAGCCTTAATGATTTATGATCCTAGGGGTAAATCCAGAGGCAGCATTCCAGCTGTGTGAAGCAGCCTGGAACCAACACACGGCCTGTATGACAGCACCAACCTCCTCCCGGCTCCCAGCGGCTGGTTACTATGTCAGCACTGACTCATTTCTAGGAGCACACATGCAACTCAAAGGTCAGCTTCCCGACTTATCCTGCCACTCGGGAGCCATAGAAAGGCTGAAGGGAGACACCGGGGAGGCCGGGCACTGCCTGAGCAAACAGCTTTGGCCACAGCCAAAGGCATTCTGGGGTCCAGCTCTAGAGCGGGGCACAAAGAGCAGCGCTGCAGTTTGTGCTCCGGGTTCCAGCTCCTCTGCAGAACTGAAAGGAAACCGTGCTCCCTCCTACCACTGAGGCCTCAACCCTCCTTCCCTACCCAGCTCGCACAGACACCCACCGCGCACCGGGATGCCACAGGATGAGTGCTGGGCGGCTTCACTGCCGGTTTGAGAGAGAAACAATAAAACCAAGCACGGCAAACTCCCATTACAGCCATCCCAGAGGAGCTGCCCGCAGCTGCGCCTCGCACTGACGGCCCCGACGGGGCAGACATCGCACCGGGCCGCTCCTTCTCGTGGTTACCGGGCACCACCGCAGCCGCTCCCTGCGCTGCCGCTCGGCTCTGTCCCTTCCGGGCCGCGGCTGCGGGCGGGGCCGGCCGCGCTCAGGAGGCCGCCGGGCGCTGCCCCTGTCCCCGCTCCGCTCTCGCTCCGCTCTCACTCACCTCCTCGCTCTCGCCGCGGGATCCTGCCGTCAGCCGGGACACGCTCTCCAGCACCTCGCAGAACTGCTCCAGGCTCACGGCCTCGTCGCCGCGGCTCAGCCGCTCCTCCAACCAACGCACCAGGGCGCCGTGATGCCGCGACACCAACGACTCCGGCAGCGCCGCTTCCCTCAGCCGCGCCGTGGCCTCGCGCAGCCGGGCCTGCTCCAGCAGCACCTCCGCGGGCGGCAGCGGCGGGGCCGGGCTGGCGGCCGGGAACGGATCTCCGGGCTGAGCCGCCGCCTCCACGCCTTCCTCGGCTCCTTCCTCCTCCTCCTCGCTGCTGCGACTCGCCGCCGTCCCCATGAGCGCGGAGCTGCGGCCGGACGCCGGGCGAGACCCGCTGTGCGCTCCGGCTCCTTCCTCCTCCCTCCGCCTCCGCCCGGCCCGGCTTAGTCAGCAGCTTCCCGCCCGCAGCACCTGTCAGCGCCCGGCCGGCGGCCGCCGCGCCACACTGCCGCCAAGCGACGCCCGGCCCCGCGAAGCCCCGCCCCTCCCTTTTACGACGCCCGCCGTAAAGCGGCGCGGAGCTGTACGCGTCTCTCCCGCCACGCTGCCGTCAAGCGCCGCGCTGTCGCGAAACCGTCGTAAAAAAAAAAAAACAACGCGGCGGCGCCATGCGGCGGGGTGCGGTAGTGGTTTCCGTGCTGTGCCTCGGCGTCGCCTGGCTGCTGGGCCGCGGGTTCGATCCCCGCTCCTGGCTGCAGCCCCGGGGCCGCCTGCTGAGCGCTGCCGAGCTGGGGCGGCACCGCGGGTCGCCTGGAGACCCCGGCCTCTACCTCGCCCTTCTGGGCCGCGTCTTCGATGTGCAGCCCGGCAGCAGGCACTACGGCCCTGGCGGGGCCTACAGCGGCCTGGCAGGTGAGTGGGCGAGGTGTCAGGAGCCTGAGGTTGAGGCGCTGAGGGGTCTCTGGGGGCACCCTGGGGTCTGAGAGGGGTGACGGGCCCTTTGTCTGCCACAGGGAGAGATGCCAGCAGAGCGTTTGCAACTGGAGACTTCACCCCGTCAGGGCTGGTGGATGATGTGTCTGCGTTGTCGCCTGCAGAGATGCTCACCATCCAGAGCTGGCTGGCCTTCTATAGCACCAACTATGCCTATGTGGGTAAGTGGCTGCCGTGTGTGTTACTGTGGGTATGTACTATGTGGGTATGTACTATGTGGGTATGTACTATGTGGATATATACTATGTGGGTATGTACTATGAGGGTATGGATGCTGAGTGTAAGTCCTAGAGCTGAGCGTTACAGGATCAGAGTCGTAGGGGTTGGAAACGATCTCTGGCAATAATCAAATCCACGCCCCAGCTAAAGCAGGTTCCCTGCAGTAGGTTACACAGGAAAGCATCCAGGCAGGTCGTGAATATCTCTAGAAAAGGAGACTCTGCCGCGTCTCTGGGCAGCCTGCTCCTGGCTTGGAAATAACGCAGTCTTAATTGATCTTCTTCTCTCCAAGGGAAGCTGGTGGGCAGATTCTATGATGAAAATGGGGCACCGACAGAGGCCTTAAGGCAGGCTGAGGCTGCGATCGAGGAAGGGCTGAAGTTCAAAGCAGAAAGCGATCAGTGGAAGGAGCAGTTTCCACCCTGTAACTCTGAGTGGAGCTCTGCCAAGGGCAGCCGGTTCTGGTGCTCCAAGCAGAGGTAAGTACTGCTTTCCTGCGGTCATACTTGGGCCCTTTGGAGTAGGGCATTTCTGCTCCTCTGTTTGAGCAGACACAGTCCCTTCTGTCTGCATTCTTGAGGCTGTGCCTTAAGCCAGCCCACCAGGAGCACCACCAACACCTTCCTCCACTGCACCAGGTTTAGCTGTTGCTGTGTGAATTAGTTCCCTCTGCTGGTTCAGCCACGGCTAATAGACTCCATACAGCCTGCAGGAGCACGCTGGGATGGTAACTGTCTTCCAGTGGGAGGCAGCAGAGGGGGAGTTCTCTCTTCAAACCGCACAAAAATAAGTTTGATCTTTGAACAGCCGTTTCCTACTTACTCTATTTAGTTACGTACCTCTCTGGGATTAGGGACCACTTTGTTTAAAGCTGAAACCATGTCACAGAGTGCACTGGGAAATGTTTGGGTAAGGCATGCCAGCATTGTGCACCTTGCTTGTGCTCCTATGTGAGAATGAGCTTGTTTGCAGGCTGGGTGTTATGTGGTAGTCTCTCATGTACGAGTTTACAGGCTTAATAAAAGACAGTAGGTAGGGGAACAGACGGGACTTGGCCCATAAAGAGACACTGTGAAATACATGGAGACCTTTATTTTTCTTTGCTTTCGCCCTAGTTCTCGATATCACTGTTCACAGAAGACAACAGGAACTCATCTGTGAGCTATTAGCTACCCCAAAAAAGGCATTTTTCCATTAGCCGCTCTGTGCTACATACAGCCACGATTCCTTTTCCCTTAATAGAAGCAGCAGAAGTTGGTTGCTCTCAGATGGGTCAGGGCATGTAGCTGCGCTGGTAAAACCAAGTTCAAGCCACAGGTTTCAGCTGATCAGTCGGCATCAGAAGGCAGTGGGATGTTGGGAGCAAAGTCTGTCTCAGTAACACGCGCCGTTACTGTTCTGTACCTGGTGATTCTGTATTCTTCAGAAGCGTTTCATGGCTCTGAATTCAGTGTTTGAATTGTAATTCATTTAAATTCTCCATTCTTAGTGGGGGAGTGAACAGAGACTGGACTGGTGTGCCCCGGAAGCTGTACAGGCCTGGCTCGAGGGGAAGCCACTGTGTGTGTGTGAGAACCAGCGGCCCCCCTTGGGGACATCAGGGCTCAGCCCAGCACAGCGACAGAGGTGACCTGGATAACCCCCACCTGCAGGAATACGACGGCTGCCACCCGCAGGCTGAGCAGTGCATCCTCAGCACGTGACACTGAGCTGAGGCAGCCAGAAGGGCTCAGTGACTCGCTGTGCTTAGGTGAGCAATTCCAGCTGCGTTGTCTCCCATTTGTTTGTGCAAAGGGAGCGACGGCAGTTCCACGTTCTGTGACTTTTAACATGTGGAGATGGAAGAAGATGAAACAAACACTCCAGCCAAGTGATAATTACTGGCTAAGAAAGCGGCAGTTTTTCTTAGTGCTTCTTACCTCACAGTATTTGTACAGCTGGTGACAGACTGTAAGATGCACAGCCTGAGCTCTACTTCAAAATGTGTTTCTTGTACAGTCAGGAAATGTTTCTGTGCTCGGTGGTGTGTTGTGCTTTAAGGCAGCAAGCCAGAATTGCAGCAGCATTGCTGACTTCAGTTTATGCACAGTCCTCCAGAGTCACCTGGTCTGCTTATTGCTGCTGCTCCTTCCCAGGCAACTGCTTTGCTCTGAAGAGCGTAAAGGCAGCAGGGAGAAGCCTGACTTTCTCCTACAGCTGCATCCAGAAACTCGTGCAGTTCATACACAAGCTCTGCTTATCAGATCCATGGAAGGCAAAGGTCAGAGCTGCATTTCCTTATTTCATGTTTGTATTAGATACTGAGCATAGAAGATAGTGGACGCCGCCTATGAGGATTGCTGCTTGGAGTTAACCTCACCATCCTTGTTTGTGATTCACTACTTTAAAGCTGCCCAGCCCTGCAGCCTGAACTAGGCGATAATAAAATCTAGATACACAATGACCATCCTGATATAATTTGCCTGTTTCCATTCTGGTTCATTATCTCCCATTTGTTATGTGTCCATCAGACTATAACCTTGATACACCCTCACAAAGCCCAGCTCACTTGAAGAGGATTCATGTGCTTTATTACAGCTGTCATCATCCATTCCATTTTGTAAGTCCCGGAAGAGCAAAGCAAATCTTAGCACTTTTAGGGCTGAAAAGGACCAAGGGGGCTGTGGGCTGTGAATGCAGGCTGTGGGGAGGCAGCTGCAGTCGTTCCTAGAGGCTACTATGAGAACGGGTTACTGGAGCAGCTGCAGCCTCGGGAGGCACCTGGATTAACTACAGCCCAGCAATGAAGGCAGCTCAGTGCAGAGCTGTGCCAGTTCTAAAGGCAGCTGCCACCTGGGAAGCGTTTATAAGCTCCTAAGACTTTTGAGCCATAACCGCTCCTAAAGAAAACCCTCACAAAGCGAATTAGTCAATAAACTAGTGGGATTACAGGAGGCTTAGCAACATTCCTTAAAAGCAAGAATAATCACTTAATTGCGGCAACAACAGGAACACGTTGCAGCACTTTTCACTTACGGTGTTTAATGATGCGCTTTTTACATTAGTGAAGACTAACAGGTCACAATCTCATACCGGCTCTGGCTGGGCTCATTGCTGCTCCTTTCCTTCTTCTGGAGTGAAGCTGCAGCAATTGCGCGCTCTTCCAGAGAGAGAAGAGCCCTGCCAGTATGTGACAGTGCACGAATAGTATGTTAGAGTCACTCAGCCCTCCTTGTCCATTTAAGTGCATCTGGGCTGAGCAGTGAGCAGCTCTGGCCTGCAGGAAGTTAGGGCTGTTTTACAAGGTCTGTGGGTAAGTCTGTAAGGCAATCAAGGTGACTATGTAGCACAAACTATGAGAACAGCAGGCCTCGTCGGCCAAAATCAGACTGTAACAACTCCACAGCATGGAAACAGACGGGACAACTGCAGAGAACAAACTGTGGTACCCAATTAAACCTTACAACCCCAGCTGTCCTCATGGCTGGTCGGTAACAGCAGCTCAGAGCAGCTGTCTGCACCAGAGAAAATACCTTCGGAGCAAGGTTTCCACCTCACGATGCATTATTTAGTTCTGCGTTTTATTACAAGTAGAATCATTACACAACAAAGTAATGCGTATTGGAAAAATACATTTTTACACTGACTCCAGACAAACATTGCAGATAAAATGCCGTTGTTGTAAGACTTCCTTTTCTATTTCACAGAGGCTAGAAGGTTCAGGTACTTGTTTAATCACTCACACAAGCTTTGAGTTAACGAAGTTTGCTGCAGTATTCAAACTCTGCTGGTTAAAGGACAAAAAAAGGAGCTGCCTACTAAGAAAAATATCCAGCCTGGGCCTCCCATGTTGTTCCATGTTAATTTAGAAGCACGATGTGAGAAGTTGCACGAGCCATTGATCTCCAGCACAGGAAGTCATTAAGGCATCTGTCAACTTTTAGCAAGCAGCTCGCTAAGCTCTGTTAGTACCTTTAACACATTCTCACTCCACTCAGTGGTGCGAAGCAGTGATTACACCTTCTTCTAAGAGATACAGAAACTGAAGTTTAAGCCAGACCACATTTTGTGCTTGTATAAAAGATGACTACAATCAGAAGGAATCCGGACTCGCAACAAAAAGCTACACTGAACTACCACAGACTTTCCATGCAGCCCTGAAGTGCCCAAAGCCTGCTCTGACAGCACTGCTTCCCAGGGACACCCCCTTTTCTCTGTACCCTTCTGTTCGATCCTTGGCAAACTCAAATCTCAAGAGATACCACTTAAAGACAGCAGTGGGGAGAGGGGAGGGGATTTTGGTCACAACTGCGGTATGCTACAAAAAGGAAGTGCATTTGCTTACGGAGATAGAAATGTGCTGACCACTACGAAATCACCAAGTGCCTCCATTCACGGTTTCTCTGCAGTGGAGCATTGCCAGCAAAACTCCAAAAGAATCTGAGATCTGATGTTTCAGACCAATATACTACGCAGAGTGCATAAAGGACTGAGCCCCACCAGCTGCTTGGTGGGGTCAGCGTCTCAAGCTGAAGTTTGAATGACATGAGAACGAAACAGGGATTTTGGTTCAAGTTGTGAGCTTTTCCCTTTGAACTCTGGCAGAAAGCTATGTAGAGTTGCGTCGCAAGGAAACTATCACAAAGGCACTTTAAAAATGATCAAATTTGCTATATTTAGTTGCTTTGAATTTAAATGAATGTTTCAGGCTGTGTATTACTTTATCCCTACTCATAACTTGGCTTGCAGACTTCAGTAGGAAAGATCAAGCTGGCAGAATATTGGCTGGAAAGGGCAAACGGAGCATTAAGTACAGTTCCCCAGATCCTTCCCAAAGCTTCAGGCAGCCTTATTTCATACCCTGCTTTCAAAAACAAAAGAGCAACTAGCCAGTCTTAACCTGCCTTCAGTTTAACTGAGTTTTCATTAAGACTTCTAAGAAATTATTTAAACAGCTGCTTGTTTTGTTGGAACAGAATCCCTGTTCTCCTACCTCTTCCATCAGGGAAGTCACCACAAAGGTAAAATGTAATTGCTAAAGCACTTTAGTGTTGTGGAGCCTTCCAATTTGGATCAAGTCCTCCAGCTGCAGCCCTAGGATGCTCCTCTACCACAATGTTTAAGTCTTTCAAGCACTGCAGCTCAAAGCCAGGAGAGAAGCTAACATGATAACATGCAATGCACTGTACCCAGGTATTCTGTAGCCTATATTTGCACTCTCTCCAGCAGTCTGTTACCTTTCACTGCCAGAGACCTGCAATCAGTGTTATTTTGAAGCACGGAAAGACATTGACTAGAAAATGTTTTCCACAATCTATTCCAACAAGCTGCAGCATGCAGCTAAATGCTTCAGACACCAGCATTTCCCACCTCATTCATCTAAGCATAAAATGCAACTGACGTTCTGCCAGAAATGCACCATTCGTATTAGGAACGGTGCTACAGACCATTTGCTTTACACAGGGCATTATTCTACTGGAACACGCCAGCAGCAGACATAAAACAGTGAGGGAAATCTGTATTGCATCATCCATTACTCTTTTCTAGTGTTGAAAGAGTGAGATTCCAGTTATATGCATATTGGTAGATCAAAGTGCAGATCAAGTGAGACGATGTGAAATCCACTGTGCAAATGATAGTGTTTATACCCTCTCCCATCATTTCTTGTAGAAAGTTGAGAAGAAGCCTCAGGCAAGTCTCCTATAAAAGCAGCAGTCTGGTTTATCATCTCATCTAACTCTTAAGAGCAAACAGAGCAATGTGTGACCATCTTCTCCACACTGAACACTCCATATACCAGTCTTTAAGTAAACACGTACCAGTTCATGGAACAGAGGTGAGGAATGTCGAGTTCAGTCTAAACTATATCGATCTCTTAGGATGAAGAAAGCCTTAACATGGCACGTAGTTTTGCTTAAACCCACATTTTCTTCTGACTGAAGCCTTTTCCTGCCAAACCACAACCTTGTTTATCAGCAGATTGGTTTCCTAGACAATGTGGCATAAGCATTTCACAGATTCAGCATGTTTAAGAGAACATGACCAGCTTAGGATAAAATACTGCAGCATAACCCAGAAGCCCGGCCCTCCACTGCCAGTTCAGAATCCTTCCCTCAACAACACAGGCTTTATATAAACAGGAAACCTCCAAATACACTCCCACTGGCTGGCAATCCTGCTCAGGCTGGACCCAGAGTCACAGCATATTCTGAGCTTACTGTCTTCTCCTGCAGCAGTTAACCGGGGTCTCCAAACCAAAGGAAAGCACTACTCTCCCTCACGGAATTCATAATGCACTTCAGCATTTATTGCTGTATCGTGAGTCAGACTACTTAACCAGTTTTAGTGTTTTTCCATTTAGCATAAGCTTCGGCCTTTCAGCGCATTTAAGGTCATTTAGATGAGCTTCATGAATTGGAAGGACTAGTCATGGAGATACGAAAGTGCAACAGAGTCGGCTTTGACAGCTCTAACAGGTACGAGCAAGAGTATTTTCTGGCTAAAACAATCTTGCACTTCTCTTGAACATGCGAACACTAACGAGGAGGTATCAAGATGTGGATCTGCAATTCTGACTGCTTTGCATCAGATGTAAAGCTTTCTATTGTAAGGCCACAATTATTGAGCTATGCTTAGGACTAACTCCCATTTTTGAAGAGTTTCTTGAGATGAACAGTGGTTTTAACAGCTCAGTCTCGCTTCACAAGAAGCCTTCTCTAGAGAAAGGGAAAGTCGATCTTTAAGACAAAGCAAAGAAAGATACCTGGTTACCCTGAAACTTAATGCCATCTCTACTAAGCAGCCTGAAAGCAACAGGACTTAATAGAGTTGCTCAGTGCAAAGCACCATCTCAAGGACAGACCTGTTTTACTCCAATTCAAAACACCAGCCTTTAGCTTCCACACCCCACCGCAACTAGAAGAGGGTCTAAATTATTTTGTCACTTGGTTTTAACAATCCACTCGAATTCCTAGTGAAGTCTATCACAGCCCAACACATTTACAGTCATACAAAGTCATTTATACCAGAATATATCATAAACAGGGTCCTTAATTAGTTCAGTCTATTGCAGAAGACATGTATAGGCCTCCTCTTCCCTATCCAGAGGACTTGTAAGCAGAGCTGCTGTCAGGAACAGACTGGAAATCCCTTTACTTCCACAGCATACTAGGAAACTCCTCCCAGAGTCAGGACATCAAAGCAGATGTTGCAAACTCGAACCGGTTTGTTCAGATCAAATTTTATGATAGGAATCTCCTTTGTTGAGCACTTATGGCAGAGCAGGCGTCCACAGTGTCGGCTGTCAATAGAAAAGTGGTATGAGAGAAGTGAACTTTCCCTCAGTGAATACTGGGGTTTTATTGCTCGATGTCTTTTCACAGTGATAACATCACTACAGAAGGCAGACCAGCAATTTAAACACTATTTTTTGTCACATCTTTCAGAGCAAGTCAGCCCCACTAATGAAAACAGGCATTGGAATTTTCTACTATAGTTAACTTTGACATGACTTCTCATTCCCAGCAAATCTGGGATAGTCTATGTGCACGAACTGCTTAAGATATGATTTTAACCAGACCGAAAGTCAGATCTGAGCTACCTAAACTAGTGGAATATTTCAAATGGTTGACTGGTTATCCACCTACATTAAAGTAAAGGCTTCTTAAAGCACCAGAAGGAACAAGACTAGCTACATTTGGAATAGAAATCTGTTTCCTTGCAAGCACAGCAAGATGTGTCACACATTACCAGTGATGCTTTCTTGTTGTGACTCCAAATTTGGCAGTGCATTCATAGCAGTTGGAGCCATCACACCAGGGAGGTTCTTTTGTCAGCATATCTGTTAGAGGTAAAAATGTGGAGGTAAAACGTGTTTGACACCTCTTGAATTATACTGGAACATTAAGATAACTTTTCCCACGGTTTTAGGTGGCATTTAGTAAAATTAACTACTCTTGCAGTAGCTGTCATCCTGTTTGTTGAAAATATACAGTCACTGTGATGCATAAAGCACAAGCTGTAAAGCAGCACAGAGTCTAAAGCTACATTAGACCACTGCACCAGCCAGCATTCTCCTTGAACATTACCCTTCTGGAAAAATGGATGAGTTTGACAGGGCTTCCTTGGGCAATTTTTCAGTTTATTACTAGAAAATGATCATTTCGGTCCTTCACTGGAAGTATCAGAACATTCAGCAGTTCAGCCCTTCTACAACTAGTGTCTTCTAAATTAGATGTCCAGTGCTCTCCCTTTCACCAAGGCATCTCAAATTAAGCTAAACCACTTCACAACTGTAGCAAGCATTACTTACCCAGTAATCTAAAGAGAAGCTGTTTTGTAGCAACTTGGTAGTTGAAGATATTGACTCCCTGATTATTGTTAACGCCAAGACGAGCCCCAGCTCTCACTATTGCACGGCACAAGTTAGCATTTCCCTTCATATACGCCAGTAGGAGCACTGGAAAATAAAAGCCAGATGCTTCAGCATCAGCTGAATGGAGGTTTCATTACTTTGCTCAATACAAAGGTAGGACCTTCAGTGCAATGTTCACATTTTACTGTGCAGTGTACTACAGCTTAATATGACTTGAGTGACTTGCAACCGTTCAGTCCCACCTACCTGTGTTTCCTTCAGCATCAGGTTTGTCTAGAGGGTATTCTGGCATACACTCCAAGAAGAGGTCACAGATGGCTGCTGCATTATCTTTCCCATATTGTCCCAAAATATGCATTGGTGACTGGCCTCTAGGGAGAAGAGTTTATTATCCCAATCAAAGTCTGCTTGTAACTACACTTGTTTGATTCTGAACTAACTTTTGAAACAAGCTGGTTTAATGAAACAAAGCTAGATCTAAGTAACTCAGTGCATCGTGTACAACTACATAATTCATGCATGCCAAGAAGAGGAAGTTGTTTTCTACACTACTTACACACAACACTGCAGTAGTTCAGTACTTCACAGTAACAGTTTAAAAATACAAAACAATATATTTGGCTTTGATTATAGAATCATAAAACTACAGAATATCCCAAGTCAGAAAGGACCCACAAGGATCATCGAGTACAACCCCCAGCTCCACACATGAGCACCCTAAATTCAAACAGTACACACGTCTGAGTGCTGTCCAGACACTCTGTGAGCTCCAGCAGCATTCCCGCTGCCCTTTGGTGAAGAACCTTTCCCTGTCCTCCAGCCTGACCCTCCTCAATGCAGCTCCACGCTGTTCCCTCAGCTCCTGTCACTGTAACCAGGGAGCAGAGATCAGAGCTGCCCCTCTGCTCCACTGCGAGGAGCTGTAGGTCACCCTGAGGCCTTCCCTCAGCCTCCTCTAAGCTGTACAAACCAAATGCCCCCAGCCACTCCTCATACATCTCACCTTCCAGACCTTTCAGTGCCTTTATTGCCCTCCTTCAGGTACTCTTGTAGATTTACATCCTTCATATGTTGTGGTGCCCTAAACTGCACACAGTTCTTGAGGAGAAATCACACTATCACAGGGTAGAGAATGGGACAATCCCTTCCCACAACCAACCATACTGTATAGTGTCTAATGATACCAGCACACTCATTAGAAAACGATTTCTTTTAGCTTACCAAAACTACACTAGTTACCTAATATTAAAGGCTTCAGCATCTACATTGCATTCTGTGAGGAGGACCCGGATATTGTTCAGACGGCCGTGCATCACTGCCAGATGGAGAGCTGAAAAACAGGAGAGAAGCTTCAAGAATTTGAACAGCTCAACCCCGATAAAATCAAGTACTCCTCCACAGCCCCATCTTCCTTCTCCAAAATTCCTGCAGACTTTGTTTTCTTGGAATTTCCTTCTTCTTTTCATTGTTGAGAAGTGAGCCCATTCGAGAGGCTTTCTCTACCCCTGAGATATTAGCAAGCCTACTGAAGTTCTGTACATCTACTCATGAAACCTGAGAAATTTACCGTTGTTTCCATTTTCATCTACAGCTGCAAAATCGACTCCATTCTCCAGCAGGACCGAACAAATGGTGGGCAAATCTTGCTGGGCTGCTAAATGAAGAGCAGTCTGACGATGCTTTGTCAGTTCGTTCACCTGGGCACCTGCAAGCAGCTGTCAAGATGCAAGAAGGAATATGTTCAAAGACCTTTTCCAAGGCTATGAGCCAATAGTTCATTTCTGTGAATGAACTGCACAAGATTTCACTGTACAAAGATACTTTTAGGTCTCCGCCCAATATGTATGAAATGCTATTACCATGCTGCTACAACTTGTGCACACATTCTGATCTGCAGCAAATACAAGGTAAGGTTCCTCCTTTTAACTGAGTCACCTATTGATTACTGCAAATCAAACATGCTCATACAAAGGCAACTGATATGCAGCTCAGCTGAGAATCTGAGCCAAGTGAATTTCATGCATGTTTGAGTTCTGCTTTAGAAGTGGCACCACCTCCACCTGACTTCCCTATAAGCAATCAGCACTGAGGGAGAACATACATTTCATGCAGATGGAGAAAATGACTCCCCAGTACCTACCAGATTACGCACAATGATCTCTGAGCCAGCTTGCACTGCCAGGTGGAGAGGTGTTAGTTTAGAAGCATCCTGGACCCGAGAGTTTACGTTAGCCTGTACACTTATCAGGAACAGCACACTCTCAATGTCAGAGTTCTGAACGGCTACATGTAGAAAATTGCGACCTTTATTATCTACCTGCAGCAGAAAGAGCACAAAAAAATAACAGCTGTCATTTCTGTAGAACAAAATTCCACCAAGACATGCAATCCTTGCTCATTCTGCCTAAGATGAACTGCAGAGTCTATTAATCACCAGGAAATAAACTTACAGCATGGGATGAAGCTCCTCAGCAGCTGCCTAAAGTATCAGACTACAAGTCTGAAGATACAGTTGAGCAGTATAATATCTACTAATCCATTATTTTAGGACAGAGTTTGTTTTGGATAGCTTTAGGAGAGCTAGCTCATATACACTGTGATGTACTATTACAGAAACAAAACACATGAGTAGATAAGTTTTCTCTTTATGTAGCTATGCACATACCTCAGATTAGTACCAACAAGAAGGTCTGATGAGACACTAAGCTTTGATGTTCTCACCCATACACAGCAGACACACATCTACCGTTTCCTAATAGATGCAGCCATAGAAAACTGGCTTCCAAGAACACTGCTACATACAAAGCCACAAAAAGCATAAAGCAGAACTTGCTGGTGGTACACACCTGTGCAGCAGCAAGAAGACGAGCATGCTTTCAATCCTTCCAGCTTACCTGCTCAGCAGCTCCTGGCTCCCTCTTCAAGATTGCTTCAGCTGCCTTATTATTTTTATAGGTCATAGCACATGCAAAGGGAGTCATTCCTTGCCTGTCGCGTACATTTAACTTAATTTCTGGATGCGAAATCATAAGCTGAATTATAACATTATGTTGGTTGCTAATTGCAACATGAATTGGAGTTCTTCCTTCTGCATCCTAGAAGAAAACCAAGAAGTTTATTATATGAAGATGCAAGAACATAAATCCTTCTCATCTCTGAAAAGTAAAGGAAGTTTTTCAGTTCCGTGCTTGTGACATACTCGGCAGAATTCAACTGGGACACAAAACATTTACAGTGGGAGCTCATATCCACAGTGTAAGTGAACAAACTGTTACTTTTTCCTCCAAATCCTCTGAGTTACACAGCCTGTACTACTCAGCCTGTACTACAGGAAGTTCTCTGCATCACTATTTTTCTTCAGTAGGACTTCCTGACAGAACTGACCACGTGCATAGAAGAACACTCGCCATGGTAACAATGGACAGGAAAAAAGCAGAACTGCAGCCAGTTATTGAACTAATTTAGTCATAATAGATGGGTATCCTATGAAGCAAAATACACAGCTAAGGAATGTTCATTTTCACTGCACTGACCTTAAAAGAAGCTTTGAAGAACCTTCATTTTAATCCATACCTGAGCATTGACATTGGCACCAAACTCTAAAAGGCACTGAATCACTTCTTCTAAACCCCAGCAGGCTGCCAGGTGTAGGGGTGTCTGTCCATCATGAGCTTCCTCTTCTCCTTCTCCATTAGGTCCTGGCTTTCTGGGACTATTCACATCACAGCCACTAAGAAAAGCACAAGACCGTCAATAAATTTATCCCAGACAAACAGTTAGAAGTAAGAAAGATTTCTACAAGAGCTCATTTAGTATTTGCTGATGTATCTTTTGTTTGCTTCTGGTTTGAATTTGACCTTGTCATCACAAGAATATGATAATTTAAATAACAGAATGTGTCTTTAAGAGTAGAAAGGCTCCCTTCAGTACCATTCATGCACCACAAGTCTAATTAAGTATACACCTGTTAAAGACTCAAAATAGTTTATGACAAGAAAGTAAATATAAGCACATTCAAACGTTCTTATTTTAGGAAGGGGTTCTGACCTGCGAATAAGAAAACACGCTATTTGTTCACTGTTTTCATCAATAGCTCTGTGAAGAAGAGTCTGTAAGCAACCGCTTGGTCCTGACCCCCAGCAGGTTGAATCGCAGCCGTGCCTAACCTGGAAGGAAAAGCACAACGAGGCAATGAAGTTTGCTCTACCTCCAGTAGACTCCTACTGCTTTATGTAGTCCTTGACTAACATTTCTGAAATATAACCCCTTGGAGGTAGGAGCTGAGATGTCTTATCTGTTCTTGTGACAATTATCACATTTCAAGAAGTTACTTTAACATTTTCCAGCCTCGTGTTTTGTTGGCCTTAAACTTAATTTTTGTTTGTGAGCCCTTTGTTGCTAGTGAGATACACATAAACAAGGCTAAATTAAGTCAAATCACAGTCTTACCAGAGTTGACGCAATATCTTCCAGGTTGTTTTCTAAGGCAAGCCACAAAGGAGGATTTCCTTTTTCATCTGGCACAGACATATCTGCTCCCCTGGTACAAATAGCATCAACCACAAGAGGGAGCTGGTTTTTTATAGCCAGCTGTAAAGCAGTCTCTCCATCCTGCGTTCTGCAATAGGTGCAGTTTAAACCATGTTACTCTGTCATTGAAGAATGTGATGGTCTCTCTTACAGTAATTCACAGACATAAGGATTATCTCCCCATTTGTGTATTTTTGCTGTGCTAAGACTATGTTCAGTCAAGCAAACCTACCAAGTTAGATTATTTCAGAGCAGCTATGCAGTTATATGAAGTTTGAGACCCACGTTAGTGTTCTTAGCTCATAGTTATCTCCATTGCCTTAATTATAGTCACTGGTTGAACAGTGCTTCCTTTGCCTACTCTCACAGGAGGGAACAGGTTTATCTGTACTGCGGTAACACTTCAAACACTCAGAAGGAACTGCTAAGGCACTGAAGTTAGAACAGTTGTATTAGGCAGTTTGTCCCAATGACACTCATGAGGTATAGCTGGCCAAATTTCAAAGACAGCCTGTGAGTCATACGTGGGCACATAAATGTTTTAAGTATAATATCAGCTTGTCTGCAGATACTTGTGGGCAAGTTTGATGTGAATCTTGTTGCTGGGACTACATCTAACTAGCTCAAATAATAGAACACGTCACTCCAACAAGCTGGCAAAATAGATGAGACTACAGAAGCTCAGTACTACAGCTCTAGGACTTGACATTCTGTTACAAAGGGTTATGTTCTACTTAGAATCAGGGCAGAACCTCCCACTGTAGCCTCAAGAGGACATATTGACTAATGGAGCTATATTTAGATCAATGCTCACATATGTAAACCCTCAGCTTTAACTAGCACCACTCTAAGAAGGGCCAAATAAGTCATCTGAAATCAACTTCAAGCCTTTATATAGAATTACAGAATATCTCACAATAATCAAATCCAACCCCTGGCTTCACACAGGACATCCAAAATTCAAACCCTCCATTTGAGAGGGCTGTCCACAGGCTCCTTGAACTCAGGCAGCCTTGGCACCTGGTGCCCTGAGGAGTCTGTTCCAGTGTTCACCACTCACTGGTGAAGAACCTTTTCCTAACACCCAGCCTGACCCCCCTGACATAAATCTAGCTCTGTCACCACAACCACAGACACTGGATTGGCACCTCTTTCTCTGCTCCCACTCATGAATAACAAAGTCATTACAGCTGCTCCTAATATCCAGTTCAGTGTTACATCAGTGAGGATCTTACCTGACATTTATATCTGCCTGATGTTCCAGCAGAAAGAGTGCACTCTTACTATCCTGTCTCTGTATTGCCATATGTAGTAGAGTCTGTCCGTCTGACATTGTGTCATTGATGGATGCTCCAGATCCAAGCAGCTGAGCTGCTATTGTGTGCATGCCTGAGGAGTTAGAGATCATTAGTATTTTGCCTTCACTCTCCAAAGAATAACAGAGACAAAAAACATGGTATGACACATGGCAGAGATTTTCCGTTCATTTTTGCCCATATAAATTGATGTTCTCCTTAAGCACACCTAGTGTAATTCTTCATACCATCTTGGTCTTCTGTTCAACAAACACATCAGCTTTTGGTATTACATTCATAAGCCATCCTAGTACAGTTCAAAGGTCATTAGGATGCAAATGCTACCTGGTTTTCTACAAACCATCCCCCTCTATGTTTCACAGAAGAAAGCATCTCCTGAATCACTATTCTGAGTTCCAGTCCACCTCATAGCTACTTAAAGTATCTCACCTTCCCTTTGTTCTAGAAGCTGGTTAATGCAGTAATGCTTACCTTCATGGAGATAAGCATGAAAAGACATCATTCTGAATGCATGCAAAAGTAACTGACAGTTCAGAGCGGCACAATTCCATACAACAGTACAGTTGCAGGCAAGAGGCTCCAAGAGCTTTCCCCTACTGAACAAATGAAGCTTAGGGATGGAACTCAGCAAGCCAGTTGTGAACACTATTTCAGAAGCAAAATGATCATCTAAAGCTCTCCCTGACAGCTTTTCATTAGCAGCACGAGCCAGGCCATAAACACTGTTTTAGAGCTGTTTTCTCCCCAAAATAATCTTGTCTACATCAGAGCTCCTCTATTATAGGGAATTTTCATCTTGTCTCATAAGCACACACCTGTCCAAAGAGCCAGTCCCAACACAGTTTGGTCTCTCGAGTCCTTCAGACTAAAATCAGGAATGATCTGCAAGTTGTTGGTTGCATGAAGAGCATTAGCTTGGAAAAAAGAAAAAAGGCATCATTGTTAGCATTCTACTACTTGACCTGCAGCTGCAGGTTAAAGGCTGCAGGTGTGTCTGTGTCACATCCTTAAATACCACAGAATAAATTAGGTTGGAAAAGACCTTTTAAGGTCACTGAGTCCTACCATCCACCTCATGCTAGAAATGCACTGCTAAGCCACATCCCTAAAAGTAGGCAGGAAGTTTACTCAGTTTGTAAGACCTCTTCCTGAGCAAGTTAATTTGTTTCCATGACTGCTGATACTGCTTGGGACACCCTAACCTGCAGTGACAATACTACCCAATTTACTACTTACACTAAAAGCTACCCAACTTCCTGACTAAGAGTCAGAACCTCCTTCTTCACTATCTGTTTCCCAACAGCTGCTTACACAAAGCTCTGAGAATGAAGACTTCATAGCAGTACCGTCAGAACACAACCCGGGGCTCAAGTTCAAGTCCATTATGTACAGTAGAAAATCTGGAGAGATCAGTAACAGATTTAGCACAAGTCAATTTTCTAGTTCTAACAAGGAGGTGACATACAATTCTTTTACCAGTATTAATTGCTCTGCATAAACAAGATTTGCAAGAAAGAATGCTTGATCCCTGCATGTGTTTAAAATCTGTTCAGATGTGGTGCTCAGGGACATGACTTAGCAGTGGGTTGTTAGGGTAGGATGGTTAGGTTGGGCTTGATGATCTTTAAGGTCTTTTCCAACATAAGAAATTCTATGATTCCACGATCAGTAGCTTGTCAGAACACAGTTGAGATAACACCTTGATGCTAAAGCAGCAACACAGTTTGAACCAGAAGAATGCTACCTTTTTGTTCCAGGATGACTGATACCACATCTGGATGATTGTAAGCAATAGCCATGTGAAGGGGAGTTTGCAGATAAACGTTCTCTGCTGTTGGAGAAGATGCATCCTTTTGACCAGGTGCCACTTCTGCAGTCTGAATGTTTGGATTGGCTCCTTGCTGCAGAAGTTCTGCTGTCAAGTTTGCTAGGCCATGCCTACAGGCTGTATGCAGTGGTGTTTCCCCCTTTAACAAAAAGGGGACTAGGTTAACAGCTTGGAAAAACAGAAGAAGAGCTTTTAAACTACTATCCCACGTAGGAGTGTAAAGAAACTTAAGTCCTGGTAGTCAAAGCTATGAGCTAACTTATATGAAGGACTTGATAAAAGGATAAAAAGAAGTGTTAAAGCATCTTAACACCCAGCAGTGCTGCTAGAACAGTGCCAACTGTTGTATTATGGTTGTCTGATCACTAGTAGGTATCTGAAAAACTGCAGAAGGCTCAGTAGATGTTCCAACTTGCTTCAAGCTGGGGTTAGCAACAGAAGAACTCTGCCATATTATTTCTGAAGGGAGATAAGGAAAATTTCAGAAAGTCTAGAACTTTCTGGTTTACCCATTTGTTTTGGTGGTTGACTTTTGCTCCATGAGTTGCTAGGAAGAGAGAAGCTGCCTCATTTCCTGCACCAGCTGCCCTCTGAAGCAAGCAGTTCCCTAAGGAAAAACAATAAATACTGTGAGAATACTTGTAGCAGCCATACCTTGATACTAAAAAGGAGCTAGCACATTTCCCACTACCTTACAAGGTTAGAACTGGAAGCCAACAAGGAAAATCCTACCTATTATTCATTCCTTCAAAGTGCTGGACTATCATGTGCACTGTCATTCAGTAGTTACACGTTTTGAAACTGTAAAGAGGACGTTAGGACTGGGCAAAGAGTCAAGATATTGTCACTTCCTCTATGTCAATATCAGTTTAGGACTCAGTGTCCCAGCTCGGGTGAAGCTCCTACCATTTACCCATACCATGCATTACATAGCAAGAACTTTTGAAACTTCATTCAGGTCCCCCAGAATCTTTGAATTTTTGGATAGGCTGGAGTAGTTTGAACCACAGACTGCAGTCAGCACTGGGCAGTTCACCTCCTTTTACACAGAAATACAAAGTTATGTTTTACCTGTTACTGTGTCTGGAGCATCTGTATTGCTGCCTCGTTGGATCAACCTTGCTGCAAAACTGTTCTCATCGAACGAAGTTCCATTTACAACAGGTGCATCCTCAAAAGGGTTTACAGATTGATCAGATGATACAGTGATATACTGAACTGCAAGCCACAGAGCTGTGCTTCCCTCATGATCCTTCAGCTCCAAGTCTAGTCTAAAAATAAGAATTAATGTTCCCCAACTTATGCCTTAAAGCGGGCCCCAATGCAGCTTAAATTTCAACTGTATGAAATGCTGTTCTAGTTTATCCAATATCTCACCGACAATTTCTGCTTACTTAAAAAACCTCTGGAGTAACTGAAACTTCAGTTTGTGAATACTCTGAAACAAGCATGTTAAATTTAAATAACTACAAAGTTTAAGCTCATTACTCTTAGGAGAAATGTGGTCTCGCTAGATTTGGGTTGTCACAAACTTTATCAAGCAGGCAAGATTTCTTTTTAGTCATGTACAAGAACTGTAAACTCAGCTATGGAGGAAACTGAGTCAAAGATTCCCATGAAGTCACCTACTTTAAGCAGAATCCAAGCTGAACATGAAGCTCTTAAAAATGCCCAAATACATTATTACTCCTTTTGGTTCCACTACAAACTAAGATATTGCTACTTTATTTCCTCTAGCTCTCTCAGCAAAACACCGAGATTCTGTTTATTTCTTTACAGTTGAGCAAAACTGCTTGGCTTCTGGCCTCTCAGTTTGGGCAAAGCCTTCACACTTCTGTATCCGTAGCCTATTGCTAGACTTACTATAAGGCAAGGAAGGCCCAGAAGAGTTGTTAAACCACTTTTCATGCTTTCACTCAAGTAGGTACTCAATGTATTTTACACTTAAGTGGAACTTACTGTTTGCACTGGAGGAGCTGACTGAATACGGGTTCATTTCTGACCACAATTGACATGTGTAATGGGGTCCTGCAATTGGAGCAAAGTACACTTACATCAGCAAGTGAGGCACTTAAGATTTTGTCCACACTTCTCAACATACCCCAGTAGATTGATGTGGTTAACCATCGCCTGTTCTTTCCAGGGAAGGGCTCATGTATATCTTGAAAGAAAGAGCTAGCTGCCCTTTTAGAGTATATGGTTCCAATTGATTTGGTAAAAAGCTACTTTTTACATTAGCACAAGAGATAACCTTAAAGGAAAGAGCACAAAAACCTAGCCAAATTGAGCAGCTAATACACCCTGAAGCTCTACACATCATTACACTATTATCTATTAAACTGTTAGCAGACTTGACTCCATCCATTATTTACCTTCCTTTGCTGTCCTGCATATTTGGATTGGCACCTGCCTGTAGGAGGGATTCTGCTATCTGTGCCATCTCTGCCATGACATCAGGTGAATGCTTCTTAGGGCTGTACGATGCCACAAGGTGCAGAGGAGTCTCCTGGTCTCCCAGAGTAGCAGCATTCACACGGGCACCATTCTTAATGAGAAAGTTTGCAGCAAATTTATCTCCTGTCATGAAAAAATAAGGTTACTTATGGATAAGATGGAACCTGTACATTTTATAGAAATCAAGAAAACAAGAAGCACATTCCTTCCTGTATTAGTTATATGAGACTAAAGAAAGAAATTGTGAGCTGTGCTGAGCTCACAAAACCCCAATTACTTCAAGTAGCAAACTCGTTCAGACTCTTAGAAAGAGATTTATACTTTTAGTTATTTGTAGCACCACAACACCTGTGAGATCCAGTCATCAGTAGGGTTCCTGTTGTGCTTGGCTTTCTGAGACAGAAAGAGCTGCCAAAGACGTCCCTGTAGTCAGCCAGCAGCATGGGGTGCTTGCTACAGAATTTTACCAGACTTTGTCCATAAGCCAAGATGTTGCTCCTCCAAAGCCGTCAGAGCATGCAGTCCTATTGTGATCCAGTTCTTCTAAGATGCATTTTCTACTCTAGTGTGAAGAACAGCTTAATATAATCACATAGTTGTACTCAGGCTCTACTGTTAACCATCCTGCTGGAACTCTGTGGATATTTAGATTGGAATAGCATCTCCCTTTGATCCACGCCTTTTTCCAGGTAGTTTTTCCTTCACTTGGACTGCTGTCCAGTAGAGAAGATCCTTGCTGTTAACTATGATCAGTAAGGAGCAGACGCAACATTCGAAACAGATCTAGAAGACTTAAACTTCATTTTTAACCTCAGTTGTCCATGCTTGATGAGACCGTACGTCAAAAAGACATTGCAGATTGCCACAATAGAATACTACCCCATGTTTCTTCCTTCAGCAGAAAACACTTTACTAGATGGCTTCTTGATGTCATATGGTTTATTTCACAAGTGTGTTAGTTTTTTGGTTTCAACAAAAATAGATAGGACAATGTTTATCTGTGACTACAGCCTTCTAACTACTGTTGTCAAATATGCAATGAGACAAGAATAGATGTTAGAATATATACTTCACGCTGCAACAACTGCAAGTTAGAGCCTTCATATCCCGTTTTCTTACCTCTTTGGATGGCTTTATGTAACAGACTCCAGCCTCTCTTGTCTGCCCTATCTACATCAGCCTTGTAGTTGACCAGCGTAGTTGCAATACTCTCCAGTCTTTGGGAAAGGGCTAAATCCAAAGCAAGATCTCCGTTCTGATCCAACTCATTGAGCTTCCCAGGAAGCTATAATACAAATGCAATCAGTTGAGTTCAGTTACAAAGTTACAACAGCTCGATGTAATATTTCAACAGCCAATTCCAGCTACCATAATGGCAGACCTTCACCTCTAATGCTAAATGCTAGTGAAGCATTAGGTAAGCACATCTTACACAGGAACTGCCGCTAAGTAGCAAAGTTTACCAAGCAATGCATTTTATTTAAAACATCTTGCATGCAACAGACTGTCATAAATCACTTCTTAATTATGTCTTCAGGGAGCTTTTATCACCCAAAGACTATTGCAGACATAAAAGCAGCTGTGGTAATAAACATGCAAATAAGGAGAATTAGTGACAGAAATAGATAGTGTTCAGACTAGCAATTAGAAACTAGTTATTTAAAACATGACATTTTAGAAGACAGTAAGTCAGTCTCACTATACCTGTGAATCCATTTCAATAAGATACAAGAAGACTACATCTTCTCTTTCAACTTTAATAGCTTTATGCAAAGGATATTCTGTCTTTGACTTGAACATTTTATACAACAGCTGAGCACTCATGCTACTGAAGTCTTCTTTCCGTAAGTCATCCTAGAATAACAAAAAAGCAAAGGGTGAGCAATACTTTTGTTTTGTTTATAAGCAATGCATTGTATAATGTTATTATCAGGTTCACAACGCAGGCTCAGTTAATAGCTCTGTTTTGATAACATGCATGACATTACAACAAGCAGGAACAACCCAAGATAGCCCATTAAGGCTACAAAGAAACACTGAAGAAGTCTTACATTTTACTTTCAAGATCTGTTACAGTGAGGTGTTTTCCATCCCTGTTGTCTACAGGCAGAGAAAACAAGCAGTTTACCATACGCTGCAGTAGATAAACACCTAGTTCTGAAACTAACTCTTTATCTAATCTTAAATCACAGATCAGTAGCAAGACAAAACCACCCTACTGAAGAATGATATCTCCACAGAAGCTCTGTACCTGAATGAAGCTACACAAAGCACTAGAAGACCACCTTTGGTTTGAGTTGGTGCATATTTGACTAAATGGAAATAACCTCATCTTCAGGCAGAGCAGCATCAAAAGTTACCAGCCAGAAGATAGAGTTACAGTGGCTGACTTGCAGGTTCAGATACAGGCCTGCACAGCATATTTTAGATAAAGAAAACCTAAATCTACACACACCAGTCTGCTGGTGACAAGAAGGCTTATTTTTAGAACTAATACTTTACACAATCAGGCAAGATTGCCTCAAAATATCAGAGCAAGTGAAACATCTAAGTCAGCTGCAAGATCACTTGCTGCTCCCCCCCACTAGAGAAGGTAAACTCTCCTCTGGCTTGACTCTTCCTTACAAGGGTTATTTGTAGAAGTAAAAGGAAGGCTGGGATTTGTGACCCCATCTAGACACCAACTATGGACAAACCTCCGAACAGCTCAGTCAATATTTGATTATACAACTCTCTTGCCTATTAGGAACTCTCTGGTTTGTGCCATGTTGAGGAATCTAAGAGACTTTTCATAGCAAAGTGCTGCTAACAAACAGAACAACTCCTGAGGCTATAAGCTACTTCCCCACTGCCCCATCAACACATTCACACCAAGGCTGAACAGAACATAACCTCCAGAGACAATCTTGGAGGGAGAGCCATTTAACATCCACGAAATCCACATCCCAACTGGGATGCTTGAATGGTAGCATACAAAGATATATTCCTGAGGTTAGACAGTAAAGTTCCACAGCTCACATTTCTACGTTTATCAGTATTTTTCCTCTTGCCTCCCTCTGTGAGTACTTACCCAGTGACTAGCAATTATTTCTGCACAATAATTCAGAAGAGTGCTAGCATTCAGCTCCTCAGCAGTCTGGTAGAAACGAATGCAGTTCCTGACATTAACTAGTGACATGACTCCTTTTTCACATCTGTCAAAATGGAAAAAAAGCCATCAGTAAGCAGCCCCTCAAGCTGTTACAGCGGGGTCCATATACTCTTCTCTTAGATGCCAATAGAAGGAGGTCTGGCATAAATGTACTATAACCATAAGCTCTTTACGACAGCTCCTGCAAGACTAGGTTCCTATTTAGGTAGGAGCCTAAACCTGATCTGGTGCCTGCTTTAGTGGTTGGCAACCCTGCCCACAGCAGAGGGCTAGAAAATGAAGAACTTTAAAGCATCTTTCTACCCAAGCCATTCTGCTTCAGACTGCACACTGGTTGCCGTTGACTCTTCCTAGCATTTTAATAGTTCTTTCTCTTTACAGCTCTCCAGAGGTTGTTATTAATATGTTGCTCTCCACTTTCTCTCACCGCCAAATCAGGGTTATTTGGCTGGGAGAACTGGAAAGTAAACATGAGAGCTGTGAGGAGAAACAGCTACAGCATAACTATAGCACAAAGCTCCTTTTCCTGTGATCAGCTGAATGTCACGCTGCATTACTGAAAACCTCAAGTCTTTGAAAGAAACCAAAGCTGTATCCAACTGCTAGCAGCTGTCAACCTATTTCTATTCAAACAAAGTTAAAGAGTTCAAGAATAATGACTGCATTTACCAAGACTCACCTTTCCCTCAGCAGCTGGAGCTGAAATTTATTAGCTAGTTTCATAAGGTCTGTCAAAAAGATATCATCTTCTCTTAGCTCAAGTTCATCTGTGTAGATCCAGCGCAGCATTGCCATGGTTACCTCTGGGTCAGCATCTGGTACAGGGAGCAACAGGGATTAATAAAATACTTAAAGAACAATCACCTATTCAAGCAGTTTTGATTCCTCTGACTGTTAAAGTCACAGCTACCAGGAAAAGTCTCATTGAAACTGTACTGCTTTAGCTTGCTACAGTGTCAGGATAAAGAGCCAAGACTGGACAGAAGTTAAAGCTAACAGCAGGGCTGGCACCAAGCACGAAAATCCTTCTTCCAGTGGAACACTGAGAAGGCTACAGGGCTCCCTGCAGCATCTTCCACCTGCTGTGTGAACATTGCATGGAGGGACAAAAAACGTCCCTCTGAAGTCTTTGCTCCTCTGTGGCCAAATCCACACTGACATTTATGTACCCAAATCCCCCTCCACTGTAAAAATCCTCCCCCTTGTTTTACAGCTGTCTGTATTACGAACTGCTGCGCTTCAATACAGTTGCTTACATCTTACTAATAAGATAATAGTAATCATAGTAACGTAGTAATAAGTAATACTGCTGGGCATCATTCCTAAGAAAGGGGGAAGCCAATTCAACAAAACGGTTAGACTTCAGGAGTTTTTAAATGCTGATTCCAAGCCTGCATGCTTTTAAACACAGCAGAAACCTCTTTACCCTGGAAAAGAGAAACACAGATGCATTTCCAACAGCCAAAAACATGGACGCTTAGTCAGAAGTACTGCAGCAACAAACCTGCTCCCAAGGACATACAGCTGAAGATCACTACGTAACATGAGATCAGATGAACTACCAAAAAAAAACCCCAAACCAACCACAAAAACCATCATTTAGAAAAGCAACATCAGCCCCTCAAATGGTTGGGTTTTGTTGTTGTTGTTGTTGTTTCCTTTTAAACAGAAGATGAACATATTTGAGGCACTGAAATTCCCATCCTACAAAACCTTCAGACAGCTGCAGCAGCTTGTTAGCAGAACACCAGACACAGCACAGACCATCTCCTAAGGAACAAAAGGTTTCAGCAAGGCAAGCACCTTCGACCTAACCTGAAGTAATCAGGGAAGTCTACTTGAACTGTAATATCAGCTCTATCTTGGCAGAGAAAAGGGTACATTTTCTCCCTCCCAACGTATGCTTAGCTCTTGTAGTCTGCAAAGCAAACATAAGACATCTGAAAGCACTGAGTTTTAAATGCTGCCTGTGTCTGAAATTAGGATTTAAGCAATCTTGAGAGTTCTTTTAGAAAGGACTTCTTTAGAAAACCTGACATAGTTTCTGAGAACAGTTTGTAGCCTGTTCCAACTACCTGATAACCTAATCCCTGTGCTATGTATCAAAGTTTTCTTGTTTCTTTTCATTTGTTCTATGTAGTCAATAGTAGTAAGAGTAATGCTGCTATAGGAAGTTTCTGCATTGTTAAACATTTAAGACCACACAACTACATTTGAGATTCTCAGATCAGCAAGAATGCAGAGCTAGAAATGCAGTGATTACCCCTTAAAGACTTCCAACAAAGCCACCATCAGCATAACAGCTCTCTGGGAGCAAATCACTCAATTTAAAGACTCCTTGGCCTCTGTTCTATTGCAGTTGCAGAAAGATCCAGAAATCAATTTGCAGCAAACCTTGCCATTAGCTGTCTCACAAGCTGGCTTGCTGCAACTTGCTTCCTTCCAGTTTGTCAGCATTCAGGACTCAGGATAAGATTTAGCGCAGAAAGTGAAGCCAATGCTTGATATTCAACATGCAAACCTGCTTAACTTCATACCCATTTTTACTGCTCACAAATTAATGGTGCAAAACTCCTCTATACTGTTAAGTACAGAAAATCTGTCAAAAGGCTCAACCTGCAGAAACTCTGCTCAGTGTAAGCACATGCAAGAAACAGTGCCAGTAGAATAAAACATCTTGTACAAGGCAGCCTTTCAGAACATGTCATTTCTCTCAGCCTATTTTGTAAAGGTATCAAAACACCAAAGCACATCACTTCTGCAAGAGATGAAAACTGGCATTCGTTTCCTCCACACACACTGTTAACAAGAAGCAAGGTATTTCCATTACACACTCCAGAGAAATTATGCACGCTACCTCAAAAAAGCCCTGTCCTTAGAAAGGAAGAAGTTGAGCTCCTCCACATAGATTTGCTTTTCATTATGTTTAGTTGATTCTAGAAAAGACAAACAGGCCACCATTCTCAACCCCTGTTCATTAAAGAAGCTAAGTTATTGATTAACTAGCACTAGCATCAAGTTCACAAGTCTTCCTCCTTCTTACAGACAAAGCTTCATTATCAGTTGATTTAACACCACTTTTTGCAGACAGTTGTAGACCAGAAAGTACAAGGGTAACCTTTTTCCAGCAGACTCTCTTACCAGCCACCCTAAAGACAACTGAAGCATCACATATCACTGAAGCAGTAACTGACCTGACAGATCCAGCTCCTTTGTTGAGGCAAGGTTGGCCAGACTCCAAGCATCGCTGCGTGCTGCTAAGATGAATTTGTGAGCACTGATATGCTTGTCCCGAACTTTTATCTTCAGATCACTGATAAGAAGGGAAAAAAGCACAGACATGTATAAAGCAGGCTTTCCCCGTGCTTGGATACAAACAGATTCAGCATCTCCATAGGATCCGTCCTTGTGTCCACATTTAGGTTCAGCTTGTTTGAGACATCAAAACACATTTGGTTAAAAGCAGCATTGTGCCAAATAACCCAATTTGTATTTTCTCTATGTAGGGATGCAATGAATGAGTCATTAAAGGCTAACTGCTTCACAGTAAACTACTAAGGAACTACTGCAGAAGACTGGAAGAGCCAGCAATCCTGCAGCTAAATATTTAGGTTGCAGTGTCCACAGCAGTACAGTCAGCTAAGCACCAAAGGTTGCAGGCAAGACCAGCAACAGAACAAACGACGTTTGACAGCAGTCCTGAGGACAAGGCACACTCCAAGAATCCCCGGTTCCTAGGAGAGCAGCTGTCAAGAACACTTTAATTTCCACTGACCCCTTTAACAACAGGCTATCCTTTGTAGCTAGAAAGTACCTGCTCTGTTTATTTTCAAGCTCTATAGCTTCTAAATGCTCTGATTGCATAGCTGCATCCTCCAGACAACTTGCTAACTCAAAACGCCTCTATGAACTAAAGTACAAAGCACAAAGACCTTAAAGCTTACACTGTGACTTGAACTCCTTTACAACTACTATTCTACACCTCCACTTCTGACCAGGATTTTAGATTTAAAGAAGAAACAACCCAACTCAGACATACGCTATCTAACAAACAGCATATTTTACCAGCACGCTACTGTACCTTTAAGGTCCATTAAGTCAAAGCTTTCTGTCATCTCCCCTTCCCCAAAGTGAAGGTTCTTACCTGTACTGCTCCTGCTGATAGAGTTCAGCTACAATGGCAAGGAGTCTGCTGATGAAAGTGTCGCTGGCGTTGTCTTGGTTAGCCTGGGCAGCCAGAAGATTGCATCTCCTCTCCGTATCAGTCAGTTTCTTCTGCAGCTTCACATACTCCTGGCGGAGAAGCATCAGGTGCTTTTCCAGCTTGGCCACCTCCTCTGCAGAGGCACACAGCGTTACTCAAGGCTGAAACGTTGCACATCTCCATTTGGCATCTCAGTGTAACTCACCCCACAAATGCTGCACACGTTTTTACCAGGCGTCTTTCCAGTAAACCTCTTCCATGCTACTTGAGCATCACATCCCTACGCTGAACACTTCATATCATTGCCAGCTGTAAGCACGTTTGGCAGGGGGCAGAAATCACCAGAACACAATGATAAAAGCTACTCGCAACTGAAATTCCCCAATCCTATCCACCATAAGCTTTCCACAGCCATGCAAGTCCACAACTGTGTCATTTACAGAGGAGGACAAAGTCCCTCAGCAGCAGTTAGCAATTAGCTCGGTTCAGCTGTGATGCTGACTGCCTTCACAGCAGATGCATTGAGCACACAAACTGCACGCTGCTGCCACTGTGGTTCACTCCTTATTACCTGCCCATAAGAACCCACACCAATAAGACAAATGTTTAAGTAAAATCTACATCCAAAGTCAACCCTGCAACAAGAAGGGGGCAGGAAGGAGAAATGTAGACAGTAACCAATGATTTTCACTGGGAAAGTTATTACAGGATTCCTCCCTGCTAGACAGGAATTCACTGTTCAACAAGTTTTCCTCAAATATTTACTAAACGTAAGACACTACTACAAACAACGAGGGACTGGGCTCTGTGACCACTGTTTTCTTTCTGCTTCTGGAGCAAAGATCAACAGCATGGCTGGCCTTGGCTGTGCTCCAGCCGTCCCCAGCAGAGCATCCTCCTCCTGCTCAGCTGCAGATGAAAGCCTCATTTAGAGTCTCTTCTGCAGGCTGCTGTAGCAAATACTCCCTCAGAAGTCTTTTAACTAAACTCTAATGGATAAACAGGAGGTAATTTACCCTGTTTTACTCTTCAGTTAACACTACTTAAGCAAGTTCAGCAGCGTACTTCCTCAAAAAGCCATTTATTTAGCTTTCTCCTTTAACAGCTAATCAATCTCACCTCCTCTGGGATACTTACTGTGTTGAAGTACACCGCAGCTCCAGAACTGCTAACAATAGCACACCAGCCCTCAAAGGAGCCTGAAGCTCTGCTCTGCTCCATCTACTGAAGGCAGCGTAGCTTCAGTGTTCCCAGAACTAGCAGGGCATTTCTGTGGAGCAACTGCTGAGTGATTCACAAGGAAGCTGCCCAGGCTGGCACAAAGCAAACCCTACTGCTACAATGGGGAAAACAACACCTGGTACAAGCCAAGAGCCCCCACTGGGAGATACTTTCATAGGAACTTGTGCAGGAGCACTGCTGTTTGTATAGTGACAGTCTCAGGTGTCACACCAACCCTACAGATGGGAACAAGAAGCTGCCTGCTCTACCCCACAGCATGTGTAATCTTAAATAACAACCACATCTTCATGGCAAACAATGAGAGCGTAAATATGGGAATAGAGAATTAGCACCAGAAAGTAACTCGTCACATCTTCTCATTGGATCAAAGTCACCTTGCTGGTTTGCACACTGGATCTCAAGGCTGACAAGCCCTTTTTACATAGCGCCTATTATTGCCAGCAGAAAGCTGGAATATTCATCTACCTGTGTCCCAACTATAAACGTACACTTATTTGTGCATTAACTGTATATTAGTGAGGATCCTTGCATCAAGACACTGAGGAGACAGCTTCACTTGCAAGGAGGGCTCTGGCTAAACATGAATCCATTTGCGCCTACAAATAGGATGCCTGGCTTTGGTGCACACAGAGCAACTCCTGAGCTCACACTCCATACCTAAAGTTAACAGATGGCTAGACAAGAAAACAACAGCAGTGTTTGTTAACAGGTTCCTGGCAGATGCACTAACACCTCACTAACTGGTAGAAGTACAAGGCCCTTATCAAGGACTTCAAAGACAACTTTACAAGAGACCGGTGCCCTTTTCTCACACAATGTAACAGAAGGAAGTCTAAAGAACAACTGCGATAGCTGAACCCAAAGAGATAAGAAGAGAGGCTAAATGACAACTGGAGTAGCAGATAGCATGTACTAAGAACTAGAAGGAGGGCCCAATGGAACCCACTGCGTTGTCTGCCTCACCCTCCAAGAGCAGTCATTCATTTCTCGGCTGACCACACAGTATCACCAGCAGAAAACTGCTAAAGAAGCACACTGAAGATGAGTACCTGATCTGAAGGCACAAAACAAATCCCTCCATCCACGTCTCATAAGGGATTGAGCAGGAAGAGCTACTTCCTACTCTACTTCCTTACCCACGTTCACACCGGCTCAACTCAGGGCTTGTACGCTTCCTTCAGCCAAAAGATCAGAGTATTGGCTGAATTAGGGAAGAATCTCTGAGATGTATGAATGCCTGAAGCAGGACCTGCTCCAACCACAGCACTGCTTGGCAGCACAGGCTTTTCAACCAGACCCTCAAGAGCCCTGGTGCAGGAGTTTCATCACCTGCAGATACCTTTGACGTTTACCACCCATCAGAGGTGGGTCAGCTAAGCACAGGACAGCGTTATTACAGCGTGTGCACTGAAGTTAAAGTGTTGCTGTAAGGATTTACTACACGAACCTGACTGCAGCATCTTCTCAGCTGATGCACACCAGATGAACGTGCCATATCATAGTTCATCTTTAACAAATGGTTTGGGGATTCTACCACTGTCTTAGAGCTGGACTTTGGGAGCTGAAGGTGGAGCTTTAAGGCTGGAAGTCAGAGCTTCTGCTGTGCCTGTAATTTGGGCCATTTCAGCACAGGCTGCCGATTCAATTTCCTCCAGGGAGGAAAAGAGGAAGCTTCTGTCTTACAGGAACACAGTGCAGAGACCCAAGCAGTTCGCAAACCACGTTACCTCCGTTTAAGTTTCCAAGGCTCATTCAGAGCCCGTAAGCCACACAAGCGCGGTTCAGGGATCCCGCAGGTGCAGCACAATGTACCAGAAAGGTCCCAGCAGCGCAGCGTTGGAGCTGCGGCACAGCCGGCCCCTCAGCGCCCCCCAGCCCAGCCCGGTGGGTGCCGTGCTCTCCCCCATGCAGCCCCTCGAGCTCCTGCGCTGCAGCCCCCCACATTTCCCCGCACAGACCATCCCAAACCCCGGCGCCCCCCCGCCATTTCACATTCACCTCAGGGGCAGACAGCCCGCCCTATGCTACCCCACCCCACCCCACCCGCGGCGGGCAGAGTACGGCAGAGCCAGCCCCGCACAGGGGCAGCCCCGAGCCCCCCCCCAGCGCTGAGGGACACCCAGCCGGCGGCGCTGCCGCTGCGCCCGGCGACCGCGGCCCCGCCCGATCGCTCTCCCGGGCTCCCCCCCTTACCTTCCGCCATGTTGGGTCCGGCGCCTCGACTCTCGCGAGAGCCACCGCCCGCGCCGCCTTGCCGAGCTGAGCGCCGTGTTCTCGCGAGAGCAGCGCCGCACGGCCCGCTTCGGCCTCCGCCCGCTCTCGGCAGCTCCGGGCTCCGCCCTGAGGCAGGAGCAGGCTCCGCTCCGCCCCGCGGCCTGCCGGGCTGGGCCGCCTCGTTTGCCTGACACGGCGCTGATTTAGCTCTAAAGAGCAGTTTTCACGTCAATACTGTAACACGGTACCTGCAGTTTGTTTTCAATCACGTACTTTCCACATCGCTTCACCATTAAGCGGCTTCTGAAAAGTTGCTCTGCCTCCCACCGCGTTCTATATCGAAACAAGATGGAGAGCCTCCATTTGTGCCTTTATACACCAGCAGTGAGATGCGCCCCATCTCCTTCCTCACAGCTCAGTGACAAATGTGTTCAACACCGGCATGTGGCTCCTGCACACAGGAATGCCAGGCTACACAAAGCAGGCTGGACACCAGGCCTTGGTACATGTGAAAATGCTGTAAAACGCATTGATTTGACTGTTCAACAAGTGTTCTGGCACTGCTTGAACATGGCTGCGTCTCTTCAATCACTTTCTTACCTTGAAGTCAGTCAGAAATTGCTACTGCCGTCATTCAGCATCACTGCCAGCTCTCAATCGCAGCATGGAAGGGACCCTAAAAGTCATTAAGCTCTGAGGGTCACTGTTGGCAATAGAAACACTGAATGAGCCCCTTCTGTGCCTGCCAGAAGCCTTCTGCAAGCTGGATGCTTGGCACCAAAACCTTACCTGCCTCACTGAGCATCACACCTGCACCTTTTGGAAGCTCTGCTCCCAGGAGTCGGACATCCAGTTACACCAGTGTGTAACATTGAAGGGTTCTGAAAACACTTGAGTTAGCAAATGTATCAATGCAGACGTTAAAAACCTCCTTCACCTAAAACACCCATAGGAATAACTAACACCTTCACTTGTATTACTTAGATTTCAGCAGCTTTTTTCTCTTCTTTGTGTCCCACGGGGTGAGTCTGTAACTGATCATCAATCACCCTCACCTCCCATCCCTCACAAAACCTGAAATTACCCCTTTTTGTCAACCCCTGTTGCATGGTATTCTGCAATGAAGTCCAGCCACAGCTAGCTGGTTACCACTGAAGGCTTCTCACATGATGACTCTTCACACCAGAACAACTCCTTCTTTCTTTGTGGGTTATTCTGCAGGTAAGCTGCAACCCAACTGCTGCTCCCCTTCCTGTTTTGATACTGAAAACAGCAAGTTTGACACAGTAGTATTGGAAAAAATTATATTTTGGAAGAACTCACTACAGAAGGTGACAGAATTCCAAAAAATCAAATTACATGAAAATATACATCGCAATTTTCTTTGTACATTAGGTGAGGAAAACTCTGAAGTAGAAGGCAAAGAATATGAAGGGCCACAGAAGAGAGAGAGAGGAAAGGGATAAGAAGAAAAAACTAGTTCTGATACCAAACCCAGAAGTTAGTCATTTGAAAGCCTACAGATGCGCATGCTTGAATTCAACCTTGAGAGAAAAAAAACAAACATCTCCCTCACACACCCCACCCCACAAACAGGCAATGGAAAAGGCAAGAAGAACAAGTCACCCATAGGAAGCAGCTTATCCCCATCTTGGACTAGACTAACTTAGTCAACTCAACTTCTGAACAAAAGCGCTCAAGTCCCTTGGAAGGTAAAACCCAGCAGGCTGCTCGAGGGTGCTCCATGGCCAGTTTTATTGCTATACCCAATTCAAGAAGCATGTGGAATTGGTTGTTTTGTTTTAAAAAAGGTTGGGGTGGTAAGAAGGAAAAATATAATAAAGCACCTTAGGGACTAGAAAGGTCATCGTAAAAGAAGACACAATAATTGATAGCAAATCCCTTCAGGGTTTAATTAGGAAAACTTTAAGTTCTGACGGGGGAATAAAAGGGAACGTTTCCAAAAATAAAACCAAAACCACAAAACAAAAGATACTAAACTTCAATAACAAGAAATTTTAATTAAGCCTCGGTGGGTCAAAGGAAAATTAAAGTGGGAGGAAAAGAAAAAGGACTTTAATCCTAATTGGTTTTAGTTTGACATGCTTCACAACTTGGTGGTGGTTTTTGTTGTTGTTTTGCTTTTTTTTGTTCCAAACTGATAGGAAACAATGAATAGGGAAAAAAACCTGCTAAAATCTTTAGAATTTACACGATTCTATTCCTACCTACAGACAGCATTATTTGGTACAATGTGTATTTGTGGATGTACATGAACAGTATATATATTATCCGGATCATGTTGTGCTATGTACACATCTTTACAATTCTTCCTGAAGGTTAAAGCAGTTCATTAGATTTCAAAATGCGTAATCATCTTGTGTTGGCACTTGTTAGGCTCTTGTCAGCATTGATAACTGGCATGTTTTATTGCAGCCCAGTTCCAGCCAGTATTTGCCAACTTGTAACAACAGAAGTCCAGCAATAGGTGGGTAGAGTGCAGGAAAAAAACAGTGCCATGTTTCTCAATTGGAGACCTACAAAGAAATCACAGTTATTAAAACAAAACCCCTCGTGATCCTTAATAAAGCATTACGTAGTGTTTCAAACTCATGGAAGATACTTATTTGTTCAAGAGTTTTACGTACCTCTATAGAGAAGATACATAAGTCCAAAATCATCACCTGAGTTTATCTAAGGATAAAGAACTGTCAATTACGTTAAAAACCATTAACTACAGGAGAGTTGTAGAAGCCATTTGGTTCCCCCACCTAGTCTTTTCCTAAGCATTAGCACCTCTCATACTGGGAAAACTCAGTCCCACCAAAGGATCTGTTCAGATTAGAGATACTGCAGCCCTAGTTTGTCACAGAGCCTCTGCCCCACAACAGGAACTCCTCCAAGGATGTGAGAAAGCAAGCACCTCCCATGCAACCTTGGTGAAGGAAAACAACCATAACTAGAGTTTGTTGAGCTGTTCTGGTCATTGACAGCCCAACCCTTCTGAACAACATTTAGCACCATACTCTTCCTCCATAAGCTTTGTGTGCTGAAGCCAACTGTACGTACATTGAGCTTCTCCAGCAAAATGGGTTATATGCCAACCCAAGCATTAAGAAAGGGGAGCTTCAACACAAATTTCAATTTTCAAGTCAGAAATTATTAGCTGATGCTTTTTTCTTGGCACCTAAAGATGAAAGTAACCAAAGGCCACGTATTTAAAAGCCATGTTTTAATTCTGAGCTTCCTACAAGAGTTTATTGTTGAAATCCACTGAAGAGCAGATCGCTCAAATTACAGTAAGCACCTGAAATGAAATTCAGATCATCAGGTTGACAAAGTGTAAATATCAACCAGCTACTCTGAGGTCAAAACCTACCCAGGCTGCGCTCCAGTTCAATTCTCAATCGGAATCTGGCTGCCTTTCTGATACTACTTCTAAACCACCCTATGTGAAAAAGCTGTTTTGGGGCTGCTGAAGAAAATACTTTTTTCTTAATAAAATCTACAAGAAATAGTATCTCAGCTTCATCCTGATACACTACTAGTGTACTCCTTATTCCAAAACTCCAGTCATACCAGAAGCAATCTTACCTGAACGGTTCTTAATTGCAATGAAAACATAGCTAAGATCTACAAGCAACACACCACCAATACTTGCGAGAGAAACGCTGTATGTGTATGAAATCAAGACAGCAAGACAGGATGCTTCTAAGAGTCAAAAGTGCTCTTCACAATAACGAATGAGAAGGAAGGACTATTCCTTTTCTAGTACAACTCCAGTCATTCCTAAGCTTTATTAGTGAAGCAGGATGAATATTGCCAAAAGAGAATTTCAACTTCTGAATGGTATAAATACAAGAGCGCTAAGAAGGTCTCCAACTGAGGTGGAAGGAGCTGTTACTGCATGAGAAAGTTTTTTTGCAAGCATTCCTTTAACCCTTTAATCATGCAGGCTTTGGTATTGCAGACAGCCAGAGAACTCCTGTATGATCACACAGCTGAAAAAAGTAGTTTAGCTTTTTGAGGAAAAGTGAGCTCAGCAACACGTAGGCAGAAAACCCTCAGCTCAGGTAACTAACTTTCTTTAGGAGGATACTTACCCTGAAAAAAGTGAAGCTACTAGCTGCTGAATAAGTGTCACTCAAAAGCAGTTTCTTGGCTTTTTCTTACACAGCGGGCAACTTTTCTTTTAAATTCTCCATTTCTGTCTTCTCTCCATTCTTTCTGTAATGGAATAGACAGCTTTCAGATGTCAGTGCTACAGCAGTGTACAAGTTCTAGGAAGAATCTTGATGTTTTACATTTTCAGACGTTTGACATCTAGTCAACACCTACATTTGTTTAGGCTCATTGAGCTACTCACTAAATACCAGTGACAGAGTTTGGAAGCTCACCCTTTGTTTCCAATACAAGCTGCTTGCAAGACTTCACCTACCCTTCTTGGCCTTTTAGCATCCTCCAAGACTAACCTGGTAGCTACCGGGACTCTGCAGCACCTGGGTTGAAATCCATTTACTCCAGCCTGACAAGCAGAAGCAAACTGCAGCCCACAGGCTACTGCTAGGGGTTACAGAAACTGGCTTGGACAGCAGTGATGAACAAAGGCACACGGTTACTGTAGAGCCAGCAGTTATTCTAACGTTTTTAAAGGGCAGTTTCAGCTCTCTCAAGCAAGAACAGAAATACAGTCTTCAAAGGAGGCACAGTATAAGAAAGAAAAAAACCTAGCTAGATATGGCTGCAAGCCATCATCTTCATGAGGAAGACCATAACAGAACACTCTCTGTACATCTATGGGGAAGGTCTCTTGACACGTATCAGTTTCAGAACTGCATAGATGAAGAACAAAGATAAAGATGAACACGAAGGGAGAAGTCTAACCCAGGTACGTACACTGCCACAGTATCACTAAAACACACAGGAAAGAGTGAGGTCACTTAAAACTTTCATGCCAGCTTCATAAACGCTTAGAGAACGGCACAGAAGCAGCACACAGCAGGTCTAAGGCTGACACACTGCCTTGTGATTCAGCAAGGAAGTAGCAGGAAAATATTCAATGAAATAGAGGGTTCTTTCTATGTCTAAGCAGAATTTTAAGGGGACGGAGGAAATTAGAAAAGGTGATTAAGAGACATTTTCTTTTGAGGTAACCACTCCATCAGACAACACACCTCCACCTCCTGCACGGGGTGAAGCTCACATCACACAAGTGAGAGAACTGGGATAACCAACGCATCCCACCATCCACCACCACCTCCCAGCTCGCTGAACCAGTCAACATCTTGGGAAGCCCAGCATGTCTGATCTTTCTAATGGAAGCACAAATGAGGTTACTAATTAGCTTGCTCTCCTTTTTCAGAAATTAATATGGAAGCATTTGGTTCCTAGAATGGAGAAGACAACTTACACAAGCTGGGGAAGGAAGAGGCTGAGAAGAAAAGCTTTGAATTAATGTGTCCTCCCAGCTTCAGACTCTCAGCATTTTGATTTCTTCCTCCTTTTTGTATCTGTAGTGCTATGAAGCACTATGAAGCAAGTGTTTAAAACTGAACAGCAAGTGACGTTCCCAATTTCACAGCAATCTTTCCAAAACTCTTATTTTAGTTTACAAATTAGTTCCATTTGCTTCTCACAGCACCTACCCAGGCTACTGTCCCTCATTTGTCCCCAGTGAAAGAAACAGCGCTGCATGTTTTTCAGTGCAGGAAGCAGCTACTTCCCCTGCTCCTCTACAGCTATGATCTGCCTGTGAACACTTAGTCTTAAGTGGATCTAGAAAAATGAAAATGCAATTAACAAGAACAAAGCATCTTTTACTAACTGCCAAATGCTCCTTTTGCAGTAAATTAAGTAGGAGCATCACTTAAATAGAAGACTCCTCGATGAGCAGCTCAGAACACAGCATGGGCTGCTGATTCCTTACTACCATGATGAGGATGCTCTGGTTGCCATGAAGAGGACACACTCTACAAACCAGAGTTTGCACAAATAGCACACATTAAGTTAGAAAGTTACTTGGCAAAATCTGGTACTGCAGTCAGAAAAACTTTCTAGCATTCAAAGGCTGCATCAGTTACACTCAATGCTGTCTCCACAGTCTGAGATGGATTTGAAGTTTTTGTACTTTCAGGCTGGGGTAGAGAAAGCTGTGTTCCTTTAAAGGCATTTCCATCCCTTACCCTGTGGTTCAGGGATTGACTTACCAGTAGGTAAACAAATGCATAGTTTTGTATCTGACAGTTGTAGGAAAGAAGAAAATTTGCTTCAAAAGCAGCTGGTAAAAAGTAGGGTAGAATATCAAAAGAACACAAAACACGATTCCCCAGTGTTAGGTCAGCTACATTCAGCATACATGAGTTTGTTAACCAAGGAATTCTAATTGTACTTCTAGCATTTCTTTAATAACTTGTTCCTGCCAGTGCTCTCAGGTTTGCCAGCAGAAAACATCCACTTGTCCTGGGTACTTGTTTCTACCAGTAATGTGACACAAGAAGGGGAGTGCCAGCATTTAAAACAACCTTACGCGAGGAAATTCCTCACTACAACTGTGTTTGTTTTTCTTACCCCATTAAGTTTGATTCATGCAAGACTTTTCCTGTACGGATTTTTCAGCACAGCTCAACCACTCATGGAAATACAGCAGAGCGGATCAAAGACTTTTGGAAGCTAAACCCCTCCTACTTGAGGAAGGCACAGCAAACTTGACAGAGGTTAACATGTCTTAAAACTTTAAGCCTTCCAATTGCTATCCCCCCTTTTCCTTATTCTCTGAGTTATACTGGGAAATTCTCTTTTGTAACCACTCATGTGTATTCTCTTCTAGAGAACTGATAGCTGTGTTTACACACCCAAGTAGCACAGGCCATGCTCCAGAAACACTGTTTGCTGCATAAAACACATCCAGACAAAAAGAAGCCTCGCTACGGATTCAGAGTCTTTGACTTTACATTGTACCATTCTCCATCGCTCCTTAGCCATTCAAGTCTTGGATGACACTTCCACTAACTTAAAAGCCAGACATCCAGTGAAGCTTTCAGGTACGTTCTCTAGGCAGAACTGCACAGACCAATCTCCTCAACTGCTTCAATTGGTGCCCACATAAGACAGTTTTAAAGAGGTGAACTGCTAGAAGGTTTGCTCATTTATATAAATAACATGAAAAGAGGTTCTAGAGTATGTCCATTTCTACAGCTGAACTTCACAGCAATTGTAACTTACGCATATGTAGCCACATGGTGTTACACAGCCAGCTTCCATGAGACAAACACTGAGCTTTATCTGCTTCAGTACACTGGTTTATTTGCTACAAATAGCTGCATAACCAAATAGGAAAAATAAAGAACACTGCCTATGAAACTTGACAGCATCTCCCCCTTGAATGCTACAAGAGATCATTTTATAACACAACTGCTGTTCCCAGGAAGAAAGTAGCCCCAGCTCACATTATACAAAGTTAGTCTAAAAAAATTATTGCACTGTTTGTCAGGTTCAGGCTTCTAAACTATAGACAACTTGCAGAAAAAAATAAATAAATCAAAATCTTACCGCTGCATCAACGTTAGCAGGAGAATCACCATTGGGATCTGCCAGCATAGAAATTACACTAATCATAATAGTTTCAACTGTGTGAATGGGAAGCCAGCGTTCCTCAGGTTTTTCATAGCCATATTTGTCTTCTCCGGGCTCATGAAGAATGGAAATGCAGACATCACCATTCTTGTCAACTACAAAATAGAACAAGGCATATTTCAGTAATGAACACGCTGGCACTTCTTCAAGATACGGCTGGTACTGTTAACCTGCATTCCAGCTAGTCTGAAAGCATCTTGGTGAAAAACCTCATAAAAAAAGGAAAGCAATTAAATGTTGGAGAACTTGCTTTGTAAGAACTAATGCTTGGTGAAGCCTTATTATTCCTAGGTACCTGAGGGAGGCTGCAGTACTTAGGTCAGAAGAGCTTAATTTTAACACTAGGCTATAACTTCAAGAACTACTTAAACAGGTTTCCACTGAAACCTATTTCTGTCCAGTTTAACAAAGCAGAAGGAGACTTCTTCCAAAGCAAAAGAATCAGTTGGATACTATTGCAATGTATTGCCATATTACTTCAGTTTCTGGAATCAGAAACTATCTGGCAAGTACTCCATTATTTCCAGAGCTGAAATAGACAAGGCACCAAAGCATTCTCACTGCCTTACGTACAGTTGCCATCTGCATGGGGGTTGGCACATGATGATCCTTGAGGTCCCTTCCAATCCAAGCCACTCTGTGATTCTATGACTAAAACTAAAAGATGCTGTTACTTCCTTTCATGCTTCACTAGAAGAGGACAACCACAAGTCTTCTTTATTGAACAGCCTACAACTTCCTTCGCAGACCAGAACTTCACACTTAAAACTCTGCCATGATTAATTACAATTTCTTTCTGAGGTGAAGGTGGCAAAGTAAATGCATGTTTTTGTGCTTCCAGCATGAGTAGCATTTTACTTACTTATCTCCCTCACATGTTAGTTCTTAATTACAAGAAGTTCCAGCTTTGTGATCTCTTACCATTCGGATGCCAGATTTCTGTGATGAACTTCATTTTTGGTGGCCTCAGAGGGTAGTCTTTTGGAAAAGTCAGATGAGCCTTGAAAACACCACCTTCACTGGGGAATCAAAAAATATCTTAGTAGATTCTCTGGTAAGTTTAGGCTGAAGGTCAGAACTTATTGATGCACCAATAGCTCTCAGCTTACCCCTCATACAGCTTAACATGTCGGTAACTAACAGTAACGACACTTCTACATGCAATGCAAGGTGTTTCTAGACTATAGTCCCATCACAAGATATTGCCTGGACCCCAACAATACATCCCAGAGCAAGAAAATAACTGACAAGGAATTCACAAACTTATTTTTCTTCCCAGTACATTTGTAAAACAGAAATATTGCCAGCATCTCCTTCTCAAATACTGCCTCACAGATACCTGTTTATATTCCTCTTCTAGACATCTCTGTCCTAATCTCTCAGTATCAGCTGTCACAGTGAATCCCAGTGAAAATTTAAACTTCATGGCTACAGCATTATTTTTGGAGACCTCTAATAAGATCTCTTCAGCCCTCAGCTTGGTAGACTCAAAGTGCTCTGCATTACAGTACCACACTAAACTAGAGAGCAATAAAAAGCAAGAGACATCCAGTCTTTATGTGGAAGCTGCATACAGTCAGGTCCATGTGTAACTGAAGTTATTTAGATAGCTAGGTTTCAATACTCAAACACTTCTAAGGAATGTGAAGGTCTGTATTCAAAGGAATGCCTGGCTAATAGAAGTACTATCACATCTGCCCAGTTAATTCTTCTAACTGAAGTTTGTACATTATGCCAAACTGCCCTTCATCAATGGTATTTAAATAAAGCAATTTTTTGCAGTGTATCAGTTAATAAAGACAGAGCAAAGGGAAAATCAGCATCATTTTTAGCAATACTCCCAATAAAGGGGTCTCCATCAATAGCATCATGGACTGAGTCCAAAGTCTAATTTGTCTAATTAATATTAAAAAAAGAGACTAAGGACATGAGCAGAAGAGACTTTGCTATCTAACAAGTCTCAAAACAAGCTCAGCACCTCAATGAAGTGGGAAAAGATGCTACTGCGATGTTTAACATAAGGAAATGGTCAGTTGAAAGCATTCATAAAGCCATGAGAATATAATGGAGACACTACAAGGCTGTTCAAAAAGAGGTCAGCAGAAGTTGGAATATTAGTCTCATGCGAGTCTTGGGAGTCACCATGTAGTGAGCTCGAGAAGCCAAATCAGTTTGATCATCACACTCAACTACTTACTCAGATGCCTTCAGACAAAGGTATAAGACAATTTCATGCTGGAACTAAAACTGACCTCAAGTTAATGCTACTAGAAGGCTTTTTGCACCAGTAATTTACCACTGCAACAGCTTAATAAAGAGCTGAGTTCATCCTCAATAGCTACACTTTAGGCTGACCTCTTCTGGGCACAGCACCTTCTCCTGAGAGCTGAAGGAAATGATCACATAGAATCCCCATAGAGGAGAAGTTATTCTCTCAATTAGCCAGAGCTTTGGATTTATGTGTTTTATTTTACTTAAGAAGCTCCTACCTTACACATGGGAGACTGTTTCAGACATAGACATAGCTGCACAAGCACAGCTAACTTCAAAGTCCAGGAAGAGAAGTTACTGTGTGAACTACACAGCTCTGTGTGCAAATGGCAATTAAAGGAATCAGTCCTTTGGAACAAGAATAAAGACTCAACCTTTTGAATCCTACCACGTAAGGCTGCCTATAGTACAATACAAGTTTGATCAACATTAAAGCAGCCCAGGTCACACTGGGAAGTTCTTCAAAAGCTGGTAGTATGAGGGTTGATCCACCTCAAATTGAGATAAATGGGAGAAACCAAAGCAGATCATGGAATTAGTTTCAGCTACCTCTCTATAACCATTGTCATGCAGTGGCCAGCATGAAGTTGGAAAGGTTTAAAGCAGTACTATCAGCTAAGCTAGAGTAATAGTATATTACACCTGCTTTACTTCAACGTACAGAAAACAAGCTGCCTCTAGGTATAGTCTATTCTTTCTTCCTTCCATACTAGTGGACAAAGGGATCAGTACTGTAACCTCCCAAGGGATCAAAGCAGTTGACAACTTTACAGCAAACTCAATTTACCAATACTTTACTAGCAACAGAACAGCATTACCTAACTTAATATGAAGACCTAGGTTCCCTACTCAGTCTAGGCTGGAACTAGTAAATGAGATTAAGTTTCTATATAAGTAGCAGTACTTACTATAGCGTATCTGGAGGACCAATAATAAGGACTTCCCATCGATAAAGATCATTGTCATCTATTAAGCCCGCTGAAAAGCCTTCCACTGGATTTTTGTTGAGCTCTGTGTAGGAAAAAGAATTTAAGAGTAACTTTAGATGTCTATAGCATTTGTTTGCTGGTTTTACTCATGTATCTGTAGTGACCAAAGCCCCCATGACTCAGTGATTTGGTGTCTGCTGATGGGACTTCAATCTGGATGAGCACCCTCAGCTCCTACCACACACAGCTGCACACCGCCCGAGCAGAGACCCACGGTTTGACTCATTATCTGGGCACATCCTGAGCAGAAGGGCCAGAATATAACTCAGCACCTTTCAACACGCTCTGCTATGCATCCAGCAACAGGTACACATGCAAATCAAAGATTCCACACGTTTCCTACTAGAGAAAGAATCACTGCTTTGCAAGAACCCTGAGGAGTTGGATTGAACTCAAGTGTATTTTTAGCTCTAGGAAAGTGTTAACATGAGGGGAAAAAAAAAAAAGTCACACCATCTTTTTTATTTAAAACTAACATCCTACTTGCCTCAAATGATCCTTTTCAGAGTGCTGTTAAAAATTGAGCCACGTGCCCAGGGCATTTTGGAGCTCATGGTTTGCTAAATCCTGAAACATGCAAAGTCCGATGCAGGGAGCCTGGATGAGCTGTTTCATTTTTCATTTGTTTGTTCTACAGTTCCATCCAATAACGATAAGCAAAACAGGATCTTAAGTTTATAGGCAACTCTGTATCGTCACTGCCAGATAGGAAGTCAATCTGGAAATAGCTACGCTGAAGTCAAGCCTGGATACAGACCCCACTAACTGCTCTCAGTTTGCTTCAGAAAAACAATATGTAGAATATCTGGGAATGAACCTCTCAAATAAGTTCTCCCTAAAAGTGAAGTTGGGGTGGGGAAAAAACAATCTCTCTTAACTGATTACTTCAGGTTATAGACCAGTTTTAAAAGTGGTATTATATGAAATGACCATTTTGGTTCCAGTCCTCCAAACAGCACAAACTCATGACGAATCTTTGGTACTTTAGAGAAGGGGAGGGGAGAAGACCAGGATTCGTTTCGTTTTATAGGAGCCACTGTATTCATTTTAAATCCTGCCAGCCATTATACAGCCCTTGTTACTTAAAGATGTCACTGTATCCTTCCACAGCCAGTCTATCCTTTTTGTGCAGGACCAACAGCAACTCTTTTGTGCCAGTTCCTTGTCATCACAGACTTGAGTTTATGCAGTTATAATGCCCGCAGACACAAGCAGAAGAACCTGAAGTAAGAACTTCATGCTGCTATGGAAGGAAGGCTCCCATTAAGTCCAAACCAATCTGCCTGCAGTGTCTGCCTATTACAAATTAAATTACTGAAAGCATGGTTAAAAATAAACTAACACAAAGAAATCAAGCCTTATGCAGGTGAGTATAAGTCCAAATAGTAAGAGTGCTCAGCTCACATAAGGAATCATGATTCCACAGAGGTAGACAGAGAAAATGACTTCATTGAGCCATTGCTAATTCAGAGTCAGATTTATCCACGGAGATGATTCAATGCTGAAATCCCAAGAAATGTTTCACTTCTTGGCAGTATGTTGGAAGGGCTTTTCTTAGAAGCTACCCAGTGTGGTTCAGTCGACAGATGAAGTCAAACACTCACTCTGAGTGGCAGAGCAGAGAGAACAGATGTAGGTGTTGAACCAAACTGTACCTACATAAGACAGTCCCTAAAGCAAAAAGGTAACACCACGGCTATCTAACAAAGATGCACGGTTCAAAGCCAAAGCACACCCACACCTCTGCTAAGCAGGCCCGTCCTCACTCTGGTATCCAAGAGGGTTTGTGCAGACAACCACATGAGCTTGAGTACAATTTAAGTCAAAGTGAGGTGAGAGGGACACAATGTGCACACCAAATCAAGTGACAGCAGCTGCTGCAGGAAGAGCTACTACTGAGCTGCTCCCATCCCTCCTCTGCTAACACCGCACTTCAATGGTCCTTCACCACCTCCCTGCCATCCCTTCAGCATCACATATACTAACACCAAAGAGCTTTAATACGAATATAACCTGCTTTTTCACCCAGGATTTCATTCTAAATTATCAACTGTGTGTAAAATTCTTCTTTTTTTTTTTTTTAAATCTGAATCCTCTGTTCAGGCCATTTAAGTCACCCATTGTGATTAGTATTTAACTCAGAGAAGCATTCAGCATAATGACTACAGAATTCAATAGGGAGAGAGCAACTATTTTTGAGCATTGCATCCTAAAACTTCCAGGTTCTGAAGGTTTTCTTTCAAACAAGTTCCGTCATTTCTGCATTTCCTCGGGGGGAGGGGGGGGGGGGAAAAGTCAGTTTGTTCAAGTTCAGTGTGAACTGCTCAGATTCGAGCTGCTCACACTCAGCTTCCTTATTAGCTGTTAGTTATCTCATCTCTGTGATAAGACAAAACAAACCTATCAGAGATTGAGTGGAAAATGCTGCCTGCCTCTGACTGCCCTTGCTGCAGGTCCTCTGCAGAGCCCCGAAGCATTCAGAACACCACACTGTTCTGCAGCCCAGCAGCCACATCTTCCCTTCTATTTCTAGATCCGTGCTCCTTCCATTTCTTTTTACATCTGTCTCTGCCTTCAGATGGCAGCTTTTAAAAAAAGGAAAAGCTCTCAAGTCCTTCAAAGCATTTTTTCCACATACTTGATCCCAATAAAAGCCAGCTCTTGCACTGACTCATATCTATACCGAAGATTTTGCAGCACTATATTGCAAGAGATCTTGGCATCCAATCTTCCTTCTCATAATGCACAAAGCCTGAGAGCAGTGCGGAAGGGACAGCCACTGCAGTCACCTTTAGCTGCTGCAATAAGGATGCATTAAGTAAAGTCTGTTCAGTGGATGTCACCTATAAAGCACATTTTGATTCTTTTATTGATGTGACATCAGTCTCTGCTTGTACGGAATCCTGTTTTCTTTCTACTGGAGTGATACTGAAGCAGTTTAAGTGGTTTCTACTTGCACAAATACTTAAGCTTGGGATAGGACAACGGACACAAGCTCCAGCATCTTCTTTGCAAGATGTACATAGAATTACCACAATATCACAGATAATCTGGATGGAAGAGCTCGTTTTATGCTGAACACCCAACTAACAGCGAGTTGGCAGACAGAAAAGGAAAGCTCAGAGAAGTTCTGTACTGGGATGTGAAAAACATCATCCTTGGCTGCTTTACCATGGATAGTTATGAGCGGCAACTCGTTAAAACTTACAAACACTGAAGCCTTGTTCAATTATTTGCCCTGGATACAGCAGCACACTTATCAAAGAGCTCACTGACAGGAGTACCCACTCCTTGTGAGACGACCCACAAAGCAGTGAACCCTTAACCCAGCCCCACACAGACTCACCCCAGAGCCATGCAGGGATAGCAAGGAAGGAGCACGGCTCTCTGTGCTGCCAAGCAGCCACAGCCCACTGACATGAGCCGCTATGGGGAAAGGAGACACCTGTTCTGTCTGTCACATCCCACTGCCCACAGCCCTTAACCACTTGTGGACTGAACAGGACATTTCCTGACAAACTCAAGGATGAGCACAGTGCATGAATGAAGGATCTGGTTCCCTGCTCCAGCCTGGGCTGCAAAGCACTGTTCAGCAAGAGCTTGTAGACTCAGGGAGATAAGTCAGACACCTGTAAAGAACTGCATCCCCGCAGGTTATTTGTCAACACTATTTATCTTTGGGAATTCTCCATTTAACTAGAGACATCCTGTACTTTTTAAGTGTAAATCTGAGTACATTAACACATCCCCATCACATCCATACTCAAGTTTCAGTGCAATCTAGTTGCTACTACTACATATTGTGCACTGTTACTTCATATTTAAGCTACCTGAAATGCAGAAAAATATTAATATAATAGAAACCAGATAAAGAAGTCAGGCACTGTGCTCCCCCCATCTCAGTTCTGAATCAGGACAATAGACCAATGATTCAAAGTTGTTTTAAGTCCAGAGTACACTTTAATGTTCCATGCCTGGCTTCCCACAGTCTGCCAGCACAAGGCAGTGCTCCGGTGGCTCAGCTCTTCCTAAAGCAGAACCAAGTTACCACAGCCTTAAACTTGAGCCAGAACTGTACAATCCAGTTTGTTTAGTTTACACCAAGCTACTGACATGCCCACTCTCACTAAAACTGTGTTTATATAGGCCAAGAGACTTTTAGAAACGCAAAAGCAAAACAGCATCAACAAAAATGACTAAGCAGAAAGAACCCCATGGCCACATGTGGCAGCTATGTGTGGCATCTCAACTTCTCAGCTTGACGTTCCAGCCAGCCAAATGCTGCATGCAAACACCCTGGAGTTTGAGTTACACTCCAGAACAAAGCTTTCAAAAATACAAGCTTCTGCAGGACTTTTAATAGAGCTTCTCCAGTCAGTTACCCGGTGGATGAGTTCTGTGCTGCCAGGGGACCGAGCCCAGAACAAAAACAGACTCAGGACAGCCCAAGCCCCAGCAAAGGCTTCTGCAGAAATCATCCCACTGACTCACAGCCAGCTCCCAGAACAGGCACTTAAAGGCCAGATCAGAGGTTTTATTTTGCTACAGACTGCACATATGCTTCCTCCCCTCACCCCCCAGTTGCCTCCTATGAGTCTCAGCGCTAACCCAGGAGCTTCTGCTCAGACTGAAAATCCTTCTTCTAGGCTCCTCTCTCCACACCCCAAGCTGAAGCTTCCACAGTTACATTAACTGAGGTCAGCTAAGATTTCCACTACTTTCTTCCTGCCTACACAGCCAGCTGTAAGCCTTTCAATCTAGAAGTTTAGGGTTGGGCTACTGTAACTTCATCTCCTCATTAAGAGCACCCCATATTACCTGCTTTCATCATGTTCTGTCTTGCTCCATGAGCTCATCCAAAGAGTTCAGTCAAAACAAAGCACGTGATACACACATTCCTGGCTGCCACTTCAGCAATGACAAATGAGATAGCAATTAAGACACAGACCAGTTTTAGCCTCAGAAGAACATTTTAAATTATTTTGCAGCAAGATTGGAGCAGAAGAGATAAACCTGCCTTAAGGATAGACCTCTCAACCAGCAGCTCGAGGCTTTGGCTCTTACCTTCAGCGTGGCAGCTAACCAACTTCCAGCACACCATCCCACTACAGGCTCAACAAACCTGACTTTCCTCTCAGTTCAGGGAACTGGTGGAGGGTTACATTGGCAGTGTTAGCATGCAAGCTGCTCGATGCAGACATGGGCAGCTGCAGACTCTTCTGCACCACTGTGCTTCTCCTCAGCTACCACTACACAGCCTCCCAATGATGTGCACAACAAGGCAGGTATGAGAAAGACAAGAGGACAAAGCTGAGGGGTTCCCATTTGATTTTGGTTTTTAGCCCCAGTAAACTTTCCAGCCAGGGCCAAAACCGTTAATTCTTATAGTATGGCTTAAGGTTTTGAATCACACTCCTCAGGTTAATACGAAGGCTGAACAAGCCTGTAAGAAAGTCACAGCAAGGTCTGAATTTGGGACAGGGAGGAGACAATATAAGAAAAGAACAGAATCTCAAGGATCAGAAGAAGCTTGGTTCTAAAGTCCAGGCTTGAGAGGAAGTGAGCATTTCACCAGAGAGCAATTGGCAAGCATGCCTGGAGTCAGCTGCAACACAGGGCCATATACACCCATCACACCCAGCATGAGAAGCGCCATCTTCATTTCATCTGCAGTTCCCATTCTTTTAGAGTTAGACAAGCTTCAGGCAGGTACATGCATCTGCCTGCATTTGAGATGCTCCCTCAGCTACATTCAACAGAGATCTTATCAGGGTAAGCACTTCCCTGGACTCCATGATTATCTCTTTCCAAAGCAGATGTCAAAAACAGGTCAGACAAATCACATGCTGCAATTGCTTATCTCTCACCTGCAAAGAAGCCTCCAGAGCCTCAGACATCCACTGCATGCACTGCTAGAATTCTGCAAAACAAGTGGCGTGCTAAGAATTACTCACCCAGAGTTTGCCACGGACGGTAGGAAAAGTAAAACTGCAAATTAACAGCCTAAAGTTACAGAAAACTCCACCCATGTAAATTCTGAACAACCATCGCATGCATCAGTAATGAAACAGCACAGCTGAGCAGGCTGAAAAGCACTGGGATCTGCATGGTTTACATACAGGAACAGAACAATCCCACAAGGCATAACAGAAAGCCTGTCCCACTGCACTGTACCACGGGGAGACGGTAACACCTGAACAGTTCTTCAGGAGCTTTCCTCACCGTATGTATAAGTTGGCATACAAGGATCCTTTTCCAGCCTGTCGTCTTCTCTCACTTACACGACAGCTCTGTATATCCTAATTTGGACTGTACTGTTATTCAGAATTGTTTTAGAATATTTCAGTGACACCTGACAGCACCAAGTGCAAGGAAACTACAACACCAGGCAGTCAAGCACACCAGGCATCACGACAACTACATGGGAAGTGGTTTCCCTTAACAGGGCATCATATATGGGCAAACCACACATGAAAGCCTTTACAAAAAGACTTCTATCAGTCTTCACTATAATTCTAAGCCAGCACAAGCACTGCTAATGTTCACCCCAGGAGTGAAGTTATTTGTATGGAATCCTATTTCATTAGATTGCTATACTTAGTGTTCTTACAGGGCCTGGATATCTGATCTCTGTTCCAGTTGATATGCCTTGGACCTGACAGCAGGAAGGAGAAGAGAAGCAAGTATGCCCATTTACATTTGCTGTGTAGCCTAGAGCTCAGACCTACCAGATTTCTGCAGCAACAGACCTTGCCAAGACCAGACCACTGACAGCCACACGCTGCTGAAAACTGAAGCACAGAGCAGGTGCAGCGTGGTGACAGTACAGGCCTGCAGCACCAAGTGCTGCCCAGATTCTGTTCTCACACAGAGGGACAAAAACGAGACAGTGAGAGTTTCAAGAGCTACGTGCCCCATTTCCTCACCCTAAGCACCTGCTCTTCCTTCTCCAGGCACTGAGCTCTGCACACGTATCAGTTGTTGGTTAGTTCATACTTTCAGAACAGCAGCAACCTTTCGGTTGAGAAGTTTCACTTTACCAGAACCCCATCTCTACGCTGGAAAGAAAAAGCTCTGGTTTTTTGAAATGCTTCTATTCTATTCTGTGTGAACACTTGCAGCTTACTTCTGCAGAGCACCTGACCTACTCAAAAGACCTTCACAGAACCCCAGCCCCAGAAGTGGCAAATAAGAACATCTAGATTAAAACTAAAGGTTACATTAAGCACTTTAGGGGAAGAAAACCTGCAGAAAGCCTATTTGAGGGGAGCACGTTTCATCTATGAAGTTCACTTGTTTTCAGCAGTATGAGAACAGAGCTCTGGGGAAGGAACTTGCACCAAGTGTGGAAGGAACCCAATAATCCTCTCCCCGATAAGTGCACATGTGCTGTTCGTGTCCTGTATCAAACAATGTGATGAGATGTAGAACAACTGAGGCAGAATCAGTGATAGTTGCAACGTGTTCTTTTATTGGAGGACAACTCACTCTGCTTGATCCATCTTCAATGAGTTTCCCACAGACCAAAAAAAGAAGTAACCTATGGCAAGTCAACCCAGCTTTACAGGTTACACTTCCACAGCTGACAGCTCTTAACACTGAAGTTGCAGTCATTATCAACAGGTACAAAAGGCATTTTTGTAGAATATGGGGAATTAAAAATCAAAGAACTTAAAAAACTAGGAATTACTCTATCAAAGGATTTTCTCACTGGGGACTGATTTTCTCCTTGTTCTACAGCACCTCCAGAGCATTTCCCCATTCCAGTACCCCTTACTGAGCAGAAGTCACTCCACCATCAGATGCAGATACAGTTACACTGGGGTGTAACTGATGATTCCCCACTATTTTTCCAGGGGGCAGAAGTGGAACAGAGAAAAGACCTGTTTACAGTCAGCTCGGTTCTTTCCCTGTAACGTTACTCAGCTGGCCTAAGCAGAGCCAAAGGGCTGTGACCAGCATCAGTCCTTGTGTGGGACAACTCCACATTGCTCCTGCTGGCTCATCCCATTCAAGTATCTGGGCGAGTCACCAAGCCGCTCCATTTTGAGGCTTAGCTAAACCTCACCAGAACAGTCAGCATCCCTGAATTTTCACTCGTGACTGCATTCGTAAACACTGTTTTCCTCTGAAGAGGCAGCATTCAGCTTATTCACACAACTGGAACTCTGAAAAGCTAACACGTGCAGCTAGTGAAGGAAGCCCCAAATCGTGTCCATTGCATTGCCTGCAGTGCAACAGAAGTTCACAGTGACCAGAGCTGGAACAGCACGAGCATCCTGGGGTCACTGTGAGCAAGACAGCTGTGATGGCTCTGTCACACTCTTACAAGAAAACAGGATTAACTCATCTGCTATAGAGGGCAGGAGCCTATGCTGCAAGTGTTAACATATGTAATTGGTGCATATGTTCATGTTCCAGCTAAGCGTCCCAAAAGCATGGCAGCAACAAAAGCTGATCCTTACAGAGAAGAAAAACTTATCTGAATCAAGTAGGGCTCTTATGGCACTTCAGTAATACTCAAATTTTATACATGTAGGACCTTGCAATCTTAACTATGTATGGTAATAACAGATTATTACTCATCATAAAAACACACCTCTCCAAGGAAGCTAATAGGAAGGCTTGCATCAGCTTCATACTGCAGTTCAGTATCACTCCACTGATATCATCTTGTAGACAAACCTACTCTAAGGCAGAAAACAGCAGTATTCAGCTGTAAACAAAGGCTTCCTTCTACTGCCAGCCAGCCAAGAGACAGGTTGAAGCTGAGATGGCCTATCAAGTGATCTTAATTCCACAGTTCCCTCAGAATTTACTCCCCATATATTTTTAAAGGAAACCCCAGTAGCTGCCAGAAATTCCACTAGCTCACGTTATACAGGATTTTTTCCACACCAGTAAAAACTACAGAAATGTCATATTAAGTTTTTAATAGATTTCCAGCTTGTTAACCTTTAAATAGACATCTTCATTGGAAATAATTTACATGCACTTTAACTTAAAATAATGCTGCATTTCTCGTGTTTGAGAACATTGTTAGTGTGGTTTCTTGGTATCCTAAGTTGGAGAATACTTACAACACAGCAGGGCTCGGTTATTCCCGTTTCCTGTGAACCATGTTTGTGTCAGAGATGAGTCGCACTTCTGGTTCCACAATAGCTGTAACTACATCCTCCCTGTGTGCTGTTGCTGGATGAACTAGACAAGTCTGCCCACTTTAACAAGTCCGCGTCAAGAAGGATTCAGCAGGAAGATTAAATAAAAGCATTTAGAGAAGCACCTCAGCCTTCAGAACCCTCAGGCTTGACAGCTCTGGAGACCAGAAGAAGAGCTTTGCATTCTGTCGTGCCAATCAGTTGTTAAAGAACACGAAGTTCTCAGGCTGTAGGAAGAACACATTTTACCCACACAGACCCAACACCGACCTCCAGGTGCCGGAGCTCTGCTGACCCAGTGCTACACATTCAATACTGTTGGGTTTTTTCCACCCATTGGAAGTTCAGAGGGATTTCATTTACCTTTTCCCCCCCATTTCTTACCCATAAGAAGAGCTGGGCAGAGGCAACGGAATATCTCAGTATTACCCAAACACCTTTTTCACGGAAAAGAAAAGGCAAGAAGCCTCACACCACAAACAATAAAACACAACCAAACATACACCTGTATGGTCAGATACCTTTCCTGCATTTTAAGATAATTCCACAAGCTGCTGAAGCTTACAGTCAGGTTGATTTGAAAAGCAACTATTTGGCTTCACTGATAACCATGCAGGAGGGCCTCCCTTCAGCTCTGAGCCTCCACTCAGCTCCAGCACTGCCCTTGGTGGTTGGAGATCCCCACTCAGTATTTCCTGTAAAACACTGAAGGAAAACAACCAGCCAACCTAATCCACATTCTGTGTACAGAGATTTGAACTGCTCTCGTGCCTCGGTGGGGGCAAGCACATGTAGGTATAAGCCAGTTATATCAACCCTGTGGTGATATGGATCACTATTCCATCTGCAGACGCTGACCCTACTTAGCATTAAAAAAGCCAACAACAAAAACACCCACACCACAAGACATCTAACCTGACATTTATTTTGTGACTGCCACCAAATATCCCTTCTTATCAACATCCAGAACACGCTGCTTAAGAAGACAAGCACGTTGTAGAGGGTGCAGCAGCCCAGCTCCCTGCTCATGTTACCAGCTTCAGAGAAGCCAGCAGACTTCACACACTCATTGGAAGAATTCAGGACTATGTTGCCAGGTTTTCCTTAATTTACTACCCAAGGTCTTGTCAGCCATTAAGGACATCCTATATTCCTCAACTGCTCTGCAACCATAAGGGCCTCAGGTCCAGTTATCCTCCCTCCACACCAAACTAACAGCCCTGACTTCAGCTCTCTTACAGTTTGAGCAATGCTGCCTCGATAAAGGAGTGACCTCGACCAGTTTAAGTGAGTTCAGATGACAAAACTCATCTCCACTGCCAGTTTGCTGTCCTCCAAAACCCAATCATTAAGTACAACCCAATCACTCACCACACTTGATCCACAACACAAAGCTGCATGCAGCATTAGGACTGAAATATCAGTCCCATTCAGCAAGAAGAAAAACCTTAGCATTGGTTTTTGTTTTGAGGCAGCAAAAGCAGTGTGAGTATAATGAGGGAAACACTGGAGCAGATGAGAGTTGGGAGAAAACAGCAGTGGGAGGGGGAAGGTCAGACCTCACAAAGCTCAGTCTCTGCACTTCAAGCAGCCTGCCATTAGAAAAAGCAGTTCAGGGCCTTGCTTCAGCTCCATCCAGATACAGCAGAGATTATCAAATATGGAAGAAACGACATATTTTCCTTTCCAGGTCAGTAACTACACCAGGCTGAGCTTCTGAACAATTTCAGACTCCCCACACACTTAAGTGCATACACTCAACCACTTTCTATGCACATAAGCACAAAAATTACATAAAAGTATATGCACATTTTTGTATAATTTATGTATATATTATTTTTATAATCTCTAAGTAGATGTAGGGAAAAAAAGCACTGATGCTACTTAAAACCCAAAGGCCTCACAAAGGGGCAGCACGTTACATGCAAATGGCCAACGCTTGAGTCAGCGCAGTTGACTCAGTATCAGTAATAAGGCAACTGGAATGGCTTACTGGTTTCACACAGCACGTGAAGCTCTCAGAAGAGAGCGAGCAGAAAGACTGAGGGCTTAATTCTGCCTAACAGCCTACAAGTCCTCCAGCACATCCAGCCCGCATTCAGAGGACAGATCATAAAGTAAGAACTACAGAACCAACCGCTAACACTGACCAAACAGAACGCAGACAGACAGAAAGTGTTTCTTGATGGTCCTTTTGACACTCAGCTCAAGTTGGGAACTTCCTTTCATGGTGTACAATTATTTAGTTAACACAGACATTCCAGACTGTCTCAGGTCACCAAGTGCTTGTTTTTATGAAGCTAAAGAGCAGCCTCAACACCAATTCCTCCCAGTGTGATCACTCACAGAAGAGAGAACTGTTGCAGAAGCACTTTTGGAGCTCCTGGTTTGAGCCTATACATACTGATAACTGCTTATCTGAACAGTAGATGCCCCAGCAGATGTTCAGGAATGCTGTAATGACTGCTGGGCCTGCTGACTCGATCACACCGCGTGGAGTAAATCTCTTTATTTTGTAAAACAATCCCCTTCAAGAAGTTTAAACCCACCCCGTCCTGCTGCTCGGATGGGACTCAGCTCCACCGCGCTCCCAGCGCAGCGCTGCACCCGGCGCCACGCAGCTCCCGCACTCTGTTATGCAACTTGGCTGTGAGCAGAGCCCCGCCGGCCCCACCGCTCCCGAAAACCACCGGAGGCCGCAACCCTCCCGCAGGAACCCCTGGCGCGGCTGTGACCCGTCCCTCCGAAGCGCAGCCAGAGCTGCATTTGCCCGGCTTTAGGTACACCTAGCGCGCATTTCCTTATCTGGGTATGGAGCGACGCATTTTTACGTAAGGCGCAGAGCAGCCGGCGGAGCTGCCCGAGGTGCCGGCTGCGCTCAGGGGCGGCCACGCGGGCGGCGCGGAGCACACGTGCGGTGGGGGAGGGCGCGCTCAGCCCCCGCCCGGCGCTGCCGGCTCCGTGTCTCTTTAAATCTGGCAGCGAGCGACACATGGAGCTGCATTGTGCGCCCCGCCGCCCCGCGCATGCGCAGCGCCGCCGGGCCGAGCCAGGTCCCCTCCGCGGCCGCAGCCCGGGCACACAGAGGCAGCGCGGGGCCGCCCGCCCGCCCGGGACAAAGGGAAGCGGCGCCGCCGGGATGGGCCGCCGTCCCGCCGCCCCCCGGCCCGCTCCTCGGCCCGCCGCGGGGCCGCGCTGACAACAAAGGGGGCAGCGATCCTCCCTCACGGGCACGGAGCGGGGGGCGGGACGGGGGCACCTCAGGTCCCCACGGCGAGGAGAACTCGGCCCTGAGGCGCCGCTTCTGGACGCGGGGGAGGAGGATAATAAAAATCGAAGGGAAAAATACATATATATGTATATATCTATATATATATAGCCGCCGTAGAACTCCCACCTCCGCTTCTGACAACACCGCGCGGCCCTCCCCGCGCTGCGCCCCCACGCCGAGGCCCTGCGAGGGACGAGAGGCCGCGGAGGCCGAGCGGGGCGGGCGGAGCGGGGCCGCTGCCGGGACAGGAGCGGCAGTGGAAGCGCAGCCCCACACAGCCCCACACAGCCCCCTCCGCGCCGTGCCGGCCCCGCTCCCCTCCCCCCGGCCGCGCTGCCACGCTCCCCCTCCCCCCCCGGCCTAGTTCCCTCAGCCCCGGGCCGGGCACCGAACGTCGAGGGGGGGTTGGAGGGGGGAAGGCCGCCGCCTCCCCTTCCCCCTCACGGCCGCCGCCCGCCCCCCACCCAGCCGGGCCCCCTCCTCCACCGCACGTCCCGTCCTCCCCTCGGACTCCTCTCTCCGTCTCCTCGCGCCCCCCCCTCGCCGCGCTCCAGCCGCGGGTACCTGCCAGCTGTCTCCGCAGTAACAAGGCGGACTGGAGCTCCGTCATTCTCTCCCTTTCTGCCCGCCGAGTGAGTCCCGAGGACGGCGCGGCTCCCGGTGCTCCCAGCGCCCGAGGCGGCGGCGAGTGGCCCCTCAGCCCGCCCGCACCGCGCCCGCCGCCACAGCACGCAGGGTCCCTGCCAGGGGCGCGCGGCCGTGGCTCCGTGGCTCCGTGCCGCCCTCCTCCTCCTCCCCCCGCCCGCCAGGAATTTCACTGCACTCCGCTCGGCTCTGCGCAGGCGCACTTCGGGCAGCCACGGGCCCTTCCGCGCCGCCATCTTAGGAGTGGCAGCTGGGGGGGGTGTGGAGGCGGGGCCAGGCTCGCCTCGGCCGCCATCTTGAGGAGGTCGAGTTTTCGCTGAGGGCGGCGGGTCTCCTGAGGGCGGCAGCCGGCGGCTCCGTTCAGTTCCCTCACGGCTTCACCTCAGTGATGGCACCGCACGGGTCGCACTGGATGAGTTTAGTGCTCTTTTCCGACCTGAGTTGATTCTAAGGCTGCTCTAACAAAAAAGAGCCGTACGTAGCAAAAACACCGTTTTGTCCTCGCTCGAAGCCATCTCCCACGCCCAGAGGGAGATCGTGGTTATTATTTGGCTGAGGGAAGCAGTGCTGGCTGCTGGAAAGTTGTTCGCTGTGCCGGATTGCTGCGCTGGGGGGCTCTGTGGGGCTGTGTGGGGGTCTGTGGGGCTGTGGGATCTGTGGGGCTGTGGGGGTCTGTGGGGGTCTGTGGGGCTGTGGGATCTGTGGGGCTCTATGGGGTCTGTGGGGCTGTGGGATCTGTGGGGCTCTATGGGGTCTGTGGGCTCTGTGGGGCTGTGGGGGTCTGTGGGGGCAGCGCGGGCTGCACCAAGGCGGGAACAGGGTCTGAACGCCGCCTCAGTGAGTGCCCGCCTTGTCCCGTGAGGTGAACGCGGTTCCCCCCGCCCGGAGTCTGTGATTTTACGACTTAATAGTTAAAGAAATGCAGTTTCTGGCCGAGCAGTTCTCGTCATCAGCGACAGAAACTGGGAAACTCCCCGCTCTGTTGTAAGGAGCTGCTAAAAAGGATTTCTCCTGCACGGTTCTGCTCAAAAGTAACCCTCTTCATTGTTTTCCACTACCAGGAAATTCGTATGTGAACATCAAACTTGGCTTTGCAACAAGAGTGAGAAATCCAGGTTAGACGAGACGCTTTATTGGCAATGCTGAAGTCTTCGCCCCTTGTTGTAATTCCGGTTATAGTCCGAGCGTTTCATTACTGCACTCCAACAATTAATCACAAAGCCATTCTCAGGCATTCCGGCAATTCTGATTAAATCCGTGTCCTCTTCAATGATTAAACTAGGATGAAAAAAGACATCCCACAGCATGTGCTGCCGTTACTGAAATTCATCTTATAAATGGTGTTCCTAGCCAAAGGAGGTCCTTGTGGAAGTCCTTCCCGCTGGAGGTTAACTCTAATTCCCAAATGTATCTGTTTGTTTGTTTATATTTTGTTATTGCTTCAGTCAGGGTCACTCAATCTTATAAAAGCAACCTATCTATTTAAACATAGAAAGCTATCATGTGCAAGTTCATTTTGTAAACTTGATATGCTAAGAGACAGTCACCCAGATTGGAATTCAGGCGTGTTGATGGGAAGTGACATTATTCTGGGTGGTATTTCTGTTGCAGGAATACAAGGTAGGCTCTGTTCTCATTGCCAGTTAAGCCAGCACTAAATTCACTCAACTTTCTGTACCTGAGTCAATTCAGGCATGAGCACACGTTTCTGACAGTGCTATTAATAGAGGACCTAACTACAGCACTGCAGACTGAAAGGTTACATAAAAGAACTCTATTTCTATTACAACGGAATCAAAATATTCCTGAATTTCACCATGAGGTCACTCATTGGCACTCACCTTACTTAAGAGGGAAAGTCTGCCATGGCTTATATATGATTTCCTTGTGAGGAACATAAAAGACTGTGGGCTGGAAGAGGAAGGATATGGTTTAAGGAAGCATAGGTGGCCTGGATTCCTTTATTCTACCAGCAGATTTAATCCTCTTTTACAAAAGTAATGTGTGTTTCTTTATAGGAAGCTCTGGCAGCTGAAAGGACCCTCACCTTGCTCTGTCAAATCACCTCGTGTGTGGCTGCAAATTGCAGAACATGTCTCCAGCTGGTCAGGGCAGGAGACATGAACAGGAGACACGAACTTGGTCAGTGTTTCTTTACACCACTAAAGACTGTGGAATCCCATCATGAAAATGAAGCTGTCTTGACACAATGAAGTCAGAACTGTGTTGGCTTGCAGTTCATGTTGTTTGTCCTTGATCACAACCGGCTATCTGTAAAGAGACAAAAGCATTTATGTGGCTAGATGAAGCGATCTTCTGTCCTGTTAATACCCAGCTTCTATACTCCTTACGCACAAACACCTTATCCCAATTGTTTGGTGAAGCAACACGCATTATGTCTTAGGAAAAGATCTCAGGGAAGGAGAAATTAACTTCTTAAATTAGTCTTACCATCTCTGACTTGCTGCCTGTCTGCCGCAGTCCCTCCCATCTCTGCATTAAATAGAAAGGCAAGAAGAATTTAGATTGCCTTTTCTTTCCTGTAACCGTTTCTTGTATGATGATGGTCAGATCCTACAGACATTTGCTGTGGTTCTTACTGCATCAATCTTTTTTTCCCTTAGGTTGCATTCATAATCATTCATCTTGTAGTTAGAATAGGAAACTCTGGACGTTTTTTTGTTGGTTTTTTGTTGTTACCTTCAGCATCTTGCTTTGCTTGACTATCTTTTATTTGACTTTCTCTCCCAGTCCCTCGCTCACAACACGAGTCACAGATCACATTGGGCAGAGCTGCTGTTCAAGGGAGAATCTTCTGCCTGGATTCATACTGTTAGCAACATCTGCTCCTCTTCTTCAGCTTCCTGGCAAAAGCAAGAAGCTGATGGTAAGACAGACACAGCTCCCTGAAACACGTTCAGCAACGTTCCTCTAATTTTACATGCTGGAATCAGCAAGAAGACATTTTAAATAGCAACAATGTGAGGTATCAATTTTATGCTTAAAAAAAGGTTCTTTTTAGGCAATTGGGGACCATGTTGAACTCATAATAACATCTGCAAGCTGGAATTGCTTGCAGATGATACCAAGCACATACGGTTGTTGTTGTTGTTGTTTTTAACAGTGAAGTCCATACAGGTTTCAAGCCTCACATTCTGGATCCAAATTGTTGGGCTCACATGTGTGTGTGTGTGAAGGGGGGATTCCTGGAAAGAACGGACCAGTGAGCCCTTAGCATGGCAATCAGAGAAACCTAGTGGCAGTTGCAGCCACTACAGCACGACTCTTCAGAACATACCTCAGTGTGGAGTGAGATCCCATGGAGTTATGAATCTCCATTTCTTCTGTAAGAGAACAAATAGTTCTGCTGGATGTGGGTGGCAGGTTGTGGTGCTGAACTGCTGTGCCCAGGAAGCCAGAGCAAGCCTGTACAGGAGCCAGAAATTGGAGCCAGAGCTGACTTCTATTCCCTGATACTTGAAACCACAATGGCTTTGGTGTTCAAACCTGGCCATGTGTCTGTCCATCACTCCTTGAACCCAGCAGGATTCCACCCAGGTCACTGACTGCAGATAAAGGTTTTGATAGCGGCACAAAACGTAGAAAATAACTGTTGAGAAGAGATGTGGATGTAAACTAAGTTATTCACCCAGGGATGACACCTCTCGTGTCATGGCATGACTTTTGGATAAGGTTTCTGGTATTAAACTACCTTGAGGAGAATGGTTTGGTAAAGGCATTTCTGGAACTGCAGGCAATCCTTACGGATCCTTACACCAGTGCTGACTCAACCTGTTGGTAAGATGGCCCCCTTTAAGACCTGCATAAACCCAAGTGTCCAGATGACCTTGCTCTAAACTTTGTGCAGGTTTATTCTGTTCCTTAAAGGCAGAGCACGCTCAGCTAGGAAACTGAGACTGTGCTCACTCCCTAGTCGGGACCAGGGCAAAACGTCTGCATTAGAGGTGTTCATTTTAGACAACGTGGACGTGATTGTTTTGAGAATACATTGCATTTTTTTCCCTCATTATCAGTGAAAAGCAGTAAACTTTGAAGTCAAACAGAAGATGAAAGCAGCAGAAATTAATGGCTGCACTGAGAGTCCAAATTGTTATGGGAAGGGTTAAACTCCATAGAAAAAAGAGCGTTTTTCTAACTTGTATTTCTAAAGAACCGAGTCTGAGAAATTTTTGCTTTACTGCCTGCAAAACCTGACCTCATTGACAGTCAGTTTAATAGAGCTGATGGAAAGCAGTCATGAGATCCGCTGCTGCGTCAGTTTTCAATCCTTGGAACGAATACGAGGATGTATTCGTTGTTCGGTTGGACTTGATGATCTTCAAGGTCTTTTCCAACCTGAGTAATTCTATGATTCTATGATTCTATGTGAAATACGAGGCAGGTCGGAATTGATTTGCCTCTTCTGAGATGCTGGGATGTCACTGCGAGAAAACCAACATCCGAGTTCTCATGTGAAGCAAACAAAGGCGTGTGTCTGAAAATGGGCATTTCTTTGTACACCTGAAGCCTGAGCTTCAAACACGGTTCTCACGTTTGATTCTCCTATTGTAGGTGTAACATCAATATTTAAACCATTCATTCATGGTTTTAAATGGCAAGTAGGAAACCTTCATTTGCATAGTTTATTGTAATCATATTTTACGTCTCTAATTGTTAATTCTTTACCTGAGTAAGAGCAGATATGACGAACTTAACAGGGCGTTCATCCCCTTTAGTCTGAAGGACAAGAGTAGCCATTAATTTGAACCGTCAGGTTTGTTTTCACATGCTCAGTTTTGTTGGTTTCTCTTTTACTCATTCAGTCATTAAGAACTACCTGATATCTTTTGTTTGTTAGTTACGGTGAGTTTGTAACTAACTGTGAAGTTACACTTACATGGCATCTCTGTTTGAAGTGGAAGCTGCCCTCTGCCTAAGGCGGGTGACCATCACTGACACTGACTATATTCCAATCCCTATTTTCTATCTAAGTCACTCCATAAGCTTCAGTATTTCCACATCTTTGCTGAATAGCTGTCACAGATGACAGCATCCCGGGTTTAGTGTGAATAACAGCCTCAAGATGACAAGTTCTCTTCTGTTGCTGGCAGAATATCCCAGTGCTGGCAATTCTGCACAGCAATAGAGTCCCTGTGCTTACCCAAACGGTGCTCACAGCCTTCACTTTGCCTTACTGGAAGCAGTGAGAGGGGTCATCATTCTGCTTTGTGCTTCTGGGAAGCAAAGGCACTCAATTAGATTGCTGTGAATTTCAATCTCTTTATTCCAGTTTGTGAATAACCCCAACTCAGACATTCTCTAAGAGTGATGGAGATCCTGCGTTCACTTGTGGAACAGCCTCTTTTTTAGTCTGAAGGTAGCAACGTTAAAGAGACATCACAGGGAAAGGCCTCTTTTGGTCCTGTTGCTGTTTGTCATTACTCATAATAAACAGCTCCATATCTGTTATTCTGTCTACTTAATTAAGAGGTCTCTGGTGTATTAAAGTGCAGACTGCAGTGATCACCTAATGGCTCTTCTACGAATTAATGTTTCGCTGCGGAAGAAAAGTCAGAACAGGTTAATCAGATGTTTAATAAACTGCAGGATCCCAGGATTAATGGATCTGCTCCCATCACGTATATTGAGCACACGTAACGGCTGTGCCTCGAAATGCTGACCATTCCCACATGTCTGCAAGCACACAGGCTTATATTCTCTTTGCTGCACAATGTCTGGGTGATGCAGGAGAGTCTTACACAAGGCTTATCTGGCTGACACAGCTGGCTGTGAGCACTGCAGGCATCTCCCCACCGGCTGCTCCTGCTGGCACCGCTGGCTGCTCCTGCTGATGAGGGCCGTGCTCATCAAACTGCCGCAGCTTGGCCTGCCGAGTATCAGCCGAGCAGCTCAGACTGTCACCAAACGCACGTGCTCAGCTGGGCGCTCTCAGTTCCAGGACACGCCGTCCGTCGCTGCACTTCCCAGCTCTGTGCCCGCAGGTCCCGTCCCGCACGCCGCTACTTGGGCGCCACCCTGCGGCGTAGCGCGGCAGCGCCTCCCGGCCGCTCCCATTTCCTGCTGGTCCCAAGCACGGCCAGCTCGGGACGGCACTGCCCTGATGAAACGAATAAGGCAGTGCGAATAAAGCGGCAGGTTGTACAGCTACTCACCGGAGGTCCTGTAGTCTGTAGATGAGAAAGAGTTGCAGGAGTGGTATCGAATAAAGGGTAACAAGCGCTTTCTGATGCAGTAAGCTGGCACACCGAATGGTTTTCAGATGCAACTTAAGTGGAGTCCCTTGTAGGAGTGAGGAAGACAGTCTATAGCTAAATCCTGCTTTGGAAAGTTGAGAGCTAAGGTGTTGCTGAAAAAGCTCTTTCATGCAGTAACATTAATGTAGACCTATTCCTGATTAAATGAGGCTGAGCAGGAACTCACCTTCTGGTTCGTGAGCTGATCAACCTTCATGAAATAAAGATGGAATGAAATACTGTAAGGCACACAAAAGGAGAAGAGGCCAGACTTCATAAGATGGCCAGCAATCCTAGGTGCTGTTTTGTTCTTCAGTTCAGTGTAAACACACAGTCTTTAAAGAACCCAACAGTGTGTTCGTGTCTTCATCCATTAGACATCGACTGATCTGTAACTGTTCCACTCAGCTGCCTCACTCTTAAACTCTGACTGCTTATTTTTCACTTTGAACCTTTTTAACAGGGTACAAAGAATAGAAGACCCTCCGAAGCTGACAATCCACACAGCGCCTCAGCAGACATCATCAGGAGTTTTCTCTAGGAAGATGGATGTAATAGGAAAATTCATCCTGGAAAGGACAGGGATGTGTGTCTGCGGGGGGGATTGAGGCATGAGTTGATGGGTATCTGATCTATTGAACTTACATCTCTTTCTTTCTCTGTGTTCATTAGGAAGGCTGCTTTTAGCTCTAGCAACTCACCAAGACCTTGGAAAATGTCGTTAATCACTTTTTCTGCTATGCAATATCCCTGAGATCATCACAAACGTGTGCACTTCTATTTCTTGGATGCGCGGTGGATTATTTTGCTTTAGGCTGAGCTGGCTTCAAGGTAAAACACGTCAGTACTTTTGCTCAGCAAAAGCACAGGACTAAAACTTCTTCTGTATTTCATGTTCTTCCTGCTGCAAGGAACATCTCACTTCAGTTTTTAGTGGCTGGGCTTTGTCGCCGGAAATGACTGTAGTGGCTGAAGTTCCTCAAAGCCTGAGCACAGAACTGCCTTGCAGCTGGTTGCACTGAGGAAACCCTTCATAGCATACGGTGACTTTTTGCACTGGGAAGTATGCAGAGCCCAAGTGCACATGAGAACACAGAGTTTCAGCCCAGGGCGCCTCCCGAGGAGCAGAATTATGGAGCTACTGCAGCACATGTGAGACGAGATCCACATATACCGGCATCGAGGAACAGTCCATCAAAGAGAGATTACCTGATAGTCGCTGTGCTGTGCTATGCAAACCTCATAAATTTCATGGATTGGTTTCTTGTACCAGGTAAGGTCTGTTTCCTCTTTCTGAGGAAAAAGAAATTTCAGCTCTCAACAGCTCTATTTATTCCTCAGGTACAAATATTCTGTATTGTAAGGGAATCCTTTATGTCTTTTCAGCCTTTTTTGTTTACCTGCTTTAGCCTGCAGCTCTTCCTTCAAATCATGTTCTTTAAAGACAAACAAAGCATTAGTTATTCGTTGTTAATAGAATGCTGTTCAGTGCTTAAGGTTCCTATTTTGAAGCTATTACAAACAAATATTAGCACGCAGAACAACCGGTCTGGATTTCACAGAGCTCTGTTGAAGAAACATCCCTGCTGTGTACTCGTATGCTCACTGCATCGTGGCTCTGGTCGATGAGATGAGGCATTTCTTCATCTGCAGTTCAGCGATGTCATTTCCCACATTAAAAGTATGAAAGTTATGTGCGAGTTTCTTTAAGGAAGGTTTAACTTCCTCCTGAGCTGGTGCCTTTTGTATGATTTCTGCAATGGAGGCTGTAAGATAATTCCGCAAAGAGAATGGAGACCCGTTTCCCTGAGTATCAGCTCCCAAACTTCCAAGCCTTCCAAAATACAATGTGGCTATTCATTAATTTGTCTGTTTGCTTATTGGCCAAAGCATGAGCAGCAAAGCATCGCTTCTGTTAAACCACTGGGAAATGTGTGTTCTTTTTTTCTCTGCATGTGTAATCTGTGTCTGCTATAAATTCTTCTTCTTAGGATCACTCCTCAGCATCTATTGAGCTTCCAGGGGCCTTACTTGGAGTGGAGGCCAGGCTGTATTTTACCTCTGAATGGCCTGGAAATCACTGCTGTTTAAAAGCCTCAAATTAATACCTAATGTTTGCACACAAACTAATTACTATTTCTACTTAGACCATTAAGAAATTCAAGACATTAATTCAGTGTCTTTAAAATGGAGAGGTAGATGAATTTAGGAGTTAAAGCTTTTCCTATTGAATGTTTGTTAACCACACGTATAGGAGGGAAGGAAGCATGAAGGGGTGTGTGCTGAATGGTAATGCAGGGCTGTCAGTGAGAGAAGTTCAGTGTATGAATTCAGCTGTCAACTACATTTCACTGGAGAAGGGTGGGGGACAGGAGGGGTGAAAATCCCTTTGAGTACGAACTGGGATGTTTTGGGGGGAAAAAAAGGGGAGGGGGGCATTTGGGAGTATGAAGTACCAGCAGCCATTGGGCTCATTCCTGGCTTTCAACTATTGGGCTATTGTTTGGCTCCCATGCACACTAAGAGCTTAACACATTTAGCAGGTCTGTGAAGTAAAGGTCACCTACCAGCTGACGTGCTCAGTTTCTTCTATGTGAGGTACCTGCATTTGCTGGTATCTGGCTGTCCCAGTTGCTGCAGTTATCTGAAGGAATAACATTTCAGTGGTGCTCAGCGTGGATGTCAGTTATTCAATTGTGGTTCCAGCCAGGTGTTGTAATCGCTGTGGTTTGTACTGAATTCTCTGATCGCTCACAACTGAAGTTCTCGTGATTCAGCATTTCTGTGCGTTGATCATCATCTACTGGAAAGAACAGATACAACTAATTACTGTGCTGTAATGATGCAAAACATAAGGCAGGCATTTGTGAGGTCACAAGGCTTTAAGTTTGTGAGACTGCCTGGATCTCTAAATATGTTTGAGAGTCACTGAGAGATACCAACAAAGCCTCCTGTGCTGCTGGTGGGGCTGGAGCTTGGTCTGCACCGACTACAAGTGCTGCCAGCACTGGAAGCACAGCAGCTATGACTGAAATAGCTGGTAAACTGACTCCTGTAGGACCCATCCAGTGGGAGATTATGAATTTAATCTGCAGAGATAAGAAATGTGAACACTTCTTTTATCTATGTTTGTGGCACGGTAATGGTTGACATGAAAGCTAGCAAGATAAATGTGCTGTGGTTCTTACAAACCATCTTGAAATCAATACTGGAGATGGCAAATGAGGAGAATCACAAAGAATAATGTGTACTTTGCTGTCACTGATTGTTTAATTCTGTTGCAGGGATCCTGTTAGATATACAGAAATACTTTGAGCTGAGCGACGGGGCTGCAGGCCTTCTGCAAACGGGTAATAAAAGCACTGACATTCAGATCTGCCTTGTGCCTATGTGGGCTGTGCCTGATATTTCCTAGTTCCTTCTCATGCGTGGTGTTGAAAAATAAACTGAGTTTGTCTGAGAGGTGAGATGTGCTGTAAGAACAGTTTGACCAACGTTGTCTTTGTACCTTCTTGGATTTCTAGTTTTCATCTTGTGTTACATGCTGGCTGCTCCCTTCTTTGGATACCTTGGTGACAGATACGACAGGAAAGCCATCCTTGGAGCTGGTATTTTCTTCTGGTCTGCTGTAACATTAGGAACTTCATTCATCAGTGAATCAGTATGTTTGTTTTTTAGAGGGTAGCACTACAATCACCTGGCAGGATTTGATAAGAGTCCTGCTCTGATCTTGTTTGGAAAAGCTGTCGGTGAGCTTTCACTCCCCAGGCCTGGACTAAGTGGGCTTTGTGCTGGAATGCTTTATGGGGTCCAGCTTAGGCAATGCAGCACCTGCACACTGTAATTGCAAGTGATGGAATCTTAATGCTGTCCCAAATTCTAGCTGGTTACATCACTGGGGTGCAGCGGATTGGCCAGCAAGCCTGAACACTCCAGTGATCACATCCTGAAGTTCTCTGTGGTGTCACTGTAAGAAGTCACTACAGTGCAGAAGGCAGAAAGCCCAACCATGGGATGTGAGCAGAGCAAGTGCAGATACAGGAGCCATAGATAGATGCAAAAGGCAGCTGCATTTCTCCCTGGTACATCTGACCCATCAAAATACACCTCTTTAATAACAACCCCTTTTTTTTCCTTTCTTTTCCATGCCTTTTTTTGGACCATACGATGTCTTTTGCCTGCAGTACTGCTGGATATTCTTTCTTTCACGAGGACTGGTTGGCATTGGCACAGCCTGTTATTCCACAGTAGCGCCCACCATCATTGCAGATCGGTTTGACGAGGGAAGAAGGACCACAATGTTGTCTGTCTTCTATATCTGCATCCCAGTGGGAAGGTTGGTTTTCTTGCCAGCAACTGATCTGCCTTTTGACATTCTGTCTGAGCAGGCCTGCAGTTCAGTGTACCCTCAACCTTGATTAGACAGATTTTGCCATAGATCTGCACGGGTTCTTGCAGAAGGATTTGTCACTTGCTTAGCATCTCCAAATAGCGCCGACTGGGTTTATTTTTAAATTCACTTTGAAGGAAAAATCACTTTTCTCTCAATATTTTGGGAGAGACGAAGCTCTGAAAACAAGTTTTGAATAAAACATTCAATTAATTCTAAAAGAAACACGTGAGTTATTTATTTATTCAGCTGAAAATAGAAGTTTTTAAAATATTTGTTTACCTGACAGTTTAGTTGTATCTCTCTATTAAGAACATCCTAAGGAGGAATGTGTGCTGTTTCTGTTTTACCTGTCCTGAAAGCTAGGACAGAATATTCCTGTGCTCCCCCTCACTGGTGAGACACGTACATTCATCCAGCATGAGTTCATTAGCTACTGATTATCCCCTTCTATTTCTTACAGTGGTCTTGGTTACGTCCTGGCATCCAGCATGGCACATGTCACAGGTGACTGGCACTGGGCCTTCAGGGTGAGTTAATCACTTCCACTCTTCCTGAGCCATTCGCTGTAGGATTTTGGCTGGGCTTTGGGTTGCTTGTGCTCACTGTGCTGAGGTGAGCGGTGGGGGGGATTCCTGTTCTTTGCCTGGTCACCAAGTTGGTTTCTAAGAGAACTTGCTCCTGCTGGGACAAGTGGAGCATTTCTACCTGGCTCTTGCACAATGAAAACAGATATAGGGGAACTTTGAACTGCAGCCAGGGCAGGTGCTGATGTTCCTCTCACCTGAGGACACACTTGGATGGTTGTACAGCAGTTATGGCTGCATTGGTCCTTGGGTTTGTGATGGGAGTACGCCAATGTAGTTTTCATCTTGATTTCTCTAAAATCAGAGGAAGCAATCGTGTGTCTCTATGATGGGGAGGAGGGATTCACTGTCCTTCCTCCAAAGCCACTGAAAATCACCAAAACCCACTTCTTTACAATTATGATCTACAGACAAAGTCACACAGATTCCTGAGCATGCTGACAACTCTGATACGCAATTCTCTGAGTTTGAGCTGCTGTGGAGTTTTTGCTACAAGGAAAAACAATATCCTTGATCTAACCAGCTTTGTGTCCACAGGTTACTCCTTGCATGGGAGGTTTAGCGCTGCTGCTTCTGATCCTGCTGGTCCCTCACAGGATCCAGAGGAGGACAGAGGCACACAGAGCACTGAGCATCCACGGCTCTATACGAGTAGCAGCTGAAAAACCCGGTGCACAGGGAGCTGCCAAGACTTCTTGGTGTCAAGATGTCTTATCGCTCGGCAAGAAGTGAGTGAGTTTAGCAACAACTGAAAAATGCCCATTCTAGTATTAGAACAGCTTTCAGATCCTGCTCAGCTCCTCTGTACCATGTGCTGTAGGTGACTGAAACGGCTCTGATAAAATCTTTCTCCCACCCTTTTACAGGAATGAAAGAGATTACAAATGGTTTTTGTTTCATTTTGTTTCCCTGTAGCGGGGGGGAAGGAGGCAAAGCAACGTTGGCAAAGCGCTCCTGTTTAAATCCAGTTCTACTTTCTACCAAGTTTCCCTTCTCTCTTACTTTGGCGTGCAGGTCGGGCAGGTTGGTCCACTTTGCAGGTGTAACTGTAGCTCTTAGCGCCCGAGGAACTCCGAACCAACGCGTCTTAGGCAGGAGGATCCCCCCGGTGAATATCCTGCCGAGGTCGGGGAGGAAGCGATGCATCCGGTCTGAGAACAGCAGGTGCCGCTGTGCACCTGCACCAGACCCCGCTCCGCGCTGCCCGCTCCTGCCGGCTGCTCCCCCGACGCATTGCTTTCAGCTCAAGAGATGCTCCCCTTGCTGCTCTGGGACTTGCTTTGGAACGTTCTTCTTCTGCAGGAACCAGCGTTTTCTAATTGATGATTAGATTTGCGCCCTATTTGCATCTGGAGCAGTGAGCTCATTGGAGGCCGTTTTTGTTGGATGACAGTTTGCAGGCAGCAGCAGTCTGAGGTGAACCAAAGTGGAACCTCCCCAAGTCAACAGCCAGACTAACGCCAAGGCTGTTTCTCTGCAGAGAAGTTCCTTACAACCTGCAGCAATGTTATACAACCAGAATTTCATTTCCTTTCCTTTCGGAACCAATTCCCAAAGCACGAGGACACGCTGTCAAAAGCCGTGCAGTTCCACAACGCATTAAGTGCAAGAGCCACTTATCTTTAAGAGATGTAGAATCGGAGTCGTATCTTAAGAAATCCTCTTGTTGGTTGTCAGCTCCTCATTCACAGCACTTCTATTTCATCTGAGGATTTCACAGCTCCTCGTCGATTTCAAAGGGGATTTTCTCTAAACCTCTTGCATGAAAGAGCTCAGTAAAAAGTTCATTTTCTACTGGAATAGGGCAGAAAGGCGACATGTCTCAAACGTTTCTCCTTCTGTCTGATAGCTCTCTGTGCAGACTGGGGTCAGTTTTTACTTTATCACCTAGAATTGAAGTACTTGAAGCACCGCCCCTTAACTGCTGGAGAGAGGCAGAAGTTGCTCTTTTATAGTGTTATACAAACAGCTGAGATCCACCCCCAGGCATTTAAAGTTGCTCTCAGAACCCTTCAGTTTAGCTGCTAAGTCTCCGAATTCTTGCCCCCTTTCTATCAATGTAGTTCTGCTATCAGAAGTGCCACAGCAGTTGTTTTAGAACGCTTGGCAATCAAAACTACATGAGACTATGTCTGGTACTTAACATGAAGTCAGTAGGTCTCACTCTTCACTCTGATTAGTATTTTGCTGTCAAAATTCATAGATAAAGAGCCATCAAAACTCATATCTTCAAATGAATGCTGTGATAATTCTGGCTGAGCTGAATGCGCTGCTTTGCTCTTGCTTGATGTCCTGGACACTGTGTGTGGGCCCAGCCATTCATTCAAACAGCTCTCATTTCTTCCATCTTCCAGTTGGAGCTTTGTCTGGTCCTCGCTGGGTCTGACTGCCATGGCCTTCATCACTGGAGCGCTGGGTCTGTGGGTGCCCATGTTCCTTTACAGGGCTCAGGTTGCCCTGGGCATTGTGCAGCAGTGCCTGGAAAAATCATGCAATTCATCTAACAGGTGAGATGTGCGAGGCTGGTTAAATACACACGGGGAGCAGTGCACAGTGCTAAATCACAGCTCGTTCCCAAAGGCGGAAGGTAGGATGTGACTGTGAATACTTTGTGAAGGCAAAGAGGTGTGAGTGTTAGAAGCAGTAACAGGAACATCTATGGGGAAAGAAGCAGCATTGGAAAGGAGAAAGGGAAATGCAGCTGCCTTTCCATGGATGCAACCACCACCACTTTATTTAATTGCAAATAACAGTAAGGAAGTGAGTGAATTAGGAACTTGACTCAAGGTAGAGAGAAAAAAGGAAGCTGAACTGTTTGAATACTTTCAGTTGTTAGGCTGATAGTGTTAGCTTATCTGATACTCTGAATTATTATTCTGCAGCAGTGTTGCTAGAGCAGATGTGGTTTTTTTCAGGTAAGTAAAAGGGAGCTCCAATAGTTTAACCTCATGTACTGCATCTTACAGGATGCTTTAAAAATAACCTTGGTGTTATTTTATTTTAGTGCCAGAGGCAGCACAGGGCGAGTCTGAGGCTGCTACTCCAGGGGGACAGAAAGAAAAGTAATACAAACAGCTTTGTCAGCCCCGCAGCTGGGAGGACTGAGCTGTGTGTTCCCAGACCTGCTCAGGGATGCTGTAAGGACGCTGTCCCCTCTGGCTGCTCAGCAGCTGTAGGCTTCTATTAAGGATAGAGCTGTGTCACTTGGACTCTCAGGAAACACAGATTCAAATAGCACACAGCTGACTCAGGTCTTGGTCCTTTCAAGGTAGATAAATAGGCACTGTGAAGTTTTTACTCTGCTCTTTGTGCAGACATCTTCAAACAGATCAGAGAGGTATGTGAGCATTCCTAAGCCCTACAGGATCCCATAGGGTGCTTTCCCCAGGATTGGGATTCTTTGCTTTCCTTCTCCCTGTCAGTTGAACTGTGCTCTGATTTCTCCCAGCTGTAGGTTTATTTCAGCTGCAGTCTCCAGCACATGAATTCTAAGCACAATTCTGCCAGTGCTCAGATAAAGTGATGTCACCTTGGAGCTGCTCATGGACAAATCTGCAAATGACTTATTCTGCCTGTTCACTCTATATGGTCTGTAACAAGCTATGCAGAATCCTGAACAATTTATAGGAGGAGTACAAATGTGCTTAAAATTAGTTATCTAGTATAGCAGTGCCTTTTTTCTTGTAGGATTTTTGGTGCTTTAAACAATCAGTGGCACCATTGGCCTCGTTTCTAGAGGCTTGCTTTGTCATTGGGGTCCCACCTGAGTCAGAGAGAAAAGTCTGTAAGGAAGACCATTGGAAGCTGAAGCTTGTTCTCTATTTGAACGTATATTTGCTGCTCCTGGGGAACAACTTTTCATTTTCAGATGCAAAAACTGGGTGGAATTTGAAATTCTGCACTGAGAACATTCTAGATGGATATCCCACAGGTTAACTGCTCAGTGTTCTGTGTACAGTTCCGAGTACTGGTAGCTGTATCCTCTAGTCAGAGAGGTGAGTCATCTCAGCCAGAGGGCTCTAATTTAGATGTATGTAATTGTACATGATAGGATCTCTTTCCAAGAGAGCAGATTGTGATACAGAGTTATTCCATCTGTGTTTTAAGGATGGCTGAGTCAATCAGTTCCCAGGCTAACCAGGATGACTCTGTCTCCTCTGGATCACTGGATGTCCAGGACAGGTCATGCTGGGAAGAGTCCTCCTTGAGGCCGGGTGTGTAATAGTAGCTCAGTAAATGGGAAAATACCTGCTCCACAGGACAGAGCATCTAATGCACAGGCAGAGCTGCAATTTAGGCATGGGACTAAATCCATTTAGAAAGAGAGGGAGGGATAAACCAAGTGGAGTAAAATTCACGTTGCCAACTAAAGATTCCCTGAAGCTGAAGGTATGAGCTGACAATGGATATCTAACAATGGATATCTAACACCAAACTTTTTCTACAGTACCATTTTCCTGCACTTAACTGGCTCCTTTGCTTTGTCACCAGCCTAATATTCGGAGGCATCACCATTGGGACGGGAATCCTGGGTGTCATTGCTGGGGCAGAAGCTGCAAGAAGACTAAGGAAAACCAACAGCAGAGCTGATCCTCTGATCTGTGCCACAAGCATGTTCGTTTCTTCTCTGTGCCTCTACATTGCAATCATGGTGGCCCAGAAGAACATCCTTTCCACTTTTGTGAGTGCCAGTCCGTCTATCAAAATATTTCCCTCCTTGCAAACAGCATTCTACCTTCGTGCTGTTATCTGGGAGGAAATTGTAAAGCAGGGCATGGATAGCTGGGTTCTTTAGGTTTCTTGCCATGGGCAGACCGGTTACTCCCATAAACAGGGACTTTGCTGTTTTATCTTTAGTTTCATGTTGTTGCTTCAGGTGTCCCCACATGTAATGCCAGCAGAGTGCAGGGGTAACAAATCATATGTAATCCTAAGCACCTTTTTCTTCTAATATTATGCCACATGCCTGTTTAACCTCTGCCTTCTCTGGCACCAGCAGTGCCTCTCCATGCTTCCCAAACAGGATCTGACACGAGTCATACTGCTGTGGGAATTGGAGTGGCATGCCAGCTGGTGCATCCCATCCGAGGCCTCTTGTGAAACAGATCTTCCAGGACACTGGCAGGAAACTGGCTTTCCAGTTGCTGTCTATCCAGGCACTCTGAGTTTAGCAGACCCATCTCCATCAGTTCACTTCAGTGCAGAAGCCACTGAGGCAAATAAACACATGCACCGGCTTGCAATTGTAGTAGTTTTTATGTGGTGCTTTCCACTGTCTTGAGTGAATAAAGATAGGGAGTGAATGGGTGTCCTCCTCTATGGACAAAGCTGGGATAAAACTTTGAAGGTACAGGAATTCTTGAGTTAACATGTAAATATGGCTGGACTTCCAGGTCTGTGTTGGAGTAGATGAACTGAAATGCTGTGAGGTTTCTCTCTTTCTGGGCACACAGTTCTTGATTCCAAAAGCTCTTTGAAAAGGCAATGAAAAACGATCTGACTTTGTTATTGCAGAGGAGGCTCTGTCTGCAGCTTTTTCTCTTTCTATAAGAAAACAAATATGTCGTCTGCAGAAAGTCACATCTGAACCCTGCATCCGAGAACTTTGCAAACAGTGCATGGTCCAGCCATGCCAACTCTTCTTTTTGTCTAGACATGTGGCTGTTTAAAAGCAGAACGTGTGTTTGATGTTAATTACAATCCAGGTCTCTTCTTATTGGCCTTTCATAAATGGCCATCTACAAAGCAAAACCTCCTTAAAATTTGAGAACTCGCTCTGGTTCCATCCTTTGAAGAGCAACTGCAAGTATTCAGACTGTTAAAGAGTTGTGGGTCCTAGAGGAGGTGACAGCAATAGAGCAGTGCTTCTGGATAGATGTAACAGATTAGAATGGGGATGTCACAAAACTGATTGCATGAACTTATTGGAAACCTTTCCTGTAAAAGGAACTTGAGGCAGTGTGAGGAATATTGAGAGGCTGTAGAACCAGAAGGATCTGCTCTAAATACAGCATTGCTTTCCTGCCAGCATAAGCATTCTCCCTTGCCAAGTGCAGAACTTCCAGGACATCACCTGTTTTAGAGATAAAACACCATACAACATTCTCATATTCCTAGGTTGCAGTTGTTTTGCAGTTGGATGGATGAGAATGCCATCTATTCAACCATACTGCATTTATTCTGCATGAGAAAGTAGAAAATTGATATTGATTTCAGGCAGAATAATACACTGATATAATCTGTGGAATGATTTCTTGTTTTCTCTTTTTTTCTTTCTGATGCCCTGAAACTGCAGCTCACAGAAGACATAAAGAAAGAACAAAGCTGCATCTCAAACATTAACACAACTCCATATGCAATAATTACTCTCTGCAGTATGAGAGCTTAGCCACTGAGTATCACATCCACGTATCACAGATAGCTTTTCATTAATTCCCATTCCTTCAAACGCTGCGTTGAGAACATGTTTCCTTAAGATAACTTTGACACCGTTTTCTCGCACAAGGCATGACGTGCTCCTGTTCTTAAGGGCTTGAAGGGATTAAATGACTTGAAAAATCATGAAGAAAAAGGAAAACATGAAACAACTCTACGAGTACTGAACATATAAAGGAGATGGAGAGTTAAAGGGATGGAGCAGTGTTATTTGGTGTGTGAAGGCAGGCAGTCGTACATTGATGGTATTGAGGAACAGAACCTTCAGAACCTTCTAACCATTCAGTTTTCATCCTGTGCTATTTGGAGTGTCAGCTGGGATTTAAATACATCTCTTTGTTCTTTGTTTCCTCCCTGTTTCCCTCCCATATCTCTCCTTAGCTATGCCACGACCAACAGAATTAACGTAAATTCATGCTGTTATCCATAAAACTGCACTTCTACATCTGGCCATAACCTCCCTATGAGCACTGCTTTGGCTACCTCATAGGCTGTGTCTCTATGTTAAGCAACAGCATGTTTCAGGTCATAGAAATAAAGGAAAGGAAAATCCTTGATGAATTCGGATCTTCGGAGAGAGACTGGAGAGCATCAGCTGGAGATTAGATGGTGAAGGGCTGATATTTTGAGGTGGATTGCAAGGTTTGACCTTGTTGGTCCTTATTTCTGTGCAGCTTGGCAACAAGTGGAACAGTGTGGGATTGCTAACCATGTTACCAAGACATTTCATTTTGTGATTGGCCCAAAGTTCTCTAAGTTTATTTTCTAGGTGCCATCTGACACTGGGGCCCGTGCCACTAGATACAGTATACCTTCTAGAAGAGCTCCATCTTCACAGTGTAGCTTGAATGCTTTCTTCCAGTATTGATTACACTGTAGAGCCCTGCTCAAATCCATGACTGGGTCTGGCTGAGAGGGTTAATCTCTTCTAGGACAGGCATAAGAACAGCTGGGGGCCCTTCCCCTTTTTCCTGATGGCTGGGTTTCCATCTGTGATGAGTTATGGAATCCCCATAGGGCACCAAATCTTGGAGGCTGCCTGACCATAAGAGTCCGTTTCGCTTCAGACGTTACCTGTCTGAAGGAGCCTCTATCAGTACTTTTACCAGCACAGAGATATTCAACTGGTTTCTTTTGGAAATGTGTGTAAAAACAGATCTCTGAGCACTTTATAAACCCTGTGCTGGAGGTTTTCCTTCACAGGATTTGCCTCCCTTGGGCTCAGCAGTTCAGTGCATACAATTCATTAATGGGAGTGCTTCTATATTTCCTCTTTTGTCCCTTTTGCTGAGTATTAGCCACATACAGCAACTCATTTACCTTCCCTGGTTCCTTTCTCCATATGTAAGATGAACATAGTGGTTATGAGCATAGACAGAGAGGATGTTTAAGTTATATGGAGATGGGTATGTACGGCATCTCATCCAGATAGGCACAGTTGATGAGACTGCCTTCATCTAATGCTAAGGAATGTCAGTGGAGTGTGTCTGTGCAGTCGCTGTGTGTCTGTATGGTCACTGTTCTCTTCTTTTCTGCAGATTTTTATTGCATTTGGAGAACTGTTTTTATCTGTCAACTGGGCTGTTGTGACAGACATACTGTTGGTAAGTGCTTGTGTGACTGAAACCCAAACCCTTCAAGCAGGATGCTGCCTGAGAGAGAGAGATTGTCCCTGGAGGTTGTAGCACTGGCAAAATGCTGATGCAGTTGGTACAAATAGAAGACAAAGGAGAGAGACTGTTCAAAGCTCTCAGGACTTGTTAGAGAAGACATGAAGATAAGGGCAAAACACAATAGAAATCGGTGAGTTTCCCACCCTCAGGCTGATAATGGGAGATCTTGAGGAGAGCCTAAGCAGGGGTCACATCAGCATCTCCTCTTTATGTAATATCTCATTTCAAGAGAGTTCAAATCTATCTGCAGATTGCTAAAGCAATTCCACTGTCATAATAAATCTTTCATATAATAAGAACCACAGTGAATGCATTAATGTGTAGCACAGCATGCAGTGATGCACAGTAACATGTCACAAGAATTTAGGACAGCAAGGAAAACTTGCAGCCTATGGTTTGTGAGCAATATGGTTGTCCACAAGGTTGCCATCATTTCTTGCTGCCACAGGAGCTGAAAATTTGCTGCTGGGGTTTTTGTCACTGTGGCCTTATTTGCCCTGATTGTCATTCCTCACAGCTGCCTAAAGGAGCAGTGAAACAGATGAGCAGCAACAAAAGTGTCTTCATCTCAACTTTTGGTGTAAAAGATGTGAAAGTGTGCAGCCAAACACAGAGCGCTTTCTAGTGACAGAACCCTTGTTATTTTAGAGCACTTTGGTTTTAGGTTCAAGCAATGCTCTATTGGTTGGCAACCAGTGGGAAGGTGGAGAGCAGAGCTCTGCCATGGCGTGCTTCCCCTCAGAGCAGGGATGCTGTGTGCAGCATGGATCTGTTGAACTCTAAACGTTAGTAATTGTTTGGTCAGAAAAAAGATGTCAGCTGTATCTGTGGATGGCTGTGCATTCAGTGGCAATTGTATTTGGGATTTCTGTTCCATCCTATTGCATTGACCGAAGGATGCCATAATTAACAACAGGAGCTTGTTTTTCTGCATTGTTTCCTATGTGATCTGGTAGAACTTCAGATATTGTGGCTGGATTTGCTAATGCATGTTTGCATTTTGCCACGAAAATTACTTTTCCTCCTCCCTATGTGACACTGCCAGGCAATGTAGCTAGGAATTTATTTATCCTGCGACCTGTGGAGCAGAAGACAGGGGAAGATGTTGACTGACTGATAAAGACTTTCTTCCTTTGTGGCTAATATGTCCAGATGCATTGCACGTAGCAACCTCTGTACCCCTCGTTCAGCTGTAAACATAACAGCACCTCCTGTATGGCTGCAATCAGAACGTGCAGGCAGAGCGGTGCTGCAGCTGCCTTGCTTGAAGTGCTTGGGCTGACTGGGAGACTGTCACGGCGAGTCCCCTATGAAATAGTTGTTTACCATCTGTGAGGTTCTGGTACTTGGCATTTTAGTTTTTGGCAGCTAAAAGCAAAAAAAAGCTGCTGGAGCTGGAAGCTAATATTCAGCTTGGGAAGGTTACCAACATGTTCCTGTCTTTGTTTATAAGTGCCCTGGGAGGTACAGAAACGTTTATCAGCCTGTCTCTTCCATCTGCTTTTTTAGCTGACAGCTCTGTCACATGCTCTAAAATCTCCAGAGACAGCACAACAGGGTTTGCAAATTGCAGTGTGGGCACCCTGTGTACCCGTCCAGGCATCCAGGCTGGCATCTCCTAGGAGATAACAGAGCGCAGGGGGTCACCTGCACTGCTGACATGCTGGGAGCTTCTGGGCAGTTACTCTGGACGGGTTATTCCAAAGTCCATGTATGTGGCTGTGATCGGTTTCTTCTTTTCCTGGTGAAGCCTGCAGAGTTTTGAGCTTTTGCATAATGTTTCCATTTTGTAGAAGGACCTGAATAATAACAGAGTGAGAGTTGGAGTGAGGCTGGTAACTATAAGAAGCTTCTTTCTTTCTTGTCCTTTTGTCTCATTGGAGCTTGGTTCCACATGTCTCAGAGTTGCAGATATGAGGTACTAAGTGCATGTTGTAAGGAAGTGGTGCAGGACACACACACACAGAGAGAAAGAGCATTTATATTCTCCAGTAACACCCAGAATATGCTAAAGACATAACAATATTTGATTTGCATTTCTCAAACACAGCCTGTCATTATCAGCAGAAGAAAACAAACCGAGTCTTGGGCAGATGATATGATACCCTGAGAGAGCCAAGAGCAGAAAATCACCAGGGTAGTTCTGCCATAGCAAAGTCTGCTCCCTAAGCCCAGAGTTCTCTACTATGGCTTCCTTATCTCTCTCACTCACTCTGAGAGTGAGACTGCAATATTTCCTTTTGTTCTCGCAGGAATAACTCATCTCACTGTGGACAATGTTGCTTCCCTATGCTCCAGTTTTAATTTCCATTAATGCAATTCTTTACATCCACTGTGAAGATAAGGCATTGATGCTCCTGTTGTGATATAGCTACATCTTAGTGATAAGAGGATATTTCTTTAATATTCAGAGGCCTCTTCACACACACAGAATGATAATAAAACTCTAGGTTAAATGTGAGAGCAGTATCCTTTCTTCTGTTCCCAACTTGTTGTCACGCATGTTGGTGGTTCCTTGACGGCAGCTATAAAGCTGCAATAACTTCCATACCTTGAGTTTGTCTCTTAGCAAAATACATCACCCCATTAGTGAGTGTTTGAGACACCTTAAGTGACGCTCAGATAAATCTGCTTGAAAAGCCCAAGTAGAAGAAGGGAAGATATTAAGCATTTTGTCTGTGATATGAGCAGGTGGTCGGAAAAAACAAAGACATAAAAGCCTAAAATTGCCTCTGTCTCATTCTGTGAATGCTTTTCCCTTAACCATGTAATAATATAAACGTATTACCGAGAGAGACACAAACAAATTATGTAGAATCACACTGTTTTTCTTCAAGCACAGTTTGTTTTCTGCAGTAGCACAGACCTAAAGCCCCTATTAACCCGAAATGACTACATTTCATTTGAAAAACATAGTCTGCAGGGTCTCAGCTGACATCCCTCATAGCCATGGCACCTACTTCATTCTGCTCATATCCATTCCTGTGTGTTGTGTTTCATTTCAGTATGTCGTGACACCAAGGCGGCAGTCTACAGCTATTGCCCTGCAGATCTTGGTGAGCCACTTGCTGGGAGATGCAGGCAGCCCATACCTTATTGGGATGGTAAGTGAATTTCCTGCTTATCTGGGTTTTCTTTAGGGTAAATCTTTTGGAAGCTCTAAGATCACCAAGCCCAACCATTCAGCTGACACTGTGACCACTAAACCACGTCCATAAGAACCACATCTGTGTGTCATCTGAGAAAAAAATCGAATACTGTTGTATGTATTGAAACCTAAAAGTATTAGCTTAAATTCTTGGCTTTGAAACCTTAGAAGTGGTCAGCGTTCTGTTGAAAAGCACAAGAGTCACCCCAGTGACTGCCTTTTGGTGTTACTTGACATTCAGAGCTCTGGTTTCAAATGACCTTAACCTTGAATTCCTGTGTTCTTTGAGAACTGCTTTCCATCCCTTTCCTACAGCACCTTAATCTTACGTGGTTCTGGACAAAGCAGCCTATTGCCATTTTTCATTGTACATCATTTATTTTAGTTCCAATGGATGATATCTGTCAGTGTTGTGCCCTTTCTTCAGTTATTCTGCACATCTACTTTGATTTTTATTCCTTAAAGGACACAGGAGAGAGTTTGACAGAATGTTGTATTGTTGTTATTTTAAGTTCACTGGAGGAATGTCTGTTCTTTCACATATAAACACTGACATAGACAGAGACAGAGGGAAATGCACAATCAAGCTGGTCCAGCCAGCCAGATCTCCCTTGTCCTCACCTGGATGAAAACAGAAATCCTGACTGTGTAACCTGCCCAGTAGAGAAGACAGTCCTCTCTCACCGAGGGATTCCTTCTGCAGCTCACTTTCTTTGGCATTTGAAGAGATCCTTTTTCTCATTGGAATGCATTATAAGACCATTGCCCAAGCACTGATTTGGCCATATTCAAACAAGACAGCCAACATCCTTGTGTCACCGAAACCACCTAAAATAATACAGAAAAATGGGAGGTTCTTAAAAGCTGGTATATGCCTTGTGCATTCTCCACTATTAGGCTATTTTATTGCTTTATGCCTGGAAGATGAATATGTTTGTATTTATTTCCTACTGTTCTTTGCTAAGTTTGAGGCACGGGCAGGACTGAGGCTTCCTGCTGACTGTGCTGCTGCATCCTGCTAGTAACTGTGTGCAGAATACTTCTTATGCAGTACCTGGCATGAGGTTGCCTTAAATAGCAGCCAATTGAGAAGTGTAAGACAAAAAAGTTTGTCACGGAATATCCTCACGTAACCTTGCAGGTTTGCAAAGAACAGAGATGATAAATCCAGGAATAGAACTGTTATACGAACACGTGGGGTCCCAGGGCAGAGAGTACCTCACTGTGTTCTGGAGGGCTTCTGTGTACCAGAACACCAACACTGCCCATATCTGCTGATTAAACACTGAATCTTCTGTTCTCAGATCTTGCTGTCGTTGCTGACATACTTCAACTGACACTTTAGTTAGAAATTCTCTGGAGTCAGTCAATAGCCTTTTTCTGGTTTTCTTCCCTTTGCACCCCGGAGATTTCCTTACTGAGCATCCTTAAATTAAACACATTGGGTTTGTATCTTTGCTGTTTTCTTTGCTGTAGTCCCCAGGTGCCCATTTAGAGCTGATCTTGCTCTTATCTCCTTAAAATGTCATTCATCATCATATTAAACCCAGCAAAGGTTGAAGAGTCTCATAATAATGTATTTCCAGTCACGTAGCGTATTGTAATAAGCAAAGATATATGTGGGAATAAAAAGGGCTGCGTTCAACATTCATCTTTTTGTTTGTGCTAAGAAAAGTCTTTTCGTTCCTGGGTTAAATATTGAACCTTGTAGGTTTCTTGAAAGTGTCTTTTCTGTCTACAAATATAAAACTCATTATGGCTTTCACAAACATCCTCCAGCCAGTGACAAAAAGCAGCTGCCTGCCATCTTCTTCCCAGTTCCTCACAGTATCACTCCGTGACTCCTTAAATGCCTTTTGGCTCCAAACCAAATTCCCCTCTTGTCTCCAAAATCAATTCCTAGCTCTTCCCTTTTTAATGGCCGTTGCTTCTCATGGCTGTATCGGTGCCAACTCTGTTTCTATTCATTTGCTGCTGATTAGGGATGGATAAAGTTATCCAATGACATCAAGAAATGATGAAAGTAATTGCCAAACATCTGTCCTTTGCAAGCTATCTGGAGATGGGCTGGAAAATGCTAAAATGAGTTAATGGTTACCAGTCATGATAAATATTGGTTGCAGTATTTCTTATTCTTGTGACTCGAGACACTAACAATACAATAAACCAGGAGATACCTCAACCACATGGAAGCTGAACAGAGCAGTGCAGTGCAGGTGCACTAGACACTGGGTTAGTAGCAGGTTTTTTATCCTCACCTGATCAGTTTTATTCTTTTCAAGGACCACAATGCGAAGATTCTGCTTAAATCATGAGAGAAGTATGGCTTTATCTCAGACTGATGGCAGCATTATTCACTCCCTAGATCTCCAATGCTATTCAAGCCAAGAAAGATCAGTCACTCCAGTGGAGTTTCTGCAGCCTGCAGTACAGCTTCATCATCTGTGTTTTTGTTGGTGTCTTTGGAGGAGGTTTTTTCCTCCTGACATCTTTCTACATCGAGGAAGACCGTAAGGAAGCAGAGCAGCTTTGATGTTCCTGTGTATCCTTTACTCCTGTACCTGATTTCTTTTCTAATGTATGCAAGCCGTGACACTGACTCCGTAAAGTTAAAACACCAATTGATGTACTCTGGTAATGCTACAATAGTTTCTATAAATAAAAAAAAAGCAAAATCCCACCAAAGCCTCAGATTAAACAAATCTCCCATATTGAAACAGACTTCACAGAACACACAGAGACCACAGGAGTGCTGTTACAGACCCCTTCAAATGCTGCAGACACGAGGTAACAGAAGGGCTTTACAGCAGATGACACACAGCTGAAGCCTTCATGGAACCCTACCCTTAGTGTCCTGAGCCGTGCAGAGGAACTGCTTAAGGACTTCTCAGCTTCTTGTGCTGCTCTGGCAGTAAGTGAGCTGGAGGTGAATGAGAAGCTGGAAGGGAACGCAAGCAGAGCAGCTGGCCCAAACTGACCACAGAAACATGTGACATCCTGCAGAACAGCAAAACCTGGGGGGAGCTGGCTGGGCCATCGGTTGGCTGGTAGTGAGCAATTGCATCGTGCATCACTTTATTAAACTGTCCCCATCCCAACATGAGTTCTGCACTTTCACCCCTTTCAGTTTTCTCCCTGATTACACTGCGGGGTTATGCGTGAATGGCTGCGTGGTGCTTAACTCCCCCCTGGGTTAAACCACAACAATTTAATATGTTAAATGGTCTATAATCCTCTATAATCCTTTGAGGCTCTTCAGCATATCCTCAAGCTTTCAGTATCTCCTCATATGAGTGAATAGTGGTAGCTGTAAAATCACATAAATATAACTGTCCATTTGAAGTCTTATCCCTAAAGTGCATAAGGAATCGGTCCTGGGATCTATGGTCACAATGTTACACTGAGTGACAAATATGACATGATTAACGTGGCCAGCTTTCATTGAGTTCCCAGCAGCACCTGAAAGCCAAGCCCTGAGCAAGTGGGTTGTGAAGCACTGTGAATCTTACCTGTTTCTCCCAATAAATTGCTGGGACCATAAAGCACGAAATTCCTGTAATGACTGAATGTTACAAATGTTACATTCCTCCTTTTGAAGTAGGGGTTGAATGAGACTTTGAATGTCAGGATACTTCTGTAGCCAGCTCTTCCCTTTGGATACTTCTTGCTCACCAGCAGATGGTACTTGTTGGCCTGCACTGTCAGAATTAGGCCTTCACCAAGTTCTTGTGCCCATTACGTGCAGGCTGAGTGGGTAGGACAGGGAATAGAATGAAATATAAAAGAAGCAGACGGCACAGCAGGAAGCAGGCTGAAAGCTCAAGATGTACCAGTGTGTTTGGAGGGCTGCCTGCTGACTATTGAATAGCCAATCTAGGCATAGGAAGGAGGGCCCACTCCCTGCTTCTCCAGAGCATTTGTTTAAATCTTCAGACGCATCTGAAGAATGAAGTTGGATGGAAATACCTCCTGTTTCTTTGTGACATGCTTATCTGAGCCTGCCTCTGCTTTCTCTGCTGCAGAAGCTGCTCTGTCTGAATTGCACCACATCGTTGTAAGCTCACTTTGTCTCACGCAGTGAGCCAGCAAACAAAACCTATGTGTGTCGTATGCCTCTATCTTGCTTTGTGAATAGGGGAAAGATGTGGCACAGTGCAAGGTAAATATACTCTCAGCTCTGGTGTACTACAGAATTTGCTTGAAGTGTTTAACATTTAACATTGCTGGAAAAATGGGTGCCTGTGCTGAGATCACAAAGTGAGGCTCCTTTCGTTGTGGGAGAGAGAAGCAACTACCTCGAGAGAGCAAGTCCTTCAGGTACCTGTCAGCGTTCTGTCACTGGCAGCAGCTGGCACACACAGCAGCACAAGAATTGAAGAGGTCATGGGAAACGCTGGGGAGCTTTATTTATCTGGTCAGGCAAGCACCCAAAGCTGGCCTTGCATTTGCCTGCTCAGCAGTACCAATGTAGAAGCAGTACCAATCAGGGACATCAGATGCCCTTCACTGACATCTAGTCTACTGAATAGAATAATATGCTGAATATAAATCTGTTTTGCATGTATATTTTTCTTGCTGCTCCATTTCATATAGATTCGTTTCCTCCTAAACTGTTTTCCATTGCTGATGGATTATGGTTTCACCTTTCTCAGGAATTAATGCTAGAGATGAAATTGAGATTGAAATATCCCTGTTACCAGCACCAGTGCCTGCTGTTCCCTCTCTGCAAAATGAGGCACCACTGAATCAGAAACCCCCTACAGCAGCAAAGTTAATGTTTCAACAACAGAACGAGGAACCCCTCCTATAATGGGTTCTAAATGCTGACTGAGCAAGTTTTAGCACTTAGCTGCTATTTAATCAGGTGGAAAAACAAAGATCCTGCTCCTTTACTCTCACTGTCCCACTTCCTTCCCTGCAAAGAAGACCATCCCACAAACTATCCATTGCTGCTTTGAAGGTACTTGCATATTCCCAGCTGCCAGACCCACGCGTGTCTCAGAAACCTAAAAAAGAGTCTCCAAACCCCAGGATAGGAACATGTATTTCACTGGCAAATCCAATCCAGTATTGCATTTCATGGGGGCATTTACCTCTCCTCCTTTCATCCGGAATCAAACTTCTGCTTTACAAGGACGAACTTGCCAACCTCTTGTCCAGGATCTGAGTAATTCTGGCGGCAGAGGGCACAGCCCCTGACAGATGCTTCAGCTGCAGTTTCATCTGCTTTGTTTCCTGCGTAAGACGGACAAAACAGGTTTTTTCCAATGTTTCCAAAGACAAATTGTGAGTTAAATCCTGCTACAGCTGCACGTGGATTTTCAAAACGGATCATTTCTTCTTTTTTTTCAGTTTCACTTTATTTCACCATTATTCTGGTGAGTATTTTAGCCACAACAATCTGTCGAGGTTTTGCCTTCCCTGTTTCAGCAAAGGGCTGCAGACAGGATGTGTCAGACGGGCTCATTTCATGCTAATAGCAGCCATCCATCTTTTCTCTCTAGCAAAGCGCACCCCTTGTACAGTTTTAAATTGAATCCACCAAAAAAGCCTTTCTCTCCTGAGTATCGGAGGCCCGTCCATCTCTATTTTTACTTCTTGATCCTCATTTTTCATTTCCTAGTATCCTGGATGCAGTTTTCCTTCCATTTTGCCTCAGGGAGTTTTGATGATTTTGACCTATCAATGGTAAGGGCAATAGAAACTTCATCTTTCATTTCAAAATACATTCTATTACTGTGTTTATTTCCATTCAGACAGCAAAGCATCTTATACGTGTGGCCTCATGTGACACCGAGGTAGAAAAGCTTCCTGCTTTTTTGGTTTCCTCAGTTTTCCCCAATATCACCTTTTTTTATATAAGTATAGAAATAAGTACAGAAGTAAGAAATCCCTTATTTGCTCATTTCTGGATCCACAGGACCTAAAGAATTTAATAGGCTTTTGTATCATGGAGCTGATCTTGTTGGAAGAGTGCAATAGATTTTGCAGATGATGCATCAAGATTCTTTCTCTGCTGGGCCCCATATTCAGCTGTAAAAGAACTAGTGAATCTTAGCCCTAAAGGCTGCGGCAGCCAAAACAACCTGGCTTCTCTCTGAGGCTTTCCTTGCTTTTATTCTGTTATTGTATGGAGAGAGAATTGAAGCTCAGTTTCCCTTTCATTTACTATTGCACAATTTTAGGATGCTATCACCTTTCTGAATATTGCTGCCTTACTGGAGCTTCAGGAGTGAAAATACAGAGCTTGCTGTTTACTAAGATCTTATCAGTGCTGTGTTTTCCACCTCAAAGTAATCTTCCTAATCATTCCCCTGGTGGCTTTTTGCCATCGCTTTGGTGGATTTACTTTTCTCCTGTAATTTCTACACTAATTCAGAGGAGGAAATGTTGCCAAAGAAGTCAGGCTATCCCTCATATGACCCCTGAGACATTTATTCACAGGTTGATGTGCTGGGTAGGTGCTCTCATGCCAAATTAAAACAAAGATATTCTGATTCTGAGAAATGGATGCAGAGTACTCAGCGTTGTTCCCAAAGAGTCTCCATGTCTCCATGGCGTTGTCTAGACTGAGTCCAAGAGGCAGCGTCTGTGCAAGATTGCTCTACCTCCACTAATGCATTTTTAGCATCCTTTCATGCACGTTTTATTTAATGCACGTTAAAATGCACGTTTCTTTGTCTATGCTAAACCCAGCAGTCTAGCTTCCACTCCGTGCGTTCTTAAGTCTAGACAAGATTATTTGCCCACACTTGGGTGTGCCAGAGGCAATAAGTGAACCTTGAAGGGCCGGCTTACCCTGACTGCTCCTTCACCTCAAAAAGGAGAATTCTAACCCAGATCTCAGTGCAGAAATCTCAATGGAGGCAGAGTCCCAGCAAATGTCCTGCAGTAAGAATCAGTGAGAGAAGCAGGGGAGGGGAGAGGGAGAGCCTATCATTGGCTGTAACTGCTTACTGGAGGCTCTGATCAGCCTGTCTTTTCCTCCAGTACAAGTTGGCACAGAATATTAAAGTACCTTCCTGCTCCAAAAGCAATACTTAGGAATGGTCTCCAGGATTAGTCTAGACTATCCTAAAAGATGTATTTAAAGCCTATTAGCTAAAACGAATTAATTAGCACTTACTTTAAAAAAGCAAACCAGGACTGATGATTTGCATTCTGTGGCTGCAGCCTGGGGAGGCTGGAGCCCTTTTTGGTGGTGGGGCTTTGGCCCTCAGGGCAGTTGGTTGGTGGAGCTCTGCTCCTGTGTTGGAATACCCAGCAGTTCTGGGCTCAGACTGACATCCAGCACCTGAAGTTTGCCCAGATCTTGCAGAAATCAAAGCATTCAGAACCAGAGCGTACATGTAGCTTTTGTTCTGAGCATCAGTTAATAATAGCTTTGCTCATTCCCTACCATTGCAGGTTGTTAGGTCAACTGCTATTTTGCAGCTTTAATGGCTTGTGAGCTTGCTTAATATATCAAAATTGGTGGAACAGACTGTGTTTAAAATTCAAATAATCCATTTTTATATTAAATCTTTGTGGGATTTGAGCAGCGTTCAAATTAGCGCATGGCACATTTGAATACTGACTAATTAGACCTAACAAATCAGCAGGACTTGGGCACTGGTGAGAACAAAACCTTTTAAAGAAACAGAGCAGCAGTTCATTTAGAGGAGGATGACAAAAACAACCCTTCCATTTTCTGCAGTGTTTTCCATTCTCAGAGATTTAGAAATGCTGATTAAAAATGCAGCGACCTCAAGGATGAACCTTGGCTGTGATACACAGAACTGCGGGGTAAAGTCTGAGTGAGAAAACAACAGAATTATAGCCCTGACTGCTAAACCCCAGGGCTTCGGTCCATCATTGCTGAAGGATTTGTTTGCCACACCGTGATGGGACAAGTGAGAATACCTGCATTATGACTATGATTAACATTTGATATTTTTTGCCACACATAATGATCATTTCAGACTGATTAAATGAGCATTGCTGTACAGTGAACCATGTCAGAGAAGCAATCCTCTGAGTCCTGACCAAGGCCGCCATATTCCTTGAGACAAGGAAGCTGTGTGATTGCCAGCAAAGCATTACCATGAGGTAGTTTCCCCTTTTTGTCTGCTGACTGTTGTGCTTCATTTTGGTACCTGTGGCTGACAGTTTCCTGCCATATTTCCATCTATTACTCTTGAGTTTATTACCTTTTAACCAAAACAACTCCAACAGAGATACAGACGGGATCTGCTAAAGAGGGTCTGGGGCTTCACTAGACATAAAACTGATGTAGTAACTGTCCTTGTGAGGATGTGGCAATGAATGTATAGCAGCTATTGTCATCAGTACATGGAAACACGGGCTGTCCTGGAACTCCTCCTAAGCTGTGATTTTTCCAAGAGACTGTTACACTTTGGTGACAGATGTGGATGTTTGTCCTACACTCTCCAGTGTAGCAGATGATGAAGGATAAGAACAGATGCAAACGACAGGATCTAAGTGGAAGGCCAGAATTCACACCGATGTATTTCCATCTGTGAGGTAACCCTTGCTCAGCTCTCCTGAAAAGGAGACGAATTTTGCCCCAGTAAATGGAAGACACTGGCAAGTTTTCCTCAGCCAGATACTGCTCTGGGTATCTCCTGGGGAATTTATTTTTGTCCATAGAGACTGACTGTTCTTCCCTTATGTCTGTCAGATTTTCATTTATTTGTGTGTTTTTGCCCTTCAATTTCCCTAGGTAACTTAGATAACATAAAGAAGCGTTTATTTCACACCAAGGTAGGACGTCTTACAGCCTTGGGCCAGTCGGTCCAGCTGTACCGTGCACTGGCAGGCATTTTTCTGCAGGGCTGCACAGTCAGAGGCATAGCAGGATTTCACACTGAAGCACTCCAGGTTTTCTCAGAACTGAAGCTTTTCAGACACAAGGCAGAACGAATGGACAGTAAGAAGGCTGAAAATTTCAGCTTGATTTCTGTTTCTGGGTATTTCCCAGAAGGCCAAACTCAATGGATTGCCAACCTGAGCTGTTCTCAGAAAGACAAGAATTAAGAGGTCTCTGTAAGTAGTTTTCTAAATTCAATCATATTGCAAACCAGTTTTCTTTTATTGCCTAATTTTATTAGCATTTTGCAGAGGCACTTTACTCTGTCAAACTAAAGATGCTCATCTCAGATGGACGTTCATTTATTCTTAATATAAATATTTCAAGAGAAATAACTGTCTCGATTTTGCTTGCTCCCTGGCATAGAACTCCAAGTTGGAGCAGGGTGTGCAGCGAGTTTTGGAACACAGCCTGGAAAAGAAAAGTCTCTCCTGTATTTAATTTGATGTGCCTGGTGCTACAGGTGAAATATTACTTGATGTGCAAATCACAATTTTCAGTTTTGCCTTGAGTAAATTCGTCTCAAAAGCGCACATCAATTACAGGCTGGGACTCCAAATGCCTTAATGAAAAAATAATACCTAAGGATTAGGCAAGGCAAAATATTTGGAGCATGAAAAATATGGCTTACCAATTCAAATCATGTAAGAGAAACAGGACAGGTAGCAATCAAGGCCATGAAGACGCAGCAGAGGAATTTCATCTATTATGCATGTAAATAGTTTGTAATGGTTCTGTTTGCAGTGGTTTGCATGCAAATTGAAATGTAATAGGAACAGAGAAAATCTGCACACTTACAAAACTTGGGCTTAGAAACTGAGAGACACCGGGTGGGAATGGAGAAGAAGCCTGTGAAGTAAATTAGGAGCAATACTGCACCACCACCTGCCTTGCACCTCTCCAAAACCTCACCACCACGTGAAGGGGAGCAATGGGCTGACTTCTGTGTGACCTCTTTGAGCTGGAGCATGCAGCCAGCTCTGCCTCTTGGAAGATGAACACAAGCACGTCCCCCTGTGCCTCCCCAAAAATTCATATCTTAGTTATTACTCAGCATTTAGTGCTTCTTCTCTCTTTTCTTTTATAACCTGACAAAGAGATGAAAGACTGCTACCTTTTCTTTATCCTTGCCACCCTGACCACACACACTCCGTATAGAAGAACCAACTGGTGAGACAGTTCTGTAATATAAATTTGAATCCAGCAGTTCCTTAAAGCACGGCAGATTAATACTTGTTGCCAATTTAAGGCATTGAACTGTTGCCCACGGTTTAAGGCAGAACACAAATGGAAAAGGCCACCTTTTCCTTCCTTAAAATAGTTCCAGTAGCAAAGACAGAAGATGGATGATCTTAGACATTTGTTTTTCCTTCTTACCCTTTAGTTTGCTGCAGATGGGGATCAGCAATGCTGGCTCTTTCACTGGTGCAGATTTGGATGTTCAGGAGGTATCGGTGAGTTCTGTGTGGGAGAAAAAGAAACCAACATGTGCAGACCTGTCTATACGGACCATATGGACTCCCAGACTGCAGCAGCTCACTGTCATGCTCTGCCTTGCAGTAGAGGTATCCTGCCCAGGATAAATGGTTTGCCTCCTAGCTGCTCTCTCCCTTGCAGATATATTGAAGGGAGTGATATCTGAATTTCATTCAAGGATGTGGATTACACTACAGGAAGGGTAAAGAGCTCTTGAGAGTATTTCACCGAGTTTGTTCAACCATGTAATGCAACCTTCAGTGAACAACACGGTACACACTTCATATCCTTGTTGGTTCTTCTATTTTGTCTGCCACTCTAAAGCATTCCCCCCCACTGCATCTCTCATTTCACTGTTTTCAGTGCTCTGAGCACTGAGCAGGTGTTATCACGACAGTGCAGAGCTGGGATCCACTCATATGAACATGTTTCTGTGTGTGTTCTCAGTTTAGAAAGTAGGATTTACAAACACACAGACAACAGAACATAGAAGTATTTTGGTAAAGAATTATTCGTATATATCTGCACAATATTAATGGTATAAATGCATTCATTTCTAGCCATGTGTAGTGGATCAATACAAATTTGGAATAGAAGCATTATATACACTTAATATAACAGTAGACCTGCCTGGAATGTACAGTATTTAACAGTAACTCTCTAGGAAAATGAGAGATACCTTTCTGGAGACATTCCTCTTTGGTTTTCACTTGATCTTATTTCCTTTTACAAGGAGGTTACTCAGGCAACACCTGGGGCTGCTTAATTTCCCAGTTTCTTCAATTGCATTGTAAATCCAAGCTATTTTCTTTGAGCTGTTCCATGGTAATGCATTTACTGCTGCTACAATGGTTAACAGACCCTGGATAAATCCTCTCAATGGCCTTGGAAATTAGCCTCATAGCTCAGACCTGGGCTCCAAAAAGGACTCAGAAGGACTCGGATGGGTAACAGACATTCAAGCTAACGGTGAGCTTTCATTTCAATCTCTGCTAAAAGCCACCTTGAGTTATTACTGATGAATGCTAGGCACCTTTTTTTGTTTATATAACATGGCTTGTGGCTTTCAAATGTTTAGAGCCAATAGTGCTGAGAAACAAAACACACCTCCAACTTGTCTAAATAGGGTTAGGAGAGAATGACAGCTTCAAAATGATTGGCGTCAGCAAAGTGCTGCTACAGAAAAACATGGTAACATTGATACAATTGGCAACAGTATTTCCTAAGGTAACATGAAATGCTTCTGCTATCTTGTTTTCCCAATTTGAAACCTACAGTGTAGGTGGAGCCTGAGTCATTCGTCTTCCCTTGTATCCTAGTTCTGTCTTGGATGTGCTGAAGAAGATTCCAGTATGTAAGAGATGCTAAGTCATGACAACTTGAGAATAACAGCGTTGTTTTTCTTGTGTTTCCATTTCCACTGCTGCTTGCTCAAGACTTTAGGAAAAGGAGGGTTGGAAACAGAAGAGATTCCCATATAGTAATATTAAGTATGGATAATAAAAGTCCAAAGTGTTTGGCACACAACAAATGTTACCCGAAGCAGACGGTAAAAAGATAAATGAACCAGAATTGGCAGCATACATGGCATAGTCCTGATCTCATCAGGATGGGAAGAGAAAAAAGAAGAAAATATATAAATCACTGTGTACTGCTTTGAAGTGAGCACAGGGAATGCTTCGTTGGAGGGCTTCCCAAATCCTGAACACAGTACTCAAGGTGTGACCCTACCAGAGCTGAATGCAGGGGGACAGATCCCCTCTCTGCTTCTTCTGGCAACACTAATTTAAAGCTAATGCTACTGAGTATGCAATCTAACCCAGCACCTTCTGCTATAAAGTGAATACCTCTCCGGAGGACACATTATCAGCACCAATATATGGATGGTTCTTCCCTCATTGGTTTCCTTTATTGGAAAGAGTAGTGAAAAGATTATTGCCTTCAAATTATTTACATGTATCCTTTATGATTTCAGAGGGAATAGCAAGATTGCAATTAAATTCAACCTTATTAGCATTAAACCCCAAAGCAATCATTCCAAAGTAGATCTGAACAAGAACCCCCAAGAGTGAACAGTGAAAAGGAAATTGTTTCCACATTCTTAATTCTGGCTATCAGTTTTAGTTTCCACATGTTAAAGAGACAGCAGTACCCCCATGGTGACTATCAAGCTGACAGTAATCTCAATGGGCTCTTCTTCAAAGGTATTTTTAAGGATATAGGGAAGAAGGTACTACTGGTGCTGAGTTCTCCCATGTAGTGTGATAAATTCCTTGGACTGATCAACACTGTCTCAGAAACTAAAGACACTTGCAGGGCTGAACCTTCTCTGTAATTTTCATGTCATGACAGTCGTGGACTTGTCAGATTTGGGGCCTATCTTGGGAAGGAGTGTATGATGTGGGTGCAGTGAGCCCTTCTGGACTGAATGCCCACCATGCAGCTGTCTGCCCTAATGGTAGGAGTCTGGATTCAGGGAGTCAGGCCTGATGTCAGCTACTAAACATGGCTGGCTCTTAGAGAGTGATGGCATTTCTATTTTGTCCTACACTTGAGCCAGGGATGTGTAAAAAAGTTACAGAAAAAGTGAATGCTACTTTTAACCCAAATAAATTCAAACTACTTCTAAGCAGCATATTGAACAAAAAATTGATAGGCAAGAAAACAGAACTGAAAGCACGAGTGAAAATCTCACTCAGCCTGAAGTGTGATTCTTCTTGTCCCTTCAGAAAGAACACATGGCCATAAACAACTCTGCAATGATAAACTAGTATTTTAGGAACAGCAACTAGCTCTAAGGGTTTCTGCATTTGATAGAGGGAGGCTTGTCTGAGGGGGCTGGGAGCTGATAGGCACTGGGCTCTTTTAGTACATCTGAATCCAAGGGCTGGGGAAAGAAAATTACAATATAAAGACAGTTTTGAACAACGTTAACTGGAAATGCCCAGCAAGATCTGGCTTTGTTTTCACTTCTACAGACCTGGGCTGGGTGTCGAGCTGTGTGGAAGCAACTTTAGCTTTAGTAAATTGTAAGCATTGAGGAGAATGAGTTTGTTCTTAGATAACTGTATGGGTTAGGCAGAAGAAAGACTGGAATATCAGTTTCTCCTGGGAACATACACAGATGTAAGCAGAATAATAAAAATAAATAAATAAAAGCATTGCTGTCAAGTAGTAGGAACATTTCTGTACAAAAGCTGTAATGCTTTTTGTTCATTCATGCACCCAATCTCCCTCCCCCTAACTTGAATGATTTTGTTCATGTACCTGATGTCAAATTGTATCTGCCAAGTCCCATTCAACACTTGCAACACGCAGCTAGGTGACTAATGTGTAATTGAAAGCAAAGTGAATGGTTGTTACATCAGCTTCCACCCATGCTTCTTTTATCCTGATATTAGAACATGTCTTTAACAGTTGAAGATAATTTCTCCTGGCTTTAAGGAACACTGGTGATGTCAGGGATATAGAGAACTTGGAAACTGCACAGAAAGGTACGTATTTTACCCTCCTTCCACTCTCCAATGGATCACTGTTCTTGCATACGGTTTTATTACGACAAGAATATGTAAAGATTACAGCTGCTATCCTAATGTTTTGGACATGCAGCATGAAGGTAGTCTGTTTCTTGGCTGAAACTCCGGACTTGGAACTGGGAAGGTGATCAGGTCCTTGGAGTTAAAAATAGCAGCAAAGACCTGCTTTGCCTCTTACTGAGCACAAAATACCTCTCACAGACTCCTCTGCCTAACTTTCTCTTGCTGTTAACTTTTTTTTACTGCATCCACAGATGAGATTATTAGGAATCCATTTCTAAGTCAATAGCAAATTATGAGCCATTGACCACCTGGAACTGTTCCTGGTTAGAAAATGCAAAGAGTCAATTTCTGCCATAATCTTTCCTATGTCCCCATTCGTCTTGCAAGGACTGCTTCAGCTAACAGAGCAGAGGGCAATGAGCAGTCTCTGCTGGTATCGGCAGTATGGCGAAGAAAATCTGGAAAGCTGGGCTGAGAACATCACTTGTGTTCTCTCATCAGCTACAAACCCAGTAATGTTAGTGTTTCACAAAGCGCTGCAACATATTGACCAAGTTTGAATCCTAGATCTGCTCAAACTGATTTTTCTGGATGCTTCTCTTTGCTCTGCCTGATCTGTTGAGATAAGAAGTTCCCATCTTGAAACAGATCAAATGTTACTATTTGTTCTCAGCAGAATAGGGTCTTACATTCAGAGACAACTTGGACATGTTACTGTAGATACCCTACCCTTACCATACCGCTCTGTTTGCAGTGGAAAATATATAGGGAGCAGTGAAGGTGGAATGGTGGAATACATTGTTTGCCTTGCTCTTTTTTAATATAGACAGATGAGGTGGAAGAGCAGTATTTGGTCCAAGTTATGAAGATAGGTTCAATTAGATGGAAGCAAATGCTCCTTTTGGAAAGGAGAATGTGTTCCTCTAGTAGCTCCTGGCCTTCATCTGGCATAGCTATATTTGTGTCATATAAAAATTAGAACTAGGGCACAATGACTTTGCAGATGTCTTGACAAACAGTGCATTAACTCACTAAAGGAGCTAGTTATCAGACATGCTCTCTTCAAATTCTACGTGCTTACTACAAAAGTACTAAACCACTAGAGGTAAGGGGAGGAACAGCCAGGGAGACCACCTGAAAAACAGAGATAAGGATACAATTTGGCAAGGAAGGCATTTTTCCATGGCTAGATTGTCTTGGCTAATTTGGGGAGTCGTGATTTTTAGGCAGCCTTCTAGGGAAAACACAGGAGTGTTACAACTATTTGACATCTTTATTCAAGTCTTTGGCATTGCAACAGATTTCTAGTGTGACCTTTAGCAAGACATCTGATTGCTCTGTGCCATAGACCCCCATCTGTCATGCAGGGATTTTTGCTGCTTGTTGTGTTTTCTTAATTCACATCAAGAACCATGTGGCAGTGGTTCTCTTCCCCCATATGGGAGAGAGCAATAGTGCCCCACTACTCATTTGGAGCTGACTGAAATACGAGTAACTCATCACCTCTCATCTCCAAGCATTTTCTTCACCCAGAAAAACTTGTAAATTAGCCTGGCCTAATAAAAGAGACTCAGTATAGAATGCAAGCTATCTGACAGATGAAAGATATTCACCAGATGCCCTTCAGTGTATTTTTGCTTTCCATCTGCAACATATTGGTTGTATATAGAGAAGACAGTCTATGCTTGCCAGATTAGCTCCCCTCAGCAGAAAGTAAGGAGTTGAGGAAAATAACACTCTTGTGATCATGCCCACTGGTGATCTGAAGGTGGCAGGTGGCCATCCACCAGGAGAGGGAGCTGCCTGCCCTCCGATGCTGCAGATGCTGCGTGTGTATGTTTATGTGGCTATAGGAGAACTCAGGACTTGGGCAATACCCTGTTCTATCTCTCTGCAGGACACTTTGTCATCTGTGCCTGCTTCTTAAAGGGCTGCAGGGAGGCCAAAGGTGAAGGGAAGCAGAGTATGAACAGATTTTGCCTCGGCCATTTTCAAGGCTGAAATAGCTGTTAATCCTTAGAGAGGATTCCCACTCCAGGAAACCCTGCTTGCATTCCAGGTTGTGCACAGCTGTACTGCACACTGTGGTTACACCCACAGAAACGTTCCCCATGAAGGTATGCTCTGCACCTGTTGCTGACCCCCTTGGTTGAGCAAACTTTGTGTCTGGCTCATGCACATGCTCTTTCTGCTTGCTGTGAAATAAAAGGTAAGGAAGTACCAGAAGGGATTTGAGGTTGAGTCATGTGTATCAAGGATTTGGGATTTCTAATGCGTCTGGTTGCTCACACTGCTCTGAGAGAAACAAAATATTTCCTTGTTCTCACAAGGTTGTTTGATTACAGTACTCAAAGCATTCCCCCACCCTGGTGGTAATAGAATTGCCACTTGTCTCCTTGGGGTGGAGGAAAATACTTCACATATTTTTCCTCATCTCTGCTCCTTTGCTGTAACTCTCAGCCCTGGTCTTACAGCTTGTGGAAGCAACAAGCCCCTTCCTAACTGCCTAGGGGAGCACTTGTGAATGGCGTCCTCTGGGTTGGACTCTGGCTGCTGTAGTACCAACGTTAAGCACAGCCTTCCATACTGAGTGAAGTAATTGCTACTCAAGGAGTATTAGGCATGTGTGAATGATTGTACCCACAGCTTCACTGTTAGTGCTGCTCATTCTCCATCTGCTCCAAGAAAGATCTAGGAAAGCTGCCAGAAAAATACAGTAGTAAATAATGTTTCTATTGCACCTGCCATCAGAGAGTGGCAAAGTGTTTTGAAAGCTTTGCTGAAGTCCTGCTGCCACTAGGAAATGGGAATACATTCTTGTGAGTTCTGAAAACGTGCATACTGGGAAATATGGGCAGCAGACTTACCCCTGGGCAACAAAGAGTTGATGGTGTCTATCTTCATTTTCATGCTTGCAGTATGAACTCTCAGTTAAGGGAAGAATACGGCAAAATCGACAGATTCCTCAACACGACACATGCATGAAGTAGAAAGTGTTGCCAGATCGCTCAGTGAGGTTAAAAAACAAAGTAAATAAAGAAATAAAAATGTAATGACAGAAATGTTCGAGCTCCTGGTCTTGCTGTACCACAAACGCCCACTGGGCGGGACGTTGCACCTTCCTTCGCACTGCGTGGTGCTGACAGCCCATTAGGACCCCGCACTTGCTCATCTCCCAAGACTTAGTGTTTCATCCAGAATTTAGCAAGAATTCTGCGGCTGCCAATCACAGACTTTTTATACTTAAATCCCTTAAATAAAGCTCTTGGCTACTTCTTTCCTCTCTCTGCCACCTGTAAAAAGAATGAGGAGCTACGAAATATTCTGACCTTGCAGCAAACCTCAAGGAAGTTGCCTGCATTCATTCATTTATGATGCTCTGAAACAAAAGCTTCCCCACAGAGTCCATCGTGTCAGTGTAGTGCTTCAAGAAGCACACTGTGTCTAAAGGCAGAGGATGCAGTCCCTTATAGTGCTTGGACCCCAGCTCTGCTCTCACACACCAACTCTTCTTTTCAGAAGCAACCAGTAAAAGATGTTGGTTGTTCAGGGCCAGCAATGGAGTCTGTCAGAGCTACATTTATTTATGTAGGGTGATTCTTCCTGATGCTGTGCCAAAACCACACCTCTCCAGTGAGCTGCTTAGATGGAGCAGGGCATTCTTACGGCCTGAAGTCAGCTTGAGTTCTGTCTCCTGTTAAACTTGTTTTTCTCACCCTTTCAGTGATAACTGAGACCAAAGCAAATTAGCTCCTACCTGTATGATCCAAACAAGCTGCAAGTCAACTCTGCCATGTTTGTGTGGGAGGAGGATGTTTCCAAGCCATAAGAGGGAAAGTTCCTGTTAAAAGGTTACATAATTGTGTTGATTTCATGGCATGCTTCTCCATGAGTTTGCTGTGGAGGCGAGCATTGCTATTCCCATGGCGCTCAGATGCGACAAACTTTGTTGTATTTCACCACCCATTCCACAGGGAGGTTAGGCCACAAAAATGAAGGAAATCCCAAATGCTCAAAATGTTTCTCTGAAAAGGAGCTCACAGAATATTGATGTGGTACTGAGGGCCATCTACTTTGTGTTGATAAAAGCGCTGTGGTTTGTGTATTGTTGAACTGTGCAAGTCCTTCACAAGTTGTGGCTTCTTCAAACAGAAAGATCTGGCAGCTTTTTTTCAACAGTACTATTTCCAAGGCCTTGGTTTTGCTTCTTTAAGCAAAAGCCAAAGAGTCAACAGCATCACTGAGCCTGTTTCTCATAAGGGCAAAAAAAATACAGTCAACACTGATAATAAACTGTCAATGTTGTCTCCCATCTTCCAGCTGTTGTTTGGCTGCAGCATAACTGCAATTTGAGATTATTGGAAGAGTAATGGGAAAGGAAGTAAGCAAATAGAAAGAGTGACAAAGTCCTGGTTGGGTTTATGAAACAGGAATAATGCTCAGCTTAGTTGTGCTCTTCCTTTTACAAGACAGGGAAGATAACATGAGATATATATTACTGCAAAATGTTCCACATAGCACTACAAAGGGAATAATTCACTGGTGAGGATGTGAGAATAACTGCAAGAATTTTAAGCTATATCTTTAGAAAAAGGGAAAACAAGCAGCACTGAAGTGATGCAAGAGTACGGGCTTAAATTCATGGAGAATTTTAAAGGCTAATGTAACTGAAATGGATACAATTCAGCAGTACCAGATTCGTGATTATGGACCTACAGGCCAGCAAGGATCTTTGCTGTACAGATACAATCAGAAGGAGCAGTGTGAAGGTTATTTCAGTCAGTGTTTACTGGATGCCCATTATCTCTGTTTTTTGGGATAACTTCCTGACAGCTTTCTAGACCAGTACAAATCTTGCTGTAGCTTCCAGACCTGCCCATTAATCAGCAGTGGATATACACATCCCAAAAGGATGCACCAATCTCTACTTTTACATTCTCTTCCCCTCAGAGTAGAAAACACATTTCCTGATTCCACAGCGAGGCTGTAATTCAATTAAAGGAACTGCTGGTTGCAATTTGTGCAGCTAATGAATGGCAGGAAAACGTGAGTTACAGTAGTACTGAATCAGATCCTCTACTAAAAGGCATCACTTGTAAAGTTTTATTTTTAATATTCTTTGCAGTGATACTGGTGAATGTGTGGAATTAATAGAACAAGGCCTAGGATACATCTGTGTGAATACTGCCCTTTGCATCACATCAAGATCGATGCAGGTTGGAGACCTTTCAATACCCTTCCTGCCGCAGTGGGTTTTCCACCAGTTTTCTTCACAAGGAAGAAGTCTGCCAATGAATATTCAGTTCTCTTTTAAGAAACAAATGAATAACCAAGCAAACAAACAAAACAACATAATAAGAAAACAACACCATCAAAACAAACAAAACCCACCAAGCCAACCAAAACATCAAAGCATTTCTTAGTAAACTGGGATGCAGCAAGAATTGATCTGCTGGAGAAAGACTTTTCTTTGCTAGCTGTGCCTGGGATCCTGTGACTGGAAGGAAAGTAGGACTGTGTTGTAGGTACTCAGGCCTGAGCAGCAGGAGAGGAACAGGTTATACTCATCTATCTATCTCAGAAGAGTTACCTTCTAAGAAGTACTAGGTGGAAAGTCTGTCACATTCGTGAAAATGAAGCACTTCCACAATTCCCTCTAGCTTTGTTCTGACTTTCTAATTCTGTTACTGAGCAAAGCCTTTAAAACTTGCCCTCCTGCCACATACCAATTGTGGTTCATTGTGTTTTGCAGCAGTGAGCTTAGAAATAGAGAAGTGATTAAGGGCAGTTGTTACTCAAGCTCTTTGGTAGCATCAATTGCCACTGAAGTTAAGCCCTCAGTTTTGCTTGTTTGATTGTTTGTTTTTCCCTTTATACTTGCAAAGGCAGAAAAAAATCCGATTGGATAAATGGAAAAGTCTGTCCTAACTTGTACACACTCTCCATGTGCACGTACATATGTTTGTTTGACTATATTTAAAGACAGATTAGCAGAGCTGATAGAACCTTTTCTGGCTATTTAGCCAAATAGCCTACAAGTCATAGCTATAGACTTCTGTAAATTATTTCCCGTTTGAACTATACAAGTTTTAGAAAGAATCGAATTTTGACCTGAATTTTTGGTACAGTAGAAGAGCCAGAATAGCTGGAGAATTGGTTCAGCTAATTATCCTCAAAGGAGTAGAAGTGATTCTTGTTTTTTTCTTCAACTCTCTGCAGCTTTACATATTGGCTTGTGAGGGTTTTTTTTATAGACTGCAGCAATTGAATTCATTTTCCTACATATAAGCTTAAAAACTTGTGCAAGTCAGCCACTGGCCTAAAAATCGAAACCTATTTGAGCTTCTTGAATTTCTCATTTTAGACTGTCATTCCTAGACACTTACTCTTCTATTTATCCACATCCTTCTCCGGTGGTAGTCAGACCTTGTGTAGTGACTACGCAATTGGAAGCTGATGACACTTGCTTCCTACTCCAGGTTGCTGCTGTGTTCATACCCCTTTTTTCCTACAGCACTCAACTAGTAACTCATGTTCACTTGACTTTTCACTGCCAGCCTGGTCACTTCTCCAAAACAGCTGCTTTCCAGAGGGAAGTCCTTTGTCCTGTAAGACCTATATAATGTGTTCCTAGACAATACAATGTGTTATTCCAACTTGCCAATCAATCCAGACCATTCCATCAATAAACAAGGCCATTCTAATTGTTGTATTGCTGTAGCACTGGCACAGGATTGTTGATTGCTTTCTTCCTTTTCACTAACAATATATTAAACTTCCTGAGGGACTCCTTCAGAAAGACACTTAGTAATACATCCCACTTACAATTATATCATATGACTCATTATATAGCCAGGTCTAATTCATATAATGTCTTATATTAAGTCTGAACTGTTGTGGATCCCTAATCAGCATGTCATATAATACCAAATTAAGTCTTGTGCAAAAGTCCATTAGTGACGGTAACCTTTTAGTAGGCAAGCAAACTTTTGATCTCATTAGAATGAAAATCAATTTAATTTAGCAAGTTCTACACGTTAATATTTTTTTGTGCATTAATACTAATTACATGATGTCCGTTTTCCTCTATTAACTGAGCACTTTGTCAGACCTTACATTATTTTGCTCAGAACTGTTGCCAGGCTGGCAGACATATGTTTAAAAAATATCAGCACAACATGAACACACTTCCAGACTTCTAAAGATCTCTCTATTAGCAGTTATGAGCATGTCTTGTGTCAGCACATCAGAGCCCTCATTCAGCTCTTTCAACAACCTCTGAACTTCTGACTTAAGAGCATCTTAGGCCTTACTACCTTCAGACTGCAGCACTGTTGTTGACAGCTCTACTCCTTTATCTAGTGATGAAGTAGTACATTGTCAACACTACTCTCATGTTAAAATAGACTTGGAAATGAAGATATTGTTTACAGTATATTCTTTGTGTCCTTTCACTTCATTATCCCTTTGTTTTATTTATAGGTTCCAATTTATCAAAAACATCCTCTTTTATTGTTGTAGTATGTATGTTGTAGCCTCTTTCCCAGCGAGTGGCTTCCCATGTTTTATTTCTCTGCCTTCTCTAGCTTTTTTCCTAATCGGACTCACAATTATTTCAGCTTTGTGAAATGGTCCCTATTAAAACACTAAATGCTACACACAGAACTGATCATGTTCTGTTTGCACACATGAAAGACCATCCAGGTATCACAACTAACACTTAATTACGTGATCAGTTCCCTTTCTTGATGTGGCTTAAGTTATTATTTTCTGATTAGAAAACTGAGTTAACTGAAATAAGAAACAGTAAATCCAAGTGACCCTGATGATGTCTTAACATAAATCAGATGAGGTTATGAGACTGGGATTGTGATTTCTGGGACAACGTCTGAGAAAATTACAGCTAATTACAGCTACTGGCATTGAGTTGGAATTTTCAGTTTCTTGAGGAAACACTTGAAATGAGTTAGGTCAACTTGACTGTGAAAACCATGCATTTGGAGCTGTAAAGTCTCAGCCTATTCCACTTTTGTGTGACCTCATCTCTCCTCTTACCTTCTGCGGGCAAAAACAAACACTGGAACTATTTCTCTTGATGTTGTTTTTGTAAGGATCCCCTTCTCAAGGCTTGAGCCCTTTTGTAAGATGCCAGGAAGCTGTTCAGAAATTGGTAACTGCTGGGTCTGTCCCTATTGTTTTGGGATTCCTCTGCTCCCACATGGACTTGGCAGTGACTTCTTGAAATGCTGGGGTAGTGTAAGAATGCTATTTCTGTAACTCATCTTTCCACACTGGATTCTTGTATGTTAGTTAATCAGACCTCAAGCATTTGGCTGTTCTGAGAAGTGGGACACTAACAGCAAATATGCATGTTATCATCTGCAAGATCTGACTCCTCTGATGGGAGGAGGCAGTAGTTCAGGCTCAACATCCTTCATTCAAACGTGGGGCAAAACGTGCCAAAAATGCAGCATACTAGTAATTATAGTCCCCACTGGGACCTGAGGAGAGACCACAGCCTCTGTTTACTCGGAGTACTGAGTCTTCTGTGAGTATAATGAAGGTCAAAGCTTTTGGAGATGGATTATTACATTCAACAGTCCTAAACATCAAAGGCTATTCACTATGAAATTGCAAAGGATACCAGTGTTGTCTGCTTGCTGGAACAATTGCCTCTGCATACTCTGATTTTGAACAGTCTGCTAGGACTCGTCTTGGTGTTTGTGTGGGTTTTTTTTCTTGTTGGATATGGGAAAGATAGTTTTTTTTCTGGTTTTTAATTATTTCAGCTTTTTATGTTCAGTTTTGATTGGCATGAGAGATAGTGTGCAAGTCAGACCGAGACTAAAGAATACCATAACTGAAAAATTCACAAATATTCAGGCATTTATGTATGACTGTAAGAAAGGGAGGGAGCAGCTGCTTATATTTCGCAAAAGCTAAATGTTTTCAGGTCTATACAGATCCTTCTGAAACCAACGTATCATTTCAGGAGCTACAGTGCAAACGTTAGAAAGCAGCTGGGCCCAGCGATGGCAGCTCCCTTCATGGGTTTTTCCTCTGATTTGCTGTCTCTGTCTCAAGACCAATATATTTTGACATTGAGGTTGAGTATAAATTGCCTTCTAAGAGCTATTTGAGACCTCAGTGTATCTTGGGGCATTATTCATATCTTATCTGCTTGATGAAATGCTTTTGAAGGTCTGGCTGTGTTGCTCTGTGAACACGGCACCCTGCTCAAACAAGTTTCAGTGCACAGGTACCCAAAACTCTCCTCAGTGGGACACATTATGTGTGAGTGTAGAGAGCAAAGGTTGCTAACCTGTGTGGTATTCACATCACCAAGCTCTGAACACATACCTTAACTAAATTAGGAGTCTGGTCTCTCTGTGTTGTTGAGGTAGCCTGTTTGAAAGAGTGACTGCCAGAAAACATGGAGATGCAGGCTCACATGCAGCCCCCTAAGCTGCACTGGAAGACTTGCTTGATTCTCAGCAGGACAGCAAGAAACTTCTGAGCTGGATGAGGCTTGTAAATGCTGCTCCCTAGGATCACTTACTTGTAACAGGATAATTCAGCTAAGAAGATAATGAATAAAAAAGAAGCCAGGGAGTAACAGGAATGTAGGTGAGCAACTGCAGGGCTGTTATTTTTATTATTGCAGAGTTGCAATCAGCTCAATGTCCAAAAATGAATAGAGCTGCAGAGTTCTGTCACTGTCTTGTGTCGTGCTCTTGCAGCCTGGACGATTACCTACTGATGCAAACTCTCATAAAATTTGGTCTGTTTGATGTATCTATCTGAAATCTGTGGTTTGTGATCCTGCAGTTCAGTGTTCTGTCATAAACTTCATGCATGCCAGGTCTGGCCCATGGACCAGCTAACTGACTACATCACTGTAGGTATCACGTTTGTGTGCTGGCAATGTGGTTTTGTTTCCTCAAGGATAAAATACAGCTGTTGTCAAACAAGTGCTGTTACTCATACTGACCAGCTCTAAAACTCTGCAGATGGAGCAAGACCAGTAAGTGCAGGTTGGATAAAGTAAAATAAATATTTTCAGGCTTTTAAGATACTAACAAAATAATGGAAGGAAGAAAATAATCCCTGAAGGGATAAACGCTGTTGACTGCACTAGGAAAGAGCAGGGCTACTAACAAGTGAATTTGTTCTTTGCCTTGCTGAAGTTTCAGAAGTATGTCTGCAGGTATCAGTCAGCAGAGGATGGTTAAGGACATGTGAATGGTTTCATGTGATTTCATCTAGACAGCAAATCTGTGTTTGAGACCATGAGGAAAAGACAATTACGAGTTTGGGCTTGAGGGTCTTTTGGGGACATGCTCAAGGGAGGATGATGCTCATCTCTAAGACCATGGCTATGAGAACACTACCATCTAGCAAGCTGGTTGATGTCTTTTCCTTTTCCTATGCTCTGATCACCCCAAAGACTGAAGTGAGTGCTGACAATGTGTGCTTGGCTAACAGTGTAAGTATTTCTATCTTTGGGGTTGGGACTTGAACCCATCCAGCCTGACCTTCTTATATCACTAAATCACAGACAGCTTTTTGTGTGGATTGCAATAGCTCATATTTGACTTCAATAATGTACTTCATAGAATAGCAATCAACCTGAATGCAATGCCATGAAGGGATGGAGAATACACCCCTTCTTTAGCATTTTGTTCCAGGGTATAATCATTCTGTAACAAAAGTGAACCAGACAATTCATTAGGATTTTTCTAACTCCAGCTTTCAGTCATTGTTCTGATTCTTACTCTGCCTTTCTCCACTTGATTAGAGCCCTTAGTACTGGCATTTTTCTCCCTGTGACAGAACTTGCACTCTGTAATCAAATCCCCTCTCAACAACCTGTAACGGCAAAAAATACCAGTAGTATATTTAAGCTAGAATATACTCTGTTCCTCTGAAGAGGTAGTAACCAGTGATTTTAGCAGTTCAGGAATATGAATCATCCTGCCAGTAATGCCAATTCCATCACATTTTTTCCAATTCCCCGTTTTTCCTTCAGATAAATCCCATGACATGGATGCACTGGCATCTGCTCTGTGTGTTTCCATGTAGAGTTGAAGGTGCTAAGGTTGGCTGTATGGAAGTAACTGCCTGTGGAAGTAACTGTCTAATCAGTGCCTCCTTCTTTGTGCTTTATCTGTGAATGCTCCTGAGCAGAAGCTCCTCTCTGTGTCTGGAAAAGAGCTCTGAGACCACCTAGATCATTACTGACTCTCTGTCATAGAATCGTAAAGGTTGGAGAAAACCTCTAATATCCAACCATCAGTGAATCCCCACCATACCACTGACCACGTCCCTTGGTGCAACTCCACATGTCTTGAACACTGCCAGGGATGGTGACTCCAACACCTCTCCGGGCAGCCATTATCTCACCACTCTTTCAAGGAGAAGAAATTGTTCCAAACATCCAACCTGAACCTCCCCTGGTGCCATCATCTCTTGTCCTATTGCTGTTACCCGGGTGCAGAGGCTGACCCACAACTGCCACAACCTCCTTTCAGACAGCTGCAGAAAGCAATAAGGTCTCCTCTGAACCTCCTCTGCTCCATCCCAGCTCCCCGTAGCCTCTATGCAGATCGATTCCCCACATGAAAACATCACTTACTGCTGCTGGGAGTATCGTGTGTCATCAGAAGTGATGCTGGCTCCTCTCCCTCCCGGCACGTTGCCCAACCAGCACTCAATCTCATGCTGACTCAAATGCCTTTTTCACCTGCTGGGGTTCCTCCTGCCGTATCTCACCGGCTTAGTGGCATAGCCCAGCTCTGGTGTCATCAGTGCTTGGCCACAGCCGGGACTGGTTGAGCTCTGAGCAGTGTGTGACAAAGCAGGCTATGAGCAACATGCCTGAGCAATGCAGTTTGTTCCCAGGTAGGTGTCAGGTTTTGTTTAAAATACGTATCCCAGATACAGTTTTGTAGGTAGGAATTCTGAAACCGTGACGTAACGCTGCCAACAGGTGCACGTGAGCCCTTAGAAGTCACTTTATTCCCGTTTTTGGAGCACTTTTGCAGTCTTACTATGGATACGTCAGGCTGGAGCCGCTCTGGTTATAAACACTTCCATCTCTTTGAAGGCTCCTTCTTTTAAAACAAAACATCTCTTGGTCCTTTTTTGGCTTCGAGGTGGAACTTTACAGGGATCAGGGCGAAGCCCTTTTCAGCGTGGGGAATTTCGGAGCTATTTTACTTCCTTTGAAGACGGCTGTTGTTCCTGAAGCCACTTGTGTGCAATAGGAAAATCAGCCGGGGCCGAGCAGGAAGCTGTGAGGTCGGCAGCGCATTCCAGAACATCAGAGAGCATCGTTCTGTCCTGCACAGCTCTGGGAGCTGCAAGGAGCCGGATTTGTGGCTATGAGCCGATCTGAGGGTGGACCTGCGTTACCTTTGTGGAGTTTATTATCGAGCGTATCAAGTTTATTGGGCATTGGTATTGCTCTGAGTCCTACCTGCTACACGCAAAGCCGGTGTTTCCTAACCCACCACGTAGCGCTGCGGATTAACAGCGCTAGATCAAGGGCGCTGATTGCTGAAGGCCCAACTCGCCGCCGTGCAAAAGCAGAACGACCCGAACTGGCTCGAGCGCTTCGTTGCCTCCCGCGCGGGCTGAGGCAGGTGCCGCCCTCAGGGCAGGCTGAGGAGAACGGAGCGGCCCTCAGGGGCTGGGCGGGAAGCGCGCGGGGCAGCCGTTGGGGGGCGGCGGACGACGGCCGGGCGGGGAAGGCGTGACCGGCTCCAACCCTCCGCCCCTCGGCACCCCTCGGCACCCCGCCCCGCTCCGCCCCGCACGGGCAGCTGTCAGAGGAGGCGGCGGCGCGGCCGGTCCCGCGGGCAGGCGGCCGCGGGATGCAGCGCTGAGGCGGTCACTGAGCGCCGCGGTCGCCTCCCGCTAGCAGCCCATGATGTGCCTGGAAAGCGACGGCTCCTCCGGCGGCAGCCCGGGCTGCGGCGGGCGGCTCCGAGCCGGGGACGAAGAGGAGGAAGAGGACGGCGAGCGGGGCTGCTGCGGTCGGGGCGCTGAAGGAGAAGTGCAGACCCTCTCGGGAAGGATGAACCCGCCGGCGGTCGGCAAGCGCCCGGAGCGCCCGATCGCTCGCCGCAAGGCGCCCAGCCTCGGCCGGGCCCGGGTGGCGGCCGCCGGCATCCTCAGCGTGGGCAACGTGCTCAACTACCTGGACCGGTACACGGTGGCAGGTGAGGCCTCCGCTCCCCTCCGCAGCGCTGCCGGCCCCGGGGGCTCACGAGGCGGGGCGGAGCGGGGCGGGCCGGGTGTTGGCGGGGCAGCGCCGCAGCGGTTCGCCGTGGCCGGGCGGGGGTGTGGAGGTGCCGGCGGTATTGTTCTCTAGTTGGTGTGAATTTGAACGCCGACCCAAAGAGGAGCCCTTTGTTCGGCCGGGCTCGGCGCTGGGGCAGACGTGCGGGGCGGTGCGGTGGGCGCTGAGGGACGCGGTATCGATCCTCGGTGAGCGCCGCGCTGACAGGTGCAGCTGCCGCCGGGTCAGCTCTATCCGCCGCCCGGCAGGGGATGGCGTGCGCGGTGCAACGCGCCGCACCTCCGCTTTGTTTCTGCGGGAAGCCGGGCTGTCCTTCAGCACTCCGCCAAGGAGGTCCCTGCCCTGCGGAGCGGGCTGCGGGCAGCGGCTCCGTCCTTCAGACGGACCGCGGTGCGCTGAGGGCTCAGCGGGGCTCGGCGTTGAGACAACACGCGTTAGGATGCTCGCAGTGCCGGTCCGTTGTTAACAGTGAGGAGGAAAATGACAACCCGAAGTTCTGCTAATTGGAAACGAAGGAGGCTCTGTGCTGTTCAACTGTCTCGTGTAATAAAACAATAATGCATATTCTGTGTTTGGCAATACTGATAATTTTATCTTCGGAGCTTATAAAAAGCGCGTGTGTGGATGTTGCTCTATGCATATACACGTTTTAATCGCTGGGACTCGATGTGGTGTTAAACAAATTAGAGTATTTGTTTATGCTGCATTAAAATAATGTATGTTTGTAGGGCAGTAATAGTGTGCACGGGATGCATCTTGTCATTGTTGTCACAATATGCTGGCCAGGGTGGTTTGGTTTTGTTTGGGGTAGGGAGATGGAGAGGGCTAGAATGAAAATGTATCTGCCTGCTGTTGTGGCTTTTCATTATGGTTTTTAGGCAGGGCTGCAGGAAATGTGAAGGCCCAGCTGGGAGGTACTGAGTGCTGGCTCGGTGCGATGCAGGAGGAAGCCTGAAGATGCAACATTGCTCTGTTCTTGCTGAAGGAAATTATAGTTCGTTCTTTCACCCTCCAATAGGAGTCCCTTTAGGATGGAGACTGACCACAAAGCACCGTTTTCCTTTCACTTGTGGAAAGTTTTCCTTTTCTGGGAGCTGTTCCTCCTCACACCGTAGGTGAACACAATAAGGATTTTAAAAATACATAGACAGGCTATTTGTTACAGCGCTTCCAGCAATGGCTTTCTCATCTTGGAATTTTTTTGGTCATCAATGCATGGGATGTGCTGGCAAGGGACGGGAGAAGCATTTCGATTGGTGGGAAGGCTGCAAAGTGCCTGACCGAGTGGAGGATAAAGCCACCTGCCTGCCGTGATGCTGCATTGCCAGTGCTACGAATGCCGGTACTTCCAGCATAAGCTCTGGCTCTGCACTGACCATCAGCTGCCCTGGGGAACTCGCTGGCTGGCTTTCAGCTTGATAGCAAAGGTCTAAGTTCTCAAGCATCAGACTTTGCTTTAGGGGCAGAATCATTTTGCATCATATTTTTGTCTTGTGCTGGCTGGTGTTTATTTCTCAGACTGATGTTTTATAAAGCGCTCATTTGAAACAAGGAATAATTGAATTCCAGGCTAGTAGAAAAATTGTGGTAATAAGAATTACACATTTTTTTGTACTCAAAACTGACTTTGTTATAAAGTCTTCTTTAAAAGCCATCTTTGCTGTTATTTTTGAGTCTCGGTGCATACCGCATGCTTATGTGATGTGCACTCACATATGAATCAGGCCAGCACTTTGAATATTCAGTTTGTGTCTCAAGACAGGTAATAATTAGTGAATACAGCTCTTCAGACCTTCAAAGTACCTTGCAAATATGAATTGTTGCAGCAGCGTAATAATGCAGTTGAACACTAGCCTCATTATGGCAGGGGAAGTAGCAAGAGAAATCATGGTTTAACAAAGACCAACAAACTGCTGTGAGAAGTGGTGCAAGTTCCTGGTTCCAGCTCTGTCTGCAGAGTGTTTGGGGGAGCAGCAGTACCAATGGAAACTGGGTCCTGAGGGTTGGCATGTGAAGGTTGATCCCTTTCGTGGCTTCTCTGAGGCTGTGAGGTATAATGACCTTTGTTTCATTACACCGTGAGGTATAATGACCTTTGTTTCCCTAAGACATAGGATATGATGAGTTTTTGGGGGGCAATCTTTTTCAAGTGTAACCAAGAAAGTAGATGCCTGCTTCCTAGTTTTGATTTCGATGGCTTCCCATTATAGATGAAACAGTTTTAGGATGAAATGTGCCTTTTAGTATCTGGGACGTTTTGTGACAGAACTGGAGTGCAGTTTGAGATGTGGGACATATTCAGCTTCATGGCTGACACTGAGGCACAGCCCTTCTGGGAATACCTGATGAAACTGGGCCTCTGCTGCTGACTGGCTGTTTCCTATGGTTTAAAGATAAGCTTCTTCTGTTACTTTTAAATTGAAAAGCCTGAGCATATAGACTTATAGAATCACAAGGTTGGAAAGGTCCTGCAAGACCATCTAGTCCAACCATCCTCCCATTACCGTTGCTATCACAAGCCACTAAACCATATCTAGTAGCTCCTCATCCAGACAACAGTGCATCTTCCTCATCCACAGCAGTAACAGGGCATCTTTCAGCAATGCCCTGATGTTTGCATTGGGTTGAAAATTCCTAATGTGCATGGGGAATGTTCAAGTATAATGATATTTGGGAGCAGCTCTCCCAGACAAAAAGTGGGAGTGCCTCTACTGTGTCTCTTACGAAGGAAAGATTGAAAACACTGTGCTGAACATGACTGACTTGAAGGGAAATATTCCTCTGCAATTTTCTTAATAGGTCTTTGATCATACCGAGAATGGTTGCCTGTGGAAAGAGTATTCTTTCTAGAGCTGTGATATTTTGCTGCTGTTAGAAAACAAAGAACAAGGAAAAGGGAAGATTAGCAGTAATGAAATCACTGTAGATCACCTGTGACACTACAGCAACCAGTGATGCTGGCATGTGTCCTCTTCCTTAATGAAGTTTTGGGAAAAGTCATCTTGCCTCCAGAAGCTTGGAATGTGGTTTCACAATTATGCCATGAATGACCTTTTACTGCGCCTGCTGTTGATGGTGAAAATAGTCTTGCTTCATTACAGTGTCATCCCCGCCTTCTAATTCAGGTGCTACTTCCTGGCATTTCTGTAATGCCTTTAATTTAAAGGTAATGATTTAATTAAGTTGGAGAACTACCTGGCAAAGTAAATGAGTCTTGCGATCCCACTACAGAAGGGGAAACAGAGTTGCAGAGTGTTGGCGATTTGCCCATGGTAACGTAGTTAGTGGTTGCTATTAGTCCATCCTTGAGATTCTCTTTCCCTGTGACGCAGTAAACCGTAGGCTTTGGTCTGGAGTTTTTGTCTTGTAAATGTCTGTAACTTGCTAATAACCATATTTGTGTTAATTAGCTTCTCATTACAACACATAGTTGCAAATACCATTCTTTGAAGACACATACATGCAAATGATTACTGAAAGTGGAAAGTCAAGTTTAAAGCTATGTAGTACAAGCTGTAACTGAAGGGTTAGGGAGGGTTCAAAGCTAACTCCAAGTGCCAAGATATTCAAGAGTTCGTACGTCAAAACTGCTTTCTATTACTTGGGAGTTCACATTTACGATAGCAATGTATTACTTTAATAGTTGAAATCTTAGATTGCGTGAAGATCTTTCAGTATGAAAGATCTCATTTATGTAGTGGGGTAAATGGAGCCCCCAGCTGTAACGAGACTATGTTCAGTGCTTATAGTTTCAGGGAGGGAACGATAAAGTGGCACTGCAAGCTCTCTGCTTTTCCTCTCTTGTTGAGATAATCTCAGTCCTGCTATTACCGAGGATTCAGCTGTGGAAGGAGTGCAGTGCTGGAAAATGTTTGGAAAGATTATTGGCTGAACTTGCTTGAGCCAGCAGTGTTAGCAGCTCACCAATGTGGGAATTTGGATAACAATACTTTGGGCAACGGCTACTTCTTGAATTTGTTACACTGCCAGTAACACTGCAGTGAGAGCAGAAGCTGGAAGGTCTGGTGGTCATACACTTCAGAAACAAGCAATAGAAATCACTCTAGCACAATGGCAAAGACTGCGTAGTAGCAGCTGGTTCTCTACTGTTATGTTTTCCCTTCGCAATGGGCTTTAGTGCATAGTCAGCTACTTCCTCTTTGCTGGTCCTTATGCGAGTTGGCAGGATTTTTTTCCTGAGTATTTTGCATTTCAAGTGAAGTCTTATTACGTTTAATCATAGTATTTTTCCTCCTTGTGATGTAGATTTGCCAGATAGTTGCTATCTTTGTTATTATGTGCAGATTTTCCTGTTTGACTTTGAGATCCTCTTTCATGCCTGTTGATTTATTTCATCCCTAAAGCATCCAAGTAATCACAGTCAGTGAATATGGCCTTTATTACGTGGAATTAAGGCCCTCATAAATATTTAGTGTGCTCTTAAGAAAGCCATGATCTTATTTGTCCCTTCATCTCTGAGACTGTCAATATTAGAAGCTGTGCAGAAAAACTTACCTGGTCAAAGGTACGGGAATTCTGTGATCATCCCTTCAGAACTTTTCAAGTACCTTACCAAGCTCTAATAGCACTGAATTCCTCCAGTCACCTTGTTCTCAGTCTATCTTTATTATATGTTAACTCTTTAAAGTCAAGAAGCAAATGAGAGGTACAGGCAAAATCAAATCAAAAGCTTAGCAACAAAATGCAGTCAAACCATTAGTTCTCAGTTCTACTAATAGAAACCTTGCATTAAGGCTGCTGTTCTTAAAATAGTTTTCTATGCTGTTCGTAGTTTGCTGTGTTGTTTGTAGACTGAACAAGTGCTGCACTCAGAACTGGCACACACAGAAGAAATCTCATACGTGTCTTTTTTTCATCCTAATGCATCTGCTTTCATTGTTATTTTGTGGGTGTTTGTCTTGCATAACTCAGCTATTTCCAGAGAGGAAGTGAAAGGGAGGGAAAACTAATTTCCGCGCTTCTGTTTTTTTGGTAGCATAAATAATTGGGAAAGCAAGAAGGTAATGGAACCTGGATGAGATGTGGAGCCCTTCGTTTCTGAGGTCATCACTTTGGATCTGTTCCCAGTCAGGAGTGGCTGCATTTTTCTTTTCGAGGCCTATAGTTTGAATAGCTATTCAGGGCTCTGTGGTGGTCTCTTCCCACTCTTCCTAATACTGTGTGCTTCATGAAAGCCCCACACAAGTCATGGCTGGGAACCACCTCGTTGTCTCTCAAAATACACATTTGCTTGGTAAGCTGTTGAGTTCTTCTGGCAGGCTGATCCTTCTAGGCAACAAGGGAGCAGGTGGGAAGGGTGATGATTTTGTCCTCACCTGCTCTTTGCTCATGAGGGAATACGTTTTGGTCACCCCTTCCCAGTACTGCGGATCTTTTCTCACAACCAAAAACCATGGAGCAATTTCTCCTGAGGTGAAGGGAGAAAGATGGAGGGGAAAAAAAAAACCTCATCTTTGTCTTGTCAGCCTTAAGTTCAGCAACACGAGTGTGCCAGTCTTGTGCCCTTATGCTTTTATAAACATATAACTTTTCTATGCTTCTGTGGCTAGTGAGCACACTGACTGAACAGCACAGGGGGAAAAGATCAGGGTTATGGACAGCAAAGCTGCAGTAGCAGCTTGGAGCTTGGCTGGCAGGATGAGGGAACCACATGGTGGAATGAAAATCCGTTCAGCCTTGACATGTGATGTTTCTTTTCCTTTTTCTTTTTTTATTTAAGGCTGCGTTGGAATCCAAACTGCTTCTAATCCATTTTATTCCTTGTTCAGGCTTCTGCCACTAATTAAGTGAATAACAACATGATAATTATTCATTTCATATCTTTCAATTTTCTTTTTCTATCAGAAACACTTTATTACTGTCTTAAAATGAGAGCTCTGTGTTCTTGGCCACATGGAAGGCAACAATAGTGGGTGAACAGACAGTCAGTACGACTTCTGTCTGTGTGTGCGAAGCCTCAGGGCTTGAATTGAACTTACCTGAAGGTTTACTTTGATTCACATGCCTGTCTATGATCTGCTGGTCTGTGCTGTCTGCATATTCTCACTTCAGACAAGTGATCTTTTGGGAGAGCGTACCTACAAAGCAGTACAGATCCAGAAAAGGAGGAGTCATGCCCTGCTGTTGGCTTGCAATTTTGACTTTTATTTTGCCTGGTCACCTCTTTATTTCATGATCTGTACCTGTATTGTAGTGATGACCTTGGATATTTTGCATCTGTGGTGATATACAGAGTTGTTTCTGCAGTTTTGCTACCACGTGTGCAGTTTGGGAAGTTCAAGAATAGCTGTGCTCTTTCTGTATAGCCCTTCAGTGATAAATCTTTCACTTGAAAATGCAAGTTTTTGATTTGAAAATGTGAGAGAGATATATATAACAGCATATTGGTGTTCACTTTTTTGTGTGTGATTGCTTTTCATGATGCTAGATTCTCATTTTTATTATTGTCATTAATTCTGACTTGTCTTTTCCAGCAAGTCTGAGCTTGCAGGCTGTTTCCCAGCTAGAGTCAGTGCAGTGCAGCTTGTAAATTGGTGTGGCAACAGTTACATTGATGTCCAGGCTTTGGTAATTGAGCTGGAGTGTGAAATGTTGGCTACGGGACACTGAATCAGGGCTGCTTATGCTGTTAGGGACAGGGACAAATTTTGTGCACTTTTGTGCTGGTACTAAATAATAATTAATGCAGAATTACAACACTATTAATAAATGCAAGCTGAGTAAGTTAGGAAACTAACTATGCAATAAGGAAAAATGGCTTCTTCATTTTTTTTCCTGACACACCAATGTGGTTCCTGAAGAGTGGTCACTGTGTGTCTGTGTGTTAAGCTGTGAGAACTCAAATACTTCTGCAGCTATATGATTATCAATGCATTTAGCATAGTCTTGTTATTCAATCTAGCAGGCAGAAATGCTGACTAACTTTCAGGATATAAATCTTTTATACATTTAGGAAAGAGAATACCCAAGGGCTACTGGTGATTGACAGCTACAGTGCTCTGATTAGAGCTGACAGTTCCTGATCAGCTCCATCTTGGGTGATTCACTTCTCTGATGTGGAAGAGAAGGACTAAAAGCAAAGTACAATATTGGGAAATAAGTTGTTTGTTTTTTGCCTTTCCAATTTAAAGGGAATTTGTGATTCAGAACAACCAAACATGGCAGCCAAGTGAGGGTGTTTGGAATTTGAAGCCTTGATCTCTGTGTGGTTGCTGTCCTATAACAGAATGTGGACACTGCTAAGATGCCAGTTTCCAGCTGTTGATTTTAGCTATCCCAAGAATGTGCTTTTCTTGCCTGTTTCATTACAAGTGTCTTAGTAGTGCTGTTAAACTCTGGGGTCACTTGCCATTTTCTCCAGAAAACCTGTATTTTTAGTTGCTTGGCTTGTTGAAGGAGAACTCAAGTTGTGTTGGTGGCTGGGTAGAGGTTTCTTGTTAGAATGTCTAACGCAGTCAGAATCAGGATTTAACATTCTTGATTTAAGCATTTATTTGAGCATTATTATACTCTCCCTTCACATTTTCTGTGGGGGTATGAAACATGCTCCTCAGCATTTAGTAATCACTGGACTCTATAACCTGGCAGAATGTGTTTAATTCATCCCAAGACTTGTGCAACTGGAGTGCAAGACGTTTTGGTCTTGAGCAGGACAGATTCCTTACACAATTGCTGTCTGCAATGAGAGCTGTGTATGGAAGTAGCTGAGCTGTGGGATTGCTCAGCTGGGCTGGATGCTGGTTGGATGTTCGGCCTCTGGTCTCTGTGTGGAGACTGCCAGAAAACAGCAGGTAGGATCAGTCACTGCATGGACTGCTCTGGTTAGCAGATAACTGATCATTAACCTGTTTGTGAATATCATTGGTCACACTTTGGGCTGACAAAACAAATATTTTTCAGCACTTTAGTTTTCATGGTAGATTAAAATGAATGCGCAGTTCTTTTTGTCTGCGTGAGTTTTGAAGCAGTGAAGGAAGCTGGTAAGAAGAAAGTTTATCAGCAGGACAGTTCTCCACATTTTTGATCAGTGTTATTGGCATCATATTGGAAATTACTATTTGCAGCTTCCAGTTGAACACGTTGACTCCAGTTTCCTTTGGTAGCACTGAGTCGTAAAGGAAGGGCACCTTAAAAATATAGCTTTTATAATCGTGTAGAAGTTTCTATTTTAAAAACATAGTGTGGTAGTTCTGAAATATACCCGCTCTTTTATAATTGCATGCTTCAGATATTAATACGTGTCATTTTGAAAGTGGAATTTAGTCTGCAGTAGGTAGTGACGTGACATGACAATTTTAAGGTAAGTTTAAAATAAATTAAATCTCTGGACAAAAGCAACTTTCTTCTTTCTTTAGTGATCTTTCAGTGATCTCTCTGGGCTTTGGATAGAGAACCAGATCCTAGATGGTGGTGAATGGTTTTTGGTTTTGTCCTTTTGAGTCAGGACTCAGGAGGAACAGAAGCAATCCCTCTCTCCAAGGGCTAGAGCAAAGCAAGAGGATGCTTTAGGTACTTTGAACTGGCCAGCTGCAGTTGGAAACAAGTGTTGTGGCAGCTATTCAAGCCAGGCAGCAAAGAGTTGGTACAAAGCTGTGGGAGGGGAGGACCTGCAAGTGTTATGGACAAAGCCTGTTGGTCCATGTGTGTGCCTATTTGTTCAAATGCAGATTTCAGACTCTCCTGCTCTGTGATGTTTCTCTGAAAACATCAGTTTCCCTTTAAATTTGGGATAGTGTCTTTCCAGTTAAAATTGCTCTGTGGCATGTGGTTTGCTAAGGGGAAAGCAAGTAACTTTTGTCCACTGAGTGATCGTGCCATGTCAGCTGTATGACTGCCCTGTGATTTTGCTGCGGATCACTGTTCAGAGCCCCTGCTGCTGAACATACAGCTAGGTGAGCCCTTCTCACTCAGCATGGATGCACAGAGGGTCCTCACTCTTCTTATTTCTTGCCTGCTTTCCCTCCCCAAACCATTTCTTGTGTGCAATCAAATTAAACAGTGGCACTGGCCCCAGCAGAGAAGAGCTTCTCTGTTAGAAAGCTGTCCCTTTAGAATTTGCACACATTTCATTTGCACCTGCCACTACTGGCTACTGATCTGACTTAGCGTGCCAGCAGTCTGCAATGAGAAGTCTTCTCTGTTTCTTCTATCTGAATTAAAGACACTTATTTACTTTACAGTCTCCTAAAGCTTGATTTTTATTTATTTATTTATTTATTTTTACATAAACATTCTGCACTGTATTTTTATGAGGTCCAATTGAAGAGTGCTTTCAGCATGTTAGGAACACTAGAAAGAGCACTGTTAGGAGGTTTTTGTTAAATATATAAAGGCAGCAGACCAAATCACCACCAACCAGTGTCAAGTGATAACTGTGCAAGACTGTGTATGTGTGATTTGAGATAGCAGCAGTCACTTGCATAACACTGCAGCCCTGTAAGCTGGTAAAGCTGCATTGCTGTCTCTATCCAGATCTCATGGTTCATGCTTCTCCTGGGCCATCAGGCTGCTGCCCCTGCCCATGTAGGAGCTGTGCCAGACAAAGCCTGCCTTAGCAGCTGCACTTTGAGCAGAAGTGAGAGGCAGAGCACGCAGGTGTGAAGTGGCCATTAGCATTGAGACCTGCTGTATTTGCTTGCTCTGCACAGTCCTTCCTTGGACTTCTACCATGGTCAAATGAGGAAATGCTTGCTTCCATCTGTACCTACAGGTATTTCCTGATGTCATGTAGCCATCTTATTTGAATAGCTTTCTTTTTGAAGCATTCCCTTGCTTCCATCCAGAATTCAGCTTCCATCCAGAATTCATTGTCTCTACACAGATTTTTCATGTATTCTATCAATGAAGATCATTAACTCAGTGTTGAGACTTGCTCAGTAAACTGTGCCACTTGGTTTGTTGCTTCAGTCTCCCCACTGCATAGTTTTGATGTGATATTTCCATTTCATGGAGGATGCTGCACATCCCTCCAGTGAGCATTGCAGGGGTGCTTGTGTCTGTGGAAGGAAGAACCTCTGTGTCAGAGTTGGAGAGTACTGGTGGAGTGGAACATGGTGTAAGCTGCCTCCTTGTTTCACTTATTGCGCTGTTGAAAGCATTCATCTCTTTAAGCTGCTCAATATCTCCTGTTGCTGACTGCTAAGTGTAGCTGCTTATGTATAAGCGTGCTCAGACAATGGAAAATATATGAAATACGAAGCTTTTCTTTGTGCTGTGGTGGGAACGTTCATTTTGCTTCTGTGAGGAATGTTCACCTCACATTTCCGAACATTGTGTTCAGCAGATGAGCTGTTTCCTCCTTCCTTCAGGTTTTGGGTTCTCCTTTGGAGGAAGGGGCTGAGAGGCAGAGCTTAGGTGGGCTGCTAGAGTAATTAACCAAATGAGGAGGCATGGTTTTAAAGATGCTGTTGCTGGGTGGAGGATGGGAAGTTTGGGAAGGTTTTTGTTTTATTTTTACATAGCACAGTTTAACAACATGCAGATGAGTGAAACTCATTGGGAAAGTGTTGCCTTCTGACACAGTGTCCACAGTTGTAGAGAAAACCCAATAATGTGAGGAAACATTCTTTAAAAAACTAATAAAAACACCGAAAAACCCCAAAATAATAATAAAAATCCTGCAGCTGACATCTTTCCCTCAGGCTGGCACGTTGGCAAACATTACACGAATTGTGTTGCGCTGAGTTTTGTCTTTGCTGTCACTGTGTTTAAACTGCTGGGAGGAACCTCTCTGCACATGCATGAGTGTAATTTCACGTAACCTAAGGTCATGAGACTAAATAATGGGGAAACTTGTTTTCTAAACAAGCCTAATCTCACAAACTTTAACAAGACAAAAAACGAATGTTTTTGTTGTTTTTATGTTGGTTTCTTTTTTTTTTAACTAAAAAAAAAAAGACACCCTTAAAATCAGAAATGAGGTTAAAAGGAGACTGTGTCTAATTTTGTTCGCATTGTGGTCCTAATTCATTGCTTTCTGGTGACTTGAATTCCTCACAAATTGCTGGTTCTCCTGCAGATCTGTAATTCCCAAATGCTGTAATTTTGCCCTTGTTGGCCACTGGCAGCTCTCTGTGTTGGAATTTTTGAATATTTTAAACTTCTCGGCATACTTGTTGTTCTTTTTTCTGTTTAATATAGGTGGAGGCCTTTGCCTCCTGGGGAAGATTGAAGCTCTTTGTGCTGTAGTAGGAAGGCCTGAGAAGGCAGCAGTGAAAAGCAGGGTGCTGTGGTGTCGGAGGTGCCTCCTGTCTGTCTAAAGAAGGCAGTTGCCTGTAGGGAGAAGTCTGTTTTTAGACAGCAAGGTAGCCATCCAGCAGAAGAACATGCAAAAGAATAGACACCCTATTCTAGTACACTTCAAAATGGGAGATTAAATACTACTGCAGATTCAAAGTGCTGAATCTCCCAAATACCCTACTCTTTAATTCCTAGCAGCTTGTGGAAGAATCCCATTTTGCTGTAAGTCTCTGTCTAATTTGAAAGCACTATCAACATGCTTCGAGTTTCAGCTAGCTCCCAATCCCTTATTTTAGGCTGCATGTTTATTTGTTATGTGTACCTTTACATGATATAATGTCTCTCTTGAAATAAGAGGACACTTGAAGTTTTGGGCATTTTGACTTTGTCTTGGTATTTCTGCCCAAATTCAAATTGGAGTTTTGATACCTAACAAAGTAACTATGGAACTTCTTGAACCTGTAGTGTGCAGGGAATGGTTTTTGGTTATACAACAATTATGTATCATTTCAATTTATGTTCAGTATTGAATATCTGTGTAGAAGAGTAATGACAACTGCTGGGAAGACTGATTTCTCTGCTCAGGATGTGGATCAAGTGCAGACCTTTAGGCACCAATCCTTTCACTTAAGTCCTTACTTACAGCCTTTAGCGATTAAGGCTGACCATCGTTACTTGTGCTTCAGAACTAATTAATATGGTTCTAGATTGTTTAATATTTAGCAGTTGACTGGGCTTAAGTGGTTTGCAGGATGCTTATGCAGTGCATTAGCCATAACAGTACTGCAGTGCACTTCTGTGCAGTCTGCGGTACAGCAAGAAAGCAAAACCACATTCTACAGTTTTATGAAAGAAAAGAGTGTAATTTAAGCAAAACTCTTTACTTGATAGGCTGCAACCGTTTACTTTTCAAACATGCTATGAAATGTTAGTGGTGGGTATCCATAAAAATGTTCGATTGTGAAGGAAGAATGTTTATTTTGGGTTGAATTTTTTTAAAAAAGGAATTTATATGAATATCCTCATCAAATCTGAGTAAGAGGGAGAGTTTGTTAGGAAAACAGTTGGACTGAAGTCTGAGTTAGTGTGAGTAAAGAGCGGTTTGGAATCCTACTTTCCTACATGAGAAAACCGATAAACCAAAGAAGGAACAGAGATCAGGCTAGATTTTAGGCACTGAAACAAGACTGTCTTATGTGCAACAGCTCTTCACAGATGATCATCTATACTCACAGTGATTCTATAGAGTTAGTATTAATATCTTTGTATTGTTGATGATATTATGGAGCTCTGCCTTTTTGGAAACTGCAGACAGTAACTGGAATAGATGGACTCGGAAATGGCTACTCAGGGGAGCAAAGATACCTTCTTGTCTACCTGCTTTGGCTGATTTCAAGCTGCCAGGGAAACACTGAAGCTCCCCTAGCTGCCTCTCATTTGGCAAGCATGGTGTTCCTGCAAATGAGTATGCAGTCGATTTGTTAATGAGTTGGCTTGCATAGCTGATTTTTCTTTTCTTTTTTTTTTTTTTACACCTCTTCTTTGCAGCTGATTTTAGTGCGTGTTAAAAACATGAAGATTTCATTGCATTGTGCCGGGAGAGAATATGCAAGAGTGAGACAACGAATGTGTGTGAAAACGGGCAAAGGAGGGGAAAGGTTTTTAACTAAAACTATGATGGTGGGTTGCATTTATATACCTGTAGTTTGACAGAAATTGATGATGTAATTCAGAGCGTATCAACTAGGATTAAGGGTTTGGAGGGAAAACTGATGCAACTGGAAATGTTTTAGGTGGCTCTGAAATTGGTCTCTAGCTTGCTGGAGTGATGCAGGTGAGCATTTCTACTTGTTTCTGTTGAAATAAAAGGTGCTTGATTATTTCTGAAGGCTTACTTTGAGCAGCAGCTTTGTTACTTTCTTCTTATAAGGTAAATTAGCTACTGTTGTCTACAGAGAGAGGAAAATAAAACAAAACTGTGCTGGTTCTGCTTTCCCTTTCAGCTGCTTTTAGCCCCCCTCTAATAGTGACCACAGCCGTGCTAATGGGTGCTCTGGCAGGTGGCTGAGAGCAGCAGGTAGATAGCTGGGAATAAACACGGGGCTGGGACGCTGCACTGATGTAATATGAAAGATAAAGCAATTACATTTTTGAGAGAGGGGAAAAAATAGATGACTTGTCCTTTAACTAACTGATAGCCACGTTGGTAGCAAAGCAAAAGACAGACTTTGCTTTATCTTTACAGGAAACCGGCTTGCTTCATACCAGTTATATGAAAAACAAGAGTATTTTATTGGTCAGAATTCCTGTCAGAATGACAGAAGCAATGTCTTTGCTTTTTTTCTCCTTTTCTTTGTCTCTCTTAACATGTGATATTGTCTAATGTCTGTGTTAGCATCCAAATCATCATTTCATTTTTAGAAATAAATGGGAAAAAAATGGAGAGAGGCTCAATGAGACGCTCATAGCCTACAGGCAATAATTGCTGCAACTATGGCCACAGTATTAAGTAGGCCTTTCAAGTTATGAAATTTACCAAGAATATTTTGAGTGTGTTTGAAATGTATTCAGAGTTAGGAATCTGCTTTTCCTGTATAAGCATGAGATCTTGCAGTTCAGTCTTACAGGCTTTAGTGTAAACGTGTGCTTTAAGGAGAGTGCAAATGTCACTGGGGTGAGCAAACTGCCAGGAGATGGCAGTTCTTCAATCCCGCTTCTTCAAGTTAGGACTGATTCTGCAATGGCAGAGTGAGCTGTTGTCAGATGGGAAGCTAAAACAAGTCAAACATCTGCTGGTGATGCCTTCTGTGTAGCTTCTGTGCTATTCAGTGAAGCTTCTGCATTTATTGCTGAAGCAGCGGAAGGATTCTTGTGGCTCCCTCTACCTTTATTAACCTTTTCCTTTGGTCTTCCTTTCAAGAACATGATCTTTACCCTCAACTGGCACATTTCCCTGAAGCCTGGTATCAAACTACGTATTAAAATATATAGGAGCAAGTTGTATTAGGAAATTAAGAAATGAAATGCGTTCTTGCACTACAAGTATTCTTAGTTTTGAATTGTTTTGTTGATGCTGCTGCTCTACCACAGCAGAAATCTCATTCCAGCTGCATATGTGTAGTGTGTAAATACCAATACCAGCAATTTCCTTCAAGCATTTTCTATGTTTGATTGGAGCACAAGAAAAGGCATCTGATCTGACAAGCAAACCTGATGATGGCTCAACAGAAACACTTCTTTGTTTGTCTTCAAAGCAATTTCTGCAGTTTTTCTCTACTTCTCTATTGCACAATTTAGCTGAATGGAGATGTATTATGCCTCAAGCACACAGCAGGATCCTTATGTCTATAGTTGTTTTATGCTGGCTTTTCTTCTTGCAGCATCTTAGTGTGGCTTGCCTGAGGTGAATATTCTTTTTCCCTATCTCCAATAAATGGCTTTAATAAAAATATAAAACTGGAAAATTGCTCAAAAAGGAAGAAGGTAGGAGTAGGATAGAGCATTTTGGCACTTGACAAATACCTGTCATTTCTAACACCTGTTGGCCGTCTTCTGTTGACTCTGAATTCTGCAGTCCTGCTCCAGGCTGTTAGCGCAACAAAAGAGGAGGACCAGAAGTTTGCCCCCACCTGCAAGAAGGTGAAATAACAATTTTCTCCGAAATCCCAGTTTGCTGAATGTCCTTGCAAGAGATTTCTCCCAGTCTCTAATTCACTCTCATTCTCTGTAGTCGTATTTTGTCAGACTTCTGTAGCAAATACATGTCTGTGATCTTTCTGGTTATTAGCAATAATACATATTAGGAAGCTGCCAGTTTTCCTTGTATTCACTACGTGCCTTAGTGCAGGAGCATTGCATGAAATCTGTGGTAGAGAAGTATTCGAAAGCAGTGATAGGCACTTTTCCAGCTGTTTTTGATCTCTGTCCAACTTTTCGAGAACAACCAGCTCTGTGACAGCCCCTCACAACTGCATCAGTTTCCTTGAGCATCACCAGGTTTCTTTTAAGCATGCCTGGGGTGTTTCAAGTAAGGTGTCGATAAGTCTTATTTCATTGGCAGATTGGTGTTCCAGGCATATTGTGCTTTCACCCTCAGGAATTCCTAGTTTTCTGTATATTTTTGATCCTTTCAAAATTTAGGTCTGTGGTTGAGTACTGCAGTAGGCCGACAAGGTATGAACAAGACTTTCAAGGTGATCTACTTATGAGTTCTTGTTCCTTATTAATTACAATTGTTGTAATGAGCAGGTGGTTAAAAAAGTGTGCAGGAGCAGCACAAGAAACAGTTTTTCATAGTGCTAAGAAATGTACGGCTGTTAAAGATAGACTACTGGCTTGTTTCTTTCCCTAAACTTGCATTTGGTCCTTCCTCACCTCCACTTTTTCCTTCAGTGCTAAACCAGGCAGAGCACAGCACAGGTACAGTTTTTCAGTTGTGCACAAATCTTTTAACTTGCCAGAAAGAGAAACTGGATAACTTAGATGGAATTCTTTTTTACTTTATTTCCTTCCTCTCATTGCTGCTGACACGAACATGTGAAAGTTACCACTAGCAAAAACACTTAAGATGAGATATAATCTGCCAAGGGAATTTGGGCCTACAGCACCTGCTTCAAATGACAATAAATCAGACAATTGGATGCCATATTCTTATTTTAGCTTTGAAAGTCTCTGGCTGAAAGTATAATTACAAATAAGATTTAAACAATGCTATTTATTTACACAAGCTTTCTATGAGTCACGAATTGCAGCTTTCTAAACTAATGAACAGATGAATTCTCTCTTGTTTTCATTTCCATTATCCCCAATACCTTGTGGGGAATAGCTTACAGAGTAAACAACTTTTGGGACCCCGTCTGAAAACCATTCCAGTGTGGAGGTTGGTGAGGAATGCTGCAGCTCCCTTGGTGCGGTGAATACCTCCTGGGAACACCTGGCATGCCTGTTCAGACCTGTACAGAGGTGTTTGGGTGGCATTCATGTCTGGCTGTTGGAATGACATAAAAGCATCCTCTCTAGCTCGACATTTGCTTCTTTTTGAAAATAAAACTTCTTCCAGGTATGCTAGCTGGTACATCTATCTTCTCAGGTCCTTGTGGATTCACCTGCTATCCAGATGCACTAAAACATATTTGGGGGAGAACTCAGCACTATGGTGTGTTCTATGCTTCTGTCCAGACCAGACTTCAGTGGGGCTGGCATAACCAGTGATACACAGGTGCTCAGACGCCCAGATTCTTAGCAGGTACTTTGTGCACTGTGTAGGTGCTTGGAAGCAAGCATTATTCCAGCTAAAATGGTGAGCAACAGGAATAAAAGGTTTTGTGCAAGGCATGCTTACGCAAGACCTTAGGTCTGCACCTGCAATATGTATACCCCACAGCAGAATGCCTGACAAGGAGTTTCTCTTATCTGGGAATCATTTTATCTGCTCGCACTGATCTTAGTGCTCAGAGTTTGCACTACTTCCTGAATCCTAATTAACTTTGCTGTGACCACACAGGCACGTTGCAGCTTTCCAGAGTAACCCTTATTAATCAGATGGCATTCAGCTTATTTGGTGCTTTGCCTCAGAGACAAGCACTGTGTGATTTTTATTTCATCCCCCTTTTATTCTTTATTTTCTGCCCAACATCTAAATAAAGAATAAATGTTCAGCGTTTGACTTGTGTCCTAAAATAAATACCTTTAATAGCAGGGCCAAGGAGAATGGCTTATCATTCAGATAGAGGACTGAGTTGTCTTTTAAGCTTAAACTGAATCTTTCTCTTCTCTGTTCAACCAGGAATCATGCTCACAGGACCCCAACAAGTTGTTTCTTCAGAGGGAGCTCTGCCTTTTATATTCTGTATGGGTTTTGTGGCTAAGCGTTTTCTCCCTGACCCCATCTCTTCAGCAGCTTAGATATTACTGTGCAGAAGCAGGGTGTGGGCAGGGAGGGAGAGATAAATACTGCTTGCATTATTTCAGTGATTGTTGCTTGTGTGTGGCACCACTGTCTGGCTTTGATTATCTCCAGAGATTTGGCAGTTTTTCAATTCACCCATGAAAAAAACATCTAGAGATAAGGAATGAGAGCTATAGATTGTCCATTGCAAAAGCAATGTCTTGCTGGCCACCTAAGAAACCCTTATGGTATTGTGTCACTGCAATAAATTTGCAAGGTTTGATTTTAATTTATTTTATATAGATATATATTTTTTCCACCTAAATTGTGGGTTGTCTGACCTTATGAAAAATTGACAACATTTGCTAACAGAAGTGAGTTCTGAGTGACACAGGATAATGCACAATGTTCTGTGTTTGTAGCTCCAATGGACTAATACTGCTGATTTGCTTCTTCATAGGGAAGAGAAGCCACTCTAGCTGGCTGCAGATTTATAATGCGCATAGTGATACTCCTATGTCAGAATAGCTGAAACCAAACATTGACTGAATGACTGAAATAAAGAACTTGGGCAGTCCCAGTAAATGAAGATATGAATTGTAAAGGAAGCAGTTCCTTTTAAACTGAGTCACTGTCTAGGTTATTTTTCACTTTTCTCTTCCTCTTAGTGTTTTAATCAGCTGGCCCATTTCAGCCCCATGTTAAGAAGGAAGGAAGACTTCTCCAAGGTACAGTGCTGATAGGAGATTCTGGAGCAGGGAAATAAGAGTCTGGATGATGTGGCCTTAGCATTTATTAGACGTGTAAGAATCCAAAAGGGCAAAAGATTTCGAACATCCACATCCTCTGAAAAGAACTTGGAGAATGCTGCCTCAAGACACAGAAATGTAGGATAACAGGAATAAATAATTCTGCTTTTTGGAACTTTTTTTAAACAATAAACTCACAAAGCACTGGCTCATGGGGCACAACCAAACGACTGTTTGAAAATGTGATTGGTTTCTGTGAGCTATGAGCTGTGGTTGAGTTTAACTTCATCCTGTGATGAGCTGCCCTGAGGTACACCTGCCATTAAGGAGTCAGAGCACATTTAGTGAGCTTCACAAATTTCAGCCTTTTACTGTTTCTAGTTAAGGGGAGGAACCCAAGCTCCTTTTCTAGCTGGCTGTATTACACTGTCCTGAAACAAGTGGAGGCAATGCCCTTTTTAAAATTCTCCTGCTCTGTTAACTATCATCAGTTCAGGTGTATGTGGCTTGCTGGCAGCCATTAAAAACAATCTGACATTCTAGAAATGAAAGATTCAATACTAATTTAATACTGTCTTTTTTTTTTTTTTTTTTTTTTTTTTTTTTTTTTTTTTTTAACATAAACTTTCTGCAAGGTGAAGGACAACTTTTTTATTTAACGTGTCCTGGAGAGAATGTACCATTATTAATTTTTTTTCCCCCAGATTTCTGTACTCATCTATTTTTTAAGAAATTCATTACTGAATGCCCTGAGGGATAGTTCATGGGACTTGCTATCACTTGGAAGTTCATACAGCGAAGTTAGTTAGAACCGTACCTGTCACTGGGTGATGTTGAATTGAATTTTGGCAGCATCTGATATTCAACTATTTCCTATCCTTCTGCAGGAAGAACTGGGCTTCACCTTTCTTGAGGCAGGAAATACGATCCTGTGCAGTCTTTACCCATGGGGAAATGTTTCCTTTTCGTTGCTTCTGGCCTTTCCTACTGTGCAGAAGTAACATTTGGACTCTTTAGCCTTGCAACAGTTAAAGTAGACGTAGGCCTGGGCTTTGTTGTATCACAGGTGCCAGAGACTGTGCAATCAGACATCTGATCAAAGACCTTTATGTCTGCATTATCAGAGGCCCAGCAGCCTTTATCACCTACCCACAACCTACAAATATAGTTTGAACATGGAAACTGGTTGAAATAGGCGTGCTTTACCAATACTGAAATAAAAGCTATCCTAAATCAGAGAGACTCTCTCCTAATAACAGCAACAACAAAAACGTTCCTGTTTTTTTATTTGGGATGCACATCTTATAATTAATCTTGCTTCTCCTAATTTGCCTTTCATCTGGGGCTCTTCATAAGAGCTTAATAACCAAGTCCTGCTGTATCTGTGACACACATGATTATTGTTATTATCTTCATTTGACTAATGTGGACTCAGACTCTATAGGATCAAATAATTTACCCAAGGTTAAATAGTGATGTAGTGTCAGGATTGGGAGCAGAGCTGTCCTGTCTCTTAGGCCTGGGTTGAGCTCTGGTTTTCAAGGTGGATGTGCCCCTAGGTGTAAGCAATGCTGCCCTGCTAAGATAGCCTTCCTGGTGGAGGTCCTATGGCAATGCAGCCAGGCAAAACCAAAACCATTGCTGTGGAAGGTGTTTTAGCTTCAGAAATTGCTGCAGCTAACACCAAATGAAAGGCTCTAGGACAGGCCCTGTTTGTGCTGAGAGGATTTCCTGGTGCCAACACTATCATGTGGCTACACAAACGACCCATTCTAATTATAGAGGTGCTTCATGCTTGTTCTAGATTTTAGCTTCTTCTCTCATTTAACTGCACACTCATGCAGACATAAGGTTTTACATTCATATTTTACTGCTATATTGGTTATCAGCTGTAGTAGAACCTGTGGAAGTGGAGCTGTGTCAGGAAGAGATAACGGTGCAAGTTCGCCTGGTCTGGATGAGGTTATGCTCACACAGGTCAGGACAATGAGCCTCATGTTGTGCACACCATTAGTTCAGTTTAGTGCCATTAAAATATTTGCATGTTCTTTGGCTGGTTCCAAACCAGTAGTATTTTTACTAGATGAGTGATACTAGATTTTTAGTAGGCCATGGAAATAAGCTTCAAATGCGGTTTGTTTGTTTGTTTGTTTTTTGTAAATATAAGAAAGAAGAAGTAAGAGTAAAGGCATCAAATTGGTTCTGAGAACTAGGGCCTAATCATTGTGTTTTATCTCTAGAAGGACCTGTAAATGGCTTTCTTTTGCTATTTTTTTTTTTGTCTAGCCAGAAAACCATGAGAACAGGGCTATGAAATACACAGTCACATCTATCCAAAGCAAGAAACAGTCTTCAAAATCTCTTCAAAGAGACTTTGTAGATGCCTGTTTTCATTTTCTTGCCATCTGTGGCTCATGCCAGGTTCCTGACTCACTGTCACTCTGGTTCAGTGATACACTGAGTTTTCCAATAAAGAAAACAAGGGAGTGGTGAGTCACTGACTGAATACTTATGTACTTGATTTGCTCTACCATTATCTGTGGTGTTTTTATTTATTTTACTTAGCTTATACACCAAGGTTCTGAGATATGTCTTTGCAGAATTGGCTAGGCAGTTAGATGTGGGTAAGGACTGGAAGGCCAAAAGGCGACTGGAACTTTCATTGGTTGATCCACCTCTTAGTGCCATAGCATGCATATGGAGAGATTGAATGCAGGGAGTTTCTGGCTTATCTGAACTATGTCTGTTTTTTGAGGCTCTGCTGTTTCATCTGGAAATCTGTTAAAGCTGCTGGTTAGATTTAAAATGGCACAAGCACTGGCAGTAAAGATATTTTTCTGTCAGTGTTGGGATAGAGGTATTCCTGTGCAACGTGTGCCTTACTTAGTTTGTATGCATTGAAAATACTAGAAGAAACTTGAACTGAGGCCTGAGATAAAGAGATTTGGTATGGGAGAAACTGTTAATGTTTATATTAGACATCTGAAATGACAGAAAACCTTAGCTACTAGTTATGTTTGTGTTTATTATTTGAAGTTATAGCTGCTGACTTTGACCATTCCACACACAGAATCTAAGTCTCAACAAACAAATTTGTTTTTAATTCCAGGTATAGGTGCCAGCTTGTTTTAGCTTTTTAGCCAAATCATGTCATTTATCTCTAAGTGATGTCTTTCCTTGGCTAGTGGGAATTGCAGGGCTGATTAGATAGGTGAAGGCAGCAATCTCAAGGTGAGATGAGGCCAGGGAGAAATTGAGGATCTCTGGAAGCTCTGGGGCAGGGTGGAAAGGAGAACAAAGTGACACAGTGAGCTTAGTGGTAGAGTTGTTGTTGTACTGGATCACAAGCAAAAATTCTTCCAGGTTTTGGAATTATATTATATAAGCTCTTGGGCTGATATGAGCTGAGTACTCCATGCTCTCCATTTGATGAGGACTTCCTTCCCAGCCAGTCTTGGGAACAGGCTGCACTGTAATTAAAGAGATGAGGGATTTGATTTGGGTGTGGTTTTACCACTGAAGCACACAGCATTTGGCAGCTATGGATGCATTCAAATTCCTATTTGTTTTGTTTTGATATATATTATTTTTTAATCTGAGCAGGACTGGCTGTCCTGGGCTGCTTTCCCTGCATGCCCTGACCCTGTGTTAAAGATGCCTTGTGCTAATCGATTCTACACCTGATGAACTTTTTCATCCCCTCCCACTCTTGCAGGCAATTTTGTGCTAAGACTTTGCATACAACATTACAGAGCAGCTCTAGCTATGCTAGAGGAACCATAATTTATTATTACCTCCTCTCTGCTTGAGAGAGTGGAAGAAGTGTTTTTATGGTCTTTTAATGTCTTTTCTTCTTCAAGCCCTTAGCTAATTGCATTCTGTACTTTTTTCCCCAATCCGTAATTATGTGTTACATACCATGTAGGTAAACCAGTAGTCTTTGGGAATTAATGAATAGTTCAGATACTTCCCCACCGATATTAGAATAATGATAAAACCATTGAATGGAAAAGTGGGTGTGACAGGTGGTACAAGTCTGTGGATAATATTGTTTTTCTATTCTGAATAGGAATGGCCCAACAAAGCAGACAGAAATCTTTGTTTCATTTCCCAAGCAATAGTGTGTTTAGCAGAGTATACAGCACCTGTCCTATGGGGAAAGGCCACTGAAAATGCTGCTCAGGAAAAACAGCAAGTCCTCCTGCTTGTCAGTGCTACATGTGTGTGCGTCCTGATGGTTCCGACCTGCAGACACAACCCGGTGAGCTGAGCATTCACCCAGTTATCTTCTGGTGCACACAGGCAGTGGGCGGCCTCTCCCACCTCTGACACCATCCATGTCTGTGAAGGCTTTGAACCCTCACACTTCTTTGTTCTGGAGTTTTGTTGGCAGATATTTGAGCAGCTGTTTCATGGCTTGCGAGTGCCTGTAGTGCTGGGCCTGGGCAGTCTAGCTCATTCAGAGCTTTGGCTTGAGCTGATGTGCTGGGTTTGTCTCTTCAGTGCTTCTCTTTATTACTCAGGGAAACCCCGTTCTAAACAAGCTGCTGTGGGTGCTGGCAGTTTCTTTTCAGTGCTTTCTAGGTCAGGAATTTCTTGAATTCCAGTGTAAGGAGATCTTGGGAAACCCTTGTTTTGATTTGTCAGGTTGCTGGGTTTGTTTTGTTTGTTTTTTTCCCTCTGATTCTGCAACGCTATTTCAAAACCAAATAGGGCTTGCTTCATCAATGCACACTGTCATGTCATGCAACAGTGGAAATTAGTTTTACAGAAGGTAAGTCAGTGCATGTGTCCTAAGGAAGCTCCGCCAATGTTTTCAAGCAGGACATCACCCCTCATTTAGCAACACCTAAAGAGCAGGCCTGCTTCTTTTTGCATGTAGGACAGGGAATGGTTTCATGACAATCCAAAGAAGATGGTACCACACTTTTGTTTTCAACCTGCTAATTCTAGTAACAGTGGGAATTAATCCTGGGGTACAAAGGTCAGCAGGGCTACCACCATGGCTTTCTGCAGCTGAGTACATAAATAGGGTCCAAACTGTGAAGCTTGTGTTTAGCAGCTAGTGGGTGGCTGAGCTGAAGCCAGCTCATTTGATCTGTGTGAACTGCAGTCACACCTTAGGGCTGCAGTGTAGATATAATCACAGAGACCTCAGAATAAACCTCTCCCCACCTAATCTTTTCACATGTTTCTGAACAGGCAGGTGTGTACACCACTCCTAGTGCTGCAGAATGTGTTATTTGAAGTGGGCTGTGCATGGAAGGAGAGCCTGATGATAACAAGGTGGTTTGTGTCTAATGGTTGAGAGGATGGAACGCTTCCCTGGAAGAGCCAGGGAACACAACACTGGGAGGAGCAGAGAGAAGGTGCTGGGGCCACATGTAATGTTATCAGTGCCCAGCTGCTTCATGTGTGCTTGGAAGGAGCCTACTTTCCCCCAGTAAAAGATACCCTTAAAAACCTTGTGCTTTTTGACTAAACTCTATTGCCCAATATGGTGTCACAGCACAGAAGCAGAATTTAAAAACCAGCATTTGCATTACCGATGCAGCTGAAAACCTGCAGCTTTGTTTCTGTAGCTTCTCATTCCATATGCAGCTGAACTCTCTATTTTGCACGTGCCTTAGAAGTAGTTCGAAATCAAAGTGTGATGCTTTGTTTTGGTGAGTAGAAAATGGGGCTCTCCCAAGGGAAGCTATAATGCCTTTCTGCTTTGAAATTGTAATTTCACTGTGGCTTAGCTCATGAACGCTCCTTTGTACCATTGCAATGCTTTATACATGTAAAAATGTAGCAGTGGTTACGTAAAGAGCCCACATTGCATTTAAATATAAAGGGTTACCAAGGCTCTTTTCACACTGGCTCTGCTATGGAGTGGTTCTATAAACGATGGTTAACACAAAAATTCCTGCACTAAGATGTCTCTCTTTTCAGAGCAGCTTTTTACCCTGCATCAGATGTCCTTCCTGCAGCTTCTGTTTTCCTGTAGCTCCGGTCAGTAGGCAAAGTTGCCTTGTGCATGGTCAGCACCTCCCACCCCTGTCTAAAGCCTGGCCTGAGCACTTCCAGGAAACCTCTTTCCCAAAGCATTTCCTCTACATCAGAGATAACCAAGGCTATTAAATTCCAAAAGCCTTGGGACTGGGTCTTTTAAATTTGCTGTTTGTGAAATGACCACTAAAGAATGGGTGGCAACAGTTCCCTGGATCCTGACTAGATCCTGGAAACCCTCTGACACTGAATGTCGATGAGGTCAGCCACTTTCTTCTTCTGCATTTACTTGACATTCTCTCCCTATCTAACTCTCCACACCCAAACGGCTCTTAAAGTCCTATTCATGCCCACTACCCACAAGAATCTGATAACTGCCCTGGTGTCTTTGTCAAGTACTTAAACACTAGAGCAGGACCAGTAAAGTAACCTAGATAGGGCTAAAGGAATTAAACCCATGAACAGTCCTAATCATCCCTCTGCGTGGGTTTCTCAGCAAATCCTGTCTCTGTGCCCATCTTGATCAGTACACCAGGTTAGCTGCTGTCTGTATTTCTACTCATAGAGTTCCAAGCTCTGCATCAGCATTAATAGTGTCTGGTTCAGCTGGTAGGGTGCTTTGGAAAGTTGGCACTGTGTTTCATATATCTCTGTTCAGGCTTTGGAACTCCGAATTTACTCTAAGAAATAACCAGTGATAGCACTAATGTGCCATGTAATCATGCAGCCACCTCAAATGGCAGTCAGCCTTGCTGGGAGACAGCCTCAGGGAGAACAGTGTCTGGATATGAACTGCTCATGGCTGTTTTCAGATCCTCCAGACATTTAGGTATGAACTTCCATCCAGAGGGGGCCTTGTTAGCCACACATGGCTTGGATTGCATTGGGTGCTGGGAGACACTCAGGAGCACATCTTTGTCTGCAGCATGATAGTAGTCCAGAATCTGCATCTGGATCCAGCTGTCTGCCTTCCCATCTTCTAGAAGCAGAAGGGAAAATCAAAAGCTCTACCTTTGTACTGTATTCTCCCTTGTCTGTCACTGCTTAATTGTATCCCTGAATCTTATTAAATTTTGGGGTGAGTCATTACCGTGCAGAGGTGAAAACAGAGCTGTGCAAATTTAAGGGAGGAGTGTCTCCCCATGTGCTGAGCAGAATTCCCACAGCACAGAGTAACTCCTATCACTCCACAGATATGTTGCATCATCTGCTTGCTGCTGCCACTAATTTAATGCCCTAAATCCCATATCAAAACACTTGGAGTCCAAAGAGAATATAAAATTGGCTTGGAGTAGGAAATTCATACCAATTAGACATGCAGATCTCTCTTAATCATTGGAGATCTTCTTCCAGGTTCATGCAGGCCTTATAATTGCAGTGCTATGTTGTTCTTATTGCACTGACTATCCACAAAACACACTTCCTTCTCCAGCATCTGAATAAAATTGAAGGAATAAGCCAAGGTGACTGCTCTTCAGTGTCCTAAATATATTTCATTTATGGCTATAGCAGCTCAAGCTTGTAACATACATTATGATCTCCTGTGAAGAAAAGTACTATAGAATTGTCTTTGTCACTGGTCAGGTAATTTCTTTGTGATGTCCAGAAAGGCTTCCTATGCTTCACTTTGTACACATCATTATGGCCCCTTGCACTTGCTGTTTTGGTTTCTGGTGCAAATCCAAAAGAACTCTTCTTTCTGAGGCTATGGTTTCTAGCACATCTCAGGCTGTTTCTCCTGTTAACTTCTGGTGATTTAATGTGCCTGTTTGGCATTCTGGCATAGCTGGGAATATGTTGCTGCAGGCAGGGAGGTGGAGGCAGCTCTGGACATGTGTGTATCATGTGATTAGGAGCACAGAATTGCACCATAGTTTAGATGGAAGAGATCTCTGGAAATAAGCAGGGCGATGGACTAGATTAAAACATTGTTTGTGGTTGCTTTAAAGCTAAGTAGCTGGTCACTTACTCATCTTTGTTAAGCTATTTTAAATTGACTTTACTGATTTGTTTTGGAAGCGAGGGCTGCCCAGAACTTGTTACATGTGAAAACTCCCAGCATTGCTCTCCTCAACTGAAGCATTTAACATACAGAATTGTGTTTCCTTTCTGTAAAGTAGCAAGGATAGGGATCTGGATTCTGCCCACACCAAAGCCAGACAAACAACAGCAACAAGGCAAAGCAAGCCAAAAATTTTTGATCTTGAAGAAGAAAGAGCAGCTTCTCATAGATGAGGATTTAACTCCCAAACTCTCTGCATGCCTCTGCTATTACAGTAGCAAATTACTGAGTGTGCATATGGAAAAGAAGCCAATGTGCAAACATCACAATTTGTATGTCTAAAAGACTGGAATTTGATGATTTCCTGATGCTTTACAGTGTCTGAGATGTATGCTTTTCAAGGGCTGTGACGGTACTAAGGTTCTTCTGTTTTTCTTGCAGGTGTGTTACTTGACATCCAGCAGCACTTTGGAGTCAAAGACAGTGGGGCTGGCTTATTACAGACAGGTAAGAGTCTCTGGCATATTTCCTTTGAAACACATCCGAACGAAGATGAGAGTGGGTTTTTGTTGTTGTTTGTTTTGTTTTACTTTGTTGATGGGCAAGAGATGAGGACTCAATGACTTGAGAGCAGAAAGAGCCAAGAATTAGACCTAATTATATGTAACAAAGTTAAATAAGAGATAGAGTGCTACCTGGATTACAAAGCTCATAATAAACCAAGAGCAGGATTCTGTTGTTCTCGTTCAGAAGATGTATGTAATGTAAGTATGAGGTGTGATGCCCTCCATGTATTCTACAGAGAATCTGCGGGATGTGCAGTATTTGGGAGTACAGTGTGACATAAAAATGTAAAACACATCAGGAAAATAGTTGAGGATGAGAACTGCAGGAAGGGCTACCAGTGCTTGCATCCATGCTAGCTTATTGATTCAAAATGCTTATTTAAGGAAGCAAAATTATTGAAATTCTGATGTCTGTCCTTTTAATGTTGCAGACATTTGCAGACAGAGATGAACAACCCTAGGAAAAAAACCAGCTTTTCTGGCCTGTGGTCCAGAGCTGCTTTAAAGGAGTGGGTTTGTCAAGGGATGGGAGACAATGATGTTGAGTAGCAGTCTCATGTATGACAGCACATTTCATCTTTAAGGAGAGGTGAAAGGACCAGCTTGGCAGCAAATTTAGTATTTTAAGGAGAGAAGTATTTTTGTTTGAAAGGCAGTTATAGAATTGTGATGCTGTGGTTGTCAGGCTGCTCATCTGTAATTAGAGCATCTTGTCATGTTGCAGTACAAACTACTCATATTAGTCCATGTTAGGGCTTTAAAAATTCTCTCCTGTCTCTTATGGGACAGTAGAGTTCAGCTAAGCTGAAGCAGCACATGTCCAGAACTCCGGGTCTGAGCTTTCTAAGTGTTACTGATTATAAGGTGCATCAATCAGTCATGTTCAAAGTGGCACTGGGCATCTGACAGGTTCTTTTCTACAGCAATTATTTGTTTTTATTTATTGTGCTCTGAGGAACAGATCCTCAGTGTATCATTAGTGCAAAGTGCCTGCAACAGAATATTCTGGTAGAAAACCACACTTGCCAAAGCACATACATAATCTTCATTCCTCTCAGTGGATAAAATCCTTCTGCAGATGATTTACTGACAGCAGGCAATAGCTAAGCTCCATCAGGGCACTTCATTTGTTAATTGCAAGACATGTTATTTATTTCTCTAGAAAACACACAGAGCATCTGACAACAGAGTCACTGAGATATTGCAAGATTGCTGCTAAGTGTGTTGTGAGTTGTGTAACCAATAAATTTTTCTTGAAGAGTAACATCTTCCCTTTGTTTCTGATCTGAGAACTGAGAGCTTATCTTTGCCCTTGCTCTGGAGATAGTACTGTAGATGAAAATGTATTAATCAGAGCACTACCACAGGAAAAAACTGCTCACAGAATAGTACACCATTTCATGTAAGTAAGGTTAGTGTTGTACAACAAAAAACGTAGTGGCTGTTACTTCGGCTTAACAGGTTTCTGTTTGGCAGCCAACACATGGCCCATTAATCCTGGTGGAAAGGGACATGCTGGCCTAAACCACTACCTAAAATCTTTTGACTGTTCTCTGGTTGCTCTAAGCTGCTAATTGGGGGAGCTGGAGTATAAAAATGTTTGACCAAGTTTGCAGAGGAAACCTGCAGAAAATTGGGATCAAGATCAGTATCTCCCAGACCTCTTCCTTAACCTTGAGCAGTTCTTGTCTAAGCAGAAAGTCAGAAATATCATCTTACTCCCAGGAGATGGTCTTGCTAACTAATTGAGTGATGTGAGATGAAAGACTGCTCATCCTGAATGTGTCCTCTGAATAAACAGTAGATTAGTCTTCAAGTTGTTAATCCTGCATCTAAATGAGTCCTAAATTAATTTACAATGTTAATGAGAAGGAGTGAAATGTGGCATTCACTGTTAATATCACTCATCAAATAGGGTTTACAAAAATGATAATGGAAATCCTTTTAACTGAGGAAGAAGGCTGTACACAGCGCTTTAGGAGGAGATGGTGGTGAAAATTCAAATGGTGAGGGGAAAAGAAATGTACAAGGGCAGTGCTGGCCTGTGCGTTCGTATGATAACCCACTGTTTGCAGGCATAGCTGGTCTCGCAGCTCTCTTACTCCTAACATTCAAGAGTCCTGTGCTCTTAGCTTCTCCTGCTCTCTGGTAAGCAAAGGTCACTGGTTTCTTCAGAACTGCAGAGATGGAATTTGAATTTTTGTCCTGTTTTATATTAATCCCAAGATACAAGTTGCTAGTTGTCTAGGAGATGCAATGAAAACTGCTTAGAGGGAAGCTACCTTCCTCTATAGCAAAATTTGAAGGGACACTCCAGCCTTATCCATAATGGAAAAGAGCAGAACATGGTACCCTCTGTAACAAGGATCCTGTGACAGCAGAGGACACGCTGACAGATGTATCACTGTTGCTACTTGCTCAGTAGCATTGTGGAGTAACAGGCATATAACTGTGCTGATTTCAGAGCCTCAATTGCCTCTTAATGATACTGAAATTCTGTGTTGATCTTCCTTTTTGAAGAACTGTGTGCACACATATAAATAATAAAGTGCACTTAATGGTCCTTCAGGTCTGCAGCCAAGCTTAATTGTTTCTTTTCATTTCTTGCTGGTTGCTTTTGTTAGATGGATAAAAGGATAATCCTGACTGATCTCAAAAAGTGATGAAACACCTCCATGCCTACTTAAGCTGTGCAGCTGTAATCAGTCAATGCAGCCATAAGCCCAACAGTGCAAAAAGGCTTTCCTATGTATGGAAAAGGGAAAGGGCAGCAATTTGGACTGTCAGAACTATAGGCTTCAAAAAACTGCTCCAAATTGTGTTAGTTAATTCACATTTTCTTCCATGTACATTTAGGCCACAGGAATAATGTCCACTGGTGAGCTCTGTTTTCCACTGGATTTTTCAGTCCTTTCTTTGTTATTTTTTTTTTCTGTGCTTTATTTCTCTGCCTGCTTTCCTTGCCCTTGAATTTATTTTGCTCTTGTCTTTTGCCAGTGTCTATTTAGCAAATCAGAGCTCTAGTATTAATAGTACCTAGCTCTTAGTACAGCTTGTCTTCTATATAAAAAAAAAATCCTGAGATATACAGGAGGGATAATGAGGCTTGCCCTTTTCTACAGATGGAAACCAGGAGAACCATATGGGAGAAATGTCCTGCCCAAAGTCACACAGCAGGTGTGAGCCTGAGCCAGAATGAGAACTGCAATCCACTTCTTGGACACAGCACTCAACCAGGTCAATGGTCAGACCCACAGATTTGGTCCTAGCTACTGGGCGCCTTAATTTTCTAGCCTAAATAGCTCAAGGTCAAGGAAGGGCGCATGAAACAGTGGGTACATCTGCAAGGAGACACTATAAGCCATCAAATAGTTGTTATGGCAAGGATTTCCTTGAAATGTGGTGGAAAAAATGTCTGTCTTAAGGATATCCTATCAGGATAGGGATATCACTAGAGGAAATCTTGCTAACCAAAGGTTTATACCATCAGCCAGAAACAAGGAAATGTAATAAAGTGAGAGTTCTGGAAGGTAACCATTGCTCTGAAAGAACTTACTAGGAGACTGATGGGCATTCCCCCAAAATGCCTTTCAGACCCTGATTTTCTTGGGAAGCCTAGCAATGCTACGTGCTGTCTTAAGACTTACTGTGGGTTGTTTTATCTTGTAAGGATCAATTGCAGTTAGAACCGATCATTTGAGAAATGAAACTTCATCCTAATTGAGTCACCTTGCCTTTTGAGATGACCTGGTGTGACCTTGCAGTGGGATCCAACCTTACAAAGTTACTAGCATCTCCAATGCGCTGTGATTGCATCTACCAGGCCATAGGCATTGCTTGTGCCCTGATTAATGCTTGTGACAAGGGTAGCAGGGACAGCCTTTGCCCAAAAGAATCCTATTTTATTACTGACTTACAAGCAAGTGTTTTGTTTAGGGCATGGAAGGTGCTGTAGGATCAAACAGGCCTTCTGAATGGTTGGGAAGCCTGAAAACATCTTAACTAATGCATGGTAGAAGAGTGAATACGGAATCTAGCAGACTGAAACACCATCTGTTTTCCAGTAAGCACACTGTGCTGGAGTATGTTTCAACATGATCTAATGGGAGACTCAGCTGCCTTCTTCCTTGAAGCAGATTTTTTACTTATTAAGGTAGAGTGAGCTGAGATAGTCCAGAGCCTCCTTATCATCCATGTTAAGTCCATTACAGGTTCTGACAGGCCTTTTTCCTGTATGTTACAACGGTGCCCAATACGCTAAGAAGTCTTGGCAATCTGAAGTTCTGCTTCATGAAAGCAGTTAAGCCTATTTGGAAATCTCTCTGCAATCAGGAATGAAAGTAGTTTTGTGAATCAGTGAGCAGGTTATGGGAAAATGCGTTTGTGCCCTAGCCCTGCCCTGTGTACACCAAGGACCAAACTATAAAAATGCTGCTTACAGTGCGAGCAATCACTAGACAGCTCTAGATTGCAAAGTAAGTAATCTGTGCTGGGGAGGGAAGGGATGCTAAGATGTCCTTGACTGCTTCTAATAGGAGGTAATTCTAGAGCCAGTGTTGCACTTTGTGTTTTTAGTGTACATGTCATCATGAGCAGGGAAACTTTCCAGTGGCTTGCCTTCATTAATGTTTTGATTTTACGGTACTGCGTGGTCACTGGCACAGCACAACAGTTCATCCCCCAGCCTGTCAGCTTTGCTGAAAGAAGGCTTGCCCTAGCTGTTGGCCTAACAGGACATGTATTTGGGCTGCTTGCTTCAAGGGAAACTTGCATGTGCGCCCTTAGGCTGTAGTTCAGGCACCTCTTGCCAAGGTCGTGTTCATTTCTGTAATTCATTATAATAATGAGGGCAGAGATTTCCCACAGATTTTGAGAAGTAGTTATGATTTCAACTGAATACCTCATAGTTCTTAACACACACTGTTCATCTCCTGCTCATATCCCTCAAACCTCAGAATTTCAATCAAGCTCTTTATACTGAAAGATGGAATTTGTGTTGGTATTATGCCGTGCCTTTAAACAACTTCTGTTTAATACCAGCTGCGGGATCTCATGTAGCCCTGATCTGCACAGTACTGTGTGTTTCAGACAGAAAAGTGCAGAAGGGCCAGAGTTGCCACCTTTGCTTTTTTCTTTTAAATATTGACACTGTATTTTGACTTCTGCAAGAAGGTGAGCATTTAAATTACCTTACCAGTTTGGTGGTTTTTATACTGTTGTATCATCTCAACCTGGGCAAGTGTTCATGCTTATGACTGCAAGTATAATGACTTGGGAAATAAGAAGTTGTTCAAGGTACAGGGTAAGTGAGAGCACAAATGGTTCCTTCCTTGACTTGTAGAGAATTCGTGACTCAGAATGAAACTAGACAGCAAGTTCACTTCCACAGTGCTCTTGGTCAGTGTGTCTAGTTCAGCTCAGCCAGCAATGCATGCACACATTTGGTCTTCACATGCCTGCCTTCATTTCCTTCTTAGAGGAGAAGTTTTAAAGGTATTCTGTATTATTCAGTTGCTCATTCTTAAAAATAAGGGAGGTAGCATAAGAACATACAAAGGAAGGGATGCCTTGATAAGGCAGGTTGTGCATTTCATGTTTTCTTCCTAATGCAAAAGCAGTCAGTGCAGGTCAGTTTGCTGGAAACCACTGTGAACACACCAATGAACTCCTGGAAATGAGTGCCACCAGGAGTGTTGGTAGGACCCCAGCTTCAAAGGTGAGATCTTCATGGGGATAAAACATAATAATCTAAATGAATTCTTGGGAGGGGAAAAAACCTGAGGGCTTAGGGCAGCCTCTGGGTAATGCAGCTGCCTGCAAAGGAGTTTTTTGTACTTTCCTAGGAAGGACCTGGATGCTGTCACTGTCACAGACAGGATGCAAGGCTTTCTGATCTGTTGCCATTGTTCTTCTGTTCTCATGAAGTGGTCTCCTGAGGTTCCTTGAGAGGTCTTGCATTAGGGGACGCCTTATTCGGTGCACGCTGTCAGTGCCTGAGGCAAAGTGATGGACGCTGCTGTAAGGGAGAAAACTTGAAATTCCAACTGAGGGAGACATCTCTCTTCTACTGCTGCTTTGAATTGAACTCCAGTCAGAACTATGGAAAGTTCCTCTGGAAAATGAAAGCAGTTTTGACTGGTAACATTTATAGCAAGTATAGCTGTCACTGCACGAGGTACCACTGTATTTTACAGACATCTCAGAAAGAAACAGGCAATTGAGCAGAAAAAAAATACTGAAATTCCTTGTGACCAGCAAGCAGTGTTTTAGAAGTAAAAATATGGAGGGCAGTATTGAGACACTTGTGCTCCCTCCACAGCTGTGTGTCTATGGGAAATGCTAAGGCCTCTGGGAGGGGAGAAATTAGGGGGTAAAAACGAGGGGTAATACTTTTAAAATTCAGCTTAATCTGGCAAATGTTTGCCATCCTCCAGATAACTAGAGGCACACAGCATAAGGCCAGTTAGTCTGTTTAGGAAGATCTGAGCCATGAAGGAAGTTAGCTTACAATATAGAGATGAATTTTCTCCCCCTGAGACTGATAGTTTTCTTAGTTATTGAGGTTAGATTGGCTTTAAAGCATACAATTTTCCTGATCTGCAATAAGCACTCCAGAAGATTATGGCTGCAATTGAATATGAAGGTAAACATTTTGTAGAAGAGCAGTGTGACAGGAGCTTGCTACCAAAGCCTGACGTGCTTCTATTTGCCTGTGTGCAAACACATGCTGTGAGTATGATTCCTTGCCCAGATGTCGGTGCTCTGCCCCTGCTCTTCTGTGGCGTTGCTGAACCAGGAGCATAAATGCACTGACGCAAAGTCAAATTTCATCCTTTCATCCTGACCAGAGCAGAAAATGTTTGTAATGAGGCTGTCAGTGCTCTGATGGTTGATAGCCAATTACTTAATTAAAATGAGAGTATGGCTATTTTCCTTTCAAAAAAAGGGAACATGTATTTCGCCAAGACAGCTACGGTCCAACAGCTCCCTAAAGAACCGTTATTGTAATAACAACAAAGAAAATCAATCAGCCCCTCTGGCTGCCCAGAGAGAGCAGCAGCACAGCGCCATGCCCTCCACACAGCCCAAAGCAGAGTGATGTGTGTCTGTGAGGCTGTCATGAGGCTTTCTTCTGCCTCTCAGCATCACTCCCATCCCACCTGCATCATCACCCTCATGCTGGCAGCTGGAAAATCTCTCTGAGCTTATGGCCTTGCTGGAAGGCAACAGCTGCAGGGCTCCTTTGCAGGCGCATCAGCTGAGCAGCAGCCTTCTCCAGATCCTTTATCCTGTTGTAGCTGTAATTGAGTTAGCTCATCTGTGCCCAAGCTGTTCATATGGCCTATTTATGTATGTTTGGTCATTACAGGCTGCCTTCAGCTTTCTAAGTAAAACCAGCAGCCATTAAGAGCTCATCAGTAGAGGTTAGCAAAGCATTGCTCATTTATTTGTGGATTTCCTTTTATAAGCAAACTCTAACAAACTTGAAGCTTTATAAAAAGCTCTGGGAAGAACTGATTAGTAGTAAATATGTTGTACTTCCAGGGCATCTTCTCTCTTTCCTGTACCTTCATGGTTGCAACACTGTATTTTCATGGAGACAGAATGACACCTATAGCACACTGGTTAATGGAAGTTAAAGCAGTCTTCCTTTTCTGTCTCAAACTGGAAACAAATAACATGATTTATTTTTGTACCAGATACAAATGATATACGTTCCTACTAAGAGAATAACAGTTTTGAAGCATTTTCTTGCTAATTAGGTCTGATTCATGGTACTCAATTTGGGGATTGGAGGATTTAGATTATTTTGCATAATCATCTTTAGTCTGTTATTTCTTGGTATGTTTAAGTGCACAACTGTGGTTGTGAAGGTTGTGTGGGCAAAGGTTCCTGCCTTTAGGAATCTGCTCCTGCCCCAAGGCCAGTTTTCAGTCCTCTGGACAGCATGTGTGTAGAGCATCCTCAAAAACTGTGTTCAAAGAGAAAATCAGTACTGCTGTTCTTTCAAATGTGGTCATCTTCACGAGTGCTTGGAGCAATTACTGACTTTCTCTACTAGCAGCTAAGATTGTGTGTATGTGTTTTAGTCTTGTCAGGGCAATCCAGCCTTGTAGAACTGTCACTTTGTATTGTCACAGTGATGCAACGTTATTGACCAACCTCCATACCTCTGGGATCTCATGCCTAAATCTGGATTGACCAGAACAAATACAAATCCATCCTAATTGTCTAACTAAATTAATGAGGTTTTCCTGCCACTGACTGCTCAGTGGCAGCCCAACACATGCCATGTATTGTATGGGCAGTGAGGCTGCAGCTGGGACTTTTAACTTTAATCAAATAATGTAGGAATAGTTTTACTAGTCCAGCCCAAAGGTCCTTTTATTCTATTATATTCAGTCTTTGGTTATGATCAGTAGCAAAAAGGAAAGAACAGTTTATGGTTAAATTCCTTGGTACAACTTATCCACTGATGTTGAGGACTTTCTGGGCTGGAGAGTAGCCCTCAGGTTGGACTTTCTCCAATTCTGTTTTGAAACAACTTAAACTTTTTTGTTCCCAGTTTTAAGTTAAGTTTTTTTGCATGAAGGGTCCCTTATATTTGAATTTTGAAGCTGCCACTTTTGTTTAATACGAGGCCAGTATTCTAAAAGAGGAGGTAATTCAGTATTGTCGTACTCTGCTATTCAAGGATACAGATCTCTTCTATATCCCCAATCAGTTGTTTATTTTCCAGGTTTCTTCATGTTTTACCGTAAAAGAACCTGTTTTGTCCTCTAGACAGTAATTTTATGCTTTCTGTACTTTTCCCAGTAATAAAATTTTATGTTCTAGGGCTGCAGTAAAGTTACAAGCACTAGAATGTGTTTACTGGTAAAGAGGTTCTGATCTCTGGTGCATCGGGGATTTGTAAACAGTTACATCTAAACAAAAGCCTCAGCTCTGATGCCCATTGAACCAGGTGGACTTTGGCTAGGAGTCTAAATCAAACTGCATTAGAAGTATTTTGTAGATATACAACTCAAAGTGAATACAAATCAAAAGTAGCCTTGACTTATTTAATCTCTGCATTTCTCACAGTATGGAAATGAAAATCAGACAAAGAACCTCACCTTCAGCTTCCATTATGTTTTAGCAATCTAATGCTGTTTTAGGCAATAGGTTTGCATACCTTCTGCATGGCACTGCCCAGAGAAGCAAACTCTGCCACAGCCTCCTGTTCCAGCCCCTCTCTTGGGTCACCAGGTAATGAACCAGAATGGGACTCACACAGAGGTGATGTTATATTGAGGAGCAGAGGTGGCATTTGTTTGTCCTCATATGTTCTTAGGAAGCTGTTTGTGTTTCCTTTAAGTGTTGGTTGTAGCAGTCTATGTTATAGCAAAGTTCCCATTCCCTGCATTATATTGTACCTGACTGTTTCTGCCTGTCAGAAACCACAGGCTGTGGCCAAAGGACTCCAGCCTTTGCCAGCCTGTGAGCCACAGTTCTCTTAAATGTTATTTCCCTTTTTAAGTTTCACCTTTATTAGAGTTCATCCCTGTAGCTGTTGTCTAGGTTTTGGGGGCAGAAGAGAAATATCTATTGATCTCTATGCACCATTGCACAGAGTAAAGTACTGCTCACATCTGTGGCATCACATACCACTGTATGGATCAATGGTGTACTGTGCTACATGTGGCAGTGCTGACAGCTATTGCTTGTATTTGTCCACTTGACAGTGCTTGCTCTTTGCCCAGCATGGTTTCTCGCAGAGCTCTGGGGTTACTGGTATGTTACTGGCCTGTTTTTCTGGTTATTCTTACCTGATTTTCTTCTACTGTGCAGTAGATTTCCCATCAATTCCCCCTGAAGCAATTATTGTTGTTGGCTGAGGTGAACAAAGCAAATTTTCAGGAAATCCTTTGCTGGGATTATGAGGGCTAACTGGGAGGAATCTGGATTATGCAGTGAGGAAAAGGAGTGGAATTATCAGCATCAAGCTTCTCCCTGAGCAGCAGCTTCTGTGATGTTGAGTGAAGCACAAACTTGCCAGGAAAGCTGTGTTCAGACCTCGTCTGTCTTTGTGTGTTTCTGTAACCAGGTTCTGACCCTGTCACAGCCAAACAAATTGAGCGGTATCATACAGCAGCTGTCTCCAATGTAAACACGTATGTTAACTGTGTATGCATTCACCCTAAACATGTTGCTTATGTTGGGTATCAGTTGACTCTAGGAAAAAACTGGCACCTCGTGGTGCAACATACTACGGAGAACACAGGGTGCATTGGAGAAGGAATACTGATGAGTGGTGTCTGCACTGAAGGAAATACAATCTCAAGTGTCCTGCCAAACAGAGAGATACTGGAGAAGTGCGTGATCAGGCTTTTTAAAGCACTGCTTTGGTTCTTATTAATTTACTGAGGACCCAAGCACACAAGAGTTAGCATTTATGAAATTCTCTGCTTGATCTTGTGCAGCATTCTGTTCTGGGAGAGCATTTCTGGCCATGTCAAAACAAACACTTGGAGATAAGTCCAAATGATTTGGTGCGTTCTCCAGCCTGTTGGTTTTTTTCTAATGCTCCTGGGTTTTATGCTGTTCGTATTTGACAGCTTTGCACGACATACGGAACTGATGGTGTGTTTCAAAGCTCCTTACACTTGTCAGAAACTTCTAGTCTGCATAGTAGTCTGGAACCCAGTGCTCGTGTGTTTTGCACTTGGCAAAAAGCAGTAATGTGATCCATCTGCTGGCTGCTGAATTTGAAATGAAGTAAAACAAAATCCACGCAGAGAGTGATGGAGCAGCATACCTATAGTAGAGCTTGTGATAATGCTGGTTTGGAGGCTGGAGCTTTGTGCAAACAGTTGTTAAGAATTCGCCCTCTATATCAAGGGGTGAATGTATTAAATCATGTTGCTGAGGTTTGCCAGGGCCTTGGATTAACCTGCAATCAGAAATCTTCTTTACCTTGATCATATCACCATGTTATGTCTGAGCTTTCAGGTTCAGTGCTAAGTAGCACTAAAGGATCTTTGTTCTTGCTTGCCTTGTATAGCACTATTAGAAGAAAATCACTCCTATTTGTGATAGTAGACCTTCCTACACAGCCTTAGCCATAGATCAGATCCTGTAAACAGGATGCTTCTGAAGCAGGAAGACCCGCATGGATTTGAGGTTTCTGTAGTCCATATTGGGCAGCCCACTATTCCTGCATCTTAGCTTCCTTGCCCCTGAAGTAGAAATTCATGACATTTTAAGTTCCTTTCTAAATGGTACCAAGCCTCACTGTGATTAAAAAAAGTGTGCCACGTTTGTGGTGAGTAGTATTGTTAGAACATAAAGCTATAAGGAAAATGAACAGTAAAAAAGGAATTGGAAAAACTTGTTTTAAAGACAGTGGTGCTGGTTGGGCTCTTGGAGGAGTCTTTATTCTCTGCTGCAGGTGGATGTCAGCAGTACTGAGAGCAGTTTGAGTAACACCGAGTGTGTTTGTAAGCAAAAGCCCCTGGTGTAGAAATGGCTCCAGCAGATCACAGCAGGACAACATCTCCTGCAGGAAGAGCAGGGTGATGCTCGCACACACCTGTAAATTATCCCATCCAAGAGGTGGGGGTTTGGGTATTCTTGTTTGGAAATTTGTTGTTGGGAAAACATGAATGACCTCACAACACATGGTTCTGTGCTGTGTCTAAATGGATTGCCAGTCCCCTGAGGCATGGGCTGTCTGCGTTTGCCTTCCATAGAGCCAAACACATTGTCAGCACTCAATTAGACATTGGATATATGGTTTTGTGCTGACTCAGAGCTGAAAGATAGCTACTATTTTTTCTTATTGAGCATCCCTTCATAGATCAAGCAAGCTATTTTTACCTGAACCTAAACCTTTCTAACATTTTTCCTGATGGGAAAAAATGAATCCTATTTAATTGAAATAATGTTGAAAGAGGAGATCTTTGCTGGGAGATGGCAGTGATGTTTTTAACCTTCCAGTAACTGAGGAAATGCAGCCTCTGCATGTGCCCACGTCAGTGTCTCTCTTTGCTCCTGGCTACACCAAGTGGATCCTATTGGTGAGAGAAGCCCCGCTCTGAGACATGAAGGGCTGATCAGCCAGTGTAGGAAAAGATCAATGGGGACAGAGGCAGCAGCACCTTAGGAATCAAAGGGTGGAAAGCTGATGGGTCAGTGCCAGTACAGGGACAATTGTAGAGAGAAGCTGCCAAAATTCTATTTGGAGGAGGAAGAGGAGAAATGTCGATAGATGCAGGGGAGGATGCTTTCCTCTCTCTGATGTCTGGGCAGAGGAGAAGGAAGGGACTATAAGGTGAATTTTTTTTTGATGCTACACATTTTTGTAATTCCAGTCATGCACACAAAAGCTGGGCAGTGCTGGCTGTGAAGGTTCCTGTGCACCTGTACAGGGTGGGACAAGCATTCAGAGGCAGAAATAGACACTAAGCCATCCTGTTTGGGCAATTACACTCTTCCTGCATTCTCACCACAGTCGGCAGTTTAGTGGCTAAGCCACAAAGGGAGGCATAAGGACGAGTATGATCTTTAGAAAATACCTGTACTTAAAAGAACCTCCCTCCTGGGATGGCATTCATTATGTGTCTATTTATTCATCCATTGCTCACACGATAATTTGCTTCTGCAGAAATGTATCTCGGCTCCACCCAGTGCTGGGACTGAGCCACTTTAGCTGGCACAGCTAGAGATCATTTACCAAGAGAAATTAGCACTACGGCACGTATAATGGTGACTGATGTAGCTCTACCTGCTCACGGCTGCTCTAAATGCAATCCCTGCCCCTTCAGCAGCTCATCCCAAATCCCAGTGGATTTTTAACTCTGCCCTGGCTTGCACTTTATGTCTCTTCAAGAGTTGGTAATATTCTAAGAGGGCTTTAAGTGTAAATGGAAGAGGAGCTGTTGATTAGGAAGAGGCAAATGAAATGCCAACTCCTGTCATAGCTCACTCCTCATGTAAAAGATTTGTGGCAGTGGGTTGATCCTGAGCAGCAGCTGCGGTAGTGTCACTTGGGTACTAATTGGGAGTACGTGAATACAAAGAGCAGAAAATGCTGATGAAGGGGGCATAGGAGCTCGCTAAGAAGAGGCTGGCAAATGTACCAGGCTCCTTTACTGGAACACATCCCTCTACATTATACTATCACCTTCTCTGCAAATTAATCTAGTGTCTGCTGCCCCTCTTCCAGCTGAATGCACAGGCAATTCTCTGTCTTCCTGATAAGATCTCTCCTTCATAGTGTTTGGTTATCATGGAACCTCAGCTCTTGGTCTAGAGTTACTCAGCTTTCTATCCCACCTGGTAACATGCCCTGATCCATTCACCTCTTCTCAGCCATCTCAGGCTGTAGGAGTACAGACTGACTTCTTGTTTGTTGTAGAGCCTGTGTCTAGTGGTCAGGAATCTCATCTGTCATCTGCAGGAGTAATTGCAAAAATTGATTCATGGGAAATGCCTACAACAGGCAAATCCTTTTGACAGATCACACAGCCATCATTTTCTGCATTTATTTGAGTCAATCAATGCTTTGATGCACATTTGGGTCATAAATACTGTGATCGCAATTGCATTTCTTATTATGACAGCTGCGTTCTATTATCTGTTATTTATTAGGTTCTGTTGTCCCTTCGTTTTACACCTTGTGGAGCTGTCAAGTTGGCTGTTTACTGGTGACAAAGCTCCCAGCTCTGTTCAGAACAGAACCTTCCAAAAATAAAGTCTCCAAAGGGAGCTGAGTAAAGGCAGGATGTATTTTGTTGGAGAGGCCCTGGATGAACTTATCTCAGTTTATTGGAAAGGACGTTTGGGCTTTTTTCCTACTTTTACCCAAATCCCAGAATTAGACACCACATTCATCATCCAGAGGTCACCAAAGCTAACAGTCCCAATGATCAATGTGCATTTTGAATCACACCCGCTATGTCTCAAATCTGAATTAATCGGGTTATTCAGTATTTTGAAATATTCAGATGTTGGCTTGAATGTTTCTAATTTTCCCTTGGAAGGTCTTTTAGCTTTATGTCTTTTTACATCATAAAATTGGCACGATATCTGATTCTGAGAGGAATGAATTCCAGCATCCTTGCAAGGGCAAGGTCAAACTGCAGTGGGTGGAGGCAGAGTCATTTTCTGCCCCTCATCCCCAGCAAGCAGTCACACTGTGCCCAGTTGCTGTACCAGCTCTGCAAGGTGTCGAGCACATGGGTGTTCATTCAGGAAAGCTTTTAATCATAGAGTTGACGACTCTAAAGTGCTTAATATAAGCATGTGCTTAAGTGCCCAATTGGACTGGGGCCAGTGCAATTATTGCCTCTCAGGGCTGAGGTTTGTAAGCCAGACTTTGTGCTAGTTAAACAGCAAGATTGTCTGCAGCAATACACTTGAAATGGGTGTGATAGAATGCTGCACATACTTCTTCTTTTTATCCTAATCCTTATTTATTTATTTAACTGTAAATGTAAAAAAAAAAAAAAAAAAAAAAGTAAATCTGTAATTCCCACCATAAACATCACAGTACAAAGTTGATATACACACAGTTGTATGGCTCACAAAATATATGCAAATGGATGCATAGAATTTGTAAAGCAGCTTTGACATCTTAATGTATTAAAGAAGAAGAGATGTAGATCATATCATAGTTTAGCATTCTGCGTGTTTTTGGGCTGTCGTGCATCACTATCTATGAAAAATTCATTATTTGTGTCTTAACTACTTTGGTTTTATACATTCGTTCCAGTCAAAGGAGTGTGCATCTTTCTCTTGCCCTTTCTTTTCCCACCCTTTAACATCTAATGAATTAAGGTTAGGCAGTGGCAGGAGTGGAACTGCCCAATGTGGGCCCAAACTATCTGACCAAAGCTGGGTCTCCAGGTATCCATGGTGTAGGCTGGAGGAGTGAAATCTGAAGTCAAGAAAGCTATTGTACCAGGAGGCTCCTTCCTGCATGCCAGAAGGTCCTGAATTAAAGCTTTGTAGTTTCGAGGGGAATGAAAAAGACTGTTTGATTAAGGAAACACCAACTGCTGAAATGCTATCAGACTGCACGACTTTGCAAGCCAGGGCTGCAGCACATCCAATTAAATGGAACTGCTCTCTGGAGGATTTGGTTTGCAGAGAATTAGTTTTCATGTTCTTGGCCTGATGTTTATTAAATGTTTCTTTCGTTTTTCTCCCCTTTGCAGTTTTCATCTGTAGCTTCATGGTGGCAGCGCCGATCTTTGGTTACCTTGGTGACCGTTTCAACAGGAAGATCATTCTCAGCTGTGGGATCTTCTTTTGGTCAGCTGTCACTTTTTCAAGCTCCTTCATCACTGAGCAGGTACGATCTTTGCTAAGGCTCTTTGCTAAGGCACTTTGCAGGGTGCACTGAATAGCTGGACAACGTAATCTTAAAGCACGCAGTATGTTGCATTATCTGACTTCCTAGGGGTCAAGTGTGACCTGCGTAACTTCTTTCTTAAGTGTGAAATCTTTGATCTTACACATCCATAAAAATAAAAGGTGAAGCAGACTGAAGCATCACCTTCTGTTGACATAAGGGCTTTGCTTTCGGGGAGATCGTAAAGGAACTTTGAAAGGCTATTAAAATGGACTTGAAAAAAATCCATGGCCATATAGTGGCTCTGTTCCTTCTGATATCATGACAGAAGTCACTGGAGTTAGTTGGGAGCTTTTGAAGACTCCTCATCCTGTTTATTTCCTTGCCTATCAGAAGCTCTTGTAAGAAAAAATTACCTGGCATTTTCTGAGGAAGAAAATCCCCTTCTTAAATCATATTATAGAGATGGTTGAATTGTGGTGGGTGGCAACATTCCTGGAGACAAATCAGTTCCTGGTATCACCCGGGTGATTTCCCCAAGGGAGGCAGGGACCTTCCTCACCCTTTTTGTCCAGCTGCGTTCCACAGATTGTAGCATTTGGGTCACGCCTAAAGAATGACATCCCAAGCCTCTCCTCCCTGCTTTTTCCTGCCCACGCACGTGCTCTGTAGTTTCTAAAAACAGAAAATTTCCACCTAAAACAGGCAGTGCCACTCACGTGTCTGTCTGGCTTTCATGTCAGATTGTCGCTGAGTTTCTAAAGAAAGGATTTACACAGCCAAATGTAGGAGCCTTTAACTCCAATTCTGGTTCTGGTTTACAATTATCCAAGAGTCCTTTCTAGAGAAAGACCATCTCCTAGCAACAACGAGGCACGTTTTTACATTAGTTTTTTTTTAAAGACTTTCTTTCCATAATGTTCTTTAAATTTAGCTGTGATTGTAGCCCAAAGAAGAGCCTAAACCAGCTGCACTTCTCCTGTTACAAACATGCTCAGGCTCTCAGCAGTCTCTCTGTAATGGATCTAGTCCTGTAGTTACAAATGGGAAAGTTACAAATTCTCTTCCAGATTAATATTGTATTTAACCAGAGATCCCAGTCCCAACTCCTTGTTATTGAGTCCAGGAGATTACGGTATGTTTTGCTGCTGCTGTATGGATTGTTCTCCACCCAGTGGCTGTGGCAGATGAACGAGGTGATAAGCAGAATCCCAGCTTCACACAGCATCCCTCCCACCTTGGTATCTTTAGTGGAGGTCTGATCTCTAACTGGTAAACCACATTGAAGAAGGTGAATTCCTGAAACACTCATGAGAAAAGGAAAGCTGATGCAGCCTTTTTCTTTATGCAATGGCTAACTGGGCAATTTTCCTGATCTCTGCCTTCTAAGAAATCACTGAAGGAGTGAAACAGTGGCTTTTCTCTCAAAATTTTTTCTTTCCTTATTTTTTTTTTATTTCTAAAGGTTATTTTGTGTGTTTGTCAGGGAAAAATGCTGTGAGTTGAAATATGAAAAACAAACAAACAAACAAAAACCCAAACCTGTTGATGCAAATTATGCAATAAAGAAATATCCACATGACAAGAAAAGAACATGGGAAGAGAAACTGTCTCAGAGAGATATCTTTTGATCTGAAGAAAAGGAATGGGACTCAGTGAAATACTTTATCTGGGTTTCTATCGAAATGCTATTTCATGTAGTTTGGATTAAGAAGATAGTGACTTAATGCTGTTCGATAAAGCATCAAACTGGCTCCAAATGTTATGTAGATGTGTATTTGCTGAGAGAACTGCATTACAGTTTGTAACACTTATTAAATATCCTTCATTATTTATTACCAAGGATCTTGGCACTTTAACAGGACTAATGAATGTCAAATTGAAGAATGAATCTCAACCTCCATCAGATAATAGGCTGTCATAGAAGGAAAAAATCAGTCTAAAATGTAAAGATAGTTCCAGAGTGTACAGGAGATGCTGGTTACTGAAAACAACAGTGCATTGATTTCTGGTGTACCAAAAGAAAGATCATCAGAAATAACACGACTAGGGTGATATTGAGAGATTCACATTTGTTCTGTTACATTCTGTGATTGGCCAGTTTGCATTTGTGTACCACTTCACTGCAGAAAAATAAGGAGAGTCTTCCTGCACTTTGCTACTTGTACGTTTCTCATCCATAACGCTATTTAGCTCTTCCTAAACGTCATTAGCAAGTTTGTTCATGAATGCAGAATTATTTTAAATTAGTACATATTTAGATCTCTAGATTAACTCCATTTGTAGAAATTTCAATAAAACATCCATTTATCTTAATTTGTAGTTTGTAAGTACTTAACACCTGCTTAGAACTTACTTTCCTTAATGCATTCCTATTAATTAGCTTTCCACCTGCATGTATATGAATGTACTTTCACCCACAAAACCATTTTGTTGTAGTTTGTGGCTCCTGGCACGCATCTGTTTTTTGGCAAGCACTTTGGGATTTGTGGTTCATGCTCTGTAGTAAATCAGGAAGAGTCACAGCACAAAGAAATGCACTGAGCGTACAACCTTCACGGAGTTGCTTCACTGAGATGCATTTCCATCCACACAAGAAGCTGACCACTGATCTGTCTCCTTTTGTATCAACATGAACTCTGCTTTTAGTGAGTGATCAGCTCTTTCTCCAGATAGCATTTGGATGAGCATAACGCCCAATTGCCTGTGTTATGGCTGATCATCTGGAGCTGCTTTATAGCCCAGAATGGCACTGGGAAAAATACGTAGACCCAGCTGCATGATTTCTCTTGTTCTGAACAGCTTTACACGAGGCCATGTGGCTATCTGGAGTGATGAGGCTGAGTGCTGAGAGTCTGTGTCTGGCTGTGTGGATATCCACATCTATTAGTCATAATGCTGCTGTTCTGACAGTTGACCTCTTTCTCCAGAAATCTGTCTTGGATTAAACCTTGGCTTTGGTGCTAACCTTCCTGCCCCTCAAAGCACAGAGTTCTGAGGGATCATCAGCCTTCTCCCTTGCAGGCAGACACCAGCTTCGGAAAGCAAGAAAGAGCTCAAAGGTAGAAAACTGCAGACTGTTCTCCCAGCCTTGTGAAATACGGCTATTTCCCACGTGAATGAGTAAAGGATACTTCAGCATAAAAGGGATACTATTTAACGGGTGAGCAAAGTGCCCTGCTAAGTAGTTTGGCTCCACTAGGTTGGGAGAACAAGCATACCTAATAATCAACAAAACCAGGCTGTGGTAATGTGGGTTTGCTGGGAGACATCAGAACTGCAGATGGGAACAAGTTTGGAAATGAAAAAGCAGAGAATAACAAGGTAAACAGGGGATGTTGAGTCCTCCAGTTCCCTGGTAAATATTTCTGTTTAGATCTTGAGATAGCTGACATGACGCAGCCTTCTTATTGTACCCCCTGCAAGTTACTTGGGATAGGTATATCTACTGCTGCTTTCCTCTTTTCCTCTTCTTTTGATTTATCACTAAAAGAGGAAGCAAATAGCCCAGTATGGAATTCCAGTTAGCCAGCAGTACTTGCTGAATCCCTGTGTATCAGACTTTGTGGCCTCCCGGGTCATGTGCCAAGGCAGAAAAAAGGACATAATATTACTTATACTAATCTCTCTATATTGAATCTGTTTTGCTTGTGACAGTAAGTAATGAGTAATCTGCCTGTCCTTTATCTCAACACTTGAGCCCTTTTCCATCACATTTTCTTCCTTTCTTTCTTTGAGGAGGGGCAGTGGAGAGCAGCACAGTGGAGGGGAACTGCCCATCAGGGTGAGACAACCACCAGGTGCTCAATCAGCCTTTTGAAGTGTTGACATATCTTTTGAAATGCGTGACTTTTGAATGCTACACAAAACACTGGATTTGCAATTCAGATAACAATGAATTAGACTACTAATCTCAGAGCCATGTAATTGGTTTTGAGTGGGAAATCCCCAGGAATGGCACTGATCGTAGTGTCTGAGCCCAACTGACGGCAGTCTCAGAAGACAGTGACATAACGTACAAATGCATTTAATGTAGTTAAATGGGATTGTCATTTTGTCAAATAGCCTTTCTTTAGGGAATGAAATGAAGCTACAGCATGACAAAACCTTGCCAGCTGATAATGCTTCAAGAAACAACGCAACAACTGCAAAGATCATGAATAAGAAGAAAAGTAGATAGGAGAAATTCTTTTCTCTGGATATTGGATGCTAAAAATGAGGTATCAGATGTAGTCCAAACATATTGTGAGGTCAGCCCTTCTCACAGTGTTTTGTGCTTCTGGATCTTGATTGAGTCAGCAAGGCAGGGAGGTGTGAAAAAGGAAAGCAAGAACTAAAATTCTTTACAGGGTTTGGAATGAGTCCAGTGGTTTTTTCAGCAGAGTTGCCTGCAAGGTTTGCCTTGCTGGAGTATTAAACTTTCATCGTGTGCAAAGTAAAATAAGCTCTGAGTCAGTGCCACAAACAGTACAGGTAGAAATGCTGGGGCTGTTGTTTGAGGTAATTTGATTTAAACCTTGAGTTTTCCATCACAATATATCCTTGATTGACTTATCAAAAATCATTCTGCTCTTGAATATACATGTAGTTAAATGCACTATCCACGCGTGGTGGCTCAGTACTGAAAAATGGTACTTCCTGCAGTTGTCTCAGGGAGAGGAACGCGGTGTTCTGCTCTCCAAGAATCAGACCCAGCTGTTGAGTTTCACTAAATTTCTTCTTAAAAATTGATCCAAACCAAAAGCAAAACATCTCTGAGCCCAAACAGCCCACCAGGTTAATGGGGTTAGATCGCTCGTGTTTCTGTAGGTGTCACACAAGGTAAAGATGTTGTTAGAGTTGTGCTCCAATGCCCATGACTTACTGTTCTGAACATTCTGCTGTTTGTTTACTGCTGGGTTGCCTGGATTCAATCTTTGCTTGTGACTCATCCTGTGGCAGCTCCTGCTGCTTGTGAATATCTTTACTTTTGTGTATTCTGGATGATATTCCAGCTGCTGATACTAGAAGATTTGTGTCTTGAGAGCCTTGCATCTTTTCCACTATTGCAAACCCAAGGTGCGTGGTGATAATGGCTGATGCCAGAGATATTTGCTGTGGGTGCCTGTTAAGTGTGTCTCACACCACAGTCCTGGGACAAAAACAGTTTGCTCTGACCCAGAACTGCTGGAGTTTCTCAGGGGAACAGTTTTGGAAGATGCGTTCTGGCCAATCTGTGTGCAATGGTTTTGTAAGATGGATAAATGACCGCTATTCAGCCATCTGAAATGTGACAGCCTCCTCTTTTGTGTCTGACACCAGATCCACAAGGATGAAAAGAGGTGCTCTAACTCATTGTTCCAGCTAGCACTGGCAACATGGGGCTCTTTATGATGTCTGTGATGTATTTGGAAATATCAGCCTTTCTCTTTGAGGTTTGCTTTGTAGGAAGCTGTGCATGCAGCACTCCACTGGCTGGTGTTCTAGTGCATAAGCAAGCTGATCTGTTACATTCCTTCCAAACACATTCCAGGCTTCTGTCTTTAATGCAGTATTAATGACCAAGAAACTTAATTGAGAAGAATGCAAATCCCAACATTTGAGTGCCATGTAATGTTTTTACCACAGGCAGGTCAATCAGATAAAAAGGCTTCCAATTAGTAAGCTGAAATCCAGCTTTGTCTTAACTGAGGCTATTGTCAGGACCTGGCGGCGATGCTTCATCACCCAGTGTCTTGTAATTACATTACTTAATTGGATAGAGAATGGGATTCGAGCTTACTCTATTTTTTTTCTACCTGGAAAGTTACAGAGAAGTCTTTCAAGACTGCCACAAGTCCGAAGGGAGGGCAGTAATGGAAAGTTGGGTTTCACATGCTGCAATTTTAATGCAGGAAATTTCATGCTCAAACTTTGTAATTAGCAAAGAAAATCTTGGCCCTGATTTTTATATCCATGGAGCACGTGGCAGCTCCCTGCTGGCTCTGGGAAGCACTGTGGGAGTCTTGCTACTTTCAGGGTGGTTTTGTTTTTGTTTTTCTCCAGGGTGCTTAATTAGGTGTTTCACTTTAGAGCCTACCTGTAGGTATCCAGTTGTTAAACACTTTAGTTTCTGATTGCAGGGTATGAGAAGGGGAAAAGGAATATCTTATAGTCTTTATTGGTTATTTTTACATACTAAATAATAATATAAAACTCATAAAATAAGGACACTTTAATCAGCCAGCATCTCAAGTACATTTCCAAATAAAACCCTCCACATTCAATTAAGCGTGCTTGAACAGGCCGCATGGGAGAACTGAAGCCATTAATAAATATGAGAGACAGTTAAAAAAAAATAGAAGTGAGTGGACTTTGCTTAATTCCCCTTGTTCAGTTCTGTATTTCAGTGTGTGTTCAGTTCTCTCTCTCCTTGCTGGAGTGTCTGTTGTCCTCCTTCTGGACACTGAATACCAGCTGAATTCCCACAATAGGAAGCTGTTCAAAGGTAAGGTGCTCAGAGCTGAGAACCGATAGACTGCTGGGTGCTGGGTGTATCTAAAAAGAGCTGAAGTTTTGAAGTGTTTGACACTGCATGCTGTGAAAGAATCAGATCTGCTTTGGAAGTTAGTCCCCATGGATGCAGACTGCTTACCTTTGCTAACAAGGCATCCTTCCTCAGGAGCCGTGCTCTGTTATTAGTGTTCCCTGTCTAATGTGCTGTATAATGAGCATTGTCCTTTACACCAGTGTTAAACTGCTTGGTCATACTTCAAGTTGTGCAGAGGTAATAGGGCTTTCAGTGTCAGACTTTCAAGTACTGGAGGGTCCTTCTTGCAGCAAGCTTGGCTGAAGTAGATGTTACTCAAGGAGAAAACAGAAGAGCATCAAGAACAATTATGGCTTGAACATGAAATAGTGTATGCTCTTGAAATCAAGTGTGTTTGGAAAGACCTAGAGGACCTTTATTACTGTGTGTAATAGCTATTTTACAAGGCTTTGATGAACCTTCATTCTTTAGAAAGCAGCTTTGCAAATTCTTGCTGTTTTTTCCTGTGCTATCAAACAGTACTGAGGAATGCATAGCTCCCAGGGGAGGCTCTGCCTGCTGTGTTGCTTTACTTTCAGAGCATTTTATCAAAGACTCAATCCAACTCAGAGCTGCAGTGAGAAATGCTGAATAGGATGTAAAGCACCAGCAATCAGGAATAAATGAAGGTGGTGCTGCATGGCCTCCCAGGTTTATCTTGCCCTGCAGTTGGAGAGAGTGTAAAGCTAACTCTTCTTGTAAAGCTTTTCAAGATGTCATATGGGCTCAGATACAGAGGAGAAAAGGTTCTGAGGTGGTTTTATCAGTGTGTATCAATATCTTATAGGAGGCAGTAAGGGTAGAGCAGACTCTTCTATGTGATGCCCAGTGAAAAGATGAGGCAATGGGCACAAACTATGGAAAAGTCCATTTAAACATAAGAAGAAACATTTTTACAATGAAGATGGTGAAATATAATAACAGGCCGCCTTGAGAGGCTTCTTATGGCAGCATGGAAGGCTTTCCTTATGCATGTCTTCTTTGCAAGGATGCAAACCCTGAACCCTTGCTTGTTGCATTATATTTATATAATAATTAAAACCAAAAACATATTGCAAGCCTATGCACTTCAAGAATGGAATTTCATGTTGCAAAGGCTTTAAAGAAGTCAAATGTAGAATCTGTAGGAGGTTTTCTCGGTATCCCTGCGTAGGAGAAGATTATAGATGCAGATGCAGTATCTGCAAGGTGGAGCCTTCATTTAGATCAGCAGCATCAGTTCCAAACATGGCTTTCACTGGTGCTGTGCATTCATAGCAGTAATTTGCACTAGGTTGGCTTTATCTGTGTGATCTTACTGGTCCTCGGGTCCCTAATCTGAATGAAGCACGTACTCAGCAGTTTTATGAGGTCTTTACAAGCTGCTTCACATACAAATGCTAATACATTGTAAACTAAGCTTAAGGATCATGTGATTCTTTAGATGGTAAATCTGGTGGTTCCGAGTTGTTCACATACTTGGCAGATTATCGGTTTATCACTCGTGGCTAATCTTTTAGAGAAGTGTCGCTTAATTTCTTTTGTTAACTAATTAAAGAATAAGAAAAAAGAGAAGTTAAAGCTGCATTTAGACTATCTAGATACATATTACTCACTCAGCGGTCTGTACAATTAGGATGAATGCGTAATTAGGAACTCTGTCCAAATATGATGAAAGATAATCATGTATCGTAGGCCATCAAACATTGGTGTGGGCATGGGATTCAGAGTCAAGTCAGTAGGAAAATGTGAATAGAAAACATGTTGTGCTTTTCAAAGTAAATTCTCCAGCTCTAGACTTACCTGAGTTGTGTCTCAGCAGTCTGCTTGTGGCACACACAAGTTGATAAAAGGGTCTCAAAGCACCTTTGCAACCAAGATTGCCCTTAGAACTCATAGCAGTTGCATGGCATGGGCAGGGGTCCCTAAGACAACCTCACCGCAGATGTCCCCAGCTGGGGCCTGGGAGCCTGCATGCAGCAGGGCTGTGCCTGTCATCCTCTCTGGAGCATACAGTCCTGATATGACTGTTATCCAAAGGAAAAGCATAAATAAATTGTTTGATGTGATGTTTCAAAACCCTTATTTACTAGAGCTGACTTAGAGAAGAAGTCTGAAGGCTGATGATCTTAACCTATGGAAATGGAATAAGCACAGGTGCTGAAAGCTAAGACTTTTTCAATTTTCATGCCTGAGTAAGAAGTGTTTGCTCAGATGAACAAATTACAGGAGAGCTCCAAAGTAATGCAGAAAGGAATGAGGTTCTTCAGTATATACCAATTTCTGCTTGGGGAACAGTGAAATTCGGTCAGCAGTGCCCTGTCTCAGCTGCCTGTGCTGCTCTTGAGGGCAGATGATGTGGAGAAGAATTTGGCTGGTGTCAGCCCTTTTTGTCTCACTAAATTGCTGAGAGCCCTGGGGTAAGCAAAGAGGGTAAAGCGTGTGGGGGAAATTGTAATGCAGAGGAAATAGTAGAAGTGTCCTTCCCCAACTATAGAGAACAGAGCTTCCTGTGTGAGTAATACCTGACATTCACATTTGTTTGTGGCAGTCGTAATATTCACATACAAAAAGAGAGAGAAACGTGTTTGGGTATATGGGCCTATAAATACACACACACAAAATAGCAATTGTTTATGTTACATACATGCTGGTTTGGGGATCAGCTTCTGAGTGGTTTGTGGTATGGCAGTGACTCAAATGAGTAGCAGTGTAAGAATTTAGGAGTTGCTTTTTTGTTTGTATTTGCTTTTCCTATGTGAAAAAATTGAGTCTCTTTGAAAGGAGCACTTGAGGAGATACTCAGCCATCCTTGCTCAGAGATGACAGAACTTAAGTTTGTTTGACTTATTGGAGATGGAATACTGAGGGCTTTAGCTTGCTGAAATGAATTACTGCATGATTTTGTTGTATAAGTACCGAGCAAATGTGTGCTAGGCCAAAATCCAGAGATCTTCCAGTGAGATAAGAAGAGGCATTGGCTTTGTAATCTTACAGCACTCTAAAAGAGACACCACAGAACTGATAGTGTATAATTCTCTGATATCATTTTACATTTTTAATGTTGTGCCTCATCATTACACCTAAATAGCTGCATTATTCATTTACATATCCATAGATGTCTAAACTCAGAGTGGAGATAATACCCATGTCTTTATGTAGATTTTCCTTTTATAAGATTGCCTTCATTGCAATCTGAAGTCAGAATTTCATGACTTTAATTTGGATATCTGCTCAGAGAATAGTAAAGGTTTTTGGAGTACATGAGCATGGGACAAGCCAAAGAAGTTGAATGGAGGAGGAATGAGGGAAGAGGAGCTTGTGATCCTGGTCTGAACCTCTTAAGAAACCAAAAGCAGCTGCCAGATCCCCTGCTTTCTAATTCTTCATGACTAAGTCCTTCAGCACATTATAAATACTGCTGCTCATTCCAAAGCCATTGAGTACCTGCGCACGTATCATTATCAGCATATTTCTGCAGTAACGTGCAGTGGTTTAGTGATGGGCAACTGGCACAAACTGAAAAGCCTGAGTCACACTATTGCCTTTTCTGCATACACCCACGTGTATCTGTTACGTCTGTGCTGCCTATGGGAGGTAATGTGAATAGCAATGGAGCTGCGAACGCCCTGCCAGCAAACAAGGAACTGAGAAAATGGGTATCGGTTCAAAATCTGCGTCAGAAGAAGAGGAAGAGGAGAGCACTTCAAATAATTGGTTTTATGTGGCTGTAGGAATCACTGGGAGACATTTTTCAATGAAAATTTGGCAGTGGTAAATGTTGGTGTGCTTTATGACTGAGGTGTGCATCTGTTTGGGTGGCATTTTGCATATCTGTGAATGAAAGCCCTGTGCTCTGGCTCAGATTTTGCCACAAGGCACAAAATCAGCCATTTTCCTGCAACTTAACCATAATTGTTCATGATTCTTAAAGTATTTCCATGTTTAAGGACATATCATAATCCCCACTGTTCTTTGCAAATGATCAATAGAACAGTAAGTTTAGGATTTCTAGTGGCTGCATAAGTAAAAATGGGTTCCCCTGCACATAGTTTTCAATTATGGAATGTCATGTAATTTTTGCACCTGCAATTAGACTGAAAGTAGCCCAAGCTGCTTATATCTCTAAGAACTTTGATTGTGTATCAGGTCAATACATCAAAATACTGTGCCCTATGCCTCCAAACAGCAGCACACAGAAAATTGCAAGTATCTGAGAAGAGGATGGCTTGAAAATCAGACCCCTGCACTTTACAGGAGTGTTGGCTGTAGGGAGGTGACAGACCACAAAGGGAATTCTATTAGATGAGCAGTTCTTTTTTGTCCATTAAAAAAGACCGTGTTGTACTGAACACAAAGTCCCTCCCCTTGTTCTGACAGGTTATCATTTACCTGAAAGAGCAAATAATTCCTTGGGCAGCTTAATGGTTTTGGAGCCTGCTCAGCTGCCTCGTGTGATGCTGAATCTTTCACCTGCTGGCAGGAAATGCTGAGCATTCTGGTGCTCCAGTGCTCAGGTTGTTCAGGGAAAGCTCCTGTCTTATCTCTTCATAAGGGCATGCAGCTCAGCTTGGATTGTAACCTGAGGTTTCTTAGAAGTGTTCAGGGCTGGCTTAGCCTGTCTTCCTGCTGCGAGGGGAGGATTTATGCATTTCACAAGGAAAGTGGAGAGCGTGGTGCTTAGCACCCTTGGAAATCCTCCCTCATTCCATAGCTTCTAATAGAAGAAAAATTCAAGAGTTTGGGGTATGGCAGGTTCAACTCCTTCACAGCTTTGAAGAGCCTCCAGAATCTCACTGGTGTTAACTTGTGCCCTGGCATGCTGGGAGGCTGTCGCTGTGCTTGCAGGTATTGCTTGTTCTGGAGCCCAGAAGCAGGATTTGTTATGCTCAGCTGCCTCCCCACATCTTCCTCTGTCTGGGCAGTGTTGCTGGCACTTAGACTTAACATCCTGAAAACAGACTGAGAGTCTTCCTGTATTAGAATATCTTACAACATTGAGTGTGATGGGACCACTGTGTATTATTGTTGCTTTTGATTCACGCCTGTAAATCTTCACAAAAAATATAATCCCTTTCCTTCTCAATAAGAGACAACTGAAAAGAATCTGAGGTTTTAAACAATAAATATGTACAGGTGTTTTGCTTTCCAATTGCATGGACTTCTATCTCTGCAATTGGGCAACTTTCACTGTTCTCTGTCCTGAATTCAAAAATATAAGAAGAGATATTCTAAGGTGTTTTATTTCCTTTTTTCAGTATTTCTGGCTTCTTGTGCTCTCACGGGGTTTGGTCGGCATCGGTGAAGCAAGTTACTCAACTATCGCTCCAACCATCATAGGAGACCTGTTCAACAAAAACACCAGGACCCTCATGCTGTCTGTTTTCTATTTTGCGATTCCTCTTGGCAGGTAAGTGACACGATGCTTTTTTTTTTTTCATCCGTTTCTGATTCGAAGTTAGCTCACACAAATCTTCTGTTGCCAGAAATGATGGCAGTTCTGTCTTTGGTTGGAATGGTTTAGACAGGAAAGTATTATCAGCCATGACTAATTAGTGGCATTTGATTCCATTTCTATCCTTGTTACTTATTCATGTGTGACTTTTGGAAATTAGTGGGAAGTAATTTTTTTTACAGCAATTAGGTGGAAATGGAAAGAAAACATTTTATCTGACTTTCCTGGAACGTTATTAAACTAAGCTACCAATTGGAATAAAATCATATTTGTTCTGAATTGTTGCTTCAGTTCATCTGAGTTCTGGGGTTCCATCTTTCAAGTGACTCTGAAATCAAGATCTCGTAGGACATTGGACTGTGTTTTCAAAAGTGAGCAAATGGATACCTGCTTCTGTGTGAAGATCTAACTATCGGAGATTTCAAGAGGAGTAGGCTTCATTAACACAAGCTACTTTAGTCTAAGCTTGAATTCTGCACAGCCTTGAATTTGGCCTGTCTTAAGTTTGTAAAGTGTGACTGTGCCAGTCCTGGTAGTTGTAATTGCAGCGGCCAGTCAGTTTTAGTGCTGAAACACTGAAACAGCGATTAAGAGAAATTCTTCAACCTAGTATGGAAAAGGCTGAAAAGAGAAAATGTAGCAATTGTTCACACTTCTGTGCAGAGCAGCGGAGCATAGCCAAGACCATAGATGCCCAATGAAGCCACAGACAAGCTCAGATTCGAAGTAATTATTTCCTCTGACTCTTTCTTTCAATTGAGTTCCCTTATCAGCCCAGTGCAATATCTGATTGTTGGGACAGCAGGGATTCTGTGATTTTATTTATTTTTTAAATAATGGCTGTCTATGGTGAGGTTTGGAGACAGAGTGGTTTCACACTGTTCGCAGCTCAGTTCCCAGAGGTGAACATCTTCCTGTGCAAAAGTGGCATCACACGTTTCATTTCCAGTAAGGAAAACCTGGGCGATGGTTTAATCCCATCAGTTCAGGGAAAACTTTATTGAGGGTGGTGCATTTACAAGTCAGAGCAATTAGTCTTGTGATAAAACTCACAGACATCCTTTTGTTCTTGAGGAAAAAGAGATAGCCAAGTCATTAACTGATGAAAAGAGTATTTTCCTAAGTAGGGAAATACCAAGGATGCCAAATATTTACATTGAGAATCCAGTGAACTGTGGCTGGCAAGAAGTAACAAATATTCATCTGTTAAGCTCCAAATATCCAATGGAGGCTTGGATCTGTGGTTTGATTTTGGTGACTGATTTGATTTCTGTAAATAGAGCAGTTTTGGACGCATTGTACATGGCAACTTCCAAAACTTCACGGACTGTTCAGTAAAGGCATTTGATTGCTGACATCTGCCTTTCTGTAGTCCTAGAAAGTTTTAACCAAGGCAGTCACAGCATCAGATACAGCAGCTTTGAAAGAATGCTATCTGTTTTTGTTCTGTTGACTTTTGGAGAAACTTGGTTTCATTCACCTCTACCCAGCCTTTGTGAGCCACCTTCTGTTAATACAGCATCATTCTTAGCATGGAGCTGAAGGTTCTCTTGCTCCTTTATCTTCAGATTGATCTGATTTTCTTCCGTCTGATTGTCTTGCATATTCCTCTTGGCTTTTCTTCTACGCGTATAAAAAATGCTTTCTTCATGGGTAATTTGCACCAAGTGCTATTAAATGACAAGAAAAAAAATCACGTTAGAATATGATGTGTCCTTGAAGGGCACTTCTTAACTGAAAGTCTGAATGTAAAATTGTAAGTATTCGTATTAGTGCACAGAAAGGAGTGATGTACAAATTGAATTATGAAATAAATTCTTTTTGAGCCTTTCTGAGGGGATTGAAAGGTCAGTTGTGAACTTGAGATCAGTGTCCAAATTTCCATGAGACTTCAGCCTTTTTTAGACTGAGTGTGCTGAGAAGAGTGATATTCCCTCTGTCCCTTCCTGCAGCAGAAGGAAGACCAGCAAACGCAATTGGCTGTGACTGTTTCTCTCTCTTTAAGAACAACCATGACTGTGGTGCTCTTTTAAAACTCTGACCAACTCTTTTCTGTGTATTGCAGCGGCTTGGGATACATCACTGGATCAAGTGTGAAGCAGGTTGCTGGAGACTGGCACTGGGCACTGAGGGTAAGCCAGTCTCTTGGCATGACTTTCTTCTGTGGGTATCCCTTTTTAAACTAATGATCTGGAGCAGCCACAAGAAAGAAGTGCTAGTTGGGATTTTGTTTTTTCAAAGTCCTTTAGCTCTTCATTGATCAAAACAGCTTGAAATTTAAGATGTTCCCAGAAATGCAACAACCTTTATTTTTGCTTTTAAAAACACAACTTTTATTCTTCTTCCTCAGTAAAATTATAGATTGCCAGCACTCTGAATTAACATTTAATACGCACTAGCCTGGCCTTGGGGAACCTCTGTCCCAGTTCATAGAGAGATTTATTAACTCTTAATATACTTTTGACAACATCTTAATAACAGTTGTATCAATTACTCACTGTTAGGGAGAGAAGAGTTCTATCACACAAGTCCTCAACCTTTTATTTATACTGCAATTGCACGTAGATGGTAAAGGATGGGAGATTACATCTGTGGATACTAAGTGCACAGTAGATGTATTTTCTAAGCAAGTGAGGAAGGTGTGTGGTTTTGGCTCACTGTACTTGTTTTTCTCCCCACCTGAGAGCAAGAATTTTCCAGTTGCTCTATTATTAATCGGCCATGATTTCTTAATGGGGATGGGGAGATGAGGCATTGGCCTTAAATCAACTCCACAGTCTTTCAGTCCACTGCTGTCAAGAAACTCTGAGAATGGCTTCCTGCTTTGAGGGAAAAACACTTTGTTCCGATTTCCGCCTGTTTTTCTGCCCTGAGACAGTCAGTTTCCTTCTATTTTAACCTCTTGGGACCTTGATAAATGTGTTGAAAAGATAATATGCTCCTATCACATACTCACAAACAGAGCTTGCACACAAAGATGTCTTGAAAGAGCTGACAGGAAGTGGCCCAGCAAAACTGTTCTCTGACCTTTGGCAGTTTGGGTGGCACGTGCCCCATTGAGTTGCATTCTCTGACTTTGGCACTTCATGAAGATGAAGTTGCCTGATGATGTGAAACCATTGCAGGGTGGAGGAATATGGTAAGGGATGCATATCGAGAAGGGATTTTCACGGCCAACATGCCTCCCACACCCAGAAATCTGACTGTTGGCCTTATTGACCTGAAAGGGCTTCTAATTTCTCCCATAAATTAGTTGGTCTCTTAGCCTATCTGGAAGCAGGTTTCCAAACAGTTAAACATCATTCAGAATGCTGGTATGTTAATGACAGGGATAAATGGACTACCTTAATCACAGCATTCTCAAAGCTTCATGCTTGCAGAGTGCGATAAGAGAGTCCAGGGAATGACAGGGAGAAATGAAGGGAACATATGCCTCAGCGTGCACACAGATTCTGACTGGCTGTAAAGAACTGGGGTGCTGAAATGAAACTAATGTAATCTGTTTCTTACTGACTAGTCAAAGCAGACACTGCTGGCTTCCTGTGCTAATTCCCTGTTTCTTTCTTGCAGGTATCTCCACTCTTAGGGATGATAACAGGCACACTCATCTTGATATTTGTACCTGCTGCTAAAAGAGGAAATGTTGAACAACTTGGGGGACAGCTGAAGGCTCGAAGCTCGTGGCTAAGAGACATGAAGGCACTGATTAGAAAGTAAGAGCACTCTGTGAAAGCATGCTTTGCCTCTACTGCTTTATTATTATTATATTCATTATTATACTTTCTGGTATTGTCAGACAGTATAAAAGGACTACAGAAAGTGCTAATGGTTACTTTATCAGTATTTCTATATTACTTATTCTGGTGATTTATCCAGGTATAAATAACATGAACAGGGAGGGAATGATGGTTTTGCCTTGTGTCTCCACAGCCGCAGCTATGTGTTCTCATCATTGGCCACCTCAGCTGTTTCCTTTGCCACCGGAGCACTTGGCATGTGGATCCCTCTCTACCTTCACAGAGCACAAGTTGTGCAGAAGACAGCAGAGACATGCAGCTCTCAGCCCTGTGGCACCAAAGATAGGTGAGATTCATACACACTGCTTTAAAGGGGGAGGAGTTAGGGAGTAGGGGCTTATTTACCGGAGGAAATAGGCAATTCTCATGGAGTCAAGTTACTAGAATGTCTGTAATTTCCTGTAGATCCTTGCAACAATGATAGGAAATGCTGGGTTTGTAAACTGAGTTTTATTTCTCTTCTTCTCTTCATTGCATGAAGTCAAACCAAAGGAGAAGTGATGACCTCAGCTCAGTCTTAGTTCCCAGGCTATAGTACAGAAGTAGAAAAGACAGCTGGTTTTGGCTTAGGAGATGGGTGGAGGGCTGAGAGGATGATGAGGTTTTCTAAGACCCACACTATTTCTGGAATAGCAGCAGAATTGGTTGGCAGGTTGGGGTAGCCAGAGCCGTGGCTATAATTCACGACTTGGGCTGGTTCCCCCAAAGGCTGCAGGAACTGACCCTGAAGGTTTTTATTCCAGTGGGAGTCAGGACTTCACTGTGTTTCATTGCTTTGTGTACTACTGAGTATGCTGAGTTTTGCTGAAGTGTGATACAAAGATCTGGGACACTTTGGTCTGGATTGCTTGATATCACCCAGTGGTGTTTTTTCAGTCCCAGTTATATAACATAGCTTACAGTGCATAAGCTGTGAAAAGTAATTCATTGTTTTGTGCCTCACCATGGTAGCACAAAACATAAAGCCCTAAAAAACTAACCTGGTGAATAAAAGATATGAAAAATTGTCTTTTGCCAGCTCTTTTTCTTTAAAGATTGGGACAGAAAAATAACACTAGGAAAACCTTGCTCTAGCTGACACAATCCCATCACAAGTAAACTGCTTAATGGTTTGAAGTACCATTGACTAAAGCACCCAGCGGGCAGCCTTACTGTATTCTGAAGAATGCAGCAAGCAGAAAATACAGCTCCAGTCAGACTGCCCATCTGCTGTTTACAAAGACAAGTTTTCCACTCCTTGATGACACCTATATTTTGAGCTACCCTGCAGCTACTTTAATGTAATTGCCAAAGACTCTGTTATCTGAGTCATACACATACAATACAGCAAATCCTTGACAGCTACTGCTTTTAAATTTAAATAAACACATTTTGTGTGTGTATTGTAACAGCAAAATAATCTAATCAGCTTTCTTTGAAGTAGAATGAAAGATGTTAGAAAGTTGAAGTATGTTGAAAGTCTCTGTTATTTGGTTTCTTGCTAGGATTCTTTTCACTTAAGCTTCCTAGTATTTACTCTGTCCATGCTTTCCCTTACATGATCAGAATTCAGGTTATTGCTCCATGTTGTTTGTTTACAATTAGCAGTGCATTGTACTTTATAGGGAACTATAAAGAAGCAGTGTGAACTGCTGTGCATCTGTGTGTTGATCAGTGCCTTTATAGAAGGCTGAATTTCATCTGCTATTTCCTGTAATTTCAGGAAAGGTGCTGAAATCACGAGCCCTCAGGAGGTAGCTCATTTATTTTATCTTAAACTTGCAAGAACAACATCCAGATTTCCATCGGTCAGTTTACCCTAATGATTTGTTTATAGATCATGCCCATTTGGGGGGGGAAATATTCAGAAAAATAACTGACTTCTTGTTTTGTTTTGTTTAATAGCTTGATCTTCGGAGCAATCACATGCTTCACTGGTTTCCTGGGTGTAATCACAGGGGCTGGGGCAACCAAATGGTGTCGGTTAAAAACCCAGCGAGCTGATCCTCTTGTCTGTGCTGTTGGCATGCTAGGATCAGCCATCTTCATCTGTCTGATCTTTGTCGCTGCCAAGAGCAGCATCGTGGGAGCCTATGTAAGTATAATCCTTTGCATATGCCAGTCTCACTCTTGTTCTCTTAACCAAGAACCTCAGGTCGTGTGCATTGTTCCCTGCAGGAGTATTGAGAAGATGATCTTGTTACCAATCTTAATGTTCTTTGTTTTGCCCCTTGGCATATTGGTGCTATCTAGGATGTGCTTGGGAGGAAAATGGAATTTCACTGCTTATCTCCACTCACTAACTGCCATCAGAATTTAGAACGGGGCATTTGACTCCTGCATGGAAACCCACTGCTCTGTGCCTTTGGGCTCTTCTGTCTGTACCTCTATCCATACCTCAATTGTTCTTGCCTAATATTTTAGTACAAAAAAAATTGACAGCTTCCCTTACAATTAATGGTATTGTAGCAGCAGTGATATCAAATCATAATTACAGCATGGCTTGTCTGTGGGCAAGCTTTTGGCTACCTGTAAGTATCATTAATTTCCATAACTAGCTTGCTACAGACCAACAGTAATTACCGTGTTAGTTCAATTTGTTGTTATCTGTATTAGCATAGCACCTGAAACTCCTCGTCACAGCCCAGGAGCACACAGCACCTGCTGCTGCACAACCACAGATAAAATAAGTGTTCACATATAGAGTATTTGTAATCTAAGTGTATAAAAAGACATCAGATTGATTCAGAGAAATGTTGTGAAGGGAAAAGGACAAATTCAGGATAATGTATAATAATAGAAAGAGTAGAGATCCAATCTCAGGTTCTCTTCCAGTGTTAAAGAGAGAAGCTTTGTAAGTTTTTGAAGGGACAGCCTGAGATGATTTGAGAAGTGGGATAATCTCTGGAAGCCCATCCCCAGTTTCCACACAGCAGTGCACACTTCACCAAGCAATGAGAAGTCACTTACAGTCAAACAAACCATCTACTGCAATTCCTTGCCTCTCTGTGTTTCTAGCACTAGTGCAGCCTTAGTTATTTTCCAGGTATTTCAGTAGTTGCCATAAAAGAGAACAAAGAAAGAATGGAAATTCAAAAACATGAAGGCAGAACCAAGAATTCTTACTCTGGCAACTTAGAAATCATCAGAAGGAGATTCTGGACCCGTAGTTCTTGACTAGAACTAACCTTTGATCCAATGATTAGCAGAAAAATGACCATCACAGACAACCTGTAAGAGGCTGTTACTGACTGGCAAAACATCAGCCAGCCCTCCTTTCATTCTCAGCTGTCTCCTAAAGAAGAGATCTGTCAGAACCCTCAGCCTGCCCCTCCCCTCTGCCTCTCTGTAGTCAGACCTGTGATTTTCCTCTTTGTCAGACCTGATGACAGACGTGTTCATTTGTGGTGTTTAGTCTCTTTATGTAGAAAGTCTTCCCTTCTTAAGCTGGAAATACTGTTTTCAAAAAGCATGCAATGGAAGGTGGTTATTGGTCTCATTTGTTATTATTATTTTTTTTATCTCTAGACGGCAACATTTCAGCTTCCATATTTCAATGTGGAAATATTCCGCATCCTGTAAATATACAAATGTAGATGGCATTATTTAGCCAGCCTTAGAAACAATTTATTTTATGATGCATGAGCAGTAAATCTAATAAAGAATCAATGATGTGCAAAGGAAGTCATACCTACATGTAGCAGGGTTATAAAGAATATAAGCCTGTTTGCTGATGCTGTTAGGCTGATACACACATTTGTTGCAGGTAACACTGCCCCTCTGCAGCCCTTAATATTCTTTCTCTGCTGCTGGAAAAGCAATGCATGTGTAACAGTTAAGAGAGTGTAGCTAAAGCACCAAATGGGGAATTGAGGTCTGAACTCTATAAATTCTGCATGTGACAATGGACATATTATTTGACTTTATTTTGCCTTTTCATTCCATTCTTCACCCCACTGAGAGAACAGGTCTATTTTGGAGCTACCAGTGTCTTGCAACACAAAGTATTACCACGGTTGTTTTATGTATCAGTTGAAGTGACTTCTCAAGGCAAGATTCAAACATGAGCCCTTGTTTTTCCTTACTATGCAATGCTGTTACGATCTTACAGACTTCAAGAGTGTTTAATTACCATTTATTTCACTCAGAGACTTGTTCTGCAGAGTTGTGTGGTGTAGCAGTGTCTCTACAGTACCGTGGGGCAGGTTGTCAGTGTTCTTAACTCATCCAGTCTTTTCATATAACTCTAGTATATTGGCAGTAGTAGTGTGGTTGGAGTAAAACAACATTCTGTATCATTAGCTGCCCAGACATTCGTATTTCTATCTTTTACTATCTTTGCTGTATAGTCCAATCAGTTCTTACTCTGTTTTCCTTGCAGTATGTATATGTGTGTGTTGTATCCCAGCTCCTTAAAATGGCTATTTGTAAATTTTTAGGTCTCACTCTGAATTATACACTCTTTGAAATGTTGATTTTCAAACCTCCCTCTTGAAAGCCCTTCGTTGCGTGGCATCACTGTGTCACATTGCTCAGACATTTCAGCAGTCTTTTTTACACTGTTTCAGATCTCCAAGTGATTAGAGAAGGACGTTGTGCCTTCCTTTGACTTTGTTCCAACTTTCTGTTATACCTCAATTTCAGCATCTTTTTCAATTCCACAAAGTCATTTCACAATCTTTCAGAGACATCTGCCAAGCTGAGTCCTTGCAGTGGAGCTTTTAGAGCATCAGCTCCAGGGAACTTTCTATTGACATGGTGACTTATCTTCTTCCAACACATCTATATTGCCCAGTCATGAGATGGACTTAGGCTTGCTCCAAATTCAGAAGTACATGAGGAGTTCCTACCCACCATTTCAAGAAGTTCAAAGAATGAAGATGGAGACAGATGCATGCTTTGCAAATAGCCATGGAAGGAATTTCTAACCTACTTTAGTCTTCCTGCAAGAACTGCTGCTGTGATGGCTCTGAAACCTACTTTACTTATCAGTTTCTGAAATCAGGATTTGCTAACTCTGATCACATAAATGGAAAGACTCCAGGGAGACTGAGCTTACATTGGCTCATTAAAGATGAGCAACTGGAGACCAAATGGAGATGGTGAGAGATGAGACAACAGAGCTGGACTTAGAAAAGGATGTATCTCTCAAGCCAATATCTCAGTGTTAAAAGAGAATTCTAAAAGTGTGTGAGGAGCCAAAATGGTGACAATTTCAGGAGCTGCTGATCTGTTCTGCAGGGTGTCCTATTTGCACTAAGCATTCCTAGAGCTTCTCTTCAGCAGAAATGCCACACATCCCTCTTTGCAGTGGGTGAACTCATTTTTACAAACCCTCATTAGCAGCTGGCTGGTTTTTTTAGTGTCACTATCTTTTTCTCCTACTTTTTGATCTTCATTTTGTTCCTCTTTTTCTTTAATCCACATGAGATGCGTTTCACAGGAACATGTTGGGTGAAATATATGTTGAATAATTCAAGTCCGGTGCTCTGAAATTTGTAACGTTTCACTGCCTCATGAGACTCATGCTGAATTCCTGCAGAAGGGAGAAGTTCTACTTGCCGTGTGTAATAGTCAGTGTGTGTGTGTAGCTTATATCATCTTAAGGCAAGCAGTTGCCTGTTTCCAATACTTTTTTGAACAGGCAGGGCATGTCAATGCCAGAATCAAGATAACATCTTTCTCAAGCTCAATTTCATCCATCCAGTTGCAGAATTCCAGCAACAGTAGCTGCAGAGCTGCAAGAGGGCAGATTTCAGTGCAGGTCAAGAGAGCTCACCTGAAGAGCTGTTATGCCCTTGCTATATGGCACACAGCTTCAGTTTCTGTCGGTACCTTGATTCATGGGATCTGTCTTCCTTAGCTCAGCAGCCGTGATTTCCAGTGAGAACCTTTCAGAGCACATCAGTGAGTAGTGGGAAAATGGAAAGAGAAGATTTCCTAGCTCACCAGCTGGACTGTAAGGACTGACTCCAGCACCATCACAGAGGAAACAGATCCAGTCAAAGAAAGAGCGAATAGGAAGGGGGGATGTATGGGAACCAAAAATAATTTTAGAAACAAATAGAGGAAGCTTTCTGTAGGTCAGTGCGTAAGTCGTTCTATATAAAGCAAACTGTTCCTGGCAATGACATGAGAAGGATGGAGGGGTTTAGGTAATCTTAACTGGTGAGGGGGAAAAGCAATTGCTGTAGTCACTTCAGAACCATATCTGTCTCTTCCCAGCCCAAACTGCTCTTGTGCAAGCCACAGAGAATGGGGCTGGGAGTGGCAGAGCCTGGCAAAGCTCACAGGACAGACACAAAATGGTTCACATCTGAATGCTTTCATCAGAGCTGTATGGTGTATTTTGTTCCATTGATGTCCTGTACCAGAGCTGTCCATGATGTGAAGTCACACATGTCTCTTATGGTTGGCTTGTTGTGTTCATCTGTTACCAAAAGTATCGGTCTTTTATTTATCTGTTCTATAGATCATAAACAGTTTGCACTAATGAAGTTACAGACCAGCCCTCTCGGGGCTCAAATAAACATCTGTAGATTCCCAATACACAGATAAACCACAACAGTAACCAGAAGTGTGTTGTGTACCGAAGAATAAGCAACAAAGGGAAGTTTGTGACAGGTTATTTTTCCCTTAAATGTCAAGTGAATAAATCTTCTCCTTTTTGTGTGTTTTGTTACAACAGATTTGCATTTTTATCGGAGAAACTCTTCTGTTTTCAAACTGGGCTATCACAGCAGACATACTAATGGTGAGTGCACTTTGGAACAGCATCTTCTTTTCTGTGAGCCAGAGCAGTTTGTCAGCTTGCGAGAGCAACCTGCAGTTTAAATCTTCCTCCAAATGCCTACTCCCTGATTTGACCTATTCTGTTTTGTTTTGTTTGCTTATTTCCTGAAAAATAAATTGAGAGGAAGATAAAGCATTTCTTCTTTTGCTTTGTTCTGAGCACCAAAGTGAGGCATTGTCCAAAAAAGGACACCCTTATTGGGTTCAGCTGGTTTCCCCAAATCGTAAGAATTTACACAAAACTCTGCATGTAAAGAATTCAACCAGCATTTCCTAATAGTCAGCACATTAGTGAATTTTGTTATCAATAATCCAGCTTTGTTTTGTAATGGGAAATCCTTCCCACCCTCCCTCCCCTGACCACAAAGACAGCCAGCTACCTCTCTCTATGGCTCAGTGCCAGCAAACCTACTATTCAACACATACACAATAGAAAACCACCTCTGGGAGAGGAGAGGAAAAGAAAGTATAAAGAGTTTTTGGATGATGTCCACCTTGTTCTATAGGGAACCGGGATTTTTCACCTCACATCCTCCTTTTTCCATTCTCTCTCCACTTTTTAAACCTTTCAAATCAACAGGTTGATCTCAGCAAGTAGATGTTCATATGAATGGTCTGCAAGTTTGTTAGAGAGCCTTGCACGTTTCTTGATGTTTCCATCAGGGACGTACAGAGCCTTTCAAATATGTTGTACTTTGAAATCCTATTGTGAGGGAAGTTCCTTGTTGCTTATTGTATGAAAAAGAAAGAAAGTAGGTCACAGAACCATTACAGGACTTGCCCAAGGTCTTTTGGCAGGTTGTTGACAAAGCTAGAAACACAATCTGTCTGGCATTAATAGAAAAATCCCTTGACTTGTGTTTGTTGCTTATGCAAACATCAACAAGAAAACAATCTGGCTCAGTATTTCTAGATGTAAAAGACAGTGGTGTTGATATACTGATTCAGCAGAGCTTCAAGCTTTATGGTTTAAGTTCAAGGCTGTGTTCATGTTTTAAGTTGTCTCTGTAGTTGCCATATTTGTGTTGTCAGATGTACTTTCAGTCTTTAGCTCCTTTGTTCAGAGAACATTATATGAGGTAGGGCCATATGGTTAATGCTACATCTCTTAAGTGTGAGAACAGAGAAGCAAAGGTTACCAGTGTACTTCAGTGGTGTTGGATGCCTTTGAATTGCTCAGGTTTGTACCTCCTACCAATTTAGCTTTAGCATACTAGAGCTTGTCATAGGTTGTTTATTCTGTGCTCACATGAGTTTTGCAGCTCGTGCTGATTTCAAGGCTGTTGCTGACATTCATTCAGTGATACCTTAACATTAAGACAGTTGTGCAGTCTATGGACAGCTGTGTTGAGGAAGTTGGATCACAATCCTTGTGGTTGCTCACCACCTCCTCCTGCCGCATCCTGTCTTCTGCAGTGATATGCACAGGAGAAATGTGTGGGTATGCTTCAGTGAGATGCACTTTAAGTCTTTTGCAAATTAATTTCAACTGATTACTGTTCATTTGGTGTAATCAGATGGGTATTTCTTGTTGCCCAAGGCTGGTAACAACTTTTAAAGTGTTATTAGCATAAGCCTAACAACACTTTTATCATACATACATTCCATTGCTTCCATTGCTCTTCTGTTCTTGGTAGCGTAGCTGCCTGCATGCAGTTTCTCAATCTGACTGCAGTAAAAGGTGCAGAGAGCTAGGTGTGATCAGCTGTTGGCACCGCAGAATGTACAGCACCACCTGAGAATTTAAAAGGCTGATTATTGTTCCAAATACAGCTTTGTACAAAACAAGCCTTATTCTCCTGAGTGCAGCTCTCCAACCATCCACATGCTCAGATGGTTCTGCAGTCTAGATCTTCCTTTAGACTTGAAACAAGCAAAGGTGCTCAGCTGTGCTACAACCCTGGAAGAGTTTGCCTTTTGTTCTGCCAAGCATCTCTTTATATAATAGACAATTATTTATATGGTATAAAATACTGTGTATCTTTACAGCTGACGAAGCAGCATTTCCAGAAGTTTTCATTGCTGCTCTCCGTGTGCTTCACACATGGGTAATCTGTGAGTGCAGTGATTTACATTTTAGGGCAGGGTGAGAAATGCTTATGAGTGAAGGCACACAGCCCACTGGACTCTGCAGCCCAGCTCCGAGCAGGACCGCAGTATTTACCTCTTTAGCACACGGCCTTCTACTGGCAAAAGAGTGATCTCTCTCTGTCTTTCCTACTATACTTATTTCAGACCAATCATTTCTGTTGGTTTCACTACAGGAAGGGAAATGTCCACAGTGAACCACGGCCTTTCTGAACCTCTATTTCTGGAAGGGAGGTTTGCTGGAGCTGCTTGGTCAGCCTTCCTGCCCACCCTGTGTGCTGCCTGCAGCAGAGCCTGGACTCAGAGATGAGCCAGGGCAATCCCACAGACATCCGCCAAGTCTGCTGTGGCTCTCCCACCTCCAGTTTCTGTGGGATGCTCAAACCAGGCTGTGGATGGCTTGAATTTAAGTCTATTTTAGCATCAATATGCCCATTTAGAACTGTAATTTACTGCTGTCTTCCTAGAAGAGTAGCTCATGTTTGCTACCAATTACTTCTTCCTCATCAGAATAAAATGCTTTTAAAGCAAGGGTAGGGTGGAGCACTTTTTGGATGTTTTAGAGATGCTGGTTTAAGTCTTATTTTCTAGCCAACAGGAGGAGGAAATCTCTCTTGTTCACTTGCTTGCTGTATGTTGGGGTGGGTTGTTTTTGTTTGTTTATGGGCATTTGAATTCCGGGCTAAATTTGCTGCATCTTTTGACACTTTATAAAACTATACTGATGGTTTCAGCCATCATTAACTTCTTTAATGAGGCAAAGTGAAAACTTGCTGTAAATTGTTCTGCTACTTGCAAAATTATTTATACATACTACAGATGTACATGCAAAATTGTGTATAACTGCCTATATGTGTCTATTTATGTGTACAAATATATATATACACACATATGATGCAGCTGTCATTCAGACTTCTTTCTCCAGTTGGCACGAATTCGCTGCCACTTGTTTGAAATGGTAAGTTTTGAATGCATTTGTGATTTCTTCAGTCATTTTGCTACAAAAATTGATAGAGTATAGAGCCAGGCAAGCTTTCTTCTCCAGCTTTGTTACAATCAGGCTTATAGTACAAAAGATATTGTAATGCAAGTTTAAGTTGTGCTGTTTCTATGATCTACACAGCTTGGTGTGGATTAGGTGGAGCATCACTTGATTTTCTCGAATGCCTTTGTCTCAAACAGCTTGCAGAATGCTTCTCCTCTGCACCTGTGTGACATGGGCCCATGTGGGAAAAGCAGTTACTTGCTATTTTTATCTTCTTTTGTCTAATGGATCCAGGTTGCACCCATTACCTTCGGTCTTTGGGGAGCAGTAATGAATTGCATGGCTCTCCTCCTCTTTCACAGCGTGACCTTCAGTATGTTTCTGTGCCTCTAATGAAGTCTAGCCCTTATTTTCCTCTTGGGATATCTGTGAGCCTTCGAGGCTGTTTTGAGCTCTTTAGTGCAGAAGAAGGACGGTGTCTAACATCCGTAGCCAGGTGGCTGCTGTGGATCTGATCATTTGCTTGTCTGTTGCACCACAGGCTTTTAACAGGGTACCCACTGGATATGTGGTGTCAAAGCACATCAGCAGCATGCATTCCCAGCTTTGTCAAACCAGTAATGGAAGAACTGGCAGGTCATTGTCAAAGCACATGCATAAGACCCTAAGGAGAAACATTTAATCTAATTTTACCCATCATTCCTAATTGTCTGTGCTTGGTAGAAGGTGATCATTATAAAGAGGCATGAATCCTCTTCTGCTGTGAATTTTCTATCGCTGTTTCTTTCCCTTTGTTATGGTTAACTCTTTCTACTGTGGGCAGGGTCTGCAGACCTTCTCTGAGAGGGCGTGATGAGCACTGAAGCAGTGCTTCAAATTCTGTGCCCTGAGATACATCACTGTCAAGCAATTAGTTCTCCCTAACTCAGGCAGCTAAGGTAAATTCATCTCTATATCTCCAGCCAGAGACATGCCAGTCCTGAAATGCCAATTTAATTAATAAATGATTTCAGGAATACATTGCGAGAATTGACTGAAGCCTTGGAAGGCAGGACTGCAGGAGAAAAGCTAGAGTCAGTCTATCAAGAGAAAGTGGAAAAGTAAAAGGGATCATGGTGAGCAAATACCTAAACCAGAGTCCTTTCTGGTAGGGCAGACAGTTCTCCAAAGAGAGGAAAACAGAAGAAGACAAAACAGGATTCAGTGCATGGAAATGGAAACGAAGCTCACTTGGATTTAGGAACCTTGTGAAGTCTTTCTTGCTTTCAGCTTTTAGGTAAAGACAACGTTGATTTCTGAAGTAGGAGATGTGAACTTGGTGCAGTTGTTCTTAGCCAGCTTTTTTCACTGGTTTTATGCAAGAGACGATTTTTTTTATGTTATAAAACAAAGACTCTTCGACAGAACTAGTGTTTATTGTTCTATTTTGGTTCGGTTTTGCTTTTTAATCTTTAATTCCCTTCCATGATTCAGTCTCTGTTTTCTGCAAGCTCTGGTCCCTTAGTGGGGAATAATTAATGCTTTCTGCTGATCTTGTGTAGTCAGAATGATATTGCGTGACCTGGCTGAGGGTGTTATGTCCTGTTAGACAACTGGATGCCAAACTATAATATCCTGGCTCTGTGAAATGTGTCTTTGTAGCCTTTCAGGAGTGTAATCCCATATTTTTGAGGGGGAAAAAAAAAAAAAAGAGAGATGGAAAGGGAGGTGAGGATACATGACCTTCCATAGGAAACCAAATGATATGTTGGTTGTGGAAAGAACACAGTATCCAAGGTTACAGCAAAGTCCTTGTTTGGAAGGCTGGTGGTGCTGAGCAGGTCATTTGCTGCAGGCATCCTCAGAGTTCTTTCTCCCCATCAGTTGAGCAAAAATCCAGGCAGAGGAGCAATAACAAAGTGCCTCATGGGTGATGTATCAAAATCCTTTGGAGTCTGAGTTGTTAAGCAAATCAGTGTATTCAGTGCAGTGGAAAGCAAGGAGTGAAGACCTGACAGAGCTGCCTTTCCTGGATCCTGATGTCAGGATGGCTAGAAAACCGAGTAGCAGAGCAATTAAACTCTACTGGAGTGTGTTTGCTCTGTCCTGGATGTTAATTAAGCAGTACAAGAGAGCTGAATAGGTTCTTTAGTTGCATTTCCTTTATGTATTTTTTTCTATTTCCTGCTTTGCAGTATGTGGTCATCCCAACACGCCGTGCAACCGCAGTGGCCTTGCAGAGTTTCACTTCGCACCTTCTGGGAGATGCTGGCAGTCCTTATCTGATTGGATTTGTAAGTGCTCACAGTGGTTTTTGGGGGTATTGTGCATTCATGTTTAGTTTTGTTTGCTAACTGTTTATTTAACATGCGAGGTTAAATGTGCTGTGGGAAGGAAGGTCTGCATTTATCAGCTGAATGGGAAATGAAGCAGTGCAGTGCAACTTTTTTATCTGCTTTTGTTATCTGTGGGCTACAGTTCAAACTGGGGAGGACTACTCATGCACAGGAAGTGAGCTTCCAAATCTGTTCAGCCCAGGTCACTCATAGTCTGCATTTAAAGGGCAATTGGTTGCTTCTGTGGTATGGACAAAGATCTGTTAGAAATTAGATTGGAACAGTTGGGTTTTAACTGTTTTTTAAGGCAAGCATCTACTTACAGGTAGCAACCTGGAGCTGTTCTGACCTATTGATATTTTAAACCCATTGTGTATGATAATAAATGATGGTGCAGAATCCACTGCAGGGTGGATGTCTATGTTTGGGAGGATTCTTGGTATTCCTTTCTAGTATGCATATTTTGTTATGAATTAGTTGCATTCTTCTCTGTTACTGATGCTGTTCTTGGAATTGGTTTGACTCAAGATCTCTCTTGTGCCACCATTACGTAATGCAGAGAGAAACAAAAGGCCCTGCTCCAAAAGCTGGCAATTAGAGAACATTCCTGGCTGAAAGTATAGGGCTTGGGAAATCTAACGAGGAAAGGAAATCTAGATATACTGGAATAATTCCTTTCCCTTGCACCCTTCTGTCATGTTTAATGCAATGAGTTGCAGAGAATACAGATCATCATTTATAAAATATAGCAGCTTCCTTGTAAAGTCTTAAGTGGCACTGCTTATGTTGTGTTGAAGATGCTATGGTTTTCCAGTGATGTAACTGGGGTCTTAGTTACATCACTGGATAGAGAGCTCAGATGTGCTCTTCCAGCTCATCACTGCTGTGTGTCACAGCTGCTTGCTGCTGTGGAACTTCCTTTTTTTTTTTTTAACCACCATTCTACTAATCCCCTGGACACTGGTGAGTGAATACAATCATATTTATTTGTATTTTATATATGTAATATTTGCTCTTGAATGCCAGGTCTCAAAACCAATATAGCAGCTCTACAGCCCTCTGAAGCTTACATGAACATAGAAATATATATAAGGCTGAATGGATCAAAGGAATGAGAAATATCTCAAGAGAATTAATAAATAAAATTTGGCTTAGTCTTTATTTACTTCAACATTCTTGGCACCCCAGGAGAAATTATCTTATTTTAGAAAGTATTTGAAAGTCACAAGAACAAATGAATCACTGCAAGAGGCAGCTCTGTGCAGGCAGACAGCACGAGAGAATGGCAGGAGAGAAAATAGAGTGGGGAGTGCTGTGTGCATGGGGACCAGTGGCATTGAGGGGCAGGGTCTGAGATGCAGGAGAGGCTCCCAGGTGACTGCTGAATGTTCTTTCTTTTTGTTGCACACATCCAGGAGGAGTGGTGAGGACCTGGAATGATTGCAGTTAATCTTAAAGGTTGCCCAGGGCTCTTTGGTGTCACAGGTAGAAAAGGACTTTGACTGTAGAAATAATGCGTCCTGCCCTTCTGGTATTCAGAGAGCAAGCAAGTTGTGATTTACTTAAGGATGCCTGCTGAAATATGTTTAAGCTCAATTTAATGGCTGCCTTGGGCTGTCTTTAGACTTGGAAAATATTAATTATGATTTTGAATTACTCCTTTCTAAAGCTTGTAGTTATTGGGCAGTTCTTGCCTGGAAGGAGGGTACCCATGTGCAAGCTTTCTTGGCAGGGAGCAGGAGGGAAGCACTCGTGTCACAGAAAGCACCGGCATCCATTTCTGTGGCTCTGAAAGGCTTGTCTGACTCATGCTCCCTGTGCTCCTTGGACTGAAAGGTCAGCTGGAGCTTTTCAGTGCCACAGAAAATTCAGCCTCCTAATCACTCAGAGTGCATCTGAGATCCTCAAGGTCTGCCATCTCTTCTGACTGCTTACAACTCCCCCTTGCAGCTCTCTCACTCAACAAGCAGTGTTTGGATCCAAATATGGCTGAAGTCTTACACAGTAATGGCAAGTTCACAGTGAGATTCCTTCCAGCAGTGCTCTTAGTAAAGAACTGGATACCCATGTCCTTGAACAACTAAGCTGTGTCAGCCAGTTGTCTGCATTTGCTGGGTACCAATAAAAGTCCTATTGATCTTATAATCCTCATGTAGAGCATAGAAGGTACTTAACAGCTGCAGCCCTACATCAGTGACTGCTCCCTTGCTCTGTGCCATGCCATAAAAGTTCAAGGTCAGACTCAGGTTTTTCTATAATCTCCCATGCTTCCAAATCTGGCCGTACAGCTACATCTGAAAACTGCTTTGCATTCTGGCAGTTTCTTATAATCTCCAAAAGTGCCAGATATATGTTAGTGTTTAAAAGCTAGAAAGAAGGAAGTGTGTATGTGTGGCTGTTTTTCATGTCGTTAAATATCAATAACCCTTCTTATGCTAAAACGTCTGAAGGTTTTCTTACAAAGAAGCTATGCAAATACAGTCTTAGGGTAGCAGCTGTAATTTGCAAAGGTTTTCCTGCCCGTTAAGCACTGAGATCAATTGCTATAAATCAGTGCTGCCCATCCATTCACAAATAAGAATAGATGCTGCTGCACTATTTTATTAGATGTGGTAGTTTCCCTTCCTAGATATCAGTAACTTTCTCAGGACCTTTGTGATGATCTGCAGAATTTAAATGATTTCCATTTAATGGCTTGGGGCGTAACTCTATACTTTGTTCCTAAGGTAATTTCAGCTGTTCTGCACATTAGACCTCCATATCTTTGTACTTATTCTTTCCCTCTTCAATGTGTGTCAAGCACTTTCCAGCATTGCTTTCCTCTTCCAGGCTTGCCTTGCTTCTAGTCTTGGCTGTACTGAGAATCAGGCACCTACTGCAGGCTTTGCTCTCTCTCTAAATGTACCAGAGAAACTGCTGTTGTGGGCACATGCTGTCCTGGCTGTTCTGCTGCTTTGTCTATTCTGTTAGCTTGCAGCTTTATTAAATTCTTCCACATCTTCCCTCTGCAATCATCCATCAGGGCTAGGGATTGAAACCTGCCTGTTTCTGTCACTTGGCATCATCGACACATGAGGTCATCCTTCACTTTTCTCCCTTCCCCATCTTTCTTATGTGAGTAGGTCAACAAACTGGGTCTAGTGAGCCACTTAAATAGCAAGAATGCTAATGACCTTCTTTTGGCAAGTAGTTAGAACAGTGTTAATTATCTTCGGTGCAGAGTATCAAGAAGGCACATCAGCATTTGATCAGGGACAACTGGAAAAACTGTAGTAAATGCAGTAGCTGAGATACTGATTTCATAACAGTTGTAACTGGGGGTGCAGACAGAACAGCCTTCTGGTGCCAATTTGAGACAGTCTTATTGTGGAACTGAATACGACAATGTTTATCCATCCTGATAAATGCTATATATGTATAGAAAATAGTTCTGCATGAACAGACTTGCCTGTTTGGGGAAGCTGAATTTCTGCATTATGGTTTAAAATTAATATCTTGTAGTTTAAAATGCTGTGGCTGCTCCTCAGTAGATCTGTGGACATGGTTACTCTGGAATAACATTCTTTCCTGTTCAGCCTGCTATATTAAAACAGGCCGCTGGTCTGTTGGGGCTCAAATCACTCTTGTCTGACTTGCTTAAAAACAGGGCACTGGAATAAAGTGGATCATTGTGATGTGATGCTGCAGTTTGGGCTTTCAGTCCCTGTTTGACCTGTACAGCCATTCCTCAAATACAGCCCATTATGTGCTTGCTGGTGATTATGTAGTGCTGTTTCTTCTGCCAAAGCAGGGTGTGAAATGAACTTAAGTTCAAAAAGGCAAAGAATATCCTGCAAGAAAAATGTGTGAATTATTCTCCCAGCATCACTGTGTTTTATGGACTATCAGGAGATATTCCATTGCTGTTGTGCAATGAAGGATAGAGGAAAGGTCTCAGTCCTGTTGCCTGCAGCATGTCACATTACAGGAAAGCCACCTCCATTTTTGCCAAGGACACTTTTCAGTGAGTGTCTGCACAAGTGGTTGTTCATTTTTCAGGGCTTGCTGCTTTCTATGAGGCAGAATGAAGTTTTCAGTGAACATTCCTTGTAAAAATGAATCAAATCTTTGCATTTATCCAGATTTCTTTCCCTTCTTATGATGATGAATCCCTGCAGGCATTCAAGGCCAGGCTGGATGTGGCTCTGGCCAGCCTGGTCTGGTGGTTGATGGCCCTGCACAAGGCAGGGGGTTGAAACGAGATGGTCGTTGTGGTCCTTTTCAACCCAGGCTATTCTAGTCTATGTGACACTGGAAAGGAAATACTGCAAAACCCTCATCCTTATTAACTGTTTCTTCAAGCAGTAACGTTACATTGAGGATTTCTATGGTCCTGGCTGAGCTGAGTAATAAAAAGACTCCTCCATGGCATGGCCACAAAAAAGGAAGAAATAAGCACCTGGAAATCAATCCACACAGGATTTATCTTGTTGCAATGAGCTGATAAGCCTTCTGCTCCTTCTGACTCAGCAACAAACAAGATTTAAATCTGCCCTAAAAAAAACCCAAATGACTTCCCATATATGAAGTGCTCTTTGCCAAGGGTTCACAGCCTGTTGATGCAGCTTTTCTGTTTGTTTTTGTTGTTTCTTTTTTTCCCCACAGTTTCTGTGTGCCTGTCATTTCCTGCACCTTTGGTTGGAAGTGCAGGTTCTCAGTATTACTGATAAATGGACAGTAAAATTATGTACAAGTACCTCATCAAATTAAGCCCAGAAATCCAGAGCTGATCTGTTCCATTCAAGCGTTTCAAGCTCTGTTCCATCTGCTCTTTTTCAGTGTGCTAAAAGTCTTTCCCACCCGGTTCTTTCTCAAGTTACCAAGGACCTTGTAAACTCCCAACATGGACATACGGTTTTCATGGTGCTGGGCACATTTCAGAATGAGATGTCTGCTTTCTGCAAGTGCTTCTTGCTGCTGATTCACAAGCATTATGTTGTTGCAGTGAGCAGCAGGGAAGATGGTGATGGATATCCGTTCTGCAAGGAAATTAGTGTGCAGAGAGCAGTTGATCCTCACAGGAAAGCACTAAGAGGTGCCTAGTGCCCAATCTGCACAAGGAATGAGCAATAGCAGTGTAAATCATCCCAATCCTAGCTAAGCACTGCTGCGGTTGGGACTGTGCTTATAAAACACTTTTGGATTAGTGTTCACCCTCCTGAGGCAGTACCAGCACCATGTACAGATCTGGACAGCCACACTGGCTGTATCCACTCACTGCTGGGCACAGAGCTCATATGTGGACAGAGCAGCCCCACAACCCCACGCTGTGACCCATTAGTAGAAGTTCATCTGTTTCATGACTTTCCTTCCTGGGATGTTCAGCCACACAAGGGGTCTGTGCCTCTCCTAGATGCTAAAAGTGGAGGCAAGTGCTGCTCTAGTACCAACAGACGTACCAAGACCATTTGTTAGCTTTAAAAGCAAAACCTTGGATTGAGTATTTTAACTTTCTGAGGCCCATTCAAGGCAGCACTCTGCTGATCTTAGGGGGGCTGCAAGTGTATAAACAGATGAGCAGCCCAGGAATTCTTGTTATGGGTCATGCAGGGCAAGTCCCAGGTGCCATGCACAGATGCAGGGTATTGATATTGTCACCATAGCAAATCTGGTTGTGATCCCAGAAGGGCACATTTAAGATTGAACAGGATGTTCAACTTTTTTAATCTCCATCATCCAGACATGCCAATGTTAAAATTGAAATTACTTTCAGAACGTAATTGCTTTTATCTTTCTGCGGTTTTCAGAGCTAGTATCATAAAACAGTCGGCTTTACTTCCTCTTTTACAACGTGTCTCTCACACCATTTAGCACAGCACATGGACACACACTCTGAATTCAGAGAGGATGAGTCCCCAACATCTGTGGGGTTACCAGGAGTGCTATGGTAAGGAAATGTACTGAAGAGGTGAACCAGAGAGAACCTGGCCTGTATCAAACTGGTAATAGTAAAAACCAGATACTGCAGTGGAAATATCCGTTCACGTAGCAAGATGGGTGCCAAGGAGTGAAGTCAGGAATTCAGAAAAATCAAGCAATTGCAGAGAAACTGAGATGTACCTTTCAGCAAATAAGAAGAGGCAGCTGAAATGATTTCAAAGATGCTACCATCATGTTGTATAGTAAGGGCATCTGTAATTGAACTGCTCATGCTGTTCGGGCAGCAGAGTATCATAGGAGCAAGCTGTATTTCTACAGGCTTCATAGAAATGTAATTAAGTTTTGCCTTTTCCTGCACTGTCTTCTGCAGTCCGACTGAGACGCAGTCAGAGGTTTGGGCTGTGTTGGATCAGCCTGCTGGAGCCGTACTGTTGTTCTCTGGGAAGTGGGCATTTCCTTCAGATGGACTCCAGCCAGCGGACTGCCGCCCACTGAACACATGTCGTTTGTATGCCATGATAAAATGCCATCAGCTGAAGTTAATTTAGCTCAGTCATCCCTCTTGATCTGAAATCCGTGTTAGTGAGGGAAAAGATGTGAAGTTTCGTGCTTAGGGTGCTATCAAATACTTGCAAAACTTGCAAAGCAGCAGAAGGACTCACTGATTTTCTACCCCCAGGTTTCGGGTAAAGGTTTCTTCAGTTGGTTTCTTTTTTGCTAGTTAACAAGTGGCAAAGCAAGAAAGGAATCCCATACATGACTCTGTGCTGAAGAACTGGCACTGACTGTGCATGCAGCACCCACTTTTTGTTACTTGTGATAGAGAGAAGACACTGAATATGATGAGAGATTGAGTTTGCCAACACAGTGCTATCATTTCAAGGAATCTGAAAGCCAAAAACTGGCAAGATCACTTGGCAAACAGTATGTCATTCTTGGAGCACAAGTCTGTCATTATGTCCTGTGTCCTTCAGAGAAGAGATGCCAAAGTTCCAGTCTGAGCAGGTGGCTTGTAGCTGAGTAGAGCAAAACAACACAGAACAGTGACTGTAAGTTAATAGCAAAACCAATATCTGAGTCCTGAAATGCAGAGATGGGTGGGGGGGTTCTATAGAACCTACATGAGAAAGCTATATGGCTTGATGGGTGGAATTGTACCTTGGATAGGGAGAAACACTGTTGATCCTACAGTGCACACTTAGAGAGAATGGAGGGTTAAAAGTGACAAAGGTAGCAGATTCAGGGTTAACAAGATTGGTTGGTACAAAAGGTCAGTAGAATGCCTTAGGAAGAGCGGAGTGGAGCAAGGTGTGTTGGGAGTTTTATTTATTGGAGTCTTTACATTTCCAAAGCTGTTTTTTAGCTCAGGATGTCACATCATCCATGCCGAGCCTTTCATCAGCCACTGGTGATTTATCATGTCAATTTGTTGAGTGATTTGTTGTCTGGTCCTTTTGGAGGATAACTGTATCCATTCCCAGTAATGAAATTTCTCAGTTTCTATTGTAGAATGGCCTCAATTCTGGCTATTGTACACAGAGGGGCTGATTCAGTGTGGAATTTTGGTTCATAATGAAGCATAAGGGAAACATGGGCAACTAAGGTCTCTGAATACAAGAGGGAATCAATTACCAACTGAAGTCCCTGTCTTCTGAATGCAGTGCATGTTCTGTTGATTTCCTATGGGTGTGTTCTTTTCATGTTCAAGACTTTTTGCTATGTTTAATAAGTCTCTCAGACTTATAGCCACTGTTGTTTGCTTTTCAATCTTAGGACTTGTTTACCCATCGGTTCTCACTTGAGACTTGGTGATAATGCTCTTGTTTTTCCTCGTGTGTATTATATACTGTGAATTAAGTTCTCTGGGAGGCCAGGAACGCTTCCTTCGCCTATATCCCATGCACTGAAATTTTCTCCTCCAACTTTTATAGAGCAGGGAATGAAGCAATGAAGCCTGGCTAAAAACCTACAGCCATTTCCTTAGAAACACTCTTCTGGTGCTTATTCACTCATCACTGCTTGACATTGCCCCATCATAACAGTTCTCTGCTCTTTTGTGTGCAGAGCAGCTTCACCTCCTGCATGAGACTGGCTGTTTCTCCTTTCCTTGGCTCTATCAGGAGCCAGGTTGAGCAGTGAGAAGGTTATTAAAATTCTGAGGCCACCAGTGCTCTAAAGTGCCTCCCTGCTGCAGAGCCCTTATAGCACACACTGTGACCTGCTCAGTGGAGTCTCCATGTCAACCTTCTGTGACCTTCTTGGCATCTGTAAGGCATCTCTGAACGCATTTACCTGCCAGGTCAATACAATTGGCTGCAGTGCAGGGCTGTGAACGGGTGATTTCTCCTGGGTGTGATATTTTCTCATGTCGTTTAGTTGTTTCTTTAGATTTAAGCTCTGAATGTTGGATTTTGTTTCTAGTTTGTGTCTGACACCACCCTTTTCATTAGCAATAGTGTGGCACTTTAGGAGACACTGGCTGGTCAAGCCTGGACTGTTTCTGGCACTGATTTGCGTGTGTGCACAGCAATAGGATTTTATGGTGCAAATTCCCTGCAGTCTGTTGGTATAAAGTAGTATTTCTGTCCCAACAAAAGGTCACAGACAAAAGCAGAACTGGACGTTTAAATACACGATGCCTTGAGAATCATCCTCACTTCTGCCACCTCTGTTGATTTATAGAGTGTAAAGTTGTTTGCTGGACAGGAAATATTAAAACGTGATTGTCTCAGCTACAGACTCATTAAATATTACTGAGTTTTAGCAAAAGCTTTTCATAATGAATTAAACACTGCCACTGCATGTCGCCTCTCCTTTGTGTCAGTGCGCACTTGTGTTCACTTTCAGATAATTATGCTTTTTTACTGTCAGAAGATGCGGGTTGCCTTAACCCATGAACTCAGTGGCGTGTGGCTCTTTGGCCCTCATGCGCCAGACTTGGTCTAAGCCCGGGGGGCAGAGAGCAGAAAGTTTGGGAGATTAGATGAGGGAATGAGACCTGTGCCTCAGATAAAACCATACACAAGGTCTGCCTCTGGAAAGTGAATGGGACCCGTGGGTTTTGTTCCACAAAAGACATTTCCACCATCCCACTCAACACAAAGGAGCTGAAAACCTCCTTTTGCTGGAAGGTAGGTAAAGATATAGGAGTAAGCAAGACTTCAAAGAAATTGCAGAGGATTGATCACTACCTCACTGAGCAAGCAATGCTGGTGAGGCAGCATCAGCACACCAGGAGGTCTGCTCAGTACAGCAAGGCTGGACACCCACTGGTTCAGTCACGGAGGTAGAAGATGGAGAGGGATGTGGGAAGACTAACAGCTCAGGCAGAGAGTGACAGGGTGAGGAGGAGCCCTGCTGTGCTGCTCACTGTGTGAGTTGCCCAGGCTCCAGAGTGCAGAATAATGACGTGTGGAAGGCTAAAGCATACATAGAGGACATCTTGCCTCTTCTGAACAAAGCCTTCCATTTTAAACTGCGTGCATATGTTCAGTAGGTGGTTGTTTAGGGAGCTCTGTTCCCTCAGCATTATAATGTCTATTTGCATCTAAGTGACTAATTTTTATTTTATTTTTTTTGCCCTTCTCTTGTAGATCTCGGATCTGATACGACAAAGCACAAAGGAGTCCCCGCTCTGGGAGTTCCTCAGCTTGGGGTATGCACTCATGCTCTGCCCATTTGTCGTTGTCCTAGGAGGGATGTTTTTCCTGGCCACAGCCCTCTTCTTCCTCAGTGACCGAGCCAAAGCTGAACAACAGTGAGTAACCTGGCAAATACAAATGGGGAGGTACCAAAGCCTGTATTCTTTCTTGACAATTATGCTTGTACTCTTTCCTTGGGCCTTGGTCCTTCCAGGTAAAGGATGTTGGGTTGTATGCAAAGAACCTCAGCTCAGCAAAGTGCATGAGGCTGCACGAAGCACAGGGGCTTGTGTCACGCTGGCTGGGCATCCTTTACATGCTTCTGCTCTGGTGGATCTCAGTTACTGGCCTTGTGGCCTGGAGGGGAGCACAGTACTTGAGATCACTGATCCCTTTTACCCTTGCGTGAGCATGCATAGACCAGGCCATCTGTGGTGAGCGGATGCTGTATGCTGGCACCTGTAGACTGCTAGGTGAAGAGCAAGAGATACCTCACAGAGCTTGGTGGTCACCTTTGAACACACGGTCCCATCTCAGACCCTTGTACCCTGCTCACTACCTCCAATATACCGGAACAGCAGAGAAGGAAGAAAGCTGTGTATGTGGGGACATAAATGCTCAAGGCTCGCTGTGCTGGTAGTATTTCCCGGTCCCTTATTGCAGCTTTTTAAAAAAAAGCTACTGTTTTTCAGTAATGAAACCGATTCGGACCACCTCACGGTTGGCAACTACAGTAATTCAGAAGACGCTTCCACATGACACACACACTCCTGGGGTTAGTCTCTTTCTCATAATTGTTGAACAATAGAGTATCTGTGTATAAAGTCATGCTGAATACGTGGGCAAGTGACTAGTGTGGTGTTGACTGGAAGCTGCCTTTGCCTTGCTTCCACTGGGAGGAGGAGGTGGTATCGTTTCTGTGACACGGCTGAGGGGCTTTTGCACTGATTGAAGAACAACAGGCTCAGATTGTGATGTCAGCGCTGCATCCACATCAGTGTGAACTTTGTGTGACTGAGTTTGCCTGTTGTATTGGTTTGATGACACAGATGTAGATATGTGGGGCAGAAAATCGTGATGTGGATATGTGAGGAGCCTATGGCAGTTCTGCAGACAAAGAGAGCAGGGTATGCTTTACTGTACATTGAACAAAGTGGCTCTGGCATGTCATTGTCACTAGATATGATACAACTACAAGGAAAATGAGGTGTTTGGAGTTGACATAAGTGCCTAAATGGTTTGGGTGTTATTCTCCGGCTCGCACTGTCATATCCATTGAATGCAGGAGATTTGGAAGCAGTGTCATAGGTGGTGTTTGTGTGCCTCTAAGAGCAGTCCCGCCTTCCTCTTACTAACACATACAAATATCAGAGAAAGGAAAGTTTTTCCACTTCCTGGAGACCATAGGTATCTATTCCACCTGTAGTGAAGTATTAAAATGTGCTGCAGAGAACAAGACCTCACCTGTGTATCTGGTAAGGAGGTTAAGCCTTGCACAGTTGAACTTCAGCATGGCTTTGTGGATGGTGTGACTGATGTGTGCCTGGTTTTCTATCATCTGCATATAAAGGCTTTAAGCTGCAGTCATTGAAGCTAGATGTTAGAGGTTAGGAAGATCTCCTTATGAGAAAGAAGAGGTAAATGGTACAGCAGATTGTCTGGAGAAAACATGAAACCTGTTTGAGTTCCTGAAGGCCCCCCATGCCTGCAGAGCCAGGAGGATGGCAGCTCTCTGGCTGCTCTCCAGCTCTGCTCCTACACAAATGAGCTGTATACGCAAGTTTATGTAACGGTCCCTCGGGGACATGGCAAGATGAACAGAAGTTTCTAGGTGCTCAAGGTGACTTTTTTTGCAGCAGCAGGGAGCCAAAAGTTCGATCTGTTGATAGAGCAGTGAGTAGCAGAGAGATCATGTCCCTCAGTTCTCCTTATTCCTGCACAGATGTGTTCTCTTTTATCTATTGCTGTAGACAGCCAGAGCAGATTCGGTTATGTCAAAACTGTACCAGCTTTCCCACCACTCATCGGCCCACTGAAGAAACTTACCTAGTCAGGCTTCAGACTTGATTTTGCTCCACTCTTTGCATCTTTCAGTTGCCTAATCTGATTCACGCTCATCTATGAACTTTGTATTACTCACTGTACTGTAGCAAACTGCCTGAGATTCAGAGGGAGAACAGTTGTCACAAATAAAGGCTAACAAAATGATTTCTCTCTGCTGCACTCTTTCTAGATATGCCCACTCCCATGTTAAAAATACTCTGTCATCTTACCACCAGATTCCTGGAGAGTGCAGCTTAACTCAAGTTTGACACATTGCTGAACAGTGAGGCGGTATCTTTACCATTGTTGGCAGCTGCTGAGTAAGGCTTCTGTCCATGCCATGTTCAGTGGGATCTGTGCTGTCGACTGGGTCCTGTCTGCTGCTGCTGATAGGCTCAGTGGTCTCCTTGGAAGAATTTATGGGGGAGGATTTGTTATTAGCTGCGTGCTTTCCTGGGAGAGAAAAGACAACTGGGTGCTTTGCTATTAGCAGCTTATAGCTCCGTGCTGGATTTAAACCTGACGTCCAGCTCCCACCTATCTGACAGGCCATCTGTACTTGGCACTGCACACCTTTGGCAAGGATAGCTCTCTGCCTGGCAAATCCTCTTTCATATCCTACCTATTACTCGCTGGATATGGGGGAATTTCTTCTTTGCCTTGTTTTCTCTCCACAGTCAGTCGTGCTGCTCAGGCCACAGGACTTGGAAATGTGCTTTGCCAAAAGAAATCAATTAACCTGCAGGAATCACAAACACTGGTGTCACACGCCAGAGATTAAACTCATTCATCACCAGTGGGGTCAGGGCACACGGGCCAGATGTCACAGACCTATCTAATGAACTAATATGGAAGCAAAGAAGTGTAACACCACTCTCTGCTGCCTTGCTCTGCCTATGGAAATGAAGCTTTCTCTGCTTCAATTCAACGCTTCTATGAAAAGTAGTTCAGATGTTTTTTCATTTGTTTCTTCCTTTGTGTAATGGTCTCTGGGTGTTTGCTTTGAGATAATTTCTTCTTCCAGGCAGGACAGCAAACCAGCATAGCAACCCCACTTTCCTGTAAAGCTTTTTCCAGTTTCCACCACACTTCCTTTCAAAAACAGAATTTCCAGGCTTTCAGTGCCTAATGGTGTTTTTACACTACTTTTGTCATTACCACCATTCTTGGCATATTTTGAGCATTATTTTTTTTTAGCACAGGAATTCCAGCCAACAAGGATGCCCCCTCACAAAAACACTCAGGAAAAAAGAAATTCTTTGTACTGAGACTCTTTTCTTTAAAAAAAAGTCCTGATTCTTTGACAATAGCCTTCGTACTGTCTGTGCAGCCTGACAGCTTAAAGAGGCATTAAGTCAGTTTAGGACTAGCAGAGAACACAATGCAGTACTTCACTCCGTAATGTAATCCAGTCATTTTTGGTGCAATTTTAAAAACACAAGTTTACCCTCAGCTTTCTAAAGTGATGAGAGAGAGAAAATGGTTAGAGAATAGTCTCTGTAATGGCTCCTATGCACTAGAAGTGATAAATACATGAGTTCTTTTTGAAACCACTCACCTACACTGTTTGTCCATCCAGGTCTGGAGTTCTGTGGTGCCATCATGTTTTCTTGCCAAACACAACTACATTTGTAGTGCTTGTGACATTCAAGTTATAGCTGTAGGTGCCCTGGAAGACAGTGTGTGCAAATACAGTATCTTGCCATGGCAGAGCCCTGCATAAACCCATCAGCAATCTGATGACCATCACTGGTATCTGGGCAGTTCTGGAAGGTTATCAGCCAGAAGGTAACTTCCAGAGGAGCACCTGGGGTACTTCCCACGTTGGGAGTAAGAGCTCAGCACTGCTTAGAACTGCAACTGTAGTTTGTCTGTCCTCTCCCTTGCCCATAATGCAGATAACTTGAAAAAACAGATTCACCCCAGAGTTGCAGACGAAACGCCAGCAATAGTGCTTGTTAGAAGCAGTGGCTTCACTATTAATTAGGAATAATGTGCTCTATTCATTAGGAAAAGTGAAAAAGTCCTTTCCCCAAGCTCTGACAACTTTCAAGTGCCAGGGCATATAAATCACTGTAATGTAATTATCATGTAGCAGGATTCTTTTCTGGGCAGCTAATGTGAGTGTTGAGCCTCTGGAGTTTTGCTGTGCAATGATTCTGTTTCTGTACAGGCACAAACCTGTGGGACCCCCGATGTTCTGCAACAGGCACAAGTGATTCTACGATCCAGGGTCCTGTCTCCCATGATGTCCACATCCAGTTGTTACTGAGGGAAAACCCAAATTTCCCTCCATTTTATTATGAAAAAGGCTGCTCTGTTCAGGTGTAGAATAACCTACCCCCAAAAAGGTTCTTTTTTCTATATCAATTTTTATTTATTCACTGATTCTATCCCTGGAGGTGTGAGAGTTTCTTTCTTTTTCCCATGCCCACCCAGAGGTACAGCTGGATATCCAAGTTTCGTAACTGTTCCGTCCCTTTCTGCATCCTGCACGATATATGCTGGGTATTTTTGCCAAAGATACAGCAATGCAGATCAGGCAGCAGGATGCAACTGCAGTGTATATCCCTGACGCAGATACAAACAGGAATAAATAGCTGCATTGATGCAGATGGTCAGAACAAAGGAATTTAGATATTTAGCTAGCTGCCCCCCATCACTTCAGAGAGATCTGCAAGCATAAATGGTTTGCCTGTCTGTTGTTTCCATGACTCGTAAAGGTTCGGGCTTATTGTACGGCTCTGGTAGGTCTTTCTTCCTTCATAAAATTAAACGTCTCATTAAAAAAATAAAGTAACACCTTTGATCAGATGTGGGAACTCTAGCTGAGCAGCAGTGGCAATTAACATTTCACTTAAAAAGAGGTGGGTAAACTACTGGAATGAAAAAGCTGACTGCAGACCATATCGTGCAAGATACAAAAAGAACAATTCCTAGTCCATGCATCTTTTGTGCTGTCTTAAACACAGCAAATCTGAAAATTACATTACAGGAAAGATGAGAATAATCCATTTTCAGACTGTCTTCTGCCTCACATCAGGCTTATTTTTAGCCCTTTCTAGAACTAGATATAAAATGATCTCCCAGTTCTCCTATTGCAGCAATTTGAAAGTGTCTGACCTTATTTTTGCTTTGCAGATTCTATTATGTGGGGCAGAGAAAGGACTCACAGCACTGTCAGCCTTCTTTCCTCTGATTTTTGTGTGGCAGCAGTTAGAGACAGAAAGGAACCCATCAAATAACCTCATGTTGCTGTCAGCACAGCAGAAACCCCTCCATTAGTAGTGTAACAGGTACAGCTGGTATGCTAGACTGGTGCATGGCGCGTCCCATCCTGGTCATCTGCATTACTAAGACAAATATACCCTCCATGAAATATTTTAGGATCCTTTGCAAGGTTATCTTGTTTAAAGGAGCTGGATGGAATGCTATTTTAGCCCAGGTAAGATGCCCTCAGCCTTCTGAAGGTATACCAATCTGTAGTAAAAGAAACCTCAAACAAACAGGTTGCAGAGTGTTGTGATGATGAAGGAAGAGAGGCAAGGAGTGTCTTCTGCAGATCACAGTGACACAAAAAACATTCATAGGCTGCAGATGGAATAGGATTAGACAGTTAGATGGTTTATATGGAAACGTGGGGTTAGGAATATGAAGAGGTGGTGAAAATATAAGTAGGTTTTTTTACTGGTGGAACAAAACTCCTTGTAAAACTGTTTTTATTCTCCCCTGTTTACTAGGCATGTTTGTAAATCCATAGATGGAGCAAGCAGATACGAGAATGGAATGGCTTGGGACTGGCTGAATTTTAAATGCTGATTTGTTTTCTTCAGCTGAGAAATGCTGGTTTAATGCAGATGGAAAATATGGTCTCATATTAAAAAAAAAATGCAATTTTGTTTTACTTGCTTTACTCAACCTGCACATTTCCTGCAGGTTATGTTGGAAGATGTCAAGGGTCAGTTTGGTTGTTCACAGACACATTGAGCTGAACTGTGGTCCTTATGCAAAATGCTCACAGCATTTGAAATATGCTGTTCAAGTTAATTGTTGGCAGCAGGAGCTTTGCGTAAGTAGATGCAGAAGGATGGAGCCAGCTGGTGTTGGCATAGCTCTTGCTAAGTGCGAGCTGTGGCTGAGGCTGCAGGCAGAACTTTGTGGCTCTTCAAGCCCATCAGTTCCCCACGTTTGTTGTCCTTTCGAGGTTAATCTCTTTTTGCCATGGAGAAAGGAAAACAGCATCCCCAGACTATTGCAAGCTACTTGTGTGCTGTTCTGCAGCAAAAGGGGAATTTCTTCTCTAAGAGCATCACATCAAGATCTACTTTGAGTCCAACCAGTGTCTTGGCTACTGAATCTCTGCTGTGACCTTCAGGAAGTAAATGCTATCCCTAAAATGCTCATCATGTAAAACAAGATTAAAAGCACTTGCCCACAAAGTGTAAGGGAACTTTACCCGTATGCTCACAATAGATGCAATATGATGCACTGTCATTGCAAAGGGCAGTTCTTGGCATGCAAGGACTTCATCACACAGGAAGGTATTTTAGATTCCTGCTAAGACAATTTCTTTGCTAAGGCTTCCCTGGCACAGGTACGAAAGCTGATGACTGGAGCAACTGAACAGAAGGCAGACTTCCAAGCCAGAAACCCTTTCTGATGCAGAGAAATGGAACAAATAATAAGAACCACAGCCTTGCCAGTCTGTTTCTTGCAGACTGTCACAGTCACAAAACATATTATAAGGGTATTGACTTCTATCTGCAGTAGATGACCTCTTCATGTGAAGAACTGCACGCTCATATTCAAGGCAACAGTGTTAATAATAGACTAATGCACACTTAGCATGAAGGAAATCAGTGGACTTGAGTACTCTGAATCTGGACTGGAGGTATTTGGCAAGGCAGATTTTCGGCAAGCTGTGACTGTGTATGTGTTAGAGTAATTTAATTGTGGCTGGGGCCACGTGCTAGAAAGGACTTGCCCAGACTGCTATTCTCCATTATTTCAGTGCACAGGAGAGTATGATGTTATCCGCATCTTCCATGGCTCTAGACAACTGATCATCTTAACTCTGAGCCCATCATTATCCAGCAGAATTACATACACAGGGACAGATTCAAGCCCGATGTTCTGAGGGCCTCAGAGACCTGCATCTTCAGTAGCTTCAGGAGTCCACATTAGCATACCACTGCAGAGCAGTAAGGCAGACTTCAATTCCATCCAAGTCCTCTGTACCTACTGAGTGCTATTAACTCCTCGTATTCAGATCCGTTCTGTTGCAGCTGCCTGGAAAATAGAAGGAAAGGTTATTCATTTCTTTCTTTATGACAGTGTTCTCCTCTTTTAAGATCTGTGAAAGAAGGTAAATAGAAGCTGACCTATGTTTCTTCCTCTGGGGGCAAACACACAGTCAGCACCTGGATTAAGTGAACAGATGGAAAATAGTAACTGAGTCTGGGCAGCTTTGAGAGGCTGTACTGAACAGAGAGAAAATATGTATTTGCTGTACACAATTATTGTATTCTGTTCAGTAAACCCAGTGATGTGCAGGAAAGAAGGGGATCTAAGCCAACTCATTTCTTTAGTGCAGCTGGCAGAGCACCTGTCACCAGCAGCAAGCAGCTCCTGTCAGGCTGTCCCCATGAGAGCTGCTGCTCAGCACAGACTGAGCCACCTCTTCTGGTGCAATGTTGGTGAGACAAGGCAGCAGTGTCTGCATAGAGTACGAATAATGTGATTTACACATGTGATAACATATGACCAGTGGTTATGTGTGCTTTTAATGAGGTGTTTCCTGGCCTTGTCACTTATCTGTTTGTTTGCTGGCAGGCCAAACTGCACGTTGGGTTTGTGAGGGCGTTGACAGTATGCAGACAATAGTGCAAAATATGAGTGGAATGGTCTGTAAATTTGTGTCCATTTCCCTTCTTTGTTTACTACAATATTAATGTGTTTTGGCAATTGGCTTCAGCAGAGATTTACATGCCCTCCCTTCCACTAAGGCCACCGTCGATCTAGCTGCCCCTGTAGCCCCAACACTCTTGTCTACTGAATGGGCTCTTGTTAGTCAAATAATGAGCTATTTGCAGGTTAGAAGGACCTCACTGAAGCATTTTACTGTTGACTGTAAAAATTAAGTGATGTTAAGTACAGCGGGCTGTGAAAATTAGGACATTATTTCCTAATATGTTTCTCTGTTACAAAAGCCAGAGCCTGACTTGTTTAGACAGCAAGAAAATGGGTTGCATGGCAATCTGCAGGACAGCAGAATATGTGTTTTGTTTAGGTTATGTATAGATAGAATGGTATAGATAGAAGGTGAAAAGGGAAATGTTGGAAATGCTTTTATTCTGACATGGGGTAGAGCACGCATAGATGAGATGTGGGCAGCAAAGCCTCATTCAAAGAGCTGTGCTGGGAACTGTTACAGCACGGGAGAGGCATACAGTGTTACCACAACCCCTAATTACAGTCTGTATTGCAAACTGTAATCTCTTGGTGTCGGTTGGGTAGGTGAGCAGCTACAGCAAAAGGAACAGAGAATTTGGAAAATCATCTCTGCAGTTCCTGAAACTGAACCCAGAGTTATAGCTGACCTGCAAAGGACTCGGCCGCTCATCTGTTATCTTAAATTTGTCATCTTTTTATGCAGTTCTGTAACCAGCTGAGGTGCTGTGAAATTAGATGCATTTTACGCAGCATAAATATTTATCAGCTCTAGAGCATGTAGTTTAATATTAAGCAGACAGTCATATAAATGCTCGAGAATTAGAGATGCTGTCACGTTACATGGAAATAGTTTGATAGGATCTAGAAGAACTATTTGGGTTTGACAGGGGAGGAAATGATGGGGTTAGGAGGAGTCAGTCTCATTTTAACTACTGGGAAAAAAAGAGAAATAAAGAATAAAGCTGTGCAGCTTCTGTTCTTGAAAGGCAATTTGGGTAAGTTTTGTCCCCCTCAGGAAATAACAGAGTGGTTCCCACCCCGTTTTCTTCAAGGAATGAAAACATTCACCATCTTGAGAAAACAATGCGGAGAAAATAGAATAATTTAGGATCTAAAGTTTAGTCAGTAGATACCCCCAGATCAGAAACAACAACCCATCAGCGTGGGGTTATCATCATTAGGAAGACAAGTGGGTGATAAATGAGGATTTATGTCCTCTTTAGGCTTGTTTTCTGAAGTCCATGGAAGACATTCTATCACCTAAGGGAATCTGAAATTATTATTAGCATTTTTGCTTAAAAAATAAGTAAATGCAGAGCTGACCAGCTGCCATTGTAAGCTGAGATGCTGAGCTTCGTTGCAGTCAGGCTGTAAGTCAGTGGCCACTGTTTGCACTACAGTGGTTCAGAAACAATGAAAACTGCCCTCTGTGAAATTTTGGGAGTCTATTTGAGTTCCCAACTCTTCCTACATGATTCCTGAATGTCAATTCTGTCCCCAGCAGGTTCTCACAAGTCTTGTGGGGTCTGATTTCCCATTAAATCTTCTGAATGACTTTCAGGACCAGGTATAAGGGATAAACTCTGTGGGCCTATTGCTGTTTTCTTCCTGGGTCCCCGCAGTGAACACAGGATCCATTCCCCTCGCTGCCCTCAGGGGCAGGAAGGACAGAACAGCATGTTGCAGAGAGCAGCTTCTCCCTGGTGACACTGCAGTCCCCATTGGACCCAATCAGTCACTTGGGAGCAGTTGTCTGGAACAGCAGCAGGTCTTCAGGAGCTGAAAATTGAGACAGCTTTCTTTGTAATTTAACTATTATCAGTGGTGACTGTTTACATTTATGCTGTCAAGTCTGAAGGACACCATTCAAAAGCCATTGTATACACAGTCTTGTTACTGGCTTAGGGAAACAGTTGCTACGTTTGAATGCCTTTGGGGCCTTCCCAAATCCTTGTCAATTAGTGTTGCAATATTACTTGGCATGTTCCAGCAGTTGTCAGAATTGCTATCAGACACCACTGTGAAAGGGTTTCAGCTTTATGCTATGGTGCAGGACAGTTATTAACATCCTGTCTCTTTAGAAACCGTTACGAAACAGGCACCTGGATTTAACAGGCTGGTATGTTGTTAAGAAGTCTATTTCTTAGCTAAGTGCTGCTCTCTCATGTCACTCTTGTTTTCTCTCCTATAGGGTGAACCAACTCGTGATACCACCAGCCTCTGTGAAAGTCTGAGATGGTAAGTGACCCGAACCAGCAAATGGTTTCAAGTTAATCATCGTCTCGTTTCATTTTGTATCGGTTGGAAAGAGGTTAATCTTACACAGCCATGATCTGTAGCTTTGATACCATGTCAGAGCAAATCAAGAACAGGAAAACCAAGGGTCAGCTCAAGTGCCCTTTGTTGCACTGAGTGATTTCCAGAAACCTTGTGCTTTCCTTTTTAAGCAGATAAGGACATGCAACCCCTATCACCCTGAGGAGCACCAGATGTGGTTTGTCCAAAGGCTTTGCCTGAATGTGTCTTGCACTCATAAAGCCTCCTGCTGCTTTGCTCTTAGCCTAAAATCTGCTCACTACCACATGACCATTCCTAGCACATCTCAGACCCAAAATTCTCTGTTGAAAAATGCTTTCTGGAGCACAAGGACTTGTGTGTTGTTGCAAGGACCATCTCCCCTGCAACCCTAAGGCACGGCAGTAAGCCAGAGAGTCCCACTTCCACTGCCCTTTCTTCTCTGCTTTGTTCATGCTATTCTTATCACTTTCCAGCAGTCACAGCACTGCAGCTCAGAGCTGCAACAATTGATAAACACTTCCCAGCAATTTACTGTAGCCAAAATTAATTGAAGCAAGTTTTTGAAAAGATTTCTTCTCTATAAATTAAATGCATTGAAAGACTAATCATAAAATCAGAGCTCAGTAATACACTTAAGAATGGCATTCTGGGGAAATGATTAATTACAATCTCTAGTATAGCAGATGCACTATTTCCACATAGGGGAGTATGTTTTGGCTGATATAATAGACTCACTTGTACCTTGCCCTCTCTTGGCTGGATGTGTGCTCACACATTATCATTTTTCAGCAGCTTTTATACAAAAAATCCTAAAGTCTCAAAAGATTTGAGAGTCAGGACTACATGGGGCAGCTGAGACTCACCTTATAAAACAGAACACCTGCTTCTTGTGCACACTGAAGTTGTTCACTGTCCTTTTTTCCCCTCTTTTGGTCCAATTTTATACCATCTGAGAGAAACCAGGCCATCCTTATAGGGAATTTTTCCATAACCCAGCAGTCACTAATTTTTAAGGTCAGGGGCAATTTCCTGCCTAACATGGAGCAAAGAACCTCTCACAGGAAATCCTGCAGTGAGAGAACTGGTTATCCTTTCCATATAATCTAGGAAACTGCAGGCTGCTTAAATAGTCCACAGCATGCACAAGAGCGATCTCACCAGCCAACAAATGTGCTGATGTTGCTCTTTAAAGCAAGCATAACCAGCAGCACATTGGGAGGAAGCCTTTGTCTGCGTTACAGCAAGACCAATAGCAGAGCTATCGTGCATGTGTGTGCTGGACTGACCTCCCACCCCTGAAATGGGCTCTCCAAAAAACAGCAGTTTTGGAAAAGAAAACTTAAGGTGAGAAGCAGTTTCTCAGTTCTTTGATGAGGATAAAAGCAGCCTAACAAAAGTCAGCCCTGTTATCCTCTGAGCTGTTTGAATCCACAGCACAAACAGTTGTACCTAAACAACTGATGTAAACAAGACCTGGCTGCTGCCTTAAATACTATGGATAGGAGCCCAAACCTGTGGCAGATTTTGCCTGGATCACGGCATCTTTGTGTTTCTCATTCACAAAACCCATAGACTGCTGCCTTCACACCAGCCAAGCTGTGCTAAACTTCAAGTTGCATAAAGGTGAGACCCTTATGTCTCATTCCACCATGGAGGTGGGGTGCGTGCATTCACTGTTACCAGTCAGCTTTCATTACTAGCTCATTTACCACCTTTTTTCTCACTTGTAGTTGAAGGTGAAGGCAACCACGTGTGGACTCCTGCTTCCAACAACAGTCTCAAGCTCAAAGCCCTTCCCCACTGGAAAATGGTGGCTCCCTCAGCTCCACGCCACCTTGGAAGGGCTACGTAGCAGCACCAAATTCACCACGCCACTCCAGCCTGCAGGGTCAGGCACCTGGAGATGAGCAGGGCAGCCTGGAACACAGTGCTTCTTGAGCATAAGGACATCACAGGTTCCTCTGAGCATCTAAAGCAACTCTCCACTGGACCCAAGTGAGTGACTGTAGATTGTGTATATGGTTTTAGTTGTAGCCAATGAAGTCCACATCGTTACAGGACTTCTGTCCTATTGAATGCTGCTGTTTTGCCAGCACTCCCTCACCCAGAGACTGCACTAGTTGGGGACCTATTCTGTACATCACTTTTTCTTTAACACTGAAGGCTCAATTTAGATGATTTTTTATTTAAACATGTCCTAAGATGCTTTATCTGCTAAAGACATTAGATGACAGATATATATATATATATTTAGATAAACAGTTTTTATTTAAATATTTGAAATCTGGAGCTGCCTGTGCAACCATACCAGACATGAATACGTCCACAACTCTCCTCATCTCAGTGCCCTGGTGTCAGGCCCTAGAAGGACACCACGGGAAGAGCTCCCGTGGATGGATGGAACCTGTCACCTGAGGCTGAGCAATAGGACAGAGGAGAGAGTTGCATTGCACTGGGTGTGCTGGTGGTTGTTACAGAAAGGCCCCAAACTTTGGACAGAAATACCGAGGGGCTCCAGATTTTGCTCAGTATACTAAATTCAGCCTTATCTAAGAGGTTCACAGGTTTCTAAAATACCAAAATCCATCTGGCTGAATTGCTTTACCAAGGGCCTGGTAGTGCAATACTGCTGTGCCAGTAACATCATGCTTTGTTTACATGCATATCATGTTACGTGTATTGTCAATGCTAATTCTCCCTCATCAGTATTTTCTGAGCAGGTAGCCAACACTCCACAGTGCTGTTTCCTTTGGAACAATGGTTTATGCATGTCCATCTCCACACACTGTCCTACATTACTCTTAGTGGGGTGCCACTCAAATCATTTATCTTCAAGACACAAGGCCAGTGTCTGAACTGCATAAAAGAGCTTCAAATGCAGAAGAGCGTGGCTGTAAAGCAGTCAGAGCATCATTTCACAAGAGTCTTGTATCTTGCACATGACCTCCAAAAGCCAAATGTATGCTGTGCCAGCTTGATGCTGCAAGAGTGACAGGAAGGAAGGAGAGCACAGAAGAGATGGTTGGTGATTCCACCAAACTGGTCACTACTCCTGCACAGCCAGTGTTGTGAGGGTGACTCCTCTAAAAATACGAGCATTTCCTCTTCATCTGTCACCTAGATCTGGCTACACGAGTAGAGCCGGAAATTTGTGGGCATCCTCTGGAAAAAAGCAAGTGGGTGTTAGAAAAAATAACAAACAGCAAATCCAAAACAATGTTTCGTTTCCCACCTCATGCCCTTCTTTAGATTTGCAGGGGAAATACCAATGCTGTAGAACCCAAACACTTGGCTTTAAAGGCACATGAATTTCTGATTCCCATTAAGAAATTCCTTGTTAAGCTGGTTAAAAAGAAGCAAGAGGCAACCCAACAATTAGTCATTTCATTTCAGAGACCAAAGAAGATTAGCTGTATTTCCTGAGCTGCTTTTCTGATAGGCTCTCCCTGTTTTAGCATTTACTGTCAACAAAATGAAGCATTCCTGCTCAAGTTCAGGGGTCAGGAATTGTCCTTAAACTTAATTCTCTGAAGGCAACAATGAAAAGGGAACAAAGTGTTTTATAGTTTTGCCATCTCTCCTTGTTTGTGCCAAACCCAATCCTTGCTGGAGAAGCACAGCACTGTTAGAGGAGGCCAGCTTTATCCTCTGTGTATATGAAGGAAATTGCTGTGGATGCTTTTTTTAACAAGGAGAAAGGGATGTGAGCAAGCAAGGGAGAAAGAAGCGAGCCCAACTTGCAGCAGTGCCATGCCAAGGGATCTCTGAATTCCTCCTCCCACATGTTCCAGGCTAAGCAAGGGAAGCCCAAGCAGAATAGCTCGGTGAAGATGAACAGGAGAAAGGACAGGAAACCTGGCTGCTGCCCGTTTACATGCTGTGATCTGCATTTTAATGGCTGAAAGCAGAAAGGTTGGATTTCTTCTTGAGTGTGTCTTGTTTTAGCTGCATATCTGTATTCCTATCTGGAAGAATTGTTCAGTTAGAGCTACTATAAAAGCTTTTGGCCTATAAGAGTGAAACCAGCTCACTCAGATCAACAGGATTAAGTCAGCAAGAAGAGGTACATCAAATCTGGGCATGGAACATCCATGTCATCAAACAGAAGCTGGGCCTGTGTTGCCATCCACGTCTCCTCCTTGGGTTCTAACGTAGTATTCTCCATCCCAAGATGTCGGCCCATTTCTGCCAGTATGCAACTTGAGCAACATTTAGATGGAAGACTTACCGCTTATATCAAAGCTGAACAGCAACCCTCATTAACATTAGTATTTGTTTTTTTAAAGAAAGGCTGTTAATTGGAAAAGACAATTGATTTTAAATATGTATCTTTTAATACCCACCGCAACCAATGAAGCAAGATTCCAGTTCATCACATAAATAAATGGTTGTTTAGATCATCAGTGTTACGTTTCAGACTCACAACTTCAACATAAGATTAAATAGTCCCAATTAGAACACAAATACTTTTAAAGCCCCCAATCTTCTGCACACAAAATGACTTATGAATGTCTGCAATTTAGTGTGCATAAAAAGCAGCTCTTGAATGCATTTGAGAACACGGGAAAACACCACCAAAAGGGAGCAAGCACTACACTCATGTCCTCCCATCCCATCACCAATACATCTCCTTGGAAGAAAAGCCAAGTGATGGGAAAGGCAGACAGGTTTTCAGCATCAGGGTCTGTGCCGGACCCCACAGGTGTAGGGTGTCCAGAGGGGATGGTCCAGGATGCCCTTTTGAATCCTGACAGCTTTCTTTTGCTTCACTTCATGAATGGTGTGTGGTTTTGTTTTTAAGCATTAACTCCCTCTGCAGCCAGTACTGCATCTGCACCAATGTACTCGCTATGAAGCAACTAGAATGCTTGTACGCAGCAAAAAGGAAGAGGTAATGGGAACTGCACAAAGAGGCAAGAAAATTACCCAAAAAGCAGCAAGCTGCCAAGCCAAGCAACCACACTGCCTCCTGCTGCTGTCACTCAGAGCTTGGATCTGAGTGGGGGAACCCAAAAGCCTCTCACCTTTTACAGACCTAGCTAAGGGAGAACCTCAGGGTGACAGATTGCTATGAAATGAATGGATGTTCTCTGGAAAGCAGAGATCCTCTCTGCACCTTCTGCCCTAATTGCTGTCTTCTCCATTTGCTTTATTGTTTGGCAAACCAGTGCTTACTATCACCTTTACTACGTGATGTATGGGAGTATACAGTATATTTTCTTGTTATACAAGGGAGAGTATAAAATAGTTTTCTGATTTCTTTCAGAAGCAAATGACTATTTTATTTTTTAAGAGCAATTGATTGTGAATCTCAGAGTATAAAAAAAAAAAAAGAAAGAAATAAGCCAAATCTATACCTTTATGTAAATTAAGAAATAAAAGTATTTAAAACATACCACCTGGCTGCCTCTCCTGTATCACCACTTGATCTGATTGCATGCTCCTGTAGAGCCGGTCCCTAGGATGAGGATGCCCTCAGCTCCTGCCAGAAGCCAGCTCACTACCTGGGATGCACAGCAGGCCTTGCACGATTGCTGCTGGGACATGGAAGTGAGAGGAGATCTGTGCACTGCAACTGAATGGGATCGCATTGCTGCCAGCAGCTGCCTCCTGGGGAGTCTTACGCCATTTGAGAAAAGACATTGCAAAGGCAGATAAACAGCTGTGGGCAAACACAGCCCTTCGCTCCCTCCAAAAGCAACATGACATTTCCACTGCTCTTACCCGTGTAGTGTAGAACAAACCCACCTGCAGAAATAAAGCCAAAGGCGCTGCAGAAACAACCCCACTCCAGGGCCCTCTGCTCTGCCGCAGCCCCGCAGGTCCAGCCTCCAGGAGTGTGGTGGTCAGCAGGTCAGGGAGAGGAAAGGAAGGATGAGGCTGCACACAGTCTGCTGGCCTGGCAGACTAACACATTAATTAGCCACTGCAATTGTTTTCAGTGCTTTATTGACATCCTTGCGCTATCAACCAGGGACATCATCCCTCTTGCACCCAGAAGCAAAGGGCTGCGTAGGGGAAAGCGAAAAAGCAAGACCATGCTAGTTACTGATGACATCTGAGTGGCCCAGATTGGATATATTTAACCTCAGAATATGCATGTACAAGCTTGTTTAACCCTCAGGCATTTAAAACAGACAGCATCTTCCAGACTGGAAAAGCTGCAAGTACTGCAGGGCCCGAAGAGGACAAGAATAGCCCTTCAGGGGAACCTCCTGCAGGGCTCAACCACACAACTCTGCAGCGTCAGCACACCTACCACATCCCCAGGGAATCCAGGCAAGCCTCTCACTTCTGCCTTGGGGTTATCATATAAAAATGGAGTCTGTGCTACTGAGCTCGGGATGTTTGACGCTGCCAGAGCCAGATGGAACATGGATCCCTTGTGCTGCAACTGAACCGTCTTAGAACAAGTCAGACCTGCAGCTTCAAAGCTTGACATCATGGAAGGTTTATTTAAATTCATGGAGGGCATAAAAATATAGTTATAAAAGATATTAGAACAGTCCTCTGAGTCACATTAGCCGTGCCAAACCAGGGTGAGTCCATGAAGTTTATTCCTGCAGCATGGCAGATCTTTTCTCTTTCCTTTTCTTCTTGGCATTGCCCTGCTTCTGCTGGCTCTCCTGGTTGACATCTCCCTTGGCTTTCTTTGCAGCTGGAATCTGTTCAGCTTCATTGCCTGCATCACCTTTTCTTTTCCTATTCCTCTTCTTCTTCCTCTTCTTCGCAGCCACAGCATCTTCACCATTAACAGCTCCATTCCCGCTGCCCTCCACTGCCACCCCATTCTCTCTGACTCCTCTGTTTTGCTTCTTATGCTTCTTGCTACCAGGCAGGCAGCCGTCCTTTTGCTCTGTTCCCAGGGGCTGCTCATCTGGGGCTGCTGATTCTCCATCTCCACTGGCTACTGGTGCTCCTCCATTCTCCCTGACAGCTTTCTTGCGATTCTTACGTTTTTTGGTCTCTGGTAGGAACCCTTTCTTCTTACGCTTCAGTGGCTCTGCTTCCTGCACAGGTTTATTGGCTGTCTTCTCTTTCTTGGGCTTCCTGCAGAGAGAACACCAAAAATCAAGAGCAACTCATTTTAAAGCCAGAAGCAAAGCGACCCACGTTGCAGGCAGCCACAAACAGGCAGGAGCACAAGAACGATGCAGGAAGTACAGGCATGCCATGAGGATGAGTGTCATGAGTCTCTACCTGCTGCTAAAACTAACCTTCATCTTGGGACAGACCTTGCAGTACAAGTGACCTGTATGAGGCTGTGCCTTTCTGCAGTCCCTCCCTGCCTGTGAGCCTCTCACAGTGAGCCACGTGCAAGTATTTCCCCCAGAACCATACAGTGCTGAGATCCCACAGACCAGGCCACCCACACACTGAGACTGCAAATCCCAGCCATTAGGAGAGCTACCCAGCACTTCCTGAATGCTGTGCACATCACTAACGCTGCCAGAAGGAAGGGGAAGCAAGAATTTCAATTACAAGCTATTGATAGAAAGGAGAAAAAGATCCTGCCCTTCTTTTTCCCCGGAGCAAAATTCAAATCCAGATGCCATTTAGCACAAGAGTATTGAGGCATAAGGACTGAGTGCTTTCCAGCTTTCAAAGCTGCAAGGCAAATGTGGCTGTGGTTCCAGGCCACAAGGAGCCCAAGAATCACTGTAAGGGGCTGAAGGTCCAGGCACAGTGTCCCCGATAGAGAAGTATCCTGCTTTGCCTTCCTACCTCCCACATGAAAGAGGAGAAGCAGGACAGGCAGTCAGCCCCCAGGTGAGCCAAGAAGCCAGAGTGCCAGGCGTACATACGTGTGATTCAGCCATCGCATGACGTTCCAGTAGAGAGAGTCGAGCCGTGCCGACTTCCCGATGCTTTCCTGCTGGTTCAGAGCTACCAGCACTTTGTCCAGCTCCATCAACTCCACGTGCAGCTTCTGCAGGAGGCAAGTGCAAAACGACCATCAGCACTGAGCTCAGGAGGGGACTCACAGCTGCAGGACACAGTAAATCCTCAGGTAAAACTGCTAGGAACAACCAAGCTGCCTGGTTACTCCAACCCACCACCCTGAACCCATTCACTGCAACACTTCAATGTGGGGGGAAAAAACAGGCAATTCATGCCCCCATCAGGTACAAAGTTCGATTGAAAAGTGGTCTCTAGCATGACAACTGTGAGTCTAAGCTGGAACTGTACCGGTATGAAAGGGGCAGAAAGATCCTTTAGTCCTTTTTCCTTTACAAACCATGACTGGGGGCGTAGGGATGAAGATTACGTACTGTGTACCCATCTAAGAGCAAAGCAGCAGCATTTTCAGTCTGGTTTTTAAAGGATGCAATCACGCTGCCTCCAATTGGCCTCTTACAGCTTCTGTGACCCACGGGCCAATTTCAGTGCAACCAGAAAGGGGTGTCTCCAAGGCTATTCAGTGCTACAAGAACCCTGGAAATAATCTCTCTCCCCACCCACTTTCCTATTAGGTCTTCACAAAGAAACAGGCTGTGCTGTGGGCTCAGTGCTTATCAGTAGGAAACTGGGCTTCAGCAATTATGCCGCTTGCGTTATTTTGCTCTAGTAAATAAGACCATGTTGGAAACTTATTTTGTCACCTACAGAAAACCTTATGCTTAAAAAGGCCAATTTCTTTAGGGCTGAACAATGTGTCGCTCCCACTCAAAGCTGCTGGATAGGGATGCAGCGGCAGAGCAGTCACAGAATCCAAGCATGACACCTGACAGAGACCTCAGTGGTGTTCAGAAGGAGGAGAACCCCACTGGCCCTGCAGTCAGGGTGTCACAGAGCACAGAGCACGCAGGGTCAGTCCCACTCTCACCTGCTGCGTCACGGTTTTGAGGAGGAAGTTGAGCAGCTCCAAGCACCTGGCAACTTTCTCCTTCTCAGCTTTCACCCTCAGCTTGTCAGCCCCTTTCAAACTCTGCAAATTAAAGGGAGAAGCGTACATGAAATGGGGAAACAAATCTGTCTTCTCAGGAGACAGCAGAGAACAGGCAGAATTAACCCGTCACCAAAAACAACCCTACAACAGCAAAGCCCACCAAACTCTGGCAATGCTCAGGAGGGAACACAGTGGAAGCTGCTGTGCCCAGGTTAATTACAGAACAGCTGAACAGAATAAGCACAAATATATCACAAAGGCACAACTCCGCAGCTCCCCCCAGTTTCTAAGCTAAAGCACAGCTGGGGACACGTTGCTGCCTCCTGGAGAAAAGGAAGGGAGACAACGAGCCCCCAGAGAAAGGCCCAAAGCCTGCCAGGCAACACTCACCTGAGGGACAACCCAACTCAGCTGCAGGAGCTGGAATTTGCACGCAAAGAGCTAATGCAAAAATCCATTAGCAAGCCAAGGAAATCCCAGGTGCCAGCACTAGAACAGGGCTTGTCAATCAAGCTTACCCCACTGAAAAGAACAGAGAAAATCTCATCTCTTTGTGTTACCTTTATGTGCTGTAGGGTTTCTGAGACACTGAAAGGTCTGGCTTAGAGGAAATCACTCCAGAGACAGGTCAAATAACAGCCACAGTTATTGACAAGTGGAGAAGAGCAGAACATAGCTATAAAAAGGCAGTGGGAGCCAAAAGGCAACCCTGGGGCTTGGGGCACTGATCCTCTGCCTGCAGCAGGTCCTTGCAGCCCTGCTTACATGTAGCTCTCTTCCCTGCTATGTTTCTGTGAGCGCACACAGCACAGCAAGCCCTGCAGCTTGCATGGTTACACCAGTGTGAGACAGGATTTGCAGAGAGAGAAGCTTATCAGAGTCAGCACCGATCACAGCCCGTTTCTCCAGCGGCAACTGCATTCATGGCCAAGGCTGCTGCTGTCTGGAGTGTGAACAACAGACTGGATGGAGCCCTGGGCAACCTGGGCTGGTATTAAATGGGGAGGTTGGTGGCCCTGCCTGTGGTGGGGGGGCTGGAGATTCATTCTGTGATTCTGCAACTTCATTGAACTATTGACAACTAATTACCCCTTCCTGATATGCTATTAGTGCTTCAGCTCCAGCCACGTCATTAACCTACAAGGCCACACAATTCAGCATCTCTGAAGTCTCTCAGGTAGAACAAGAGAAAAACAAGAAACGAACAAGAAAAATGAGGGTGTGTGGGGCAGCACAGTCAGAAGGAGCTACAGGAAAACCAGCTATCATTTCACCTCTCTTGTACACAAGTGCTGAAGGATGAAGAAGGCATGTCGAACAAACTGTGTTTTCTTCTCATTGCAGATAGGTGATGCAGATTGAGGAATTGATTCTAGAAGTCCACAAGCAGCTGTCAGGTGCTTGGAAATAGTTTGGGGTGCCAACTGATTTCATGCAGAGCATGTAGAACTAATAGGAGATGGAGATGGATGATACTGCCAGTTTAGTGACATCAGCGCAGTAAGATTAAACATCTAAATCAAAGGAGGTATTTTGCATGAGTCTGGAAACATAAGCAGAGTTCCACCAGCACAAACAGCCAGAGGCAACCCAGTGCAATTCAGGTGCAAACAAACAGCTCCCCACTGACATGGATCGCTTTTAAACAGCACAAAGGAAGCTCACTTTGAACAAGGACCGCTCCCAAGGAATGAAACCCCAAGTCTCTCCAATGGGAACTGAATCCAAACCTCAAAAGCAGCTTTCCCAACTATTTGTCCTATATTCTTGCTACGCGTGGTGCCAACCATTGTCTGTATGTCGCAGGCCTGCAGAGCACACTGCCTTGGTTCACTCCCTCACTCTGCTGTCTGAAAGATGAAATTAGCACTGCTGCCCCAATTGCATGGGTCAATCGTTTTATAGGCCTACTGTGATCTCATCTCGGGGACATATAAAATAGAACCATAAAAGTGAAGCGAAAATCGTTATGTAACAGATGGCAAGCTGCAATATATGGCCAATATGACTGAAATCCGACCTCTTTTTAAAGCATCTGTAGCACCCTTCAGAGAGCCTCAAATACCGATTAGATTGCAAAGGACGTGCACAAAGCATCACCATTTTATATAGCCAAACTGAAGGTGAAAGCAGTGGTTTTGCTCCCAGCTGTACTGCAGGGCAGTGCTGAGGGTCCAGGGATAACCCAGCACAACTTGCTCAACAACCTGACCTTTAACCTGCCACGGCACTGTCTGGAAAGGCATCCAGCTCTCCCTTCACCAACCCAGGAGTCACACACCCAATCGCTTACCACTAAAAGCAGGGAGCACAAGGCTTATACTCAACAGCCACGCTCACACCTCTTGCTGACTATGCAATTCCTCTGCCATTTTCTGCATTTGTTACTCTGCTCCTTCAGTTAACAGCCAGGCCCCTTAACAGGGAACCTCAGCTCCAGGTCCAGCTCAGCAGTATCTGTGTTAATCACACCTTCACATCTGAGCTGTCAGTGTATCTGGGCAGGTCGCTTTTCAAAGTGGAAAAAAATAGGGAGGCAGTTTTCACAGCAGGAACTCCCATCTCATCCCAAGCCAGTACAGCACTACAGCTCCTGCCTCACCCCATGTGGACTCAGCTGGCAGAGAGGTTTTGGCTTCTTTTATCAAGCACGCTGCTCCAAAGTCTTCTGGCTGTTCCTGTTGGATGGCAGTCCTGGATCCACATCCTCTGCTTCAAGGGTTTTTACATGAAGAACAGCACATCCTCTGCATCCTATCAGTTGGTGTCTTCTCTTACCTTTCCAACTCCTGTATCACACATAGAGCTATCCAGCCACTGCAGCATCAGACCTTCATTCCAACTCCCATTGCATTTCACCACATTCCTTCTTCACAAAGTTTGCATACAAGTTTGTTACTGCAGAGTGCCTGCAGTAATTCAGTCACTGTGCACGAACTGACAGTGCACAACAACATCTCAGGCTCCACGACAGCATCCTGCTTCCAGGAGAGGAGCACATTCCCTACCCAAAAGTTTGAACGCCGCCATTTCTGCATTCCTAGCACGTCCTTCAGCCCGTCTCATTGCTCAAAACAAACAGCCCTTCCCCTCCATGGGCTCAGCCTGACAGATCAGTCCCTGCTCGGTGAGCTGGAGGAGCCCGGCCAACCTGCATTCTTTCCACACACTGCACTGCCTCCATCCCTCCCCCTCCTCCCCCATACCATGCCTGATGCTGATGGATAAATGGGGCTGAATACAGTGCCAAGCGCCTTCTACAAAACACACCTCCCCCGACCCTGCACAGCCTTACACCCCCTGGCACAGCTCAGGGTTGCTAAAGCAAACCTCTCCTCCAGCAGCAAACAGCTCTGCTCCAATTCCTCCCTACTGAACACCCACGGTCAGGCAGTGACGGTGTTGCAGAGGTGCAAACTCAATGCGCTGACCCTCACACACCAACTGTGCATGCAAGGTCCCACAGTGCACAGTTCTGCAGCTCAGCTCCCTGCGGTGCAGGCTCACATGGAAGGGTCCCAGTAAGCTGAGCTGGGGCCCTACAAGCACATGCCCATTACCTAAGCCAAAGCACAGCATTTCCCAGGTTAGCCAAGAGGTCCGGGAGAGGCACAGCCTTCTTTTGCTACTTTGGAGGCAAACAATGAACTGAAAACCACATGAAGTACTTTAGTGCTCTGCGTGCTCATAGCTCCTGTTATTATCTGATGTAAGCACCTTTGTCTCACCTGTAATTACTCTTCACACTTCTCCTGAGAGGCAAACCAGCATTATTCCCACCATTTTAGTTGACTGAGTCACACAGACCACGACAGAGCCAGGAATCAGCACTGAACTCCTGCAAACCCAGACAGGCCACCTCCAAATACTTCCTTCATGACAGCACTCACTTGAATCCAAGCTCCAGCTTAGGGCTAAGTAACAGAAGGCAGAGAGGTGAGGAGGGACAAGGATGCTGCTCTGCACCACCTTCCATCCATCCCCAGAACCATAGGAGCCCTAAAATCAAGAAGCTGTTCTCACAGCTTTCCCAAGTTTAAAGATCTGACAATTATTTTCCATTAGACCATATGCAAATGCAGCAGGGAAAAGCCTTACAGGACAGCTAAAGGAATGGAGGAGAATGAATCCTCCGCAGAGACACCCAGTACTCTGAAAGCACGTCAGAGATATCAGTTAAATCACTCCTGGCCTCATTTTACAAGCTAAGAGGCTGAGAAAGGGCAACGAATTAAGAATTGATAAGGATGGACAGATAAAAGCTCGGGAAATCTTCAAGAAAAAAAAAAAGAAAATGAAGAATGGCTGTTGAGAGATTTGATGAAGTCACTGTTAATAATTTATCTCCATACAAATTAAGACATCGATAATAAATGTGATGACCTTCAGAAATGAAGGGCATGTCTATACTCAAAGGCTACACAGCATAATCCTCTCCTTCCTCACCCTCTGAGTGGCTCCAGCTGCTTCATTTAAATGCCCTCCTTGCTGAGGCATGGAACAGAGCGACTTTCCAACTATAAGTCTCTGTAATGGCCATGTAACCCCACCTGTCTGCATTCATGCCTTCCTATGGACCAACAGCTGCCCCTCTAGTTCAAGTCTAAGTCACCTTAGGAGAAGGAGGCATCGCATGCACCTCTGTAGGGTTACATGCGCATCTGAACATCTCCCGTATGGGCAATTGGAAGCACTTTGGTCTGGCACTGGATTTGGCTCCTGGATCCTGTGAGCATTTTGACATTTCACGATGCCTTGATCCTATTTGGAGATCAAACAGCCAACCTGAGCACTATTTGCTTTTGTTAGATCTCATGCAGGATACAACGCTGACAAAAGAGAAGAAACAAAGACAGCAGTAAAGTTGGGCCCTTCCTATGATGTACTCAATACAGAAGACAGACAAAGGAAACCCTCAGGAAACAGCTGTGTACAAGCCAGGGACAGAAGCTTTTCCAACAGTTCTTCTGGCAGCTGTTTGGTTTTGAAGTTGCCCAGCCATCAAAACTTGCTTTCCGTGCCATATTCCTCAAAATCCTTTCCCACTTCCCTCTGATTTATACATCACAATGAGGAATTTAGGCATGAGTTGAGTTACACACAGACCTCAGTTCAGGATTAGCAAACCAGTCCCTGGGAAAAGGATGACAACAAAGGTAATGAAACGATGTACTCACATCCTGAAGCTTCCTGCCCCAAATCTGTCAATGAGTTACTAAAAGATTGGCACAGCTTCAAGATCACTCTAAAGCCAAGACAGCAATTTCATAACGTATCGGAAAGGAAACAGAAATGTATCTAAAAAGAAGGACAAACACCAAAACGTGCCCACAATGACAACAAGGAGAGATGGAAGATCAAACTGAGAGCAGCTTGATGTAGTTTTCTACAACTGCAGTAACCTGAATACATCAGCGCCTGCATTTCTGCTAAATACTTTCTTCATTACATCAGCGACCCACTGGTTGGAATTTCCTCTGTAAAACGCTTTGGAGCCCACTGATAAAAGAACAAAGCTGTCTGCAAGAGGAAGGAGACTGTATGAGATGTTACACCATCCCAGCTGAGCTCTGACATTTACAACATGAAGCCGTGCTATCTCTTTATACCACAGGCACATTGGCTTGACTGGACTCCCAGCAGAGGAGTCTACTTGAACATCTGCAGCAAGGTTCTGCTTCAACTGAAGGAGCCTGCTGAGAACTGGGGAGGCCAAAAGCAGGCCAGAGCTCCCTCTGCCCCCTCACTGCACCACAAACAGCCCCCAGGGCAGACCCAAGGCCTGGGGGGTTTTCTGCCCAGGAGATCAACCAGAAAACATCAAGAGCACCAACATCACGTAGTGCTCTCACTGGGAAAACACAGCTCCAAAGTAACCCCAGAGATACCAAGACTTGCTTAGACAGTAAGGAGAAGCAGACATGAATCCCTCATGACTGCGATATATGTTTTATAAGCATGCTTTAATGTCTTGAGAACAAACAAGGTCGCATCAGCTTATGTAAGCACAAGAGCCACTGCCCCGCAGCAGCTGGAGCTGCTATTTCAGGAAGCTGTCTCTTCATTTAAGGTTCCTGGCTGCTGACTCTCCCTCATCTGCCTCCTGGTTTTGCACAGATAATTTGATGATATCCAAGACTGCCATTTTCTCACGCTGCTTTGTTCCCAGTTCCATCACACACATCCCTGCCCCAAACCTCACCTCGTGCTCTGCAGGGACGCAGTGCATCACTGAGGCAACACAGAATGAGATCTGGGGATAACACCCTGACCTTTCTCACAGCGTTACACCTGTAACGGGTATAATGCTGCGGCCCCCCGGGATACTTCAGACTTCTCACTGAGTCAAAGAATGGTATAAAATCCTGTATCATCATTTTTTCCTCTTAAAAAAAAACTATTTGTGAAGCTCGGTGGCAGGAACAGCCAATGACAGCAAATGCAGACCTTTCACCAAGAGGGAGGACAATAAAACCTCATCATCTATCATTTTTCACAGCAGCGTGAACTGCTGCTCCCAGCCTGGGTTCTCATAGGGCTCAAATGCCAACAGTCACCTACATGCACATCCACCCCAGACCAAAACAGGTCTCAGATGAAAGGGAATGAGGCCAAGCATCAGGAGACAGATGCAGTCCTGCACTAGGCCTCCCTGACCTCTAGATAAGCAGAGGAATGCACAGACCTCAGGGACAGAAATGGTTATCGTTCGGCCAAGCTCTTAACTAACAGCCCCCATAGTTTCAGCAGTGAGCTGTGACACTTCCACCTGTCCTGCAGCTCCTCCTTCAGACAAGCACACAGTTTCCATCTGGAGATTCAGAGTTAATAGCAGAGTTAATAGGATGGCTCTAAAGAGCACCCATGTGCCCCTAGCAGTTAATAGTGCAGGTCTGCTGCACCTCGGACAGCCCAAACAAGTGAATCAGTCTGAGTCCTGCAGGGACTGGAGAAGGACATGGAGATGACCGTGCTGGGAGGAGTGGCATGTTTGTATGGCTGGAAAACAACATCATACCCAACTCCACCCATTGGATTCCTGATGTCATCTTTAAATAAAGGCATTTAATGTAACCTAGGATTACCTGCTTCCTCAAGAATTATAATCACCACCTTCCGATTGCTTGTCTTAAACTTGCTTACATTTTGTCCCTCCTCAACCAAAGAAAACAGAGCTCACTGTTCTGCTCCAATGTGGCATATTACAGAATGGACTAAATGAGCATGGGACCAGCATTTAAAGAAGTAAAGAATGAAAGTGGTCACACCTGCAGCTGTGCAGTGCCTGGTGTGAGCAGGCACAACCCCAAGGAGATGAGCTGAGTGGAGCCCAGCCTCAGACTCCAGACCCTTGAGACCACCACACCAGAGAACACAGCCCCCATCAGGTGCTGCCCATACATTTAAATGTTGAAGCTTCTTACCTCTGTCACTTGGCTGATGCTCTCCCTGATCAGTTCCTCCCACTCCTCCTCAGTCGTGGAGAGCTTCAGCTCACGAAGTGGCAGAACCTTCAGGAGAAGCAAACAGGCCTGAGCCTGAAAGAGAAAGGGAGAGGAGACATGAGATGTGAAACTCAGTGCCCTCAAAGGAAGGTGTTAGCAATGCAAATACCCCACTGGAGCAAACAGCCACACACAGGGAATGCTGTGTTACAGACACGACATATCCCCACTGATCTGTGTATCATCCAGTTAGAAAACACTCTCTAGACCCTGACAACGTCATTGCTCAGGAGAGAGGGTCGTCCTTTTTGGCTGAACATACCAGAATTAAAAGTCAAAGAGGATGGAAAGGAACGTGCTGCTTCTAGATGTAGGCATTGCTACCCAAAACATGCTTTCATATTGGGTCCGAGCACATCAATTTACAGTTTCCAAAGTCTTCAGGCAGCCCTTTGCATGACTCTGCCCTTTGCTGTGCCCTGACAAATGGCATAGACACAAATAAACAAAAATAAAAGCCGGCAGGTTCGCAAATACTTCTTTTTAAAGAAGCCCTAGATGGAAACTGCTGCTCAGAGCAGAACTCAACCTTGCCCTGGAGTCAGACTTGTTCATTAAGCCTAATTATTAACACAGCACTGAAAAAGTAGCCACTAGAAAACCAACAGTAATCTGCAGTCATCTCCTATGTCCTTTCCTGTTCTGGAATTCCTATAATAAGGCTTTCTTATGTACAAGAAAAACACAGTTTTTCTGTGCAAAAGCAAAAGATGGAAATGCAGATAGTGTGCTAATGAGGTATAGTGCAAACAGTTCAGAGGATTTAAAGGGAACGTTTTCCTAACAGCACAGTTAGTGAGCAAGTACTGCCCACATATAAAGACAAATTAGTGCCCCTTGCTGCCGTTGTGCAGCTCAGGAAGGCCCAAGTTCCCCATACTTTAGGTTCCTGTGATGGAGGGTTATCCATCTCTGAGCTTACCTCCGGTTTGCACCAGCGTGGCCAACGGAGAGAATTATCCAAATAGAGCAAGCTTTCACTGGCAAACAGTAGTTATGTTCGTGATTTGGAGGAGAAAAGGCGGGGGAAAACCAATGAGACTATGCCAGAAGATTGATGTTGATTTAATGGGGGAGAGACAGAGAGAGCCCTAATGCCATGTTTGAGGCAGGCAAGCCTACGTATTCCTTGTAATTATGGGGAGGCTGCAACTTACAGAACAAATTATGGCATGTCTGGCTGCATGTACCAAATGTAGTGGAAAGTCACTTTGGTGCAATTACAAAGAGAATGCGACCCCAGAGTAAACGTGAGGCCATCGCTCACCCTGAAAGGCACAGGCAGGGTCATAAACCTCAAGGCACCATCTCTTCATCTCTTCTCCATCTCTGGAGACCTGAGACCCAAATGCTGGACTGAGAGAGAAGGACATAAACAAGATCCGGTCCTCAGTAAGCACTAAGCTTGGAAACAGTTTAAAAGGAAAGGAAAAAAACCAACCCACTGAGCATTCCTTCTGGGCTGCAGACTGGGAAATCCACTAAGGCACAGCACTGCCCACTCTCCCACTGATGTCATCCCAGTTCAAACCAAAGCATGAGAGCCACCATACTCCTCTTCAGAGCGAGGCACAGCCACTGCCTTTATCAGCATGTGAACAAGGTTCCCATGTGTCACCTGAGATTGTTGGACCACTAAACATCCATATCCATGAGCAGTGAGAGCTCTTAATTAAGGAGGGAGGATGCTGCAGCCCACCTATGCCCTGGGAGCCACCTTGTTGCCTACTCAAAGCTTCTCCTCCTTAATTTCAGTTAAGAAAGAAAAAGAGAAGAAATGCCATAAAATGGTATAAAAACAAATAAAAGTGAAGTCTATCCAAGCAAAGATACATACACAGAGCCCCAAATATATCCATAAACCGCACGACTAAATGAAGTAGAAGCGTTTATTATCAATCCACGCGGGAAAAGAGAACAAACAATAACAGTAGTGCTGACCCTGTGATTTTCTGTCAGCTCTGTTTATTCCTTCCTTATCTGAAATGATTACACAAAATGCCATTCATTATAAACAGCCAACATTTCTTCCTGAAGTGGGAAACGTGCAGTAACTGAGAAGTGCTGCTAATTCCCAGATGTGCTCACCTACCTTGAGAGAGGAGAGCAATCCGGCCACCTTATACAAGTGCAAGAATAGATTACAAAGCAGCAGCTCTCAGGATGCAATCCTCAGCATGGAGACCATCCTACAGCCATAGGGATAAGGCAAAAAATAACTGTGTTTCCCAAGGCTTATGAGACCACAGCTATACGGATACACTGCATTCCTGACAGATCCTGCCAGGGTAAGAGAACGTGTGCCAAGAATATGGGAAATTCTAAACAAGCGTTTTAAGAAACAGCCCAACCACAAAATCAATTCCTCAGCTACCTGCAATTTGTTACATGTTAAGAATCAACAACAGCAATAATAACACAGCAAGCTCCAGCTAACAGGTCGACAGGCTCTAAGAGAATAACTTGTCGTTTCTTACTATGGGGCAGTGCATCCAGAGCACCATGGTGGATGTCCCTTCCAATTACTGTCAAAGCTTTTGTAAAAAGAAAACCAACAGCGTGCAAAGCCATGAAGCAAGGGCTAATCTACCCCCATTTCTACTCCCACAGTTCCACCACTATTTTTATGCTTACATTGGGTGTGGGATGGAAAGAACGGCTCCAAGGGAGAGGTCTTCAGCTTTGAAAGAGCTTGCTTCCCATTGCTCTGCCATTTCTTCTTTGATTTGACCATTTCTGAGCCTGTAAGTTCTGCTTGTTAACAGTTTGGTAGGCAGAGTCCAAATCAGGGACACCCCAGAAGCTTACTCAAAAGGGCAAACTGTGAGTGAAAGGAGAAGAAGGCTGATGACCACAGGGCTCCTTGCTCTGTACACCAAGAGCACAGCAGGCAGTACAGAAGCAGCAGCAGTTCAGTGTATGCTGCAAGCTCCCTGTCGTACCTTCACACGTTGTAATCAGAATTATCAGAGATTCAGATAACCCACTGAGCCCTTCAACGCTGTGAGCAAGGGAGTCTCGGCCAGGAGCTGCACTGCCGTGTTTAACAGCAGGCTTTTCAGTCAGCCTGGGATCAAACTGCAAATTCTCTGGGGGGAGGCAAAAAGAGGAAGGAAAAAAATAGAAGGGACTCTTCTCCTAAGGACAAACAAAAGAATTATCCCTCGAGAGCATGGAGCCATATTTGCACAGAAGCAGCATCAGACACCAACCATTGACTCGAAACGTTCCCATTGAGCAGCTGTGTGAAGGTTTCAGAGTGGAACTCCGCCAGGCAGGCAGCCCTTCCCAGCCCTCCTGCTTCCAGGAACAGCCATGGCAGAATCACACAACAGAGGTAAACATGACCAGAACCCCCCAGCCCTGCTCCCAAACCCCCTGAGTGCACCCTGCCCACCCCCAGCATCAGCCAATGGGAGCCTTACAGGCTTCAGAACTAAATTCTCCTTGCCAAAAAGTGAACACAACAAATGGTTTATTACAGTTTAAAATTAAGTTCCCGTGGCAAATAGATGAGAAAAAACTCCGCAAGGCCAGTTAATTATGATACGTAAAGCATTTTAGGTGGCATCTAAATCATATTTTACAACCTCGGATGAGAAAGGCAATCTTAAGTCAGCGTACTCCCACCAAACATCCCAGCTCATCAAGCCAGATTTCGGATTGCAGAGCTTTCGAACAAGCCATTCTGCACCACAAACCAGCTTCATGCTGAGTAGATGGTACCTCTTCCTCCCCCATAGTACAAAATTAACCTTGCACAGAAGCAGCAGGCAGCTTTCCATCCAGCAACCTTTAAATAGCTCACAACGGCTTGCACATTAGCACATATAAAAATGATCGTCACATATGAGACGCATTCTGCTCATTTGCCAGATGAAGGTTATCTGTTTCAGGGCTTCATGAGTGCAAGAAGTTCTCAATGAGCTTTGGTTTGGTTATTTTTAACATTAACTTTTATTTCCAAATCCTTGAAATCAGCATCCTTTGCATCCTTCTCACCAGCTATTTGCTAGAGAAGCAAGATGCTGGATTGCAAACATGAGGTTTGGTTATTACCATCCCCACACTTCTTCACCCATGGCTCAGACATCCTGCTCCAAGCAGCAGAAATGAGAAGCTAAGAAATCCATCCAACTCCCTGCCTATTCCCAGGGCTCTGAGCAGCGGCTGCCCCATCGATCAGATGAGCTGCTAACTTCATTCCATTGCTGCTGAGCACTTGTCTGCAAGCACAGAAAGTTTTCTCACATTAGCTGTGCTGGTGTCCCCTCCTCCTTCCCAACATGAACACAGCTATTCTGAGGCACAGGCACTTTAAATCACCACCACCACTTAATCTGGCTGAAAACACAGAATGAGCTTCACCCCATGTAAACTGCCTTCATGTAAGACAGCCGCAGCTCCATTGCGGTTATGTCAGCCTCAGCCCTACAGATAAAAGCAGTCATTGCTGTCACTGACAGTCACACACTGGGTTAGTTTGTTCAGGTGTGCTTAGAGCCAGCAGAAAACCATAGCATCCCCAGCACTGGAGCAGCCTTCCTGCAGAGCTGGCCATATACACCCACAGACATATGGGTTTCTTCATGCCCTAAAATATCCCTGTTTAATGTAACTAAGGACTCTGCAAATCAACAGAAAAGAGGTGGATTTTTTTCCATGCTTTGTCCCCCTGCAATCAGTGCTCACGATGTTCTTGTCAGCCTAAAGCCCTCACCTTGCATTTCCCAACCAGACAAATCTATTTCTCAGAGCCTGTTCAGGACAAGGTTTGGAACACGATGCTTGTGCCCTGCACCCAAGCACACTCGCTTTGTTACCATATTGCTGGCAGCCAGAACAGGAGAAAAAAACACAATAAAAGCTCCCTCCTACATTCATCACGATCCAACGTGAGCTAGTGACAGAAGTCAAGTGTTACTGGATTTTAAAGGCAGAACAGATGAGTCAATGCACGGGGGGAGAAAATCTGACACTGCAGTTTCTCAGAGGCTCTCTGCTCTTTAAATGCCAGGCTCCACAGCAGGATTTCTGATGGAGATGAAGGTCCTGCAGCACACTGAGGCTGTCAAAACATCCACTATAACACAGTGCCAGTCCACTATAACTTGAGCCAGGCCTGGCTGAAGGCATTAGTTACTGGCTTAGAATGTGTCACACACAACAAAGATACAGCTAGTGAATACCCAAGGTTGGGCAAGGCGTTATTTACCCGTGTTCTTCTTTCACCAGAGGCCAACAGGACAGTGATCCATACAGAGCAATCCATGTATTGGTCTGCTGCTTTGGAGAACACAGATTCATGTCTCCCTGGGGGAGCTACTTACCATATCAGAAGGGCCAATCACTCTTAAATGTGGCTGTTAACGCTGCCCATCAGTCCCAACCCTGGACAGCAGCTATGTCTGCACCACCAACTGAAGCATGTGTGGCCAGATCACTTTCTGATCTCCTCCTAGCAACTTACTGTAAGTATATTCCCTCTGTTAGGATTTGCTCCATGATCATCATCAACACCATCAGCTGAACAGTGGTGAGTAAAACACACAGGCTGTATCACAATAAAGAGGTAAGCAGGAGCTTCTACGTGCTGTTTGCCCTGCACTCAGTGTGATGGAAGATAAAGAGTTGGACTGCTAAGAGAGCAGGAAAAAAATGAACAGATATCAACAGCTGACAACACACGTGATGTCCCAAAGAGACTCTGTGACTCGGTGACAAGGTCGTGTCCAAATGCAACACAACATGAGCGCACAAAGTTCTCACCATGGGATTTCAAGCACTCAGCTTAAATGCAGCCAGGAGGACCTGAAAAATTTAAACTGCTCTTACAAAATGTTCAACCATCTCATACAAATTAGAGGAAAGGGGGAAGAGAAACGCAGCTTATAAAGCAATTAATTGCTACGTTCTACTATGGCATCAGACACCTCTCCAAAGAACATCAAAGCCTATTTATGGATGCTGTCAACATACTCCATGGTAATACAGTTTATTTCAGCTCTTCCAAAGCAGGAGATGCTCACAAAAATGAAATGCTGGTATACAATAATCCACATCCACACCATCCTGAAGATCTAAGGGCTAAAAATCCTGGTAGGAAAATGTAAAGCACTCTGGCCCTGACCCAGCAAAGCACTTAAACATTCAACTGCTCCTCCTTTGACTTCAGGGGGGCAGTTTACATACCTAGTCAGTACATGTCATGGAGCTTTGCTGGCCCACCATCAGACAGCTCAGAAATGTGCAAGAGACCACCCCGGCTTCAGCCTTACTTTGCAAAACAGAGGATCTCCTTGACCATCTCCTTACATCAAACAAAAACAGGAACAGGAGCAAGATGCTGACCGGAGCCAAAGCATGGCAGTTCGACACACATTTCCCAGCTGCAAATAACTTCTCTTACTGCTGTTACAGCCCTCACTTAGCTAGAATCAGCAGTGGTTCTCACTTCTGTTGTAAAGGAGGTAGAGAGTGCTGGTACCGACCTGGGGAGGTTTATTTTGCTTCATTATTAGGGTGCTGGCTTCTGATGCTTTACAGTGCTTTTACTGTTCTTGCTGTATTAAAGTTTAATTACTTTTTAACTTAGATATTTACACAGAACATAAACTGTTGAGAAGGATAACTGTCAACCAGCCAAGACCTCCTTGGCAGGACTTTGAGATCATATTTTACTCTTCTGGTGATGGCAGCTCTGGCACAGAACTGCTTCAGTTCTGAGAATTATGTCTATGTATGTTTGATCCCTTTGGGGAGACTGCCAAAGCACCAAGATTAATTAGCAACTTACCCAAAATACACTCCCCATTAGATAGATCTTAAAGGGTTCCTTGTCACAGCCTGCTTTATAAGAACACATTTTGAAATATTAATGAATCCGTATCACAAAAGATGACATTCTGAACTCTATCTCAGTGCCCATTCTCATCTCCACACTCACTAAAATGACAGTTATTAGTTTTGTGACAGCTCTGCACTTACATCAGCTTTGCAGAGCTCTGGCCAGATCACAGAAGAGAAACTCGTCTGATGGACAAATACTGCATCATTATGTTCCCAGCTACTGCAACATCCTCAATCAATACAGCTCCAAAAGTAAATAAGATAACAGGGATGCATTCAAACTGATGCATGACCACAGTGCAAAAATAATTACAACGGCTCTCAGTAATTGTTCTGAAATGGACACTTCCTCTGCCAAGGGAACCCAACAAGGGACGGGTACCAATTCATTTGCCTGCACCCAAGGAAAATGTTACAGACAGGCAGGTGCAAATGAAGACAGGGACAACCTCTCACTCCTGGTAGCAGTGGATGTTTCACCCATCCTTCTTAATTCCCAAACTGGTTGTGATCATATTAATTTTCATCGGACATTGAAGCTGAGAGGTGGAGCCTGTGCTGAGCTACTGGCTCTTAAGAGTCCTTTGCACAGCAGCTGATAAGCAAAGCCACCCAATTTAATCTAACACAACAATGGATGGTTTCCCTACAGAGGTTACCACCAACTTAAACACCAGTAAGACCCCCTCAGCTGTGTGCCTAAGACCAATGTTCTATTTCAACTTGCTTGGGGAGCAACAGGGAGGCGTGCATGGCCTTGCAAAGTGCTCAGTGCAGTATTTCAATGGACTGCAATGAGAAAACACCCCTGCAACAAAGAAAGCTCCACAGAGATGCTGTCAAAGAGCCTAGAACTCTATAAAATAGTGATAATGATGACACTGTGCTGTGAGCAGAGCAGGACTGAGCTCTGGTGAATGTACTGGGTTAAGACTGAGAAAATCACACTGCATTTCAAGCAATTATCATCCCCTGAGGAGAGAAGGAACAGGCTTTCCTACCTTGGTGGGCAGTACAGGCTCTGTTGGGAGCAGTGTTTTCCACAGCAGTGTTCTGCTGGTGGAAAAGCAAGCTTGGTCCAGGCACATTGTGCTGCATCATTTCAGAGCTGGCACTTGCGGTATCTGTTCCCCTGCAGCAGGAAGCCTGGGGACCGCAGCACAACCTGCCGCACGTTTTCCTTCTTCACCTGACCTTCAGACTAACAGAGCACAGCAATAGTCAAGAAGCATTAGTTCATCCACTCGTTCACTCCTCTGGCAGTCCCAGCACGTATGAGCACGGAGGGGGCGTTATAATTAAAATGCACTGCCAAGGGGTTTGTGCTGAAACAGCATCAGAGGGACAGCTCAAGAATCCCCCCCTCAGTTACAGAACCAGATGTTACTGCAGCTATGCTCCATATACTGACACTACTAAAAATAAACCAGGAAGACATTCCTCACCTAAGGCTCAGGAGGGTTCTGGCATGCAGCTGAGTCATGCAATAATCATTAAAATCAACACAACTTCATCTCTGGTTTACACTCTATCAGCAAAAGCCAACAAAATATGCCTTTGTACATATCTAAAAAGCAACACTGCACCCACTGGAACAAAGCACAAAGAAGTAACGTGGAGGTCAAGGTCTCATGGAAACAACTGCAGAAATAAGAAAGGAATGCATTAAGAAAGGAGGAAGTAACGCACTTTTTTTTGTTAACCTTCCACAAAGAGTTGGAGAGAATGCGTTCAGTGCTTGAGGAAGACATGAGATCAACAGCAACATCCTTAGTCACCAAAGCAGCACAAGCCTGTTAGCACTGCACACGTTTTGCTAACTGCAATGCACTGCCAACAGATCAGCTGTGCCAGGAGCTCAGTGAAATTCATCAGCACCAGGTCAGCTCAAAGGTGTAACAAACTCTCCTTCTCCCATACTAGCCTCATCACTGAAGAATATACCTTACATGCCATTTGTATCTAAGCTACTTAGAGGGTATGTGCGTATGCAGACATACACGCAGGTAAGGGATTCTAGAAACGTCAGCTGCATTTAATCAGATGATGCTTATACTTAAGTAAGAGAAAGCCATCAAACCTGCCTGCAGGTACAGAACAACTGTGATGTGTACACTGATATCATCGTCCTACCAGTGTGGACATTGCTGCTGCTCAAGTACACAGTCCTAATTAGTGAGACTAATCTTTGGGACCCCAGTTCTCAGAACTGCATCCAATGAGCTGGACTGGACTATCCCAAAACATTCTTCTTTCACACCTTCTTTCTTCACTTCTTTAATGTAAAGCGTTGTTTGCACTAAAGGTCTCCTTGAAATGCTTCACAGTGACTGCTTAAAATCCAGTTATTTCATACAATTTCTATTCACTTTTTCCCCCACAGCAGACAAGAGTGAAACAGCACATCCCTGACGTGCAGCACTGCCGAAAACCTGGCAAATCCAACATCTGATGAGGGGAAGACAGAGCTCCTGAAAATGAAGCAGTCTGCAAAAAGGTGAAGCTGCAACTCCAGATGCCGAAGTATGTATTTGCATAGCTTACTCTTCACGTTGCCTTTGTTTTAACAGTAGTGTATGCGTGTTCTCTATTTACCCTCCCACACACAGCACACTGCATGTCCTCCCCTTCTCCCACACACACAGATAAACTGGCTCTGCAAACAAAACGTGTTGAGATAACTGTGGATGCCCTGAAAAAAGGATGGTGCCATTCCCTCTGGGGAAGCAAAGATACCCACGTAAATCAAGTTGTCTGCTTGGGATGTTGCTCTGGTCTCCTGAGGACAGGATCAAGTACATACCTTATAATTAATTTAGCTGTCACTTGTGTAACACATCCTGACTCCTACACACTGAGACACTACGAATAGCTTAGTTATCTTTTGTTGTTATTGTTGTTTTTAAATCACAGCCACTCCTGTTGGGTAAAGCAGCCTTAAAGTAAACACATACCAAGCCTTTCCCATTCCTTCCAATGATCAGAAACAACAAAACAGCTATTTATGAATCAAAAAGGTCAATGCGCTTCTGCAGGGGACAGATGCACGTTACAGCCAGAGGGTGGGAAAGTCTGACACACAGTGCTACTGGCCTAAAGGGGCTTTGGTTATTAACTGTGTGGAAGATACCCCCACTGCAATTCATGCTGTAGTGGGAACCCAGACATTCCTCACTCATAACAGTGAACTATGCAGTCATCCTGCAATGTTTTATCAGCAAGGCTCCACTAATTTTCTGTTAGCTTACACACGTGCAATCAACCATCAAAATCAGATCCATAGTACAGGTGGTTTCAAACCAGAAAGAGAAGCACATGGCCTGGAAATCATAGAATCACGCAATGGCTTGGGCTGGAAATGCAGGCCTGCTGGCAAGGCACAGAACAAGACTCAAGAAGATAACCTTGATTTACCATTGGGAGGCAAGGATTATAACATGCTGCGTTATGAAGGAACATCTTACCAGTAAGAAAGTAACTAAGCAATAAGTGACTGAAGCCAAGATCAATGGCAAAGAGCCCTCAACCCTGGGAGCTGCAGATCCTAAAGGAAACACTACCAAAGTAGCTCTATGGCTGTGATACATCAGCCACTTCCACAACTTGACATACCTGAAGCAGCAAGGCACTATTTGTAAAACCTCTGCCAAAATTGGGCAGCAATAAGCAAATTCAGAAGCATCTGAATTGCTGTGATTAAGTGACTTCTCTGACTGTTTGATACAGCTTTGTTTGTTTGCTTCCCTTCTTACCTGCTGATGTTGCCTGGCTCCTGCTGTGACGGACTTCACGAGGATGTCTATTAAGGGCTTGCACAAGATCTGTAACAGTAAAAGATTGAGCCTTTCTTTATCCCACCATCTTGAGCAAGAAGAAAATTCCACAAGAAAGGTGTTCAGAGACCAGCAACATCTCATGTGAAAATTAACAGCTTTGTTTACAGCAGCCCTGAGCCCTCAATCACATCAAGATCAGGAGCAAAGCTTTTTACTTGGAAAAGATCAGGAAAATGCCTGGTTCCTGATTTCAGTCTGTACCCCCCTGATATTCTCTGTAGGCAGCTCACACTATGCAGAGCAACAGCTCCACAGGCAAAGGAAAACATGCTGAGTCAGACTAGAGCAAGTCAGAGCTGGGAAAAGGTCCCATTCTATGCACTAAAGGGCGAGAAAGATCTGTCAGAAGGAGAGCATCTCTAGAGATGTGTTATCTTAAAATCACACCCTGCAACAATTCATGATCAAAACAACATTTCCAGGGCAGGGTTTCATGTCAGCAAAGCTTTGATGAATCTCTTTTCTGGCCTAATCCAACAATTTCTAGGTTTCTACACAAAATCATTCCAGCTCCACAGGGAGAAAGAATCCAGACACGAGAAATGAGAAAGTGTGTGGATTGCAAATACCTTACTGGCAGATTCCCAATGCCATTTATCAGGCACTGGAAGAAACAGGACCAGCAGTCTGCTGTAGTTAACCAACACCTTGTGCAGATGGTTATTCCATCCACACCACCACAGCTCCCTTCAGGGGGGCAAGAAGGCTACTAAACAAACAGATAGCTCCAGTAAACAGGTAAAATCCAGCTCTAAAAGAGCCTTTGTGTAAGCACTGCTTATCCATGTGGTCTTGAATACTGGTAGAAAATTAGAGCTTCTCAGAGCATCCTTTCATAGGCAGCCTTTTATTCACCTACATTCCCCATGCTGTATCCTAGTACAAACCAGAACCGTCTTCTGCAGCACTGGTATCCAAACATGCAGTATTCAGAGTTCAAGAAGGTGAAAATCTGAGGAAGCAGCAGCTTTAACAGCCCACATCAGACTGGACAAGTTTCTCTCCTTTCCCCAGGCTTACAGCTGTATTTTGGAGCCACCAGAAGAAAGAGCACCATGATACAGGCAGCAACACTTACCGGGAAGCGGGTGAAGAGATCGAGAAACATGGAACTTGTGAGGGCACTGTTTCGTTTGCTCAAGAATTGTGTCAGTGCTTGCTGATATATCCGAGTCACTCTCTCCACATCCAAGCAGCCTGTGCTCAAAAGCTATTGGGAAAAAGCAGAACAAAAAATTTTTTCCCCTGAAACAAAAGAGTGATTCGTTGCTAAATAAAACAACTCGTTTTCACCACTGCATGCTGGTTTTTCCAACGGCTCAATGATCTTGGGTAGTTTATATGGAACAGGCCCATGGGATAGAACATATTGCCAAGAAGAAACAGCAAAGCAGGCCCCACACGTACTCTCCCAAGTTCCAATAGCAGTATGACCAAGTTAGTGAAGCGCAACACGGCCTCCTAATGAGATTAATTAGACTGGATTAGTGTGGTTTGATGTGAGGGCTCTTTCTGAGTTTGTGGCAGGTATGTGTAAGCTCGCATTAGGTTCACAGACAATCCTGCAGCAGCTGCACTGTACACACAGAGTTCTCAGCTATACAGCCATCTGAATCTGTAGATGTAGGTCAACAGACCACTTAGCAGCTCCATCCAGGATTTGTCAGTGCCCAGCAGGCAAGTCCTAGTGCTGATCAGGGAACCAGCAACCCCAGAAACATATAAATGCTCTAATATCTCCCTCTGGTGGGGAAGAAGAAAGCCAGACAGGCAGCAGGAAAATGAGACCTGCAGAAGCCATATGGATCTGAACGGCATGAAGGCGAATGAGGAGGGCAGCACCACATCCTGACATCCCTGACCGTTCTCACATCGCCAGGGAAGCGTAACTCTCTGGTTAAGAAAGGGCATCAAAGCTGGGATCTTCACAACAGTAGAAAGGCCCGACTGCTACTGCAGCTGAACACAAGCAAGACCAAAAATGGCTCTGGAGTTCTTATGCTTAGTACTTACTTCATGTACATAACCATAGAGGAGAAGACTGATCCTTTCTACACAGATATTGTTTGTTATCAAGCACATCCCACCCTAGCCTCGACATCAAGTATGTTGTTTATGTTTCCCATAGATCTCCTTTTGTTTTCCTTTCCAGGAAGGCCAGCACAGAACAAGAGCTGCTCGGATCAGCACTCTTGGTTTCTCTCTAAGCCTCAGAAACATTGACTGTCTTTTCAGCCACTAATAATATCTCGTTGTTTGTAATTTCCAGGCCCTCCCTTGTCATAAGCTGGTCCTGTTTGTATTCTTCAGCAGCCCCTGGTGGCCGTGGGCAAACAGGAACTGAAAAGTCAGAAGGGTGAGGCAGAATGGAATGGAGAACCTGACGTTTTATGGCACGGAAAAGAAATCACACAGACAGCAGAAACAGTGAGACTGAATAAGCAATGCCTTCTCAGCAAAACGAGGTAATGCAAGTTTACTGGCAAAGACATTGCCTTGACAGCAGCCTGCTCTTACCTGACAAGCCTGTGGGATGGTGTTTGTCTGTTTCTTTGACAGAGGGACAGGAGGAGCTGGTGGTTTATCTGACACGTTTCCTTTCAACACTTTGAGCAGGTATAAGGAGGCACTTAAAAGAAATGAAGAACAATAGCAGTTACCTGTGTAACCCACTGCATGGGTTATGTAGCATGGCTCCTGCACAGCCACAGGCTGAGCGTGCCTCACTGTCCTATGGTACTGGGTGAACCACGCAACATGGCACCCACACACAGTTGTGTACAGAGCATGAAAGTCTCCCTGAATTTACCTGCAAGCTACAAGAAAGCCTACATGGGAGAGCCATTTCCATTCACACCAGGAAACAGTAAAATTACTCATAATTCCTAGCAGATACACATCTGGCTTATCCTAATTCACTGCATTCAGTGGCAAAGGAGATGCTGGTATGTACAGACAGAAGCCAGCATCAGTACAATCTTCATTGAGCTATCATGGAGATGGGAAGCCACAGTATTTATAGAATCATCACTGCTGACAGACCATAAACTATACTCATCCCTGTGCTGAATCACAAACAATTCATTACTCTCTGATGAAGCCTCAAGGGAGCACTTCCCATCACTATTAGCAAAGCTCTATATGACAACTGCTATATTGCAGATCATCAACAAAAATATACATCTCTGTTTGAAAGTGCTTCACACTGCCAGGCTGACTGACTAGTCCTCATGTAAGACTCAGATACAGGCATGCAGCCTTCATGGCGTCTCTCAGCTGTTGCAATATGCAACATTATGCCTGCTTACAGACCAGCACTGCCCAAAAAACACTGTACAGAAGCTCTCTTTTAACACTTACCTGAAATAATAGAGAGCCACTGAAGAATCAGTGTGCTTGCAAGCTTTTTTCATAAGCCTCTCCACAAAGTCGTGCAAATCATCTTGCAGGGCATCCACTTTCTTGCAATACTGCTTAGCTCGGCATAACGAGTTCCTGAAAGAGCATTAAGCACAAACCCAAAGCCATTACCTCCAAGAAGAGGAAAAGATGTCTAGGGAAAAAAAGATCTAGGGAAAAGATGTCTGAACTCTCACCACTGGGTTTAGTGTAACAAACAAAAATGGTGCTAGCTCTGGGCAGCAAAGGAAACACACACTGCTGAGCTAAGAAGGGTGAGGAGAATCACTGCTCACTTCAGGGATTCATCAAGAAAAGCCTTCACGTATAGCAAGAGCATTAAGGACACTTACGTAAAGATATGAGCTGTTTTCTGGAGGAAATCAATCTCCTGCTTGTCTGAGTCTGAGTTCATGCACTGTTCAATCACATGAAGCAGAGGCTCAATGATGTCGAACACAAGGGGGTTCTCTGGTTGCTTACTGAGGAACACCTCAACCAGATCCAGCACCTGAAAACACAGTTACTGAGGTGAGAACTAACATAAACAAGGAAAACAGGATGGATCTATCCCAAGCAGCTCCTTCAAACTGGAGCAGGGTACATAGCAGCTGGATGATGTCCGAAGAAAACTATATTTACAGCTGAGATCCGTACACTTCCTGCTATCATGTGTAATGTTAAAACATGAGAACATGAAGATTAAATGTTTGAAACTGAAGATTAAAAGCTGCTGGTTAACTCCAGCCTATTTTGTGCAGTGGCACCATTTAGAAGCAGCAGTTACCACCACTCAGTCAGACCCGCAGTCACTGTAATTTGGCACAGATCTGTTAGTTCTTATACCCATAAACCCCCTTTGTCTTCCAGACACTGAATGACCATAAAATCATACTCTTATCATACAGCATCAGAACAGAAGAGCAGTAAAGCCAATGGCTCGCTACACAAATCAGCCATTCTCCTAGTTACTGTGACACCAGACATTTCTATACACGAGCAGCTGAAGCTGTTCCTGCATCCCATGATGGCCTCAGGTGGCCTCAGGTCAGTATTACAGACACAAATAACCAGGAGGATGTTAATTGCAACCCTCCTGATTTTTATTAGCATAACAAGTCAAGAGAAAGCTTCAGCTGCAGTGTTACCAGGAGGGATTTTATGTGCATCACACTAAGGCACATCAAGCTTGTCCAGTTTGGAAAAACTCCACGAGCTTACAACATACGGGAATGTCCAAACTATTTAGCATTAAGTAGCTCATAGCATGCAGTGGGCTACAGCAAGCAAACTGGCTGGCAAAAGCGCTTTGCTTGGGATACTTATCTCACACCTTAATCTTGTAATCCCTCCGCAGGATCTTCTCTTTCCGTATCCTTTCTTTCTCATCCTTCTTTGCTTGGATCCGTTTTTGCTGTTCTGCAAAGAGAGCTGAGATGTTCTTGTCGAGAGCCATCATAGCTTCATCATCCAGTTCTTCATCACTATCATCTTCTCCCTTTTGTTTTTTAGAATGCAATACTACGTGTCACTTCATGTACTTCACAAACAGCTCCTAACCCTCACCTGCCCAGGACAGCCCCAGCTCTACAGGAACACAAAACAGATACTACATAACAGCATCTCAAAGCTTTAGTTCACATCCACCTCATTGACTGTAGATAGGAAAGCAAGCTATCGGGCTAGACTGAGGAAGCAACAGTGCTCAGGACACCCTGATAATAAATAAAAGGAAAAATGACTTATTGCCTTCGAAGCTCCTGACCTCCTGGTATCTGTATCAAAGTAGGCAATCAAAACATACCAATGCATTCCCTCCTTGAAGAACATTAATCAGCTGACTGCGAAAATCTTCGTCGACTTCTTCATTCTTCTCATCTTCGCTGTCATTCTCTTCCTCGGTGTCGCCATCCTCTGAGGAGTCTTCACTTTCATCACCATCCTGAGGAAGAAAAGTTCGTCTCCTGATCCCAACATTCCTCAGGCCACACTTAATTCTCAGATGTGTCACTGATCAGAACTAAAACGTCAAGCTCTCCCTCAGCCTGCTCTCCTGCCTGCAGCTCTCAGATAACAACAGGTATCAGGTCCTCACAAGAGCCAAGAGCAGAACATCACACAGACTTACTTCTGTCACACTGAACGTGTCTTAAAAAAGAAGCTTCTAAGGAAGAACTGAACTAACAGCCCCCATCTGACCTCCCCTCCTGCTAACACTTAATAATGCTTCGTCACCTGAATATCTGCTGTTCTTAAAGCCCAAGATCTTGAATTCAGATGATTGTGCATCACAACCATGATTCAATCTGTGCTAATCTCAGGATGTAGGCACTTCTCAGGAAGTCTCACCTATTCAAACAGCATTTCCCCACAACAGCATTTTCCTTCAAGCCCAAGAGACCAAGAAACATGCGCTTCCAGCAAACCATTTGTGCACTGCACACTTAAAATGAATCCTAACAGAGCCAAGGCCATTTCATTCAAGACAGAGAAACACAGTTACGTCTATTACAACTAATCAGCAGAAATGTTGTTGTTAAATGCTGAAGGTCTGAAAATAGTTTGGCACAAGCAATTCCACCTCCATTACCGTGTCCTCTGCAGACTTGGTCTTTTTCTCTGATTCATCCACCACAACAACAGCACTTTCTTCATCCTGATCTTGGTACGGGTCAAGAACCTGCAGAAAAGAGGGACTTTGTTTTAATGCGTGCACAAAAGACAGGAATTCCAGCTCACAGAGACAACTGAATGAAGACATGGGAAGGGAGTGCAACTTTCTGACTTTTAATACCATGTCGGTTATTAAGTTCTTTCTATAAGTAACAAAAAAGGGAGCAGAGGTTGGAGATGGATCCTACATTTGATTTGTTATAAAGTATAAGTATTAGGTTCATGGTTTCAAGTACTTGACAGCTGCTCTCTGCTGTCAATATTCCGCTCTCTCAGAAGACACCACCTTTCTCAGTGATGTCACCAATTCAAGTTTTCAGTGTTGGTTATTTTTAGTACCTCTACGCTTTAATCTTTCTAGAAAATGTTACCTATAATAGTCAGGTATAAAATGCATCAAGAATTTCCTCAGCCCAAAACTGCTAAGGAAGATAGGATGCTTTTATTTAATCCCAAAATACAGACACGCTTCTCTACCTGTCGGGGACAAGACTTACATCCAGGATCAGCTGCAGGCCCTTCTTGGTCAGGTTAGGGCAGATCCGTCCAAACACGCTGTTGGAAATGCGACGGATGAGCAGGCTGGGCTGGGCAAGGAGGGAGAGGAGGATTTCCACAATCACCTCAACCCATTCTGGCTCTTCATTCTCTGCACAGGAACAAACAATGGAAAGACAACAACTAACCACAAGGAGAAACTACCTGAAATAGTTTTTAGGTGATTGGAAAGCTTCTACAGGTAACAAAACCTACAATTAATTCAATTCATTACTTAGATTAGCATCTCTGCACTTCATGAGGTACCTATTTGACCACATTAAAGCAATTAGCAACAGCTAGTTAGCCAGACTGTATCACTTTTATAGGGTTTCCAACGAAATCCGTAGTCACATTAGCCCATGACAAGAGGTTTGAGAGTGGTCCATTAGTCTGAAAGACAGGAAATCCTTATCTTCGCACAGCTAAGTCACCAAAAATTATGGCTTCTGTTCTCCAACCTACTAATTTACATAGGGATTTAAGAAGAATAAGACCACACTTAGGGACAGTCATAAGACAGGTTGTTTCCTGGTCAAATCCCAACCTATTTCTGCTGTCTCAGATTCATTCATTCATTTACAGAAGTTACGCTGTATTCAGAGTGATTCGCTAACGCAGAACCTCCGTTTTCTGTCTTCTGACAGGGCTTCAACAACCCCATTCAATTTCTTTCTGCAGAAAGGACTCACCAGTCTTTTTCTTCTTAGGTTCCTTGCTGAACGCCCTCTCTGTGCAGTTCAGGAGGTCACTCAGAAGTTCCATTGTTTCAGAGGGATTCTGTTTAACCATAAGTAGGCAGTAAACACTTGGTTTGTGAATTCCCCAACACCAACAGCAGCAAAAGGAATATATCCCAAACCTAAGGATCTCTCTAAAAAGTACAAGTACTAAAATCAGCTTCTACAACCCCTCTACAGAAGAAAATACGTAACAAAGTAGAAATTACTTCACTCAGCAACAAATCAACAGCACAACCAGAGCTTGGACCAAGCTTCGCCCCTGTAACTTGATGTCTACACACAGTGTAAGAATAACTTTATTAACTCCCAATTTCCCATTTTTAGAAGCCAGAGAAAGAATGGATCTCTGAGTATAAAGAAATTCTCCAGCTGGGTGTTCAGGATGCCTCACTATCAACACATTTTGCACTACTCCAATTTGCTTCAGAGAGCTCACCTTGAAAAGATGAATGGCCATTAAAAGCAGAAGCTGCTGAAAAGCAAAGAGCTTGGCACTGTCTGATTTACTTTTCTTCTTTTGCAGGTTCTTTGCAGCCTCAAGTGTTCTGTGAAGAAATGAATTCTTTTGAGTCTTTCACAATAACAACAGCGAATCCTCGCTTATGATCAGACAGAAATCTACAAAACCGTTTTCTATATTCAACTTTTAATTTACTGATATTGGACACACACAATATATATCATCTTAACAGCAGCATCTCAACTTCTGTGTGGCTTATAAAACCTCTGCACTTGGACACAAGCTACATTCCTAACACTATAGCCAAGACAAAGACTCTTATCATGTCCAGAAAAGAGCATTAGGAAAGAGTCAGCGGGAAGTCTGAATGGGCATCCTCAGGAGAAAAGCTTAGTAGAGTTACTAACGTGTTTGGGGAGGGACTGTGAGTGAAAATAGAAAAGGACAAAACCACTTAATACACTGTTAACACACAAACAGAATAAAACAGAATTGGGTGATGAGAAACAGGAAGGCATCCTGAAAGCCAGGTACCAGGTGCAGGATACTAAAGGGGAAGAGACACAACTCCCACTGCCTGTGAAACAGTTCTGCTGCTGCAGTCAGAACAAAAGGAGGAAGACAAGGGAATACAGTCAAAATCTTCTACGAGCCCAGAAACAAAGACCAAAGCCTTTTCAGCTTCCTCATCCCATGATCCCAGCACACAGCTTTCCCATCTCCTCACCTCTCCCAGGCTTCCCTCTGTTCATCGGTAAAAGGCTTCACAGCTTTGACATACTTCTCACTGGAGAGAAGCTCATTGGCGTACTCCACAAGATGAAAGATCCACAGTTTCCCATCTGCAGTCACACCATGGATGTGCTTCTCCCTCAAGGCTGCTGCCTCAGCTGTATCCCCCAAAACACTCATGGTATTTAAAGTCTGAAGAAACCTGCAAAGAAAAACAGACAGCACGCTATCATCGGGTGAATTAGACGACACATTTCAACCCAGATTCACAGTCAGATTTGTGTTGAAACGAGTGCTTTGGGGACAGTATTTTGGCAAATATGGAGAAGGTCAAACAAGCTCGAGCATCTCGTTCTGCCATTTGCACAGTGATTGTGGTGTTTTACCTTCAGGAAAGATGAAAGAATTCCAAACACAGGGCATGTGAGGAAAACTCTTACCCAAAGAAATAGCTTGCTGCCAGTGAGTGAGCTGCTTCATCCAGGGAGTCTGATATAAGGGCATTTGTCTCAGGTATTTGGGAAGTCTTTTTCTTAGTCTCAAAGAAAGCATGGAAGAAGCAAAACCTAAAATACACAACATAAGAAAACAAAGAAAAGCCAGTCAGGTCATAGCAGAGCAAAACCAGTCTGTCTGCAACAAACTAGATGGAACACAGCACATACAATATTTTTGAAGGGTGTTTAAACACTGAAATATACCAATTTAAACCCTTTTCTCTATGTACAAAGGGTAAAGAAGAGAAAAGGATGCTCGTGAGTTCACAAAAGTGAAGTGCCAACATTTGAGGCTGCACACATGTGACATTCAGTCTCCAAATCATTCTAACCTGGAAATGTCCATCACGAGGCTCTCTTCTTTCTTCACTGGACTTTCAACAATGCTCATAAGTCGGTGGATGATCCATTTCCTTAGTCGAGCAGTCTTATGCTGTTCTCTTTCAATAGAGAGGTGAACACAATCAGTAGCCTGAACACATGAACGTAAACACGAAGCACACAACCCAACACAGCAAGAGCTGACTTTCACTCCGAGGGTTTACATTAAGAATGGCAAAGTAAGTTATGTGGTAAGAAGCAACAGGTACATGAGAAGAGATGCAACCTTCCCAACCTTGCTTTTTAGTACCCAACAATTTGCCCCACCAAGGCATTACAGCTCACCAGAATTGTTTTAAGGACTGCATTAGTAGCTCCCCTCACCATGAAACAGGAAGGAAAGACGCATCATAAACACACTCACATGTTTTTATATTCCTGGTTCTGCTTTTGCCGGTTAGTTGAGAAGTCTAAACAACAGTCCAAGTCTGGATTGAGGAACATATCCTTCAGCCAGTCAATGTATTTTTGCAATGCCTCTGGCTGCAGGTGTCGAACTACCCTCCAAATGCTGGGCACCACTGGGTAGCCTTGATTGGTGAGAGTAGAGAAGCCGATCATCACTGCTAGCTGCCTCTCTGGATCATCACAGCTGGTCAGGAATTTATCTACGTATGCTTCCATCTCTGGAGCAAACTTAAATCGGTCTGGAAGCTGAAAAACAGCCCAACAAGCAGGTTGGGAACAGCACACTGAGTCTGCATGTCGTCAGGAGAACAAATCACTGTACGGATTTAACTGCAATGAGTAAATTAAAGCCACGTGCCTGAACACTTTCCTAAGGGATCCAGCAGGTCATTGATTTCACTTCACATAAATGGAATTACTGTAAGCAACCAAAAAATCCAAAGGATCCCAACCTTGAGGAGGACAAGTTGTGGCTTCATTACAAAAATGCAACAAGTGAATAAAACAACCTGTCTGTTATTGTATCATAATCAATACAGTAACCTGGCAGGAATAGGAACAGCAATGAAAGTTTAAGGAACACTGCTTTTAAAATAAAAGCTCTATAGATTTCTAATTAACTATAAACCCATTTACCCATAACATAAATATTCCAACAAGCCATCTCACTCAATGCACAATTCAGCAAGGTCCTGCTTTCCCTGTGTTCAAAATCTCCATATCTGTCTATTCAATATGAAAGCCGGGAATAAAAAAAACCCAAGTGATTCTGCTGCAAACAGGCCAATAGCTCACAGTGGGACTTACATCACGTCTCAACACAAACAAATTTAATACATTTGCTCCCTTGGCTAAAAAAGAAGAGCGGATTCAGTAAGAGAGCTGTCAATCATTACCGCTCCAGCTTTGCCCAGCTCCATCTCCAAGAGCAACACAAATCCAATGAAGACGTACAGTATTACACCGTTTGCTTTTCAAGGTAAACAACCCACATGAAGGAAGGAAACCAAACAAAGAAAATAAAACTGAGGTATTTTCTGCTTCCTCATCAACAAAACCAGGGTTTGCTCCTTGCACACAGTTAGACGGTGGATTTGTATATTTCAGACAGGAATTACATTAACAAATCTTTTAGTACCAGAACAGAAAGACCACTGAGTCCAATCCCTCCCAAGAAAGGGCAATGATTTGTGGTCCATTGAGAATGTTTAGGGCTGTGTTAGTGTGACAGCCAAGTTAAAGCCTGTTATTATCAATACTCTCCTTTTATTCTTCCTCCTTTTATAGTAGAGATGTGTTATTTGCTTGATTACTAAGTGGGAAGGAAGGAGTTCCAAGATCCAACTTCCATATAAAATCTACACTAAAGATGTGCTTAATGAAACAAGCACTAAAATACACGAAGAGCAAGTTGTCCTTTTTTGTCTTTGCTCTCAGACGCTCATGCAACACCCAGCAAACAGACAAAAACGAGCTTCTTGATATGCAAGATCAAAAGGACTGCCAAAGGATGACATATGACATTGTCAGTATGCTGAGGGCTGCCCTTCCTCTGCTTCCAAAGTCTGAATCACATATATATACCTATATATATATATTTTAAATACAAGAAGATGAGAAAGCTGGACAGAGGAAGTTCTGCTCAGAACAGTGTCTTTATCCCTGAGCACGAGTACCTTCAGAAGACCTACCTGAGTCGTTACCACGTGTTCTCCATAGTGCTGCATCACCCTCCCTTTGAGAACCATCCGCAGCTGATCCAGAGACAGCAGTGGGAGAGCACTGCCCAGCAGCCGGAAGCACATGTAGCTGAGCAGAAACAAAGCAGATCCTCTCAAATAGAGACAAAGTCACAAAGCCACACAGAAAAATGAGACGGGGGGTTGAAACTAGATGATCTTTGAGGTCCTTTTCAACCCAGGCCATTCTATGATTGTATGACAGAGTAAGTAAAGGGGACAGGCTGATCTTACTGAACATTCATGGATCTAGATTCCTATCATGAATATCTAAGTAATCAAACGTTTCACATTGTTCATCAGAAACCGTATGTTCCATACAGAAAGACAGAGGGAATAAACAGAAGGACAATAAGGAAAGCAATAAATACTGCACATTCCAACAAACCTCACAGGTCCTGATTTCTCCTTGAATAGCCCATTCTCCACAGCTTCATTCCAGAACAGCTCAAAGGCACCTTCCTTCAATGAAACTTGTAGCAAATCAAGCCCTACACTGGGCAATTTCTTGTCCTTCTTCTCTGACTTGGCAGCACTTTCTAGAAGCTCTACAAGTCTGAAAGAAGCAGGAGCATAGTGTGAGAGATCAAACCTGCAAGGGAATTGCTGAATGCCAAATTCATGCTGCTGAACAACACAGAGTATCTCCTAATAACCACAGGATCACTATAATGTAATGACCTGCATAGCTGTTAGCATTTCACTCCTATCATACCATAGAAAGAGAAAGCATTCCTAGTAGTAAATACAAGCAGGTTTCAGAGGGAAAGTCAAACTTCTCTCACAGGCAGCCAACAGACCAAGATTGCTGCATTTAATGGTGCTCTTTTAACGACTTACCTGGGGATATTTTCTTCATTGACAATAGTAGGCGAACCAAACAGCTTCTTTAGCTTCTTAGGTTTTAGAACGCCGGGAAACTTCTGCATGCCCACAAGCAGAAGGTGCAGGTTCTCTGGAGATGTGAAGGCTGAAGTCAGGTCATCTTGCAAGATGCCAAACAGCACCTCCTCAAACACAGTTTCAGGAACCTGGACAGAAATGAAGGTTAGAGAGGATGTGAGAAACATCCGAGGGCATTTTACTGACCTGCTGTGTAGTATATTAAAACACCTGCATTGTACAGCACTTTATTAAAAGCCTGTGGTGTTCTAAAAGCTTTACAACTCGTCTTTATGGTGGTGCAACCAAAATTAACCAGTTCTTATCCAGTGTTGCCATACAGGTGTTGAACCACATGGAACAGGACAATATGTTGTCAGTAAGCATGGCTTTGTCCATGATGGACTCAGACTAAAGTAAACCATAGCATCCTTCCCAGGATAAAAGCATCTGCTCACAGACAGTTCAGAATACAGCTCCCGCAGTTTAAATTTACTCTCCCATCATCCTCCCTCAACTTTTAGCTACGAGCAATGCAATGAAAAAGCAGTTCCCGAAGCAATGCCTTCCCCTCCTCCCATCCACCGCACGCTGTGGCCGTACCTCCAACAGGATATCAACAAGAGTTTTGCTGGGGAGATCTCTGAGGTGTGTTTGGTGATGCGCCAGCTGCTGCAGAAGCTGCATACTCTCCAGAAGAGCTTTCTGGTCCTGGAAATAAAGACAAGTCCAAAAGTGACAGCGTGCATACAGCCCCTGTCTATTTCAGTCAGCCTTAGAACCAACTGTTGACAAACCAAAGTAACGATAGTTACCTTGATAAGCCGGCCAGACTGAAACAGAGCCATAACTCCAAAGAAGTTTCCAAAAGCAGCATTTCGTACGAGCTTCTGAAAAGGTAAAAAAAAGAAAATAATAACAGCAGAATAAACCCAAAACCCACCGAGAAGACAAAGCTCACATCCAGTTTTTTCACTCACCTTCTTCACTTTTTCCAGGTTATGCTTTTCTTTGATCTGTTCCAGGACTCTGCACAGTGGGATTTCCTCAAAAGCCTTCAGAACCTGAGGAGGTGGATCAGAGCTCGGTTGGCAGCTCTATGTGTTCTATGAAGATCTAACAAGCTCAGCCAACTCTATGCGTTCTATGAAGACAAGCTCAGCCAAAACAGGGCTGAACATAAGATGTGCTACTTTATTAGGGGCAGAATAGAGCACGGAGATCCCTGACACGCTTATTAGACCACAAGGAGCAGCTTTTAAATGCAATATATGCGAGACACGAGGAAAAATCATCCATACATCCTTCGAGGGGAAATAATATTAGGACTCCAGCACTGACCTGCGCCAGGGCCAAGCTGAATCCCGGCCTCGCAGCCTCGCGGGTGGCTCCCAGCCCTTCCACCAGGCGCCTCAGCGCGTACTGCAGCTCTTCCTCCTGGAACAGAGCCGGCCGGTCACAGCGCTGCCCCGCACGGACCCCAGTGGGGTCAGACCCCCCCAGCCCCACCCGCAGCTCCTCACCTCCCCGCCGTCCTTCAGGTGCCGCAGGAGGTTTTCGGTGGCCGCCAGCCGCACGTCCCGCTCGGCTTTGGCGATATCCCAGAACAGATCGAGGAAGGCGCGTCCTTTCCGCAGCACCCCACGCGGGTCGCTCGGTTCCCCCCCGCCCCGCCGCGCCTCCGCCATGCCGCCCCTTCTACACGTGGGGCCGCCGCCGTGCGCCGCCCGCCCCGCCTCTTCCGGGGCGGTGGATCCCCCCCCCCGCCGCGTGGGTGCCGTGTCCGCCGTGCCCTCGTGGGTCACGTTTGTTGCCCGCTGGGGGGGAGATGGCGGATCCCGGTTCCGTGCAGCTCCCGAAGCGCTCCGAGCCCCCCCCCCACAAACGTACAAACAAACAGCGTTAAACGTGAACTCGTTTATTTTTAACCGGTTTGGCTTTGCTCCCATCGCTTTGGACACGCCGTTCCCACGCCGCGCCGCCCGAACCGCCGCACCGCACGGCACAAAGGCACCGCGCCGCGCCGCCCGCCTGTGACGGCGGAGCCGGGATTTGCCGTCAGGCAGCGTTGCGGGCAGCCCGTCCCAAAGCGGAATTGCAGACAGGCACCAGTAGGGGCAGCCCTGGCGCGCGCGCCGCCGTATATAAGCGGCGCGGGGTCCTCTGGGCGTGGTCCTGTCACGCTCGCACGGGGTGGAGGCTGAGGTGGCGATGGCGGATTTCGATCCTTACGACGATCGGGCCTACAGCAGCTTCGGCGGCGGCCGGGGGTGAGCGGGGCAACGGGGGGTGAGAAACGGGGACCGGGCCGCTGGGGAACAACGCGGGCCGCCCCGGGAACCGAGAAGGAAGGGAGGAAGGGCGCTCCGTACCCTCCTCCGGCCTGGGAGGAGGGGGCGCGGCCCGGCCGGGCCTAGCGTGGCCCCTGTCCCGTGCAATGGCGGACGAGACGGGAAAGCGATGGGGATGGGGATGGGATGGGGATGGTGGGATGGGGATGGCGCCTCCTGAGAGCTCGGCGGCCCCTCTCGTCGCTCAGCCCGGCCGGGGGGTGGGCTGGGATCGCGGGGGCCGGGATGGGGTGGGCGCAGATCCCTCGTTCGGCGGATGAACGTCGCGAGGTTTTGCGGTGTGGCTGCTCCGCTCCGGGAAGGGCCGGCGGGGTGAGGGGGGCGGGGAGGGGATTGAGGGAGCTGCTGGGTTGGAGCCAAGGCGGGCCGTGAGGAGCTGCGGGCCGCTATGGGGGGATGGAGCTTCCCGAGAATGAAGGGCTTGAGGCGGCTGGGAGGCCGCGGAGCCGGCGGTGCTGCGATGCCCGCGGCGGGGAGGGACTGGCTGGTGGCTCCGTTCAGCGCTATGAGCTGCCCGCAGGCGTTATCCCGAGTCCCGGGGCTGACTCGAAGTCACGGAGCCTTGGGAGCAGAGCTCGGCTTTGTATCTACGCTGGAGGCTGCGTGTGTTGGACGAAGGGGAAGTGGGCTCCAAAAGCAATAGGAATTTCAAAGTTCGCCTTAAATGAGGTTAGGGAATTCAGGTAAACTTAAAGGTTGGTGCAATGCAAGTTATTGTGTTCTAGATTAAAACAGTGGGCATAAAGCTATGAAATAAACTCTTTGCAAACAAATTTTAATGAGTATGCCGCTTTTATAGTTGTCTTTTTAGAGATGCTTTCTAAACAACAGTGTTCTCATCCTCCGTGCTTAAAGGAATTAATCAGTTTAATCTCTTTGGCTGTTCAGGCTGCAGGCAGTATTGCTGAGATCGGAACAGGAGCGAGTTTTTGTCTTTAGTACTTAAACTTTCTGCATTAGTTTTTCTGCACGTGTGTTTCCTTCCTCTAAAGGGAGACATCCCAGAGCAAAGAGATGATACAGCTGCTTAGAAACCTGCTTTGACAATGATGACAGCCTAAAGTGGCACTTGACACTCATCACTAATGCAGGTGTTGCTGTAGAATCTGCCCTTGTCACTGTAGGCGTGTAACATGAAGTAATAAAGCTGGAATTAAAACGTTCCTTTCATATTCAGATTTCTTGAAGAGAGTACTTGAACTTGCTCTCAGGCAAGACTTGGATGCATGCTTTACTGAATCAAAGTTGAACTAATTAGTAGGTACCTCTGCAGGTGTCCCTGGTAAGTTACTATAACCCGGTTCAGTAGTCTAGATTGTAATAGCTCCCTCTGCTAAGTGTGAGGTCTTATAATGTGTAGCATAGTGAAAACATGGCTGTTACTCTTGAAGGTTCTGGTTAAGGAACCCTTTCTGACTCCTGGTTGTTGCTGTAGGGCTGCAGGATCACAGCTTGGTTGCTCCTTCCCTCCAATTTGACCACCTGGCTCAATTCACCATAAAGTAACCTGATTATAGGGATACTTCTTCCTGCCTCTGCAGGTTTGCTGTAAATATACCCAGTTCTCCTGTGAAGGTGATGTAATGATTACCTAATTGTGTCTCAGTTGCTTTGAGTGGGAAATGCAGCCATGAGCACTTTGGTGTGACCCAGGTCACAGAGTTGAGGGGTGTTTTTAGTTATAGTTGACTTACTGTTGTATTTTGTTACAAACTGAGCACATGGTTGCAGTCTTATCTGGTTACTGGATTCAGCCTTATTTATTTTCAATGTTGAAATGCAGCAACGTGTAGGAACAGTTTCTTCTGGTATTGCAAAAATAGTAAGGGCTGTACACAAACCTCGTAGGATGCTGTTTGAAACCCTGTTTATGATTACTTGTGTTCTTCAAATAGTCTAGAATACCAAATATATCATTATTTCATAACTGAGACCTTTGGAGAACAATTGCATGTTAATTGCACTTTCTAAGTGGGGATAGCTGTAGTTGGAGCCCTGGCTCATGCTCTCCTTGCTGCGCTGGCACTTTGCCTTACAGCTGGCCAGATCACCTTGTTGATAGGGCTGAGAATCCATCGTTAGGATGTGTGTTCAGGTGAATTAGCTTGCTGAGCTGCATGGTTGACAGCCCAATAAACATGGTGAGAGTGCACAAAGGGGAAGAAAGCTGCTTTATAGAATCGGCCTAAGCAATTTTTGATGTGGTAGGATTTAATAAAAAGTTGAGACTTTGGGCTGTAAATGAAATGTATGGCGTTTTAATAGCTGTAGAGTCATCAATGGAAATAAAGGATAAAGATGTGCAACTTCTTCTGAGTGTTTCTGAGGTCCTTAGAGCAGCTCTGTGTTCTTGAGTTCTTTCTTAAAGCTTGGTCGTGTGGCTGGAGTTAGTTTTGCTATACATTCATAGCACCTGGATATAGAAGCTTTGGTTCTTGAGCAACATGCTGATTTGTTGGTGACAGCTCCTGCCTGTAACAGCAATAGGCACAAAGGACAGGCTTACCTTGTAAGAGTTAAGGAATCTTATCCAAGGTTTCAACATTATGTCATTCATTTGCAATAAAATATTTATTCTGGATTGGAGAAGGATTTTAGAAAGGTGGATAAATACATTGCTTGCCCTCTGGATTTTTGGCTGCATGCATCTGGCCAGAATAATATTTGACCCTCTGCAGAGGTCTAATCAGTCCTTGTCATCCTAGCAAATCCTGGTTTAATACACTCCTTCAGTGTCCTTCAGTTCCAGTGTCCTTTTAAATGCACAGTGACTGACTTGGAAAGGGAGCAGGCGTGAACAAAATCCACTACAAGTGGATTTATTAAAGGGGAGAGCATGGACAGAGTCAAAGTTAGCCATCTCATAACTGGGTCTGCTTAGGCAATGCAGCTGGTATTGCTGTGTTGACTGGGGCATCCTGCAGTCAAGAAATTTAGGAGCTGTGAATTAAGGGCCTTTGCTCTCTGTAATAGAGATCAAAGTTCTCTTTAGATGCTTAGGCTGTATGGGAGATTAACACAGATGTTTTAGATGAATACAGTGAAGATTTTAGCTGGCGCTTCTCTAGTTCCTCAGCAGCTGGTACTGATGGATTTAACTGAGGCTGAGAAAGGGTATGAAAAGACAACTTTGTTTTCTTCTGCCTTATTTGTGAACCACAAAGGAAGAAGGAAACATCAGAGTACCACTTAAATTGTTTTGTTCTGCCTTTAGAATGTCTTGTTCAGCTGAGCTGTTCGGTATGTGTTCCAGATCAGGTACCCTTTAGATATGACAGCTGATTCCTGCAGTGACTTTTTGGGGTCAAAAGATGTTTAAACTATTGTGGAATTGATAATACGCGTTTAATTCAATGGATTGTTTCCATGTAAGCTTCAGGATGTGCCTGTGCCATGCAGGAATTTCTTTACAGCTATAAATTATTCTTAAAATCTAGTCTGTGATGGGAACAGTGTGGATAGCTCCGTGTTGCTACAACCTTAATGGCTTGTGATACAGGGAAGTTCAGTCCTCACTTCATCTTTTCCCACTGGAGTACTGGTCAGGTAGCGTTGTAAAGCTGTTAGCAGGACTGTTGTGGAGGTGATGGGTACAAATCAAGGGCCTCTAACAGAAACTGGTGGGAAAATCCACTCCCAAAAGGTCAGTCAGCATCGTACTGCTCTACTGGTTGTGCTGGGAGTCCTGTTCAGAAATGGGCTGTGCTTTTTCACCAGGTCTCGTGGTGGTGGCCTTGGTCCACGCAAACAGAAAGAGCTGCCAACAGAGCCCCCTTTCACAGCCTATGTGGGAAATCTACCCTTCAACACTGTTCAAGGAGACATAGATGCCATCTTCAAGGATCTCAGCGTAAGGAGTGTACGACTAGTCAGAGACAAGGAAACAGACAAATTTAAAGGTGAGTGTTCAGAATTTAGTTTGCTTACTGGGAGGAGAAAAATTAGCATTTCAGTGACTAATTTCAGGCTCCACTGTAAAGTTAGTTTGATGCGTGCTTGTTCTGCCACACTGACTTACGTGAGGTCTTTCACCAACAAATAAGTCAATATTTTCCCCACCATGAAAGACTCTCAAGCCTTGTTTGGTTTTTTTGTTTTATAATAAAACTGAAGTTTTGTGTGTGCACATAATCTTTCTTTAGAAGATTCCCATTGCTTTGCCTTTTTATAAGATATGAAGGGCAGTTAGGTAAGCCATTCACGTGGTTGTGTTAAAGTGAATCATATTTCCATTGGAAGTAGCTTCTGGAAAGGAAGTGCATTTCTAAGTTACTCTGTTAGGGGATGAAGGTTTAATGCAAGGAGTCTCAGAAGAGGCGTAGTGAATTCACTAAGTGATGTGACAAAAGCAGGCTCCTGGCCAGCAGGTACCAAGGTTTTTTGGTGAAAGATGCTAATAACAAATGTCAGTATTCAGCTAAATAAATACTTAGTGTAAGTCGTAAATCAAATGTAACCTGTCATGAGAACATAAAGGGAGGAAACGGTCATGCTCCTACTTGTGTAGTGCCTGTGCAGAGTTCTGCTGCAGGAGCTGTCCCAGCTGTTAATAACCATAGGCAGAAATTATAAATCTTTAATGATGGTTGATTGGAGTTGTGTGCATCTTGCGCTTATCCTAGCTCATAGCTGAAAGAGAAGGGAGACGTACAGGAAGAGAAGCTTCTTATAAATGCCTTTTAAAATGCTGGTATTAACTTACGAGGTTCTTTTTCCAGGATTTTGTTACGTAGAGTTTGATGAAGTGGAGTCACTCAAGGAAGCTCTTACATATGATGGTGCGGTAAGTATATTTCTAATTCATTTGTGAAATAGATGAGCATAAGTGTCACGCTTCTTGGCAGCCCACCTAGCAAACTCTGAAGAGATTCTCTTCTTTATATTTAACAGCTTTTGGGTGACCGATCACTCCGAGTGGACATAGCAGAAGGCAGAAAACAGGATAAAGGAGGCTTTGGTTTCAGAAAAGGCGGACCTGATGACAGAGGTGACTTCTGTTTTCCTAGATATGTGCTTTTTCAATATAGCTATTGCAGTTATGACTTTTGGTGTGAGCTAATGCATGCAAGGCACACAGATCAAAATGAAGAGTATACAGGAGGGAAGATTTGTGTGTGTTGTCTTAAATGTAGCTGCTGCCGCTCCTGAAATGCCTGGAGTAGATGTGCTTTGTGTCCAAGAGCTGATCGTGTTGTCACTCCTAACCCAGGAAGTGAGACCAATACCCTTAGCAATGTATGGTGTCTGCCAGAAGGCAATCACAAGTCCAAGAGTCTAATCTGCTACCATTTTTTTTATGATATAAGAAAGTGAGTAAGCAATGTCTCCTGTAAGAGCAGGCTTTGCTGTTGATAAAACTGAATTCACTGAAGTTTTTCATACAACGTATATTAGAGAAGCTTTCCTGACGACGTATTTTTGGTTAATGTAAACTAATCTTTTGTTCCTTTCCAATGGAACTTGGCAGTACTGACATGAAGCGTTTCCAGCAGCATGGCACTGGAGATTGAAGGACTGGACTTAGGTTCGGTGTCCCATTGATCAGTCTTTCCCACAGCTTTAGATCTGAACACAATTGTGGCTTTTTTCCTAGGAATGGGAGGAGGTTCCCGAGAAACCAGAGGAGGTGGATGGGATTCCAGAGATGACTTCGGTTCTGGTATCAGTATTAACACTTATATAGGCAGCCTAAAAGGCACTGAAATGTTCTCACTTCCATGTCAGCTACATTTGTCCCCATTTCTGTTTTGACTCAATCTACTGTGTGCCAGCTCTGGATGTGCTATGGCTACAGTGGGATTCTTAAAGGGGGAACTTGAATCGCTTTGTAACAAAGGAAGTGGTCTTAAATTTTTAGTTGCTATGAAATGATTTAAATGACAGAACACTTCTTTGAATGTTGGTGGTGGTGTCAAGACTTTAAGCACTGCATTTCCTAGGCATGAACCCAAGTACGTTTATTTAATAGTACCAGAAATGGATGGGTCATGTGGAAAAACTGCTATTGGTGCTGTATTCTCTCAGTGTAGAGGCTGTAAGCTGTTAAGATGTAATGTCGTGTGTATTCCTGAAATACTGACGTCTGCAAAGGTGTGTTAGAGTTCCAAAGTACATCTGCGTGCAGTTCCTGCAAGTTAGGTCTGTTACAGTAGTACAAGTTGCAGCAGATGACTGAATTTGCTGAGTTAGAAGGTAGTGATGGAGCCACTGTTTGTTTTTGGCTTCCAATTAGATTCTAAATATAAGTATCCAAGGTGGCATTAACAGCTGTGCTTTTGTCCTCTGAAATTGTGGGTTTGGCCCATTTTCTGATGGGGAGATGCTGGCAAGTGCAATGTTGCAATGTCTGGTCTCTGCCTGAGTGGAATGGACAAAGCAGAAGGAGCGGTGACAAAGCACATCATTGCCACTAGCATGGAACTGAAGCATGATGCTGGAGAGAATAAGCTTGCTACAGTGCTGTGCTTAACCTGCCTTTGTAGCTTAGCATTCTGGTGTCACAGCCTCCATAGCCTTAGAGCTTTTTTGGCAGCTTCTTCAAATACAGGTATGTTTCATCTGGACAAGTGATTTCTTTGTGCCAGAAGTTTAGCATTGAAGTCTTAGTTGCTACAGAAGTTTTTCTCAGATTCCGCTGCACTGGATCAAGTCTTTAAAAATGCTGTTTGGCACTGAAGCAGAGGATAGTCCTGCAACTCTGCCATATGCTGAGTAGGAGCAGAAACATTCAGATGGGAACACAACTTCCAAGCAGCTTCTGAAAAGCCATTCAATTCCACTTCAATATTTTACTAGATTGAAATATCTTCCTCCCATTGAATGCAGATGGAGGAACAGGAATCTGCCCAGATAGTCACTGGTAGGAAATGGAAGTCCAGTCAGTGACTGGCAGTTTTTGGTGGGTTTTGATGCACAGACTGAAGAAATGTAGTCAGTTCCATATTGGAAGTCTAGCCTGCTAGTAGTCTAAGTGGAAAGCTATGGAGTGTCACTACTCCCTGCTTCTTTTCCCATTTGTTCTGTTTCTGCAGGTTTCATGCTAAGGTCATGAGCAGTGTGATCTTCTGACTGCAGCAGTACTCAGGGTACTTGTAGTGTTGTCTCTGAATTCACCTTATAGTGTTAAATCTGAAGTTAAGGTTGAGGCATGTACTTTAACACTGCTTGCTGACCCCTCCTCAAAGACTGAGCCTCTAGGTGAATAACTCAGGTTCTGAACGTGGCACAATATGGTTTCGTTACGGAATCTTGTGACTCTTCCAGAACATGTTAGAAATCTGTGAAGCAATCTGTCTACAGACAAAGGCTCTCAGTGCATCATCTCGGACTGGCAACAGTGACTTGCAAGGCTTTCCAGTCATCCAAATAAAGATCTAGGTTAAGAGTCCTGTGAAGCGTGCCCTTTAAATTCATCATTTTCCTTCTTCAGGATTCAAAGATGATGATTTCTTGGGAGGCCGGGGTAGAGGAACTCGCCCTGGAGATCGACGACCACCGGGTGCCTTAATGGGAAGTGGTCGTTTCCGAGATGGGCCTCCCCTTCGTGGATCTTCCATGGACTTCAGGGAGCCAACAGAAGGTAAACTTGTCTGTAACACGGTCTCTCCTTTAAGAATGACTGTGATTTTCCTTTATCAGATTAAAGCTGCTGCCCTTGACAGACAGATCTTAAACTTGACTGTTCTTTTTTCCAGAGGAAAGAGCGCAGCGGCCCCGACTTCAGCTCAAACCTCGAACAGTCGGTACTCCCCTCAATCAAGTAGCCAACCCAAATTCTGCTATCTTTGGTGGAGCCAAGCCCCGAGAGGAAGTAGTAAAGGAGCACGACTGAGTTTGGTGTTGAGAGGGAATGGGGAGGCGGGAGAAAACGCAAGACAGTACAGAGTGACTAGCTCTGCTGGAATGTCAACCCTGCAGTTTACCATTCCTGCCATCTGGCATTTGTCCTCTTTGAAACCGAAAACACAGAGCTTGTGAATGCATGTCAGCTGTTAACAAGTGGTTTTTAGTATGTTCTTGGCTTTGCTGTATCTAGTGCCTGCTTTGTGCTGAGTTTCCTCTTCTGTTTCCTTCCGAGCAGCACAGTTGCCAGTAGATAAGGCAGTGTGGCTGCTTCCACGAGTGTGGAGGTCTATGGACAAAGGTGCTGCTTCACTTCCTCCTTTCTGGGTTTCTTTTACTTTAGAAGCACAGGTTAGACTTAGTTATGACTCCATATTGTTTCCTTTTACTTCCTCAGTGCTCCTCTTCTGACCTGCATGTCTTGTTCTGTATTGCTGTGGCTCTGAAGAGGAAAACTGGAGAGTCCAGATGAGTTGAACAGAATAATTTACAGTTCTAACCATGTGGTGAAATACCATTTAGAATAATTGATGAGTAGTTGTGTAGAGCGGAGCCCCTTAGAAAACTAAGGAGGTAGCTGCCCTTTTCTCACAGGTTACCTGGAAGTATCAATAGCTGCAAATAAAGTTGGCTGAGAAGCCTGGCAAATAGGTGGAATCAGTATGGATGAAGCACCTGCCAGCAGAGTGCTGCTGATAGACTTTTGTAGACTCAGAATGGTATGATGCTACACTCCTGAGCTCGAGGTTAGTGCTGCAAAACTGTGCCTGTTGGAGCACAGCTGCTCACTGGCTCTTCTTACTTTTCTTTGGGTTTTACATGTTTGGTAAAATTTTTAAATGAAGTTTCTACAGGTAAAAAAAATGACTTTTTTTATTTCAGGAGTATATACTTTGCCATGCGGTATGTAATTGCCATTATCCCCTGTATTTCTTTGCCCGGTGGTGTACAGTTTTAAGACCTCTGCTTTCACAATACCTTTCAAATGGGCGGATTAGAACTAGTTACACTATAGATTCTCTTCATGTAGAAGTTTGGGTGAAAAGCATCTCTAATTGCTGCATCTCTAATTGCTGCATCTCTCTGAACTTGAAGTGTTTCTTGCAATTCTTGGGTGTTCTGTGTGGGAGGAGGGAGGGGGAAGCTGGAACTAAAGGGAGAGAGAGCACACGATGTTTGAAAACACTGGTTCTAGAACACTGAAGTGTGGATACATCCAATGCATGAGAAAAGTGAGCCCCTAATATTAGTGCTGACAGCTTTCAGATCAAACAACCAGCACACCAAAGTTCTTGGAAGCATGGCTGCTTCACTGCCAGCACCCGCTGCTAGTGGTGAATTTCTTCTCTAAAGTTCCTTTTGTAATGTCAGAGTCCCAGCAACTCACAGAACTGCTCTTCCCTTCCTTCTGCCTGTCACTTAATCTGCTTCTGAGATAAGAACCATTTGTCTAACACTAATGATTTAAGACAGACATGCATTTGTGTGGTTGTATTCCAAACCAGTAATTGACCTCTTTACATCTCCAATGTGGAAAAGATTTTAAGAACAAATTCCCATATAAAATTCACCTCTAGTCAAGACAGTTGACTTTTAAATGTTTAAAAAGGAAAAAAAACAAAAAAAAAAAGAACAAAAAAAAAAGAAAAAAGACAAGAATTCCAAACACTTAACACATTCTGCTTCATAACAAAGTAAGTTTATGGATATGGTATTTTGTGAATGATCTTTTAAATAAAAGAAAACATTAAGTAATATTTAACACTGGTCTTTATTTGAGTCTGCTGTAGCTTGTGTCCATCTCCCCCTCCAAAGTTCTTTAACGCTGTATTGATTTGGAAGTAATGGATACTTAAATAAGGGGGGGGTTGGAAAGAAGAAGGGGAGAAATAGAATCTAGGCAAGTACTGGACTGTAGTACCAGGTGGATCTGGACTGTAGGAGGCAGTGAAGTAAAAATCACGTAGGAGAGGAAGCAAGTCAAGGTTTGTCCTGTGGCTTCAAGTTCTATTGCAAAGGCTGCAGGGCAGAATTTGGAACTATTGAAGCTTTAACTTGCTGAAGCTCCTGGTAATGTTTCCTAACAGCTGATTGCTGCTGCTCTCTGAATACAGTGCCCTGTCTGGTGAAGGGCAAAACGAGTGTGCTTTGAGTTGGAGTCGTGCATTCTAGTGTGTGTTTGAGGCAAAAGAAATAGATCAGCTTGCTGTTTTCCTGCCTGGTTTCTCCCAACCTTACTCGATCTGTTTCCTGCTGGTTGTAACTGTTAATGGTGTTGTTGCCCTGTGTTTTCAAGTAGATGCATACTGCAGGGTAAGTTAAAAGCCATGTGGTTAGTTCTTAATTGAAGCAATGAGCTTTGACCTTCCTACTGGTTTTACTGCTTTCCATGGTATGAAATGATGGGAAGTGTTTGTCTTCCAGCTATTCCGTCAGCTCTGTATCCTCAAACTTGCCATCCTGACAGTGTGAGCAGAGGATCTGAATCCCTCTCAGGAGTGACTTGCTGAGGCAGGCTGCACAAGCACTGGCTGTCCCACGTGGCTGATCTCAGATGCAGAAGGGCTAATTGGTTGGAGATGGCATCCTTCAGCTGCTTCCATAAGGCTTGTTGGTCTTTCAAACATGATTATAGTGGCAATAATTTCATTACTGTGCGTGGTTGTTATTGTAGAAGCGACACTGATTTGTGAGGGGAGGAACGAAGCTCATCTCATTGGATTTTCTCTACCCACCATCCTTTCACTCGAGAGTTTTCTACTAGTGAAAGCAGCCTGGTCCCCAAATAGTCTCTTCTTAATCGTTCAGATACATAAATTGTCATTGCCTGTTTTCCTTTGGGTTGTTCTACCTTATGTCAGCAGTTGGAAAAGCTGTTTAATTTCCATGTGATCGGGTTGTTTAAGTTTGTAAGAGGAAACAAGACGAATCCCAGCAGCAAAATGCAGCTCGAGCTGTAGTGCTTCATTTCACCTCAAGGCTTAACCTGGCATGGCAAAGCCTGGAGCAGGAGGTTACTGCACTGGTAGCAGATGGGTAATTCACTCTGTGGCTGTTCGTGTTCTCACCAAGTAATTTCTAGTAGCAGTGTAGAGTTGTTGGTTTCTTTTCCCAGCTTGAACTTAAAGAGAACTGTAGTCAGGAACGCGGTAGGTAGTTTTGGTACTGAAATGGAATGAAACAGCTCTGCTGTTTGTAGAGAGCTTTGCATTCCTCCTGGTTGGCTGCAGGTTGAGGAGGTTGCTGCGGTGTGTATCTGGTGTGCTGCAGAGCTGTACTGTCAAGCACCAGCAGCAGATAAGCACAGCTCCCATACCTGGGGGTGGTCCTGAGTGCTAAACCACCACCTGCTAACCTAACAGCGCCCCGCTGGGTGCTGCCTTGTGGTCATGAGTGCTGGTCTGGTGGCCGTTGCTGATGAGCTGCTGGTGGAGCTGTGCCCTCAGGGCTGACTGGCTTTGTGTCAGGGAGGTGGTGGATATGCTGGTGTGACTGAGGAGCCTGCGGTGCTGACACTGGAGCGGTGCTGGGTGCGCTGCAGCTGCCTGTGGTTGAGTTTCAGCCCAGACCTCGAAGTCCTGGGGCCATTTTTGAGTAGTGCTGATATTTTTACAACCTGTGAGTTCTCTTCTGCTTTCAATACCACCCTTAGCACGTATCCTGCTGGGAGCGCTGCTGCCTGTAGTTTGATCATCGACTTTGCTTTCTGAAGTGGTTTGATCCTGTAGTGACCCCCCAGCCTGGTGCACATTAGTAACAGCAATACCCTGATGGTGTTGTGGGCCGACTGGAGAAATGAGCTATTGAAGCTCCACGTGTGCAGCTTGCAGCTCTTCTGCTCCTCAGGGGCTGTGCAGGAGCCCTGCTGGTGTCTGCTGAGATGGACACAAGATCAGGCTGTGGCCGCACATGCAGTGTTATGGAATGCATTCACTGTTATTAGGTCTTAGATCACGTTCCTCGTGTTACTGTAGCTGTTGGGGTTCCTCGATGGAAAGCATCGTAGGGTTTCATGTTCCATAGCTTTTCCCATCGTTGAATGACTTTGATTTTGCAGGCTGATTGCAACGTCAGCTTCCCTCATTTCTGTCCCCTTTGCAGCAAAGTGTCCCCAAGGGCTTTAAGGACCTCACAGAAACGCTGCTTACCTGCAGGTCCACGCACTGCTGTGCAAAGCTCTGCAGCACCCCCCGGGGTTGGTGTCGTTGCTGGGAACGTTGCTGGTCGCCACCTTGTTGCCCTGTAGGTTTCAGCCGTGTTGCTGTTCCTGGTGGCAGGGATTTCCTTCCCCCCATGACGTTGTTCTGTTTTGTCACCGTGCTCCCCCAAAATCTGCCTCTTCCTTTTGAACAAACCAAAAAACTCACTGAGTACCTCTATGATGAACCCCCTGCAAAACCTGTACTGTAATGAACCTGTCAACTTTGTATCGCTGTACAAAACTCCAATAAAAGCATTCAAACCTTCTAGGTTCTGTGTTCGAATGCAAGACTTGTTTTGTCTCCAGGGATGAACCGAGCAGGATAAGAACAAGAGGAAGCTTTAAAGCACCGCAGGGTTGTTGCAGGGTTAAGCTTTGCAAGTCTCGCTTGGGCAGGTTTTAGTGTAGCTTGGAGCTGTGAGCTTCCTTTCCGCTGGGTGGTAGCAGCTCGTATCTGTGGCTGTCACGGAGCTGCTTTCGGTTTCAGCGTGGTGAGATCGGATCTGCCGCTGGGGCACGGTGGGAGGCGGCACTTCCCCTTGAGCAGAAGGAAACGCTCCTTTAATTGCAGCTTAGAGGAAAAGCTGGTTCTTGTCCTTCACAAAAACGCTCTCGTGCTGCTTTAGCGGGGCAGAAAACATCTCTGGGTTGTGATGTTCGTTAAAAGCTGCCGTGAAAATAAGGCTGAACCTCGTGGTTAAAACGAGGCACGTTCCTGCTCTGGTCCCAGAGCTTCCTCCCGAGAGGTGGATTTCATTTCAGTGCTGATCCCTCACTGCGTTGGGAGCTCTTTGCTCACCAAATGTTGGCAAAGGGCTTGTTGGACTTTGCTCAGGGTTTGCAGCACGGGACGCGTTGCTGCAGGATGGTGGGGTTTGTTTGTTGCTGCAGGATGGTGGGGTTTGTTTGTTGCTGCAGGATGGTGGCGTTTGGATCTTGCTGTGGTTCCTAATCATTTCCCCATTCACTATTAGCCATTAGCTCAAGCAGAGGCGGCTTGTCTGTGATCAGAGCCCACCTCCATCAGAGCTGCTGGCGGCCGCCCCGAGGGCAATGGGTAAGTTGGGGAGGCTAAAAACTGCCTTCCCGCAGCCTCTCTGGGGCCCAAGGTCTTTCTACAGCTGGTTGGCTACGTATGAAAAAGGAGAAGAGAGAAGAGGGTTTGGCTGAGTTGGTGAAGCAGACTGAAGGTAAGTGTAAGGTGTTGGCTCACAGGAGGAGGAGGGATGCTGAAATGGTCAGGCTTTGGATAAGGACAGAGAAAGATGGAGCTGTAGAATGGCATTTCATGTCATTCATTGCAATGGGTAAAGGGGATGGAAGCTGGCTGTGTTAGGGCAGGAAGGACATAGAAATGGGCAAGAGAGCAGCACTGCAATAGGACTGATGTCTTCAGAGGGCGTCCCTCTGCCCAGGGAGGATGGGGATGTCCACACTGAGGTGTGTGGGGATGTCCACACCAAGGCAGAGTCATCTCTGAAGCAGAGGGACAGGTCAGGGGATGGTAAGTGGGTAAACGGTTCCAAATAAAGCTCCTGATGTGAAAAGGAGGAACTGCAATCGCCTCCAGTGCGTTCAGAGCAACGACTCTGCTATAAGCAGGGGGGTTTTTATGCTTGTTGTCGGCTTATGCTCAAACAGAGAAAAAGCTGCTTGCAAACACCTCGTCAGCTGCCTCATAGCAGAGGGCTCTGCTGGCAATGCCAGTTGTGCAGCAGCTGCACTGGCAGGCAGAAGGGCTGTTCCCATTACATCGCATCCATTGCACGGCCGTAAGCCAAACAAGTGATGCAGGGCTGGGCCTTGCTCTCTTGCTCTCTGCTTCAGTGCTGGTTCTGTGTTGGCTCTCCAGGCCTGGGTTTCTCCTGGGAGCTGTTCGGGATGGCACACGCAGGGTTTATTTTTTGCACCTCTGTGAATCAGAACAAAGTAGAGTCGTGCAGCAGCCGGCTATCTCGACAAGGCAAGGTTTCCTCTGAAAGCCCGATAACGAAGTTTCCCATCCCAGAGATGCAGCTACAGATGATTTACAAGACAGATGGTTGTTTTATCATTCTCATGATAGAAGAGTCACCATCCGGGTAGGAGCGAGCTGGATGCAGCTCACAGGTTGCAGCATCGTGCCCAACTAACCTCAATGCAACAGCATTTCCCTGTACTGAATCATCTGTGCGTGTGGAGGGCCTGGTGCAGCTGCACGGTTCTGTTTGCAGTCGTGGGATGTGTGCTGTGCTGGCTGCTGTGCTCTGGTGGCTGTAAATAACGGGGCTGCTGTGTGTTCATCCTACTGTCCTGTGCTGAGATGGGGTTTGGAGCCAGTGGGGTTATCTGTGAATCTCGTCCTCCTTATTAGTTTCAAGTGCAAAAAAAAAAATGACCCAAACAAAATAAAAAGGAGATAATGAATCAGAAGCTGCACTTTGGGGTTGGTTTGTGTTCTGTTAGGAGTGCGATGGGATGGTGCCAGCTGTTTGTACACTGATGGAGCAATAGAGGTGGGTTTGTTCTTACAGCGTTGGATGGGAACGGCCCTTGGTTGGCCCTCAGCTTGGCTGCTCACTGTGGTCTCCTCGCTGCACCCAGCACAACAGCAGCGATCCCAAGGCGTTTGGCTGAGATGGTTCATTGCTGGCGTGGGATGCTTGGGAGGTATCAGCCCAACGTGGTCATTGAGGGCTGCAGAGCTGAGCGTGGCTGTTGCCGCGCGGTTCTTGCGATGGGAGCCTCTTCCTCTGCCTGCAGCCGATAAAAACAAACTGCTTCTGCTTCTGTGGGAGGTGAGCTCATGCGAGCCGGAGAGGGGCTGACCGGCGGATGTTGGGGTTAATGATTCAGATGGGGGCAGGAAACCAGCAGCTGGCAGCAATCCCCGGAGGAGCCGTCTCCAGCAGCACCCACACGAGGAGATGGGACAGAAGGGGGCGGCCGGCTGAGGCTGCGGGTAAGATGGGCCGGGCTGGGAGCTGTGTGGGGACAGGCAGGTTTCCTCCCCCCCACCCCCATCCCCCCCCGGTGGTGGTGAGCTCACAGATCCCAGGCTGGATCTCAGTGGCTGCTTTGATGAGGGTTCGAAGTCATCCCTGCAAACTGTTTCCCAAGAGCTCGGTGCTGGATGCTGCTCTCTGTTGCTGCTCACAACCATCGTCTGCTGAGCTCCAAGGTACGTAAGTTACCAATAGCAGCTCCTCAGCAGCACCGAGACCCCCCTGGAACCAAAGATGAGTCTCTGTGATCTGCTTTGCCTGTCCTACGGCGCTACGTTCTGTATCTCCTGACCCCATCTCCACACGGCGGCACAGCTTGCTTCTTTTAATTACGCTTTTTCTGCACTTTCTTCTCAGGAACTGAATGTATTTTGGGGTCCTTCTTGCTGAGCTGCCCCCACCCCCATTTTTGGCTCTTGCTTCTGCTGTGCTTTCCATTCCGAAGCCCAGTCGTTGAATTCCACTGTGCCCATTGGGTTTTCCATCTGGTTTGGGACTTAACGGCATCTTATGAACGTGTGAGCTTCCTACTTTACTGTGTGTGCTTGGAGTCGCCAGTCTTAGTGAGAAAGAAGAGCTGTGTCTTTGCACTGCTTTTCTCCAGTCGTTCAGGGCAACACAGGCAGCAGAACTGGGGTAATTATGGGATAATCTGGTGCAATATTGGCTCGTGTTCATTGGAGCTTTGGAGCAGATGAGGTTACTTGTGACACGGGAGCACCTTCCTACATACAAGTTGCTTATACCCTCAGTTCCTATTCTGGCATCACCCCCAGCAACGAGGAAGAGCCCTCTTGTCCCATGTTCTACTGAGCTGTGCCTTCTGTATAAAACAAAGCACGTTCTGCATGAGTAGCTGCACAAAGCAGACTGTATCTATAACCACAGCAGCTTTCCTGAGGTCATTTACGGCATCAAATCTGGTAGGAGATGTGGCCTGCAGAGCTGTGCACAGAGCTCGTCTGAAGGCTCGGCGCTGCCAACCACAGGAGCTCCCTTTGGTGGGAGATTTCCATTTCTGAGCTGGTTCTGTGGGACTCTGTGCGACGGAGGCAGGCAGAAATCACTGTTTCTTTTCTTAGAGACACGCTGAGCCAAGCGGAATATTGCATCTGTTCCATAAGCCCAGCTGCTAAATTCCATACAGCAGCCTTTTATATAAGCTCTTCTCTTTATAGAGTCCCATGCCAATGACTCACCCAGTCAACCTGAACGAGCCTCCATTCGTTGCAAATTGCAGGCCACAAAGTTAACTTTAAGGAAGGGAGGGAATACTTCTGCCTTCTGGGGTGTCCTTGCAGACGGATGGCTGTGTGCTGCCGGCTTCGTGAGCCTAAACATGTGGGAGCATTTGATACAGCAGAAATGAGATCTTGCCTCTTAGGAGGTTTTGTAACAGCAACAACAAATAGATCTTAATTGGCTTGCATGCAAATAGCGTCCTTCAGGCTGCTGTGGTGCTTGTGATGGGGAGCAGAAGCGCAGTGCCCCATCAGACAGACCTGGATCACAGAGAGGGGTTTGGGAAATGCCCCTTTTTGCTGTTCCTGACTAGAAATAAAGCCACATTTGGAAGGGGGATGCCCTACAGAGGCACACAGTAGGTCAGTGCTGTCCTCCTCTTTCAGCTCTGCACAGCTGAAAACAAACAACCCCAAAACCAAAACACCCCCCAAAACTGCTTTTACTGCAGCAGCACAGCAATGCGGCCATCAGTGCTGGTGTGAGACCACAAACCTCCCACTGCTTGGGCTGGGGTCTGTGTGATAATGGGCTGCACGGCTGTGGCTGCACAGCACTGAAGGGACGGCAGGGCTGGTTCTGGGTAGAACTGACGGCATTTCTTCCTGCTGTGTTCCAGGCTGGATGTTGCTGGGCCATGGCGCAGCCGGAGCTGCTGTGGGCGGTTGCTGCGCTGATGCTGCTTGGGGTGGCTGTGAGTGCCTGTGTCAGGTGCCAGCTCTATGGTAAGGCTCTGCCATGGGCACAGGGACCCCCTGGGTTGCAGAGGGTGGCTGCTTTCCTCATGGAGTGTCCCATCTGTGCAGGGTGTGTTGCTGGAGGAGACTCCAAGGAGGGCTGAGAGTCACCTTCTGGTATCTAAAGGGCTGTAAGAAAGGAGGGGACAGAATCTCTAGCAGGGGTTGTTGGGATTTAATGAGGGGAAATGGGTTCAGGCTGAAAGAGGGGAGATCGAGACTATAAGGAGGAGGTGGAGGTGCCCATCCCTGCAGACCCCCAGGGTCAGCCTTGTGTCACGGAGCTGTCTAGATCAATCGATGTCCATGATGGGGGGGGCTGTAGGCCTGCAGGTCCCCCAGCCCCCAACAAATGGGAAGGGAAAATGGAAAGGGACAGAGAGATGGGAGCTGGGCTCTCACTTTCTTGTCTCAAATGCCTGTATCGCATTTTTGCATCAAGCTTTTGGTTTTTTTTTCCCCTTTTCTTTCAGCTGCAAAGCGAGGAAAGAAGGACGGCAACCAGAGCAGTCAGTAAGTTCCTTTTGTCATTGCGCTTCACCCCAAAACCTGCTTGGGAGACAGAAGTCAGAGCTGGACCTGGTGCATGAGCTGCACATCATCCAGCCAGGACAGACATGGTGTCAAATAACAGCATGCATATATGGATATATACAAAATGCATTCATAAATATACACCTGTACCCCAGCCCTGCTGCTGGCAGTGTGCGAGGCGATGCATCCCGGTAAAGGGGAACAGCATCACAAGGAATAATCCCAAATGAAACAGTGACCACGAGGCCCGTGAGTCAGTAACACTCTGGAAAAGCAGTGAGGGCAAATCACTGCCTGGTCCCACGTGCTCCATGAGCAAAGTGCTGCCCGGTGCCGGTGGGGCCGCACAGCAGAGCCCCGCAGCTGCAGCATGAGCAGTGAAGGAAATACCACCGTGCACACGCACGCCCCCTGATTTCCTTCACTAACAGACAAACCACAGCTTAAATGATATTATGAGCAGCAACAACCAAGTGTTCTTAACCCTTGATCAAGGTGCAAGTGTGCTATGAAGGAGGTGAGGCTGCCCAGCACTGGGCTCACAGGCAGAACATGAGGCCTCCCCATGGCAGAGCACTCATTTAGTCCCATGTGGATGTGATGTTTTGGTGCATGAAGTGTCAGGGCAGGGTTTGTCACCCTGAGCCCACCCCTCAGCCATGGAGGCCAGGAGGAGCCTCAAAGGGAGGCTGTGAGGAGGAGCATCCCCATGGTCTTTGTTGAGGCCATCTGCAGCCCTCACTCTGGTTTCCATGTTATATGCCCTAAATACAGCTGATGTGGTGCCTCTTGTTTCTTCCAGGCTGGAACACCCGCAGCGGTTTGAAGTGATCCGGTCCTACTCTGGTGAGTAGAGCCCTGCAGGGAGGGGTGGTCCCATAGCCATGTTGGAAGGCAGCTCTGGGTGCTCCCACCAAAATCCCAGCTCCCTTGGGGAATGAGTCATTAAAGCAGCACCATGGGAGAGTCACTGTGGGCTCTGGAAGGCTTCTGCTCATGCTGTGGGTGAGCGCAGTGACTCATCTGCCATCACCTCTCTCTGCTTCCTGCTTGCTGCACGCTGACCTTTTGATTTCTGCCCTGGCCAGTGTGCTGTTGGTCTGCAGCAAATATCACCATCCCCAGCCTCCAATGCTGCTCCCTGCCCTGCCCCAAAAAGTCTTTGCTTCAGCTGAGCCAAGCTTGTAACCCAGCAATGCACCTCGCAAGTGGTGCTGAGTGTGCCAAAGTCTGCCGGGCTGAGTGAATCTGGGGGAGAATAGGAAATAAGGCAGCAACTGGGATTGTGGTTCCGTCTGACGCGCACACAGTGTGTTTCTCACTGCTCGTTTCCTGTTTTGGCCCCGGTACGCGTTTGAGGAATAGTCTGGAAGCTGTTTTGCAATGTTGGGGAGCCCACAGTGCTGGATGCTCTGTGCTCACTGCCATCTCGTTTTGTTCTTGCTACCAGCTGTGACCCGAAGGCCAGAACGGATCAAGGAACCCAAAAACTTGGCGAGGTAATGGGAAGCACCAGGTACATCCTAGCTGTAGAAGCACCCGCTTTGTCTAACCTGAGCAATCCCCCATCAGCACACTCAGAGAACACCCTGCACCGATAACTGCCGCATGGCCATCCCCACCACAAACCCATCCACTCCCATTGCTCAGTGTGTTTCCCAGGCAGAGCTTTTCCTGCTGCAGAGCTGAGGCTTTACCCCTCTTTTCCTGCAAGCCCCAGCTGCTACAAAGGGAGCTCTTTCTTTCAGGAAAGCCCCCGAGGAGCTCAGCACCTCCTGCCACATTGGATTTGGTGAGCATCAGCACCCACAGATCAGCTGCAAATCCGTGCGCAGTGATGTGACAAAATCCACTTGCAAAACATGCTGGTGTTGCAACTCTTCCAGTTTCCGTAGCTGGGAGCTCCCACTGGTTGGGGGGGGAAAAACAGAGGCTCAGTGCCAGCACCCTGAGCTGTGCTGCAAACAAGTTGGGTGGTGCAGAGGTTGTTGGCAGTCCTGTATGGGGCTTGTGGTGGGCTGCACAGGGGCGGCTGCTGGGATCCAAGCTGCTTTGCTGCAGCTCACCAGGCTGACTTAGAGCAATAGGGGTGAACAACCTGCAGCCCACCCCAGCCATTCCCCATCTCTGTGCTGTGGGTGCTGGCTGTCCCCCAGCCCTCATAGCCCTCTAACATCCCTGTGCTTTGTCCCAGAGAGCAGCGCTGAGCCCCGCTACCAGAACTTCCTGACAGGTACGTGCCCTGTGGGCAGCTTTGGGCAGCTCTCAATGGCCTCGTGATGGGAGCTGGCCCTGCAAGCTTTGACTCATTGCATTTAAGCTGAGCTGAGCAGAGTGGGCAGAATGCTTGCAGCAGCTCCTCGCTCCCTCCTGGAGCTGGCACCAACCCAGTGAGAGCTATTGCTGCATGGAGCTGCGCTCTGCTTCTCAAAATAGGGGGTAGTTCCCAATCTCCCCGCTGTTTTGCAGGGTCTGTCCTGGTCTGCTCAAGGCTCCCAGCCCCACTTAGTGCTGCCTTAGTGGCTCTGGGGCTTGCTGCCAGCAGGGCTGACCACTGTGCCTGTGCTCAGGAGAATTTGGGTGCTTCTTGTTGGTGCTGCAGTGTGGTGTGTTAATGGGAATCCATTTCTGTTTGCAGAGGGCTGCCTGCACGGCGATGCTGCCTACGTGTAAGTGCTGTCGGTGCGCTTTCCATCTCCTTTGACAGCTCCTGTGTCACCCCACACAGGGCTGTGGCACTGCAGGCCCTTATCACCGCTGTGGGTGATGCTTTATGGGGTCTGGAGGCCATACAGCTGCTGTCCCAGCCTGCTGCTCTCCCTAGGGCAGGGTGTATCAGTGCAGCAGAGGCTGAGCACAGCTTTCCTTCCACAGGGAGCCTGTCCCGCTGGGTTACTACAGCCACAACAGGTTCTTCTCCCCACCCAAGGGTAAGATCTTCAGTGCTCTCCCTTCTCCAACAGCCAGCACAGCGTGCAATGGGCAAACAGCCTCTCCTGCAGGCAGCTGCCAAAAGCACAAAGCTCTGCAGGTTCCGAGGCTCCCCTGGGTCGCTCACACTTCCCTCGTTCCCTTTTTCTCTCTCTGCCAAAGATGAGGACTCACATTCCTACCAGAACGTCGTCATTAGGGATCCTTGCAGCTCTGAGCTGGGTAAGTGCTGCTGTCGTGTTTTGTACTGAGCCTTATTGAGGTTGAGCTCAAAGGTCTATTTTTGCCTTATTTTCTGCTCAGCATCATCCCATCCAAACTCTTCTTACTTGTAGATGATGCAGAAGACTACGAGAACAGCGAAGCAATAGGAGTCTGGAAGGTGCAGCAAGCAAAAGGTTCGTCCTCAGCAGCTGCTCATGGTGGGGTGGGCAGTCCATCAGTCCATCAGTCCATCAGTCCATCAGTCCATCAGTCCATCAGTCCATCAGTCCATCAATCCATTACCTGCTGGTGGAATATCTGGGAATTTGCTGGGCCAAAGCACACAGTGTGTGTGGTGGGAGTGTTTTAAGACCATCCCCATTGCTGACGGCTGCTTTCCATCCCTGATAGCCACCCTGTATGCAGAGAGCCCGGATGAGGAGCCAGACTATGTTAACACAGACCCAACGATAGATGCCGTCCTGCTGTCCAAGTGAAGGTAAATGGGAGTAAATGTTTGACACACTTATTGAGGGCAAGGATTGTATTTTCTCCTTGGGGAACTTGCGGTAGCCCAGAACTGCTTCAGATCAACTTCAAGCTACGCACTGCAGGCAGAGCCCCAGATGGGATCTTTCTGATGCCATACAGAGCATTTCAGGTTTGCCCCCAGCACCCAAAGCACAGCCACCCCACTCTCCTCGTTGCAGCACTTGTTTCAAACTTGAGGTATCTGGAGGGAGGGAAGCCAGGTCACCCTTGAACTAAATGCTGCAGCACTCACTTCTATGGGCAATCCGGCATTCATTTCTCCTCTATGGGAAATGTCAGGGATTCCATTTCTGTGTTAGTTACAGCATGTTACGTTTGCTTTTTGCTTACCTCCCTGCTGTCTGCAGGAGCTACAAGACTCACCGTTTCCCTCCTGATTTCAAGTGTTCTGCATGAAGCGTGAAGAAGCTGAGCTGCACAACCCACCCAGCCAGCAACTACATCAAGAAAGAGGAGTTTTCCATCCCTCAGCCACATCATTTCCACAGATTATGCCCGGGATCACATGGGACTCACATCACATCAGTGGGTGTCACTGCAAGGAAGAGATACTCTGCTTGAAGCCCTGACATCCAACAGCAACCATGCAACCGGAGGAAGAGCTCTGCACAGCAGCACCCACAGCTCCTGGTCCTGTCCCCATTCCCAGCCTGCCTGCTGGAGGGAGCACGGCTGCTCTGTGCAGTGCTGCCTCCTGCCAAGCATGAAATGATTCTTTAAATTGCCGAGCAGCAGCGCAGCCAGCTGCTTAATTTGTCAGGCTGAGTCATGCATGGCAGCGTTCAAAGGCAGGGATTAGGTTTGGATTGAGTTCCTACGCTCTCCTCCAGAAGCTGTTTCCTACAGGAGAGGAACTGGCATGGCAGAGGTTGCTTCTACAGCAGCAGCGCTTCTCTGGAGCTCAATGAGATACCAGACCGTTACAAGAGCTAAGGACTAAAGAGGATTAAGCCCTCATCTGCAGCTTGTAATTCACGGTGTCTGTGGCAGCCCTCCTTGTGTTTCCCTATCAGCTTTATAACGATACAAAGACTGCAACGACCGATGAGGTTCGATCCACCGCCGTCAGCCTCAGAGACTGCAGCACTGTTTGAGATTTGGAACATCACTCCTGTAATGTGTCCCTTGTCTCATGGGGCCTCGTGCATAGGTCTGGCACCATCCCAGCACTTATTTATTAAAATTGAAAAGCCCCCAAGGAAAAATCCAGTTTTTTTTCTGTTGTGGATTGATTGCTGTTAAGGTGCTCATTGTTTCTGTTGTGGATTGCTGTAAGGTGCGCGTTGCTTCTGTCATGGAGTGAGACAGGCTGACTTGGGAGCAGTTGCTGCAGTTAAGAGCTGATTCTTGGCATGCAGTGGTAGATCCCAAGACCTCCCGGGGTGTTCTACCTGATAGGTGAGCGTGCAGCCATAAGATTAAAACACAGGATCTACTGCTCCCCTTTGCTAAGCAGATTAGAGCAATTGCATTTTCCATCAATGAGGTTGCCAGTATCTGGAAGCTGCAGAGCGTAAGCAGGCAGAGCAGTAGCTGGATTTGGAGCACATTCTCTTGCCTTAGTGGGAGTCCGAGCAAATTGCCCTCCTTCCAATCTCCAGAGCAGCAAATCCTTCCTTAGTGTTGCAAAGCTCCTGAAGTGCTTTTCAGCCAATGATCTCATTGAGCTGGATGATGTCCAGGTACTGCTGAGGGAAAACTTCATCAATGTTTTTTTTACAGCCTTGTTCTGGAAACGTGAGCTTTCCCTTTGAGCACACACACGTGTTCACTCGTTGACCGTCCTTTCAGAACTCGTTTTCAGGTATGTCAGGATTTCTGCTGCTAAACCAGAGTTGTCAGATCGTGGTGCTGCCTGACGGCCATTCAGAGGGCGCTGACATCTCCCTTGGGTACACCAAGCTCTTTTTCCTCACATCAGGGAGACAGCCAAGTGAGCAATTTGCTTCCTGCTTTCAATCTAGAAGGCACATCAGCAAGGCAGTTTTGGCCCTGCCAGTATGGCTAATGGAGCTGGGAAGCTTTACCTGACTACCAGAAAGCAGCAGCTCTGCCCCCAGTAAGCAACCAGGTTTGGCACAGGAGGCTGATGGCCTCAGGCTGATGCTGTTCCTCTTCTCACTGAGGGTGAGTGTAACTAAATCCTCCCAGTGCTGGGGAACATTAACTTGTAAGTGAACTGGCTTTAAAGTGGAGCCTAAAGGCACCCAGGGAATGTGCTGAAGAAGAAAGCTGCTCACCAGACAGGAGCAGCACCCGCGATCCTCTGAGCTTGTCACTCCTGCAGTGGTTCCATCAGAGCAAACTGCTCAGACAAGGGGATATCAGTGAATAATGTGCCTTATTTATTTCAGCTCTTGTGGACAAAAGCTGTGATGCTGTGTCTGTAAAGGACCCTGTAGCTTAAGCACCTGAATACGACACTGTAAGTCACACATCTAACAGTGTTTGTGCTGGTAGTGACAAATCCCTGTCAGCAAATCAAACTTAGCACAATCTGATTAATATCCAGTGAAAGGAAACTGTGCTGTTGTGAGCACTGTATCCATAAGAGCTGTTGCCTTTATTTCATTCAGGAGCAAACTCAAGTGTCGGTGCTCTAACTGTCAATTATCTCGATTCCCTTTGTCTCAGAGCTCTGCCAGAGGAGCTGCAGGAAGCCTTGAGGGTGCCATTCAGAATGCTGCCTCTTTGCTGCTAAAGCTCATCCACCCCTGTGGCTGAATCAGAGAAACGAAGGGTGTAACCAGCTGTGGCTTCAGTGCAAGGGGCCGGTCTCCGGGCTGACACTGCAAGTAAAGATTAGTTTGGCAATGAAACAACGTGGTGTGGGCAATGGGATGCTGGGGGTGGTCATGTTCAACAGAAGGGGTGGGGTGGAGAGCAGGTACCAGTAAGTTGTACCTCCGCCATGCTTTGTTCCACTGCTAGAAGCAGAATGTATTTAGTTACTTTGAGGCAGCTCTGCTTAGAGATGCGTATCTAACAGCAAATACAGAGGTGGTCACATTAGATTGATATTTGTTTTCACTCTGCATTTCACACTTTATTGCTCCTCTGAACTTGCAAGGTGGTTTCCAAAACCAGGCAGAGAGGAAACCATGATGCTGTAGGTTTTTTTGGTATACTGAAACTAGGGTAAAATGACATTATTTCATCTGGACAATCGAGAAAAGAGAATGGAACACAAATGCAGAGCACCCCTGAACTTCCCTATTTTTTTAAAGTATTATATTTATAACATCTGTAACAGCTGTCAATATCCTAAACAATTAGCTGGGAAACGGGTAAGAAATGGGCACTGTTCTCCTGTACTTGTTTGGTGGAAATACCTTCCTTACCATAGCACAAAAACAGCACCTGCTCAGAATGCCTTCATTGTAATAGACATTATTGCTCCTCCTTCCTGAACTGTCTGTCCCAGTTACACAACAGGTAAGAGCGCTCGAGTTAAAATACATTTTTAAAGCTTTATTGGTCTAAATTTTAAAAGAATCCAAGTTAATTTTACAATAGAGCCTGGTTCTGGGATTTAGCAAAACCAGACTGATGGAATTCAGGACAAACACACCAGGCCTTCACCTTCCAGAACACAGGTTTCATCAGCTCAGTCAGGTTTCTAACTTGCTGCAGGAGCTGCAGTCTTCTGACACAGCCTGGCAAGCAGTCCAGCCATTTGCAGCAGTGAGTTCACGCCTTCTGCTATCTTCATATGTGTGTAGCCAATTTCCTGGTGAGAAAAACAATGCCAAACCTTCTGTTTTGTTCCCGCAGTCTGCGTACTTTCAGACCGATGATGCTCCACTAAGAACACATCCCTTACTCCTAAGAAACTAGCTTGATGCTTACCTTGATAAATTCCAGCTTCAGATATTCTGGCATTTGAAAGGTTTTACACACACGGAAGATGTTGCCAATCACGTCTTCTGGAGAGTATCCAAGTTTCCATAGGTGGGCAAGGATCTGTATGGGCAAAAACAAAAAACAATCCCACATTCATCTGCAGAACTGATCATTTGAGTCGAGTATATTCATTTTTGAGGCAGGTGTGTCTGTACACAGAACACACTGAAACCCACCTTGTACGCCTCATCGATATTTGCATTGATGCAGTGTTGTATCATTTCTTTCACAAGCAGAGGGTGAGGCTCGTCACATACCTGTATCAAACAAATATCACACTTCAAAATACTGGAACATCCCATAATTGAACTCCCAAGTGTTCTCGCCAAGCTTTTATACAGTTTAACTACTGAATCAGAATGTCTTACAATACAGACTAATTACATTTTAAGCTATTTGACACTTTTGATAACATAACCATCCTACTGTGGTAGACTCCATAGCACTGCATGAGAGCACTCAAGTAATAGACTCAAAAAGTTCTCACTGCGATTTCCCAGCAGTTCTGTGACTCGCGTGCTTTGAAAGAGCAGGGAAGGCAGAAAGTCTCAGACATGCTGTTAGGGACTGCAAGCACTTCCTGCCTTTCAAAAGCCATACATGCTTCTTTGACTAATGCCATCACTGCTACATCCATCGCAGTGTCTGCAGGGGGGCAAAGCAGTATCAAAGAGTATATATCTAAAGAAAGGTCTCATGCAGTTACAGTGTTAAGTTTCTACCTGAACTGTTTCACAGCACTACTAACCTTAAAGACGTTTTCACTGTTTATAAAACCAAATCCAGAATACGTGGACTGTAAGTTGTTCAGGGCCTGCAAAAAGGAAAACCAAAGACTTCAGTTATTTTGTGAAGTGCTCTGACTGCAACCCTCCGGATGAAATACACTTCTTAGGAAATGACACCATATAGGCAGTTTTCAATTAGCCAGCAGACTAAACTGTAAATGCATTAAGGAGAAGATCCACTTTAAAGCTTTACAAAACCAAGCCGTTTTGTTATTCTTGTGCTCTATGTCACATCCCCTTTGCTTTTTCTCCCAAGCGATGAATCCCCAAGAGCCACAATTCAAAGCTGTTTGAACAGAAGGCTTCGTTTCACTGCCTTCCCTCTTTTACCTGTCTCATATCTCCTTGAGCTGTGAAGATAATGGCTTCTAATCCATCATCAGTGTATGGTACGTCCTCTTTTTCAACTATCTTCAGTAGCCTCGCGAGGATCTGTGAGTCTGTCAGTTTGGTGTAACGCAGCACTGCACACCGAGACTGAATAGGCTCTGAGAACAGAGATGCACAGTGAGCATTTCCCTCTTTTTCTTAATAGCAAACATAAAAACGTTTCATATGGGGAGAAAATAAGTCAGTTTCCAAGCTCTTAATGGCTCTTAATTTGTCACTCTGTTTTAAGAAAAAGAATGTGTTAACTCCAGAGTGAACAGAGCATCTGCTTAAGCATGTGTAATTCCTATAGTCCTTCATTTGACCCCAAGTCTGTTATATATATATATATATATATATATATATATATATATATATATATATATGTATGTATATCAAGGACAATTTGTTTCATTCTCCTGGTGTTCCTGGGATGTAGATGTTTATCGTGCTACTTTAACTGCTAAACAAGAACAGTCTGAAGCTCTACAATGTGTTCCCCTACAGGCAAACTTCAAGATTACGCTTCAGAAGGCAGGACAACAAAAGGGGTTCAACATCCAGTTAACAATGCACTTAACAAGCTGTAGCAGAGCTGGATGGTGATTAAGCCTGAAGAAATCTGCTCTGCAGTCATGCATAGCACTTTTCATGAAAAACAGCTGTTCAGGAGGTTCATCAGCTATGCAAACGTGCTCTTCATTAGCTGGATGTTTGGGTGGTTTGGTTCTTCTTAAATACCATGGCTTCTTACAATGAGCAGGCCCCAAGTGTTTCTGAGTACTGCTCTGAAGGTTACCCAGCAGCATGGGGAGCATATGACCAGAACACCCAAGGTCTAACAGAGCTTTACCTATGATTTTATCAGAGGCATTGCATGCGAGTGCGAAGCGTGTCGTTTTGGAATAGATTTCCATTGTTCTTCTCAGAGCTTGCTGTGCTCCATCTGTCATGCTGAGAAAGAAAAGGAGTTAGGACAGATTTTATCCATCACTGACTTAAAGCTGCAGCCTAGTGACTATTTGTATTCAAGCTTTAGAGTTTACTGATATTAGACGGTGCTTTGTAAATTACCTGGTATTTTTGATTGGCAAGCCTCAGATTTTGGCTGGCACATCACCTCATAGTAGAGCCAGTAATCGAGTTATGCATAAAGTTAACACATAAAATCAAATCACCGATGGTATTAAGAGTACTGTTAAGAATACTACTATTTATATGCAGGAGGAAAAGAGTGTCCAGTTTTTATCCAGTGAAATTAAGTGTCTACATTAGCTAGATTCTTTTCAAAGAAAAACAGCCAGTAAACTGGAAGATGGTAAGGTTACATCGAGCTGAATCCCAAAGTGCTTCACCCCAATATTAAGCGTTTCCTTTGAATCCATGATCGCAACTTAGTATGAGGAATCTTGTAAGAGTACTGTTTAATACACATTTATTTCCTCTCAAATCATTTTGGATGGCCTGCTCAAATCATCTCATACTGTCTATGACAGCAGGATAGACAGAAAACATCTCACACAGCAGCTGGGGTCAAGAAAAAAAGCAACGTACCTGTCTGCTTCATCGAGGATGATGATTTTGTGCCGACCTTTTGGAAGCGTGACCTTTTGCTGAGCAAACATTTTGATTTTGTTCCTCACAACATCAATGCCTCTGGAACAATCATTGAAGTCGTTAATGTTCAGTTGGGTGATATTCCATAATGGCTTTCATTCAGCAGCCACAGTGGCTGCAGTGCTTCTGTGCTCCCTGCTCTTGCACTATTTGTTTCCATTCCAAACTAAGCAGTCAGCTATGCTAGGACAGTTACTGTGAAGCTGTGCTAGCACAACATGAATCCCTTCTTAGACAGAGTCCCAGCAAAGACTTACCTTTAAAAAGAAACGATTTTCTGTTGTTGTTCTGTTTAGAAAATGCATGCTATACTATGATCTGTAGAAGAGCTATAGAATTAAAAAGGCTGCTATAAAAACTCTATTAAAGTAGTAGGGGCCTTACTATAACATTATTGAGCTGGCCTGAATTCAACCGAAAATAAGAACGGATACTTGCTTCTTCATTAAGCTTGATAAGGCTTATTGCTTCTCACCTGTCATTTGAGGCATTCAGCTCCAAAACAGCATCCTTTAACGCAGGGCCAAGCAGAGCACGAGCCAAGCAGAGGATGCTGGTGGTTTTTCCCGTTCCAGGGGGACCCTGGAAATACAATTGCTGATGAGTGCAATGCCATTTCCTAACCTGTACTCTATACAACAATCCCCACTCGTGTAAAATAGAAGTGACCTGAGCTCAGGATCCTGCTCCAGCAGCAGAGCACTAGACATGCTTCAATAGGCACCCAAGGGCAGTTAGTTTTCAGTATTTCAGTAACAGAAGGTTGTTTGCTTGCTTTGCCTTTTGCTGAAGATACTGCCCTGTAACCATAACATCTCCTTCAGTGGAACCACAGTGCAAATCTATCCTGGTCATGCCTGGATCACCGGACTGGGACTGACACAGCAAAAAGCCACAGCAATACTCACCGCAATGATAATATTTGGGACGTTCCCTTCTTTTGCAAAGACCTAAGAAAGAATAAGAGCAACAACAAAACACCTACGTAAGAAAACAGTGGGAACAAAGTTTGCAATCCTATTCCATTTTAACCTTGAGAAAGAGCTGCCATTTCTTTTCTTCCCTCCTGTTTTCATTTCTTTTTTCCCAATCTTGCTGCTTTCATGCACTTTTCCAGTTAACAAGTCCCAAAATTACTACAAATTACCACCTTTTTGAGTTGTATTTAAGCTGGGATTTGCACAGCACCCGAGTTGTATTTCTACTGGGGCCAATTTGCACAGCACCCCAAGTGCAGAAGGCGCATTTATTTTGAATGCTGATCAGATTTGTCCTAAAACTTGTAACTTCTGAAGGAAATCAGGAAGTTTCTTATCCAAATATCCAGAGACCGATGTGGAAATGCAGAAGTGCTGTTTCTGCTCTGGATATGGATGCAAAATGGCACCTCTTATCTCACCCATGAACAAATAAGCAGCCACACACCTCCAGCCTGCTCACTGTATCTTCATTCCCAACTACTTCACATAGTTTCAGGGGTCTGTATTTTTCCACCCTGTGGAAATAAAACCCAAACACTGAGACCTAGAAACATAAACTGTCATAGTGCCTTACGCTGCTGGAAAAGGAGATTATATGGAGCATTAAGACAACGTGGGACGAAGATAACATGAGGTGTCTTTGATGTAAACACTGCAGGGTTGCCAAGAGCGGCTCTAATGGCCTTAAAGTTATTTTATTGTCGCTGTTATACAGAAGGAAATGGTGGTTCCTGAGGGAACGCACACACCTTCCCGCCAACGGCACGCCCCGCCCACTCTCTCACGCCATAGGCCAAGTTCCGCCAAGCCCCGCCCCCCATCGCACTCCGCACCAATGGCCGCATCGCTCGGCCTTTCTTCCCGCCCCCGGATCCATTTCCCTCCGCACTGCGCGGCCGGCCCGCGTTCTCTCCTGAGGAAGCGGTTCGGCCCGCGGCTCTCACCAGGGCAGCTCGTAATGGCTGCTGGCAGTAGGAGCGGATCCCAGCGTGTCGGTAGGCCCCCGCTTCTCAGCAGCAGCGGGTCCGGCCTTCTCGTCCTCCACGACCTCCACTTCCTCCTCCATTCCGGCGGCTGCAGGACAGGCCTCGTTTTCCTACCGCCTCCGTGAGGGGCGGCCGCGCTGTGGGCCCGCCTCAAGGGGCGGAGGGAGCAGGCCGGAGGGCGAGGCCTGTTCCGGGAGCGGTGGGTTTGAGAGTGGAGCTGTGAGTGGTCAGCAGGTTTTACACGGCTGCCTGAGATGGATTGACCTCATCTTCCTTATTGCAGGAAATGAAGTAAAATCGTAATTATGTGATATGGTAGGACATGGTTATTGGCTTTATTTCCGAAGCTTTCAGACTGATTGTTACACAAATACTGCATGAATGCATCGCTGTGTAACGTTCAGGCTCACCACGTTGCTCTTTTCCTTTAGATTTAACTTGCAGTGTTCAGCAGGAGCCAACGTGAGGCAGTAAAATGTAGCTGCATATAACACTACTGGTCATAAAAGCCTGTCAGTACAGCACACGAGTCATGCTTTGATTTCTTGCCAAATTAAACAGTTGTTATGCTCTTAGGAAGTACCAGCCACTGGATAAGATATAATTTTCCTGGCCAGTGTTAATTCTCCCACTATACATGCAGGGTTACTGCTGATAAGCGCCCAAAGGGCTGGTTGAAAGACTGTTTGTGAGAATTGGTGCAGAGTGCCTGATGACAGATTTTGTGATGTGTTTCTCTGCAGAGCAGCCTTCCAAAGCACTGCACTCTCTGCGTAGGCAGTGACTCCTCACGTATCCGCAGTGATTCTGCAGCTTATAGCACAGGTATTTATTGTTATTACGATTATATTAGTACAGTATGTGGATAGGCATACCTCAGCTGAAAGCTTTGACAACCACCTGTCCCAGATTGTGAACTGTTGGTACCGTAAGCCTGAGATCACAGGATACATTCAGGATAAATTGAGTTGCAACTCCTCATCTCATCTGCAGTCAGAAACTCGTACTCTAATCTCTGCAGGGAAACCAAACCTCAGTGCAAGAGGTTTTGTCAGGGAGTTGATAAAATGCAGAAGTTGTGGGGAAAGAATTGCCGTTTTGCATGCTATGGCTGGTGGCAAGCAAAGTAGTTTTGTTTTGAGTTTGAGCAAGAAGCTGAAACCAGTGAAGTCACCCAAAGTGAGGCGGTAGTTGAAAACAGTGAAGAGCTACAGAGATGGAATGATGAAGGGGGGTGTGAGGTGTCAAACCCACGAGGCAAGAGCAATAATCAAACGCAACCTCAGGCAATCATTATCAACAAAGTATATGTGTTCTGCATATTTGTTACAGGTAAGTCACAAAAAGTTACGTGTAATTCTTTGAGGAGGGTGGGGAGAAATGTAGAACATTCAGGTGATTTTGCTTTGGGTGGGAAAAAAAAGAACCCAAACAAGCAACAAACTATAAGCTCAGTTTGCCACTGTTTTGTTATTCAGCAGATCTGAAACTGGGGGCTGAGACCTTAAATTACAGTGTTAAGAAAAATGCCGACTCCCTTTGGCTGTTCCCCATCCACACCAGCCCTGCAGACCCAGTTTAAGCTGTCACCTCCTATTGCAGCGTGCTGTTGTTCAGCAGCCACAAGTAGGTCACGTAGCACAGATGGTCTTGCTGCCAGCAAAATGTGGAGTCTGCAGTCCCCTTTGAGGCTCTTCCCCCTGCTCTCTCCTTTTCATACTGTTAGTATGGAGAGAGGGGAATGAATTCTGATGCTACCAACCGTTTTATCTTGTGCTCACTGAGGCTGAAAGCATAAAGAAAAGCTCTACAAATACCAGGAGTGAAAAAAAGTGATAGAATATAACTGGGAGAGGATATGTACCACTTAAAACTTGTTCCTAAATACTATGGCTAAGTTCCCTGCCGGAACTCATCTCTGAGTTTATTTCCTTATCCTCTGCCTCATCCTTCCTCTCTTGTTAGCACCTCCACTAGCTGCAGAGCAAGCAAGTGCAGCCTGGGTAAACATGGCCTGACAGCTGCCTGCTCTGTTAGCTGGATGCTTTTATTTACTAAATCTAATTGCTCTTTACATTTTTGTGAAGTACCTTCCCCTGCTGTGTGGCTTTTTTATATGTTGTCACATGCAATTATAAGCAGCATGCTGTCTCAATCTGAGCCTAAGCAATTCGTGCTGCTGGAAGTGAGGGAAGTCACAGACAGCAAAGAAAAAGTAGCTGGAAAGACTGGAGGTTGTTGCCATCAGAATACTCTCATGTTATTAAAAATAAACGCATATGTAAAGCTATTTCATATAAGCATCTAAAAACACTTATTTTTGATTGAAGAGCCTGAGAGAGGACTACGAGGGGACAAAACCAGACGTGTGGTTTCGGCTTCAGTCGGCAGAGGGAGTACAGACACCTGAATACAGTGCCACGCAGGGCCACGTGTGACAGCTGAGAGAGCCGGCTCTGCCCTGATTCCTCTTTTGTCTGCAGGAGAGGTAACTCCCTTAAGTGAACACTTTCCTGGAGGCTAAAAGGCAGCGGTGGGCTACTAACGCTGTGATCTGTGAGCGGTCTGCTTTAAGGTTAAGCCATGAACTGTTGCAAAAGCAGAAGAGGGAGGCAGAGCCTGTTAAAGCTTTGCTGGGTGGTAACATTGGATAGTTAGAACAGAAACAGGCGGACTGGGTTCACCTGCTCTTCCGACAACAAGCCACTTGGTCTTTGTTTTTGACATAACGCTAGATCTCGTGGCACTGGTTGTCCCATGATAAAGGCAGTGCCTGCTGCCATCTGATTAATGTCTGTCAGAAACTTTGAAGGAACTGTGCAATGGAGTTAATGCAAAGTGGAATGGTTTTTATTTTAAGTTACAATATTGCTTGACTTTTGCTCAGACATTCTGTAGCCGTGATGCAGCATGGTTACCCTGTTCTGCATCCGGCATCTGTATTTCTTTTGTGTTGGTTCCTTATATCAACACTCTGGCAATATTCTCCACTGACTGCCCCTCACTGGCACTGCATGACATGAGGCAGTCCTGTTCTGTTGTGTATTGTCTTTTAAATGCTGAGCAATGCTTGTTCACAGCCTTTTTTTGGCTGAATGGAACAAACAAATCTTCAATAAAAGTTGTCTGTGTTCAACTTCTTTATGTTAACGATGCAAACTCGGTACTGGTGGTGAACCATATCCTTATTCCCCCATCCCATAAAGAGCACCTTAAATAGTGATTTATTTTTAATCTAACTCCACTACATGCCGGTATTAATCCATATGCTTTACAGCCACCAAGGAAAGCTTCTCATACAAAATGTTGGCATTATTAAATGAATATTGGCTACCTCTTCCAGGGTGCATTCCTCTGCTTCTTCTGATCTTTTAGTCTTGTTTTTCCCTTCCCTTCATTCTGACTGAAGCACTGTGGCTTGTTTCTCATTTGCTCAGCCCTGTAGGGGTGATATTCTGAGGGCTAATGTTTGTTAGGTGGTGATTAAGACAATGAAAAGTGGATGTTAATGTAAAATGCCACAATCTTTTGTAACTGTCTAGAGATAAACCTTTTCTTGCAGGTGTTCTTTTCAAGAACATCTGTCAGAAAGTAATAGACTGCTTCCTTCTTTCCATGTGGATTCCAGAGATCTCCAAGAATTTCAGGCTTCTCAGAAAGAGCTTCAGGGTCCTGTGCAAAATGATTAGTTCAGAAACAGTCATCCCTGATGGAAAGGATTATGAAATTAGGAACAGTCGCTGTTGTGTCAGTGTTAGGACTGAACTGTGAGGGAAAATGATGGCTATGCCTCTACAATTAGAGTTCACATGACACTGTCTACAATTAGTGGTAGGCAGATGACATTGGATTTGTGTTTTCTTCTCAGGAAAACAAAGGATTGAAGGAGATTTTTTTTATTGATATTAAGCCTTGGCTGGGGGCACCTCCCTGTGGGACCCACTTCATTCCCTGCTGCACTGAGTCACCACAGTGACCTCCAGGGTGCAGCTCACTCGTTGTGGTCCCCCTTCCTCCAGTCACAGGAGGGCTGTTAGAAAGGGAGGCTTCAGGCTTCCCTTCTCCACCCCCACTTCTCATTCAGGATGCCTTGGACACTAGCCAGATTGCAAGCAATTGCCCCCAAGAAGTATTTACTTCCTGTTGGGTGGTTGGTTTTGTTTTTTGTTTTTTTTCTTCTTTTTCTTCTTCCTCAGACCCCCAGAGGCCTCATTTTTCATGAATAAAATATGAGCCATACTCCTGGAGCCATGAAGGGAGGAAAGCATTGGCAGCTGGAGTGGCCACTGCTTTTATTGCTGTGGTTGCTGATGCCTCCTCCCTCCAGTGCAGAGAGGGAAGAGGAAACAACCCCAGGCTTTAGCCTGGTTACTGCACCCAGTATGAACGTGCAGCCTGCAGCTCACACAGAGGCACAGCTCACTGCACGCTGCTTCATTTCAAACAGCCCATAACAGACTAACTTAAATATCTCGGTTTGAGCAAAAATAAACTGTGAATCATTTCAGTTCAGAGCGTATCACTGGCTGATGTTCAGTTTTCACTGTGATAACCAGCCTGGTGTTCCCCTTTTTCTCTTTTTTTACGCTTGTCCAGACGAATGTAGTTCTGCATCCACTTCTCCCAACGAATCACTTCTCATTTGTTTTCAGCTGCTTCTACAGTTTATCAAAAACATTTTACTTTTGCTTTGCTTTTCTACTTTTCTTCCAGCTCCTCCCAACTTGGTATGTTGTTCAGATTTACCAGATATTCTATGAAAATATTAACCATACAGGAAAGCATTTGACCTCTTGGTGACCATTCCTGTGCTCTCTTGTTTGGGAGACAGCCTTACAGATGAAGAGATGTGACATTGAATACCATGTTCTTTCCCATATGAGTTAGTAACAATGCATAGTGTTACATTCAGTGCGTGCTTACTGAGCTTTGGCAACTGTCTCTTCCCTAAACATCATTTGTCCCAGATATTTCCAGGCTGCTAAGCATTTCATGTAAGGATTGCTTTCAACTATGAGCTGCCACCAAAGCTGAGAACAGAGGCTGATTCCTGCGCTGTTACTGCTCCCCTTTCTTGATCATTCTCTTAAAATAGTTCCTATTTCAGTACTTGTATCAGCTGAGAACAGGGCAGTTTCCTAGATATATTTTTAAGTGATAGTTTCCAAGCTTACTCTCAGATTTAGCTTGAAACTTGGCTTACTGATAATATTTTGATAGAATCTTTAACTGAATAGCTGAAAACTTCATTTATCCAGGCAACACACTTGCTGGAAACAAACCCCAAAACAACCTGATATTGCCAATATGTAGATGGCAAAGCTGAAACAGGAAAGTGTGATGTTTTCTCCAAGAGGGAGAGAGTTTTGTCCTACAGTGTGGCCTTTGCCCATTATATCCACTCAATTCTTATATGACTCACACAATTATATTTGTGCAGGTTTTCTGCATGTTATTAAGCACAGCTATACACAAGCTCTGTTGTGAAATTTGCATAGTGGCTGCATGAGCTGGTGTGTTTGCACAGTTATCAGCCACTTATTGGGATGAACGTTCACTGTGTGTGAAGGTTTAACACAGTGCAAATAGAACACAGCAAAATGCTGTGAACGTCTCTTGTTGTTTCATTATAACACAGGGAGCTGTGCTTAGTAAAGTGGAAACATTGTTACTTATTGTAAGTAACCTGCTGGTAAAGGTGCTACAGAGAGTGATTTGCTTGATGCACATTAGGCAGCATTGTAGATTATATCATGGTTTATTAGAACTGGAACCAGCAGAGTGCCTACTGGAAGAGACCAGAAGGCTCTTCAAGCAAATATCCCTTCAGAGCAACCCCATATGTTATCATGGGCTCAATGGAAAGAGAAGCAGCCCTGAAATGCCGTATCAGCTATTGAGTTTGTTCAGATAAGTTTCTTTTCAGTTGAGAGTTGAGGGCTGTCTCGTACTATTTGTTTTTCCTAAATAGAATTAACATAGCTACAGCTGCAATATGATTACCTTAATGACCTCTAATGTGTTCTGGCTTTGTCTTCCACAGGTTAATTTACTTGAATTGTATTTTTCCACTTCTTAGCTCCTCAGATTTCTCCAGCTTCTAAAGATGGTAACACAGTTTGCCTCTTTTCCTTCATTCTTTTTTGTCTTCACAACTAACAAGCTGGCATTTCCCACTGGCCCGATCTGAAGTGCATACTGTGCATTTGCATTGTCTGAAGTTATGACTGCAATGCATGCTGGCTTGGCCAAGCCCTGACATTTGCAGAGAAGGAAAAAAAGAAAAACAGGCCAAGCATTACTCAGTCTGTTTGTGCATGCAGCGGGTCACCCTACTCTGAACAGTGGTGCTTAGTGCTTTTACTCTGTTACCATCTTTGAGGGAAAGAAAATGTGCTTCTTGTGCCAAGTGCAGTGTAATGCAGTTCTATTCAGGAATATCAGGCATAATTACTGTGTCTCCTGTTTCTAAACATCATTCTTGTGTGTCTGTGCCTTCTGTTGTGAAATGGAGCATGTGTGTACTTTATGAGAGCTGTGAGGACTGGCAGGTCAGTGGTTGTAGTGCACCCAGCAGGTCAGGGCTCAGTCATCAGTTCTGGTGTGACTGAGAAGCTGCGGCTTTCATTGGGCTCACCTGTGAGGATTTAGGATGGAGACAAATACTAAAGCAGGCACCAGGAGCTGTTTTAATGTGTGGCGACCACATTTATTCTGGTCAGCTCCAAGCACTTTACTGATTAGTTCAGTGAAATTGTTCCTCTTTCACTGCTAGTAAAGACAGCTGAGATGAAGGGAGCTTCCATTTTATGGTGGCAATAAAACTAGAAAATAGATTGGAGTGCAATTTTCATGTATCGCAGTGCTGCATTCAGTAGAAAGGCGATACTGGGAGATTTGTTCCTCATTGGGATATATAATACAATTGGTGCAGAGCAATTAATAAGACTAAATTGGCAGGAAACTAAAGACTCACGCATAAGTTCCTGGATTTGGGTTATATCATGGCATCTGGCTGATAAAATCCACATTGTAAGGGCTTTTCTGTAATAAGTATTCTAAAATCAAAGCCAACACCTGGCAGATGACCAGGCTTCTTCAACCCTTCTGTACCCATTTTAGTAAGGCTGGGTTTTTTGGGACTGCCCTTTCCTCCTAGCAATCACTGCAGCAATTTCTGGTCACAGAATGAAGCCATCTGGGGCATGGTGTGAAAAACAATATTCATTTTAACCATCACAGTGCATTCTCCCAGAGATGGTTTGGATGGTTTGCAAACTAATGGCGTTGTTGCATGCAAACATGATGGTTTGGCAACTGGAATAAGCTAGAGTTGCCATATTATGACTGATTTTGCCTCCTTTTATTTTCCTGTGGATGCATTGAGCTACACAGAGGTATACAGACAATTACCAGAGGCTTTGCAAAGTAGACTGCAGCTTCATGCAGTGGTTTCAGTATAGGATGTTGTGCTGGGAGATCTGCTAGGCTTACTTCTGACTTGAATGTGTATAAGACAGAGACATATAAACAGAGTAGAAACACAACATCATAATAACAACAGTCTGGTACCTTTAGTACTGTACCCAGCTGGGTGCATGTGTGTTTATTCCCTCTCACATTGCTTTGGCTGCACGATGTTTCAACATGCCAGGCTAACTGACATGAAAAAGGCTGGGAAGGTTTTTAGCGATCCCAGCAGCTGATGGAAACAGTCACCAAATCAAAGCAAAGCAATGGATCTGCCAAGCAGGGACACTTATGGCTGTTGGTGAGAAGCAGCTTTTCAAAACAAAATAAACATCATGTCACTTCAACCAGGAGGGTAGCAGACGTCAGCACAGCACAGAGAGCGCTCTGGCCCCGGATGATCTTTCCTTCTCTCTTTAAGGTTCCCTTGAGGATGTTTAGTCAGGCAGGCAGGCTTGCCAAGAGGGTCTGAGGAGGTGACTGAAGAGCTGGGAGATGTTTCTAGCTTCATCTGGGGCACCTCCTCTCCCAGCTCCCTCCTGGTGACACGCTGTCTCCATAGGCAACTATGAGAAGAGACCAAACATGTTGCATCCACACCCGCAAACACCGACTTGGGTTTGGATGCAGGGAAGATATCAGGAAGCGTAGCAAGCTGGCAGTTGAAGCAGAGGCGTTGGTGTCGGGTGCGTCGGGTTCTATTTTTGACTTGGACCAACCATTTCTTTTTGATTCAGCTTTCCCATCTGCAAGATGGGAAATTAAGGCTGCTAGCGGGTGGATGGCTCTGCTGAGGGCAGGGCTGTCAGTGGATGGTGCTTTGTTGAATTGTGCTGTGTTCTGCTCTGCAGTGAATGGAGCTGCAGCCCTTGTGAAAAGCACTTTCATTGCTGTCCAAGGCGTGGATTTGAGTCTGGAGGCAGGCACAAGGCATGGGGGAGCCACCATCCTCAGAGGTGTCCAAGAACCATGGAGGTGTGACACTGAGAGATGTGGGTTAGTGGGCACGGTGGGGCTGGGCTGATGGCTGGACAGGGTGATCTTAGTGTCCTTTTCCAGCCCTCCTGATTCCATAACTCCATGTCCCAGCACCGTGTGCTTCCATCCAACATCTCCAGCTCTGGGATTACCAGCAGACGGGTGGTGAAGGCCAAGCAACAGCCATCAGCTCAGCCCTCCCTTCCTGCCCGTGAGTGAAGGAGCTCCCACAGGCTGCAGGTGCCTTCAATTCACCCCGCCTCCAGTCCCTTTGCAATTAGGGCTTCCTCCTTTGTTTTTCCCAGGAAGTACCTCCAGCTCCTCTTGTTCCTCTTGCACCAGTGACAGCTGCTAGAACGTGACTTAAGGGAGCCCCTCCCTTCCAAAGTCCCAACCCAGAGCCGTATCTGTGCCGAGCAGAAGGTGAGAACCACGGTCGGTGTTTTTTCTCCCCGCTCTTTAAGGAAAGGCGCTCCGACTCGCAGGCAGCCGCTCCTCCCGCTCCCCAGGACAGCCGCTAGGCGGAGCGTGCCCTCCTCCCTTCCACCCTCCCGCTTCGCTTCCGCCGCGGCCGGGGCCCGACAACCAGCGGCATTTCGGTGCGGGGCGGCCCCGGAGCCGCCCCTTTGTTCGTGGGGCGGTGGGGCCGGACTGTGCCCGCAGCGCCCGGCATCCTCCTTCCTCCTCCTCCTCCTCCTCCTTCTTCTTCCTCCCCCTCTTCCAATCATCGCAGCTCCCTCCGGCGCGCAGGGAGTGGCACGGCGGCCGCCCGGCAGGGCTGCGGGAGGTAAGGGGGAACCGCGGGCTGGGGATGGGGCAGCCCCAACAAAGGATGGATGGATGGATGGATGGATGGATGGATGGATGGATGGATGGATGGATGGATGGGGCTCAGCTCACCGCCGGGGCTGGGCGGTGTCAGCACGGATCGCGGCAGAAGGATCTGTCGCGTTGTAGCATTGTCCTTGGATCGGGGAGGGAAAGACACCGTCCTCGTTACGCTCTGTATGCCAGGGGCTGTGCTGCGCTATCCGGGTGGGGCCGTATTGCCGTGCTGAGCCCCCTCTATGTGCCCACCTGGGAACGGCCCGAGCAGAGCGGTGGGGCGGCGGCCCCGTGGCCCTGCGCAGCTCCGGTGCTGAGCGATGGAGATCGGGGTGGGCGTCAGCATCGAGCGCCGAGCGAGTTCGAGCTTTGCAGCGGGAGGACTGTTTGTCTTTTGTCTCCGGCTGCCGGCTGGGCTGGGTCTCCCCGCTGCCTTTTTGTTCTGCTATAACCCAGCTATCGACGTGGGCTATAGGAGTGGCTGCGGTGGGATTATTTTTGTTTGCAGCAAGGAGATGATGTGCTCCTGCGTGCTGCTGGGGGATGGCAGCGCTGATCTCGGACGGACCGAGCGGCTCCTTGGCTGCCTTTGCCTCCTGGCCCGTAGCATCGAGCTGGGGAGCTCGGGGCAGAGGCGTGGTGCTGTCTCGGGGTATGCAGCTGCAGTAGAGGAGAGCTGGGAGACAAAGCGCTGTCAGTGCTGTTGCTGCTGCCCTGTGTCAGCCTCAAAGGGCTGCAAGGACCAGCTTGGGAGCAGAGCATCCTGCTGGAGTGGATGGCAAGTTTCATCACGGGGGGGAATTGGGAGTACCTTATGTTTGGAGAATGGGTCGGTGCATGGCCATGGATGTTCAGGGTGGATGTACTTGCATACATGTGGCCAGATTTGTCAGCCTTGTCCCTTTGCCTACCCCTGCTGGGCAGTGTTCTCCCATTCAGTGGTGCTTCCGGGCCTCTTCAACCCCCTGCCCTGCTGGGGAGGGGATGCTTTCAACATAACACAGTCCCTTACCTTGGGCTTAACTGGGGTCATTTTAAGAAATGACCTACCTGCTGCTGGAGCCGTTTGGGATGTAGGAGGAGCTGCGTGCTGGCAGAAAGGTGCCAGCAATCCCAGGGCTTCAAAGCACAGCGCTGCCTCAAAGCGCTGCCACCAACTGCTGCAGTATGGCAGAGGCTGTGCTGCAACCAGTTTGTTTCAGGGACACGTGTGGACATGGCATGCCTTCAGTTAAGGGAAAACATGAATGTTCCAGAGTTCTTTTAGGGTAAGCATAGCCTGGGTTGCCTGCTGAGGCCAAGGGCTGCTGTCCTTCTTTGGCCTCCTGCTGCTCGTAGCCCTGGAGGTGCCATAATTTAGTCCAGCAAGGAGCATTCCTGATGCTCTTCCTCTTGAAGAACTTGGAGGTGTTTCCCAGTGCAGAGGGATGTGTAAGGGTTCGTACCATGCGCATCTCTGGCTGGTGATATGGGGAAGGGCAGGGTTTCACCTCCCAAGGTTGCGGGTTTTACTTTGCAAATGCTTTCTCTATCCATGAAAGTTGAGAGGGAATGAGTATATCTCATGTTCCTGTCATGATCCTGATGAGAACAAGAGGCGGTCTATAAAGCAGGCTCTAGATGCATGCTGTCGGTACTGTATTGCAGAGTGCATGGCAGCATTGGTACAGTGAGCTGCAAAGCTCTGGGAGAGCCCAAGTACAGACACTGGGACCTGAGCATGACTTGTTGCTCACCTACATCAGACACTGGTGTGGGCTTAGCTCAGAGACAGGCATTTCTGAAAAAAAAAACAGATCTTAGTAATGCCTTGTGACCTGTTTTCCCCTCTGTCTCCCAGGGGAGCACAAGAACAGCCATGGAAGCTGCTGATAAGGGGCAAGCAAATGCTTTTTGCTGCTGTGTTAGATGGCCAGAGATGCCTTCCTGTTGTTCTCGTATCTCTGCTTGGTGTGACTGGGGACGTGGAGTCCAGCAGGACTGGGGCCTTGTAGCACACTTGGCCTTCTAACACTTAAATCAGAGCTGCTGATAAAGGGGGCAAACTGCCCAGAATGAACACTTGGTTGAGCTGTGGTGCAAAATGGGGCAAATCCAGTTCACTTTATTCATGTTTGGGTTTAACTTCTGACTCTCGCACTGCTGTAGCTAGCAGTGGAAAAATGACTTCACTGCATGTGACCGAGTCTGGCACCTCCATGTAATACTTAGTGCTATTCCTGAACAAAAAGAAACCAAAGAAACCTCACTTTAACAAAAAAAAAAGAAAGCAGGATTCCTTCATCAGGCTGTATGGAGACGATTCCCATGACGTGGCACTGTTCTTCGTTTAGTGAATGAGTGAAATGGTGTCCATAAAATAGCTGTGGCTGCTTCAGACAGAGCCTAAGCCAAGAAGTGCGTGTGAAGAAATAGCACTGAGCGTTGTTGTGTTTCGCTGTCAGTTTTGGTGCGATGGGATCGAACGTGATGCTGACTCGAATTGGGCGGCTTGTTTGTTTATTCTGGGGGTTCATGTTCTCAGCTCTAACACTGACTACCTCGGTGGCTCCATCTGTGCCTGGGACAGCCAACTGGTTATGTTTAAGAAGAGTTTATATTCGGTCTATCATCAATCAGAATGATTTCCCAGGACTTTCGTGTGCTGATGGAGGTGGGGAATGGTTCATCCCTGCTGTGTGATCTTGGGAAAATCCTTCCCATCTCTCTATCAGCTCCTCCCAGGTACACAATGTTGTGGCTCTCACTGCTTTGAGGTCTGAGGATGAGACCATGGGTGTTGGACATCCAGACCTCTGGGTTGAGGTGCTTTTAATCCTTCTCCCATGCTCCCCTATGCAGTTTCTTTAAGGAAGAGAATGCAGGTAAAAATCTATTGCTTATCCCACAGCTCTTGGTCGATGGTAATCCAGTTGGATTTTACTGAATAACTTGTGTAGTGCAGGGGAAGCATACGTGGGTATTGGAATTCCAGAAGGAATACACCAAAACATGGTGAAAGCCCCACGGGTTGATCTGAGCCATCTGTCTGTCCCGGGTCCCTTTCCCTGGCTGATCTGTTCTTCCACTGACAAATTCCCCCCCTGTTATTTGTTGCATCATGCTTTGGGAACGCTTGTGTCCGCCAATTAGTGCTGGAAACTTTTCAGCAGTGCTGCCAGGCTGACAGCAGCCGCTTGTTGCAGCAAGCAGTGCTTTCCCAGCCCTGCAAATGCTCCCGTTCACAACCTGCAGTTGTATCCCTGCAGCAGAAACTGTCCTGGGTGTTGGGACAAGCCCTGGGAAAGGAGGCTTCTCCTGGAAGATACAGAGAGGCAGCTGTGCCCTGAGATGTTTAATGGGCTTTTTAGCTTTGTGTTGGCCTGCTGTGCAGTGTTTGTGATGCTGCCTCTCCTCAGCCCCCTGCACGAAGCCCATCCTGGTGGTGGAAGTGCTCCTAGCTATATTTAGCTGATAGCTATTTGTTTTATAACACTGAGGTCTGTGCAAACTGGAGTAGGTCAGCTTGCAGCCTTGAATAAGTACTCCTATTTATCTGGACTTCTCCAAGCTTGTCAACATGGAATGTTGGTGATCAATCCACCAGCTGTTACTAATGGAGGTTTAATGATGGACAACATGGCACAAACCTGGGATTAGAGGGGTTTTTGCCTTTTTGTGCTTGGTTGTGACTTCTGCTAAGCTCAACCTGCTTAATCACCTGCTGTCAGAACTCCCCAGAGCCCAAGTGCCTGATGTTGGAGCTTTACAGCTGTGCTGCTCAGGTGCTCCCTCTGAAGCACTATGGGAATCCCATTGGCCAAGATTGTGAAAGAGGAGATGTCTCAATCCACGAGATTAAACAGCCGTGTTGTGGCAGTTTGTTTGCTGTTGGGAGGCATAGTAACATCTGCTGTTAGGAGCATCTAAATCAGGAATAAGGTTGTTTGTTTTTACTTCCAGCACACAGGTATGGAAATGTCAGCCCAGTGGGTGCCCTTGGGTGGGTGATTGTATGGTTCAGGTTTATGGAATGCTATGATATGTTCTGCCTTGGGGTGCCAAAAATGAAGAGAGTGCCTTTTCTAGAAGAGGTAACAACTTGGTTTTTACTCTCCCTTTTGGGGTGAAACAGGACCAGACTGGATTAGAGATGTTGAGCAATTACTCTGCATTATAATGTGCTCAGGCCGTTGCCTGTTACCCCCTCTATGCTTGGCTAGGTTATATGTTGGTCTGCTTAGGAAATCACAGCTGTGATAAGGATAAGGGGATAAGGGCAGGGAGGAGAAGGGTGCTGCGAGGAATGCTTCCTGCACTGCCCCAATGCTGCCAGCACAGGGATGGAATTCTGGGTGTAAACCTGAGTTCCAGTGAATAACAAATAAGGTGTCGGGGTGAACTTTAATGCTGTATTAAATCAAGGACTCAGCAGCGGGGAGATTCCATGAGTTCAGCTCCTTCTGCAGGGCTTGTGGCAGGGCTGAGTTATGGCAGCGCTCATTGGGTCCAGTCTGAATTGCTGCGTTATCAGCTCTGTCCCTGCAGGAACATCTCCATGTGTGTCATTCCTTTCCCACGTGAGCAGCGCTGTGTTGCTCTCACACCCCCGTTAGCAGGAACTCCTGCAACACCTGCAAACCCAGAAGGACTCCAATGGTGTCATTCGCCTCAGGTCTCGCTTTGTGGTTATCAGTTATAGAATGCAGTGGGAGGCTTTTGTACGTTCCTCCTTTAGTACCCTTTGTTTTACCACTGAGTCTCAGAAGGATGAGTCTATCAGAGTGCTTAGAAGTAGTTTTAAAAGGTGTGAAGGCTTTAAATGAAGGGCCTGCAGGCTTTCCCTTTGCATTCTGTGCCAGTTGTTACAAATCTTAAGCGAGGAAGTAAACTCGAGGCAGGGTTGTCTTAGATGTTAATCACCTCTGGGAGATGTAAGGAAACTGATGGTAACCATGGAACTTTCTGGCTGAGGATGCTGGTGAGTTCTGCAGCAGCAGTATGGGAGCAGATGGCAGGGGATGCCGTGGCTTTTCCCCATATCTGATGGCAATACAGGGCTTTCATTCCTGCCTGCTTCTCTATGGGAGGAGGAAATGTTTTCTTGGGAGAGGACTCTGACCTTAATTAAGGATGAGAGTTTCTTATTTCCTCTATGCTTCAACGGAATGGAAGGATTTCATCCTAATCTGACACGTGCTGCAGAAATAGGTTTCTGATTGCTTGTTGGAAGCAGTAACTAATCAGAGAAGTGAGAAGGGATGGGATGATTGCCTGGGATCAGATGGGGCATCAGAAGGAATTAAAAGATAACCCCCCCCCCCCCCCCCCCCCTTTCTTCTCAGCATGAGCTTTTCCCTTCTAGCAGAGCTGCAGTTTGGCTTTATCAGATCATGGTGTTTATGTGTACTGGATTTGTTTCCTGTCCCTTTTGCAGACCAGACTCAAACCATTCGGTCCTTGGGGTTTTACTTTCAAGGCAAAAATTCTTCTCTTAAACCTCCTTCCCCATCTTTTCAACACATTGCTGTGAGCCTAGGGCACCAAATCTTAACCTGTGCTTGCCTGTGGCGTGCAGGGAAGTGGGCAGCAATGTAATGACTCTGAGCTTGAGCTTTATTACATGAGCTTCTCAATTTTCTGGGCAGAGTGGAGTGCAGAAAAGCTTGAAAGCATGAAGTGAATGCAGCACAAATGCCCAGAAACAAGGAATGAAACTTTACATAATTTTAATAGATACTACTTCCTTCAGGCCAGTGATGGTTTTGTATAAGGCCTAATAAATGAATACAACACTGAAAGCTTTTAGCCTTTATCTTCTGTGCTTATTGAAGTGGTGAAGAGCTCCTTCAGGTGAACCCCCTCCTTTTGGAGCCATTGGGTTTCAGGGATGCACTGAGTTCAGTTTGCAGCATTGGCACTGACTGGTGCTGGCAGTTCCTGCAACCAGGAATGTTAAGGGCAAACCCAGAAACCTGCTGAAGGTTCTGAGATACAACAGAATGCAGGTAGAACGTTTGGTACCTGCATTTATGCTTAACTCTCCTGGATGTGCATGCAGGGGATGTGTCCAAACCCAGGTGCTGCTCAGCTCAGCTGTGTGTTGTTTGGCATCATGGGAGGTTGTTTCTCTTTCCTTCCAGTTCTCCATATGGAGTCGCTGTTATTACATCGTCAGCAGCTGAAGGTGGAATTCCTGGACTTCCCAGGCTTTGCCTTTATTGTGAATGTAAGAATGTCTGAACACAGCCACGCGACTGCATCATTCTATAGCAGCCCTGAAAACAGCTGGAACTCTCTTTGTGTTCCTTCTGCTTGTATGTGTGCTCCCATAGGGCAATCTGTGTTTAGCATTGAGTCCCTGTGCCTTGCCCAGAGTGCTGTGTTGGGTAAATACTTCTTACATCCAGATCCATCCAGAAGGCAGCACCAGCCACAGGATGGGACTTGGGCCAACTCAGGCTGTCTAGAAGCCTGTTCCCATGTTGCGTGGCTGTTTTGTTCAGTATGTGGAGGTGAACAGATCCTGTTCTATACTCATGAGAGTTTCCTTCTATGGAGCATGCTGGGTTTGAGGATCTGCTCTGTTGGTGTGGCCATCTAGAATGGAATGGTGTTGCATGTGGTGAATAGGTATCCATGTACCTACCTGAGGGCACGAGGGATAGATAAAGCAGAGAAACCTGAAGATGAACCTTTTCCAGCCTTGGCAAAACAGGTTTCATTTCCAACTTCTCTGCCCTATTTGAGAAATATCTGAGCTCTCAGCACTGCTGTTTCTATGTTTTTGATGTATGCTGCTACGATGCCTGGCCCTTCTTGCAGATCCTTCATGTATCCAGTTCTGTCACTCCTGGTGAGAGGTACTGTTTGAGTGTACATCTGCATTTAGAGAGCTAAATGAATCTCCCTGAATCTGAGCCCGGGTGACTCAGATTTGGCCGTCCCCTTTCCTGATGGAAAGATGGAGAACAGAATGTTTTGGTCATTTGGAGCAGCTTTTGTGTTGTGCATTCCTGGGATGGTTTTTTGTTGTGGGAACACATAAAGCCATTCATCCTGGTATGAGAAAACTGCAGGAAGAATCCAGTGGAGATCTTGAAGACCTTTGTAATCTGCATCATCTTTGAAGAAGGAAAACAAAATAAGCTGAATTGGCCCCTGAGTGTTTATAGGGGCAGATATTTTTAGATGTATATTTTTTGGTGGCTTCTGGGCAGCTCATTCCTGTCTGTCACCCTCACAGCAAAGAGATTTTCCTCATGTTCAGATTCCTGTGTTCCAGTTTGTGCTCATTGCCCCTTGTTCTGTCACTGGGCACCACTGAGAAGAGCCTGGCCCCATCCACTCAATTCCTGTCCCTTGGATATTGATAAACACTGATCAGATCCCCTCCCTGCCTTCTCCAGGCAAACAGCCCCAAGTCTCTCAGCCTTTCCCCATACAGGAGATGCTCCAGGCCCCCACCATCTTTGCACTCTCTCCAGCAGTTCCATCTGCCTTGAACCAAGGAGCCCAGAACTGCACACAGCACTCCAGATGTGCCCTCTCCAAGGCAGGGCAGGAGGATCACCTCCCTTGCATTTGCACCCCAAGTACCATTGACCTTCATGGGTCAATGGCACCCTGCTGGCTCATAGTCACTGTGTTGGCCTCTAGGACACCCAGATCCCTCTCTGCTCCCACCCTCCCTGATCTCCTCTTGTTATTCCCTTATCTCTAACCCGGTGTGGGATGGCTGACTTATTGCTGAAACACTCTTTGGTGTCTCAGCATTCCAGGAGATTTCGGGAACAGTTCTGGAATCTTTTCCTTTGGTTTTCTTTTCCCATCTGTGTCTGCCTGTGGCTCTCCCTGGAGAGTTGCCAGCCCTCCCCTCACTCTGTGCTGGGATCCTTACTCACTCTTTAATCACTTCCCATCCCGGCCGTTGCACTTCTCCCCTCGCAGCATCTGTAAGACTTCACTACGTCAGTTCTCTCAAATGATGCACACATGAGGCTGTCTCATCCCATAGCCCAGACCTGGGTGTCCTCAGCTCCTGGCTGTGCTGCTGTTCCCTTTGCAGTTTGTTCCCACTGTCCCTGTCTCGCTCTGCTGCCACCTCCTTCTGCCCACATCCCTGCTCAGTCAGCCAACCGTAGCTTCCTTTTTGCTGATAGTCTCCATTTTTTGATTGTTTTTTTTTTTTTTACCCATTCAGAATGTTTTTGCAGGTTTTTTTCCTGCAACTGAGTCATTTCCTTTGTTTTTCTTTTCTGTTTTCAATGCCATCAAGCTTCTTGCTTTAAAAGTTCTGTGCTTAATGCTGCATAGTTGTATTTAGATGTCTTATTCCCTTTGCCTACCAGTAAGGCATGGGGTAAGCCTAGTTTTCTGTACCAAGATTGGAGATTTATCATTAATAGAAGGAGCCAAAAGCCCAGTCGTGAACACTGACCTCTTTCCTTCCTGCTTGTGTTGGTTTGGAGAAGCTGCCCTGAAGTAGTGTGAACGTGGGGATCATGCAATGAGGTCTAGTGCCGTGGGGGTGCAGAGAAGAAAGATCGCATCACCTACTTGACCCTTGTGGGGGTGTGACATGAGAGCAGGGCACAGCATTCTGCAAGCCTGCTCATGCTCTCTCACCCGTTCTCTGTCTTACTTCTCAGCTCTCTGACTTCCTTGTGCTCTTCCCCCTTAGGTCTGTGGCGATGGAAGAAGAGACCCACCATCAAGGTGCCTGAGCACTGAAAGCAGGACAGCACTTGGAGACACTGGTAGCACCAACCTGAGATACAGAGGCAGCAACCATGCTGAAGCCAAGTGGACTTAAAATCCCCGGCAGGGCAGGGAAGCACTCCAGCCCAGTGGGACGGGCATCGGGGACAGCAGCAGCGACTGTCACCACTGGTACAAAGGAAGGTAAGAACTCCATCAATGGGGGCTTGAGCTGAGCCAAGTGGTGACCAGGCTTAAAGGCAAAGACCTGGTGGTGCTCAGTAGGGTGAGAAATTGCTCATCTTGTTTTAGTGAAAGCCAGGCACTGAAGGTATTTTGTCCCATGCTAGTTATCTCAAATTAGTGCCTTTGTTTCAGTGGAATCATTGGAAGCACTGGGATATCAACGGTGATTTATCCAGACTCATGTACATGTCATACTGTCCATTTATCTATGCCCACAGTATACACAAGCTATAAAGACTGTTGTATAAGTTATACTTCAAAAGGGTTTGCGTGTTGTTTAGCATTTTTTTCTGGCTGTTTTGACTGCTGTGGTTTTTGTTTTGCTTTGTGAGGTATGTGGAGTCTTTGCATGGAATGCCTCTGCTCGGTGTTGAGCAAACGTGGCCGTGTTTTGTGGTCATGTGGCAGGAGCTGTGCTCTGCTCATGGGCATACATCATCTCTGCTGTTCTTTCTTTGAACAATATTGTCAGTTTCAGCTCATCTTTGGCACATGTGCAAGGTGTTGTTTGAGGGGCTGGTGACCACATGAGATTATGGGCTGAATAGTACAACACTAGGGAATGTAGCATCACTGTTGTTTCTCAGCTGGAGACTTGACTCTGCTGGTTCTTAATATTAGAGTCATTTCTCAATTTAGCATCCAAATCAAAGTCAATAAAAGCCTCCTTATCTGTGCTAGAGGGACACTCAGGTTGATGAAGGAAATTCTTAGCATAATCCTTATGTGTTTATTCTGAAGTTGTTCCCCAGATCCATTTCTGTATTTCCCCCATTTTTTCTCCTTGCTGCATGCCTGTGGCTGAGAAATGAACTCCTAGGACTCAAAGTGACTGACTACCAGTGGCTGTGAGTCTCTCAAGGCACGGAGAATCGATAGTTGTGTTTGGTGTGGAGCTGCTTTCAGTTGGGTTTTATCCTAAGAAAAGCTGAGGGGGCAGACCCCAGACCTTTCTCTTCCCTCTGAGGTTTTGCACAGCAGCATCCCAGCAAACACAGCACGTGTGTTGCAGGATGAAGGAGTCATTGCAGAGAGCAGCGCTGGGGGCTGATGGGACTGCTATGCTGAATGCAGCTCTTGTTTGCTGCAGCCTTTGTGCCTTGTTCAGCTACAGCACTTGGCCAGCATGGGATGCTCAGCGAAGCCAGGGACAGAGTCATCGCTGAGTGGCAGGGCCCAGCCACAGTGCAGGCAGTAATGGGGGGAAAAAAGAAGTCTCCAAAGCTTGAAATGCAATTGCAAAAGAGAACCACAGATTCAGGGTTAAAATGCAGTGGTGTACAGTCTGTTGGCTCTGAGCTGCCTCCTGCCTTCAGTAACCTGGGGCTGGCTCAGGAAGACCCTATATGTGGACTGAGTCTTCCAAATAGACGATGAAGAGAAGGTGTTTGTTCTTCAGTTGCACCTGAGAGTTGTTAGAAAACCATTTGATGCAAATATATGTTGGGAAGCTTCAACTTTTCTTCCTCATGCCTTCCTGTCTGCAAAACTGGTAGGAAATATGCTGTCTTTTCTTAGCCTGAAATATGCAGAGGTGCTTTGATTGCTGCTTTTGCTACTATTACATTCACATTCTTCTGTAGAAAGTCAAGAGTCTCTCATCCATCTCTCATCTCTTCCTTTTCCAGGCAGTAGAGATGCACCTTGTTGAGTGCTTCTATGTACTCCTGACAACTCACATCTTATATAGCAGAAAATATGATTGATAGAAATGTGAGATGTGTGTGTGTATCTATTCACAGTTCATGGCTTTGTATCTTTGTGAGGACCCCATATAACATAGTCATAGCAGGGGAGGAAAAATGGACATGGCATTATCTCAGTTTTGCCCTGGATGCTCTTACTCTGGTCCTGTGGTTTCTTACCACCTCTTTGTTATTGAACTTTAGCATTGTGGACATTTACTGCACCTCCTGCCTGATCTGATGCTTGGGGAGGTCTGAGGGCTTTTTGTGGTCTGTTTAAATTGGAGCTAAATGGGTATTTCCACTGAAAGTCAGCAGGAGAGAGGCACCTGGCTTGGGCTCTTGGAAAACATCTGCCTCATGAGTGGTGTCCATGCTGACTCTTCCCCCTCCCATTCTCTTCCATAAAGCTGAAACAATGGAAAAATTAAGTTTTACTTTGTTCTGGTGACTGTTTTGCTTAAAACCAGACAGAAAATCCATCTCTAGCTGTGTGAGGACTGGATTTCCCACACGTGTGCTGGCCTATTCTCTGTGCTTCAACTAAAGAACATTCCTGCCTGTAAACAAAGCAAAAGGTGTGGGACACTCTAAAGGGCTCAATATATCATTTGGATTTCTTTTCCTTAAAAAGCTCATGCATCTTATTTTCTATCCCGTGCCCTCCTGGGAAAAGTCTGCTTTTGCCTGGAGCTGCGAAATGGAGAGAGAATGGAAGCTGTGATGAATGGGCCCACACAGCCTCCCAGCTGGTGGAACAGGTGAAGGGAAGGCTGGAGCCAGCTGATGGGAAAAGCCCTCTGATGGGAAAGGCTTTCCTCTCCAACCAAGCTGCCGTACTGCTGCTCTGAGTGCTTTTGTGGGGTTCTTAAATCTCTTCCTCAGTCAAAGAATGTTGGCAGAAGGGAGGTGGAAAAAAAGGAAACCATTATATGTAGACGGCACTAGGCAAGAATGGGGCACTTCTGCTAGAGGCAGAAAAACTCACACCAGTGTCACTGCCTGCTAGACTGAAGTGCATCCAGTCTGAGCCTGGTGTGGATGAGCTGTGCTTTGTTGCTAGCTGTGATGGAGTTGGATGAAGACACAGTGCTTGCTCTGGGCTGTGTGATCAGAGGTTTGGGGGTCTTTTAGAGCCGTTGTTACCATTCCTTGTTGAGAAATTTGTTTGGTGTTTTTTGTTCATTTCCAGCAGGATTTGTCACTGTTTTAGTTTAGGCTATTGATTAAGCTGTAAGAAGGAGGGATGTTTTTTCTCGCTCACCAATTTATTAATTGTCACTTTGAAAAACACAAACTACTGTTTTGTCTGAAACAGTCAATGGGGTTGTGGTGCCCCAAGCAGCTGATTGACCAGCATGGACAGAGGGAGCTGCAACTTGTCTATATTCAAAGCCTTGTGGTTCTTGATTAATATTAAGCTTAGGGTGTCGTGAGTGGTAAATGGAGATAAATGACCCCACACCATGGGGCTGAGCCTGCTATTATGGTAGAATCACAGAATGGCCTGGGTTAAAAAGGACTACAATGATTATCTCGTTTCAACCCCTCTGCTAAGTTCAGGGTTGCCAACCACCGGACCAGACTGCCCAGAGCTGCATCCAGCCTGGCCTTGGATGCCTGCAGGGATGGGGCAAACATTTGGCTTTGCTACTTTGGTTTAGCCCTCAATTAAATCCATGCTGCAAGTGTGAATGGATGTTCCCCAGGTTAGATCAGCAGTCAGTATACGGACACTGGTGATGCAGGAGGGGTTGATGCCTTGCAGTATGCTACCCCCTGCTCCCATTCTGCTTTTTCTCTTGAACAGGGGAGGGACCCTGGGAGCTCCTTTCCCAAGGAGGTGATTTGGTGAATGCCAAGCAATACAAAAGGGCACCGAATCTATCTTGGTTTAATCAGCTTTGCAGATGACATCTACAGATGACTGGGAGTCTGATTTTAATTGTCTTAACCATGAGATGCTCTTAGTGGGATTTGATGTAGTTAATCCTTAAACGTTCAGCACGCTCACTGCAGAATGAGATGTGAGCACACGCTGAAGGCATACAGAGGTTGGTTGTCCTCCTGCTCTCCATCAGCAGCTCCTTGCAGGACACCATGAAAGGGAAATCTGCTTCCCACAGGTGTCCAGCCTGTGGGGGTTTGGCTATAATGAACCAAATCCCATTCAGCTTTTTTGCTTTAATGGATCATTTGAGCATTGGAATGATGTAAGAGCAGGCAATGTGCATTATGTATCTGGAGAAAGACCTGTGCTCAGAGTCTATGCCAAAGCTGGAGCTGAATGAGGCTCTCCCAGTCCCTGTGATTTAACCTTTCTTTCCCCAGCTGGGAAGGATTCAATGAGCTTCATGGTCTTCTCCAGCCTTAATGATGGTTTGATTCAGTTGTTGGCAGTAGGGGCACTCTGTGTGGCAGCTCAGGTTGTGTCCTGTGAGTCAGCATCCCAAGCTGTACACACGCAGCATCTTCATTATGTTCTTTGCACCATCAGCTCTTGATCCTCTGTCTGGATCCAGTCTGACTGTCAAGTAGTTATTGCTCTTGATGGAACAAGCTAGGCTATTTTCTGGTACTTTCTCTTCTGGAGTTCATTGGCAATGAGCTAATTCCATCACTTTTGAGTGAATGAGCCCATGGCCCTTCTGCACACACCTGCTTGAGCAATGTGCTGCTTGGCTGCTCTTCTCCCACTTGCTGTAGGAACAGCAGCAAAGCCCATTTGAATGGGTTTAACGTGGGAACAGTGCCTGAACAGAAATCCTACACTTGAAGGCTGTGAAATCTCCAACTGAGTTCAAAACTGCTGCTAGATCGCTTGGCCACTCTTAGCAGTGTTTGGTACTGAAGATAAATGTCTGCAGTTCTGAAGGTGTCCTGAGACCACTCCTCTCTCTGTGCAGCCGACAGAGCTGTGCCTGGGAAATCATTTATAAATGTCTCATTACAGACCCGTGTCTGCCTCTCTCCCTGCTTTTTGCCATCGGATCAGCTCGCTGAGAGCAGCTGTCTGCGCTTCTGCAGCAGCACCCCCCGAACTGCCCTCCTGCCTTACAGATTCCCACAGCCGAGGAAATCGCAGACAACTGCATGGACACATGTGCAGGGCCTGCAGGCATTGTGCTGAGCTCAGTCCGGAGCTTTTGTATGCTCATATGAAAAGGAAAGTCTCTAGGAAGCCACGCTTGCGCTGGAAGCTGAGCTTGCAGCTGTGCCACTGGGCAGAGCAGTGTGCACAGCGGTGATTTGGGGACGGTGGTCTCGCTGTGTGTTGCTCGAGCTGTCCCCCATCAGGAACCCCCTGCAAGTTCATCTCATGTAAGTGCATCCACCACGCTGCTCTCGTGGGATATCGTGGCTCTGTGCTTTCTGGCTGCTTTCTGACTCTCCCAATGCTTAGTTCTTAACAGTTTGAGTCCCAGGGATCTGGGTAAGATGACTGCTCTGAGGGGTTTGGGGATGGGGAGTGTTGAATCTTTACAGCCAAGTGCTTTTTCTAAATAGCAAACTGTATTTTCTGTTAGGATCAGCTGTAGTCGATAAAGTGATTTTTGTTATGTATTTAGGAAAGAATGAAGCCTGTGTGATTCAGTATGCCGTGCATTACTTCAGCCCTAGGTTATCAAATGGGTCTGTGGTTTATTTCTGGAGGCTGGGGAGGGAGGCGTGGGTGCTCTGTTCCTTCTGAAAGAGTGGTTGGGTAGCTGGAGGTGTATGGGAGCTGTGGAGATGTGGCACTGAGGGATGTGGGCAGTATTGGTGGTAGGTGATGGTTGGTCTGGGTGATCTTAGAGGTCTTTTTCCAGTGTTAATGACTCTGTGATTCTGTCAAACCTAAACCACCCTTAATATTATGGGATTTTTGTTTGCGTTCTTTCCCAGGAAAGCAGGGTGCTGTTGCAAAGGGATGTGATAGATGGGCTGTGTTTTCAGGCTGGAAAATATCACGTAGCAGATTGAAGCACGAATGTTGAAAGAATATACTTACGGTTTTAAAAATAATAATTATGTAAAAAATAACACTCTAATCTGGATGAATAGATCCTTCCATATGCTGCAAGCTAATTACCACTCAGTGAAAGAAATCTTGGGCATGTTTTGCTAGTCACTTCCCTTGTGCCCTGTGCTGCCAAGAACGGTCTGACACATGTATTTTCTTCAATACCATTGTTTATACTAAAAAGAATATCTGGGCGTATAACAAATACCTTCTCCCAGTTTAAGAACAGCCAGCCTGGTGTTATCTGATCCAGTGTAGCTGTTATGAACTCAGAATTCCATCCCTGCTGTCTCCAGTGGGCACCAAGAGTGCTCGTCTTGCCCGTGGCAGAGCAGCTTTCGTACCAGCCACCTCCTGAATGAGACCTTTATGTGAATCCTTTGTTCAGTCTGTCTGTCTGAGGTTCAGTGCCCTCCCAGCTGCCTCCCAAAGACAAATATCAGCCTCAATGGGCACCTCCTTGCATTCAGTGCAAAGGCACTTTGCAGCGGCTCCCATTTGCTGTTGCTTGCTCATTCATAGTTCCCAATTGGTTTCTTATTTTCCTCCTTCCTTTCCTCCTCATTGCAGACTTTTTCCTAGGTATTATTGCTGGTGATGATGAAGTTGCATCAGATCTTGATATGTGCCCAGTGGGGCTTATTCCAGGGAACAGCAGGGATGACAGATTTCCAGGGTGCCAGATGCAGAGTTCATCTCCATGCCAGCCCTTACATTCGTGTCCCGTGAGATAGGCCATTACAGACCCAACTTTTCAGCTTTGAACTTGGAAAGCTTTCAGTCCTTGTTTCCCAGTCAGCCATAAATCTCTAGGGCTGCTTCCTCCCACAGTGCGCTGCCAGGCACTCGGCCGTTCCCTGTAAAGCATTGCAGCCATCTCTTCCTTCTTTCTTTCTTCATTATCCCACAGCTTGAAAAGGCCGTGATAAATCTTGCAGGAAACAGCTGCTTCGTCGCCGTGCTCAATAATTGGAATTTGGGTAGAGCGGTGTGGGCTGGGATTCACTTGGCTGCCAACAATATCACTTCTGTGTCATCCAAGCTGCTCTGATCCCTCTGTGGGAACCTGGAGAGCCACGGTGAGCCAAAGGAAGCTGTGCAGATGGCGGCTCTGGGATGTGCAGCAGGTTGGACCCCTTGTTTCTTGCCTGGTAGAGCATACAGTGTATTCAGCGGGGACTGAGGCTTGTCTCTGAAAACTGGTGCTCTGGACTGCCCTTTGATCCATACCTGTATGGAAGCTCTAAGCCAGCCATGCCCAAGCCGTGGCCAGCAGTCTGCCACCAGTGAGGTGGTGCATTTTAGCAATGAACCTACATATATGCAGCCCAAGACAATTCCTCTCCACTCAGTGTGGCCCAGGCAAACCAAAAGGATGGGCACCCATGATCTGAGCTGTGACCATTGGTTGGGGAATTGATGGCTCATTGTGCCTGGTGGTGCTCACCAGCCACAGGGCAAGCTGCCCATCACCCTATAGCCTATCTATAGCTCTCAGAAACATGGGATGATTTTTGGGTGGTCCTGTGTGGAGCCAGGAGTTGGATTCAGTGATTCTTATGGGACCCTTCCCACTTGGGATGCTGTATGGTTTATGAGGTTAAGCTGTTGTGTTAGGTACAGAGCCGTTCGCTTGCCTGGTGGTTAACAACAATCAAACCCAAAAGCAACAACGAGAACCCTGGCAAGTAAAATATTGAAGGAAAGCCCTCTCTGGGGCACTTTATAGCTCTGCTGTAAATATGGTGCATTTTCCCCTTTTTCCCTCCCTTCCTGGCACAAGACACTACGCTGGGATTTCTTCTTTCTTTTTTTTTTTTTCCCTCTTTTAAACCGAATGTGCCTCCATTTTATCAATTAGCTGCCTGTCTCCTGATTCCCATGGCAACACAATAGGCTGTTGAGTTTCTGGTGCTGTTGGCAGTCGAGGTGCCTGGCATGCATCGCGGGAGCCATGAGATGACAAAAGAGTTCTGCAGGGAGTAGGAAATATGTGGGTAAATGCTCACTGTGTGCCGCTTCTCATGCTCAACTACTTTTCTTTTCCTCTCCCTCCTCCCCTTTCGAAACAAGTTTCCCTTCTCTTTGTTTCAGTTAGCCAGTGATAAGGAATGAGTGTCAGAAGACATGGATGGGTTGGGGGGTGTGTGGCTCTGTTGGGTATGGATGGCACTCATAGCACGAAGCTGTATATGTCATTGGGATCTTGCTGCAAAGGTTATTCCTGCTGATGCTGGAGGGAGATGGAAAGCTGAAACAGAAAGCAAGGAGCAGAGCTTGTTTGAAATGGGTTTCTTGCTCCTGTACAGTGCTCTGGGGATTTCAGGCACATGGCTTTCATTGGCACAGTAATGAGAGCCATGTGAGCAGGCTGAAACTACAGATCCAAACCTTTAACCTTGCCTTTGCTGAGCTCAGAGGAGTCTGTCTGGCTCCTGTGCCTGAACCAGCACTGGGTGTCCGGTCAGCATCAGCCCTGACACGGGAGGAGCTTACAGAAAGGGCTGCTGCAGGGCTGCATTAGCCTTACAAAAGCAAAAGGGAAAACTGAGATTTAGAGTTGGATAAGATGTGCGTTCAGCAGAGCTGCGTCTGACTTTGATTTCTAAGTTGTTGTTCAGCCCTGAAAGCTGTGACCTACAGGAAGACCATTTAAATTGAAAAGAATGAGCTTGACTAATGAGCACAATAGGGCTGGAAAGCTGGAGCAGAGGAGATCCCACACAGTGTGCTGTGTCTCAGAGCCTGCTAAGAGCAGAGAGAGGCAGGAGCTGCTGTCTGTCCTGAGGTTGGTGTTGGATGGAGCAGCAGAGAGGGAGGCAGTGACCCTTGGGGGCGAAGAAGGAGGAATTTCTTCTCTACCACCATAAGGTAACTGCTGGTGGGAGGGTTGGAGCAGAAGGTACTCAAAATCTGTGGGGTCTCCTGAAATAGCCTTGTGCTATTGGATCATAATGCTTCTGAGTGCAAGCTCTCCTCAGAAACCTGTAATTAGACGCTTTTCCCAAGATGCTGTAATTGCTGCAGTTTGGCAGGCAACTCAAATGAACAAAGTCTATGGGAGTCCCACTAAAACATTGGCTTTATTTCCTTTATTGGAATGCTGTGTGGGACCAGGAGTCCAATGGAAACTCCCACTTTGCTTTTTTCTGTCCGAGATGATTTTTGGAGGTATTTGCTCCAATGGGTGGTTCTGGATGCAGATTAAGTTGTGCTGCAGTGTTTGTTCAGCCCTGGGGCAGCTGAATCTTCCTTTCTGTGATTCTGAAGGGCTGTGGTGATAAAATGCTGCAGCCATATCTAGGTATTAAACTGAAAGACTTTTATACCAACTCTGAGGTGCCGGTGCTCTGTTCTTTCCTCTGCAATCAGACCTCCAGCACAGCTCAAATTACTTTGGGTTGAGAGCTTTGTGTTTGCTGGGCTGTGCAGGAGCTGAGCTGATCTGTCAGACCCATTACTTGGGCAAGAGCTGTGGAAGTGGTGCTGGCTGAGCTGTAGTGATGGCTGAGGCTGGATGAATTTCACAGTTCAGATAAGCATTCACATTTGTATCGTCTCTGTTAGACTTTCTTTGCCTGTCCTGTCCAACAGCTGTTGCCCACCCCCCTATTTTGACTTGGGGAAGCTTTAATGAAGTCCATATGCTCTTTATTTTAGTTCCTCTGGGATCTAGGCTGAAAGGACAATGTTTGCAGTAGATTTTGTCACTTGGGTCAGCAAGTGTAGGGTCACTGCTAGCTTGTTTGCTGGAGTTGTTGCTGCTTCAGGTACAGCCACATACTTAAGGGTTATGGTTTATTGGGCTCAGTGGTGATGGGTTGATGGTTGGACTAGATGACCTGGATGATCTTTTCCAACCTTAATGATTCTGTAATCATATTACAGAAAGTTTGGCCATCCCCAGATAAGCTGGTTATGACTACTGGGGATGGTGAATTTCCATCATCATCTGCAGCTTTCCTTCTCCCAGTAAAGCATAGCTGGAGTTCTGACTTCAGCTTGAGCAGCTGATGTAAATAAGAGCATTCCCTATTGCAGGTCTGACTTCTGCACACTGAATGTTGCCCTGGAGGAGCTGTGCTAGCAGGAGTTTATCGATGCTTCCTGTTTATAGATGCTCTGCTTATATTAAACATACCCCAGGTGTCTGCTTACTGCTGGCTTCTGCTCTGCAAAGGGCATGGCAGCAGCTGGGAAAAGCAAGTAATTTGCAAAGGCTGCTGTCAGATCCCATGGGAGCTATTAACGTCCTCCAGAGGGACACTCAGTGCTTGGGTTAACTGTATACAGACCTCTGGTTCTGGAGAGTTCACTAAAACATCAGCGCCCACTTTTGTTTTAGGATAAAAAGGTGACTTCGGAATTGTTCTTGGCTCCCCTTTTTAAGCACCTCCCAACACTCCTGTTCTGCTGAGCTTATTCACGCTGCCATGTGAAGTATCCTTCAGTGCTGTAATGGAACTGGGAATAAATGCATATTGTAAAGGGGGATGATGACATGGAGTTTGTCCTTTATTTTATGTGAGATAAAGAAACTGGGCAGCGCGTAGAGATTTCAGTTCAAACTGCCTTTCTGCCGAGGAAGAGTTATAGTTAATGGGGCTGCTGAGTTTCTAACCCTTGCCTGATGTAGATGTGCAACCTGAGCTGTGCTCCCAGATGTTTCCTTTCTGTAAATGCCCTTTGCTGGTGTTTCAGCTGCCTCCCGACAGCTCCCTGAAAGGAGGCTGTGGTAAGGTGGGGGGGGTTGGCCTCTTTTCCCAGGTGACAGCAATAGGATGAGAGGTGATGGCCATTCTCAGGGAGAGTGGTGATGCATTGATACAGGGAGGTGGGGGAGTCAATGTCTCTGGAGGTGCTCCAGGAAAGAAAGGTGTGTCTGGAGTGGTCACAGGCATGGACTGATGTTTGGACTAGATGATCTTAATGGTCTTTCCATTGCTAATGATTCTATGATGTAGGATTCCTTCTCATACCAACCCCTTTCCTCTTGGTTCACAGGTTCCCCTCTTCACAAGCAAAGTGCCACCTCCACTTCCAGCGCTGAGAAGTCGGGGTCGAAGGCTGCCGAGGTGGGCGATGACTTCCTGGGAGATTTTGTGGTGGGCGAACGCGTCTGGGTGAACGGAGTGAAGCCAGGAGTGATCCAGTATCTTGGGGAGACACAATTTGCTCCGGGCCAATGGGCGGGGGTCGTGCTGGATGACCCCGTGGGTAAGAATGATGGCTCTGTTGGAGGCGTGCGCTACTTCGAGTGCCAACCACTGCAGGGGATTTTCACACGACCATCCAAGCTGACGCGGCAGCCCGTGGCTGAGGGCTCGGGGAGCGACGTCCCCTCCGTGGATTCACTTACAGCTCAGAACTTGTCCCTGCATTCAGGGACGGCCACGCCGCCGCTCTCCACTCGTGTCATCCCCCTGCGGGAGAGTGTCCTCAACAGCGCCATGAAGACGGGCAACGAGTCGGGATCCAACCTGTCGGACAGTGGGTCTGTGAAGAAAGGGGAGAAGGACCTGAGGCTTGGAGACCGCGTGCTGGTGAGTTGATGGTGGAGTAACCTTCAAAAGGGGAAGGATAGGGATTTGTTCCATCCCTGGGTGCTTCTGGTTACGTTTGGGGCGAGGGAAGGATGATGGGGGTGGAGGTGACGTGTGAGACAGAATGTGGCATTGGAAAGAGGGTGCCTCAGCCAAGGAGGCTTTGAACTCCTGCATTAATTGTTATTTGGGATGCTGTGTCTTGTGGATTGGTTTGTCTGCTCCCCTCTTGTCCTTTAATTCTTGGAGGGACAGTGGTCAAGTGAGGACTGCCTCTTTTAGCAGCAGCAAAATATACAGACTTTGACTTCAACGTGTTGTAAAGCGGTTTTCTCCCTGGACTTCTGTTTTTTGTTTCTTTGTTTACATTTTGTTCTTGTTGTTGTTTCTGTTTGTTTACAAATGAATGGGAGATGTTGTGAGAGAGAAGTTGTGCTGTTCTTTGTTACTGTAATGAATAACTTCAAAAGAACAGATCCGAAACCAGCAGAAGCTCTCAGCTTAGAGAAATATCAGGAGCTGTTTGCATGTCTGGGAGAAGAACAGATGAAATCATAGAACCATTGGGGTTGGGGAAGACACTAAGATCACCAAGTCCAGCCATCAGCTGGATCTGAGCCATTTTTGCCTTTCTATGGCTCTGAGCTTAGAGCCTTTCCAACTGTAGCAGTTTCTAGAAGTGATCCAGTGGAGTTTTCCACTAGAAGAATTAGGTAATGTTTGCCTTTGGCACTTTTGAGCTCAGACTTTTTCCCAGAGATGCAAAAATTACATTAAAGAGGTGAAAAAAAACCCTCCATGGTGATGCTGTGGAACTCATTTCTTGAGGTCTGGCAGGTGAATGTGGAACAATTAACGTTTGCTTTAGTAAGAAGGGAGCTTCCCAAAGTGTGCCAATTGCCCGAGTGCTGCCGTTAATGCAAGTCTGCCTTGTTGCCTTTCTCCAGGGACAGAATGGATGGAAAAGGAGATGGAGCACTTGAGCACTTTCTGCTTGAGAGGAATCTCCGCTATGTTTTTGATTCCCCTAAGAAAATGCTTTTTACATGCGTTGAGGGGGAGGCAGCTCAGCAGCTGAACTGATTCCACCCTAAAGAGCTTGCTTAAGAACAGTGGGAAGGAGGTGACTTCTCAATAAGCAAGTCTAAATAAAGAATATCCTTTTCATAGAGATGTTCTGTCCCTTAGCCATCCTTATGTTCCCTAACTGAGGATGCACAATTCTATACTGAAATGTAGTAACAAACACGGCTACCTAAGGGCTGTGATGTTTCCTAATTGACTGTATTCCTGCAGAGTGCTGCCCCAGATACTCCTCAGATGGATTCTGTGGTTATGATGTTGCCAGAACTTGGAGATGGCTGAAGCTGCAGTTGCTGCTGCAATAGACAGCACTGGAGGTGGGATATGATGAAGCCTTGCCTTGGTGGCAGGCTGCTTCAGCTGATGGGAAGCTGCTCTGGGCTCACCCCAGGCACATGGTAGGAACTGCTTTCTCCTCTGTGCACTGCAGAGTGGATTTTGCTGGCAGTGTATTGTCACCTCTGGCTCTTGGCAAATGGCAGGAGATTCTCATGAGTAAACTAATCATGTCCTCTTCTTTAGCACCCCAATGCAAAGCTATGCACCAGCCTTGATCTGCCAGCCCAGAGCTGCAGAAAGCCTTTAAGCAGCTGAGTGAGAAATCCTTGCCATCAGCAGCTCCCAGCGAGGGGAACTGCAGCCTTTGCCTCTCTCCTTGGGCACAGACAGCCACAAGCTCTGCTGGCAGCTTGCTTTGAGCTGTGTCAGCCCTGGGACTGAAGTCTTGCTGCTGTGAAGGCATGTGGGGCATTAGGAAGGAACTGAGGAACTTAGTGAAACTAAGAGATAACAGCACGTAAATAAAAAGCTGCTGCCTTGCCCTGCTGCTGGGTTAACCCTTGGAGGCTTTTTGTGCATGCACACACCCTCCTAACCATTCATTTAGGCCAATGCACTGGCCAATGCTTGTCTTCTGTTTGCTATATTTGTCATTAAATAAGAGTTGTGAGTGGTTCATGGCAGGGCAAACTATTATTAACGTGGGTGGACTTGGTATCAAAGGCAGCCTCAGGAAGGGATGCTGTAATTGCAGGCTTTCCCCTTATGCTGCATCCCGTGGGCATTATTCTCACACTGCTGCCTGAAAGATAAATGTGTATGGATGCCTTGTGTCAGCAGTGCTGTGCTGCGGGGATGGGTGAGCCCCAGAAGTGTTTGGGTTAAAAAAGGCTATAAAAATCCCTTTGTCAGGAGCTGCAACCTGAAGATGAGCCAGATCTCCACCTTACCCTGAATGGTGGAGTGCTGTCCTCAGCTGTTGACTGGGATATACCCCTGTAAGTGCTAACATGCACTTGCCATTGGTGTGTGTTCATTCCCCAGTACTTACAGGTGGTTATTTCCCATGATTTGAAGAGTCTGGACGCAAATTGCTGTGCTTCTGCTAAAGGCATTCTCTTTAAGTCAAGTCTCGTGTGATAATATTCTGCCACCGGTGCTTGGAAGAGCTAAATGGCAAGGAGCTGGGAAGCAGCTTTTAGCACTCTGCTCAGCAGAAATACGCTCCTGAGATGAGCATGAGGAAAAAGCAAATTCCTGTCTGAGGGAAAGGATGGCTGCTTCAGCTTAATGCTGGGTAAAACCTGCCCCTCAAACAGGAGCAAGAAGCACTGCTCCATAAAGGTGGGCTCCAGTTCTTGTTGGTATCGTCCAGCATCAGTGTAAAGTAACAACAGCTCATGTGCTGTTCATTAGAAGTAGCTGACAGTCCCAAGATGATTGGGTGACACTGGAAAACAGTCCCTGTTGATCTGAATTAGTGTTTTTTGGTCTTTTTTCCTCCTCTCCCTGAGCAGTATTGCAGCGAGTTGCAAACAGTGCATCACTCACAGGCCCTGGGTTGAGGTTCTTGCTGAGAGCAAAAGCAGCCTGTAAGGGAAAAGAGCAAATGCAGGCAACAGGAGCTGGACCTGCAGCAGCCAGATCAAAACATGGCCTGGTGCTAATTGGGCAAATTGTTTAAATGATGCATTAGCAGCTCTGATGAAGACAGTGTCTGGGAGGATCAGCATCATTGCCTTTCCAGCCCTGGGATACTGGTCTGAATCCAATTTTTGTCATTCTGATGAGAAAGCTATAGTAAAATGGGATGTCAGCGTTACTACAGATTGCAGGAAGGTGGGTGGACCTCTCTGATGACTGCACAGTGCTTTTCTCGTGCACTCTGAAGGATACAGAACCATTTTGTATCTGTGGCTTCTCATTGTTCTGAAGGTCAAGCTCAAGACTTTGAGACTACTGGAGAGATCTTGTTAAGGAGGTCAAAAAGCAGATCTCTGGAGAGAGGCGTGGAAAGGGAGCTCCATACACTTGGTGCTGCAGGTGTGTTTGTGGCCCTGAGTGCTGTGCCAGGCAGGCAGTTACAGACAGTTGTTTTTTTAATTGAGAAACTGCTTCTATCTTCCTCCCAAGGTGATGCTTCAGGTTTTTTGAAGGGTATAATAGAAACGAACGCTTCTGTTTTGATGAGCCCATTTGCTGTATGTGCTGATGTAACCTGCCAGCTGGCTTTTTCCGAAGCGGGTTGTTTGTTTTAGCAGTGTTAACAGATTATCAGGGCTGAATAAATCAGTGTGTCTGCGTTGGGTGAATTCTATCGAGGCTCCCCATCCGTGAGAGCCTGTGTGTGTTTGCCAGAAGTTGGGAGGTTCAACGTGGACTGCTGTGCGAATATAACAGAATAGGGTAGGACCCATCCTGCAGAGCTGTGCTTTTTAAGGCTGTAGCTTTAATTTCAAGATTATTAAGCTTTCTTCCTTGAACACATGCTTAGCAAAGGCCCAGAAAGGTTTAAAGTCTGTGCTGATTCACTCGAGTCCTTAGAACATCCCTCCTACTTCTCCATCTTTCTTGTCTCAGCACAAATATCGAATGAAACTCATAGGTGTAAAGATAGTGGCAGCTGGTGGAGCTGCTGCTCAGTGAGACGTGCTCTCATTGCAGCGATCAAAACATGGCTTTGTGCATTCCTGACCTGCTCTGTGCCGGGGTCTGCTCTGCACATTGAAAGTCTTAAGTGTACATATGGGAGCAAAAGGTGTGATTTATTCTTATTTCTCAGTGGTGGGGGTGGAAAACCAGGTGGCAGCCTCAGTACAATGAGACCCTGTTTCACGTGGCATTCTAACTCAGGGAACTGATGTGGAGTGCGTAGGTAAAAGCAGAGCTCTTTCTGAACAAAATATCTTTATTTTGAGAGGTTTGCTGGAAGGGCTGTTGGCTGTGTTAGCAAACCCTACGTGGGGATGAGCTGACAAGCAGTGCAAGTGCTTTGCTGCTCAGATTATCCCTTTGAAATCCTGTCCCAGAGCTGCCAACTGAAAGAGCAGAGAGCTGAAACCCCATTAGTGTGGATGTTTGTCCTTTGCAAAAGGCTGTGCTTGGAGGGCTGAACTCCTTCAAGGCCTGACAAGCGACGGTATGCAATTAGTTGATGTTCTTGTTGTATTTGTCCTGACATCTCTCAGATAGGCATGTCAGAAAGTGGGAGATTTGCTTGTAGTTGGGAGAGATATCTTTAGTGCCAGGAGACTTTGGTATGAAAACTATCTGTTCTGGTTTCATGACATCTACACTGGAAAGTCTGATAGATTTTATTTTTTCCTCTTTCTCTCTCTGTAGCTACCCCAGCTTTAGCTGACCAAAGTAAAGCCAATGTTTGCCTCTAACCCTTGGTGTTTATCCCCAACAGGTCGGTGGGACGAAGACAGGAGTTGTGCGCTACGTGGGAGAGACAGATTTTGCCAAAGGAGAGTGGTGTGGCGTGGAGCTGGATGAGCCCCTGGGGAAGAATGATGGGGCTGTGGCTGGGACAAGGTACTGAGCACCCCAAACCCAGCCTGGGCATGTGGGGTCCCACCATCTCTTAGGTGATAGCACCAAACACCATTCGGGGCTGGGAGGAATGGCTGGGGATGCTTGGCTGGATATGGTGGGGTGGGAGGAAGAATCCAGTTCTTGCTTTTTGGTTATCATCTGTTCTTGTATTAATTCTGTAGCATAAATCATGAAATCACTAGGGTTGGACAAGTCCACTAAGATCCCTCAGTGCCACATCTGCGTGGCCCTGGAACACCTCCAGGGATGGTGACCCCTCCACTTCCTTGGGCAGCTGTGCTACCACTCGTTCCAAGAAGAAATTTTTCCTGATACAATGAGAGCTGTTTGCAGATGGATCTCACCACCTCTGCCTCCATGGACTCTTCCACTATTTTTTGTTTCATAAAAGCCCTTATTGTATATAGATAACCAGGCAGGGACACCCAGCAAGCTTCCCAAGAAGTGTTGTTTCTGTTCATGTGGAAATTAGATAAGGGAGTGCCCCCAGCATTACATCCTGAGTTTGGTGATGTTCAGATCTGAGTTACATATCAGTGCTTTGACCCTCATCCAATGCAGGTGGAACTGATTTCCTGTCCTTCATGAGCCCCTTTCAGGGGAAATATAGTTGATTTCTCAAAGCTTCTTAAGGGAATCTCACATTAAAAGTGAGCTTTAACTTTGAAACAGCTCAGGAACTGTGAGTTCCTCTGCTGTTAGACCTCAGGTTCTGTAATAAAGGTTTCTTGTGTTGAATCAGCAGTCATATGTTCTCATTTAAAATGAGAGAAACGCTGCCTTGTTCAATGGCAGGACAAGAAAGCAGTGGATGATTGGCAGCAGATGGCTGAGTTCCAGCCTATTCTCAAATGAAAAGAATCAATGTGATGGAGTAGATCCAAGGCCCTGCTTTCTTTATCATGCAAAATAAATTATCTCTAAGCTTAATCTTCAGGTTGTCAGGAAATGATTTATTGTCTTTGTGCGTAGGGGATGTGTGGAAGGCAGATGTGAGTTGGTCAGGGTGCTCTCTGCTTCTTGTCCTTGCACCTCTATTTCTGGGTTTGGAAAGCCCAGTTTTTGAAGGCCATCATTCTTCTGGAACTGCTTTGTCATGGTTTTATTTTGCTGTGTTGTGTATCATGTTTGCAAGATGTCTCTTGTCTTGCACTTCATGCTTCCTTCCTGCTCTTGATTCCATGGCAGGGTCAGGGAATTGGAGTGAATTCAGAGCTTCTGATTAAAGAGGGGAAATTGAGGGGGATCTGTAAGGCACCCCCACCCCATGCATCCCTGCCAATGATGTACATCTCCTAGCATATCGAACACATTCCCATGCTCATCCCTTGAGCTTTCATCTGACCTTCTGGTTTTACAGCAGTGAAAAATGCCTCGCTGGCAGCTGCCAACATGCGCTGATTTCATCAGCAGGCTTTTGGAGGAAAGCCCTCTTAATAAACCTAACTCCCTCAGGGTATGCAGGCACCCCTTAGACTGCCTTCCCAATGTTTTCCATGGCCGCTCCGTGTTCCTGATACTGCTTTGAGTTCATCCTGCCAGAATCAGTCTGGGAAGAAATTGCCAAGGGCTCTGCTTTGGTGCTTGTTGCCATCTAGTGAGCATGCTTGGCCTGGCTGCCCAAGGCTCTGTGCTGCAGTATCTGGCTGCTACAGCTGTTCTAAGGTAGGGAAGGTAATGAGGGGTAAATGAGTGAGCAAAGGATTTCATCTCCATCCTTGCTGTGCTGAGCCCTGTGGGTGAGCTGATGGTAGATAACTGAATTTACTGATTCTCCTCAAGCTGAAGAAGGTTTTCTAGCAGATGTTTCTGCAGCCAAGTGTTCTGGACACAGTTTCTGTTTATGAAATATATAAAGGTTAATTGCAACCACTTCCAATCTGGACTAAAAGTAGGTGGGTAGATGCAGTGTGATGCAGGTTCTAATTTGCAGAGAGCTGCTGGAGGCTGTGAGAGGCCATGCTGTAAATACCCAAGTATTGGCTTGTGCTTAAAACATGTAGACCATGCAGATTTTCCTGCTTTTTTTTCCTCATTCTAGATTAATTCTATATCGATTTTCCAAACCCAAGAGCCATATTAGCAGCAAACAGTGGGCTAAGCAGTTTTGGATCATAGGGTCTTTTTTTAAGGATTATTTTTTTGGGGAAGGGGGGAAGGGGAGGAAATGGAGTTGAGCAGGTGTTTGAAAACAAATTGCTCTCATCTGGATGGGGATCAGGCTGTTCTCCGGCTCCCAAGCACACAGAGCTCTGTGACACAGCCCTGTGACTGCTTCCAAGTATAATGCAGTTGGGAAGCAGCTGCTCACATCTGGAGAAGGAGGACTTGTGCTGGGCAGAGCATGAGCTGAAAGCTGCTATTCCTTGTGCTCTGGAAGGACAGATTTACTGGTAGAACATGGTACAGAGCTGTATGATTTGTGGATACACTTTGCTACGTGACTTTCTTGCAGGTGGGGTGGAGAACACCCAGATGCTGGTTTGGGGATGTCTGGTTTGCTTCTGGAAGGAAGGAGGAGTGTGTGTGCTCTCATTGTGTATGTGTATTGGGATCCTGTCTGAGCAGCTGTGTGGGTCTTTACTGGCAGCTCATCAAAACGTGTAGCAATTAGTGCATGGCAATGCCCTTCTGAAGGGCTTGGGTGAGGTGGATGCTATTGCCCTTCTGACACAGTGCATTTCTCCTGTTGCAGGTATTTTCAGTGCCCTCCCAAGTTCGGTCTCTTTGCTCCCATCCACAAGGTGATTCGGATTGGGTTTCCATCAACCAGCCCTGCCAAGGCAAAGAAGAGTAAGCGGATGGCCATGGGAGTGTCTGCCCTAACCCACAGCCCCAGCAGCTCCTCCATCAGCTCCGTCAGCTCCGTGGCTTCATCTGTTGGGGGCAGACCCAGCCGCAGTGGGTTGGTAAGTGGCTTTTTCCACTCTCCATTTGCTGGTGGTGGGACTCGGCTCTACGAGGTGGGAGGGCTGGAGTTCAGTTTCAGCAGCTGCAGTGAGACAGCTGCTCCTTCCCTGTCAGTGAGATGAGGAAAGTGGAGTTTGGGATACGGATTCCGACCTTACAAATTGGACTCCTTCCACGGATGTGAGAGTTGTAACCAGACACGGAGCAATTGTGACCATTGGTGTCCAAAGTGCTATTCGCAATAGGCTGCACCTCAGCTCTGCTGTCAAGTGCAAGTTTTGTTACAAGATCCCTGAACAAAAAGCCATTGCTTCCTGCTCATGTTGTTGTGTAGCAGTGTGCTGTTAAGCAGCTCTCCCTTCCAGCCCTGCGGTGACCGCATTTTAGCTCCTAGGGCTGACACTCTGCTGGATCACATGCCTTGTGCTTTGGAAGATGCTCAAGAAGGCAGACACCAGAGCAGCAGAAATATTATTAAAAGCTCTGACGTAGTGAGTGCTGCATAGCACCTGCAGTCCTCTTGGCTGGGGACAAGGGTGCAGTATCCATCACTGGGAGAGGATCCAGCCAAACAACACCACTCTCCTTTTGAGATCGATGCTCCTAACTGAGCTCGCTTTGGGACTGCAGCAATGCTGGGCATCAATAAAACATATTTTAAAAGGCAGGCAGTACAGTACATGCTAATCTTTCTTAACCCAATTCCCACCCCATGTTATGTTGTTTGGGTAGTAGTTCTTCCATTGTAGCATAGTCTTTTGCAGACTCATTAATCTGACCTGTGGGTCCCAGAGGGTCCAGTAAACCTGGACTTCAAGCTGTTCTAGACTGGACAGAACACGGCTTTATTCTGTCTCTCTTTAACTCTTCTCCAGCTGACGGAGACCTCCTCTCGTTACGCCCGTAAAATCTCTGGCACCACGGCTCTCCAGGAGGCTCTGAAGGAGAAGCAGCAGCACATCGAGCAGCTGCTGGCAGAGCGTGACCTGGAGCGGGCTGAGGTGGCCAAAGCCACCAGCCACATCTGTGAGGTGGAGAAGGAGATTGCCATCATGAAGGCCCAACATGAGCAGGTAGGAGAAGGGATGGCCCAGAGGGCACTGAGGCCCCGGCACTGCTGCCCAAAGAGATTGTGTGTACCCCATCCCTGAAGGTGCCCAAAGCTGTGGGTGAGCCCTGGGCAGCATGAGCTTGTGGGGGGGCACCCAGCCCAAAGCAGGGGGTTGGAACTGAATGGGCTGTGAGGTCCCTTCCAACCCAAGCTGTTCCATGATACCTAACATGCAAACTAGGCTCTAATTTTCTGCCTTTCGTATGGAGGCAGCTTCCCACACAGCAGGCTTTCTCCGTTCCTGCCACTATCACGTGCTCTCTCCCTTTTCCAAGGAAGGAGCAGAAACAGGGCTATGCCAAACCAAGGACAGAAGGTAGTTTGTTTGGTGGGTTGATGCATCTGAGTGCAGAAATGCAGTGGGAAGCAAGCACAGTGCCCTGAGCCACCCTCTCTGGCCTTGGCTGTGGCTGCACTGCAGCGTTCTTTGATACTATCAGATGCTGCTGAGAACACCAGCTTGGTTGGTGTAAGTCCCTGCTTAAAAATGGTAAATCAACTGCAAGCTGACATCTTCCTTCTGGAAAGATATTTTCTGGTCATTATCAGTAATGAATTAATGCGAGCCTGAAATGATTCTATTCTCTATACCTCAAACATTGCCAGCTTTTGTGAGTCAGGCTCTTTTTGTTGCTGCAGTATGTCACAGAGGCAGAGGGGAATCTCCAGCGAGCACGAGCACTGGTGGATGGGATGCAGAAGGAGAAGATTGAACTGCTGAACCAACTAGAAGAGGAGAAGAGGTAAAACAGGAGTGAATGGGCGTGGAGGAGGTGAAACCGTAGGGGGGATGAAGCCCTTAGTTGTGAATGTCACGGTCGGATGTAAGGACAACAAAGTGACTCGAGAGTCATCCTGGGATGTCTCCTTGTATTTCAAATGTGCTGTGCTCCCATCTTGGCTACTGCAGACTGCCTGTTGTGCAGTTGGACCTGTATTCTTGCCAAATACAGGCAGCTCTTCAGACAAAAAGCACTTCTGTTCCTGATGGGGACCCCAAACTGCTGGCACACCTGTGAGGACCACGGTAAAACTTCTCAGGCTGACAATGGCAGATATTGCCCAAATAGTGCAATGTGGGCATCAGTTCCTCTGCCACTGCCAGCTGATGGCCAAACAGCCTTGGTCTCCTGCTGGGCTATGAAGCTGTTGGGGGCTTCCAACCATCTTCCCTCTTTTTTTGGTTCCTGATACTGAACATGGAGAAGCAACATACATATCTCTTTGTGATGTGTGGTTATCTTGTGGAGGTTCTGAGAAATGGAAGTCAAACTGGTGTGTGATTCCCCATGTCCCAGGGGCCCCATATGATGATGCATGCATTTCCTTTCTGGATGAGAGGAAAGATCTGTTTGTCATTCTTGGAGGCCAATTGCTCCATACATAGAACTGAACCCTCCAGTGGGAATGAAGACATTTCTGTGTGTTAACTGAGAAAGCTGGAAATGGTGCTGGTTTCAGTGGGAAGGTGCTCCTCCTGGAGAGTTGTTCATTCATGCTCTCTGGGCAGGCAGCTCATTTTCCCAGCTCCAGGAGGCCCTTTAACCCACGACAGCTGAGCTATTTCCTAAATATCAACAGATGCCTCCTCTAATTAAGGGAGGTTTAGACAAGGAAGCTTGTTTATGAAGTTAGATATGTACTCTCACAGCTATTTTTGTCTCTGTAACTGAATCAGAGCCCTTACATCTGGCTACCAGCGTAGTATCTTCATTACATCAGTAAAGAGAACAAAGAGGACTGAGTTCAGCAGAAGATTAAATTACTGTGTGTTGTTATGAGATTTTTATGTTCAGACTTTGCAGAAGAGTCCCAGGCACTTCCAGTTTGTGTATGTGGCTTTATGTGTATTTATGCACGGTGGATCAGTACAACCTCTGCACTTTTTATGCAAAGTTCCTTATTTTCCTCATCTTTTTACTGTGCAAGGATGGCCCATGTGCAGCGGCTGCTTGTAGGGTGCTAATCTGAGTGTTACTGATTGCACTTTGTCTCTTCTCCCCTCCCACAGGAAAGTGGAGGACTTGCAGTTCCGCGTGGAAGAAGAATCCATTACCAAGGGGGATTTGGAGGTAATTCCCACCGCCCTCACTGAGATGTGGGGGCCAAACTGGGAACTGAGAATGTGGTAATTCCTACCTGACTCTGAGCAATGCATTCTCTTTACTGGTGGCTGTGGATGTGCTACAAACACTTTGGTGTGAAGTGTGATGACTGATCTTTGGTCTGTGGTCCCATCACTGATAACAGTAGGAGCTGCCTAGAATTGCTCATGTCCAGCCAGCCTGGCTTTAGATTTTGCCATGAGTTGTCGAGATGTGTTAAAATTTGCTGCAATCAATAAACTGGAAATGATGTTAGGAGCTTATCCTGAGTATGTGCAAAGAAGCAGGAGGAAATATATCTGTGAAAGTGAGACTCTGCTCTGTGTGTGTGTTAACTATGGGGCTTTCTTCATCTTTAGCTATGGTGCTAGCTTGGTAACAGCCAGGAAAATTGAAGGACCTGCTTCAATTCTATCAACAAAGGGACAGGAAAATGTGAAAAGTAGGTGATGGAGTGTGTTGCTGTGGGTGTGACTGTCTTGGTATAAGCTTCTCTTTTTCCAAAAGATAAGCAGAATAATGTTTGATGGAATGTAAATCCCCAGTGCCCTGATGGCAGACCTCTGCCAAAGGACAGCAAAGTGCAGTTCCTTCCCTAGTGAGTGGGGAATGAAGTGGGTTTGGTCCTGGGCTGAGCTGATTGCTTTCCTCCCAGTGCTTTAGAGAAGGGTCAATGATCCATCAGTCCCTTTGGGATGAGCACCAGGTGTGATGCTCAGAAGTGATTCCCCCTTTCCTTGTGTTTTTTGGCTCTAGAATTTGCCCTGCTGGACAGCTTGGAGGTGTTTTTTTTTAACACCCGGAGCTATGGATCCAATATCTGGACATTCAATAAAGTGGGAGGATTTGTGCATTTAGCCTTGAAGCATGGTCATGATTTCAATCCTCTTTTGGTCCTGGTTGGCATTGCTGATGTTGTAGTGCTTTGGGAGATGGAAGGCAATGGCAGGGAAAACAAACTTGGCAGAAAAGCTTTTTGTAGTGCTGCAGACCACCTTGGAGAGTCTTGTACTGGTGGTCTGCAGCAGTTGGACTTCTGTTTAGGGATTACCTTCAGCATACTCTTAATGCAGAGGGCTGTTTTCCTATTGGGTTGCATTTTGTTGTGAATAGCTGCTATGAGTACCATGTAAAATCCTACAGTGACCATTTTCTGTTTGGTTGGATTTTTCCTGCTTGTTTGGATCTTTATTCTCCTCCTGTTATGAACTACCTTTCCTTATCCTGTATGCCAGAGATGATGTTGCAGCCTTCTCTTTCCCTCTCTCTCCTTCTCTTTCCCCTCCCTTTCCCCATCTCTACTGTTCCTTTCCCCCCTGTGTGACCAGACTCAGACGCAGTTGGAGCATGCCCGAATACGGGAGCTCGAGCAGAGCCTGCTGTTTGAGAAGGCACAGGCTGAGAAACTCCTCAGAGAATTAGAGGACACCAGGGTAATCCACTCCCACTTACCCTGCCTGCAGAACAGCGCTTGCCCCCACCTTGATGCTCGTGATACTGCTTTGGGTTTCATTTTGGTTTATGTGGTTGATTGGTTTTGGCTTGAATGTAGGCATCCCCAATTTTTGTTTGGTTTTTCTTTGCTCTCTCCCCCCTGGAAATGGTAGCACTGTCTGATTTCTAGCTTGGCTTCTTGCGGGGAGGACTTGTTTCCCAGATTGAGCTTGCTTCTCTGCCCCATGCCACCATTTGACCATGAGCTCTTCACAACTCATCATTCAATTAACATGCTCGAATAATACCTGCAACCCTGCACAATTCATGCTGCCCAGAGGCTGTAATAGGAAATAACATTGCAATCAGCATTCCCTTTGTCCCCGTTCCAGCTGTGGGAGCTGTAGTTTGAAATGAAAGAGCGGTGGTGAGGCCAAATGGGACAGCTCCAATCCTTGGCCAGCAACGTATGTATGTACTTCCCATGTGAACCACGCACCCAGTCCTGAAAGAATCATATTAAGGTTGGAAAAGATCTCTAAGATCGTCTCATCCAACTGTCCACCAACACTGCCTAGTAACCCACATCCCTTTCCTAAAACACCTCCAGGGATGGTGACTCCACCACCTCCCAGCAACATGTTCCAATGCCTAACCACTCCTTCCGAGGAGAATTTCTTCCCAATATCCAACCTGACAGCTGCCAGATGTGGAAAGATCTTTTTCTTGCTGTTGCGTGGTGTGGGAAGTGGCCAACTCACTGCAGTGAGCCTGCTTCTCAGCAATGGCTTAGTTAGAGCTGAAAGCACAACTGCGAGGTTTTCCAAATGGTTTCTAAGTGGTTTGAGTGTCCCTTTGGCCAACTAAAAGCAAAACTACCCAGTCCTTTTGGGCTGGCGGTTGGGGGGATACAGTGGATGAAATGGAGTTGTTCTGACACTGGAAGATTCAGTTGGTTTCCTTGTTTCTTCTGCTTTTTCCTAATATTTCAGCTGGTCCGATCTCCTCTTCTACATCAATTGCCAGAGCACACCCAACTCCCTGTGGTCAGCAGGCACTTCTGCCCCGTTTGGTTGTGTTCATGTTGTATGGCACTGATCCATAGGCCTTATGCTCCCTGTTAGATCTGTTGTCCCACATCCTCTAGCCTTCTACCTTACTTTTGCTTTCCTGACAAACTCTAACAAGAACTCACGCATAAAAACCCTTTTCCTTTTTACACCAGGGTAAACAAATGACAAGCAGAGGTGGGGTCTGTAGGCCAAGGTTTTGCTGAGCAAGAATGGAAACATGGTGTGCTCAATGCTGGTTTCAATGCTTGTGGTCTTCCCGCATGTGCAGTCACATTTCCTCTGTGCATCATCTGGCAAGGTGCCTGGCCTGGAAATATAATGGCCTTTCAGGACATTATTGTTTCATAAACTGCTGGTTGCTGCTCTCTTGCAAATTTTGAAGGGTTTTGTCAAAGGTATGTATTTCTGTCTTGAAAATAAGTGGCTCGTGTTAGAAAAGCAAACTGTGATTGGCCCAAAGATGTAGCTATCAGTTATTGGTGACAATTACCCTGGTGCAAAACTATGCTCAGGTTGGAGGGTGCTGGGTTTCCTTCCCCTTTTCTTTGAGTTTTGACTAATGTACTTTGGATCTACGTCCTCCGAGCCCTATTCCCTAAAGGGATGGGTGCAGCGATGAGCAGTGGGTGCTGACTTTGTCTCCTCTGTCACTTTGCAGCTCACTACGGTGGCTGAGCAGTCCCGGATCCTGCAGCTGGAGGAGGAGCTGAGCCTGAGGCGCAGTGAGGTGGATGAGCTGCGGCAGTGCTTACGGAGCTCACACCAGGCAGAGACCCCCGAGCACAGCCTTGGCTTGCAGTCTGAGGCACTTCGTCTGCGGGATCAGCTGCTGTCTGCCAACAAGGAGCACCAGAAGGAGAGCAGCCAGCTGAAAGAGAAGTATGAGAAGACGTTAAAGAAGTACCAGCAGGAGATGGAGAAGCTGAAAGCCGTCAATGAGAAGTATTCGCAAGAAATTGTTGACTTAAAGCATAAGGTTCAACAGGCCACCAATGAGAATATGGGGCTGATGGACAACTGGAAATCCAAGCTGGACACGTTAGCTTCTGACCACCAGAAGTCTCTGGAGGACCTTAAAGCCACACTGAACACAGGCCCTGACACCCAGCACAAGGAGATCGTGGAGCTGAAGGCGGTGGTAGAGAGCATCAAGATGGAACACCAGCTTGAGCTGGAGAACCTGAAGGCAAAGCATGACATTGAGACAGCTGTTCACATAAAGGAGAAAGAGAGCCTCAAGCTGAAGCTGCAGGAGGCTGTGGATGAAGTGGAAAAAAGTAACAGCAACTGGAAAATGCAACTGGAAACCAAAAGCAATCAGCACCTTCTCGAGCTCCAAGATGTGAAGGACAAGTGTCGGGATGCTGAGCTGAGGGTGCATGAACTGGAGAAACTTCACAGCGAATACAAAGATCAGACACAAGCAATAGCTTTCTTGAAAGAGCAGATTTCTTTAGCTGAGAAGAAGATGTTGGACTATGAAACGCTACAGAAAACAGAAGCCCAGAGCAAACAGGAGATCCACAGATTGCAGGAAAAAGTGCTTGTCTTAGAGAACAAGCTGCAGTCCATGGAAGCCTTACATCCTTCTCAGCATGCAAATGTATGACTTTTGGGTCACTTTGCTTAGTTGTTATCACTGTTCATAACTGTTCCTAGGAGTAGCATTCAGCTGCTGTCTTGTGCAGCTTGCTGAGGCTTCTGTGGTTTTACTTTCTGTTGATGATGCTGTTTCTGTGCTACAACTCCATTCTGGGGGCTTTCCATCCACAAAAGCTGGTATAGAAAGTGAGAGTCAAAAGCAGGTGGGCCACACTTGGGTTTGAAGTGATGTTAGTGTTGTGATAGCAGAACAGGGCTGTCGTGGTTTGACAGGGAGGGGTGCTCATTCTGAGAAAGCAGCACTATTAGCTGAAAAGGCATCGTTTCTGCTGTGCATCTGCTGTCCTCTGAGGAGCTGCAACAGGCTGCAGGAGCAATGTCCTTTAGGGGAAGGTGGAGGATAGTGTGAAAGAAGCATTGTGTGTGCTAAGGGAGGACGTGGAGTATGGTTTGAGAGCCTCAGGAGGGTTGAGCTGGTGTGGCGGGTGGAAGAGAAGCAGCATGGCCTCATGGCATATTTGGGAGATGTAGGAAATGCTGTGATTTATTGGGATTATAGTGGGAGAGCTGCTAGCAGGGGTCAGAATGGCTTCAGGCCAGGAAAATAAAATGCCTGTTTGAATGAGAGTCCTGAGCCTCCCCAGGAAGGCGGGGATAAAAGCATTGGTATTGTGAAGCATGTGGCTCACTCACAGGCTTTGCACTAGAGTAAAGCAGGGAGGATGCCACCCATGGCCCTAGAGCAGGACCTCTGCTTGTGTTTGGCTTTGGCATGAGAAATGAGCTAGCAGCCAACTTGATCTTGTCCACGTGGGGATGAGGAAAAGGAAAATAAGCCATGAAATGTGCACGTTTTGAGAACATTCATTTGAAATCTATTACCAGGAGACGTAGTCTGTTCCAGACGGAGGTGCCAATGAAGTGGATATAATGTCTGTTTTTAATTTGCCAGCGTGAACAACCCCAGTGAAATCATTTGTACCACTAGGCAACAAAGTGAAGCCAATGAATTAGCACTGGCCAAGTCAGAGCTTCATGCCTGCAGAAAGACATCCTCCACTGAAGAGGAGGAAAAAAGCCTGAGGAGGGATCTGCAGCATTAATGGTGCTTCAAGGCTCACTCAACATGTTTCCTCTAGTAAAGATGGTCATGAGCAATAAGTACAGCTGTGGCCCTGGGAAAAGCGAGTTGTTATTACAGTGCATCGCATATTATAGCCAAAATTTAAACAAGAATGAATGCAAAAGAAACTTGAGGCTTGTTCCAGAGCCATTTAAACAAATGAGAGGGCTCTGGGGAGTTTTATTGGTATTGGATTAGAACCAGGGAGTCTTGAAGTAATTATTTTTTAAGTGTGTGTCGATTAAAATCAGGAAAACTTGGGAAGGAATGCACTGATGGAAGCCTTTGAGTGTCATAGAATAAATTCTATCTTAAAACATCTTAGTTAATTTAATGTGACTGTAGTATTAGCTATCCAAATATTTTGAGCAAACAAATGTCTCGTGACTGTGAACGTGCCGTCTTTCCTATGTCTGACAGTGAGAACAGAGCAGTGAAATAGTTTTCTGTGCCAGAAATACATCAGGCAATGTGATTCCCCTTCAGGTGAGCTCCTGCTTCTGTTCAGGCTGACTCCTGTAGAGTGCATGAGCTGCTGGGGCTGACCCTGGGGCTTTCAGCAGCGGTGGCTGCAGCAATTGGTCAGCCTGAACGTTGTGTCCTTGTGTGCTGTGTTATTCCAAGTTGTCATCTTCAGAAAGTGCATCTGCACCCAAGGGAAGTGTTTGCCATTGTCTAAGCCTCGTGAGGTTGCAGATGAGATGGAGATCCTTGTACATTTTTCTAAACAGGGGCAGTCTTGAAGTGTTGATGAGAACACATGAACAGTCATCCCAAAGGGTGACAGCTTTAAGGAGGGGTGCTGGATCAGGAGACCTCCAGTAGTACCCAAGTGGAAAAGCAGCACCACAAAAGTCTATTTCCCTCTGGGACGACCATAAAGCATCCAAACTTGGGTGCCAGTCCCACTTCTGCTGCTTGGATGGGGTTTTGTTGTTGTTAGTTTTGCTTTGAGTTAAGGGCTGTTTTATATCTCGTGTTCTACGTTTATTTCAGATGATTGAAACTAATGACATTTCAGAAGAGAAGATAAGGATGAAGCAGAACATGGAAGGTATGTCATGAAGCAACACGTTCCAGCAACTCACGTTCCATCCCTTCCTCAGCCATTCTGCTCTTGCAGGCGCAGCTACATGAAGGGAGCTTAAGAAGTCATTTCTTTGGGGTTTTTTTTGCTAATAGCATTTGCTGTCTGCCCCCTCTAATGAGCCAATGCAGAGGTGGAGGTTTTCATTTCTTGTATTGCACTCACCATGTAGGTGGTGCAGGTTGGGGACAGACCTGGGGAAATGGGCTCACTCCATCCCATTTACAGAGGTAAAACACGGTCACTGAGTGTACTGTGCTTCTGTAAGGGCACTGTTAATGGTAGATATTTCTATTACACAGAAGGGTTTCTAGGCTTCTAATCCTTGTCTTTTATTTTCATCCTACTGAAGACCTTCAAGATAAACTGAGTAAAAGAGACAATGAGGTGTCCTCGCTGGTGTCCCAGACTGAAGCCCTAAGGGCCCAAGTAAGTGGTAAGTTTCCCTAATCCAGTGCAGGTGGGAACAAGGTGCTTCTCTGCTCATCCTTCATCTTTCTGTTGAATAAGAGCCAGGTGCTCAAAAACAGGCATAAAACATGGCACTGTTAGTGGGTGTTGCTGGTAAAAATTTGAGAGCTCTAGTCCAAGAGAACACAAATGATAGAATCATAGAATGGATTAGGTTGGAGGGGACCTTAAAGATCATCTGCTTCCAACACCCTGCATGGACTTTTTGCCAGGCCCCATCCAACCTGTCCTTGAATGGCTTCAGGGATGAGGAACCCACAGCCTTTCTGGGCAACCTCTGCCAGCACCTTGCAGCCCTCTGAGTAAAACATTTCCTCCTAACATCTAACCAAAATCTCCCATCTTTTAGTTTAAAGCCATTCCCCATTGTCCCGTCTCTATCACTCTGTAAAAAGTTGGTCCCCCTCCTGCTTGTAAGCTCCCTTCAAGTACAGGAAGGCTGCAATGAGGTCTCCCCAGAGCCTTCTCTTCTGCAGAAGCCATTTGCATGAGCAAGGAGGGGTTTGGGCTCACTGGAAGAAACAGAGAAACAAATGGAGTTTGGCGTGATGTTTCTGAAATATCCCCTTAAATGGGGCCAGATCCAGAGTTTACCAGCCCTGTGTATGTAAGACTGAGAACTGGGAAAGGGAAAAGTAAAAGTAAGTGAAAGACTAAGCAACTTTTCTTCCCCCTTGTGTCCTCTGTTTCTCCTAGCTTTGGAAAACAAGTGCAAAACCGCGGAAAAGAAGGCAGATTCGGTGTTAAAAGAAAAGAAGAGGCTGGAAGGGGAGCTGGAAGCCTTGACCAAGAAAACACACGATGCATCAGGGCAGCTGGTCCTGATCAGCCAGGAGCTCCTCAAGAAGGAAAGGTCAGTGTGCAGGACTGTGTACTGTGTGTGCTCAGAGTGCTGTAACCAGCATTAGCCTCAGCTGGAATGCCCTCACCTCTTCTTGCTGCTGCTTCCAGGAGCCTGAATGAACTCAGAGCGCTGCTGCTGGAGGCGAACCGGCACTCACCTGGGCCTGAGCGTGACCTGAGCCGGGAGGTGCACAAGGCTGAGTGGCGGCTGAAGGAGCAGAAGCTCAAAGATGACATCAAGGGGCTGAGAGAGAAGCTGGTTGTGCTGGTGAGAGCCTCAGAGCCCTTCCTTGGCCATGAGGTTGGGGGGTTCAGTGCTTAGATCCACGGCTATAGGGCTAACACTACTGGGAGAAACTGAAGGTCCATCAGTCCCCCTCGCTGCTTATTCCTAGATCAGAAGATGCATAAAACAGCATCCTCTAATTCCTGTGTTACTTCAGTGTCCTCCAGTGGTTAAAATGTGAATAACGTTTGTGCTGTTGGGATCAGATTGGAGCAGTGCTGGCTGTGTTTGATAGCACAGAGCTGTGCTCTGACCCCATCTACTGTTGAAACCAAAACACGGTTCTATTGAGTTACTGCAGCTTTATACTCTTTAAGTATTGGTTCTAATGCACCACATCCCCGTTTCCTCTCTATTACTCAAGGACAAGGAGAAGTCAGTGACAGACCAGAGGCGGTACTCCCTGATCGACCCCTCATCAGAGTCGGAGGTGATCCGGCTGCAGCACCGCCTGGTCAGCACTGAGGATGTGCTGCGTAATGCATTGGAGCAAGGCCACCAGATGGAGAAGCTCATGGAAGCCATGAGGCTTTCCTCGGAGAAAACACAGGTAGAGCGGGATAATTCCAAACTCATTTATAATGTCCTTTAGAATCATTTTTGCAGTGTGAAAGTTGAGCCTTTCTGCTGTGGTGATGACAAGTTTGTGGCAGTCCAGGACGTGCCATAACACTGTCAAGACTTCCAGAGTGACCTCTGCTCCCGCTGTTAATTGCTGTGTGTCAAATGAAAATGGTACATGTGACAGCCTTGTCTGTTGTAATCTATGGGAGGGGTGGGGAAAGTTATTCTGCTTGCTTTAATGCTAAGTCCCCTGGGAGCAGGAAATCCTCCTTTTGACCTTTCTGGCTCCAGAGGTGGTGCAGGTGGTGATTATTTCTTCCCCAGCTGTAGAAAATAACCTTAAAGTGAATTGGAATGGACTTCATGAGGTCAGCTAATCTATCCTTGGCATTACTGTGATACCTTCATGCTAAGGTAATCCTTGAGATACGACAGGATAGCATTATGCCTTCAACTACAGACTGCAGTATTGAGAGACAGGGAGAGGATTATGGAGGGGATTGGGCTTCACACTTCCACTGATGTCAGGTTTATGAAGTGCCCAAGTTACAAGGAAGTCTGGATCAAAGCTCTCAGGTTTCAGCGTGATGTCTGCTCGTCCTTTTGCCTATGAAGGGGAGCTGTTAACGGGGATTTTGGGCTGAGCCAGAGGACATTGCTGGCCTAAAGAGATCCAGGTGCAATACTTCTGGAATCAGTAATGCTTCTCAAGGAGACACGTTTCCTCTGCAACCCATTCTGCAGTGCCTTCTGACCTCCTGTCTCCTCTCTGACAGCAGCTGCTGCCCAGGGATCTGGCTTGGCATTGCTCTCCCTTTGTCTGCAGAGCCTTCACAGTGTGCTTGAGGAGGAAATCTCTAATTACCACAAGCTGCTGCTGCTCTCCCTTTGCAGGCTTAGTCAGCCCCTGTGCTCTGCAGCCCTTGATGTGCATGGCTGGCCTTGCTATTAGGCGAGGAGACTCAGGAGCTGGGGGAGCATAATGGCACTGTATGTCTTTGTCTTGTTGTCTTGTAATTGCTGCCTCACTGTTTCTGTGTGCAGCTGCAAAGTATTTGTCTTATAATAGAGGAAGAGGGTCTTTCTGTCTTGGGGGACCCTGATCTCCCAGCTTTGCAGGAAATGACAAGGATTTGGCACTGAGACCTTTCCTTGGAATACGTGCAGTGATTGCTCTGGGAGTCTGTTTAATTTCAAGTGAATTACACCACTTTGTGTTTGTTATTGTGAGCATGCACCGAGGCCAACCAAATTTCCAACCTGATTCCTGGCACCCCAGCTGCTCTGTGTGCAGATGGGCGTTCTTCAGCCAGGTAGGAGATGCAGGCATGCACAACACCTGCATTGCTATGGCCGTGGGTGCAACAGCCCAGGGCTGAGTCAGCACAGTGGCGTTATTCCTCCATCCATCCAGGCAGGACTCAGGAAGGACATTCAGTGGGGTTCCTAAGTGATGCATTTAAGCCTGGCAGTCTTGTCTCATTTCCCCATAACTTCTGGCTTTGCTGTTACCAACAGCCTACCAACAAAAGTGAATCTGATTACTGAGACCCAAACAACTGACGTGTGGCTTGCCGTGACTTCAGGCTGCAGCTCTCTCCTCTTGTTTGTGCAGGTCGTGCTGTCACTTGGAAGCTGAAGGGTTCTGCATTATCCCAGCTGAAGCAACATTATAAATGTTTAAAGTTCTTGTGCTTTCTAAAGATAGAATAGCCTGTCCTGGCTGCCAGGCTTGTCCCCGGGGATGGGAAATGGGGAATGGCGATGTCCTTCTTGCTGCAGTGATGTTCCCTGTGCTGCCATGTCTGCAGCTAACGCTGCCTTTGGCTCACAGTTTGTTTACCAGGATTTAAGGGTCAGAAGTGAAGAGTTGCACTGCGTCCACGTAGGAGCTCAGGGGATGTTTTATAGCTGGGAAGGATGTAATCCCTAATGTGGGGACTGGGCCAGAATGCGGGGATCAGGAAGTTTCTTGCCAAAAATGATGCGATGTTTTTGCTTTCCTCTGTCCTTGCGTGGAGCAGCCACTGAGTGTTGGGCTGCCAAGGGAGAAGGCAAACCTACCTCAGTCTTTGCAGGCAAGCACCGGTGTCCCTCTTCAGTAAGTACTGTCTGTTCTCTATTGCAGCCTGTTGGAAATTCTGGGTCTGCTAATGGGATTCACCAGCAGGATAAATCTCACAAGCAAGAGGTAAGGTATGAGCAGAATGTTGTTTAGAATGGTGACTGTGCTTTCTTGCCTGCTTTGCTGGGGGCAGAATTTGGACTGAGGCAGCATTGGCAGCAGAGCAAGTTGCACCAGTGTTTCCCATGTGTGGAGAGAACGCTGTGCCATTAAGATCCCTGGAAGTCACCAGGGGATGCTTCTTGGTCTGCCTCCTACCAGCAGCAGGCACTTGCTCTAGGGGGAAGCAGCTGGGAGTTTGTCTTCTGTCTCCTGGGTCAGTGCCTGTGTGACTTATGGCAGGATGAGCCAGAACCTGCTCAGTCTCAGATCTGCCATCCCCTTCACAGAGTGGCATTCCTGGGCCAGGCCATCCCGCTCTCACCTGCTATTCATGATGCAGGATAAGGTCTGAAGCCTCAGACTTCACCTCAGAGCACCCTGAGGAAACAGCACTATGGCTTGCTGGGCAGTGCAGTGGGTCAGGACACAGAGAGTCTGGATTACCAGTCCTGGCACCCCACGCTGCAGCTCCATTTCCCTTTCTGTCAAAAAACCTCTGTGCTTGCCCTCGTTTTTGCTAATCAGGTCTCTTTTCTTCCAGGAGAAGCTCTGATAGAGAAGAGGTGAAGAGGATCATTTCATGCCGGTATCAGCTCCTGTGCACAGTCAGGATAAACAAAACCACATCTGGCTTTAGCACCTCCAAAAGACTAGACACAGTATTTTCACTTTAAAGAAGGACAGTGTTTATTATGTACTAACGGATGTAATCTGGACAATCCTGGAGCCCAGTTTTCCAAGATAGCTGTTGTTCCAGGAGGGAGCAGGAAGATCTCTCTGGGTTTGGTTTCTTACCTGTATTGGTTTTGACTGTGGAATTTGTGTTGCTTGAGCTGCCCTTGTCCCACCAGCAGTCTGAATGCTGGCTGCACCCTATGGTAGCTGAGGTGTCAGTGAGTCCCAGCAGCCCCACAGTAGCTTCAAAAGGATTTGCTCACGGTGTTGAACACCAAAGCACATCCTGAGGCTGCATGCTGCCCACATGGTCTTTCCCTTCCCTCCCACTCACCCCAAAGACCTGCACAATGAAACCTGCTGGGCTGGTGGCTCACTGGGACGTGTAGGCTGAGGGAGATGGGGTGTGTATGTGTGTTTCCTTCCTTGCCTTGTAGAAGACATATCTGGTTCTGCAGCGTGGAGGCTTCACTTGGTACTTGTATCGTAGCGTGTCATGAGAGATGGTCTGATTTCAGAGGGGTTATTTATTTTGTTTCTCACCTGCTGCAGTTTGGGGAAGGAGTGATGGTGTGTCCCTGCAGAGCACCAGGCAGGGATGCTCTTCTGATCCATTGCATCTGTATGGGGGAGATTTGGAGCACCAGATCCAGACAGCAGCTCACTGCTGGGAGCGCTCATGCAGTAGGGGCTGTCTGCATTTGATGGCTACAGAAATCCTGTGTGTGACATGAACAGAAGCAATTGGAGCAGAAGGAATCCAAGGTGAGAGCCCACACAGCTCTCATGTCTGTGCACAGCAATGCAGGCTCAGGAAAGCACTCAAATTTGCATCTGGAATCCTGAGTGCTCAGAGCAGCAGGTGGGTGCTGCTGTGTCCTTCTGCTGTGGCTCTGGTGCTGGCTGGCAAAGGAAGGAAGCACAGTTTGCTTGGTTGGTTGTTCCTTCTGCTGGAGGCTTTGCTCTTCTCTCCATCTTTGCTCCAGAGCTCCCAGGGACATCAGGATGTGTGCATTAAGGGGAGAACATGCTCTTAAAGCTGTGAGGCAGCACCCTATGAACATCCAGTTCAGATTCGCTGTTGGTTGCCACAGCAAAAACAGGGGAAAACAACAGCAGCCTTTTCCCAGGCTTCCCCTGGTGCCTGAACCCTCCAGTTCTCAGAAGTTCTCCAGGTACAATGGGGTTCCTGTGAAAGAGGACAAGATAGAAAAGGGCACTGGGAGAGATCTGAGCCAGGCCATGGGCAGATGAACGTCAGTGCATGTCAACTTCATTCCTTTTTGCCCTCATTTCCTATGAAATTGTGCAATTCTTGTTAGCGGGCTGCCAGATTGATGTAATGCTGGGCCCTGCTCACTGGTTGCAGGGTTGATGAGTTCTCCTTCTGTTCAAAGGGAGCAGGAGAGGAGGAGGAGGAGGAGGAGGTGACTTCAGGGAACACAGCAGGTCAGCAGACACAGCTACATCTGGCTTAAGGAAGGGCATGGGATCCATTGACTGGAAACGATGCTGTTGGTATCTCATCCTGCCTGGTGGAATCATTTAATCAGTTCAGACTTGCCACCAGGAAGATTGTCACCAACCTGCTTGCACCGGGACTTTCCAGGGGACCAAAATCCTGGTTGGTGTATTTCGTTGCTCAGGAAAATCCCAGCTTTCCTTGTTCCAGTTTGCAGCAGCCAACACCTCAGTGCTGTTCCTGAGAATTCAGGGTTGGTGCTCCCCAAAGTTCTCCTGAAGTCCCCACAGCATCTCCTGGTGCAGGTGGACGAGCCTCCATTCTTTTCTTACTTACATTTTCCTTGATGGGTTTTTTAGTGACTCTCTAGGTGAAAGATGGCTTGAGTTTTCCTCTTCCCCCGGTGAACTCTTGCTGTGCACAGGGCAGGATCCCCAGGAGTGGTTATGAGGAGCACGCTCCATCCATTCGTTGCTGCTGCAGCTTCTCCAAGGCAGCAGCAGGTAGGGCAGAAGTGGTCTAAAGTGAAAGCTGCTGGTCTTCCCTGGCTGTATGTAGCTGTGCTGTTCCATGCAACCCAGCCAGGAGCTCTCCCGGGCCCTGCAGTGTTGCCATGCTGACATGGGTGTAACTTGGTCCTTGTGTGCAGGTCTGTGGGAGCTGCTCGCTGGGCACAGGACGTGCTGTCACACATCTGGGTTCCACCTCAGTGCTGAGAGGTGGCTGGGGCCAAGGTGGGACCTCTGCTGGGACCTCCGGGGGCAGGCAGAACCCAAACCGTGGACACGCTGGGAAAGGGCAAGGAGGACGTTCCCCAGCCCCTCTATTTATTTGTAAGTTTAATTGCTATTTTTTGCCTATATGTGGTGGTGTATAAAGTATTTCACAATATTCGGTCTTACTGGCTTCGTTCTTTGGGGGGAGATGTCCAAGGGCATCGCAGCACGGACGCACCCATCCCTTGTTGGTTGGTGGCCAGGGACCGGCTCAGTTTGTGCCTTTACTCCATCTCCAGCCCTGAGGGAGGTGCTGCATCCCACCTCGCTCCCACCCTGCTGAGTGATGGGCTTCTGCTGAAGGCTGAGACGCTGTCAGGTACACCACAGCTCTGTTTGGTGATTCCTTCTCTTTAACCCTCTCAACCAAAGGGAAAAATGGGGTAAATCAGTGTTGGGTGAGTTCAGCTTTATCCCTCCTGCAGTACCCGAGCTGAGGGATGGGTGCTGAGGCTCTGTGCCATCGCCTCCCCTGTCTGCCTTGCAGTAGAGATGCATGAGGGTTTTGTTATAACAAAAGATGCAGCTGGCACTGTAGAAGTCTTAACAGAAACTCCACTATGTTCTGCAGCTTTAGCAGCTCAGCACTATCTCGTAGGGAATGATTAATACACTAAGATCCCGTAGGCCTCATGTAAGTTACCAGAATAAAGATGTTACTAGATGTATAAATGGATGATATCCTTTTACCCGTACAGTATGTATGACAATTTTGTAGATTAGTCCTTTTTTGGCTATCAGATTTTGTTAGTATGATTATATATATATCTATATATATATCTATATATATATATAAAAAAAAAAAGACAAAAAAACCAGAAAAGGTTGGACTGCTAATGTCTATTTTGTTATTTGATTCCTTTTATTTCTTCTGTACAAAAGCTGTACAAATCTCAGTCTGTGTAACTCCTCCCCATCTGTATCCATGTACAACCCCATCCCCATCCTGGCTTGCTGCTGTTGGTGAGCTCGTTACTAAACAATAAACTCTGTGGCTGAAGTTGGGTGCTGCCATCCCTGCCCCAGCAGCCCAGGGCCCCGAGGCTTTGTTCCTTCCCAGTGTCCTTACCCATGAACTGTTGGTGTCTTCCTTAAGAGGTGGATTTGGGCTGTAGGGTCTCTTGCTGTCCCTTGCTGGGTGTCCATCTGGGTGCCACTGTCAGGATGGCACCCCAAACCTGGCTGTGTTTGCCACGCGTTTGGCCTTTATGGGCTGCTGCTCTCAGCTCTGCTCTGGGCACGCAGGCCTTGCTTAGGGCTTTGCTCTCATGTAGCCCTGCCATGCAGTTCATCATTGACTCTGCAATCAGGTGCCCAAAGCCCTGTTATCTCTTGGAGATAACACCGCAGCACGTGCCTTTGTTTGCAGACATAACATTTCAGCGCCGGTAATCGTTCAGCGAAGATTAATAAAACATGAAGTCTAAAGATGCCTAAATCACAGTGGGGAGCTGCTAATCTCTGCCAACAATAATATTTGCGCTTTATTTTCCTCCTCCCATGGAGCCAAGGAGCGGAGAACCACAAGAGCACAGCAGGATGGGGTGGTGATGTGGCTGGGAGGGGGAAGAGAAGGGCAGTCAGTGACCCCTATATGGGGACACATGGAAAGGGCTTCTCTATGTGGATGCAGCCCAAAAGATGTGACTTGCCATGTCCCTGTGTGTTGTCTCTTTGAGAAGGGATGGATGAACCATGTGTAAGAAAGGCCCATCCACAGTTGTGCATCAGGGCAGTGTCTTGGTGCTGACCAGCTCCAGGAACAAACTTCTTCCATCACAAGGGTTTCTCTTTCCCCACCTTCCTCCTGTCTAACAAACATCCCTGTCAAAACAGCTTATTCTCTTCCAGAACAAAAAGTCACCTGAATACATTCGGAAGCCGTGATGCGCTATCAGAGTAATCAGCATTTAATTCGATGCAGCCAAGGCTCTACAAAGATGTTATCAAGGGGAACATCAAAGCTGGATTCCTGCACTTGGAAATGCAGCTGGGACGCTCAGTCCAGATTTCTGGTTTTATCGGAGGTTTTCCAAAAAAAAATCAGTCTAAATAACAAAAAGGAAAGAAACGAATATTGAGAGTATTTGCAAATTAGCGTCTTTTGTAGCCGAACAAAAAGGCCACTGTCTAACCTACTTCTTTTGCATGTCTGGGACGGTCTCGTATTAAATCCTAATTAGACGGTTTTGTTGTGTCTAATCACTTCTGCACTTTGCAGAAATTAAAACCCAAAACCTCACTGCTGCTTTGCTGCACAGCTTTTATCTTCTGGGTGAAGGAGGGTTCATCCCGATGAGTGGGGACCTATGGCTGTGGGGACAGCCTTCCCTTCATCCTGTGCCCATGATGTATCCTTAGGGCTGTGGGTTATTCCCAGCACTCAGGTTCAGGCTGTTGGGAAGCTCGACCTCTTGCATTTTGGGGATGTTTTGCTCCATTCTGGAGGCAATGCTGTATGACAGCAGCTGATACTGGGGAGGAGGGTGGCAGAGCAGTGACCCGAAACCCATTTACTTCAGCCATCACCAGCTCTATGCCAAAGCCAGGCTGTTGTGCTGATGGACTAGTGGTGATTATTCACCTCTTTCTCCCTTTCAGCTGATGTTCCTGAGTCTGACACCATTGCCTTCTGCCTGGGGACAGCTCTGTCCACAGCTTTTGCCCCCAGAACCGTGGCAGGGGAGCTTTGGGGGAAAGGAGGTTGGGGCAACATCGTTGGGGAAATAGCACGGATCTGGTGTTCCAACCTTTTGAAGTGTTAATTAAAAAGAATTATGCAAAGGAGAGAGGATTTGAAACGTTCATTTGAATCTCAATAAGGCATCCGTATTAAAAATAGCAGCGGGATCAACTGCAGATAGAGGCATTTTAGAGAAAATCGGGTGTGAGGGCCTGTGCCTGAGCCCCCATTGCCATCGGGGAGCTGGAGGGCAGTGGGTCCTGCCTGGGAGAGCTTGGGAAAGCGCTCCATCTCTAATATTGAAGTATCACGGGAGCATCTTATCTAAAAGAGCTGGTGGGACGCAGCACTCGGCTCCAAGCAGAGAGGGCAAGTGGGCACCTGGCTGCTGGCAAGGTGGGAATGGGGCTGGGAGCAGCCCAGGGCACTCTGTGGGGTAGGAGGCACCCAGGGCTGATCCCAACCCCTGTTGAGTCCCCAAACCCCTTCCAGGCTCGTAGCTCCCCATCAAAGCCCCTCATTAAAATGCCCTGCATGTCCTGGCCCTCACTTGTTCCAATAAGAAGCATCCAGGGTATTAATGATCAGTTTGGTGGACAGCATCGTTTACTTTTGAGCAGTGCAGAAGCCAATGCCTCCTGCTCTTGGTGTTGGTGCTGCAAGGCCATGAGTGGAAGGTGCCTTGACCAGCACTGGGACTGCATGGGGCAGAACATCAATGGGACGCTGGTACCGATGGGTTGGGGTCCCTGGGGTCATTCCCAGTATAGACTGGGAGGATGTGGGTCCTCTGGGGAGGTTGGCTTTGGTGGGCAGCAAGCTGGGAAAGTGCAATTAAGGGCTGAAAGTAGATTGGGTAGAGTGAGGGGCAGCCCAATGGGATGGAGCTGGTGGGCAAACCCAAAGCCGTGCTGCAGAGCCGCACTGAGGTCTCATCCCAGCCCCACCTGGATGCTGAAATGTGGACCTTGGGGCCACGAGGGTGGTCGGGTTGTTGGAGCCCCCCGAGGCATCAGCATCCCCCCTGTCACAATCCTGCCTCCCCAGCTTTCTGCCCGCCACTCCTTTCTGCTTCTTGTGTTAAGGATGGATGCTGGGGCCGTATATTGCAAAGCAGCTCCCCGGGTTGGGAAGTGGCGGTGTCACCGCTCAGCTCCCCATGTTGCTGTCTGGAAGTGCCTCTGCAGGGCTCTCATTAGCATGGAAATAATTCAGGAGTGAAGGCGAGACAACTGGAAAACCATTTTATCTGTTGCTCCGGAGCAAGCTATTTTTTGCAGCGCGGCGTTCAAAGAGCCGCACAAATGCAGACAGCTGGCAGCACAGATAGATATGTTAAAGGCAGATAGAGAGAGTAAATATTCCATGCCAGCCTTCCTCGCTGCCCCAGCAGGCAGGGAATGGAGGGGCTGTGATTTCTTTGTTTTGATCTTTCTATGGATGCGTTTGGGACCGACAGATACCGGCTCTGATGGCGCAGAGTCCTTGCCAGCATTGCTCAGTAGTGCACAGATGTCGCTGAGGAACTCTCCCCTGCATTCCCTGCCCCAGGTTTTGCTCTCTGCCCCCTCCTGCATCCCACATCTGCTCTCCCAATTGCTCTCCATTGGGGTTGCCCATTGGCTGCGCTCTTCATCTCTAATTCAAAAGCCATTTTGTTTTGCCTGTTCTCACCCGAAACGCACCAACACGGTGCCCCAATAGGAGAGGAGAACTCAGACTCCTTCCTCCTATTTCATCTCTCCTGACCTTTCTGCAACTTTCCCCCTATCCCCCACCCTAAAGAAGTGCCTTATTTGATGTGTCTGCGCTCTCCTGTTCCATTGGGAGAAGGAAGAAATCAGCACATCAGAGAAAACAACGATCCTCGTCGTGCCCAGCGGCCGCTAATTAACAAATTAAAAATAATTAGAAAAAAAAAAAGGAAGAAAAAGAAGAAGCGTAAATCTCTGGATGCAGATAGAATTGTGTTCTGTCTCCTTTTGTCAGCGCTGTGACAAGGAAGCGCTTTATTTCTGCAGCGAGATCAGATTAAAACGTCCCTCTCCGAGCGCGTTCTGCTCACTGGCTGTTTTTGTTCGGCCCATTGTTTCAGCCCCAGATAAGACGTTTTGCCCACCCGCTTTCATCCCATCGAGGCGGATTTGCTTTTCTTTCATCGGAGACTTTTGCAGATGTTAAAACTGTGTTGGAATGCACAAAGCTTCGCCCTGATCCATGGGAGCTGGATGGATGGATGTCCCCAAAGCACACATGGATGCTCCACATGGGGCAGCTCCAGGTGCCCCCCGACACCTGCATTTGAGCCCCCAGCCCTGCCCATGCTGCATTCCCAGCCTCCTCTTTCTGTTTTTCAGGCCGGTTTGGGATTCTCCCTTTGCAACGCTCCCCAAACCCCTCCCTATCACATAGTGCACAGCCAGGCTGCAGCACTGCGGGACAACATGGACAGTGCGTCCCACAGGCTCACACGGCTCCACAAAGCCCATTTCCCCCCGTGTTCCCCCGGCACAAGGTTTCCCACGCAGTGACACAGAGCCGAGGTCCCAGCGAGGCGCACCAAGGAGCTCCGTGCAGCTGCTTCATGGCAACGCTATTGTTTGACCCAATTAAATTAACTTTGTGCGCTTTTTGTTGTTGTTGTCGCTCTGGCTTCGAGATAATGAGCCAAATGATGCCCTGATTTCTTTCCTCTCACATCTCCCATTTAATTATTCAGAAAGACGAGCTGGTTGTTTCACTCCACGTGTGGCTGATGTGGGGCTGAGGGATGGCGGATGCTCACCTGGGCGCTCAGCTGCGCACCATAAGGATGCAGCCCCATCCTCAATGGGATTTGGGTGGGATTTGTCCCTAATGTCCTCCTGCTGCAACTCGAGGCCATCACCTGCCGTCCTATCGCTGTTACCTGGGAGCTGAGGCCAACCCCCACCTCACCTCCTTCATCCCTGTTGGGGTTTGGGATGCGCTGTGGGCACGCAGGGCATCGCACGCCCCATCGCAGTACCGACCCAAACCCCAACCCGTGCCAATCCTCCCGGCCCAGGGGTCGCTCCCCGGCCCCGAGCCGGGTCGGGCGCTGCCGGGCCGGGCCGAGCCGACACCAACAGGTGGCGATAAGCGCCCGGGGACGGCCCCAACGCCGCCGCTCGCTCCGCGCTGCGGTACCTTCCTCGGGGGTCCCCACCGCCCCCCCCGGCCCCGCGGGTGGGCTCGGCACGGCTCGGTACGGCTCGGGTCCCTCCCCCGGCCGGGCTGCGGGCTGGTTAATCCTGTATGTAAATGGCAGCCAATGGATGTTGTTGTTGCGCGGGGCTGGGATTAGCGGCGGGGCGAATGGCTGGCACTCTTACTGGGATTACAGAACAAAGAGCTCTCCGCTCCCGAGCAGGGCGCCCTGCCCGCCCCGGCCCGGCCTCGGCCTCGGCCCGGCCCGGCGGGCAGCACCGGCCCCGCCCGCCGCCCTCGCGGGGAGGAGGTGGCGGCGGCGGCGGCGGCGGCGGGAGGCGGTGTGGCCCGGCCCGGCCCGGCCCTGTCCTGCCCCGGCCCGGCCCCGCCGCCCGCCCCCGCCGCTCCCGCTCGCAGCCGCCGGGGAGGCAGCGCCGCGCTCCGCCGGGGCCGCCCTGCGGTAAGCGAAAGTTTCGGCCCCTCCCGCGGCACCGGGGGGACAATGGGGGCGGGGGGCGGCGCGCCTCGGGGGATACGGGACCGGCTCACGGGGGGCGGGGGGTGCCGGGATCCCCCCCCCAATATAGCGGTGGTGGAGCCGGGAGCGCAGCGCGGGGCTGGGGGCGGCACCTGGATGCGTCTCCCGGCTGGAGACCGGAGCCGGTTTCGGGGCGCAGACCGAGCGACAAACGCGGGGACAGTGTTGGGGACCCTGCGGGAACCGACCTCGGGGGCGGGCGGCATCGAGACCCGCACCTGCGGGCACATGTAGCCGCGGCGTTGGAGACGTTGGGGTACCCGGCGCTGGACGCGATGGGGAGAAAGTTCGTCCCCGGGGAGCAGCCGGTGTCCTTGTCCTTCCAGCGCGTGGGGCTGGCCGGGATAAGCTGTAAAGCGGAGCGATCCCGTCACTGCGTCACGCCGGAGTGAGCCCCGCAGCCGGCGGCTCGTTGCAGGTAACCGCGGCCGGGGGTCGCCCCGCGGAGCGGCGGGGTTTGCGGGGTCGGTTTGTGTTCGCTGTGAGCTCCGAGCGGGCGGGGATGGCTTTGTCGGTTCGGCCGCTCGGTGTGTGCCCGGCGGTGGGAGAAGGGGCAGTTCGGTCTGATCCCCGCCGCTGGGACCCGTCCACCATCCGAGCCGGCGGAATTTCCTACTTCTGTGCCGATCGCCGCAGCGCTCGATCCCACAATGAGGCAGCCTGAGCTTCCGCCTGCTGCGGTGTCGGAGCCGCTCGGTGCTTCTCCCGAGTCCCGTGGCGGAGCTCCGAGCCCTGCCGTGGCCGCGTGTGCCACCCAGATAAGCGCTGCCCCGCGCCAGCATCGCTCGGAGCTCCCCGCTCCTCTCCCTGCTCCCCTGCAGACGCCACCTGGGTGCTATGGGGACAGCCGGGAGGGGGACTAAAAGGGGACGTGTGCCCATAGGGACGCGCTGCCCTATTGCGCTGTCCCTCCCGGAGCGGGTTTTTGCACGTTCTTAGCGATGCTCTGCAGGGCTGTTTGCTTCCCTGTGCTCTTGCTGGCCTCTAGGAACCACCGTAGGGAAAACACTGGGGATGCTTGTGTGCCTTCCTGACCCTGCAGCCTGTTGATTGGGTTTGGGGAGAAAACCATGAGACAAACTGGGCTGGTTAAGGAGGATCTGAGCACTGCCACGCATCCTGCCTGTGCGTCTGGGTTTTGTTCCCCAAAGCAATCCTGTGTTTGTGCCACTGCTTCCGTGCCGCTGCAGCCGCTCGTGCAGGGGAGGAGAGGCAGGAACGTCCCCAGCTCATTTAGGTTTGCTAATGAGAAGCTGGAGAGAAGGGAAGGAACCTGCTTGGGGACGTATTTAGCAACTTGCCCTCCAAGCCTGGTGTTAGGGACGCCTTGCCCTTGCGTGCTGCTCTGATAACCTGGCATGGGGAGATGGCTTTCAAGACCTTGTGTGCTGCAGAAGGGCCAATTTTCAGGCTCCTTGAGTGTCCCGGCCCTACGAGACATGTCTGGCTACTCTGCACCCACACCTGTGTGAACAGCATCACATCATCCCTGAGCAATGCTCTACTGGAATGAAGCAAATACCCTCCAACCCCCCAAACCCAGCCCGTCGCAGCGGTTTGAGCCATCTCGTGCTGTCGGAGCTAATGGGGGATTCCCATCTGCTGTTCCCACAGGAAATAGCTGGGATTTTTTGAGGCAATTATCAATGCCCTGCACTTCCTCTGGGAATTTGGTTGGCTGCACCCAGGCTCGGTCAGGCTCGGTGTAGGAATGCAGAGGGATGGACCCAGCCGGGGCCTGGGCTCGTCTCCTGCCACCCATGGCAGTGCCAGCGGTCCCCGAGCTGAGCAGCAGAGCCCCATCTTGGAGGATGGGATTGTTCCCTTTGCTGCTGGAGTTTGGGCTGTAAATGGGAGCTGCGCGGTGCTCGTCATGGCAGAGGTGTGAGTGGTGGGGGCTCTTCGCCTTCCCCTTGAGAAGAGGGAAGAGAAGACCTACTGGAAGCTGCTGCTCAGGGCGGAGGTATCCATCCAGGAGATAACAGTGTTATTAAGGTCATTCATTGGGAAGCTCCCAGCTGAAAGCAGCGGGGAGGGGTCTCTCAGTATCTTCAATACCCACCTGGTTGCTCGTCAGAGCAGAAAGCAGGTCCTTTTAGCTGGGGAGGCAGTGGGTTGTTGCAGACCAGAGGCTTTGCTGTGCCCAGGTGTTGCCTTTCACTTCCCGGTTTGTTTAATTTAAATCTCATGACACATCGTCTTCAAGAAGAGCTTTGGAGCCCATGGTCTGGCCAGAGGCCGTGGGAGACTCCAGGTTGTGCAGCAGCCATGATTCAAGTGGACTTGTAGGTTGTGGGTTTGGGGTGTTTCTGTTGTATTGAGCAAGGTTTAGTGCTTTCTTTTTAGCACAACCCCATGGATCAGATGAGATCCATGAGAAAGATGCCAAATGGTTCCATTTGGAGGGGGTGGGAGCTCTGCCTTGCTGAGCCATGATCCTGTGCTGGGTCCTCATCCATCCATGTGCTGGGGTGTTGAGCACCACGGTGCAGGTGGGACTTGGTGTGTGTGTGGGGAGCAGGGAGCACTTGGTTGAGAAAATCCCATTCAGGAGCTGTGGGAGGTTTTGTGTCGTATCCCTGTGTGATATGGGAGGGAAGAATGATGGTTTCATGTTTCCAGATGGGTCTTAAGCTTGAGATTTGCTGCCGATCGCCACTTCTCAAATACTTTGATGGTGATTTCCAAGGGACTTACCTACAGCATCAGTAAAGCTTTCCCCGCTGGTGTAATGTTATTAAGAAAAGCGCTCAGTGCAAGAATCACCTTCTTAAAAGCAGATTGTACCTTGGTGGGATTGACGTCTGTGTATACAAACAGCTCCTGTTTGAATTTGCTGGCTTTTGTGGCTTTGTCTGTGCTCGGTGCTATGATGGCTGTTTTAAGAAGAGAATTAACTTCCAACTAAACGAATAGGAGACCAGCAAAGACTAGTGCTCTGCCTTTGCGAATTCGCAGCCATCTAATCATCCTTCAGCAGGACTTTCTTCCTCAAAGCTAATCTCCACCTCTCACTTGAATTACGAGGTGCCTCCATCTTCATTTTGCTCTAAATCTGTAACATCAAAAGGAGAAAATACCCACGTGGGGAGCTGTGGAGGATCAGAGAATATCCTGAGCTGGAAGGGATGGTGCAGGGACCACCCGAATGCTGTGTATGAGAGCAGCGTCCGACGTGAGCCTGGAGCAGGTTGTGGGGTATAAATCACACTGGAGGTGACAGAGGTGAGAATCCTGTGGGCAGGAAGCTTCATAACTCGGTTGTGGAGTGTTTATTGCACTGCTCTGGTCTGGTTGCTGTCAGATGTTGCGTGTCCTACTTAGCTGGGGACAGGTGATGTTGCTGGAGAGCAAACGTGCACCGTGTGGTGCCTGTGAAGGATTTGCATGCTCCATAGGCTCGTTAAGGTTGGAAAGACCACTGGGGTCATGTAGTCTGACCACCAACCCATCCCCACCGTGTCCCTCACTGGGGTTGGGGTGATATCCATACAGATGCCAGAAGCCCTCCTGCAACCTCCATAGGCAAGGCTTGCTCCCGGTTGGTGAAATACATCAGGAACTCTGCTTGTTTAAAGGGCCTTTGGGGTTTTAGGGTCTTAAGTAAACATCCGGGTTCCTGTTGGGGTTGGGGATGTGTGGCCTGGGGGGGGCAGGGAGCCGTATGGGTGCTTGGAGCCTGCGTGTGCCTCCTGACAAGGTTATAAATTAGCGTCATTAGAGGAGGATCGCCGAGAATAAATTGCTCTGCACCCTTTCTGGGCATCACAGCGCTGTAATTTCATCTTGCCTTTCTGGGGACAAATGCCTCGAAAGCCCCCGGATGATATTACAGACACCCAGCCTTCAAAAGGGGCGCTTCACCCTGATTTATAGCACAGCAACAAGACTCAGACACCCCCATACCCCACATCAAGCTTAGTCAGAGGGGATGGGAACGGTGTGAGAGCCCTGCGTGGGGGTCATTTGGGTTCACTGTGGGATGCTGGAGGGCTTTAGGGACTGCCCTGTGCCACTGCTCCCTGCCAGCCAGGATGCCCTGTGCCTCTTCCTATAGTACTGCAGCACACCCAGCCCCAAAGCCCCACCAAACAACATGGTTAACGCCAAGCAGCCCATGCGCTATTAATACAAATGCTCAGTGAGAGTGGGCGACCTTTAGCAAGGCATTAAACATTTATTAAAGCCATTAGGATTAGTGTCAGGTTGCATTTATTTATTTTATTTCACCAAAAAAAAAAGAAAAGAAACCAACCAACAACACAAAACCATCACACAAAACCAGCCCCAAAGCTCAACGTGAGCTGCAGCCCCTTGAGATGGCCGCAGTGGTGCAGCCTATCCCCAGCACTGGGCTGGGTACAGAAGCCAGCATCGCTTTGCTGGAGCGAAGGGGGTTGTGGCAGTGATTTTCCCCACCTGCCCAAAGGTGTTTCCTTTATGATGGGCTGGAATTATCCTGGGCCGTGGGTGAGCTCCCCTCATCCCTCCATTGGGGTTTTCCTGAGCTGCTGCTGCTGCGAGGATTACGTGCTCTCTTGAAAATGTCTTTGTTTTCTGATGTTTGCTGTTGTAATTTATGTGTGATGCTGCCTCTTATTGAAAACCGAGGTCTTTATCTCCGTGGGAATTACACCTGTATAAGTACAGCCCCGTGCACCCACTGCTCTGCAATAAGAGCTGACTCCTGCAAGAGTTTTCCCTGTGTTACCTGCAGGACCCCACTCCTGAGATGCTCTTTGCAAGCAAGCTGCTGGCTTTATGGGTGCGTCACTCTTATGCTTTCTTACTCATGGAGTCATTGACTGGCTTAGCTTGGAGGGGACATTAAAGATCATCTCTTTCCAAGCCACCTCCCATGGGCAGAGTTGCTTACTCCTGATTTCTTCCTCCACTAGTGTCGGAGCTATTGCTTCTGCTGTTGGATAGGGACCATTTTTAGGTTCCTCGTTGATGGGGGCAAAATGAGTGTTTCCCTGCTTGATGACCTCCCAGCACAGTGGAGCCATTGGGTGGAACAGCAAATGCAAAGGGGCTTCTGTGGGCGGCTGCTGGCAAAGGACTATTTTTAACTCAGCCAGGATCTTACCGCATTGCTGCTGATGCATGGGAGCACGTAGGCATCCTTTCTTGTTTTTAAACCCAATAATTAAAAAAGAAGGAGCAGGCTGGCTGTGCTGGGCCAGGTGCTGAGAGGGTGCTGGGGTTGCTGGGCAGGTGCTTGGCAGCAGTTGGAGTGAGCCCTTTGCTGGTGGGGGAGATGCTGGACCAGATGAGCAGGGAGGGAAATCAGTGCTGTCAGAGACGATGGATGGACGGATGGATGGATGGATGGATGGATGAATGGATGGCTGTCTCATGTGTCCCCATGATAGTTGCCTTGCTGCACGTCCCCAGAGGGGAACGGGTGCGTGGTGACATCAAGCTGGGATGTGGGTGCTGATGGCTCCTTCCATTGCAGCTCCTCTTAAACTGTCGGTTTGTGAAGAAAGGTTTTTCTTTCTTATTTTCCTTTTCCTTGTGTTAACCTGCTTTTAGCCAGTGATGTTACAGAAGGCGTTTAAGCCCAGAACGTTCCTTCTCTGTATTGATTTTGCTTTCCGCTTCAATCTCTCTTTATTGCCCTTGGTGTTTTGAGGAGCTGGAAGGAGAACAAGGAGAGCTGAGCTGACTCTTCTCAGAGTTTTGTCTTATATGGGCACTGTGGTGTTGGATGGGAGGCTGAGGGAGAAATCCATGGGGTGAGTGCTCCCTAATGCTGCTCCCAAAGAGCTTGCTGTGGGACTGGGCCTGTGGCAGGGGCAAGGGCTTGGCAGGACCCATGGGTGTCCTTTGGTTCCTGTAGTTTGCTGAGATGAGTGGAGGGTTCTCCGGAGATGCCTGGAGGGGGGTCTGCAAGGGTGCACGGGGAAAGGTCTCCAAAGCACCAGATGCTTTGAGACCAGGTAGCGTCAGCTTTGCCTCTGATTGGGCATTCAGAGATGTCTCAGCTTGGTGAGCATCTTGCGGCTCTCTTGGGGTCCTAATCCAGGAGCTGAGCTCCTATTTGATCTTCTCTTTTGGATTGAAAGGCTGTTCAAAGGCAGGGACAACCAAGAGCCGCTCAGCAGCCCAACTTCTAGGGAAAGCCTTTCTCAGGGCAGCCAGCTTGCGTTCGATTGGATGCTTTATCATGGACCAGCATCATTGCCAGTTTCTCCTCGTGTGGCTCTCAATGCAGAGCCCAACCGGGGCATCACCTCTTCCAATATTTGCCTTCCCATCACAAAGCAGCTCCGCTGTGCATGGCGGCTTATAGGGCTCTCCAACGTCCCGCTCCGGAGGTGGCCGCGCCAATTCCTTAATTGCTCACCGCCCATTTAAGGGGAACCGATTAAGAAATTAATTCCCAATCTCAGGCGGCGCAGAGCCCCGTTTCAGTGCTTTGATCTGCAGGGACGGATGTGGGCAAAGGTGCTGCTCGCCATCCATCTGCTGACAGGGAATCCAGGTATGGACAGCATTAGTGTAAGAGCAGCTGGTGCTGATGCAGTTGGGGGTGTTCGTGTATAACTTGTCCCTTTTACTCTGATTTTTTTCCCCCTAAAATAGCCTGGAGATGCCCTTTGTTGGTGTGCAGAGCTGTGTGCGCACAGAGGGATGCTCAGGATGATTGTGTGTGTGTGTGGGGAATATTCTTATTTATTTTTCCAGTTGTTATAAGTTGTGTGCTTTGTGGGTATGGGGGGGGTTGGGGTGAAGGTCCGTGCTTGGAGCTGCAATGAATCTGGGGAGCTGAGCCACTCAGCACCAGTTCCTCCCCATCCCCACGCAGCATTCGGCCGCTTCGCTTTGCACTTCTCTGAGCGCTGGAAACCCGATTAAAAGCATCACAGCGCTGCATGGAAGGGAAATGTGCCACAAGGCAGGTTTGCTTTTTTTCTTTTTTTTTTTTGCAGGATTAAAAGCAAATAAATATTTATACGGTATGCAAAGCAGGCTGATAAGATATGCACATCAGGGAGAATTTGAAGCGGTTTAGTTTTGGGTACAAGATTAAGGGGTGTTTGTGTGTGTTGGTGCTGTATGTAGTTTTAAAGGATGTTTTTCTTCCTGCTGCACAGAAATAGAAATAGGAAGGGGGGAAAGCGGCGTGTGCTTCGTGGGCTGCTCTGGTTTTAGGTTGCGTGATCTCCATGCATCCCCTGCCTTTAAATGCAGGGATGGAAAAAGCCAGGGAGAGAGGGCAGTGCAGGCTGCATTTCGTATGCAAATATAATGCTGGCCCCGTTCCTAATATTCACTGTGTTTACACGTAAATGCAAACAACTGTTGACTTAGTTTCAACAGATAATGTGTTTCATAACACAATGGAAATTAGAATTAATCTGGAGGTTAGCAAGGCTACATGTGTTTGCAGCAGAGCTGAGGCTCCGTGGAGGCTTGGGGGTGGCTTTGGTGATGCTCAGAACCCCCACCCCATACAGAACAGTGCAGGAATTCCATTCCCCATTCATCAGCTCTTGCACATTTTCTCTTGGAATCCCTCACTGCTTGTGTTGGCCTTAGGAACCTTTCTGTCTGTGGTGTCCTACCATGAGAGCAGCCCAGGGTGGTGCGAAGGATGGAGATGGGATGAGAAGGGATGTGTGTGGGGTGAGTGGGTTAAACGCCCTACAGGGGGAGGGGTACAGGGCAGGGAGTGGGTTTGGGGCCGCTGTCCTGCCAAGTTTATATGGATAGGGATAACATGGGGACGGCTCCTTGTGGGAACTGAGATGGTTCTATGGCTCGATGCATGCAGAAGTGCTGGTGCCTCTGATGTGAGACCAGGCAGGAGCTAGTGGCCATACTTGGGTCACCTAGTTCAAGTCCTGGCTGTGACTCCTCACAGAAGCATCTGGGAGAGTCCCTGGCTGTGTCTTAGCCCAGGGCAGCCCTTGCAGGGCTCCCAGCTCCTTGCAAGGCTTCCTCATAGCCTGAGGAGGAGCAGCTCCACCTGGGCGCCGATCGTTTGGGAGCGATGTCATCACTGTCTCTGGGTGTGTGTCTGACCCTGTTTGTCTGTCTGCTCATCCCAAGTCATTTGCAGACAGCTGGATGGCTCCCACCAGGCGCCCGGTGATAAAATTGGGGTGTGCGCCTCAACCCTATTTAGCCGCCAGCCAATCTCTGCAGGACCAGTGGCCCCAGCAGGGATGTCCCAGTCTGACTCTGTTGGTTCTGTTGGATGCTGGGGTTTGGGGAAGATATCCCATCCCAGCTGGTCTTGCTGCCTGTGGGGGCTGTAGGACTTGGGGCTGTTTGTGTCTGAGAGCCAGTGGTGATGCTGAGGTTGGTAACGCCAAGTTGGGGTGAGTTCGGCACAACTTTGGGGCTGGGGAGGGAGCCAGCAGCAGTTCTATCAGAGCTACCCCCTAAATAAAGAATGGGGTGAAGGATGTAGCAGGATGGAGGAGATGTGTGCTCCCATGTGTCGGTGCTAACTCAGACCCCAGATTTGCTTTTCCGTGTCCTGCGTGTTGCTGGTGGCTGCAGGTTCTGAGCATCCTTTAATCTCTGCAGAAAGCTGATGTTTTTTATTTATCATTGAGCTCATTGATGCAGCATGGAGCCAGGCACGGGGCTGGCGAGCAGCACGTCCTGCAATGGGGGGAGGGGGGGGGGGGGGGAAACTTGCTACTGAAACAATAAGCAGAGAGCTGAAATATCAAGCGATAAAATTAAACTGTAATGAGATTAAACAGTGGCTCTTCTATCAGACCCTCCTTGTGCAGAGATAATTACCTGGGAAGTGCAGTGAGCACACTGTGAGCATGGCCGTGGGTCGGGATGAGGACAGTGCTGGGCTCAGCACTGAGGATGTGTCCAATGCACACACCTCGCCTCGGTGCACTGACCCAACCCAATGAGGATGCGTGGCTGGGGGGCTTCGTTCTGCACAGCCCTGTGTTAGCTGGGGGTGTGGGGTCTGTGTTCCATTCCCGATGTGTGGGATATAGGGAAGCATCCTAAAAGAATGTGGCCAGGACCCTGTGTGAAGGGCTGCAGTTTGGGGTGTTGCTTCTCCATCCACAGGCATGAGGCATCGCTGCCACCTGCACGTGGGATTCCTCTTTGATTTAGAGGGAAAAAGGAAAGGGGAAGAGAGAAATCCGTGCTGCTGTGTGATATAAAATCTGAGTTTGGATCTCTGTAAGTGCACGGAAAACAACAGGCTTTTTATGTTGGCTCTTGGGGTAGGAGGAGAGCAGGCTAGAATAAAGATTTACAGTGTTTGGGAGATTAAAGGCCCTTGGTACATTGTTCAAATACCACGAGATTAGTTTCCAAGGAGACGGATACCAGTTGCCATAGGCACCGGGGGGCCAGGAATTAGGATTGCGATTTTTTATCCTGATCACGCAAACAGTAGCTGAACGCTGCTAAAACTCCAGCTTTAAATAACACGAGTGTTAGCTTACATACCAAGAAAGCAGACTCTGGAAACTGGATCCCGTCCTCTCCCTGCTCCCCATCGCCCTTGGCTCCGTGCTTGGCTGGAGCCGTGCTTTGCGGTGCTGCACCTGGGTTTAAAAGCCCACGGGGTGCCAAGCGGTGTGGGGCACACACAGATGTATGGCTGTGGGTCAGGGTTTGACCCGCTGTCACTCAGCCTTGTGGCGTGGCCACGATGCTCATTTACCAGCACTCACCTCCTGCCCACCGGCCCCATTTCGGCACTGATGTGCAACCCCAACCCCAGCCCCAGCAGCTCATCCTGGCCTTGTCTCATCTTTCTACCAAAGGCTTGCTCTCCTTTGGGGATCTATTCACAGCCGGCAGGTGCAGTGGTGCAGCAGAGCGAGCTCCCCGTGCCCTCACCTAATTTTAGCAGCTCTGGGCCACCCGCTTCTGGGAAACGCAACCTGAGCCCCAGCAGCACGGCAGCACGCATCCCAAGCGCTCCTCCCTGCGCAGCATCCCTTCCCTGCCACGCTCCGTGTCTTTTCCCCCCGTTTTTGTTTGTTTGTTTAGTGTTTTCCTTAATACATGAAGGGATAACGCAGATAGAAAGGAGCAGAAAAGGATCTGTGGGCGCGAGGAGAGATGTTGTGATGAGGCAGTGGTTACGGGTTGGTGGATAGTTGTAGGGCTGAGGCATGTACGTGTGCCCTTGGTTGGTGTGCACGCTATCAGGGAAGCGCAGATACCCCAAATACCAGCGCCCTGGGAGGGCTGTGTTGCAGCATGAGGATAAGATTGGAGATTTTAGGGCTTTTGGAGGTATTTTTGACATTTGAGGTTATTTATGGCCATTCCATGAACGCCTGCTATCGCAGTTCTGTGTTGGAGCTGGCATTGATGCCGATGGAGCTGTGGCAGGAGGGTTGTGCTGAATTAGGTGTAGGGGATTACATCTGAGCGGGTTACGGGGCCGCCAGGGCACGCGGAGCATTCATTTATCTCCTGCAAGCTGTGCATCCAGAGCCGTTTGTCAGCCCCTTGGCGGGGCACAGCCAATGCTTGGCAGTGTGTGAGAAAGCTGCCCGTGCTGGGCAGACATCCCCAGCACTGCGGTGATGATGAGCTGCGCATCAAGTCAATGCGAGTCAAGTGTACGGTGCTCCCAGCCAACCACCAACAAGCTGACCTCAGAAGTCCCCGAGATGTATTGGGGTGGGAAAACGCCTGCAGTCGGCGTCCCCTTCTTATTGCCTTCTTGTGGCTCTTGTCCCAAACCCACGTCCCCGTGAGGGATGTGTCAGAGCTGGGAGATGTGGGGACTGTCCCTGTGCAGGAGGGCGGATGCTGGCTGTGTGCTGCTGAGCCTCAGCAGTGACATTCATTGTCCCTTTGGCTGCTATCGGGGCGGCTCATGATGAATTTTAAAGCACGTTTAATGATAGCGAGGGCTAATGACTTGCGTGTCCTCCAGGGCTGCTGGGATTTTTAGAAATCCCCTTTAAAGGCGCCTTCCCAGAGTAGAAAGCAATTACAGCCCTATCAGCGCTGTCTCATTGCTACCTGTGGGTCCTCGTCACACGCGTCCCTCTGCCGCCAGCCCTTTGGGTGATACTTCCTGGGTGACTCAGGAGCCCAAATGCCATTGTCAGAAATCCTTTTGATGCTGTGTGGCTGACCTGCCCCCGGCAGAGCTCCAGTGCCTGCCCCAGGCTGTCTCTCCCCAGCCCAGGAGGGATGGATGCCCTATGAGTCCCTCTTGTTAGTGCATACCCATTTCTTTGCTGTGCATGTGGCCATTCCCATCCTATAGCATAGCTGACCCTGGTGCACGCAGCCCAGCACAGGGCTTTGTGGTGGGTCATTACCCAAATAACGAGGTTTATACCTTTTTTTCCCCCCACCCGTCTTGCAGTGGAACTCAGCTTTCGATGCACCCCTCGCTTTGTATGAATGGAACCCGTTTATCATTTGAAAGTTCCAACAGCGCCATTTTCTGCTTGGAAATTTCCCCTGGGGGGGAGGTGGGTTGTTCCAGCTTCGTTTCACTTGTTTGGCTGTTCTGTTTGCTCCCGGCGCTTTGGAAACGGTGACACAGCAGGCGGATGTTTATTTCTGGGAGGGGTGCACGGCACGGGCAGGCTGGGGACCGTGGCATAGGGGCAGGATGGGGCTGGCATGGGGATGCCCTATCCCCATCCCCATGGGAGCACCTGAACACCATCCCCATCCCTGCAGGACGATGGCCCCTTGCTCATGGGTCCGGCCTGCTCGCGTGTACTGTGCCCCCATCCCACCTGCAGCCAGCCCTAAGTGGTGTAAGAATGGTTTACCCCAGTTTCCCTCGAGCTTAGTTTCCCTCTGATTAGACAAACAACTTCAAGCTGTACATCTTAATTTGATTTGAATAAGCCTATCGCTCGCCATGAAGTTTTTTTCCTCCCGTTTATTCCCCCCCAACCCCCCCCTTCCTAAATCCGCTGTCACTGCGTGACCATAAATGATTAAAAGCTTTGTAGGAATATTTCTTCCCCCCACCCCCCCGTGAAATCCCAGACATATTACTTGGGTCGTGTCTTGCTGTCCCTGGGAGGCAGTGGGACGAGGCTGCAGCAGTTGGTGCTCCCTGCAGGGCTGCCACAACCCCAATCCTCCGGGTCCTCTCCGCAACGCTGCCATCCGCACCAACAACCAACGTACAACGGTGGCAATGCGGAATGATAATTAGGGCACTCAGAGATGCACATCATCAAAGTAAGGCTGTTTTCCATGAATGCTGGTTGTGGGGGCTGAGCGGTGGGAGCCTCCAGGTGATGGATGGCCCAGGCCTGGTGTGCGGCATCGCTGCGTGGCATCGCGTCCCGTGGTGGCTCTGCAGCGCTGCCCGATGCTCGCAGGTGGCACAGGGTGGGCTGCCTGCAGGACATGCTCACAGCCCTGCTTCATTTTGCAAGCTGACGAGCCTTTGGGTTCTCCTCCTCCCCTTTGGGTTCCCCCCCTCCCCGCTCCAGCCCTATTGCCAGCATCATCCTTGGGGAGAAAACTCAGCCGTCAGCTCCGCTCGGTCGGGCAGCGCTGCTCGGAAATGTCAGCTGCTCAGCAGAGGATTTTTCTGGGTCAGCGTTGGCGCAGCACAAGTGCTGGTGCAGCCTCATCCACCACCCTGTGCCCAAACACACCCGTGTGGCCCCAACCCCTGTCAGGGTCCTCCTGGGTGTGGGTCCCATTGGCACCCTGTGGGGTGGCCCTGGTTTGAGTCTGCACGGCAAATCTCATTCTGTGCCCGTGGCTTCATTCATATTCTTTGGCTCGCCCTGCCCGGCTCCCTCTAATCTTGTCTCATTAGAAATTCCCTGTCCCCTTTTATCTGCTCGCAGCTTCAGCACTTGATTCATGAGCCAGCTTGGATGGCCATCGTTCCATCTTCTTTGCTGTCCTTTGTTTGGAGGTTGGAAGCTGGGCAGTGCTGTGTTGTATGAGTTCTGTGTGTCTCCCCTTCCCCACATCACATTGCTGGGAATGAAGGATGGAATGCGTTTTGGTGCTTGTCTCCTCCACCTGTCTGACCAGATGGGTGCTGTGATATGGCTCAAGCCAGTCCTATTTTCCCCTTTTTTCTCCCATTTTGGAGCTTCCAGAGCAGGTTCTGCTCCCCCCACCTCCACCCCCAGGAACCCAAAGCTTCTCCTGGGTGAGGAGCTGATGATTTGGAGGACAATTTAAAAAAAAGAAAGGGAAAATACCCTTAAAAGCTCAATTCCCTTTTGCTTTCTCCCCATACTGAGCTCCTGTGTGTTGTCCAAAGTGAAGGCAGATCACCCCGTGCCTCGAGGACACCTTTGCATGCCAGAAGCTCTCCTGAGTATAAAGAGAGCCCATGGGGATGGGGAGCATGGGGACACAGCTGTCACCCAGTGCTGCTCTGTGTCACTTCTCCCACGTGTCGCAGCTGCTGCCCATTCTGCTTGGGGTGTCCCACCTGGATGGCACCTGCCCAGGGATGCGTCCCCATTGTGCCCACCCGCACTGGCACTGCTGGGATGCGTGGCATCAGCGCCAGGCTTTGCTTACAGCTTGGCAGCGCTCACAGTTATCTATTCTGCTCCTGGCAGGGCTGAGTTGATTTACACGTGGGTGTCTTCCACACGCCTTTGGTTTTCTGCTTTTCCTCTTGCTTCTGCCCACTCGTGTGCGTGGTTGTCTGCACTGGGTCCGGGTGCCGTGGCACTGTCTGTGGTGCAGGTGGGGCTCAGCAGCACTGATGGTGTGTTGAGTGCTTGCTAAAAAGACAATTTCTTGGGTTTTTTTTTGGGGGGGGGTTCATCATTCCCTTGTGCTCCTATCAGTAACAGCATTGTGGTTTGCTTTATTTCCAGGTGAATATGGCACTGGCAGGGAGGCCTCTAGATGTGACCCTCGGCAGCTCCAGACCTGAGCAGTGGAATATGGTTTTTCCCCAGAAAGACGAAATCATCACCAGCTTAGTGTCTGCCTTAGACTCCATGGTAAGGGTCCCCCATCCCTCTCCATCCCTGTGCCCATTTCCAGCTATGAGGGCACTACTACAGCCTGATTAGGTCTCGCAGTAGAGCCCAAAGTGGGGAAAGCCTCCATACCCCCAACAAAACCACCCCTCAACTCATTGAGCTCCTGTTAAAGGGGCTGCACTGAGGGATGTTGAGTTCATCACGTTCTGACAGCCCTGCTCGGATCAGCTCTGCAGTGTTCCCCATTAATATTTATGTCGGTATCAACTGAATGTAGAGGCTGGTTGGGTTTTTTACTTGATGTTTTACCAATGTTACCGTGCACTTTTACACAACAGGAGAACAATGGCTTTTATCTGGCAGAACAAAGAAAATAACTTTCATATCTTTTGACGTAGAATTCCCAGTGGAAGCCTTGCATAAGTCAGGCGTGCTTACATAAACAAGATAACTGTTGGGATTAATTCTCATGGACCAGAGCTAATCTGATTTTTAACTGTGAATGCGATCAAGAAGGGAAGGTGCCATGTATAGCAAGAAATATCTAATGAAAAGCAATGTGCTCAACAGCCCTCCCTTTTCAAGCCAAGTCTTGGATGTTTTCATCTTGAAAGCATCTTCATCTCCACCAGGAAGGCATTTTTCCCCAGATAGCAATTTCCTTCTTTTTGACCACCGTCACCCCACTAAAGAGCAGGTTCCCCATAGCTGACACAGCCCGATGGCTTTGATGTGTGTCTGTGCCATCATCTACAGCAAACCGTGCTGTCATAGTTGGGCTTCTTTTAATGAATGCCCGTTGTTCCGCAGCCTCTGAACTTCCCTTCTCACAGTAGGTTTTGTATTTCTTTTCCGCATGTTGAGTTTCTTGATCAAAATACTCCAAATGGTTGCCGGGTTCTTGAAAGGAAGCCTTTAAAAAATACATATTTTGGTGATGTAATTAAATACTCCCTTCTCGAAGAAGCTCAGCAGGAGGGAGAATGACCCAACAGTTTGCTTTAAGCCCAACCACATGAAAATCGTGTGCAGGGGAGCTGGAAGGAGTCAGTGGCTGCAATGGGGTTTGGTCCATGAGCAGCAGATCTCCTGCTCCATCCTCAGCTCACCTGGTGTGCTTTGAATCACCTGAGCCCAATGTTTGTCATCATTGAAGGATGAAAGTGGGAAACTCCCCATTTCCATTGCGAGCTTTGGATGGTGTGATGGCAGAACTGTGGCTGTGGGAATGGGACCCAGGCAGCAGGAACTGTGTAACAATTACAATGAAAAATAAGAATGAAAATGCATATACATAGCAGGAAGGGCATATTACATAAAATGGATTAATGGAGGAAGTCTTTTCCGTCTCTTTAATGTTTTGCATAACTGTACAAGAAGAATCACTCGACTAATCCAGACTTTGACCATATTAGTGTTCTGTAGCCGAAATAAGATTCTTGTGCTCCTTATTTTATTAGGGCTGGTGGAAAACCACAAATTGTTGTTTCTTTGTTCTATGCAGGAATGTTTTCTTTTAAAGAAATAGTACAGAATTGTTATTTTGGGGAAGGGGGGGTGCGTGTGGAATAGAAGTCAAATGTTTTCCAATAAAACAAGCTTCTTTTTGCATATCTAAGCCTTTATGGAGCTGTAAAGTTGTTGAGGTACTTGTGGTGCAGGGGGTGCTGTAAAACCCATGGAATTCTGATCTATAACATTGCTTATGGTGGGGAGATGGCCAAGGGTGGCTGATGCAAGGCAATGCTTGAGCTCTAACCCACTCACATCTCCGCAGTGCTCCGCTCTGTCCAAGCTGAACGCCGAGGTGGCCTGCATTGCTGTGCATGACGAGAACACCTTTGTGCTGGGCACTGAGAAGGGCAGAGTCTTCCTCAGTGCCAGGAAGGAGCTGCAGGCTGACTTCCAGAAGTTCTGCCGTGAGTATCTTGGGTGGTTTGAGCTTGTCTGCCTGTATGACGTGCTCGGGTTTGTTCCTTGCGTGGCTGCGGATGGGCAGGTTGCAGGTGGTGCGGTGTTTGTTGGGCTTGGCGGAGTGGAATTGTAGATTGATGGAATCACAGAATCATAGAGTGCCTTGAATTAGTCAGGATGTTAAAGATCATTCAATTCCAACCCCCCTGAATGGATTTCCTCTGCATGGAACTTGGTGCTCTATTAGCTCATGAGTTGACCATTAGCCCAAAGTTGCATGAAGATGCTGGGGGTGGGGATGGCGGGGCAGATGGGAGCCTTTTCCATGGAGGGCACTGTGTGTCCTTACTCCTTTGCATCCTTTGGTCGGTGGGGTTTGTGCCATGGCCATCTGTGAGCAGGAGGAGGTCTGAGGGAATTAGCAGAATTAAGTTCTCCTAGGGATCAGCCTGGAGCCAAGGCTTTTATTGGCTTTTGGAATGACAGGAGGAGATTTGGAGAGCTGGAAGCACCGGTTGGATTTTTTGAGGCCAACAGGAATCTTTATTCCAAGGAATATCCCATGCCATGGGATACCTCAAGCAACAGCCGCCATGTTCCAGGTGCCACCAATTAACACACCCCAACCTGCATACTTGCATTTTGGGATGGCTTCATCCCTCCCACACAGCTGGAGCTTTCTCTTGGCTCCGTGCAGGAACAGAGATGGGGTTTTGGTGGTGCTGATGAGCCCTAAGGTGGGGGGAAGGTGGCCCGGAGCCGATCTGCAGGAGTGCCACCACACCTGGTGGGACAGTGGTGGGGACAACAACCCACATATGCGTGCACGTATGGCCTGGTGTTGATGGAAACCATATTTGTGCTTAATCCGTTGGAGAAATTGTTCAAGAACGGTTCATTGTAGTGAAAACATGAGTGCTGTAAAGCTGCCAGGGTCACTGTCTGCTTGGCTGATTCGTTGCACATGTGCTGGGTGAAGCGCAAGGCTCGCCTGCAGCACTCGGCTTCGCAGCACCGCATCCCCGAGCATCTCAGCCCTACTGACCCCACTCCTCCATCGCGCTGCAGATGGGAGGCTGACATTTCTTCCACTCTGTTTGGGGCTAGGAAAGCTATCTGCAGTTATTCTCCATCTCGATGCGTTTCATTTTGTAGGCAGGGTTGTTTTTTTTTGTGTGGTGGAGACGGGTTGGTGGTTGGACTGGATGATCATAGAGGTCTTTTCCAACCTTCGTGATCGTATGATTCTATGAGATGCCAGCTGTGAAGCCCTGCAGCTCCCATTAGCTGATGACTGCATGCACATCTCACTTTCAGAGATATATCTGCATAGATTATGGCCAGTTACCATCGGCATCGAATCGAAGCTCCCCTCGCCTTTGGTTTAATGTACACACCCTTGTGGAAGTGGAACTGTAACATCTGGTACAAAGCACGAGGTTCTGACGGTGGGGTTTGTAACAAAGCGGCTGATACTCGAGACAGGGTGAAACGTGATAACTCTGTCTTGAATTATAAATGGCCGAGGCTCAGCTCTACTACATAAAGCTCTTACAACTGGCATGCATCGTAAAGCATCCCTGGAAATGCCTCTGATTTATAGGCTAGCTGCCCCCTTAGAAAGGATCTGAAATAATCTAAACCAGACATCGCTGGGAGATGTAAGAAGGCTCTTATCTGCCGAGCTGAGCTCCTCCGGGCGCACAGACCTCACTTGGATGCTCTCGTTTATCTGAAGCCCTGGCTCAGCCTTTCCTGACGCACGGCGGGACTTGACAGTTATAAAGATGGATGTTAATGGAGGGGAGTGTGCACTCAGATGGGAGGGGGAGTCTCAGAAGGGTGTGAGTTGGAGTGGATTTCACCACTTGTAGGATACTCGGAGTCTCCTCCCTGGTGCTGGCTTTACCACCAATCCAGCACCTTCAAAACAACTGTTAAAGGCTCTGGGGCAGCAGACATGGTCACCACTCAAGTCAACAAGTGTTGGGACAACAGGGGGTGGCACAGGGATGCTGCATCCCCCATGTCCTCTACTCACATGGGGACACCTCAGGGAGCAGGTCTGCAAGGGGACAGGCAGCGTGGTGCCGCCAAATCCTTCGTGCTGCCCTAACCAAGAGGCCATCAGCAATCTCCTAGCAGCCATCCAGCAGTGGCAGAGCAGGGTCTTTCATTTTTAGTTCTTATGATTTATTCTATGTCTGTCCTTCTGGGTATCAGTATAAACTGGACGTGTACCAGCTCACCTGCCCTCAGTGCTGGCCTACCACTGCTGTCCCCATTTCCCCCTGCACCAAGAAGGATGGCTGAGCCCTCTGTGAGCAGCAGCCAGGTTGGATGGCTGGTGGGAGCCTGTCGAGGATGATGAAGGAATTAGTCCTTTGCCACTGAAAATCCCTGGTGAATCGGTTTAGCTGGAATGGCAATAATGCACTTGTAGTGTTTAATTTTCTGTGCATTTAGAGACGCGAGGAAGTCGTTGCTGAAGATATGCTTTATTTGAGGTTTAATGGGGGAAATTAGCAGGAAATAGCTGGTATTACCAAGTTATGTGACGCTGAAGGGTAAAAAAGCCTCTGAGAAAGGCGGATTTTCTCTTTCGCAGAGATTGAAGGCTAAGCAGATTGAAAGCAGAGAAAAGAAACGCGCTGGCCAATTAATCATAATGGTGTCAGTGCAGCTGAGTGTGTAAAACAGGAGTGGAGGGGGGTACATGTGGGCTGAGCATGCCCACGGCTCGCTGGGGTGCACCATGGCAGTGCAGCCTGTCCCTGCACCTTTCCCCATTCATCTTAAAGGACTTTGCTGACACCAGAGTCTGGCAGCTGTGGGTCTCGGTCTTGCATGGACAGGCTGTGGTGATGAGCTGTTGGTGTTGGCTGGTTTCATCGCTTCATCCAATGCTGACAGCATTGTCCACTGAACCTTCTCCCACTGCAGCATCTCCCGTTCTCTTCCAGGAGTCCAGCAGAGGAGGGAGCAGGATGCAGAGGCACAGAAGAAGGCAAAGGAGTGCGGGCGAAGCATGCTCAGGGTCTCCCCGGACCAGGGATCAGACGTGTACCTCCTCAGGAAGATGGTAGAGGAAGTGTTTGATGTGCTTTATAGTAAGAACCTTCACGATTCCATCTGGGGATTTGGATGGCCCTGGGGCTTGCTGCACTGCCAGCACCAGCCCACCTCGTGGCTTTGGGACTATTGGTGCCCAGCACAGCGGGCCCTGCTCCTGTGTGGGGTCAGTGCTGTGCTGGGGGCAGGTCCAGCCACTCCCTTTGCTGTGAAAGGGGCTGTACCCCAAATGGGTAGTACTTTGTGCTCAGGGGGAGCACCTTGCAGCCCCCTGGCCAGCTGAAGCCTCTGCTGTGGGCTAAGTGGGGTTCTCAAATGCACTCTCCCCTTTCCATGGCAGCTCCGCTTAAAAGCAAAAAGATGATTTTCTCGGCTCTGAGAGACAAGCTGGTGCCATTCCAACACATGCATCATCCCCAGCAATAAAGCTCCTGCAATTAAAATGTAGATGACCATATGGCTGCTGCTACGTTGCCTGGTGGGTTGCAGAGCTCCCTCTGGGCCCAAGCTGTGGATGCCGGAGCTGAGGCAGCGCTCCTGCTCTCAGAGCATCCCCTGCGGGTCCTCATTGGGGAGCACTTGTAGGGCTTCTGGTTGTGGTGTAGCTCCACGTTCCATTGCCCACTCCCACCTGCACACAGCATTGCTGCTGTTGGTTTGTAGCACGCGTCGCAGGCTTTGGAGTTGGAGGGGAGACAGCAGCACTTCCCCTGGGCAGAGCAGTCGGGATCGGAAGTGGAGGTTTTCTGAAACCACTTAAAGGGCTTGGATGTGATACTCCCATTAAAAGGGGTAATCAAATCCTCTTGCTGCCTTTGAGAGCTCATCCCAAGTCACGAGGAGAAGGGAATACAGAGCTGGGGCTGCTCGGGTTAGAGCTGCAGGCTGCGTTTTCCTGCTGCAGGCTGTCAAGCCAATGGGGAATATGAGAATTATTCTTTTATATAATTAGCTATTTAGATTATGTAAGTTTTACCGGGGCTCATTTGCATGGGGCTGGATGAACTAGATGGCCCGTGCATTAGGATAAGGCTGGAGATGCTGTTTGCGGTGTGGAAGACGTGTTTGGGTTTAATGCAGCGCCTGACACGCAGGATGCAGAAGAGCTCCCAGTGTGATGAGCTGCATCCCCAGGCTGGTCCCAGGAAAAAGCCGTCCCTGGTTGGTCATAGAGAAGCAGGAGGTGGCCCAGGGGGATTCTGTTTCCAATACTGACAGGGCTGCAGGAAATTAGGAGTTATCTCTTTTTCTTTCTTTTTTTTCCTCTCTCTTTCTTCTTATCCTTTCAGTTGCTTCCCATCAACAGGGATTGGAAACAAAAATCTTAGAGAATGCTCAGTCAAAAAGATGGCATATTCCCTCCAGAGCCGGGTAATCTCCGCACCAACAGGATGACTGATTACCGCCAGCTTCTATTAAACAGGCATTAATGATGATTATTGTCTCTCTTTAGCTAAACCGTGAGCCTCTGCGTGGCAGCGCAAGGCTTGGTGAAGGTCACTTTGACAGGAACACGCTCCCCATAAAGATGTGTTTGGGGAGTTGCTGAGTGCTGGGTTGATAAGGGGCCACTTGGGCATCGTCCTCCCCCCATAGCAAAGATGGTGGGAGGTGGAAAGCTGCTAAACGCCGGCGTATCGAGGCAGCAGTGCCTTCCGAGCCTGCAGAAAGCCTTCTTGCACTGCTGTGGTTCAAAGGTTTGGTTTGAAACTTCTGTTATTGGCTTAATTAAAATATTATCCAGCCCAGCTATAAGGAACCTTGATGGCTGGCGCGAGTCACACATCATTAGTTATCATGCGTTGCTTCAAAGAACATGTTGAAGAAATCACTTTTAATAAGGACTTGCTGACAGTGCCATAGGATTTCCAGGGTTTCTGTCAGATCTGTTGTGTGTCTTTTTTTTGTTGTTGTTGTTTAAAAGAGTGAGAAAAACCAGAAGATTTTTAAGGAGAATCGCTATTTAAATGTCTCACAGTGTCCTCTGCTCCTGAGCACAGTGCTGGGACGTGGATGGAGACCCTGTGGGACAGGAGCTGAGGAGTGAACCCATGCCACGCAGCCAGATGTTCTGCATCTGGGCTCTGCTTTGCCCAGACTGCTTTGTTTTCTATCTTCTCTGGGGTTCGTGCTGCCTCAGCCATCCCAGATGTGGGCATGGGGCCTCTTCAGGCCTTTTAGCAGGTCTCGGTGATGCTGTGTAGTCATGCTGTGCTGCCAGGGAAGGGGAATGCTGTGCTTCTGGCTGTGTGGGGAGGTTTGGTTATGGAAGGTACAGAGGTGCCTTGTGTCACCCAGCCAGCCCTGCACCTCGTGGGACTGTGGGGCTGCTGAAGGGAAAGGGGTGGTTAGAACTGTCTGCATTCACTCTGCCTTCAAATCATGGAACAGAGGGAAACTTTTGGGGGATTTTCTTCTCTTTCCTTGTGAGCGAAGGCTGCCTCACAGCAGCGAGGAGCAGAGTGCTTTCCTTTTCTCCAAGAGGTAAAGAAAAAGTACTGACAGTAAGATATGCAGAATATTTCAGCAGACATAAGATGGGAACCCACGCGAGCTGAGGATGACACATCTCCTTTGTCAGCACAGATCACTTGCTGGCACAGGTCTGGGGTCCCTGGGGGGTGGGCTCACACCAAGTGACCCTAATTGAGGATTCCACGAAGACCTCAATGCTTGAAGGCCCTTAAAGGCTAAGCACACGGACTGCTTTCTCCTTGCGGTGTCTCCATCGGGCTCTGCACAGCGGTGCCTGCAGTCCTGCTTTGGGTTTGCTCCTCAAGCTCTGCCTGGAGGGCTGGGGGTCCCTGCTCTGTGTAACTGTGCCCCTTCCCCAGGTGAAGCGGTGGGGAAGAGCAGCGTGGTCCCTTTGCCCTACGAACGCTTCCTGAAGGAGCCGGGACTGCTGGCAGTGGCCGGTTTGCCCGAGGGGATCAGCTTCAAGAAACCCATGGAGTACGACGTGAAGTCCCTGATGGCCATTTTAGAGCACAGCCACAGCATCCGCTTCAGGCTAAAAAGGTAACCCTGGGGATCCTGGTGGGGCTGGAGGGGGCTCTGGTAACACCGCTGTGCTGTGGAGCTGCTGCTATGAGCATGTGTCAGTGCACAAGGTTAACTGCAGTGCTTTGTGTGACTCTGCCAGCGTCTCAGCTGCAGCACGCTCAGTGCTTTCTCGTCTCCAAAGAGATTTCCAATGTAAATGTCGCAAGCTCCTTTCTAGGCTGAAATGTGTTTCTGTGCCAGAGGATGAGGGAGATGGGGGACAGCAACGGGGTGAAGCCCCCCGGCTGCCATGGCCGTGTTTTCACAAGGGACTTGTTGGTTTTGGATGCTCTGAGCTCGCCTGACTTGAGGCACCTTGGATCGTTGAGAGAAATGCTGAGCACTAACAAATACCTCCTTTGAAGGCTCAGCACTTCTGGAAAATCAGGCTGAGATGGCTAAAAGTAGGACACGCAGAATTTGAGCCGTTTAGTGAAGCCGTGGCTGCCTGTCTCATGTGAAGCATCTGCACTTCCTCGGTACGAAACGCGTCCTTGGGCTGATTGAGGTCCCTGGTGAGAGTGCCGTGAGGTGCTGAGAAAGGCAGCTCAGATGCTTGGTTACAGTCCCACAGATTGTTTGATTCCTAAACACACCAGGCTATGGGGCTGGATGGCTTTGCCAAAGGCATAAGCATTTTGCACTGCCATAAGCTAACCTGTTCTGCTTAGGGGAGAATATAGTGCAGGTTCCCAAAGAAGCTGTAGAGGGTTGGGTGGCTGCTGTCATTTATGAAACCATGAGCAAAAAGGAAGTGAAGTGCAGGGGGTCCCATCCTCCATCCTCCTCAGCACGGCCCATTTGTAGGCTCTCCTTTCCCCTCCCATATCTTTGTTCATACAGCTTATTTATCCTACTCACATCCACCCTGAACATTGGCAGAGGATGCGATCAACTTCCATAGGCACCCAACTCACTGCCTGGAGCCACTGCCCCATAGTTTCGAGCTCTGTGCACCCTTGCCTTGAGCATCTTTCCCCTTCCAAGGCACAGCTCCCAGCACATGCAGGCCACGGTGCTCAGCACTCAGGTCTCCGGCAGTGCCGCGGACCCAGCAGAACCTGTTTTCTCCTCTTTTTCTCCCTTTCTTCCCTTCAGGCCGACGGATGAGCCCAGCAGAGAGCCGAACCCTAGCCTAGAGTTGACTTGTACCTCCCTCGTGCCCAAGGGCGGCCGAGACCCTGGTGCCAACAGCCACATGGCCAAACCCTCGGGCCAGGACGCTCCCCCCGCCGTAGCCGTGACCAATTTCTTATATGGTGTCTCGCTGCCTACGCAGATCGCCATGGACCTAAAGCAGGAGGTGTCCTCCGGTCTGCACGGGGCGACCATGGCCAGTGAGGTGCTGCTGCCCAGGCCCTCGGGAGAGCTGAAGGTGCCTTCCTCACAGGAGTACAGCGACTGCTGTGGTAATAGCCTCGAGATTGCTCGCAGACGAGGGCCTGGTGCAAAGCCCCATGGAGCTGAGAGGGAAACATGTGGGGCTTGGTGTAATGGGGCCAGCTGGCTGTGGCTGGAAGGTGGGCACTATATTGGCCCTGAGGCTGTGCAGCCCTCACAGAGATGGGGAGGCCCTGCAGTGCTGCCCCAGAGTTGCCTTGGGTGCCACTGTGGTGCTGCTATGGATGTGCTTTGCATTTTACATTGGGGGTTGGTGGTGAAGAGGCAGGGTGGGTGAAGGAGAACTGCTGGGGTGAGGGACGTGTCACAGCTGCAGAGCCCCGGGCTGGTGTCACAGCAGACACCCAGGAGCTTGCTGAGATGCCATCAGCTCTCTTATGGAGCTCTTAACATTGCTTTCTCATCTTCCTTTGTGTCCAGGACAGAAATCAGCTGTCTCCGGGGGTCCTCTCATCCAGAACGTGCACTCATCCAAGCGCATCCTCTTCTCCATTGTCCACGACAAGACAGGTTGGTGTCGCACCATGGAGGTCTTTTTACAATGAATATAATGAAGCACAGGCACGGGTTGCCCAGAGTTGGTGGTGGATGCTCCATCCCTGGAGACACTCAAGGTCAGGCTGGATGGGTCTCTGAGCACCTGATCTATCTGACCCTGTTCATTGCAGGGTTTCCCCACCTGGAAGGGACCAGTTCTGCCACCACACAGGTGACACCGGGCAGTCCCAATCCTAATGGGGAACCAGGGCACGGCTCGGGTGAGGTCGTTTTCCTGAGCTGAAAGTTTAATGTGGTTTCGAAACAACTGGAACCCTCTCACCCCAATCTGACTGTGCCAGTAGTGCCCAGAGGGGATTGGTGGGAGGAGGAGACTGCCTCATCCACACCTAACCCCACCCCAGGGATGTGCAGCCCTAGAAATGCTGACGTGTTTGCACCAAAACCTTCACCTCTGTGCTGTAGGAGTGGGAAAGAGAACGGATGGGAAAAGCTCTATAGTGAAACTGCTGTGCTTTTCAGAGGTTTGCTTCAGGTGGAGCCAGCTCTGTCCAGGAGGGTCTTTCCTTTCGGGGCTGAAATGTTTTACAGGGTCATTCCTGCAGCAGAACTTGCTCCAGGCTGGGGATGGGGAAGCCCAGACCTGATCTGCCAACCTGGCAGAATCCATTCTGGAAGGGAGAAATCATTCTTTTTTTAAAGCAACAAAGTCTCTTTCCTGGTTCTCAACATTTTGCACGAGAAAAGTGCATCTGCTGTGTATGAACCATATGGAAGTTCCTTATTTCTTATATTTTGTTTTGATAGATAAGTGGGACAGTTTTATAAAAGAAACTGAAGATATCAACACCCTTAGGGAGTGCGTGCAAATTCTGTTTAACAGCAGATATGGTGAGTAGGAGTTAATATCCCATTATGCATCTGCAGTGCTTGTGGTTTGCATATCATTATATAGCAATCATTTTTGTTCCCTAACACAGCAGCAGGAGCCATATGCTAGAGCTCCCTTCTCTCCTTAACACATTTAGCCCAGCAGCTCCAAGTCTGGGTGTCTGCTGAAGGTTATGTCAATATTTCCATTTGGAGCCTCCCCCGTTGAGCAACTTATAACTCAGCCATAAATTGGCTTGGTGTGGAGCATGGCATGGCCAGGTCAGCACCTACCAGCACTGAAGGCAAACGGGAGCAGTGGTGTGCAGCCATATTGCATTAATGTGGCAGGAAAAGAGGGAAATCGTTGCTATTCCAAGTGCTTTGTTGTTTCCCTGTTTGTGCTGCTTATGAGCATCTTCAGTGCCGACCATGGCAAGGTGCTTTGGGGTTACGTCTCCATAGGGATGGGATGTGGCTCATGGGTGGGCTGTGGGTTGTTACCTGTGCCATCCTCAGGTGTAACTCAGGAGTTACACAGGTGCAATATGTGGGCTGTGAACTGATAACTGAGATATGAGCTGTGTGACTCAGGAGCTGCGTAGCTCAATGACCTGCTGGGGGGAAAAAGCAGAAGATGAGACAACACACGCTGTGCACACACAGGCTTTGCTTTACAGAACACCTTCATTTGTATCATTCCTCAAAGGAAAAGTGTGTGTTTGAGTGAAAACCTTTCACCTTCCAGCTGAAGCCTTGGGGTTAGACCACATGGTCCCCGTCCCATACCGGAAGATCGCGTGCGACCCCGAGGCGGTGGAAATCATTGGCATCCCTGATAAAATACCCTTCAAAAGACCTTGCACCTACGGCGTCCCCAAACTCAAGCGGATACTGGAGGAGAGGCACAACATCCATTTTGTCATCAAAAGGTGGGTGGCCGCCCTCTGCAGGAGCTGCCATTGGCAGGAGGGAGCTGCTCTGAGTCAAGTGTCTCAGGGTTAGCTCGGTATGTTTGACATTAGCGGGGCAGCTGCAGCACATTTGGCTCTTGGTTTGGCTGGATGTATCACATGCAGGCTGGGCGCTTTGTCCTGGGCGCTGCTTTCCTGCTGGAGTGAAAGCTTCTGCTTTGGTCCTATCATCTTTTGGGACCAGCTTCGTAGAGCCTCATTTAATAAGTTAATGAAATGAAGAGAGTGACTTATACGGAGATGTAAAAGTGCTTTAGTTAAAAAGCATATGGTGTAAGATTGCTTGGTTGCACAACAGGCTAAGAGCCTTTTTTGTGGGGGAATGAATAAGTTGGCTGTTTTGACTCAGTTTAATCCTATTCATAAATAAAACCTAAAACTCAGTCATTAGAAGCATCTCTTTCTAATCCTTTTCCTCCCCTTCCCTCCTAGGATGTTTGATGAGAGAATTTTCACAGGTACGTTCTTCATGTCTTTTGATTTATTGCCTGTGAGTTGAAAGATCAGCCAGAGAAGCGGGGCTGAAATGCAGACAGCCAAGTGTAGGACACTCAGAGAGAAGAAACCTGGTCTGTGCCAAACCCAGGCTGGCTTTACTTGGGCCACATTCAGTGCTTCCCAGTGAATAAAGCAAGACAGGAGTTGTGGAGGCTGCCATGTCCCAGTGCCCTGATTTGGGGAGGGACTGCAGGAACAGCACCCAGGCGCTCCCATATTTATCACCCAGCCCTGCTCCTGGGCTTGGCTCACAAGTAAAGACGTGTTTGGGGTTTTCCTTTCTTCCCAGCTGCCAACCAGCTTCCCAGACAACACCTCTGACATCTCCACAGGCCAAGTTAACAACCTGAGGGTGATCCCAGGGGGAGTCCCAGCATAACCTGGAGGAGATCCCACCTCCGTGGTTCCGGAGTCCCATTTATGATTTCCTTGCTCTAGACAATGATTTTAAAGCTCGTCACCCACCCCTAAGGTTTGGAGCCCTGAACTGCATCTCGGATGCTTGGATTTTCCTTGCAAATCCATCATAGTTTGCCTTGGGGGAGGCGTTCCAGACACGGGGGGTGATGGAGCAGCTCTTGCCTGCCTACACCTGCGAGCTGCAGCAGGAAAGCTCAGTGCTGGGAGCTCAGGGTCACTTGGCATGGAGCTACAAATGGGAACGTGGAGACGAGGAAGCAAATCCTTATGGGTGACAGCCCCTCCTTCTCCTCCTGCTCCCCGCAGGGCTACCAGAAGCAAAATACATTAAACCTGCCTTACTGTGATTCATGTCAGCACATCTGACTGTGCAAAGAGAAAAAAAAAAGCATCTGCTGAGTCAGGAGGTGCCATTTTTGCAAAGGCACTTTTTGCAGCGCGGAGCCGTATTTTAACTCGCCAACTATAAAGCAGCCCAAAGCTTCCCCGTGCAGTTTTGCTCACCCTTTAATTAAAATACCCACCACTGCTAGGAAACCTATTTTTGCTACTCCCCTGGGTAGCAGCTGAAGGCAAGCTTCGTTGCTGCAAGAATAAGATTCGGTCCATAGAAAGTAGAAATTAAAAGGCCTGTCAGTAGATAAACAGCATCTTTAAGGCTCTCTATTGCTGCTGGTCCTGTTGCCTGAGCCCTGCCCTTCCATCCAGGCTGGGGCCTACAGCCAGAAATCTTCATTTTCCCATGGGGCAGGATGTGTTTTGGAAGGTTGGGGATATTGCAGTGGCACTTTGATTCCAGCCAGAGGCCCTTTACAGCTATTTCAGAGGACACCTACATGGTTTCTGAAGCCTGGCTGCGTAATTCCATTCCCTCCTTCCCTCAGCACCAATTCTTCAGCTCTTCCTTCATGTTCCCTGCCTGGTTCTCATTTCCTACCCTGTCATCAGATCACCCTTTACATCTCCAAGGTCACTGCTGAGGCTCCGTTTCAGCTCCTTTCACATTGCTGAGGGGCAGGGAAAGGGAAGAGGGGGTGTTTGGTGGTGTCTCGATCTTTTTGTCCCCTCTTGTGTCCCTGCAGCACATCCTTTCTCCCTTTGTGAACCCAATTAAATCAGCATCCTCTTCTTTGCAAGCAGGCAGCTCTTAAAAACCCATTCCTCTCCCCGACCTTAGCTCTGGGACTAGAGAGGAAGGGCACGGAGGTGGGGATGCAGCACTGCTGCTCTTGTATCTTTCTGGTTGCTTATTCTGGTTTTGCTTTTAATTCCAATCCCACCCTTCACGTTTGGCACCAGGAAGTAAATTTACCAAAGATCCAACCAAGCTGGAACCCTCCAGTCCCCCTGGGGAGATCTCCCCCGAGCCGCATCGCGGGGCCGTGCTGGACCTGGCAGGGACGTCGCAGGCTGCCAGCAGGTAAGTGGCACTCGGCTGTCAGAAGAACAAAGTTTGGAGTTGTTGATTGTGGGTGAAACCAGAGAAATCAGGGCTGTGTTATCTGCAGGAGCGATGTGAGCCATCGTCTGCTCCGCGCAGCTCTGGGGCTGGAAGCATTTAGCCTGGAGGGCAGCACTGATCGTAGAGTCTCAGTGTGGTTTGAGATGGAAGGGAGTCTTAAAGGCCATCTGGTCTGACCCCCTGCAGTGAACAGGGGCACCCTCAGCTCACCCATCATCCTTGGGGGTGAGCAGGGGAAACTGGTGCTGCACATCTCCCCCAAGCATGCTGCAGGGCTGAAGTCTGGCCTGAAGCTTCTCATTTTTCTTCTCATTTGTTAACGTTTGCAATTAGGGCACTCTTTAATTTTTGCCACGGGAGATCTCACCGTGCAATTAAATTGGTGTGATCGAAAGCAAGCAGGCAGAGAGACAGAAGGGTGCTGAGCAAAGCAAGAGTTGCAGTAGCATCCTTGTGCCACCCTTGCTGATGCTGCTTCGGCCCCGTCTCAGCTGTTGGAGCCAGGCAGGGGTTGCATGGGGTGGGCAAACCTGATCACCCTGAGGTCCCTTCAGAATCTGCCATATCTATCCTGGTTGTGTGTATATAGATGTGTGTTGGTCCCGATTTGTGTTGCATGGATGCAAGCTGAGTGAGGCCACATATCCTGCTTGTCTCATGCTGCATGGTTAGCTCTTGGTTGCAAAGGAAATTGTGCCTTGCTGTGGTGGTGGTGCAAAATTTGCTTTGCTCTCCTGCAGGTAGAAATTAACCCCCCCAGTGCCTTGATAACATGTACCTGCAGGCAAACGATGTGTGTACTTGATAAATAATCAAATCCTGCTTTGTTCTTCCTGCCAATGAGGAAAGCTCTGTTCCCAGTTGGAGCACAGCGTATCCATACCTGTGGTCCACCCAGGTCAGAGTCCAGGTCTGGGGCAGTGCCAGATGCTGTGGGGCAAAGGGTAACGCACTGCACTTGGGGAAGGCATCCTCTGCAATTTCCCTGGGGAAAAGCTGCCTTTCATCTGACCTGGGAGAGTTTTAAACCCTTCCTGCAGCTCCAGTGTGGCACACACTGTACTTACAGGCCCAGACATCCTCTTTGCCCAGTGAAGATCTGTCCTCATGGCGAGTTTATTGCACTGCTTGAACTCAGATGCCATTGAGTGGGTTGAGGTGAGGGAGGAGTGCTTTGAAACCACCCTCTGCCCCAAAGCAGCATCAGGAGGGCTCTCCTTTCCCTCGGAGGACCAGTGGTGTGGCTCTCCAGTGCCATCCCTTCTGTCCTTTCCTGCCAAAGCAGTTGTTGTTTAAGAAAGAGAGAATATCCATCCTGAGAATGAAAAGTAATCTAATTTGGATGCTGAACACCTTACATAAATTTCTAAGCACGTGAAGTTAACTGTAGACACAAGTTTGGGACAGTGCCCAGTATCCAGGGGAGAAAAGCTTTGGGCAGAATAAATATTTACCAAATCAATTGACTTTTTCCTTTCTCCCTATTTGCTTTTCCTCCGTGAGTAACCACATTGTAATGAGGCTTTATGCACTGCTCTGTGCTGCAGTGTGATGGAGCCTGCAAGGTCTGAGGCTGTTAAAGCCCCTGGGATGGGTCCAACGCACGCGCATGGGCTTAAAGCTTTCCCTTTGATTGCTCCATTAACGCCTCTCATCTGCCTTTCCCTTCCAGGTCAGAGAAATGCAGCGTTCCTGAAAGCTGTGAACCAGGTGAGGAATCATTCATTTTCTCTTGCAAAGTTGTGGTGCTGGGGGGGGGGATTTTGTGCCATCCCAGGAAATAGGAGGTGCCCAATGAGCTGCTGACCTCTGGCTCACGGGTGATGCAGTTGCCCACCAAGATCTGCAGGTGTCTCTGGTTCAGATTGGAGATTGTCTTTGGTTGTCTTTCCTCTATAGGTACCTCAGGAGAGCTGGGTGGGATCAGACAGATCAAAATCGAGCCGGATGAGCTGGACATCATTCAGATCACTGTTCCAGGTGGGCACCGGGCTCCCTGCTGCTTCTGTTTCCACGTTTTGTTTGGAGAAGCAGCTGTGCTTAGAGCAGTTACCAGACCTGGGTAGTGCACCAAATGGTAGAGCTGTCCTTAGGGTTTAGCGAGTGGATAGGTAGCACTTTGCATTGTCAGTGTGCCTTACAAACATCAATTAATCATCTCACCAGAATTAGGGCAGCAACATGACTCCCAGTGAGCCCCAGTGTGAGTGATGCTGGGGGCAGCAGTGATGCCCTGTCCGACTTGTCCAACTGCATCTGCACTTATCTTGTTGCACCCAAATTGCTGCAATCTCAATTGCACCCAAGTGCACCAATCCCATGAAGACAGGGGCATTCTGGGAGTCTCACCAGGATTATCGTGGAATGGATTTAACATGTGGTTACCATAGGGGGGAGGAAAGGAGCAAAGCATGGCGGTAGATCAAACATTTTAATTTTCAACTTGGCAGATAGTGGAAGAGAAGAAAGTTAATGCATGGCAAGCTGGCAGCGTGTGGGAGGAGGAGGTGTTATCACTTCTCCAGCACTGGGTAGATCACACTTGAAGTCCAGAGTCCGCTTTTTATTACCTTATTTGAAGATATAGTTCAATCAAAGGGAGTACAGCTCAGGGCAGTGAAGATGATTAATAGAAAAGTGCTCAGGTGCAAGAAGGAATTGATGAAATTGGGATTATTTGTCCTGCGAGAAGATGATTAAAAAGTGACCGGATTGAAGTATTTAAAGTAGCTAAAGGTTTATTTAAAACTAAATTTGGATGGCTCGTCGGGGGCGTTGGGCAGTCCGGTGTTAGGGGATGCAGGCTTAAATTGAGAGGGCATACATATATACATAAGGGAAACTTCAGGAGGTGTCATTTCATGGAGGAAGGCAGCATTAGTGGGATGCTCTTCCCAAGGTGGAGTAGTTAAGTCAAGCAGCATTAACTTTTTAAGTCAGAACTGCGTGTCCAAATGGAGTTACGCCAATTAAATCATTTCGAGCTGTTTTTGCTCTTCACTTTCTGTAGAGGTTAAGATGAAACTTTTTTCCCTTCGGTCTGAGAGATGGGGTGCATTTCTGGGAGGCTGTGGGGCACACGGGGCTCCCAGCCAAGCTGAGGATGCTCTTCGTCCTGCCCTCGCTGATGGGCCACCTCCCTGTGAAACCTCCTTTGGGGGACGGGGCCCTTCTCCCTTGAAACAAAAGCTGCCCGTGGTGTGTTTGTCCACAGACCGATCGCCCAGTTCAGATGAGATGCATGACCCGGTGAGCACGCACATGGCCTCGGAGGAGTCGAGCTACATCCTGGATTCAGTAGCAGGTAATGGAAATTACGTATCCAGGAGACTGGTCATCCAATGCAATGGGTGATAAGCCAAGGTGATGGAGTCAGGACCTTCTCACAGGGTCTGGTTTGGAGCTCAGGCAGGTGGTGCTCGTTGGGTGCTGCCATAGTATGAACCAAGCTCCTGGGGGAAAGCATGGCACTACCAGACCCAGCCTGTGGGTGACCCAGAGGGTTCCTACTGATACATGGTCTGATTTTGCAGGTGCTGGCCACTGCTAACCCTTCTTTTCCTCAGCAGGGACAGAGAAGGGGCCTGGTGAGGAGCCACGAAGCGAAGAGAAACAGATGGAGGGATCAGGTGAGATTCTGGTGATCCTGGAGCACCTCCAATAGCTGCAAGGCTTTGGGAGGTTTGGTGGACCCAGTTGTGTTTGCTGGGCTGCCTGTGTTATGTGTGAAGGACTCAGCCTCCATGCAGAGAGGCACCTCTGTATTTTGGGGACGTGATGCTCAGCCTATGGGCACTGCTGGCTGGTGTGGGGGCTCATTGGTGCCACTCCACTCATGAGTAGAGGTCTCTCTCCTTCTGTCTTGCATAGGTAGCATCTTTTGCCCAGATTCGCTTCTATTTCTTGCCTCCTTGGGGAGATCAGTGCTGTGCTGGAGGCAGCTGATTTCTCAGAGCATCCCTTTCTCTTTTTTTGCAGATGGTATAGGGGACGTTTTGAGTCATTTGAGGAAACAAGTAGAAATTTTGTTCAACACGAGATACGGTAAGTTGGTCATTAACACGTTTGTAATGCCAAGTGTTGGCTTCGGCCGTGAGGAGATCCTAATTGCTATGAAATGTCACCTCCTATTTCCGAACCAGTTGCTGAGTAAAGGTGCAATGTAATTTGTTCATTTACTGTCCTCTGGGCTTGTGAGCACGTTTGAAGTCTCCCTGGGCCTCGTTATTGCAGCTCTTCCCTTTGGCTTTCTCAGTGCCTTCGTGCTGGCACAGCCCAGGAATTGCCATGGTGACCTTCAGCCTTCCTCCCACTGAAGTAGGGGCTGATGGATCCACCCAGAAATGGTTTGAAATACATCCAAGGGGATTTTCCCTCTGTTTGGACTGTGTGGTGGCTGAGAGGGCTGGTGGGATGCAGGGACATGGCCTGCCCTGCCTTGGGGTCACGTATCCCATGCCTTCAGCTTCTTCTTCCTTATGAAGAAAGACAGAGAGGTCTGCTCTTTAATAATGAACAAAAATCAGGTTATTACCTGCTTTTGGTGCCTAAGGATGTCTCCTAGCTTAATTAAGTTTAGCAGGGCGTTGGGAGGTGCAGAGGAAACGTATCTTTTACCTCCTGCTACTTTTTATTCAGGTTACTTAACTTGGGAAAAAATCAGCAAGGTCACACGTGAGTTTGGTGAACTGGCAAAAGGGTTTTGCTGCTGCTGGGGACAGGAGAGAAAAGAGGAGAGAAAATTGAACTCTGTGCATCCAGCCCCAAAGTACGGAGCTGTGAGAGCCAACCTGGGCTGTGTGTAAAGGGAGGAAAGGAGAAGGACCACAATGATCTTGGGGAGGGGCAGGGGAGAGCTGCAGATCAAGCTGCCAGTGGAGCAATGGGCTTTGCACAGTGCTTTCCCAGTGGTGGGCTGGGAGCCACGTCCCCCATCTCCACATCTGCCTGGAGGATATCCGTGAGGTCTGGGAATGGAGTCCCCAGTTCAAACACTTGGTGACCTCCTGGTTTTATCCCATGACTCACATCACGGGGTATCCCTACTGGGCACAGGGTAACCAGAAACTCTCTGAAGACCTCTTCAACTTGTGTTGATGTACCATATCTGTGCTGCACCAAGCCAATGTCAAACTAACAAGATCTGTTCCTCGTGCAGCGAAAGCCATAGGAATATCAGAGCCGGTCAAAGTTCCTTACTCCAAGTTCCTGATGTACCCCGAGGATCTGTTTGTGGTAGGTTTGCCAGAGGGCATCCTGCTGCGGCGTCCCAACTGCTTTGGGATTGCAAAGCTGAAGAAGATCCTCCAAGCGAGCAACAACATCCAGTTTGTCATTAAAAGGTGAGCAGGAGGAGCGGCCATCCCATGGGAAGGTGCTGCAGGTTGGAAATCTTACTGCTGGGGATGCAGCAGCCATGCAGTGTCCTGGACATCATCCATCACTTGGTTGCCTACAATGAATTTGCTTGATTAGGAGCAGCCAAAGCCTTGAAACTTCAGGGTATTTCTAGAGATTTCTTACCCAAACAAGGATGACTTTCTGTACACTGAAAGCAGTTAGGCAGGCTTTTCCTGTTGCCAAGAAATGTTGGGACCACATCTCATGCAAGTTTGGAGGCGCTGATTTAAGCTACTCAGCTGTTGCAGCCTTAATCTTATCCCATGGAGTGTTACATTGGCTCACTAAAGAGGCTGTCAGCATGGAAATTACTTCTGAAGTTTCCCCCGCTGTATTACAGGAGCTTTGAAATTGCATTAGCCAGATATGTTTAGTGGGTTTGCTGCTGTAGGAGCGTTATCCTTGGTGATAGATGGGGCAGTAAAATGTTGATGGCTTTGCTGGATGGGGATCTGATCGCACTGTGTCTGTTTCTTGCTGTTATCCAGACCGGAGCTGCTGGCAGAGGGCATTAAGGAGATGGCTTTGGACAGCCCAGGAGCTAAAGGTAGGGCTTGAGACCTGTTAGTGATGGGGAATAGGGGGAGGGAGAGCACATCCCTGCAGCACGTCTTGTGCCACCTCGTTTTTGCCCTGTGCTAAGGCAGCCATGGTGGGGCAGCCCTTTGGTACTGCTGATGCTAATGGCTCTCTGTCCCCTGCCCCAGCTGCCAGCGACTGTGGAGATGCACTGCTGGACGACGCCGTGAAGAGACAGGGCTTCCAAGGTGGGCTCTGAAGGGAGCAGCTGTGGAAATGGAGGAGCTGTGAGATTTCAGGGCTCGGTGGGTGGGAGAGAAGGAGATGGGGAGAGAGCTGAAGGGAAGATGGAGGGCAGGCACACAGCCGTGGGCTGTCCCATGGGTCCACACAGCAGACTCTGAATGGAGCCCTAATAAAGCAGCTTTGCTTATCTCACCATCTGACCTTGTGAGACACGTAATGAAGTCTTCTAAGATTTGGATCTTGCCTGTTTTTTGGCTTCTTTTTTGTTACATAAACACTGCTCCCATCCGCAGTGCATCTCTCCAGTGGGGTGGAACTGTTGGGGTAGCTCTGTGCAGGGGAAGGGGCAGCAATGGGGATCCCATGGTTTGGGATGGGTGAGCTCTGCCTCACTGCTCAGCCCCAGGGATGGAGGCCTTGAAAAGGTTTTGGCTTTTCAGGCTTTTGAGTGTGTTTTATTTTAACGCCGGTAATTATCACCACCGAATCTTTGATTTCATGCAGCTTTTATTCTTAGCAAACAGGCGGGGGGAAAAGAAAAAAAACACCCCACATATTTCTGTTTAGATTATTTTTAAGGACTTTGAATGGCCCACTCCAGAGATTAGCTAATTGCAAGATAAGGACTTTCCTATAATTAGAAAATCGTATTACTTAAAAGTCACAGAGTGCCTTTTAATTTAACAGCAGAAGTCCGTAATTGTTTCTTTATTTTACAGAAAATTATGATGCCAGGCTTTCCAGAATAGACATTGCTAACACACTGCGGGAACAAGTCCAGGACCTGTTCAATAAGAAATACGGTGAGAAATCAGGGTGGGAACTGCTTTCATTCCCCTCTATCTCATCCCAATACCTCCTTCCCAGGTGCTTTCACTCAGCTTCCCCTCTCCATGCAGAGCTGCTGTTGTTGTGCTGGGTGTAGCAGGGTTGGATATTAGCAGCCATTGCTTCTTAGGAAGAGTGGTGAGACATTGGCACAGGCTCTCCCTCAGGTCCCATTACCCTCATGATTAAGGCTGCATGTGCTGCTCCTTGTCCCAGCTCACCTGGCTCTACAGTGGCCATTGGGAGGACTGGGATGGACCCAGAGCCATTGTTGAAATCACCGCCATCCCACATGCTTACCTCTTGCTTCTCTTCCAGGTGAAGCCTTGGGGATTAAATACCCTGTACAAGTGCCATACAAGAGGATCAAGAGCAATCCGGGCTCGGTGATCATCGAAGGACTGCCCCCTGGCATCCCCTTCCGCAAGCCATGCACCTTTGGCTCGCAGAACCTGGAGAGGATATTGGCTGTAGCTGATAAAATCAAGTTCACAGTGACGAGGTACAGCCCCGAGGGGAAAGGGGAAGGGGTCACCATGCCTATACCTAAATGCACCGCTCTGGTAAATACAGCACAGAACTCCAGCCCCATAGACAGTTGGCAGCGAGTGGTTTGGAGTGGGCTTTAAAGCATGGCTTCCTTTGGCTCTTTTCTCCCATCTGCTGCCCAAGGAGGAGGTGTGGAGGTGCTCAGGGTGGTGCTGGCAGGGCTGCAGCCCCCATAAAGCTCAGTGGGATGAAACAGCACTGGGTGAGTCTGCAGAGACATCTGTGCTGCTTCTCTTGGAGACCCAAGGTGGGAGAAGCTTGAGGAGCTTGGGGGGAAAACAGGTTTTTCTTCCACATCCATTGCTGAGTGTTCTCCCAGGTGCATTCTCAAGGCTTTGCCTGTGAAATCTTCATTTTGCCTTCTTTGTTTTACAGGCCTTTCCAAGGACTCATCCCTAAGCCTGGTAAGAGATGGTGCCTTTTTGCCTGAGCAGTGCTTTGCCTTTCTGTTTATCGCTGGTCAGGGAGTTGCAAGATGTGAATGGCACACTAATGTGATCAGCAGGAGGAAGGTTGCTTATGACCTTGCTTGCTCCCATTTCCTTTTTTGTTGTTTCTTTGTGTGTGTGTGTTTGGTTTGATGCATTTGATAACGTTCCCCTAACCGGGACAGCTAGGCTCAGCTTCACCCACCTGCATGGCTACTATTCCCTTGAAATGCCAGCGTTCTTATAGAGCTGATCTAGGGCAGGGATCTGCTTTCTGCACTAAACAAAGCGCATGGTCTTAAAGAGTCAACATCTGTTGCAATCAGGTGGGAAGTTCAGCAGTAAGGAAGTGCTGTGTGCTCACCTGTGGGCTTGCACCACTCCCGTGTCCCACCGCGGCTGCTCCATTGCTCTTTGAAAGAGAGAACTGCTGCTGGAAATGCACTTAGCAACCCGCCTTTGTTTCCAGTGTCTGTAATTACAGCCAAAGGAAGAGCACAGATGGGTGCAAAAAGTGTTGTCGTCTTTTATTGATGGCTTTCCATTTTCTTGGCCAGCCTCCATGGAGATGGCACAGTTTAGGCAAGAAAAATCTGACAGAGGGGAAAACATTTATATGGCCTCATTGGAACTGCAGGAAGGTGTTAGACTGCAGGGATGGCTCCGACAACAGCAGTCTGTCTGACATTCAGTGCACAGTCCCCATTCCCCACCCAGCCATCTCCATGGGGAGGTGCCCTGAGGCCCCATAGGTTTTGGGTTAGGATTCCCATCTTTTGGTGCTCAGCGTGGAGGTCACACCTGACATCAGCCAGATCTTAAATGGGACAGGAATTGGTTTTCAGTGGAATCACGTGGATGGGAACGAGCTGTGGACGCACCCACTGCTCCATCCTCATCTTGTCTCCCTGCTCCCCTGCCGTAATCTGGATAATTACGTTAAGAGACACTGATCTGACACAAATCACACCATTAACAAAGGAGCGTATCAGAAGGCAAATATTTCAGCCTGCCAGCTGGCTTGGAAACACGGTGTGATAGACAGAGGTGTAGAAAAATTGGATTTTATTTTCAATGCCCTGTATTTTTCTTCCTCCTTTCCCAGCTGGACGTGTGCTCTGTGGGTTTGCCCATGTTAGCATAAAACCCGAGATGTTTTAGCTGTGTGTTGCCTTACCTGAGGGGGCTCAGGAGGAGTTCACAACGTCTCTGCCCCCTAAAAGCCCCACTGACAGCAATTAACCTCTCTCCCGCTTCTCCATCACCGTATGCCTCAGTGGAGGGTGGTAACGCAGTTGTATGTCTCCACGCATTAAAATTGATTGCTTTTCAGCTGTCTTAACAAAATGAATGGCCACAGATGAGACGAAATTCAAATGTAAGAGAGGCTGTCGTGTTCCTTTCACCTCCATCTCTTGTAGTGGTGCCCCGCCACGTAGCACTGAGACCAGCAGAAGTGCATGCTTGGCATTACAACAAAATCAATGGCAATCTCTTTTATTTCACAGAGGAGCATTAAAATGAAAGCAATGGTTACTCCCAAACAGAATGGCATTGCAAAGGCTTTGAAAAGACAGAAAGCCCAGGAGATGTCTTTATGAATTCTAAGGGGAGGTTGTGTTTTTGAGGATTGTCTTGCCAAAAGTTAGGTGAAAAATGGATGTTTTAAGGGAGAGAGGAAATTTAACTTCTTTTTTTCCCTTGAATCACGGGGCTGAGATGGGGGTTGCCTTTGAGCTGCGTTGTGATATTTTGTTTGCTATAAAGATGTGATGCACCTCCTGCATAGAAATACCCGCAGGGCTGCGGGGTTCCTTGTTGTTCTCTGTAGGGATCCCATTCTCTGAGTGCAGCAGGTGAATGGATGTAAGTCCAGTCCAAGTGCTGGTGCTCTTTCCCTGCACGTTACCTGCTGTTGCTCTGCGAGGTGCTCTCTCTCTGGGTCTCAGCTGCAGGGATCAGACGGGCTGTTGTGTGTGTGCACAGAGCTCTGTGCTCAGCGAGATGGGCTGTTCATGAGAATGGGCCATTTTCTGGGTGCTCCCCTTTGTCCCGATGAGGTGAGCACTGCCCTGCAGCACTCCTTAACAGCAGCTTTGTGAGGCTCGGCCGTGGTTGCAGTGCTGCTGACCCAGCTGCCTGCTCTCCTTGTATGAGCATCACTGTGGGGATGGGGGCTGCAGTGCAAAGCAGCCAGAACCCAGCTGGGCTCCCCCTGGGGCTCTGTCCCATGGGGTGTCCTCTATTCCAGTTTCCTTCCCCCCCCCCCAATTGGTATCCAATTCACAAAGGCTTTTGGAAAGCAGAGTGATCTCTCAGCATTAGAACAGAAGTGGAAGTGCTACAAACACTGCACTTCGCCTTTCTTTTCTTCTTTCCCGAGGCACAGAGATCCAGAACAGGCTTCATTTGAGCCTTTGGAAAAAAAAAATAGAGAATCAAGCATTCTGTATGTTAATTTTTATGTGCTTTGATTGAAAATGTACACCAGCTCCATCTGTCCTATTCCCCAAACTCCCTACCACCCTGATAGATTATTTCCCATACTCCAATTAATAAAGTAGGGCAGGCAGTGTTCTTTAATTAAAAAAAGCCACACATCCAGGCATCCTTTTTCTTTCCTTTTTAATCACGAGAGCACCGTCCTCCGCAGGACTTTGATGAGATGTGCCTCGTGTTAGAAGGCCCTAATGACAAATAAAGGAGAGCAAAGCCCTCTGTGTGCAGTGGTTGGGGCAGAGCACGGCTCCAGTCCCAGGGCTGCCCATGTGTTTAACCCCTACCAGAGTCTCTGTGTGCTCCTTCTGCTCTGCCTTCCCTCTGGCCACAGTGGATGATGGCTTGTTTAGCTCTGAGCTGGTTAGTGATGTGAGTCTGAGGGTAGAGTGCCAAGTGGATGATGGTGTAAATGGCTTCAAATGAAAAGGGGAAATTTGCCTTAGGTGTTGGGAAGAAATTCTTCACTCGGAGGGTGCTGAGGCCCTGGCACTGCTGCCCAGAGCTGTAGGTGCTCCATCCTTGCAGGTGCCCCAGTCCATGGATGGGCCCTGTGCAGCCTGAACCCCCAGCCAGCCTATGGTGGGGCAGATGGGGCCCTTCCAACCCAACCATTCTATGTTTGTATGATCTTAGAGATCCCTTCCAACCCAACCATTCTATATGGTTCTATGATAAATGACTCTGTAGCTTCCAAGCCTGTATCTAAACACCTCCGTGCTTCAGATTGCCTTGAACTTTGCCTCTCATTTCCTCGTTTCCCATTAACTCACACAGCATCCTTGCATTGTGAGGGCAGTGCTATCACCCAGCTAATCCTGGCCCCGTGCTTGCTTTGCTCTTGCTTTGCTCCCCATTAGCCTCATATCCTCCTTCAGACACCCCAGACCTCTGTTTTCTGGGATCATGCTGTGTCATGGCTGCACTCTGGCACGTTTCATGCTCTGTGCCCAAGGGCAGCCTCGTGACCCTGGGGGTTGGCTGAGCACATGTAGGTTAGCAGGGCAAGGAAGTAAATTACCTTTCTTAATCAGCGTGATTTTATAACAGCACTTCGAAATCTTCACCTGCTGGAAACGTTTGGGTTTATTTTATTGGTTTATTGCCAACTGAATATGTTTTAATCACAGCGGTGGCTGCCTTCACCTCCTGTCTGTGCTCAGCTCCATCCCAGCACCCTGTCCCAGGTTTTCCTTTCCCGTGCCGGTTTGCCCTGCTTGCATCTCTTCCTCCTTGCACTGTGTATTCACTGAAAAACATTGGCCAGAATTTCACAACCTCGGCGTTCCCCAGCCTGCCTGCAATGTCCATGTCTGTGGTCTGTGCCTATTCCGAGATAGATGCTTCGTGTTGCTCTTATCTCTGCTCAGCCCACCGGGATGCGCTCCCCTGCTTGCCCAACCCTTCCACATTCTGGCTCAGCCCCTTCCCCCCCTGCTGGGGTTCTTCCCCAGGAAATCCATTTCTTTTTGATGTCGCTTGTTGTGTCGAAATCAGCAGCGAGGCTCAGCCTCTCCTTAGGGAGCCCTTTTCTCCATTTCCCCCCATTGCTGCAGAACTAACCCAATTCCCCTCTGCTTTCCATCTGCTGCAACCTCCCATTTTCCCTCCCGCTCCGCTGATGTTTGCCCACTCTCCCAAAGGCGTGCATCTCTCGGGCTCCCACATTGTAACCCCATGGGATGCTCAGACATTGAGCATGCCATAAATCAGTGCGGAGCACAGTCCAGTCAGCCTGTGGCACTCAGCCTCCACCACCATCTTTGTGCCACAAGGCCTCGGGACCAGAGGAATTCTATAGGGAGAGCATCGCCCTGGGTTTTGCTTTTGTTTGTGAACAAGAAACCAAGCTGCGGCACTCATTGCTCTCTTTTTTCTTTCTCTCTTTTTGTTTTCTCCTTTTAACTTGTGCTGTAGCCCCTAGAAGGATAACGTCATTGGAAAAAGCGTACGCTGCTTTGAATGGTACGTAGCTCAGTTGATGCACCGTAGATGGTAGCAGACAAGAAATGCATTTTAACGTGCGAATGAAAACGTGTAAAACTCCCAAATTTCAGGTATTTTTTTCCTCTGTTTCCCCGCGATGCTGAGAACTGAATGAATGCAGTGTGTGTTAACACTATCCTGTTGTTGTTATTAATCCTCTCTGCACGTCTGGCCACATGTCTGGATGCTTAGTGCCTGCTCCCACAAGTCCCACTTGGAAAACACACGTAGGTGGAGCTGCTTCTGATTGCATTTAAGACCACGTTACTGTGGAACAGCCTGAAGTGATGTTAGTGTGTTAATCCAGAGGTGCAGTGAGAAGAACCTGCGGGTGCCCCATCCCTTGGAGGTGCCCCAGCTCATGGGTGGGCCTTGTGCAGCCTGAGTTAATGGGGGGCACCCAGCCCATGGCACAGGGGTTGGATCTGGGTGGGCTGTAAGTTCCCTTCCTTCCAACCCAAACTGTTCTACGATACTGTGCTTTCAGCTTGGCTATTAGGAGACGTTTCTTCTCAGAAGGAGCAGTGCTGCAATGGCACAGCTGCACTGGGAGGTGGTGGGGCACCGTCCCTGCAGACGTCCAGTGGTTTGATGGGGGTGGGTCGGTGGTTGGTGTTCTTAATGGTCTTTTCCAACCCGAATGGTTCTGTGGCTCTATGGAGTGCCTCGGTGGCATTGATTATTTTCCAAAGCCAGGTGGCTGAATGGCAGGGCAGGCTGAGGTCCGTCCTGCCCTGGGGTGATGGGATCATAGGATGCTGGGAGCGGTGCTGCGGCACGGAGCCTCCTCTCTGGCTTCTCTGTTAAGCATGCTCAGTTCCAGCTTTGCCATGGCACTCACATCTCCCTGGATGGGAATCAAGGAGCACTGCCCATTGCACAAGGCACCAAACAAACCCTGGGATTCTGTTCGTGCCCATTAGGTCTCTTGGGGGGGTATTAGAGGAAAGAGCTTCTGAGTTTGTCAGACAGGGAGGGAAATGAAACAAGTGAGAACACGTCGCTTTGATGCTTCTTTGTCTGCTACCATCTATACAGCCATTCGGGTGTCTGCATACATCCCAGAAACTGAGCAGAAATGACAAGGAAGTCACAGAGGGAGCCCGCAGGGTTTGCCCCCCGCCAGCCCCCTTGCAGCAGTGGCCCCATGTCTGGAAATCAGAGGTCCTTGGGGATGCTTCTATTAGTCTCTTCTATTTTATTTACTTTTTTGTTCCATTCCTTTCAAGCTCCCTTTGTTGTCGTTTCTGGGTCTGAAACACAACTTGACCTGGATCTTCCTTCTCCCCTTTTTTCCTAATTGTGGGAAAACGCATTGGGAATAAGAAACCATTGGTTTCAGGCTCAGCAGCTCAAGAGGAGGCTTTTCTCAGGGCACAGAGCTTTAAGGATGGAGCTCCTGCCCCACACCCAGCCCTGCAACAGCACAGCAGTGATTTGTGCCACAAGGGCCACAGCTCCATTGAGGGAGGCAGGGACTCACACGTGTGTGTCCATAAAGCAAACTTTCAGGCTGTGTGATTGCTCAGAATCAAATGAAACGGCCCCAGAGTATGGGCAGAAGATGCTCAGGTCCTTGCTAGCCGTGCCATGGCTTCCAATGCTCACCATGGCCCTGAGCAGAGGTACCTATCTTTTGCATGGCAAGCTCAGTTCTTGGTGGGGATGCCTCTGTGATTCCCATATTGAAGGAGCTTCATATCCCAGGGCTGGGTGGGCGGCCCAGGGCAAGATATGGGAGAAATCCATTTGGTCACTCTGTGGTGTCTGTGGATGGAAAAGCACCAAAGCAGGCAGGAATCAAATGCATTCATTTTGTCCTGAGGCTGCCATGTAGCTGTGAGAGGTCTCCTGGTGCAGGCATGGTGTTTAAAACAGGAGGACAGAGAAGAAACCGGTTGGCATGATGAGGGTAATTAAAAAAGCTAGTAAAGCCAAGCTGATTATATGGCGTATTATAAAACAAAGCTGTACTTAGGAGCCCCGCTATAAAAGCACTATCATATTCCTTGATGTCACTTGGGGGAGCGTTTGTGGCACTCGAGGTCTGAGTCTCCATTGCTTTGCATATTTTGCAGTCATTTCCAGCACTGCAAAGTGAATGTAAAAGGCTCTCAACCGTGTAAGCGTGCAGCAGATGCAGATCTGGCCACGTTTTATAGCTCCTTTGCACAGAAGGTGCAGGCAGAGAACAGCGGTGCTTGGACAGGGGAGCACCTCAAGCTCAGCGTGCTGGCAGCAGGATGGGTTCTCTGTGGGTCAGAAAGGAAGGGGAGATTTAATTGGCTGCCCTTTTTGCTTTGCAGATGAGGATGACGCCAACAGGCTCGGCGAGAAGGTGATTCTCCGAGAGCAAGTGAAAGAGCTTTTCAATGAAAAATACGGTGAGCCTCCCGCCTGCACGCTGAGCAGGGAGAGTTTGTTTTTGCTGACAGCAGCCGTAGTTAAAATTAATTAGGCTGAAGGGCTCTATTTATAGGCTGAGCACATGGCAGCCTGCCGCAGCATGGGGTTCTTCCTGCTGCAGACTGGCCCTGGGGATGTTCCTGCAGGTGGGACTGTGACCTTCCTGTTGGTGTAGGGGAGGGAGTTGTTCAGTGCCCTCTGCAGGCTCCCTGTGCTTCCCACTGGGTGTTGGGTAAAGAGATAGGAATGTAATAGGAATATCAACTGGAACTGGGGGGAAATAGGAGCTGGCAAGTGGATGCACAGCCCTGCGTGTCTCCAGCTCAGCCCATGGGCTGTCCCCTTGCTGCTCCTTGCCATTGCTTAGTGGTTAAGTCCCAAGTCCTGGTGGCTGCTCTGCCCCACAGCAGCAGTTTGGTGGCATCTGTGGGCAGCCAGTAGCCAAAAGTAATTGAGAGAGAATGGAAAACAGCCAGCTGATGGCAAAGAGGAGGTGAGAGAAGCTTTTAGATCCATGATCAGCATAGGAGGGAGGGATTCTCGCTGTTCTGTACAGTGCAGGAATTAAAGGGGTACAAAGAGAAATGGACAGCGAGTTTAAGCTGCACAGCAGGAAGTACTTCTAGTGCTGCGTGTGATTAAATGGTCATATTTCACTGCCATTGGATGCTAAAGAGATGAAGGAATTAAAAAAAGAAAGGAGTGATTCCTGAAGCCATTCAGATACTGTGATCTCTTGGGACTGTTAAACGCAGCAGCTGTGGCTCCTTCTGTGGCTCTCACTCCTCAGGTTGGTGTTGTCCCAAGCCCTGTTGGACAAAACCTCATGCTCTCTGCTCTGCCCTTACAGGAGAAGCTCTGGGCTTGAACCGACCCATCATGGTGCCCTATAAACTCATCAGGGACAGCCCCGATGCGGTGGAGGTCACCGGCCTGCCGGACGATATCCCTTTCCGAAACCCTAACACTTATGACATCCACCGGCTGGAGAAGATCCTGAAGGCACGGGAGAGCATCCGGATGGTGATTATCAACCAGCTCCAGTAAGTTCTCCCATCTCTGTGGCTGCTAATTGGGTTTTGTCCCCTTTACTCCAGCCGTGAGTTGGGTATGTCCCCATAGGGCCACCAGCATGGGACTGTCCCATAGAGAGCCTGTGTGTGCCACAGGAGGTGCTCAGCCATTAATCCCCTCTTTCTTACACAGTTTGAGCTGACACTGTTGGGATATGCATAGCATTGGCACCAGGGGCTGCCACGGGTCGGATCTGGGGATGGCCCAGAGAACCAATGAGTTGTTTGGGATTTCTTCTCTCCAAAGGGGGGGGTGTCTGCAGGCTCTGACCCCATGCTGTCTCTTACACAGGCCATTTTCCGAAATCTGCACTGAGGCCAAACCAACAGGTAAGGGCTGGAACGTGTCTGTGACTTTCCTCGCTGTGTGGCAGAGAAAATAGATGAGCAAAACAGATGGGGGCCGTGGGGAGGAGGAGGCATTCGTCTCTCCTGTATCCCTCACCAAGGCTAGGGGAAGGATCCGACCTTCGGTGATTGTATTGCCACAAGCTGGCAAGAGACCTGTGCTCTTAGACTCATTTTCAGTCTGTTCTGGAGGATTTGACAGTCCTTTTCCCATTAGCAATTTATTCACCATGAGCAATTTATGCACTGGTTGAAGCCCTTAATTTCATCTGTCCTTTATCCATTGAGCTTCTAAGGAAACAAGGTTTCTGTGATCCCTCTGAACGTGTTTTTTTTTCTATGTCCCATCCTCCCCAATACATTTCATTTCATCAAATGTGTCAGAATTAGCAGCTCTAGAGATAATTAGGATCCTTTTTGTTTTGTGAAGATAGGTGGCTAGGGAGAGGAGAGGGATCTGGCAAACCTTGCATTTTGAGCTGATGCAGAATGAGACAGATTAGAAACTTCATATATGCAATATAAGGATACTTATATGGGCACATCATATAGGATATCACATATATATATGGGTATATCATATATGTATGTATATATATACACATTTACAGTTCTGTATAATCATAGAATCATTAAAGACCACTAAGATCATCACATCCAACCATCAGCCTACCCCCACCATGCCCATTGACCACGTCCTTCAGTGCCACATCTCCACAGCTCTTAAAAACCTCCAGGCATGGTGACCCCCACCTCCCATCACTTCCCTGGGCTGTTCTCCCCTTGTCCATCCTTGTGGGGCACAGCAACCTCATTTCTTCCCTTTCTCTCTGCAGAAAAAGACAGCGGTGTTCCCAAGCGGAAGAGGAAGAGGATCTCCGAAGGGAACTCGGTATCTTCCTCTTCCTCATCTTCCTCTTCCTCCTCTTCCAATATGGAGTCTACATCGTCAACAAATCAGATCTCGCTTGTGGTAAAGCCTTCCATATATTAAATGGTTTACTGCCTATCTGCTTTTCAGCTTCAGGACGCTGCTCTTTGCTCTCTAACCATCAGTGCTCTGCCTGACAAGCACTATAAAGCTCAAAGGCATGGCCAGGCTTGGTGAAGGCGGGGATGCAGCTTTGGGGCTGCCCTTCCCTGCTGGGTTTGCTGGCTGTATCAGTGGAGCAATGCTCCGTGGGGCTCCATCATGCCCAAATGGAGGTGATGGTGGCCCCAGTGACCCCATAGTGCCTCATAGTGGGACCCAGCATCCCCCTTCAGTCCCTATTCCAGGAGCAATGCTGAGCTCCAGCACACATCTAAACTATCAATGTCAGAAATGAAAGCAGTGGAGCTGCATTCAGCCTGTCCTCCCTCAGGGCTTGGCTTCAGTTGTGGATGGTACCAAGAATACATGAGAGAAATATAGTCTTAAAAGGGTTGCTTTGTTTTTAAATCGGGTTTGCTGGTGGAGTTTTGCTTTTGGGTTGGTTCTTTTATCTTATTTGGAAAGTGGGAGCAACTTGCTCAGGTCTGAGCACGTCAGAGATTTGATGCATGCATGGTTTGGTGTTGTGTCCTAATGAGACTTTTGCCTTCTTTTTCTCTCCCTCTCTTTCAGCAATGGCCCATGAACATGTACATGTTAGACTATGGTGGTCTAAATGTCCAGATCCCAGGACCTATTAACTATTAGACCTCAATACCGAATAAGAACCTCAAATGAAAGAATAAATAAATAAATGTAATTTATGTAAAAAGTGTATATTCCAATATGTATCAATGCCTTTTAGTTTTTCCAATGATTTTTACACTATATTCCTGCCATCAAGGCCTTTTTAAATAAAAATAAAAAGTGTTGCCTTGCTCTTAAAAGTACTTATTTTATTACGTACGTTATTGACAAATAGCACCTGTAGGAAGGAGAAGGTGCAGGAGGACACACCTCTGTCAGACCTCCTTGTGCTTTGGCTGCTGGTTAAAGTCTTCGTGACCAAGAGGTACGGCTCATTTGGGGGCTTCATTTGCCACTGATGTCTTCAGATTGGAAGCAAAAGTGTAGCCAGTTGCTACTATCACCCCTGCAGGTATTTAATGTGGGTTTTTGGGTGCTGAGAGCTGTGCTCAAGTGACACCATGGGAGCGAGTGCATGGCGATGTAAGGGTCAATGAGCAGAAAGGTTTCCGTGCCCACGTTCCTGCTTGCAGCTGCCACCTTCAGGCAGAGGTGGCATTGGTCACAGGCATCAAAGTCACTCACAGTGGCTTTTCTGAGTGTAACACGCTGCTCTGTTGGCTTTAAGGATGTGCACAAATCCGTCTCCATGCTGGCAGAGGGTTCTGAGCACAGGCAGAGCGGTTTCAAACAGCCACAATTTTATTTCCTTGTTCTCAGCTTGCTGTGGAGTTGGATGCAAATGATGGCACGAGATAATAAAAGCCTAAACAAATGTAGCAGAAGGCACGAGGCTGGCAGCTGGAAGAAGGGCAAAGATCTGTACCCATGACCCCAATTAGACGTGCAGTTTGACATCTGATCAGTTGGCATCAGAATCTGAAGCCTTTCATGTTTCTGCCTGGTGCCGAAACCCCACGGCATCTCCAATTAGGAAACAAAGAAAAATGTTTCAGAGGTAAAAAATAATAATAATAATAATAATAATACAGTTTCTCTCCTCTAAAATGTCTGAAAGGGGTTCGCTCACAGATCAAACCACCCCGAGGAGGTGTCTCCTGGGAGGGCACCTTCATTATATTCTGGCTTCTCTTAGTTTTTTGCAGTGTAAAGGCCTGGTTCTGGAACACTGAGGGCAGCAATGAGGCTGGGTAATGAACGAGGTTCCCAGCAACGGGCAGGAAGAGATCCCAGCATGAAGCCAAATCAGGGCACTGAGCTGCACTGGGGACTCGTGGCTGTTCAGAGCTGAATGCATTCATGAGGGCTGGAGAAGTGGAGAAAAAGGGAGGTGAGGGGGAGCCAGCAGGGCTGCTCCTGCTCTTGGCTGCCTCATTTCCATGAAGGTCATTCTGGACCCAAATCCAGGTTCAGTAACCCCTGCTCTGGACATGGACATTCAATGTTTCGGTCTCCCCGTGCCTGCAAGCTCTGCAAGCAGCTGGCGCCAGGCAGTGGTTTGGAGATGCTATGCTCTCATTACAGTTTTGGGGACTGAAGAGCAGTAATTCCTGCTGTAATTTCTGGGGGGGGATAAAATTCCCCTCTGACCCTCCTCCCCTAAACTCCAGATCTTCCTTTATTGCTGCTTTCCCTCTGCTCTAATTCTGCAGCTTCTTAGTCCTTTAGCTCAGGGTATTTTTATACCCAGTTTTTGTGTGCAATGTGGTTTTCTGCTGAATGGGATGCACTCTGTCACAATTAGAAGATGGGGATCTTAACACTTGAGCCGTGTTCCTCATTTATTACTTTCCATAGAGTTCGGTGGGGTGTTGGTTTTTTTCCTGCTTCTTGTCGTCTCTGTGTTTACAAATCCAATAACAATCCTCATTAAGAGTTGCAAAACATGAAGCCATTTTGATCCCAGGCAGATGGCAGCTAAATGAAGTTTAATTAAAGAATGAGCGCTTTGATTCCAATCTTTTTTTTTTAAAAATATAGTGCACGGAGATGCTAGAGAGCAGCATAAACAGCATCTGCGCTGCATTCACAGCCCCAAATCCATTTGCAAGAAAACACTTTGGGAAAAGAAAATGCAGGCAAATATTAAGTTGGTTGGCTGGGTTAGGGGTTAACACTGCATGTCTGGGGAAGGGGCTGCGATGTGAGTCTCGTCCAGGCTGGATGCCCACAGCTTTGCTCCATAGGAGCGATGCTCCAGCCCTCTGAGCATCCTTGTGGCTCCCTCTGGACCCACACCACGGCTTTGCTGTTTTGCTATTGGCAAAACCGGATGGATGGATGGATGGATGGATGGATGGATGGATGGATGGATGGATGGATGGATGGATGGATGGATGCTCCCTCCTCAAGGGTCAGGAAACAGCGAACTCCAAAGAGCGCTATGGGCTCATAGGAGAAGCTTGGAAGCATGAGCTGCTGAGTCTTGTAGAAGCCAAGCTGGTCCTGTTGGATGGACACCAAGGGATCAGGCACTGTGCTGGGAAGCCCTAAAGGCGCGCACTCCGTTGGCTTTGATGGCAACTTCAGCCCCGCTCCGCGGAGCAGCGGGGCACAAGATGGCGGCCGTCCCTCCTGAGGCACGACGCCCCTCCAAGGCCCGCACTGCCGCCCCGCTCGCTCCCTCGCCGCTGGCTTTGCGGCCGCTCCGCCCCGCGCGGGGCACGATGGGAGATGTAGTTCTCCGCTTCCCGCACGGCGCGCTGTGTCGAGTGGCGGCCGCAAGGGGGCGGACTACATATCCCAGCAGCCCTCGCGAAGAGCGCGCATGCGCGATGGTGCATCAATGAACACAAAAACCTCCCCCGGAGCGGCGCTGTATTGAGCCCGAGACCGCGAGGGGAGCGGCGGGTCTTTGGGCCCATCCCAGCGCCGAGAGGCTGCGGGAAAAGGGCCGCTGCTAACAGCCGCCTTCCCGCTCAGCTTCCACAGCCTGCGGTGAGGTGGGATCGGAGCTCGTGGGTGCGACGCGGGGATGGAAGAGCGGGAGCGAACCGCCGCTCCCCGGCTACGTGAGGAGAGGGAGGGCCGCAGGGGGGGCTGTGGGCTGGGAGAGACCCCGGGGCTGGATGTGGGGCTGGGGGGGGCTTCCCTTCCTCCTCTGAGCCGGGATGGAGGCGGAGCTTCACCCCCTCCGCCCCTACAGCTGGATCCCGGGGGGCGGGCACATCTGTGGTTTCTCCTCCTCCTATTGGCTGGAGGGTGGGCGTGCATAGCGAGAAGCGGCCGCGATTGGATGAGGGAGGAGAGGGGGGCGTGGCCTGTATGCAAATAAGCTAGGGGTGAGGCCTAGTGGGCTCCTGGGATAGGTCGGGGGGTGGGTCCGGCTGCTGCAGGCACCGGCCGCTCATTGTAATGAAGGCGACCTGCCGGGCCTCGTGGCGTGGGTTCAGTTCCTCGTATTGCGAGCACCGTGCTGTATCGCCGACAGCACCACGTGGGCTGTGAAGGGCTCGCAGCGGTGTGCAGCTTGAAAGCAGGAGCTGCTCCTGAGTCCGACTGCGGTGCAGCGATGGAGCTCCGTGCTGACAGCTTCATTGCTGCACTTGTTTTGTGTGCCTGCCTTGTGAGAAACGGCGTTGGATGTGGTTTTTCATTGTATCCAAGGCTTTGTGAGTATATGTCAGCCTTGTTTTGGTCCGGAAATAGTGAGATTTGGATTAAATATCGCTTTGCTAGCAGACTAGAGGATGAAAGGAATCAGAGATGCTCTTAAAGTACCTAATGTTGGGGGTTGTTTCATCTCTTTAAATGGCCTTAAATGGTAAAAGGTCATTGCATCTTCCTGAGCACCACAGGTGTGCCTGTGTCCCAGCTGGGTTTCTGTGCTCCATTAGCTAAAATGTATCAGATTAACGTTTTCTGAATCAAACTGGGGAAGAAAAATAGAGCCAGCATGGATCTTTAAAAAGATTTGCTTGTGTTTAACCAGCTGTGAGTTCTAATCTGTGCTGTTGTGATACTTTCTGTCCTTGGTCTGAAGGCTGATGTTTGGGTGGAATTAAACATGTCTTGGCCTTGAAGGCAGAGCAGCCAAGGGGTGAGACCGGTAACAGCCAGGCAGCAGTCTGGCTTCCAGATAGAGCATTCATTGTAAATCCATGTTCCTTCTTCTTCCAGCTTGGTAAGGCAACAAGTGCTCAGTTAGAATGGCATTTGTTATAGAAGGCCCCTGCTGGGCTGTTTTCCCTTGAGAGCAGCAGATCTTTGGCAATGTGCAAGGCTGAGTGCAGGCACGCTTGCAGCAGCTGTGTTTTGGGGTTCTTGGTTACCAGCCTTTCCATCTGCGCAGTAGGAGTGGTTTTAGTGTTTGTGGTGTGTTGGCTGCTTTGGCACTGTGTGAGACTGCTGAGGAATTTGGCTTGTGCTGCCTCAGACAGCTCCAGCAGGAAGAGCTGCAAGAGCAACCCCTAATGAACCTGTACTGAGAATTACAGGGCATGTCACTCGAACACCGATGTCAGAACAGTTTTGTTGTTCTGTTAATACCAGTCTTCTTCTGCTGTGCCTCTCTAGGCTATTGCAGATATAAACACGCACAGAAAGAGAAGTCAGTGTAAATGCAGCTACTTAATTGATGTGCATCTCTCTAGGTGTTTTGTCTAGACGTGGCACAGCATTTTAACCTTCAAGTAGCCGGAGGTATGGAAGAACAAAACAGTGAGCGATTTATTCTGTTGCTTTACCTGCATATTTGTTCATATGAGGATATTCTGGGTTTTTGAGTATGTGTATCTATAGGTAGATATTCCTGCTCTGTTGCTTGTATCTGAACAGGTTTTATATTTGATTTTCCAGGAGGAGAATGGCCCAAGCTACAGTAGCAGCAACGTCCATGCGTGAGGAAGACCCGTCTGAAAGCAGGATGGTGGTCACCTTCCTCGTCTCAGCTCTGGAGTCCATGGTGAGTGGCTGCAGTGCTAGAGCAATACCTTGCCTACCTCTGGAGAGCTGGAGTATGCTCTTGTGTCTGTACAGGAAGCCTTCCTGCTTCCAGCTCTGTTCTCTAAACAGAGCACTATTTGTGTTAAGTGTGCTGCGGAAGGATAAAACTCCCATACTAATTCTAGCTAGGACAACACGATTACCTAATTGGAATCTAATTGAAGTGATAATTTCCAAAGGATAGACTTAATAAATCATTTTAATTAAAAGCAGTTCAGTTCCTCAGTCTAGATGTGACCTTAATTTCACTAATGCATCTACAGTGCTTTTAAGGTTTCTCATCAAAAGAATTCCAGGTACCTAAACTGTCCTTTGCTAATGACTGACATTATATAACTCATGATATCTTTTGAGGAGTGGATGCTGGCAGCAGAAGTAGTAACTGCTTTAAGTGATTCCACGTACATCTTTCTACAGTATACGTTTAACAGGGATAATGAATGCTTTTCTGTTTGTCTTTTCATAGTGTAAAGAACTTGCCAAGTCCAAGGCAGAAGTTGCCTGCATTGCTGTCTATGAAACAGATGTCTTTGTGGTTGGAACTGAGAGGGGAAGAGCCTTTGTTGATTCCAGGAAAGATTTTCAGAAGGATTTCGTGAAATACTGTAAGTTTCAAGGTTGTTTAGTTTTGTATCTCACTCCAGCTGCTTCACGTATATTGCAAAATACTTGTATCTCTTGAGAGCAGCATCCTGTATATCATGGCTGCATTCTGTAAGTAACACTATAATAGAATCATAACTGCATTGCTTTTGGACTCCTTCACATCTGTGGGAGTGATTTTTTTTGTTTCTGTTAATTTTTTATAGTGGAACTTGTGTGATTATGAAGCACAATCCGTTGTGCACAGGGCAGTGTTTTAAGAGTGGGCTCTCAGAGGTGCAGTGATTCTTTGAGGAGGTTTCACATGCGTGTACAGGAAAATGCTGTTGATGTTCAGTGCTTAGCCAGTAATGCAGTGTGCCTTTATCTGCCTGGGGGAAGGGAGAAGATGAAGGTCAAGAGCAGGATGTGAGAGGACAACCAGTCTGGGGGAGTTTTATAACAACAGCTGTGAGATGTTCTGGCTTGACTAATTACACACTGCGTGCAGTGCAACCGTGTTTAATCTGTAACTGGAAGATCTGCTCCTAAAAATGCTTTTGCTGTTGGCTAAAACTCTGAAGAATTCAGCTGTGGTTAAACTCTGGATTTGCACACTGCTGTGCTGTTGGATGGCGACTTTCTGCAGGCGTAAGTGTATTTACTCTAAGAAAGCCACTGTCATGTGGGACTGTAACATGAGATCAAAATGCAGAGCGATGACCTCAGTGAGGAATTGAGGATGAGATGTTCATGATTTGCTGAATAACGGGAGGAAGTTCAGCTCCTCACCTGACTTGCTGTTAAAGGATTTCCCTGTGAACCCAAATACTCATTGCTCACTATCCCAATCTATGAGCTCTCAGTAAAAAACTGAGTGTAAACTAAGTATTAATACAGCAGCCTTGCTGCTTCCTTATGATCCTGATCACCTCTGATTACATTCTTACTATGTATTTCTTGCTTGTCACAACTGTGTGAATTCAGAAATAGCTTCTGAATGGGGTGGTTTGCTCTTCAGCCAGGAAGCAGAATGTATCTGACTTGAAGAGCAGACTGCATCCCCTGACACATATGGAAAGAGCTGGATGCATTTTTTGGTGTTATTCTAACAAGAGAGGTTACTTGTGGTTCTAACTGCTCCTGATCGCATTCCATTTGTCTTAGTTACAGTATCTAAAGGGCAGACTTCATCTTTGTGCCAGGGCAAATGTGAGGATACCACTCTGTGAGCAGCTGACATCTTTGTGTTGCTGGGAGGGCGATCCCTTGACACTAATGCAGCTAGCTGAAAAATGCCACTTCTTCTTTGATGGTGATGTGCCAGTGGGAAAACTGGTTTCCCACAGTCGTTTTCTTTGGCCCTGAGCTATTTTGTGGTCAGCTGAGGCTTCCGTGGCTTTTGCTGCTCCTGAAGCTACAGAATGTTTAAGGAGAGAAGGGATTCTCTCTGTAGTTTAAACTAGAGGAGCTTGGTTGTGAGGGTTTTAATAACTTGTTTGATTTTTTTGTCTCATTTTTAGGTGTTGTAAAAAGGGAGAGGGCTGCAGACCTGCAGGAAACAAAGTGTGTACTACCTGCCAACAGACTGACAGTGGATGCTGTGGAACTGGAAGCTCTCAGGAAGTCTGTAGAGGACTACTTCTGCTTTTGCTATGGTGGGTGCTTCAGCATTTAGTCTGAGTCTGTCGTGCAGAACGGCCCCTTTGCTTTTAAGCAAAGCATCAGTGCCTCAGTGGGTTCCACTGAATGTTGGTGCATGAGGTGCTTGGTTTCTTGCAGGCGTTTGCATCTGTGCCTTGTTTTCTCTCCGAAGTAATGGGATTTATGAAGCGTGTGTCCTTTTGCCAGCTGCTGACTTTGTGACAGTCTCCTTTTGGTTTTAGGTAAAGCTTTGGGGAAGTCCACGGTGGTTCCGGTGCCTTATGAGAAGATACAGAGAGACCAGTCTGCTGTGGTGGTTCAGGGCCTGCCCGAGGGGCTTGCATTCATGCATCCAGCAAATTACGATGTTTCAACCCTGAAGTGGATTTTGGAAAACAAGTCGGGGATCTCGTTTATCATCAAAAGGTTGATTGCTCTCTAGTTTGCTCGTTCATCTATTTTTGGGCTTCAAATTTCAGTTCTTAAATTGCACTGCAGCCTGTTTCTATTAAACAGAAGTCTTGCCTTTATAGTTTTGTACTACACAGTAAATATTTATTTTGCTAAAGCTGTTTGGTTTGGTGTTTTTTTTCCTTATTCCCACACAGGCCTTTCCTAGAGCCCAAGAAACATTTAGGTAAGTTCCTGCTTATTCAGACTTGAATTTAGGGATAAACTGGAATCTCAGTGTAACCATCTCCATTGTTTTAGCAGAGTTTGGGTGGAAAGTTTGCTTAGCTTTGTTTCCCAACATTTCAACTTTAAATCTGGAAAGAGAGCAGTGCAAAGTGTACTGATGGACACATTTGAAGCAGTTTTATATTGGAGTTACTTGATAGTTTAATAATCCAGTTTAATTAATAGCTCTTCTTCGTACCTTCGCATGTGCATGGGTTCCATACTTGAATTGGCTTTTCAATTTGTATTTAAGGTAAATGTGTTACAGGAAATACAGATGATGTCTTCTAACTTACAGGAGCTCACATGGCAGATCCTCCACAATCAATTACACCTCCAGGTGGAAGGTGAGTTTAGAATAATGTGGCGTTTCTTTTTTTGCATGTTAAGTATTTCATCTACTTCTGTTGTGTGATTTGATGTCAGTGTCAACAGTGTGTTTTCATGTAATTTCATGTAGTGTATCTTAATGGGCTTTTTCTGTTGTCCAGAGGTTTTTCTCACTGTCTTCATTCTGTTTGCTTCTGTAGTTGCCCTCCTGTTCAAGTGAAAACGGAACCAAGTGAGGATTCTGGTACGTTCAGAGTTCTGTCCTTGTTTGCCAAACAACTGAACCAAGAGTTACCAAGTTCAGAAGGCTGTATTGAAACGGTGATAGGAAGATCCAGTAAAAGCAGCATGAACCTCCCCTGTCTCAATTTGAAACCATTCCCCCTTGTCCTATCTTGATTATCTTTCATCTACTTATTTGATTCTTTTATTGCTTCTACAGGAATTTCTTTGGAAATGTCAACAGTGACAGTGAAGGAAGAACCAGAGGATCCTGATTACTATCAATATAATATTCCAGGTAGTGATAGTAACTTCTGCTTATCTCCTCAGTGGGTTGGCTGATGAAAGAGTTGCTCTCCCTGTACCTCTCTTTTTGCTTATTTGTGGTTGTCAGACACAAAGTTACTTGCTGCTCTTATGATACAGCATCTCCATGCTGGCTGCTATTGAGTTGTACTTCTGATCTTTTGGTATTCTTCAGTATAATACTGGTAACCATATGAGCATGTTTGGGACATAAAGGAAAAGTTCCTTTCTCTTCTTTTGCTTGTTTCTTTTTCCTGCACGCAGGCTGTTTCCACAGATGTTTTTAAGCAGGAAGCAAACCCTGATGACTTGTGCTCATTTCAGACTTTCTGCCATGGTGCATTAAGTTGGGTTGTTTGTCAGCTTTCTCTATGGAGCGGTGAAGATGGATGTGTTGTAAGACTCAACTAACAAAGCGTTCTCTTTGTTCTCAAGGAGGCCCTTCCGAAACATCAGAGATGGATGAAAGAATTGCTCTTGCCAAAAGTTACACAGGTAGGTCTCTATGTACATATATTTAGCTCGATATGATGTGAACAGCACACACAGAACAATGTATACAGAAAGCATGTCCTTAGGGGAAGCAGTTCCTTACTGTCCCAGGTTAGCTGAAGCTGCATTTCTCATTTTCTCTGTTGGCCTTTGGAGGCTGTTGTGGAAAACCATTGTGGTGCAACAGCTCAGAGTCTGTGTAAATCATAAAGAAATGCATCATCTGTAGGGCTATGCAGGCTTTGTTTATGTTTTTAGTAATCCTTGATAACTAAGAGAAAAATATTTCTGATTCTATTAATCCTATTAAGCCAAGAGTAAGGAATTTCCTCCTGTCATTAATGCCAACTCTTTGTGCTGCTGTACATGTGATTTAGCATGTATAATCCCTGCCTCCTTACCCCTGCCTAGACTTGCTTAAAGGCTTATGGTAAGATAGCTGTGCTCCTTTTCTTGTTGTATGCTGTGAATGCAAAATATTTCAGTGAGCCAGGGAGCTTCTTGACAGGCATCAGTTAAAGCAGAAAATCATGGAGTGCTTGGTTAAAAATGGTTGTATCCATTGTTCAGAAGTTGTTTTTTTTCTCCTCTTCAGATTCCTCCCAACATCCTCCTTCAGAAACACGTGGGGATCCCGAGGTCGAGGTCACTCTTGAAGGTTAGTTACCCAGTTCCTTTGTTTCTGTTTGTAGGGCTTTTAGGTCAGTATGTAATATTATACTTCCTAATATGTGATATTATACTTCCTAAAACAACTGGGCTTGTTCAGCATGGAGAAGAGAAGGCTGTGGGTAAACGTCATTGCAACCTTCCAGTGCTTAAAGGAGTTTATAACCAGGAAGGAAAGCAACTTTGTACATGGGCAGATAGTGATAGGACAAGAGGGAATGGCTTTAAAGTAAAAGAGGAGAGACTTAAGTTAGATGTTAGAGGAGAAATTCCACATCAGTTCTCTGGATGGTAAAGCAGTGATATCTTCGTGTTTCTTTCAGATGATGAAGACTACTTGCCCCCTAACAAGAGATCGAAGAACACTGAGACAGCAAATGAAGCTGTCAGCACAGGGAGAAGAAAAGCAAGAGAGTTCAATTTTGGTAAGATGGAAAAAAAAAATTCAAGGCTTATTTCTCTGTGGTTGGTTTTATAGGAAGGTATCAGACAGTTTCACAGTGCTGGGATCAGGCATGCCCAGTGCTTGGTCAGTCTTTTGTCAGTTGACTTATTGCATGAGAAAATCAGACTGAATGTGCTACTGAACTGAATGATGACAAGCATTAGATCAGGAACGTGTCCAGATGGTCTTCCTTGATACACACTGTGAGTTGTGAAGGCAACCAGTAACTCTGTGCTGAGTAGCATGCTCTCATCCTCACAGATGCACAAACTGTTGTCCCAAGGCTGTCCATGTGTTCAGTGCCTCTATGCAATGAAACAGGGATTTCTCTGCAGCCCAATACATTCTGACTCGTATCCTTTTGGCTGTTAGGATAGAGCTGCTGTTAGGATAGAGCTGCTGTTAATCCACTGTCCTGCAGTTCAACAGAAAATGCTGTTGCGTGCTCACTGTCATAAGCAGAAAATAAGATGTTAATATGGTGGCATTTAATCCAATTTTCCAGGGAATACGCAGCTGGAATTGGGTAAATTCTGTCTTGCAACTTGCATCTTCCTTTGGAAGTAGGATTTATGAGGATGTCTTGCAACATCAGGGCTTGGATTAAGGGAGAGGAAGGCACGGTGCTTCCTGATCCATGTCGTTGTTTTGGTGTTAATCCATACAGGTTCATGTACTCGCTGTAAGCTTTATCAGGCTGTTCGGGCCCTGGATTCAGATGGCCATCAATGGCAGCTGCAGACTGACTTTTCACCTGATGGTGGTCAGAACTGCTGACTGAGGCATGGAAGAAAACCTAGTTTGGGTCTTAGCTTGGGTTTTGTCCTCTTATGGTTGGTTTGTTTTGGCTTTTTTTGTTCTGAAACTTGATTTAATATCTGCGCTGGTTTGGGAGGTAATCTTAAGCTATTTTTTGTTTCCTCTTTCTGATTTTATCCATGTATTTTGAGGTGTAGAATTGCCAGCCCTCTGTATGCAAATGAGCAGTAAAAGCACGCTGCCTGTTTCTGTTAGTACTAACGTGGGTTTCACAAGAGATTCTCGTTTCCACCTGCAGTCTGACGTGTCCTCTTGTCCTTGCAGATAAGTGGAACGCGCGAATTACAGACTTGAGAAGGCAAGTTGAAGAACTGTTTGAGAAAAAATATGGTATGTGTCACATTCCTTTTAAAACAGCTGCTTCTGTTCCTTTGGCAATGGAAATCACAGTGTTCTCATACTGATGTTGTTGGCTCTGAAGCAGACCTGCATGCACCAAGGAGTCAAATATACTCTTGCAAATATGCTGTTTTCCATTGCTTGAAAAAGTGCCTTGAGTTGTTTTGTGTTGCAAGCAGATACGTAACTGCATTCAACAGGTTGCGTTATCAAAGGGGGCACCTCTTTGATCTGTTAATATTTTTCTCCTTGCATAATTTCTTACATCTGGTGCCCATAGCAAAAACAGCAGAATGTTCCAAACTATTTGCAGACCAATCAGATGCTGGTAGAGAATTCTTGGTGCGTGATCTGCAAAATTAAGGTTGCAAAATGGAGGCTGTGGATGCCCCATCCCTGGAGACATTCAAAGCTAGGCTGGATGTGGCTCTGGGCAGCCTGGTCTGGTGCTTGGCAACCCTGCATGTAGCAGGGGGTTGGAACGAGATGATCGTTTGTGGTCCTTTTCAACCCAGGCCATTCTGTGGTTCTTTGATGGTAGGTGTATCCATGTGATCTGGTCCTTGTGACTTTAAGAGATACGCTGAGGTTATTTGTCAGTGCTATGAGAATCCATTGAGTGTTTGTTTCTTCCACTGGCTTCAAAGGTTTCATTAGCAGGGTGAAACTTTTCTGGATGATGTTACCGTTATACTGTTAAGTTCTGTAATGATTTCTTGTGTTTCTAAAGTACACCAAAGCTTTAAGAATTCACTCTGAAGAACAGATGTTTGCCTCCCTTCCCCAGTAAGGCACGACTGACTTTTGTAAACCAGTAATAGCAGAGCCACAAGCCGGTCTAATGATTTCATTCTCCTCTCTTAAAGCTCAGGCTATAAAAGCAAAGGGCCCTGTGTCTGTCCCGTACGCCCTCTTCCAGTCGCACATGGAAGACCTCTATGTGGAAGGCCTGCCAGAGGGCATTCCCTTCAGAAGGCCATCCACGTACGGCATTCCTCGACTTGAGAGGATTCTTGTAGCAAAGGAACGGATCCGGTTTGTGATTAAAAAGTAAGGAATTCTGTGTATTTTGTCCCTGTCTTACCCCTCTTCTTCTTTTTTTCTTCTCTTGGCCTGCTCTGCTTCATTTCATCTTTATGGTTTTCTACACTGATTTCTGCTTCGCAGTATTGATGAGTAGTTTTTATTTCAGGCTTGCTCAGATAAGAAATTCAGCTTATCAGATCAGCAGAACACCACAGCGCTGGCTGAGAACTGGATGGATCTCTTAAATCTTAGAGGCTTTTTATCATGGGCAGATCAATTTGTGTAATATTTAGTCTCAGCAGCTGTAAGATGCATTGAAAGCTGTAACTTCTGGGTTACCCCAGTTTGTATCACTCTTGAAACGTGGATCTTAAATCTTCTAGGCACGAGCTTTTGAATTCAACACAGGAAGATGAACCAGTGGACAAACCAGCTGCAGGAGGTGGGTCTTTAGATGTGTGAGTTGAGTGCCATATGGTTTCCTCCTTGTCTGTTGGTCTTAGTGATGCTTACCATCAGCTTTTACTGATAACACATTGCAAGTAATTCTTTCTGTTCTGGATTGTCTTAGCTACAGAGTGACAGCAGTTTACCAATAAAGTCTTCAGATCCTGCAAGTAGTTTCTTCTCTTAGAAATATGCCAATCCTGACACCTGTTTTGAATCAGCTGAATCAGGGCTTTTTCTAACTGTCCAAATAAGCCATGTGCTGAGCTTTGTGAAGCTTGTGAGCTTTGAAGCTTGCACGTGGATGCTCAGTGCTTAAGGAAAACTCCTTGAAAACAAGTTCTTGTCCTGTATGCATAGCGTTAAGGTAATCATTTGAGATGATTAAACTGGGTAAAAAACCAAAACAAACAACTGAGCTCACCTCCAAATGGGATCTATGGATTGAAGGAATTAAGAGCACTGCAGCTGAGAGTTGAATGCATGCTTCTTCAGTTATCCAACTGAAAATATAACCAAAGTGATTAAGGATGTTTCTCTTTTTCTTCCCCTTTGCGTCACTCTAACACACAGTGAAAGAAGAGTGGTATGCCAAAATCAACAAACTGAGGAAGGCGGTCGATCAGCTCTTCTGTAAGAAGTTTGGTGAGCGCAGCGTTGTTGTTTTCTGTCGTGGCTTTGTGTTTCTTGCAGGTTGCTATTGTTCATTTGTGTCGATGTCTTCAGAAGTGGCACCTTTTGACTATTTATAATCCTTGGAGGGAAAAAAAGTGGTATTACTCCACTGTGTACACAACGAGTTAAATATGACGTGTTGCTCTATAGTAGGTTTAAAACTTTGGATAAAACCAACATATTATGCCCTAGTGAAGAATCCCTTAATAATGTCTGGCAATATGACTGCCCAATATCAACATAATGCTGTTTGGTAGACGTTTGTTCTCGATGTGCCAAGACTTGGAGTCTGTTGGTTTCAGATACCCTGCATTTACCAGCTTCTAAGGTCATGCCTGCAGTAATATGGAGGCTTTATAGCTTTGGGTGATGCTTGTTTAACAGAGAGAGATATCAAGCTGTCCAGTTAATGGATTTCTTCTGTTCTAACAGCTGAGGCCTTGGGGAGCACTGAGCCTAAAGCTGTTCCGTACCAGAAATTTGAAGTCCATTCTGCTGACCTGTATGTTGAAGGTCTGCCAGAGAATGTTCCCTTTAGGAGTCCATCCTGGTATGGGATCCCTCGCCTCGAAAAAATAATTCAAGTGGGCAACAGAATAAAATTTGTAATCAAAAGGTAAAAAAAAAATAAATAAAAAATTGTTTTAATTCCTCGTTTTTATTTTTTAGGGAGGGCAAACAAACACCATTTTATGTCATCAACCCCTCGCGTGTGTTAGTTATGTTGTATGATGAATGGGGTAGATGATCTGCTTTCTGTTTGCAGGCCAGAGCTGCTGACTCTCAGTTCACCTGAAGTTACTCAACCTGGGACAAACACACCAGGCAAGACAGGTGCTGTCTCTAAGGGACATTGGTGTAGTCTCTGAGGGTTGATATGGAAACCAATCTGGATCATTATAATGTTTTTCAAGGAGTAATCTTTCTGTGACGTGTACCATGATGTGCTTTTTGTGAGGTTTGAACAGAGAACAAGTAAGATTGAAGATGATGTTTTTTACCTAATAAAAACATCCAGAAAAGCACTCTTCAAGTTCATGTCTTCTGTTCTAAAGGGTGTGATAGACTGGAATTAATTCTATCTTTGGAAGCCCACTAGAATAATTCTATCCTGCTCTGAAAAACAAGTTTGGACAGTTTTGATAACTGTATTTAAAGAAATTTCCCATTATATAAAGAGAATTCCATGTATCATTTAAGCTTCTGTTAGTAGTTCTTACTTACTGCTTGTCCTTGTCTACTCTTTGGGTTGAGAAAAATGTGTTCAAATATATCTCTTTATCCAGACATGAATAATGTTCTGTTTCTTGTTCTCAGGCAAAGAAGATTGGAATGCCAGGATCACAAAGCTAAGAAAACAAGTAGAAGAGATATTTAATATGAAATTTGGTAAGTGAGATATTAAATAAACTGTTTTATAAAGCTGCCATGTTTTAAAGCTGTTCTGTAAAAGGTGTTTTCAATGTTACTGTACTTATGTAGACATCAGGAATGCGTTGGGATGTATGGAAGTGTTGACTTCTCTTACATACTATCCACTGATTCATCCCAATAACTTACGTTAATGACTATGACAACATCCTAGCCCTTGGGTTTTCCAACTATATGATGGAGAGGAGAAGTGTACAGAAAGCTTTTGGGTGTAAGAAGCACCCAGAAGAAAACATTAGATACAAATAGAGAAGAGAGGGCTCAGATAAGAGAGTTATCTGTGGCACAATGGACAAAGTCCCCATTGGTCAGCATTCTGCATGAAGTAATAGAAAATCAACATATGTATTTCTCTTGGTTGTTTTTGTTGCCTCTGAGTAGAAGAACTTCTGGACACCAAGCTTCTGAAGGTCGCTTGAGTTAGAATACCTCCCATTCAAGTGTACAAACTATTGTTACTCTTCATTTTCAGCTTTAGCTCTGGGGCTTTCAGAGGCAGTGAAAGTTCCCTATCCTGTATTTGAATCAAACCCTGACTACTTGTATGTCGAAGGCTTGCCAGAAGGAATTCCCTTCCGGAGTCCCACCTGGTTTGGGATTCCACGCCTGGAAAGAATTGTCCGTGGGAGCAGCAAAATCAAGTTTGTAGTTAAGAAGTAAGTTTGGAATTCGGTTACTTTCCTTCCTGATTTTGAAGTTGCTTTATTTCCTTCTCAGAAAATGGAGGGCATACGTCTGAATCTGACAGAATTCCATGAAATTTGGGATATTTTGCTGTATTATTTCTCCAGCATGTGGAATTGAATTGTGTTCTGTTCAATTTTTAGGCCTGAGCTTGTCGCCTCTTATTTGCCACCGAGACTGGCTGGTCAAATAAACACTAAAGGTGAAGTATTTTATTTACTTCCATAGATTCATAAGCACTTGCTTTCTGCTTCCTTAGCAGACAGGGTTCTTTAAGGTAGGAAAATGTGTTGCAAACAAAGTCATGACTTAAGGTGAACTAGCAGAGTAGCCTCTGAATCTACTAGTATTAAGAAAAATGTGCAAGCTGCACAGCACAGAGTGTTTGTGCATTACAGCTTATAATGTCTTGATTCCTAACAGCGAGTCCAAAGAGTTCAAAATGGCTACAAAGTCCTGCAAGCAATTTGCAGGTCCCAGAGATAGAAGTTACTGTTGAAGGTAAGGAAGAAGTGCAGTCGAATATTCTTACGTGTTCTTGTAATTGTTTTACTCTGTTCTTTTAAGTGGAATTGATTTCTGTCTGCACCTCTTGTAACAAACCCAGCATCATCTTAGGGCTGTGGATACGTTTCAGTATGGAAGAGGTTTTAGTTTTTGTTTCTGAATAATGCTGGATTCTGTGCGATGGTGGTTATGTAAAACGTGTGAGTTTGACTATTTGAGCCTTTCATTCCAAGCGGAGGTGTGGGAGCTGATGTAGTCCTGAGCAGAGAAATGACAGATATGAGCAATTGTGTCAAATGCTTAATTACGATCCTAAAAGAAATTCTGAAAGCTTTCTTTCTGTTTAATTCCAGTCTTGATTCAGAAGTTAAGCTTTCTCTGGTGATGAAGTTGGATGTTGTTCCTCTGTATGACGTATGCTTCTGCTCTCTGCATGTATATAAGTAACGTCTTTCTTGACAGGTCCTAATAAGGCACAAATGGCAGACGTTCAAACTAACTCTCAAACCAATGGGTCTAATATGAGTTTCAATCCAAGAGGAAGAGATTTTTCTTTTGGTAAATATTATGGGAATTAGCATGGATGCATCCCATTCACATTGGTGTTGAAAATTCTGGGGGTTTTCATATCAGAGAGACTTTGAATCCGTTCACAAACTTCTTGTTTTCACATAATCTCGGTTATCGGTCATCAGTAGTAACGTGCATGAGAGAAACCCTGGGTGATGTTTGGAGAATGCTGTTCACATGAATCACAGGTCCATTAAGATCTTATTAACCTTCAGAATTAAACCCTCGAGGCTTGTGCTGCTCTGTCATGTCACAGTGCTGCAGACTTGATGGATTTGCTGTCTGGTGCACAGTGCCATGAGAGTGCTTTAACAGAGCTGAGATCTTACATTGTGCATAAGCTTAATAAGCCCTCAGTGAACCTGAAGTGTTGAGCCTCTCTGTGCAGATGTACGTGAGTGGTATGTAAGAGAAGGGCAGATCTGAACTATGGATAGTAAGCCATGCTCTAATAGAGCTGCTTTTGTGAGATCTCTGTTTTGGACCTCTCCAGTGCTAGCAATTCCATAAAACCAGTAAGGTTGAGGCAAGCCTGGAAGTGACACAGTTGGGCAGGTATCACTGAATGCATCAGCAGCTTTCTACTATTTGACTGTTGGCTCAGATGAGTAATTCTTTGCCTGATATTGTAAATTTGGACCACTCTTGCATTGATTTCAGTGCATTTGATTTATGTAGCAACAGTGTTTTTCAAAGCTTTAGCAAAGTGAGGATTCTGATGGCTTTGAGTTTAGGCTGCAGCAGAACATTTCAGGGCCATTTGCAGAACAAAAGCCATTTTGTTCTTTTGAAAGTCGCAGTAAATTATTTATCAAACATAACAATTTATTAGGCAGCCTTAAAGTTATTCTTCAAGAGTCGATTCACCATGTGAGCCTTGATTTAATCGTTCCCATTTTCTCCCGACAGAGGCGTGGAATGCCAAAATTACTGACCTAAAGCAGAAGGTTGAAAACCTTTTTAATGAGAAATGCGGTAAGTTTGTTGGTTCCTTATCACTGAGATGCCTTTCTAATGAACACACCATTAGATGTACAACAGATCTGTTCACACAGTTCCTCCCAAGCTCGTACGCTCCTTGCCTGCTGTCAGCGGTCTCTCAATTGAGTTCGTTCTCACACAGGGTAATTGCAGTTCTGTGTCACATTTCCTCTAGTTATTTGGGGTTGGAAATGGAGAAGTTGTGGTCTGATTACTGCTTCTTTAATGACCCGGAGAAATGGTGATTCCACATCCTGCCACTCTTTTTAGGTGTTTCTTGCTCTGATTATGAATAGGAGTTTGTATTGACTGGAGACTCTGCATGATTCTGTATGTTCTAGAGGATTGTATGCCCAATCAGTTCCCACTGTTTCTTCTGAAGTCATTGTGAGAAGCTGACTAGGTACACATACACACATATATATTGAACCATCTCCTCCAATAATTGGACATAGATGGTCATTATTCCTGCAAGTGCATTTTTTGGAACAAGAGTACAAGTGTTGTCTGCCATTGGTGCAAACCCAGAGACAAACATGTTGTGTATAAACAGAGTGGAGTACAACTAATAATAGCCTTATGTGCAGGCCAAGGCAGTGGCATAAACTGTCTGTTTTCAGCTGATAACCTGGTTCACTGCACGAAGATGAGTTGGGTTGGTGTTTGTTTTTCTTCTTGCCTCCTCAAGGCCATCACCAAGAACAGCAAAGCCTGCTGCTTCCACTTAACCTAGTGTGTATGTGCCAGCTGTGCTAACCTGTGTATACCTGAGACGTTCTCCTTCCTATGAGCACAGCAGTTGTCTAACTGGTGGATTGTTGGCTCTGTTGTGTTTCAGGGGAAGCACTGGGGCTGAGTGAGCCAGTGAAGGTACCGTTTGCATTGTTCGAATCCTTCCCGGACGTTTTCTATGTGGAAGGCCTACCAGATGGAGTGCCATTCCGACGACCTTCTACTTTTGGAATTCCAAGGCTAGAGAAGATTCTGAGAAACAAATCTAAGATAAAATTCATTATCAAAAAGTAAGAGTCCAACCCGTCTCTGGTAATCCGCTCCTTTAGAAATGAATTGTACACTGAAGGATAAACTCTGTGGTGCCGAGTTGCTGAATTACTCAACAAGGTGATCTTAAAGGTCCCTTCCAACCCAAACCATTCTATGATTCTGTGTAGTTCACTAGGATGTGGCATTTCCCTAATGTTCCTGGAATAAATGTCATTGTATTGTTGCCCATGAAATGTTTAATCTGTTTGCAGGCCTGAGATGTTCGAGGCGGCAGTGAGGGAGAGTTCTGCTAAAAGCCCCCAGAGTGAGTTTTGCAGCTGCTTAATGCCCCAGATAAGTCTGTTTCAAGGATTGAATGCTGCGTGGTGATTCAAAGATTCACTCTATGATGTGGTTGGTGATTGGTCTTAAGATGCAGGGAATTTATTATCCAAACTGAATTTGAGGCCCATCCTGAAGTCCTGCACCACTGGCCTGCACGCATAGCAGCTCTTTCTGCTTCCCAAACTATTTGGCATATAGCTTTAGCCAAGGGTATATTAACACTTTGTGTTATCCACAATAAAATATTCACGTCTGATAGAGTTTTACTGCCTTTCATCAAAATACAACAAATGATAGATGATCTGTGGAAGTAATTCAGGTCTTGAATTAATTGCTGCTGATATGTAGCTCATTTTAAATGAGGAGTTAGTGTGCAGACAGCTGGTAGAAAGCTGTGTCAGTAGAGGCAGATCATGGGTTAAATGTTTTGAGTCGTTGTTAACTGTTATTCTGTATCTGGACTCTGTGGCTCAAAATAAAACTGCAGGGGAATTATTCCGTGAATGCATTTTGGAAGCAAGATAAAGTGTGCTTTGAAAGCTTTGTAAATATCTGCTGTTTTGCCAGAGTTCCTTTTTATCTGACATTCAACATGTTTGGTTCTCTACAGCTGGTTGTTTTTAAAATGAACTCTCTTACTTTCAGGAAAAATCAATCCAGCCAATGCAGCCAATACAGCCAACACCACAGCCAGTACAGCAGTGAGCACAGCAGCGGGAGTTGAAGATCTTAACATCATCCAAGTGACTTTGCTAGGTGTGCATAGCCTGATTTCACATTTTGTACTCCTTCTATTGCAGTCTTCATGGTATTTGTTTCATGTTTTCATACAGCCTGAGCAGTTACTGAAACATAAGTACAGGCAAGAAAGAGCATCATTTACCATCTTGTTTTGCCAAGATGTGAAATGCTTTCTAACCTTTATGAATGTGAGCATCTATTTGGTGATGTGTCTTGAATATTCTTGAGCCAGCCCTCGAGTTGAGAAGTATCCTTCAAACTATGGGGGGAAAAGTCTGCTTAATTCTCACACTTTTCTAATAATTCATTTCAGATGATGAAAACGAACGACTTTCAAAAGTAGAGAAGGCCAGACAACTGAGAGAGCAAGTGAATGATCTCTTCAGCAGGAAGTTTGGTAAGAGCTTCTTACTTCCCCTTCTGACATAGGTGTGAATGGAAGTCATGCTTGTGTGCATGTCACTGAATCATCCTTTATGGTGGATGTGTTTTATATCACCATCTATTCCTTAGAAAACAGGGAATCTGGGTTCTTTACGTGGGAGCTGTCAGAGCGGGGTTTTAAACTAATGATCTTGCAGCAACATTCATGAGTGCAATCCAGAACACCCACTTCTAACACCAATGGTTTAATCACCAAGTAGGTTTTCATTTTCAGATGCAATTGAAAGCTTGTATTTGCCTTTAGTTTTTTTAATGATCTGTGTTTTCTTTCTTCAATGTGATCATGAAAAGGTGAACTCGAAAACAAACATGACCTCTCTCATTTAGGTGAAGCCATCGGTGTGAATTTCCCTGTGAAAGTCCCGTACAGAAAAATCACGATCAACCCTGGCAGTGTGGTGGTGGATGGGATGCCTCCTGGCGTGTCCTTTAAAGCTCCCAGTTATCTGGAGATCAGCTCCATGAGGAAGATCTTGGAATCATCAGAGTTCATCAAATTTACTGTCATCCGGTACGTAGCTGCCACAGGTTAGATTGCATGAATGTGAGGACAGCCCTGTATAAACTCACACTGCAAGAAGAGAAGTTACAGTGCCTCTTTCAGTAGTGGAAGATATGGCTCTTTAGAATAGCAGTGAGTCAGATCAAATGAAGCTCAGATGTTGGCAGCAGTATGACAAAGAGTGGATTATTAAGGCAAGCTGTCTTCTGAGATGCTGTCTTACTCGTTTTATGTACTGCAGTGCTAAAGTGCTGTGGGTTTTTCTGTCTCATTTATAAGATCAAGCTTGGAGACAGTTCCCTGCTGACAGTGGGTAGTGTGTTTGTGCTTGTATTCCTCTAAATGACCTTGAAAATTGTATCACAATTCTTGAGTGAAGGTAAATTTTCTTGATGGTTTTTTTTTCCGAGTATTTTAAAACACAGTTTTTAGTTATAGTATAAGTGAATTTTTATATGCATATGTGTGTGTATATGGATATGTGTATGTACACACACATCTGTACAAAGTGTTATTTGTGTGCATGAAGCAGAATAGGTGAAATGCTGGATTCACGCTCAGGAGGACTTCAGGAACTAGAAACAAAGATTAAAGCTTGTGTAACTCATGGAATGACATTCTGCTCCACAGCTACCTGAAAGCTCTATAGGGAGAGAGAGAGAGACACTCCTTAAGTATAACTTCACATATAACTTCACTTAAAGGTGTCTACATTCTCAACCCTCGACCATTGAGCACCCAGGAGGTGCTATGATGGTACCTCCTGCTTTGTTCCACTTTCTGTTAGCAGTTGGTAGCAGAGCTCACAGCTTTGAGGTGAGGATGCCTCAAGAGGGAGATCCAGTGCACTTCAGAATCAGCATGGTGTGTTCTTCCTGTTTGTTTCTTGCTTACAGGCCGTTTCCAGGACTTGTGATGAACAACCGTAAGTAATTTCTGTGACACTGATAGCAAATGTAGCTTAGTAACTTGCCAGGATTAGTTTCCTACACCTTGGCTTTGTGGTGGGAGGCTCCGTTGTGGTTAAGCTCTGTGTGCAGCTCTTTTGTCTGCGTCTTTAAAATTTCCAGGTGAAAAAATGCATGTGAAATGAGCACGAGAGCAGTGCCTAAAATTGGCATTGACTTCCATAAGAAAATGCAAGGCACTCATGTTGTATTTTTCGGCTGCAGAGTCCCACAGGTGAATTATTGTTAGCCTCTGAGTCTACTTGTAGATATGGTACATTGCTGCTCTGGGGAACAAATGAGAAATTACAAGGAAGTTGTAGGTACTTGCAGGCAAGATAGGGAAGCAAAAAGTACTGAACTGTGGCTCTAATAGCAACCTGGTAATGCAGCAAGTTTCAGGATTTGCAGATATCAGAGGTAAAAATTGTCCTTCTGTTACATGTGGGACCATTTTTGTTGTGAAGTTCATGACGATCGTGTCTGATTTTAGAGCTGATGGAGAAAACTGAAGCAGAAGCACCACCAACAGCACCAGCAGCAGCAGCACCCGCTCTACCAGGTGATGCAGTGTGACACGTGTCCTTGCAGAAGGGGTGGGGTATGTAGTTCTAGATGCTATTGGCAGGTGATATCAGTAGTCATGCCCTGCGTAAGCACTGCTCACTGTGAGCTGTTTTATTTTGACAGATGGTGTGCAATGATGACTTTTATAGCTATTAAATATTAACAGGTTAATAGAAAGAAGCATTGCTTCCTTCAAGCTATGTCACTGGCGTGTTCCTTAATTTGATTTTTGCAGCTGAAAGGATCAGGAGGGGCAATATATAAAGGCAATTCCACGTCTGTTTAGTGATGTCTGCTTAACTCAAAGTGTGTGTCTGTGCCTGATCCATGTTCAGCCAAGTTAAGTTTGCCTGCAAAACATGTAAGAACCCAGAAGGTTCCCAGGGGGGAAAATGAGGCTTTTTTCTTATTTCAGGGAAAACTTAATTTTCCTGCCTTGTGCTGAGACACACCGTAGAAATGGCATGTGTATTCATTTGGCTTTTCTTTCCCCCCCATTTAAGAGCCAGCTGAACCAAGGCAAGCAGAGGTATCTGCAGGAGGTGAGTGTTGGGCTTCAACTGTATCAACAAATATCTTAAAGTCATAGAATCATAGAATGGCCTGGGTTGAAAAGGACCACAATGATCACCTGGTTCCAACCCCCTGCTGTGTGCAGGGCCACCAACCAGCAGCCCAGGCTGCCCAGAGCCACATCCAGCCTGGCCTTGAATGTCTCCAGGGATGGGGCATCCACAGCCTCCTTGGGCAACCTGTTCCAGTGCGTCACCACCCTCTGGGTGAAAAACTTCCTCCTTTAAACAACAAAAAGAGGCATCTGTTGGTTCCCAGGACATTTTTCCATCTGTTTTAATATCGTGCTGCATCACGTGGAAGATACTCTGCAGCAAAAGTTATTATTCAGATAATTGTACAAAAGAGTTTTATCAATTGCTGTTTTTGGTGGGTGAATCATGACTATATATAGACTTTGAGGGATTGCTCATATCCTGAACGAGCATATATTTATTCCATGCAGTCATCTTGACAGTTTAATCTAAGTGAACGATTGCCATCATCAGGAAATTTGAATGCTCTATTGGCCTCAGTTTACTCTCAGGGTTTGTTGGGGGGAGTTGTGAAGGTCTGGAAGGAAAAGAAGCGTGGAGGGTGGTGCTGCCACGTGGCCAGCAGTGCTGGGATGGACCTGGCTGTGCATCACCGCTTTGCATCTTAGAGCTCACAACTTGAGTTTGTTCTCTAATCCTGCTTGGATTCTCAGAAAGACAGAGCTACAAACTGCAGCACTTCTGTTCCTCTGCGTCCTTTCATGGGGAGATGTCCTTTCTAATTTCCATTGCTCGTAGTTTCTGAAAGCTGAAACATCAAACATCTTCATGCTGCTGAATATCCCTTGTGCAGGGGGATTCTTTTAAAGTGATTCTTTTGAAGAAATAGACAAATGTGTCTTTGAATTTGTCATCCAAAGCTACAGTCGGGTCCGGCTACCAGAGAAATGATGTTGAGAGAAGGTGTTTCGCTGCTGAAGAGCACGCAGTCCCATCAGAACTAGGCTGGGAGGGATCGAGCATCATGTGCTGAGACAGCTTAGCTTTGCTGTGATGAATTACTCTAGCCCTGAACCTTGCAAACAGCTTCAGTAAAAAACCAATTTCCTTTCAACATCACACTATGTGTTTATAAAAAGAACCAAATCAAGCTCCAGGACATACAGGCAGTGCTATAAAGGCATGAGATTGCTTTGATTTACCTCCCAGCATCCCTACGAACAAGAAGAGCAAAGATTTTTTTCTAATGAAGTCTGTTGGAAATGAAAAATATCGTATGAAAAGTTGATGAATGCTTCAGCCAACGAGATGAAATTTCTCTTTTCTCTTTCTTTTAACATCTAATAATGCCTTCCTGTGTGGTACTGTGCAATGGAGAAGAAAAATCAGCTAAGGTCAAAATCCATTGCATAGATTGCAATGTTAGAATGCATTGGAAATGGTCTGTGTGTGGCTGGGGAAGAGCAGCAGTTGGATGAAAATAAAACCTGAGGAATGGTCAGTGCTGTGAAAACAAGCTTGTGCAATGAATGTTAATTTGTTAACCAGAAGGCATGACTTGAGCACAAGGGTGCTCAGATGTTGTTTGCTGGCTTTGGAAGCCCATTCAGTTCATTCATTCATTCATTGCATTTCTCCTTTTCCAACAGATGTTACAGAAACAGAAGAAAGTTGTCAAATAAAGCAAGACCCAACGTGGTAGAGCTCATCTGTACTGCGGTAATAGGATTTTGTGGTTCTTGGAGTTGGGATGTGTCAAGGAATAACGCTCTTATAGTGTAGGATGGGGAGAAGAGGGCTAAGATTGAAAGCCAGAAGGTGCCAGTCCTTCACTTGACTCCTGCATTATTTTGTCTTAGTTCTCTTCTATGTAGAACGTTTTCACTACCTTACCAGAATACAGTGAGAAGTGTTTGTGAGAGGGTCGTTCCAAGGGAGATCTGGGCTGCTCTCTGTCAGTGCAGCGTGAACACTGTCTGATGGAGGAAATGATGCACCCTAACTGACGTCATGCATCTGTTGTTGGTAGTTCTAATGCTCCCCTGAAGGTTATATATATATGTATATATAATCTCAGTTGATAAGTTTTACCTTGGAGAAAGTAGGTTTGTTCTCTTGCTGATGCTCTTCCACTTGCCTTGGGCTATGAAACAAGCTTTGTGGGCACCGAAGCACAAATCAGCTCCATGAAGCACTTACACTTCTTTGTAAAGGAGCTTCAGAGCTCCTCTCCTAAACGAGAGCAATGCTTCTAGTTGGAGCAAACGTGCTTTTTTGTGAAGGGAAGGTAACCTGACTTGGAAAACTTGAGAGAATCCCTCAAATGGAAGATGTCTTTGGAGCACAGGAGTGAGGAATGAGAGCGTCTAACCCTGACCTGCTCAATGGACGGTTTCATACCGACAAGTAACAAGTGTAGCTTTTCTTGTTATGTTTAATAAATCATTGACTGGCTAAAGAATGTGTCTTATGGCAAATATTCCATCTAAATGGATACAGGAAGCACTCAAGCACATGTCATGTAATGAAGAGCAGTGTTAATCTTCCACGTGGTCTTTAATTCTAGGCCTGGAGAACTCAAAGGAATTCAGCCTACAAGTATTTACAGTACGACATAGATCAGCAATGAAACTAACTCACTTTTGTTCTCCTTCTGTTTAGCCAGAAGCACCCAGAGCTGAGAAGAGCTTGCCGGGACTGTGCTGAGCAGTGTAATATAGCTGTATAAGAGGAGTATCTTCTATATAAACCCTTTTGTACTTGGAGATAGAAACGTCTACTTTTTTTTCAGCAGTTCTGTGAATTGACTTAGCAGGAAGAGCGACTGCAGACATGGGATGGCTGGTTTGACTCCGGAATATATTACAAGGACTGAATTTGTTGCAGCAATGCTGGGGAGCTGACAAGGATTCAAAGGGACGGGGTCTTAATAGAGGCCATCTGCATTCCCCAATGGAGCTGAATTCCTCTGTGTCTGAATGTATCCCAGCTTCTGTAATGAAGAAACAGTGCGTGGAGTTCAGTTTGTTAGTTTTACTTTGGAGAAAACAAATAACTGACTTGGTTTTTATGGTTCTTACTCCTTTCATGGCCGGTTGGTCAATGGGACGTGTATATTTGCACTAATTTTTTCTACATCTGCTGCAACTCATGTTTTTTCATAAATAAAAGGCCAACTGGTTCACTTGACTGTTAGTATGCAATAATGCGATGGGCGGTATATCAGTCTGTGGACTAGGAATCCATTTAAATGTATCCCTTTGATGGTTTGCTCCATCAATCGAAGGTGATAAGTGCACGTTTCATCATCGTACCACGTGGGATTTGTATGATGGGGCTGCTCTGGCAGCTCCAATTTAGGCTCAACTCTATGGCTGTGAGTGAGAGCTTTTCTCCTGCAGGCTGTTCATCCAGAACAACCTACATGAGCTGCTGTTAAGTCCTAGAGTGTCAAAACTTAAATCCCCCGTAGTCCTGTTTATGCCCCACATCGTGTGAGAGTCTCATATATTCATTTCTTGTTTCACAGCTGCTGAGAGTTGTACAGTTCTGTCTGTATGGTCACCTCTATAGAGAAGATACAGACTGTTGTAAAGGTTTCTTTTGGCACGAGGTTGGGATGGCTGCGTTATGCACGAGTGCTCAACCTTATTCCCTCATTAAGAAATAAAGATATTTCAGATGGTTTTTTGTGACTTTCCATATGTATGTGTTTATATGTTATATGTTCTAGCAGTAACTTTGTTGGCAGGTAGAATATGCTACAGGATGGATAGTACAGTGAAGAACTTGAGTTCCTGTCACAGCCTTTGGACGTGGAAAGCAGTGCTGAGTGGTGCATCCTCAAGGGCAATTCTGAAGACTTGTGTGCAGTTGGATGTAGTGTCTGTCCCAAGGAACGCTCAGCAGGAGGAGCTCTCAGCAGCCAGGTCCAGAGCAGCATGTGCTCATTGTAAGGCAAGGGGAGGGTTGTTGCTCATGTGCGGGTGTTTTGTTCCATGCAGGTCTAGGTGCTCCTGCTTTATGTTCTTTGGAGGCACTGTAAGTATCTGCATGTCGTCATGGGGGCAGCAGGGGCAGGGAGAGCTCTGTGCTGAGTCATTTTGGAAGTGCTGACAGCGGGTGGTGATGGATGCAATGCTGCCTTGGCACGCTGCTGTGTCAGCCCCATGTCACTGAGCCCATTGGATTTCTTTACCTGGTGCCTCGCACTCTCCCAGCTCAAATCACACTTCAGTGAACCTCCATAAATAGGTTGTTACAGAATGGCGGCCAGTTTCACTATTGCTGCCAGAAGTTTTTTTAGGGTGGGGAAATGAGTTCATGCAGCTTTTCATGGGTTTTCAGCTTCCCTTTTAGTAAAAGCAGAAGGGAGGGCTGGGCCATCCCTCTTTCATTACCAGTGCCTGTAGGGGTAGCTACATTGCACATCTGCCCAGTGGGGCTCTGTATTGCTCATATGGACTTGGTGTTAACGTGAGTTGAGTGGGGCATCGTAGTGAAGGAACTGTAAAAATAGTTCAGGTTGCTGCCTGGTACAGATGTCCTATAAGTGCATCACACACTGGGTGTATGAAAGCTTGAAAAAAACAAAGTGAAAACTGATGACAGTGGTTTTACTGGGAGAGATGAAGGCTGGGATTGGGTCCGTCCCTATGGGGGATCTCATTATAGTGCTGGGGTGCAGCATCTCTCAGTCATAAGGTGCTGCCTTCAGGTGCCAGTCTTGCTTTCCAGACACCCATAAACATGAATCCGATGATGAACTCCATAAATCAGCTCCATGTCTCAGCTGGGTCATTGCTTTTCTTCTGAAATTACCTTCCTTCCTATCTAGGAATTGTTGGGCAATGAGTGGGGGCACTAATCATACCGAGCATCACGCTGAGTTACGCGTTGCATTATAAACTAACCCAGTGCTGGCAGTAGGGCCTGAAACCCCCATTTCACTTCTCACATTACAAGATGAAAAATGGGGAAATAGAAAGAAACATGTGCACTATTTCTGGTCTCGGGGAGCACAGCGAGCGCTTCTTGCAGTGCATTCAGCTCTGCATAAGGACAGACTCCCATTGCCTTTATCAGTGCGCTTGTCCTGCCCTCGGTGCTGCAATATGGGCACTGCAGCTCCTGTGCCATCCCAGGGCAGTGTCACCTGGCTGCTGGGGCTGTGCTGTCTCCAGCAAGGGGTGGGCTGGGGCTGGGCTGCAGCAGGAAATACCAGCTCAATACAAGCCACAGCGGATGGACAGTAACAGACGTGATTGCAGCACAGCTTCCTTTTTCCTGGGGCTTTTAACAGTGAAACGGCGCAAGGAGAAGGCAGAGGGGAGCAGAGTGCAGGGAGGCAGCAGCACAGAGCCGAGTGGGAGCAGCTATGGGGGACGCTTTCATCCGGCACATCGAGCTGCTGGGCTATGAGAAGAGGTTCTTCCCCAGCCAACACTATGTAAGTGCACAGTGAGCAGCGGAAGGCTGGGGCAAAAGCTGGTCAATGCATTTCTTGAGATAGCTGTGATTGAGGGTTTAAGAGCATCCCTTTGTGGAGCTGGGGATCTTGGGATGGCATGGGCTGGATGCAGCCTGTTGAAGCCCTGCTGGGGTTTGGGGTTCTGGCCACATGCTGAGCTGTAGCACTCTGCTCTGCCCCGCAGGTCTACATGTTCCTGGTCAAGTGGAATGACCTCTCTGAAAAGCTCATCTACCGCCGGTTCACCGAGATCTACGAGTTCCATGTGAGCAGACCCAGGGGGACACCACCCCCATCAGGGTCGGGCAAGGGGGCAAAAGCAGACAGCAGATTTGAGCTGGAACTGTCCCCAGACACACCTGGCTCAAAGGAGGCTCCTGGGTCTCCGTGTTCACATCTCCTTCACACCAGGAATGGGGAACCCAGTGCCCCCAAGGGAGGTTTCTCCTGGTGTTGGGTTGCGGGGTGCAGCTGGGAGGGGTGAGCTGGGGGTGTTGTGGAGGGGTCCCCATGCCATTCTCACAGCCCTGCCTGGCCCTGCTCCATAGAAAGCACTGAAGGAGATGTTCCCCATCGAGTCTGGAGACATCAATGCAGAGAACCGGATCATCCCACACTTACCAGGTAAGAGCAGAACCAGAAGTCACAGCCACATGAGAAATCGCCCCAAGCTGCTCTGCCCCTGTGCAGATGTTGTTTGGCATCTCCGTTCCTTCTTTTGAGGCTGGAAATCAAGTCCCCAGCAGGGTCTGCTTGGTGCTGGGCGCCGTGGGGATTCATCTCAGAGCATCAGCTCCAGTCCTGGGTGGATTTAAGGGAGGTGTGCTGGGCAGCTGCAGTTGAGCATGGCCTTTCTTTGGTGACACAGTCCACAGGGTGGCTTTTGGTGCTCTAGTGGTGAGGGTAGAAGGGGAAGCAATGCAATTTATGTTCAAGGAGATGGAATAAACTGCTGTAATGAGCTGGCACTGTACTAAACTAAGCAAGGTGCGGCTCAGGAAAATACCCCTTTACGTTTAATTTCCTTCTTCAAACAAGGCAGGGAGGGAGAAGCACCTTTGGGCTCTGACTCCTCAAGGCAGGCTGTGCAAGCTCTACACTCACAGCCCGGGGCCAAAGCCACTCGTTTTCAGGTGCAGAGCATCCTGCTCCACCAAGGTGTAAATCTGTGGCTTTCTGTCTGCTTTTTCTGACTCCTTTCTCCTCTCCACCAGCCCCAAAGTGGTTTGATGGGCAGCGCTCGACGCAGAGCAGGCAGGGCACGCTGGCCGAGTACTGCTACACGCTGGTCAACCTGCCACACAAGATCTCCCGCTGCCTGCATGTGGTCAGCTTCTTTGAGGTCCGACCTGACGACATGAACCCCGTCACAGACAGCCAGTGAGTGCAGCAGGGCCAGTTCTGCACCTCTGTGGTGCAACACCAACTAACCATGCAACAATTAGCCCTTGGGATCTAACTAATGCACCGCTCTGCTCCATGTAGGATCAGGAAGCCCGAGGTGTTCCTCCTGCCCAAGGATGCAAAGAAAAATGCCAGTGGTGAGAGGCCCAGGGAGGCTGCATGGGGCTGCCTCTGCCATAGCAAAATGCACAGGGAGGGCAGCAGGGGGGGTGGATGGGGCTGAGCAAGGGCAGGCTGCCCCATGGCAGGGGCTGTGGCTGGAAAGCAGGGGGCAAAAGCAGCTCTGCTGTTGAGTGAAAACCTCATCCTATGGGAAAAAGAGTCTGGGATGTAGCTGTTGGGTCCCAGAAGGTGCTGAGGTTTTGCATTAGGTTGTTCTGGAGTTGCTTTTAGTGTGGCTGAAATAGGGTATTTCTGTGCAGGGAGGGAACAACTCTCTTCTCTCCCACAGACATCACAGGCCCCATCGTCCTGCAGACGTACCGAGCCATCGCTGACTATGAGAAGAGCTCCAAGTCTGAGATGGCTCTGAAAGCTGGGGATGCGGTGGATGTCGTGGAGAAGAGTGAGACAGGTAGGTGTCCATGCTGCCATGGGCCAGCCCCGTTCCTGGCCACCATCTCAGCAGGGATGGGGACAACCTTTGTGTCTTATGCCCCAACATTGTGTTTCTATGGTGTCAGTTACAGCACTAAAGGTTGTGTGAGGGGCTGCGGATGGAAAGGCCAAACTTCTCAGTGCTTCCCTATTCACATTCACATGGAGCCCCATGACAGCTGGTTTTGGTTGGGTTGTGAGGCAATACTAGAAAACCCTGCAGCCTCCTCACATGCTTGAGCCCGGGGTGGTTCCTGCCCATGAGGAAGCAGCACGATGTGGCTGGGCTCCCCAGTTACACCACCACAACAACAGAGAACGGCCCCAGTGCCCTTCCGGCTGTGTCATGGGGACTCCTGAACAAGGGATGGAGAACACGGCTGCTGCTGCTGGCCTTTCCTGCAGCCTCCATGCTGTCCCTGCTCTTGCTCACCCTGCTCTCCTTGCAGGCTGGTGGTTTTGCCAGTTAAAGAACAAGCGGGGCTGGGTGCCAGCTGCATATCTGGAGCCAATGGACGGTCCTGATGAATCAGAGGAGCAGGAGCCCAACTATGCAGGTAAAACACTCAGAAAAAGCACAGCGTTCCCAAGAGCATCACCCATCTGCAGGACAATTCACTGCAAGGCAGGACAGAGCATGGGGATAAATGCTGTAGGAGCAGCACAGGTTTTCCCTTGCACTGAGCTCCTGCACTGCCCTTATTGCCCTGCTGTGAGCACTGGGGGGGGGGGGGGGGAGGTCCTCCAGGTTCCTGCTCATTGCTATCAGGGCTTCATCTTTGTGGTTTTCAAAACACTGCAACAGACTCTATTAGCACAGCACTTCCCTGTTCCTCATTTAATCACCCGAATTGCAAACATGCTTTTCAGCCGAGATTGTCGTCCTTTCACTACGTGCACTCACCAGCTTTCTCCTGCAGAAGTGCTGGGTGGACCTAGAGGAGCTATGACACCAGCTCAGTCCAGGCTTGCAGACCTGGAACACACTGGGTTTGCCTAAAATTGCAGGTTGATGCTCTGGTGCTTCCTCTGCTCAGTTGGGGGTGATGTCCCAATTGTGTGTGTGTGCAGGTGAGCTGTACGTGGTGCAGAAAAGCTACACGGCTGTGGAGGAGGACGAGCTGACTCTCAAGGAGGGTGACACCATCGAGGTGATCCATAAGCTGCTTGATGGCTGGTGGGTCGTCAGGTGAGAAACACCACGAAAGCAGGCAATGGATGGACCCAAGGTTCTCCACATCAGGGCTGTGACATCTATGGACCATTTGGTGCCGCTGCCCAATGCTTTCTTTTGCAGGACTTCTAGTAGCCTGCTGGCTTTGCTAAGTGCAGCCACCAAGGAGGCAGCGGGGGGGGGGGGGCAAAAATGCATGTTATTTTTCTTGCCTCTAAATATCCTGGCACAGTTTGGTGAAACCTCAGCTTTCATCCCAGCCTAAACTTACCCTGCAGTCTTGGACTTTCCCAGGGGAACCCCAACTGCATTTGTGCTCTGGAGAACAAGCAGCGTTGTTTTGTGTTGCAGGAAGGATGAAACCACGGGTTATTACCCCTCCATGTACCTGCAGAAATCCGGGGAGGTGAACATCTCTGAGAAGAGCGGGCTGAGGAACCACAACATTCCTCCCCGGAGGTAGGAAATGAGCTGAGGGAAGGAGGAGGGCAAAAGCTCTTCTTCGAGGGAGTGATATGGAACTGCTGAGTGTGTGGTGTCCCCTGCTCACCCTGGCAATGCAGAGAGAGGTGAGCAGAGCACAGAGAACAGGAGCAGATCCTGCAGCACTGAGGCAAAGTCAGCCCAGATCAGGCAGGATCAGGCAGGCACGTTTCTCCTTCTGCAGAGTTTCTTTTCTGGGCTAATCTCGTTTCATTTTCAAATTAGATTTTTTCTTTTTTTTTTTTTTCCCCCTCTAAGTGCATCCAGTGAATCTCTGAGAAGCGGGGAGAGATTTGACTAATCAGGGCTGCCAAATGGCCTAATCTGACGGGAGGATTTGAGCTAATGGAAGGGATTTTATTTTGATTAAAAAGATAAAAAGCAATAATAGCTCATTAATTCTGATGCAACGACAACGGCTAAGGAGGGCAGAGCTTGCCTGGATCTTTTCTTCCCCCACAAGAGAACAAGGCAGCCTTCTATAAAATCTCTCCAAATCCGGCTCTGCTGGAGCATAGGTTGATGGTGAGGCAAAATGGTACAAATCTGCTTATTTGAGTGCACTGATGCTTACTGATGCTCCCTCGGGGAGGTGACGTGGTGAGGACGGTGACCTCTCCCTGTGGCGCTGCTGATGGCAATGCACAGCAGAAGCAGATGGGAACTGGCACGGTGCTTACCAGGGAATGGCCACTGCATGAATATGAGCTCAGTGCGCTCCCCAAAGTGCAAAGCAAAGACCCCAGTGGGGAAGAGCTTGGCTACAAAATGGAGACACACATTGCAACTAGGCAGGGGCTGAAGGCAGAGGGCTGCAGGTGCCTCCAGCAGATCAGGATGTTGCCGTGGGTGGTGAAAGCTGCTGCTCTCCTGGTAATGACAGCAAAGCAATGGCTCTGTTTGCCTGCCTGGGGACTGCCCTGCATGCTGGGGCTTTCCCACAGCAGTGTGGCTCTGCATAGCCCAGAGCTCAGCCTTTCACTTCTGTCTGTGGTGTCTGCTGCGGGCACAGCACTGAGCAGACAGCTGCATGGGCACCTGCCCCAGGCTCTGCGCCTAGATCCCACCTGGGAAGCTAGCTCAGCACTGCAGCCAATATATCCATCCATCCCCCCATCTGCAAGCAATGTTGTACATCTCTTCCAGGAGTTTCTTGAATTCTGGGGGAAAACTCCTGCCTTTCCTGCCCTTGTCAGCATTGTGCCTGATCTACCTTGCCATCCCCACCTTCACTTTCCAGGCTTCAGGTTTCACCCATCAGCACATGCTTCCAATACCTCCTAACAGCAGTTCACCCCCCAGGGCTGGCAGTCACCTGCTGCCTTCTGTCAAGTGGAAATGAAAAGCAGGCAGGGGTGTTCAGGCAAGGCAGAGGAGGAAGCACAGTGTGCAGCTGCTGGCAGAAACGGGGCTGGGGATTTTTGGAGAGAAACAGGGTGAGTGAGAGGTTGTGGAAATGGAAGGTTTAATTTTGGCCTTGCTGCAGATCCACCATCCGCAACGCAAAGAGTATCCACAACAAGGGACGGAAGCAGATCAGTCAGGAAACCTACAGGAGGAACAGCAAGAAGTACATGCAGAACCGGAGGCGCATGAGAAGCAATTTGCAGAACAAGGACATCATCTGTAAGTCTCAGCAGGGTCCCTGACTTAGACGTGGGCTGAAGTCCCACAGGATTGCTGTTTTATGATTGTAGGACATGGTTCATGCTCTCCAACACTGGTTGCTGGCACAATCTCTGTGCCACACCGGGTTTCCTCTCCAAGCCTTAGCACTTTGTGGCCCCAAGCTTGGGCTGTCCTTACAGGGCAGCATGGCCTCCAGCTCTGCCCCATCACAGGAGGAGCTGGAGGAGCACACGGCGGCGTGGGGTTGTGTGTGAGTTCTGATCCATCTCTACGTCTGCTTCACCCACAGCTGAGAAAAACGAGCAAGAAGAGAACAAGTCGAAGGCTCAACCTGCTGTTCCTCCCCGGCCCAGCAAAGACCTCATCATGAACCGCTGCACAGAGAGTACCAGGAGGAAGATCATGTGAGGCCCTCAAACCCTGCGAGCAGCTGCTTTATCTCCATCTCTCATGCAATGGGGGCACAGAGACAGGCTGGGTGCCTGCATGTCACCCAGAGCAGCTGTGAGCTCTGCATGAGCTCTGAACCAGGGCTTCAATCACTGTGAGAAAACCCCATCATGTAAATAACGTGTACAAAAAGCAGCGTAGCTCTTTGTATGTGCATTTCAATGCTTTCGTGCTCGTGATCAATAAACAAGATGCTGAAGCAATTCTGTTCAATAGCGACGGCTCTCTCCTGAAAGCTTTCTTCTGTGCTCCCTCTAGTGGGGAAATGGGGCTGAGGGTGCAGGTGTGAGGAGTGAGCCGATGAAGCCAACTGGCCAGCAGGTGAAGTTGCTTGAGGTGAGGCAGCCACGAGGTGAGGAGGCACTGAAGTGAGGCGGGTATGATGTGAGGAGGCCATGAGGCTAAGCTGACCCAAATGGTGGTGGGATGGGGCAGGGTAGCTCCAAGAGCTCTGTATGGCTGATCCTGCCTCTTTGCAGGTTGAGAGCTGTCAGGTGGCCGTTGTCTGTCACAGAAGGACACAGAGTTTGGGCCAAGTTCTGGCTTTAGGTTGGGGTCTCGGTTTGATTGGGCCCACCCTCTGAGATGGCCGGCATTGCCGCTTTAAGATAGGAGTGCGGAAGAAGCGCTCTGTACGGCGCATGCGCTCAAGGGGCCGGCGGCGCAGGTTAGAGGTCACCAACATGGCGGCGGCGTGGCGAGTCCCGAGGGCAGCATGGCTTCCTCCGGTTCCACGCCGCGGCCTGGCCAAGCGTGCGGGGCCTCCGAGCGCCCGGCAGCTGCGGGAAGCGGACGAGGCCGCTCCGATCTTCCAGTATGCGGGAAAGGCGGCTAAGCGGAAGGATCGCGTCTTCGTCTGGGGTTTCTCCTATTCGGGCGCTCTGGGAGTGCCCAGCTTCGTGAAGCCGGACGAGGGATGGAAGAAGCCGAGGCGGATCCAAGCGACGCCGTATCGGCTGGAAACGGAGGAGAAGGTGGGAGCGGAGGGCCGGGCTGATGCAGGAAATACACAACTTTGGGCTTCCTCGAGTGCCTGGAAGGAGGTGTGAGATGGGGGTCGGCCTCGCAGGTAACAGTGATAGGATGAAAGGTGATGGCCTTAAGTTGTACCAGGGGGAGATATCAGGTTAGATATCAGGAAACGTTTGTTCTCCCAAAGGGTGCTGTTGCGTTGGTACAGCTGCATAGAGACGTGGTGGTGTCACTGTCCCTGAAGTGTTCCCGAGCTGTGGAGTTGTGGTACTGAGGAATATGGGCTGGTGGTTGGACTTGGTGATCTCAGTGTTTGTTTTTTTTCCAACCCTAGTGGTTCTATGGTTCGTTTTTCTGAGCGCTGGCTCATTACTGCGTGCTGTTCTCTGTCTTCAAAGATAACCTCTGCTGCCTGCGGTTACGGATTCACGTTGCTGTCCTCTAACACCACCGACATCACCAAAGTGTGGGGCATGGGCCTGAACAAGGACTCCCAGCTTGGATTTCAGAGAAGCATAAGAGACAGAAGTAAGATATCAAAAACTCTGAGCTTCCTTTACTTACAGGGTTTTTGTTTGAAAATGTTCTTTAAACGATTTTAACCAGGTTTTCCTCTTTATACCCTGAAAGAGCACAATTTATCAAGGTGATTGAACTAGAAGGAACAGAGAGAGGAAAAAGGGATTGTATTTTGTGATGTCCGTGTCTCTTTAGACAGATACCAGCATTGCTGATGGTAGCGTTTGACTTAAAGAGTACGTGTAGATGTTCTCTAATTGAGGCAGTGAGAACTAGTTAAAATGCTGCTATACGTGAGCAGAATACTGTATTGAATCTTCTGGGATTTGCTTTGTCCTGTTATAGTGTTTGATAATCACAGCTTTTATCTCCCCTTAACTCATTAAAATTGCTGTTCATTTTTTTTCCCAGTTGACCATATGGTTACGTATTCTTTAAGTTACTAAATATTTTTAATACAGCCTGTCACTTCCTTTCTTGAACCTTAGATCTCTTATCCCTTATGGAGCTGTGCTTGCTGTTGTTTCTTTGCATGCCATTTTCTGAAAGGGTCTTTGATCTGCTGCTCTTTAAATATGAAGTCCTAAGATTTTACGTTCGCCTTTCATGCTGTCTTCTTGTGGTGTCTGCTGTTGTACCTTGTTCGCAGTATCCCCACTTGTACAGAGTACTTTAGTTTGTGCTTAGTGTTAGGCTTTCTAGTAATCTAGATGTATTCAACAAAATGATTGAGCATATGGTGACAGGATAAGCAGAAATGGCCTCAAATTGTGCCAGGGTAAGTTTAGATTTGATACGTGGAAACACTTCTTTACAAGAAGGTTTGAGGCACTGGAATAGGCTCCCCATGGAGGTGGTTAAATCAGCATCCCTGAATGTGTTTAAAACTGTTTGGATGTGGTGCTCAGGGACATGATTTAGTGGAGGGCTGTTGAAATTAGGGTAGTATGGTTAGGTTGTGGTTGGACTTGATCTTTAGTTCTTTTCCAACCTGAGTGATTCTGTGATTCTAATATCCCCTACCTTTTTACTTTGATTAGCATCCTATCTTTCAAAAATAAGTTTGCTTTTGTAACAAATAATCTGTTTGTGTATGTACAGTATAATCAACAAGCATATGATGAATTTGCTTTATAGAACCAACTGACTTCTTTATTTCTCTCTATTCCTTAAGCTAAAGGCTATGAATATGTCTTAGAACCATCTCCAATTCCATTACCACTGGAAAAGCCACAGAAGACTCGAGTCTTGCAGGTGTCCTGTGGAAGAGCTCATTCCCTGATCCTAACAGATAGTGAAGGAGGTATAGTATTGCTCATGCTGGTAACGAGGGACTGACTGTGCTTTCATTAAAGGGCTTGAGAAAGAGTGTATGCTGTGCTCTAGAGTTAGACCCGAGAAGGACTGCCTGCACTGTGGATGTGATGCAGGTAGCTGTTGGTCGTTGTGGGATTGCTCCCAGCAGGCAGAGGCCTGAGCTGATAATTATACTGTGCTCTGCATTCTGTTTGGCTGAAGCTGTAAAAGTGTTGGATGCTTTTTCACTGCGAGTATTGCAAAATGTGGTTTGTTTATCTAGCCTCAGGCCTCCTTTAAGTGCAGGCTATTTGTCTTGTTTGGGCAGATATGTTTTTGAATTCATTTTTGGATGGCTTTGCCAATAGTTCTGTGTTACTTTCCCTGTGGAGCCCAAGTGCTGCATTTATAAAAACAGTGAATGAATCAGCTTCTGTGCAGAAGGTCTGGTGTGTGAATCAGTGTTCTGCCTCTCTGGTAATTCTCTGTAGCAGTAACTTCAGTGCTGCTTATCGCTGGGTGAGCTGCATGGTGGATGTAATGTTCCTGTGGGAGCACTGATCTATTCCTGAGTCTCCTTGGCAACAGCAGGATGGGCTGTGCAATTACTGCAGGACAGCCAATGGGCTCCAGGTACTGCTGCTGTGCCTGCAACAATGCTCCTGGATATTGTTGACTAAAATGGATTCAGTCGCTTGACTTTAAGTGGATTTGGTTTGGAGAAGGCTACAGCCCATTTGTCAAGTATTGTGTTTGAACTGAGGGCTTCACGAATATGTTTTGTGTGCCTACAGAGAAGCTTTTGTGAGGTTGGGCAGCAACAAAACTAGTGTGTTTTATCATTGTTTTTCAGTCTTCACCATGGGAAACAATTCTTATGGACAGTGTGGTCGGAAAGTTGTTGAAGATGAAATTTACAGGTGAGAATCCAAATAATATGAACTTTGTTAACGTTAAAAGCGTTGTTGCATGAAAAGAACCTTTCAATAAAGCTTGTAGGTGGTATAAGGATACTGTTCTTAATCTTGAGCAGACCTTTATGCTGCAGGCATCATATAAAGGGCCTGACTGTAAAGCTAGGTTGGATGTTCTTCTTACCATGTTCATAAAACAGGGAAAAAAGTCAATATCTGACATTCTTCACAGGACACAGTGAGGAAAAGCAGCCTTGAGGTAATCCTCATCAGTAGTCCTTCCTTTTTCCTTCAGCCTTTTGGAGAGGGTGTGCAAGTGCCTTTTCTGGGGGGTCTTAGAAATGCCATTTCATCATAAAAGAATCATCCTTTTGTTGGACCTCTGTGCTGTAACTGCCTTTGAATCTGGACTAATTTCCCTTACGGTGTTTATGGGCCACAAGGTGCGTTCTCAGGATGCTTTACAAGTGAGTAGTGATCGAAGTGGGGATATGTTAGAAGTTAGGGTTTATGCGGGTGCTGCAGTGTTATCTATTGTCAGTGTTCTTTCCAGGCTAGGGAATGTGTTTGACGACTTCCACCCCCCAATTCACATTAAAGGTTATATTTTAAAAGCATCACTTCTTTAGGAGAAGAGAATGCAAAATCAGTTCCCTTTTTTGTTCAGTGGAACTGTGCTTTCTGATTCTATAAGAGCATAAAAGACTCTTCTTCAAACAGCAAAGTGACTTTTGGTAAAGGGAGGTCTACCTTCATATTTTTCAGTTGCAGTGCTCTGAAATGCTCTCTTTGCCTTTTATCTTCTCGGTTGCCATTTGATGGTGTCCAGTGAAAGCCATTTAATTCATCAGCTGAATGATTTTGACAGCAGAGTTGTCCAGGTAAGAGGTTCTTCTGAATCTAATTCTGAAGGTGGGTTGAAAACCGGCTGGGTGGTTGAGCCCAGAGCTTGGTGATCAGAGACAATCCCTTCAATTGTGAATTCACGTTTGGCAAATTTTTAGACTCTATTTTTGAAGAGCCTGGGTTTAATTTGTGCCAAACCTGTGGCAGACATGATTGCTAGTTCAGTGTAAACCTAATTTGGAGAACAGATGTGTTCCTGGAGCATTTGCATGGCAAGGGATCGGTAGCGGTTTGTATTTGGCATTGAGAGCTGTGTGGTAGCATTCTGAGAAGGGAGATCTCTTATTTACTCTTATTATGTTGCACTGCTGAATCTGGCTTTCTGGTAACTAAGCCTTGTTTCTGGATCTGGGAACAAAAGATCTGCAGCATCTCTTCCCACAAAGAAAACTCTGCTGTTGCTTGTGCTGTGTCACACTGTTTGTAGCCTTCCCTGCCTGAAGAGCATTTTCATTTGCAGAGAAAGGTCAAAATCTGAGCTGGCGGGCACTATAGAGGTTCACTGCTCAATTTGTCTGCCAGTAATGCTTCATTAAATCAGTTCTGAACACATGACCTTTCCTGACCAGGTCTGGCTTTCTGTTTGTGTGCAGGTTGTGTGTGGGCAGGACCACAGTCTGTTTAGAACCAAGAAAGGTGATGTCTTTGCATGCGGTTGGGGAGCTGATGGACAAACAGGTAGGAGCTCAGCTCAACTTGCTATATTCACCCATTTACTGCAATGCAAACTCTTAATTCAGAGCTACATTTCTCTTGCATGTGTGGATGGAAAGGGGCTGGTGTGTTTCCAGCTGTGTGCAGATGCTCTCAGTACTCTCATGTAACCACACTGAGACAGAGCAGTTCAGTTCATTTTCCAGATACCGTGCTGTCAATCCCAGCATGTAGTCTGAGGAGGATGTGTTTGCTGTTTGAAACTCAAGGGGAGGGAATCTGGAAGTGGCATGTGAAAGTTGGCTCCCTGGTTTCATGCGGACTTTGTTTCATGATTCTCATTTCAGGGTCTTTTGCTTCCTGTTTTGGATTTTTGGCTGCAGCTGCTGTCTTAGCATGGGATCTTTGGCCAGGCCCTTGTTCTGGTGGCTTTTGCTGGCAGAGGACTTTCTCTGAGCCTTTCCTGCTGTTTAGTCCTTCTGCTCCTGAAGCCAGGTTCTTTCTGCGGTTCTCTCACGCAGGCAAACTGTGGTCTGTCTGCATTCTGGTCTCCTGTCCAAGCAGCTGTCATGGCAAAAGATGCTGGGAAGCCAGCACGTGACACTTCACCTACCACTGTCTAAAATGATTGCGGTGTGCTGTCACTTGTGGCTCTTTGCAGAAGACACAGTGCTGCTGGTCTGTGGAGCTTTGCCTCCATCAGGATACCTGCTTGGCTTGTTCACTGCTCTCAAACTTCAGTCCATGCAGACAAGAGAGATCAGGGCCTGTGCTGTTTCCTGAGTATGGCTGTATAAAGTTGTTTTGTATTTAATAGAGAAGTAGCTTTGGCTAGTAGAGCCGGTGTTTGTAACTGCTTGTCCATTGAAGTGGGATCTGTGTAGGAATTAAAGTACATCCGGAAAAAATATTCTTAATCATCTTTTTTTTCCCCTTTCAGGTCTTGGACATTACGATATCACCAGTGTTCCAACGAAGCTAGGTGGTGACATTGCAGGAGTAAACATTATCCAAGTCTCTTCCTATGGGGACTCTTGTCTGGCTGTTTCAGATGAGGGAGACCTCTTTGGTTGGGGAAATTCAGAATACTTGCAGTTGGCATCTGTCACAGAAACAACGCAGGTCAGTTGGCCTGGGGGCCTTGTTTTCATGTGTTTCTGTTAGTCTGCAGTTAAAAATTAAGTGCTTCTCCCAGCATTTTTTTGACAGCAGTATAAATCAGTATCAACTAACACCACTAGCGGGCTGATTTTCCCAATGTTCACGAAACCAATGTGTCTGAAATGGCTGTATAGCTTTAGGGCAGCATGTTTCCCAGCATTTGATAGGCAGAGGTTTGGGTTACCTCATCCCAGTTTGTTTGTCTGTTACAGGGGGGAGAGCACACTGTATTCTGTATTCTTTTCCTCAGCCCGTTGCTTTTGCACCCAATGAGATGCAATGCTTTTGCACCCAATGGGTGTTTGTGCTGGATGCTTTAATGAGGCAATCTTAGGATCTGTAGAAAGAAATAAAGGCTGAACTCTGTACCATGGGCCTGGATTTTTACACCAGCTACCTTAGTAGGTTTAGAGTTGGCCCTAAACAAGTCCCAGTTTTTCACACATAGAAGCTTTTTGGAGCAAACTTCTGTGGGTAAAGGATATAGTGCTGACTTGACACTGAGTGTTGTAGTACTGATGTAATTAGACAGATGGTCTCCTCTTAGAGTTAGTGTAGAAAAAGGAGTCAGGGAATTCATTCATACTCAGCTATTCTTGGCAGAAGGCTAAGAGCAAGCAATCACATTAGCACGGCCTTAGTAAAATATGTAACTTTGTTTCCTATGCTACTCCTCATCTATCGTTAATGTAGGGCTAATTAGTGAGGCTTGGGAGGCCTGAAGACAATGACTGTTAGAAGTAGTGTAGTAGCTCCCTGACTGGATGCTTATGGCTGAATTTGGAGGGGTCTGGAATAGCTCAGTGGCACGTTGGCTAAAGCTGGAGTTTACATATCACATAGATAACGTGTAAATTAAGGAACAGCAGGTACTACCCGTAACCAAAACTATAGGAAGTGTTAAAAATGTAGGTGTCGTTTCCAGTTTATTACCTTGTCTGAAACAACTCTTGCAACCTCACACAGGTGAATGTTCCCAGACATCTGCCATTCAAGATCGGGAAGGTAAAGGAGGCTGCGTGTGGAGGTACTGGCAATATTGTGCTAACTGGTGAGTTGGTTTTTGCAGTCAGCCTCTTTAATGCAAGGCCATGCAGTGGATGGATTACAACATACTGAAACCAGCTTCTTGTCCCCTAGAAGCAGGGAGTTGCTGTCAGTATCAGAAGCTTGGATGATGAGAACACTATGATTTAAGAATGAACTAGAGATCCTTTCTGATCCCTTCTTTTCTGATCACGTGGGTGGCCTATAATGAAGGTGAACGTAGGAAAGAAGTAAGGCAACACTTGAGAGGAGGAGCAGCCCTTGATAAGTCAGACTTGATATAAGTCTGACTTATCAATAAATCTTGATGAAGTAGACTAGAAAGTAGAGAGTCCTGAGAGTTATTGCTGAATGTTCTTGGGGTTGCCAGCAGTATGAGGAGCACAGCTTGAAGGAAGTTCCTGAATAACAGAGTGAGGGAAAGGGTTGTACTCCTATAGGGAAGCTTTTTCTTGACAAAGAGGTTCCCATTTACAACGCAGTTACTGTGAAGACATTTGAGCTTCTAGTATGAAGGAAGCTGGCAGTCATATCATCTTATTCTTTCTTATGTTGTCCAGCTGCTGCCTTACTCAGGCACACAGCTTAAGAGAGAATGGCAGGCAGGGCAGCTATCCTGCCTGGTTTGGCTGTGCCTCAAAGGAGTAAGCAGTGATAATAAAATATTCAGTCTCTTGCTGACGTATTTTATCCAGCCTGCACTATGTTGGCGTTTTTCCCCCATAAAAGTTTTTGCCTGTTGAAGCTTGATTAATCTGCACAGCTTAAGGAAAAAATGAAGGCATCGGGATGGGAATACATTGTTAATTACTTTTGAATATTCAGAAAGCATTAGACCTCTCTGGGAGAAAGGAGAAATGTCCCTTTGGATCTGATTAACTGTTGGTCACGGCATGAATTTCACAAGCACAGGCTTTATTAGAGTGTCTTCTTATAATGCAGAAGAAGGTGGTGTGTACGTCTGGGGATATGGAATTCTTGGGAAAGGACCAAACCTAAGTGAAACAGCAGTGCCAGAGATGATTCCCCAAAGCCTTTTTGGATGGTCAGACTTCAGTCCGGATGTCCGTGTTACTCGTGTTCGCTGTGGACTCAGCCACTTTGCAGCACTTACAAGTAAGTTTCTAATCCTGTTGTCATGAAGAAGTCATATAGCCATGCTATTTGCAGCTTAACTAACAGACAAGACCATTTCTCTTTAAACTTAAACCATGCTGGAATGCAGCAGAAGGGGCAACATGTTTGCAGGAGTCAGCACAGTCTAGTTACTATGCTAGGATGTGATACCATGGTATGTATGCATGTGTTTGATACCTGCCTTAAAAAGAAGCTTTGGATGTGAAGGCTGCTTAAAAATGATCAGCAGAGGGCAGCAGCACAGAAAACCCATGTGCTTGCTTAGCAAAAGCAGTACTTTGCCAATGAGGAGTGCTTGGTCAGTGCTGGGGGAGTGATGTGCCTCCAACTGGTCTGCCCTGTTATCCAGGAGGCATTGCAAACTGCATCCTGACTAAACTGTACTTGTTTTAGACTGTTTTGGTTGTCTCTTCCGTGGAGCTGATCTGCTCTACATCCAGGTGGAGACAGACACGAGTGATGTCCCCCAGAGGTCTGTCTTGGGACCAGTGAGTGCTCTTCAGCATCTCTATCAGTGACATAGAGGGCTTTCTTGCTGTGTGTGTAACTCTTTATACTCCCAGCAGCACCACAGCCACAGCTGCCAACATCACAAATAGAGGTTTTTTTAATGACTCTGCCTGATTTTTTTTAATTTATTCTTCTTTCTTTGTATAGACAGAGGAGAACTCTTCGTATGGGGCAAGAATCTAAGAGGGTGCCTGGGAATTGGAAGAATAGAAGACCAGTATTTCCCATGGAGGGTAAGGACAGTAACGTTAAGACCAAGAGTGTATTTTTTTTAGCTCATCTTTGTTATCATGAGGGCAAGAAACATCATTTGCTGCATAATTTGGTGAAGTAATTTTGGCAGAAGTGGAAACATAAGATGACTGTAGGACTGCTTTCTTTTCCAGAGATCCTTGTCTAGCCTACCCTAGGGGTGGATGTATTCTTGAGTCTTCTTTGAGGGTTATGTCCCCCTCCAACAAGTAACTCCTGCAGGATGTTACTAGATCACTTTATCAATGCAAGAGCAGTTAGCATTCTCTTTTTAATGTCCTGCTCTAGAGCATAGCTATCTCTGCATTTCTTTAGCTCCAAGGAAAAGCTTGCATCTTGCTGTTTGTAGCCTCTGCTTTCCTTGAGCTTTAAGCCTACTACAAGTGAAAGAGGCATAACTGTACTAGCGGGTGGGCTGGGTCTGCTTAACATCAGAGCAAAAACTGCCTTAGGCAAAGTTGAGTTTTTACATCTCTTCTGCCCTTGCTGATGAGAGAAGAGACTAATCCTTGTGCTTGGGCAGATCCTCGTCCTGTCGTCTGGGTTACGCTCTGTTTGGGCATGTTTTTGTGCTGCTGTGCAGATGGGAAGAGGATGCAGTCTCCTGGCTGTCTGCTAGTGAGGCCTCCCTTTCTGCCTTTCCAAAACTATATGTGCTTCTGTGAGGGGAGAATGGGAATGTTTCACTGCTCAGTGCACAAGCATCTCTGGTGCTGAGTCTTGCATTCTCTGGGTTTTCCTGCACGAGCAACTGGAATGTTGAGCAGAAGGGGAGGAACGAGAAATGGGAAATACCACGTACAAAATCTCATCTTGAGAAATAATCTGCTCTCGTGTGTCTGATCCAGGTGACTATACCCGGTGAAGTGGTGGATGTTGCATGTGGAGTTGATCATATGGTAAGCATGGTTAAATCTTTCATGTAGTATTGCTGAGCCCTGGCACTGTGCTTTGAAGATGAGAGTCGTGGTGAAGAGCTGTTTGGAATGGAAGACTCACTCCAAGGAACCAGGCAAGAAGTGACTGTGAGCAGAGACAGCTGTAACAGTGCCTGGGTGTGCTGTCATCTCTGCATGGTGGAAACGCTCCAGCCTGGCTGCAGGAAGGAACTACATTCCCCAAAGAGAGTGGAAACACAGGGAGTGCTCTGGCAGCTTCGTGGCAGGCTCCCAAAGTGTCTGACACCCAGCCCACAGCTGGTGAGTCCCTCTGGGAGTAAAGATGAGGAGCATCTATTTCCCTCAGGGAAGACTGGCAGGAGATGAAATTTGTAGCTCAGGACATTCGTTTGTGGATGCTTTCTCTGGCACATCAGTGTTGGACTGAGCCAAGCTGTTTCTCAAGAGAAAACTTTTTTTTTGCTGCTGTGTTTTTTATGTGGAAGAAACACTCATTCTGGTGGTTGGAGTCCAGCACAGCTGTCCCCAGCATCCACCACCAGCCTTGAACTCTGAAGACTTTGCATCCAAGGAACGCATTTGTTAAACTGGGAGAGTGAAAACTTGTCTGCAGGGGGAAAAGTACTGCACTACCACTGCTATGGAAACACAGATTGATGGACAGTGGAAATAGGTTGCAAACAAAGCTCCCTTCTGACTGCACGCAGTGGAAATGAGCAGCACTCACTGTTTGTCTGCACTTTGTCTTCATACTGCTGCCTTTGACTTTTGGATGTTCTTGCAGTCTTTCTTGTCTGTGGGGCTATGATTGTTCCCAGTTGCAAAGATCCTGCTTGAATTAGCCTGGCAGTTCTGCAGTGCGTGTCAGAGGAGAGAGTCCTGGGCAAGAAACAGAGTTATTGCAAAGCCTTGTTTCTTGGTACCAGCTAAAGGAGATGGGATGCAGAACTTGTAGGCACTGAACTGGGAAACTGCTGTGAAATACTCCAAAGCTCAGGCAGAGTTGTGTCATTTGTCTCTCTAGGAGATACCTCTACTTTGTAAACTATGATTTTTTTTGGAAATCCAAGCAAGTGGTTTTTAATAAAGCCATTATAAAGTCTTTGTATGGGTAGGAATGGAGATTTTCTTGAGCTTTTCATATGTTAATGAAATGCCAGCAAGGTCTTTAACCCAAAATAGAAGTGTTGTGTGGTACTTTCATTGCAGTGGCTGCTTTCTGCCACACTGATGGTTGGTGGCCATGGGGTTAATGGTAGGTGGTGTGGTCAAATGCTACTGTCCTTTGTTTTGGTTATGGTGGGCACTGCTGAAGTGATTACATGCAGACATCAGGCTAGAGCTTGCCCAGTGCTGTTAGAATGGATGTGGCACATGCCACCTCATTATTTACATCATGCATGTTATGCAATTGCTTGTAAGATCAAAGATGAGCTGAGAGACCCAGGACCTCTTGCCTCTTGCTGCTGTATTTGCTACTTATTGAAATACTTGCAATGGAAGTGAGTGATGATTTTTCTGGCGGCTGAAAATGGCTTTTAGGATGTTCAGCTCTATGAGCTCCCTGGGGCTGGTGGTGAGGCTGCCCAGGCCTGTTGGTTCCTCAGGTCCTTTCTGAAGTCATGATGGATGTTTGCTCCAGACCCTGACAGCAATGGGGAGCTGCACTGCTCTACCAAAGGGCTTAACAGCTGCAGCTTCACCCCTCTGAAAGGTGAGGAGCCAGCAGCAGCATGGAGCGGGGCAGCAACGTTCAGCACTTTGTCCTTCAGAGAGAGCCCTGGAGGTCCCTGCAGTGAGGTGGGTGCAAGCTGGGTCCTCACGTGGGTGCAGCTCCAATTAACACCAACATAACCTCCTTGATTTTTGCATTGATTAGCGACAGCAATTTGCCTTCCAGAACCCCACTGTGTTGTCAGCTGGGGCTTAAAATAACCCCCAGGCACTGCAGGACAAGGCCTGGAGAAGGGCTGTGCCCATGCAGCTGGGCAAAAGGTGCCTCAGAACCCCCCAAACCAGCGATATTTTAGGCACCTGCAAGTTCTTTTCTCTCCAGGAGCCTTCAAAAACAAATGACTCAGAGGACAAATAATCAGAGCTCTCAGAAGGCTGCTGGGATAACATTATGCATGACTCCAGTTCTTGTCTTTTCATCAGGGTTGGAGCCGCCCCTCAGCACCTCCTGCAGCATTTGTGCCTTTGGGTGAAGGACAAAAGCCACCAATGTGGGGTAATGTGGGGTAATGTGGGGTAATGTGGGGCAGGGAGCACCTGGGTGAAGCCCTGCAGGTGGGAAGGTGACACACTCCACCCTTAGAAAGACAGTGCCAAGCTCTGCTTTATTGCCATCAGTTTGATCAGTACAAAAGCAGACAGTGGTTTTTCACCTTTTTATTTATTTTTTTTTTCTTTTCCTTTCTTTTTTTCCGTTTTAATTAACGCTTTTACAAAGTACAAAATATACCGTCATTTGTTTCGGAACATTAGGATTTATTTTCCTGTGTGTGTTCTGTGTTTTTCACCCCCATACAGTACATTAAACCTCAGCTTTGCAGCAGCAGCAGCAGCAGACTGGCGAAGGAAAGCAGCGCGCTGGGAATGCAAAGCGGCCGCTCTCAGCTGCACAGCCCAACGCTGGTCTGGGTGAGCCCCACAATGGTTTGCATTAGGCTGGGAGTTAAAGGGGAAAAATAGAATGCATCATTTGTATCCCCCCCCCAAGGAAAGGCTCCTGGGAAGGGTTTGTGAGGGTCCAGAGGGCTGTGTACCCCCACACAGCTGCTGCAGCAGTGGGGCAGCCCCTGCTCTCCTGACAGCTCACTAGAAGTTTATGGGGGGCAGCACTGTGAGCATCCTTGGGGAAATACAGGCTTCCTAAGGGCAGAGATGGGTGAAGGGATCTGCTGGGCTCTGCTCCAGCCAGGTGGGACTCCAGCATGGTGTTAGGGCAGAGCTGTACCCCTTCCAGGTGCTGCCAACTGGGGCATTGCAGCCCTGCAACCACACTACAGCCTTAAGTGAGGGGGATGGTGGGGCTCCTACATATAAAGCCCCCCCCACGCTGACCCTTGTGGTGCCCAGCGAGCAGCAGGTAGGCAGCAGGACCACTGCACCCCTCATTTTAGTGACAAGCCTGGGGCCAACAGACCAGCTGTATTAGAGGAGAAGGTGGAGACGGGCTTTCATGAGAAGGGGGTCCCAATGCACGTCATCTCAGGGCACCTCGTGCTCCCCAGCATCCCCACAAAGCCACAATGCCCAGAAAACAGTGTTGTTTCAAGTTACAAAGAAGCTGGTGGGAGTTCTTTGGGAAAAAAGGTGGACTTCTTGGCTATTCGGTTCCCAAGAGGTCTGTTTCTCTGCACATTCACACCCTAAAACTGTCATACTTCATTCATTCCCCTCTCAGAATCTCCTGCCAGGATCCAGGGGCTGTGCGGTGCCTCTGCAGGGGCAGTTGCTGCTACAGGATCTGCTGAGCAGCCTGAGGAGTGCGCTCTGCTGTGCTGCAGGACATGGCCCTTCTGTGCTGGTGACAGCTGGCCTTACACCGTGTTGTGCTTCGTGGGCTGAGTGATGGAGGAGCAGGAGAATGAGGCTCAGTCCCACAATCCATGGGATGCACACAGCCCTGGATGGATGGAGAGACTCACAGGAGGAGGCAGCTGAAGCTGCCAGGCAGAACCTCACACCTCGGCCAATGTAAACACGGCCCAGCACACACCACACAGTGTAAATACTGTTTGGCAAAAGGATTACTGGGTTTTGCTCTCTAGAAGGTACTAAAAGTTTAATCCAGTCCGACATCTGCAGTCAGGATGGGGGCAGTAAGTGAGATGCCTTCAGCTGCTGCTGGAGATGCACACAGGAGTGGCAGTGACAGAAAGAAAAGGGACTCCTCATTGCCAAATGGCATCCATCACTGATGGCTGCAACGCCACATTGCTGGGGCTGAACCCAAAGCAAAGAAAGCAGCAATGGTGGTAGGGACCGACGGCTCTGTTTTGTGCCCTGCACCAACAACAGGACCTGCTGCCTTGTGCACAGCGTCACTGATCTTTCGTGGAGGGATTTGGGATGCTGGATTCCAAGTGGCACCGCCACGACGTCAGCACAGCAATGAAAAGGACGAGTGGAAAAGGAGAAGCTTCTCTCCCATCTCTGTGCTTGAGGCAGCCAGCTGCAGAGGGAAGCAGGGCCACGCACTCCTATTGCTGAGACACTTCAATTAAGGACGTACAGTGAGTATGGATGCACACAGCATGTGCGAGTCTCTATTGCTCAGGTGTCTTGTGCTGTGTACAGGCACACCAACACAAATGATGGCAGGCATTTCTATGTATGTACACACACAGTGCAGCTGAAATCCAACCAGGCAGAATAAGACCAAAAGAAAGAATGAAAAAGGCAAGGAGGGGAGAAAAAAGCCCCGACTGTGGAGAAATGGAAGGCTTGGAGGAGGTGAAGCTGAGGGTGATAGGGGGGCACAAAGAGCCCGTGTGGCATTTTTGGGCCCATGTCTGCAGGGTGGGAATGCCCTGGGTGATGCTCTGCAGCCACAGATTTGGGGAATTTAAGGCCACTTCCCTCCAGGAAAGAAGAAGTGGAACAACCAAAACAGCCTCTAAATCATCCTGAGTGCAAAAATGAAAGTACAAAGAAAGTAAAAACCCAACTGTTCTCACTTTTTCTTAAGGCTCAGTAGAATTGTTGCTTGTTTCAAGTACTTCTCCTCTTGCTGCTGCTCAGGAAGCAACACCAACTGGTGCACGTCCTGCATATCAGCACAAACACCTGCAGCATCACCTCCTGCCTGCAGCATCACCTCCTGCCTGCCCTTGTACCCCCTGCAGATTGCTGCAACCCCCTGCCTTGCAGCTGCAGGATGCAGCCTCACAACCACCACACCAGAGGCTCTTCATTCAGCAAGGCTGGGAAGGGCTCACTGCAGTTTCAATGTGCCATTTCTCCATGGTGGGAAAGAATAGGAACACAAGAAATGTTCGGGCTCCTGGCTGTGAGGGCAGACCCTGTGCAGGTGGCTTCTCCTTCTCCCTGTCCTGGGTGACATCAGCTCTGGATTCTGGGTTGTGCTGTATGGGGTTTTTTTTGGGGGGGGGAGTTTTCAGCACAGTTCAGCTTTCGTAGATCTGAAGCCAATGGAAAAACCCCTGTGAGTTCAGCCCCCACATGGCAGATATTTCCACTCTGGGGAGGAAGAAGCTGGTAAAAGCCACATGAAGGGCCCAGCGGGGATTGGGGACCTCCTGACCCTGGTGAGGACAATCTGTCTGAGGTGGCCCAGGCTGTGGGGTAGGAGAGGAGCAGCAATCAGGACACAGGACAACACTTTGTGCCCCACAAATGTCTAGAACTGGGATGGGAGAGAAGGAATCTCTGCTGCTGGTCCTGGGGGTGAGGAGACAGCAGCTGTCCTGGAGCAGGGACACGAGGGGAGGACACTGGGGGTGGGGAGATGGAAAACAAACCTAAGCCAGACTGAAAGCAGACAGAAACCCAGGTGGTGTGATCTGCAGGGTCAGAGCAATGCCCCCCCCCCAATAGGCTCCCTGCAGGCAGCCAGGCTGTGACTGCAGGGATAAAGACCAATGGGGCAGTTCAGACAACAGGATATCTTCCCCTTCTCCAGCGCCTAAGAGGGGAAACGGAACCCCAACCCCATCCCAACCCAACATACGCAACCACGGACGGTCCTCAGACAGCCTGACGGGAGGAGACGAGCCAGCACCGTGCGACGTCTTTTCTATTTAATTCCACATTTCATTTTTAAGGGGCTCAAGGCTCTGGCAGCCAGCAGCCCACCTGACCATGCCGTGCTGTGCAGCTCAGGGTGCAGCGCCCGCATCCATCCATCCATCCGTGTCCATCCGTCCATCCATGCCCCGTGCTGGGGAACAATAGGAGTTCCCGGGCAGCTCCATCTCACCCTGAGCTGAGCCTCAGGAAACAGCCTGACCTCTCTTCTTCCTGCCCCTCATTCATAAAGAAATTTAATAAAATAACAATAATAATAATAATAATAATAATTAAAACAAAGGCTATTCGGAGCTGTTTCTGCTCAACTTTCCACAGTCTCTTTTCACGTCACTCTCTGGAATCAGATTTTTTTTCTTTTTTTTTTCTTTTTCAAGAAAATACTGTGAGAAAAAAAAAAAAAAGAATAATAATAATAATTATAATAATAATAAAAAGCATCTGGAACCAGCTCAGAAGATTTCTTAATGCTTTTCAGCTTGACTGACTTGGAGTGCATTGACCACACCGTTTATATTTTCTTCAGGTACCTGCAAGGAGAAGGAAAAAGAAAGGTCAGGTTCTACCAGAGCTTGGGTTGGGTGACAAAAGGCAGAATGAGTTGGTGAGCAGAGCAGCCCCAAAGAGCCAGGAATGCTGTTGGAAACCTGAACTCACTGCGATGGGGATCCAGCTATGGGACCCTCACATGATGAGCGGCATCCATCGCATGAAATAGGACCACAAAGCTCTGCCACCTCTTTGTCTTTCTCTGTACTTTGAATGCTGCCCGGCTCCTTTAATAACAAGGCACTATCGGTCACACAATGAAGAACCCTCCAGGACAGATCTGCAAAGTTTTGATCATCCCAATTGTGCAAGAAACCTCTGAGATCCCTATAGAGAGCAACCGGTCCAACATGCTCACTGGCAGCCAAAGGGCAGATCACACAGCCACAAGGAGAGCCAAAGCAAAGCTCCAAACTGCTTCCCAACCAAAGCTCCAGCCTCAACAGGTGCAGAATGCTGGGGAAGAAGAGCAAGGAACCTCCAGATATGAGACAAAGGGAGCAGAGCACCTGGAAAAGGTTTGGCTGTCCCCAAACATACCCTGCAGGGAGCTGGAAGCTGCCTCCAGCCCAGCCCCACCTGACCCATCTATGGAGAGCTGATGGTTCCCATCTTGGCAATGCCTCCCAGAAAGGGAATGACTTCCAGAGCACTAACAGCTGGGAGAGCTGAGTGTTAACAGCCAGGAAAAACTAAGCAACAAAAACCACTATAAGATGCACGGGAATAAAAAGAACAGGGCAAAGGGAATGAGTTTTCATAGAGAACTCTGAATTGTTGACAGCAAACGCTGAGCGACCTCAAACAACAAAGAGAGGGTGGAGAGAAGAGGTTCAAGATGCTCTTAGACCTTGAGAGATGCTGCTGGAAGTAAAAGTACTTGGAGAGTAAAGAGCCTAGGTGAGGGTCTTGGCCAACAAAGCAAAGGAGGGCTTGCAATGCACCAACAGTCAGCACGCCTTGGTGCTAGAATGGCACCGTCCAAGTGAAAAGGTGCATAAAAGCACACATAAACAAGTAGCAAGTGACAATAGACTGCCTTAGGAAGATCCAGAGACCTCAATGTGTGGCCCTAAACAAGAGCCTGCCAGCTGCTTGGAGGCTGCGGGGTCGGATGCAGCCACTTCTAAAAGGCGGAGCTGCTGCAGAGTCATCACAATTGCACGGCACGAGTTTGAAGTGAAGCATCTATTTTAAGCTCTCCTGATACTGCCTGACAATTAGCAGCACTCTGCACCCCGTGCCCTGTGCACACAGCATGCTCAGGGGCCACGGCAGCAGGTAGGAATGCGAGGCAAAGCTAACAGTATTGATCTTAAAATGGTGTTTTATTAGCTTATCTTATCAGCACAGTTAATATTCAAGAAAATAAGGCGAACACATACACCACTCTGACCTTTGCTATCTAGAATAATATTTACTCTTACTCTTTACACACATGACCTATGGGCTGCAAATGGTTTGTGCCAGCTGTGAAAAACCCAAGAAACAAACTGAAAAACCCAGTGCAAAAAACCCCTTGGACTCTTTGGAGCTTCTGAAGGTCACACAGGTTGGGTTGGACAGTGAGTGGTGCAGTGATAAAAGAGGCAATGCAGCACTTGGGGGGAAGCAAAACGAAGAGCACAAAGAGCTCTGTCAGCTTTGTTAGTGCACAGCTACTGGGGTTCTCATCATGGTTTGCCTCCCAGGAAGCCCAACCCTACCCCAAAGAAGCAAGTTTGGCTACTCACCAAGGCGTGATCAAACTTAAAAGTACTGATGTAGTAGGCTGGGATGTCGGCCGCGGCCAAAGGCTCAGAAATCTGAGCGACAATTCCACATTCATCTATTGGGGAGATAAAAACAAATGAGTCACAGCCCATTCCCCAAGCTGGAATCCAAGCGGGTTCTAAGCTACCACATTCAAATGTTGCCCATTTAGGGGACTGGAGGGTGTCCTTTGCTCTCAGCTTCGATGTTCTTTTGAGTAGAGAAAATGTCTGCAGCACTGAACATAAAACAGTCCTCCCATTTGGACTTCTATAGATCTACACTCAATATACAAAAGCCCCAGAGGTGTCCAAAGGCTGTGCTGGCACATCACTGCTTTCAGCAATCTGCAGTGCATCCTGTGCCACCTCTTTTTTGTCCATTTTTGCTCTTTAAATACAGACCCAGTTGCATCTGCCTTTGAAGTCCTGCAGACGGATGTAATTTAGGCGGAGCTGTCAAGCATGCAGCACTTTCCAAAGTATATTTAGAAGCCTGACTTATTAGTAGGAGTCACCTATTGGGAAACCTCAGCCTGCAAAGTCATGTTGAGCTGCTGGCACTTAGAAAACCTCAGACACAAATGGATTTTTCCATCCCCTTTTGAAGGCCCTGAGGCAACCGAGTCCCCCTGCAACCAACTGAGGGCCCAAATGTTTACCTACCGAAGCCAAGGGGCTGCCCACCAATCCGCACCATCTTCCAGAGCTCACCAGATGCACTTGTAAACAACAAATTATTAGGAAATCTGCAAAAGAAAAGGAATGCCCAACACAGCAATTAAAACACAGCGGTGCCTCGGGGATGCTGCTCATCCTGTGTCCTTGCTTGGAGGCCAACAACAGTGGCAGGTGTTCAAGAGCCGTGGAGGTTGAATAAATGCAGCACTGAGCGTCAGTGGGCATGGGGTGGTGGGGAGACTGTTGGACTTAGTGGTCTTTCCAACCTCACTGATTCCATGCTCCCCTATCTATATCCTCTTTGATACGCAGTGGTGCCCACTGTTTCTGTACCCAAGCACCATCAGTGCCTTTTTCCCACACCATCCCAAGGAGGTACCTGGGCTCCCTGTAGGTCCCTGATTTGTAGCAGAGAAGGAAGCCCAGTGGCCACGCAACTTGCTGAGGCCAACAGCAGTGAGTGGCTGCCCAGGTTCCCAAAGCACTGCCTGCTGCTCCAAGCCTCAGGCCTTTCTTGAAGGCAGAAAGAGTTTTACTCCAATTAAGGGTTAAGACACTTCCAAAAGAGCAATTAATAGTTTGCAGAACAAGTCCTTAGGGCAGCCAAGAATCAAACCAAACACTGCACTGCATGTCAAAAGCAGATCTACGCATGGCATCTTCGAGCAGCGTGCTGTCTGTGCAGTCTGGGCTCTGGACCTCAGAGACCGCTGTGATGCTCAGCCCTGGGCTGAGCTCTGGCTGCACAGGGATGACTGCATTACCATCACCAGGAGCCTGCACTGAGCCCAGCCACGTGTGAAGGCAAAGTGGGAGGACAGCATCACTGAAGTCCCCATTTTGCTATAATGTTCAACAGTGAGACAGCTCTCGGGATCCCACATGATGCTGCTGTTTCACTCTGGGCCTGGCCCATGCTCAGTAAGGTAATGAGGTGTACAGGCACATAACAGCCACGCAGTGAAGCTCCCCAGAATTAACATGTGGCTCAGAGCTTAAACTGCTTCCTGCTCCTCTGAAAACACCCCAGGTGGTATTTTAGAGTCTGGGAGACCCTAAGAGCAAAGCTCACCTCTGCTGTGTCTGGACATCCATGACCAGGGAGATGTAACCCTCGATAAGAGAAAAGGAGAAAAAGCGAATGTGTCCCGAGTCTTCATTGCCCACCACCGAGTCCTTTACTCTGAGGAAACAGAAGAGCATTAAGTGTGTCCAGAAGAGGGTATTTAAAGAAGATACAGCTACTGACACCACGGGTGCTCAGACACTGATTTAGGGCACATCCCATTACAGCAGCACATTGGCTGTGCACCTTTGGGTGCTCCCACCTCTTGGGACAAACCCCTCTTGATCCTCCATCCTCACCCTCCCTAATTACAAGGCACCACAGCACTGTAAAGCTGCAGCAGGTCCCCAGGCAGTGTGAATTTGTGCCCTGCCATGACCTACCCATTGGAGTAAAACATGACATCCATGAGGAGTGTAGCAACAGTGGGAAGGGTATCTGGGTCCAGGCTGGTGACGCAGAACATATTACTCGGACTGGAAAGGGGGTGAATGACAGGCCTCTGAACTGCAAGAGACACAGACACACAGCCATGAAGCCACGTCCCACCAGGTGTGACAGCCACACAGCAGCCACAGAGAAAACCAACAGTGCTGGGAAGGAAGAAGCAAGAAGTTTCTCCTTACTGAAACCCTGTGGGCTACCAGGCTGAAATAAATTCATGCTCTCACCATTTAGAGGCATTTCTCTGGCTGCTGGCAGTAGGCCTTCTCATCCCTCCTTTCTCAAAGCTTATTTTATTGACAGCCCTGCTTTTTCTACAAGGCTCATTTTCTTAAGAAGGAGACCTACAGTTACTGAGCGATGAGTGGCACTTCACAAAGGATTCCTGCTTTGTTTGGCTGTGGGCACACAACTGCACCTGGGTGTGGAGGAACAGACGTATTTATGTAGTTGCTTTTCCCAACTCTGCCCTTTGCTTGATGCTTGTTCCTGCAGACTGGGATCACCCTAAGGTTTTGTATGGCTGCAGGCCCACCGTGGCCTTGATCCTGACTGGTACTGAAGTGTGAAAGGTGAACAACAACACCCTCTGTGCATCAAACACTGCAATGCTTAACCAAGCCTCCGGAGAAGCCATTTTCTTTTGCAGTTTTCAAATATGGAAGTATAAGCCACAAACAATGTTTTCTTTTTGCAGCTGAAACGAGTTGCGTTTTAACCTCCTGTCCTACAAAAAGCCATGCCTGTTCTAGAGGCATTAAACCAGCACGAAAAGGCTCACATTCCACAGAGCTCATCAGCCTTGCTAACAAAGTTAAGCACCTACTGCAGTCCCTGGTGAACGGGGATAGACATGGGCACGTGTTTAAGCAAATCCCTCTCCCCCATCATGCAGCATGAAGAGCAGCGTCCCACAGGGCTGAGTCCAGGCTGCTCCTTACCCAGTTTTGGTTTGACAAATCCATTTGTTATCCCAAGGTCATCGGCGGCCACCGTCTCCCCGTTCACTACTCTGAGGATGGTGAACTCCGCAGCCAGCGTGTGCATGACGAAGGGCAGGTCTCGCTCACGTACCTGGGGGTGAGGGGGTGACAAGGTGAGCTGGTGATGATGGCGAGCGCCAGAAGGACAAAAATGCTGCAGTGGAGCTATTACTGCAAATGTCAGTAAGGTTACCTACCATAAGTAGGGTATAAATACATGTATCTGCCACATAACCCATACCAACAAGTGCCCTGTTCCATGGAGAAGCTCCTGAGATGTCAGAGAGCCTAATGGCAAGGCACAGAGCACTGGGGAAAGCAAACCCTGGTGTTGCTGCTGCTCCTCAAGCAACTGATTCTCCCAAGTGTCACCCAAGTGTCATTAAGTGCCACCCGCTGACAGGTGACCCTGCCCAGTCCCCTGATGCATCTTACCAGGATGAAGTCTGTCTGATAGGTGGAGAGCATGAACACCGAGATGTTTTGGTCAGCTAGTGGTGCAATGACTGACTTGGCAATTTTGGTCACACCGATGGGCTGGGAGCCAGAGAAGCCGCCTCCGCCAGATACCACGTTGAGGGCAAGCCATGTGGCATCAGCCACGCTCAGGTGCTCCGAGGAAGGAAGCTCTGCAGGGACAGAAAGGGAGCAGAGAGGTTTGTTAGATGGAGGAACAAAGAGCCAGCTCCATCACCTGGTCCACATGTGGCCAGTGCAAGGCAAGAGATGAGCCCAGGCAACCTGCCTGGCATCCCACACTGCTTCACAGCTCGGCTCTTCTCATCTGGTTTTACTTTCCTTCTCTAATGCCATTTGATGTGGAGGCTGACAGAGGAGCCTGGACACCAGCCCGAGACCTGGAAGATGCACATCAGGTCTCCACTGCCTGCAGCCCCACAGCAGAATCCCTATTCATTGCAAGGGAGTTGGACCGGATGACATTTGAGGTTCCTTCTGAATAACACCAATGCCATTACATCTGCTTCCAGTCTAATGGCATTAAGCAGTTCAAAATCTGTACTTAAACCACCTTATAGGGATCTTTCAGCATTTTAAAGAAACCTTCATGTATTAACAGCCCGTAAAACCAGGCAGGGACACTGGAATGATGGCACAATCTTCTCTAAGATTCTGGGTTTCGGTTTGGCAAATTACAGAAGCGAAGAGCTCAGAGCCAGATCCAGCCTCACAAATGCATAATCCCAGTTAAAACCTCCTTGGCTTTGGGAACCTGACCTCAGCTGCAGACTCAGCCAGCACAGACACGGCGGAGCTCCCAGCAGAAACCTACACACTTTGCTTTGAGGTTCAACACAGCCCAGCAGGATGGAAACACAAACCCAAGGATTGCTGCTCTTGTACCAGCTGCTCCACGTCCCCATAGCCAGGTTCCCTACCCCACAGCATCCCCCACCCTGTATCCTTTCCTTCTCCTTCAGGGATGCCTCTGGGAGCTGTTTCTGTCCAGCTCCATGTAATAAATCCATTCCCTCACCCCCCCAGTCTCCAGGCACTGCCGCTATGAGACAACAACGGCACTGAAAGCCCCAAAATGAACTGAATAACAAACACCGTTCGTTTTGCTCTCCTCAATAACCTCAATTGTGTGTGGCATGAAAATAACCCTGAGCCAAATGCACTGCAAACAGCGGGGACGCTGAGAGTTCTGCTTTTGCATTTTGATGTTCGGCTTCATAGGCCGATGTTCCTATTTATTTATTTAACTGAATAATCAGAGCTTGCACGGAACAAAAACTATGCACCAGGGAGAGGGGGGGGGGGTAAAGTTTGTGCATTAATCACCAGCACGTCACCTCCGAGAGACCACCGAGAGCTGCTCGTGGGAAATTACTGCAGCCCAAATGCCATTTGGTGATGGCTTTGCCCTTTGCATCAGCCGAGCACCCCCGAAATCCAGCTCATTCCACCAACCAGCACGGAGGAGCTCAGAGCAGCTGCTGATCTATCAGGCAGCTGACGTCTTTCTCCCTTTATTGCCACCTCTGCTCCTTGCCTGAGAGATAAATAAGAAAGGGTTGGGGAAAAAAATAGGATGTGTTTCTTCATCGGATGCCTATTTGCTCCCTGGCAGCACAGCATTGGTATTTACACTTCCACCTCCTGCATCCCAAAGCCATTAAGGCAGACAGGCACCTAAATCACAGAAAGGTCAGAAGACAGTGCTCCTCCCTGCACAACTGTCCCCAGAGCCACAGCAGTGCCATCCCAGCACACCCCGGGCTGTGGTGATGCTGCAGAGGACGTCACAGCTCATCTCCCTCCATGCAAGCGGAGCGGATGGCGTTGCTGCCTTACATGGGTGACCTGGCTGCAGTTCAGTGCATCCCGTCAGCTATTTTGGGGCAGGGATGTGATGGCAGATCTGGCATTTTGCAGTGGATGGAGGCAATCCACGCTGGCAAACCTCACCGAGCTCTTCCTTGGGGGCATCTGCAGCTGCTGGGCATTTCTGGTTGTGTTCCTGCAGGCCTAGCAAGTGTGACAAGGCCGCTCCGTTTGCTTAAATAACCTGCTCATAAATCAATTAACCTTGCAACAGTGACTGAAAACATCACCTTCTGGATGCTGTTTCCACCAGGCAGCTTGATGGAAAAGTACAGCCTGAATTCTGATGGAACAAACCCAGTCTAGAAGCTCAACAAATTCATCCGAATAGCATCAAATAAGCCACGTGGGAAGGTGCTGTGTGCAGGAAGCTTGTAAGAGCAGCAAGGAGAACTGAATACACCAGATGCAACGTTAACACAGTCTCGCTAAGGCAGAGGAAGGTAACAGATATAGAGCAAGGCAAAGATTTGTCCAAGGTGCAGCACCAGCCCAATAAGGCTCAGACATGACTTAGATTCGTTTTTCACACATGGAATGACTGACAAGAATCATATCACACAATCATAGAATGGCCTGGGTTGCAAAGGCCCACAATGCACATCCAGTTCCAACCCCTCAAAGGGTTCAGGCCCAGTCAAGCACTCAAAAATCCCTTTAGAATGACACAAATGCATTCAGATCTAAAAGCTAATAGTAATTAAAAAAAAAAGGCTAAAATTAAAGAGCCAAACCAACGGCTGGGAAAGGAACAGTTCCATACTGGAAAGCCAACCCAGGATTCTCTGCAGAGTTCATTCCAACTTGACGTATATCAGACACGCACTTGAGGACACCCATTAGCTCTCATATGAAACGGCGGATATGGGAAGGATTTATTGTGCTTGGAGGGAAATGAAGATGCTAAACTGGCTCGTTTCTCTGGTGTGATATGCTGGATCATCTCCTAAGCACTTACCTTCAACTCAGCATAGAAGTCTTTGCATCCCAGCAGAGCGCTCCACGCGACGTGCTGCTCATTGATTTGTTCTGCTGCTCTGAATGAACCCATTGCTCATTGAGTTCATCAGCACAGGGCTAACGTTTGCAGCCACAGCTAACTCTGAATGCTTAAAGATAATGCAATTAAAAATAAGTGCCTTTTTTGGTGGGGTTTTGGGGGTTTTTTTTAGCAGCCTTTTGGCTTTAGATCCCTTATACTTCACCTTTTATAGCCTCCCTCTGCAAAAAAATGACAGCTGGAGTCTTGCTTATGTTAAAGAGATAGAGGGAAAAGCTCCTGCAATTGTAGGGTTCCAACGGTCAGGCATTAAAAATAAAAGTGCTGCCAGCTGCAAAAATTCATGATAAATGGGGGGAGCTCCAGCACAGTTTATGGCCACATCTTGTTAATATGATTTCTACGTTTATTAAAGGGCTTCCTCCCCACTGCCCTGCAGAAGGTGCTCGTCGCTGTGCGTGTGTTCAAATCCCATCTTATCACAAAGCAGGGGATTAAGTCAGGTGGCAAAGGCTGATCCAAAAGGCCAGCCATCTCCCTGACTTCTTGCATCAGTGCACTCAGCAAGGAGGGCTGGCGGTGCTGCTGAGAAGGGTGGGCAATGGGCAGAGAAGCAGCAGGGTCACAGAGAGCCAGGATGGGCTTCCAGCACCACCAGTCTGCTTTCCTGGTGTCTGAAATGCTGTATAGGTTTGAGCTGGAGCTCCCTGCTCAGAAAGCTTCTTGGGAAGCTTTTATTCTGGAGAGGACCCAGAAAGTACAAAACAGAGGCACAAAGTGGAGGCTTCTATCCCGTGCCCCCTCAATGGGGAAGCTGTGAAACCTGCCGACTCGTTTTCCTATTTAGGTATTATCCCACTCACAAAACTGTCAGAAGAACATTGCCAGGTTCACAAACTCCAACACTGCGGCGAGGAAATGACAGCTTGACAGTTTATGTATTAAACCTGGGAGTTCCTGTGCCTCAGTTTCCTATCTACAAAAGCGGGTACAGAAAACAACGTTTCTTCCTAGAAAAGAACCTGTAAAGCTCACATCACCATAACCAAGCAGGAGCAGCCATGCAGGAGATGCAGCTCAGCCAGCTGCTCACCCAGGCACGAGCTCCCTGTGTTTGTCTCCAGGTATTTCCCTCCCATTCAGTTTCCCAAAGCCACTTGTGACCACAGTGCCATGGCACTGGGAGGTGAGGGGTCTGCAGGCCTCCTCTTTCACTCTGAAGCACAAAAAAACCCAGTAACAGCTGCAGCAACCCAATCAGTTGCTCTCCCCCTCTACTAGGCTGCAGCCTACAACCACAATGAACACTCCTTCAGTCAGCATCTGCAACACAGCTGGATCACTTCGCACTAATGAAAGGCCAGGATTGCCCAGAGGGAAAAGAATGTGTTTTGTAATGCAAGTCCCCCTTACCAGAGGGATCTTTCAGATCTATCTGCTCTCAAACCTGCAAATATCCCTCCCAGTCTCAGCTTCCCCACACTCCAGCAGAGAATTAACATCTCCATGTGGATGTGATGGAGAGCTGAGCTCTGCACTTTGCAGTGCTGTAGGCAGAGCCAGGAACCACGCCTGGAGTCTCCACGTGTCCCACCAACCACTGACATCCCTTCCAACCTCAGCTGTTCTATGAGCCTGAGACAATCCTTATATACACACAGCACCTGCAGAACGGGACACAAGGTTCGTTCTGCACCTTGCTGGGGAGGCAATGGAGGGTACAAGGTGCAGCCCCCCCAGTCTGATCCCATGCTCCCCTTTGCCCCTTAGCCCATAACTACAGCCCCAGCCCTGCTCCCTTCCCAGCAAAGTCACCACCAGTTTTAATGGAGAGGCACAAGAGCAAACCCTACAGATAAACCAAACCTGTGCCTGCAAGCTGGGGAGAGAAATGGCTGTGGATGAGTTTATTCCTGCACAGCCTCCTGCATTCAGAGCACTGCATGACATCACTGCACACCCCAACCCAGCATGGACCAAACCATCAGATCCTGCAGGCACAGCATAGAGCACATCACTACTGGACCCAGGTGCACACAGGGACATGGCCTTTGCTGTGAGATGCAGGGTTCCTCCAGCACTCCTCAATGCAAGCCCACAAAACGACAGGTACCAAGGATTAAAGCAGCTACATGATAAGCCTTGCTCCTTGTTAACAGGTCCTCACGCTTCTATTATTAATCCAGGAGGAAAGGAAAACCACCTCTATCTAAATGGGTTTCTATTATCACAAATGCATTTCTATCTCTCCAGACCACAGCCAAGCGCAGTGCAAAACTCTTTCAGGCACCGATGCTCTTAACACTTCGAAATCATGCTAATCTGATAAGGCACCCAGGGAATTATGCAAGTAAACAAAGCCAGCCCTGATAAGGAGCCTTCCAGATACAGCACAGCACTGAGCACCCACGGGCAGCTGTGCTTTGCCCATCCCTGCAATACGGGGCAGAAGCAAGACCAGCCTGCCCCAACCCACAGCAAGGGAAAGCAAACAGCAGCATGCATGGTTTTCCTGAGATGTCTGGCTGTTTTCCACTCATTTGCAGCACTTGCTTGTGGCTGAAAGCAGCAAAGCACAGTTGCTGAGCACGTGCAAATCTCACTTTCTTACAGTGTTCCTGAGACAGCCGGGCTTTGGGCTAATCCAGCACTAAGTGCCACCAAAACAGCAGCACGAGGAGTAATTAACAGAGAGATGCTTTCCAGGGCTGCGTGCTTTGGAGGCAGGCAGTTCACCCAAATAGGATTAGGATAGCTCAGGATTTTACTTCTTTTATTTCCACTCCTTTAACCATGAGAGATCAATGCAGCCAGCCTTGGAAGAAACAGGCGCAGAATTCACTTGTGCTGAGATGGGTCTGAAGCTAAAACATCATTTTCTTCTGTTTCTCCGGAACATTCAAGACAAATACAAATATGGAACGGGACCGACTCTGGGAAGCAAACAGCATTTAGTCACCCACACAGACCTCTAACAAGCACTTTGCTGCATAAGTGAAAATCCTCTGCAAAAGCAGTTTAGTTCAGGGGAAGGAAACCTTCAGGAGAGCAGCAGGAGAACTCCCTGACTGCCCATTTGTGGGAAATTAGAGGTAAAACCAAAACATCCGAGGGAAACCAGAATGGTTTAAGTGGGAAACCTCTGAGCTGAGGAAGCAGTGGGGCTGTGGTGGCCTGCTAGCACGTATACACATAAAGAGTTTGTGTGCATGCACAAGCACACACCAGTGTGCGCCTATCAGTGCTTCCAAAGGCAGGACAGAGAGAGCCACATTAACAGCATGGAGAAAACCATGCCAGGCTGAAGCTACCAAATGCAATCATTCTCTTCATGAGCTTCTAAGCACAGTTGGGTGCATGCTTTCAAAGTCCTACAAGACGACATCCAAGAGGGAAAAGAAAAATATGGCTGGCTTTTCAAATGATATGAGAGTGCTTCAGAGTGTCTGGCAGCCCTATTTCTAAGTGCCCTATTTCCATATTGGAAGGTCTAGAAGAAAGGTGGATGCAGGCCATGAGACGAGGCATGTATCCAAAGAGGTGAAAGCAGAGAAGAAGTTGGGTTAGACATTCCCCACTGGAGACAGACCACAGCATCCTGTTTTTCAATGCTCAGCTTTAGATAAAAACAAACCCCAAACGTGACTGTTTGTGCCCGCTGGTCTCACAACACAGCACCAGGGGACAGCATTAACACGGACGCTCCATACTCCCCACAGCTGTGCATCCCATGGGTTGATACAGCCTCTCCTAGGAGCGGAGAGTCCCCACAGGATGAGAGCACTTTGTGGGCTGAGCACACATTCCCACAGCTTCTGAAACCACAGCCTTAATTTAACAGGCACAAGGAACCCATCGAGTGGCTTTTCCTTGGGCACAAAATAGCATCTTCCCCTCTCCAGACACCGAGCTCAGAGCTGCACTGCTGGAGCCATCAGCCAGCTTCCCCCCAGCCATGCAGGGACCCTCTTGGTGTTCAGGATTTTTTGTTTAACAAACTTTCCTTCTTGTAACCCACGGCAGTAGTCATGGTGACAGAACCGGGGTCCTTGGCAACGCACCAATGATGCTGCAAATCTACGATGACTAATCCTAAAAGCCTAATTTGTAGAACTCATTCCAATGGCTTAAAGATTCACAGGTCAACACAGGGGTCGATTTCCATTTGCCAGTGAGGGATGGGAGACAAAGTCAGTAATTGCTGGAGCCTCACTCGGCCGCACCGTCAAGGCAGCATTAGAGCCACTGGCTCTTCCACATCTTTCATGGTTCACCTTTCCACTCCTGGCATTTAACTCACAGTGGCCTCTGGTAACACACAGCAAAACCTGCTTTGCGTGGCTCCATCTCCTTGTTTACACCGATAAAGCAGTAAGCTACAAGCTGCAGACAATAATCTTACCCCACAGAAAGCAAATCACGCTGGCCTGAGGCACAGAGTCCTGAGTCTTTATACCATAGTGCTAAATAATTATCACTCACCTAATTGATTGTGGTTCTGAGTAAGCATTCACATCGCTCTCGGTAGCAGCTGCCAGAAACAAGCGGCCGCATGCAGCCAGGTAACACCATTCCATCGCATGGCAATGGGATTTCCACACCTCCTTCTGAAAACACAATGTCCCCCATAGACATCATATAATCACAGGGTGGTGGGGCTGGAAGGGACCTCGAGGACCATCCAGTTCCAACCACCACGTCATGGGTTGCCAACCACCAGATCAGGTCTCTCACCTAAAGCTCAGCTGAACAAAGCATTAGAAAGGGGCAGCAAAGGCCGATAGCACAGGCAGTGGGATGGGTAAACCAAAATGGTGATGGCAAAGGCATTAAGCACTGCTAAAACACTGGATGGAAGGGAAAAACAAGACTGAAGAATGAGGGATAAGAGGCAGAACAGGTTGCTGTGAGGTTGAGGGGAACCATGAGCTCTACTTAACATCTGCAGGAGGTCTGAATCCAGCACAAGAAACCCTGGGATGATGCTTGTTAAATGCTTCAATGAATTGGAAGTTATCTTCCAGTGTATTTTTAGTTGGCACCAACAGGCATTACATAACGGCTATTACATAACAGCACTACAGCTACAAATACTCGCGTTCGGGCTTTTTGTTTGTTTGTTTTTCTCTCTCTCCCCTTTTCTTTTGTTTTTCATCTTCCCCTGAGTGGGAAACTGATCGATAACTGCACTTTCCATCAAATGAAGGAGGTAAATCCTTCACCAAATGGAGTAACAATATCGTTACCGAGCCTGGGTGCGCTTCGCTCTCACCCAACCTCAAACAGAATTAACTATTCCCAGAATAGAAATTCCACTAAGGCTTATCTGTAGTTTAAAGGGGCAGGCTGTGATTCTGTGCACACGCTGTATTTCTCAGTACTGGAAGATTATTTTTTATCTCTTACCAATGATAGCTCGGAAGACAAAAATAAAGGGGGAGAGCACCACAGTCCACAAAAGAAGAATCAGATCAGTGGCACAAGGCGAGCTCCAGCATCACTCCGTGCCCTGCAGGCTTAGGAGAGGGCTTGCTTTGTGTTTGTCATCCCAGCACAGAGCCTCTCTAACAAACACAGCGCTCTGTAATGCTGCTTTTTGCAGGCTGGTCTTCTTTGAAACAAATGAAGCGATTCCAGAAAGAGCAAAGACATCATCTGACACAGTCCCTTGCTAGCAAGCTGCTCCCCTCTGCTGTCTCACTATCCCACCTCCCCAGACCCAGCAACACCACCAACATGAGCTTTATAAATAACCCAAAGCAGCGCTGCCTTGCTGGGAAGGCACTGTGCTGAGCACATCACTGGGTGTCACACAGGAACAAAAGCCCTGAGAGAGACGAGAGGGGGGACAAAACCCCACAAATGCAGCTGCTTGCAGGACGCTCAGTCTCTTTGCAGAGAGGTTTTTCTGGCTTTAAAAGCTGCCGTGGCACAGAGCAGACCCCAGCACTGAGTGCAGATCTGAAGGCAGCAATCACAGCCCCATGCAAAAGGAAAACCTGGCAGGGCTGCTCGTGTAAACAGGAACGAAAAACCAACAGGAGGACAAAGAGGAAGCAGAAGGGAGGAAAATGAGTTAAGCTGGCACACCAGCACTAGGCTTTGGGCTAAAATATTACGCTTTGCAGAAGATGGAATAGCTGACGAGAACTTACCCAACGCATCAAGATATATTATTACACGAGGAATGCTGCCTTGCTCTGCTTGGCAGGCTTTTGACACCTAGATATGAGGATCCTGAAAAATCAAGTTGAGAAAAAGGTAATTTGCTGGGAGAGCTGCCTCTGGAAGACGCTGGGGCTCTGCAGATATGAATGCATGGGAGTTGTGCTCTGCAGTGCTTTGCAAGTAGTCCACGCTAAGTACAAAGAACACAGCCATTTGTCATTCAGGACTGAAAATATTAAGAGAAACAAGCATCAAAACAAGCAAAAGCTGTAGGTTTGCTTGCATTTCTCATGGTTTTCTTCACCTCTGTAAAAGCCATTAAGGGACTGCACAATAACCGATCACTTGCAGCACTGGGAAACAGCAAAACCGAGCTCAAAAGAGACAAGCACTCATGGCTCTTCAGGAGCAATGCTCCAAACTCATTTCAAAGCCACCCTGCTCTGCTGATCCTCCATCTTCCACAGACATGCATCTTTAAATCAATTCCCCCAAAGACAGGCTCATTTAGGGCCCAGAACAAGAGTCCTGGGTGCTGAGAACTGGCCCTACAGGGGCCCAGCAGAGCATTTCTCTGTATCTCAGCTCTCTGCCTCCAAGATCAGGATATTATGCCATCTCCTAATGCTTACCTGGTTTATAATAAGTCCAAAAGTGCAGAGCATGGCCCATCTCTTCCTACATTTATGTCATGTGAAATGCTACTCCCTTTTCTTGCTGGTCATCCCCTGTCTGTATGCACAGTTTACTCCAGAATGATACGACAGCCTGGGATGAGGCACTGCTCATCCACAAACCCAACACCACCAGCCTTCCCACTCCATTTCCCCTCCAGGACCGCTCTGCCTCCTCCCATTCTCCTTGCTCACAGACCCAGCTATGCTTCCTATTGCCTCCTTTGCCCTCCCCAGCAGCCCCGTGCATAGACAACCAAGTCCACTTGCATGGACAGACTCATCCCAGGTTACCAAATCTAGCAGAGAAATCAGGCCAAAGGCTGAGGAAGCGCTGAGCACAGTTAACACCAAGCAGCACTATCAGCTCCACCTAGAACAAGTTTCCAACTTTTGCTGACACAGTTCATTATCTTACAAAACAAATTGCTCCAAGTGAACTGTGACATTAGTGTGTGTGATCCTCCAGTCGCTCAGGCTATTAATGTTTAAGATGTAATTAGAAGTAAGGGTAGAAAATAGCCTTTGCAGAATATTTTTCAGGCCATTAGTTGAAAGAATTTTCCACACAATTTCTCTCTGGCATTTCTGAGTACAAGGGCCTTCTCTTTATCAAGTGCTCCCCACTCCTGCAACTCCTGCACTGCTTCACCTCAATGCAAAAAGGCCAAATCCATCTTATTCTCTGATCCATGAGTTCCTCTTGGGAGCCTGGCTGTTAAAGAATTGAAGAAGGAAGCTGGGAGAAAAAATACAATAGGTTATGAGATTGTTACCTGCTGTAGAAATTAAATGTATCGATGCTATCCAGGAACAGAGATGGTTTGCTCATTAACACAGAATCATTTGAGTTAGGAGGGACCCTTAAAGGCTGTCTGGTCCAAGTCCCCTGCAACCAACAGGGTCGCCCACAGCTCCATCATGAACGTTCTGCTCATTTAACCAGGATTTTTCTGCATGGGAAATTCTTCACATTAATCCTGTTTGCTGAGTGCTCATCTTGGAAATCAGGTATCTCACGCTTCCTTACCACCCGGAATGTTCTGGCTGCAATGGCTGCTTGGAAAAGCCTTCCAGCTTTTTGCTTGCTGGACCACATTACTATTATTATTTGTGCTGTAGGAAAGGCTAGGGAGAACAGTGGATGCAAAACAGCCTCTAACCCTTGCTGATGCCTCCTCCTTCCCACTGTGAAGAGCCAGGCTCCTCCAGCTCCCCTCCCTCCCAAGCTGTACATTTCTATGGGACCATACACGGCTTAGTGGGCACAGTGGTGATGTGCTGAGGGTCACACGAGATGATCTCAGTGGTCTTTTCCAGCCTTAATGATTCTATGAGGGGATCCTGATGTTTTGGGTACTTAAGTCAAACTCAGCTTCAGCACATGAATGAGCCTCTGAGCCCCAGTGGCAGAACGTGCTTAAAATTAAGCAGGTGCACATACATGCCTTAAAGATGCAGCCCCTGCCGCACAAAGAGCACCACTATTAAACCTCCTGTTCTCAACAGTGTTTTCTGTTGGGGCTGGAGAGGCATGCTCTGCAGCTGCTTTGAACCTCATGCTTACGAGACACAGGTTGTGCTTCTGACAGCACACTGGTTTCACTTAGTGGTTTCCTTTCATCCAACTGGGAGGCAATCTGAGAAGCTGGCATGGATTGTCCTCGCTCCTTGGACACACATACATTTCCTTGTAAAGGTACATGCGAGCTGCTAAACCAGGCACATTGTGGCACGCTGGAATATTCATCCAGGTCAAGAATTTGTTTACACAAATTCTAAAAACGAATTTGTCTGGGGGGGAGAATGATCTCTGTTTAGAGCATAAAGAGACCTGGTAAACATCCTCTTGCTGCAAACAGCAGAGAGCTTGTTTGAGAGGCTGCTATTTTTTTTTTGCTGGTTGAAATGCCCAAACAGAAATCCAGCAGGGGGTGATCCATACCAGAACCCACCGAAATACTCATCCCACACCTCCCAAGGCTCAGGTCTAACTTTAAAAACAAGTAAATAAACAACACCCGCAATTCAGCCAGTTTAAAGAGCGCTATTTGAGGCCGGGACACAAACCACTATCAAGTTCCTGAGTACCCTGCCCTATTGGACTGTTCTCAGCTACAAATGTTGGTGTCTCTCCAACATAAGAAAAACTTAGGCTTGATCCTGGACTTCTCAATCCTGGCTGATGCTCTCAGTACATTGAAATTCCAATACACTTCACAGTTTTAAGCTGCAGTTTAAGGAGAGATTGCTGGAAAAGAACAGCTTAAAATGCTTTCACTTAATCCCTTTCTTTATCCCTGAAGAAATATACACGTGTAAATACACAAATACAGAGATGCTCATGTACACACATGCAGCCATTATAGAAACTGGCATCTCTTCATTACACAAGTTCAGCACAAAGGGATTCAGTAAACAAATACCTTTCCCAAGCCCAGAGAAGCAGAAGGGAAAAACAAGTGTGAAATGAGTACAGTGCAGACACAGCTACTCCAACATGACTCTGGAGAATGCCATCTATTTAGTGCTTACAATCTGCTCAGCAACGTGCAAGAAAGAAACCAGGTTGCCAGGGACCCTTCAAGGGTATAGGAGCCATACAGGCAGAACATCACCTCTTGTGTTATGGAATCCTCCAATTTCACGTGCTCCAAAAGTAACTGAAAGTAAATGCAAAGTAGAGTCCATAGCAGAGGGTGCGCATGTAAGACTGCTCAACTGAATGCTCTGACTGCAGATTAGCAATCAGCTGATTAGAGCTGCACGACTTTTAAATAGGCACCCAATACATCAGGAAATGCAATTTTGCATCCAAGGTTATTTAAATGGCACTTAAAGTTAAGAGCTTAAATAACTGCAGTGGTGAGGAAGACTTGGTATGGGAATTGGTCAGGACTGGATTAGAATAAAGTAGCAATATATATATATATTTCTATGGATATACATAGATATATGGACATACATCCATTTTCTTCTGGATTCAAGACTTCAAGAGAAGCTTAAGAGTTAGAAGAGGGGAAAGATTCCTGAACAACCACTGCCACAGGAGGGAACTCAGAAATCACTGATTCCTATGGCTCAGCACACATCTGTAAGCACACATCATGAGTCAAGATCTGATGAACATAACCTGACCTTAACACCCTTTCCAAATGGAATAAAAGACCTGGAAGAACAGTTGACTTGCATGTTTATTTCCACCCCATCACTGCCTGATGGGGTACCGAGTGCGTCAGCCATAAAAGCAACACGTGGGCAGCTCTGTGCAGCAATACAACCCCCAAGAAGCTATACCCTTCAACCACAGGTAGATGTCATATATTTTCTTGCTGCCCGCGTGTCTCTAAAATGCTCTGCATCCTCAGCTGTGCAAGTCCTGTTAGTCTTGATGATAAAACATATTTCTGGAAGGTGGTTACGGCTGAAAGACAGATTTACTGATGACACAGTCCAAAAGGATGAGAAGTGTTTTAACCACAGGGGCAGAAGAGCAGGCATGCCTTTAGCATTATGCACCGAGTATCACAAGATAGAAATGCTTCTGCCAAGGGAAGCTGGAAATGCAACTTGCTCAACTTTCTCATGTGTAAGCTGCATGCAAAATATTAGTGCCACGGTCAAATAAAACATTCTACCACTTTAGGCTCATTGCCTAATTAGAGGCCATTGTTATCTGAGAACACTGTTTTTGCAGCTGTCAGGAAATTAAATAACCCAAGGGTAAGCTGGAATTAAATGAAGCTGTACAAACACATAGCCCAGCTCTGAAATCCTGACTCTGACAAATAGCTCCTCTGCTTTCCAAGGGACTATAACATCTAACTGGGGCATGCAGCTATCCTTTCCTATCAAGCCACGGGATAACATGACCTCAGTCCTTCTTGAGTGGCTGACGCGTAGGCATTTAGAGATGGGGAACTTGGGAACCTATATGTATGCACAGGCACTGCCTTCCCTCCACTTAAATAATCAGCACCTCCTGAGGAAAGACCTTCAGTACAAGTGCTCACTAAGAGAGCAATCAAGGGCTGATAAAAGGAAATGCTCACACACACACAAAAAAAACCCGCTTTCGTCTCTTTTTCCATCATGTTCTCCTCTTGCAATCGTTGCAACCTCAAACACGGACAGAAATCTAAAATCTAAGCTGGTTACACTTTTCCGGTGTGTCTTTAAGAATTAAACACAAAGGGGAAGTGCATTTCCAATGGGGTTGGCATCAGCATGTGAAATCGTCCACTCGGAAGATAGGTTTATGGCGCCCTCCCCTCTCAGCTCCCTACATCAACAGCTCGGACTGACGGCAACAGACCTACAGACGACTAAGGAGGTTCATCCAAGGAAATCACATTTTCACACTCGTGTCTCAGAAGAGGGACTCGAATATTTGGAATGCAGTGGCAAACAATGTCCAGTTCTCTCTGTGCCATGACCAAGAGCCTGGCTCTTGCCAAGGTCCATTTGCTCCCAAGCATTGCTCATGGCCTACACGATGGTTTCACAAGTCCCTCTTCTCCCCATTGGTGGCTTACAGGGCCCGTGGGCTGCAAGCACCAATAGCTCCGAGAATCAGACCACAGGACCTGCAGAAATCAGCACATTTTCCACTTCCTGACAGAATTTTCCCCGTGTTTCAAAACACGTTGGCAAAGCTTTGCTCATAGGAGCCAGGGTCGGCGGCTCAAGGCACTGCTGTTAAGGGAAGAGCGCAGCAGAGAAACCGAAAACACGAAGAAAAGATGACAAAAAAGGCAACCAATGTTTTAAATTCTTTCACTATTTTCAAACAAAACAGCATAAGGAATTGCTTTTTTTTCTTTTTCCCTGCATTTTGTAGATTGCATTTCAGGCGATATTTCACAGGGCTGACAAGAGCAATGCAAATAATTACACTTCAAACAAGGCTCGAAGACGGAGCCACCACATTCCTAACAGTTGTATGACTGTAACCTCCAGGCTATGTGACTTAATCCCAAGCAAGATTAAGTACTAAGATAGGAGATTTTTAGAAAGATTATGTAATTTTTCTTTTTCTTCTCCACAGAAGGGTGTTTTTTTTCACTGCAATCTCCAATCTGTTCCACTGGAGGGATGATTTATTCAGCAGGTCCACAAACGTTCCCGTTGTGAAAGGCTCTGTGAATCCTTTGGGACAGAAGCTACCTCCGTTAGTTATTTCTCACAGCCCTTGCCTGTTACGTTATCAAAGCATTTCCACATGTTTACTAATTAATCTTTCTAAGGCCTGTTACGAGGTGATTTGATGGGATTATCCCTGTTTTCCTGATGAGGAAACTGAGACACAATGAGAGATTTGTCCAAGGTCAATGGGAAAAGCCTGCAGCAAACCTGGGAGCTCCAACTCTCTGTCCCCTCTCCCTGTGACTGCAATAGAGAGGCTTGTTTCCCCACGGAGCCCTTCCTATCCTGCAGATACCTGATGATCACCAGGCCGACATCCCCAAAATGATGGCTGGCCAACATCCCCTCTTTATCTGCTTTAATTCCACAACAACTAGCTCAAGCCATCAAGCCTCCTCACATCCCCCTCAAAAAAGAGCTGCTGGCTTGCAGTCAAACCCGTGCAGCAGCCTCTGCATTCCCAGGGTAAGAAACAAAGGATTCAATTGATTCCAGTAACAGAAAAACCAAAACAAGTAAACATATTGCACTGAGATTATCAGAGCAACTTCTGATCCATCAATAGCTCTGGAGATTTGATACCAGGGCTGACAGAAAGCTGCTCTATCACCAATCCCTCTTGGGAAGGTTGCTCAGATACAGGCAAGCAACCCTTAAGTCTTGCTTAAAACATAATCATTAAAAGATCCACCAGTGCAACAGCAAGCAAATGTCCAGATGCTCTCTAGTGGAAACAAATAAGCAGAGCTGCTACTTCAAACCTAAAACCTAACCCTAAAATTCCATCGTTTCAGACAGAAAAGCATTCTTAAGGCCCTGCATTCACCAGAGTGGGCTGATGAGGGCAAGCCACAGGTATCTATCTGTCTCAGGCTTTGGAAAGTGCAAGGAAGCAGCCAAGATGGAATAAATTTGAAGGAAGAAATCATGGTGCAGGAAGAGATGTCTGGGCATTCTCACCACGAGCTGTGAAACAAAAACAGAGACTGATACACACCCATCTGCAGGAAGCAGCAGTGAAAAATCTTATGATGTTTGCAGTATTTCTTTAAATAGGAACAAGCAGAGAAACTGGACCAGAAGTCTTTATGTGGCAGGTTACCATAAGGAACAGCACATGTGCAAACTCACTCGTGATGCTCCTTTACCTGGTGACACAAACCAGACCTTGGAATATGACACGCTGCTCATCCTTCCCTCCCTTCCCCCAAAAACTGTAATACCAAACCTCAAAGCCTCTCAGGAGAGGGCAGAAATCCCACATAATCACAGCCCTCCAACATGCATATTGATCTGCATCAGCACTGCAGTAAAAACCTTCCCAACCAAGCACGTATTTCTCATTAGCCAGTCAAGTCCCCGTGCTTTTAATTTGTATTTAGGTCATTAATACCACATTACTTAAAAGAAATAACACCCAAACAACCTGAACACCACCGAGTATAGCCTGGCCAATGCAGAGATCCGAAAGAGAGAGGCTGTGCACGTGTTTAATAGAGAAAAACATCTTCTGCCTAGCAACCAGCCGGCTCTCCTGGCGGGCCAGGGGAAGGAATTCAGTGCTATAAATGTCAGCAGGCAAATTAAGCCATCGTGCCTGAGATACAAAGGCCCAGTCACTGGGCAGTAAAAAATTAAAGGAAGAACTGTTGTAGGAGAAATATTAAACAAACCAAACAGATGCATCTAATAGCTTGCTTCCCCCACTGTCTTTAAATGAAGTTACAGTTTGCTCCCAGCTAGATGGGCTCCGTGCTTGCACTTATTTATAAGCTGATTTCTTGCCCACTTTATATACAGGATGAGAGAGAGGATGCTGAAAGCAATTTACCATTTTGATGTTATTGAAAAAGGGAACTCAATGTGGTACTAAAGTATATGATGGTCCTGAAGCCAAGGTCAGACAGGGAACAGGTTGTCTGAGGATGATGGTTATCAGAACACAGCGCTGCCAGCAGGAGGGCTTTTCTCCTTCCCATCCATTCTTTTTATTGGAACGAGGGAAACACTTTATGAATTCTGACAAAATCTCTCGGCCGCTTCAGCCAGTTGAGATTTTTTTTCCCCCCCAAATAGTTCCATTATTCTGAATGTTCTGGGCAATTTACTGTGAGGTGTGAACTGAGATTAGGAACCTCTTCATTCTTGGATGCTGTGTAAATACACGGACTTCTGGCCTTAAGGAAATTGCTGTCCATTCGAGGCAGCCCAGGAAGGTTAAAGGAAGGACTGCTACCTCCTCTTTGCAGATGAACTCCATCGTAGGGATATGGAGAGCCCAAGGTCGTGGATGAGGCTCAGTTAGTGCAGCAACAGGCCCTGCGTGTTCCCAGGAAGCCTTCAAACTCCAGCCTTTCCAGGGGTCTCAAAAAGGGACTGTCATAAATAGGGCAGAAACTGAGGAAGCAGAGCTTGCTGCCTTCGAGATGTAAAGTCACTCATGCCCCAGAGGTGGTACAACAGAGGAACTCCTTCTCCCTTAGGTCCCAGTAGCGTGATGAGGAAAACAAACCAAGCACCCAAACTGCCCCGATCCCTAAGGTCCTATGGGTCTAGGTATAGAAGATGCCAGCAGCAGCCAGGAAAGGACACTTCTGTGCACCGTCCCCATGTCATTTTGCTGCATAGAATTCTTCCCCATTAACAGGCAAATGTCCAAGAAACGGCCACTGGAACAAATGAGGTTCTGTGCAGATCTAATCCCCCACCTCAGCGCCAAGGACTTAAAAGCAAAGAATGAGGCTGTGGCCATTCCCTTCCAGCACAAGGAATGCTTAAGCAGGTTATGGCTTTGCTTTGCTGTGGATGTTTTCTGGGAAGGAGAAATAATGACTCTGTAGCCAGCCCAACTCGCTCGCTTCTTGCAGGGAAACAAGCCTGAGGATTATTTTTTGACAAAACAGTTAAGAATGATTACTGCACATCAGTGTGTTTGAAGCATTAACCTCAAGGATTGCTGGGAGTGCCAGCATTTCCCCAGCCCTTTCTTCTCCCTCCAGCGCTGTTTGTGCTATGTAGGACAGGGGGCCTGGCCAACCTGGCAGGCACTGGCTAGCAGGGCAATCCTCTCACTGCTGCCACTGCAAAAATTCATAGAGGTGCTTGGGAGAGAAAGGTCCTGATCTCCTCTGGATGGTGAAACACTGCAGCACGTGGACGTGAGAAATGGGGACGGAGCAACAACGAGGATCCCAGCAGGGCTGACCCTGAGAAAGAAGCTTGGAACTTCTGAAAGGTTTTGGGCTGGTCACAGGCCCTGTGGGAATGGGGCTGTTAGGGGAGTTAGCAGGGCGCAGACAACCCAAGTCTTGCCACCACATCAACACTTCCCAGCAAAGAAAAGGTGATGAAGCTGCTGTCCTGTGACAGTACTGCCTGTGCTGGGTTGTGCACCTGGCTCACTGGCCTAAGCGTGCTCCCTCCTTCCCCTGCACTGCCTGGAAGGTGATCTTTGCTCCTGCAAAGCTCTGCTTTAACACCCCATCTGCACGCTGCGCATCTGACCAAAGGGATGTGACACGCTGCCAAAACCACAGCCCAGCGGAAGCTCCAAGGATACTCTAAGCATCAGCAGTAAATTCATGTGCATATGACAGCCAAGGTAACAAAGTCAGATGGGTCCAAGCAGAGAGGACGGCTGAAGTTACAGCAGCACTGTCTGCTTCCCAAAGATAACCCAGGGCAGCAGCAGGACACACAGCCCCACAAGGACACGGCTCTGGTTGGCTCCAGGATTTGCTCTAAGCACAACCACTGACACACAGAGCAACACAGCCTCACCACCAATGAGCAAACTGCTGCTGGAGCTTACCTTTGTTTCAAGACAATCATTTCCAGAGGGAGAAATAACAGCATGGACTGGTAATGGCAGAGGCTGTGCAAGGCCTGACCGGTGACTGCATTGAGGGATCTACTTTGTGTTAACTGGGAAAAGAAGCTCTGCCATATAGTGAAAAAGAAAAACAAACAACTTCCCTCTTCCTTTGGTGACCTCTCTGTTATTATCGAGCTCTTCGAGGAACACTTTGTGTCCTGTTAGAATGGGGAAACCAAATTTGAATTGATTTCCCCCATTTGCCCCCCGTAATAGAAAAGCCGATAGTATCAATAGCAGCAACAAAAGGTTCATGCATATGCCATCTGAACAAGCACAAGGAGAGAGGATCGTAAGTCACCCCCTCTTTTGGGAACAAAGTCAGGACAAGCAAACCTTACTAACACCCAACTCACAGCAGTAGCTGTAAAGATCCATTCACCAACTGTCAACATAGCGATTATTATAGGAAAACGTTCAATCCACCATTATTGTATTCCAAAAATGCAGCGGTTTATTCAATGTTTATGAGCACTCCTGAAACAGAAAGGGGAACGATTCAGCAATGACACTGATTATAAAACTTCGACTCCATACTAAATAGTTTCTAATTTTCTCCTCAGGATCTGGATATGACAAAGCCATTAAATGTTAGAGTGTCACAAGCAGCTACTGACAGTTAATTCCTATCCAGGAACGAAATCCTCCTCTTTCATACTTTAATGAATTTTCTCCAAACTGGTAACATGTGTAGACTTTAAATTCCAACCACAGAAAGCAGCCATTGAACGCAAAGAACAATAATTGCACACTTCCTCATTCCACCATCTCAACAACGCTGCTACAAACAAAACCTCCCCAATAAATATTATTCAATAGTATTACAATCTATTTCCATCTGCCAAGCCAAGCTATTCTCTCCATCAGCACTTCCCTGACACTGGATATCTACAGCACCAAGCACACATTAACCACCTTCCTTGACACCCAACCAACCAACTCCATCATTGACATGAGTGGTGACCTTCACCATGGCTCTCTGATCACAACCTTCACCCCAAAGCAACGATGGCACGTTGAGGAGGTGAGAACAGGGAGAAGTCACAGCTTCCAGTGATGAACCAAAGAAGCTGATTCACAACTCCACAGTGTGGGGATGATGCAAAGAGCTCATCTTCCAGAGCTCCTTATAAAGGCAGAATGGAGGAAGGAGCTGGAGACGAGAGATGCGGCGTCCTTATAGAGGTTTGGGCACAAAACACTATTTTAACACGGTAATAACTTTGCTTTTTCAAACATCTTTAGGCTTCTCATTGAGGTTTGCGTGTGTTCTTCTCTTGGCATTAAAATACATTCATATTCTGTGTGCGAGACACCTTGTACAGCACAGCAGCACAGACAGCGTGCTTAAGTGATCAAAGCACCTTTCATAGCTGTACCAGCAGCACTGACAAACAGCCCTGTTTTACAAACACTCTGCCTTACAATCTCAGCAAGAAATGACATTTTCCTCCTCCAGCCCCAGGCTGGATGCTGAAGAGGCACACGCTGGTACTCACCTAGGAAGCCCTCTTCATCCACAATGATGGTGTAGTCCTCGGGGGTTTCCGTGAGGCTGAAGAACTTGCACCTGGCAGAGGCAAACAGCAGAATGTGATTAGGTACCGAGGTGAGCAAGGCTTGGTCTTCCATTTAAAATGGGGGCCACGTCCCACCCCAGGCAGCACTGGGGAAAGAGCCACAGGCTGGCTGCACAGAGCAGCCCAAGGCATTCACAGGCACAGATTTTATTCCTGGCTCAGCTGTTCACGCTGCGTGACCCACATTCCCTGCTGCCTGCCTATGCACAACGGAGCTGGTAAAACACTTATTATTTTTATGATTTAGTTATTAGTTACTTTTCTTAATCACCACATCCCTTAAGGCGTTCCGTCACAGCTCAGGAGCTGCTGTGTTGCACCAAGAGGCTTTTTGCTTAAGGTCTGCTTGCTCCATGCCTCCAAAAGCCTCCCCATGGGCCACACGTGCACCTCCCCTGTCTGTCCCCACAGCTTCCTGACACACCGAGGTCTGGAGGCAGATCTCTCAGCCAAATCACCTTGATTCCCAATGTCGGTGCCTGTCTCTCAAGCACAAGAGCATAGAAAGGGTTGGAATAGAAAGGTTGGAAAAGACCTCTAAGATAACCTTGCCCAACTATCCACCTAGCACTAATACTGCCCATTAGCCACATCCCTTAGTGCCACATCTGTGTGCTTCTTGAACACCACCAGAGATGGTGACCCCAGCATCTCCCTGAACAGCTGTACCACTGCATCACCACTCTTTCGGAGAAGTTCTTCCTAATATCCAACCTGAGACTAAAGCACAATGCCTAAATACCTTGCTGCCCCTATTCTGTGCTCATCTTCTAATACCCAGACGCATTGCAGCCTCTCCATCTCCTTCAGCACTGCGCCCAATGTCACCCCTACCACCAGATACAAAACAAATGTGACACGAGATTCTTCCACTACAGACACAAATAAAGCCTCAGCCTTAAGGCTTAACATCACAGACAGCTGAAGGATCTTTTTTTCCCCTCCAAAAACAAGAGGGAGAGAAATGAGATGGCTGCCACCCTTTCTATCACTTCAGAGGGGAAACAACACACAGCTCCATCAGTGACCTGCACGCAGCCCGCAGGGTGCCACGTTAAATGGACACACTGCACAACCTTGCCTTTTACAGACTCATCCTGCTTCCTCACAAGCATCCGTCATGACAATCAAGCATGACATCCTCCCTCCTAGCACAGATGTATCACTATAAAATACAGCAGCGGGCCCCACCGCAACAGAAACCACAACTTAATTATTTTGTGTCATCGGTAATAGCTACTGTGACAGCCACATTTACCAACTCAACCCGCTCCAGGAATAGTGCCAAGAGAAGCAGAAAGCACTGGTAGCCCATTTTTTGTTGTTTTAATTCTTCCTGCTTAACTGCACGAGGATGCATCCCCAGCTGGGATTGCTGGCATTCTGCTCCAGGTGGGGTCCCCAGAGAGATCAGCATTGATTATTTCGGGGGGTGAATTCCCTGGACACATTGCTGAATTGAAATGATTTGCAATACCAACCTGTCTAGCCGCATGCATGCTGACCAATGGAAAGCTAAGAAGAAATGTTAATGTTGAAAAACAAAATGAATCCCCATCAAATCCCCAAACTACCTTCCTTTGATCTGCAATGATATTTGTAGAGCAATTCTGTTCCGGAATGGTAATTCATGTCTGTGTGCACACATTGACCCAGCTGCAAAAGTATTAGCATCGATAGATGCCATTTTCTTAGCGCACGTCTAAAAATGATGATATTTAAGGGATATGTACAGATGAAATCCCCTAATTGCTGGCTCGGAAAGTGTGTCAAAACCTGACATCTTTATACACCAGCACCGAGCCCAATCCCCACCTCACAGCAATTCTGCAAAAGGTCAGCAGCACAGAGCTCTCTAAATTCCAAAGCAAAGCCTTTCCAGCAGCCCACAAAAGACCAGCAGTTCTTGGGGTGTACATTCACTTTGTTCAAACCAATCGGGCACTTTTTTCTTCCCCGGAGAAAAGCTAAAAATGAAACTGCAAACACGGTGTGATAAAATAAGGCATAGAAAGTTATTATTGCATGCAACCAATGTCCACATCCTCACTCCTAAAGCCCAGTGTCGGCCATGCAAAGACCTGTGCACACTGCCTCAAAGCATCGATGCCAGAAGGAACCCAGTGCTGCATTTCTTCTCTTACACCATACTACACGCTCCTCTCCCATTCAACCTCTTCCAACCATCTCTTTCCTCTCACACCAGCTCTAGAAAAGCTGAATGTCAACAGCATCCCTTACTCTCACGCCAAAGCCAAGAAAGGAAAGGAAATGCCATTTAATCACATAGAGACATTAGGCAAACAGTATATCTATGGAAAGCATATATGTAACCAAGAAAATATTTTTAGTTCCCTAATAGCCAAACCCCGGATAGATCCTTCTGGATTTCTGCCTTCTTCATGTTTCAGCACATTTGCATTTCAGTACTGCTGCTGACTTCGACTGCCTGACAACATATGTCTTTTTCTGGCAACGCAGCAAATGTAGACCAATCTATTATTAGATTAGATCTTTGAAACTGCAATGCTTACACTGTGTATGGAAGCAATACCCGAGCTTGCACAGTGCAAGAAAGCATGTGTAGGATGCAGCAACAGCATCGTTCCCGTTTGCAAACAGCACATGAGTCTCTGTGGGAGAAGCAAGCAAGCAGGGAAGTGTGCCAGTGAAGAGGGGGGTGTTTGCTCTTCAGGCCTCCCCTGAGCACCAAGAGCCCATATGATGTCCCCACTTTGGGGTCCTACACCAAGCACGTCTGTGTGAACACCACCATGGGAAAAGTCCACATCAGATGGTGGATCACAAGACAGAGAGTCATTATGGTTGGGAAAGACCACTAAGATCAGCAAGTCCAACCACCAGCTCACCCCCACCGTTCCACTGACCTTCAGTGCCACATCCCTACAACCCCTGAACAGATGGTGACCCCACCACCTCCCTGGGCAGCTGTGCCAACCAACGCATCATCACCCTTTGGAGAAGGAATTTCTCCTAAGAGCCAACCTGAATATCCCTCAGTGCAACTGGAGGCCATCACCTCTCATCCTATTGCTGTTACCTGGGAGCAGGGACCGACCCCCACTCACTACCACCTTCTTTCAGGCAGTTCTGGTGAGCAACGAGGTCTGAGCAAATACAGAAAATACACCATTTGTTGGGTTTTACTCTGGGCTGCCTTCTCATTTTAGGTGAGAAGGGATTTATATGCTTCACTCTGTCCATTATCATGGTAATACTCATTCTTAGTGCGGAAAGACAGGCTGATGCTAATCACCTCATTCGTGGTGATCTTCACTTCGGCGCAGTTTGATAAGTAACGACAAGAGGTGGATTTTAGTACAGTGTGTTGTGAAACCTACTTAGGACAGCAGTAAATTGCACCTGGGCCCTTAAAACGTTTTGACGCATTTGTGTAATATTTCAAGTACTTTACGCCATCTAATTACCAGACCATGCAGTCAGATAGAGCTGGAAACTTCAAGCAGTTCATATGAGCTGCCTAACAGACATAGGAAACACAAAGGATGTCACAGCACGGCTAGACACAGTCAAAGGACAGCGGTCACATTCCTTGCAGCCACGAGTTGCTCTCAGAGCCGCGATGCAGACGTTAGCAAACACAACCAGGGGCCGCCTGCAGGGACCCCGTGATAGCGGAGTTTGGGTTGCTACAGAAAGTTAATCATTTTCAAAAGCAACACGGAGCAAAACTAACAGATTTGTGGCCAAGGAAAGCAAGTGTGCACGGACAGACATAAATTCTAGGAAAACCTGCAGCCTGTGCTGTGCCAGAACCTTCAGCACGACAACCATGACCGTCTTGTCTAATCCCTAAGAATAGTAATAACAGGTCAAGCTACAGATTACACTGCTTGCAATTAAAAGGGGGGGTGTCCAGTTAACCCATCTCCTCTGGGGAAGGTATCTAAAGCCTTTGTTTAGGTGTTAAGACAACTGGGAACATGTGGATGAGGCATCCACAGCCTCCCTGGGCAGCTATTCCAGCACCTCACCACTCTCATAGGACTTTGGGTGCAGACATACTAAAGTTAAGACCTCTCCTACACCCGAGGCTCATCCCAGGCATGGATCTGCAGAGTAATTTACTGACCTGATGTAATTAAAAGTTATTCTTAGTGCAGATTTTTCTTCCTGGGTCATAAATTACTTCTAACAAGCTCTGCTGTGCAGTTTTTACTTCAAACGTCACCGCTCACCACCCATATTAGCACACAGGGCAGCATGAAAAGCCTGGATCTGAACCTTGCTGCTCTGGCTGATGCTCAGATGATGCAAATGGCAGGTGCTTGGCAGAAATCCTTCCTTCCACACGCTGAGAAAGTTACCCAGTCACTCATTGTTATCCAGTGGCTCATTTGCTCTTTGGGACTCCAGTTTGCAAAACACCATGGAAGCTCCCTCCATGAATCACTGACCCACAGAATGGCTTGGAAGGGACCTTAAAGATCATGGAGCTTCAAACCCATCAGCTGGCTGCTCCCCATCAGATCAGGCTGCACAGGGCCCCATCCTATATAGTCTTGGGCACCTCCAGGGATGGGGCTATAATGCACAGGGGCAGGAGTCTGCAGCAGGACTGCACCCATGCTCCACCTCACTTTGTGCAACCACAAGCTTAACTCTTCAGGTTTTATTGTTCTTATGGGGTGTTTATAGGCACTGCATAGCGGTGCTCATATGACATGTCTGAAAGCCTGTTCGGTGCCCACAGAGGAAGCAGCTCTTGGCCTGAAAACTATTAAGAGTTTAACCATCAACCACAGCAACATCATTTCAATCTTCCTGAAGTAAAAAACAAGAAGATAATAGTAATGTAAAATGGGATTATCTCACCTCTCACTTCTCATTCATCATTCGCTTTTCTTCTCTCCCATCTCGCTTCCCAGAAACGTGCAACAGGAATTGAGGGAATCAGTTCTGGATGAGTAAAAACTAGGAAGTCACCTTCCTATGGCTTCAAGTTGAAACCATAACTAACCTCTCAAGTCACTGAAGGGCTCAGGTTGGAAGGGACCTCCATAGAGATACAACCTCCCTGCTGTGGGCAGGACTGGTAACCAGTGGTCACTAAATCTTAAGGAATCCATAAAGAACCTTCACTGCTTAATGCCTTCAGCCTGGGAAATGTTCATTCATCTCTGTGCAGCGGATGATGGGGGCAGAGGAAGCCAGCAGCTCCCAAGCAACAAAGCATGCAAAGACAGCAGATTTTCCGTTCTGAGCACTGAAAACATGGCTAGGAAAGCTGCTGTCCTCCAGCCATGGCTTGTTGATTGCTGCGCATCATGCTGCAGAACCTCAGCCTGAAAAGGGAGCTTGCAGGGAGAGAGTTGCAAATTCCTAATTCTGGAGGGAAAACATCAACATCAAACCAAGAACTGCAGCAACCAGCTCTCAACGTTGACAGAAATAGAACCAAAGAAAAAAAAAGCCCAGGACTTATTAACATGGTTTTCTGATTTAAGAGGAAGCCACAGAAATGTGTTTTTTGTCTGAGCAATCCACTGAACATAACCCGGTTCGCGGTTTGCACTCCCTTCCCAACCCTTCTGAGTTTCATCAGACCCAACACTGGCTTCATTCAATACAAAACAGGCAAAGGGAAAAAGCAGAGGGCGCCTTTCTTTATAGGAATCTGCCTTTAATGGTGTTACCTGAAGGAACAGCAGCACAGTGCCTGTGCACCACTCAAAACCCCCATTAGGACCATCTCATTCTGCCCAGTGTGGGCTCTGGGCACTTGACTGTAGCTCTGTCCCCTAAAAGTTCATGAGGAACAACTGGGAGAAGGGATTACGATCCTCAGAGCACAAACAGCAGCATCACAGCCAAGAGACACGAGAGCAGCTGATAACAGAAATATTCAGAAGATAAAGCAGCCCTTCAGTAAAGTGCTACTCCTGCCAGCTACGTGAGTCCAGGCACAAAGCAGGCTGCAGCTCCTGCTTGAGCACTACCAACCTCCTGAGCCTACAGGGCAGCAGGGGATGCTCTGTTCCCCACAGGTAAGCCTATAGATTTACACCACAACCAAAAAGCATCACCAGCAATAAAAACAGAGCTTGAAAAACCTATTGGTGATGCTGGCTCCAGAGGCTCTAACCTAACACCTCGCTTCTATGGGCTGGGCCAGGACTCAGTTTCCATTTGAAAAGCAGGTCTGTAAGCATCCCTGTTGAGAAATCTGGTGACTTAAAGACAAAGCAAAGCTCACCATCCTCTCGTTTACTGCGCTAACAGGGATTAAATGAGCACCTCAGGCACCGCTTCGCTGGTATTTTATTGTTCTTCCTCCAGCTTCATTTTTTGAACAAGCATCTGAAATAAGGCAACAGAGCAGCAGCAAAATGTTTGAACCCTCAAACTTTCAAACATCATAACGCTACTTGCAGAGTTAAAAACCATCACCTGAAGTGCAGCACAATGCTTCCTGTACTAACTTCCTAGGAAGATGGCACTTCTCATCCGAGTGCGTTAATTTGTACCTTGATTCCCCTCCAGAGCATCCTTACCAATCACTGTTTTCTCACTGTTAATGACAGGGAAGTTGTTTTTCACGTCTCCACAGAGAATCAACAAATGTTGACGTTGAGATGGCAAGGTCTCTTTGTTTTGGGACAGAATGCTGCAATGAGATCTTGGAAGGGAAGCCGGAGCATGAAATGGAAAGGAAGCTCCATTTGTGTGCATTGGAAAAGGATTCATTTATTATCTAACAATTAAGCAATTGATCCAGACACACCTTTTTCCTCTTCTCTCTCTGCTGTTCCAGCCTGCCAGCACTGTTAACAGCCCAACTTATCTACACAGGAGATGCACAAGCTCTTCTTTCCACTGGAAACAGTCCCTCATTTATTTAAGCAGAAGAGAAGTACGCTTTAAAAGCTTTTCCTTTACAGCAGCAACAGTATCCCCAGGTCAGCCCTTCATTATCAGAGCTGAACTCGCTTTCAGCCCTACCAAGAGAGGTGGAGTGCAACAAGGAGCCCTCAATAACCACAAAAATATCTTCTGCACATCAGTAACCGAGTTGAGAAACGCGTTACAGATGTGGGTGTGGGACCCAAGGTTTGCAGTTGAAAACAAGGCATGATTTAATGTACAACAAAAGGGCTTGTGAATGCATTTCACTGATTGGATCCAGAAGGATTATCCTACAAGGACAATGCAAATGCTGAGACCCAACAAAAACTGAGCCCCTTCCAAACCAGGCACTGCACACCAGCACTGCCCAGACTGGGTCTCCTGTATGTTACTCCTCCATTGCCCTCTGCTGCAGAATATTGACTTTGAAATCCTACCAGCAATAAAACAGAACCGCTATTTCTTTGGTAAGTGGAGTGCTACTGCACATCCAAAACCCAAATATCTGGGGTACGGAACAGCAATCATTGTGTTCAGCCAAAACCCAGCCATTACTGTGTGGGCTACACTGAAAAACAGACAGCAGAGCATGTGCTTTTTATTTCAAAGATAGGAGAAACCCCGGGCTCGACTCAACAGGGGCAAGAGGTTCTTACAGTGCTGCTCCAAAACACAAAGGAGGGACGAAGAAACAGCAAAGCCACTGCGAACTGGAATTGATGAACTTGTTTCCCTGCAGGAACCATAAATACAGTTTTCCCAGCATGGGACATAATAGTTCACCCACAAATTACTAAAATATATTTCCAGAGCTCAATATAGAAAGCGAGACGCACAAGAAATGTTTGCAGCTTCGATGCAGGCAGTAATTGAGAACATGTGTGGCAGGGGGATTGGAGGGGGAGGAGAGCAAGTCGGGCTCCATCCGAACGGAGCTGCAGGAGGAACACGTTACAGTCCTCATCGTTTTCAAAGAGCTTCTATTTGTGAGCAGGTCCCGAACCCAACACTATGACCCCATCCACGGGGGGAAACACTGTGTCTGCACATCGAACCCAAACTGAACGTCCATCAATGATTTAAGAGCCGTCGTTGAGCACCAACAAATAAAACCACCCACAAGCAAAGGGGTAAAATGTATTCCAAGAACTTTTATTTATCCTTTTTTTTTCCCTAAATAAATCACTATTGACAACCCACAAGGTTTCAGCTTTGGAAATGTCAGCCAGTATTATTTTTAAATATGCTCTTCCAAAATGGTGTTTTTTCCCCTATATCGGCCTCTTCAGGCTGCCAAGGAAGAACCTGTAGAACGGTGAGCCAGCACCACAACTCTCCCCAGGCCCACCATGCCCAAGGAAAACATGAGTAACTACTGAGTCATTATTCACCAAGCGAGCATGACGTGGATTTGGGCTGAATCCTGCTCTATCTGCAGGCTGCCCCTTACACCAAGCAATCAGACCAACCCCCAACCAAGAGCCAGAGCCCTGGGACAGGTGAAGTCCACTGACATCACAGCGTTTGGGTCAGAAACACCTCCTGATTTCCACTATCCTGGGGACGTTCCAAGGGAGCATTAACCCAAGTGATAGGAAAGCATGCATTACGAGTATTGTTTTTAATTAAGGTCGTTCAGCTTTAAACAGGTGATGAGAAAACAGGGTTCTAAAACTTGGCTTGCACCTAAAGATCCTATAACGCCTGCCGACTACAGCAGGTGAAATGCAAAGTCAATACATGGAAATTAATGCATACCGGGGGAAAATAATTTTAATTCTGTGTGAAGAATGACAGGCTCTAAATGAGCTATTACCACTCAGGAAAGAGATCTTGGAGACACTATGGGCTGTCCTCCAAAAGGTTCAGTCATTTTCAGAGGCCAAAAGCACACCGGTAACCAGGCAGGGAGCAAAGAACATCTCATTACCCCAATGCAGACACCCAGCTGCCAAGTACTCCACGACCCAGCTATCCCAAGGCTGCCAAATGAGCTGGAATTGAATTGGAAGAAACACACAGAAGGGACCCAAGGGTGATCCAAGGTGTGGAAAACTGAACAGATGAGGGCGATCCAGCTGCAAGAAGCGATGGTGCGGTGTGGGATTACAGGAGACGTTTAATGGCCAAAGTGATTAAAGAATTATTATTCATTGTTTCACAATATGCAAAAGTGGGACCCGTGCCCTCCCTGCCTTTGGGCATGGATCCTACAAGGGTTCTTCATGCAGAGCTGCCACCTTGGGAGCAGTCTGTCATTCCTCTATCAGGATGGTGAGGAGAAAACTGGCAGCACTGAGCAGTTCAATTCTTCTGCTGTTAAGTTTCTGCTGCAAATAAATCACAGCCCTCAGCCTAGAGACAGCCACAAGGCTCAACATCTGATTCCCAAATTCTAACTTCCGACCCCATATACTTCAGGATGGGTAAAAGAGCAGCCAGACACCAGGTAAAACCCATTATCCAGACAGATCCTCTTCTGGCGTAGCTCTCAAGGTTATTAAACTCATGCAAAATTAAGTGAGATGAACTGTGTTGGGGAAGAGGGATAAGACAGAATGTATCAGGAGGAAAGCTGGCATTTTAGTAACGGTTCTGAGCTTTCAGCTACCAGAGATGGGTACGAGCTGTCATCTTAGGCGAATTAAAAAGCTCCTAAATGGCAGCAGTCTGTGTGTTTGAAAGGGGCCTTCAAAGTCTATGGGAACAAATACAACACATTTAGTGCGTTGGGAAAGCCTTTCCACAAGCAGACGTAGGAAGGAGTTTGAGTAGTTCTAAGTAAGAGCCTGAGGGCATAGACAACATCTTTCCACTACCAATTGTTTTGCACTCGGATAGGAATTCTGGAAGCGAAAGGAAATGCTGCGCCGCAGGCACAGATCTGCCCATGTCCTGCCTCTCTGCTTTAAAACATTGATGAATCAAGTGCAGGACCTCCAAAGTGTGAGACTGTAATGAGGAACAGTCTCAGCTCTTCCTGGTTTGGTGCTGATGTTCATCAGAGCAGAACAAGGGAAGGCTGTGCAGTGTCAGCATCACCTCCATCCCTGGGAATACTTCTGGCTTCAGCCCCCTCCAGAGCCCATTCTGCCAGACGTATCGGATATGACTCAAAACACAAAGATATCCACGAGATATCTCGAGTTACAGCCTCACCTACACAACACAGTTCTTGCTCTCCGTGGCCAACACACAATGGTGTTGAGTGCCACCAGGAGGCCCCTGGGCACAACATTTCAATGTCCTACCACTCAATCAGAGAAGTTTCCTCCTAATATCCGACCTGAAGTTCCTCCAGTGCAACTCGAAGCCAGGGGAGGCCTCACGTTAAACGTATTTAAAATGTATTTAGGTCACAGAGAGGATTAAAACAAACAAACACAATAAGAACAAACAACAGAACCAAACAAAGTACAATGTTGAACTACAATAATCACAGCTGGAATAAAAACTAGAGAACACAGCTTATTGCTAGGCGATGAGTGGACCTGATAGGGAATCACTAAATCACTGCTGCTGAGAAACAGGAGAAGAAAAGACTCTTAGAAAAGCACAATTCCACTTGGCTCCTATTTGCTGCTTTTCACAGACAGACCTCAAAGCACTTGCTAAAGAAAGTCAGCATCGATATCAGCTCTTATTGCATCTATGCAGGACAAAGCACAAAGCAGTAATTCTCCCCAGCCTCAGAGAGCCCAGGCAGGTCTGAACATTCAGTGCTCATCCAGCAAGCCCGCTGGTAACTGCTTCCTAACAGTTAAAGAGCATTTTAAACCTATGCTGAGGATAAAGTGAGCACAGCCTTCGGCAATATACAAAGCTTTGCTTTCAAGCCAGGACTCCGCATTATTCACAGCGGAAAGAAACAGAACCACCAGGTATTGCTGTCTGCATTTGCTACAGGGCGAGAAGGCAGCGAGGAGATCAGAGGACAGCAGGGTTCAACAGTGGGATCGGACCCACTGCACTAGCAGCACCCTGATGTCTTCATTGTCAGATCAGCCCAACTAATGGTGTAAAGGCTTCAAAAGGGCACACGATGGTCTGGGAGAGGTAGATCTCCAGTTCAGTATGGACATCTACTGCTCTGCTGAGCCCTGGGCTTTACTGTTGAGCTCACACTTTGAGAGAGCCTGCAAGCTTTGTTCTGGCTGCAATTAATTGGCTTAGTCACCATTTTTTCCCCCTGCTGTCGTTGACCTGTGTCAGTAAGTAAACAACATGAGGTTTCTGATCAAAGAGTGAGGGGGTGGATGCTGCTCAAAGAGTAGAAAACAATCATAAACGAACCTCTGATCTTAGGAGCTGCTATAAATCAAGGAGAGAAGCAACACAGAAGGTGCTAGGAAACCCATTGGTTATTGCACAAGCTTTTCTTCGCTGGGTGCCAAGATTCAAACCCCATTGGAAGGTTAGGAACAAAACAGCCTTCTCCAGAGATGTTTCCAGACCAAGAGATCTTTGTTATCCCAGTTCAAGATATCGCACTAATCTATTCCACCATCACAAACAAGACCTCAGACTCCAGTACGTCAGTCCCAATCTAGAGCATTCACTGTTTGCTCAACGTGGGATATCTCAGCACATAATGCTGGCCTGTTCTGCCCCATGCTGATGTCCTTTGTCCCACTGCTGGAGAGCTGAGCCCCCCCCCATGGGGACAGCAAGTTGCACAGACCATGCTCCCAAGAAGCCCTGAGCTTCAAGAACAGCATCACAGAGGCAAGCACTCCTGGTAAGGCACAGCAGGGTCTTGTTCCATAATTAAACCCATCTGATCCTGTCACGGTGAGATAGCAGCTAGAAATACAACAGCGCACTGATTAAAACTCAGACATGGCTGAAGTTGCATTAGTTTGGGGGTGATTAATGTCACACTGAGGGTGTTTAAGGGATGAAGTAACTGTACTGGTTATAAATCTGTATGATCCAAATTTCCTTAAGTAGAAACACAAACAAAACCAACACAAACATAATTGAGTGCTCATGTATTAAATGAACTTCACCGCGCTGTATTTTTCCCTGTAGGTTATTTCAAGATCCACTTACACAGCCCTTCACAAAGGCCAGCTGAAAACATCAATCAAGCTTCCTAATGCAGAATGGCCCATTTCTCTGGTCATCAAGAACATATTTATATCTCAGTGTATTGAATAAATCCAACAGAAGGATGCTACCATTCATTTATTTGCCACGAAGTTCTTTGCCATTCTGTTTTTTGCTCCTATGCAGCATGGTAGATGAGCTGTGATCCACAGAAGGAACCAAGACCTTGCTAAGATGAGTAAATGCTAGACAACACCATCCCCAATAGCACACACCATCCTAATAAACACTTGTGGGAAGCACAACTCAATGAAACAGGAATTATTGATGCTAGGAATCAGCCACAGAATCACTGAGGTTGTAAAAGCCCTCTAAGATCCTCCAGCCCAACTATCCACCTACCACCAACACTGCCCACTAAAGCCACATCAGCCTTCCTCATTTACCCTGTTACTCTGTTGGATTTTGGAAGACAACCCTCACGGGATGAAGGCCACAAATGCCTGAGGGAGGTACAGCCATTTGTATAGGAAGACACTACAATAAAAGGAACACTCAAAGAAACTATAGGAACAACAGAAAATGCTTTCACTTCATAATGCAGATGCTTTGTCCCATGCATTACAGAGGAGCTAGAAGACTCATCTGCTGGATTCATCTACCTGCTTTGTCAACATGGGCCAGCATCTGCTTCTGCTACTTGCTGCGACCAAGCAGATTTGCTTTGGGTTTTATTCAGAGCGGCTGCACCTTCCCAGCAATGCACCTCCAAGACAAAAACAGTCCTCATAAAGCACTTTCACAAATGCCAGCCCTATGAAAACAGGCCTTGAGGACCAAAAGGAGGCATCGTCCCGACTGATCTTTGTCCTAAATGCAAGCCACACATTTTGACACAAAGTCCAACATTTGCACACAAACCAGAACCTTGAGTGTGGGAAAAAAAACCTGCACACACAGGTGCCGAGTCCTCTGGAACAAAGTCATTTGGTTGTAGTGAAGAAGGCCAAAAAGGGACACTTCTAGAGATGTTTTAGTGTATGCGAGGGCTCTTGTTTTCAAGAGATGAATACGAAGGGCAGCCTCATTCCCTTGGGAAAAGGCCAGCTCCTCGAGCCTAACCCGCTCAATAAGAATGCTGCACTCACTCCCGCATTCTTCCCTGGCTTTCTTTATGACTATGAGTGAAAAGGCTTTTTCCACTTAAGCGCAGGAATGGGCAAATTGCTACCTTCAGTTTCTGCCTAGATAAAAAGAACATGCCCAAGGAAGCTGGTGAAAATTGGACCAGCCACATATGTGAGTGTATGCAGCCATTTGAGCTGCCAGTATGAGCTTGGATCCTTAATCTTTCCCTGCAAGTAGCAAGGAAGAAATCTAATGGAAGTGAAAGCACTGGGACTTGGTGCTCTGAGGTGCAGCTGCTGGCTCCAACATGGACTCACCGCAGAGTTTTGGGTGAGGAGCCAATTCTTTTGTCTTCTATATGATAGTTCAATAAGTGTGAAAAATCATTAAAACTATGGAGAAAAGCCAGCAGATATAAGATGTGTGCAACTGGGGTAACACATAATGCCTTCTGCCGCTGCTGCTTGGGCAGGAGGTGATGAAAACCCAGCTATTCAAGACCCGAATCCATTTCTCATGAAGTTTACAGCCATCCTTAAAATTCATTAAACTGAAGTGCACTGAAGTGCCAAAGACTGGGGCAGGGATAAGGAATCAGCAAGTGTTTATGTACCTTGAGTCAGTGTTCTTATACCTGTCCCTCAAGCTGCAGCTTCTTTACATTCATCTGTCATTTTGCTGGGAACTGTAGAATACTCCATTTCGAAACAGAAGCAGTTGCCAAGGCGTATTAATGGATATTAGCACTGACAGCACGCTACCATACTGTCAAAATGGGTCGCTGTGCAACTTGCTGATTTTCATGAATTCTGAAGCACGCAGAAATAAGTGGGTTTGCGCACATTTTATTCAGCTGCCCGAGGAGAGAGAACAAACAACCCATTGTGTCCATCCGAGAAAGCAAAAACCAACCTGCTGTGGCAAAGACAAATCGGCTTTAAGGAATGCTGCCGGGGACGCGGCTGATGACAAATGCTGAATTCTGGCTCGAATGCGTGGGGTGGGAAGATTAAACGTGCTCTGCCATTTAATACACTTGAAGCTTTTCTTATCAAAGGAACGAGGCAAGCTGTCCAGTGTTTCTAGGCATGCTTCATATTATTACCAAATGAAAGTATCAGCTGTTTTTACCGCTGGAAGAACAAACTAAAAGGTGTGACAGGACAGAAGACCAGAGTTTGAACCAAGTACTGGGCCAACCAAGTCAGCTCCTTTTGTTATGACATCAAAGGCAAGGCTGCACATGAACTGCTCCTTTCTGACATCAGACTATTTCCACATGCATAGAGGCAGGAGAACCAAAGCTTTGGTATTTTGTTAAAGCAGAACCATGAAACAAATGAGCACTCATTTTCTTTCATAGGATAACTAAGCAAGCATTGGTTTGGCAGTGGAGATTTGAACAAATGCTACTTTCCCTTTAAATGACCCGGAGATCATTTGAAGGAGGGGACTGTATAGATGAAAGAAACAGATCTGTATGAGCCAAATTGTTTCGCCAGTTAAGAGAAATCTGATGTCCAGACCAACAGCACTGCACACACTGGAAAAAGTCTGCAGAGAGAATTAAGCAGCTATGCACATAAAAGAGAACAAATGGCAAACAATAAACAAGGTGTGGGAGGGGGGTGAAGAGAAAGAGGCTATAGACAGAGGAAGGGTTTCAAAGTACAGCGAGTTATGGCTTTAAAACATAACAATTGCACATTCTTGCATAGAAACACTCTTACTCCGATGCATTTCAATGTAGTGCCAGACCGTAGTTGGACCCCATAAGGTTCCTTCCACCCAACCTTCAGCCTGCCCAGGTCCCATTGAATGATAGCATGGCTTCAGCCACTTCTCTTCCACCTCCTTGGAGATGATGCCCTCACCTCACAGCGTACAGAGAAACAGGAGCAAGGTGCACACTAGGGCACTTCTGAGGGCACTGCTGCTTCAGTACAAAGCCTATTATATTAACTGCTCATCTCTACGCTTTCTCTCTTAGAGCTCCCTCCTGCTATCGGATAAAAGAAAGACTTGTTAGGTGCAGGCAGTGCTGTCAAAAACCTGAGATGGTAGCTCCATCCTGCTAATATCTGCCCCTGTGCTGGGACAATGACCCCCCCCAGCAGAGCATAATCAAGGCAGTCTTATCGGGAGGAGCTTTTGCTCCTTTCTGTGTGTATTTCTTATTTGGGGAATCAATGGAAAAGCATTATACCCCTGTGAGACCACAACAGAACCACTCCTGATTAAAAATAGCTCTTTTTATAGTGTTTCCCACCAGCTAAATGCATCAGAGATGCTGGGTTAGATCAGTCCTGTCTGATACAAGAGCTGGGGTTTCTCCCTGCTCCCTATTGCCAACTCCATCAGCCCAATCCTGGCAGGACAACACCATGGCAGGAAAAGGTGCATCTTCAGCAGCTTCCCAGGGAACAGGAATTTTGCCACCAAGTTTAATGAGTGGAGGATTAGGCCATCAGGGGTGAAGGAAATCAGAGGCAAGAGCCTGTGATTCACTGGGCTGGAACAATCCTATCAAATGAGATCAATGCAATACCAGCTATGAGCCAGCCTCATGCTTCACTCCCAAGCACTGAATCGCTGTTACAGGGTTAACACCGCTGGCGTTCACATCTGCTGCTCTTAGGGCACTTCTTGAACTTAAACATCACAGAAAGTAAAGGCAAAAGAGCACAGAGACATCACAAAGCTGACCAAAAAGGGCCTTGGATCCCCTTGGTTATAAGCATACATAGAACAGAAAGGAGAGATTAACATATTTGCTAATTGTGCTGGTGCTTGCAGCACTGCTCTAAACAGTACAGTAGATCCCTCCCAAAATCAATGCAAAAACAAAAGGCAGCACAAAGATTCCCTCTCTCCACCCATTTCCTCCTATTTCATTCTGCCCTTCTCAACATCTCAGATTACAGCAGCAACCCCAAGCCTGAAACACAGTTCATTTACATGCTATCAGTACCTTAATACCCAACTTTCCCAACTGTCTCTGATGCATTTACCTTTATAGAACTGTGAACTGATGTTGTTTGCTGGGGTTTCCCCCCCCCCCCCCCGTGTCATACAAATAACATTTGAGAATTCAGAGCTGCCTCCTGCAGCACCCTCACAGGATTCCTGGGTAATTTTGCCCCTTTCTACCTCAAAAACCCAAACAAACTCTGAGGAGGGCTGGCACTGTGACATCTTGGCTAACAAGCCCAGAAGCTCTGGTGCAAACGGAGCCCTTTCAAGTATGGAGTCGACGGAGTGGAGCACAACAACTAGAAAGCAATTAGAAGCCTGCAAAGTTTGATTAAAAGAAAAGAGAGAGACTGAGCTACACAAAGCAGGTCTGCAGTGCTGGCTCAGCCCATGCTAACAGTCCCCAACAGCTTGGTTTTTAGCATGAAGAACTGCAGGGATGCCAGGCAAACAAGGAGAGCAGCTAGAGCCGATTCACCCAGACCAGAGTCCAACTTCAGCCAAAGCCTAGCGTGGTACTGAGCCCCCCTTCCCCAGTCCCCATCTGTCTGTGGGGCAGAACTGAGCCCATCCCCAGCACTCGTCCCACCACCCTCCCACCTGCCAGGGAATGAAGGGAATGGGTTGATGAACCCCTGAGCAGAAGACCCCAAAGCAAGAGCTGCTGCCCAGCTCTCTGTAAAGGGCATTGCCCACATGCTCACCTTTCCCAGCTAAGGTCACTGCTTTAAGTGGAACAACACTGCCAAAGCATCACCATCCAGACTAGGCGCTACCATGCACAGCAAAAAGAAGTTCCTGCGTTTCCATGGGGATAGCAGTGACTGCATGTTTAGCAGCTGGAAGATACGGCAGCACACATGCTCAGCACCGAGTCCCCCGATGGCAGAAGAGCCACAACACCCAGGAGCCACGGGAACGACAGACCGCAAGGTTCCATCCAGGCTTCAGCATGGAGGCAGCTCTGCGTGCAGAGTGGGAGCTGGTGGGAGAAGGTTCCTGCGGATTCATGTCTTGAGATCAGACAGCGATGCCTGAACTCCTCCCCGGATCTGCCTGTTACAGAAATCCCAGCGGGAGCACTGCCACATCCAAAGCACTGCAAGTCCCTCGGCTCCTCCCTTCCCATTTCCGCGTGCTTACACATGGGCAGAGGGGCAAAACGCAGGGAGAGTCCCCAGAGCAGCTACTAAACCTCCATGGCATTGGGCCTCCGGTGTCTTTTTATGCTGGGAAACAGAGCGAGGCAAAGGACTGCAGCACAACTCATAAAAATATACAACTTCTCAACCACCTACAACACTCAGAGGCCGTTTCTGCACGTGTTTATGTCAATATTTCTGCACCCTAACAGCACGGGGCAGGGATGGGGGATTGTTTCCTCACGCAGCTGCACTTTTGTGCTAACGCCTTTATGAAAGCAAACAAGCCATTTATTGGCAACCCAAATGCACGCAGACACAAAGCGAAAGCATGCAGTTACAGCAGGCTTGATAAAATTAAACTCCCCAATGAATTTCAATTATATTCCTTCAACAGCTTAATAAATGGCAAGCTGAAACTACTGGCAAAAACAAAGTCATTTGACTGGTCACTGTAGCACATTTCTATGGCTTTATGTAATTATACCCCCGTGGCAAGGCTGTAGCATTTGAAGTCCTTTCTGAAGAAAGGGAAGAAATTAAAAACCAAGCAATTACTGTATGCTGGCCCAGAGCTTTGGGTATAAAGCCGTGTGCTGGCACACAGCCCACAGCAACCAGAGCAGGGGAGAACTCGTGTGAAATGCTGCCAGGGAAACATGGGGCCTGGAGCCTGCTCAGCACCATTCACCAGGCTTCCCAACAGCCCCTTCTGCATTACCGCCTGATACATGGGCAATGTGGGACATGCATCCATTGCAGATGTACTTTACAAACACAAACTTCGCATCTCCTTGAAGCAATCAGGTGTAAATTGCCATTAACATCATCACTTTCATCTCTGTGCATGGACACAAAAGCGAAGTCCACTTGCAGAGCCCAACTCAGAACCACGTCTAATGTTAATGTGGACACCCTTCTGTGCACAGCTGACACTCAGTCCCTTCACTCCCCCTATCTGCTCCTGTCATCCCTCTGCATTCCCACTGCTGGAAATGGAAAGAGGAAGCAGCTTGCAAGCAAATCTAAGAGCTCCTGAATTAGAGCAGCGACCCCTGAAAACAGAGTCACAAGAGTGTGAATCTGCTTTAAAAGATAACGCAGGCCTTGCTGCAGAATCGAGTGGCAAATCATTAGTGAACTCTGAAATGCAGCATTTAAAGCCAAAAAACCCCATTCCACTGCTTGACCCAGACCCCTCGCTTGTAGTGTCAGCATCACAGCAAGGCTGGCTGCAGGGAACACACAGCGAAGGACTGTGCACAAGAAGAATTTCCAGGAGCATCTTCAGAGGTTTTAGCAGGGAATACAAAGGGAAAACAACAAACCTCAGACTGACACACAGCAGATGAGACGGGACCAGGGGGCAGGAGAGCATCACCTATCTCAAAACTGCCTTCAGCCACTGAAGGCAGCGGCTGCAAAGCCCTCCCAGCCCTCTGCTGACAAGCAGCCAAGGCACCAGGCAGTTGTCAGCTGCAGAGCCGCTGCTCACCGCTTCCCTTCCCAGACTACAGCTGTTGAGTCATAAACATCAGCATAATTAGAAAGAAGTGGAAAACACACAAACAAATCTAACAGCCCGAGCGACAACGGCTGCACTGAGAGATGCTGGTCCTGCAGTTGTTTTGTGCTTGGTGGCATCCCAAAGCTGTGCTGGAGGATGACAACATGGGATGCATCCCACGTGTGCCCCTTTACAAAGCTACCACTGCACAGCAAGCAATCCCCCTTGCCTAGATAGACACAGCAATGACGGTTAGAGATGGAAGAACATCCGTCCTGCTTTGCCAACAGGGAAGGAAGATGGAGAAATGAAGGCCAGAAATGCCAATGCTTGGCTTCAGGGAAGGTTCTGCTGCCCAAAGATGCTCTTTAAAGCAATCAAGCAAGATGGCACCACAGCTGAACAGCAGCACTTGCAGTGCTGACTCCCTCCTTGCATAGTGAAGGCTGCAGGAGACCTCTCCAGTTCCCAATAGGTTTATTGCCATTAGGAGATGTAAATTGGAAGGAAGAACTACACCTGGGCCTCTGCCTGCTGTGCTGGGATGGAACAGTGGCTGTGGGGAGCTGGGAGCTGCCTCTCCACCTCCAAATCCCACTTACAATGGGAGAAAATGCTGTAGTTGCAAGTAGCCATTATTTAGTAATGACAATAAATCCCAGCTGAGCCACAGAGGAGGCACACGAGGAGAGCAATTTTTCCTCTACCTGTGCAGTGAATAAACTGTGTAATTCTACACTCCTCCCCCCCATAGATGTGTTGTTATACATTTAAGCAGTGTTGCTACAGAGCTGTGATTAGAGCTCAAATACGGTACTCGTGTTTATTGCAGTACTTCAGAAGCTGCACTCCAGCATACCCTGAGAGAGACACCAAACCCCACTTTATGACCCTGAGGACAGCCTTTCACTGGAGCAGCCCACAGGTCTGGCATTGCAGCCGATCAAATGGCTGCACGCTGTTGTGCAGCTTTGTGCATGGAGTGCTGCAAGAAGTTCGTGCTTGCAACACAGGCTGCTTGGGATGGAAGACAGAACGCAGCCACGTAGCAAAGGGAAGCACTCACTTCTTAATATGACCTCGCTGCCACTCACTGATTCAGTCACATACCAGCAAGGACTTCCAGCTACCACGTGCAACACATCCATGCACTTGTGCATAACACTCCCCACTATGGCAATAAATACAACGCATGGTAATCCAAGCTTTCTTGCAACCTGATCTATAAAAAGCAGCTGGCTTCCCATCCCTCTCCCAACACTACCTCGGGTTTCCTGATACTCTTGGAAACCTAACAGGGTTTTTATTGATCAAGTTGGCATTAGGTAGCTATAAACATGAATTCCAGCCTACCTCTCTAAACACTGCTTACAAGGTCAACATCTCCCATCTGCCCTTCTTCCTGCCCTCCAAAACAAACAACAAACACAAACTTTCTTTAGCCCCTCTGAGCTTTTGGAAGCTACCAAGCATAAAATTACTACCTAGCTGTATATTCTGCTTAAATACCTTTGGCCAACACAGAGGTAGAAAGAAAGCCATACTGAGAGGCACCTGAATGCAGACTAAACAAATCAGGGTAAACTTCCTACTTGCTACCGAAGCAGAGCAGAACAACATGACCAGTTCCTGTTTTGCAGACACATCCTCACTCCCTCTCCCAAAATGTCAGACTATATATTGAATATATGTGGTCAGACTGTATATTGAAGACATCCATTTCAGAAACAACATCGTCACACACTGCCTCCATTTTAGGAAGCCTCGCTCATCCATAGTGAAAGCACGGGATGGCAGGATGGTGGGAGCATCTCAGCCCCGTACCCTACTGCCATAACACCAGGAGACACAGCTCTGCCCCAGTCCTTAATGCTCTGTGAATTCTGACACGCTCACCCTAAAGGGAAGGGAATCCCCCTGCAGTGACACAGATGTTAACACATCCAGTCTCAGTTCCTCAGATTCATGCCATACTTCTATCCATTGTTGTGAACCTCTTTTTCCCCTGGACCTTCACACCTTCAGGTTAAGTCATTTGGCAGTTTTGTCCCATCTTCTACAGCCAAGCCAAGGCCAGATGCAGAGGCCACAATTCTTCCCCATGCTATGGAATTGCATGCGCTCTTCATGTACAGTCAGCAATGAAAGGGCTGAGTCCTATTTTTCTGCTCTGAAATCCTTATGCTGGAATGCCGCCCCACTTAGTGTACGAGGTCACTGTACAGCCCATGCCAGACCCACAAGCTTGGCAGAAAGAGCTACACATGGGCTGCTCTGCAGTGGGTTTGTCCCCCACACACCCATCGGCTGCCTTGCTTTCAGAAATACAGAACTGCCTGTGCAGTGTTGCATTGCTGAAGGAATACTTTTTATTATTTATGGCATGTTTTTCTCAGGGAGATATATATTCAAGCTCAAGTATAACCTTAAAAGTAGGCTGAGAGTACATCAGGGAGTATGAATGAGTTGAGCTAATGACTTGCTCAGATTCAACCTCTGCTTTCTGCACCGTTTGTTGAGGGAATAAGTTGCTCCTATAACACAACTCGCTATCAGAGCATTTAACCTGGACACGTTGCCTCCTCCCTAAAGTCCACACACAAGTGTTCCGGGGTCTGCACATGGCTGTAATAGCAGGCAATTCATCAATAACCTCTCCTTCCCAGGTCCTCGAGGAGTATTTACCCAACTCTCAGGTAAATGAGGCAAGACAGAGCACGTCTTGTTCCCAGAACCAGCCCCTCTCTATCAAGTGCTAGACACATTTGCAGAAAAACAAATTAGAGCATGTTAAAACACTTCACTTAATTAAAAATAAACCTAGCAGTATCACAAAGGTAAAAGTAATTCAACGCTTTGGTTAAACACTGAAAACAGAGCTGCAGTCTGAGAGCTCGCTCTGTGCATACCAAATGCTTTCTTTTTCGAGCATCCTAATGGAGCAAAGAGAAAAGTGATTTGAATTGGCTTTTAAGTCATAAAGTATATGCTGTAAGTACCCAACCAAAACCAGATGGACAGAACCGGAGGTGGTGGAAGGCCCATCCTTGGAGACATTCAAGGTCAGGTTGGATGGTCCCTGAGCACCTGATAGAGCTGGGGGTATCCCTGTTAATTGAAGCGAGTTGGACCAGATGACCATAAAGGGTCCCTTCCAACTCTAATGATTCTGTAATTATCAATATTTTGGATTTCCAAGGAAAAAAACCCAACCAAACAAACCAAGACAACTGCAGATTTCTTCCTTTCTGTCTGGTCTGCCTTTTCTCCAGCCCTACAAATGACACCTGGACTAGATACCTGGCTCCCTACACGACCACAGCAGAACAAATCATCTTAACTTTTCCAGCACTATGCTTCCATTAACTTCCTTAAGAAAACACATTAAAAGTTATTAAGAAGAACAAAAAAAGCAACAAAAGCACAAATTACTCATTTCTTGGCACTCGGTGGTAGGAGTGCTCTGGGGAGATAGAAGCATAACTTCAGTTTTCACACTAATACGCCTGCTTTAAGGTGGTAAAGTCCATTGCTTTGGACAGCTTTTACTCATTTCATTTCTACTGTTACCACTTGATGCCAAAATGCATTTTTTCCTGAAGATTTATGGACTCACATTGCCAAACCCAACTGCATTTTCACCACCGAGCGCAACGGAAGCAGGATCTAGGCCGCAGTGCTAAACCTATCTATGTCCAGTTATTCCAAGAACACAAATTAATGCTGAAGCATCCATCTGGCATAACAGATTGGTTGGTGCACTTTGTCCTCCGCTAATTAATCGATTAGTTCTACTGGGTAATGAGAGATTCCCCCCAGTTCTCTGGTCCGGGAGGGCGGGTGGGCTGAGTCAGGCCCATGAGCAGGACTTGAGCTGCTGGGGGCTCACAGGTATATTTTAAAGGGCTTTCACAGACATTTATATGCACGTGAATGATTGTTAAAATATAAAAATATATAGAATTATACATATAAGCATTTACTGTCTTCATTTTTGGGTCCTTCGCTCCAAGAGAGATGTTGAGGCTCTGGAGTGTGTGCAAAGAAGGGCAACAAAGCCGTGATGGGTCTGGAGGACACATCTGATGGGGAATGGCTGAAGGAACCCAGCCCTTAGCACCACCTTCTCCTACTGAAAAGCTCCTTCTCACACTCCAGGGCAGTACAGACAAAAACACACAAAGTGCAAGTCTCTGGAAAACAGATACCTCGCAAGCCAGTGAAATACTCATCAAAATAGAAAGCTGATTCAACACTGTAACAATGCAGTAAACATCCCAGTTCACTGCTACAGGCCCACGGCTGCTTTGTGCAGGGTTTGACTGCTGAGAGGGCATGTGAAAAGCAGCCTATTTTGGGGAAAAGGGAAACGCTCTCTGAACCTGTGCACGACTTTAACAATACCCGCTGTCAAAAAAACAGGGACTTTTCAAGTGCCTGGCATCACAAAGCTGCCTCAGACTGAAGGATGTGGGGAAGAGGAAATATCATCTGAGCACAAGTAATACAGTTGGACTAATTACCCTTTAACTGCACAGGTTCAGTACTTGCAACGGTGGCTATTTCAAAGGCAAAAGGGTCTGGAACCACTCTTCCAGGATGAGATGCCAATAGATGCCCTTGGCTAAACACGTTGATCAAGTACCAAGAAACCACATCCCTGCAGTTTCCCATGCAGGAAATTCCAGACTTAGTCAAAACTTGGCTTGAGACAAGAAATAAAAGCTCTTCAAGTTCAGATGTCAAATAAGACTTCTGAGCAGGATCGTTTATACAGCCATAAGTATTTAGTTTAAGCCTCTATCATGAGAGCCACGTATTTATTATTCCTATCTCAAAGGCAATTTATCAGTCCTCCCCCTCCTCCAAAGCCTCCCAAACAGTTTTCTCTTTATATATTCACACCCAGAGCTTATTCCAAGTTCTTTTGGGTAGCAGGGAAGAGGACACAGCTGGAGATGAGAGAGAATTACCATCTGCAAAAGCAGTGGATCACATTCAAGTGAATGATCTCCACAAATCTAGAGAGTGAACTGCTGGGGTACTGCAGCTGTGGAACACACCACTCACCTCTCCTACCTCCTGCACAACACCGGGCCATCATTCATTGCTAAGTGGTTAAGAAAGCAAGCATCATCCCCTCAAATCTTTACCCAGAATAACATGATGGTGCAAGACCAAACAGAAGAAATAAATAGTTTCAGGCTTGTTTGCAGATAAATCTAAACTGAAAGTCTGGCTACTAATCAGAGAAAATACATATATATACACATACTGAATATATTTAAATAGATCTCAACTTTTCAAGCAGTCTTCCTATTTGCTGGGGCCCAACCTTCTGGGATACGTGGGGATGTTGTTTCTGAGAAAGGCATGCCCAACCCACACCTACCTCACACAGGTGTTCTGTGGCTTAACCACTCTTAATGACATGCTGCTGGTCCTCTGACAGCTATTCCTACTCAGGGTTGGTGGTAATGCTGCTCCTAAAATATCTGCTAGCTATGAGAGCTCTCCAAGCAGCACCTTCTTTGAACCTACATGGCCACTGCACAGCATCTCCTTGCACACCCAGGCTGGAAGCGACTGAGCAGAAGGCAGCAGAGCCCAGCACGCAGTCTGCACATCTTCAGTGCTCAAATTCCATACAGCAATAATCAAAAAAAAAGGATCATTTCCCGTAGCAACCTGGAGAAGCCACTCCAACAAGCCCAATGCATCGCATTCTTTCCATTTGGCCTCTGGCAAGTCTCTGCCTGTTTGAACAGATGCCATCAGGACTTGTCCACGTCGTGCTGTGCTGGGTTTGTTTTTTTTCCTACTCATTCTACCCTTCTTCTGCTTAAAAGAATGAACCCGCTTTTACAGCCTGCACGTTCACTTCATGGCAAGAGGTGGCCAAACATTAAACCATTTACCAACCAGATCGCCACGTACAAGTCTACATTTAAATGCCTCCTCCAACAATTGAGACGCTACAAATACATTTGTGAAGTCCATGTAGTTGGTAGTGATGAGAGGCAATGCTGGACAAAGAGGCCCTTCACTGGGGAGGAGTGTACAGACTTCTCCTTCAGAAGCACAACCTCAACCCCCAAACTTTGGCTGAGAGTCATATGAGAAGCACTACACAGGCTCACAACAGAGTCCGTTCATTTGGGTAAGATCTGTGCCTATCTTTAGCTGATGATACTGTTACACACTTATGTTTAAAAAACAAAAAGCAGAAAAATAAACAACAGTAACAACTACAAAAACCCACTCCAATTTCCTTATAGAATCATAGAATAGCTCAGGTTGGAAGGGACCTTAATCACAGAATGGCCCGGGTTGGAATGGACCTCAAGGATCATGAATGTCCAAACCCCTGCCAGTCAGGGCCACCAACCTCCCCATTTACTACACTGGGTTGCCCAGGGTCCCATCCAACCTGGCCTTGAACACCTCCAGGGATGGGACCTTGAAGATCATCAAGTGCAACCACAACCTTATCTTTTAATTCTCAAAAGGTTTGGGATTTGACTCAGAAAGAAATCCACTGTTGCCGGTCTTCTTGTTCTGCTGTCATTGACCCCATCATGTGAGTTGTTTGGGTTGTTTTTAACTCCAGATTATAAAAATAGATGTCATGAAGCTCATAGTTATGTATTTTAGGCATCTGAACAAGAGGGGAAAAAAAAAGGTAAACCTGATACATGTGTAACTAAAGAGGCTCAGACTGGCACATCAGTAAGAATAATGCAATTCCTATTAAAAATAAATCATGATGTTAAAATGAATGTCATTGTTTTGACTGTGTACGTATAGCAGATCTGTGTGAGAACATTTGAAGCCATCTACCCTGCATTTTTACTCCAGATTCCAATGAAAATGGCCACAGGCACGAGCAGGTTGTGCAAACTCCCTTTGCTACAAAGCTCGTGCACTGAATCCCTTAATTTCCTAACACACCTTTCATGCATCTTGCTGAAGAAGTCTTGAGGAATATCAAACACTTACAGGAAGCTTCTATTTCTGACAGGCATTCAAGGAACTGCAATCCCTCTGTACCAATGGCTTTAGATGGCTCAGACCGCCATGGACAAAACATTATCCTCAATGACACTCCACAGAACTCGGCTGCTTTCAAAAGCAGCCCTCTGCTTTTATCACTTTGGAATCCCACAGGACTGTCTCCAGAAGTACCACCCAGCTTTTTCTCCTGCCAAAAGGAGGCTACGAGCTTTGAAAAAGAAAAAGTTAATGAGTAAAGCTTGGAAGCAAACGAAGCTTGCAATTACACCACCACACACAGGGTTATGGCCGGCCCAGAAGAGTGAACTGGGGAACAGCTCCCCGCTCCCAACTTGCATTCCCCATTTATCAAGTTACTTAATCACATACCTAGGCAATAAATTTTAACAGAGTGACTCATGTGCTTGAAGTGAGGCATGCCTGCAGGCCTCCTGATGAACCCGGGATACTGGGAGCTATGCACATTGACCTTGCAGAAAAACAACCCACCTTATACAAAGCAAGGCAGCCTCGTTTCTTTCTTTCTTTCTTTCTTTTAATTGCTACTGTTAAAAAACAAGCACACCCTGCTGTTGATGCTGTTGCTTTCACAGAAGTATCGACCCAAATATCTGATATTTATTGTCATATCGTGGAATCCCATCATTCCCTAAAAGAAACTCACCTACCAAAAAGCTATTTTCTAAGCCGTGCCTTCAGTCAGCCCATGCAGATAACTGGCTGGACTGTTAGCAGAAGTCTTAGATAAAAGCTGAACAACAGCTACTTTGATCAGAGGTGAAACGATTCCTGCCAGTCTTGCACTACACAAGCGATCCCAAGAGCTGATGCTCCCATGGCTCTATTAAGGTAACAGCTGATGAGGACCATTAAAGCAATGACCTCTTTCTTGCCTAACTGCCCAGCCAGCAGGCTGCCCTCCCTTACATCTGCATCTCTGTACAACACTGCCACACATCCCCATTGAAACTATTTCCTAACACTCCCAAGTTTCCTGCTGTAGTTTTTCCCCCCTCTCTTCTCAAATAAGAGAAAGCATGAGAAAATAGGACATGGAGTAAGCGTACAGCTTAATTACCTACAAGGCGATGGGTAATCAAAGCAAGTCAGGGTTGAAAACAAGACAAATACAATCTGACTTCTATATAAACATCAAATATCCACAGTTTAGCCCTAATTACTAAAAGTACTCATTGCAGGCTGGATTTAACTGCATAATTAGCTCCAGTGAATACAAAAATGAACAGAAATCTGCGTCCATGCAGAGCTCTGCATCGGGAGCTCAGCTCCTGATGTTTTGTTGTCGTGTGTGCTATGACAAATGAATTGAAGTCTACCAAAGAATTCCACGGACCTCAATAAAGAAAAACCCAACACCCTTCCTCATTCTCTTTTGTAAAAGATTAAGTCCCGTGTTTTCATACTGAGAGGATGCAAGAAGGAAGTAATTAGCCCTCGTATCAAGCTGGAAAACAAAGCCCTAAATCATATGATACTCCAATGTCAGCAAAAGGAAATGAATGTGAAATGAAAAAGTTCTGCCCCTGACGTTACCCACATAACCTGCCCACGTTAAGGCCCTGTGAACCAAATATGTGTAAGCAATGGGATGGTGCTTACAGAGACAGAACAGACCCATCACAGGCGAGAGCATGAAGCATTGCTAGACTGTCAAATGCTTCCTAAACAGCAGAGGAAAAAATCCACTGCCGAGCTCTGGGGGCTCAGAACTACATTTAGAAGAAGGGGTGGGAAATTAATTGGAGGCCAATAAAAGCAGAGTTCACTGCAGATAATGATTTCCAGCTCTCTGGATGTATTGATAGCCATAGAACTGCCTGCTTTCTAGCTGAGCCAGAAGCTCACAGAGGGAAAGCAGCAGCACTTATCCCAGCACACAAAGCAACCGAGCCAGGTCCACGCTGTGCTGACCTTGCCATCTGGACATGTGGCAAGCCCAGAGCAGAGGCATTTCCAGCATTATCCTCTATAATCATGTAAAACTGTATTCTGATGAAAGAGGCCAAAAATCCCATGCTCCAAAGGCCCGGCTGATAACTGCCATCAATCAGTCCCGTTCGTGGATGCCAGGCCTCACACGGTGATGCCCACATTATCACTCCACAAACATTAACAGATTATCACACTTTCTGCACGAGGATGATTTTCATTCCTCCGGTCCTACTAAACGAGAGGAAAGCAGCAGGTAAGAAGCTGGTCTCATATCCCCAGTGAATAACCAAAAGGGCTTTGTTAGGGGCTGCTGTGTAGTCAGGATTAGATCTGAATGATGTGCAAGAAGCTTTGCAATGAATTGGTGACCGAGCTAAGAATAAACATTGGGATCCTAGATTGCAATTCTGTACCTGTGACACAAACAGGACCGTGGGGCTCTGTTCTGCCATGCTCAGTTTGAGAACACTGCCTCCACCTGCACTGAGCACTGGGGCACTGAACTGGGCCCTCATGGAACACGAGGACACTTTGCTCAGCGGTCTTCCAGCAGCTACAGTGCAATGGGCCCATGCTAGAAACTAAAGAATAAAGGCTTCAGCCAGCCGAGCACAAGTGGCACTTGTTCATAACAACACAGTTTGGGCAGAACCAAACCCCTCTGAGGCCTGAGATGTATTAACATGAAGGATTCAAAAGGAGATCCCTCCAACTACGAAAATAAATACAACCCCTCCCACACGCCTTGACATAACAAGACTTTACAGGGCTAGCGGGAGCAAGCACAACAGTTATGATATGTTGAAACAAGCAGTGTCACTCATCCCTTGCCTCAGACGACAGATTGACGGATTGCCAGTGCAGGATTTGCAGACGAATTCAAAAGGCAGCAAAGCTGAAGACAAACTGTCAGCAGAGGGACCAAAATCCTTCTTTTTGTTTATTATTATAAGCCAAAAGCGGGCTCCAAAAAGAACTAACCCTGATAAGTGCCCACAAAGAGCAGCGCTCTGCTTAGGAAAGGTGCAAAGGATGGCATTATTCAAGTGTCAGCAATCCAGACCATATATACATTTGTGTACATATACATACACACAAACCTTTCAGGAAGAGATGCCACTTAGCTAAACAGGTCCATGGGTAATAAAATATAGTACTTAACAGAGGCTGTTCCTTCCAACCTGTACTGACGTTGACTTTGTTTGCATGCCATGAAGGCAGGCTGAGACGAAGGATCCTGGCAATCCTAAGAACTGAACCACAATTCACTCATTTCACTTCTCCCAGCGTGGCATCCAGCCACTGCTGAGCAGTCTGAGATGCTCTGAAGTATTGTGGACCATTCTCAGTGCAAGACTGCTCCTGAGCAGCGATGAGAGCTGGAAAGAAAACATCTATGGGAAAGATACTGAAGTTGCAGGCGTTTCTATCAGCATCTTCAAGCCCAGCACAGGGTGCAATGGCTTCAAACTGCAGCAGAGCTGCTAAGCAATAGGATGGGAGCACTGTAAGCATCAGTTGTGCAGAACAACAGGTTGGGAAAGCCTTGGCAAGATAAAACTAAGCAGCAGAAATGATACAAATGAGCCTGGAATGGGCTGGTGGGGAAGAACTGTCACCAACCCTGCAGCATGCAAAGCTTCCTGAGCTGGGAAACGGACCATGCCATGCCAGGAAGACAGCACACAGCTTTCAGCCTGCCCACCCAGATCCAACCTGGATGCGTTTCTGCCATCCTGGTATGGGAACTTCTCCATTTACATAATTCACCCAGAGATCATCAAAGAGCTGGCTTTAACATAGCATGAATTAATCCAAGAGCCATAAATGCATGCTTAATCGAGCAAAATGGTTTGTTTTCCCAGAAACCTCAACCATTCTGATGATGTTCAATTTGTGACAACAGAAGTTCTACAGGAACGGAGCCTCTTACACCAGCTTTTCAGCCTGGGCTCCAGCTCGCTGCAATCAATGCAAAGAAACTGGCTGTCTTTGCCAGGTGCAGAATTAGGTTAACAGGGCAGATCCATAACAAAGTAATTGGCTCGGATATTGACATTTATACTCTTGTACCTGTAGGCATGAGGAAGGGAATAAAGAACAGCTTCTGCGTGAGAAAACTCTGGTCAAGCATAACCTGAAAAACAGCTGTTTTTCAGTGCAAGTAGCGAGGTAAGTGCCATTTGTTAGCCCTACAGCAACCAAAGGCAACAAAACAGGACATGTTTGCAGTAGGAACGACCTGAACAACTGCCATTTGTTTTCAGATGATGACAGCAAACTGCTGGTTGAGTGGGAAACTTTCATATAGGAGAGACAGACACACCTGTAAGGTTCAGGTATTTCCTTACTATGAAACCAGATCTTGGGTATGAGAGAGATTTACTCAGCACTTTTCCCACCTCTTGATGCCAGAAATCATGAATTCATTTGAAGCATGCAGAAAACTAAGCCTCTAAAGGGACCATCATTTCACAACAACCTGATCTTTTCTACTAGCAGAGGCTGGATTTCAATCCCTCAATACTACACCCAAAGACCTCTATCACACCAACTAAATCTCCAATAATTGACAAGAATAGATGCGGCCAACTGCTTTCTCATATGGTTCGGAGATATTGCAGTCAGGCAGCATCTTCTCCAAACACAACGAGAGATGACACTTCATCAGACAACGGAGATGTGCCAGGCAATAAATCTTGCAGCAGAAGGCTCCTTCCTATTTTAATTCTGGTCGTCACCAGCGGAGAGATACAATTGTCTTTCTCAAGCTACAACAGACAGAAGAGAAGGGAAGCCAAAGCAAACAGCCCAAACAACCCAACGCACTGAAATACTCGGGATTTCATGTAAATCCCAGCGTACTCATTTAGGCCTAATAAAAATAGCCCACCCCACTGTTTGCACAATCCCTGAGCTCAGTGGATATTATCCCTACAGCTGCCTGCGCTACTCAGAGCAGCAAGGAGGCTTGTTTCATTCGGGCACATCCATCTGTTTTCCCCTTCCCTTTTCTCAGATGCATCATTTCAGCCCCAAGGATGGACCCGGATTGAGACCACCCCCCACTGTGACACTGCTGACTGAGGGTGGGGGTCCCCATAGCTCTGACATGGGAAGTTCTGTTCACCTAAAGGTGAGCAAATAGAGCCTCTTCTGCAGCGCTCCACGAGAGTGGTTTTCATTTGGTCTCTGGCCATTGCAGCTGTCAAAAGGCTCTCGTGTCCACAGCAGCACAGGTTTGCATGGACTACAAAAACCAACCTAAAAGCAGGGCTGACATTTGGCCATCCAGCCCATCCCAGGCTGTGCTGAGCTGGTTACAGCACCAGATTTACCCAAGCTGCAGTCTAAAGCTATAGATACGTTACTGCTGGGTGGATACATCTTCAGATAGGAAGTTTTGCTTTCCATCCCCAGCCACATATCCAGGCAACACCAAAGCACAACCCCAAACTCCATTGCCCTGACCCCCCTTCCCTGTCCTTCAGCTGCACAGCACAGCCAGGCTGTAAGAAAACAAGCGGTGGCAGCAATAAAAGGCAGAGCCAGAAGAATTTAAAGCATTACCTCTTCAAGAAAAGACGTGGATGTATTATCCAGTGTATTTGAGTATCAGTGGCCACTGTTCCTTTAGAACAAATGCTCAGAAATAGCTCCTTCCGTGCTGGCTGCTGACAAACAGCCCCCTGCCAAGGAGCCAATGCACTCAGGGAGGATATACAGCCTACTGGGAGCAGGACTCACACCAGCCTGCTTCTCCCACAGCTCCCTGCCTGCCTGGGGGTAAATCACTTCACCTTCCTGTGCCTAAACTCCGTGTTTTTGTAGCAGGGATGATCACTCTTTGCTATTACAGGAGGTCCAGGCACTGCAGACAGAAAACTGCCCCTCCACCCCCAAATGCTTTACAGAAAAGCAATGTTCATCAAGAAAAGCAGATTTCAGATTCGGTTCCTCCAGTAGTTACTACAAAGAAGAGCAATTTAACAAAGAATCCACAACAAGATCTGACGACGTCCTTTCAAGCTCAGGCTTTTAACCCCACACTTAAAACAACCCCCCCCTCCTCCTAAACGTGAGATCACACCCAAGACAGAAAAGAAGAACAAAAAAAGGTGGGCGACGTCGTTCCTCCTGAGCAAAGGGAAAACAAAATTGCAGCGTGCTCCATGTGCCAGTTTTATAGGTGATGTGACAGGTCCTCAGTTCACGGCGGGGCAGACGGAGAACAGAATGATTAGCAGGGTGTGATGACAGTGATGGCTGGCTGGTTCCTGGAGAGCTGATAAGTTATTAAGCTAAACAATGCGTCGCTATTATGAGCAAGTCAGTGCACTAACTGTAATTTCCTTGAAAGCTGAGCGGTGCATGATTATACTTGTCCACTCAGACTCCCTGCTGGCAGCTCCGCGTTCTGCCATTGTTCTGAGCTCTGCAGCCTGCCCAGCGCCTGAAAATGGATTCTTCACATTCAGCCTCCACGGTGGCAGCTGTCATCTGAAGGGGATCGGGAAGAGAGACGTCCTCCATCCCGAAGCACAGCTATTAGAGCCCCCTAAAGCATGAGGTTTTGTTTGGCAGCACAGGCAACCTCTCATTTCTAGTTGAGGCTATTCCCATTTAAAGGGTGCTCTGCCTCTGGAATAACATATGTACATATGTATCATGTATGTACACTTGTATACGTGCATTTCTTTAACACACACATACACAAGCATACAAGTACATTCCTGTTTCCTTTATGACGTTCAGGAAGCCCGCTGTTATTAACAGCTCAGATGGACACCTTTCAACTCAACATATAGGTGAAGACAACAGCGCATGCTTTCACTAATGGACCTGTACAAACCAGGGCTTGAAAAGGCAAGCAAAAACGAAGGCAGGAGCAGCAAGACGAGGAAGCACAGCTTTCCCCTCTCCCACCAAAAAGCAAGGACTCCCATTCTGATTACCCCAACCAACTCTCAGCAACACTCACATTAGATTTGATATCAAGTGAGCATTAAGAGGGAAGCAAACTTGACACCGGGTACATCCCACAAGTGCTTAAAAGATTCCAACCTGTTTTAAACACTGCTTTATGGAAGGCTCATCCTTTTTCTCTGTGCTGATCCTGGAAGGAATACATCATCTGTCGTATGTTTAAACAAGCCAAGGGAAAAGCACCGCTCTATTCTGAAACCAGGAGCTGTTCTATTCCTGTCACTGAGCTCTTTCAAACACAAGTGAAAGGGGGAAAAAAAAAGCATTACTGTTGGAATTAAGAACACAAAAGGAGCAAATGTAATATTCAAAGCATACCAGTAATACGTGTAAGCTGTGCCTGGATATCCTATGAGTTTGGAAAAGCCATTAATACATTACTCACACCTTTACGTATTCATTTTAATCCCTACAAGACGACCCAACCATCAGAAAGGTAATAAAGGTTAAAAAGTCCAACAGTGATTGCTGTAGCCTGTGAGAGCCCCAAAGGAGACAAGCAGCAATAACATGCCATGGAAGCCTCTCAGACATGGATTAACAGCCACAGATGTGCGTAACGTGATACACTATGAACACAGAAGAAAACGAACACAAAGCTTGCACTTTGTATATCGCAGAAGGACACCAACCTGACACGAAACATTTCACACATACATGCTATCTGCTGACTTTTTCCCCCTCCCTCAGTAAGTAGGTCATTATCACTTCTACAACGAGACACCCACTGAAAATACACTGCTTTGCAAGCCCATCAGAAGCTAATAGATAACCATATTGTTCTGAGACTATTTCATATTTAAATCATTGCCGGAGATTACAATTCAGCCACCATCTGAACGAACAAAGCCATTCAGATGGGTCCAGGATGCACAAAGTCTTTTTATATTAATCATTCCAGGCTGATTTCACACTCCTGTGCAAAAGGGAAGGATTTCTGGCCTATGACAGCACAAGAGTTATCACGGGACAGCTCAGCAACCCAGCACAAGCCTCTCCCTTTGGATCATGCACAGAGCTGCAGCTCGGTGATGGGCAATGGGATGAGGCACAACGCTAGGCAAGTGACTGCAGAACAGGAATGATGAGAGCCATGCAGAAACACACAGAGAAACCCAATAGGAGCACAAAGACCGTAGAGAAAACTCTACAGAGGTGCAGAAAACTCTGAGGGGTAAGACTAAGAATTATCAAAGGAAGTGTATTCATTGCCTAAACCACACAGCACACGAAACAAGGCAATTGAGGAGGAATGGGTGACATGGCAACTGGAACCGGTCCATTTACGCAATAAGCCAGATTTTGACAGCAAGAGCATCTTCTGCAAAGGGAATGTTTTCTCATTGCTTAATTACTCCGTTTAGCTCAGAACGATCACAGGTTCATTCCGGGTTGAGAAACAAATTAGGAACTGAAAATGCATGCAGGTCGGTGTTTGTTTGTTTGCTTCTCCCCCTCTCCCACTCTGCAGACCCAACTGCCCCACGTCTTGACACAGGTGGTCTCAAGTCACTGTCAGTTCAGTTTGTTCAGTCCAGATCACACTAAGTTGCTTAGCCATAAACACTAAATAGGTCTTCTAAGCGCTCAGCACATTTGCCTTTGTTTATTACTTAAAACAGCAAATGAAAAAGCTTGTTTGTTACCCCATTAAACTCGAGTTTCAATTTCCACCCAAAAGCTGCTCGGAAAAGATCACAACTGAAAGATTAATCAGGTAATAAATAAGTCATCCATCATTTTCAAAACATAAAGACTGAGTAAGTCTATGTAAATGCATACAGCTGCTTAGGTGCACGCAGTATCTCTCATCGTTAAGAACAATCTATTTCCTTTTTGCTGAGACTATATTTGTTTGCAATGGAGTGCCACAGAGGTTATCAGGAGAGTCGATCTCTGTTTAGGAGAAGGGATAGAAACTACTTGTGTTAAGGATGATTAACATGAGCCATCGCCATCAAGGTCTCTAAGCCAACTGCAACCAAGTCCCTCTGTACGACAGGATACGTTCTGTGACATAATACAGCATTGAATGCACAACTGCTAAGCACAGAAGTAGGGTAAGTATTCAGGCATCACCGAAACCAAAGCGTATCATTACCCAGATTCTCTGACACAGTGCTTCTATAAAGCCCAAACAGAAAAGGATGGGAAGAAAGTCACACCTTCACTTTAACTGTTCAATCCATACCAAAACCTGTAAATCTCCCCCTCTAAGCTTTAGAACCCCACGCCCCCAACATCTTTCCTTTTTAAATTCACATATTTTAATACTTCATATAACATCTTAAGGTTGCATTTTGCTCTATCCTTATGTTGTGCAGCCTGCAACTCCTTACAACATCTCCAGCATCCTCTCTGACCGAGATGCTAACATGTCAATGAAGAAAGAGAACTTTCATAGATATATCTCAATCAACCACGCATCCACCCTTCTTAAAGGGTTGGGTTCCCACTTAATCAACTGTTTGTACTGGAAGTATTTGGGTCGAGGACTTTCCTACAGCACACACCTCCCCACAAGAACCAGACAAGAATGGCACGTGCATCTTAAAAACATCAGTTCCTTCTCATTAATGAAACTAAACCGGAACAGAAAGGTCTGAAGAACAAGCACTTGGCCTCCAAGCCATGCAGCCATGCCCATGCAAGCGTATCTCAGAAGCCCCTTAACAAATGGTTTGCTGTCACCAAACAGCCTCACCACTCATCTTTTCCTTGCACCAACCTTGCACTCAGTAGCACTACTGCAGCGAGGCCTCCAAAGCAGAAATACTCCATTTTAATCTCCAACCAGAGCACAAGGAGTTGGTTGGTGAGGAAGTTTAGGTGTTCACTGCTTGTTTTGGATGTGAAATAAACCCCCCCCCCCCCCCAAGAACTTATCAACCCATACGAAAAGTTTATTATACATCATTGAGATGTATCATTGATGTACCATTATACGTATCATTAATGGAATCATTGAGGTTGGAAAGATGGCTGAGACCATCCAGTCCAAGCACTGACGGTAACTGCAACTTACAGGCTTTGCTCTGTTGATGCTGCAATGAATGGAGTTATTTCCTCAGATTCCTGTTGTATAATCCTTCCTTCACCAGTCCTCAGCTATCAGCAGATCAGAGCTGGAGTTTACTCTGGAGTTGGCAGTAAACAAAAGAACAAATCTGCACTGTTTTCCCCCCTGAAAAAAGGGATTGTAGCCCTTGCCCACACGCATTAGAACACGCAGGACGATTAAGGAGCTGTGTATTAGATAAATGAGGTAGTGTGCTCAACAGATTAAAAACAAAAAGTCGAATTAAGTGGAAAGATTTACATATTTATAGAGCACAAGCAAGGCATTGTCAAATAGATTCAGCCATCAAACGGGGCCTAATTTAACTTAGAACTCAGTGGTAGGAACTGCCTGTGGATTCAAACTATTGTGTTAATGAACAACTCGACTGCTCCTTCCTGATGACAAATGCCCAGCTGTCACACTTGCCCTAACAGACCTGAAGCACTAAGATGGCATAGGGAGCCATGCAGGAAAGCCACATCTTGCATTTAAATACCGACTTCCATCCTAAAGCTGAAGGGGGTTTTAATGAGTTGTACCCTCAGATGATGCATTGTGTCTGTGCAGTATCTCTAGCAAAAGATGGAAACAGCTTAGCATTGGAAATGAGGAACAACCACCACCCCACTACAACAGCAGCCAAGTGTGGCTGGATCCAGAGTTGCTGTTCTGCCTTTGGAATCCCATCTGGTTCCCTGGGATGGATGGCAGGGCAGGAGGAAAACAAAGCAGGGCCCCACCAGGTAGCCTGACCACCAGGGGAGGGAAAGAAAGGGAAATAATAACAGCATTTGAAGACGAACAATAAGAGACCACCAGGAAGGAAACCTGTTCTTTACAAGGCTCCGTGTATTAAAATAGTGCAGAATGTCCTCACAGCCCAGCGAGGACACCCAGCAGCCCAGAACACAAACTAAAGATAAAATTCAAGATCTTATGCCCTTCGTGAGGCTCCAACACAAACCATCTATTCTGTCCTTCTCATCCATTGGATTCTTACAGCACTGACTGCCCACCAGCAAGCTCTGCACCCCAAAGTGAAACCCTAAGTGGACCTTTATTACAGCACTTCTGATTTCAAAGCACCTGGGCAGCAAGAAAGCGATCAGGGAATGACAAACACTCATATTAACAGCAACACCACGTTGTTTCTCAATAGCAGTGTCAGTTTCTTACACACTACCAAGCAAAAGGGACAGATCACCAAAAAATACTATCACAAACTCAGCAAGAATAACAAACCTGGCTCCACTGCTTGTTCAAAGACAGAAGAAAATCCAGTTTGCTCTGCACATTTATCACTCTTTACTTCTCACTGCACTCAACTTCATCCTAACTGTAACTTATCACTGTTAGAACTTAAGTAACACCTTTCTCTCTCAGGTACTGTAATTCCTTGGTTACCACTGAAGCATTATGTTACTGGAACCAAGAGAGGGCAGGCTGTTTGGTAACTCATTGACCCCTGATGTTCAACAGTCCATCACAGTGTTACCTACTAAGGCTAATTATATTATATAGACACAGTGCCTGGAAGAACCCCGACCCCACTTTATTCTCCAGGACTCTCTCCATGTATATTTTTATGAACCCAAAAGAGAAGGAAGAGCAAAGAAGATGAGATAGATGCAAATTTCAGCATGCAACAACGAACGACATGGAGCTGATCCTCCACTAGGGTGCCCGGCAGAGCTACAATCAATAGGTCTGTGTTCATTTGCACAAGCAGAGCACTAGCAGCACAACTAAGCTGGAGTTTCACCATCGGTTACCACTGGACTATCTGTCTTAAGGCACCTTTGCATAAAATGCAAAGTTGTTATGATTCAATGTGTTTTTCCTGCAGCTCCGCTGCTTTTTTCACTGCTGCTCTCACCTCTTCACCTCGTTAACTGCTTTCTTGCTTCTGGCCATCGGAACTGTTCCAAAATTGGTTGTTTTTCGCACCAAAATAAAATAAAATAGCGCCGTTGTAACAGAAGCTAAATTAAAAGGCTCGTGACATGAGCGGGGGCAGGCAAAGTGGTGAAAGGCCAACTAAAGAGAGGGGTATTTGTTACCGCTTCTTCCCGAGAGGATTAAGGAAAACATTCAAGATTTCACCATTTCTTCCAGCCCTTCTCCTTCTTGTATAAGGAAGTGAAAGAGATTCCAATACTCCTCCCAGATAAGAGCCTCTGTAAAACCAAAGCGTTTCCTAACACAAGGATACCAGCGATGTCATTGCCGCCTCTCTGGACTGCATCCATCCCACCGATCATTATTTCCTATGGGCAGCCTTGCAGCACAGATAAAACACTGTTTAAGGTCTCAACGGGAAAAGAATCGGTGGTAACTTTGAAAGCTCACCAGAAAAGAGCAGCAGGGACATGGGGCATCCTCCTCTTTTCCTTCCCACCCTCCCTTTTCAGGCAGGGTGCTCAGGAGGGGATATTTGCCTTGCTATGAATAAGCCGCCATCCCCAGGGTACTTCTTAAAGCAGTGGGGGGAAATAGTGGGATCTGATGCACATACACCTCCTGGAGACCTGCACCCTTCTCACACCACCAGGCTATGGGGTGGGCATCCTGTCTGCCATTGTGGTACAACCCGCTGTCCCAACAGCAGCACCAGCTTTCCTTCCTCTCTCCTAAACCTCCAAATAACCAACCAAGCCGAAGGGAAAATAAACACAAGCTTCCCAAGCCAAGCAAAACCTTTCCACAGACCGTTTGCTTTTCTTGACCAGTCAGATCCCATGGAACTGCTTGCTGGTGGTGCTCTGCATGCACAGAAAGGGTCAGAGCCCATAGGAGCAGCAGCCGGGCACGGCTCTGATCTGAGTGCTGCATGCAAGAGGGGTTGGCACACCTGGAGCAACACTGCCTGCTGCCCTGCCCAACAGCGGAGATGAATTTAACACCAAGCAAAAAAAGATGAATGGCCAGGAACTCGAAATACACAAATAAGTCAATACCCCACCGATGCCTCAGCCCGTGCAATAGAGACAGGTTTAAAGGTCTCCTTGAATAGTGATACTTTATGCATTAGCACACCCCCCCACACACACATACACACACCCCAGTCAGCAACTGCTTTTCAATTAGTAATGAAACAACACATGAAAAAAGAGCAATATCAGCCTGAAAGAGGCTTGGGTACCCCGTGGAGCACTCGGGGATGGCAGTAAACAAGGAGCTGATGTGCACACACTGCACAGCACCGAGCCCGAATGGGATGAGCCCCAAATCAGAGTGAGATTTCAATGCATGAAGTTTAGCTGGGAGATAAGGGACCGTAATCAAATTACACCACAAATAGGTCCATTCATCCGTGAGCTTTATTGCAGGGAGAGGATTGAATTACAAGCCCGGGATAAAACAATTTCAAGGAATAAAAAAGGAAATTTATTAGCTATTTATTATTGTCCCGCTGCCAAAGAAAATTTCCCACCTTCGTCACAAGAATGCAATCTGAGGAGAAAGCTGAAATCCTAATTACCAGGCAGGAAAAACAAGAAGAGTTCGGGCCGTATTATTTACATTGCCGTTCCTCTTTACTGAATAGAGCCACAAAGTCAACCAGCCGAGGGGAAGCCACGAGAAGAAGCGTTTGCAATTCCAGTTGTTTTGCTGGGGAAGGCCCAGGCGTTCAGATACACACAAGGAACAGGGGCAGAGCGATGGGTTTTTCCTTCCCTCTAAGAAAGGAAAATTCCTCCCGGTGCCTTCCACTACATTTGCTTTTCTTTCCCTTCCCTCTCTCCAGCAAGCTATCCCAACAGCACGGCTTTTACAGAGGGCCAAGTGCAAGGTGGGCATTCCCAACCCCCCCATACATACACACACACGTACCCCCCACCTCCCATCCCACCACCCCCGTCCACCCATTTGGCAGCGTCGAAGAAGCGCCTCGTAAAGGCAAACGAGGCTTTAGGAATAAGCGCTGTAAGCAACAACAACCCGAAAGGGGAGGGGGGGGGGGGGGGAGAAAGGAAAGGGAAAAAAAAAAGGGATAAAAAAAGAAAAGCAGCACCGCTCCTCCCGCTGCTGCCGCCGTGTTGTCCTTTGTTGTTCGGCCCCCACCTGTTCCCAGCCCGGGCCGAGCAAATGGGACCCAGCGGAGTCGAACCGACGTGATTGCGGGACCCCAACTCCAGCTCTGAGCCCCGGGTTGGGATGTTGGGATGGGGACGGAGCGCTGCGGGGAGCACCCAGCGGGCTGCTGACACCCCCCCCCCCCCCCCAAACCCGACCCTGTATAAAGAAGGTGCCCCCTGCCTTAAGCCCCCCCTGCCTCCTCGCACGGCCGGCTGCCTCACTCCCCACCCCCACCCCTTTTACAGGCGGGGTACCCCCAGCGCAGCCCCCCGCCCCATCTCAATGAGGGTGACCCCTCAACCCCTTGCAGGAAGCCGAGCACCCCCCACCCTTATACAGCAGGGTCTCCCCTGCCCCCTCGCACCCCGCAGGACGGAGCTGCCCCCAGCCCAGCACGCTGCCCCATACAGCAAATAGGACCCCCGACCAAGGCAGCCCCCGGTGCCCCATCCCCAGCACCTACCTCGTCTTGGAGGACAGGAAAGCAAGTTTGATTAATCCATAGGTAAACAACTGGATGCTCTCCTTGGCTATGCTGGCCACTCTGAGCCTGTGCTCTAAGATGTGCAGTTCCATCTTTTCCTCTTTCTCATTTGTAGTTCATCTATCCCCGGGGTTTATGTTGTGTTTTTGAATGGGGAGGAGGGGGAGGGGGGGGGGGGGGGGGCTGTTATTGTCGCTGCCTTGTTGGTGGTGCTGGTTGTTGTTTTTGGTAGGGTTGTTTTTTTCTCCCCCTCCCCTCTTTCTTTTTTTCCCCCCTTTTTTCCTCCCCTCTCCCCGGCTCTTTCTCCCCCCTACCCGGTTCCTGGGGTGGGGATGCGGTGCCGAAGTTGCAGAGCAGCGGCGCGGGGCGAGCAGCTGGGCTCGCTGAACAAACAACTTGCCACTCAAGCCCGCCGCAAAGCGCATGCGCAGCGCCCCGCCGCATGCCGGGCCTTGGAGTCCGCGCCGCCGCGGGACGGGAGCGGGCGGGACTCAACGTACCAGCCGGCCCTATTGTAACCAGCCTCACCTTTCTTTTTCTTCTTCTTCTTACTGTTAATCTTCCGTCTTTACTTTTAACGCTGACTCTTTGCTTTTCTTTTCTTTCGCTCTTTCTTTCCTTTTCCTCGCTGCTTTTTCTTTTCCTTTGATTGCTATTTTCATTGCACTTACCCTTTGACTCTGGGTGGCGGGCAGGGTGCTCCTTCTCCACCCGAAAGCCAGCAGAAAGGAAAACTTCAGACAGTCCCATAACAAATAAACATTCTCCTCTCATCCGGTTCATTCTCCTGTGCTTCTGATACACAGTTTCTCTCCAAAGAACAAGACAGGTTCCTTAGCAGGGTCTGCTGTAATAGGACAAGGGGAAATGGTTTCAAACTAAAAGAGGGGAGATTTAGATTGGATAGAAGAAAAAAGTTCTTTATAATAAGGATGGTAAGGCATTGGCATGGGCTTCCCAATGGTGTAGTGGATGCCCCATCCTTAGAGACACCCAAGATCAGGCTGGAGGGGCTCTGAGCATCTGATGGAGCTGTGGGTGCCCCTGTGCATTGCTGGGAGTGAGATCGGATGGGCTTTAGAGGCTTCAAAAACCAGAACTTCCCATTCCTCTCTATTCTTTCAGCTCCCGTGGATGGCTGCATCCCCTCATGGACACGTCTGTTCTTCTCCTGCCTGCAGCCAAACATCTGAGAGGCCGCCTCCACTTTGTTGTATCCCAAAAGGAAAACCTTGAAATTAGAGGCATTCGTATCCACGGGTAGTTTGAAATCATTTAGAGGAAAAGGCAACAAAGAGAAAACATCAAATCTCTGCTGCGTTTTAAAAAGCCCTTGGAAACCAGGGGGTTGTTTTCCTTCATCGCCTCATCGCAGAAGTTCAGTTGCAGCTTAGGAAGCTGAAGAGGGTTTTTAATCTGCTTCCACTGCTAGTTCAAGGTCTTGGTCTTTAAAACTCTGAACGTATCTGTGCCCAGCCACAAAAAGTGCCTGCACCTGCAGCTGCAAATCACAGCTATCTGTGCTCCTCCAGGACAGTGAAGACTGCAGAGTCCAGAAGGAAGCAGCCAGGGACAAAACATTCACCTCCAAGGTTGCTATGAGCTTCCAGAGGAAACCAAACGCATTCTGAATCACTTCTAGGAAATGCAGCAAAACTTCCCTCTTCTAAAAGGTTTTCCATCCTAATCGGGGCAATGTTTGTAGTTATTGACTCTCAGCCTCCCCACTTAGAGACAAAATATGCTGCCCCCAAGCAGAGCTTTCTCAACCAGAGAGGGCTGATGCTCCAGGAGGGCCACCAGGGATTATGTCATTACCAGCCTAATTACCAGAGAAATGCTTACGTGAAACAATGAGAGATGGTAGAACAGACCCAAAGGTAAAGTCAACGGGGACCTTTTTGCAACAAGCAAATCAGCAGAGACTTCTGCCTGCAGGGAAGGAGAAAAGAGGCCCTGAGTCAGTCATCTGGATTGGCTAAAAAAAAAGGAGAATCAAGCAAACAAGCAACCAAAAAAAAAAAAACAAAAAAAATCCCCTTCAAACCCCACAAAACACAAAAATACGTCTCCATTCTGTAAGCTGACATCTGCTGCTCTCCACAATTGCAGTTCCTTTCCTTGGGTCTGACCTGCTGCTGTAGGTTTACCAAACCCTAAAGGCCACTGCTTGCAGACCTGGTGGCTCCGCAGACCTTCACACCACCGACTGTAGGAAGCCTTAGGAAAAACATGCAGCCCTATCAACACCCAGCCCTGTTTTCTACACGCCAAAAATATGCCTAGCTCAGCACGGGTGGGCTGTTCAAGAGCAAGCAAACTGGCAATTAGCCATAGCGCAATTAGGTGCCCCCTCCTCCGCTTGTCATTAGCATTCTGCTCTCTCTCTCCCTTGTTGCCAGGTATACCTGGGAGTTTCCATGCGAGGAGCAGACTAGGACGTATTGCTGTTACATACATCATTTAATTATTGCCATTCTGAGTTTTTTCCTATTTTTGCAGCTCTTATGGGCTCCCTTGGCCCAGCCACAAAGCGGGGGACCTGTTGTGCAAGATGATGTAAGCACGCTTCTTTTGGGGTTTTTTTTCTTCCTTTCTATTAAAAACAAAACCCATTCCATGCCCACACGGCTCCCAATGTCAGTTACCACAGCACAGTCTGGGCAGACAGAACAAAGAGATGGGGAGAGCGGACAAGCAAACAGCAAGATGAGATAGCAGCAAAACAAACCTCAGTGTGAGCCTGTGATCTGGGTTTGGATAGATGCCATTTTTGTGTTTCAGATAAAAGGCACGGCCTCATTCAGGGCTCGGGGAGCTGAAGTTGCACCAGGAGATGTTCAGGTCGTGTGTTAGGGAGAACTTCACCTTAGAAGGGGTGATGATGCATCGGTACAGCAGTTCTAGGGTGGTGATGGAGTCACTGTGCCTGAAGGTGTCTGAGAACCATGGGGATGTGGCACTGAGGGACATGGTCAGTGGTGTGGTGGGGATGGGGTGGTGCTTGGACTAGATGACCTCAGTGGTCTTTTCCAACCTTAATGATTCTATGATTCAAGGACGACTAGGCACTGCGATCACTTGCTGCTCAGGGAAGAGCAGAGCCTTGACAGACCATCCCAATAGATGAGTGCTCCACTGATAGCACTAATGAAACCTAACTGCAGAAACCCTGAGGCTGAGGTGGGTGGGTTTCCCCATAGAAGTTCAAGCTGCACTCCAACAGTTCTCAGACACCTCCACTTCTGCTTATGATGACACGGAGCTTCACGCTTGTGAGCAGGACAAGTGCCACCTCCTGCTGACCTACAAGGTTTGCCTACAATGGTCCTCAGAAGGAAAGCAATACTGTACAATAACCCCAAGTTCAAGAACACACTGTACTTTTGCCTCGAACCTTTATCTTAGCAGCAACCACATAGAGCTGGGTACCATCACACCGCTGGGGGACTCCACATCTTGGCAGCCTTTTGTCCAAGTGTTGAATCTCTCATAAGCCACGCTGCAGCCAACAGCAAAGCCTCTGTGTGCAGATTGCTTCCAGCCACGCCGAGCCACTCCAGAACAACCAGCGTTTCAGGAAAAAGAAATGGAAAAACAGTTGAGGTGAAAGGGATGTAATTCCGCACTGTGATGAACGGTTCACCAAGAGCAGCGCTGTACACAGAGGGAAAATAAAGGAGAATTTCTAATCACATGAATCATCATGTTTTATGCAGCTACTCCAAAGTACGGCAGGATATCTTTGCTTTTATTTTTTAATGTCGTTGGTGGAAGGAAGTTCTTGTATCATTTGTGGTCTCTTCCGACACCATAAAAAGCCCCAAATTATCGTATTCAGTCCTCAGAGATGAAGCTGTGGTAGCCTTTTACAGATGGGTTTTAACACGCAGTGTCTAATCTCACACGATATGTCTGGCATTGCACTGCTGCAGTCACTATTACCCCGCTGTTGGCAGAGTCCTGTTATTCTTTCAGGATCACCTGAAGTCTGACAGCATCTTGACCTATGGACTAGAGCTTGTGTCAGCTTCTAGGATCTGAAACAGCCGACAGTACAAGTCTTAATGTGAATGATGTAATGGCAATGCCCTGGATAAATATGCCCAAGGCGAGATAAATCCAGAACCACTGTTGTTTACACTAACATTTGCTTTTCTGCCACGGAGCATATGAAGTTCTTAGCACATCCTATAGCTCTGGTTTGAAACTGGGCTCAGTGTGTGCATTTCTGGGGTCCCCTCTAGATTTAGTACAAAATGGACACAATCTGTTCTGACTTCTAAGCTCCAGGGGTGCTTTTTGAATGCAGGCTGTCTTCATATAGTCAAGGACTGGAGGTACACTGAGGTCCGACACTGGTTTGGACCAAAGGAGAAGCCAACACACACCTCAACAGCCTTAAGCAGCTCAGTCTGAGATGAAAGTTACTTAGTAACTATAATTATCCTGGGACTTTTTGCTTCAGTTAAACAGGCCTTTTTGACCCAGGGAGGGTAATGCTTCCTTACACAAACATATAAACAGAGGAGCATAAAGGCAGGCAGAGAACCAAGGTCACACCATTAGCTGTTATCACTTTGGGAGAGCAATTCAGAAGGCTCTGCCCTGAGACCCCCGCGGGGCTGTGTGGGGCAGAGGGGCAGGATGGCTTTACAGGCTGCTTGCCTTACACCTCTGGTGCCAACTAGTTCCTAAATAAACCCGTTCTTATAGAAAGAAAATGGTTTGTAAAATATGAAAAGAGAAAAGAAAAAACAGAAGAAGAAAAACAACGCAAAACCACCCTTCCCAAATGATAGCTTCTGGGCTTGCTTGTGAAAAATTACCCATTTGTTTAATTGAAAAGAGCGATTTATCAGGCTAATTTCCTTCCAGCAACCAGAGACCTTTCAAAACTTGATTGCAGTTAATGTGCCAGTGTTTCAAAGCATTTTATTCAACTATCAAATAAGCTAATGAAGATGTTTAATTTACTGTTGCAGCGTGAAGTGGGCTGAGCAGGTCAGGCATTGCACGCTCCTGGGGCAGCAGAGGTGTGGATGAGCCTCTGGTGATGCACCAACACCTCAGAGCCCAAAAGCCCCATAGGAGAGCTGGAATAGAGACTGTATCTGCATACCTGGCTCAGGGAGGAGAATACCTCCCCTCCTAGATCCCATCTGTACCATTCACTTAGCCAGAGTCTGACAAAGCTTGCCCACATCCTTGAATGTTCAATGGCTACAGCCACTGCTATGAATCCTTCACCTACACGGAGGCGTTGATAAGTGACATCTACGGCTTTACAGGAAACATTTAAAGCGTTAGAGGGAGAATGATTATTTACAAATAGAAGAAAAGCTGTGCCTGTGCTGCTGGACCAAAATGTGATGCGGCATAAGAAGTGTCCTAGCCGAGATGCTGGTTGCACACTGGTTTATTAGGTGATCCGCTTTGACCCATTGGCTGCAGTTGGCATTACTGAGATGGAACCTGTTCAGCTCACTCATGAAAACAGGTGAAATGACCACAGCCACGTCCACTTCACAATGGCTGGAAATCATCACTGATGTAAAATGGAGCCAGCACGGCTCAGGCTGTGGGAGGGACGCCTTCACAGCTACTGGAGGTGTTAAAGATGACCTCATCCTCTGGTATTGAAATAGGCAATTGGAGAAAATGCTCCCCCTCCTCCTGCCAGCCTCCTAAAGATCAACACATCTGCAAACACGTTCTGCAAACCTAAGGGAAGAAAGCCAGATTGTAGCCTGCCTTATCTCTTCTGACTCGCTAAATGTATTTCAGGCCTCAAGCGTCACATGACTGCACATAGTGTGTGGGTACAATAACTAATGTGGCTTTCATAACGGATCAGCAGGGATCAGCAATGTTGAACAAACACCCTTATTTGCAAAAGCACCTTCCCAGCACATAAAGCAGATGACCTTGTCTCCCAAGAGTTACAGTGTGAAGCTGACGATCTGCAAATTAAGGATTTGGAACTTGCATGATGATGTTTATCCACCAATCCCCCTTAGCCTCACCGTTTTGCACTGAATCCAACACTGTGCTTGCACTATAGAAACCCGAGGCAACAAGAAACCAGTTCTTGACACCACAGGAGGCAGCAGACAATGCCTTTTTTTTTTGTTTGCAAGATGTTTCCTGTTGGTGGGGACAGGATTTCATCAGAAAAGCACAGATCAGCGTCTTGTTGAATAGAATCATAGAGTCATTAAGGTTGGAAAAGACCTTGAAGGTCATCTAGCCCAACCCCAACCCATCTCACCATACACTGACCACGTCCCTCAGTGCCCCATCTCCACAGCTCTTGACCGACTGCAGGCACAGTGACACCACCACCTGTGGGTATCTGTGCCACTGCAGCACCTCTTTTGGAGAAGAAATTTTTCTCAGTATCCAACCTGAATGTCCTTTACTACACCTTCAGTGAAGAACATGTTTCCTGATTGCAACACCCATGGGAGATGTTCAGGGAGAGGTAAACCAGGTAGGACTCCCCAACAATCTCAGACCTCCTATAGACCAGCCTAAAATATGAGCTATTAAACTCTTCCAGAACAGTTTTCTACACTCTGGAAAGATCTCAGTCCACAAAAGAAAATCCCATATGCTCCACCAAAGTACTTGTGAGTCAGGTGTAATTGTTTCTGTTTCCAACCAGCAAGCACAGAGATCTTGGAGATGTCTCAGCCTAGAATCAGAGAATCAGAAATGAGTTTTTCATAGAATCATGGTATCGTTAAGGTTGGAAAGACCTCTAAGATCTGCTATTCTGACCATCAACCTGTGACTAAATCACTGCATCCTTACATTGTGTGCTCCTTCAGGACGACCAGGCTGCACTTTTCCTCTTGGTTTATACACCGTATCTGTTGATTCATGGAAGCTGCAGGGGAGGAGTTGCCAAAATAAATCCAGCGATGAGCATAAAGAGCTGCAGAACTGGATCATCTCGCCTTGCATCCTGTTTCTGACAGTAGTAAATGCTGATAGCAGAATGCAAGGATAAGACAGCTTTGTGGCCTCCTCTGCTGCACCCTGCTTCGTGCCTGACAGGTACAGAACTTCACATTCTTCTCGACTACTCTTTGGTCCTCAAACCTTTGCTCTAAGAGCAAAAGTTTAGCAGTAATAACACAAGAATTCAGAGGGAAAAAAAATAGCCGAATCGAGGAACAAAGAGGTGTGAAGACAGCGGGGGAAAAGTCACAGCAAGTTTAAAATGGAGCACTACAAACACTGCAAACAAGCAGATTAAAGAAATGGGACAGGCACACACACAGCAGAGCAAGAAGAAGGAGGAACTCAGCTGCATTTCATGGCACAGAAAGTCTGCCTTACAAAAAACATTTCCACTCCTGGGCTTAAATCACAGCTTTCCTCTGCCACCAGCCCCAGTAGAAACAACAACAACATAAAAAACATCCCAGCTTCAGGGATGGAGGGAGGAATTTATGTGCTCGGTGCTATAATACGGTCACAGATACCCCCCTCCCAACTGCTTTTTCTCCCCTTGTTATGAGCACCCATGTCTTTGTTAGGAGAGCTGACAGGTTTAAATAGAGCATATAAAACAGGCTGTTTTCGAGACCCCATTTCTGGCTGGCTCAGGCAGCAGTGCAACAGACTTCTTTACACTCAGGCACTGTTTCAAACTTCAGTTTTGATTACTTCAGGGCTACGTTTCATGCCACGCTGTTTTTTGTCTTAACGAACTCTGCTTACTCTATCATTCGGTTCAGACTGGGAGATCTTTGGAGCTGTTCTGCTATGCACAAATTCAGGATGATACAGCAAAGTAACCTTAGTGGAATGAGGCCAAACAACATGTAATCACGTCTAACAAGGAGGGAGGGGAGAGAGCAGAGGGGGATGGGTGGGGAGAAGCAGAGAGGGAACAAACGCCGTGCACAGAAACCCAATGTCTCCTGCTACATGCTGGGCCTGACAAACGTAAAAGGGAGGACAGGTCTTGCTGAGTGGGGAGAGACAGATCTGGCAGCCAGGTGGGAGGGCAGGGAGAGCCATTTTCTGAGCTGCAAGCAGATTGCTTGTAGCGGCTTGTTCTGCATTGCTGTTCATCACTAGCAGAAAGCAGAGAAGAAACAGCTGGAGTTAGAGAAGAAAGACCAACACCTGCTTCCTAATCTGCTTCTTACCTGAGGTATATTCCTTTCTTGGCACTGCCTACCGTCTTCCTTCCCTCCCTCTCTTCCCACATTAACTCCATTCCTGCTCTGATTGCTCCTGCTGTAGACTTAGCAGTGCTTACATGATCTGCTTCAGGGGCAGAGCTAGAAGCAGGATAAACTTCTGAGGCAGAGATAAGGCTTTAAATGGGTTTGCATGTTTGCAGAACAAACAGATGCGTTGAAGGTAAGGCAACGCATCCATCCCAGTGCTGCTTTTTGCTGCTTATGTTCCCACAGGATGAATGGTAGAAAGGTGTCTGCCTTGGAATAACTTGTCCCAAGGGGGAATCAGAGCGGAGCACACTGGTACACAGCATCTGCTTAACGTAGGAGCATGAAAAAGAGCAAAATGGGAGTTAATAAAGGCTAAAGAAGAGCAGAAACCCCAGGGGCTCTCATTGCTTCCTCATATGCCAGCCACACTCATGGAAGCACTTGGTGACGTTCTCCAAATCCTTGGGACGTGCACCTATAACTAAGCATACCAGAACTCCCCCTACTGAGGAGCTACCACAACCACAGCTAAATATTTGGGGAATTTCTTTGGCAAAACACTTCCCCGTTGGAAAGTGCTGATTAGTTGAAACCAAAGCTTTCAGTGGAAAAACATCAGCTTCCGTGCAATATTACTTGGGAAGAGGTTCTTGTGCTCACAGTTCAATTGCTTGGCAGAGCCAGGCGGATAAAGCATTCCTTATGGGGCTCTTCTGCACCGTCCATACACTGCAGGGGCAGACAGACCAGCAGACAGACATAAACACAAACCAGAAAGGGCAACCTCCAGTGTGGAAGGCCAGATTTAAAGGAGGTGTTTGAACCTGACCTTTCCCACCAGCCATATGGGAAAGGGGCTAGATCCTGTCTCAGAATCCGCTCTCAAGAAAATGAGCTCTGGCATTTGGGTTTTCTGTTTCAAAAAAGGGAGGAAACGAAAAGACAAACCCCATGAAACGGCACTCAGTTCCCATTCCCGCTTTCCAGTTTGAACATAAATGGCTTCATTGTACCCACAGTAGGGATTTGAGAATTATTTGGACTAAGGGAAACTAAGCAAGAACAAACCCTTGCAACTCCGTGTGGTAGCACCACATTGAGATGGATTAAACCTAAGTTTTACAACGAATGAAATCCTGCCTTCCTTTCTGCCTTTCAGCCTGAGGCCGACTCCCCTTACATGCACATTCTATACTGGCTGCCAGCTCCATTGCACTCAATCAGCAGACGATGCAAGACGGGCCCCCAGACTAGACTGCATTTTCTCTTGATGCTCAGAAGCCCCCAATATCTTTTAGAACATCTCAGATGCCTGGAAATTTCCCAGTTAGCTCAGCCTGGCTATGCCCTTGTCCATACTGGGGGCTGCTGCTGTGTGTGCCGAGGGTTGGAGAGCTGGGTGTGCTTCTCTGTGGCACCCCTGCTTGGTGCAGATGATGCACATTTCATTGTAGTTGTTCAGAGTCCAAAGAGAACCGTGCCTCTGCCTGAGACTGTTTCCAAGGCAGCACTGTCAACTAGCTTCAAATTGCTATAAACTTGGGCAAAAACAAGTGGAAGAATTACCTTCTGGATAACAACGGCAAGGTCTTCAAGGTATTGTGTGCTGAGTTTAAATGAGTTGATGTTATAAGTAATGAGCCTACAAAGGAGCGCTGAGCCCATAGCTACCCTGACAGGAGCACACTGTTAGCTGAAACACACTTGTTCCAAAAACCACTGCATTAGCTAATCTCACATCCTTCTGTCGGTCCAAAATAAGCTTTGGCCTAAAGCTTACACGGAATATATGGAACAGTCCGAATGTAAATGCATTTTTCATGTCCCTCATTCCGTGTGCGTGACTGCTGTTGTGGCAGTGAGTGACAGTGCCTTGCACATCAGGGTTTGCTGATGCATCACCCACTGCCGTTCAGGACTCAGAGTTCCTTTAGGTGCCTTTGCTGAGGAAATGGTTACAGGTTTTTTTGTTTGTTTGTTTGTATTTTTTGCCTTCTTTGTTCCTTTAAAGAGAGTCTATCCAGACTGTTTGGAGAGAATGGTGCTGCTAAAGAGCTGAGCAAACAACACCAGCTGCCTCCCAGCCATAGTCCATACCTTCTTGTGCAGAGAAAGGCAATAGTGTTGAGGCTGCTTTTCCAAGCAGCTATAAACTAGTGCTGGGTTTTGCATAAGAGCAGCACACGTAAACAATAATTGTTTTCTTTTACCTCGTTTGCTCCTTATATTTAAGCATATCAAATATGACCCCAAATCCAAATGAAATGAGAAGCACTTTGCTGTAGCTCCAATGGCTTTTGCAAAGATGTCTCAAGGAAATTTCCTCTAGCAAATTCTTCACATTACCTCCAGTTTTATCTGCTGCAGCAGCAGGTGGAGCAAATTTAAGCATCCAGGATAACATTGTCACTTCCATATTGCGGTCCTTTTTTGTGCAAGTTCCTCTTGGGAAGCTGCTATGAGATAATACAACTCCACCAGGCTGCTGGGATGGCATTAATGTACACCAGCTCTGATTTTCAGCCTTACCTTCACCTTACCAGTATGATTGCATGGAAACAATTATGAGAGATGTAATGAAAAGACTGACATCGTTCCATAGTTGCCCTGTGTTTTCTTGCATCATGTTTTGCCCATTACCACATGACTCAGTTATTAACCCAGCTTGCCCTCATGGTATAGGAACGAAGCTAGAAGCTGGATCTGCTGTGCTGACCTATCGCTGTGCAACAGCTGCAACTGAAATTGGGTGAGAGACACAGATTTAAATGCAGAGTAGCAGCAAACAATCCTTTGTGTGGGCTCTGCGGTCTTTACAGAGTTGGAATTCTCAAGGGGTTTGGACTGAGGTGTGCAGAACTCAGTATTAAAGGTCATGGACCAACAGCAACATGGTGAGGGCAGGACCAGCAGTGAGCCCAGCGCTCCTGACAGTGCTGCAGGAGCAGTAGATGGTCACATCACACACTAACATATTGATATCAGGACTTAAGCACTCTCTATGCAGAGCAGGAATTAACTGTTATTTTGCTCTGTGTGCTTATTTCCAGCTCAATGTTTACCCATCCCTTTTGAGAACAAAAGGAAGAACGTCCTTCCATCCACTATGAATGTGATTTTAAACATATTTTTCTCCCCGTTTCTATTGGAATGAAAAATTCACCTTCATTTCTCTTATTTTTTTTCCCAGTGCAAGTCTTCATTTTGTCTTATCTTTTTCAATTGAGGCTTCCATTTACATATTTCGAGGAGCGAAGTTTAGAAAAGAAATTGTTCAAAGCAGATGTTTCAACAATGTCAAAACCTCCCCTGTAAGAATGATTAAAAAAGACAGGATGTGATAGGATAGCCTCAGAACAAGCCCTCTCCTGAAAACAGGCTTGATTTTAATGAATTATTTTACAACAGAGACGTTTCAATGAGAAATCCTTGATTAATTCCTGCCAATAACCTCTGGAGGAGGAACATCCTTTGACATATCTCTGAGGCTGGAATTACTGAGGAATAAGCTGAAGGGTGCTACGGTTATAGTATGTGCTCAAAGCCACCTGGCTGCTTCTCCTTCCCAACTCCCCCTGCTAACCTCATAGGAAACGTGTTCTGAATCTTGAGGTTCCACTCATCAGTGGAGTACACGACCACTGCAGCACTGAGCTGCCATGAAAACGAAAGCTTCAGTTACATTTTGGGGTTGAAAGCTTTCCATACAGCTGATGCAACAAGACACACTGCTGTCTGCTTTCCATAGTTACTCCAATGACTTGGAAAACCATCACATTTTGGGCAAGAGAATAGGCCAGACCTCCCAGTTGCCATCTCCCAGTGCCAGCTCTTCAGCTACCTCCTCCCCATGTGCACCCAGTTCAAGGCTTACTGCTCACTCCTGCACACATTTCTTCTCTGGGCAAGTGGATAAAGGTCTGCCCACATGGCTTAAACTCTCTCAGTGTGGACCTGCCTCTTTCTATACTCATTACACAGCAGCAAAGTATAGGGAAAAAAAACCTTAAAAGAATACAGATGTCGTTAATAGATGAGCGGAGAAAAGGAAAAGGATGTTGGCAACAACTGCTGGATTAGGAAATGCCAGAACCTCGCCAGATGAACATGAATATAGTTCCAGAAGGTCACATCTATGGTGGTTTGTTGAACAGAAGTTTGTACATGTCAAGGAATCGAACAAGCCGAAAAGATTCACCTGTACATTTTAAAGCCAAAACTTATTGTTAAGGACACCTGCCAAAACTTCTGTTTGTGACCTCCATTCATCTCTCAGGCTTCCACAGCCAGCAAACCTTACAGACAAGATTATATCCAGCTCTCAGCCTGAGAACAGAGAACTGGCTACGTCCCATATTCTGCTGTGTTGCAGTAAGCTGAGGAGGGGAAAGCATACATGACAACCTGAAATGGACAGATGATGCTTATAAGGCCGTATCAGGGATGTATCTGCTTCTATGATCTGCTCCCTTTTTGTCCTGTACAACACATTAAGACCCCAACAGTGAGAAGTCTCTCGTTCCTCATTATCAAATGCAGAAGCGCATCATGAAAATTCTGCATTTTTATTCATATCCAAAGAAATGTTTCTGAACCACTTCTACACCGGAGCAGGTGAGAATGGTCCTTGTTTGTTTTTAACCCTTCACTATAATGGGTCCAAACATACCACATCAGGAAGCTGTTGTTGGAAAGACAGAACATTGGGAAGGTCAGCGCTGCTGTCACACAAGGCAAACACTCAGCCTTGCTCTGTCAGATGTTAGTAACACTGGAGGAGTTCGATGAGACTGAGAGCTGCAAATCTGCTGCCTTTTTGGTCTGAGAAGTTATGCATGAACATCTCTTTTCCAAAGCAGGTGACTGCATCAGGGTCACTGCAGCTCTCTCCAAGCTCAGCAGGAGCTGTATGCTTTGCAAGCAGGGCACAGACAGGTAAGGCAGGATTGGAGCCCAGCACACTCAGGAGCATTTACTGGTTGCTCAGCCAACTCCTTCCAGTCTCATCCCTCCTCCCCTTATCCTGGGTCTGAGGGTCCTTCATCACAAACCGAAGGGCAGTATCCCAGATTGAGGCAAAGGGATTGAATTCTGCTGTGGAGAAGATCATGGTGGTTGTGGTGAGGAAGGGGGGTGGGAAGAACTATACAGAAACCTCACAGTTAATTGGAAAGCTAAGGACCAAACACAGATACTTTTCCTTTCCACATTCTCCACACACGGTCCTATCAACAGGAAAGCAACAGTGCCCGCAGCCAGTGCCCACAGGGGAGCGTTCTGCCCAGCCAGCAGCCAGCCAGCTCATTTCTCTGGCTCTGCATCCAATTTCAGCTCGTTGCAAAGCGTGTATTATCTTTATAAAGGAGGTACATAATATCAGTGTCAATGCTGTATCTGGTTTTAAAAAGAACAACTCTCTGTCATGATAATATCATCTAACAAACAGAAAAACAAATGCACGTCCCACCCACTTAATCCTCATGAGAGCTGCATTTAGGAGGAAACACGGAGCTGTGCCATTATATTTATGTTGCTGGCCAGATCTTCTGGATCCTAACAAGGCCAAGTTGTAATCTTCCTTGGAGAGGTTACCCCTCCCTTGCAGGGAGGAACTCCCTTAGTTTCACTGGGACCGAGTTTTGGCTCTGGGAGCACAAACTGCAAAGCAGCAGCCAGGCCACACTGCAAACAGCAGAGAAGGAAATGAAGCAAGCACTGCCAGTACTTTAAGAGGGAATGAAAAGGTCAGCATTTCACAGCAATGTCCTGCATATAGATATGTGTGCATCCATTTGCTAGAAGGCTGTTCTCTCCCCCTGGTGTGCTGTGTGTTGTTTTGTACATACAACCCTCTGCTTTCTGTCTGCAAGCCTTGAGGAAGCACTATTGAAACACCCATCCTGGCCGTGTCTGTATTCTGCTTAATCACACTTGGACACATAAATTTCACATTCAGAATAAAAAACAAAAAGGGGGAGGGGGAGGAAGGCAGCTCAGACATAAGGAGCTGTTGTGGACCCCTGTTCTAGCAGACTTGTTTCTGTTGCGTTCTAGATAAAAAAGCAGTAGTTAAATAGGCACGAGTTTCCTTGCTGTGTGTCATTGACAGCTCTGTAGTACTGGAATCAGGTGGGCTTTTGCTGTTTCATCCATATTCTCTTGTTTTGTTTTGTACCAAGCAGTCTATTTTTAAAAGCAGTCATGTCCTGGATAGTTGGCTGTTGGAATGCAGTGCGTGAATTAACCTTCAAATGTGCAAATGTAACAGCCTGCAATTATTGCAGTCAGCTTTCATTACAGACCCTTTTCAACAAGTTTCTCTTTGTGCAGGGCAAGCTTCCCTGAGACTAGCAAAGCCAACTGCACAGACAGCAGGTCTGACCACAGGGTTAAACGTGCTTTGGGTCAGCAAAGGGTTCTGGCCCAGGAGTGGTCCTGACAACAGAGTGATGCTTTCCAACACAGTGACAGTGCAGCATTGGCACTCATCTACCAGAGCACTTCAGCCCGTGCTGACTGTTAACCCCCTCTGAAAGTCTTCCTGCTATCAAAGGGCGATGGCGTGCACAAACTGATGCTTGAACAGGGTCTGATGGAGTGCAGTCTCTGTAGATTGAGAAGTTATTTTTGAAGGCAGCAATGGGATTCTCGGGGTCACTGGTCACTCGCCATTAACTAAGATCTGGATTTACTGGGATCTTATTTGGTTAGAAATCCACACGTATGCCCTAGGAAGGAAAGATGGCGAAGGAGTTGGTAGAACTTCAAGAGTATCTTCTGATGGGAAAATATTTCTCAACTATATTCTTCATAACAGCTTTGGCTTTTTCTTCTGTTTACAGCTCAGTTAAGTGTTTTCCTCAGCTCTGAAGGTCTTTTACATGTCTTTTCCCTAATGAAATGCAAGCTCCTTAAAGACTCCAAGTACTTCTAACATACACAACCTGGCTGGATTTTCAAATTCAGATTCTTAGAATTTCAAGAAAGAAATATGTTGATTTATTTAAAGGGCTGTTTGGACATTGGAGGCACTCGGTTCTTTCTGTTCCTTGGGGAAGCCGAGCTCCTTAGTAACTACAAAGCAACAGCTCAGACACCCGAAGCAGCTTCAGACACACCTCTGCAAAATAGAAGTTATTTTAATTCTTGATTGAGTACTGAAGGAGGGATAGATAGGCCAGAGCAGTTAGTTCTGCAGCAGCTAAGCCACGAAGAATCTTCCCTGGCATAGAAGTGACTTCCCTTTTTAAGGGAACGGTTGTGAAATGGTCACTAAATCAACATCAGGGAAAAGCAAGAATGTATTTTGTTGTCTCTCTTTCACTGATTCCATTACATGAATCTGCTGGGACTGAAGAACCAGAACTGAGCAAAACAGTGACCATCATGTTTTCCAGAATGCCGAGGAAATGTAGGACTCTCAGTTTCACATGAGTGTATTAGTAATTCTTACAAGTGATATTTCGTATGACAGCGCAGGAGAGAACATTCTTTTTTAATGAGATTTTCATCCTTTGATCTCATTGGCTTCTGTTCACATTTGGAAACCCCAAATATCCTTGGAACAGATGTTCAAGATGATGCATCTTAAAAATTGAATAAATTAAAAGTTAAACGTGGCAATAATTAACAAGTAAGCACAGGAACTACTCTCATTGTTTTGTTTCGCATTATGCAGGAGCGATGCTTGCAATTGTATTTAGTACATTTTGGAGGTGATAACTCGATTCTCAGACTACCAGATGCATTTAGCATGTGTCAGCTTCAATGGAACTTGTCATTTCCAAGTCTGAATAGCAAAGAAAATGTAGCACGTCCATAAGGTTCACAGGGGCAACAGAGCAGAATATTTGCACCTAATCGCTTGTAGCTGATTTACTCTGAATGCCTTTTTCTTCTTCCTCTTTGTGCCTTATTCCATTCAGCATTAAAAGTATCTTTGCTGTGAAAGGACAATGCTAAACCTTCTGGTGAGAGCAGCTCTCCTGACTCGCCTCTCACCTTCCCACCCCCAAGCAGTACCCATTAATTGTCCTGTTCAGCAATTCCCTGCCCTTTACAATAGAGAAAACATCCATTATCCAAGCAGTTTCCAATGACCTTGGCCTCACTGTGGTTTTCAGGAGACCTCCAGAAGACAGATGACTCCAACTGGTCTGGATTTGGGCACTGCAGGAAAACCCTCTTGGAACTGATGCTCAGCCATTCATCTTCCAGCCAGCACCCATGGGTGACCTTGAATTTGCCGAGCTGCTCTTGGCTTTGGGACCAAAACAGTGATGACTTCTTTCCTTTATCACTCACGGTATCATTTGACAGCCGATGATTTATCTGTTGTATTAGAGTTTCCCTTTGTTCCCCAAGTAAACTCAGGGATGGTGAGCAGAGCCATGAAGCAAAATGACAGACCTGCTTTTAAAAATAATATGATTATAGCATTCTCATTGCTATGCAAAGATTATTCATGGGATCTCTTAGTCAGTACTCGGGTGTATTTTGTCTTCAGGTGTTTTTTTTTCTCACCTCGTGCAATGGAGGTGTTTCAGAAGTTTCAAGATGGGCAGTGAAGTCTCCCCAGAGCAATTCACTGCTTTCCAGGCCGCTGTAACACAAATTAATTTATCCTGTAACACAATAGGGTGAGAGCAGAGATTTCTTGTTGACTTATTTTGTTTTTGAAGATGGAGTGTTGTGTCCCGTTGCATTGCACATTGTTAAACGTGGATCACATTGACACTCCCCTTCTAGCGGTTCAGAAGGGCTGACAGTGAAGGAGATACAGGAGCTCTGTAAGCCAAACCAGTAATTCCCGGCTGTACAGAGCAGAACCTTCTCAGGAAATTGCCCAGTTGTTTTCCCCTTAGCCAAGTGCTCTCTTGTTCTAAAAAACATACTTTAAACAATCCACATACCCAGACAGCCACATCTCTTAGTAAACTGTATGAGGCTATATTGTTTTCAGCCTATAAACTGGGTCATAACGTGTCGAAGTGTGACAGACAATACAGCTCAAGATTCTACCTTCGTATTTTGCACAAGGAACGGCGCTGATGAGTCAAGAGAATGGCCACGTTGCCAAGGCTCTCCCTCTCCAAACAGGTATTACAAGAATGTAGCACTCAATTTTCAGTGTCTCTCCAAATGCTCAGAGCTGAAAATTGTGGCAGCTTCCATCTCCTTATCTTCTAGTGCTTCCTGCTCCTTATCAGGTGCTTACAGACAGCAATAGGATGATAGGGAAGCTGCTGCTAATAATTCTGCATCGGAGAGCAGAAAGCAGCAAGGCTGTGCACAGTCAACTCAACCAAGCCAGGCTCCAGTTCCCCATCTGCTTTTATGAGGCCAACGAATCAAGAACTAGTTGAGATTACAACTTAACTACACCTTTAGCATTGAAATGGCTCTCCTGCCAGAATACCCACAAAGGAAATTTGATCAACTCCCAAACCAAAGAGGGCAATGCAACCCTTCAGTACCTTTTCATATAACAATTAAAAGGACAGGCTGCAGAAATACTTTGAATAATATTCAACCATTAGGTAGTGCTTCACTTGCTCCAATTTGTATAACGTGCTTGTCAAAAAAGAGCTCACACATCACATAGAAAGAAATAGAGGTTGACACAGGGTTCATTATGTGAACACTGCGATCTGCACATGCAACATTAGCCACATTCAATCTGCAACCACTTGAAACCTCAAAACAGCATGCAGAGTCAACTGCACTTAATCTCTGACTCTGGAAGGGAAATAAGCTCCCAAGACACACGTGGCCTGTATGAAATTTGACATGTATCTCATGATCCTGGATTGCAATGAATTGCAGGAAACTCAAAACACTATTGTTTTTGGTTTTTGTTTGTTTGTTTGTTTTTTCCTTACAGAAGAGCTCAAATCATTCTTCAGTTATTTATGTTAAGATAATCAGGAACAGAAGCATCGTGTGTCCAAACACTACAGATGGATGGATGCCATCAGCACAATTTACACTGAGAACCAGATACCAAACAGCTGATCACCCTGTTTTGCAACAAATGTAGAATTTCTTTTCAAACCTCATTGATGACTGATCAGTTAAAATGACGATGATAGGAGAGATGTGTCTGCACGAAGATAAGAGCGTGAAAGGAAGAGTTTCTTACAAATAGTTCTTTATTGAGAACGTGAATTTTCTGTTGAGGAGAAATGGAATCGAGATCGAGATCTGCCCACATGCAGCAATAAGCCATCTATTCCCACTGAAGCTGAGTCATCGGGAGGCTTCAAAACACTACAGCCTTCCATTTCATACTCCCAAGAGTTAGAGAGAAAACATTATTGGAGTTGAGGTACAGCCTTCCATGGAGAAATGTTACCAAATGCAAGAATACTTGACCTTCAGATTAGTTCTCTTCGTAAAGGAACACACGTTATTCAAACTCTTCATCCTGTGAACATCACTGCTGCTGCTGCAGCTTTTTCTTTCCACAGTGGCTCATCTGAGATGCTTCTTGCTCAGCTAATACGTTTACTCACCTCTCTTTTCTTTATTGAACAGGGAGGAATTCACTAAATGCCTTTGAGATGTTTTGTCCCTGCACTCACATAAAAGGGAACAGAGATAATGAAAAAGATTCTACCTTAGTCCGGTGTCTTGAGTGCAGGCATTTGCTGTAGATAAAAATATTCTGGCTAACTTGCATGGAAAGAGATGAGCAAGAGCTTTCTCCATACTGCAAATATTCCACTGGAAGTTTATCCCAAATTTTCCACATTTGCCAATCAAGTAAATCTTGAAGTCTGTGTTATGCCTTAGAAGTGAGGACAAATCTTAGAGAACAACACGTGCCATGATGTAACAGGCAGGTGCCCTCATGCTGCATCCATGAGACAACAGGGGCTCCATGTTTTCTACATTGCACGACTGGGTGGAAGAGAGAAGGTAAATCTCCTGTGCTTCTAAACCAATTATGCAAGAGCAGCTTGTGTAAATTACTGCCGTGGTAGGCAGGAAGAGGTTGGGGATCCGTATCCTAGCGTTCTAACAACCCCCCAATGATGTGCAGAGATTACATGCATTATCCATTATTCAGATTTCACTGCTGACATGCAAAAATCATGATTCATTAAAACATACCTATGCAGATCTCATGCATTTCCTGCGTGTCATGCAAACTAGCCTGAAAAGGACCTCCTGAACTTTCAATAGGAATGCGCTGTTTGGGTGAAAGAAGCCTCTTTGTAGGGATTGAGACTGAATAATCTCCTTGCCTTCAGATAAATGAGACTCCCGACAAAGTAGAGTTCAAGGGATCTGGAAAATATCCAAACGTGGTCCATAATCCTTTTTAATTGTGTGGAAAAAAAGAATGTTGGATGTTGTTCCATATTCAGTCTGTTCTCATGTGAAGGTTTCTGTGACAGACTCTGGTACCTTTTGATCAGAGATCTGTGTATAATATGATGGGTGAGGGGAACTTTGTTTCCTAGTGGCATTGGTTGAGTCAGGCAGTTTGCTGAGGTGCTGTCTACACCCAATGCCTGGATTCCACTTCAACCAGTTCCCCAGGTACGTTCAGATGAAAATTCCCATGGCAAATTAGCTTGCCAAAGCTTGTTCAGACGTTGAGAAGCACGGAGAGCAGAAGATAAAAACTGATTGCCTCTCTATGCGGGCACTGATGATTTGGTGCATCGCTGTGGCTTAGAGCATGGTTTTGTTTGGCAGTAACAAAAAGGAGAGGAGCTCTGCAATGAGTGGCATTGAGCAAGAGCCACCTCAGAACTTTAGAAGAGCTCAGGAAACAGCCACTAAGATTAACTACGAGATCATCATCGTCACAAAATCACTCCATCTTAGAAAAAAAATTAGATCTAGGACTCAAACCCAACAAATTCTTGGTGCTCAGTTGGAAGCCTTTTGCTATAAATGTAGTTAAGAAATTAAATTTCTCCCAGAGGGTCATAAGGGGACTATTAAAAATAATCAGTCACAAAGGGCATCTCATTAAGGATTGACACAGATTTTAATTAGCCTAACTCCTAACTAATGTAACAATACCCCTTCTGGGGCAGACAGGAAGATCTGAAGTTTTCTTTGGTTATCTTGTTCAGATCTGGATAGAACTGTGCAGAAATATCCATCCTGTTCTTAGAAAGTAAGGTGAAGGTAGAAGTTAGCCAGGCTGTGTTAGAGCGAGGCAAAGCACAACAGGGAAGATGAGGTCAAGAGGATGCTAATGAAACAAAATGGTGGTTCAAATTCAGGTGCAAACAGGTCTGAAGCTCTACTGAAACTGCCAGTATTGCTCATGAGTCCATTCTTGCCACTGATCATCTCACTTAGTCTTCTCTACAACTGTTGTGTAAGGAAGTGATACCAAGCCCAGCAGGTGACCAAATCATCCCCATTCCAACCTCAAGCCTCCAGTTCAATTCTGATCCCCCACCAGAAGCAAAATACAGAAAGTGTTTGTAATCCAATGTTATTACTATTATTTTCATGAATATGGGACTCATTGAAGGCATTTTTAGTATCCTTTAGATGCAGATTGACGTAACGAGACAAGAGCCTAAGTATAATCTGTAGTAGTCTACAAAAGGGGGGGCTTTCTCAGAATAAATCAATGTACAGTAGTTTTGTAAGCAAGCTAATAAACAAATTCAGCAAACACAAACACTGTATTCTCTAGGAAATTTGCACTAAGGTACATGAAGCTTCTTTCAGCCTAGATTTCTACTTTCTCTATGCTTTAAGGGAAGAGAGTGATGTAACCTGCTGTTCAGCCTGCATTGTTTTTTCCCTTCTGCGCCTAATTCACAGATGATGTGAATGCATATTAGCTTCCAGCTAAGGGAACGTGTTATTTCATTTTCAGCTATAAATTTCTTGCTCTTAATTCTACAGAACTTTCAGTGGCAAAGATCACGACCAGTGCACTACCAATGAGTGGTGCAGTAGGAAAGAACACTCTGTGCAGTCAGATAAGGGCCAGATGATGCCAAAGTGAAGGTGACTAAACTAGGATTTAAGGAAGCCCACTTAACGTTGGATGTTGCAATTAACAAGCTCTGTGATAGCAGCTTCACAAGAGCTAGGTAGCCCTTTAATTTATCGAACAATGTGCCTGCCTTTTGGATGAGATACAAAACCAAAGGCTATTAAAAGGACTATTCATTATAAGATTATTCACAGTAACAGCATTTCCCCTCAGAGCAGCAGTGATAATGGCTGTGGTATTAACCCTAGTTTTGGTACAAGTTAGATGAATTCTATTAGCCAGCGTGCATTTCACATTCATGTGAATCGTGAACTCCTGATGCTGAGATGAAACAGAACGTAGCAGGAACAAATGGCTGCAAACAACTGCTTGACCAGATATCCCAATGTCTCAGCTGTATCCTAGAGCAACAAGAGGAGGAGGAAGCAACAGGTCCTGCAGCTTTGGTGCCTGCAGTTCAGTTCCCTCTCTACCTTTGGCCCACTTGATAAATTCTTTGCACACATCATGTCTTTAAGCCTGCTCACGTTGAAAATCGTATCAGTGGTTCTAATGCACCACCACTGCATTCCACAACCTGCACTCATTTGTACCATTTGAGCTGAGCTTTTCCTGCATATTTCTGTGCTAGGATTAAGTACACTCTAAAATGTGCATTTGTAATACATCAGATTGTCATGAGCTGTCAGGGTAACTTGCAGTGATGTTTTGCTACACGAGCTACATATTTACCATCTTCTTGATGGCAGCACTTACAGCTGTATAATTTGCCAGGTAAACCACGTGAGCAGCTTTAATTCTAAAGGAAGAGAACTGTTGTGTGCTGTCTCAGGGCAGGATTCACACACGGTGAGCTGCAGCAGATGTCCCTGACCACGTGTAGTCTGTGGGCAGTGCAAAGCAGGAGGATATTACAGCTCCCGAGGACAACAGAGAATAGAACAGTTAATGCATTGGCTCGAAAACCTAAGCACCTTCATGCCTTCCTTTTTTCCAAGGAAGAAGAACCTTGTGTTGAAGAGCTGCATGCATGACTTCGTAAGTAATTCCCCCATCTCCAAATTCCATACGCCTTCGTATTCATGAGTAACAGCCTGTGTACTAATTAACAACATCTCTGCGTTCCTTTGTGACATTGCTACAGCCCAAACAGTTAATTCCTTCAGGGTGATTATGGGTTAGTTTTCTATTCGAAACACATAGGATGCACTATGGGGGTTGAAGAAATGCAGCACTGAGGGACACAGTTATTGGGGGATGGTGAGGATAGGTTAGTGGTCAGACTTGGTGACCTCACTGGTCTTTCCCACCTTTATGCTGTACTTTTCTTTCAACAGAGATTTTGCTTTGCTGCTTCCAGACCAGAACTTGGTCTGCAGGCTTTCTGGTGCTGGTGTCAAGTTAGAATCATGGTATAACAGAATGCCTTCAGTTGGAAGGGACCTGAGGATCCCTGAGTCAAACACCCTGCAGTGGGCAGGGTTACAGTATGCATTACTGCTCTTTTCTTCCCTAAATAACTTTAGGATAGACACCAGGAAACTGTTTCATTCAAAGCAGCAAACTATGTATTTTAACCTACTTTGCACACTCTCTGTTTGAAGAATGAGTCTGTTCAGCATAAGGAAATTACAGTGGAGAATTAGTTACAGTACACTTGTAAATCACTGACATTTTACAAAAAAAAGAAAGAAAGAAACAGAAAACAAGCATTGCTGGAATATTTCTCTTAGGGGAAAAAAAAGGGGGAGGGGATGAGTTATCACATTTGGGATCACTATGGAAGTCTAAAGAAAGCTGCAATTAGAGAATTAGTGATGCAACACCAGTATTAGCAGCTGACATGTTCAATGTAGTAATTAAGCCACTGAAAGCTTTTGTTAGAAAGGTATAAACACATCCATGCCTGTTTTGCAGATAGGAAAGATGGAGCTGAGACATTAATCATTGTCATTACTCAAATTTAAACACAGAAGTATGCAGCTCTAAGTTTCATCTTCATTCCTTTGGCTCCTGCTTACTAGATGATCTCCATTGAATTTGTTCTACATTCATGATCCCATTATCTCAGTTCTGTGCAGATACAGAAGTAACTCATCATCAGAAGTGCAAGAACTATTTGTATTTATATATGAGCACAAAGTGTGGCCAGTTGGATGAGGACATGGACAGAGAACATGCAAGCTGTCTGATGAAGGCTACCTAACCTTGGGGGGTTCTGTGTGGAGCCAGGAGTTGGACTCAATGATCATTATGGGTCCCTTCCAACTTGGGATACTCTATGATTCTATAGAAATACAATGTGAAAGATCAAAAGTGTGTATAGCCTTCCTAGCCAGACATTGGCAGGACAGAAGTGGGAAATTCCTTCATAATCATAAGATTAAAGCATGGAGTCCTTAAGCAGTCAAGAGATTATTACTATCATTCTTTATATTCACATAAAAACTTCTTTCTTTTTAAAGCAGTGCGGCTGCTTCGAACCCCAAAATTAAAATGTTAAAGAGGAGAAGCAATTCTTTAAGTAAAACAGGGCACTTGGAGAAGTCTCCATTCTAGCAGTTCTGCATTCCTGTCAAGGAATGCTGATGTTACAGACATACAGCAAAGCACTTGTATTGAGCCTCAGAATGTATCACTAAAGTTAAGTCAAAACCCACAGGCACAAACAGAAGATCAAGTCCTATTGAGTCACTGATAAAACAATTCTATTTTTCAACATGTGGCACATCTGGAAGAGTTGGAGCTATGAACCGGATGGGAGTCAATCGGGACAGAATTAGCTCTCTGGAGGACACGGCTGCATGGCAGCCAGATGTGCTCTCTGTCAACAAACATAATCCCTTTCGAGCCATTGACTCCATCACCAGCAGAAACGGCATCATTAGCCAGTGCTGTGCATGCAGTTTCACTAATGTACTCTTCGGTCTCGGGGATAAACATATGTGTGATCCTGCACTGCGCGACTCCCACGCACCAAACAGGAGTCGGGCAGATTGGTCCGACCACCCAGGCTGAAGGTCAAACAGTACAACTTGTAGAATGTCCAGACTCCAAATCCCCCCTCACTCATACCAATAAGCAATCTCCTTCCTTGCAGTTTGTTGAATACGGAGGATTCATGGTTTGGCCTCAGAATAGGAGAGATACTTTTATCTTAAGAAACATGAAGGGGAAGAGTTGAGACAGCAGCGATTGCCATAGGCTATGTGATAGGAAACTGGAGCAAAACAGAGAATTCAGAACTATAAATACCACAGTCATCTCACAGAGCTGTCTCTGATGGATACCCCGGTCTTCAGACTGCGGAAGACACTTGTAGAGCTTGTGTCACCTTCCATGTTCTGAGATTAGAGCAGCAATGATTCTTCTTTGGAGGAAGATGACAGATCAGATGACCTTGCGAGCTCTTTTCTAGTCCATGGCTTGAAATACACTGCTTCTAATTTTCAGTGGCTACATAATACATGGGAAGGGAGAACTGAAGTTTCACTGCTCAACAGGAATGAAAAGTAGAACGTTGAAATCATAAATGGAGTTCAGAGCACTCTAATGGTAACCAGGCCAAGCAGTGCTACACTTGAGCTATTGATGCCATCACTTCTATTCCTGAAAAATGGAATTCACCTGAAAATGGAGTCACACACCCGATGCTTTGGTTGAGTCAATAATGCATGATCATTTCTGCACATCCTTATGGAAGTTTAATTGGTTTCCAGACATCTAATTAGGGAGACAAACACACTGGGGACAGTCCTGCTCCAGCCAGAATCTTCCAGCCTTAAAAATACACATATGGAGTTTCACAAATGCAATAGGAGACTGCTGCTTCATTTGGAACAAATCAGAAAGCTGCCAACTACTGCAAGAAACAGAGATCTACGTTTCTTCCCATTGAAAGATTATTCTAATAGGCTGGTATGATATTCCCAGGTCTATCTTTAAATTCTATAGGTTAAATACAGGCGATTCACCATGCAGACAATAGACATCTACCCTGCTTTATATCTTTGCTGGCCTATTGAGCTCTAGAACATTTTCTAGCAGACAAATGACAAAATCACTCTGCCTTAAATAAAAGAAATGGCAAGGGTTATTAGTCAGGGAAATCTTTAGCAATCCAATACTTTCCTTGCTGCAACTGTTTTCAGAATGGAAGCGATCATTACTCAGACTTGCCAGAATCCCTGAAGGAGAGGAAAGTCATTCACAGTTCAGCATTTTCTGCCTAGAGACTGATGGAGTCAGGATCCACATGGAAAAACCGGTGTGTTACAAAGGTTACATGGGAGCAGAATCCTCAACTGGAGACACAGGTAATTTTCACTGCACCTGCTCCCACATTATGTAAGTGTTCCTAAAATAACTGAAACGCTAGAAAAACAGTGCTAGAAAAACAATGTGAGGGGCAATTTATTTAAACGTAAGTTCTGTGTTTTATTGCAGAAAATCAACGTTAAGGCCTGTTTATGTGACAGCGACTACCTGGCAGTGAAAAAAAGCCCTTCCAGCGCCGTATAAATAAGGATTTGAGCAACAGATGGGTACGTCTTCCCTACAGAATTAAATCAGGTGATGGGCACGAGACAGGGCAGCACAGGGGGATCAAAGTGTGCATGTGAAGAAATCACACTGGAGATTATAGAAACATTACGGTTGGAAATGACCTCGAAAATCATTTAGCCCAACCCTCTGCCTACCACCAGTACTAACCCATGTCCCTAAGCACTACATCTGCTCTTTAACACCTCCAGGGCTCCCTGAACAGCCTCTTCCAACACATCACCACTCTGTGGGCAATGATCTTCATTATCTTTCCAACCTTAACGACTTTACTTGATGGTAAAGCATGCATAGGTCCATATTTTGCCAAGCATGCATATTTCTGTCTGAAGGAACCCCGTGATATCTACACCTTCATGTAGATATTAGCTCAGCAAACTTGGGGAGGCTGTCATCTGCAGAGTGGTATCAGTGAGTGAGGCTCTTTCTAGTAGTAGAAACTTGTTACCTGTGTCCTGTTTACCCTGAGATGCTCTGCTAAAGCTTTCTCCATGGAAACTGTGTCTTTGAACAAGCCTGGGAATGAACTGCTTGCACTGTAGGAAACAGCAGCTGAGGGCAATGGAACGAGAAAGGATGTGGTTTGATTGGTGCCTATCTAGTTTTCTTGATTCCTCTGAAGTTAATAAGGGAGAATGAGGTTAAAACAGATTTTTTCCTTTATATTCTAAGAGCAACAGAAATGTCCAAGAAGGTAGAAACTGATGAAACAATACAAAGGACGGAGAACAGCAGGAGGGTTCGTTTGTTGTACAAATCAGTGCATAAAGTAACGAAGGTTAGATGACTCCTCAGGGAGATCTAAGCGCTTTTCAAGGCCTAGTGTGCCTAATGGGAAGGTCCCACTGATTTTAAACTGGTTTTGGGTCATTCTTCTGCAGAGAACTGAGCCTGTTTCTGATGAAGTGATGCATTTTTCAAGTGATAAGGATAGACACAATCTCTTCCTTGGGCGTCCTCCATGAGGCAGTGGAAATACGGAGGCCACATGAAGGGCAGGCTGTGTAACATGGGAGAACTGTGTGTGAGATCTCAAATACATGCATGACTATTAAGATAATGATTGTATACTTGCAGGAACAGGGGTAAATAGGGCTTCTAAGTTTGTATTTGGATGGTAGCTAGGATAAGGGCATCTTGGTTCATATATAAAACCTTAAGCATGATTAATAGCGACAAAAAATAGTACTCTTGCTTGAATAAAACAACACCCTTCAAGGTGTGAATGACCAAGTCACCTCTGAAGATGTGCAGGGTTTAGAACATTCTTACATAGGAGTGATGGAAATACTGCTAGCATGAACTCTTCTTTCTCTCCCTGTGTTGACTATGTTGCTCTTCTAGGAAGGTTTTGTCTTAGTGCTGTCATAACGTTAGCATGGCTTATCCTGCAGCTTCGATGTGTTTTGCATTCTGCTACTGCTCGTATTTTATTTGCTCCTGTTTACAAGGACTTGTGTGGCAACTGTTTGGAAGTGTGTGACTCAGGATGATGTAAATGTCACCAGCTACATTAATATTTAGAGTGCAATTAAGAGAATATGGTGGTGTGCTCCTTCCCCCACCCCGGCCATGTGTAAGCAACTCGACAGTCATTATTTATGTTAGTAAAACAAGATGGTTTATAGCTCTGTGGCATCCAGTGCTGAGTCCCAGAATTTGATTACAGGAGACTCAGGGATTCAAGGTGACTGCGTGATGTACTGAGCGGAGCTTTATGGAGGTAAACTTCAGAGGCACTGCAACACATCCCTTCTAAATAACACCTCTTTCCAGGTAGGTCTAGGGTCATAAAACACAGATGATTTCCTCCTTATTTTACAGATGTGGAAACTGAGGCACGGAATGGTGACGAATCTTATTTACTGTTAGGTTTGGCCAAGTGTAAAATGAGAACGGTCAATCATTCTTTGTCACTATCTATCTGGAGCTGGCTTTCTTCGCTCTGAATTAAATGGCAGCATGGCCATTCACGCAAGGGAAGGCCATTGTGAGCTCTAAGTCATTTCTGCCATCGTACCCCAGTAACACCAGTTGGTACAGTATGTGCTCCTGTATCCCACGTGTCACTGAGCAGGGGTGAAGGGTTGCTTTGGAAGCTGCCTTTCATGCAGTGAAAATCTGCTTCACGTATGCTAGAGCATACATAGCCGTGTGCTACCGCTTCGCATCCAGAATCTGATTTCTTTTCTGCAGAAACAGATTTATTTCCGAACACTGCAGTATTTCAGTGTATTCATTCACCTCTGATTTATTGGGATAAACATGACAGGTTTTAATTCTGACCACCTCCGACCCTTCGCCCTTCTGGTGGTGATTAATTCATACTTCGTTCCCGTACCGCTCAGAACAGACTTAATCAGCTGTGGATGTTATCCACAACATCTGTGGCGCTTATACAAAGCCCATAGGAGCCTGACACTGTAGGAAATTGCTCTCATTACACAGTTCATTTTGAGATTGCGAGTAGCCATGTTGCTCAGAAAACAGGATTAGGGTGAAGTATTCTATTAACGCACTTAATCCATAACTAAAACAATATTCATTACTCCTATCATGTATTTAGGAGACAAGTGTGTTATTTAAGCTGTGAATGACCTTTCTGAATATGAGCTACGTAGTCACAATATAAAATGGAAGTCTATCATGATGTAAAATACGATGAAGCTTGCAGTGCATCGGAGAGAAGGCAGTGCAAGAGGTGTCACTACTTTGTCAGAGCTGCTTCTTGGCAGCTGGCAAGGATAAAATGGCAATTCTTTCCTATACGAATGATGCTGTGATATATGTTGGAGAAGTCCAAAAACTGTCTTCCCAAGAAATGTCTGAATTACTTTCTATTATGTCACTCGTTTTTTCAGATCGCTGACTGTTTGATGGTATTTCCATGATGTCTGTGTCACAGCCACAGTTCTGCCTTTGTGTGCCAGGACTGAACTGGAGGAGTCCAGAATTAACACAATGAGAGCCGACAGCTCCAGCAAAAGAGCCAAGCTCCTGTCGTGGGTGGCTGTCACAACACACATGCTTCGCGTGTTCACTAGAGGACAGCATGAACGATAGTGCTGTGTTTCCCCCTCATGCACAAAGGCTGCCTATAGTCGCTGTCAGAATTACTTCTTCTGGATTGCAGACCACTGCAGGTTCGTTGTCAGCTGGCATGCCGTGGAAGAGTCATGCTGATGACTGCCTTTAATTGAAGTGAATGCAAAATGGCTGTCTGTACAGCAGAGCTGCAGCATCAAGCAAGGGAAAGGAAGGCACAGCTGCTGTGTGCCAATTAACCTTGCAGTACTCCCTTGCCTGAATGCTCTAAACCCATCGTATTGCTCATAGCTGTCTAACCTTTGGGCTTTCCTGGGCCACACTGAGTGAGGAGGAATTATCTTAGGCCACACATGCATAGATCGCTCCAAAAGTAATGCCTGCTACTTATTTCCATGGGTATGACAGCAGATATGAAGAGCACAGTAACACTCTGACAGAACAAACTCTCAGCTATAAAACACCTTTGCTTCACGCACACTTCCATGTCAGACACCATTCTATCAGACTGCCCCTCTGCTGCCATCTGTCACACAGGAACAATGTCTCATGGAATAGGTTCAACCTTTATTGCCTTACCTCCCCTTCTTACATCTTCCTGGGAAATCAGTGCAGCAGAAAAACTCTCAATCAGAATATAACCCCAATGAAATGCATTTGGGCATGGAAACAAACACAAACGTTGCCAGTCCAACAGTCCATGTGAAATGAGCGCTGACGTTTAGTTCCAGCCAAGAACCAGAACCTCTGATCTACATAAATGAAAAGAGATTGTCTTGGTTGTTTGTTCCCCATTGAGCAGGACCACAAAAGCCAAGCTACTGGGAGCACTGGTGAGGAGCTGCTATTCATAAGTGAAAGGCACGGGTCATTTAGTTCACTGAATGATGATAATAAAGCGTTGAATCATTGGTCAAAGGGCAGTGGGGGCAAAGTGGTACCTTGAGATGGCTCATCTGTGGCCATGCTTGGCTGCAGAGCCCCCTGAGAGTGCTGGGCCCCCCTGTCTGGATTGGACTATGGGGCTCAGACACCCAGAGGGGCCCATGGGGGTGAGGAGGGGGGTGAGATAGGAGCGTTCTCCCTCTGCTCTTAGCAGGCTGATGGAAGTTTGGGTTCTGATTTTGTGGTTTTTGGAGAGAGGAGTTAGTTCATAAATAAATAAATAAAGAGTCAAGCCGGGCAAATGGAAAACCTTTCATTTGCAGAGATCTTGTGTAGCACAAGATGGCAGTAATGCTCCACTGTTTTACTGCTTTTGCATTCACCTTCCTGTAATGGAGCAAACATGAATTTAGAGCTTCAGAATGCAGCTGCAATATTTTTTTTCCCCTTGGACATAACTTCATCTCCCCTCACCTTGCTCTGTTGCCCACATCATTCTCACCCTCAGTCTAAAGCACAGCACTGTGCCAGCTGCTCACATGAAAACTAACAGTCACAACCAAAACCAGGACGTGACCTTTCCTTGTGTTGGCCTTTCCTTCTACCGCGTATCACTGCTAAGAACTCATTAATTGATTTCTGTTAGGGCTATTCCTGGATTTGTCAATTCCATAAAGCAGCTGCTGAACTATTTTCATTACGAATATGCTTCCGTTCGTTCTAAGATTGAATTCATACTGCTCTCATGAATAGATCTGGGATTACTTACTTGAAAAATATCTGCTTGCTATCTGAAGAATGGGAAAGAGATACCAGAGCACCCATGGTCAGATGCTGGGCATTGCATCCTTATCTTGGGACAGTTTCATACCCTCTTGTCATGTAATTGAGTTCACCTGATTACAGTATCATTGCCCATTGTTTTCCTTACAAGCTACAGTTCAGCAGTGCCAGTCCCACCAGATGTCACCCTTGGATTGCAAGAGAAAGCTGTTTGAGACATCTCCCATTCTGGCTGTGAAACTGCCAGGACTTTAGCAATGGACATTACGTGTTGTTGATTAATAACAAAGCTTGCATGGGTGTTTTTGACATACATAAGTGCATCCATATGTGGGGTGTTTTTTTTTTGGTATACTATAAGTTGCATTACTGCTCTTAAAACCAGCCTGTAGTTATTAAGCATATGCTGTAGCTCCAAGTTTCCATTGATTTCATATAACATGCATTGCTGGAGAATATACCATACAAACAGGAGGTTCCCTCTTCTAAGCAGAAAACAGGATTTGGGATCTCACATGTTTCCTATCACCTCCTTGTCTGCTCTCCAAATAACTTCACAAACTGTTGGGTCCCAAATTAATAACATGATCCTCGTGGTGCCAAAATGTAACAAGAGAAAGAGAGTTTGGCTCTCCAGGCTGTTTCCTCCCTGGAGTGCAGCGCATTTGGAGCAGGCTGCTGAAAGGAAGTCCATCCTCAGAACGTTGTGTACTGGATCAGGACCTGTGCAGGTGCTCTGAGTCAATAGTTAGAGCCTGTGAAGCAGATAAGTGTCCACTCCCTCCACCCCCCCTTGTCACACAGGTGGCAGACCCGCTTTATCTGCAGGAATAGGTTGTATCTGTGTTCCTGGAGGAGGGGAACACTGCAGCAAGCTTGGGCTTGCTGGCCTGAGCTAAATGTGCCTATTAGCCAGTAATCAGTGGGGTAGATGTAGCAGTGAGGACTTCTGCTTGCCCTTGGCAATATGTGGTCATATCACTGGCTTGTTATTAACCAGTATTGTGCTTCATTGTTTACTAGTGCAACTGCCCCACTGGATGCATTGAACTAACAGCTATATCATATACTGAAAAGAGCACCTGCTAGAGCTTAAAACTGTGCCTTAGTTTTGCTGTGTGGGTCCTCCCTGGGAAGATTTTATGCCATAAAGGTTTATATCCTCATTTTACTTTAGGGAATCCAAATTGCAGGATCCTGTGTCCCAAGATAAGCTCACCCTAAGGCACCAATAGACTTCTTGGGTGCTGTTTCCCTTTGAGGCGAGTGTATGACCAGTCCAAAGTTGAATGGAAAGTCATCTGAAGGTCAGTGTGTGGGGAGACAGCTCTGGAGTGGATCTCCCTTTCATGCATTTCTTATAAGCAAAATCATTGGTGTAAATAACACTCATTAAAGTTAAACCTGCACGGGGAATAATTATTTTTAATATTTTTTGCCTACATGAAATATTAAAGATTGGGCAGTAAGAGCCCTTCTAATGAGACTATAACTATTCTGTGAAAGGCAGAACATGGTAGCTGTATTTCATTATCTGTTTCTTTAGAATTAGTGCTTCTATCCCCCCACAATAAAAACAGGATGAACGCACGTCTGCTAAATCTTTAATGTCTCTAATGGCCTCTTGATCATTTGCATTTCAGATCCTTCTTCGTACACAGCAGCAATCTGTGGGCTTGGAACATGCAACTGATTGAAGCTGAAGGTGCTGCCTATTATTATTATCAATCCTTCCCCCCTTACACCATTCATTCAGCTGTAGGATGCAAAAGAGAAGACTCTGCTGTGATAATTCCAGAGATTCACTGCTGAGAACTCGGCATCAAGAGGGTACCAGCTCTGTTTAATTGTGTTCTAAAGGGAATATGCATTGATGCATCTTTCTTTTTGATGACGGGAATTCAGAAAAATCATTAAAAATAATTGTTGAAGGCTGTAGGAAGGCAGTTTAGACATAACCTGTAGTCACTGTCCATAGTGTTTAGGCAATGATCACAGAAGTATCGTTGTGTAACTTGATGAAGAATTGGATTAAAATCATTTGATTTTCATACGTCTCATAGGTGGTGGCAGAGACAATGATGGAGCAGCTGCTGAAAATAACAGCTTATGGGACTGAAGGATATTATTAAGCCATAATCCACCTACAGCTCAGCTGGTTGGAAATGCAAGGTACAAGGACTTGAGTAGAATCCAAGCTTTGTGAATATGGCCCTTAAAGGAATCTGCTCATAAAACAAGTCACTTTCTCAACCTGCATCATGCTGAGGTTCACTGTGCCACGTGACACTATGAGTGGTCAGTCCAGGAATAGTTCTCATATTTGTTGTCAAGGTTACTTGAATAAGTGTCTGTGTTTGCTTTGAAGAAGACCTGGAAGGTTGTTAACTGCTGTAACTGATTTATTTGGACTTCTGCCATTGGTCACAACACATATTCTCCTTGCATTTTTCCATCAGTAGCTACTGAAAAGTTCATTTGCTTTTAGGCAACTTTAAATGAAGTAAATTATGGGCCATATTGTAGGAAGCCAATAAAACCCTTGGCTGTTATACTGTGGGGGAAGTATTAGGTCAGGGCTTGAGCTGGTGATTGAGCACCTGGTGCTGCATGGCCAAAGAGCCCCTTTGCCAGTTGGGTGAGTTCAGCTTTTCTTTCTGTATGTGACTATTGGCCTACTTGTGAATTCTCTACCTGGTATTGCCAAGAACCTGTCAGAAGCAATTTTGCTTCTTCATATAACAGAACAGATGACCCTTTTTGTTAAGGCAGGGAAAATGGTTGTAAGCTATTTATAGGAACATGGGTATTTTGTATCTTGAAGACTTTATCTCGCTTTGGGGCTACCAAGCAGATACTGTGCTTGCTAATTTTTCTCCAAGGACAGCAGTTTCTCTCTTTCTGGGCCATACCACATTCTGCCAGATGCATCTTGGGAACCCTTCCATATTATTTCTGCTTTTTCATGCTTTTGTGAGACTCACTGAGGATGGATCTGGTACGTATCTAAAATAAAGTCGGAGCTAAAAATTCTGCTTAGCTATACAGGACCTGTAACTGGATACTAGGATTCAGAGTTGTCTGGTTGCAGTTCAAAGATTAAACAGGTCTTTTATCATCTTTAAGCAGAACAAAAAGAGGAAGTTAATACTTTCCTGTCGTCTTGAAATAATAATTTTAATGTCAGAGTCATTCAAACTTTGCTGTCACTTTCTATGTTTAGATCCTGCATGTTAAAAGGTAGAGCTGTGGTTGCTCCAAAACATATTTAGTTTCCCCCCTGTCTCAAGGAAAGGTATTTGTTCTTGACTTCACAAACCTCACTGTCACTTCTAGTTATCATGAATAGCTGTTCAAAGCCACCACAGGTAGGTTATTCAAGTTATTCCTGCCTATAGTGGCTCCAGGTGGTTGCTAAGCTTGCCAGCCAGGTTTGTCATGCATATGCCCTCATCTGCTGTGGAGGAAGACCAGGTGTCAGTGCTGCTTTGCAGCTTGCAGGCTTCATTTCAGTGCCAGTCACAGGAAGGTGATATGCCTGTTGGAGCCTGGCAAGGATAGATCAGATGCCCTCAAGTGTGTCTGTGTTTCATCCTTAAAAGACTTGGAGTTTTCTGTGTGATTGCTTATCTGCCTGGAGGGTTGACTCTACTGTGGGATGGAAATGAGTGTTGGCATCCCTATTGTTCAAGGCTGTGAAGTGATCTGAACAGCAGTATTAATAGACTAGTATGCTGTGAGACTCGGTTTGTCTCATTGGATCTATGTGTCATAGGTAGAAATATATGGGTTGAAAATGTCCAGCTGAAATGTGACCTAGATAAGAAGGGAAATGGTCCAGTGGAAATGCTGCAGTCATTGAGTAACTGCTGAGATGCTTCTCTGTTTCCTTCACTGTAAACTTAGTCTGGGGGCTTTTCTGTAGGTTAAGGCATCTCGATAACACTCCAGCATGGCTTTTCCAATTAGATCTGTTCTGGCCTATCAGATGACTGTTTGGCAAGGTGCTATTGTAACCCCCAACTGGATTTTTGCTATTTATTTTCCTTGTAGTTGTGGTTGCTTGGCTGTTAAGTACCTAAACAGTTCAATATCTGCATTTAAACGGTAGCTTTGTGACACTTTATGTTCACTGTGCTTCCTGTTTATGGGTACAATAGGGGTTGGTCAGCACTTGTCTTCATCTATGAAGTGTGGATGTAAGCACCCCAACAAAGCAGTGCTACATCAGCAGTGCCCAAAGACTGGAAAAAAGTCACTGCTTACAACATTATATCCTAGGCAAAATAAGGTAGGAAACAAATCTGGAAAATACCAAAGGAGAACATCTCCCATCTGTTTTTCTCTTCTGCCACCAGGTATTGTTGTTTTGAATTGCATGCAGGCTTTTATATCCTAGATATAATTAAACAGACTGCCTCCCTGTTAGATACTTACTGCAGTTTGTCACCCCATGCAGCACTGCAGTGATTTCTGTGCCTCAGTTATACAGGCACCCGCTGAGTTGTTGGAGCACAAACAGTCTGCCAGGTGGCTGCCCAGTGTCTGATTACAAAAGAGTAGCATGGGTTTCTGTCATACGTATATACAGACATAAATCAGGCAGGAGCTGTTGAAGAAATGTTCTTTGCCTCAGTTGGATGTAGAAATGTAGAAGTGTTAGTGCGTATGTGGGAAACCAAACATGGTCTCAAGCTACACTTTTGCCACAGGTGCACTGGGAGACCCTGATAAGCCCTGCTGGAAGGTTCTATTGTAGCTTCCTAGCTCTTGTTTTGCTGTTCAGGTTGTAAATGCTCAGAGAATGTTCTGTCTTGAGACATGTAGAGCAACTAGCACATAGGGGTCTTGCTCTCTAGGCACGGTAGCAACATGAATAATAATCCTTAGCCAAGGAAGCAAGGCGTTTTCCCATTGCAGCATAATGACACTTTAAATTCCTGCACTGTCCTTGGTTAGATGGATGCTGACACAGCAACATGAGGAGACGCTGTGGATGTTTTTACGTATGCTGTGGGTTTGTGACTGTAGTTCCACAGCCATGTAGATCAGAAATAACTGCTGAAAGCGGTGTTTTGGGCATTGCCATGTAACTGTGGGAGAGAAGAACCGGATTCATCTTGAAAAATGAGAACAGCATCTTGCTTAATGCTTCTTTCCTTGCATTAAAAGAAAACCAGAATGTGTTGATGATGTTTCCTAATGGGCTTTAAAGGCTCAGCCCTTAAAGTAAGCAGGTTCATGAATAAAAGAATTGTTCCTGGCAAGGAAGAACTGCAAATATATATCTATTCTTAATTTATGGCACTGAAAAAGAAATACTCATGTAATAAAGGAGTTCGTTTTGCCATTCAATTATGGAGCTAACATTACAGCTATTACAATCTTAAAGTTGCTTCCAGTTTCTATTTTGTTTCCTTCCTGCCTTATATAAATACTGTAAAGCAGTTTCTGGTTTAAAATGGATGTGTACTGTGGAAGGAAAACTTCCCTTTGGTGTATATCATGCTATCTCGCATAATACTGTTGCTGATCAAAGATGTCAGCCAGCAGCACACTGACCTCGCATCCTGCTTGTCTGCTCTTATTAGATGATGTAGGTAATGGCAGTGAGGGAAGGCTGTGGAAATAGTCAGGGAAGGGGAAGCTGATGGCCTTCTTGAGGTATCACAGTATGTTCAAAGGCAGAGTTAAGACATTCTCCATTCCCAGGTGGTGCTCTGTGCATAGGGCAGCTCTGAATTCATCTGGCTGAACACAAGTGATGCCTAATGTTGTTGTTCAAGGTTCAGTGTATTCCTACTACAGAGTAAATAACATCTCAGTTGAGAGCACTTACAGAAGGTGCTCCTGTGCGCTGTAATCAGCAGGGCTTTGGTTGAGAGGGCATAGAGCATCCCAGGTCAGCCTCATTGCAGAGGAAGGAATGGCAGAGAAACCATCAAGGAATGCTGTGTTACAAGATTTTGATCACGGATACCTAGAAGATGTCATGAATATGCAGCTCTCAGGTTGTGGGATAGATACCTTTTGGTTTTATGTTAGGGTTTTAATCTTTTCTATGGTAATATAGAGGTCTTGCAGAAATGAATGGGATTTCGCTTATATGACTTCTGGGTTATCTCAAAGTAGGCAAAAAGGCAGACAACACCTTATTTCCTCTCCAGAAAGATCTTCCATGATGAGTTCTACTGTCATTCTGTGACACTGAAAGTGGCTCTTGCCTGTAGGCTGCGTTGGTGTCTGAGTTTGTAGCTCTTAACTTGCTCAAAGGAGCTCCGAATTCAGAATAACATCATATGATTTTTGCAAAGGGATTTTTGTTCGTAGCTGTTTCCCTCTGCTGAAGGAAATCCAAAGCTATTACCAGGTAGTGTGAGGAGGTGAGTGGAGAGGGCAGTGCTTATATTGGCTGTGTGTAAGGCAAATATTCCTGAGGACAATCGATGAGTAGAAAGCCTGTGCTTTAATTGACAGCCTCAGACATGAAAAGAGAAACCTGTTTGATGCACTTCTCATTACTGGGCAGACAGAAGGTTGAGCTAATTAGTTCTCTTGATAACTTGCTTGCTCCACTGTGGGAAAACTTGAATGTATCGGAACAAAACTGGTTTGCAATGCAATGGAGAGTTACCTTCCAAGATCATTAAGGAAACATTAAGGAAATCACAAGCGTAATGCACCTGAGCAGATTACAAGGCTCTGTTAAACCAGCACGTATTTAGAATTAGTTCTAAGTTCTGCCTTCATTTAATGTGTCCTCATGTCTTTAATGAGGACTCCTGTGAATTTTAGTTAAGGGGGGATGGGAAACGTCCCAGGATAGCATGACTTTTGCACAAATAATTCAGGCAATTGTTCTCTGGCCAGGTTTAATGGCTGATAGTGCCTTATCTGCTTTGATCCCGATAAACGTGCACTCTATCCTGAGCCTAATCCTGCCTCTTAGGTTTGTCAGTGTTTGTCTCGCTCCAGAAGGATGTTGTCCCCTCAGCAGGGGAAAACAGTCAAGTGAATGTACGGCTGTGTCTGCAGTAACTTCATGACTTGAATCTCCATGGAAATATCATGGTGTTCTCTGCTACATCAGTGAAAAAGTATGTTTAATGTGTATGGTAATCTAGTAGGATCTCTTTTACGATTAAACTCTGTAACCTCTCTAGCACTCCGCTTCCTTTGTTCCACATGTTACAAATTCAGAGTGAGAAGCTGTGCCTGTAGATTTGCTGGTCATCACAGCAGTTCTGTGCTGCATCCCTCCCAATCCTGGGCTGTCTGCTGCTGCATTTGGATTCAACAGTGCCTGCTTCATTGAGAGGCTGAGCCTGGATGTGCCCTGAAGTTTTCTTTTAGCTGGTAAAGCTTCCTACATACTTTCTTATTGATGCATATCAATGGGATTTGAGCAGCATTGGAGTACTAGAGCGCTGTGCAAATGAAGTTTAAAAACCTGCATGCCCTGAAATCCCAATCAGCTGGCACAGAGGAGAACCAGAGAGATGGTTTTATCTACTTATGGGAAGCGTAGTCCAGAAGAAATGAAGTAATTTACTGTAGCTCCCTTGGGGTGGAAGTCTGGGGGGGGGGAAGAAGTTGGAATGCAGATCTCCTAAAACGCAGGCAGATGCCCAGCAGCAAGAACTGCTTTGCACATTGATGCATCTGGTCCAGAAAGCAGAGAGCATTTCTGCACTGTGAGTTTAGCTTCTTTGTACGGTGGAAGAATAATAAGCCTCCGGGAAAGGACTCAAACACTTCCTGAGAGCAGTTCTGAGATACCTAGTCTTCTAAAATGAGTTCCTTTTCTGCTTAGAGCTGTTCTGTGGTTCAAATCAAAGGCACGTACAGATTCTGAAATGAAAGGTAATGTGCAGGTCAGCACAATTTAAAGGTGGGAGTTACTGTAATGTGTATTTTCCATTGCCTTTGTCAAGCAGAGAGGGCCTGTGATTTTACAGGTTGGAGCAAAACTCAGTATGGATGCAGGGGTTAAGATTTCTTTCTTGGTAGATTCTACATAGAAATATTGTGGGAACGTGTTTGTAATTTTAAGCTGAAGCGTTTATATGGACTAAATGTTAAGTCTTCTGTGTCAGGATCATGCCTGTTTACAGTGAAATCTGATTTTGTGTAACTTCCCCTTTGAAAGATAGGGGGAAATGTTTGGTTGTTGGTATCTGTGTAGCTCATCTTTCTCTCCTTACCCCTTTCCTCTGTGCTGTATTCCCTCCTGGCTCCTTCTGCTTTGCCTTGACATCTAGGCTTGGATCACACATAAACAACACCTGATGGTGTCAGTAGGACCCCTGCATACAAAAGTGTCTTCACAGTAGTGTCCTACCAGCAGCAGTGACATTCCAGCCCTGAGTCTGACATTGATCCCTGCTCCAAACAGGTGTTTAAGGTGACATACATGGGATTTTAAATGGCTTTCTAAAAAGCATCCCACTGCTATCTTAACTCTTGACTGCAAAATCATTTGTCCATCACTTTGCATACACAACTTACATATGAATGAGAACTGTGTACGTATAAGGAAACAAATACGTATTAGGGCTGCGTGACCGTATTATTTGTCATGTTTAATGCCCATGTCTGTCAGCTGCTAAATGAATTCTAGGATTCTTTGATATGTGATTTAATTTGATGCGCCTTCCTTACATTTTCATCTTCAGATGAAGCTGAATGAATTTCCCAAACCTTTTTTTTTTTCCTTTCTTGAGACTTCACTGTTCGTCTTGTTGTTGTTCTATAGGTAAACACAAGCCAGAGTTTCCATGTGCCATCAACGCCTGTCAAGTCAAAAGATCTTTCTGCTCTGAAATATACAATCCGTTCCCCTTTTGCTACAGCTCCACATCAGAGCCTTGAAACTAATCTGGATGCAGTTCAAATAACAATGTCACTTTTTTTGTAAGTTTAATGTGTGGCTTGTAATAATTAGGATCCATGTGTAGTGGCACTCTTTATTTTCCCACATCTTGATTTGTGTTAATGGATGGCAGCTGCTGTTTGTATGACTGCAGTAATCACAAATCCTTTTGATTCTGGCCTTAGCGTGGGTGAAATTGTGTTGCTGGTCATAGTGCTTACTGCTGCTTGTGTTCCTCATAGAGCGTGTGATTAAAAGCTGCCTGCGTGCATAAGGGAACCTTACTTGAACTACGTAACTATAATTTAAACAGTATTAAAACTGAAGTCCTCATGGAAACCTGCTATTGTAACTTCAGAAGTTGGATGTTATAGTGCATACTGTGCAAGCGGATGACTAATGTGAACAGAATGAGTTTTATTGAGTCTTATTGGGTAAATAGTGAATAAGGCCTGGTAGGCTGATGCTGATTTGTATCAGCTGGGACTCTAGGCCAGCAATAATTTTGCTATTTGAAACCTTTGTTCTGGCCTGTGAAAGCATTTTAAGAGGTGGAATGGCCTGGTTTAGTATAGGATTTAGAAAGAGGAACTCTGCAGCTGCAAAATAAAACTGTGCATTTGCAATAAGTGATGGCTGGTTACTGTAGGGCTGGAGGTGGCCCAGAGGGAAGGTCATACTTGTCCTCCTGTTATGTCTTGCATGGCCTTGTTATTTTGTACAAGGCTGAGTTATCTCTGCTAAGAGGAACAATGACACTAAAATCCAGGAAGGCACTGTGTTAAATGGAGGAGGACTCGTTCATTTTCCTTCTAAGTGCTGCGTCAGTATTGCCTGATAGCTTCATCTTGTAAAAGGCATTTTGTAGGTCTTCTGGAAGGTCCACCATTTACAACATCTCTCTTTCACTGCTGGCAGACATTGTAGCAGGAGCACTTATCACTTCCCCCATCTGCTCCATGGTTAGGAGTCCCTGTGTGCAGAAGCTGAACAGGCAGCACTTGCAAGCATTCCTATCCAGTCTGCAACTCATGCCAAGGAATGAGCCAAGCAGGTAAGTTTCCCCAAGTCTGCATTCAGATATCACGATATTCTGGGTTGGCGGTGTGTAGATTTACTGTCAGCTGAATGCTGTCTTTCTCCTGTAAAGTTCAGTTGTAAGATTTGACTTTATCTGTTTTGAAGATGAGGTGAAGAGGGCAGGCGTAAGGGTGGCAGTAGCTTCCAGCATCTTACTTGCAAGTGCAGCAGGAATGTGAGAGAAGGGAAGCGGTACGTGCAGGCTGTCTGTGTTCATTTGGTGATAATTCATTCTTTTGTGGGTATCACAGAGGAAAGCTGGTGGAGTTACTTCCCATTCTAGAAGGATGCACTTTAGGTGAAGTGTATGTTGCTCTGCCATAAAACGAACTGAAGTTGACAGCACATTCCCTTCTAGCAAGGATTAACATCATAAAACTTCATTCAAGTGGAGCAAGTCTCCTTTCCTTCTCCCTCTCTCTTTGCTCACTTCAAAGCCAGTTACATTTTTGATGTCAGTGTTTGTAGGACTGCAATTCCCAAATGCTGATGTAGTGAGGTTTGGTCCTACTTCAGAGCTTTCTTCACATCAGGAAGATCTGATATAAGAAAAAATAATAATAATAAAAATTAAATACGAAAATTTGTGTGATCGTGTAAGCCCATGGGTACACAGCACACGAATAAGATGAGCATCATGATCAAATCACAAGTCTGGCTGCAATGTGTTTCTAAGTCATCCCTGGATGGATTGTTCTGTAACACTAGCAAGTACTTTGAAGTCTTTTGAAGTAGGCTAGTTTTAAATGAGTGCTTTCAGCAATGACCTGCTTCCTATTTCAATTTACTTTCTTTATGAGGACGCTCTCCTTCAGCAACAGGCTGTAGAGTTTTTGGTGGATGTAGAATGGGGACTCTGTTTGGCTTCTTTCAGGTCCTTTGCATGCTGGGTGCTGCTGGAAATACAGAGGCTGCCTTGAAGCCCTGAGCTTAAACTAGATCACATTGAGCTTGGACTATCTGTCCTAGCAGGCAGCCCTTTGCTAAAACTTGAAGCACACAGCTTGCGATTGGAAGCCTCTGGCACTTATGTATCAGTTTAGAGAGATTTTAAGTATATATGAAGGTCTGTGCAAGAACTGTGGGATGTGAGCCTGAGTGAGTGAACACAAGCAAAGGAAACTGAGATGGCAGCTTATGCGGAGCAGAGCTCAGAATACAAAGTGTGACACACATATCCAGGAGAAGGGGGAACTGAAGCCATTAAGTTGCAATTGCTTGACTCCCTTTGCCTCTGAACCACAGAAACTGTATGCACATTTTAATAACGTTGTGGTATGAGTAAGGACATCATTGTGCACAATTCTTTTGCTGACTCTAGTAATAAAGCATTCTGCCCTTTATTTATAGGACTGCCTCAAGGATCTGACAGGAGGAATTGAGTATGCTGCCAAGATATTAAATGAAATTCCCCAGAAAGACATTCAGTGCACTAAAAGAGCCTCAAAGGCAGAAAGGGAAGGAAATGGGCAAGGTAAGTCATACATAATGATCTCAGTTGGCGTCCATTGATCTCGCCCAGCATCCTTTGAGAGTGGAATATCCATAAAAGTCTTTTAAAAGTCACTTGGATATTCTGGGTAGTGTTTGTGCTCACAGATGCACATTGTGCAGCAGTAGGGCTGACTGTGACAAGCTGTTTTCTTTTGACCCAAATAATTAAAAAATACAAATAAAATTGTTGCTGTGGTCTCTTGCTGTTAGTCTGAAAAGCCAGCAAAGCCCATTTTCTCTTGCATGTCTCTAGCTCTCTCCATTCTTCCGAGTTTTCCCTGAAGGGGAATCATCAGCATGGGTCTGTACCAGGAGAGAAGAAAGGTCTGTTGAGCTTGTGCTGTGTTGCGCACGGGTCAATGGTTGGTACTGGGGCAAGTATAGGAATAGGGCAAGTGTGCAGAGACACCTTCAGAATCATTGCTTTCAAACCATCTGTGGCTCAGAGCCTTCCTTAAAGTCTCCTTAGTTCAGCTATGGAACACATGGCCCACCATTCCATTTCACGCTCCTATGATTTCAGACCCCTTCTTGCTTTCCCCTTTCATTATCCCCTTTCCACCTGAGGAATCCTTGTCTGCTTAAATCACTCCTCATACAGAAGCCACTCTGTTCGTTGACTCAACTTTTATCTTGCTTTCTGAAACACAGCTCTACTGCATTATTATCATTATTACAGTGAGGTTCACTAAGTGTGTGGGGCTGTACAACCCATATGGGAGGTGTTGAGGCTACAGTGTCTGAAACTTGACAGGCTGTAGGTCATAAATTTCTTCCAGCTGCTCTGATTTGGGTAACTGGTGAAGAGTATAATGCCTTTTCTTCCATCTTCAATAGACCATATCACTCTATTCACCAATATGACAAAGATAAGCTAAGTTATGTATCCTCATTAAATTCACAGGCATTAACTGCTTCAGTCATCTGTATGTCACTGTTGTGTTTATCTGTATGTTCTGCAGCACAGCAGCAGACACAGCTTTGCCATTTGAATAGCATTTGTCATTCCCAAGAATGTTATGCTCTGTACAGGTTTAGTGACTGATAGTGCTGTTGAAAAGCTGGTCTGTCTGGCCCTTTCAGTTCAGTTTGCAGTCAACAACTCCAAGGGTGTTACTCCTCCACCCAATGGCTAAAGGTTACTAATAATCCGTTCTCCCTTCAGTGCTGTATGTATTATTCGTTTAGGTGAATATCATGAAGCCTTCCCCCAGTAAAAAAACAAAGTAGTGACGCCATTTCCCACAATCACAGAATCACCACGATTGGAAAAGACCTCCAAGGTCATTTAGTCCAACCATCCACCTCCCAGCAATGCTGCCCACTAACAGTGTCCCTTAATACCACATCTAAGCATTTCTTAAGCACCTCCAGGAACGGTGATGCAACCAGCTCCATGGGCAGCCCATTGCAGTGCCTGACCACTCTCAGAGAAGAATTATTTCCTAATATCCAACCTGAACCTTCCTGGCTGCATTCCCTCACATTCTATCGGACTGGACTCTTATTTAAGACTTTGTGGGCAAAGCTTTGTAGAGCTCTTTAAAAGAGCCCAAAGCTCGTAACAGACTTGATGTGATTGTTTTGATCATCACTGAAATGCAGTCATTTTTAAGCAGGAAATACAGCAGGCCTCCTTTACCAAAAGTGAAACTGGGTAACATGCTTTGGGGCTTCTCCTTCTTAAGACTGCACCAATTCAAGATTGCTTTGGAAAAGCAGCCAACTTAGGCTTGGTTGGACTCTGGCTGGAACTCCTGTGTGACACTAATTTACCAAGTCTCTCCAAGTTTTGATGACCAAAAGATGTCAGTGCTTTTTAGAAAATAAAACAAGAAAAAGAACTTTGAACCCGGGCAAGTACTTCACGCTGTTCCCTGATGTTTTTAATAGAGTTGTTATTGATTACAGAGGGAGTGCTGGCTTTTCTAGCGTTGGACTTTTCCCCTAAACAGCTGCACCTAAATTTTAGCAGATGTTTCTCTATTTTGGGCTTTTTTGAAACCTCTAAAGCTATTTTCCATCAAAGTACATTAGGACCAAATGGTGAATCTCTGAAAGTCAAAAAAAACCTTTGTTTTTATCACAGAAGTGCTTTCTAATAACAGAAGAGGCCGATATTAAAGCTTTTATTGTTGTCTTCTGGATCAAACTGCTACAAATTATTCCATATTTAGTCCAGCAAAACACTTGTGATTACTTTGTATTGAATACGAACTGGAGTGAAGTAATGCAGCAGTTGAATAGAGTGATGAATTAAAAAAGAGCAACTTCTACAGCTGGGGATCTGTCTTTGATGTGCCATTTATTATTGCCATGCTATACCACGTGCTGGTGGTGAGTGTGGCTTCTTTGTAGTCTGTGTGCATTTCTGTATGTGTTGTATCTCAGTTTTATCCTGATGTTCAGATGATAGGAACTGTTGCTTTCAGCAAGTGCAGCTATTGGAAGCTGGAGTTGGGAGGCAACGTTTATTCTGATGAGTAAACATGCAACTGAGCACTTGTAACAGTTTGCTATGATTAGAAGAAAGAAGTTTCTATTTGATATTTCTTTCCCGAGCTATGTGGAAACATCTCACACGCTTATGTTTTCAGTTGGGTACCAATGCAACAATGAAAATGACTTCTGTGGGTTATCTGAATAGAGAAAATTAGTAAACAGGTTTTTTTCTTAGGGCTGGAAAATCTGCCTTGGAGGAGGGGTTAAGTGCATGTCCTCCCAGCTTGTTTCCTTTGGGGATTCTTAGCAACTGCCAGGCTTTCTGTGAGATGCTTGGGCTTAACTTTGACTGTGAGACGTCCCCATTGCCACCTTGTTCTTTTGAAGTCTTCTGCAACACTTCCTTTTTTCCCTTGTAATGTTTAAATAAGGTGCTGCAGTTTGCAGGTGTAGTCCCCCGTTTCAGCTGCCACACAGAAGCAAGGATAGAGATCAAGCTCTTGGGCTGCTCTTCCGATGTATATTCTTTTCTTCTAGATGTATATTCTATCCTCCATTCCTAATGAAAACGTCATCTTTCAAGCTATATTTATGATGTCTATTGAACTAGAGGTATACTGCCTTGTACCTGGTTCTAAAGACCATTTGGCCTTCCCTAGCTTGGCTGTCTGTCATGGTACTGCTTTCTTGACGGTGTGAAGCTTATGTTATGGGAAACCACTTGTCTTAGTAGCAACAGGAATACAAAAGAAAGTTGGGAAAGACTTTTAAGATCATCATGTCCAACCATCCACTTAACATTACAAACCTACCAGTAAACTGTGTCCCTAAGTGCCACATTCACGTTAATATGCTTATATGCTTTCCAGCTAGTTTGGAGCATGGTCAGAGCAAGCTTAGAGTCTGTTCACAGAACACTGCGTAGCTAGCCTTTAGAATATAAGAATAAACTCATTTCTCTTCCCTCTAACAGTCAGGGATTGAAAGTCAGAAGAATGATTCTTCTCATGGAACAAGAATGCTTAACATTTTTGTTCTGTATTTAAATTTCAATATATACTTTTTTTAATGTGAAATGTTAGATAGGAAGAGTCTGTGGGGATTATGGGGATTTGGCATTTGTTCAACTGGATTAAAAGCCTTTATTGTTTTAATTCATCTGTGCCTTCACAACTTGCGTAGCCTGAGAACAGAAGCAATAGAAATGTGTTAGGAGATCACTGCAATAGCTGTCATCTTTGATTCATGACTGAAAGATGTTTAAGCCCTTTACGTGCTGGTCTGTCCTTTCATGTGGGTAGCAAACATGGGAAAAAACTAGTTTGGAAACTGGATTGGTTAAAATAAGAGACTAAGATGGTGTGAAACTGCAGAGAAGCCATGGAAGAAACACAGATTTTGTTTAAGATGTTCAGTGACTTCTACTTCATCCATATAAATAAGATTCTGACTTCAAAAGGCGATGTGTGGTAAGTTGCAATTGTGTGAGGCAGGTCACCAAATTCATTTCCATCTGATGTGAGGTGTTAATTCACAATTCTCAGTGACTTCTTGATCCTGATTTTTGGGAACAAAGCCAGGTAGATATATTTAAAGCGGAGGTAATATCAGGAAGGCTATTCACACGGCTAGGAAACCACAGCAGTGACAGAATAAAGACCATCTATCTTCCAAAATCCTATAAGCTTAGAGCAAAATAAGGAAAAAATTGCCTCGACTTCCTTGAATTGTTTTACCTGAGAGAATGAGACAATTGAAACTTGTTCCTAGCTTGAACGTTCCGCTGATTTAGATGAGGTGTGTTTTGAATCATAAGCTAGAACGTGGCATTTATTTTGTTAATTTTAACCTTGTGGCTGTTTTTAGTGTTTTGTTTCACCATGAAAGCGGCACAAACAACTCTGCCAGCCAACCTTCCTTCCTTTCCCAGCTCACCTTGCAGCTTTTTGTTACTGACTTTTCCACCCCATATCCCCGCAGCTTGTGCTCTTAAGTAAAGAATCACTTCCTCCTTGCCATACTTTAATTTGGAAACTAATGACTGCTACACAAAGAAGAAGTTGTAATTTTATGGCAGAGACTAGAAGGAGCATTTTCTGTCTGTGCTATTTGTTCACCTTTATTATTACTAGGTTTCTACTCTTTATACTAAAAGGGGAAAAGGACTGTTAAATCCAAATCATGGCAGTAAGATACAAGGTAGGAACTGTGTTGTCTTACCATGCTCAGTAGTAGAGATTTCATCTGATTTGTCTCTGTTAATGGTAGGTGGAAGTTTTGTGCTTTATTGTGTTTCACTTATATCCAGGAAGGTGCAAATCAAAGATGTAGAACAAGGGTGTTAAAAGTACGGGGGGCCAAAATGTGACAGCTGAATGAGAAGGTGTTGGTACCATGAGTTTATTTGGACTATGGGCAGAATCTTCCACAAGGGAGCTGCAGGACACTGATCTTGTGCTTGCAAGGGAGTGCATCAGCTGAGATATTCCAACAAGCCTTATCTCGTATGTCTCTGCTATAATTATCCGTCTTGGAGGCTTGATGTGCTAAAGCATGATGAGTACAGATGTTATCTGCTGCATGATGGAAAAACAAGCACGTTGAAAACCAAACAAACATGCTGGTTACAGTAATCCTTGTTCCCCGTGGCGGTTTGCAAATCATGCAAACATAAACAAATTGTATAGAATTTTGAGCATGTATAATCTGCTCCCATTCAAAGAGAGCTGGATTGTTGCTTCGTGCAGCTTTAGCTTATGAAATCTGTAATGTAATTATAGTGTAGAAATAGCAAGAATGGAGGGAGTTTGGCTTAATGTGCAGCGAGTTCTCAGTTGGGAGATAAATACAGATATTTCAGGAAACTGTGCACAAATTGAGCAACGCATCCTCTGAGTGAGAATTGCATCTCGGTTTGGAGACTGTGTTGGTCTCTTCCTGAGCAGGCAACACTGCAAGAGAATGGGTTGGAGATTTACCCCTTTTCCCCCATGACTTTCTTGACAGAGATTGATTCAAGTCAGGTCTGTTCATCCCATCAATGAACTGGGAGCAGAGCTGAAAGGACAGGAATTCCCACTGTGTGCATCCCTAATATAGGGCTCAAGGGCTCAGTTTAGTGTTGGCTGTGCATGAGATGAGCATCACTGAGCTGAGCCCCCTGCTAAAAGACCTGGTTAACTATTGAATCATGGAGCACTTCCAAAGAATTCCCTTCCTGTCTGCTCTCATGTGCCAGCCAGAAGTGGTGGAGAGATCTACCATGGTACCTTGTGGGACCTCTGCTAAAGGAGAGCTTAACTGTCTGATGGGTGAACACATGCATCCCTTTCTATCACTATCAAGGGGCTGTTTGGAGAGCCTGAAGCTGGAAGGGGAGTCTAGGTGGCACTATGGGTATATGAGGGTGTTAAGATTGGCTGGTGTGAGTTAGTGCACTTGGCCTGCTGCCCAAAAGTACAAACAATTGTGGGAAGACTTCAAACAGTTTTTAGTGGCTACAGCTACGAGAGCAGTGAGGAATGCCTTTATGCATGCATCTTTCACAAATAAATTATGAGAGGAAGTGTCTTTCTATTGAAACATTAGGGTGGTGTAGTTCATAATGCTCTGTGTAGCAGGGAGCTGAAACACATCCATAAATAATGGCAACTGCTGCACAGAACAAACAAGAAATTTGCCTTTTGCATACGCTTTGCTAATCTGCTTAATAATGCAAATGTATGATAGGATTTAACATGAAATCCGTACTTAAAGTGCCAGCGTCTCTTGTCAGAGCAAGATGGGATCAGCTGTTGGTAATTAGCACTGTTTTGGGGGTAAAACTTCCTAGTCTCACGGAGCTCAGTGAGTTTAGGCTACCTGGTGTTTTCTGGCTTTGCAGGCTCAAATCTATTATTTGATGTGTGCATGAGGAGGTGCTGCTGGTGACCTGGCAAACACAGGTGGAGTGTGTTTGGGAATGGTGGCATTACCTGACCTGAGAGTTGGGAAGGAGTTCAGAATGGGAAGAGTGGAGGAGAGCTCTGGAGGGAGAGAAACAAAGATGATGTAAGGGAGAGTGGAGAGAAAATGGGTCGCTTTTGGGGTGTGAAGGAGTAAGCACGAGGTGTTTTGTTGTGTCTTTCTTTTTCCTTCCAATGGATTATATCCAAATAGAGCTCCTAACTCAGGGCTGGAAAGCATTTGTTTTGTACTCAGATGTGTTTCAAAATTGGCACCTTTGTGTGCCTCAGAACTGGAGAAAATCACTTGTGTTTACAAAAGTCTCTTCCCTGCCAAAAAAGGTCAGTTGTGTTTATGTGCACTGGCTGGATCTCACCTCCTCCTTGGAACCCCATGTGTGTGTACTGGAACTCCATCAATGTTGCTTTTTAATGTTGTATGATTGATCTGTCCTGTGCTGTTGCTGTTAGCCTTGAGGCTAATTTTTAATACATGCTCTGCCTGTGCCAGCAGCGTGGAGCCTTTCAGATGGCTCTGAGGTGAGGCAGGAGGGCAGCGGATACAGCTCTGTTCCTTATTGCTGCTGCAGCTGGAGCATTGGCATGGAACTTGGCATGAGGGCAAACCTTCTCACTTCCCCTCCCCAAACCTGCTCTTTTCTATGCTGATTCCTTAAATGTGAGCACAAAGTGACTTGCACCGCCCTTCCCCATCCCATGAGAACTCCTCCACTTTGCTGCTGGGTGGAATTGGCTCCTGCTACTGGGAGAGTCCTGGGAGCGTGTGCTGCTTCTCACCATGTGCCTGACCAAGAGCTTCTTTACTCATGATGTAGGCTGATGTCCTCAGTCTTGCAGACAGACATTCATTGCTTTGTATTAGGATGAGGGAAGCACATAAAGCCTCAGATGGGCTCAAAAGTTAAGACCCTGGAGAACAAATGGTAGGTCTTCGCTTGTACAAAAACGAATCTACTGTGGGGTGAGTCAGGTTCACATCTCGATTAATCACATTCTAGCAGCAAAACATCATGATGGAGGCAGGCTTTAAATTGAAGAGATAAGAAAACAGGAAACAACACAGAAGTTGTTACAAATTAATTTCAACTGTGTCAATTGAATGTGTTAAAGCTCTCTCTATACGGGTGCTGTGTCAGAGCTGGAGTGGCTTTAATTTTCTTTACATCTTTAATAGCATTGAGGCATTTTCATTTTTCAAATGAGAGGGTTCACTCCACGGTTTATAGCACTTTCTGCAGAGAAACCCATATGCGTGTTCTCAGCTGCAGTGCTTCCAGGCTATCTGATGAGTGGGTTATTTTGTAGTTCTTCATCTCCTGGTACTTTTGGTTTGTTTTGAAGCTTTGTTAATGGCCACAGTGAGGACTCTGGATGGAGGAGTGGTGGATAAGGAGAGATGTGCTGGCTGTGCATTCAAAACCACCTATTCTTGGCATCTCTGCTCTAGTAAAACTGGCACACCACCTAGTAAGCAGGCACTGTGCCATCCTGACAGATGGCTGTGCAAACAAGCAGCCAAGAGGCTATACATGAGCATCAAATGCATTTGTTGAGGGCAGCACACCCAGCCAGAATCCTCCAAGAGGTTCAGCAGCTCCGGGTTGAAAACCAATATGTGAGAAAATGTCATTGATATTTCAACTCAGAGCTGAATTAACTGGATAAAGGCAATGCTGGAATTCCCAGATCATAGACAAAAGAAGTTCTGGGAAGTATTAGATCAAATTCTGCCTGCTGTGGGGTGTGAAAGGGAAAAGGCTCCCACGTTGACTCTTCCATTTCTCTCTTGAAATGCTCTTCATATAATGGGCAGTTTGGCATCCTCACCTATTTCATGTCAATTAGTTAAGAATGTCGGACACCTAAGGGGCTGCTTTTCTTTTTTAAGCCTGAGTGATATTTCTGTAGCTAAATGAATGCTAAAATACAGAGATGATGGTGGAGGTAGCGTCCAGGTTGTAGCATTACAGTAAAATGCTGATGTGCTTCTCAGGGTAATCGAGTGGGACTCAAGATTTCTAAATTCAGCCCTTTGCTGACGTAGCATCACAATGCATGAAATTACTGTGCTTCATCTTGCAGAATTGTTAGCTTTTCACTGAACGCTCTGGCTGGAAAGCAAATGGTAGGAAGCTTCTTCCAATTCTTTGCATGTGATTGGACTTGAAAGAATAATTTGAAACCAATGTAATAAAGAAAAAGACAGAAAACTCCAGCGAATCTGGAATGCAGCTGGCACCTACAGAAGTATTCTTTGTTCATCGGTGGGTCCATAGCATGCACTTCTAAACAGTGTGATTACACTGATTAGCTTTATTCACAGAGTAATCAGATCAGTGCCTGGTAAAATGAGTTGTTCCCCCCGCCCCCCCTCCGCGCTTTAAGACATAAGGAGATGAATATTTTCATTTAGTAGGTTTCATAGTTTGTTAGTGCCAGTATGTTTTAAAGAAAGCAGTATTGGTAATCATGTGGAACAGTTGGAACTTGGTGAGTACGTGGTGAGTACACTGGTGTTCAGACAGGGTCAGATCTCAAGGGGAGCACCTTAGCACATAGCTTATAGCTTGCAAGGGAAATAATGGACTTCAGAACCACCTGATGGGGATCCAATTGCATTGAGTAGAGTCACTGGTGCAGGGACTACTTACTGATGGTAACTGCACACCTTGGCTAAGCTTTCCCAGCACCTCCTGTGTGCTAAGACAGCATCACCGGTAGGTTCAGGATCTGAATTCATTATCATTATGCTGATCTGGGGTTCTGTGTAGCGTGAGCTGAAAAATCTGACTTATTTCATTTGTATCATGATCTTGGTTTTCCCGTTTTGTTATTATATAGGAAAAAAAGTAATCAAGACAAAACCTTCCAAGTAGTTGCATTATCTTGAATATTTACTTGGTGCCCCATTAAGATTTTTTGCTCTTGATTTTCATTTCAACTAGGATAAGGGTATCTAACTGACATAATGAACTGGACAGTGCAACGGCCTCAGTAATATGTATGCAAAACAGATCTACAATTTCCTTTGCTTATTTGAATGAAAAAGAAAGCTAATTTATGCTGTTTAGTAGAAATAAGTTGTTTTCCTATCAAACAATATTGTAAACTAATTAATAATTTGTTGAAGCTTTGAAAGTCTACTGCTGACCTGATTTACTTTATTGCACATTGTTAAGACTCCACAGTAGTAAGACTGAAGAGCGCTCTTGTGGTCTTCCAAAATTGAAATGACTCCATAAATCTCCTTCAATCCAATAATGTGTTAATTAAATAAATGTATTGTGCATGTCTTTTGAACACAGATATTCATTATTTTGCTTGATGGGTGACCTTAACTAGAATTTGCTGATGTACAAAGGGGTAAGCTTGTGACCTCAGGAACTTGGTTAATTTTAATTAGTCCAAGACGTGTTCAGACTCTGTTGTTTTGCAGCATTTTAATTCAGTTTTGATGGCATTATTCTCAGGGAGCATGAAACAGATGCACATAATTCTTGTTAGCGTATTACTTGAAGCTGACTTCAAACATGTGTTCATTGTAAATTGTTAGACTGTTTGCATCCATTGGGAATCCAGTCTGCCAATTTGCTTTTCTTTAAGAAATAATTGTTATTAGTACTGCTGTTATTGTCTGCAGCTCACACGTAGGATCTATGGCATGTGGTTGGCCCTTTTTATGTTAAGATCTATATGGCAAAAAATCTCTGCATATACAAGCTTGTAGTATAAAAGATCCATTAGTTACTCTAAAGTTGTATGGTTGGTTGGTTTTCCCACTTGGAAAGGACTGAAGAGAGTTTCTGTATAGAATTTCTTCACCAAGCTGTCCCAACAGAAGTGGATTCCAGATCACTCTGCAGGTTTTCTCTTGAATTCTCATCATCTTCAGACAAGAAACGCTCTACGTCATCTTGTGCCAAATGAGCATTGCCTCTTGCTGTGTAGTCCCATTGCTTTACCTGTTCATTATTTTTACTGTCAGCGTGTACTATGATATCACATCTTATGATGGTGAATAAGATCTTGAGGTATTTTTTGTATTGTTTATTTCTCACGGAAGAAACCTGCTTGCAGAGTAAGGTGTCTATTTGCTGAGTGTGTAATATGTGATTTTTACCAAGAAGAAAATCTTGGGGATTTCTGGCTTACGTTGGAATAGTTTCTCATTAATTTACCCATTGCAATCAGTGGTTACTGTCTAATTTCTTTTCTCTGCAAAAGGGAAGATTATGTTCTTGTGGCCTCTTGGGGTCACACGATTGTAAGGCACAAACGTCTTGATGTTGAAAGGCTTGGCTGAGCATAGCCATGCAGCTCTGCTTTGTTAGGCGAGAGCCTTAGTTTACAATCTTGGCTGTAGTTCTTCCTCCCAAGTCTGGAAGGAGCTGTAAAGTTAACAGTTCTCTGCAAAATTTATGTACCTTGTGAAACTGTTGGAAAACATGCTTGGGAGAAACCAGTTACACAGCCAATTTCTCCTGCTGCTTTAGATTGGTTCGTGCTTTGTATGACCCTTGATCTTGAGTGCTTTCATTATGTGTTACTTATTCCTCTGTAATGCTCTCGCTAGCAGTAGGACTGAATTTGGTTATCTTGTCAATGACATAAATTAGATTCAGATCACAGTAAGATGTGGCACTTGCAGCAAACATGTTGGAAGAAGAATGGTGCCTGATTTTGTACTGTCTACTGATAGAACTTGAAGCATGGGACAGTTTCTTTCAGTATTTCTCTCCTCTCTCTCAGCAGCTGTTGCCCCATGGCAAGGGTTGGAAATGGATGGTAAGGTCCCTTCCAACTCGAACCATTTTGTGATTCTAGGATTATGCTAAACTGTTCCTTTTGGCATCAATACTTGTGTTATTCTATCCGAACATGTTGAGGGACCTGCAGTTCTCGCAGCACTCCCTGGTGTTTGCTGAATTAGTAGATGCAGGTTAAAAGAATAGCAACAAAAGGCAATTGAGTGACTCTGGTATGTGACTTCTGGAGGAAGATTAGAGTTGGAAAGACCTTCCTCTTTGCCTCCCTGCTCCTTTCTGGAGAAAGAAAGAAGTTTCCCTTGCCCATATTGCTGTAGGCCTATATCTCAAAATGACACATTGGTACCAAAGATTGTAGAGCAGAGCACATCGCTCATGATGCATTGCTCCCTATCCACGTAACTCCTCTGTTTTATGATCAAAATAAAACACTTGAAATATGTTCTCATCTGCTGGATAGGAGAGAGAACAAAATGCTGGAGGGGAACCTTTAAGTTGTGTCTCTCTGGACTTATTTATTAAGATTGCACTACCTTTTTTTTCCCCTCTTTTTACCCCCACAACTCTTCCCCTCTTTCTCCTCCTCCTTTCCTTCCAATACTCTGACTGGTGCTGACAGAACTGATTATAGCTTATGAGTGATAATATAATTCAGTTTCCCTCAAGGAGAGATGCTATCAGAGAAGGTTTCTTTTAAATATACTGGTTGAAAAGAGCCATCTTTCTTCCTAGAAGAACAGTTATTAATCTCTTACTAGTACATTTTCATATCGTTTTGGACATTTATTTCCATGCTGTGATATTATAAAACCAGGCATTTGTGTCAGTTTTGATGCAGTGCAACATGCTGGAACATGAAAAGGCGTAATTACCACCGTGGTCATTTGAATTGCTAACCAGATCCTGACATTTTCAAATCGGACCAATTTCTTAGTGATCCAGAAGTGCGCCTGGATGCTATATGAACTGCATTTCAATTAGGCAACTCAGCATTTAAAAAGGAAGTGCAGAGGAAGCTCACGTTCCCAAAGCATTGCTGAAATGAGGAAATGCCTTCCTAGTTCTCTGTTGCTGCACTAGATTAAATGTTTTGCTTGCGAGTTTCCTTGATAAAATGGCAGGTATTGTTAATTCTGATGCATTTAAATATTCAATAAAGTCTCCTTAAGGAAGTGTTTTCAGCTCTTTTTTCTGGATATAATCATAGCAGCCTCCTCTAAGACCATGTTTATTTGATGTGTACCTTCACTGAGGTGAACTCTTGGTGCTCCTGAACTTTTGTGTTATGGAATTTGTTCTCCGGGCCCCATTTGTGGTACAGGCTTCATAACAAGCACGTCCTGTGCTTCCAGCATGACAAGAGAGATGAATTTTAGCTAGTGGATGCCCTTGCTTGCTGATGGGCAGTGTTGCTTGGAGAAGTTATCTTGTACTGGTTGGAAGGAAGGGATGTAATGGTGCAAAGCAGCAGTGAGATATGGTTTGATGTTAATGAGCGATGCCTTGTGACATGAAAAGCTTCTTTACAAGAGTAATTCAGGGGATGCTGGCATCCTGGGTGCTTTTAGCCTACTGGACCCATGGAACGGAGCTATTAAGTAATGGTACGTTTCAGACCAGACAACAGGAAAGGCAGTTCAGCAAGGAGGGAAAATGAATGGGGAGAATACTTGCTTCTGTTCTGTGGAGCAAAAGTGGCAGTTTCAAGAAGAGTCTCCCTTACTGGTGGGAAAGCAGTATTAGGCTACATAAGGCAGGAACGCATAAAGCACACAGTTAATGTAAACTAGTGTATGATTACTCAAATTTTTTTCATATATATAGGGATTTCACCTTTCCTGCCTGAAAATATCAGATTTGCGTATCTGTCGTAATGTTTTTGTGTATTAAACTATGGAAGTACAGCTGTAGACAAATGAAACTACAAATTGACTTAAATTAATTGTTGTTTTTATTGCAACTCTTTCATGTTTCAAAGGATTGAGAGGAATGCTCCAATTCGTTTTTGTGGAGGTGTTTCAAGCAGGTTTTTTATTGTCCTGGCACGCAGTTCAGTGTCTGCAGTATTACTCATTGAACCTACCATGGCTGAGTTGTCCTCCTATCCTTAAAGTGAGACTCTGGATCTGCTTGAGTCCCACATGAGTCTTGGAATGACTAAACCTGTGCTGATGGTGCTATGATGTGTGGTGCTTAATGCAGCCTTTTAGGAAGTAAAGTTGATCTTGAGAACACAGATAATTTGGGCATATTGTGCTTTGCAGTCAAGTTGGCAGTGGATAATTTCCATGCAACAGATGTGTTTGATTATGGCAACCCGGGGCATGAAATTACTTCTAATTCTAGAGCTAGTGGATTCAATACAGTGTTAGGCTGTGCAGTTATTTCCACTGCAGAGATGTCTAGACACCTCACCCAGGGAGCCAGGCCCCCAGGTAATAAACACTGTAGTATATGCAACAAAAGCTCCCTTCCAGACTGAAACAGGTTTAAAAATACACTTAAAAGCACACTGGCAGTTCCAAGAAGGGGGAAAAAAAATTCTCTTCGGATTGTGAAACTCCTGGTTTAAAAAAGTAAAATAAAACCTCAGTGTGGCAAGAAATGAACAGAGTACTGTGCACAGCCAGACCTATTCATTACCTCTTAGATTTCTCTTCTTTTTTGCATGTCTGTGTCTGTCCAGCTCACTGTGCATCTCAGCTGCCACCATATGCCTGTTGCATGAGTGATAGTAAGCTTAGGATGGAAATTATATGTGATGCAAGGCTTGAGAGATTGGGATTTTATGATGGGCTGCCTCTTGCCGACTTGCTCCACCAGTATGTTGGGAATGGCATGGCGTGTCTGTTTTAAATCTCAATTCTGATTATTGCTTTGGTTTTGTTCTTCAACTCAGCCACGGTAGAAAATGGGTCAGATTCTGACCCAGCTTGGAGCTGAGACAAAGGCTTGTGGGCAGAGTAGTGGTTGTTGCCATCCATCGCTTGCTCCTTTGACAAGGTGAACCTCCTCCCATCCCTTGTGGAGGCACTCTGGCCTCATGTCATTCCTCCATCAAGAAGCTGTCACCTGCAGTGATAGCAGAGACACAAGTAAGTGCTTGCAGGGATACAAGGAAGCATCACTGTGAACAAAACTTTCAGCTTTAATTAGCAGTATTAAGTGACGTCTTGAAAGCCTGTAGGTATAAACAGACAAATAAGCTGGTAGAATTAAAAACAGATGTTAGAGCTTAACTCCTCTAATAACAACATCCTCTGCCTCATCTCCATTAAAAAAAAAATGTATAAAAAATCTTATGTCAGTTAATGCCCAATTCTATTTATACAGTTCTCATTTGCATGCAGATTTAGCATAATGTATTCAAGGAAGACAACATGCTTTTTATGTGAACAGAGAGGGCTGTTAGTATTCCTGAAATCTCCCTCTTCTTACCTTCTTCCTAGCAACTTGCCCAGATAGAAGGAGCTTGCCTTTAAAAACTAACCAGGTTATGTCTCAGATTCCATAAGCTTTGTTGTCCATAACAGTACATAAAATCTGTAGTAAAATCCCATAGAAATGTCACCTGGATTACTGGAAAGCACACTGGAAACTCTTAATGTGAAACTCCTTCAGTGCTGTAGAAGCACAGAGTCCCTTCCAGATGCACTGTTCCCAGGGTCCTCTGCCTTTCCAAAGCAAGCTGTTAATTGTGACCATCTGCATCTGTAACAACTGTAGAAATAAAGCAGGCATGATCCTCATCTAGGCATTGTGAGTGCACAGCCTCTGACCGTGGCCAGGGCATGAGAGAAAGTGTGTGCTAAGCCAGCTGTTAATAAGGAGGAAGAGGAGGAAAGATGTTGTGGCTCCCTTTGGCCTCAGGCATCTCTAAACCAGCTTTGCTTTGTCCGTGGAATTCCTGGTTGCAAAACGCCTTGTGTTGCTGTAAGTCTGAAGAGCATGAACCAGTTGTAGTGTTTGTCTTCAGTGTCTGGATTTAGACTGGAGATGCACTGTATCTTGGAAGAAGGATCACTATTGTCAGCAAAAGCCTTTTTCAGTAAACCTGACTTGGAGACGTACAAATGCATTTTGATTGACTTTATCCAAAGATCCCTCTAGGATCCCTATGACAGGGATATCAAAAATAGCACTCAAGTGAATTCTGAGTGACATTTGGCAAAGCATCTTGAGAGCAGAAATGGCTGTGAGGAGTAAGGACATCAATTACAATGTCCTGCTGAGTTGCAGACATGACCAGAGCAGAATCCCCACGCTCCACAAGTAAGAGGTGACAGGTGAGCAGCAACTTGCCTCTGAGCAGCAGCATCTTCTGGTTCCTGTACTTGTTTGTCTCTGTGCTTAGAGCTGGAACTGAAAAGAGAAAATGCATTCTGGTCCAGGTCTTCCAAAGGAGAATGAACATGTCCTGGTGGTAAGAGCATAATCAGAGCACAGCTCTTCCCATCAGCTTCCTTAAGGGGTTCAGCTCTTTGGGAACATTTGTAAATGTAGTTTTTCCTTCAGGTGTGTAACCAGGAAGGGAAAATCACAGCCTGTGATCTAACTGCTGTTGCCAACTGAAGGTGGTGTATTTCTCTGGATGACATATTTTGTGTCACATTCCCTATTGGACTTTGCTGGCTCCTGAGGACTGAGCAGTGAGCGCGGATGTACTTTGCAATGACTAATTGCAATGCACTCTTTCAGCTATTAGTCATTGTTTTTCCTGCAGGCTAGGCCCATATTTCTGATGTAAGCTGCAAATGCTCCAATAAATTATGAATAGGCACAAACTCTTTCAATCCACCTGCTTGGATGAGAGGCAAGACTGGAAAAATAAGAGCAATTCTTGTCCTATTCTGATATTCACAATATGAGTGATTGCTGAGGTTAGAAGGACCTTCATGTATTTTTACTCCGCTTTTATGTTACCTGATGCAGGAGGTAGGTGTGCAAACAGCAGAGTCATGGTGAGGTCTCAGGTTAAGACTGAACTGCGTCTACAGATGAAGCAACTGAACATGTGTTGTCGTATGGGGTAAAAATGAAACCTATGTCAAATGGATGAAATATGCAGCTTGAGGGCCTATCTTCTGCTTTGGGTTTGGCTTGTTGATGCTCACAGCTCAGTAAGATATGATTAATTAATGCAGTTAATACATTGCTCCTGTTCCTATTCATTTTACTGAACTATGCCATGCTGGAAACAGAAAGTGGGTAGTTACAGCTGAAATCACTAGCTATCTATAGCACTAATATGGGGAAGAAAACCCTAAATGTAGATGGTATAGATTTCTTCCGATAGGGGAGTACTGTGTCAGTTATAGATGGTACAAAGGAATGCTTGCATCAAGCTCTACACCTTTCCTCAGGTTCATATTGTATGAAAATACTGGAATGGGTAATTAATATAGAGGTGGTTCTGCTCCTAAGATGGCTTTCATTGATATCTAGCAGTAATTGGCCTGAGGCTTTCAGTGTCTGGAATCTGAAACTGGAGGTGTTGAGATCAGGAAATCTGGTCCAAAACTCACTGAAGGTGATCGAGCTGTGGAACAACATCCCTCAAGTTGGGGAATCCTTCATTGAGGAGGCATGTTATTTCTAGAAGGAACAGTTAAGCTCAGCTGGAGGTTTGGCTCCTGCTGCACAAATGCACCCCTGCGGTTGTGTCATGGCAAGTCCTTGTTCTCCCACGTCCTTACACTGTGTCACTCCATCCTTTTATTCTTTTCCTATTGCAGTTCTCGTCTTAACAAGGATTAGGCTGGGGGTGTGAGAGCCTGAAGGTAATTTTCCCTGCTTTTTTTCTGTTCTGGGAGGCATTGTATCTTCAGCTGCCAACAGCAGGATCTGCTGCTCAGAGAGCTGCTGGTGGGAATGCACCAAGGAGCCCATCAGCTGCAGGGCCGGATTCAGGCAACAAACAGTTTGTAACCCAAATGAGGCACAGAGGTGACTGCAACTTTCCTGTTTGTCATGAGAACTTTGTTAAACAATTCTGATACTTCATGTTCTTCCTGTGTTAGTTAAAATTTGGACAAAGATCAGTCCTCAGGCTGCTGTCCAATACGTTGATAGGATCTTACCTAAACACAGTGCAAAAAAAACGGAGCTGCCATTCAAAAGAAATTCATACCGGGACTGGAATGAAATAGGGAAAGAATAATGAAACCAAACAACAAAAAACCCCACGATATTTAAATGTCTGAACAACATCCCGTGGTGATAAACACACAGCTAATTCTGCCTGGGCAGGGAAGGCTGGAATGGACTCTGGATCTGCTTTTCTGCACTGATGTGTTTTCTCCATATCGCATTTTCTGGCCGCACTGGCAAAAAATTATTATTCTTCCTTATGAAAGAAAGCATTAGAAATAATCCTTATTGGATTGTTCTTGGCGGGTGATGCTGAAAGCTTCATTTCCCTGTAGTTGGTACAGCTTTGCTGCCAGCTTGCTATTCAGGTTCGTGTGTTTCTCATTCAATTTTGAGGAGTTTAATATCATGGAATGCAGAGAACAGCACTGGGACTTCAGATTCAAAGAAAATAGTTGCGAGGGGAAAGAGAGACTGTTTTCAATTGAACCTATTTTTGTTGGTTTTGCTTTTTAATAGTTGATGAATTCCTTTGTCTATTCATCCAGCAGTGCCTGGCGTTTCTTGCCGTTTAATTTATTTAATGGAAATAGTTTTAAAATAAGAAGACATGAGAAAGAACAAACCCGAGCTTGTGCCTCTTTGGCAGATAAAGCTCTGCTGCACATCTGCTAGCTGAAATTCGAGAAAGCAGGCTTGGTGTTGGTGCTCTGAGCCTGGAACCTGAGCTGGTGTCCACTCACATGCAAGGGAATCTTGCCATGAGCTCACTGGGCTTTGCTTTGCACTGTAGCGGTGGTTTATCAGTCAGAAACACGAACCCCTGTGTTCTCCCAGAGTTCAGCTGAATCATCCATTTGTTTGCACTTAAATACGCCACCACGTTAATTCTTTAATCTACCAGACTGTATTTTAGCAAATGCATGCTGATTGTCAGGCTCACTGGCTTGTAGATAGGCTTCTGCCATGGAAACCCAGCCATAGCACCAGCGGTGTGGTGAGTCCATTGGGAATGCCCAAAAGGCTGCCTTCCGACATGAGAGTCTGAAGTGTGTTTAAAAACGACTAAGTAAAACAATATCTGATGCAAAAAATCACAGAATCACAGAATCACAGAATTATAGGGGTTGGAAGGGACCTCTAGAGATCATCGAGTCCAACCCCCCTGCCAAAGCAGGCTCCCTACACCACGTCGCACAGGTAGGCGTCCAGGCGAGTCTTGAATATCTCCAGAGAAGGAGACTCCACCACCTCCCTGGGCAGCCTGTTCCAGTGCTCCGTCACCCTCACTGTAAAGAAGTTCTTGCGCACATTCGTGCGGAACTTCCTATGCTGGAGTTTCAGCCCATTGCCCCTAGTCCTGTCCCCACGCACTACTGAAAAGAGACCAGCCTCGCCACTATAGCTCCCACACCTCAGGTATTTATAAACCTGGATCAAGTCCCCTCTCAGCCTTCTTTTCTCAAGGCTAAACAGACCCAGTTCCCTAAGTCTCTCCTCGTAGGGGAGATGGTCCAGGCCCTTCACCATCTTTGTGGCCCTCCGCTGGACTCTTTCCAAGAGATCCCTGTCTTTTTTGTACTGGGGAGCCCAGAACTGGACACAGTATTCCAGATGAGGCCTCACCAGGGCAGAGTAGAGGGGGAGGATCACCTCCCTTGACCTGCTGGCTACGCTCTTTTTAATGCACCCCAGAATGCCATTGGCCTTTTTGGCTACAAGGGCACACTGCTGGCTCATGGCCAACCTGTCGTCCACCAGGACGCCCAGGTCCCTCTCAGCAGAGCTCCTCTCCAGCAGGTCTTCCCCCAACCTGTACTGGTGTATGCAATTATTTCTACCGAGATGCAAGACTCTACACTTGCTTATGTTAAACCTCATCCGGTTTCTTACTGCCCAGCTCTCCAGTCTGTCCAGGTCTCTCTGAATGGCTGCACAGCCTTCAGGCGTGTCAGCCAATCCTCCCAGCTTCGTGTCATCAGCAAACTTGCTGAGGGTGGCCACTATCCCCTCATCAAGGTCGTTGATGAAGATGTTGAACAAGACTGGACCCAGCACAGACCCCTGGGGGACACCACTAGTCACAGGCCTCCAGCCAGACACCGCACCGCCAATGACAACCCTCTGCACTCTGCCAGTCAGCCAATTCTCGATCCACTTCACCGTCCACTCATCTATCCCATACTTCCTCAGCTTTGTTATAAGGATGTCATGGGGGACCGTATCAAAAGCCTTACTGAAATCAAGGTAGACTACATCTACCGCTCTCCCCCCGTCCACCCAGCTAGTGACATCTTCATAAAAGGCCACCAGGTTGGTCGAGCACGACCTCCCCTTGGTGAACCCATGCTGAGTACTCCTGATAACCTCCTTTTCTCCCAGTTGTCTGGAGATGGCATCCAGCACAAGCTGTTCCATCACCTTCCCTGGAAGGGAAAATGAGTTGCTTCCACCAAGGAGGGCAAGATGGTTACTTTCTCTAGGCTGTGGGAGAATGCTAACATATGCCATCCTTACATCCACTTAGATTGATGAATACCAGATGGAAGTCGTGCAGAATGTTTTCTGCAGTACGCGTTAAGTGTTGCTGGCAGCTTTTCAGTTTTTGATGTAGCAGAAGACAGTTGTGTTTGCTTTAGCGAGTTGAGAGAAATGCCTGCAGACTCCAAAATCTGAGAAGCAATGCAACTCTAAAAGTTAGAAGCATCGCGACTCTGAAAGTTCGCAGTGTCCTTTTGCATATTCTTGAAGTATCTTGACTTCTGCTGTGAACACAAGCACTCAGCGCAGGCGATCTTTGTAGCCATTGCTGCAGATAAGCAGCCCTTCCACACAGCTTCATTTTTCATGAGCTTTGATTCAAGTCTTCAATGTTCTGTTTTCCCTTTAACAACCAAAGATGCATGTTGAAATATTGCCAGCTATTCTCAGAAGAGCCTCTCATATGAGTAACGTATGACCGCCGAGTTTCATATTCTGCTGTTTCTTTTTCCCCAGCACTTTGTCCATCTTGTCCATTTGAGTCTTGCAGCTGCATTTAATCTTCATCAGTAGAGTTTTGTCAATTGTAGCCTAAAACAATGAGCTGTGCAGTGCCAGCGTGGTCATCTTGCGTGCATGCTCCCGACTGCATTGCAAACTGCACTCAATTACTGAATGTCTTCTAGCTAGCAGTAACAGATCATTTGAGATACTACAGAGTGTTCTGAAAATCCCATCCTGTGAGACTTATGAAAGGGAAGCGTTAATGGTATTGACCCCAGAAAGATGAGAAAACAATGGCGAAATGGTAAGAGACATCCTAAGTGAGCAGATGCACTTGTAATCGAGGCATCATTGCAGTGAGAGCTGTTGCATTACAATGTAGGATCTTGAGCTGCTGAGGTGGATGCCAACACGTCTGTGAGCAGAGCGGCCCTTTGACCAGATGATGGAGCTGTTGTTTCACTAAACTTTTCCCTGCTGTAGTTATTTTTCTTTGCCGTGGCTATTATTGAACTCTCGTTCTAGCTGGATACATCAGCGGTGTCAGCCCTGCAGTGCTGTGTCACTTGGGACTCCTGGCCATGACTTGCAGTGATGTGGAAACAAAACTGCTTCCTGCTCCATAGAGCAAGAACCACAGTGAAGAATGCCTGGTGCTGCAGCATCAGCTCTTAAGGGGGTTTGGGATGATCTGAACCTATTGATGCTCTGTACCACTGTGGGCTATACAGAGGATTGGCTTTGATATATGGAAAATACTCTGTGAAACACTTTGCACTTCCTTTATCCCCTGCAAACCTCAAAGGATGATGTGTAAGTTGCATGTTAAGTACCACAGAGGTAAATAACAGTCAGAGGATGGTCAGAGTGCAGCGAGGGGAAGCCATGCATGGTGTAAAAGTTTCTGTAAAGCAGCAGGAGAATGCACAGCATCTTTTGGTTGAAGCATCTCAGAGCAGCACAGTTCCTACCTAGGCTTGGTCATCAAGAGTATCCAAAGCAATTAAGAATGAATGTATCCTGGATTTTTCCAGTGGGAGCTCCCAGTGTTTGTTCTTAGGATCCTCAGTGACTGTTAGAGCAGCTTAGCAAGCAAACTTCAACCACTGACCGTCTGCGTAGGCAGTCAGTAACTGGGAGGGATCTAACCACCACCAAGTGTCATTAGATTGTAGTTGATGGTAGCAACTTGTGAGCCCTTTGGGTGACATTGCTTTAAAGCAGAGCAAAGTGAAAAGCTGCGTAAGCACAATGTGACCCCAAATAGTTGATTTGTACCTGATGACTGCAGGTGGGTGAGCATCAGTTTACACAGATGTGCCGTTCTCTGTTTTTAGTGTGGTTTTTAAATACAGAACACTGAGCAACGTCAGAGGAATGTGGGTAATTAAGGATATTGCAGTGTCCCTGGATGCTGTATTTGGATATCTCAGTGGTAACTTAAATTTCCCAGCAAAGCTTTTGGCATCCCAAATGAATTCCTTTAACCATCCTTAGGGGTTTATCTGTGAGCATTCAGGGCTTGTTTAAAATATCTCAACCGAAGTTGACTGTAAAGAATTGCTATTACCCGGGGGATTGCTGAGGAGGCTGTAGTTTAACTGTTGCAGAGTAGTGCTTATTCTCTTCTTTGAGATATAGCATCCTTGTAATGGGTTAGCAGTCAGTTAAATGGGCCATCAGAAGGTTTGATACCAGTGTTTTCTTTTTAATGGATGGGGGGGAACTTCTAAGAGGACTGCAGAACCACTGGCTTCTTTGAGTTCATCTAATCACTTTGCTGGTAAGTCTATCAGTTTTAATGAGTTTTGGGCTATGAGAATCTCCATGTGTAAAATAAGAGAGTAAGGAAAAAGTTAAAGCAGAAGCATGCAGAAAGTCATCCTCTCAGCAAGCCCCATGTGCCAAACCCAGCCCTGATACCATCACAACAGTGAAGACAGAGAGATGCCATCCATGTCTCTGCACTGTAGGGTTCCTGAGCAGTGCCCCAGCACTGAGTGGTGGTTGGTGTTCTGAATGGGGCAATGGGAGGCCATGAGCTCACAGTGTCACTTCCAAAGAGTGCAGGTGAAAGCGAGCCTCTTGGCTTCTACCTGGCAGTGACCCCATGCTGATGGAAGTATGGGCTGCAGGTATGATGGAGAGCTGTGCAGGCCCGCCTGCTCCTCCCTCTGGACTTAGTGCTGCTGCAAGCACACTGCACAACAGTCAGGAAACCTTTGCTGCTCAGATCTTGATGCCACCTCTGTAAGACGTTACTTAATGTCTCCACAGCTTGAGTTGTTCGTCTGTGAAATGCAGATGAGCGTGCTGTCCTTGTAAAGCACTTTGGGTGCTGATATGCAGGGTGCTGCGTGGCAGTCAGGCAAAGTGCTGCAGCTTTCTGTTTAAGGAGCGTTATCATTCTCTGCTCATATCTAATATGCAGGACTTCTCCCGTGGGATTTTGAATTGCAGGAGGAAGGGAGGGGAAGGTCTGACTTCACGGTGACTTGTGACTTCTGCATAAAACATTTCCTCAGAACTAATTAAAACTTTGAGAAATCATCGGAACTGAAATGAATCAGCGCTGCGTAACTAACGGCTTATGTTAAAGGCTTTGAACAAATATCCACAATGCATCAGTAAACATGCAAATTAGTTTTTCATGTCAGGATGCGCCTGACTACAATGCTGTGTGTTGATAAAAGATTTCTCTCTGTCTGTGGCTTTCCATACTTTGAAATTTATTGCTTTTCCTAACCCCTTTCAGACTCTTTAATATAGTGAGAAACGCTCTTTGGAATGATTTACCAAGCAAAATTCACTGCGCTTCAGCAAGGACAAGGAGTTAACAAACAGCGTCTAAACTGAGGTCTGAAACAAGGCTGGGACCAGTTATTTTCAGTTGTGGCTGTTAACTTTGTTAATCTCCTTTACAGGGGTTATTGCAGCTATAACATGTTTTCCTGTGGTTATGATGGCAGTATCGTATTGGCTTAATTTATGAGGGCTGTGTGCCAGCCTACAGTAAGCCAGGTCAATATTAGCACAATGGTATGTTATGGATGCTTACCATGAAGGTTTACATATGTTGAGTCACTTCTATTTCCAGGCCAGTGTATTCTGCCTATGCTGTGAGATGATTTGAGGCTGTCCTAGAAGCATTTATAGGGATTCCAACACTTTTTGAGGGATAGCCAATGATATCCTGAGTGATTGCAGTGATGAATTCGCATCACAGCATTACGTCATTTGGGAGCAAGACAGAGGGGGAGGTGGAATGCAACAGGAACCTCTGATGCTGGCTTTGCCACCAAGGAATACATGTTGTGTGACTGCACTCTGAAAATTAAATGTTCCACTTTCATGCTCTTCTTCTTCCATGCGCTGTAATTAAAAGCCTCTTCCTTTGGTTTGTGGGCTCAAAGCTGGGTAATGATGTTAAACAAACAAACATCTGACCAAATTCCTATCTACCAGATTAATTTTTAACAGTTTAGTGAATAATGGCATGTCATTAAGGGCAGATTGCGAGTTTAAACTCAAATAGGGCTTTCCGAGTGGCAATGAGTGTCTTCCTGGGATGTCAAGGGAGTGGATTTCAATTTGCTTTGAAAACAGAGACAGAAACAAGTATTCATACACTTCAAACATTGAGTATGAATAAGTTTTTGTTCAGACATAGTTATGAAAATCTAAACAATATCGTACTCAGATTTGCAGGGCAGTAAGGATAAAAAGATCGGTGGCTTATGTAAACTAAATTCAGCTAATTAACACAAGATGATGGCATTTAGTTTCTCATTTTCTGATAGCCCCTTGGCTCTTCTCTTGCCTGATTAATGCCAGACATTGTTGCAGTGTGTTGAACCAGCCCTTTCAGAGCAAGGAACAGACTCTCTTTGTAGAGCAGTCCAAGCTCTGCCAGTCATTGTGGCCATGGGTGGGTTGTTGGCTGGTGTGGTTGGGTTGTTTGCTTCATGGTCTGTGCTCTGCTTAATGGAAGAGTGCTTCCCTTGGGCTCTCGTGGAGAGGAACCCACAGTGTTTGTCCAATTGCATTTGGTTTGTGGACAGACTGCTTTTCCCCCAGTTGGCCAGAGAGAAAGAAAGAAAACTTTCCTACGCTTCACACAGAGCTCTTTGTATTAGGTTTTATTTGGTAGGAGGGCTTGTTTTAAGTTAGGACTGCTGTGTTAAGCTCAGGAATAAGCCGTGCTGGATTCCACATGCACTGATCATATTCCTGCATCCCAGACTGTCAGTATGACCGAGTTGCATGTGTGTTTGTGTAAAGAAACCTCAACCCTTCTGCAGCTCTGTGAAGTGGCTGTGGTTTTGCTGTGTATATTTGGAAGCCTGATGAGTCTGCTTCCCTGCAAAGGCAATTCAGGAAGCAGAAATAAAAGTTCTGTTTGTTTCTAGGAGATTTTTAAAGAAATATTTTATTTCCAACAAATTTAGCACTTGTTCTATTGAGATTAGATGATTAATGCAACACGATGCAACGCACCTATGGCTTTTCCTGCTTACAGGTATGTGACCACCGTTAACCTTTAATGTTTTACCCATTCAGGCTGCCCAGACCTGGCACATACCATATGGAAAGTGCTATTCCAGATGGAACTTCTGCACTTCATATATTTGTGTGTGACTGTTCAACTTGTCACGACTGTCAGTTCCCAGCCTCTTTCCCTTGCGTTACACCGGTGAACTGGAACTCTGATAAAGGAGTTATGTACAGTGATGACAAGAATTGATTTCCAATTTCCTGTAGAATGACTCTATCATTGCTTGTGACTCAGGCAATTTAGCTTATATTACAGTACTAGCTAGGGGCTATAGATCACTCTGACAGTCATCTAGTCACAGAGCATGCTGATTTTGACAAGATATCGAAAGAGATTTTATGAGAGTTTCCATTGTGAAACAGCTTAAAGTGCAGCTTTCTATTGTTGGATTGTAGGTGAAGAGATTTTGCATGATGTACTGTAAGAGTATTGGGGCCAGTCTGTCTAATTTAGACAGACTTGGGAAAAACCAAGCAGCCTCATCCTGAATCTGGTCTTGGAACATGCTGTACCTGCATTAGGCTGGACTTGAGTCCCAGTGTCTTTTTAAGAGTGATGAGTAGGAAATGGTGAATGAAAGAGCACAAGAAATTAGGCAGATGCAATTGGAATCCTTTCCTGGATATGCCTGGCAGATTCAGCTGTCAGTGAGCTGGACACTTGCTGGGCTGGGTTAAAACACTGTACAGGAAGAGATGCTATTACTGCTCTCATTGAAGAGTTTCTGTTGCTAAATGATCTGATTTGCTCTCTCACACCTGGAAGCTATAACAGTCTGCTTTTTAGATCTCAGCATCTCTTGACAGCGCTGACCTGTAGGTAGAGCTGGATGGGAGTTCAGCGTCCTGTTGCTAATACAAACTGCTTCAAGCATGCCCTTGCTCAGCTGTGTCACTGTTAACTGAAGTGCAAGGCCCCAGTGACAGCTGAGGTGAGAAATGAGGAGCAGTGAGCGTTTGGGGCTTCTCTGTCGTTCAGCTGTAAAAAGACAAGGGGAGACTTCAGCTGAGAAGGTCTCTTGGCTTCTCAGCTGTGGCTCAAATGCAGGCCTTGGTTGCAGCAAGCTCCAAGTGCATGTGAAGGTAGCATGTGTGCATTAATTAGTGTATCACACCATTTGTGTTTTCCAACGTAACACAATGACACGTTATTTTCCTTCTCCTGCCTTTGTAATTTAATTAATGTTTTGAAAACATTTAAGAAATGTTGAGTTCTTTGTAAGCAGTAAATATCAATCCCAATTCCCAAGTAGGTTGTTTCTTAGCTTTCACATGGTTCCATTCCTTCTGGACAGACACTGAGGGATGGATGCATGCTTAAAGGGTGACTTGATGGCTGCTGTTCTTGCAAAGCCCAGTGTAAGAGCATCTGTGCTTGTATTCTCGGTGGGTGCGAAACCAGCTACAAAATGTGCAGGGATCTCTCAAGTGGCTTTTACTTGTGGTATTGTGGAAACACTTTGTCTGCTAAACAGTGAGAACTGCTAAAACAAAGCCCTGGTTAGGTCAGTGACCTGTGATTGCTTCCTTTCTAGATGTTGTCTAGACCTGTGCAAACAGTATTTCAGCTCTTCTCTCCCCAGAATGGTTCTTTGCCTTCCAATGCTCCCTCTCTGGCACCTTTCTAAGCCTCTGACAGTCACTCACGTTGTGCAGCACTAATGACTTTGGAGGCTTGGATGTGATGGTATAATGGGTCTTTTTACACCTGTCAGGTATGAGCTGTGTTAAGCAGTGTACATAAGGTATTTTTAGCTTGTGAATAAAGTGATAGAGGGAGAGGTACCACAGGGGTCTTATTTAATTGCTGTGAAAATGACTTTAATAGAGAAATAGACATACAGGGAGGACAGCACGGTGGGTGAGAGGTGCTTACTTCTGCTGTATGAGAGTGACTGATGCTCAGATGAAGTATGTGCACATATAAACGAGCAGCATGGTGAGCAGGCAGGAGGAATCAGAGGGGCTGCAGCCTCATAGGCCACAGTGGTGACTACTCACACAGCAGTGCTGCAGTGGGGTGTGTGAGCCCTGTGGGAAGGACAGGTTGGGAAGGAAGGGGGAGCTGCTATGTTGGAAAGCAGCAGGGGTGCATGGAGGTCTGTGTGGCAGTGGGTGATGTGCCAGCGGAGAGCTGTGAGGCCAGGACTGCAGGTGGACAATGTGAGCAGTACTGTGGTGGTTGTCTAATCTGTACCACCTGACTAGGAAGAGGAAATAGAAGAGTGGAAGAAGCTTCATGTTTGTAGGCTCTGGTTCTTGCAGGGAGCTTTAACCACCTCGGTATCTGCTGGAAGGCAACTCAGGTGGGCAGAAGTAAAGCAGAGAGTTTCTGAAGTGCATTGGTGAGAAGACAGTCAAGAAACCAAGTGAGGCAGATGTTCTGCTGCACCTCATATTAATAAGCAAGGTTGGACAGGTGGGTTTGAGGGTATTCTTGGAAACAGCAGCCTTCAGATGGGAGAGATTGCTGTGTCATGCTGACATTCTGAGGATCTCAGTGCTGCCTGATAGGCTGACTGTGTTTAAGAGTCTTCTCCCACAGATGACTGCATCAAGACAGATAAAATTCAAGGTGGGATGCTTTGGGAGTGCAGTTACTGTAAAAGCAGTACACAGAAGAAGCTGTCAGGTGTTCCTTTGGCTGCCTGAAGGGTAGTGGGGATAGGAAATCACTCCTCTTCAATGGGCTGAGTGGAACTAAGGGAAGTCATATGCCCCATGCCATGCAAGTTTTTTTTCCCCCAGTGATATCCACTTAGTTCCTAACAAAAAAAGTATTCATAAGATTAGTGGCAGAACACTTGGAAGCTGGAACCACTCAGGACTAATGATATAATTACTCTATAAACCCATTTATAAAGCAATTAAGTACTGTTGTTCTCTTTTGTTCTGTATCTTTTTAAAGACAAGCCATCTTGGCAAGCTGTAGGGAATGCATTGAGCTAACAGTTATGTACGAATATGAATAATTTGTGTGCATTTTTCTAAAAGAGAAGTGATGCTTTTACAATGCAATTGGAATATTTGCTGGTAAAAAGAAAATGGAGCTTGCTGGTACAGTTTCTGATCATAGAATCACAGAATCATTAAGGATGGAACACCGAGATCACCAAGTCCAGCCATCAGCCCACTGCTATCATACCGCTGAAAACGTCTCTCAGTGCCACATCTCCATGGATCTGAACCACCTCCAGGAACGATGGCTTCACCAACTCCATGGTCAGCTGTGCCGCTGCATACTGGCTTCTTTGGAGAATCAATGTTTCCTAATGTCCAACCTGACCATTCCCTGATGCAACTGAAGGCCATCACCTCTCTTCCCATTCCTCTTATATGGGAGCACAGGCCAACCCCAGCTTCCTCAAACTCCCTTCAGGAAGTTATAGAAAGCAATTAGCTCTCACCTGAGGCTCCTCTTATCCAGCATGAATAATCTCAGATCCCTCAAGGGAAATGCCTTTTGGAAGTTCACAGACGAAAAAGAGCTTCCTAAGGAAATGTATCCAATGAACTCATTAATAAAAAAGCACTCAGGGATAATATAGGTATCCTTTTATCTGCTGGTTTGGGTAGCATAAATATCTTGGCTCGTATTTCCTTAATTAACGTGTATCTCGCTGCCCCATTTTGCCAGCAAACGTTCTCTGGTCTGTGATATTACTGTGATGCAGTGAAGTGTCATCATGGTGACGCTTGTGGAGGTCCCATTCCCACAGCACGAGTGCCATTGCGCTTCCTCCTGCTGGTGGCAGGACAAGCCTTGTTGGCTGGGGGAACAGTTGTGGACAGTGACTTCTGTCAAGGCAAAAAGTTAAGAATTCCAATGGAGACACCATCAGAAACATCAGGTGTTTCTGTTCCAAACACTGACTCGGCAGTCTCTGCTTCTGCTGCCCGTCGAGTCCATGTAAAAGAGCATCTCGGGATGCTGCCTCTCCAAGAAGAAAATGCTTCTCCACTTTCTGGTGGGGAACCATGTGCCAAAAGACCATGTCAAGATCTTCCTGAGAAGTGCTCTGCCACAGCAGAGTGACAGTGCCTCGTCATCCCGCTCCTTTCTCAGAAACCTCTGGAAAGTTGCTGAAAGTGATGGCTTCCAGCCCACTTGGTGTGGCAACGATGGAGACTTCGCAGTGATTGAGGAACCGTTCTTCATAATGGAAGTGCTGGCCAGGAGAGAGCCTCTCTGAATTGTCACCATGAAAGGTTTTGTTCGTCTCCTTCATCACCATGGCTTCTACATCACAGAAGGGGATACATTCCTGGCAGAAGAAGCAGCAATTTCTACTCCTAGTGAGGTACGTAGTCCCTCTGCCTGTGAAACAGCTCTTGGGACAGTGGGATTGGTGGCCAGTCAGCCCAAAAGGAGGTGGCTGACAGCCGGTGTTATCTGGGTATGTCAACTTCAGAGAATCCTGCATTTCTCTGCAGCTAACAAATGTCAAAAATGCAAGCAAGGGTGGCTGTTATGAGGACTGCTCTGAAGGCAACGCCTCCTTTTTTAAGTGGGGAAGCAATGACACCCACTGATGGTCATAGATGATCGCTGAACATTTATGGAGACCAAAGAGTGGATGTTAGCACAGTGAGGCTATGGGTGGTACAGAAGGGTTGTGAGAGACGACAAAGAGTGTTCTGTAGCTGAGAACTTGCTGTATCAAACAACATGGTTGTGCTCTTTGTGATATATAGCTTCCATGGAAATAAATAGGAGGCATTAGTTTTGCAGTGACTTACGTATTGAACAGAACTGTACCAAAAGGTTTTATTCCCACGTATTCCTGTTTAAATTGCGCCTGTGAGTCCCCTCTGTTGGTCTCTTGAGATTCTTAGTTATTGTGTCTTTGTTTTTCCAGTTCTGAAATGGTGGTAACTAACTCCTCCTCTTTGTGCTTTGCGGTTACTCTGCCACCACAACCCCTATTTCAAGAGGGCTTATCTCCAGTGGCAAGGAAGATTCGAGCGAGTAGTACCACGTAGACGAGAGTAGTTTAAAAAATAAATGTTTGGAATGTTTTTCCATTGTCCTGTCCTGTTCCTTCAGTCTGATGGTTACTCCTCCTATGTCTCAGAGTGGGGGGTGCCTTTGAAAAGAAGGCTGAGAGGGGACTTGATCCAGGTTTATAAATACCTGAGGTGTGGGAGCTATAGTGGCGAGGCTGGTCTCTTTTCAGTAGTGCGTGGGGACAGGACTAGGGGCAATGGGCTGAAACTCCAGCATAGGAAGTTCCGCACGAATGTGCGCAAGAACTTCTTTACGGTGAGGGTGACGGAGCACTGGAACAGGCTGCCCAGGGAGGTGGTGGAGTCTCCTTCTCTGGAGATATTCAAGACCCGCCTGGACGCCTACCTGTGCGACGTGGTGTAGGGAGCCTGCTTTGGCAGGGGGGTTGGACTCGATGATCTCTAGAGGTCCCTTCCAACCCCTATAATTCTGTGATTCTGTGATTCTGTGATTTCCCCATCCCTGCCATGGCAAAGGTGCTGAATGTGAAGCAGGCGCTGTGCAAAGCAGGTCTGGTCCATGGAGTGATGGGAGCTCAGGGTGTGCAGCTGGTGCTACCCAAGTGCCTGATCCCTCTGCCTGCCTGTCCTCTGTGGGTGGGTGCCATGGTGGCACAAGGACAGGAGGCCTCTGCTGAGCCTGTGAGCAGCATGTCTGCAGCTAATGCTGCCCTTATGCTTACTGATCTGAGCCAAAACGCAAGGCAAGGGGGTAGCTATTACAAGGGAAGCTCTGAAAGCAATGCCTATTTCCCAGTAGTTCTTAGAGGATTGTGGCGATGTGGGAAGGAGGAGCTCATAAAGTAACCCTGCTGGACAGTATTCCTCGTTTTCCTGTTGTATTTTTACAGCTTCTCGGCTTTACAGCTTGATATTTGCTACAAACAACTCTAGCAGGTGGTAAATACCCTGCATTCCATGCCATTGTTTAATCTCCATGCTGGCCCAGGTGTCGTTACCAGCACTGAAGGGTTGCACTGTGACTCTCCATAGGCTGCCCAGCACTCAATCGTTTGTAAATGAGGTACAAATGGGACCGTTCAGCAGCACAGTCGATAAGGAGCACTATCCCAGAAGACCATTCACTGCAGACGGCGAAAACCAGAGAACCTGGTCATAAGACGTAAGTACAAAAGCTTTTAACAAGCATTTTCCCTCTACTTTCCACCCAGCCCCGCTCCGCCGCCATCTTGGCAGGGGCCCCCAGCTGACGTGGCATTGCCGGGGGGGGGGGGGGGTGAGGTTGAAGAAATGGAAGATAATTGTGTTTATTGTGTGTTAATCACCAGCTTGGCTTCACTGGGTGCCTGGTACAAGACTAAGTTATGTTCTACAGGTTGTTGCTCTTCGTTATTTTCTCCTAAGTGTAAAGCACAGAAGAAGGGAAGTGGTAATGACTGTCTGTAGCATAAAGGACCATAGGAATTCCAACGGCTTGATCACAATTTAATTGATCTCTGTTTAATGCATTGAATTCCTGTAGTCACACTCAGAAAACACCTGTTAGATCATCCACCTCCTATCACAGGAAATATTGTTTTTAAGTGCCAGTTCCAAGGTTGCCTTTTTAATCCTGCTTCACACAAGTCCAGCATTACACTCATCTACTGTACCACATCTAATTTGCTCAGCTTTTCCCCTTATTCTGCTTTACCTGCCCCTTCAAAGAACAGCTTGAATGCCAGAACCAATCTAGCAGTTGTATGCATACAACCAGGTTTGGGTTTTTCTTTGGGGGGGGGAAGTTGAAATCTGGATGGCCAAATGAATTTGACCTGAACGTTAAGAAGCTCCTTCCTGTTAATACCGCTGAACTAAGAATAAACCATCATGAAAGCACTTCATGTGTGTACATGAAACTGGGATTCCTTGAAACATCGTAGAATCCTTTGAAGTAGATGTGTTGGTAGCATTAATAATGCAGACATTTGGCATGGTAGCAGGAAGGAGCTGTCATGGGGCATTGTCAGTTCACCTGCTGGAGCCTTTAAAGTGCTAATTTGGGTATCTAAAACAAGCTTGGACCAGAGATACCACACAAATCTCAGCGCACTCCCTTCAGACATAGCTGAGGTTGGAGAAGGGAGCTTTCCTTCTTGTTTTAAATGCAATACGGAGAATGGGAAGAAGACAGATGATGTATGTATGTGGAAATGGGGAGTGGAGAGGCTGTGCTGGTCTCTTGGTGATGATGATGGGACCTGAGGGAATGGAATGGAGCTGTCAGGATGGACGTTGAGGGAAAGTTAGGAAAAGGTTCTGCACCGGAGTGGTGGGCATGTCACTGAGCTGCCAGCTTCCACCCCTTTGCTTCTCTTAGTGTGCAGTTACTGCTGTTTTACTTTGTTTTTATTGAAGCAAACGCTTTGTGCCTCCTCTGTGAAAAGGAATGCATGGCGGTGGCTGAGGAAGATGGGAAATGTGGAGCTTTCAGCTGCACGTTGTTGGTTCATTGCAATGCAAGGCTGTCAGTAGCATAGGAAATAAATACATAAACATCAGAAACCACTACAGACATAGTGGGCCAGCTTTCAGAAGAAATGCATTGGCTTTGAGAGCACATCAAGAGCTGTCAGCACAGCCCGGAGCCATAAATATTTAATTCATCTTGACCCTTTTGATGTTGACAATCAGTGTTGTTCTCTTCTGCTGCAGATCTGGGACTATTATGCTGACAGTGATACCAGTCAGTTTGTCAAATGGAATGACACAATCTCCCCATATTCTGTTAGTCGCGGTCACGGGGTTCTGTCAGAAACCTTTGCATACAGTGCGTCGTGTGTGAAATTTATGGCTGCAATCCTACTCTGAAGTAGAACAGAGCAGAGTAATTACGTGATATATCTTCTTAACGATCATTTTATGCAACAAGATATATGAAATAAAACTGTCTGCATGCAAAAAAAAACCAACAACCCCGCATTAACTAATGATAAAATTCTAAATGCTTATAAAAGCCAAATGTTAACGTTGTGGTTCTGTTCTGCCATCATTTTCTTTTAGTTTATCACTGTGTTAAAAGTACGGGAAAATGTTTGCGCTGAGTTAAAGATAGGATTTCTCTGAAGCAAGGGTTTGACTTTGCCTGTTAGAGAGGTTGCTGGACAAACAGGGTATGGCTGTCCAGGAATTACTCTCAGACATTGATTCCCTGAGTCTGAAAAGGACATCGGTGTTTAAACCTGAGCATGGTCAGGTCCATGCTTTGAAATGAGGTTGCTGATTTCAGCTACCAAAGAGGGGGAGGTGAATGGATGATTATTGGTCATCGGAGCGATGGTAATTTTTAATGTAGCATGTTTTGTACCGGTAGGAACTCAGAAGCAAAATGTTTCCTATGCAGTCTCTTCAGGTCGTGGTGTTTGGTTAAGTATAGTGAGTGCAAGAGATCTCTCTCGTATGGATCAGGAACTGAATATGAGCAGAATACCAGCTGCCCAGCAGTGGGATTGGGCACTGCCATTAGGGCACATGAAGGCATCTCTGCAGAGCTCTGTCTGAGCCACGGCCCTTTGCTGTACATCAGAGCAGCTTTTATATCCATCCTTCTATGTTGTGGCTGGCGGCAGGCGGGTGCCTAGAGGCAGTGAAGTACTTACAGCCAGCAAAAGGGATGTGGGCACAGTGAATGTGAATTGCTATTATTATTAATAATAATATTAATGAAAAAGCTCCCGCAGATCAAGGGCTTTCAAATTAATTATTCCTTGTTACAATATACAGCATGAAAAGAGGCTGCCTAAACCAATAATGGGCTTCTAGTCCTTCCCTTATTAAATTAATTTTGTTTCAGATCTTCAGCTTTCTCCCCATCTGTGCAAGTTTTTTTTTTTTAATAAATATTTAAAAGAAGAATTAGAAAGGAAAGATTAAGGAGAGCAGGAGCTGCAGTGAGCCAGCTGAGAAAAGAGTCTGGAAAAGAAATAACTCATGAGATACTGAAGCATTTTTTGAATAAATATCCTTTCATTTTTATGACTATTATAATTCTTTTTCAAATACTCTTATGAGCAGATCCCGCATATCTTGTGCATTTAAATCTCCCATTAACCTCAATGCCACAGGATTCAAAGGACCCAGTCTTGCCTTCCTCGTGCTCAGTGGGACTTTGGATTTGTGAGGAATGGAAAATTGCACCTTTAGAATAATTGAGCCATCTTTTCATCCTAAAACTGATAGTAGAGATGGAAGCTAACCAGATACTTCTGCATGAATCATAGTTTCATAAAATGAGATCATTACCCAGGTTCATCTGAACTACAGCGTGAGCTTTACGGCTCTCCGTACGCTTGGACATGAATGATGTTGTCCCCCTGTGCTCGCTCATCTCAGAGCAAAAAGCCCCATGTGGAGGTCCAGAGGTGACACCTTCGCTCTGCTGAAATGACTGGCAAAGCTCCTGCTGACATCAGAGGACCCAGGAAATCGCTGCATTCACCTTGACACAATTGGACTGCAAAGCATTTGCCATTGTCGGTAGACCCTTGTGAACGGAATGCTTTGCTCATTTAGTGCAGACCATTTGTTCCAAGTTTGTGAATCTGTCTGACAAACATCAAAAAAGAACCACCCCCCAAACCAACCAAAGATCATATTGGGGGAGATTGTGCTCTAGTTTCTTTGTGTGCTTTCTGCTGCAGTTCTCTGTGTAACAGCGTGATTTACACGTGGGTTTCCATTGTTGGCATTTTATTTATGCCACAATTTTGAGCTGATAATTTAAGAGCTTGCAGTGTCTTCTGAAAGCATTACATAAATGGATCATTAGATTCTCAGTGGCGAATCTCTTTTTGTCCCCTTCTAGAGGAATGTCATTTTAGCTGGAAAGTTTATTGCAATTAAAAGGAATTGCTCTGATGGAAGGAAGAGAAAAAAACTGATGTGATTCTGTACCTCCCTATCATAGTTTTGATCGGTATTCCATATCATAATGTCATGCTGTAAGCTATCCGTGACGCCTCCATTATATACCATGGTTGTAGTTGCTGGAGCAATGGGCATTTGGATGCCTGGCTGACCCTCTTGTCCATAAATATACACCTAGATGAGCAGGAGTGCTGCACACCTGGTATGCACCCACAGCTCAGGCTGCTAGCTTCCCAGTAGAGGAACATTGCCTGGGGCTGCTCAGGAGCAGGATCTGTCCTGTCCTTGCCAGTGAATGGTATTGAAGGCCATAAGAAATAAAGTAGAAATGAATTGCCCAGTGTTAGAGCTTTGACAGTGTAACCTATTGTTTGCAGACCCTCCTCTCTCAACTCATCACTGGAGTGCTTGTTGATTTGGGTACTATGCGTTAAACCACCTTGAAACGTCCATTTTCTTATGTAAAATTAGAGCGGCCCAATAATCTTCAGGGTGAAAAGACAGTTAATGGGGGAAAGGCAGATGGTGATAAAAGCTTGGCAGGGAGTTGGGAGATCTGAGACCTTAGAGAGAAGCTTGTTCAGCATGTTTGAGGGATGTCTGTGTGTGCACGGCCTCGTTCCTTTTGTCCCCTGAATCCTTGCAGTTCATAGCCTTTGTGAACACGGTGAACCTCAATGACATTTAATGTGGAATAAGAAATTATTTTCCTGATCTCGCTCGGGAGTGTGGATTTATTAGCGGTCTCAGATGTTTCTTTGCTTCTTTTGTAACTCATTTCAGGGATGGAGGCTTCTGACAGAATGGAAGTGTTCATTTAAAACTGTTTTCTTCTTTCCTCTTTTGCTGGGAATGGGCTGCAGCTGTTAGGAATACAAAAAGAACAGATAAAAACAAGGCCAGCTTCTGTCTGATGAGAAAAAGGAGAATAAAAATCTTGCCTTTTGTAAAGCAGAAACAAGTACCGTGCTTTTAAAGTCTGCAACATGCAACTAAAAAACTGGTCCGGCACATTTTTCTTAATTTATATGTTTATATTCTTAGTATACGTGGTAATCATTTCCGCTGGTGTTTCTGCACAACCTGTTCCTTGCAGAATGGCTTTGCCAGAGTCTTCATTCAAAGAGCCAATTAGGTGTTAGCTGCTTCTCTTGGTAAGCGTAGAGCTGCAGAGTTAATATCCTGGTGCTGCTTGTACCTGGTGATGACAGAACGATTAAATCATTACAAACCTTTTCTTTGTGAAAACTCCTGATGCTGAGTTTAGCAACACATACGGGGTTACCTTCAGTATCATTTTGCATTTTGTTTTTCCTCCTTATCTGCTTCTGAAATTGCCTTGGAAAACAGGTGGCATTTGTAATCCACTTAACTCATCTCTGCACCAAGCAACCCATAAAGAGGTAATGAAATTAAACGTCTCTTTGGCCATTAGGACAAATAATAAATGGCTCTGGCTTGAGGAAGGAACAACATTGATCTGAGTTGCTTTAGAGCAGCTAGGAAGACAGGTCCTTTAGAAGCAAATAACTCTTGGAGATCGCTGGGGGCAAAAGAAACTCTCCAGGGCTGCCTCCTTTCAAGGTGTATGGCGTGTTTGATCACTGAGCTGTGCAGGCTGGTGTGATGTGGGTACATAAATCTTCACACAACTTTTTTCCATCCCCTTTGTAACAGATAATGACCCCAGGGAGATATAGTTAGAAGAAAAGTGATTTAAAAAGAGAGGTTTGATCAAGGCAGATGAAATGGGTCTTCAGTGGGCATAAACTGAAATAAAGGAAGTTCCATTTAATCATTAGAAAATAACCTATTTTCTGTAGTTGGAATCAAACACTGGCACAGGTTTCTTGGGGAGGTTATCAAGACTCATCCATAGAGATGCTCAGATCCCAAGAGGACAGTGCTGAGCAGCCAGCTGGAGGTCATTGCCATCATCTCCAGAGCTGCTCTGTGAGGACATCCATGGAGTGAAGCAATGAGTTAGGTGATTCTTTTTTAATATACTTTGGTAAATTAATACCAAGTATTCACAATCAGAAAAAAGATGTTGTGAAGGAGAGAGTGCTAGCAAGTTCATTTTCCTTCTCTGAGCAGTGGAGTGCTACTCTGTTCATGCTTCTACATGTCTGCAGTGCTGGGTGCTGGTATGAAGACTGGATTAACTAGCTTGTTCAATAGAGGCTGTATAAATCCATGTGTGGTCCATGTATTCTCTGTCCCTAGAAATAAAACAAGGCTCCTGCAAATTCTGTTTGAGAAAAAAGAAGAACAGAATAGAGAAGGAAAATAATGGTATTTTTGAATCTCTTAGCAGCAGACGTTTATTCTGGGCACATACTTGGCTTAGCAGGTGGTATTATTTACTGACCGAAGAACATTAGTCAGGATGGCAAGCTATGGGCATTTCAAATCAGAGGAAAACTAATAATAAAGTCTTCCCTGACTATATAGCTCTTCTTTTTAATTTATTGTTCACAGTAGGTGGAGAAGATTGAAATTATAGCGGTGATTAAAAACGAGCAGACAGAAACTTAGCAAACTAGTTGGACAGTTTCAAGAAATATCCAGTTCTAACTGGAACAAGTCTGAAATAAACTGCTGTCCCTCGTTCTGCATGCAGAGCATGCCTGCCAGTGGCTTGGGTTGGTTGGTGGGGAAGGCGAGGGAGCAAGCCAACACTTCAGTAGACTCCAGTGGGTGGGCTAAGAGCGAGCCAGATGTGGATTTACTGTAACCATGCAAGCTGCATTGAGAATGTCTTGGAATGCGATCAGAGATTAATGATCTATTGTCTGCTCATCTTGGAATGGCTCGTGAAATAGCATGTTGGAGAGACAAGGTCCTGGTTTGCTGAGATGTATGCTGAAGTTTCAGATTTCTTGCATCTAGTATACAGTGGATGCAAAAAATCATTCCCCCTTTGGGTAGCTATAGCAGATAGCTGTACTAATGGATGAAAGTATTGAATACTTAACTTGGTTCTGTAGAAATTGGCATAAACCCTCAAAGATTAAAAAGAACAGGCTTCATCCAGTAAGGTTATTTAATTAAAAACACACAGTTCCATAGCTGAGGGTATCTTTCATAACATTACATAAGATCAGGGCTGCCCTTTCAATATACAATTAACTGACAGCTTATGCTCATGCAGAGGGACTGGGAGCAGATGATTCTCAAGGTCCCCTCCAACCTAAGTCATTCTATGAACTTGAAGCCAGTGCATAACTCTTCTTATGAACTGGAATGAAAGTGCATCAAGATGTTGGTGAGATTGGGACCTCAGTTTGTCTGCACTGACATGGTGCATGACCTCTCTTGATTTCTCTAACAGCGTGCATACATTCCCAGCAACTCCTGTTTGATATGCAACGTACAGAGCCTTTTTCAACTGCAGAATATTACACTGCAGCTAAACTTAAGTTCTCCCATTAATCTAAGGCTTAGAATTCATGATGACAAACCTTATTTAAGCACCTGTGTCAGTTTTAATGTTAATCATTCTCTAGTGCTTTGACTTAAATACTGGAGCTCCTTGCAATGCCTGACCTCACAACCGTGCTACTATATATTTTTCAGTTGCTTTTATCACAGCAATTTGTCTTTACCCATCACAGCTCATTGTTTCTGAACACACGAACTGTCAGAAACAGGTAGTCCTTTACTCTGTGACTGGAGAACTTTCAGTTGCTGGTGTTTTGTTGAAAGGCTTGATAGTACATTATTATTAAGACATTAATTTCTTAGTGATAGGCCACAACTTGTGATCTCTAAATAGGAGAACGCTTCGATGCCACGAAATAAATTCCTGCTCCATTTCCTCATGTTATGGTTACAGATAGAATGCTGAACAGAAGAACAACATACTCAGCTGGAAGTCTGGGACTTCCCAAACTTCTCCCCATTTCACTGGTCCATGTCTTGAGTAAGTCAGGTTTATTTCCACAACTGCAAGAACTCCTATTCCCAGTCTTCCCTGGCCTCCTCCTTCTATAAAATGCATTTGTTCTAACACAGCAACGTGGCACTTGCCATCTTTTGCTGATGATATCTCACCACTGATTAAACAGAACACTAATCACTGTGGCATGTTCTATCCTGCTGTTCCTATTTGCTTCACACTGCAAATTCCCACAAAAACTATTTGGCATCTCTTAATTTCTCCCATTGCCAATATTGCTTAGGTTCATGTACTGCTGAAATCCAGCTGTGAAGGACAATTTTATGTGAACATGAATTACGTTTAATTTCTAGATTTTAATTAGGTGGTTAATTACTTATGACCATATTGTATCATTGGTGACATTTCAATTTTTAAGATAATTATGCAGGGATATGAAACTAGAGAATTATTCTTTACAGTTCTGTAAGTCTTGCTGCTGTTGTAATACAGATATGAAATAGAGCATCGTAACTCTGAACACTTCAATTTCCATAAGTTAAATAACCATTGATTGTTCAGCGAAGTTATTTGATATTTCCAGAAGGACTCGTGCTAACAAAATGGATCGTCTTATATAGGACTGTACTTCAGAGGGCAGAGTAAACACGTATTGGACTTGTTTATCTGTAGTCTGGGTTTTTAATCTAGCTCCATAGAATGCTGTTTTGTTGGCTAAATGACATCATCTATGAAGGGTCCACAGCCAAGGTAGTAGCACATAGAAATTGTAGTCATAACAATAAAACAAAAGAATGCATTCCAAATCATAACTGTTCTCTCTCTCCATCCCAATTTTGGTGTATTAACCAGGCAATCTTGAAAGGTGAGATATATCCCTTACAAGCAGGACTGTGTATATCACATACAATTAGAGAACAGTACATGCTAACTGCAGTTTAAAGACTTGGGCTGCAGTGTGCAGGTATTTGTGTGTGAGCTTTTCAATGCTGTTGTTTTGGTGGCTGTCCTCTGTGTCTCATTTAAGCTTGTGCCACAGTGGTTCAGATGGAGGTCAGGCTTATCTCATAATGTTTTTTTCTTGTTTCACCTCAACTTATTTCTGTTCTCGTTTTCCACTCAAATCAATTTCCACCTGTATTTTCAAGTCCAGACACAATTAATTTGATCTCGCTTAGTGTTGGTTAGCCTTAAGATTGATTTCCAAAGAAAGCAAGCCTCACTGTATTGTGTTGTGCATTTCCTGCCCGCTCACAGCTTCAGATTCTGCTCATGGATTTTAACAAAGTTAGGCTCTAAGTTATGGTGTCAAATTTAAGGATAATTGACAGTAACATAGGGAGAATTATGAGTACCTAAATGGCAGGAAGTTATCAAGATTTGTTAGGAAAATCTGTTTAATAGTAGTTCTTTGCTCTTCTGTGCTGCCTCTTCATGTGCATGGCTTTCCCACATGTTGCTGTCTTAAACCTGTTGTTCAGTGGTCCAGAGCTGTACGGGCAGAACCAAACAATGCAGATGCAATGGAGGTAGATACAGGAACCTCTGTGACAGAGAGGCATAAAAAGATCTTGTAACGTATGAGCCTTCTGAAGATCATGGGTGCTGATGTCAACACCTGAATCCTATGCTGGGATGCTCTACTTTGCCTTTCATGACAGCATAATTGATCAAGTCAGCTGCCCCTTCCAGCAGTTATGAGTTTTGTCAGGGTATCTTATCTTGAAATTCAGTTGTTTAGATACGTTAAAATGAAACACGTGCTGTCCTCATAAAAGACATAATCACCACTTTTGTGCTTAGCCAGCTCAAGTATAGATTTGTACAAGAAAAGAAAGATATTTTTGTGTATTTCTTTTCCTCTGGTGAGAGGGCAGGAAATGGAAATGTAACTAAATTTTCACAGAAGAATGTATGAAAGATTAAAATTGGCAATGCATTTGGAACCTGGAATTCCAGTGCACCGATCTGACTAAGTTTCTCATGATGTAGCATGATATTAAATGGAATTGTTTTGTAGTGACAAATTGCCTACGGGAGCCTGCAGTTCAGGATTTCTTGTCCCTGTGGGTTTTGGTGCGATGTCGAGGCAATGCTGCTTGTCTCACCTCAAAATCTGCATTGTACTGATGGCTTTTTTATTTTCTCAGGGGTTGGCAAGGGATGAACTGCCTCTGGGAGAAAGCTGTTTTCTGGAGTCCTGGACCTATAATGCGAAGGTCTGTTACACAGATACAAAACACAGTGTTTGGGGGCAGTTGTTTTCTGTTCGGTTTTCAGATGGGCCTATTCAGCTGTAAACGTAACAATTCTTTTGGAGCTTGCAGTGAGGAAAGAAAAAGGCAAATTATTATGTTCTGGAAGAAAGAAGTCTTCATTTATTTATTTCTCTGTTTTAACACAAGTTTCATTAAGAAAACTGCCAGCCATATCAATGGTCGTGCCATGGAGGCACGCTCAGCTCTACAGTTGTTAGGGTGCATGGTTTTATCTCTGCTGTAGACTCTTAGTGAGAACTTGGTGAAGCGGTACTGGTTTGCCTGCCTAAAATGTCTATTTATAGAAGAACATGGTGATAACCCCGCTGTCTTGCCTACTGAGATCCTAAATTCTTCTGTCCAGACTTCAGACTGAGGACAGTGGGGTGCTGAACACTGCTGGATCCTTCCTAGATTCTGAAAAGGGAGAAGCAAATGGTGCATAATGCACACTAAATATCTGAGACTGAACATGGGTTACATCTGTCTGAAGAACTGGGCTTGTAGCTTGCTTAAAGCCAACCCAAGGGGTGATGGAACAGGTACAGCACCTCCAAAGTGTAACCAAGTGGCAAATCAACTTGAGTATTTCCAGTGAACTGTCAACACACGGTCTGCAGGCACAAGTTATTCGTGAATAATTTTGTGTAACAAATACACTGCAGAACTGCGCGAAATGTTCAAAGGGAGATGAAAGGTGAAACGCAGTGAATAAATTATTCATAACAAATTACTCACTAAGCTCTATTCATCACTGAGATGAGACAGAATTATTGACTGGACATGGAAACAAAATTTAATTTCAGAGAGATGATATTAAAATACCGGTATGCTGGTGTAATTATGCTGTGACCGTAAAGGCTTTACTATTCTGCAGTAAAACATGCCTTGGGTACAGCTGCAAGATTGATGTTCTCCAGGACTAGTACACAGGATTTTTCCTTTAGCTCCATAATAGAATTTAGGTATTCTATTGATCTGTTCCCGTACTGAGATAAATTTTTATGTATTTCCTTTGCTGATAATTTGCTAAGAAGCAAATACTGTGCTCACAGCTGGGTAGGATGAAGAGTGGTTAGACTGGAAGTGGTGCAGATATTGGGATTATTCATCCTTCTTTATGCTTGGATGGCAATCTGAAGTGCCTTAAATGTTCCTGTGATGTGAGATGGGGGCTATCTTCTCTTATCACATGGATTTTCACTATGCAAGCATCTGGGTTGTGGAGCTAGATGGGTATTGCGACTGTGTGTTCTCTTTTTTCCAGGCCTGGGGATGGTTCCTCAGTCAGCCCTTTTAGTTTTGAAGCATTTTCCGTATTTGCTTCTTAAGCCTCAAAATCAATATTTATGTCTACCACAGTCTGCATACGTTTAGTTATTATTGACATGCCAGTAGTGCACCAAGTCCTATGTAAAACTGATGTCTCGTTGTGTTATGTGCAACGTTCACTTGCACTGTGTGGCACATTCTGTCCATGGGCTTGTATGCTACTGCACTTCTGTTAAGCCATTAGTGAATTCAGGCATGGATTTCTTCCTTGCTCTCTCTTGTTTGTCCATCCTTACGCTGTGAACTCCTTGATGCAGGGACTGTCTCTGGGATCTGAACCATTTCTGCTGTAAACAGCAAGTACATGGGGTCACAGAAGGGTGCTCTTGTTCTTCCTTTCAACTCATTACGCTGGGCATGGAACACAAGATGAAATAAACGAGTTGCCTGATGTTTGCACAACAATCCTAGTGTTTGAGTCAATCCGAACTTGAAACCATTGGAGTACTTTTCTACTCTTTTTAGTTGTCCTGGGCTTATTTTCAAAATCCTGTAACAGAATGGCTGTTTAGTCACTGCAGATCAGCACATATTAGTTCGTACTGGAAGGCCCAATTTGTTCCACCCCAGTTAAAGACATTGGCCTAAAAACAGGAGAGGGTCACAAGAAGATTTTTGTGCAGCAGCGTATTTGATTCTGCTGTAGTAGCTGTAGCTTTGGCTTTGGTTACTGAATTGCTTTCACTTATTACTTACGGCCTTTCAGCATAAAGGAAGGCTTTTCAAAATGCTAATAAAAGCATTAGTGCTCCATCATCATCATCTTGCAGAAAACAATGTCTAGAGCAATCTATCTCCTTCTAAATCTTTAGAGAAACAAAATTTAAACTCATTTTGCCAAGGCCAAATGTCAATCATAAGAAAAAATCTATATGAAATTTTAATTGCAAGATGTTCGGTGCAAATTTAATGAGTGAAATAAGAGATCTGAGAATTCAAGCATGCTCAGCTCATGCATAATGTTGACTTAAATTGGCTCTCTAGAGGTGCAGGGAATTGCGTTTTTAGAATTTACACACTGATAGAGCAAATGTACTGGGCCCTGTAGGTTAAGGTCATAAATCAGAATCACTTAACTGCCTTTGAGTGATTGCTACGGACTATAATGGTTGGGAGAACTGGCTTCAGCTACAAGTGATTACTCTGCTTGGATTATTGAAATGCTACTCAATATTCATAAATCAGTGATCATTAATCCCCCAAATAGTTCCTGTCAGGTTTCTAAATAAATTTCCTGCTAGCTAATTGAGATTGAAGGAGACTAGCATGCACTGGTTCAGAATTAGGACAAATGAGCTGCTTGGCCTACCTAGGATCAGAAACACATCTGTGGGGGAAATTGAACCGTACTGAGTACATGTGTGGCTGCTGAAATTGTCACATTTAAGCTGTTAACCAGAGAAGCCTTTCTGAGCAGGTTTTGCCCTCATTAGTTACAACGCCTATAAACATTTTTAACGGTGAAGATGCTTGTGCACTACGCATCAAAAGCATCTAAATTCAGACTGTGGCATTTATCAGAGCGCAGAGGGCAGATACGTGGGATGTAGAACTGTGCTGGTATGAGATGCTTGTTGTTATCTTGCAATTAAAATACTGAACGTTGGCGTTGGGGTGTAATCGGGACGTTTGAGCTCTGCAGAAGTTCTCAATCTGCACATATTCCATGGCCATGTGGGCTTTCCTGTCCCACAGCAGACCTGGTTGTTCTGTGGTTCTGGTGCCCACAGGATTCTTTGCTTTTCGGTTGGTCTGTTGGAATGCTGCCGTTGCAATGGGCCTGGAGGACACTTTAAATTATTACCGTGTAAGTGCTGCTCTTCTGTCATTATTTCCCTCTTTTCTGCTGTTCATTTTGGTTATGTGCAAACCTCTTACAATGGGAGAAAAATAAAAGGAAAAACAAGGAGATTTTTTTTAAAAGCCAGTGTTTATTGAAAGGCAGGAGATTAATTAAGGTGGCATTTGTAGGTGCTAGGGCTGTCGGTGACCCTACTCAGTTCTCATGACGATGTAAAATATCAAAAGTCACTGAAGAAAGGAGAGATGCTGGTGCCTTGGAACGATCTCAGAATCTCTCTTGCTAATAGGATTTGTGAGATGATGAATTCGAGAGGCAGGATTTATTTATTTTTTTTCCTATTTCCTTTTTTGAATGGAAAACTTAAACCAGAACTGATGCTTATCTACATTCCTTTCATATCAGGACCACCAGAGCTCCAGGCAAGAAGCTAATTGTATCAAAAAGCCATACTTAATTTGACAAAGAAGAATTATTTTTGAAACATGTAAGGAAGGATTAAACAGTGTACTTAAGAGAAAGTGTACTTGTATTGCTGCTGCAACGTATCCTTTTATTGCTGTCAACACTGACAGAGACATTAACATAAGTCCTTTATCTTTAATTGAAACTACTACTGCATTTAAAGTTGACGATGTGATGGAGCAATTTGAGGGAAGAATCCTCATCTTTCGTCTCCGCCTCATTGCTGTTCCATCAGAATTCTCCAGCTGAAGCTTTCCTGAGCTGGCAGCTGTGTTAAAATGCAAATGGTTGTCCCATTAGGCAGCTACACCTTGGGGTGGTGCATATACGCTCATTTACTTGACATCAGCTACGCACTGAAGCGAGCTTGAAAATGCAGGCAATCCAAGCTGCAGTGCCTTGTGCTGGGAACGCTTTTGCCTCTTACTGCAGGTGCTTCCACATAGTATATGACCCCAGAAATGCTTACACTTTATAGAGTATCATTAGTTAATTACTTTGACTGATGTCTCAGTTTAGTTACTGGTGATATATCATAGAGGCATAGAATCACCAAGGTTAGAAAAATACTCCAGGATCACCCAGACCAACCATCCACATACTACCAATATTTCCTCACTAAACCACATCCCATAGTATAACATCTAAATGTTTCTTGAATGCTTTCAGGGCAGCCCATTCCAGCACCTGACCACTCTTGGTGTTGTCCGCATTCACATAAAATTGCTTTAGATTTGACTTTGCAGTTGAAATACAGAGCAAGAGATGCCTGGTAGGCAATGAGCAGTGAGCCAGCATGTGGGAGTTATTGATTTCTCCTGCAGGTGCTGTACAGACATAGCTCGGCATGTCACAGTCTGTAAAATTCTTCTGTGATGCACTGATTTAATTTCTTTTCCTTACAGCCATGTTGATGTATCTGAGCACTCCTCCATGGCTGGTGTTTGAATTAAGGTGATGACAACTTCTTTAGTAAAGCCAAGTTGGTATTGCAACGGGGTGGGACTCAATTGCTTCGTTATGTGATAAGTATGCAGTGCATCATCTGCATCCTTGTTCCTCGGGGAGGGGGCAGGGGGAGTGTTCAGAAGCAATGAACTTTGTCCAGGCAGACCCCAGTGGCTTCGGTTCTCATAGGAGAGAAGGTAAACAGGTGGATAGCAATACGCAGGGATGGCTTCTGCTGAAGGAGCACAGTTGCTGAGTTTGCTTCCAAGCTTGGCTTAATGGACCAGGCAGCAGAAGGTCTGTGCAGAGTATCTGAGCAGAAATAGGAAGGGAGAATTCTTGAGGGCCTTGCATTTTCTGGATGGTCTAAAAGCCTGTAGGCAGAGCAGAGTTGTGCAAAGGCAGCCAGCAGGTAGGAAATGGAACTCAGTTCATCCAGCCTTGGTGTGTGGCGTTGAGCTCTGTTGTTGTTGCTAGCTTGGTCCAAGATCAAGGTTCAGTAAATTCAGCCATCTCTTGTCTGCCTCCCCTACACCCTGTTCAGACTCACAATCTCTCAACACAGAGAAGCAACAGTGTTTTGTGCTGGTTTCTTTTTTCAGCCTCATACTTAAGCATTTTTATACGTGGTTGGAACAGCAGGCAAAAATGATGATGTCATTGCAAAGGCTGCCCAGCTGTTTGTCTGCACCAGCTTTTCCACATGAATAGCTCCAAACTGCTGTTTGCAATTACTTATTCACTCTTCAACCTTCTGGTACACCTGCAGCTCCCAGTATATGACTCCAAGGACTTTGTTATTATTTTGGTTCCCATTGCTTTGCCTCCAATTCTTGCTTCCTTTCTCTATTGTGGTGGTTTTTCTCTAAGAATAAGTGTACTGGTTCTGTAGAGCTTGGCATCTAAAGGGAGCACACACGAACTGAAACCACAGTGTTTTTATGTCTGCATTTTTCATGCCGATTTACCAGTACTTCCTTTTTGTACCGTGAAAGCTGATGGTGAAATGATAAAAAGGCAAACCTTGTTGTGTCTCATTAATAGTCTAATCCCGTTGTCATGCCAGATTCTCTAATCCCGATCCAAATTTTGTCTATTGATTTAATTAGGTTTTTCATTTGTTCCTGGCAAGTTTCTGGCTCTTGGATTTGCTAGGCTGGCTCTTGAGACTGATGAGGTAGAATGATCCATACTTTTCCTAGTGGTTTTAAACAGAAACATCTGTCAGGAAGGAACAATTTGTTGGCTTAGCGTAGCAGTAAGTAAACTTGCATCTGACAGCACTGCTCTTGCTTCTGAGTGACTTAAGTCAGTGAGAAAAGCCACTAGAGACTGTAGAGCCAGCAGAGATCATGTCTCTGCCAGGGTGTGTAGGAGGCACTGAGCAATCTGCAACCTTCACAGGGAAACTGAAAGGCCAGATGGACCTTCGGAGTTCAAATGCTGTCATGGTCCAAGTCATGACGTTGGAAAGTTGTCCCTGAAAAGTAGGAAATGCGTTTTGTTTTGTTCGTTCCATTTCATGCAGTACAGGGACTGATCTCTGTTGAGATTGAACTCTTTTGAGCTGAGGTGGCTTAAGTTACAAGGGCACCAGTTTTGAGTGGTAATGAACAAATGGTTCAACAGAAACAACAGGACTGTCCCAAGTGTTTTTAATGTGAAGAAGACTTTCAGTGTCATATGCTGTGAAGAAATTCTTTTCACGTCCACTTTCCAGTCCTGTCTCCAGGCACAGAGGACCCTGGTTTGATTTAAATGATGGCTACTTAACAAGCTCAGTTATGGTTTGCAGTGTGTGTTTCAGTCCAGGCAGTGATTTTTACATCATTCTACACTAATGGCATGTTTTGTCTTTAAATTTTTGTAGCTATTATGAAGAGGGGGAGGAGAACTGGTAAAACGGATGGTGCTTATATGCTCAATATTAGATTCCCCTTAAATGTTCAGTTATTGCTCATGAGAGACTGCACATGCACAAAAAGCAGGTGTTGTTTTAATGTGTAAATCAATAAAGCTGCCTTGTTTTTTCTGGTTTTGTTCCAGTATTGATGGGATTTGTAAAAGTCTTTTCAACAACAACATCCTGTCTATCTTGGGTTTTCAATAGGAAGGAAAGATCAATTTCTTTGAGAAGGGTTTAAAACAGATGTGATCAGTGATTCTGAAAGCAGAGCTTACTCCAAGTATCGATGGCCCTCAATGAGGGCCTTGTATGCTATGGGAGTGTGTGCTGGAGCCAGCTGTGAGCCGTGCTGTACAGTTAAGCACAGATGGTCCAAAAAGAGGGGAACCAAAGGCTTGAGAACTGCACTGAGCCATGCCTTCTGACCTGAGACTTCCTCAGCCTTTTGACTTTTTAGTCCAAGTTAATACTGTCTGGGAGAGAGGGGAGGAAAAAGCAGCAGTACTGAAGGGTGAGGATATTGGGAATAGGAAGAAGGGAAAAAATACAAACCGAAACAAACGCCGTAAAATTAATTTTTCTCTTGGTTATGCATGATGGCAAATTGTGCTGCGGAACAACCTGCCACCCTCAGGAGTAAAAGGAAAAAGCATCTGTAGAGAGGAGCCCCAGGATGAGTGCGTGGGGGCTGTTCTCAGTAAGAGGGACCGTAATGACTATATTTCTAGAATGATTGAGACTAATAAATGTTGATATGAAAAAGAAATGATCCTTTTTTTATCGGCCCATTGAGGCAGGCTATAATTTGTTTTATGTTCAAGCTCTGATCAGAAATTGAAGTGACATATGGAATCAGAATTGAAATACAGCTCCGTGGAATACTCTGTCAGTCGGAAAAAAGTGTATATGATAAAGCGGCTGAATTTTTGGCATGGATTCCTACACCATCCTGTGAGCGCTGGTGAGAGATGTTTATGACCAGGTTTCAGCAGCCTTGTGCTCTGAATGAATGGAGAATTTCGAATAACTGCGTTTCCCTTTCCTGTTCCAAGTGCGTTTGGGGTATTCTGCAGGGTTTTTGGTGAACTGAAGTGTATTCAGATAGATGGAGTCGTTACTTAGCTGCTTGGAAAGATAATTCCTAAGAATGTGAAATTAGGGTGAGATTCATCCTTCTGGAAATGTAGAGCTTTTAAACCTATCAGATTTTTCAGGCTATTTCCCCTCTCGGATCCATTGCATGTTTGAGAAGTATAAATATCCTCCAGCTGGGGCTCAGGAGGCTCTGAGTTCTGATCTCTCCTGACTGCTATCTCTATTACCGTGTGCTTTTATTTCAAATAACACAAAGCTGAGACACAAAGATCTCCCATCTCCATGAAGGCCGTGGTCAGATATGTTGGCTGCTAAAATCTAAACCTTGATGTTACACAATTCTGCCTTGGGTAGCAATTTCAAATGAAATCCAGGTATATTGCATGACACGACCATCCTACTTGCTTTTTTATATTGCATCTCAAGAATATGCCCATCTAAATCAGCCCTCCAGGCTTTCTCTACATGTAATAATACCTGGTGTATCTTCATTTTTATTTCAGCTTAAACCAGGCTTGCATTTTTGAAACCATTATGATGCCTTTTATCATAACAAACAGATCCCATTGCTTGGACCCTGTGCACATCATGACTACTGCAGCAAAGAGCTTCTGCAGTCTTAATGTGCTGAAGATGTTTCCATCTCTTGCCATCTTGATAAGACTCCAAGCACATGTTTAAGGAGGAGGGGTGTTCCTGTTGTCCCAGAGCTCCAAGTATTTCTTGAAGGCTCACCCTGCCCTTCAGCTTCTCTTTGACCTCAGGCCAGCTGTTCAACCTCTGTATGAGTTTTCCCCATGTTGTGTGCCTATCTACCTTCGTAAGGCATGCTGGAGTCTACAGATGACAGCACTCTTCTGTCTTTAACTGCTGGTGAAAAAACAGCAGTTTTTCCTTTATTTATTTAGCTTTATTTTTTCCTGCATGCTCTGCCGCTACAGCTCATGCCAGTCTCTCTATTCTAAGATTAAAGTGCCATGTGCTCTGCGCTATTCCCAGCTCTTCTTTTGGCAAGGAGAGAAATGCAGGCCTGTTACACTGGAGTAACAGTCATCCTCATTCACTCAGGGTGCCGTGTGTTGTGTTTTAGAACCAAACTTATATCTGATTGTGTTGTACTTAAATCTCCTACCCAATACTTCCCATGCTTTAGGTTTTAATAAAAGCAATTCCAAGTTGCCTGCATTCCAAACTGTATGTAATCTCTTTATTATGCCTGGCCTGGCTTGCTGGGTACATGAATAAGTCTGGCTGCGTGTCATGATGACTGTTTGTATCGCCTGACAATAACTGGAACAGAGCTAAATAAAATCAGTGTTTAGTCTTCCCTTCGATTGGACTCACCAGCAGATGGGGAATGCTGCCATTCTTTCTTTATTTTTGGCAAGGACCTGCATAGCTGACGGACACCTGCTATGATAGAGAGAGATGGTTCAGTGAGGTTCAGGGAGGAACTAATAATACGTCATTTACTTCTATCGCACTTGGAATACGGCTTGATTTGATCATATAAAATGCATGTTTTTTTTTTTATCTTAAAGGAACCTGCTTTATTAACAACCTCCTGGTTTGACGTCTGCGCAGCAAAGTGTGAGCGTTTGGAATATGCAAACTGAAATCAAAGCGTAGAATTCCCTTTGAAGCTTACAGTTTCTAGCTCCCCTCCACCCACTTTTAATATTCAACCTGCTGTAATTTTATTTCTCTGAGATTTTTCAGGGTAATTGAGAGAGTGTTGAAGGAACAAAGCAAATATTTACGTTGCACAAATGCCACTTGATGTGATCAGTTATAAGCAATCTATTTAAAAATTAATGTGTGTATTAAACACATGAGCATGAGTGCATCCATGCATGGAGAAGGCAGAGGAATCAGTTCTGAATGTAGTTAACCTAGAAGTTTCTATTCTCTGGAGCACAGTATTTGAGAAGAGATGTTGGATGGTCTGATCTTTGGGCTTTAAAGGAACAAAAACTCCTGATGTGTGCTTCAGGATAATAAATCTTTAAGTCTTTTAGAGACTTTTAGTCCTGTATTTTGGCTTGATGTGTGTGGTCCTGTAAGGAACCTCCTTCTTAAGCCAGCCTTAGGTGCCTAATGTTCACCAGCAGACCAATCGGTACAGTTCTTTATGGAGTTATAAATGTCCAAGTGATTAGTAGGTAACTTATAATTTCCCATTGGATTATAGAAATTTGTGGTCTTGATTCTGCTTGGGAGCTGCTGGGACAAGCTGCCTGCTTGCACAAGGAGAGGAGGGATGGGTCTGCAATACCTTGGTGCAGTGCAAATTAGGCTGCTATTACTTGCTCAGGGCTACGTCTACGGTCACCATACGGTACTTGTTATTCTTGTGCCACTCGGTCTTTGTGGTCCAAGGGGTGGTGAAGCTGCAGCACCGGAGTAAAACTAAAAGGAATAACACACTCTTGAAAGCACATGAGAACTTTGTGTATTTCCCACTATTAACAACATACCAGGTAGCGTTTCCCCCTCAAGATGAAGTAATGCCATTGTGTCTAATGGGAAACGATTTCTGACTGCTACAGGGCTGTTAAGATTTTACACATCTCATGCCACCTCCTATTGATTTTGAAGGTAAGGTAATTAGTACGATATAAAAGTGTAGCGTTATGTGCCACAGAGCGGATTGTTCAATTGATGTTTCCTACGGGCTTTATTAGTTTTCAGAGGTTTCTGCCCAGCTCTTGGTTGCTGGTGCAGTTGCCCTTCGTTCTCAAGAAATGCCTTACCATGAACTTGAGGATGTAGTGTGATTTCACTACATATCCTGGAGCTGCTTGTGTTTTCCTTACTCAGTCAGACCGTTGCAGTGCTTAGAAATCAGATAAGGGCCTTGAGAAAAGAGCCCTATTCCAAGGGCTTTTGTTTGAACCTTGGGCACTTGTTCTTGCACGTAAACATGGACACGCAGGACTGGTTCTGTGTGACTTAAACCTTTGCATACTGGCTGTCCATACACCACAGCAAAGCATCCTCTTCTCTGGCTTTCCATCATGTTTATCCACTGGTTTTATGGAGAGGGGATACAGTTTGCTCTTCTTCCTAGTGAGCCTATTTGTGTGTTTTCCCAAGGCTTGTTTATGGTAGCTGTGATGGTTAATAATTCCCTCCTCAGTTTTTGTTGTTGTTGTTCTTTAATTGATTTCAATTCTTGCCACTGTTTTGCATTGATGGAGAAGAAAATACAATAAAGAGGTGGAGCTAATAAATAAGAGCTGGCTTTTTAATTGCCTACACATATAATAAGGATTCCTGGCCCTGTGTAGTGTGTTCTTAATCTGTCCTTACAATATATGCACGTTGCTTGCTTAAATGGATTTCAGCTAAAGTAGAATTCTCTAATTAGACAATAATATTGCAGAAATTGACCATTATCTCCAGTTATTGAATTTTCAGGCAGCCTGCATCAGTACTGATGCTTCTACCAGCTGGTTGTTAAACATGCAAGTAATACATCCAGAGGTTATTCACAACTATTCTCAATAGTCTAATAGCTTTTTAATTTTTAAAAGTAGCTTATATTCATCAGCTGGAGCACAGGGTATGCAGATCCACTCTACCAGCTCAGTTATTTTGTCCTTCTTAGCTAATCAGAGGTTGTATTCTGATCTGATATCGGAGGGGGAAGCTGTGTAATGATAGATGTATTCCAGGGCTGAACTCACTGCATTGCTATGCTTGTGTGAAACTGGTAATTATAAATATTTACAAAATATTGACGTGATAGGAGGCAGATGTGTTCCAATCAGTTAAATACAAACCCTTCAGTGGAAGTGCAGTGGCTAAAAGTTTGTACTTTCAATGCATCTTTTCCTTCTCCAAAAGGAAAGCGATTGACTAGAAGTACTTTGTTTTTCATGCGGGAATCCCAATGGTCAGAAATGAATTCACACTGAAAGAAGGTTGGTTCAGCCTACCTTTCTGTATCTGGTTATAGTTTGCTCTTCGAGTCTGTGTAATCATTAGCTGGGAATGTTCTCATTTGTAGGAGTACATACTGCAGCCTGTGCCAGTTTAAGCATACATTCTATCCAAGGACTTGGGGAGGTTTGTTGTGAAATACAAGAATAACAAGAAAGCTCTGTTTTTCCAGCATCTGAAAGGATGATAAAATTCTTTCCTTCTTTGATTTTAATTTGTTTGGTATAGAAGAAACTTTCAGCTTTCATGTAACAGATGTGTTTTGGCAGTGGTCTTTATGGTGAGGCTGAGGCTCTGTTGTGCAGTGTGAGGCTGGATGCACAGTGACCAGCAGACACAGTTGGTTCCTAGTCTAGTAAGTGCCCAAGTCAACAGCTACTGACTTTCTATTGCAAACACAGTTTGTTGCCTTCCAACTTAGAAACCAGAAGGCATGGGGTCAGATTTGCTTACTGCTAGAAGGCATCTAAGGAGCTGCAGACTTTAGAAGTCGTGACATTACCATAAATTCAAGGCAGTTTGAGTGGGAACCTTGCAAACTTGGCTTATGAATGTGCTAGTCTGTGAGTTTAGCAGTCGGGGTTTCTTTATCCGCCTATCTCCATGGCCTGATGGGTTGAATGCAGAGGAGCTATAAGGAAATGTGGTTTTCCAATGGGAAGCTGCCTGTTTTTCATCAGAATTTTGGCCAAATGAATCAACTGAGATGTTTTGATGAGCTTGATTTGTTTTGTCTGGTGGAATGTGTTCTCTTGGAAAGTTTCTGGATGGCCACAAGCACCCGTGTTGCTCTGGTGGTGGTTGTTTCAGCTTGCTTGAGGTGGTCTGGATAATACAGGTATCACAACTGCCATCTTCAATCACAAGAGAATAATCTTTTTAAAAAATCTATAATGCAGATTATGAAATGAGAAGTGACTGCAAATCAGACGCAATATACTGGAAACTGATTTATTATGTCTCATATGCAAGTGATTTATGTAGCAATGACTTTAAGTTAAGTTCATAAATACAAGGACCTGCACGAATCTGCACAAGTGGATATTTACAGTGAAACCTTCAGGTAGCAAAAGTCTTTTCTTCTTGCCTTAGCATGGAGACCAAGTCTCCTTTTGTTTTTTGCATTGTTTTTCTGTTCATTAACGCTCTTTATTTTGTATTTCTTAGGAATATCCCATGTCTTACATCTCATTTGCTGGTGTTGTACTCAGTGTGCAATCTAAAAGAAGCCCACCACTTCTTCTCATCTTGGGGAGAGAAAGATTATTGGAGGAGAGGTCTGTGATTCAGATCTGAACAGGGGCTAATTGCCTTCCAAGGGCTTACTGTGTCTATGAAAGTGTTCTGTCATAGGAGAAGTATTGGAGGTCGTTGGATTCATTCCCAGGCATGACTTTGACTTTGGTCAGAGCTGCAGGGAATGGGCTTTGCAGAAATGGAGTCTAAAATGGCTCTGAGTTAGGAGCAGCAGCTGCAGAAAATGTGGCCTAGGGAGAAAATGGAAATCAAGGCAAGCAGGTGTGCAGTGTTGAAAGAATTTTGCCCTGCAAAATTCAGTTAACAGCTCAACAAAAGCTGCAGGAACCAGACAAGTTTCCAGCTCTGTCTAGACTCCAGAGACTTGACATAGGATAAAATGCAATAGAAATTTTACCATGAGAATAAAGATGGGTGGCTGAGTACGCACTGTGCTCAGACATGTCTGATCAGAAGGAGTGTTTTTACACATCTGCAGGGGTAGAGATTCTTCAAGCTGATGTAGGCAGCCAGAGCTCCAGAGCCTTCAATGCAAAAGCTTTCTATGTCTGCAGGAAGAACTGAAATGTACATTTAGCTCCGGAAGATTTCCACAAGTTTTGCAAATATTTGAGGAGATTTGATTGCTGTATCACTCGAAGGAACAGTAATATGTGAAGCAAATGAACCCAAACAGTATTTCATGAAGTTTGCTTTCAGATGCTGATTGAATTTCACATGCAGTGTATGTGTCAGGTCCTGGTCAAGTCCATAGGTTTCATTCATTGCTCATGGGCCCATCGTATGCACCCTTATGGAGAATAATGTGTGTACTCTCATGTTAGTCAGGTCAGGTTGGTAGACCTCACTGCTGCAGTGGGGGAATTACCCAAGTTCACTTCATGCTCATATTTATAACACACATTCGTGCTTATATTAATAACACACTTACCAGAGCACAGTCACATAAAGAATCATCCTTCAGTGGTTTTGATCTGCTCCTGAGAATATCCCTGGGTAGTGAATGAGCTTGCAAGTAAGCCTCCAAGGAACACTCTGCAGCTGTGGTGAGTTATTATATCTTTGTTGATTTGTAACCTGAAATCTATATCCCACCGAGTCTTGCTGTGTAGCCATCATCTCTTTAACTTGGGATTATTGATTGTATTATAATGTTCACTTTGTACTCTGCACAGCTAGAGTACTGATTAGGCTTTTATTCATGTTGCCCCTTGGAAAGGTTATTTATGTGGGACTATTTCCAACATCTGTGCCAATTGGAAAACAAAATGTTTTATCTTAAATTATTTACTGAATGATCCTTATGCAAAATAAGTTGCTCGCTCAGATAAAACACTCATTCAGGAGGACACCTTGCCTATTCTATTTACTTTATTTCCATTGGTGTATTGTCTTCAAATTTAGGAAACATCAAACTAAGAAGGATTTACCCGTGGTTAGTTATGCAAAGCTCGTTCTGCTCTGGAACAGGTTGCCCAAGGAGGCTGTGGATGCCCCATCCCTGCAGGCATTCAAGGCCAGGCTGGATGTGGCTCTGGGCAGCCTGGTCTGGTGGTTGGCAACCCTGCACATAGCAACGGGTTGGAATGAGATGATCATTGTGGTCCTTTTCAACCCAGGCCATTCCATGATTCTGTGAATTCTTGGGATTCAAGAAGTAATTTGGTTTGTTTTCCACCAATTTCGCAGCTTACCCTCAAAACACAAGTAAATGTATCTGTGTGTTTTTTCAGTGCATTATAACTCTGAATCAAGTAGAAAAAATATTTACTTTGTGCAACGGCTAAATGAATTAATTGTCATTTTCAGAAGATGGAATGGCTGAAATGGTGCACAGCCTCCAATCCAAGTGTACAGGTAATTATTCATTTCACAAATTGCCTTCGTGTGTTGGTTTTTTTTGGTGGTTTATTTTGCAAACCAAGGAGGCCTACAGCCCCTGCTTTTTCCAGACATAGCTGTCATCTCTGGTTTCACATGGAAAGACAAAATTTATTGCCCAATCCTGTTTTCAATTCTGGATGCAGAACATTAGAAACAAAGAGGTTGCTCAGCTTGGAATCATCTACAGTATTTGTATCCTTCTTGTAGACAGTGTTTTCTATTGCAAATTAATTTCTTAAATGACTGAAACAATGAACATGAGACAGGTTTGTTTGCTTTTCCTTTATCTTCATAATGTTTGGAAAGGCAGAAGGTGGGGACATGAACTGAGAGCAGATCAAAGTGCAGAATTTCTGCTTCATTTTCATACTATGCATAACAAAATCCATAAAGTGAGCCTCGGGAGTCAGACTCAAGGGCCTCTTGATTAAGAATTAAATTACAGGTGTGATTTACTAAATTTGTGCTTGGGGAAAGGAGCTTTTTGATGATGATGTGATTGGTAAACTACGTATTTCCTCAGCACCGTATTAAAATTAATAGGAATTGCATAACTGTACATGCAAAATAAGTCATGAATCTGAAAAAAGCATTTTATCTGGTGCGTTGAGCCACGCAACTGAAATCCTGTGTCTCCAAGTCCTTTACTAAAACCCAAGGGGAGTGTTGAGCTGGCAGCCGGTCTTTTGTTCTCACGGATGTCATCAGAGGAGCTTTCGTATCAGTTCCTGTCTGATTTTGTTTGCATTAGGTTTCATACGGCTGTTTTAAAACATCGAAGCATCGAGCTATTTGAAAGCATTTCAAGGGCTTTGTGTGCTTATTAAGCTAAGGTGAATTCCTTTTACATTGCTTTTGAAATTGCTTGAAATTATTCTTTATGTATCTTTATTGTGTAAGCGTTGGCTTAGTGGGATCCTTAGCCATGATGGAAAGTGGCCTGGGAAGCACTTCTACCAGCTTCCTCAGTACCCTTTGGTGGATCCCATCTGGCCCCTTAGGCTTACTGTAGTCTTAGAGAAGTAGCAGGTTGCTGTTCAGCACTTCAACTGAGCTATTGAACTCGCCAGCAATCACTGAATAATAAATTGAAACTTTATGGCCTTATGGAGCCATCCAGAATTGTTGTCTGTGAACATGTAATCGAGGGATGACCTTATATTTTCAGCTCTAAGTATTTAAATTGTAGGACTCGAAGTTAGATACAAGTATGTTACTACAGATATCCATAATGCTTCATGTTTAAGCTGCTGCTATAATGAAATTTCTTGTTAATTCTGCTCCACAGCATTTGAAACTGAGACAAAACAGCTATGGGAAACAGCAACTGAAGAGCACTAATTAAGACTCAGAGTGCTTTCAATAAACTTGTGTTGCAATGAACAAATTAACTGACAAGGGAAAAAGACAATATTGCCCTCAGGGGAATGTGCTGACATAGAGACAACTCGAAGTAGTTCAGTTGTCTTTTGATTCAGAGTAAACTATGAAATATGAGTCTGATTTGGTAGCATTTACCCTTCTTGTATCAGAAGGAAGAACACAAATTGTCATCACGTGAGAAGACAAAAAATGTCAAACTAAGGAGAATGCATGTAGGAAAGCAAGTAAAAAGCCTAAGTAAGCAATTATTCCTGCTCCTGCCTGCCTTGGCTCTAGTGCATAAGAACAGGGGTGTTTGCAGCTGGTATGCAAGGAGCGGGCCTTTCACATTGGGGATTGGGGATTTCTTTCTCAGTCTTGGTAGTGTTAGTACATAGATTTCTTTGTATGAATATCTGGGTGTTAACAGTGGTGCCTCCTCTCCATAAACCCCGTAATGGTGATGTGAGTAACTGAAAAGCATTGAACTCTTTGGGATGGAAATGGTGGGAAGGAGGAGCGGAGGTTGTATTTGCAGAGGCTGGTTTGCTTCTGCCGTGAGAGCTCCATCCAAACAGCTCCCATTTCTCTCACACCGTTTTCTGTCTCTCTTTGCTTTTTTTCCCCAAAGCCCATAACTTGAGGTCGTTTTGGGATTAATTGATGCTAATATCGTTACTTCAAAGCAGCACAAGATCAAGCCAAACGTACATGCTTAGCAATTAAAGATTTGGCAAGGTATTATGGATTGGCTTCTACAGCAACAGCTTTCTCCCTGTGCTGTGCATTCCGGCCTTTGATATGACTTCAGAGCATAACTAGTTAGGCCCGAGTTATTTTGGGGTGGGTTTTTTTGGTCCTTTTTTAAAGGAGCATTTCAACACTGTATTCTGCAGAGGTTGACTGTTCTCCTATCACTAATATTTTTAACTGTCTGTAAAATTGGAACAATTATGAATCTGTGATCTGAGCGGCTACTGGAGAATTCTGTGGATAATGAAGGAAATTGCAGGGGGCAAATTGAAAGATTTCTCTTTCATATTGTGGAGTATCATTATTCCTTTAGTGCTAACAAAGATGAAGCCAATTTAGTATAAATCTTCAAAGCAACATGTGTGAATTTATCTGTCCAGTGCTCATTACAGTTAATGGGAATCATGTGGCTGGAACTTTGCAAGTGCTTTGAAAAAGCTCCTTTTATGGTTACATTATAGACCCCCATGTTAGCCGTTGTGCTGTTGTTTTTATATTGCTCCATTTGTTTTCTTGACATTAAAAAAGCCAAAACACTAAATTAATTAAAAACTGCATTACCCCCTCTGGTGTTAAATAGACTAAAATACTCATTTTCAAAAGTAAATAGAATATACTTAAATCAACTTGGCACAACATGGCTCTCAATCGTTTTAAATCCCCGTAGTGTTGGATGTGCTGTTTGTTGCACACTAATTAAGGTGAACGTAGCTGGGAAGTCGAAATGTTGACCCAGATATGCCTGTGTGAGTTTTACTCCCGCTGTACTGTTCACCACCACGTCTGGTGTGGGATTTATATTGTTTCTGGATCTCTAGGAAATATTTGGGTAATTTGCCTAGGGAAGAAGAAAGACGTAACAACAGGGTCTAATATATAAGTTAAGTTAGATGGGTAATGAGCATAGAGGTGCTCAGGGCACTCAGCTCAGCTGGTGACTTTTGCTGGCACCCTGTGCTGTCCATGTTATTCTCAGACTCAAGACACTGTTGTGTTTTTTTATGCCTTGTCTTTGTTTTCCCTCAGTCCAAAGCAAACTTGCAGGCCATGCATAGAAACTTGGAGAAGCCATAGAGGATGCAGAAGGAGCAGTGCTAGTCAGGTCCTACAGAGAGGCAGGGAATGGGCAGAGCTACGCCTGCAGTCTGATTGCTTTACTTTCCATTCCTTCTCTAGAGGGAGTCAGATTTTGACTGGTCAGAGAAATGAAGCATCACCACTGTACAAATAGGATCCTCCAGCTTCTCCAATAGAAGGTAAAAGGAGAGATGGTGGGAAGCTGATTCACACTGGTGAGGCTGGTATATAGATGCTGTCATTCGCTGAGAGTTGTACTTTGGAGTTGTTGATTAAATTAGTGCTGCAGTGGTGGAAAGCGTTTTGGGGGTTTGAGTATGGTGAGAGGGTTGTTGTTCAAAGCTGTCACCCTGGAGGGATGGAAAACATTCAGAGGCACTGAGTGCAAGCGCTGTTGAGCAGGTACATGCTGCTTGAACAATGGCTGGCATTGAGCTTTGCCGCAGGAAACCGGCTTTGGTGTCTCAGCTTTCCACTTGCTGTTGCTATTGCCAGAGGGAGGGAGATGAGAGAAATAGGCTACAACAGCAGAAAATCCAATTTATTTAAAAAAAAAACAAAACAACAACCAAACAACAACAACAACAAACAACCCTGAGGAGTTGCCAGTATTAAACGTACTTAGCAATCTTGCTTGGAGGTAAAAATGTGACACGTAGGAGAGAAATAGGGACATTGCAGGGAAAAGGCAAAATAAATACAAGTGTTGCACTTGCCAAGTTCTCTGTTTTGCATGCAATTACAAAATGTAGTAGCAGCCCATATGTATTGTAGATGATTCTGTGTTATGATTAAACACTGAGGTCTCAACTGGCAAGAGCAAGTTGCCTTAGCAAAATGTTTTGTGAAGCCTACGCAGTAGTAAGCATCTTAGTGGGATGAGAGAGGAACAAATCCCTTTGGATAGAGCCATTGGATGTCTCTTCATTTGGAAGAATGACAAGAAAATTTTGTCCAGACTGTCAGATATGTCATAGGGGTTTTGCTGCCAGTGCAGCAGTTTGATCCAAAACCTGTAAAAAGCCTTTACAAGCCTACTATTTTAGTGGGTTTTAGATTACTGTGATGAGTAATCTGATTAGAGAGGAGGCCTCTAAGTGTATGGAAAAATCCCGTGGCCAAAGGAAGTGACTGCTCTGAAGGACAAGAGTATAACTTGATAGTGATCTTGTAGAGGCCAGCAAACAGCCTTTGTAGAGGAAGATCAGATCAGAATGATAATGCCATAGTATTGATAATTTCAGGAGAGAAGGGTACTTTAAAGTATTGTTTTAGCATTGAAATTGATTGTCGTAAGAGTTGTTGATGAAAACAATGTTATGACTTGGTCTTGAAGCAAACAGAACAAAAGATATCAAGGTTGAAAAGCATTGCTATGGTTACCTTATTTAAAGGTGATTGTTAATAAAGGAGGAGAAAATTGGATCTGAGAAAGACAGCAATTCTCCGTCTTCTCAAGGCATGGAAAACATTAGTCTGATATTTTTCATCAAAACTTGATGCGAATTCACTTCATGTTATGTCCATCAAATATCTGTGTTCAGGATCCCATCTTAACTCAAAGGATGTAGCAAGGAGAAATCAAACTTAACAAGCCATTGAGGATTTGGAAAAAGGACAGCACTCGTGTTTTGAATTCCTGGATTAATGGCTCAGGATGGAGTCCAGTTAAGATTTAAAGCGAGTGGTTTTCTCCCTTCTTTAGTATTTTGAGAAGAGATAATTGGTTTTAAAATGGTTGCAATGTGCCTTTTAAATCACATATGTTCTGATTTTGCTCTCCTGTTCTTTATCACGGTGCATTACATATCCGCATGGGACCTTCGAAGCAAGGAATCTGAGCTTGAGCTGCTAGCATGATTTAAAACCCAAGCTTAAATATTTTAATTGAAGGCAGCTAACACAGAGCTTCCAATCCCAGGGTAGAATGTTGGCTGTTTCTTTCTTTTTTTTAATCATAAATATGCCCAGAGTCTCTGAAATCAAAAGAGCACCATGTACCAGTAGCGTGGTTCATGATGACAGCAGCTGTCTCGCTCCTTGCTTACACAAAGACCCCTATTCAAATCCATGTAAAATGTTTTCTAGTTACTTCCTTTCTGGGTTAATTTTCATTGAGTTCAGAGGAATTAGACCAAAGCTGACTGATGGCCTCTATTTATGCATAAAGGATCTGTTTACTTTGAAATTATTGGTTAACTGAATATCAGCTTTCATATTAGCCTACTTTATCACTTGAAAGAAATGTGTGGGTTATTTCAATTAAAATGAAAAGGTATTACAGACCTGGGGTTACAGAAACATGTTCTTTAAAAATTAAGTTAAATTAGAAACGACGTTTCCTCTTCTAATATTGATGTTGTAGCTGAGGGTCGAGCTTTAAAAGGAGTCAATTAAATTCTCTGCAGCTTTGCTGTAAAATCCAGATTTAAGCTATATGATAAACCAATCATCGATGCGAACAGTTTCAGACCACTCGTTTCTAGGAGTCAACTGGTGCAAAAACATGCGTTTAAACCCACATCTCTAATCAACGATGTCAACATTTAAATATGAGCATGTCCCAAGTTGAGGTTTATTGCCATTTTTCTGACACCAGCAGGCTCCATGGGGCTGTTAGGAAAGCACAGTGTTTGTTGATCCTAGGAATAGGCACATCAAATGTGTGGCACCCCTTTGCTGCAAGGTTTGTCCAGTGAGTCACTGATGCTTCTTGCTAATGCTGATGGCTCATCTCCATGAACTCACCAGCAAGTGATGGTGGTGGGAGCTCTTCTGGTTGAGTTCAGGGATGTAGAGAGGGCAGCAGTGAGGCTGTTAGTATTTGACCTTGTGCTTGTGGGAGCCAAGAGAACCCCAAAGATAAACCCACAGGGGAGCAATGCTTTTTATTCAGTTTCTTCCCAGCAGTTGCTGTCAGACTTGGTTCTAAAGCTCATCTGTGATCCGAACTCTTGGAGTCTGCTTGATAACTGTGCTTTATAGCATCATCTTTACCATGAGATTAGTTAATGAAGATTTTAAAATCAGTATACTGAAGATTGCCCTGCTTGAAAGTGATGAAAAGCTGCAGAGAACTATCTTTCCATTTATGAGTACATATGAAGTACCTCTTGCATACCGTCTTCACTTGCACTCCAGCAGCATTTTCTAAGCAGTCTGTCTCCTCTGATCATCTCAGCAGTAGCCAAAAGCCGTCCTTGCAGCCCCACACTGGGCTGGGAGAAAGGAGGAAGTGCTCCTCATCCTGGGGAATTTCAACTCTCAGAAAAGTGATGATGAAATACAAGTCCTGCTAATTCTAAGTGTTAATGAAGCAGAATCCATCCTGATACGAAGGTGAGCAATAGGGGCAGTGCATCCAGGCTGGTGTTGTGGTGGCTGCTGTTCCATCAGCAGCCCCACGAAGCAGCTGGAAGTGCTGAGCTCAGGATCCCCACACCAAATACTTCATTCCTTTTAGTAAAGTGTTTTTTTTATATGTTTGTCTCCCACAGCTTGACTTCCGTTGTGTTTAATGTAGTCCTGATCCCTGTTATAGCAGCTTTCTAAATTACATCGTGAGTGAGCTAGAAAGGGGTATTTAAGAACAGTGCTAATATGGTTTCTCTGCTCCATGCTGGTTTGGAAACCAGCTGGGCAGAAAAGAACTGTTCATGATGAGAGTGTGTTAGTTTAAAACCAAACATCCAACACGTCTGTTCTTGCTATCTGACCTGTAATCTAAACTAATGGGGTTTTGCCCTCAGGCCACCCAACCACTATTCTTAAGCATTGTAATTGCGATGCATCTTGGCTAGGGAGGCTGCTATTTCCAACAGACTCTAGAAGCAGAGGCTTTGGTTCCAAAGAAATCAGCATTCGCTGAAGCTGAAAGTTAATCTAATCCTGTCGGTAGCTGGCATTTATATAAATCATTTGAACAACTTTGTGCAAACCCTGCTCTTTATTCCCCATTTATCCAGACCCTACACTAGCATAATCTCATCTCTTACCTGTGGTCTCCTGATGTTAGGGCATGCTGATGTTCAATCACAGCTATGGCCCTGCCATGTTCCCTAGGTGTACGCAGCAGGCCAGGTATTTAGTGTTCTAAATAACAGCGTATTTAACCACAGGATGTTTTGCAACAGGGAGTGGATAGGACAATTTCTGCTTTGTGTCAAAGGAAAACAAAGACACAGTGAAGTACATGTACTGATTCAGGGTTTGTTTCTGTGGTGGCACAAGATATGAGCGTGGGCACTGCAGGCAATGTACAGGTGCATCCAGGACGAGTGCTTTATTTTAGAAAGGATTCCTCCTCACCCCCCTCCTTTACATCCGATCTCTGTTTTCTCAGGTGTGAAATGGCATAGTGATATGAAAATGCCTTTAGTTTCCTAGATGAAAAGTCTCCTATAGAAACGATGTATTCTCTTCTTTTTCCCCTCTGAAATCATAACCATGACATTTCACTTCTTTCTCGTGCTTTGCTCAAAAGGAGTTCCCTTTGCTCCCTCACGTAAAATAAACGTAATTTAAAGTCACTTTGTCTTTTGGAGTTGCTGCTAAATCTCACCATAGCAGGGTCGTTGCAGCTGTAAGATTTTAAAGATCTAAGAGTGGTGAATTTCATGTTTGGCTTTCAAACTTCAGAATACCCTGACAAATAGAGGTGGTAGCAATATTTTCCAGGAAGATGAAGTAATACTTGAATTATATGAAAATCATCTTCATAAATTTTGATTCTTGTGATTATTTGAAGAGCACAGTGGATCTAATACGCCATTAAAGGATATATTTTCTCTCCCTTTCTCTCTCTGTTTTTTCAGCTACCCAAGGATGCTCTGTGACACAGCCATAATGGGACCAGACATTATGGTCTGTTGTGTTAATAATCTGTGAATTAAAGCATCCCCCAGCAAGCTCTTAATGTGATGGATCGTATCAGTGATGTGCTGTTAAAGGGTCCCCAGTCAACCTGGACATGACAGGTCAGAGCAGTTTAGAAGGCCTGGCAGCTCCGTCAGACAGTAGGGCTGTGCCTGGTGCGTGGGATGCATCTGATAGGAGATCACGGGGAGCTTCAGAGGAGGCTGAGGATGCTCATCACATTGCCAGGGATGAGCCCAAGAGACCAAAATACTTAGAATCCTCTTGACGAAGAAAAGCAGAAGTCTCAGCATTAAAAATAGATGCTTTTTATCTTGCATAGGATACAAAATCTCTTGTGATAGGACATTTTTTTTTTTTATTATATTTTAGCAGCTCCAAGCAATCTTGGATTAGGCCTGTATCACAACAGTAATACACAGGAGGCTATGTTTTGTCTTGCTATGACACCAGCTACTATTGTTTTTGATCTGCAGCCTCTGAAGAGGGATGCTGCATCTTCGACGGAAGGTGTTATGAGTGCAGATTAGTTAGACAAGTGCTGGAGTGAATGCATAAGCAGTGATTTTGCATAATGAGGTATGCGAAATCCCAGTGGAGGTTGTTAAAACAGATAGACAGCCTGTGGTAAACAACAAGGAAGGTAAGCTTTGAAAACAGATGGCTTTGAAAACCTGGCAAATGACTGTTCCGTACTTAAAAAACGGTTTTGTTGGAGGAAAATATCTTCTTAAAACAAAACAAAAAAATCAAAAAGGAAAAAGCTTAGCCTGCATGTTTTCATAAACCTGAACATGTTAATAGACATTCTGTGGGCAACCATACATCAGCTGTCTTTCCTGTTATATGTGTGCCTGCAGGGTGGAGGCAACGGAGTGAATACCCTGAGATGTTCTGCAGTGATCCATCAGATGTTTCCACGCAGCTCCTTCTCTCTTCTGCTCTTCGTTATCACTTTGATGACCTGTAGGTTTGCACTTTGCACTGGGAAATTAATCTGGCATTCAAAGAGTTAATTCATCTCGAACGATAGAGCTGTGGAGTGAGACTGGGAATGTAGGAGGATATTGCTCTTAGTTGGAAAGGGCGCAGATGTGCCCATTGCCATCCTAGATGCTGCATATCTAAGATTAGAGATTGCCAGAAGATGAAATTCTGCTTTGAAGCTGTAATGTGTATCTGCTTGCTGTTCTTCTATGCCCTCAGCACGAGCAGTTGGAGGCTGGGCCAGGTCTGGGCCCTTGGTCTATTGCGAGCCAAAGCCATCTGGAAGATGCATGGAGGCTCACAACCATTTCTAGTGTTAGCTGTGCAGTGCTTGCACTCCCTGGTGCATCCTGTAGCTATAAAATAGTTGTGATGTGAATCTGTAGAATGTTACCTTCAGGTCTCATAGCTGCCCTGGTATTTCCAGGGGTCCAGCCTGGAGACTTCTGATGCTGAAGCACTCAGTGGAAGGAACCTCAAGAGACCATTGAGTGCAACCCCCCTCCTAAGGCATGAGCCCTACAATAGGTCGCATAGATGGCCATCCAGGTTTTGAATATCTCCATAGGAGTCTCCACCTGCTCACCTGGACAGCCTGCTCCAGTGCTTTGTCCACCCTTAGCATAAAGAAATTCTTCCATATGTTTGTATGGAACTTCCTATGTTCAAGTTTTATGCCATTGCTCCTTGTCCTACCTCTACACACCACTGAGAAGAGCCTGGCTTCATCAGTCTGCCTCTGACATCCCCTTATATATTGACAAGCACAAATAAGATCCCCTCTCAGTCTTCTTTTCTCACTTGGTTTCCAGCTGTTGGGAACGAGGTGCTTTTATCTCTGCTGCTGCACCAGCTCTGTGATAACGAAAGCCAGGCGGACGTTCCCCCCCCATTCTAGGATGGCTGTTAGAAATGTTTATTACACACGGGGGCAGTAGCGCACCGTGGAGATGCTCACTGTGTTAATCCCGGCTGCGGTGATTTGCAAAATACAGCGGGATATTTAGCGTTCGTTAGTGGCTGCGTGTTTCACAGCTACTGGCAGTGAGTATTAACCTACATCCAAGCTTGTCGTGAGTGGTAAGTGATGAGCAAAAAGAAGTTTGGTATTCACTCCCTCGAAGTGATCTGTATGTGGGTCTGTACCTCCTGAAGCTTTTGATTCCAGCTTGGACCTGTGGCCACTTGTGTCTGTTTCAATGTCTCAGGTGCCATCTGAAGCCTGAAGGCAAAATGCTGCTTTGGAGAACGTTGTAGAACTGCTCTTCTCGTGTCTTGGAGTCCACCCTTGTATTGAATTGCCTTACCTTTAAGCTGTTGGTTTTTAAAATCTCTTTTGGAATTATTTTCTCTGATACAGTTAGCAGAAAAGTTGCTGTACTTTCCATGCGCGCTTAAGTGCTCTGCTGGATCCAGGCCAGAGCCAGCATCTCACAGAATGGAGCTTGGAATGACTCACTTTGTCCCCCCCCCAAATCTCAGCTTTCTTCACAACCCCTCGTAACCAGAGTCTCCTTCTAGCCTGTGAGTGCTGCAGTAGCAGTGATGTCCCAGCTTTCCAGATGGCAAAGAAAGTGGTTAAATGACTTGCTCAGGAGAGCTGGGAGATGAGTGAGGCTGGGCAGATGCGGGAGGCGGACTCTGGGGAGGGTTTTGTCTGCTGGCTTTATTACATGTTTGTTATATTTATGCTGCTGCCTGGGTGGTGTGACTGGGACGTAATTGCCTGAGTCCGTCTGTTCCGTGAGGTGTTTTCTAGGAGAGCTCTCAGGGCAGACGAGGGACTCTGGTTGCTCCTCAGCCATGAGCTCTCAGCCAGTATTTCATTGGAACACAGGGAAGTTACACTGGGTATTATTTTAAGGTAATACCTTCTGTGCATTAATCATTGGTTGTTATTGACTTGGTGACACGTTGCTGTTGGTGAAATGAACTGTGATGTAATTAGGAGCAAATAATACCCAGGCATGCTGTGCTAATTATTTTTATGTGAACCCAATTCATCGCTAATATAAATAGCAATATTAATCACAGCAAGTATCAATATTTATGCAGCATGCTTCCATTTAAGTTCAGCTGTAGGCAACGATTCTTATATGTACACTGAAGAAAGAGATATAAATGGGGTCCGAGAGTCCTTTTAATCACACCAGAGGGTAGAACATCCCATCCATTGTATGATGTGAAGCAAATTGGTCTTTGCTTGTAACAAAAAACTGCAAGACATTATTCCAGGCAGTTTCCCTTCCATAGTCCATGTCTTCAATATAACAAATTGAATTAATGCCCTTAGAAGTTGTTTGCATTTATATATGACTGTTTTTCCCTTCTCCTATTTCTAACCACATTGCAGGGGAGTTGGACATGATGACCTTTCAGGGTCCCTTCCAACTCAAAGGATTCTATGATGCTGGGAACAGCAGGTGTCTGAAGAAGGATCTGTTGGAGGAGCAGGAACATGTTTTGCTCCAGAGATCTCTCTAATACCAGAGCTGACTTGGTTAAACTGCAATCATGAACATGGCAAATGGAAACATCATCAGCAGAGTGGGACCATACAGGAGAGGGGTGAGGAGGCATCTTGCTGCATGGAGAACACTGTGGTGGCACTCAGCAGAGCCCGGGGGCTGGGAGGGAGAAGTAAGGCAGAAGATTGGCATGTGATCCTGACCCTGGGCAGGGATGTGCCAGTGCATGTGCAGAGGTGCACTCAATAAATGAGACGATGATGTATGGCACAGTACATCACGTTCTTGAAGGCAAGGCATATATACTCACCAGATAATGTGGAGCGTGTGAAGTATTGAATATATCAAGGAAAGATTAATCTTTGTCTGCAGTAACCGTGCACGTTTTCTGTCTTGCTGAGCCAATGCTGTGTAATTTAAAATGTGGAGAGTGTGTGTGTTTGCTTCTGTTTTAGGACAAAGGAGGAATGTATTTGTGTATCACGTTAGAGGGTGTCAGGGTTCACATCTGTTACTCTAGTGTGAAAAGAGCTTTCTCCATTATTCTGCAAAAGAAAATGTTCTCTTAGCATCTTTAAATAAATGAGGACTTATCCCTTGTGTCAAATGCTGCATGAACTCAGAAAGTACAGCCTGTCCTCCCCCAGGAAGACTTGCAGACAAGTGAGCTTTATACTTTCAGGTCTAACTAACAGAAGGTGTAACTCACAGTGGCTGCAGTGCATGCTGTGCCTTCAGTGCACTCCTCAATGCAGCACACAGAACATCCCAGGGTGCAAAGTGACAGAATAACCACTGTGTGGCCATTTAGCAACTACCTGCTAAAACATGGAGGTCGTTCTGTGAAGGTACGTGTGACTGAAGGGTTAGTTAAAACCTTCCAGAGTGTGTGCTTGTGATTAAGGACCGGTATTTGGTATAGTTGAAATTGCAAGGACTCTTCTCGCCTCAGCAATTTGTATCTGCCATATTAAGGCGAACATTTAAAACCTTAATGGGGTGTCTGAAATGATGATTAATTCGCAGCATTCATCTTGGTTTGCTAATCATTCTGCTTTTAGCTGATATTTCTATTTGTAATCTCCACAGTGAAATTGCCATAAAATCTCATAGTTACAAATACATCAATGAGCAGTTGAAAGGATGTGACACGTACTCATTTAGCAATTAATGCACACGTAAAGAAGCAAATTCAAGGGAAAGATACTAATGCAGGTATGTTGTTGGGAAAACAAAGCAGGATTGAAAACAATCCAAAGAAGCTGCAAAGTGGGCAATAAGTTGCATGAGCATTGGTATTGCCAAATGACAGCATGAAGATAGAGTCATTCAAGTTGGAAAAGACATTACTACATCGCAACAGTATTACAGGAGGGACAAAGAATATGTACATCTGCAGACAATATAGAATGAAAGGATTTTCTTCCAGACAGCAACCAGAAGCTTAAAAGGGGGTGGGGGAGATGCTGATATAATAACGATAATTGCACTGATTTTGGTATGCTCAACATGTGGTGAAGTTTGTGGCAGAGTTGGTTTATTTGTTTAAACCTGGCTAATTTATCTCCTGCAAATGATGGCCGTGATGAACTGCATTAATAAGATTATCCTTTTTCAGATCACTGTAATGCATAAAGGAGAAATTTAGAGTTATGTTTTCCTTTTGTTGACTGTTAATTGCCCATGTAGCTCTACTTGGGTGTTCAGGGAGAGATCCATTTCTTTCATGGCATACAGAAACATGAATTACATGAAATAGAGGATTTCTTTTTCCCACTCCATGCAGGCAGTGCTTTGTTTGGTGTTTATTCTTCGCAGAAGATATTTAGTCATTAATCTTACACAATACAGTTGGGGATTTTGAAATAAGGGAATTAAGAGTTCAACCATGCTTTCTTTGAAGCATTTTTATTTACAAGGTATAGTGAGTCCCATGCCAGAATCATGTATAGCAATGAAGAGACGAGCTGAAAGTGGTAGACGTAGAGTAAGAGTGACTTCCTGGTTCCATTGAACTGTCTTGGGAAATTGCAACTTATAAAAGAATGGGAAGAGACTGGAGAATGACGTGATAATATGAGATAGAGCCAGTATCTTAATGGCTTGCAGTGCTTAATGGGATTCTGATTTGCAAACATACTCATTTCCTTTCTCAATGCTCTCCATGAAAATGCACATGTCAATATGGGTCACTGCTGTCACCCTGCTTTCATTCAGACATCCATTCTAAATAATAATGAACATTTAAGAACCAGCAGAGATTTTTTAATTAGCTCAGTCCCTTGGGCACAACTATATTGCATATCTAAGTTCCACCATTCTCTTATTTTATGTTCTAGCATTACCTTGATAATGCATATGCTGCCATTCATCAGGGGTTTAAAATTTGGCCAGTTTAATTTCTACCCATGGATTTTATTGTAGAATAGTAAATGCATTTTAATTTAATCCCCTACAATTATATGTTAATTTTCTGCGAGCATTTTGCCTATGATAGGACCTGGCTTAGGCATTTTCTGTGCCACTTACTCATATACGATTAAGTTCTGGATATCTTCAGAGTAAATAACTCTCGTGTTTCAACATCTTTTCCTTCAGCAGCCTTCTTTCTATTGGAGTGAGAGGCAACCAGTTTTGGGTAGCAGGATTTTTACCTGCCCTCATCAGACCAAGAATGGGTGATCCTTCTGCCTCTAGCTCTTCCCTGGTGACTGCATACATGTACCTTCAGCCTCTCTCCATCAATCAGACTTCAACAAGTATCAGGACTACAGGGCTTCAGTGTACTCTGTGATCATCAGAACATCTTGCAGGGAGTGCATAAGGAGTACACCGGATTGAATGGTAGAGGCAGTGATATTTTATCTATCTATCTATCTATCTATCTATCTATCTATCTATCTATCTATCTATCTATCTATCTATCTATCTCTATTTGAACATAGTGTGTTTTTTTGGTACAGCACATACCAGTAGCTCCTGGGCAGCTTTTCCATTTGTTTGTAATGTTCTTTCTATTGATGCTGTGTCCCAGTAATCAATAAAACTTGATTAAGGATAATAATGAAAAGCGGCAGCCTGCAACCTCATTAAATGTAAAAATCCAGTGCAGAGTGTGGTGAGTAGAGTCAAAGAATCATGACTCAAAGGACAAATATGTGGCTTGAGATCAGAAGGAATTCAAATTGATATTGCCAGGACTTTTTCTCATGACTTTGTCCCATGAGAAGGGAGCTATCACTTCCATGTGTTGGATGTAGATTTACAGCTGGACAGGAGAAGAAACCCTATATGAATAAGTTAAAGATTTTTTCTTGTTTCAGATAAAACCAGAATGGTTGCTTTGACTGAGAAAAAAACATTAAGGAAAAAGATATATTTTTGGGGGGCTTAAAGAATGCTTGGAGCTCTTACAGGTTTAGAGGTTTGAGTGCAAGACTCCAGGATGGTTTGAAGCTGGGGAAGGCTGGCTGGTCTGCTCTTTGCTAGAAGAGTTAGGCAATCCTACCTCGATGTAGGAGTTTCCTTGTTCATGTTCTAATCAGCTCCCTTTGGCCTCTGCAGCTGGAGCACATTGGAGCTCAACCATTGCTCAAGTTCTAAGGCATTAGTAAAAATATATTCTAGGTAGATTCTGTCTCTTAAATGCGTCAGTATCGTTAAGGTAATGTTCTAATTACCACATGTCAGAGAGCAAAATGAGATGTTGAAGTACCTGACAGTGGATAACTTGCGTGCTGCTCACTTACTGTGTTCAGTGCAAACTTGGTGTCATCGTTTGTAATTTGCCCAGTTAATCAAGGTTGTGTTTGAATTTGTTCCTCTTCTTCTTTTCCCCCAAATGGAAAAGTTAAATGCGATCTGCTTTCTAAAAGCTGTTTTTAATTTTGACCATCCAGGAACATGCTCCAGTAATGAAACTCATACCTCCGTTTACAGGTCCTCTGTGTAATTTATAGGCCTGATTTTCTTTCCTCATAAATTCCCACCCTGCTTTCTAGGGAGGCAAAGTGTACATTAGCCACTCTCCCAGGAGACTTCCATACTGTGCGTATAACAACTGTGAGATAATAACTCAGCCAAGGGGAGTTGAGTGTGCTCAGATTCCAGCACCATGCAGAATTGGGTCCTCTGCTTGACCCCAATATGAGCCAACAAGGGGCTGTTTTTCTTGCAGGCAGTAGAGTTTTTTGGTGTGCAATCTCTTCCAAAGCACTGACTCATGGAGGGAGGAGGGAGCAGCTTTTCCTTTTACTCAGCTTGCAAGCCTCTGACGTGTGTGGTTCTTAGAAGATCATTAGAATGCTGTAGCTCAACCACATTTCTCATTTTAAAATGTATTTCAAATGACTATGTTGGTATTCTTTACAGGATGTAAACACTCAGATGCAACTGCTAACATGCACGGAGAGTTAGCTTGGTCAAGCTAAGCCAGTGTTGTAATTTCTCTTCAGTCCTGTGGTTGGGGACCTTTTAGATTAAATTCATTAGTTCATGGTAGTTTTGAGATGTAACATAAGCCTCCAAAGGGATCTTAAGCTTCTCTTTTTTATTAAAATGAAATCTTCCCTTGGCATTTCTCTAGGCACTTCTCCAGTCACAAATAAAAGGGGCACTACTGAAGGATATTCTGCTGCACACTTAAATGCCAGCAATCCAATTAAAGAAATGTTTAACCTTTTGTAAATAAAGCTATGGCTTGTGCTGCCTTTCAGCTGAATGAAAAAAAAACAACAAACTAATTTATTATTAAGCTTCTTACCTAAGACTGATACATGTATTCACAATGTGCTTTACAGCATTATAAGCCCAAAATACCATTAAAATCATTCTGTCCAGAAGGTCAACTGGCTGCTGATTTGGAGGCTGTGTTTGTAGATAGCTCTGCTAAAAGGAACGTTCTTCATAAAAGCTACATCTGATCTGACAGCTTGTAGTTACAGAAGTTCTGATCCAGATTATGGAATCACAGACTCGTTTGAATTGGGAGGGACCCATGAAGGCCATCTGGTCCCACTCTTTGCATTGCACAGGGACACCCCCAGCTCCATCAGGTGCTAGAGCCCCTCCAACCTGACTTTGGGTGTCTGCATGTATGGGGCAACCAGATGTTAGACACTTCATAGTATTTATTATATATTTCCTTGTTTTAATAGTTTTTTTGTTAAAATGAGTATCCTTTTCCAGTTGCAAGGACTTCAGGCAGATTTACATGGGAATGCATTCAAGCTCCGATTCTGCTTTGTTCTGAGCGTTGGTCAAAAGTTGTTTTCCAAGCTAAACAATTAGTTTTAAATCTGAACGTCAATTTCGTATTGCCTCTAGAAAATCTAAACAGCGTAAAATGCCGTGCTGTAATTTATCTTTATTGCTTCTTCTGCTTCTGCTCAGAAACAGAGTCTGCTGGGATGTTCTGTCCAAGGAGATTGGTCAGAGGTGTCAGAACGAGCTGTGCTCAACTGGGCCTGGCAGTAAAGCTGGGAGAGGCTGACAATGAGGGTGAAAGGGAGGAGGAAAACCAGACGTTCTGCTTTTATCATTGGAATGCCACAGGGCTTTAAACAGCAAAATCTGTGCTGGTAGGAAGGCCCATGCCTGAATATCAATACCAGATTGGATGGTAAATATGGTCTAAGAGAAGGCTCCTTTTCTTTCAGACTTGAGAAGAAGAGGAAACATGCCTAAAGTCTTGTTTCCTAGCTGTGCTGCCAGCCTGCTGTAGGATGGGTTCCTCAGCATCTTTAATTGATAGGAACAGAGAGGTCCACTGTCTCCATTTTTTTGCTATGTGTGCAGTTTTCCAGCAGGCTTATCCTTTTCTATTTGTGTTCCTCCTTGCATGAAACTCAGTGTGATTTTGGAGGTGTTTTGGTGTTGTACTGATGTTGCTCGCCAGGCGGATACATTTTCTTTCCCTTGTAAGCTATGGAAAAACCTAAAGCTTCTTAAAAAATAAAAGAAATACATAAAGCAATTCAGCTTTTTGAAAACGCATAATTGAAGAGCTCTGAAATAATTGGCTTATTATAGTGCACCCGTAAAAATGAATTTGCATCTCATTTATGAACTATTAGATTCCCTATTACATGAGACTGATTGTTCTTAATGTGACTTGCATGTAATTTAGCATTCTTTACTCAAACCCTTTGTAGCTAAACACTGGGGGAGGGAAGTTCATTGCAGAATCATGGTGCTAGATCTTAGATTGTGGGGAATTCACAAATGGTTGGAGTGTTCACAAACTGGATCCTGGATGTTCTTTGTCTCTGTATTCCCATCCCAGCTGCAGGCTGTACTGAGAGTATCAGATTAATTCTTCTATTTGGGGGAATACCAGGTATGAATACAGACTGACAGAAGAACTCCCTGTGGTGAAGGGCATGGGGTTCTGGTGGAGGAAAAGCTGACATGAGGAGCAGTGTGTGCTTGCTGTTCTTCAGTTCCTTGCTTTGCCATCACTGGGAAGGCTTGGTCACATTGCAATAAGTGCTGTTATGGAAGATAAACTTCAGCTGTGAGTAGTTGGGTAGCAGCCAAGTGCCATGGATGTGATTTTGCAGGCTCCTCACCCAGCCTGGTTCTAAGGGGACTGTCTAAATTCTCCTCTCTTGCACTTTAGGAGAACAGGCTTTGGCATTTTCAAGGATCTGTGCAATAGAATCCCATAGTACAGGGATCTGGAGGGAAGCAGGAGCTCAGGAAAGCTGGTTAATGTTCAAGGATCACCTTCTTTAAACTCAGGAGCAATGAATCCTGAGGAAGTCACAGAGGTGCTGCAGGTGTTTGAAGCAAAGTTGCCCTGGTGGTCAAATTAACTTGGGGGTGTGTGAAGGTTGGTAAGCAAATAAGTTCCATGTGGTGGGCTGGGAGGGGATCTGTGTGTATCAAAATGTTGGAAGCATCCATCCATAATGCTTCCAAATGCTGTTTTGTTGTATCAGAAAGAGGCTGTTTACGCAGTCAGGAATTGTCACTTCCCATGGCAGTCTTTCCCATGTGCAAGCATTAGTTTAAGTAATTACAGAGTCCAGACGTATCTGATTCCATTTTGACTTGAAGGAGGAGCAAGGATGACAAGAAAGAAAACGCAGCAAAGCAGAGGGTCACCTCGTGGAACGAAGGATTCTGAGTGAGTGCACAAATAGCACAATGTGGCTAAAGGAGAGGTGACAGGCACATCCCCTGCACCAAAAGATCTGCAGAATTATTAAGTTGGGATTTCCGAATATCATATTTACTGCAATGAGCAAACGGCGAACAAAATGATGTACTGAAATGCTCTTCAACAGGCAGAAGGAACATCATGGTCTTCATAAGAGGTAAGAAACTAGTGTTAATCCTTGGTTGGGCATGGCTAATTAAGAAAATATCGATGCTAAATGTTTAGCAGTAGCAACTGCAGCAAGTCCTGGGGACACAGAAACATAAAATGGCTTGGATTGGAAGGGATGTAGGTTTGAATATCACAGTTTCAAAAGTTGGTCATTTCTCTGTGCATTCTTGACAAGCAGCATGTAGAGCATCGAGTTTTTAGCTGATCTTTGTTCAGCTGATGGAAGGTGTGGTGCTGCTTCCGTTTGTTATGGGGTAGCAAGTAGTTGTTCTGTATGAGGGGAAGGAATTCTGTATTGAGAAGTTATAGAAGGAGCTTACTCTTAGGCAAAGCACAGTGCACAGAGATCCGTTACCTTCAGGAGACAACCATCAACACTCAGTGCAGATGCATCAGAACAGCAGTGAAATCCCTTGTGTTTCCTTCCTTCCTTTTTGTCTGTAAGTACTCTCAGTTTATCAGGGCAACAAATCCAACCAGAAGCACCAACACCAAACAGGCGAGGAAGCATATCAACCCCCCTACTCCTCTTACATCAATTTACAGCAGAGATTACATTTGGGTTCAGAAATGTGGAGATGCTACACCCTTAAAAGCTACCATTTCATGTAAGGAAATTATTCAGTTTATACATGAAAGCAGGTTAGAACAGTGTCAGCACCGATGCTGGGTGTTGCTGGGCTGCCACATGCTGTTAGGGGACCAATTACTCCAGCTCTGAGCCCAACCCTCCTTTGGGGCTGGAGCTAATGGGGGACGTGGTTTGCTGTAGAAACAGGCTCAGGAGCTCAGCTCAGGCAATCCCTGCTGCAGCTGTTGTGCTAAAGCATTTCTTCACTCCATCCATTTCCCTGTCTGGCAGACTTTGTTATTGTTTTGCTTAGAGGTGGTTTTACACCTCAGAATCTGCAAAGGGTTCTAATAAAGATTCTGAGTGTAAGGGTTAAGCAGGATCGATCTGTTAGCTTTTCCAAACCAAGTGCTCTACCGCACGGGCCTTTGAGGGATAAATGTCTTATTCAGACAAATCCACGATGCTTTTCAGAGAGAATCACTTTGCTGCACAGCTGTTGGCAGGGAGCACGACCGGTGCATGGATTGTTGGCATACAGCAGCCAGGAATGGGATTCTCTTTGCTTTCTTTGGGGAAGGTGGAAGCGTGCATTTTCAAAGCAGCTCGTTGTTTAATAAATGTCCGCTTTTAAGCCCTAAACGAACTCATTTTCATACTGTTCCTATCTCCAAAGGTGAATTATGGGCACAATTTGAAAGACTCCTTTCAGCTTTCAATTAAAAGTACCCACCATCCTGGATCTAAAATGTGAAATCTCTGCTTTGAGCAAAAAAACTTGCTGCTGCGAGTAAGGACCAAGCTGGCACAATGCATATTTAGCAAAGGGCACACCATGATTGCTGCTAAGCTGAATTAGAAGTTGGAGAGAGACAGTGGAGAGAGATTCTTAAACCTGTTACCACGGTCATTACTCAGCACTGTGTATTTCACTGCCACAGATCACCGTGCAGACATAATGCTCATTATCTGTGCAGGAGGTCGCCTTCACATGCTGGAGGAAAACACTGGTATGCCTTGCTAATTTGATTTTAATATCTGTGCCATGCTATTGTTTGGCCTAGAAATTAAGATTGCTTTTTACTAATATAATTGGCTAATTAAAACATCTCCTTCTCTAGGAGATGGGGAAGATACCTACAGTTCTTCTGTGACTTGGGACATAATAAAGTAAACGCGAGTCAGTTTGTAGTGCAACAGGAGCTCATTTGGAGCACAAGGCCAGGAGTGTGCTGAATGCAGTTTCCTTTGTAAGTTTTTGAGGTAATTTAGAGTCCAGACCTCTAATGCTGAAATGGAGATGCAAGTGCTTGACCCTGTAAGACTTGGTGATACCTGACAGATTGTAGGATCATTAAGGTTGGAAAAAACCTCTTAAGTCCAATTGTCCACCTACTGCCAATACTAACCCACATCCCTCAGCCCAACATCTCCCCTTTCCTTAAACACCTACAGGGATGGTGACCCCACCACCTCCCTGGGCAGCTGTGCCACTGCATCCCTGCTATTTGGAAAAGAAATGTTTCCTAACATCTAATGTGAACCTCTCCTGGGGCAACTTAAGGCCATCACCTCTCATCCTATTGCTGTTACCTGGGAGCGGAGCCTGATACTCACCTCACCTCAAACTCTTTTTAGGCAGCTGTAGAGAGCTCTCCCCTCCAAGGAAATACCTTACAGTTAAGTGCTATCCCAAAGAGGAAAGCACAGCAGGTTTCATATAGACATAGAGCCGTATTTCTTGCCTTCATGTTAGCACTTACTACCAGGTCTGAGTACCCAGAAGGGAAATTGCTATGGGTAGAGCTACTACCTTCCTTTCATCCTCTGCTTAGAGGTAATGTGAGCTAAATGTGTGAGGAAGGGATAGATGTTACCTCTGCCAAAACAGTGAAGATGGAGAACAGTGGGAAGTAACTTCCTATAAGCAGATGCCAGCTGTGAGAGTCACAGCTTCCTTCCCCTATGATGCTCATTGGATTCCGTGTTAATACACCACCACCCTCCAGACAGGGCTCAAGGAAAATCATGGTCTATCTTTGAGTCTGAAAAGAGTTTTAGAGACTTATGCTAATCATATTTGATTTCTATGTGCAAATGATTTTAACTAAATGTAGGTTTCCCTTAGTATCTTCAATTAGAAGCTCTGGATGTACTCCAAAGTTGCAAATTCCTTCACTAAGCCAGTAGGGAATGATAATGAATTATTGCTAATATAGCCATAAAGCTTTTATTTGCATAAGTAATACGAAGCTAATGTGTGGATAAAATTAAACTTTAAAATGAAATATTATTAAAACAAAACTGTTAATGAATTTGGACACATTACTGAGCAGGTATATTTGGCAGCTGGCTAGAACAGATAACTCTAATAGAAGTCTGGTTGAATCAAAATCAATATTGAACACTGCATAACATGCTGAAGATAGTCTGGCAAGTTATATGTGCTCGTCTTCTCAATTCGGAGGTGCTTCATCCTTGTTAGCTTTCACAATCGTGACTAAAACAAAAGAAGGTGTGATTATGGAGGAAAGAGAAATGAATCCCTGAATTGAAGTCTTTTGTTCTCTCTTTATTGGTTTAATTAGATTGTTTTGAGAGGAAGTGTTCTGAATTCTCACAAGAAAACCAAAGATTAAAAACTTGACTTGCATAAACAGAGCTTTTACTCCTGATTTTATCCAGTTGCTCCAGTGTGGAAAGGTTCATTACACCTACAGTGCAAGGCTTTTGTGCTGCCCTTTGTCTATCAAACAGCGTACACAAAACTGCATAAAGCTCCCCTAGATGTCTGACCTCTGTATCCCAATCCTTCTCCCACCTGGGTTAGACACAGACCGTGCTGTGAATGCCAACTTTTTCTGCCATATGGACCCATTGAGACAACTTGGGGTCACGGAGTGTTTTGAGTGGAAGAGAAAGAAGCATTTCTGGGGCCGGAGATTTCATTATTGTGACAAATGAATTCATTTGCTCTGTTCCACAGGTGGGTTCAGCACTTTATCTTTTTGCAGAAGCCAAAAAACTCTGACACTTGAAAAGATGAAAGTTGTCAACTCTCAGCTGGTGTTTCATCCAAGGGGAAAGGCCTGTGTTGACTCGAGTCATCTAAGAGTATGTCCATATCTGTCTTCTTTCAGAACAGGCATTTCAGAAATAACCCAGGGAAGTTGTTGCATTTCTGCAGGGCCTGTGTACCTGACCTACATACACAGCTTTGAAAATCCCAGTCCTTAGGAGCTACAGCGAAACTCAGTGTTGCTCAGCACCAGGAGAGTAGAACACAAGCTATTAACCTTTTCTTTGTGCCATGTTTTCAAGAGTCAGTCTTGTCTGCTGTGTCGCTTTAATAGCGAACTTGGGGAGTTTTGATGAAGCATTATTAAAAAGTTATATCAGAAATGACTGTTCAGATGTGAGTTTACCCAGTTCTGCTTTCGTTCAGCTTTAGAGCTATTTGAATCTCAAAATGCATGTCATCATTTTCAAATGCTTAGAAGACAAAGCCAATGTTTCATCAATTTATCTGTGTCCCAAATGGCCCTTCTATCCAAGACTGTGCTTGAAACTCTGAATTACAGGCATAAAAGATGAATAGAATTGTAATGATTTACTTTAAAAGAGCACTAAGATTTGGGGAGTACGATGAAAGCCTGCCATAGCCTGAGCATTTTTCTTCTGTGTAGTTTTTCAAAGGAGCACACTGGTAAAATCAAAAGAGATGGCAGGGATATGTTTTATATTACTGTACAAAGGCAAACAGATGGTTTACTTTTTCTCCTTTTTAAAATATGTAGCTACTGCATTCTCATTATACCACTTGGATTGGTTTCAGATATCAATTTAGCTTGCAAAACTGAGTTGATTGAATAATAGGTTTATCACAATTTCAAATCAATTAGAGATACTCCTCGCCAGAGGAGGAGATGGTTTACTTAAATATCAATAATAAAACTGTATGAGCCATGAATTACTTTAGACTATTTAGAATTATTACATTTCTCTGTTACGGGGACAGTTCTGCTGATATCAGTTGGCAGGAGCTGCTAGAGAGACAGGGCAGGCTCAATTATGACCAGATGTAAAGTAGCTGTCAGGGTCCTCCAGGGGCGTTGCTTTGTCTCTTGGTGCTTATGCTAGCAATTCCCTCCTACCATCCACTGCCAACCTTCCTCCTCTTCCTCATGTACTTCATGCAGTATTCCTCCAGAGGGAATGATATTATCCTGGAGAATCTAAATTTTAAAGAGAAGGTGATAGATGTGACTTTTAAAAAGCCAGGTGGAATTCTGCATTATCAGTATTTTTCTTTGAACAGTGTTGAACAGTATCATTCAATCTGCTACTAGCTCGGAACATGATTCCTCCTTCCTTAATCTGCAGTGCCTTTCCCATTGGGTTCCCCAAGAGCAAAACATTTGCTCGAGCTCATTTCTGTTTGATGAAGCAAGGCTGCTGTAGCCAACTCTCATGGCAATCCATTGCCCTCAAAGTTGCTGCATGAGGGATGGCCGTTTCTTCCAGGACATGAGTATGCCTTGGGAATTTGTTCTTTCCATGCAATAAAGGACTTGATGTGCAACAGCAGGACTTTCAGTTCTTGCAGCAGGTGACAGGACATGTTTTATGGATATCTGAAAACTTGTAATTTGTAGGCTGCCTAGCAGCTGGCTTGTGGAGGCTTCAGCTACAGCATACTGGCTTGTTATTACCCATGAAGTGCTGGAGTAAATTTACATGTTGCTTGAGATCATTTGCAAATAGATAAATATTGTCTTTGCATCCCCCGATAGAATCTGAAATAGATCTGAGGTTTGTGAGCTGGGCCTGGCTTTGCATGCAGGAAATGAGTATTGAGATCAAAATTGGGATTGTGTACTGAGAGCAAACCCCAAGCTGCAAAGCCCCTTAGAGCAATGTAGGAGCATCATAGCACTTGGGCTCAGTTGAATCCTGAACCAGTTTCAAATCTTCCTGCGTTATATTCATAGTTCTGTTCTGCTGTGGCTTCTCCGATTGCAGCGTTTAATTTAAAGGAAGAGAAGAAATATTTCTAACCCCTTTAAAGAACCAGCTCCTCTCACCTCTCTAAGATGCATCCATAGCTTTGACTTTGATCTTGAAAGGTGCTGGATCACAGAAAGCTGCTTCTGTCTGGAGCAGAAGGTACTTCCTGGCTTGGTCTGTCCAGTGACCTTTATCCCCACAGAGATAAAGTCAGTGGGGTCAGCCTGGGCCACAGCACAAGTTCTTGGGTAGTTGTGTTTTTATTTTCTTGTGTTGGCATCGATCTCTGGAAGGCAGTGAAAATATTTATTCAGCGTAGGCAGGGTGACAGATATCTCTTGTATGAAGAACTGTTTGATGAGCTGTTAGTTTTGAGTGCCTTTCCTATTCATTGAACTAATTAGCTCTACAAATCTTACTGTCAACCAGTCATATAGCCACTTATTTATTTTCCCATGTGCTGAATTTTTTACTTTGCTGCCTATACGCAGAGCCATAAAACCAAATGCACCAAAAATTGTCTCTTAGTTGGATATAAATGGAAGCAAAAGACGCTTGGAATTATTATTACATGTGCCATTAATTTTTATTTGAACTGTCTTATAAAAATGCCAAACTGCTTTCGTTGTTTTTCACTGTTGCACTCATGTAAATGTAGAAAGGTTGTTGGGTTTTTTTACTTCTTTTTTAATGCTGTTTTACTGTCTTCAGTGGGTGAGTGTGGAAACGACTCTCAGTATCAAGAGAGAATGGAGATTTTAGTGCTTGATGGTGTACCTGGAATCTCCTGCTGTCACTGTTTGCTACATCCCTTTAGAGTTATGGCTTTGTTTTAACCTCTTGTTGTGCTTTCTTGTCCCCTTTTGTAAGCTTAGCATTATTGGCAGCCTTTTCAACATCGCAGTGAGTGGAGTTAAGTATTCCATGCGGTTAAAGCTCAGGAAGATATAGCTGCTAAGACTGGCCTGTGTAGTGGTTAGTCACATTGCGATGGCACAGGGGGCATTACCTTGAAAGACACACAGCCAGTGTGTTTGTGGGATGCAAACATATGGATGATGTGGTAGCTTTGACTTTGAGCTTGAAAGATGTGTTTCGTGGCACAAATGCCTCTTGGGATTTGATCTCTGAGGCATTTCTGATATGGTACAGTATCATGGGGGCTCTGGAGGCTGAGAGGAATTTATCAGTAAGCAGTGCTGCTCACATAGAGAGCTGTGGAGTGGGGCCAAGGTGGTGTGTGATCACCCCATGAAATATGGGCAGATGTTTTAGAGCTGCACGGTTGCCTACAAAAGTTGCCAGCAATCCCTGGAAGTTGTGCAATGTAGTGGTCAGCTGGAATGGTGCTGCCTGTTGGGAAGGGGATTTTCCATTCTGTAACCTGATGTATTCAAGTCATCAAAGCCAAGATTCTTCTTCTGCATATGCAGCATTGTCTGTGAGCATGAATTACGTGGACCTTTTGGCCAATTGCAGAATGGGTGGTCTGTGTTACAATGGGCCACACGGCACTCATTTTTTTTCTTCTCATTTTAGGCAATTATTTTGTTGTTTTAATTTTAAATACACCTCATTTTGGAAGCAGAAGTAATGAAGCTGTGTAGGAACTACTACAAACACAAATTAAACTGTATTTGAAAGCAAGCATTTACATTTTTTTTCCCCCACTGAAGAAAGCCCAATTCAAATGAAGCGTAGACAAACAGAGCGTGTGCAGCCCAAAGGCAATGAGTGGTGAAAGCATAGCTGTAAAATGGAAAACTGCTAAATAGAACTGCTCTAATTAGCTTCAGAGTGCTCTTATTTAACTATTAGAAATGCATGTCCAATTTTGATACGTGAACTTCAAAAAGGATGTTGGCAAAGTGGAAAGGATTTGGGAAAGGTTTACAAGAAAGATTTGAAAATCGTGCCATCTGAAGAGAGACTTAGACTCTTAATCTCTTTATCTTGTTTGAAAAGAAGAATAAAAGATTACTTGAAGAAGAGATCTGTGATAATAACGGCTCTTTAATCTAATGGTAGAAAGTACAAGAGCTCGTGTTTGGCAGCAGTAGCTAGACGTGGTTAAGACAGAGTTTTGACAGTGGATGTAATTGAAAGCTTGAGTATCTTCAGCGTGCCGTGCATGTCTGCTGCTTGAGATCTGAATCCCCAGAACTGGAGATCTGAGGAAGTTCGGAGTGCTCTGCTGTGCGTGTTGGGTAATCATAGTGGAGTCATGGGAAATACAACGTTCATTATTATAGCAAAAAGCTTGGCATACTTGGGAATGGATGCAGCTAGGTGGTGTTGCTCGCTCTGGTACTCACCAGAGTGCAGAGAAAATGGGGACAGGTGCTCAGGAAGGGTTTTTTAAACAGTGGAAATGGGAGAGCTTCAAGTTTCATGTTTCAGCAGTTGGCAAGTACTGCTGTCATGGATAAAATCCTCCGTTCTCTCTGTGCCATTTTCACCACCATAATGCATCCTTTGTGCTCGGATGCTTCTTAAATATCCTTCCCATCAACCAGACCTTGTCCTGTGCCAGTTCTCTGCCCAGAGATCTTTCATTTGGGAAATCTTGTGAATTCTCCTTCTGTGTGGAACACACAGGAATAGGACTTGAGCTGTAGCACTTAGGCTGTGACCACCTTAAGCTGTGGTTAGGACCATATGGTTTTAACTTGGGCCCACATCTGATTGTTAGCACCAATTCTGACAGGATGTAATTGTCAGTATTAATTAACAGACCTTCAGTTTGAGAAACTTCTTTGTCGCTGCAGCCCCTCTTGGTCACCATCAGAGCATGGTATGTTAGTTGGGTTTTCCTTAAGCATCTCATCAGTATTGTTGGTCCACCTGAAATAAACCACTGTTATGGTACCAAACTCATCATGGCTTTGGGTGGGAATAATGAACAGCTTGCTGAAGGTAGATGGAATTTGTTTGGGCAATGCCAACTTTCAGAGAGGTTATCAAAAAGCATTTAGACATAAGTGTAAGGAATAGAATTTGGTTTTTCAGAGATGTACTGCATTAGATTAAAGCATTCCTTTCAGTGTGAAGCATTACGTTAAATGCACATATCCCTACAGACTGTTCCTCAGAATGACAAATCTCGGTGGTATCGTTTTTCAGATGTTTGGTTGTAAATCATGTTTATACCTCAGATAATAGGAAACCAAGTGTTCAGCTTTATGCTTATGAGAGGTCTTTGGATTTTAATTCAACTTGCAGCATGTGGTGTGTTTTCTTTGGTCCCATCACGTCGTTGTCAAAAACGCATTTCAGTACGATTTTGAAACACTTCTTTGCTAGTAAGCGGTTCTGTCTTGGCAGTACTAGAAGTGCTTTTCCATATCACCAATGGTGCATGAATGCTGAAATCTCACTAGAGAACTGCGCTGTGTGCTGGGAGAGCTTCTAACTCAAAAAAAATACACCCAACCATAAGCATAATTGGCATTTAGAATTAGGAATATAAAGAAGTAGTCAAAGTAGTCATCTTTGATGGAGAATTTAATTTTCCTGACCTTTAATTGCAATTTCTGTGCATGTCCTGTGGGCTTTTGCCAGGGGAGAATGCTTTGCTTTTGTGTACTCTCTAAAATGATGTTTTTTGGTGCTAACACAGCGATGGTGGGATGTAGATACACTCACCAGTTGAAACAACTGATTATCAGACAAACTTATACTAAAGAAAGCTAGGCCATGTTTTATGCTGTTATTCATCATTTTTACAGCTATAATAAAATCTGGGGAAGGGAAAAATGTTCTCAACGAAACAACGTCACAAATGTCCTGGAATGTTGTTGCCATGCTGGTTAACTTGATGGGAGGAGGTGGGAAATGCCACTGGGAGGGTCACACTGAATTCTGTGTTTAACAGGAGCAGGTAAAAAATAAGAAGAAGAAAAAAAAAAAGCCTAGTAAAGTTTTAGCAATCTTGGCTTGAAGGGTAATTTTCTTGTCAACTCTATAATTAATGCACCATACATTACAGTAGCCCATTGTTATTCCAGAATGCCAGGATACATTTCAAGCTGAATAGCTGTTTAACAAAACACTTGGCAGATTTATTACCCTTAGGTGATTCTGTCAGTCAGCATTTTCTCACGTTTAACCTGAAGTAGGCAGAATCAATTTTGGTATCTATTTTATGAAATGCAGAGCTGCTTAAATTAAGCCACACGCACATAAATGCACAACCCCCTGGAAAATCAAAACTTGTATTGGAGCTTCATCCATTAGCAGTGAAACAAGAATTACCCTTGCAAGCTCCTTGTCTTTTTCCCTCCACAGTCAAGGCAACGTCTGCCACTTCCAATATCAACAAAGAGCTATTTTGTGGTCATTTTCAGATAATGTCTTCAACGTTATGCTTGTCTTATTGTTGCTTTACAAAGCACTGACTTGGCAGCTTCAGAAACTAAGGTTCAGCAATAAGCATGTGCATAATGGGCATCCTTAAATGAGGAGATTGTCGTGTTGAATTAGCAGTTACCAATTCTGCAACGATCCAATGTGGGAGGGAAGGAACTGTTTCTGAAGTGGTTGGTTTAAGTGGCTTGCTATGGATATCAGAACTTCAAAGCTGGAAACAGAATACTTTCATTTTTTGATAGGAAGAGATCCAGGCTCAGGCGTAGAACATTGTGTAGCCCAGGAATGAAGCTACTGAATAAAGGTGGTAGATGAGAAACAAAAAATGCCTGCTGAAAGTTTCAGATGATCACATAAGCATATTGTTATGTGGGGCAGTGTTTTCACCATTTTTAAACAATCTGGGGATATTCTCAGATCTTATTTAAACTTAAAATGAAAAGGGAGTATACTCGGTGTATCTAATTTTTCCCCACTTCCACATTTCTGTTATGCTTCTTCATTTGTTACTATGTTTTCTGACTTTCTTTTAGTTTTAGTTTTGAGGCTGTGAGCTGCCAGAGCTGTGATTTCCTTTCCTTTTTGCTAGAGGCCAAAAAGAGCAAAGAGAAGAATGGGGGAAAGTCTGAATTCCAACACCTGACCTGCACTGACCTTCTATTATTCGGTTTAAAGGGAGAGAAATAGAATTAAAAAGAAATCAACAGATAATTCCTTCCATTAGCTTTCAAATAACTTTAAAATGGTTGGGTTTGGTGTTTGTTGTTTTTTTTTTTTTCACATGAAGAAAAAGAATAACGGCATCTATTGCATAGCAAAGCTTAGGGAGGAGGAAGAGCATTTTGATGGGCTGTGGGATGGTGGTTGTGTGCACTGAGCTCACAGCTGTCTGCTGGGGGCTGGCAGTGGTACCACAGTTCCCCATAGGGAGAAGCTTCTGAAACGTGACTAATCTGGAGAGCTTTTAGTATGAAACACGCCTTTATCTTCCTTATTTGTGCCATTTGTACATTCTTTCTTCAGCCCTTGGGCGTATCCTTTGACAGAGCAAACCTAAGTAAGGAAAACCTATAAATGTTCCCATGTAATGCATAGTAAAATACTACACCGACCCTTCAGCATGGAGTCAGTGTGCAGCTGGGTCCACTGTGCTCCATACTTACAGACAGATTTTCAAGTTCTTGGGCCTAATTTGTCTTCCAAGGGTGACAGATGTTGAGCTGTCCTCTGAAAACTGCCATCTTCCATACTGTATTCCCCTTTTCTTTCTGAAATGGAGAAAGAAATCTTACATTTTGCATGCATTTTATTGAACGCAAAAGGAATGGATGTAGATTGATTTAAATCTGCTCAGCTTCAGCAGAACCCACTTTCTGTGCACTCAGCTGGCGCTGCGTATGCAGGTGACCACTGAGCTGTTCTTCCATGTTGAAGGAAACTCAGAAGTAAGACGACAGATTTGTTTCTGAGTTGCCGTATGGGCGAACGTGAACCAGAAAGAGCTTCCGTTGCTTTTAGCAGGCAGGATAATTCCTTTTACTTGTCTTTTATGTTATATGTTTCCACTTACTCCTTACGTCCAGGCATCCAGGAGCCATTCTGAAGTATAAAATGATGGGTAGAAGCAAGGAAATGAAGCCCCGTGTTTGTTCTCTGATGATTCTCATGCAGGTGTTGTAATGAGCATTCCCTTTTCCTTACAGAACATCTCTTTCTTATTCCACAGTGTTCTTGCTATGCCGTTCTCTGAGTTATTTTCATAATTTGTAATTATCTTGGTTCTTAAAAATTTAGACGTACGTTTTGAAAAGCATGATCCAATCTTGCCTGATTGCCACCACATTGTGTTTGAAGTAATTACCATTCATTTGGCTTTTGAGGCCGCTGAATGAATTTTCCACATGAGATTCCTTAATTTGTACATATTTTATTGCTATAAAATAGGTATTGGCAAGCTGCCCAAGCTGTACTGAAGGCCTTAATTCCTATCCCAGTGCGATGAAACGAATTAAGTGCAAATGGGGAGGCCCAAGATAGACTCCTTAAAATGTATTTTGTTGACGCTCAAAGTTGTCCGAACACAAGTGCAAACACGAAGGTAAGATTAACACAGCTTAGTTCTGCACTACGGAGCCCAAGTGGTTATTTTTCATACAAGAAAAATAAGACTCCTATGCACCACAAAACATTTTCTCATTCTATCATTGAGCTGTTATCCTCATGAGGAAAGGTACTTGGTTTGAAGAGGTTATTAGCACCTTTGTGCTGAATTCTACTTGCTAGGGAAAACAGTCGTTCTCCTGTGGCCCAGCAGGCTTGCTCTGCTAGTTACAATTTAGAGGTATGTTATAGAATGCTCTTTGTATGCTTTATCCCACCAATCTGGAGGTGCCCAATTGTTTTCAGATAGCCATGATCAGGTGGAGGTGCAATGAGATAATGCTCATGTGCATAAGGGCATTTCAGGTATGGTCTTCATGGAAAAAATACCAGCAAATGACAACTCTAGATATATGCCCTTGTACAGATATAATTGGAACAACATTCTGACCAGCCCAAGCTAACAACACCGTCCCTAGTGATCTAGCATCTCATGTTTATCATAATCACGAGGCTCTTCTAAATTAAACAGCAAGGCTGTTGAGGCCTTGGGTCTGACTAATGAGCACTTGTTGACAATCAGCTATTCTTTGTGAAATCAAGCCTTGATCATGCATCTCAACGTGCAGAGCTTGCTAAGAAGGCTTAATTGTGTGCTTCTGAAGCGAAAGGTTGACAAACAGGGATGTACTATGCGGGGTCACCAGGGCTTCCAGTCAGAGAATTTTAGGAGTTGGTATAAATGTGAATTGTGACCAATGGTTACATGAGGTTGAGTGGACAGAAAGTTGGCACTAAACATATTGGCTTAAGACAGACTTGCGGCTTTCAGGCTCCGCTGAAGTCAACGTTAAAAAGGCAAATGCTCTGTTTTATTATGGGCAATACATAACTTAATTTTGAGGCAGATCACAGATTTCTGTCTGGCATTTCTACCTTTCCACTCTTGGCAAGCTTTCCAGCAAACAGCGAAGGAGGAATAGGGAGCCCACGTGTTAGATGTTAATACACTTTTCTTCTCCCTCTGGAGGTAGGTCTCAACAAGACGCCTAACAGTTTTAAACCTTGTTTCAATACATTTTTATGTAAAAATACATGAAGTGTGTCCTGAAAGGACAAAAGAATATTCTCCTTTGTCCTTTAGGCGAGGCTTTTTAAGTGTTCATACATAAAATATGATAGAGAATAGCACTGGCATTTCACCCAGAGATAAAGGAAAACAAGTTTAAAAGTGTTCTGGATTATCCTAGAAGTTTCATTCCTAAGTTCTCCATGAAAAACCTTTTAAATAGTGGTGCAGGGTGTAACTGAACAGCTGAGTGTGAAGTGGCTGAGCTGAAGAGAGAATTCAATCAGGGCAATGCTGGCTATGAACCCTGCATCTATCAGTGGCATTAATTTATCTGTTTTCTGGTATGCTGATGTCCTTTGTCTTCTGAAAAGAGGTGAATGTATACAATTACTAAACAGGCAAAGTTCTTGGGAACAGCCTTTGCAATTTGTTTTCATTACATGTTTGCATTTTAGCACAAAGTCTCACCCACCTGTGGCTGCAATGCTTCAGGTTGGCTGCAGCCTGCAGCAGAAGCCAAGAGGAGAGTTCAGGCAAGCTTATTTATCAGCTAGTCCCAAAAAAAGGATATTCCATTCTATTTATTGAGTGCTTTGCTTCTCCCAGCAGTGCAAGTGACTGAGCCCCTGAGGCTGCCAGCTGCCAGCAGATGCACGTGAACAACCAAGGCGAGCATCCGGGAACTCCATCAGGTAATGCTGGGATGTCTTGTTTTGATCTGAGCTCCTGTCTGTTCAGCACAGAACAGCGTAGCTCCTCCTGTGGTAAAAGCCTGGGGCAGTGCTTGGAATGCAGCAATGTCCTGTATGCATGGCATTCCTTAATGCTCACACTGGCACTGTCTGCAGTGACTTGGTTACATGACTATCACCACCATCTAGGTATCGTAATTTGCACTCTGTATAGCGGCAGCTGTTTATTCGGATAGACTTTTGTTTTTAATTACTATTATTTGCAATCCAAACCGACCTGTTTGCTCCAGAACCAATTGAAAAAGAGATGTCCTGCTCACGCAAGGAACGCCTCAAGAGAAGGGCAGCCCTGCATAATTTCCTGTCCTCTCACAGAATGCATTCATATTGGAAAACTGGGGAATATTACTTTCTGGCCCTGCACTCTCCTGGGTAGAAAGGTCCTGAAACACAATTTATTGTAAAACACACAGTGGTTACAGAGCTAGCACAGTCAATGATATTCCTTTTATTACCACTCAGATGAGAACACAAAATGACATTGGAAAGCAGTGAACTCACCAGAAGGGCAGAGAAAGCCATTAAATTCAACACGCATCATATTTCATAATCAGAATCCTGCAGTCAGAGCTGACACCACTGAATGAGTTTGTTGCAGTCATGATAATATAAAACCCGCTGCATCTGCTTCCCTTGGCACTTTTCTTTGTAGACCCTTGCAGTGTATGGGCTATTAATCATCAGTAGCCAGGGACACTGCAGACCAATGCACTTTGTATTGCATAAATTGAAAATGCATCACTATTAGAGGGAAAACTGCCTTCTGTACGTCTCTATTTAGATAAGCAGTTTCCTAAAGGGCTGCCATGCTATTATGGCTAACCGCTTAATTGGAGTTCTTTCCACAGCCCAGTAATTGGGGTTGGGGAGGGGGGAGGGTAATGCAATCTCTTTTGTAGCATGTATGAAAACAAGGTGGCAAAGTGTTTCTTTTCTTACCTGGAATGCCTGACAGGGCTGCAACCGGAGGTGAGAAAATGCAGTCGAATACATCGCATCGTTTAACCTCACTAAATTAACTTCATAAGTGAGAGGTCTGAGAGTGCCAGTGAGTGGGAGAGGGATGCTGTGTAACCTGTGCCTTACAGGGTTTTCAATGGCTGGTTGGAGCAACCCATCACCAGAGAAGGCTGCTGCCTTCCCTGCCGTTAGCTCACAGTAGAGGAGAAGCTGCAGTTCAGGAGCAAGGAAGTTTTAGTGGCAGCCTGAGAAAAGAGATGTGTAAGTTCAGGGTTCAGAACTGCTCTTTTGAAAGAGCCCATTTTGTTATTCCATCATTTGTCCAAGTTTTGTACGTAATGAGCCAATATCAGTAACTAATGAGAACGGGAGGTTTAAAGTTCTCCGACAAAGAAAGTACAGCTTTAGAATTGTGTGTATTTAACTGTAAATTGCTGCATGGCTTAATTACATTTTTTGGAGGTCAGCATTTGCAACTTCACTGATCTCTGGTTGTAGTTCCTTGTGACTGTTGCTGCTGCCCTGTATTTCAGTGGGGATTTGTTTTCAGTCTAGGGAAGCTGGGGCTGAGCTGGAAACAGCTCTGCTTGTTTGCCCTGGGTTGAACCAATCTTACGATGCAGAATGCATTGCCAACTTTAGCAGGAGGTAACGTGGAATGCGTTCAATTCAAAGTAACTGTGTGGTTCTCTGTGATGCAATCAAGGAAGGAGAGAAACTGCATTTATCTGAGCTGGGGACCAGGACAGGATCAGTGAGCAGAGTGATCCAATGCTTGAACATTAACACCAGCTATACAAAAAGGCACACATCGATTTGGGGAAGTCTCTTCAATGCTGTCTATCACAAAGGACTCTGAAGTCCTGAAAGTTACCAGATCTGATTATAAAAAGTAATGTACACTGATAGCTTTTAAGTTATGGAATTGCTCCTTTGGAAGAGGAGCAGCTTGAGAGATTGCTTCTGCTACGCAATTACCTTTTCAATGCTATCAAATGCTTTCTTTATTAAAGTTACAGTAGAGCCACATTCTCCCATTTAAAGCTACCTGTGCTCACGTTTTAGCTTTGAAAACAGGTTGATTTGAAAAAGATAACGACATCGAGACACGGAGGTATCTTGTCGAAAGAAATAAATTATGCAGAGGTTTCCTAAATAATTTAACATATATGGTAAACAAAAGGATGATTTCTTACGAAAAGAGGCATCGACTTGCTGGCTTTTTGTTCCTGTGGTGATGGATACGGGTTCTGTGTTCTGAGGTTTTCATTTCAATCTCACTACATCCTGTCCGTGGCCAGAGCAAGGATGCAGATGCAGTTGCATCCTGAAAGCCCCATCAGATATTGTACTGGCATCCTTTCAAGCTTCCCTGTAAAAGAAAACAGCTAATATCCTGGTCTTTAAGACTAGTACATAAGAGAAACAAAATATTTTAGCACCAGGTGATTGTGGCTTTGTAACCAAGGCTTCATTATATTTGTTAGCTGATGTTATCAGTGGGGTGAGGGAGAAGGCAGGCAACCTTTTCCAATGGTCAGCTCAACTGGGGAGTCCCAATTCCTAGAGCAGCTTTATTCACAAGAAGACAAACTGAAGTGGAAAACTGGCAGTACTAATTCTTAATGTATAGAGTTACTTTTCTCTGCCTGTATTGGTAATGGGAAATCCCTGTTCATGTGTCATTATGACTTTGGAATGAATGCTACTAAGTCAGTTTTTATGTTTATTTGGTCCTTGGGGAGGTGGTGGAGTTCAGACTAGAAGTAAACAAGGTCTGGATGCGTTAACCAGTTAGTGTGGTTTTCCTATTCCCTAATGCACATCCTCTGTATGGCATTCATTGTTTCAGTTCTGGTGGATCATCTCCATTTCTTGGGTGAAAGAAAAGCCAAGAAAGAGCTGTGTGAGGATACTTTGGTTAATGTTGTGTTTGACCTATAATGCAGTTCTGTATGTTTTGTACTCTGTTTTATATATCAATACCAAGGTTTTGAATTGAGGATATGTTTGAAGCAACAATTGCCTACCAAGAGCTGAAATTGTTGAGAGAAAGGAGCCTTTGTTTTATATTTTGGGAAGTCAGGAAAATGAACTCAGGAGTCAAACAGTGGGTCAGTGCCAGGAACAGAAATTGGTTTTGCTTCTTTCCCTCCAATTCAAAACAAGCTCTTATCCAGCCCAAGGGGAGTTGTATTTTCCCTCTGATGATCAACCTCTTTTGGTTGGCAGAGCCCATCAGAGAACAGCATCCACTCCCAGTGGTGCAGGAGAGAAGGATCTGGGCAGCCATCACAGCAGCCAGTTTTCTTGAGACCATTCGTCATCATGCAAGCTTTATTTTTCCTTCTTGTTTCCCATTTCTCTAGTTTTGATTTACCCTTTTCTTTCTCGAACATTCACAATAGCAGCAAACAGGTCCATCTGCTTTAAAGAGCAGGAATGGGAAGAGCCTTCTCCTTATCAGTCCCAGTGAATAACCCAGAGCTGTCTGGTACCTCTGTGTTTTAGGCTGATGTTCTGGCACATCCTCCCAGCTCTGCTGGGTCCAGGATTCAGCACAGTCCCCAGCTGGAAGCGATTCCCTGGCAGACATCAGCTGTGCATCCCACTGGCTGCAGGAAGGCAGATGGGAATGACAGCTAGCCAGAGCTGGCAGTAACCTGGTATTTTCGCTATGGGAAAAACACAGCTTTACAATCACCTAGTTATGTTTGCGAAACAACACATTCAAGATTGATGGCTTACTTCTGGAAGCTGCTGCAGCTGAAAGCATAGCTGTTAAAGGCTCACAGGTGCGGCAAGTCAGGGTCTTCCACATCAATCTGTGCCTGCTGCTGACAAGGAGTTTAACAATTTGGATTAGTTGTTAGGAGGGCACACACAACTGCATATGTTGAAATCTTAATGGTACTTCTCCGTACTGTTGGGTACAGCTAGTAAATCACACAGACAAAATAAGCCCTTGCTGTGAGCTTTAATTGTCTTACGGAGTCGGCAGAAATGTCTCTAGACCATGTTGTGAGCGGAGCCCCAGCTGATCAAAACCAGATTCCTCCTCTGTGTGTGCACAAGTGATGGACTTGCATTCCTTTAATACTTTCAGCTCCGTATCTGGAAAAATCATTTTTCCCAAGCTTCCCTGCTGGTAATTGAGGAGGATGGGGAGTAAGAGGGATCACTGCAGGGTTATGGAGTGAAAACATTGGTCCAGCAAGTTAAGGAAGGTGCCTTCAGTGGAAGAATGGAGGGCAAAGCCCCCTGTTCATTTCCCTGCTTTGCTGTAGGGTGGTTTTCTATACTGCAGGCACGTGAGTTCACTTCTATGCTGTCTTGTGGGTGAGCCCAGGCAGCCCTCCTGGAAAGCATAGAAGTGCTTCCAAGGTCAGCTTGTTATTAACTCTGCCCAGACAGTGTGGGCATACCTGACACAGGAGAGCTCCACTAACAACATCTGTAATCATTAGAGGAGATTGAAAATTAATTACCAAAGTTTAGGGGGAGAGGGGTAGCAATCCTGTACCTTTCTCTTTGAAATCAGAAAGAATCTGCAAAGGTTTCCATGTAAGCAGAGAAGAAGGAAGAAGCTTCCTGGAAACTCTCTCAAACATTCATATGTGCTTTGCTACAAGCCAGGAAGTTCTGCTCACATCAATGGAACATTAATGTTGTTTAACAGCAGAAGTTCCAGACGTGGCTCTCCTAAAACACTGCATGCACTCCTTCAGTCTGAAGCAGAATCTGTTTGCAAAGCAGAACATGAATGATAGCAGCAAGCTTTTTCTGCTGCAGGTTGTACTATCAGTGCATACAATGACACAAGTCCCACGTAAGATTTTCTGCAGAGCTGCTTTGCATAAAGTAACGCTCACAAAGCAGAAAAAAAAGAGAACATTGTTGGGCGTAATGGGAGCTCAGTGCTTTCTTTCAACTGTTTGTAGCAATAAAAGGTAACAATAAATAGGCTCATTAGGATAAAACCTGCTAGCATTTGAGCAGCAGCATCTTTTGTGCTCCTAGCAGTGGCAGTTGCATTCTGTTTGGTCTGGGCCTTTGTCAACTATTTCTCTGCTGGGTTTTCCTTGAGTCTTTTAAAGATCCCTCTTCAAACTTATAGAGCTCTTCAAGCTGTACGAAAACAGACCTCGTATCACGGTTTAATATTTCAATTAAACTATGGAATATTAATTTGCATTAATTATGGCCTATCGGTTGCAAATGACAGTGTTTTATTTTGTTGTACTTAAAGGTTTTATTAGCAACAGACGCTTTTAGTTAGTGTTTGTTGCCCCGAGAGCTTTAGAGGAACTGATTTTCTGTCAGAAAAGATTGGAATCAATGGCATCCCTCCCTTCCAGACAGTGCTAAAACATTTATTTAAAGGTTTATATGCTCACCCTGCCTTATCTGTATTCCAAGTCACTTGTCCAATGAAATAAAATTCATTCATGCCTTCCTTCACTGTGTTATTGACAAAGTATAAGCTTTATGTGACTGGAAGCCAGAATTCTCTCTTTTGGGAATACCTCTCTCTAAACTTGTCTGAAAGAATTATTTTATTGCATTTTTCGTGCCAGTTCAAGTATGTTTGAATGGTAAATCCTGGAAGCTGGGCTGTCTGCGACCATATCAGCCTTTTGAATTAGCAGCATGCAAGGCATGATAGAAATATAAGATTGCATGGAAGGAATGTGAGGGCTACATTAATTTGTTTCTAAGCGTATTTCTTTTTGCATGTCACTTGGTTCTGCAAATCACAACGTGTGGCATTATGCTGGTGGGAAGTTTGCTACCATTCTGTTTCTCCATGAGAAGACCATATCTGGAGAGCAAGCTGTGAAAACTATTTATGCTGTGTTTCAGATAGGGAAAGCTAGAGCAACAGCAGCTCCTTGTTCACCCACGTGCTGTAGCAGCGATGTTCAGCTGTCTGTCGGGGCATTGTAGATGTTATGCTCTTGGTGATTTCTTCCTGATAACAGGCAGTTGGTCATTGCTGAATTAAGTACTCAACAAAGCAACCTGGCCTTGCAACGGCAATACTGATTGATAGTTCAAAAGCAAGGTATGTGTATGAGCTCACTGTCATTTCTCCTCTCTTCTGCACTGGGATAACTTGAACAGCCAAGGAGAGGTAGAAGTAAAAATAGAATTTAACAGAGCTGTGCTGGTTTGAGACTAGAAAGCGTGAGGAGGAAGTAATAAGCTTACCTTTTCCTTTTGTCACTCAGCAAGTTCACAGTGTTGTCCCTGGAGAGAGCAATGTTCATGTGAGCACCGGGGCATTACAGCAAATAATTCCACTGCCTCAACCACAAACTAATTAAAAAACCTCCGATGCTCTCCAACCCCTTCCTCAGCTTCATTTCCTCTCCAGGCAGGACTTCAGGTCTGACATCCTTTGGGGACTTTGCAATGAATAAGACTATTGCAGTTGGTCTAGAGCTTTCTTAAGCTTTCCTTGGAGAAACTACCCAAGTATTCAGCAATATGTGTAAACCAAGACCTAAAGGCTGTGTATATCTGGAAAAAGAGAGGGCTGAGAGAAAGCCTGGAATGAAGAGTTAAAATTCATTCTGTTTCTCATACAGGAGCTGCTACACATGGAGTGATACCATTAAAAAGAGCTGGCTTGGGGCAAGCAAGTGCTGGAGGAGGTTCCCAAGCAGCGCTTCAGGACGTGACAGCCCTGCTGTTATGGGTAATGGGAGCCAGCACTGCAAGGACAGGTTTGTTCTCTTCTTGTGCAATAGTTCTTTAGGAGTCTGCAATCATTCCATCCCTTACCTATACCATTTTTCTAACAGAGCTCCTTGGGAATTTTCCACCTTGAAAAATAAGCTGGAGAATTCAATCACCCCCGGCTCCTTTCACTGGGAATCCCTCCAGGTGAGTTTTCTAGACTTCATGAAGCCAGATGTGACATTGGGGCTCAGCAGGCCCAGTTCTAAATGACATTTGTGCTCAACCACATTCAATCCCCCAAATCCCAATTCCCAAAACACGATTAGCACATGTCAGCATAATTATTTTCACATTGGACACTTCCCCACTCCTCCTGGACCTCACAGGCAGCTGCAACATAAATGCTGGTGTAATTAATTGCCCTTTAGCTCAGTGAGAAGCCTTATACTTCAGTGTCCATAAACCACTGAATGTGACCCTGCTATCACTGGGCATCCTTGGAAAAGCCACAGACACGACTGGGTAACACGAATAGCTGCAAAATGCATTCCTTGCACCATGAGGGAGGTGAAACATTTCCCACAGCCCTTTCCTATGGGCTAGAACACAGAAAATATGCTGCTGCCAAAGTGCTCCTTGGTGTCAGTGTCAGTAAGCAGTGCTGCCCACCCCTCCTCCCTGTGCACGCACACAGGCCCCGCGTGCAATATCCCTGAGGTTAAGTGTTGTGCTGCTCAGGGCACTACGTTATATCCTGGTTGCCTGGAGGCAGTTGTTGGCTGCGTGAAGCGATCTGTGTAAGGCAGGAAATAGAATCTCAGTGGGAGAATGGGAGCTCCAAACAAAAGTCATGAACTCATTCACAAGCCAGACGCGCCCCAGGAGCTGGCTTTGGAGTGACCTGGTTTGCCCTCTGTTGTTACACGTTTGTCCCCGTGGCACTATTTCTTAGGCCACCCCAAAAAGAAAAGGAAGATTAAATATGACTAATCGAAGGCAAACTGTTGCTTTCAGCTGCCAGTTGGCAGCTCTCGCCCTTGTGGTGGGTGGCTGGTTGAAGAAGTAGAAAGCAAACATTCAGATTCTGAAAATACTCCTTCTGCATCTTTTCTTCTTTTTTTAATGTGTGTGTTTATGTTTAAATAAGCTACTAACAGAATGGATAATTAGCTCTAGAGAGATGGGCACATCTGAATTCAAAAAGGTCATTCTGTGTTCCGGACAACTTGCTAATGAGGGGTGCTGTTCTGTTGTTGGGCAAAAGGGATTTTTTTCCCCCATTTAGAAGAGAATCAAACATCTGTAAGTGGAGTCAAGTCTTGGTAGCTTGCTTGTTTGCTTGTTTTTAGGCAGGGAAACTCTAGAGCTCTGTAGGGCAATCAAACATCTCTATCATCATTGGAGGCATAAACTTTCTCATCCTAAAGTGTCTGTGCCAAATTTTCTCATGGGGGGAGAAAAAAATATACCAAATAGGCACAAACATGTCCTGAATCGTACGTACACACTCACACTGTTACAGACCATTCCTGACCAATTTCTGGAGCCTTCAGACACAAAAGTCAGTGTCAGACTTGGAAATGCTCACATGGTGTTTAGAGGAGTGCAACCCCGGTCCTCACCCAGGCTGAGATGGCTCTGTTTGCACAGAAGGCAACCTAACAGGCAGCTAGATTACTTCTACTGGTTCCACTTATTTAGTGATGGACTCCTCTCATGTCCAATTAAGACAGAGGTCTGAATTTGAAAGACCTAAACACGTTTTGCTGTGAAAATGCTGAGCCAACCTTGTTTAGCAACCTTTGACATATAAAAAGGTCTGGTAATTGCTGCTTTCCTTCCTGAATGTTGTAAATGACATTGCAAATTATTACTTGATAGTACCTACTTTTAGATCTCAGTGCTACAGGCAGGCAATTTCAGAGAATAAATCAATTTCTCTTCTCTTGTACTCATGGTTTACACCCCTCTCTCCTGGTGTCTAATTACGTACAAGAAATGTGTGTAAACATGAGCCTTATCCTCCATAATCCAACTTCTACCCTACTTCTTTATACGAGGGTTAATAAGCTCAGGGTATTTACTATGCTGCTTAAAGTAATGTTTTGATGCTCTGTGCAACTTCATGGTCTTTTACCAGGAGTAAAAAGGCAAAGAATTAGGGATGATCATCTTTGATTGCTCCGGGCTCAGTAACAGACTTTTATCTTACGAGTCTACAAGCAGAAATGCCAGTAAGCAGATTTGCAGTAATATTTGATTTGTTTTCCAGGAGCATTAATTTTCATTTTTATCCCGTTTGTCCTTCTGTGAAATACTTCCTCATTCCTGATTTGGAGAGGAGTCTCATGCATTATCATTCAGAATGCCACCAAATTCAATTAAGGGCTGGCTGCAGCATCCCTTCTTGCTTTGCGAGTGATTTACCTCCGTTGAGAAAACAGAATGACTTTTTCCAACGCGAGGCATGGTTGCTAATTTTAACGGAGTAGACAGCCTTAAGCTCTGCAAGCAATCATTAACGAATACAGAAACTTAATAAAATGGTTCAAGGGGTGCTGGTTTTCATCCAGGTGGGTTAACTTGAATGCTTTGAATCCCTTGAATGTTGTTGGGGTCAGGGATGGAAAACAAGTGACTCCAGAGGTGCCGCGTCCACCTGTCTCTTGCCTCCATGAGCCCCACTCAGCCCCACAGCCTGCCAGCTTCCCAAGCTGAGATGTCATTGCTCTATGCAGAAGACTTCAGCCATCTCTGAGCACAGCAGAACTCCCTGTCCAGAAGTGTTTAATAAAATTTACAGGCTTTTACCAGCATAGCGCATAGTCACATTTATTTCTTCCCTTTATGATAGGAGGGAGTCAGGCACAAATAGCATTGTATGTTAAAATGCTTTGACACGTTTTGTTGGAGCCAAAACAATTCTCTTGAAGTATTATTATGACTTACTCGAGGTAAATCAGCCAATAACTCATGTCACCCCACAGGGCCACTCAGCTAAGTGTGTGTTTTATACACACAGAGCGCTATAGATTCAGAGCAGTTGGCACATTTCCTTCAAGTAAATGTAGAGATTACACAGTAAGACAGAGATATTTAGAGAGATGCTGCTGGTGGTGTCTGAGCCCCTAGGCTTTGTTCAGGCAGCTCCAATCGAATGGATCGCTTCCATACCAAAAGGAAAAAACAACAAAAAATCTATCTCTGGAGTACAATGCAAAGTGTTTTCTATTAATGGCAACATGAATGTTATTGCCGAGCTGTGTTATGCTGGATGATTGGATGCAGCAGAAGGTAATTTAACTCACCAGAATTCTGCTTTGCTTCCCTCCCCCAGGTTAAAAGTCTGATCCGACGCCTGCTGCACGCACAGTCATCAAGTGAGTGCAGCGAACGCCTCTCAGAACACAAAGCAATATCAGGCAGACAGCAGATCAAACAAGCCCCAGCCGCCAGGGGAGGCAACCAGTAGGGCCACGCTTCCCACTGATTTCCCCAGCCCTTACTTGGTGGGGAAAGGGTTATTAAACCCTTTTGCTTTGCTCTTAGTGCTGCAAATAGAACGATAAATCCGAATAACGAGGTGCATGCTGTTCCCCCATCTGTATGTGCTGCGGATGACAGGCAGGGACCAAACACGGAAAGGAATCTGTAAGTATAGCTGGAGGCTACTGTGTCCAGCATGGAGCTGACTCCTGCAGCGTGGTAAGGTGTACACCTTGTTCTTGTGCCGTGCGTCCTGCAGCTGTAGCTGCTGTGTATTGTAAGTGAGGCTGTTGTTCTTCATACCAGGGTGCTCTGTGCCATTGACCCCCACCCATTTGTGTCTCAATACCTACTCAGACAAGCTATAGAAAAGATAGGCGGTATTCTGAGATTGGAACAGCAGTCCTCAAACTTTCCATTTTGCATCCACATCCCTGATTTCCTCCTCTTCTGCCCCACTAAGGAAGGTGACAAGTACAACTGCACCAGGAAGGACCCCATTGCGGTCCCCTGTGGATTATTAAGCCCAACCCATAGGGCCACAAACAGCTGATGAAAATTCTTCTTAAGGGGACTGCTTCTCAAATAAATCCTACCTTGTCAGGTTTGAGGTTGCCCACATTAGGCTGGGCCTGGTTCAGAAGCTCAGAGCTTTGCTTGTGGCTGTTATCTGGATGGCAGATGCGAGGTCTGCCAGGAAAGAGAGAGTGGGCAGGGATTGCACCAAGATGGTCCAAGGAAGCCCCCAGTGTTGCAGGGCTCTGATTTGGAAGGGGAGCTGGTTGATTAGCAAACTTACTGGATAGCAACAATTCTCTTTCAGTTCCTATATAATTCTGAAGCTAATAGCAACTCTGGTGGAAGTTCCTAATGCTATTTTTCTTCCCCTAACCTAATTAACAAATTGCAAATTTATGTAGTCCTAAATGGAATTACTTTTTTCCTAAGCAGTGCAGAGGAGTTATTTCTTATGCACCTATTAAAGCGTGGATATGGATGCTGGTGCTTCACTCCAGCTCAGTTTTCATTTCACAGAAGGACTGCAAGAACTCTATAGATTACATTTAAAGAACAATAAAAATCACTTTGAGTCTCCAAGAGGATTCCTTGCATATTTTTTTTACTTGAACATTATTTTTTGACGATGAATTGTTCAATAGAGATGTTTTAAAACAAGATTACTGGCTAACAGGAATTTGTCATCAGCCTTAGAATGATATTCCATGGTATTACAACGCCGTGCTAATAGCTTCACATGCGGTTAGATTCCCAGCAACAAATTTAACACGTTTCCAAACAGAAAATTTGTGAATTCTTTTTTGGCTTAAATCTGTTTTATCGTGATACCGCTTCCAAAATACTGAAGGCATAAAATGCTTTACGGTCCAAAAGATAAACTAGCACAAGATGCTCTGCTGGAATACAGGGAAGGATCTGTGAAAGTGCTAAAAGCATTATTACAGCTACAGAATGGACTCTTAAATCTTTTATGCAACTTGATCAGTTCCCACTGGAACTACACTGTATTGTTTTCATAAATAAACACCAAAAGTTGCTGTGCACGGTGTTTCTGGACTATAACAGAGTGCTTTTGTGCTTTAACAGGTTTTGTGTTAAATTGTAAACTAGAAATGATCCCATGAAAAATTCTTTCTTCCAGCACGCTGCTTGTGAATGGCAAGTCATCATTCTTGATGATCAACAAAGCAATCTCGCTGCTATAGAGCTAACCCAGCCAGGCTCTTCATCCTCCATGGCAGCTCCAGCCGGGCTGCAGGGAACAGACCACTGCCACCGTCCTCTCCAGGGGCACACACTGCTTTGCCTGCACATGGGCAAGGCATAATATTGTGTTGTTGAAGCTGAAGAAACTTCTGTTGATGTCTGTTGAGAATCACTGTTATGTAACTCACACCCAGCACTGAGAAATGTCAGAGAGCTCCAGCACAAATATAACTTGGAAAGATATCTCATTACAGATGGTCCAAATTATGCTGCGCAACACAGCCTGTGCTTTCTCCTACAGCTTTCTGCAGGTTATGTGTGTAAGAAATCCAGTATTCCCTGCAATAGAACTAGGAAATGGATCCCAAAATCATTTCTTAGTATAAAGTCAGCGGACAAAAATACTGACGCATGAGCCTGGACTCAATATGAGTTTCTCTACGTGCCAAACCAGATCTCAACAATGACAGACCAAGATCTACGAGTTCTGATATGACATAACAGATGCCACAGGAATAAAAAACCAAACAATATTGGAGTGGATATTTTGGTCTGTGTTCATCGAGGGGAGCTGAAAATCACAGCCTTCCACAGGCTCATTCTGCTTTCCACGGACCTTTCTTCTGCTGCCCTCCTGCCTCCAGGACTCATCTTTACCTCCTCTTCAAGGACTCCATCCATGAAGGTGTAAGGCTGCCATCAGAGTGCGTCTCTTGTATTCCTTGACTGACTCCTCAGTGTGTTTCTCAGCCTGTAAGGTGATTTAAAAGATAACTGCACCTCCTGAGCAGTGGGTTATGTTAGGGAAGGTTTAAGCCTATCCATAATCTACTATTGAGATTACATTCAATGGAAAGAGTAATGCTGGCTGCAAAACCTGGAGGCTGCACTGCACAGGAAACAGAGCATGAAAAGGATGTATGCTGTGACGTTGAGGTTAGTGGGAATAAGCAATATGAATTAGCCTGTGTCAGTAAACACAAGCTTTGTTGCTTGCTGAGCAGGTGAATTAGCAGCCAGACTGCAGTCCCAGCCTTCTGTTTTTCCCTTGGCACCTCTTTGAAAAACAAAGGAACTGGGCAGAAATTAGAGCTGAATTCTGTTAATGCATCATTCTTTGGTTTCAGTGCCCCCTTCCCTCTGATGTTGCAGGTTAAGAGACTTAGGAGTTGTGAAGTAGCTATAATTCCAGTATAATTCCATAGCATCAGTTGGGTCTTGGTGTACTTAAATGCTTTAATTCTGTAGGAATGGAGCTGATGTTTTTAAAGGAAAGCCTCCAGATCTAAGCTTATCTGTGCCCAGACAAGTCCACTGATAAATTTAAGGTCAGTTGGATCATCACCATTACCTCCTTGTTTCCGAGCTCTCCTCTTATCTCCATCTGCACTTAACAGCTACCACTTCTCTTGCTCATTGCTCCTCCCCACCTGAGCCAAAACTCATCTCGCTGCTTCATTTTTGGAGGCATTTTGTTGCTTTCTGTAAGGAAATTAATTCCTTCATCGTACAAGAAAGCTGAGTTCTGTTTTCCATTTCAATAGCTTTTCTAGGCAGAGTAAGGAGAAGAAATGAAGTGGATGATTTGGGCTTTTTAATGAGTAAACTCGAACTCTCAAAACGCAGTGCTAGTTCAATTGCAAAGGGGCGAGTATGTAATTTTCTTGGTAGCAAATAGAGCTACATGTATCTAAATCCAAGACATTCATCAGCTCTTTTATAGGATAAGACAGGGCTCAGAAATGGTTCTCTGTTTAAGTACACAAGATCAAACATGTTTGTCATTTTAGCCTCCTCTTTATTCTGTCTGATTTCAAGATCTTCAGACGGGCTCTCTTTAGATGTCACTGCTTCAAGGTCTCGCTTTTATCACATTAACCACTCTTCATGAGTTTTTACACATCAAAATGTCTTTAGATACATTGTTAAAGGCAGAGCACTTGTGAAGACTTCTCAATAAAAAGTTAGAGAATCTCTGCCTGAAACTTTATACAAACAGAAGGAAAAAAAACCCCACCAAAATAAAATAACCCCCCCCCAAATCCACAGGGCTCTGTTTTCATTGTGCTTTCTTGAAAAGGACAGGAAAAAGCATTTACTTTGTGCTTGAATACAGCTTCGTCTGTGCACAAACACCTAGAAGTGGCAAACCATCTCGTGCCTATTGGGCTCTCGCATTCTTGGAGCTGAATGCTTTTTCCTTTTTGAGCTGCTCCTTCTGTGCTGCGCTGAGCAGATGGTTACACCAAGCTCTGTCATTAGGAAGAACCTCCTAATGGATCACCTTGGTGCTTGCTGACCTGTGCCTTTAGCTAGACACTGATTCTGCTTCTATTTCTGAATCCAGAAGATTAATCCTTTCTTTTGGAGCTTCCTCTGTTGTAATCTTTGTCCCTGAGACCTGGGGTGTGTGGCTCTCCCGATGCTTCTCCCCTTGAGAGCCAGTTGTGAGGCTGTATGGGAGATTGGTAATCACAGCCTGAACCTCTGATTCATCAGCTGAGGCAAGTGTGGGGTCAGCTGTGGGAGCACAGGTGAGAGTGATGGAGCTGTGCTCCCGGAAGGGGTGGAGCTCGACTCCATCCCCTCTGAGACCTCATTTAAGGGCTGACTCCCACTGAGGCAGCATCTCTTGGAGATTGCTCACCAGGGAGGACTGCCCCAGCTTCTTCAGCCAAGGCACCACCACTGGTGAGTTTCCCTTTGTTTATTCCTTCTGTACATTTGTTACCATCTGTATATTAACAACCAATACAGAGGTCATGAACTCTGCTTTCAAGGCTCTGATTTCAATGATGAAGCGTTTGAGGTTCCAGTGATCCCCAGCGTAAGATACTGCTGGATGCTTATGAGGCATTTTTCTTATATCCCAGTCTGTTAACTTTTCATTAATTCAGGTATGTTTCAAGAAACAAAATGTGTAAGAGTGGATTGCCTACACTATAAGTACAAATAAAAATAAAAGGACTATCTTAAGCCCCAAAGACCCTCACTAATTGACCTGACATGCTAATTAAGCAGTTTTGATCGGAAATAATTAACATAATCCAGCCAGACCAATTAGAGCACTGGAAAAGAAAAAATGAAAGGAAGGCATAACTTCTTGGGAGCTTTAATTTTAAAGGTATCATTTGCAATAGGAAGGAGCAGCTGATTCAGCAGAGCGAGCAGGAGACTTGAGTTTAGGAAGCAAGTTTAAACCCACCACACTTGGAAAGAGCAGATAAACTGAAAAGCTGTGACAAAGCATTTTGGCTGTGGCAGGGAGAAGCTGAGCAGAAAACCTTTACATTTATTCTCACCTCTAGTAGAGGCAGGCTGGAGAAGGCAGAGTAGCCCAGCTGTTTTGTGAGCACAGGGAATGATCTCAGTGCTGATCCCACAGTGCAGCTAGGTGAGAAAAACACAGTCTGTAGGAAGCCTGTATTGGAGATTTACCCTTGAGAGTCACTGTTAGCAATTACTATTTGTTATTTCCACCACTGAAGACTGGGAAACCTCAGATCTCACTGCCTCAACTGTGAAGGAAGAGAGAACAAAACCTTACTCATGAATTGAACTGAGAGTGATATGATTGCAAATAAAGTGAGACAGCTGCATGGGCTGGATGCTGGGAGAAGGTGCAGACTTGGTCTTGGTTTTAAAAAGAAAATGGTTCAGTTGGAAGGGACTCATAGACCAAATCCAACTGCCTGACCACTCCAGGGCTAACCAAAATCAAAGCACAGTACTAACAGCCTTATCCAAATGTCTCTTGAATACTGACTGGTATGGGGCATCAGCCACCTCCCTAGGAAGTCTGTATCAATCTTTGACCACTCGTATTTATTCTCATGCCCAGTCTGAGCCTCCTCTGCTGCTCCCACACATCTCCTAACATGGGATATTATAACTATTCAGGTATTTATTGAATGTTGGGAGGGTTGTGGCTTGTTTTCTTTATAAACTCCATCCATACCCATCTTCACAGAGGTGCCTACCACAGGACAACATCAGCACCTGTAGGGAGGCAGCTGCAGATCTTAACATCTCTCAGAACTTCATTTTTAATTCCCCAGAAAAGGAATTACTTATGCATGGAAAAAAAACACCCTCAAAGTCCTCAATGTAACATGAGATTTGGACTCTTCGCATGAAATATTCAGGGAAGTTTTTTCCCCACTGAACCTTGGTACAAGTTTTGCTTTCTTGCACGTCCCACAAGTTCCTGTCATCTCAGGGAATGTGGATCTCAAGGCTTCATATTCAGTTGGACTGACTAATTACTTGTGTTGTAATGATCAACCTGCCTAATTTATCACTTCTTTGAACATTTAATTAGCCAACAGTGCAAGACAATTAGGTTTTGAATTAGGATAAATTAAAATGCTAGCTTTCAGCTTTAAGGACATGCAAGCCACCACCAATTGCTGCTATGAAAATATCCAACAAAGCAGATAAGAATGCAAAGATCCCAGCCAGGTTAATGATTCTGAAGTTACACAGCCTTTGAAAAGCTAGCTGTGAAATGTGTATTTTCATCACATGTCAATCTGTCTGCGCTGAAAGATAAAAACAAGAAGCTGAAAATGGCAATTTCTCCCTCTTCTCTCTGAGCAACAACTCCCTCCAGTAAGTGGCTCACCAACCTCCCACTCATCTCCCCCGTGCCCAGGGCACTGACATCCAGTTCAGCCCCCATAGACACTCATTCAGTGCGAGGTCAGGTTGTGTTTTTCTGTAAGTAAATCACTAATGTGTATTTCTGAGTGCTCTAAAACTGCTCTGGAACTGTCCCAGTATCAGGCAATTAAACCTTCTTGAACGGATGTAGTACAATAAACCTGAATATAGAGCTCTAATAGGAAAGATGTGCATTGGAGATAGCTTGGGATTAGTGGTCAGTGGAGGTGCTACGGTAAAACTAGCAGAAGTGCTTTCATTATATATGCTGTCATTTGGTTTCCATCACTAAGCCATTGTAATAATCTGAAAAGGACCACAGATGATACATTCAAAGGTGCTGAAGAATCACAGGCCTAATTCTTGCTGGTTTCCAAGAGATTCTCATTTTCAGTCTTACACCTGCGGCAGCACATATTTTGGTGCCTGATTTGTATTTTCGCAGCCTTACAATAGAAAGGATGAGACTCTTGATGTCTTTGTATACTTGGGTAAAAGCCATGAGGGGAGAAAAACTGATTGTCCAAATCCTTGGGACGTTTTGAACTCTGAGTCTTTGTTCTTGAGGTTGCTATTCAAGTAGTAACCATGCTGTAGGCTCATTTGTAGCGCAGACATAAGGACCAGTGGATGGATTTCTTTCTTATTTAATGAATGCAACTACGAATTCATTCAGAATAGCCTGAAGAGCCCTGAGAGGAACTCACATATATCAGTATAAAGCACCATCTGATAGAGAAAACAGCAGATCCAAGCAGCAATGCCAGTTTAGTTTCGAAGAATTCTGACGACATGGCGTATTTAGTGCTAATTAGTCCATTTGAATTGTTTGTCCAAACTACACCATAGTATCACTTCATTAAAAGGACTTAAGAGAGGAAAGAAATTCTCATCAGCACGCTATCTGTGCACATTATACAAGCATTCTCAAATTAGAGATGAAGTTGCAGCTTCTGTGTTACCATGAGAACAGCAACTTTTCTCACACTCTGTTAAAATTATTAACTCGCAGAGCAAATATCTTTTAAAACCCCATTGTTATTTATTTAGGGTTCTGCATGCTTTGGCTGTGCCCCCACTAAGCTCCATCAGTCATATCTCACACAAACTATTGCCAGCACGGAGAGAGCCTTGACCATTTTTTGCCAGCAGCTATAATTAGCTTTTATCCTTCTGTTGCCTTTTTTTTGTAGTAGCAGTGTGTGGATGTTAAGGCAGAAACTGCTAAATTGGGGAGGGGGGAAAAAAGTCTTCTATCTGCAGGAATCATACAGCTTATGCTCTGCAGCAGCTGGCAAATTCAATGGTGGTCTGAGTTCAATGGTGTGGGGAAAAGGAATAGTGATGAGGGCCTCAAAATGCTTCACTGCCAGCCAGGGCTGCCTGCAGGTTTTGTTGATGGTATCATGGCACCTGAGGGTGCCGTGGTGAAGTGCAGAGCAGAACAGGGATTGCATGTTGTCCTTTCTGCTAGTCATCCAACTGTCTGACTCACAGGCTGCCCTGTTCACTCCTCCTCACCTCAGCAGTGGTTATAACAGCTTGCCTTCAATAGAGAGAGGGTGAGGGAAAGCCGTGGGCAGCACATGGCTCAGTGCAGAGGAGGTTGCTGGCAGGGTTGAGGGTCTGAACCAAAGCTTGATGCCAGCGTGTGCCATCAGCAAAGCTGCTCTGGTTCATGCTGTGTTATATATGGCCGTTGAAGGAGATGCAGTGCCTCATCTTCTTAAACACCCTAAAGCCTTTGTGATCAATATCCACTTATTGCTTATGGAAATAGGAGTGGGATAACAAAGACGCGTTTGTATGAACTATGAGAATGGAGATAAGATGAAGGAGTATCTCTACAGATGGAAATAGTTCTGAAGATCAGGAATGCCTCCGTATTCTGGGGGAAAATAATAGGATTCTGGAGATAAAGTAAACCATAACAATCTTTATGATAATGGGAGAAGAGCACATTAAGGATTTTATTAGCAAGAACTACAAAAATTAGCTTTCCCCGTTTTCATTTTAGAATCAGTGAACATTTTGTTTCCATAATAAAAACAGCAATGAAAAGAAAATTGGACACAGGGCATTACACTTCTTCCTCTGCAGGCAAAGATGAATTCTGCTCTCTCAGAGGACTAATACGGACAATCAAGGCTTTAACTCTGGGGGGCACGGTGCGTGTCACAAATGTGCCATCTAAACCACAGCTCCCTTTAGTTCAGAGCTCACTCTGCATTGGCTGAGCATGATTTTAGGAGCTCTTCAGACCAGGAACAGGAGTTGGTGGCATACTGATGGATGAAGAACAACAAGAACTTAAATTCATACACCAGAGGATTTGCAGTCTAACAGCTCCTAAACACCAGGAACTGCTAAGGGTGCAGGAGATGCTTGGAGGAAAGCTGCTCTTTTCACACCTTTATCTTTTCCTAAACACTTTTCACCAATGCTCCCCAGCCACATCATCTTTTCTTAGCATGGTTTCTAGAAATATGGGACTTCAGGTTCATGCAATGCCTCATTGCCAAAGCCCAAATTGAGTTCAGGTTGGTTACTGAAGCCTCACTGTCTAGGATCTTTACTCCCATCTCAATAAAATGTGCATAGCAGCTCAAGAACAAAATGCAACCCCATCTTGTAATGATCATTATGCTGCATTTTGAAGCCCATTTATCACTTCTTAGGAGTCATTTCTGATATCATAACTTTGCACGCTCACTAACTGTAAAAAGAAAAAGAAATAGAAAAAATAGCTGTTTCCAACATCCTATCCTGAAAGAGTAGATTGTGTTCAGTGATTGCTCCAATTGCATTGCCAATGAGTTGAAACACTTTCTGCTAGGGCCATTAAGCAGACTAGGGGAACATTCATGTATGTTTAATGCTCAGGAAATCAGTACAATTGAATTCCAAGGATCAGAGAGAAAACAAGTAAAATTAGAAACGCTGATGGAATGAGGAGAGAAAAATGCAGACGCAGTGCCAGATAACCTCAGCTTGAATAAACTGGCTCTGGGTTCTTTTTACAGCTCATGCTATAGGACTCTTATCCTGGATCAGTTTGACCACTCAATTACATTTTGTATAAGCGCTGAATCTCAGAGCCATTACAACTTCTGCAAAGACAAAACAACCAATCCATCACATTTAAGACTTTGTGTTAGCTCAAGCCTCAGATTCACAGCGGTGAAGAGCAGTGTTATGTCTTCACACTGCTAAGGCTCAGTTAAGTGTCCAGATTCAGACAGAATCTAGATAATTAGTTTAGAGGTGCTACTCAATATTGTGGAAAATACTCTGAGTCAGTATTTGATCGATGAAACTCAGCCGATGGAGGCTGGCTTCACATTTAAATGTGGATGCTGAATTCTATGTGTTCCTGCAGTGGGAAATGAGAGAGACTTCTTGGCCCTTAAGGAACCATCCTGCCAGCTCCTCCATCTTTCATTGCTTTCCTTCATTTCCAGGCATGGGGAAGGATGCAGCTTCTATTTTTCTACTAACAGCAGCTGTGACCACGTATAGCAGGGAGGGATGTCCTCTCTCAAGTGCTGCTGCCAGCATCTCATGCCACTTCAGCACTGAATTTTCTTCTCTATGAGAAGCAGTGCATGCTTGTCCCACTGCTGTGCCTCCAAACTCAAACCACAGCACTGAATAACATAGGACAGTGATCAGGAACTGTTGCAACTCCTCTTATTTTGGAGCCCTCTCCATTTTAAAGTGTCAGGACTGAGATAGACAGCTCCTATCCCTTTGAACCATTAAACTGCTATGGATCTAGTTTATTGCCCTTGATTATGAGTCCTCTCTCTTCACTGAGCTGTAAATAAAAGCTTTTGACTTTAAACACAGCTCAGATATGTCATGATTGAAAACAGCCTGCTGCTCTCTCAACATGTTTATCTAATGTCTGCAGGAGTAAGAACAGGGAGCAGGAGAGCAGATGGCGCAGCTATCTCCGTGCAGCGTGTACGTACGGTCTATGTATGCAATATGTAGACATTCAGTATTTCCCAATGCAACACTATAATTATTGTGGAGAGAGGGTTTTATTTTTAAACGGCAGCTTAAATAAAATGATTGCTTCAGACCACACAAGCTCAAGTACAGCTGGATGGTTGCAAGCCTTTTCTCGAGGCAGGAGGGAGAATCCCAAATATACAGACTGAGCCAAGCAGGAGTATGGGAGAAGGAAGCAGATCATTTGCTCTGTTCGGTAAGGAGAGAGTAACAAAGACCTAATTAATCTTTCTGATTAAGTTACTGTTTTCAATACTTAACTCTGAAGTGCACTGTTTAGGGTTGGTTCATTAGATGGCCCGTGTCACTTACCTCCCCTCCTTCCCACGTGCAATCTTTGAGAGACAGAACAGAGCGTGCTGAGCTTGGTTTAATGAAAAGGTTTCCTTCAGAGAGAGACCAGGTGCTGGCTGGTGAGCGCAGAAGTGTGCCCAGCTCTGTGCAGGGAAATAGAACAGGCTGTCCTTGCTCTAAATGGTTCACCCCAGAAAGCCACCCTGAGCAGTCAAGAGGCCCATGAGCAGACAGTACACCACAGCAACTCATGCCTTAGCAATCCACGAAGGTGAATTGAGGGCTAGGGCCTGCATTTGGAAGAACTGACCGAAATAGCAGCATGAGTAATGGCATTTAAGAACTGCAGAGCAACAAAGGGGTTGCAGCAGTGCCCTCCAACAGTCATTCCTGATGGGCAATCTGAAAGCATTTTCCTTCTTCAGTGATCTGAAGCTTTTGAAATGATTACAAGCTTTCTATTTCCCCCTCCTTCCGGAGATAACAGCAACAGAACACTCAGTGATATCGGTACTGTTGCTAATTCTGCATGGTCTCCCATAATTTACTTTACCTGTGTTCTCATCTTCCTGATCGGTAAAGTACAGCTTGTACCTACGCAACAAGAGCTTTAAAAGGAAAAAGTGATTTATATTAAGCATGATTCTAATCTCTCTTGGAAGCAGTTCTACGTGTCTTTCTGCAATGGTAAACAAGTAGTTTCATTTCTCGCGCTGAAGAAATAAGGAATCCATATGAGGTGATGGATGAATGCACGTTTCACTGTGCTGAGGGGTTCAGTGCAGGTGTGCCCCTTCCTCCAAGCAAAGCCATAGGAGGGCCGGTTGGTGACGAGGAAAATGCTGACCAGACCTTGCCAAGTTATTTCCCTGAGAAAAAGACAGCGATTCTAATTACTTGAAACAACCTTCTCTCACTTCCTGCTGAGGGTAAGAGAATAAATGAGGCAGTTTGTACGTGAAGGGGCCGGGGAGAAAGGAGCTTTACAAATTCCATAGCGCCGCTGACTGAGTGCTGATTTACAGTAATTCCTTTCATTTCTTTTCTAATTAAACATCTCCTGAAGGATCAGACCTGTCAATGTGATCTGAGGCCCATAGCCTGAAGTGTAAAGTGAGGTAAATTGCCTGACTTACTTGCAATGATAGAGTCATTTTGGAAGGAGATTGAAAATCAATACTTGTCATCCCTGCACTGTGCTCTTTATTCAGAGGGGCAATTTGTAAGTGTAATCTGTATGAGTATAGCGGGAGCATACAAAGTTACAGTACTAGTCATGCAGAGTGAAATGACAGTGTATGAAATATAGCCTTACCGCCATTTTTATTCATATTAATGTCAAGAAAGCTTATTCACAAGTGCAACATTTTAATTCAGTGCTGTACAGCCAGGCCACTTGCTGCACTTCTTGGCTTACACCGCAATCAACATGAAGAGTACCAGCGTTTGACATAATCTCTCCATTGACAACATCAGGCAGTATGTGTGTGCGTCTGCTTTCAGCTGTGGCAAAGCAAACAAGGGCTAAAAAAAGAAATGGATCAAGCCCGCATACGTTGAGAAAGCAGCAAACAAGCTCTTGGTGATCACGGGGCTTAGTCAGACTCGAAGAGGATGGCAGCACTGGAGTGCAGATGCAATCACAGAGGACAAGAGGCACTCAAGAGCTCGTGCTTTTCTCAAATGAGGGTGCTGAGGAGTGGAAGACTGACAGCTCTGGCTTATTCCAAGCATAACGGAGTCAGGTGTCTTGTTAGCTTCACCTTGGAAGTCTGGCAGTTTGCTTTAAACTGTGCTGGTAACTGCAGAAAGTTTCCTTCCCACATCTCTTGTTTGATGGCTGTGGTGATTATTGGGAAAGGTTGGTTAGGATAAATTAGAGAGAGGTTGGACAGGGCTCTGAGCAACATGATGGAGATGTAGCTGTCCCTGTTTGTTGCTGGGGAGTTGGACTAGATGACCTTTAAATATCCTTTCCAACTCAAATGATGCTGTGGTTCTATGAAATAGCCCCAGTTACTGCAGCATTGCTGCTGGGCTCATTTTGCCTATCTGCTGAGTCAAAGCAAGGAACATGAACCGTAACACTGGTCAGCATTGCTACTGAGGTGCTTTTTCTCTGATGCTGAATCAAACTGTGATGTCATAAGGCACAACATGACCCTTTTGTTTAACAAAGATGACACCACTTTCTTTTCAGAAGAAAGAAAGAAAAAGCACTGTTGTTATCTAGACAGCGCTCTTCTCACAGCATTAATCCTCTCCAAAAGGTAAGGAGATCATAAAGCTATAAAACTGCCTTAAATCCTTCCTGTTGAAGGCCTATTTCGCTAAGCAGACCTGTTGCCCAAAGCGGGTGTTTGGAGATGCCAGTTGCCAAAGCTGTTTTAATGCAACACCTCACGAGGTCCCCAAACCTTTCCCATGTGGGTGGGAGGAGGAGAAAAGCTCAGGGACACACTTCTCTATGCTGCTGCATCCTTCCCAGCTGCCCCAGAGCTGTTGGCATGTCATCTTTCCTGCAGATGGACCACAAATGACACATGTACTGCTGATGCGTTCTGGCACTTGGGGAATGAGATTGCATTTGCCAGTTAGCTTGCCAGCAGCCAGATTTAATTTGGAAAATAATGGTCCGCAGTTGTTGCAGAAATAGCAAAGAGCAGATTTTTAATCATCCTCTGTTCCTCCCTGTTCAGTCTCATCTCCTACTTGCTAAATGAGAGGCCCAATCAGCTCAAATCAGGGGAAAACATGTCAGAAACAGCCAGCGAGACAGAAAACAGAGGTACCCACTCCTCGATATCATGATCTTGCAGCTGTTTACAAGTCAGATTTAGCTAATCAGAGGGTCCCAGGGAGTGATTAGTCTCTCTTTCTGGATTCCATGTGTGAATTGTAGTAGAAAAGAGCTTTTTTCCACTCGCTGCCCTGATTATTTTTGCATGCTGTTGACTATTTGCAGTTTTATCCACCAGAAGGGACGTATAATGTAATTTTATGTTTGCAGATAAACGTAGCTAGACTGATCAGAAATTAAAGCATTTTTAACTGAGTGTGGTAAAGAAGAAAAATGCATATTATTTTCTGTGTTTATTAGTCGTGGTGTTCTCCCTCTCCCTGTATTTCTTCACTAGTAGTGTTCTTCCCTTCAGTATCAACTACACAAGCCTTAAATGAATGAAGGCTGCCTCTGCCTCTAAGCCTTCAGATTCCTGAGCAGGGTTTGTTCTCAGCTGACAGCAGCTCAGCAACTGGCTGTTCTATGTGCTTCAATCTAGGAAAGGGGACATTGCATCTCACTTAAGGGGTGTCTGGCTTCATCTGTGCATGACTGTTCTTAAGAGGAATGGAGAGTGCTGCCCCATTCACAGGACAGGACAACTCATTCTAGGAGGGGAGGGATGACAGAGGTAGGTATTGAGATCTATTTATTGTAGGGTCAAGCTTTTGGCTTCCATCTGGTGAATGAGCTCAGAACATGTTGCATATGTCGAACCATGATGCCCTGCTGTCAGCACACTTGCAAGAACTGGTTCCTATAGGTTTTAGTCTGCAGGGCGCAGCCCTCTGCATCTCTATGCACTGACTCCTGTCCCAGAGGCCTGAATAGTCAATTGGCAATTCTTGATACTACAGGATTATCTGGGGACCCAGATAGCTGGAAAATAATGTGTTCGACCTGTGATCTCAGCTGGTCTAGGGATTTTTTATTTATAGTTGTTGTTGTTTTCACTTATTATTCTGTTATCTGCTAGTTACACTCACAAATGTGCATTTTACAGGCTTTTGTGTGTTTCTCACATTCCTTTATGCTGCTTCTTAAGTGGGTTCTCATTGGCTTTACTCTGTCAGGCTCTCTGGAGCTTTAGCATGGGATTTGAAGAAGCACAAAGCATTCCCAAAGGCTTTTGAGTGTATCGAATGCAGCCTTGGGAGTCTGGTGACCTGGGCCTGTGGTGCTCTGCACAGACTTGTACTTTCTCTTGGAAAATGCCAGATTTATATAAGGCATCAGTGAATGCTTTGTAGCTGGAAGTTGATTCAGCTGCAGACTCAATCTCATTGACTCCAGCCAGTCTATGGTTTAAAGATTATTCATTAATACTTTGATACGTAACAAGCTGATGTGTACAAGCTCTTTGAGGGGGTAAACAAGAGCACAATGGAGAAGTAAAGGGGTGTTTTTTACATCAGCAGAGCTGGATTCGTTGATTCTCTTGAAGCAGTTCCAGTTGGCTCCTGCTGCTGCTCCAGGCCAGTAAAATGATAGGTTGCTTTGGGGCTGGTCTGTATACTGGCTTGTGCCTCACTAAGTGTTTCTATTCTATTCTCAGCTCTTATACTGACAGGCACTTCAGCTGGTACAGATGTGGTTATGCTGGTAAAGAAGTGCTTGGCTTTTATAAAGCTACAGTGGTGTGCTGGTAACCACAATAGGAAGCCAGACCGTTCCTTTCTGAAGTGCTATAGCTGTGCAAACAGTGTGTGCCACAGGAGTTCAGAGCATGCATACATCCCATGAAACAAGTCAGCTCTGTAGTTTATAGCTGTCAGAAATGTAAAGAAAAACTGGTTGCTGAGCAATGAACTGACAGAAGGCAACACTATGCAACCATGTAAATGCATGGTTGGTCCACATCCCACTACTGGGGTCTTTTCCCTTTTACTGGGCTCGTGACACTAGCTCTGCTGCACCAAGATCTATTGCTGCATGGTTCAGCCAGGAGACCTTTGGGGTGAGGTCTTTCCACCAGCACAGGGAAGTGCTAGTTAAATAGGATGCTTACTTTTGTAATGAACTTATCGTTAAAGGTGAATTATCCCAAAGCTGGCATAACCTCTAATGTGTTTGATATTTTAGAGTCACTTAAAATAAACAAACACTGAAGCTAATGTTCCTGGCAATCTGGAGGGAATTAACATCACACTGCAAAGGGTGTTTAAATTACTTCTAAAATTCTAATTAGCCAGTGAGCAGCAGTATGTGTGGGACGAATTGCCTGGCTGCAAAACAAGACGATCAAAAAAGACAGCAAAGGAAAGCAAAGGGTGGAGGGTGGCAGCCATCAAAGAAATGAAAACGACCCCATCCGTTTATTTAAGTAATAGCCTCTTTTGTGGCTTATGGTGTATTGTCCCACATTTACAATGCTCTGGGAGATCAGGAGGCAAAGGAGAAGCTTCAGTGGTTTAAAAAAAAAGAGTTTGACAATTAAAAATGATGGCAATAAAATCCCAGATGCTTCGTTGCAATGAAATTAGCTGGAAACCAGTTTGGGGCAGTTGTTACTGGAATAATCAAATCAAACCGATTGCTTTGCCATAGATTCCACCTTTCCCTGAAATCACTTCACTTCTTCTGTTCACACATAAACCAAGAGGAATTTTGCTGAAAGCATTTGTGGCTCTAAATAAACCATCCAACCCCCAGAATCAATCTGGACTTTTTGCACTCTGAATGTTTTTCCTTCACACTGGACTTGCCAACATGCAGCAGAACGCTCCACCCTGCAGTGTGATCCCTGGCCATGAAGTTGTGCTGGGTGCCAAGATCTGATAACGCTGGTAGGAAAGTTTCAATGGACAGATTTTGTCTGTCAGTACTTATTACTGTTGCCCTTTTAGAGGCAGACTGCTGCAATCATAGGAAATGGAACTGTGGCAATGTCAGGCTTGTGCCATATAACCTGAATAGGAATCTCTCTATGTTTTGGTTTTTGCATGTGTTTTTTCCCCCAATATGTGATCAGTTTTGTTTGTTTTGGCTTTATGCTGTTATGTAACCATAACCTTCCAACCGTGAATAATGGGAGAGCACCCAGTTTGCCTTGTGTTTCCTGGATTGTTCTGAGGTTTTCTTCATTAATATGAGCCCTTCTGAATCGAGAGACCTGGAAGTACAACATTCTCCACTTTATCCTAATCTGAACTTTAAATGCTGCACAATCCTCCATCCACAAAGAAGCAACATGAGATAGTGAAGACAAAAAAGCTATTACTTTTTGCTTCTGTTTCGTTTCTAGGTGGTTTCAATTTATTACATCTGACTCATGGCATCTCTGATCTAAGTTCAGAGTTTTTTGCCCCTTCAAGTGAAAAAGAAAGAAATCAATGGGAAGAACTGCAATTTCTGCCCCTTTCCTATGAGGTAATCACTATCACAGAATGCTTCCATCCATCATCCTGCTCTGCGTAGGGCCATACCTCATACTTAGAGTGGTACAAGAGCAAACATCAGCACTAATTCATTTGATCCTCCAATACGTGAACATTTTATTCCACTTTGGAGCCTGATTCTTCTGGAAATGCAGTTAATTTTTCTCACACATAGTTCAAATCCAAAGACTGAAAAGTGACACAAGCAGAACTGAAGAGATCTCTTGGTATCCCATGAGAATTTACATTGCACAGATAATACCTTTGTGATAAAAGACTGAATTAGGATCTGAATTATAGAAAGGCTCAGTCTGTTGATAAGGTTGTCTTCATTGCAGCCTACTGGATTCAGGTTCCACAGACCTGAACAGAAACAGCTGAAACAGGTTCTCCAAAAAGGGCAATACTGTTATTAAAGCAATGCAGACTTGGAAAGGGTTTGTGCAAAGGAAGGTTTATATGTACTATTTTGCTGTACTTTGGGAAAGGATTTTAAATAAACAATGATGCTGCAAATTTGGATGGCCTGCAAAAAGAAATTCCTTTCAGGCCTTGCTTGTGTTCCTTTTTGCCTTTGCAGCAGGCCTTCTGACCAAGCTGGGTCACAGTGCTGTTGTGAATTAAATCCTTGATGCTGGTGAGGAAATAGGTGTGAAGAGTCTTAGCATGGAATGTGATGAGTCCGCGGAGGTGCAGGAGCAGGTTGCCTGCTGTGTGCTCACGCACTGGTTTCCCACATGTAAACCTGGCTAAAGGCATTTTAGAAGATGCTATTTGGCAGGTGGTATTGATTTCTGGGGTAGAAAAATGCCAGAGCAAGACTTTCTTCAGTTATCTAGCTTAGGTTCAGTGGGAGCAGTGCACTTCATCTGGATTTCTTCAATAGAGACGAGTTTCATACCTTCATGAACTGCCTTTGCCAACCTCACAGTGTCTTTTGTTCCTCGAGTCCCTGCATAGTGAGTGGATCTCTCTCAGAACTGATGTGCACTGAAAGCTGAGTATTAGCATTTCTGTCATTGTAAAACCATTTCATTTCCTTTTTCTCTCTGTCTTTAACAAAATGTAACCAGAAATGTTCAAAATGTGGTAGCCAAGCAGTCTTGGAACTATGTCAGAATGCTGGATCGTATGAAACTCTTTCCTTTCTCTTCCCCGAAGCATTGACTTCATCCTATTTCCTGACTGAGATTTTCATCGACTTCTTGTGTTATCATTCCCCCCAGTGTCAATGCTAAAACAATCGGAATTGGATTTCTCATACAAGAGCAAGCTCCCAGAATCTGAGGAAGTGCAGAGCTGCATGGAGATTGAGTCTGAAAGCCTTTGAATCTGAATTTCCCACGAGGCTGTTGGGTTTTATTTACATTTCCTATTTCTTGGCAGAGTTGTCAGATGGCGTTTTCTGACTTTCTCTTCAGACCCTGAGCAGGGATGTAAGACACAAACTGAAAGCAACTGTACAGCTGTGGTAGAGTACGGGAAAGATGTGCTTTCATTGCATTTTGTCCATTTAATCCCAACATCCAGAAGTGTTTTTTGTTGGTAGAGCTTTTTCTTCCCCATATAGAACAGGACTGGGGAGAGAACCCAAATCCCAGCAGTTTAACCTTGCACCCTTACAGCAATCTCAATGGGAGCCATTTGATAAAAAATTTAACAGCCTCGTGTTCCTATTTCCAACACAAGCACTAGAAAGACATTGTTAAATAATGTGCCCGTGTTTCATATGGTTTCTTCTGCCGCCTTTAATCAATAAAATGTTCTTAGATCAATACAGATGTTATTGCGCTGCTTGGAAGCGTTTATAAGTATACGATGGAGGTAGTTACAGCATAGTCAGTGCATAGTAAGGATAGCTCTTGGGCACAACACTGTTATAACTCCACACATACACAGCAGGTATCGATATAAAATTGGATACACCAGCATAAAAATCACCACATCCTCTCTACAAAGCAACTCCAGATAAGCTGCACTGGGGGAATGAGGGCTGAGTGCATTTAACACCGTGTTTTGTTCCGTATCAGCAATGTCAGCAGAAGCGTTCTGCAGATTTATGTTGATTATTGTATCAGTAAACTGACATAGTCTCTTGCTGCAAAGATGTTTGCAAAATGTCTGGTGCCTCGGTAATGGGAGATACGGAGGATAATTCAAATTCTGCCAGCTCATTTCATGTAGATGAGTTTTATGCTGCGTGTCATGGGTGGAAAGTTCGGACTTTGCTGATGATCTACTGCAAGAGGCTGTTGTCACAATGTTGGTGCAAATAACATTCGAAATGCTGCCGAGTGAAGGCTGGGAAATATCAGAGCCCTGTTTGTAATGATACCTTAATGCTGAGATACTGCTTATGCCTTCGAAGTATACACAGACTCTGAATCATTAAGCTTCTGGATTGGCAAGGTAGATATTTTATGAAGTAAGTCACTAAGAAATCAAGCCCCAAGGTCATGGGCAGGTTTAGAGGTTTTTCTTTCCTCTTGTATCAGGTGTGGGATGTGACAGTCTGTTGGCAGAAAGCTGGATGTTTTGAAGGGGTCTCTATCATGTCTCTGTCTATTTTTGATCTCTGAGATGTTATCCATGGTATGAAATCTTTTCATGCATCAGCAACAAGAAAAGGGACCGGCCGGAAAACTAGATACTAAACTATACTAGATTCCAGCTAGTAAAAGCAACCAGCTTGTTAGTAGAGGTCTGTAATGGATAGCTGCAAAGCTTGCAGGTAACACCTCAGTTCAGCATTGCTTTCGGTCTGGTTGTGTTATGAAACCACTGAATCCCCCACACAAGTAATTGTTCGTTTTGGTGCAAGCTCCGTACAGTCAGACTCAAATCTCCTGTTTTCAAACCCAATTAGGAGATGGTAATTACCTGTGGGATGTGGGGATTTTGTTTGTCTGCAGGGGCAATGCAGCTATTCTGCTTGTATCTCCCCTTTCAGTTATCAATAAAACACTGGAGCAAAAGAGTGTTTTCCTCTCAGTGTTCACAGGCAGTGTTATGCCAAATGAAGGCAATATTATGAGGTTGCTTGTGCTTGGGAATAATCATGGCAGCTATTAGTAATCATGTCTCACTGTTCTTCAGCATTGCTCACCCCCAGATTTTATGTGTTTGACACATAAGAAGCTACTTGATTATTCTCATCTCTACCTTATGTACAGTGAAGGCGAGGTCATCCTGTAAGTCAGTGATGGAGCCAGAAGATGAATGCAAATCTCTGGAGTCTCAGTGTGGAGATGTACTTCTCCTAGGAACTCAGTTATAACATATTCTTTATCCTAACATAAACCAACCACTCCAACTCAAGGATGAGCTGAATGGAGGAGGCAGGCGCAGAGAACAAACAGTTGATTTGATCCAAAGCTGAATGAAGTCAATGGGAAGCTTCTCTTCCCATTTTGCTGTCCAATTTGCTGTCCAAGTTTTATTTCCAATTATGCTTAAACACAGAAAGTTATAGAAAAAGTAGTAGAGCCAGAAAATAGGATAGAGCTCAGTGGAAGGGTTGAAACACCTAATTGGGGTCTCATGGATAAAGATGTTGAAGAGCTGATGACATTGGATGTGTGGGTAACAAAAGCAGGCATCAGGGATTTCCTAGGTGCCAGTCAGGAGCGTTAAAGGTGCGTGTTGAAGCAGGGCAGATCTAGGCATGGGTCAGAGGTGGGAGTGTTTGCTGTGGCTGGATGGTCCCAGACTCACTCTGGCCTTTGTGATTTGATGTTTGAGAACTGGGCACTTTGTACTGCTCAGTTTTTAATTTGTAAAGTCGGAAGCACTTCTTCCTTTCAGTGAAGTGCTTTGACTTTTACAAGTGAGAGATGTTAAACAAACAGATTGAAACCACTACAGTCATGGAAATATATCCTTTAACTTCAGGGAGATTTGGCTTATGGCCCGTATCTTATTGTATTGTACTGGCTCAATTAGGAAAAGAATAATGAATTAAAAGGTCGTAGCTCTTCAAATTAAAATGCGGGTAAAAGGGCAAAATGTGTGTGTGAGGGGGTTCCTCCTTCACTGCTCTGGGCATTTACCATTAACTATCAATGGGAGCTCTCCATCCAACAAGTTCACTAATCTCCCCTTAATCTCATTGAGTCCTGAACATTTTCTGGAAAACATTTTTCAGAACTAATCTGCCCATGCAGGGCGGGGGAAATGTTAAAGCACACAAATATCTGCGCAACAGGAAATAATGTTGGAAAGCTGTGAAAATCATTTATCCTTTTGAAGCGTAATGGTTTTTAATTTTCTCATGCCCTGATCTCCCTGGCAACAATTTAAAAGTGCATAAGCATTCATGAATCAAAGCCGTTCACGTCTGCATTTTTAATTACGTGTCATTGGATTGAAACTTTCCCTTTGATCTTTGCATTTAAAGGGATTTACAATTTAATGATTCCAGCCCCCCCTTCTCCTCAAGTCTGTGCTTGTTATTGAGCAATGTCACAAAGGGTCACTGTGTGGCAACAGAAGATGCTTCTGTTTGGGATGCTAAAGCTCGGCTGAAGCCTGCCTTATGCTGCAGCTCATGGAGAAGACCCTTGTGTGATGGGGCTTCCCTGTGGTGGGAACTCCAGACCTTTTGCTCTAGGCAAGACGTTTGAAAACACAGTGAGATTAAATAGACTAAAACCCACCTGGCTGCCCACTGAGCAGCCTCTCCTGCCCAATGCAAGGGTTTGAACCCGTGTGGTGTGGGCATAGTGACAAACAGTGCTTGCTATGAGACAGGTGGAAGCAGCCAACAGCCCTGATTGGAGCAGGTTGTCCTTAGCAGCAAGAATCAGGCAAATGGAAGCACCTGAGTGCATTGTTCAAGCTGTGTAGCTTTGCCTCTAGGGAGGAGAAAGATGCCAGTAGAGAGTAAGGCTAGTGAGTACGATGCAGACTGGGTTATGGGGACTCAGGTTTGGGTTTGCTTTTGCTGTGTGACTGAGGGTTGTGGAGAAGCTGGGAATGAAGATTGCAGCACTGAGCATGTAGGCACAATATCTCTGAGTGCCATGTAGGTGGTTAAAAGGAATGAATGACACTGGTGAAGTTACTTGCCTTTGTTTTCTCGAGAGGCTCGTAAAGAATCGTAGAGGTTGACCTGCTCACCACAAAAGGCTGTTGTAGTGCTCAGTGCTGGTATTAAAGGATGTCAACAGCTTCCCATTAGATGTGTGTGTACCTGTGACTCAGTGCTACATGTAGCACATCCCAGGTGCTCTCTAATGAATTGGTCTTTCAAAGCTTTTTGCTAGATATTTAATTTTCTTGCTGAATTACAGTGTAAAGGTCATGCAGATCAGTGATGTGCAAAATGAATGAATGTTACCTTTGATGTATCTGTGCAAAAATTAAGGCCTTACACAGACTGCTTTATATGCACAATATTATTGTATTTTCTTGTTTAAAAAAAAAAAATCAATTAAAAAAAAGGATTAAACCAAAAATCATGAGCAGAATATTTAATGTTTTAGAGTGGTGGTGAATGGAGATAAATCCATCTGGTGACCGGTCACAAGTGGTGCTCCCCAAGGGCCCATATTGAGGCCTGGTTTGTTTAATATCTTTATTGATGACCTGGATGAGGAGGGCAGAGTGCACCCTCGGTGAGTTTGCAGATGACACCAAGTTGGGAGGAAGCATCGATCTGCCAGGGATAGGAAGGCCCTTCAGAGAGATCTGGACAGGCTGATTGCTGGGCTGAGCCCAGTTGAACAAGACTAAGCACCAGGTCTTGCTCTTTAGCCACAACAAAGCCAGGTAGTGCTCCAAACGTAAGGTAGAGAGGCTGGAAGACTGTATGGAGTAAATGGACTGGAGGTGTTGATTGATGCTTGGCTGAACATGAGCCATCAGCGTGTCCAGGTGCTCAAGAAGTGTCATCCTGGCTTGTATCAGAAATAGTGTTGCCAGCAGGAGCAGGAGGTGATTGTCCCCCCGAATTCAGCTCTGGTGAGGCCAAGCCTTGAGTACTGTGCTTACAACATGAAAGTCATTGAGGCCTTGGAGAGTGTCCAGAAAAAGGCAATGGATCTGTGAGGGGTCTGGAGCACAAGTCTGATGGGGAGCAGATGAAGGAACTGGGATCGTTTAGCCTGGAGAGGAGGAGGCTGAGAGGAGACTGACTGCTTGCTAGGTTGGCAAACCAGCAGCTTTGCCCAGACAGCAGCCCCTTTCTTCAGCCATGAATCCACACTCAAACATCAACAAGCCAACCATTTTAGCAGGCAAAAGTGTAGCTGAGAAAAACATCTTGTCTTTATGCTATGGTGCACAGATGCTCTTGGAAACCTGACTGTACTGATGCTTCCACAAGCTGTTGCCAGAATGTCAAAACGTTATTTAAATAGGTTTCTAACGTTGCCTGCTCCACATTGCTTTGTCCTTTGATGTATTAGAATGGTATCTCCTTTTCCAGGCTGAAGATGCGAAGCATGTCACTAGAAAGCTCAAAACTGATTTAATTCAGGCCTGGAATATCTCCTGAAAGTGGCTGTGATGAATTCCTTCCTACCTGGATTTCTCAAAAGCACTCAGAAATTACAGCTAAGTTATGATGGAGCAGCGGTCATCATTGGCTCTGTAATGATCTTCTTCACTTGTGCCTTCTCTGCTTCCCTTTTTAATGCCTTCTGCTTGTCTCAGTCTGTTTTTATATGTTTTCCATAATGTTACAGGTCATTCAATATCTCATTTTTCACACAGCTCCTCTCCAAAAGATCTCTGTTCTTTATAGGAATACCACGAATCGTTACAACTGGCTAAAAACAAGTCAATTCCAATAAAAAATAACAACGAAACAATTCACATATTAAAATCAGGCACATAAATTATTCAGCTAAAGTTCTTAAATAATAAGTACATTTGGGGAACGGATGAAATTGGAGCCGTCTTTACAAGAAGGAAAAAAAACATGAGACTAATTGGGGAAAAAAAAGAATGCTCAGCTCAGGGTTGCATTTGTTCCTGTTAATGGCTGTGGTGGCTGGAATGGTAGTACATCTGAGCAGCAGCCATAAGCTATAAACAAGGATCCCAGGGTTCTATTGGGGCCCCAGTGCCAATGGAAAGTTGCAAACAGAAAGTGGGATTCAGGTATGGAAAGCGGGACCGAGATGCAGTAAGGATCCAGTTCTGGTCTGGTGGAATAAATAGCTTGAGTTTCCAGATGTATGGAAGCCCCCTCTATGCCTTCTGCTCAGACCAGCCCTACCAAACACATGCAGTGAGTTCAGTGCTACTAAAAGCATGCCAAACTCACGGCTGTGCCCTGCAGTGGCTGCACACTCATTCCAGTTTGTGATGCCCTGATCACAAACACGGTGCCGCCTCCCCCTTCTTTTTCCTTGTAAGCCCATGACAAGCAGAAAGGCAGCTGGCTCTGCTGCTGCTGGTATTAAGCCTTGATCCCACAGTGGGCTTAGCAGGGGGGTATTACACATAGCTCAGAGTATTCAGTCTTCTGACAGCCCAAATTCCTGAACAAATGGAGTAGAGTCTTGAGACCTCAATGGAAGGCGCTCAGTTCTCATCTTACCTAAGGCTTCCAGTAGGAGAAGTCAAACATCACACTCCAGCCTTGGGTGATGACTTAGATTGATGAAAGAAAATTAAAACTTTCAACTCCCTGCCCTAAAGGGAGAATATAATGAGCCAGACCAATCCCACTTACCTCTTTAAAATTATTGTTATCTTTTTAAAGGAAGTCAATGATTTATGAGATATTTAGTGGGCAAAAACCTCTGCAAACACTGGGCTGGCTGGGTTATAAATGATCTGTACACAACCTGGGATTTTTCTGGCAATTCATATGCTGTCTATCCACGACTAGTGCTTCTTTCTCCAAGTTGCAGGGCGTACAGAAATAAAAATGATTTGTTGTGCTTGAGTATAGCTTAGGCAGTGGTAATTACTGCATGGAAAGGTACTCCACTTAATCAATTGGCTGATGCACAACTCATTGGAGATTTCCTCATTTGCTCCGGTGTAAAGGAGAGAAAACAGCAACAGAGGTAACAAAAGTGGCCACAAGGAAAAGCACTCAAACTCATTACTGAAAACTCTCTGCGCTGTTGGCTAAACAATACAGCAAATACAGAGGGGAAGGAAAAAATAATAATAATTTTAAAAAAGGGAATAATTAAGGATAGTTCCCAACCTGGAGATCTTTTAATACAGGTAAAGAAATGAGGACAAGATGGAAAATAGAGAGAAACAAGGAATATGAATAAACCACTGCAGTGGAAATGCTAAGTCATGGCCTGAAGCAGTGATGGAGCACCTGGTGAGAAGGCAGGGCCAACCCAGGGGAGCTCAGGTGTATGCAACGCACCTGAGTGACTGGAAGGGGTGATGCCAAGATCCACCCCTTCCCAGACCTCATTTAAGGGTTGACAGTGGAAAAGTGGAGATGAAGGGTTCTTTTGCTGGAGATCTCTGCCTACCTGAGGCCTTCCAAAGGTAAGCAGCTCTTTTCTTTCAGTTCTGTTGCATTTGGGTTTGTACTGGTTTGCTGAGGCTGAAGACTTTGTCACCCTGTTGTTATCATCCCATTGTAGCTCTACAACCATGTGACATTAAAATCAGTGGAGTAAGCTTGCTTCTTCACAAGCAGAATGAAGGTACAAACAGATTTGGTTTGCACAACACAGTTTGTGTTTCTTAGTTTCTTAGACTGAAACTGCTAGGATAAGCAAACATCAGGCTTCAACACAGGCATTTCTAGCAACAGTTTTATTTGTATGTCATACATGGAGTTTGGGTGTCAAGTGAGCTCATGTGGAAGTTGGGGAAGCAATGTCTTCTCCTTTTCTCTCTCTTTGTGAAATACCTCTTGCTGTTGAAGCAGCCAAAATGAAACGTTGGATTTGCCAGGACTTTGCTTTTCAGGGATCATCAGATTAAGGATATTGAGTTGTAGACTATACCGTATCTGCATCATTGCTGAATAAAGGGTCAAACTCAAGCTGACATGGCTTTTCTGGGAGTTTGCTTCTCTGTGCAAAAACCACGACAGCGTTCTGCCTCATCACAGGGGTACTCAGGCTCCAGAAATGCAATTGTCTCCTTGTCTAGGCATGTAACTGCACTCAGAAATGTGTGCTCAGTACAGGAGCTGTGAAAACGAGAGCTCCCACTGCGGTTTGCAGAGACATGGGTACAGCATCCTGGCAATGTGCTGTGAACCAGGAGAGCTCAGCTCACCGCACCCACAGGGGAAATGGTGTGGAAATCCAGGAGTTCTTTTGTCTTGTCTTCTTCCCCTTTGAAAACATCTCCCTTTGGGACCTCAATGTATGTCAAAGGTACCTAACCATAGGTGTTCTGACTTGGAAATACAAACCTGCTTGCCATAAACACTAAACAACGGCTGCCTGTAACACAGCGCTGCACAAATAAAACTGGTTTGCAAAAGTATTCGAGCTTTCAGGTCATGAGACAGTTTTCTTTTTCCTGACTGCCCCATTTTTGAGGTCTGCTTGCAAGGAGACAAGACTAGCACCTCATCAAGTGGTTCATTTCCTAATGAAATGGAAATTGGCATCGGGAAAGGAGGAAAAAGAAATACTGAGGAGAAAAAAAGAGGCAAGATAAATGGCTTTCTTTCTGAAAAGCACGCGGTGAAACAATGGGACTAAATGAGATACATTCCTGACAAAGATCTCTTCTGTTCTCTAAAGGCTTTTATTGTACCTAGAGTTATGTTTTATCTTAAAATAAAGAACACTACTTTTTTTTTTTATGTGATCTCTCTCTCTCTCCCTTGCCCCCTTTTCTACTTGCTGAGATTTAAGTAAGCTCTTGTAGTGCTCTATCTCTGATCAGGCTTAAAGATTTGGAAAGCCCTGAGTTTGTAAGGATAAAAAAAGGCCTTAGTATCTAGACAGTGATAGATCTGATTCATCACCTCGGGAGGACATTACCACACAGCCTGTGCCACAGATTGTCTTGATAACAAGCTCTGGATTTTTCTTGGCATGCACCTTCGTTTAAAGGTCAAAGCTCTTCGGAAGAAAGAGGAATTGCTGGGTTAGAGAGAGAGAGAGGGGTAAAAAAAGGAGGCTCACATTAGCTTGACAAAGCCATGCTTCTCTCTGAAGCCGGGGGATTTCAAATGGGAACAGTGGGCCTGGTTCTCAATAGGTGAAAGGTGCTTTGGCACTGCTCTGGGTGCTGCAGAGGAGATAGAGTGCAGGAGGCAATCCATCCTGCACTGGGCAAAGCACCAGCTGGGGCAGCAGGCTTTTCTCCTGCTCTTTTCCTACCTGAGAACAAGCAAATGGCATAGCAGGGATGCATCAGTTCCTGCAGGACCCTGATCTTAGGCTTGAATAGAGAAAGATGTCCCAGTTTATTGGATCCCCACGTAAGTGGAGGAAGGAGGATGTTTTTTCACCCAGAGGGTGGTGATGCACTGAAACAGGTTGTCCAAGGAGGCTGTGGATGCCCCATCCCTGCAGGCATTCAAGGCCAGGCTGGATGTGGCTCTGGGCAGCCTGGTCAGCTGGTTGGTGACCCTGCTCATAGTAGGAGGTTGGAAGTGGATGAGCATTGTGGTCCTTTACAACTCAGGCCATTCTATAGTAAGCTCAGGTTTCATTCAGCGAAAGTGATTGCCTCCAGCTTTAGATCAGAGTGTCTTACTCTCTTGGTTCTGTTTTCCTTCTTTCTTTCATAACTAGGCAATAACCCACTGTATAAGATGTGCTAAACTTCATCTGCTCTTAATCAGGATACCTCCCTGGGTAGCAATTAAACAGTGATGGCTGCCACTTAATGGGGATGGTAATTTTCACTTAATTGGGGTGTTTTCCAGTGCTTTGGAGCCGTGTGGGTGTCTGCATTGTCTGTCTCTGGCTTTAAAAGGCTCTTAAGCACTGAGGCACGCAAACAGTGCTTCCCCATCACCTTGTCCTGTCTGCTCACTTGACCTTTCTGTAACAGGCAAGGTCAATCAGCAATGACTGTTCTACATATTCCAGTGGTCAGCCAGCAAAGTAGCGATGTTTTGCTCTCATCAGCAATTTCTCAGCCCCGGTTCATAATTACCCACATTCGAGCACTAAATTCTGTAACAACAGCTAAACAAAGGCCCTTGTAAGTCCATACCACTGTACAACACAATGGAATGTTACTACATTTCCAGAGAAGACCTGCGAGAAGAGTCCAGCCTCAAGAGAATAGGATTTGGAGTAGCTCTTATTCTTCAGGTTGTCCTCTGATCTGCTCTCTTAGACCAACCTGATCTTTTTATTGCTCTGCACTGAAATTTCATGACCTGGAAAATGATACTACTGTGTAGTGAGCTGCGTGTGAATAACTGATTTGGTTTTGGTTGTGAGAGTGGGTCAGCAGGGAGCCCCGTTCCCTGTTTATAGAGTATCAAAGGCCAAAAAAAAACAGAAGTTAAAAGAAGGTCAAATATTGACACTTTTAGGCTTTTGAATGTGGATTTCTGGAGTCACAATTTGAAACTCATTGCTTGCCTGAATGTTGCCTACTAGCTTCTCTGATTGACTTTTGAAGAGAACTATTAGCAAATGGAAAATAACCACCTTCTCCCACTCCCATAAGGGACAAAGGAGCAAGTATTTCATCACTTGACTTAATACCTGTATCAGGAATTGGTTGCATGTTCTCTGTGTCTGAAAACGACACAGTATAGTTTTTTAGGTGCTGGAAAGCCTATTGAGAGAATAGTCTTCGTAAGTAGATTCCATCAAGACTCAGATATTTTCCATTTTAATCCTATCTGTAAAACTTTGACTTCTCTAATCAATTGTGAAAGTAATCCCCGGGATTTGCCAGATTGTGTGTGAAATGCAATAGGGAGTACTTAAATATATCAGTAAATAAACTCATGAATCAAAAACTAGAGGAAGAGCGAAAGCAGTGTTCAGTATCCTGGCTACAATCCATGTTTATTGTTTAACTTTAAAATGACAAATCAATGGCAAAATGGAATTAAGTAGCTGTGTAAGCACAGAAGTAATTTTATCAGTGTATGAGATGCTCATGTTTTACATTATACAGAGCACAGCGTGTTTACTGAACAAAGGCAGCAACATTGCTGAGAGCTGGAAGCAAAGCCAAGGCTGCAGGGATGCCATCTGAGAAGTGAGACCCTGGGGATGGGCTGCTGACGTAACAGCATGGGCAGTAATGGGAAAGTGATGCATTTGGGTTTTTCGGAGAAGATAGTGATACTTGCTTTATGATTTGATGGTAGAGCTGAGTAAGAAGAAGAAAGCCCTTGTCTAGAAGTCAAGGCTGACACAGCCACAACTAGTAGGATGTATAAGCATGACTGAGCTGCTATTGGTCACAGTTGTAACCCAGGGACTGACTTTCATTAGCTAATATACATGTTAGAAGGCATTAGTGTTTTGTCTTGTAGTGTAAAAGTGAGGCTGCTCCAGGAGAGAGCTGGAACAAAAGCAGCATCTACATCTATTCAGATTCCATGCCATTCCCACAGGAAATACCCTCTTTCAGAATATCACATACCTGTTTCAGCCATCTCAGGTTGATTTTGGGGGTTGGGTAATTCCAAACCGTGTTGTGGTTAATCTGTATTCTACACTTCACAGTGCTGTTTTCCACAGGATAAGGTTTATCTGAACACAAGTAATAGGAGAAAAAATCTCACTGTATGGGAGCATTTCATATGAAGCGGCCCAAAGCAGCCGGCAGGTTCTGCTCATAATGCTGAGTTTGCCCATCTGTCCCGGTTGAGTTGCTTGAAGCCCAGCTCAGATTTGTTTAAGCTCAGCTTCAACTTGGAAAGGTCTGTGAGTTGTTAAGATATAACACACCTCCGGTGTCTCTCTGGACCTGCCTGTGCCAGAAAACTGAATCAAATTTCAGACACTGAAGCATGCCCAGGTGAAAACACAATTATCAGGGGTGTTTTTACTGTCTGCCCCTGTTCTAGGGCAAGCCAGAATTGTTCCCTGCTTGCATGTCAAAGGTGTCAGAAGTTTGCAGTACGGAGAAAAATACAGCGGAAATAAAATATCCGTGGAAACCACTGAAAGGGAGAGCAAAACTGCAAATCTAGATTCATTCTGACCAGGGGAATTTCTGGGGTCTGCCTTGCAAGAAGCTGTAAGTGTTTTGAATAATGTCTAATCATGCACCTGGAGATCCAAGTAGTGGTGGGGCTGAGGGAGCATCGCTCCTTTCATACCAGCTCCTCTGAGCACCACTGCCTGCTGTGTTTGGCTGCAGTTGTTCCTTCCAACAGCATAAAGGTCCAGCTCTACCTGTCACACATGTTTTGCAGCCACTGAGTTCTATTTGCACTGGCTGTGAAGGGAAGAAGTACAGAGAGATGGGGCAGTTCATGGCAGCCAAAAGCATGGATGGCACCATCATTGTAAATAACACAGAAAGGACAAAGCACATGGAATGGTTTCCCCCCCGAAACAGCAAAGAAATCCCAGAGCTAAAAAACATTCCACATCGTGGGTTTTACATCTCTGTTGACTTATTGCTGGTATAGATACTAGAGAATAGTTTTATATAAGGAAGCTCAAGGACAATTCAGGATCTGCTGGCCAGCAGTTCACAGTACAAGTGATTGCCTCCTTAAGTATAGCTGTGGGCTGTGGTTTATACTGCAGCAGCACCAAGAGGCTTCAGTTAAGACTGGAAGCCCTTTGGGCTGTATTAAGTATGAATCTGGGGGCCTTTCTCTTCACCTTCTACGTTTTCTTGTTTGATTGCTCTGAAGATGCATTTTTCAAGTCTTGCTCCACAGTCTTGAGAACTAGAAACCATTTTATTTCTTTGCTCACAAGACCAAACAGCTGAAGCTGTGGAAGAAACGAAATATCAAAGACCTTCAGTGGAGTTATGAGAGCCAGCAATGCTGACCTCCTTTCCTCTATGATTTTATTTCAATTTTCATTTCAAATCTTTACCTTCAGTCTTCGGCAGTCACTTTGGTTGCTGAAGCTCTTGGGGCTGTAGTTCAGTAGGTTCTGACCTTGGTTCAGGGAAGCTACATTTTAGTGAAAGGCAGCACTTAGATACAGAAGTAATAGCGGTGGTATTACAGCCGTAAGTATTTAAGGATTGGAGAGATGCAAGGTTTGCAGGAGAACAGAGCATCTTTTGTTAGCTGCCTTAATATGGGAGGAAAAGCAGTTGTGGGCACACTGGTTTTTTGTCAAATCAATTCTTTCAGCCCAGTGTATGGGTATGAAGCCCCTGCTCAGCCCCTGCCTGCTGTAGGATATGGGCCAAGATCCTCTCTGTCTTCTGGGGCTCTGTTTCCCATTTGTAAGGCACAGAACATGGCTGAATATCTCCAGAGAGGTATTGGCAGTGGCACATTGGAACAGGTTGACCAAGGAGGTTGTGGATGCTCCATCACTGCAGGCATTCAAGGCCGGGCTGCATGTGGCTCTGGGCAGCCTGGTTTGGTGGTTGGCAACCCTGCACACAGCAGGGGATTGAAACCAGATGATCATTGTGGTCCTTTTCAACCCAGGCCATTCTATGATTCAGGATGCTATGCAGGAATGGTGCTCAGGGTAACTGAAGGAGAATCATTGCCTTGACAGACATGAGCCCTGCAATATCTCTGTTTGATACACTACTGCTTGGTAGGACAAATGGTCTGTGAGGAGATCCAGAGGATCAGCTGTGAGGTCTGAGCTGTGTTCTTGTAGTGATTTGCTCGTGTTTTGCTGCGTTCCCATTTCAACTGATTCCTAAGGGAGGAGCTAAGAGTCTGCAGGGTTTGTACATTCACTCTGGCCTCTGGGTGCCTCCTTTCAGAGTGTGCAGAGATGTTCAGTGGTCACAGCCATAGGTATAGGTGAAGCTTCTCAGAGCAGGGCTGAGCTCGTTGCACACTGGGGTCCTTCATGCACAGTGGAGGTACGGAATGGCTGCCTGCCCTGTTCATTAATCATCTCTGCTGAAAAGCCCTTTTAATTACATTATGTTCAGAATCCATAAAATATAATTAAAATATGTAAATCCATTATATTATTTAATGAGTACATTGAGACCTGAAAGTTTAAATTAGATGTAAAACTGATACAGACCTATTGCTATTGATTACTTATATTAATAAATCAGTGCAGCCTTGGACAGAGATTTTTTTTTCCCCTAGTCAGGTGGCAATATCTTTTATTTATTATTTGATCTGTCAGCTGTTACATTTATGCTGCCATTTGAAACTACTGTGTGAAGTAGAACAGAATCTTCTGCAAATAGTATTCATTCCTTAGCATGATTTCTTCAAGTTTTATTCCCTTTTGCTCTCTCTTTGAAGGCATAGCAAGCTGTTAGCAGGACAGATACACTCCCTTCCCCAGTGTTTTAGTTACAGATGTTATATCAGACACATGTTTTAGGATTAATACCTTCTCTTGGGAGCATTGGGTGAACACCTTAGAAATCTGGTTTGTTGGGAAATGAAGGCTCCTTTACTACATGCCTGTAGGTTGCTGGGTCTAATGCAACAGCTATCAGTTCAGAGCCACGCAGACTTATTGCTGGTTGCTTTTCCTTCTATCTGAACATATTGTACATCAAATATGCGTTGTGTTTGCTTCCTGGTGAGGGCTTTTCCTGCAGAATTTCTCAGATCAAGGGTGCTTCTTTTCTAGGAGGGCGTTCCATGTGTGTGCTTTGCAGGGCGGGCAGCGGAAGGAGGATGAATGAACCTGCACGCCTTCCTCCTGCCTGCCCAGCCCTGGACCTGCAGTGCTGCAGAGCTGCTGACAGTAAAATCCAAAGGGTATTTCACAAGAGATTATAAGGATTTGAAACCAGAGCAAATGTCAGGCTGCTTGACAGCAAAATATAGCCTTTTAGCTCAGCCACCTGTGTTACCTTCCATTTTCTTGATTTGGCAAGATCGCAGGCTTCAACCTCATTTAATACCCTTTCTCTGCGTTTCCTTCCTGTAGGGCAGACATACATCTCCTCTCCCTTCACTGCATGGCTCACCAGCTGCATGCCAAAACTTCCAAGGGAAATACACAGAAGATGAAAACTCATCAGCAGCAAAGCACCAATTTCACGTCAGGCAGCGTGTCAGCGAGATGAGATAAAACAGGCCTTTAACCTCTTTAAAACCCCAGTGCCTGCTAGGCGTTCAGCTCAGCACTTCAGGCACGGCTTGTGTTTGTGGACACCAAGGTCATATTCTTAAAGACAGGCTTTTAAATGGCACACAAAAATATGCAGGCAGGGGTGCAAAGGGGGGTAATTGCGCGTATGAAATATGCAGTTGCAAACACCCACCGGGTAATTGTGTGCTCACAAGCGTTCAGCTGCACCTGCAATTTCCTGCTTTCCCTTTTAGAATGACGTGCCTGTGCCCAGGCGTGCCTGCTTGGCATGTTTCATTGCTGCACTTGAAGCTGTAGCCCAAAGCACCGCGTTGCTGCTCAGCACAGATTTGAGCCGCTGATTTCAAAGCTGCTCTAATTAGTCACTTGCAGTTAGTGTACTCTACCAATTCTTAGCCCACTGGGATATTACCAGGCTTTATTGTTTCTTTCTGTCTTTGTGGAACTTCTGTAAATCTTTTCTTTGATAGCAGCTAGTGTTTCAAAGCTGCCCACGTTTGAGCCAGAGGAGACTAATAATGATCTAATTAATGAAAGATGTTTTTCTCTGCATTGCTGTATTTTATCTCTTTCCCCAAAGACTTGGTGCAACCAAACCCCAGGCACCAGCTAGATCCTTTCTTTTCCTCACACGTTCGAGAAATGCACAGATATATGGTACATATCCCATGTTGTTCTCACTTGAGTGTGTAAATCTTGAAAAACCTTCCCAAGTGTAGCTGGGATTTAGGAAGTAGCTTTGTTATTCCCAGCAGGTTTTCCTTCCAGCTAAGATTTGTTTCTCTAGCTCAAACCACAAAGCCACTTTAACTCTCCCTAAAAGACTTCAGTCTGTGTAAGCTGCAGTGTAGGACATACTTATTATCCCCCAGTGGGTATTCATTGCCCCTCTCCTCCTGCTTTTTCAATTTCACTTTCTTTTTATTAATTAATGAGTTCCCTTAATTATTTATAGCAGTCTTAAAATGCATCAAGGTTGGATTGCACAGTCTCTTCACTGTCACACTGCACTGTTTTGCCACAGGAAGGACACAAATTCCTACCCAAAGGCACAAGGAGTGTTAGCTTTAATTGGGTGTGCAGTAACACATCATTATGCACTGAGTGTAAAGCAGCTAAGTTCTTCCTGGACACTTGAGATCATTGAGTTTTTCTTTACAGTACTGCATGGCCTTGGTCATGTTGTTGCTTTGAGTCTGGTGGATGGGTCCGATTGGCAGATTTCCATTTTCTTTCCCTATCCTCCATGATACTGGGCTCCAGTGGAGTGAAACCTCCTACTGAAGGCGAAAACCCAAACACAATTACTGGCTTGCTGCCACTCACTTAAATAGAAAGTTGATGCAGCCCAGCTAGCTATCTGCAGGTGCCCCAGAGCCCCCTGCTGTACATTGAATGGCCTCCTCTGATGCTGCAGGCAAAACCACAAGTCCCCCCTCCAAGCATAAATATTTCCTTGCTGGTTGAAATAGAAAGCAGATGTGTCTCATTTACTTGTGACACAGAACACTGAGGTTAGCAGCAAGGCAGGGAAGTAATGGCCAAGTATGGGGCACTTTAGGAAAAAAATAAAGGCAATGATAGAACTGAGATGCGGCCAGCACAGGGAAATTATTTGCTTGTTTGCTGGGCTTTTTTTGGAAAGCAGATTTTCTGTGGTGGTGACAGGTGAAGGACTGCCAGTTTTTAGATAGCATCTGTCCCCATCCTCTGGCCCAGTGCAGGGTGAGATACAGCTGCTGTGTCAGAATGGGTAGTCTCAGCTATCCTACTGGTCTTAGCAGTGTTGTGGCCATGAGAACAGTGTGAAAGTCAGACAGGAGGCCTGGGAGAGGTGTTTTAAGTCAGGAGGGTGTAAAAAAGAGGAGAAAGTAAGAGCTGCTTTGTTTGGCATTGAGGTGCAAACAGATGAGAGAGTGGCACAGTCTGGGCCAGAGCTGCATTCTATTGGTGTTTCTGGCAGGATTAGTTCACAGCATCCTTTTGGTGCAAAGACAAAACCAATCCAGAAGCTGAAGAGTGTTATATCTCTGACCTGGGCAACACGAACAGTTGGTTAACATCAGTCTACCTGCTCCTGGGTAAGGCTGACAGCAGACACAGAGCTGGTGGAGCAGGCAGGGGACCAAGCAATACTTGCAGTGCCCTGATGTCAGAACTTGGCCTTCTGCATCTCGGGAGAGGAGCACTGGAAGAAAACAAAGCTGTGCTCCTCAGTGGGGCGGTTTCTGATGGATGAAGGTGCTTTCTGTCTTTCTCTTGCTATTGTTTGAAAGGGATAAAGAGTACAGAACACAGTATCTCTGTCTCTCACAGCTCAGTTTCTCTGGCAGGAGGTCTCACTGGTTTTCTTTTACAAACAAACCAGGACAAGGAGCATATTCTCACCTTTCCTGAGGCTGTGCTGGAGCTTCTTACCTTCAGGTCTATGAGTAGTGCTCCCCAGCCTGCCATTCTGGGGGCTGCACAAACCTTAGTTCTGCTGCTTGCCATCCTGCTGGCAGTTAATTGCCTGTTCACAAAACCAAAACAAACAAACCAACAAACCAAAGAGTGAATTAATTTGTAATCTGTGTCATTTAAAAATCCATTGCATCTCCTTGCAATCGCATTACAAAGCGTGTCATTTCCTTAGGTAGGGGGGCAGCCCTTCCAGTTTGGGGTGGAAGACCCATCTCTTATCAAACCAGTGCCACGCAGGGTAGAAACTCATGCATCCCATCTGGGTTAGATTAAGTTTGACTTAATTCATATATATATGTTTTCCTTCCTTTTTGGCACGAGCTTTGGTATTTCATTTATTAAATCACAGACTTGACTCCATGCTGCAATCGCCCAGTGTGACAATAATAAATCTCCCAAGCAGGATTGCTGTTTGCATGCTCGAGGTAATAATTTACATCCATTCACACAAAAACTTTGGAGCCATGGTTTGTTTTTATGGCTATGAAGTTGGATGTGGGTGCAACAATGTGGGGGGAATGTGGTGTTTCCCTTTTCCAGTGGGACCATTAGCCTGCACCAGCCACCAGTGACCAAGGCTGCTTTGCCAGCAAGCTGTGCTGGAAGCAGCTGGAGGCAGGAGGTGCTCTGTGAACATTGGGACAAGGCTGAGTTTCTTGGTGCCGTACTGTGACTGTAAATTTCACAAGCGTTTACAGTTGGAGCTGATGTTTCTCATGGCTGGTTGGCAGTCAGCAAGTCATTAGTTTGGAAAGTTAGAGCAGAGTCCATTCAGATTATGTTGCAAGTAAATAATTGCCCGCACAGCTTGAAGCAAAACGGGGCCCCTGCTTTGGAAGGGACTTGGGCCAATGAAGTATGCCAGAATATTAATACAACTTACTTTTTCAGCTTCATGCAAATATGACAATTAGGCTGTGGCTACATTGCTTTTTTTTTTGGCTGTGTCTGCATGGCAAAGCCTGAGGTGTTGTGTCAGTAATTCCTGTAGTGCTGGGCCCAAATTCAGACCTGTTCCTTCTGCTGGCCCAGGTTTCCCTGCCAGCTGATACAGCTCACCTGGCTCTGGGGATATGCAGGCAACAGGGAGCCTGGAGCTGCCCTGCTCACATAGACATCCTTATAGAGTCTGGCTGTGACGTGCACGCAGCTCTGCGAGGACAAGCTGCTCAGCCAAGCTTGGGGAAAGAAAAGAAATGCCTTTCCTGTGTCCTTAGGAACAAGAAGAAATTGCTCCGGGGGACAGAGCTACCTTCTAGATTTGGAACTTCCCATTTCACGTTGTCACTTCTACCAGCACTGGGACCACATTAACTGCAGGGGCTCTAACGTAGAACTGGGGAGGCCCAGAGGGAGCAGACACAGCTACGCGAGTACTGGGGTCACACTAGATTGATTCCTCTCTGCTCATGGGACCAAAGGAGCTACAGAGCTGTTCCTTGCCTTTCTTTCTGGTTATTACAAAGGTACAGTAATCACAGTTGTGGAGGATGAACATTAGAAACAGGGGCTCAGTTCACAAGCTCCTGGCAATTCTCAGTGGCACAGTGGGGCTGCCAGCCCACCGTTGTGCCCGATAACCAGCAGCAACCCCTGACTGTCTGCCACGGCTGGGTGAGATCATTAGGGATGCACTTCAAGTGTTCATAAGCACGGAGCTGCCGCTGTGGGGAAGCCTTGAGCCTGAGAGCTGCAAATCTGTTCTCGTCTGTGCCTGATGGCTGTCTCACCCTCCTCTCTTACCGCTGTGTTTGTAATGCTAGATGTGAAAAATTAGCAAGGCTCCCTCCACGCAAACAGTGGGAGGAAGTCTGCCCCTCCTGATTTATGCGATATGAGGAGCAAAGGCAGAATGTCAGACTATCAACAGGATGAGGTTTTCTTGTGCTTTCTTGCCTGACTCCGTTGCATTTCACTGGTGTCACGGATTTACATCAGAGAGGGTTTGATCTGTTTGGGTTTGCATTATAGATCAGATGGGTCCTCTGGTTATGCTTCCAAGCTGAAATACTGAGTCATGTATGTCTGGATTTCATTGCTCCTACCTCCCTTGGGTAATTTTTGCCATAGTGCTGATTCAGGCAGGAAGGTCCCAGGGGTGGTAAGGTACTGCAGGCAAGTCAGTAGTTGGCTCTTTCCTGCCTAAATCGTGGCCAAATACATGCAGGGCTCAATGTATGGCAGCACTTTGTAACTGATGTCTTTCGTTCAGGAAGACAAGATATCTGTTAAAAGAGGAGCAGCCACGGTAACGCTTCAAAGTCAAGTGAATCTCTTCAGTAGGGAGTGGGAATGTGGCACTGACAGTGCCAATGTGAGGCTCCAACAGCAACCACGTCAGTATCAGTCAAAATCAGAGCAGCTGAAAGGATTTGCCCAAACCCACCCCCTCCAGCCCACGTTTTCCTCTCTCCCAGCTGCAAACCCAAAGACAAGAGTTACATTTCCTGCAGATCTTCAGTTACAGCTCAGAACTTCCAGTCGGATTGGAAAGAAGAAAAAAACACCTGAAAAACTGGCTTCAGTGAGCCAAGGGAGAAGGAGAAATACAGGAGACTCCAAAATATGAACTGCAGCTCTTGGCTTGCTCCCTCCTCTCCAACTTCAGTTCTTACTGAAAATCAAGGAAGTTTGAAATGCACTTTGCACACGGACTCAGCATAAATAACGCTGCTTTGCATTTCATCGGCCTTATTTTCCCCATGGGTTCACTGTCATCTCTCATTTAGGCACCACAGGGATGATCAACTTCAGAAAGAAGTTGAGATGAAAGGCACCAAAATGTAAGTGGGTAAAAAATTCCTGGCGCTCAGGAGCAATGCAGAGAACCTTCTGCTCCACAGGTGCAGGAGCACTGCAGGGATTGAGTATGGCTGTCTTTTAAAGGATCCCCTTTTCTGTATCAATAATATGAACACTGTGAAGTCACGTTTTGCTTTGAAAGTGTTTACCAACAATGCTTGGTAACGGCTGTTAACACCAGATGCAATGCTTTTGTGACTGCTGTGGAACTTCTGTGCACTGGAGGGGGGTGGTGGTGGTGCAGGCAACACGTGAATCCCTTGCTATTTAATTTCTCCTTTGAAGTATATCTAATGCTATAAAATAATTACAGCTGTTAGCTGCAAATACAGAAGGTGGTGACAAAGTCACAAGTGTAGCCTGAAAACCAACTGGGTGACTTCAGCTGAAGATCCATGAGCTTGAATAAAACCAGCACCTGCTGGCTGGAGGGCAGTGGCTGTGATCTGTGGATGCACCATGTGCAGGGCAAAGATAACCCAAGAGGTGGCTGAGGAGGGAACTGGCCCATGTAAGGAGGAGACTTGGCTTTGAATGGGGCTTGCAAGACAAAACACAAAAGCTAATAATACCAGATGAGTAATTAAGGTACATTGACAGCGAATGGATAGGGCAAGATCAATCCAAGTCTTTTCAATGCAGTCTGGTGCATGTAGATGTGCATAGAATAATTTTGGGAAAGGTGAAGCAACACTCCAACAGCTAAATATCTTCACTCTTATTTGTTTTATATGCAGTGATCTTCCAGAAGGGGATTCAAGGTGTCAGAGTAATATAGCAGAGCTTATCTACGCGTGGTTCAGTAAAAGGTCACTATACTGCATCCTCCAGAGGAGATTTATATCCCTCAGTAGATGTGCATTTTTCCTATTGTTTGACTGTGTGTTTATTCTTGGGGAGAATGCTGTGCTGTAGGTCAGTATGTGGTGCCTGTGGAAATTTCTAGGTGCAGAGAATTACTCTGGCTGCCGCATGCAGGTTTTATACAGTATGGCTTCTTTCTGTATTGAAATGGCTTAGGAGCAGCTTTCAGGCACCCATCGTGCATAATGCTTTCATATATATAATCCAACCTGTCTTTCACATCCTCTTTTATAGCTATAGATGGTGCTTAGGCAGGCAATTTGCACAAGGTCATGAAGTTAAGTGGGTAAGTGAGCATCTTCAGACCAGCATCCTTATTCCTTCCTGGCCCCACATTAAACACAGGTGTCTGAAAAGGACCAAGTTTTCCCTTTCCAACAGGTTGCCTCCTGTCCCTTCCCACCCACCTTCTGCAGCAACAAAGGGGTTCTGAGGGTGCTTTGCTTCCCGTTTGGGCTCATCCTCCTGCATCCTGACCAAAGGCAAACACAAACCTTTGCTCCTCCGGTGCACTGCAAATCAGGCTCTTAAGATCTCATAAAACCACTTCTAAAGCATTCTCTATAGGGTTGTCTGTTTAAATATTTAATTTAGGGACTAGCTAAGAATAATTTAGCAGCTGATTAAGAGGGATGCCAGTTCTGCTGTTGCAGAATTGATAATCCATAGTGTACACATGTTATTGCAATTGTAGCAGCATTATGGTATGTGGGTATGAAGTAGCAGCGTTGTTTCTACCAAGCTTGGGCAGTCTGTCACTTTGATTTTGTCAGCCTAATGATGAAAGTAAATACTATTTTAAGTACCATGCTGGAGAATGTTGTTTGGAATGAAACTGCCTTATGCTAAATCTGTTCCAGAGAAGTACAAGACGTAGCCCCGATGGAGACTAACTCTGAGATAGACAGGAAGTTATCAAGAAGAGAGCATCAGATTAATTTGTTAGCCACTAAAAATAATTGCTGCCCTGCTGTTCGTGTGGAGGAGCCTGTTCCATTGCTGAAGCACAGGGGAAATTATGAGACGTGCTGGTTACTTTTACTATAGCATAAAGCAAAACTGGGCTTCCTCTTTGCAATAGTTTCCCCTGTGTGTGATCAAAGTTTGCTTCAGCCAGCATGTGCTCAGCCTGCAAACTTTATTTCCTGACCCCAGAACGAGGCAGGGTTACAGAAGCAAATACTGTTGGCAACTGACGTGGCTGGTTTCCATCCTCTGCAGTGGTTTTGTCCTGTCTTTTCACAACCATCTTTTTGATTATGATTGTGCTGTTTACCAGGTTGTTCTTTGCTGACATGACTTTATTCCCCTGTATCAGGCTGCCTTTGTCCTCAAAAGCCACGAGGTCTGAGCTTTTGTATTTTCAAGGCTCTCCTTCTTTCTCATCTACCATCCGAACAACTTCTGATCTGCCATCTGAATTCACTGATTTCAAATTGCACTCTGCTTCTTGTGCCTATTAACTTCGCTGCTACCCATAACCATTGAGTCCTGCAGACTGCAAGCTCTCTAAATCAGACTTCAGTTTTGGTATTGGGTATTTTGTGTTGGGTAAACTGGGATGCAGAGAGAAAACTTGGTTAAGGTGATGCTGTCCACAGATGATGGACGTAGGGCTCACTGCACTTCTCCCTCTTCACTTGTCCCTGTAATCCTTAATGCACAGCAGCAAGCTGTGTTTGGAACCCAAACGGCCTGGGAGGAAACACAGAGCCAGGTCTTTTTCATTTAGCCAGCTACATGGTTTGAAAACAAACAGATGCTTTCTTCAAAACAAATCCAGTGCAACAATTTATTTACAAAATTCCCCGAGTGGAGCAGAAGTCACATAAAAGCTTTTAGGCTGTCAACCGAATCAAGGACGTTGTATTTAGCAGATGTTAATAGATAAGCCGTGGAGAGAATATAAGGGAAGGGAAAAATACATTTTACTGCATCTTTCTCTACCAAGTTTTTCACTGATTTCTCTTCCAAACCCAACAGGGATTGGGCATATTACTGAAGGCTGTGTTGCATTTATTGATTGTTGCATTAGTCAGATATAGACCAGCACTGAGTTCCTTCCATTGGCTGCCATGTGCTCAGAGACACAGCAGGGAGGGAGTAGAGCCTGTGGGTCAGCTCTGCTGTGCTTTGCTCAGAGGAATTTTTCCAGCCAAGTGCCACTATTTGTGCATTTCTTGTTGTTGTTTCAGGAATATCAGAGGGGCTGCAAAGCAAACCAGACCTTCTGTGTTAGGAGCTGTGCAAACACGTACCAATAGATCGGCTCTGTTGTGTTGAGGTTGGAGTTTGCACGGTGGTTTGGTTGATGATACACTCTCCTTGACAAGCTTTTAAACCACATGAAAATCATCTCCTATCCCTGGGAAACACTGGTTCTATGGAAAATCCTTGTCCAAAGCAGAGGAAAAGATAGAGTATGGCTTTGGAAAAATGAAGCTTAAAGCCATCAGTTCAAAGAGGTGTAAAGCAACACAGCAGTGAACTTTCAGTTCAGCTGCATATTTGGCCCTGAATATTTAACCGTGGAAACACAGCGGCTGAATACCGTAAGTGAAGAAGTTTTCTTTATGAGGAGTGTGTGAAAAATTAACAGCTCCGTTGTTAACTTCTGCCAAGACTCCTCCCCATATCTGGAAATATTTGGCATCTTTGGATAGACATCATTTTATTTTGGTATTTTTCCAGCAAAGCAGCTGTGTCAGTTTGTAGTCTGTCTGCAAATGGACTGAGCAGATGACCAGGATCTATTCAGTTGCTTAGACAAACCCTTGTCTTCCTTTCTAGGACAATTCCTACCACGGAGCTGGTTAGATTTATTAGTGTGAAAGTGATTAGTCTCAGTTTGCTGTAATGTCATTAGAGGAGGGTGAAGGGTGTGTGAAGATGAACTCAGGTGCTGTTTTGTTTTATCTGATAAAGTCTGCCGTTGCAATCAAGGAAAGAGATTCTCTCCCTCTCCTCCAACGTTTATTTATGGATCTGAGACAAAAACAGAGTCTGGTGCAGGAAGCTCAATGCAATCTGAGAGCACCTCGGGTAAAGCCAGATGTGAGAGGATGCTTGCCTTCTGCTTTAGTTATTTCTCTCCCGCTTGGTGCTGCACACATTTTAACTCAATTGCAGCAATTCACACATCTTCAGAAGGGAGTTTGTCAGAACCAGGAAATAAGTTCCATCAAGAGAAAAGCAAACAGGAGGAAACTCCTTTCCTGAGTTCACCCATCATCATAAACACTTCACACTTTCCTAGACTCAGAGCTCTTTAAACACATCAGCGTGATGGGAATCTTGCTTGCTGCTGACACAGGGCATTTCCTCCATGGACCTGAGCAGCTGCTCACTGATGGCAGCATTTTACTGCAGTATTTCTCAATAGGAAAAGAAGTGAGGATGAATCTGTGGCTCTGAATCAGTAGGGAATGTGAAGAGCTGCTGATAATTGTGGCGGATTGGACCCATGCCATGTTAATATGCTTTTGCCATGATGTTTCTGTACTGATATGCTGGAACTATTGGGATGGAAGTTAAGCCTGGGGTATGTGTGCCAGATATCATTCGTTTCAAGAGAAATGTAGGCACTTGAATCTATTGGTAGGACACTTAGTTCACTACCAGGCCCAACATTTTGAAGTAGATAGAAGCCCATTGACTGATGGGGAAAGGAAATGCATCAAACAGTGGTACTGAATGTAACCGCAAGTCCCTGATTTTTGGGTGTCTGCTTTGTTTTGATTTTAAGGAATAAGAATGACTGAGAGAATTTGTATTAAAAGTTCAGTTTTAGACAATTAAAGCCAACTTCCCAGACTGCAGACAATAATATCTAAACTGTGGTACCACAAAATCTCCCAGAAGGGAATGGTGTTTGAATCAAGAAATATCAGTGTTGAGTGGTAGAGGGAATGAATGTAGGGCTTTGCAGACCTGTGTTGGAAAGTTTAAGTTCTTCCCTATGAATAAATCTAAGTATTAATTATTGAAGGATATTTTTCAGGGGATGTGAGCTAACAGTGGATGGTTGTAAAGCTGTCCCAGTGCCCTCAGAAGAAACACACGATCACAAGGGAATTGTAGTGGGTAAGGAAAAAATACACCTAGTATATTTTGAAATAAAAATAAATCCTTGGAAATTAGATATGGCTGTCAATACTCTGAGAAAATCTCTAACCAAATTAATGCCATGATAAGTATATTTGTTGTGGGTTTAGTGGATTTTACTAGGGAGGCATGCCTAAGAATTTGTAAACACTATTTATTATATCTGATGGAGGGGAAAATGTAACCATACGGTGGTAAAGCGTGTTTTGAGTGCACTCTGTCTCACAAAGCATTTCATTATCTAAGTCAGTACTCTTCCAAAACACACTCACCTCCAAGACAGGCTTTGGGAGAAAGTCACTTGAAAATGGCTTGATAAAGTCAGACAGCACATCAATAGTGGAGATGGAAAAGGGCAGAGAACAGAAGATGCCCTGACAGGGATGGGAGCTGTGGAAGAAGCATGGTGAGGCTATGGGGCTGGCTTTGTCCCAGTGCATGCACTAGTGTAGAATGAGAACTGAGGTTTCCTTGCTGTCACAGGTGGCATTATTGGGCTTGAAGCTCTTGCTGACACTGGAGGGAGGAGAGAACATTTGGTTGTCTCCCAGAAACAGGACTTTGGTTATAAGGAGCAGTGTTTGTTCCTACCAGCAGGTCATACCCAGTTGTCATTTGGGAGCCACCAGGTTGGCCAAATCAGCTCCTGCATCTCTGGGATTTTGGGGAGCTTGCACCTTTAACAGGAAAATGGCCCAGTACAGTCTGACCATATAAAATGTAATTATATCATTTTCAAATTCAGATTGGGGAAGTCAGAAGTGCTTAATCTCATACTTTCTTCATTAATTGCAAATTTAATTTATAAACAGCTGCATGAGTTAGAAATTCCATCTCCTGTGATGAATACAGTCCAATTAAGGTTATAAGTAGAAATAATTTATGGAATGTGTCAAAAGCAAAAATAGATTTACATAGAGCTGTATTGATTGAAATGCGAACTCATCAATCTGGGGGATGTTCTGGACGGTATTCAAGGAACTTGGAGATGAAAAAGATGGGACGACAAAACAGAAAACGGAACATCTTCATTTGTAAGGCAACTAAACCGTATCAGTGAATCCCAGCTGCTATAATAATTCCCTCCCTTCTCACACAGCTCCGCAATACTGACAAATCTAAATATGAAGAAGAAAAATGTCTCTCGAAGGCTGTTATTTTGCTGCCTGAATTGTGTCAAGGAAGTGTAAATATAATCACACTTTATCCTCCAATCTGAAATGGATTTCCGTGGCACAGATCACAATGTAGCTCGCTTTGATTGATAATAACTCCCTTGTTACCATCAGTAATACAGTGAGGTGGGGAGAAAGCAAAAAGCAGTCCTTGCCAGAATTGCTACGCAACTCACTCAATATCGTCTATCTTTATTTGGTTCTGGAAGGGAAGGTAAGCTCCAAAGGCGTGCTCTGAGACACAAACCATCCGAAGGAAATCCCTTCTAGGATGCAGAGGCCCAAGTGACATCGTTTGACAAATAGTGCTGCATTATCTCTCTTGGAGTGATGCGTAAGAAGCTTACAGTTTGCTCGGACTTGTTATGTGTAAGCTACTTCTGGCTGATCCCTCTTGGTGCCTTCTCCAGCAGTCAGCAGCAGGTTGCTACATGACTTTTGCTCCTACTGGTCCATAGCTGACAATAAACACCCATGGTCTTCCAAGCCCGCCTGCTGCAACAGTGCTCCCAGGATGGAAATGACTGAGATGTCCTTCTGCACCTTGCTGGGCCAGCTGCATACTTCACTGCTTGCCATACTGCTCCAGGTTAGCCTCTCAGTTTGATTTACTTGCCAGCCATGAATCTTAGGAAAAGGATGAACAGTGGACAGGTGGAGAAAGGGCTGCTGTTCTTTCTAGTCTTATCCAGGATCTTCAATGCGTGGCCATATCTTTTTACTCCTGAGTGCTTTGCCTCTTGGAAAAAAGAAGGAAGGTGCTAGTGTCCCTAGCCTCCGAGCAGCTGGGCTTCACCTGGCTGTGTCAGTGTTACAAGCTGTATGAGGCACCCTCACAAGGCATAGGTTGGCCACAGCTTTAGGAAGGAAAAAGCTGGAGAAATCTGCCTGAGTTGCTGAAGGAGAGCAGATACAAGTTAGGTTCCTTTCCCTCTGCAACATAGCGCCACAAATAAGGTCAGCATTTAATGAAAAAATGGCTTTGATGAAGATATTGGTACATTTGTGGCTTTAAGAGACTTATATGTGTCTGTAGAGTACCTTATAGATGAGATCCTATATGAGAGCTCTCTCCCAGTTTTCTCTCATCCCAGAAAATTAATCCCAAATCTGTTCACCCAACCAAACAAGTTAATTTCATCTTGAACGGGCTGCTCATGCAGCTCCATCCATTTCCTCTCCCTTCCCCAAACGTGGCTGTGCAGTAACTGGCAGAGCTGTACGATGGAGCACAGTGTGTCTGAGGCTCTCCAGCTTGGTAACCAGCCAAAAATGATGCATGTGGAGACCCCCCTCCACAGCTGTATCCTTTTCAAAGTGATGTTTGTAGCAGAGAGCTACAAAAGTGCTATTATGTTGTCTTGAGTGGCTATGCGGGTTGCATTCTAAGCAGAGCAGGGATTAAATTTTGCCATCACTGCCCATGAGCAATTTGCCATTGTGCAGCAAGCAGCTTTCAGAGCAGGTTATTATTGCTGTCTGCACTGTACCATTCTTATTATATGAAACCTGAAACAGGACTCCCAACCTTGGAAGGAAAAAGATAATCCCTTTTCCTCTATTGTTGGCAAGACTGTCTTAGAAGGCAGAGAAATGCAGCCCCCCCTTCTCCTCCCTTAATGATTCTGTGCTTCTCTCCTTAGTGTTGTTTCTGTGTTTTCTCCTGCTGCATTTCAAATAATGCTGGGACTGATATGGCTGTTCCCACTGAATGGTTCCAGCTGATGTAAGGCCATGTCCTGCCCAGCGATCCCACTCTGCACACAAATGAGGAATGACAGCCCACTTCTGGGGACGAGGAGTCAAGTGGGAGGTTACAGCGAGGAAAGCAAGTAGCAAAATAGAAAACACCAGTTGAGATATATTTATTTGATTGTGAGTCAGACATGTTAGCAACGCAGAATGGCATCTTGGAATGGAAATTTCTAAAGGAAATAGATGCTTATCGCCAAAGGGAGTTTCTTCCATTATTATTACCAAGGCAGGGACAAAATCTTAATGGTTCAGGATGCTTTGAATTAGTGTAAAACTCCTCTTCTTGCCTTTTCTCATCCCATTCCATCTCTCCCACAGCAACAGCCAGATCACAGGGCCCACCAATGCCTCTCAGACATGTTAGGGTCTGTAAGATAGGCAAAATACATCACAGCTGACTGCATGCTATATTTAAGAGGTATTACATGATTGCCTTATGCCGATTTTCCATTTTTCTCTATCTGTAGTTCATGCTCCTCATTCACCCCCACATTTTAGTCCTTTTCAGCATCATTGTAAAAATTCAGTTTCTGTCTCTCTGTCAAATCTGCTTTAATTTGGCCATCGTGGATGTCTGGGGGGCGCATGTGGGTGCACAGTAAGCACGGTCACCTTGGCTTCGTTTCCATAGGAAGCAAAGCTCCAGCAGTGTCAGATGGGATTGACCTACTGCTCAAGGAGGCTGTGAAATTTAATTAGCACTCATAGAAGCGCTTGGCAATCTTGGGACACAAGAAGTGCTATTGAAGTATCTTTGTTTCCACGCTAGTAAAATCTGCCAGGGAGTGAAACAACCACGTGGCATTTCAGGTCAACACTTGTTGGAGCAGCGTGACAATGGATGGAGGAGGGAAACTGTGCCATTTCCTTTTTGCTCAGAATCAGTGCTGTGCCCTGTTTGCTTTGCAGGGGGAAGCCACCAACCTGACAAGTGGAGCCATGCATGTCAGGTGGTGATCACAGTGGGGAGCTTTGTGCTGCAGTATCACTTGTGGGGACATAGCAAACACCCTCCCCTAAGCCCCCGCTCTGTCCCTTGTTTCTAACAGGCTTGGGTACTCTAATTATGCTATTGCAAAGCTCCTGGAAATTACAAGGGTTTTAATGCTGCTCCCTCTTTGGAGGAGAGAGGCTGGAATAACCTGCTTTGTGCAGCGTCCCTTGCTGGAGATAAGAGATAGAAGTAAGCTGCAGGAAATGTAAATGGAATGAACGTATTGCTGTTGCTGGACACAGGGCTGTAGGTGTGCTCTGCCTCTGCTTCTGATGAACACAAGCCATCTCATCCTGTCCCACCACAGCACACATCCCTAGAGGCAGAAAACAGGCTGTGGCTTCCCGGCATGGGCACAGGAGCAGTTTATTCATCATCATTTTTTCTTTCTTTACCTTTTTCCCCCTCTGTCCTTCCTGTGAGCAGATGAAACATGCACTTAATTTTCAGGAAAGTGACTGCTGTGGTAGCAGCTGTGGGAAATCAAATGCACAGCAGGCCCCCATAATTCACAATAATTTTGTGTAGCAGTTTCTGATGATGTGATATCAGGTGAAAATTATCCCCGCTACTTTCTCATGTGCCACGTCTTTTGAACTCCAGCCTGCTTTTCCATTGGCATGTGTGCCTAGGGCTACCGGATTATTGACAGGGGAGAGGAGGTAATACCATACATTTAGGTTTAAAATCTCCCTTGTATGCATGTTGCTGGGGATGCGCACAGGGTGCTGCTGGAGCTGCAGCAGCAAAGACTGCTGTTAGCCCTTAAATCTCTGCTGTTTGTATTTATGGAGGTTGCTACGAAGCATCCATTTTTGATCTATTATATTTACCCACAAACGTGATATTAACTTCTGACGAGATGAAAATGATAATGATATCTCTGTGTCACAGGCTTTTATTTCAAATGAAAGAACTAACAGAGCATATCATGCTTTATTATCGCTGTAAGTTCTGTTATTAGTGTCTATGGAGAGGCATCCTTCCTTTCTCCATCTCCATTTGGACTGAAAAGAGGGTCAGGGAGAGCTGAATGTGCCACTGGCAAATGGGGGGAAAGGGGAAAAAATGGGGGAAAAGGGCTTGGAAAAGTGCATGCAGGGGGCCTGTTTCCCATCAGCCAGCATACAGATTAGAAGACCTGAGACCTAAAGCTTCATATCTTCTTGAGCAGGAAGGAGAAGGCTGCTGGGAAAACAAGGATGTAGGAGCTTTAGAGTAATGTGAGAATGGAGCAAAGAAGCCCTAAGGCAAAGGGTCAGAGGGATGTGTAGTTTCTTCTCATCAAACCAATGGCCAATTGGCCTTTTACCAGCAGGATGGGTGACGGCTGGGATAAGCGAAGGCGTGTGCACTTTAACATCAGATTTCTTAGTGAGAAAGAGAAGAGAAAGAAAATGGGGCTGTAGTTACAGATCTCCTTGGTGAAAGGGTAAAACCTATTGCAATCTGATACATCGTTCCCATCGCTACATATCAAGTAGGGCTGCTAGCAGATTGATATGAAAGAACCTTTAAATATTGATGATGAGAGTCTGCTCAGTGGAGCACTGCGTATACTGAGAGTACCCCATGAGTCTGGAATATTTAATGTAATCAGCTGGAATGTAAAGCACAATATGTACAGACTTGTTCAACCTGTGCATTTAATCACTGCTCTCCAAAGGGTATTGCCTGCAGTAATGCAATGCCAAGTGTAAAGCAGGGAACAAAAACACCTCCAAAGGAACAGCGCAGGAACTCCTGAGATGATTTCAGTTCCGTATTTGTAGAGAACACCTTACAGAGTTATCAGCAGACTTATAATAGTGGAGACTAATTAGCAAATGAAAGCACTACATACTGTTCTCTCAGAGCTGTGGAGTCCTTGTATGTCATAACTTAGGAACAAACAAAAAAGGTCTCTAATCTGGAAAAGATGGGATTTTTTTTTGCTCAATTTATATTTCATTCAAGGTATCCATCAAAATTTTCTCCATTAAAATACATGCTGTTCTCCTACTAAAGTTATTCCTTTCCTACCAGGATGATCCAACAGCCCCACTAGGCCACATAGTGCTGCCATGAGCCAAATCAATAGCGAGCAAAAAATAGGCCAAATTAAAGAAAATAGTTCATTTGAAGTTTTAAGCTGAAGATCAATGATTAATGGATTCAAACAAGAAAGGCAGCATCAGCAGATTAACGATCCGTTGTTCAGAAAGAGCCGGGTGTTTATGACACATTAGACGTGTCAATAGCCTCTACAGTGATGGGTTGATGTGTCCTATTAGCAGGGATGTGAATGATAATCAGAATGATACTATAGCTCAGCCAGCACCACTTGAAGATAAACATGAGAGGTCAGATCCGTTCCATCAAGGACGTTTTGGGCTGGGACATGAGTGATGATAGAATCATAGAATGGCTTGAGTTGAAAAGGACCTCAAAGACCATCTAGTTTCAACCCTCCCCTGCCATATGCAGGGCTTCCAACCACCAGATCAGGCTTGTCTAGTTCAGTCCTACCTGAAGACCTTCTGATGCTATTCTACAAGCATGAGCCCTTTTAGAAAGCTATTTTATTGTCTGAAATAAAATACACCTTCCATCCCCTTAATGGGACCTCCTTACCCCTAAGCAAGCCTTACAGTCACAGAGACTCATGGCAGAATCAGCCTTTGGTTGTCTGTCCTTGTTTGTAGAGGTGATGCTGAGGCCAAGGGACGGAATAGCTCTGCCCATGTTTGGGGATGTGCTGGGAGAGGTTGGAGCTGAAGGGACTTTGCTTTCTTTCTAGGTGGGATTTGAGAGCTAGATCAAGGGAGAAGAGGTTATAGGATGAACATCAATCCAGAAATGGGGGCTGGGGAGCAGACAGAATATAAAATGCTCTGTATTTAATCAGGAAAAGCAATTTAGTTGCAGTTTTCTGCACGATTTTTTTTTTTCCTCTCTTTTAGGAAATAAATTATGCAGAAGAATGTGCTTTTCTCCTGAGGCTAAAAAAAGAACAAGTGGGGCTGAGGGAAATGCCTGGGATTTACACGTGTTTGCCATTTAGCTGCGTTTTTGGACAACTCCTCTCAGGTTGACTGGTTTGCCCTGTAAACTTCACCTCTGAAATGAACTGCTGTGAAGATCATGCAACATGAGAGCACTCCTGCATGGGAAAAATGAGTTTTCACTTCTGTGGGGTGAGACCATCTCAGAAGGGGCTTTCTGGGGCCCATTAGAGCACCTTCCATCTCTGCCCCATGGAGCCCACCCCAAGCCCCAGCTTGGCTTGCTATGGTGGGATGGAATAGGATTGTTGTGAACCCTTCTTGCAAGCTTCTCTCTGTTTTAGTTGATTAAATGAAAGCACAAAGCTTGCCTTGTTGCCTCTGCAGGAAAGCAAAGCATACAGAGAGGCAAAACAGCCTTTATCCTCCAAACCTTGGCTTTTCCCAATGTACATCCCACCTCAAACAATTACAAGGCCCCTCCTGCTTTGTCTCAAGTGGTCTTTAGGAACTGGAAACAACATCTGTTAATTTTTAGTGGTGGGCTCTTTAAGACGACACTTTAAGATGTCAGCTCCAATGCTGTGTGCCTAGAAGAGTCTGTTCTTATTCTTGGGAAAGTCTTGTTTTGCAGGCTCGTGTGTCTGTAGTTCAAGTAATGAAGATCACTTTTACACATCAATTACAACACGGAAATGAGTTCCATGACAGGTGAGCACGCTGAAGGTCATTTGCTTTGTCAGAGCACTGGAAGCAGTTGCTGTTAACTGTGCCCATCTCTCCGGATCTGACAGAAAATGTTGTTTCACATCGTGGTTTGAGGGACAGGAGGAGGCTCCAAATGAAGTTGTTTTTTAGGACGGTGCCTCAGTTGGGTAATTTTTGGTGCTGTGTACACGCACAGATGCTGTTGGTGCTGAGTCAGCTCGCTTTTAGGGCAATTTTCCCCTTGTGCTTCCCCCATCCCCAGCCTGGTTGATTTGCCTAATGGAAGCTGACAGTAAACCTCAGCCCTGATTGTCAGGCTTCTCTGTAAACCTCAAGGGAAAGAACGGAAGGCAGACATTTGAGGAACAAAAATAGCACACATAATGAGCTCCCTTATTTAGGCAAACCTCTTTTTTTTTTTTAATAACCTTCCTTTTCTTTCTCTGTCTGGCACACACAGATGCACCAAACACGGAGCATCTTCAAACAGCGGGAGGTGCTTTGGGCATTGGGACGGGGAGAAAATGGATGGATGTAACTGCTGACCATGCAAGTACTGCTTGGAAAAACTATAGAGGAACAGCTTAGCAAGTGAGCTCTTCACCAAGAGAGGCAATGGATGCCCAGCCCTGCAGATGCCCCAGGTCAGCCTGGAGGGGCTCTGAACACCTAAAGGGGTTGTATGTGTCCCTGTGCATTGCAGGGTATTGGACCATATGGCCGTTAAAGGTCCCTTCCAACTCAAACAATTCTATGATTCTATGAAACAAGACTGATCTTAGCAGCTTGGCTTTTATCCCTTCTTGTTTTGCTCCTAAGTAACACTGCTGACTTCTGCTGTGCGCTGGGAGATAAATGATGTCTGAATGTCATCAAAACACTATACAGCTCCAAATAAATCCCAGTAAGTTTTCTGGGAAAAGAGGATGCAGAGGTGAGATATAGTGCATTTCATATTGCCTTGGAAATTTAAACCCACTTACAGTACGTATTATATTTATCCATATTCCAGAAATGTAACCATATTTTTGTTTTTGTGGACTTCTATTGCTTTCCAGTGCTTTCAGTCTGTAAATTCAACTCCAGAAGTAGATGTAGCCTTTCTCATCTTCCTAGTTTGCATTAGCCCCTCTTATCCTCTTTGCCTGGGTGTTGTCTCAGTCCTTGTTGAATCCATTAAACCTGGTGAGTGATTCCATTTTAAAGGGCCTGAATGCATCACTTTACACCGATCTGGGAGATATAATTACTAGAACAAATATCACTCATGTAATCTTCTTTAAAGACCAGAAATCTATCTGTAAGACACTAATGTGGCCCAATAGGGATAGTTTTACTGCAGAGAATTAGGAGGAAAAAGCCCTCCTTGGAATCCAGAAGATACATAAATATCAAAATTGATCATTAAATCCTTCCTGAAGTTGACACAAAGACTGATGGTTAATAAACATGCGCTCTTAATTTGCATTGCAGAATTTTCAGTGAAAACTACAGGCAACCATCAAAATAATCAGTTCATTATTTTTCTTGCCTTCCTTTTTCCTGTTGTTTACCCCTGGCTAAGAGACTATATAGCAATAAAGTGAGAAACTCTGCTGAAGACAAGTGAGATAACATTGCAGTAGGTATCCTTGGTCCCCTGGACTTATCTCAGGGCTTATTCTTCACTAAAATGTTTTCCCTCTTTTCTGTATGTTTTATTAGCAATGTGTGTCCACAGAGTGAATTTCAAATTCAACAGTTGGATGTTGAATATTGGGTGAAAATATAAAGAACAGATGGGCAGCAAAAGAAAGCACAAAAACAAACTATTGTCTTTGATTCATGGATTTGTTCCAGTTTGAGAGGCTCAGAGCTTTCTTCCATAAGGGCCATAAGAGATTAGAAAGGAAGGAACTATGGAAAAGGGTCAGAAGATGCTGAGATTAGACCTTCATGACTGAACAGGAGCTAGTGGTGAGCCAACCTGCATGCCCCAGTGTCAGCTACTCAAAGCTGCTGCTTTATTTCCATTATCTTTATGTTTTGCTTCTGAAAAGTAAGATTGGAGGAAATGAGTAGCCACAGAGAGGGGCATTTTTATTTGAGGTTTCATTAGCTTCTGTATGTTGCTCGTTTACTTAAAGCTGATGCAGACGAACATCATTTCCTTGTTCACCTTCATGGAGATTCATGTTTAAAGGTAGATTTATAAAACCTTTCAATGTGGGCAAAAATTCTGTGGTTAAATTCAAAGTCTCTTTTGATATCTTTGAGATTTAATCATTGAAAACCCTCCGTGAAAGGGAGAGCCATTATACCTCCATTAGACCAAAGAAATAGCATTACATGTCTCACCAGTCTGTAGTTTTCTTCCTTGTTGGGTACAGAAGTTCTTATATTAAAATCTGATTCTATTTCTATATCCACAGGGTTGAAAACTTATTTTTCCACTTTCAATTCTATCAAGAAGATTCCATGGGAAGTAAGGTAAGATTTGGAATTAATGTGTTAGAGTTAATCAACTCCTGTGCTCATTGGCCTATCAAGAGGTAAAGCCATGCAGCCTGTCGGGTATCAAGCCATTATTCTCTGATTAATATATGGAACTATAAGAGCATCCAAATGCAATGTGTATTTTTTGCAGAGTAGGAGTGTTTTCCATCTGTCTAAATAAGAAAAGACTGTCCATGCTGTTTATTGAGGAGAGAGGGGAGAAAAAGAAAACCATAAGCTCTCACTTCATTCTTGTCCTACAGTTGAAAACTCTTCAATTTTGGAGGAAAAAAAAAAAAGTATATTTCTAAAGGAATATTAAGGCCAGCTCCTAAACCATACCCAGCCAAGTAGATCCGATTTCACTCTGTGTCATGCACTTATTCACATGAGCTGAATGCAGATGTGGGTGTTGCTGTTTGCTATTCCCATTTATGGTCCCAGAAGACAGCCATCTGGTTGGAATATGCATTTTGATGCTCAGTCAGGTGTCACAGGACCTATTTGTGTTTGTTCTTCCCATAGGCAGCTTTGTTCTGTCAGATTAAGCTGCGATTCTTTCCAGTTGAGGCATCTTGATGCAAGCACCTATTATTATTTGTCTAATGCTAGCAGTGTATGGGGGACTTAAACTCAGCACAAAAACTGGTGTTCTTCTCATATGGGTATAAAATGGTCACGAGGCTTTATGGGCTCTTTTTTTGCTTTCAGACTCCAGTAGTGCTTGTGCTGAAGGAATGGCTTGGAAAAGAGCTCTGGTCATTGGCAATAGACAAAACAGGACAGTGGACTAGACACACAAAACTTGCCCTAACTCTTGGCCAAAGCTCCATTGGGCAGATTTGGGTAGAAGTTGTAGGAAATTCACCCAGCAAAGTGGAGTAAATTTCAGTGGCTTGAACCTGGCTTTCTTGATTGTAATAAATTCCTGAAGGCATGAAAATTAGTGAGATTAGTCACATGTGAGTTTCAGATGAGCTCACAAAGAGATAGGAAGAAGCTGGTTTGCATAGTAAGCACTGATTTAATTGATGGCGAAAGTGAAAAGCCCAACATCCCTCTCCTCCCTAGGAAAACTGTTGTCCGTGATGTGCTGTGTAGGCAGGATCGTGACTGGCTGAGAAGGAAAAAAGGTCGTTTGGAGTCAGGACTTTAATTCCCACCCTCATTAGAGAGCTTGCCTTGGTTTGGGCTGGAATATCTCTGTGTGTTCGGTGTGTTTGGATTTGATCTCTGGATGGGACCTGCTGTGTGGTGATCATTTTCAGCTCCCAGGGCTGCACAGGTCTTCCTGAGAGCTGCATAACTGTGACATAGAACTGAAATAGCTGAAAGTTTATTTAGTTCTTTATTCGATGTAAAACTGATATCCCAGAATTTGAGGTGACTGAAGAGTGTTTCCCCGCCAGAAAATAAAAGGCACTTTGAAGTACTGTATTTATTCTGCTATCAGCTATCTTTCAGGGTTTCACCTCTGTACTAAACAATTGAATAGTGTTTAGTCATATATCTGAATCCATTTGATGATCGTGTGATGCTGCACTTCAACAGCATCTTTGGAGAACAAATGTAACTCTGGGTTACTGAGAAGCTGAGATTTCCCACTTGGACTTAAATTACCTTCAGGCTGAGGTTCTGTTTGGAAGTAAAAGCATTTTATGTGCATTTCCATAGTCAGTAATATAGTCACTGTGTTGGTCATTGCTGTTATCTCCATTGCTGGTCACAAACCCACAATGGAACTTTAACAGTCAGGGAGCAGCCTGGTCTGTTTTGTCTTGAGCTTTGAAGCTGCCCCTCGTGAGGGTTTGGACCAAATGGTCTCCAGAAGTCCCTTCTAACCTACATCATTCTATGGTTACATGCTTGTTAGTAGTAGTTTAGTTTTGTGCATGCTTATGCAACAAGTGGTTAAATCTGAGGGAGCCAAGACTGAGCAACATTCACATTGTAGTCTTCTGAAGTGGATGTCCCAACACTGGAGCCATTAAAGGCCAGGTTGTGCAGCCTGATCTGGTGGGGGGGGGGGGGGGGGTCAACCAGCTTACAGCAGGGGGGTTGGAATTAGCTGATTTTTAAGGTCCTCTCCAACCTAAGCCATTCTGTCTCACATATGGTCATCTCAAGCAATCGTTTCTTGGTAGCCGCAAGTGATGAGTTAATGAGGACCTTGGAGGGCACTAAAAGGAAGGGAAAGCTGTGAGCAGGCAGCACCCAGCCCCCTCGGTCCAAGCTCTCTCCCCAGGTTCTTTGGGCCTGACTCTTATGAGTGTCAGCTCCTGGAGATTTTCCAGAAATGCCACAAGGCATTGCTTGTATCTAAAACAAGTGCAAAACAAGCAGTTAACTACAGACGGTGCTAAGAAAAACATCTCTGCTTCATGGTAGTTTTCACTCAAGCAGATCTAAGTGGCCTTGAGAGTGAACTCTCCAATTTCTTCTCTGTCCAAGTGTGAACTCCCCACAGACGTTTTGTGGAAGCAGAAAGTTGCTGTAAATAGAATGTGTGTGTTAGCTGGGCTTCTGGGTCTGGACTGCTTTAATCCCTGTCAGCAGGGCAGTGGTGTGACTTTCTATCACTGTGATGTTGGAGCTTCAGGATGGACCGGTTGTGTGCAAGAGTGCCTGAGCCAGTTGTGCACCATCACCTGCTATCTGGGGCTGGTAGGTAGGGCACAGTTCCACCACACTAAATTACTCCTGTAAAGCACTGAGCAGCCCTCACAGATGCCTCAAGGCTGTTAGCAGCATTCTGGGACACAGGGTTAGGTCAAGCAGGGTCTCCAGCACGCGCTAGGTCTCCTGGCAGATAGGGCAAGAATATCATTATTTACTGCTATTTGGTTTACTTCAGGCTCTGATGAGACAAATTAACAACATCACCGCCCCAAATCAGCCATTTTTAGTCTTTTAGGGTTACCCTTCCCGCAGAGGAACAATGGAAAGAGCTTTGGAAATTATGCAGCAGCCCATCTTCAGCAACACAACTCTGCCTCCCCAACCACCACTGCCAGGCTTTCTCCTCCCTTGTTACCCAGCCAAGCTTCCTTTCTAAGTCCTTTTAATTGGCTCGTTAGTGTAACCTGAGGCTACCTGTCCTGCTTGGCTGATTCACTAATGAGGCTCAGCTGCCTTTTCTCAGACCCAGACATGCTGGAGAGGGATCTGTAAAACCTGGTGCTGAGGATTTCAGAGCTCTTCTCTCCAGTCCCCTGCTAACCCTGCCCCTCAGGCAGCAATGTCCTGGTGGCTTTGGCACAGGCAGATACCTCGTGTGCTCACATTTTCAGATACTCTGAACGTGTTAGGGATGCTCTGTCCCTAAAAACTCATTATTAGTACATCCCAATATGCAGAGCTCTGAGTGGTTACTGCTGCCATTTCAAAAATGGGCATGCTAGTTGTGTTATTGTATTTTATGTGCTTCCTGGAGTCTTGAGAGCTGTGCAGCTTGACATTGGCCCAGCAGAGTTCCACATCTCTTTGTTCATCAAGAGTGAAGAGTTTGGGAGAGTCCTGGTAGCTTACAGCTCTGTAGGGAAAAAAACTGAGCAAGCAGGCTTATAGTAGTTGTAGGGAATTTCATTTTGTTGGAAGAAAAAAATGGCTTCTTCACAATGATACAGTCTTAAATAACTCACAGCTTAATTGCTATGATTTAAAAATATGAAGTGAGAGGTCATGCACTTGGGCTAATAGCAAGAATTTTTCCTATTAGATGAACAGGCATCAGTTAGAAACAAATGAGGCACATCTCGCTGTGTGCTGGCTGATCACAGAATGTGCTGCAGCTGTGAAAATGACAGCGTGGTGTTGGGTTTGTCAGATGAAGGTCTTCGAAGGAAAAGGGATTATCCATACTACCATGCAGGATGCAAGGCGAGCTGTCTGTGCCTGGTACAGTACTATTCCAGAATCATATCCAGGGAAAAAGGATCTTACTGCATGACAAGGGACTTAAAAAGAATTGACTTGAGTCTAACAAATCACAGACACAAGAGATTGTCTGATTCCTGTTTAAAATATCATGGGGGAGTAAAGAGTGGGGAAAAAAGGGAACACCCTGGCTAAGAGCTGTCGTCCTGTGCCACCCTCAGTGTCATCACACAGGAGGAAATGTGCACTGGCTGAAGAGTTGCCTCATTTGAGATGCCTTCTGCTTACTCACTGACCTGTGGCCAGACACTTGTGAATCAGAGGTCAAAGAGTGCTTGCCAGAGAAAGGCAGTTGTTTCAGTTCCTGGATGTGTCTCTAATGGAAATTGGCAGTTCCTATAAAGGCCAAGAGTTTAGGGAGATGCAAAGAAGCGTGGAATGTTTGGATGCCAAATTAAGCTGCTTAATAAAGAGCTGTGGAAGGGGAATATATTCTCATACTGAAGCGTCTAGGTGAAACTACTAAATGGGGATTAGGCTGAAGCCTTGAGTAGATGTTATGGAGTAATAATGTTCCATGTTTACCTCCTGTAAGGCTTAGTGCATCTTCAGTGTTCACAGAAAGAAGAGCAGGGGTCAGAGCGAGTATTGACACCAGAAATGATTTGACCATGGCCCTCAAGCAGCTCATGAAAGCCTGACCCTGTGCTCCCCCAGAAGTAAGTAACAAAACCCTTGCTGGCACTGGCAGTGTGAGGACAAGCCCCCTGTGTGCTCTCTTGCCGTGCTGCTTCCATTAGCCCTGGTTGGTGTGGGCTGTGTGGGTCCTGACTGCATCCACCAGCTGCACAGAGCAGCTGAGCTGAAGGCATGCTCATTTCCCTTGGATTTTATCTTTGGAATTCCTGAGCAGAACCGGTGCCCCAAAGGCTAAAAGTGCTGCTGCATTTTGGGAAATGCTGGTGAAAAGTAATATCTCTCCTCTAGGAGAAGACAACAGTCACATAGTGCAGCACATCAGGCACTGGCTTTCATTGTTTCAGCAAACACCACTAAATCAGACAGCACATCATTTAAAACAAACACTGCGTAAGAGCTTGTAAAATAACAATACAAAGCAGCTCTTAAATTTCCCCGGTGTCAAACCAAGCCAGTTGTGTTGGCAGGGCTCCAGCTTCTAAGGTGCATGCAGGATGAAAGTGTCTCACTGCAGACAAGCCTGGAAGTACAGTCCCAGCTTTTCATTGCTCCCACATCATAAGGGCACAAGTTTTCCATGGCTAAGAATAGACAAGAGTCAGCCTAAAGTCATCAAACAATTAACTGTGTGGGCAAGTCCTGATTTTAAGGTAGATGAGAGCTTTCACCTCCATCAAACTGCCTGGTCAATTTTTTTTTCTTGAAAAGCCCATGTAACAGAAAAGGTGAAAATCCATGAGGAAATCGAGTGATTCACAGCAGTTGCTGTTGCCTTTTCTTTTCAGTATTGAACTCTGGTTTCCCTGTTAAGAAGACTTTGGGGACCTCACAAAGCAGAGAAGATGCACTCTTTTTGAGCACCTGTAGCATCTGCAGCTGAGGAGGGGCGAGATGGTGACTTGTAAGTATGCACGTCCATTGTTTCTTGATCCAGCTTGATGGTTTGCCTTCATTACTGTTAGAAAGTCAATCTTCCTGCAGAGAAGCTGAGTAATGTACTGTTCCAAACCAGTTTTGCTGTCTGATAAGCTGTATCTAGTCCTGACACTGCTTTTCTTATGATGAAATGGATTGTGCTGTTGACACACTGGGATGTAAGATAGGCACAGAGGAGCAACACTAGAAAACTCTTCTTCTGTACATATAGCTTGGTGGCATCCTTTTTCACTCTTGTTTTTAATATGTGGTGGAGCAGCATTGAGACAATTTAAGCACGGGAGCAGAGCCTGAAAAACTGCAATGAAAAAGCAGCCTGCTCTAAAGCAGCACGATCTGGGATCTCTGCTTTTCTTAAGCTCTGTTTCTCTTAGTTGTTCTCATAGACAACATGCGCGTTTTGTTATCTTAAATTGTTTACCTACAGCAATTAGTCCTGTGTTGATACCAAGTTAATCACTTCTTTTGACTGACTCCTGAGCAAGTTTTTATTTCTTTATTTCTTTTTAATCTTGCAGTAGAGTTTGGTGGGTGGGATGGACTTATCCTGTGTTAATCAAGGAGAGCCATCGCGGTGCAGTTGTTGATAAGCAATTACAATGTAAAATAACAGCAATGAACTCAAATTGCTCCTCACTGCCCATCACCGCTCTGCTTTTTATAGTAATAATATAGTCCATTAAAACCTACAATCACTGTAATGTTTATGCATTATTGGGGAGATAAATTGCATAATTCTCATTTTGCAATTTAAATGTAATTATGAGCTTACTAATGACTAAAACCTGAATTTGCTAGACTATCAGTTTTTCTAACACTTGCCAAAATTATAGGTAATTACTTAGAGCTTACAATAATTATAAGTCCATCTTTTAAATAATTAATGTGCACTTTCATGGTACAAAACAGCTAGTAATCAAACGACCTCTGGCTTTTACAGCAAGCCCATGCAATTAGTCTTATTGTGTAGGTCTATAGAAATGTACCCATTACAAGAGTCTGTTAAGTTGGCAGGCTTGATATTGATGGCTGTAGCGTTTTATGGTACCAGACAATGATTAACATACCACGGCCTTTAGAAATGTGTGTATAGAGAAAATCTGAGCGTGTTTTGGGAGCCACTGCATGCAAGTAGGAGAAAGTAATTACAGGTGAAAGGAGCTAGAACTTGGGCTCTGTTGTCTTTTGGATTGTCAGATTTTCTGCTGAGAGGATTTCCCAAGTCCATGTATCTCTCTTGCATCCTGTGACACGGGTCATTAGCCCACTAAGGAACCAGCAACTCATTCTGGGAGGTCTGAGCTGTGTTAGATCAGTTTCTTTTATTATGGACCATCTCTGGGGTTGCCCTTTGGCAGGTGCTGTTGAAGCATCATGGCTAGATTTCTTCCTCTGGAGTTTCAGAATGTAATGGGATGTTAGCAGGAAACAGAGAACTGACTTGTGAAGCCCATCAGTGTCTGTATGCCAGATGCAGCCAGTCCCAATGGCCTAAACTTCTGTCCTTAATATTACCAGGTAGCGAGGCTTTATTGAGATCCTGCAGTCTATGTGCAGAAGACAGAAGGTGCAGGGCTGACTGGGTAGCCTTAATGTAAGCCCATGTGCCCAAACTATAACCTACAGTGAGCAGTAAAGACAGTGCTGCCGTGTTCTCCACCTCCTTCCTCAGCTCAGGTACCTGCCCTTCACCTGGCCCAGCATCTCATCTGCATTACTGAAACGTAGCAGTGAGCAAAATCACTTGGCCTCTCTGAACCTCAGTTTACCTGACTTTAAAGCCAGAATTATGGCAACAGTTACCTCACGTGCCGAGGTGATGGGAGAATTAATTAATGTTTATAAAGACTTTGAGGTCTTCAGATGAAAATTGCTACGGTATATAAGTGCAAAGTAATTATGATTATCATTACCTTCATTTGCATGTATAGACTGTAATTAGCTGTGGATTGTATTGCATTGACTGTGAATAATTTAAAAGCTCTCTTCGTGAAGGTGTCACTTTAAATGTTTTTGCATTTTGTATTCAATAATACCAAGGTTTAGCTTCATTTTCCCCTTCCTTCCCCTCTGATAGTAATATATCCTGCAGTGTTGGTTTATTGGAGCTCTGAATGCAAAGCAGTCTATTTCTCATCCTGTTTGCCTTCACTTTGTTGGTTCTGCTCTGGTAAATGCTGATAATGGAGTGTATTTAACACCAAGGGGTGTGCTGATGGCATCTCCAAACTGCCCCAGGTACAGTAAGCAGGAGGTGTGGGTACACCCATAGCTCTTGTGCCAGCCCTGCTGGGGTCCCACTCCCATTTGTTTCCCCACTTTCACTTTGTGATTCAACGTAGATGGATCCTCAATTTTTCATGAAGAAGTGATGAAGAAGGAATCACGAGGAGAGCCTCATTCTCTGGGCTTGTGACCTATCAAATGCTTCCCAAGTGTCTCCTTAAGTCTTGATTTGCAAACCCATGGATCAGCTGTAACAGCAGCTCTCTTCTTCTAGGTGAAATCTCAAGCTGAATGCAAGAACTCGTTCCTGTCCCCTTGGATTTGAGGAAAAGGGATTCATCCCTCAGGTTGTTTCTAGAACACTGCAGTTACGTCCAGGTTTATCCTCCCCAGGAGCTTAAGAGTTATTTAGTAAACGGCCCCCTGAGCCTCAGGGATTTGTCTGCTAAGAACATGATGAGCTGTAGCTTCTTATGATCTGTGGGAGTCAAAGCCAGTGGGTTTGTTTAGTGACCTTGAACCCAAGTCCCAATCTTTGGAGCTTGTTTGAGATTTTTGTTTTATGCTGCGAAAGCAGTAATAGAGCTTCTTAAGCACGTGCTGGAAACCACACTTAAATTAACATCTCTTAATTAGGCAAGGGAGAAACTATTGTTTCTTTATATTTGTGCTGACAAAAGGCAGGATACGTAGCCCCTCTCTTCCTGGGACCTGATGCAGCAGGGCTCCTGTCTGCTGTTTAACCCTATCCCCGTTGCAGCTAAGAGTAGTAATGGGTTTGCCCAATCAACGAGCACAGCAGTGATGTCCACAACACCCAAATTAATTGCGGTCTAATTGGGTCTAGAGCACGCTAATACGGTCTGCAGGTCTGCTCATTCCAATACGCTCTGAGTTTCTCTTCCTCTGCAGCAGAGTGGACAGTGGTAACCTTGTAGGAGATGTTTGGATATTTCCCAGTAATAGGGTGGGCGTCCGTCCAACGTGCAGCACAGGCTGACAATCTAAATCTATTTAGCACGCTGAAGTGTAGAGAATGAAAGAAATCAAGAATTGTTTACTGTATCTATAAATGTGAATCAATGGCTTGTTAGTTCATGCCAACCTCATTAAAATTAACTGTATCTGAAGGAATGAATGATTTTATGGTGATGGATAATCCACCTCGAGTACAAAGTTATTAGAGAAGATGAAGAACCTGGGAACGCAGTGAAAGTAGTTCATTTGAGATGAGAAGACTGTTGTCAGCAGAATGCTTTTGCAGGTAATTATGCATGTTGAATTACAGCGGAGACAAAGGGCAGCAGCATCTGCGGACCTAACCCAGCCCAGTGCTTGTGAATTCAGTGGAGATGTGCGGATTTACATCTGCTGAGGATCGGGGTCTGATCCCAACCAAGAGATGGGTCCACAAAGAGATACCAGGTGGCTTAAATAGGTCAAGATTATCATCACAAAGAATCCCATTGCTCTGCCACCTAAGTAAATGGCCTCACCACACAAACAGTGTTGGCTTAAGGATGAATGTTGCTCTTCCGAATGGTAAAGGCTGCAGAGAACATCTCAGAAGAGCTGAGCACCTCATCCTCCTGGACGTGGTATTACGTTTATTTACTGCATGTTCTTTCTTAACCCTTCTGATACTACATCTATGTTTCAATACAGGAAGGCCAAAAGAATTAGAAGAAAAGATGAGTTCAAGAAGAAAGATCTTCCTTGGTTCCTTCTATTCCATCATTCCTGGTTCATCCACAGAGAAGTTAAGATGCTCCATATGAAATTAATTGCAAAGAAGTGATGGTGCCATTTTAGATATTCCACTCGTCACATACTTGGATCACATCTTCTTGAAATCAGGTCTGTTGTTGCAGTAAATAAGCTTAGTTTCCAAAACCTTTCTCTAGCACTTTATTAACTGGCTGGTGATCTTTGGGATGCCCCTCTCCTTGCTATAACCCCCCTCCCCCACTCATTTGGCTGCTGGGGCTGTCTGCCCCTGCAGGCACAGGAGTGCAGTGTGACATTGATGCCACTGCACACAAATGAGTATCCCCACGAATATTTGCAGTCTGTGAAGATAAACAGGTACAAGTGTTGCTTGTAATTAGAAGTGACAACCTGTGGCTCTCCACCTCCAAAACCTGCTACAGCCCTTTCACCAAATGCCACCGGAACAGTGGAACTGTCCCTTTAATTAGCAGCATATTAATAAATCCGTCTTGTTCTCTAATCCCCACACACATAGTACAATGATTCATTAGCACAGGAAGAGGCAATTTAGATTTCCTCAGATAATAGCAGCTGTCACTAATCAAATTAAAGGCGGAAGTGCATATCAAAAGTTGGATGAAGTGGTCTGGCAGGGAAGAGAGCTGCAGGTTAGGGGGATGGCTGTGACCCAGCTGGGAGGGCTGCTGGAACAGTGATCCCTGAGGGTAAAAGCAGCTCCGGTGCAGAGCCCAGTGCTCCCAGTGTCAGCAGCTTGTGTGGCTGGTTTGCATGTGCAGAAATAGCTGGTGCAAAGCCTCCTATCTGAACACAGAAGCAGTGGGTTTTGAACCATTAATGTACTGTGGATGCCCTTTAGGGTTGCTATGCTACTTGGGAGAGCAGGAAAAGATCTGTACTTTGCATTCTTTGCTCAGAAAGGTTATGCTTTGCTGCTTGTTTTCTTTAAGCATGTCTGGTCAGGGCTGATGCTTGCTCCCAGCAGCTGACTTGCTCCTGGCCAGCAGCACCCTGCAGTGTGGGACCCCCCCCTGGGATGGATGTCCCAGCAGCAGCCTGTGCTGGGCTCTGCTCTCAGGCAGGGGCAGAGCAGTGATGCTGAGCCCCCAGCAGCCAGGTGTGGATGGAACAGAGCACACTGATAGACAGCAGCGAGATCCCCTTCCCCTGTTTTGACAGCCATCAACTTGAGACAGCCGTGAGAGGCAGATGCATTCCCAGTGCCTTTTCAAATCTTTGCTCTTCTTTCACGAGCATCCCATGGCAATGAGCACTGTAGGCTAATCACAGCAGAAAGTGTTTCTTTTTTTGCAGGCTTTGAATGTTTCTCTTTTCAGCTCCTCTGAGTGCTCCTCTGGTTTGCTGCAGCAAGAACACTGCGTCTCACCATCCTTTCTCCAGCCCACTTGTGATGTGACTGCATTGATCACAGCCCTACTGGTTTGTGTTCTTTATGGAACTGATGATGGCCTGTGTCAGAGGAGCTGTTTGGTAGCTCAGCTCCATGTAACAAGAGGGGACTTGTGGCCACAGCTTGTGTCACAGACACATGCAGGCTGACAGTGCTGGGGAAGTGCAAGCACTGGCTCCAGTTGGGATAAAACTGATGACGTCTCTCTTGCTTTGATAGCCATGTAAGGAATTAAACGTGCTTGATAAGGTGAGAAGCATTAGGCAGAGTGATGCCAGGCCTTGGCTCCCTGCTGCTGTCAGGTTTCAGCCATTCCCTGGCTGCCCCCCGAAGCAGAGCAGTTCTGTTGGCTCCCTGACTCCCAGCCTTGCAGAGAAAGCAGCAGATCAAAGGAAGGAAAGTGCTCCCTTCACTACCACTTCAATCAGCGATATGAGCAATTAAAATACAAATTAATCTAAGGAAGATGAAAATGCAGATTTTGAATAGGAGCTGTTGGAGTCACCTTGAACTTGCACTCAGTGCTGTTTAGTCTGGGTGATTAAAGACATTTACACCCCGTTCAAATCTTGCTGTTTGGATGTGACCAGCTTGTCAGCCGGGTGTTCTCTGAGCAGGGATCTCTCTATTGACTGGCTTGTGTATTAATTCAGAATAACCTAATAGTGTCACTGCGAGGAAAAACAAACAGTCAATATTTTCTTGGCGAGGAGAGGCAGTGAGAGCATTTCTTCCCAGCACTGTTAGGATGATAGCAGACAATAGCAATTAGCTTTGCCTTTGTCCTGAGCTGGTTGTTTCAGGCTGCTGTCAGGCTGTTCATCTGCTCTGGTTTGTGCTGGGGGAAGGAAAAACAGCGAGTGGAAGCCACTCTCTTGGGGTCACTGCTGGACTTGGGGAACCTTCTGCTTTCAGATGACAACCCAAGGGCTCCTTGCTGGGCCTGGGACAAGACAACACACTGCAGCCACATGTCTGGAGCAGGAAGAGCTGCCTCCCTCCCTGTGCCCCCAGGTCTTTTTAGGCTGAGTATGGCTCAGCTGTTGGGGACCTGTGGCAGCATCACTCCCTCCCAGCAGCAGCATCACTGCCCACATGGTGTTGGGCCGACAGGTCAGGTAAAGGCATTTGTGATTAATCACAGCTCTGAGTTAATCCCAGCTCTGCCCCGAGGCAGACGCTTGGTGCCCCTGGGGTGGCATTACCAAACAAGGGCTGGCTCTGTTTGCAAATGGAAAAGCAATGTGAATGGTTGAAATTTCCGCTGCTTGTTTTCCTTTCCAAACACCAAGCCTCATTTCTGGGTTACACTCCTAGGAAAGAGGAATGTACGAGTGTGGCACACAGTGTTTATTCATCCCCGAACACAATAATCTGCCTTCAGAAAGCAAGCTCATAGGCCAGGCTTTAGGAGGGACAGGAGACAGCTATGTCCTATGGTGTGCATGGGAGAGGGGTGGGGTAGAGCTGAGCATAGGGGCAGCCTGGTGTGCAGCAGGGAACAGGGTCAGAGCCAGTGTCAAGCCCTGCAGCAGCACACATGGGCATTCTGGCTACGCAGGATGCTTGCACACAGTGCTCTGATGCCAGCAAGCTGCAGAGCATGGTGGTAAGCAGGTCTGCTTGCAAGGTCTGGCTGATGTGGGCTAAGTGAAAACTCCATAATTGCTGCCTGACCATCCTGATGTGGGTGGAAGTGTCCTGAGCAGCTGTTAGAACCTCCAGGCTCTGGAATTTCCAATTACCCTTTTGTCAGAAGGAAGCATATTCATCGGGCAGTGACACAGGTTTGGTATTTCCCACATAACCTAAGATAAAAACATATTGGAAACAATGCATTGTGAGAAGTGATGCCGTTTGTGTCAATAAACTGCATGTAAAAGGGTCTGATCACTTTCCCTCATCTCTAATACCAATTGTTTTCACCTGTTACAGTCAGCAAAGATCTGATGCCATTTCCACCAACATCTGAGAGCTTCCTTTTAACCTCAGCTGTTGCTGGATGACTTCCTAAATAAACCTCTGGCCATCACTTGAAAGGGCTGTGCTAAGTATATTATAATGGAACTCATAATAAACACATTTCCTTGAACTATAGGATAAAATAAATCAGGTCTCTGTATTAACCACCTAGCTAAGAGAGGTAAATGGAATCGAAACATTACTCGAGTCATTTATATGTGGGAGTGAGGGACACTTTCTCATTACAGGTACTTTAGGGCTATGTTTAAATAAAATACTTTCTGTTGGCTCGCCCTTGAACTCTGTCCCCGTCATCCAATTAAGCAGAGCTCAGTGAAAGAGCAGCGTAGCTCGGAGCTTGCCCTGCAAACTGTAGGGCACTGTAAAGGCTCAGATCTAATCCTGCCATCATGAGGGGTTTGAAAAGTTTAAATCAATTGTCTGTGGAAAATCAATTATGAAGCAGAGCAGTTTGCCGTCGTCGCAAAAGGAACTGATTCATCTGTGGAGTGCTGTCCTGTTCAGAAGGAATTACATTTGAGGTCTATGGCAGCAAATATTGGAAGAGAAATGGAACGACTTCCTACTTAACGAGAATCCAAGTACCAACCGGTGCTGTTTCCAGCCCATGGAATGAGTAGCAATTCCGTGTCCAGGCTCATGGAGTGAGCAGCACTGAGATCTGCCCGCTGGTATGGAAAGGGCTGATGTTGCAAACACCAAAGCAGAAAGCAGGCCGTGGTTTCTCACTGCTTTCTCTTCCTTGCTCCATTATTTGGTTGTTGCTTTTTTTTGCCTCCTTCTGGGGGTGTTTTTCAGCACAGCGCGATACTTGATATGACACAAGTGAGCAATAAAGCAAAAATCATTGCGGAGTCATTTTACTTACGGAGTGCTATTAGAGCTGCCATTTATTTGCTGTCATTTAATTGACGGAGCTTGAATTAGACAGGAGAAATTGTCAGTGGTTCTCTACTGCTGAGGGTGGGGTAAGGTGTTTAACATCATATGGTGATAGGGAAAAGGAAGCATCTTATCTGTCCCCATTGCACATCGTCTCTTGGCATGCTGTTATGCAGAGGTTGCAGGTACTCCTTTGCCATAGAAGGTGCCAAAGCAGGGAAGAAAAGTGCCATTTTCACCACAAAAACCCCATAGAGGCCTTTCCTCCCTTGCCACCATTATCTGTGGAGCTGTAGAGAAAATGTTGTGATTGGAAGTTGGTACGAATTGAACTCCATCCCTCCTCCTGCTCTGTTGGCGCACAATCTGTCTCACCAACTCTGAAGCCCAGCATTGGAATGTCACCTAGTGGCTCCAGTGGCACCTGCCATTCATTTTCTTTCAGTTACCAGAAAATACCAAGGTATATCAGTAATCCTGGTATGATATTGATTGGCAAAGGCTGGAGGAGGGGTGAATTTGAAGACAAGCACTGTATATCAAAGGGGCTGGTGATGGTTATAGTACATACTGACAGTGTGAAAGGTGCTCCCATGCAAAGCACAGCCTCCAAGGAAATAACTCTCTAATTTAAGAAATTAGAGCCAGAGAATTACTCAGGCACTACAAGGATTTCCACTGAGGCATGCTTTAATCTAAACTCAGTCTGGGCTTGATCCTGACCTCTCTCAGGGGGCTGCTGAGATTGGTGTCAGGTAAGGTTGAGTCTGATTCTCATGGATGCATACCAGATCACAGCTATCAGAAGTGTCAAGTCCTAAGTTGCTCAGAGTCAAGCTGAGTTATTCACCGAGACACCTAAATATGAAATTAGATGTCTATCTTTTAAGCCCCTAAGATCAAAAACCAAGCTGCAAGTTTGATGTCCTGTGACCTGAGTTTCCTCTCTGCTGAATAAATCATCTCTCTGGTCATTGTAGTCTCTGGAGGAAAAGCTGTCCTCTGTCTCTAAAACTCATTTGTGGTAGGGCTACACACCAGCCCAGGGCACGGCATGGGTAAGCTTCATCTTGAAGGATAAGAAACTTGATATTCAGGCTGGCAGGGGCATCTTGTTCACTTGGCTTTTCCAGAATCCTAGGCTTCCTAACAAAAAAGAAGATCCATAGCACAGCACAGGGAGGTTAGTATGAAGCTGAGTTATCCAAGACTGAGATAGCAAGTATTGATTTGGGGCAAGACCAGAACAAGAAGCACGAGGGACATGTACTAATTGCCATATAAAGAACCCAAGCCTAATAATGTTCCTCTGCTGCTAATTTGTCATCCTCTGGAGCTCCACAATCATGATTGTAGTGTAATTTTGGGAGGCTGAGGCTGTGCTGGCTTAAAAATGGTATAAAAAAATAAAATGACCCGTGAAGGCAGGGTGGGAGAGCAACAAAGAACAGACAGGAGGGTGTTGTGTTGGGATGGAGGGCAGTGGTTCAGTCAAGGAGGCAGCTCTGGTTCATCCACAGACCAAAATCCCCATTGCTCAGGTATCTCCTCTCGCCTAATTAAATTGTCTGTATGCTTAGGCAGGGAGAGATGCAAAGTGCAGAAACAGTGTACAGTGCTTACATAAACGAAGTGATTTCTGCAGTAATCATGGCAGGAGTTAGCTAATGGCAGGGTATGGGGGCCTCCTGCTGAGTTTCCATTACCTTGTAATTTTCAGCTTGTTCACTGTTGCAAGAAAGCCCCTCTGTCTTGTAATTCCTCCAGCATTCACGTCTCATCTTCTCCAGACTTGAAGTACATAAGATGCTTTCTGCTGGGGGATTTATTGAGATAAGTTATTGAAGTCAAGCAGTGAGGCAAGCATCCAATATTATGCTATTCATCTCTGAATTTATGTTCCCACTCTCTTTTGAAGGTCTAATGTAATCACAAACAATTTGTTTTGTATATGTTTAAAAATTCATAATTTTCTTGTACAATAGAAAAAAAAAAGCCCCAAACAACAGCACTTGTAGCTCATTAGTGGTTGGATTCACAAAACATCTGGCTTTTCCTTTTGATGTAATTTCTGTGTGACTAAAATTCTGCCTTCGTTTTGAGCCGTTCAAATGAGGAGGTGCAATCACTCTGCCAGAAACCCATTAAACGTGCCCGTGAGTCAGCCTGTGTAATCTTCCAAGTATGTTTGAGAGAATTAGAATCCTTTTTCTCTCTGGTATTTTCCTGTCAGCTTTCCCAGGCTGCTGACCTCTCCTAAAGGAGGGCTCTTTGGATCTCACTTGTTGCTGCTCTGTGAAACTGGCTGGAGAAGGGTGCTGGCCACCGAGCTGCTGAGCAGGAATAAAGGCAGGAGGATGCTGCTAATGTTAAGAGACCTCTGCAGGGATGTTAAGGGCTTGATTGACTACAAGGCAAATCCAGGTGATATCTCTTGTGATGCAAGTGGCCAAGTTTAGAGCTAACCAAGCCTTCTACCTCCCATTCCTTAACCACAAGCCAGCCACTTGGTTTTGATGTTTGTCTGTTGGCTTGGTTGTTCAGAAAGAGTAAAAATGAAGCAGGACCACAGCACAGGAAGACTTAGGGTCTGATTACAAGCAATGCTGCTTGTGTAAAACATGGACAAGATCTTCAGGGCTTACTCCAAAGCACATCAGAGCCAAAAAGACACTCTTCTAAAAGTCAGGTCAGGAGCTTGTCATGCTATGTCAGATGTTGGTACTGTTGCTGCAGCATCCTGCTAGCATAAAAAAAAAAGAAAGCAGCCATGAGCTGGGCTGTAAGCTCAGCAGATCCACCCAGAAAACTTCAGACAAAAGCTGTCTGCCTAAGTGGCTCAGCAGCAGCTGATAGCCCCAATCCACCTCCTGCCATGTCAGTCAGCCCAGGCAGGCTTGCACATCTATTGAGCTTAATCCACTTCCAGCCTTCAGAAATTCAATGCAGATCTGCACCTGCTCAGCTTGGTTGTTAAAAGCCTGGAGCTGCAACTGAGCTCTTTGCAGAGGGATTTCTGTTTCCAAACAGAAGATTGTGGAGGCTCTCCTGTCACAGAGAGATGCTCATCCTCTCCTCCAGAGATTGGCTTCCTGCAACCGTATTGCTTTGATTTGTGTTGTAATTTGTGTTTCTTTGGATGTGTAAATGCTCTGCTGCAGAGGAACAGCCACATACTGCTAGTGGGAGGACCACCACTGCCTCTAGTTTTTAATGCATTTCTCTTATTGCTTTTGGCCTCCTGTACACGTTCTGCTAGCCTGGCAGGATGTGCTTCACATTCCTGAGTGTAAATCTCATTTCTAAAGCATAGCCTGCTGTGGCTGAAAGTCAGACTGTCTCATCACTGTCACCTCTGCTGGTCTCACAACCATCAGCCCCCCATTCCCACACTGCATGCAACTGGCTGTACTTGGTGCAGAGCTGGCTCTGCAGCTGAAGGAGCACACCTGCACAGCCTGCAGCCCCTCTGCTCAGGGATGCATGCAGCAGAGAGCTTCATCTCCCTATCTCTTGCTGGCTTTGGCTAAGGGTTACCCAAGGACTTCACCGTTACAAATTAGTATTTGTAAAAGGAAATAGATTGCCTGAGGTGTTATTGAAACAGTGTCAAATGCTCACCGTCAGGGCTTTCAGTCCTTTATTTATCCACTTATTTCTTGTGCTTACAGGAAGATGCAAGTCCCTCTTTGCTATCAGGTACACTGGTTTGAAGCACTGACTTGGTGAAACACGGCAGCCTTTCCCTAGTGCTTTCAGAGCTTCAAATGGAAGATGAAGAATTAAAGTGATCTCATTATCCTCTTTTGTGCATTAACAAAACCCTGGCACTAACACAACGAATACAGATGGAGGTGAAAATAATTGCTTGGTGCAAGTCGGATTTGGATCCCCCCCCCCCCACTTTATTATCTGGATGCTGAGGGGAATATTAGTGAATTACAGCATGGGAAAGTAGGTCAACATCAAACCTGGAACAGAGGGGAACTGGGGCTGAATAGCACAAGAGTGACCTGGTTGTGGCTGGGCCATTGAAAGACATACTGAATCACCACCAGAAGGATCCAGCATCTCTTAGTCTGCTCATGCTTTTGAAGAGCCTGGCAGCGAAACAGTTGTGCAGGCATATATCCTTAAAAAGGAAAAGGAAGGAACCCAGTGTTGATTTAGACAGAAAAGTCAAATGTTTCTGCTGCAACTGTGACAATAAATTCAAAAATAATTCAAGAGCTTCTGGCTCTCAACATGACAGGCTGAGGGAATATGCCTCCTGGAGTAGAACCTCCCCCAGGGGTGGCAGGGAGCAGTGGGAGAGGATTAATGACTGCACTGCTGAACCATGCACAATGCACAACATTAGGAGGGCTTTGCTCTAATGAAACCTTCAGCCTTCAGCTGCCTTGCAGACTCTCTGAATAGCAGCTGCCAGCGCTGTGGAGAAGCTCAGCACAATGGAAAAAGAGTCAGAGCGAAAAAGCGGAGCTGGAGTTCAAAACCAGTAAAGAGATAAGGAGAGGAAAAAAAATAAGTGAGAGGGGTTTTTTCTTCTCTCTTTTCTCCCCCCTTCGGAAACAGCTGGTTGCAGCACTCCTTGATGGGATGGCTGTCATCCTGGGAGATGAGGTCTGCATTTGCACAGGGATCCCAGTGATTTCTCCCAGGGACAAACCAGACAGTTTTACAACCTGCTTCTAATGGCTGGAGGGAAGTGCCATAGCTAATCAATCTTGCTCTTTGTCTTATCTTTATTTGTGGGCCTGCAGTGATGAAGTGGAGCCTCGTCATGTGAGGTGCCATAGCAGCACAGACTAAACACACTCTTCCTGCTGTAGGATGCTTGTAGTGTCAGAGCAGGCAAAGCTTAAGTAAAGTGAAGGAGAGCACAAGGTAAAGAGCTGTTGTATCACTCACCTCCCTTTATGCTAACAGCAATAAGAAAACTGGTTCTAAACCACACCAGACTCTATGCTTTCTTTAACTTCCACCGTTCTACAGCTAAGAGGGATTTTTACCTACTTACCATAAGTGGTATAACTGAGTGTTGGGAACAATGAAGGCTCTGGACTAGGCCATTATGAAACTATTCAGCCTAGTCAAAAAAAAAGTGCACATATACTTCTCCAAAGATAGAGTTAGATCCTGAGGAACATTTAGTTTCATGGCTTGATGCAATCAAGAAGCAGACAGATCTTCCTGACCATAAATGCAATTGGTTTCATTGGACTAGTACTTAAGGGAATAACCTTCACCATAACAAGGCTGCTGCCTTGCCCTTATAATATATCAGCCTGCATAATCTCCCGAGGTTCTCTAGGCTCAGCATGTTTTGCTTTGTAAGAGTCACATATCTTCTGAATACCACCTGTGTGTTCCTCCCCCATGGTACTGCTTTTCTGAGCCCCTCTGTGACCACAATTGTAACAGCTATCATGGAAAGTACTGCAATGATAGCAAGGTAGCAAAGCCTTTAGCTACAGCAAATGAGAACAAACCCAAACATAGCAGAAAATACAGTAATAAAAGAAGAAAAAACCCAAAAAGCTGCTTACCTTTAGAAGGACTCAAGGGGGCAGGAAGCTCCAGTAAAAGATACCTCCACCTCCACTGCCAACCCTTAAATGAGGGATGGGAAGGGGTGGATCCTGGCATTGCCCCTTCCATTCACTCAGGTGCATTGCATACACCTGAGCTCCCCTGGGCTGGCCCTGCCTTCCCACCAGGTGCTCCATCACTCTTTCAGGCTGTTACTTAGCATTTCCACTACACTGATGTATCTTTCTTTCTTCTTCACCTTAGCTCATTTTCCTATGGGACGGGAATGCTACCATACATCTGGAAATGCTCATCATTTCCTGTGGACTTGGCTGCATACAGCTGGTTATGAAGCCAGCTAAAGTGCAGGTTACCAAGAGTGCTGCTGGAGAGTTTCTTCAATGCTAGTGCTATTGTCTTCACATGGGTCAATGATGCTGGAATAAGCGCTAACCTAAAACAAAATGGTAGAAATTTTCTTTCCTGGACATCACTGGTGATGCTTCAGCTTTTGACTCGCATGAGTCAGCTCATGCCATGGCTTGCTCTGCACTTCAAAGAGGAGAACGACCATACAAAGCGTGGATTGCATCAATTTAGTTTGGTTTGGATGGGATCAGATTGGTTTTCCTCCCAGCTGCGTGTAACAAAGGCAGCTTTATGCAGTTACACTGCATGGCAAGCTGAAATTCGATTTTGTGGACTTGACACGGATTTCATTCAACACAGGGATTTGCATAAAATGGCTAATGGCTTGTGCTGTAGTCATACAAAAGTCAATAACAACGTCAGGGGAAAAAAGGGCAGATTGGTGTAGAATGAGAATGCCAGCCATGATTCTGGCAATGGGGAGATGAGGCTGAGAAAAAGCCAACACAGACAAACAAAGGAACCCTACGCTGCTGGCACTGAGCATGAGCCCCAACCAGCCCTGCAGATAGGAGCTACCTGCAAAGCCAGCCTGAGCTCAATGCATGGGAAGACAGGGAAGCACCAAGGGAAGAGAAGAAAGATGTTTTATCTGAATGCTATGGCAGAAAGCTTCCGCTTATTTATCTGCTTTTGAATTTTAATGATCAGTTCGAGTGATAATTACAGAATTTCTATATTTATATAAAACCAGCACATAAAATAGCACGATTTGATATTTATGAAGTGCCAGTTTTCCATAAATACAGAGATTTGTTAATGAGCGCTGGGAACTATTCATTAAAATTCAGAAGTAGATAAATAATGAATAGGAATTGCTGTTTATTCATTAAAATTCTCCAAAATGAAAAAAAAAAAAAAAAAAAAGAAAAAAAAAAATAAGAGAGAAAAAGAGAAAGAACCCTTCACTTATTGTTGATGAACCTAGCCTGTTTCATAAGCATTTTGTTTTAATTAATGCCATTTGACACTATTAGTGCTGGAATGGTAGAGTCATTTGTACACTGCAGGCTGTACATTGGGCTGCAATGAAGTCATCCAGGGCCCTGATATTAAACCAGTGTGGGGTCCATATCAGCATCCAGGACTGCTGAAAGTGCATCCCAGCTGGGGAAAAAAGGGTCAGTCCTGGGCACAGCATTGCTCCTTGTTCCCTTGCTCAGAGCTGCAGATCCATGGATGTGGAACTGTGCAAAGATGCTGTTCTGGATTTCAGCGCTTCTCTTCTGGCTTGACAGCTGAACTAGATGATCTTTGAGGTCTTTTCCAACTTTAATTTGTCAGGTTGAGCAGTTGGAATGTTGTTGGTAATTAAAAGGGAAACATGGCTCCATACGACACAGACTCATAACTGGACTAACTCTGGCTTGGTGTAGTTGCCAGGTCAGGAGTAGCTGTGTGTCTGGAATTGTGTATTTACATTGCATAGCTGACCATCAGCTTAACATTCAGACCACTGCAAACTCTGGAGTGGCTTCACGTTTTGAGCTGGGTATGGGAAACTTTCAGGCAAAGCCCTCTGAGTTACAGTATGGCTCTTTCCTTTCTTTTGTTCCCTATCATTGTTTTGTCCCATGTTTTCTTAATGCCATAGAATCAGCTCTCAGAATGCCAACGGGAGGCAGCATCCTCTTGGCTCCAGGCTCTCCAAGGCTTCTCACCCCCATCACTGCAGCCAGCACAGGAGCTTGGGGTCACAGCAGTGGGAATTCTGCCCGTTGGGTTTAGGGAAGCAATATTGGTCCCGATGGGAGCAGGCTGGCTCACTGCTGGCTCCGGCTGTGGAGCACAGGAGGAGAAGTGATGCTGTCAGTGGTGCAGCTGTCAAGAATGCGAGGTAAAGGGTTGTCAGGAAAGACATGGAATTGGAAATGAGGATTCAGGGCCCCTTTAAAAGAACTCATCTTTTTCTTTTTCTTTTTTTCTTTTTTTTCTTTTTTTATAAATGAAGACAGACAAAATGGATCTTAGTATATTTAAAAAGGTCTTAACGGCATTTGGGCTGTAAAAGGTTTCCTTTCCACCTTTCATTCCTTCTGTCTCCCCTTGACCTCTCGCCTTTCCCTGAAAGCTGGATATAAAACAATAAAATGTGGGGCTTTATGTAGAATACCAAATCGGCTCCTGTGGGGAACAGAATTAATTCTACTCAGGAGCAGAAAACGAAACCCAGAAGCATCAAAGCGTAGACATAAATTCAATATCCCACTGAGCCCATCACTTAGGATACTTCACCCTTTCCTGCATGTCTATCTTTCAATCAAATGTAGATGTAGGGAAGGGTTTATTTTAGTTTAGCCTGGTGTTACAAAGGCAGAAGGGAAAGAGCAGCAGCAGTTGCTGTCTATTTGCCGTGTGAGGTTTATAATTTCACAAATGCCAAATGCATTAATCCAACCTGTCATGTCGGCCGCTCTGTTTGTAGATCAAATGGGATTAAAAGATTTAGTTGAAGCTTTCCTGATACATTTAAATAATATGACTGGAAATATAATATTCAGGAAAATGAATATTTTAGAAGTACAATTTGGAACACCTGATATATTAACACCCACTATATTAAAAAGGAACAGAAGGGAGGTTGTCCCAGTCCTGCAGAGCATTCTGGTAGCACACTCCATTCTTAGCACCAGAAAGCTGGCCTCAGGCATCACTGGGCTCATCCATTGCTAGAGAGTCCAACAAGGTGCTCCAGCACAATTACATGCAGGGCTCACCATTAAGCAAATGCTTACACGCTTTGCTGGATGGAACCTTTAAATATTGCAGTCATACTCAGCCTTTTTTCCCCTTTATTTTTTCTCCCAGCATATCTATTGTCTGTTTATTCTGCACAAGGGACAACAGGCCTAAACTACTGTCTTTTTTAACCCCTTATTCTGCAGCTTGGACATCTGGCTGTGGTGTGAGTAGATGCAACCAGAACTGTCCAGGCTTTTGTGTTACCTGAGTGGGGCAGTGGTGGCTGGAGCCCATGAAGGTTGTACCATCTTACCAGCATGAAACTGAAATGGAAGCAAATAATTGGCTTCATGAAGCTACCAAGTATGAATGGCCCAGGGCTGCTATGGGCAGCTTTCAGCAGGAGGGAAGCCCTGGCTTCATTGCATAGGGCCAGGCTGGGAAACATGCTGCAGTTCCTATACTAAACATGGGTGAACTGCACCAGAGCAGCTGCAGAGATGGGTACTGAAGGGTGATGGAGAAGGCGATGCATGGTCCTTACCAAGGTCTGGGTGCAAGTGTTGCCAATTTAACATAAACACTGATGTCTTTGTAAGAGCCTTCATTTCCTGGCTATTTCACTGCCAATGTGCCCATCTGAGACAGTCTAATAGGGAATGAAGGAGGCTAACAATGCTTGCTAGCTTCTTTTGTTTGTAGAGAACATATGAAGCATAGACAGAAAATCATTGCCATTTTAACATCTTCTTTTTCCTTCTTTTTCAGAATACAGTTGATAGAAACACTGTGTGTATGTTTACCAGATCAGCAGCTGGTTTAACAAGGGCCCTGATTCTGGGCCATTCTGAAGCTTGGGTGATGTTTTTATCCTCTGTCCCAGATTGTTCCAAACTGTCTTCCAAAGCACAAGCATTCATTATGTCATTTAACATCTCTAATACTTTATAAGCCTCCTATCTTTTAAGGTATACTATACATATGCAAAGGAAATTGCCTTCCAACTTCTGTTCTTAACAAAATCAGGGAAATAAATCGTGACCAATAATACGGATGCAATCACTTGCATGGCACAAAATAGTCCCATGTTGTCTCTTCTCCTTTTTTCCCACCTATCTGAAATTCTCTCCCACTGTCACAGTGAGAACTGCATGCTGTGGAAAATCAGTGTCCATGTTATATATTTCTGACAAGCCCTGGTATTATCCAGGGAACAATCCGTTATATACTGAGAGGTGAGAGCCTGTGCCTGTAACTCATGTTATCTCACCATGATTTCAAATATAAACACCTTCCAGGAGTGAGTGAATAAAACTGAAGGCTTTAGGATTCTGTCGTGTCCAGTTACAGTCAAGCTTCGCGCTGTAGCTCACTTCTGAAAATAAGAGTTGGTGTTTTTCTTTGCTAGTCTTTTTTGTTTGTTTGTTTTTGACTGAGCTAAGCAGATGTTCTGTTTTTGAAATGTTTTGAAGCAATGAGGCTTTTTTTGCAGCAGTGAAATCATAGAATCACAGAATGGAATCATAGAATAGTTTGGGTTGGAAGGGATCCCAAGGATCATCAGTTCCAGCCACTCTGCCACCACCAACCTCCATATCTAATACCAGACAAGGCTGTCCAGGGCCCCATCCAACCTGGCCTTGAGCACCTCCAGGGATGGACGGGGCATCCACAGCCTCTCTGGGCAGCTGTGCCAGCACCTCACCACTCTCTTGTAAGAGACTGCTAGATCTCAAGCTAGTTTCAATCACAACAGTGTCTGGTATCTATGGCAGATGAATACTTTGGGTCAACAAGTGTTGGACCTGCCTACCTGTGCTCATAAATCCTGCAGGCTTTCATGCAGTGCTCATAAGCAGAAAGTTTCTGATGTGCATATGCTTGCAAGGAGTAAGACCCAAAGCAAATCGAGTTAGGCATGACATCAAGACAGACTTGCAAGAGCAATTTTAATCAATTACAGCTACAATCACATGCTGTACAAGCCGCAACTGGATTGTCTTATGTACCAGCCGATCATATTGGGCATGTAAGATTAAATTAAAGTTTTCTAATTGCATTTAGGAACATACAAAATACTACAGTCTAAAGTGTGGCAAATTAATTCTTCAGGCGTAACCTAATTGGATGGAAATTGATTTATCGTGTTTGGACCAAATGAGCCAGTAAGGCATGACTAGGAACCGTGCGGTAAGGAGAACACCATGTGTGTGTCAGTACCATTTAGAGGAGAGAGCATGTCCAGGAGAAATGAAGGGTGCTGTGTTGGAACGTCTCTGCAAAGGGAAGCTCTGTTATTCCCAGCTTCTCTTGTTCTTATGCACAAAGTGACTGAAAAGCTTTTCTCAGGTTCTGTAAATATTATCCTTCTGTAAAAGGAGGATAGCCAAGCAATAGGGCCTAGGCTGAAGGCATCATCAGCACAGGAAGGATGTGGAGCTCTCAGAGCAGGTCCAGAGGAGGGCCACTAAGATGATCAGAGGGTTGGAGCACCTCTCCTATGAAGAAAGGTTGAGGGAACTGGGCTTGTTTAGGTTGGAGAAGGGAAGGCTACAGGGAGACCTCATTGTGGTCTTCCAATACTTGAAGGGAGCGTATAAACAGGAGGGGAACAGCTGTCTATGAGGGTGGACAGAGATAGGACAAGGGAGAATGGTTTTAAACTGAGACAGGGGAGATTTAGGTTGGATATTAGGAGGAAGTTGGCTTGGCCTCATTCTGGCTTCCAGCCTGGGGATGGTTGGTGATGCACAGGTACAGCCATAGAAGGCTGTTCAAGAGATGCCTAGAATCACTAATAATACAAGTAAAATTAAATTCGCTTATCACAATGAGGGGAAGAAGAATAAAGTTTATTAAATCTCCCCACCAAAAACGCTGACTTACTGAAAATAACAGGTCTTCATTAAGAAGAAGCTAATTTGCCATAAAGAATTGCTTTACTTATGTAAAGGGACCAATTGATGTAATTGTGAGCAGCGTTCAAAATGTCTCCCGGAGAAGAGAAGAGCTGTGCCTTCCTGAATTTTAACTGCACAGGTTCTTGGAGTTGTGCTTTCCCTAAAGTGAAATGCAGGCTTTAATCATCTGGAAAATTAGAGGATGGCATTTGGGGTATACAGAAAAAAACAGAGGAGAGATACTGCTAGCTTCCCAGCGAGAGCCCAACCCACATAGTAACTAAAAGGGATGTTTCTCTTGTGGCTTACAGGGTGAACCTACTTAACAACTCACAACTGTTCGGTATCTCTGGAGGTTAATTTCGAGAGCAAACAACTTGGAGTCAAGAAAATCCTCAGCCTATAAAGGGAGCATCCACATTTTAGCAAAGCTTCGTGCAAAAGCCTGGGAGAGATTGAATGGTGCAATGAATCCCTGCTTGCTCCTGTTCCTCCAGAGGGGTCACAGCGCAGCTGAGGTGAGAAATCTTGCTTTCTGGGTCGGTTGCTCTCAGCACAGATATTGAACAGCTGTGGAAAGTTCACCTTCTCCCCAGGTTTGCTCTGATTGCGCGGCTCACGCTAGGTGAGCAACCTGCCAAGCAGCGTTGTGCAGTAGAGCAGAGAAGGGGGAATGGATTGGCTTTGCTTTCATTTCTTGCCAGCTTTTCCCCTGTCTGTGGGGAAATGCACTTCCATCCCCTTCAAAACTCCTTCCACATGATGTTATATGCTATGGAACATCCTTTTGTCCAGTTTAAGCCAGCTATTCCTATTCTGCCCATTCCCAGTTCCTTGGGCCCTTTGCTGAGAATGGCCTTGGCTCCGTGCAGCATTGCTTAGCAATGACTATCAGCATCATTGTGTTATCAACATTGTTTTTCTCCTAGAACCAAAAGTTCTCTGAAGAAAGCAGTTCCATCCCAGCTGAATCTAAGACAAAGGGTACAGCCGGATGCAGTGGATCTGGTATGTCTGATGTGAAAAGCCACTACAGAGCAATAGCACCTGCATGCTGATGTACTTCAGGTTGATGTTGCAAACCTTCTGGGTGTAGCCCAGTAAAATATGGCAGCCAAGGACCTCAGCACTGCAGAGGTATTTACAGAGTTACAGGAGCTGTACATGCAGCGTCACACCTGATTTTAGGTACTTGCCTTCAGTATTCAGTGCACCATTTTCCTTTGCAGTGGTTGGCTGCAGCACAGGTTTGAACAACTGAACATTTATAAGATACAGAATCACAGAAAGGCTTGAGTTGGAAGGGACCTCAAAGACCATTTAGTTCCAGCTCCCCCAGCCATAGGGAGGGCTGCCAACCACTACATCTGGCACCCGATCAGGTTGCCCAGGGCCCCATCCAGCCTGGCCTTGAACACCTCAATGTGGGGCATCCACCTATAAGACTTCAAAATACATTTAAATGTGGTTTAAACATTTCAGATGGTACTTCCAATCACACAACACTCGGTGCCAGTGATTTATGGGGAGGTTGGAGGCAGCACTCCTGCCTGGCTGTGTGTGCTGTGGCTGCCTGAAGCCACCGGACCCGCTCTGGTTTCTATCAGTTGTGGATGGGTCCCAGAGCCCTGCGGGGTTCCTCTGAGTGACTTGAAGCACATTCCCTCCCATAGTGGATGCAGGCCAGAATGGAAATTGAAACATGGGAGGAAAGGGCTGGAGACAGACACACTCCTCTGCAATCCAGTGCCATAAAAGTAAATCCCTGTGGAGGCTTCTGGGATTATTTAAAAGAGGTGGTAAATGACTCAGAATAAAAATATAACATAGTCCAGAATCACCAGCTGTGTTTTCCTTCGAATGGTTTAACAGTGATTGTGTGCTATGTCTAACAATGAAAACAGAGCAAAACTCTTCTGCTGGAGTTTGCAGGCTGCCAGATTGCTGGGCAGTGAGATGCTTGAGAAGGAGAAACTGCTTCAGAGGGGGCTACAGCTCCTGCTGGATCCCTCTAGGAAGCTCCATGGGGCTCAGTAAGCCCCAGTCCCAGGGATTAACATCCTTTGAGAGGAGATTCACATTAGTGACATTTTTATTTAGTGATAGCTATTGTGGAGGTGATAAATATATGTTATATCGAGTGGTTGTATGTGTATCAGTGGTTATTACTGTTAGGTGTTCATAACCAACCTGTGCATCTACTGACCTCATAATAATCTGTACAAATTGATCAACTACTTATCCAAACATCCTTTCACCAGCCCTTTAGAATCAGTTTATGAGCGTGCCCTTAACAAAAACATTCTCACTCAGCTGTTTTCTTGACCTTGGGGCACAGCACAAGGAATCGAGCGCATTAATGCCTCAGAAGTCCAGCTCATGATTATCACAAGACTGAATCTGTTTGTGGATCAGTGCATAGTGCTGTGAGGTTTCCCCAGGACCAGTTGCTGGCTGCGTGTGCAATTGCTGCTGGCCTGCACACATCGCTGCACAGCTGCATGGGGCTGCTCTGGTGCAGAAAATAGGGCAGGATGCTGCTGGCAGTGCACTGCTTCCCCCAGAACACCCTCCTCCCCCCCCCCTCGTTGCCTGCACTGCACTGCAGGGGGATGCCTGCTGCCTGCACTGCGGGCTTGGTGCACACAGACTGCTTCTGAAGCACTGGGGATGGGAATCAGGGCATCTGAGAACAACTAAAAGAAGGCAGGACATGCACTGACCCTTCTGCCAGTTCTTGTGCTCAGACGCAGTGCTGCGTGTGCTCCTTTGGCTCAGCCTCACTCCTCTGACCCTATTCTTGGGTGTCCCTGGTTCACTCTGACCATCAGTTCCTTTCCTTAGCTTTGACACCAGACCCACACACAGGGTTTAGCCAAAATTGCCTCCATTTTGTATGCTTCCTCAAGGAGACTGGCCATATCCAGACCCATGGCATGGAGATAGTGGGCACAGCAGAGGCAGAGTTTCAACAGACTGCAGTTATCAGGGTCCATTGTGATACACGTGACACACATGGGAGCTCTCCTCATTGACATCAGCCAAAAAATCTGCTCCAGCAACTCCACTGAAGGCTCTGGAAGGTGTGACTTCTGCTTACAATTTACTTTTTCATTTGCTGAGCCAACCCCACGTTTTGCAGGACGGTGCTCACCGAGCAGCCATTGCTGGAGCTCAGAGCTCCTTCCTTGGATATGAGGAAACAGTTCATCTAATTTTCATGGCAACGGCTGCCAGCAAGCACATTTATGAGTTGCTTCAAGTCTTTCTGGAAATCTGTTGATGTTTTCTGGGAAGATGCTGTGAACACGATGAGTCTCCGTGTTGCCTGATGTAGATTGTGCCTATCGAGGGTAGTCCTGGCTCACTTTTCTTTCTTCTTTTACACCTGTCTGAAACCAGCTCCCATTCCAGCACTGATTCCTTCTTTTTCACTCTCAAAGCTTAAATAAATAAACCAGGTTGGTCTTGACTCCTTGACATCTGTTTCCCCTCTTGCAGGCGTACCTACACAGTGGCAAACCATCTGCGAACAGCCAGGATTTATTGTTTCACTGATTCCTGGAACTGAAAATATTAACGATGTAAAATATTGATTTGAGAAAACAAACCTCCGAGTTGTTTGGTGAGCCCCTCATTCGGGCACGATGCTGAGCTGTCCATCCATTTTCCACGTTCGTATTTATTGGTAAGTGAAATATCAGGCATGTCAAGCTGTTTCATTTCTAAAGTGAAGTACTTCTTTCCCTCAGATGCACATGAATAATTCTCATTAACCTTCAAGGGATTAATGCAGTTTCTTGCAAATGGCTGCAATATACAGTATTTAATATTTATGCTTTCCATATGGCTAGTGCTGTCATACATTCTTGTCAAACATGCAGCACAGTTAATGATATTTTAACTAAATGCATTCTGGAAGACCTGGATGTTTGAGGGACACTTGTGCCCTTCTCCATTTTTATCGGTGCTATTTGAGCTTTGTAACAGAATTCCTACAGAGATGAAATCAGCTGCCCTACTGAAACATGATGTTCAGCTGGCCCTAAAGCACAGCTGAGTGTAATGCTGTCAGAGGACATGCTGAGACGTAGCAAGGTGCTGTCTGTGCAGACATCCAAATACCTCAAAGACATTGGATAGAACACGAGCCATGAGCAGTGTTCAGGTTGGAAAACAGAGTAATAGAGGGGGGAAAACAGCAACCTAATCCATCCTCTGCTTCGACCTTGCTGTCCACAGGCTGCCTGTGCAATACTCTCTCTGTGTCTCTTTGAATCACCGGAGCTGCTGAAGTTCAGCATCCATCACTGGGACTAAGTGGGAAGATGGCTCTGTGCTCATTCCGAGGGGTAAGGCTGTATCAGTCTGCGTTCAGCACATTGGATCAGGATGAGGGTTGCCAAATGCAGATACATCCCATATGATGCAGTTGTAGGCTTTTTAAAATCCCTTAAAAATAAAAAAAGAAAGAAAGAAAAAAGAAACAACCTGAAGACAGATTTTGCATAAACAAATTTCTTGGAACTATTCAAAATGAACCGAGAACTTATTTGTAGTCTTCCCATTCCCTTGTTGAGAGACGTCTCACTTTGCTTTCCTTCCCTTCTGTTGTCATTTCTTTCCCCAGAAATAAAGATACTCAGAATTTCTATTCAGTGTCAAGGCAAATGTCAAGATTTTCACTGTTGATTTTGACTAGGTCTGCTCAGGATCTTTGCCCATCTGAAGAAAGCAGATGCAGCTGGGAAACATTCTTTGGCTACTCTATTAGCACGTCCATATGTTGCTGCAGAAGGAGAGATGGTCGCAGACTGCAGGCAGGAAAACTAACTGTCTGATGGAGCCCAAACACTTCTGCCCAATTCCATAAACTAGTTCTGCCCAATACCTCAATCTGGTAAAACAATCAGAAGAAAACCCAAACAGTTTGCTATTGGTTCCTACGTGTTGGACTAAAAACTCACTTGCAATAAGAACCTCAGAATTTCTTCCAAAATTAAAACCTTCTTCTCATGCTACAGGGAGAGGTCCTGTAAAAGTTTGATGGGAGGGTGATGATTTGCACAGCTGCCTTCCAGCACAGATAGAGAAGGCTCCCTGGTGCTACAGACAGAAGTGTAAACTGGCACAAAAGAATCGTCATCCAAGTGGGTACATCTCCTCTTCTTAATAAAACCAACTGTTTGTCTTTCAAGTCCACTGCAGAAGGACAAAGCAAATAGATGGGAACAGGCAAAAGGGTGAAGAGGCATCTTGGGATGAGATCTACAATAAAGGTTGTTGTGTGGGGTTGTACTGCGGACACAACTGGATGCTGATGATTTCTGGCCCACTTAAAGCATTTGGAGTGTTTATTTTTTTCTTAGCTATAATTATAGACGGGCTTGTATTTTAGGTCATTCAGTGCCAAGCAGGGTCATCACAGCTCATTAAAGCAGAATTAGCTTCCCCATATTTGCCCTTCTTGCACCAAACAAAAAATCCCACCTGTAATGGTACAGTATGTGGCCTATGAGTGTGCCCATAATTAAAAGGTTGAGCTACTCTTGTAAACAAATTACCATGAACAAAGGGGTTTACAAATGCCGGCTAATTAGTTTGGATTCCCTAAAGCTTTTAGCTGTTTTTTAATTCAATAACACAGTGTAAATTCTCAAGCCTGAAAAGTCTAATAGGAATTGGCAGAAAACTAAATAATTGATATTGTCAGCGATTGCAGCAGCAAGCCCTCGAATGTTATTGTCTGCCAGTAAGCAGGACTGCCGTGATTTCCTGAGAGGATAAAGGACTGGTTTTAATGAATTAACAATATAAATGGTAGACAGCTGGCTTTCAGCAGCAGCTCAGAAGGCAGCGTTTCAAGTTGAGGCCGCAGACCACTGTAAAAGGTAGAGACTTGATGAAAGCTGTGCTGCTCACCACTCCCCAAGGGGTGCCAAAATCCCTTTGGCTTTATTCTCTGTAGATGCCCCCAGTGAAACCGTCAGGTTTGTTTTCAAGGTTGGAGGGAACAGGAACCATCTCTGCACTTGGGCAAATATCAGAAGATTCTGGTGGAGAAGGGGAAGGTTGCTTCAGCCCCATGTGAGCTACAGATGTAGGGATGTGTCAGAGGAACAGATGTAATCAGGAGCAGTGTGCTGTGCTTGCTCTCTAGTGGGTCCCCCTACGCTGGTGCCTTGTTAAGGTCATATAAGTGATATTAGTTCCCATGAATAACCACCAGCCTGTGTGCTCTCTATGATCAGCCCCACCATCTCTTTCATCAAGCACTATTGTGTTTGTCACCAAAGCAGTAGGAGGTGTGAGGATCTGTTCTCATCCCACACCTCTGACCTGTCCCCAGATAAGAGCCCGCAGCAGATCAGCTTATTCTCCACCAAAATCTATTGTTTTAAAACTTATCATTAAGCAGCAGCTGAATCTTGTCCTTGCTCCTTGCTTTGATGCAAAGGAAACTATTGACTCTGAAGGACGTGAGCTGTTATCGTCTCTTTCAAAGAAGGTCAGAGAGATGAAAAATAAGCAAGCAGGCCACAGCTCAGCTGAGTTAATTGTGAGCAAACATGTGACAGAGAGCTGAAATGGGTTTGGATATGTAGGGCCAAATCCCTAGCTAGTGCAATCTAGTTATGCTTTGTTGAAGGCAATGACCTGATCTTGTGAGTAGTCCTTGAGGATCCAACCTGGAGCAGCTTTGTTGGGGAGCTGGAAGTCCTTGTCATGGGCAGCAACAATGCCAGGAAGAAAAGAGAATTCTTTTTTCTGTTTATTTGTTGAAAAGGCATCAGTTTCCTCTGAAGAATACTAAAATGACTTCATACAATGAGTTGGAAGCCTGGAATATATCTCTTAATAGCCAGCGTGAAGCACAACAAAAAAAAGCATCTGACTCTTTACAGAGCATAATGCACAGCAATGCTGCTCAGAGAGCACTTGAACAAAAGTAAAGAGTTTCACAACCTTCTGAGCACACAAGCCTTTATGCTTTGATATCTATTTCCCTCCGGTGAACCCAACCCACAAATGGACCAAGAGCACTCCTGCTCAGCCTTTGCTGTGACCCATCCACCATCCCTGGGAGAGGAGGGCAGTTACTCCTTGTCTCTTCTCTGTCCTGCTCTCCTGGTTTCACACCAGGCTGCTCTTCTTCTGGAGGGCTGGGGTGAGTAGGAAGCAAATTAGCAGCTCCATGTAGGTCATTTAGTTTGCAGGTCTTAATTCAGGTGGTGACGCACCTCCCTTACCATAAAACAGAACTAGTGACCAAGCTAGCCATTTAATTTGCTGGCAATAAGAGCACTGAAAATGCATTTAGATCCTTTGGAGTACTGAAATCATTGTATCTATGGGATTACTGTTGCTATCTCTGCTGCCCTGGAGGATGTACAGTCTAGTTCAGGAGTTGTTTTAGGGGATACAGTATCTTCGTAGCAAGGCAGAATAGTGGGAAAAAATTACTTTGAGAGGACAGTGAATAGATTCCTTAATCTGAGGTCATGAGTATTTGTTCTTCTAGCTCACAGTAACTGGGGGAGGGAGAAACTCACTGCGGGGAGGGGAGGGTTTGACTGGCTCATGTGAGCGTAGCTCCTCAAAGAGATGGGTCAGGAACATTTTGAGCTGCACATGGTTAAAAAGCCGGGATGCACCTTGGAAATGGGTAGCGCTGAAACCTGAATCTTGTACAGCCATCCTGCTCCCTGTGTGCCCCTTATCACTGCAGCCCACAGCCTTAATGCAGAGCAGAGACAGAATGGCACCTGGACTAGATTTACAATGGAAACAGGGCAAAACGTCATTCTGAATGGAGGCTCAACATCTGATTTCTAAGGTTCTCTTAATCAGGCTTCTCAATTAAGAAGCTCAACTTACAGCCAAATAAGGTTTGCACAGAACACTGAGTTTCTGTTAATTCATGCAGAAGTACAGCACTGAGGCCTGCTGAATGCCCTCTGCTCCCATTGCAACAATTCTCCATACTTTGCAGAATTGTAGCTTAGTGGAGCAAAGGTTGAAAGGAACTTTATTCATACACAAAACAAATATGCCTTTTTTTTTTTTTTCCTTACAAACTTGATGAGCTGCAGATTTATTCATTCCATCTAGACTTATGGACTTCAGCTCCCCACCAGGTCTCCTGAGCCACCCTAAAGGCTGCACAGCATAAATACTTCCTCCCCCAAAAGGACAGAGGATGTTTGTTTCAAGGTTTTAGTGACCTGAGCTGTTTGTGTTCCTGCTGTAAGATCCCATCCGAATGTTATCATCTGAGAGTAGATCTGCAGATCTGATTCAGTTTCTCAGCTGATGTGAGCTGGGGTAATTCTACTGTATTTGATGGAGACGTGCAAGTTCTGGAGCTGCAGTCTGACTAAGGATGTGTCCTGCAGCTTTCTCTCTCCTTATATCCTATCCATCTTGTCTGAAACAGGCACTGTCAGTTCAGAAGGCACTGGAAGCACATCACGGTTTCTCACAGAAATAATGTCTGGGTATGGCAGAGTGACGATGGATGGCATAAGCAGGAGTGTTTTTTAACACACTTGGGGAACTAAATCTTGTCTGATGGAGTCTGGCACTTTTGCTGTGGACAAATGCTCTCATTTTTATCCTTCCTTATTTATCCTGCAGTACAATTCTGAGCTTTCCCTAGCCAGAACCCAGCTTTTGTGCATGTAACTGTTTTAATAGGGAGTGAACTGATTCATCCAGGGTTGAAGAACTCAACCTCTGGGACTCGACTGCCCTCCATTCCCCACGTGCAAGCTTCCCTTACACTCTGCTGATCTGCATGGGTGGGTTAACAGATGCTCCGGGCTAGAGCTCCACATGATAGGCAGGCTGCAGATTCCCCTAAGACCTAGTCACATTGCTATGTGACCATAAGTAATACTCTTGTTCTTGCAGTAGGTCTCACAGGGGAAAGCATGGCACTGGAAGTCTGGACATCAGAGAAAAGAGAAGCACTGCACTGTCAGCCTGTTCCCTTGGTTTTAGACTGCAGTTAGAGATGTCTTAATGTGTTTGCTTGAGTGTATTAGCAAGGCAGGATATTCTTTCTGCATCCTTTCTGCTTGCTTTTATGGAGACTGTAAAAGAGAGTATACAAATGGTGAATCTACAGGCAAGCATACATGATGTTCAGGCTAAGCAGTAGCTGTATGCACTACAACAACAGATGGCCCTAAAGAATAACCTTCGCTTGTATGGTAGTGACATGTGGAGGATCACACTGCCATTTATTTGGTGCGTGTGTATCTGTCCAGCCCTGCCCGTGCCGTGCTCACTGAGCTGACAGATAAAGCAGAATGCTCCCCATTTGGCAGATCAGGAACTGGAGTTTGCATATATTTAATTTCCTTCCCAAGGTTATGCAGAAAGATCTGGACTCGGGACCAGAACTGAATGCCGACCTTGTATACCCAAAGCTGTGCTTTCAAGAGAATGGACATACGGTTAAGATGGTAGCCATCATAATAACTGGGCAGGGTGCAGGCTCCCCATTCTGCAGTGGTACTGAGCAGAATCTGAGAGGCACCCAGGAAAGCAGAGGGGACTCAGGAGAGCCTTGATGAGAGTTGAACGGAGCCCAGCAGCCAGCTCAGTAGCTCTTGCACAGCCATCCTGGGGGCTTTTCCTGAGGAAATACAGCAGGAAACTACTTGGCTCTAAGCAATCCTTCCAGCAGCGCTCCGTCTGCTCCCGAGATTATATTACTTTTATGGGTGCACTGGTGTGCTTTCAACTAGGAAGCACAACATGCTGCTCGCAACTAAAAAGTCTCTTCAGACACCCTATTAACATTTCTATGTATTGGGTTGCAAGCAAAATACTGCTGCCGCAGTGAGCCTGCAGCTGAAAACAGCCCACCCAGGCACAGGAAAGTGATGCAGAAGTGACTTCGTTTTGGGGAGATGCCACCTCTAGGCAGCTTTTAAAATAGCAGCACGCTGCACAGCCTGGAGGTAGCGAGGCTGGCATCGCTGTGCTGGGATCCCCTCCTGGCTGGCCCAGATGTGGTCTGGATTGTTGTTTTTAGTTAAGGCGTTAGGGCTCTCTGTTGTTCCTTCCAGTTGAGAAGGAGCTGGATGCTACCGCAGGTTGGGGTGGCTCATCCTTGTAGCTCTGAAGGTGACCGTGTCAGTAGAGATGATGGTTATCATGAATATGCATAACAAGAGATGATGTATATCTGTTCCAAGTAGCTAATAGTCAAAGTCAAAATGTCAGACAGATAAAATAAATAAATTAAATTTAAAATAAACACAAAGGACCCCCCCAAAAAAACACCAAAACCACCCAACCACCCATCTTGCTCCCATTCTTGCCAAAGGGAGCACAGAAAGGCAACAGAAACTGATATTCCATAGAGGATAATGCACCCAGGTCTCTGGTTAGCAAAGCCCAGCCTGGCCTTGGCGTGGGATGGGATGGGGTGGGAGTGGATGGGATGGGATGAGGTGGGATGGGATGGGATGGGTTGGGGTGGGATGGGATGGGTTGGGGTGGGATGGGATGAGGTGGGATGGGATGGGATGAGGTGGGATGGGATGAAGTGGGAGCTCCCCACAGAGCCAAATCCAAGCAGCCACGTTGTGCTTTGGTGAAGGATTCCCTAAGGAGCACTACTTTGTGCAGCATTTCTGGCTCTTTGACCTGGGAAGGAGGGGAATGCCAGATCCTGCAACCTGCTAGGAAAGGCTGGCATCATCTCTATGCTCAGGGAATAGAGTAAAGAGCCTCTGGGGTGTGGGCTGCAGCTGCAGAGAAGCCAGCTCTATTCTCTGCCATGAAAAACCCATTTCCTTTCCCATTACCCTGAAAACTTGGGTTAAAGAGGCAATTTCTCTGTGGGGAAAAACCTCTAATGTTAAGAAGTTGAAGGAGTGGAAAATTTCTCTGGAAATCTAATGTGGGGCAAATTCCCCTAATGACATGCAGTTATTTTTGTGAGGAAATAGGCTGATTTGGTTTTCTTCCTGCTGATTTTCCAAGGGACTGTGCCTCTGTTCTGGAGAACTGTTGTATCTCCCAGTGAGCTTTATCAGAAAGGACATGAGAAGCTCTCTTGATGGGAATTAATAAGTTTCTGCTGATTAGTAAGAGATGCTCAGCACTTGTTGAGCATGGTGGAATTTAATAACAAGTTAATACATCAAATGTGAGGTGAGCACCACCAGCTGACTCTTCCAGATGGGGACACAAAAAGATTAAGACTAATTTACTGAAGGTTATGGAACGAGTCAGGATCAGAGTGAGGATTCTTATGTGGAAGGTCCTTTAAATACTTCCACTTGCGGAAAACCAAGAGTAATTCACTGCTAATTAGGACAGGTCTGTGGTGATGCAGAGCCAGGTGAGTCACCTTCTCAGCTCTGACTTGAGAGCTGATGCAGAAGATGCACATTTCCTCCTATGGGATGTACTTGCAGGTCCCCTGGCAGGGCCAGCTGAGCCCTGGGGTACCACAGCAGCAGGGATGGGTCTCTGGCAGTTCTTATGTCCTTGGAGATGCTGCTGTGCCCCTGCTCACTGAGAGGTGTATTTGTCACATCTTGGGGCTCTCAGCAAGGTGTTGTATGCTGGGAAGTTCAGATGAGATCTCTCAGACATGTGTGTTTTTCTGTAGGTATTTCAGAGCTCCTCTGCAGCTGATTTCCAAGGGCATTAGGTGCTCAAGTGCCTTTTGAGAATATGAGGCTATGTCTCTCTTTTCCTCATATGTGAAATGGAAGTGAGAGCACTTCATCACACTCCTGTGTGCAGACTGCATTAAAGACATCAAATGCTACGGGAATAAAGGGCAATAAATAACAACTTTGGCTTTTTTGTTATGACACCAGCAGGGACCAGCAGCAGCAAGTGGCTCTGTGTTTCAGACATCCCTGGGGTCAGGATTTCTGGCTCACTTCCACTTCTTAACAATAATGATTTGGTCAGTTTTACCTGTTTGGCTCTTTTGTGTGTTTGGTGGGGAACACAGAGGACCCCTACGTTCCTTTTGATGTGAGCACGTGGGTGAGCGGTGTTTGATCAATGCAGCATCCCTGTGCACACACTTCTGCCCTTTTTAAAGCAGCTCCAAAAACTCGTGTCACTCCACGCTGTTATTGCAGTCACGTATTGTCTACACAGGGAGCAGGAGCAAAGCTTTCCAGATCTTGTATTTACTGCTCTTTCTTCATGAAGAATAGCGGGCGTCCTTTGGCTGTGCGTGATTTCAGGCCACGTCAGGCTGGATATACAGCCAAGAATCACAAAGACATGCGGGCAAAACAATTATAATATAACAACACGATAAAGTAAGATGGCTAGTTAGAGAGCAAACCACGTCAACCAGTACAGGTGGGGTCAGAACAGCCTCCCTGTTGTTGGAGACTTTCCTTGCAGGGGAGATATAAATGCTCCTGCTCGTGTTACAGCAATACCTGGAACAATTGCCCATTGTGCAAGGAGTGTGCAAAGAGGCTGGGGGAATTCCTGCTTGTAACCACAGCAAATAACTCCACTGGCTCAGCTAATGGAGAACCCTGGCATAGGGCTGCAGCTGAGGAGAGGCTGATGGCCGTATGGTTCTGATTGCACTGGGACTGCCTGAGGTTCCAGTATTGTAGCATAGGAGAACATAGGAGCATCTAAGAAGAAAAGAGCACAAAACCATTTCTGCCCCCTGGCAAATTTGCACTGGACTCCTGCTTTGCTTCATAGGGATGAAAACATCCAAAGATAGAAGTCAGCAAAATAGAAAGGAGGAAGAAAGACCCGTTATTATCAGAGCAGAGCTGGCATTAATTTGTGTTTGCGATTTAGTCTCACAAATGGCTCTTGGGGGTAATGAGTCACCTGAATCAAAACCCTATTGAGGATAGAAATTGTTTCAAACTGTAACGCAGAGGAGGCTGAATGGCTTGAAGGAGGTGCCCCTTCGTTTTGCATCTGCTGAAAGCAAAGCAGAATTCCTGGTGGCATCTCCATAAACACTGTGGTTTGCAGCAGTGATGTGAAGCTGTTAGGGGGTTCCTTCCAACCAAGAGCAGCAGCCACTGATCTCAGTTTGGTGCTGCCTCACCTGCATCTCTTTGCTCTCTTCGCTTCCTCCCTGCCTGCTCTCCTCCAGAAGGGATTCTTTATGGCACTCAAAATAGCTGAATGGAATTTAACAACTATGCAAAGAAGGTGGAGGAACAACAAAAGTAACCTCTGAGAGCCAGAGAACGAGCCAGGTTTAGTACCAAGTGGCAAAGATTTTGACCCTTTGAAGATATTTAGAAGTTGGAATGTGGAAGATTTTCAGTGTAAGGAAATGGATGTTTCATCATCAGTGATTCAGTGACATTCAAATCTTAACCAGAGGTGGTTGGCATCTCATCATGGCCATGCAGTCCTGTTCAGAAAGGCTTTAAAAGCAGAACTGAGTCAGACAGAGGGCATCTTGTGCTGGGAGCCCTCCTTTGTATCCAAACTGGTGATTAATTCCTGCTGTCTTTTCTTCCCCCAATTCAGGCAGATTTAGAGGACTCCCATGCTCTGGGACTAATAGTGGAAAGGGGTTAACGAGTGAAGCATCAGAGGATTTTGTGTTCTTTCAGAACCACATGCTGCAAATGAAACATTTCATCGAGTTATTTTAATCCATTAGCACTGGATTTCAGGAAAACACCGGTAATGTATGTAACGTGCACCCAGGAGAAACAACAAATGGTTGGTTAGAGAATTTAGGTTTTAATTAAGTAGATAACGTATGCTTGCATTTAGTCTTATAAATGAAAATGTATTCACTGTAGAGTAGCTGGGTTCTATGAGGTCTCCCTGAACATAAAGAGAAGTGTTGATTATTACTGATTACTGAACTATTAGAGGGTTGTGCCTTGAGCTGCTTGATTGTAGCTCTGTTTGCTTCTGTTGCTATAAGGGCTCTTGTCTGCTACCCGGATATATGTGAAACAGGCAGCGTTTGGACTTGATTTGAAAATTAATTCTAGGTTACAAACCTCAGCCAATGGAACAAATAACAGTGCTGGTTACTTCTGTCTGGTCATAACAGCAGGTTTTCATGGCTTGTGGAAGCCTGCAGCAGGGATGCTGTGCATCTCTCCCATTCCCAAGAGGCTAAAGTGAATGTGCTGCTAAAGGGAGGGTTCACTGCAAGAAAGGAGCTCTTGGAAGCGAAAAACAAGCTCAGAGCTCTCCCACGGTATTCGTGTGCTCTGTGATGTCTCCTTTGCATGCAGCATCAAAAGATTACAAGCTACGCAATACATTTATGAAACGACTTTATCTCTGGATGCCTCGTGAATGTTAATTAAATAAGCCTGGTAACATCTTAGCAGGTAGACATAGCGATTTAGCAGTGGGGAGAATGAGGCACGGGGTTGTTAAGCAATTTACCTTTGAAGAGAGCTATGGGAGACCCCATCACAGGATGCAAGTCTCCTGCCTCCAGACACTAGCTCTGTCTCTTCGGTGTGCTATTAATCCATGCCCTCATATACACCAGCATGCCACCAAATGGCGTTCTTCTCCCTACTTACAAGGCCAGTGATGAGCATTAAATGAAATGCAAGGCTTCAGGAGCTCCTCTGATGCATAGGACCTGTGTTTTAGAGCTGTCCCAGCCACTTCATTGCTGCACAGCACTCAGAATGCTGTGGCTCTGCTCTGTACCTGAAGTGATCTTTTCTGATGGGGAATTGCCTGAAGAAAGGGTTTGCCCGGAAAGTTGTGCAACCAGATGTTAGCCTGGCAGTCCCAGAGGCACTTTGGGCTAGATCAGATGGAAATAAGTGAGAAGAGTTTCACACTCCTATGCTTTCACGGAGACCAGACAAGAACAAGGCCCTGCTCCTGGGGTTGCACAGTCCCTATCTCTTAATGAAGCAATGTATGGACTGATAGGAGAGTTGTTGGGGCTGGTGGCCAGATCTCATACATGAGTTCCTTAAGGAACAACCTGTGTGCAGCCATTCCCAGTGATGGTAATGGGGTGTGTTATTCAGGCTTTTCAGCATCTCATGTACCACTCTCCTTCCTTCAATGCTGGCCCGTGTGTCCGATCCACTTAAATAAAGCAGGAAAGTAACCACTGATGTCAAAGTTCCTTAATTAAATGCAAACTGACTCACCGCTCACTCTTGCAACATTGTACTGTAATTTTTAAAGAATATCCAAGTTGACATTAGACTTCTTAAACAGATTAATTAGTCACATTTCATTTTAAATGGTGCTGACTTAATAGGTCCTGCCAATGTACAGTATGTATTTACTTAAGGTCGTTATAGCATGATATTTACTGGATTCTTAACATGCATTAATTGCTGTATAATGAACCTCGTGACTACAGTATCACCATTCTTGTGTGGCTGTAAAAGTTTTATCATCTTGTGAGGAGGGAGGGAAATTAAAATAAATTGCATGCACATTGAATGCTTATTTTTAATAGGAAACGTGCAAATTATAAGAAAATGTAAAACAGGGGCCCCAGTAAATCACAAACAGCTAACAAATGCTCTGAGACATGCTATAATGTTTTTATGAGCATGTTTTACAACCCATTCATTACTCTGTCTGTCCTTCTGAAAGCTGGTTATTAGGCTGACTGTGCAAAGTAACACGTGCATATCTGTGCAACTGGCTGTGAAATCACCACGAAGCTGATCAATTTTATTTTCCCTCTTTTTTTTTTTTTTTTGTCCAGAAAGAGGTCCTGGAATATTCACCCTGGTGCTGTAGTTCCATGGTGTCCCATCCCTGGAGGCACTCAAAGCCAGGCTGGATGTGGCTGTGTGCAGGTTGGTCTGGTGGCTGGTGACCCTGCACATAGCAGGGGGTTGGAACTGGATGATTATTGAAGTCCTTTTCAGCCCAGGCCATGCTATGATTCCATGATGCATGGCAGTGCAGTGCTGGTGCATCCAGGGAGCAGCGTGGAGCTGGTGCAGAGGGATGGGTAGTATCCATATGCAACTTGGCCCTTCTTCCTGAGCACAAATAGTGCTGGCTGATGCAAAGATCAACCATAACGTCCAGTGCTCCTCAGGTCTCTTGTACCTATATTTCAATGCAGCCTGCCTCGCAGATTGCTGCTGGCAGACGGGGCAGCAGAGGGTTTTCCACAGGTGGCTTCTGCAGAGGGGCTGGGAGCTCCATAGGCTGCAGGGTGGCTGCCCCTGGGGACTGCCAGTGTGGGATCTGAAGCTGGAGACAAGGATAATATCATTGCTCAAGGCAAGGGGTCACTTCAGTTTGTCAGCTGAGAGAGAATATTTGCTCCGTGCTGCCTGTCAGCCTCCAGGGGAAGGCTGCAGGTTGGGCTGCCTTGTCACGGGGAGGTGAAAGGTGTGCTTAAGCTTGGATGCCGGAGGAAATAAATGCTCGAGGACCTCTCTGAATGCTCCTTTTTCATTATGTGGCTGATGTGCAAAATAATGGAAGCAGATAACCCCAGAGACCCCGCTGTCGACCCCGCGGACTCTTGTAAAGTGAGCACACAACATGTTGTAATAGGCATAAAGGGAAAAGCACGAGCGTTTGACAGCCAAGTAGCGCCGGCATTCTGTAATTTCCCTTCCGCTGCGACATTACAAACAGCTTCATATTCAAATGGCTGCTTGTCTATGATTGTCCAATTATTCACTGCATTCTTTCTTTGATGGCACAGATGTTCTCAATTTCTTGTAGTAGAGGTTTTTGGGTTGTTTTTTTTTTTCCATCTAAAAAGTCGTTCCGCCTCAGAAATGCAAAATTCTCCACAGTTCACCAGGTTCTCTGATGGGTTTGCATAATTGGTCCTCAATTTGCCTATTGTTTTGTAATAGAAAGCCTGTGTTTAATTTCATTTTTTTGTGAACCTGTAGAAAGAGCAGAACATTCTGCCATTTAAGTCACTCTCCACGTTAGGATCTGAGCGGGTTGTGAACGTTTAGACTTGATTATAAGGCACAGATTGTGCTGGAAGGAACACATACTTTCCTCTGCCATTGTTTTAAACACACTGTGGGGCTGATCCAACCAGGTGTTAAATACTCTCAGCTCTCTCTGTACCTTTATAAGAGGTGCTTAGATCCTGGCAAGGCTAGGGGGGAATATTAGCAAGTATTAGGGCTAATGCTCAGGGACCAGCCAGGTATCGTGTCACTCTTTGTATCAGAGAAATACCCAAAGGTTTGTTCTGTTCCCTGGGCATGTGGTGCAGAGCCATAAAAGGTTATTGCACAACTACAAGGTATTCCCTTGTGTGTACTGAAATGAAGGAACAGCACAGAAGGCACCTACACACAGTGCTGATATGGCCATGCTGCCCAACTTAATGCCCATAAGGCTATCATTGTGGTGTCCCTAAACAGCTCTAGAGAGGCTGCAGTTACTGAAGAACGTGTTCAGTGTGGTGCTCCCCTTGCACAGCAGAAGGGAAGCCTGAGATAGACAGAGTAGAACCTCTCCCAGTGTCATGCTGGCAGAAGAATGACTGCTCTTGTGCTGTGCTTGCTGGTGAAAATGAAACACCAGGAGGGTTGACATGAAGGGTACCTGCTCTCTAGCATAGCGTACCTGGAAGGGAGCAGAGGAGAACCTCGGAGTGACACGTACATAATACAGGTGTTTGAGGTCTCCGCATCTGTCTCCAGCCTTGTTCCCTGTATCAGATAAACCACTGCCTCAGAAACAGCCCTTGTACTATTCATCTTAAAAGGCAGTCATGAAATAGATTTACCACGTTACACGCGTGTTCTTTGAGAAGATAACAAACACCTTACTCAACAATACATCAAATGTGTATGCTCTGAGATGGGAAGGCGTAGGCACTGCCAGAATCTCTACATCAAAGCCCAGCGGATTTCTCCCTCAGCACTGGGATTTCCAGTCAAAGTTGCAACGAGCTGACAATTGCTTTGTGTTAGATCTTGGGTATGCTGCCCGGACACAGAGCCAGAAAGACAACTGCCCGTGGCTGAGGATGAGCTCACTGGCAGCACATGCTTCCTTTTACACTGTTAGCAGTATCAAAGACCTGTACTTCTTTTCGGTTAGCTTTACAGCAAAGAGAGATGCTGCTGCTTTGTTTCACTTTCTTCTACCTTTAAATAAAAAATTTCTCTTCCAGTTCCCATCTCCTCTTTGCAGACAAAATTGGATATTTTCCAGTCTCCAGCCCTATGGACAGCTTTGTAGATCAACTCATAGAAATTCCAGCTCTGTCTTTGCAAAACGCTGCAGTGGGATCCATTTTTCCCTGGCATACTCCTCCTCCAGGCTTGCAGGAAGCTGGAAAGAGTGGGGAAGGTGAGACTAGAATGCAGATCCTTACTTCTGCAGCAGCACTCTGCAGCTGGGGGCTCTTTCCATGCTGCACAGCCTGGATGCTTCCTTCCCCTCCATCCCTGCTTGTATAAGAGATCTGAACCTGCCGTTGCACTGCTGTGTAAGGGAGCTGCTCCCAGCTCTGTTTCTTAAGTAGAGTTAGCAAAAGTTTGATTTAGTTGCCCCAAATGAGCAAAAACAGGCTTAGGTTTTCCATGCGGGCTGCGTTTGGGGAGAGCTCTGATCAGTGGGGGGCAACTCAGGGTCCCCATAGGGTCCAAGCCCAAAGCTCTGTGCTGAAATGTACTGTCACAGGCCAGGAGGGTCCCTGAACCAAGAACCCATGGAGGAGTCAGTGTTAGCTGTAGAAGGCAGGTCCCCAAAAAGCACCATCTCTAGAAAGTAGGTCTGATATTTTAACTATTACAACAGCTTCTGCAAAATGCAAAGTGTGATCCTTGTGTGTCTGATGATGTTGGGTGTCCTCAGCCACATCTCTGAGCTCACAGTGTCCCCTCCCTCAGGCTGTGGCACAGCTCCACTCCCAATCTCCTCATGCTTGCTCATAGCCGCCCTGATCAGCCAGCAGCACTCCTTCCCTGGATACATCAGCTGAAGGTTTCCTTTCCAGTGCTGCTATCAGAGCAGGCTGGAGACCGGTTTACAGTTACAGTCATTTCCACTCAGTGTTCATGTCCCCAAGGGCAGAAGGATGACAGCAATTTTCCATCTGATGACAATCCTCAGCACCAGTCTCCAAAATGCCAACTGTAATTAAAACTTGTGTATGTTTTCAAAGGGTAATATTCCTTATTCTCTTGTTGACAATTGCTGCTTCGAGCTCCTAGGCTTAACTAAATAGGAGCAGTTTGTCTTTAAGCAGCAAGTTCCCTCTTTCTCCAGTCACTGATTTGTGGCTACATTTAGGAATGCACAGCTTTTAATTGCACAATCTTTATGTTCAGGAATATGCACTGCAATGGGTCCCTTCCCCAGGCCTGTTTTCCATGTGCAGCTGGGAGAAGCAATACTTCCCTTTGCTATTCTGGCTGCAGGCTCAAGTAAGAAAGTACTCCTGTTTTGCATAGAAACTGCATGTGTTGTGTGTGCAGCCCCTGGTGCAGTCAGGCTTTATCTCACATGAGATGCCTGATGGCTCAGACTATAAATGAGAAACACCAAATAACCACAAGGATGTGGTCTCTGTGTACTGATGTGGGCACCGGGGCTGCTCAGCACTCTATAGAGTTCATTATGGTGTTTTCCAATGGCTTCTAACCCTTTCCCCCCCACCTCTGTTTCAGTGTGCATTGTGTGCTACACGGAGCACCAAGCATGAAAAATACGCAGCCTAAACTGAGTAACCTTATTTCTTCTGATTTCATGCGATCAGGAGGTGCCATGCTTCCAATTCAGGAGTAAATTAGAGCCTGCTTTTCTTTGTAAGTGTATCACGAGCTTTATTGTTTAATATTAAAGCTGTGTTGTGAAAAGTGGCCCATAAATGGCTAATAAAAGCAGAGTTTACAGCTTGTAAAGTGCATCAGGATTTTATCCTGCTTTGCCTAGGGAAATTTATATTTGTGCTCACTGTCTGGGCTTTAAGAACTGCTGGTATTTGTTTCTTTTTGGGCCTGTTAAGAATAACGGTGCAGACAAACACTGTTCCTGATTTACTCTATCAGATCATGCCCAAGTGGAAGAAGCACCATAGCTTTGGTAGCATCACAGTGGGATGCAGTGCAGTTATGGGGAGCGCCAAAAAACCCACTCATATGAAGACATCAGTCACTGGGAGCATGCATGACACAGACTCTTGTAGCCACGAAGGCCTGAGCACACACTGCCAGCCCCCAGGAGGTGACCCCATCCACCCCCTGTGCCCCTGGAGCAGTTCATTACAGTGCCCAGCTTTTCTAAGTGAGATTTATGGGTTGCCTGGGGATAATCATTGCAAGGAAAAAGATCAATGATATGCAAGTCAGTGGGAAAAGCAGCAAGTTCCAATTGCTGCCTTGTTGGAAGGCATCAAACATCTTCATAAACTATTTAAAGGTAGAAATGATCATTAACCTTTGCTGTAGCCCATCACACGCAGAGCGGTCAGTGCCATTTGGGATGACACACGGCTCAGCTGTGCATGTCAGTGCTTTCAGGTCATCTACCCACCAGCTCTGTGTTGGAGGAGGTTTTAGATGGGCAAAATAAACAAAGCAGAGCTTGTTGCTCACTCTTCAGCCTTGCACTGTTGCATCACTTTACATCCACCTCATATTAACAGCTGTGGTTATTTTTCTCAGTCATTATTATCCTTAATATGGCACGAAAGCACTCCATTTTTCCTATGGGATAAACTATGACCCAGATTCTTCTGTGAAGAGGTGGGAGAGGAGCAGCTCACCCAGGCTGGGCCACTTTCTTTGAGAGCACCTTGAGGTGACATTGCCATCCCCTGTGGTCCCACACTGCATCCCTCTGCTGTGAGCACTCATAGCACTCACTGCTGTGTTCTGAGTGGGAGATGGTGTTGACAATTCCAGTCCCACCTCCTTTCCTCCTGGCCTCTCTGATGCTGGATCAATGACATTTTCCTGAAGCTGCCTACATTTGGTGTTTTACTGCCAACTGCATGTGGCCCTCTCATTCTGATTACTTCTGCTGCGTCTAGCACTATATGCTCCATAATGTTTCAGAGGCTGCTTGCAATTAAAATAAAAAATAAGTAATACATTACAGGTTACAACCCAGTCAATCTCCGTGCATTGTAATTCACAGCAGCTTTATACGCTGAGCTTTCCAAGTGGCTTATAGCCCACATAATAACAACAAAACCCTGAGACACAGGAAAAGCAAGGCAGGGATATTGTCTTTCTGAGTACCTTTCCTGGTGGTTGCTTTATTTTTGCAGTTCCTTTGCTCTTGAAAGAAAATGTTGACATACTTAACTTTCCACCTCCTTGTTTCCAGGGGGACTCAATGCAATCAGGCTCCTTGCTGGGGAGGGGGCTGTGCTTGTACCCAGTTGTGCATTAGTGATGTTTGGGGCCAACTCCTACCTTGCTATAACCTCCTTTCAGGACATTGTATAGAGCAATCAGGTGTCCCCTGAGGCTCCTCTTCTCCAGACTGAACAATCCCAATTCCCCCAGCCACTCTCTATGAGACTAAAGGGGCTGGGAGGAACTAAGCATGTCTAGGTTAGGGTATTTTGGCTTTATGTTAACAAAACACATAAGCATGCACTTAATTTTGCGCACTACCACGGTTCTGTGCATGAAAAACATGGACAAAATGTCATCCAGTTCTCCTGCTGGGTAATTCTAACCATTATTTCTCATTGTTATTTTTCAGTCCTCCTTTCTCCTCACAAACTCTTTCAGCCTATCTCAGAGAACGTGGAATAGCCTAAATGAAACAACTCATGCAGGGAAGCACAAGGGGGATTTTTGTTTAGAAATCCTAGCAGCAGATTTCCATTATTATAAATACGGGCTGAATTCACTTGTGACAATATACAACATTTAATTTACATGTAAAGTGACAAATTAAAATCTGAAATTCCCTGCTTTGTTCTCTGAAAGAAATGTAAGACGACAAGCTCTGAAAGATGCTCAGCTCTGCCCCGGCAGCACTGCAGGTCTGTGGCTTCATGGGATGCAATGAAGCCCTCGGCAGTGTCAAACTCCTCAACCCAATCATCCAATGGTGTCTGGGTGCTCAAGCCTCATTCCAGCTGGGTGTTTTGAGAGCAGATACTAGGAACTGGGTTGAAATGCAGCCAGGGAGCTGGTGATTTGAGCACATTTTAGTTGTTTTGTTTGCATCTTTTCCTTTTTATCCTTGGTCCATTTGTGTCTTGCTGCTTCTGTAAAGCTGAGCCATATTTAGCCCATCCTTGTAGCCTATCTTGGTGTCTTTTCCAGCTCTACTGCAGGTGGTGTTCATGAGTGGCAGCATCTGTGTTTTGCAATAGTGACTCTCCTACACAAGGTGTTGTGGGCAGTGTGTTGGAAGCAACCTGCTGGCACTGTGCTGGTGTGGGCATCTCAGCCTGGTTGTAGAAGCTTCCCTGGTCCAGTGACTGTCAGTTCCATGGTCCATTATCTCCTTCACTGCTGACCATCTGATTACTGCAGCCTTACAAATCCCCTCCTGCCACACTTGAAAAATGGCCAAAACGTGGGTAATAGTTACACCTGCCCTCACCTCACCTCACTTTTATGCTTTGCAGCACTGGGGATACACGTGAAAATGCCCCATCATTGCTGCAGCACTTCACTTTTGACTGCAGCGGGTTTAGGGCACAGATAGGTGCCACTGTTCATTTGTTACAGCAGCAAACAACATCAGCCCGGCTGACACTTGCCTCAGTGAGTGCTTTCCTCTGTAGGAATTCACAAAACAACTGCTTAATCTTTTCTGACACTCTTTAGGTGTTTAAACAACAAAAAAACTTACCAGCTTATTCCCATTCTGAGACACGGTGATGTAAAGACCTGAAGGATTAAACTGTTGATGAGCTCTTTTGTTTTAAATGATGGCAGTAGGACATAAAGGAGAGTGGTTTTAACTAGGCTAAGTGAAAGGTAAGTTTTCTGAAGGATACTGATGTCTCTTTTCAAGAGGCATCACTTGCAGTTTCCTGCTGAGGCAGGCTTGGATGGAAACACAAGGGCTCTCTGTTGAACTGAAATCTTATTTCTGGGCATGAACTCCTTCTCCTTATCCCACTGAGGTCAGCAGGAGATCTTCTCATGACACAGGATGGGATGGGACATCCTGAACATCTCCCTGGAGCAGGAAGAGCTGAGAGAGCTCAGCTCTGCAGCCATGGGCCCTCACAGATCAGGTCAGCCCCAAAAGAGAGCCCATGGAGTGTAGATGCAGCTGCACATCTTGGTGTACCTGGTTCCCCTATAAACAGAACTGCACACATTGTGTTCAGACCAACCCTACCCGATTTCTCAGGGCAGTTGTGACAGCCAGAGGCAGCTTGCTTGTGTGCCTCAGGAGTGCACACACTGCACGGCCAACTTCAGAGCAAAAGGAGGTGGGTAGGAAACACACCAACTATCTGTTCACTCTGTGTGGAAATGGAGCTGGATGTGAGCACAAGCATGGGGGCTCCCGTTGTCTCTATGCCCCTCAGCAGGGCAGGATGACTGCAGACTCCCTTGAATTAGTGATTACTGAAAGTGCTGCTGAAATAGCAGATACTGAAAGACTATCAGCTGGCTCAAGCCTTATTTCAGCGTGCATATGTGTGATACAAAGCACTGGGGTAAAGCTGTGCTAACTGGGGGTATTCAGGCACTGACAGCCCAACGTTACCTCTGAGGTTTGTAGAACAGCAGCAGGAACAACATGCTGCTCCAGCTTCACTGAGAGGCCCTGGCTTTAATTCCTGCTGCTCAGTAGTGCTATTTGCAAACCTATGGAGGGTACAGAGCAGATTTCTAGGACACAGGCTTGTACGTATTCATCCTTTTCATCTGACGTGCCTGACCTTGGGGTATAATGTATTCTTGTATACCTTTGTGCAGAACCCTTTGCTCGACAAGTGAGGCGAGAGGATGAGCCAAAGGTTGTGGTAGTGATCTGGGTTTGGGAGATGTGGGTTTAATTCCCCGGCCTTACACAGGCTTCTTGTGACAAAATCTTGCATAATAAAACCCTTCAGGAAGTGAGGCTTAGCAAGGATGACACGGAATCTGCAAAAAAGCATTTGCAAAAGGTACAAAACATCCTAAGGCGCTCGGTTGTTAAACGTGAAGTGCTGTGCATTGCCCAGAGGTCTGCAGGGCTGTGCGTGTGCTTTGCCTCCCAGTCTGCTCGGCTGCAGCCAGCCTGAATAATGAAGCCGGATGGTTTTGGCTACACGGATCAAACAGTGACAGTTATGACTGCAAATGAATAGAAGAGGGGGGAAGAGCAAGAACATAGAGAACTTCTTTCCCAGCACCAGCTGCCAGGATCTCTCCCAAGGGCAAAGGTTGGTCAGGAGGGGCAGCAGGGGGTCAGGGGGAATGCCCCCAGGCCATCTCTGTTCCATCCACTCGCAGACAGATTCATGTGATGGCTGCACCCAGGGAATGCTGAGAACCCTGAGAAGACACGACGTGCTGACCCATTTCTTTATGTATTTCCCCCAACTCCAGAGACACTTTAAAAGGATTTCCTAACGTGGCTGTAATCATCCCTACAGGCAGTCAGCTCCCACTTAATTTTCGAGTGTAATCTCCTTTCAGAGCTGGCAGAAGGATTATTTCAAAATGACATAAGCACGAAGCAGAATGAATGCATTTGCTGCAAGAGTAGCACAGAATCCAGCAGAGCCAGGACTGCACTCACCTGGGTGTGAGCCCTGCAGAGGGAACAAGGAATGAGAACTAGGGGCAGGACTTGCACTGTCTGGGCTGGGTGATGCCTGCAGCCATCCACCCAGGTTTCTACTGGCAGGTTGGGAACAGCTGCTGTGCCAGGAACCATCAGGTCTTTGATGAGGGCAGAAGTAAAAGGAGGGTGGATTGGTGCTGCCGTACATCATCCCTCTTCTCATGGGGGCTATTCAGTATGGGCCGTGCCCACACTCAGAGCTTCATGTCTCCTGTTAGACGGTGCGGTATCAGAGAGTTGCATGGACCGAGGTCTTGGTGCACAGCCCAGAGGCAGCAGGGAGTGATGTGCTGTGGTGTGTGGGCACAGACACATAAGTGAGCAGCCCCAATCCCTTGTGCAGCTGGAAAGAGGACTGCCCCAAAGTAGATAATGTTCCAGCTGCAACCCATTTCTCTGATGTTCCTGAAGTGACAAGGTTTAAAGGGAAAATTGATGAGAGATGGATGTGACGCGTGACTGACAAGGGCATCAGTGTGACTCCTGACAGGAATTCACAGCAGCATAAGAAAAACACGATGGAAGAGTGTTTATAGAACTACACTGACTCAAATGGTCACCGAAACAATTACATTTTCCGTCCCCAAAAGGAGAATATGAAGCTGGGAAATAGAATAAAACCAGAAGGTTCAGTCCTGCCCCGTGCTTGGCATGTGCTGCCTTTCCCCTTCGGAACTGCAGAGATGTCTTCCATTGGTGCTTCAGCTTCACTTAACCATCTCTTTGATCAGTGTTTATCGTAATGGAGCTTGCTATAAGCTCTAATATCCCTAAATGCTGTAAATATATATCTATAAACACGAAACAAAACATTCCCCATATAACAAGCAGAGACCAGAGCTGTGAATTAGGGCCCCAGACAAGGCAACAATTCTCAAGGACTTTGAAGTTAAAAGCTCGGCTGTGTACATGGAAGAGCTTTTGTAAGTCAAACTAAAAGACTCATTAACGCGAAACTTCCCTGATCAGAAACCTGACTGGCTGAGTGGGATCCCCAAGGACAGCAGCATTTAGCACGCTTTCTAATTAAAAGATGGGAATTATGGTACAGCGGTTAAAATATGTTTTACGCTTCTCTGGGAAGGAGTCGGTAGGTTGTGAGAGCAGAGAAACGCAGCGAGGGCTCTTTGCAAAGGGAAAACACTTCTGAACAAGAAATAGCCCAAGGTTGAATAAAGTCATTTCATTACTGGGGCAGTGGGGAGGAGGAGTGAATTAAAACCAGTGTGAGTTTCAGTAGCTGTAGTTCAGTTCTCTTACAAACTGCTTCTGTTTCGAACTTCATGTTGGTTTTCAAAGTTGAGAAGGGAGTTGGGAGACTGTTAGAAATGAATGTTTTCTTGAGTCCACCCAAAATGCTATTAATTACAACAAAATTGATTTTATCAAATATTTGTCCCGTGTTGAAAAAAGAAATAAATAAATCCCCAAACATTTCGTTACCAAATGGAAACCTGCCCCTGTCCTCACATGCGCCAGCAAACTGCAGCACCATTCATCATATAGCTCAGTATGATACTGTGTCCTGGTTCTATTCCTGCTGGAGAGCCCAACTGAATTCAAAAGCAGAACTCCTGCTGAGTTTAATAGGCTAAATATCAGCTTCTTTTAGGTTAAATATTCTGCTTTGCTATTTCCTTTGGGTGCTGCGGTTTCTCTTGTTGCCCTTTCTGGTTCTCACTGCTCTCCTCAGCCCTGGGTGGTGGGTGGAGCACCCATAGATAGGTGGGAGAATCTGGGTGCAAAGCTGTTTGTCTCCCTTCCATAGCACAGAGGGGAGATGTGTGCACTTGTGTATGAGTTGTCATTGGAAGAATCCAGGAAGAAATCTCTCATTCCACTGTGGTAGTAGAAAGCCAGCATTCCTATATTCTCATGTCATGTACCAGGAGACTTGATAAATCAAGGGTCATTCAGAAAAACAGGAGTTCTTACATACCAAGCAAAGCTAAAGTGGAAAGTTTTATAACTAGCACACATTAATTTCTTTTTGTTAAACTAATATATCGGTCCTTAAGCTGATATATTGATGCCTACTGCTAAACCAACCTGTATCACATTATGCAAACAAAGTGCTCCGAAACACTGCTCTGACTGTGCCATATTAGTCCAGGCTTTGGTCATAGGGTAAAACAAACATCTTGCAGTGCTTTGGGAATGCTATGTGTTTTGAGCAGGTTCTGATGCCCATGATTCCCAAGGCAAAGGCTGTCTGAATGGCTAATAAAAGGGAGGAGCAGGGAGGGCAGCAGGGTGCAGGGCTGGGGGTTCCCTCTGGCTGTCCCAGAAGGGAGCTGGGTGCTCACAATGGATGCTGCTGCATCCCCATCTCACACCAGTGCCGGTCCTGAAGCCTCAGGGCTCTGCACAGAGTCAGGAGAATGATGTAAAATAGCTTCATTTTTCTTTAGCCCAGGCAGTATTATTATTTTTAATGAGCGGTTTATGGATGATTACGAGTGCTGTGTTTTATTAGCCTACGCTTCCCATTTGTCTCGTGGTCTGGAGAAGCAAATTACACTCCATCCAACCGACTTCAACTCACATTGGTGAGAGTCAGGAAAGACACAACACCCCCCCCCCCACAATAGAACCTGATCTATGAATTCTGCAAACAAACAAACAGAATCTCTTTGGGGCCAGATGAGCATCAGCCTTTCCCTCAGGATAAACCCAAATGCTTGCTCTTATGCTTGACATCTTTTAAACTGTTTCTTCTTTAAGCGTGAAGTGCAGGCTATTCTTTTTAAGAGCTATTTCAAAGCAGGAAGTTAAAAGCCTGCAAGTTTCCTTCGGAGGAAACGGAACGAAGATGCTTTGACAAAGCAGAAGAGGAGGCCCTTCTGGAGCCAGTCAGGGTGGGTGGCAGACTGAAAACCAGCCAGGATGGTCCTCAGTGCCTTCTCTGCATCTCTCTGTGCTTCACTTCCCCTCCTGCCAGGCAGTTCTCCTTTTGCTGGCTTCCTCACAACATCTATGAAAACTCCAGCATAATTAAATAAACCAGTGCTGAAACCCCCCAAAGAACAATTATCTTTCCAGTGAAATACTCCCGGCAGAAATCTTGGAAAACCTACATGTAATTAGTATGTCAAGCCCCACTGCAGCATTGCACACAGTGCAGTAGGGCTTGTAATGCTGACTTCTCTAAGACTCCAACTGACCAGTGACAGCAGATTGGCTGGATCTATTCTTTTACATGCTATTAGTGAATATTTTTGCTGGTATTTAATGTTTATGCCATGCTAGTCTCTGTCACACTTGCTGTTCTCCTTGTGGGCCTTGTCATTTAAAGAGCTTGTCTCTGGAATCTCTGTCCTCAAGCAGAAGGGATGATTTTGGAGGTTGGAGCACTGGACCAAAGCTCACCAGAACTGGATTAATGGCATGGCTGAGTTGTAGCCTTCCTGTGGATAAATCACTCAGGGATAAAACTTAAAAGGCATCCAAGAACCTCACGTGGCAAACAGAGCCATTCCAGGACCCTTGCACATACAACCCTTGATGCCTGCAGTTGCATTAGGTGCCAGAAGACATCAAATGATGTCTGACAAGATAGGGCCTGACCCAAGCTATGTTGAAGTCAACAGAAAGACAAAAGAAAACCAGCACCTTTCTATGAGGTGCTTATTGAACACAGAGCCATCTTATTTGTAAGCAAGGCTCAGGTGCAGACTCAGAAACCCTACTTGAAAGCCTGGCAGAGTTAATGATGAGTGATGCTGAGCTGGCAGCTCTCTCACGTTTCCTAAAGAGAAGGATTTGCCAAGAGGGTCATAGCCCTGGAAGTTGTTAGTTTTGCTAACAGCAGGTTGAGTTGTTTTTTGTTTTTCCAAATACCTCCAATGCTGCCACATGGAAAAAACAGCAGAGACCAGATGAAAAATACTACAGCTCTGCTTCAGATCAGCTAATATGCCAAGATTCCTAGGGGGAAAACTGAGTCCTGACAGGGAGATTTCACACTAGATGCATATTTCTAGTCCTTGTCATGAAAGGGGAAGGGGAAGCCATGCATGAATGGTGCTGTTCATCTTACTTAGTTAACAACTGGAACATACCCAGGTACTAGGATGGGGAGGGAGACAAATAGTTACTGACATAAAGCAGAACATTAACACTGGGGTGTGAGCATTACTTTATGTTGAAAGCACCTCTAATAAATATACAATTTCTCATCAGGGAATGACTCATCAGTGTCAAAGAACAATATCCAACTCCTGTCTGTCCTTATGGGAGAGCTGTTGGGTCTTCCAAAGCTGCTGGGTGAAAACACACATTGCTGCCGTTCAGGGAGCGGAATCAGAGGAGTCTGTGATAGGAGAGCACAGCATCAATAAAAGAAGAATGTGAAGGACTTTGAACATGTGAGAGAATATGAACAGGGGTGATCCCAGGAGAGAAAATCTTTGGGGAATCAGAAGGAAAATAGATGTTAGGGAGGCAAGACTGAAAGTGTTTGAAGTCAGAAGGGGGAAGCAGGATCCTGGTTTTGATCAAGAAAAGGCTGAGAGGAGGCTGAGTAATCTGAAATCAAAGTACAGGAGGAAATCAAACCTGAACATGAAACAATCCACAAATCCTTCCCTTGAAGAGATGAGATCCAAGGCCTCAGGAAAGCAAGGAGAGAGGACTCCTCAGATCCCTGCAGAGGTGCAGCCCCCACTGGGGAAGGGGCCAAAATACCCCTTGCTCTGATGGAGATGGAGAGGGGTTACAAACAACCCACAAGGGTCCTGCAGGTTGACACCAGGCTTCATCACAGCAGAAAGGAGTGGTGCAGCAAATGGTTTTTTTGCTTTTAATTTCCTAGCAGGAATCCTGTTTTCCCTCTTCTAAGTGCCCAGTTCTGGCACTGTGTGCATGGCTGAACCTCTTCTTGGTTGGTGCCCTGAGTTGGGCTGGCTGTGACCCAGAGAAAAGGCCCCTATTGGAGCTATGTGTATGCATCAGAGCTGTCCTGCCAAGCCGACGGGCTGCAGCTCAAGAATTAACAGCGTTGACTCAGGCCTGAAGACTTGAAAGGAATTTCTATCAACAGATTTTAAAGATCTTAAAATATACAGCTTGAGTAGCCTCAGGTTTCTCAGGCAGCTGCCAAATCAAACTGAATAATAAAATAAAACTGAATAATAAAGCGATCGCGCAGTGTAAGATCAAGACAGGGCTGAGTTAGGAGCACCTCCGGTAATTACTGGATGGGGAGCAGCCTCCAGCTTCTGCCAACGCGCTGAGGGCCAAAAACAGCAGCAGAACTTCCCCAAATGAAACAGCTCTTCCCTCCCCTTCAGCTCTCTGCTGCAGGCAGGACCTTGGTAGCAGGTCTGAGCCCAGGAGGGGACCCTGGTGGCAGGAAGAAAAAGGCTGTGATGAGACAGGTGGGCAATGGGATGCCAAGGGCAAGGCAAGGGGACAGCACTGCCCAGCATCCTCCAGCTGCTTTGAGTGGAGCCACGACTTCTTCCATCCTTCTTTCCCCTTTTACTACTGGTTTTGTTGGAAAAGCCAGAAAAATATTAATAAAAATCAGCATTAAAAGCCCGGTGAAGCATTTTACTAAAAAAGATTAAATTGCCTTGAAAAGCTCATTCCTTATAATTCATGCTGCAGTAACACTACAAAGCCCTAAAAGGTCTGTATAGGGAACTTGGGTTTGCTTTAAAGCTATGTGTAGTTTTATGGGGGGTCTGGGCTTTTTGACGAAAAGATTTCATTTTTTGATAAAAACATTCAGGCAAAAATGGAGCTTTTGAGAAAGAGGAACCAATTTTTACTCCTTTTTGGTGACATTTTTCATGAGATAAAATGTAATTCCTGAGAAGCTCTAGGCCTGGTCCTTTTTCATTCTTAAAATGCCTCTTTCTCTCTAGGCTCCTGGCATCCATTTCCCATTGTCCTTTCAGAGGGCCAGGGCAAATATATCTTTCTATTTTGGTACTGTCAAGAGGTAGGGTTTGCAGGGAAAGGTAATATCTTTTCTTAGAGCAACTGATAGAACCAGGGAGAAAAATGGACACATTTTTGGGCATAGAAACCCTGTCTGTCTCTTTTGTTTATAAATTACCCTTCTGTTCTCTTGGAGACCTTCCTGTCTCTACACTGAACTCTTTTAACTCTAGCATATATACTCAAAAAGCGTGCTCATCATTTATCTTTACTGCAGCTGCAATCTTCTCGTCACCTCTGCTTTCTTTCCTTCCTCAGCTACTTACTCTTCTCTACTTTGCAATCTTCTCAAGTGGCAGCTGTAGTTTATATTTTATTACTCTTGTGTGCGTCTCTCTAATCCTCCATTATTTGGGGCATATCCTTTGTTATCTGCATTAGTCTTCTCTGTGCCCCAGGGACATTTATCGCTAATTGGTTCACATAAATGGGAAGGTAAACATTCATTTCTCCTAGAAAACACATTTTCCTTGCAGTGGGACAACCCCTCGAGCTTTTATTCTTTATGTACAGCTGGTTAGAGAGAAAACAGAATAAAGCACACCTTTAATAAAGCACACAAGGTGTGCCGTGCACCAAGCAGCATGCTTAGGTTACCACTGCATCAATGAACCCCCCTGGCCCCATTGGGAGCTGTGACAGCATCCTCAGAAGTCAGAGCTCTGTGCAACTGCAGCTCTCTGTGGAGAAACGCCCCCAGAAAACCCTCAGCAGGGCGGCTTGGGAGGAGGGAAGCGCTGGGTTCTGTTCCCCATTTTCATTAACAACAGCCTTGACGATGGAATAGAGCGTTCTTATTAAATTTACAAGTGGCACCAGGCTAGGAGCGAGTGCAAATACACTGGACAACAGGATAAGAATTGAAATGAGTTCAACAAACTGCAAAAGAGATTTGGAAGGAAAAAGAAAAAAATAAAAAATAAATAAATGCAAGGCATGAGACTTGGGCTGGAATAATTCATGTCCAGAGGGTGAGGACAGAGCAGTGGTTCTGCAGAAAGGAACTGATGATGGGAGGAAAAGGCAAACTGAGCCAGCAGCTCGCTAAGCCTCGGTGCCACAATGGGGGAAGAAGAAGCAGGTATAGGCAGGACATCAAGTTGCAGAATCCTTTTATAGCAGAAGTGATGGAGGATGGGTAACAGGACGGCTTCTTATGAAGAGGTCAGTCCCCGTGGCCAAAATTCTGTTCTCAGATGTGCCAATTTGTCGTGGTAATGCATGAACCAGCTGCAGGAAGAGCAGGATAGCAAGCTTAATTTTTTTTTCACTTCACTAGACATATTCTGCTGGTAAGAGGAGGATATGAGTTTAACTATGCTGTTGGCCTTGAGGCTTTAGGTATCAAGGAGAGATTATTTCAGAGATCAAACTGAATGCTGATTTGAAGGAGTAGCTCATCCCTTTGGAGTGCTCCAGAAGGAAAAGGGAACATTGTCAGTTCAATCTACTGTGGAATTTATAGTATTAATGATCTGAAGAACACTTTAGGGATTTCTGTCAGATGTCTATTTTAATTTAAACTCTTGGGTGTTTAACTACCCAAAATATTGAGTTCTAGTCATTATAAAAACTAATAACGGGCTTATTTTGCTGCTAATTCAGAAACTGAGGTTAATTATCTATAGTGAAAGGATGTGGTACTAATCTAAAGTCTACCAGAATAAGACACTGTGGTTAATTGATTCCCCATGAAATGACAAAAGATTCCTTCAGAGTAAAGAGATGTTTAATATTCAGGAGTTTCTCAAAGGAACTAACTTCTGCTTCTCATGAAAGGCTTTATTTTTCTTGTTTAGATTCATCATCTCTATCATCCCCTTTAATTCTTAATATTGCCTTATTTTATGAGATACACAACTGGGGGGGAGGGGGGGAGGGGTGTAGCAATTAGATCAATACAATGGGAAAGGCATTACAACAAAGGTGTGATGACGAAAGGAGAGGCATGATAGAAAGGTGCTATAAAGGGAGAAGATTGCTCACCTGTTACAGAAGATTCCAGGAGCTGAGATTCTTCCTTCCTCTCTGCTCTGTGTTCTCTCTGCTCTGCTGTTCTCTTTCTCAAGGGCTCTGAAAATACCCACTTTCCCACTGGTTTATTTAATAAAAATTACTTTCGGAGCCAACCGCGAGCAGCTAAAAAAAATTAATTTAAGCTTCCCCTAAAGTGTATTTGTCACTGTCCACTGTTGTAATTCATTACGTTGTATCCTAGCATACCCTGAACATGGCAGTGTCAGAACTCTGATGATGTAGTGCGGTTTCCATGTATAATATATCATGAGAACAGTTTCAACTTGGATGATATATGAAGCCAGCCGGGGAGGATTTTAAAATAGACCTAAATTTCTGGGATTTTTTTTTTTGGTGTAACTTTGAGTGTTTGAAGGGTTCACCCAAAGCATTTACTGAATATCTAAATCATTTCTCCCTTGCCATGCCCGTGCCAGAGTTAGTAATGTCAGTTAACCTAGTGCAGCTTTATAGGTTGGCTGGCCAAAACTGAAGTGTGCATCATGTTTCCTTTTATCATTTTGCAGTACTGCCTTGGCCTGGTTATGTTTAAAACAGAAAATTTTCAATACAGTAGCAGTCTAAATTGGAAAGCACACAGTTCAGCTCGGGTTGTGAGGGATGGGAAAACATTCATGGGGTGATGGGTGATGAGCACTGTTCTCCGCTGTGTAGGACTAAATGCCCCAGCAGAACATGGCACTGGGTAGAAAGCATCAGCTTTTCAGTGGAAAGAATTGATTTGGGAAGGATTTTCTGGGTTGTTTCTTTGTCTTTGTATCTTTTTTAAGTGAAAAAGCCAACTCTTACAAGCAGATCTCCATTAGTGAGACACGAGGTACCTCTGAGCTTGGAGGGTGCTGTGGGGTGAACATGAAATGGGCACTGCACTGTTGTGCTGCGATGAAGACAAAACCATCCGCATGTAGGAGGGAGCTCTTTAAGTGGCACCTAACAGCAGTAGGCATTTAGGCCAACTTGGTGTTCAAACTTAATTACCAGAAAAATGCTGTACATTATGAAGATTTAAATCATTTAACAAGCCTTGTGTGAGTCTTAATGCTATTTTATGACTGCCTTTTCCCTTTTCATTCAATAGGAGAATGGCAGTGCTTAGCAGGGATAACAGGCAGGGATAACCTCCAGTTCTGCATTAGGTACAGCACACTTTTCAGTAGGAGAATGATGAGGAGGTTTGTTCCTATCCCCAAACCTGGAATCTGTCCAGTGCAGTGCATGCAGCAGCTGCTTGGGATCATTTCTATTGTGGTACTGTGGTATGTTCAGATCTAAAGAAACAGCTGTAAGGGGAAGAAAGAGGGAATGTTTTAGGCTGAAGGAGCAAATCAGACACGGAGGTGAATGTCAGCACAGTCCTTGGTCACCCCTCATCTCAAGTGCTCTACTGTGAGCTCACAGTGATCCCTGCACTGAGTAACGGCCCCACACAAATCCTGTGTGTTAAACATGGGTCAGAGGTATGATATATGTATCTCCTTAGGCAGTTCTAACTCCACCTTCAGCTGAAATAGCCTAATTTAGTCCATCAGGCCTGTATGGCCAACCTTTCTGCAGTGGTCTGGGATGCGAGCCCACTGGATTTACAGATCTGTTGCTTTTTCAAGACATAATCTAAAGACTTGAACTTTAATGTTTCTGTCTTTTTGGAAGCAGTTCTTCTTTTCTTTTCATTTCTTTTTTTTCTAATTGATCCCACCCCGAAGAATATCCCATCACTTTCCAGCTCTCGTATGAGATGAACACTTCGGGTGCCTCCTGTGGGATGCATCCCATGCCTTGCGTGTCCTGTAAAAAGGATTTTCTTGGATCAGTGGGAAATCTCAGATTCTCATTCTGGTCTGCGCGCTCTCTGCAGGTAGCCCTTCCAATGGAGTGGTTAAATTGGCCCCAGTGCAACACCCACTGCAGGTCAGCAGACTCGTGGTGCCAGCAGCACTGTAACAGAACAAAGCAGAGGCAGATATCTGCATTAGCAATGAATTCATTAAGAGCTTGTATTTTCATGGAAATCCGACGCTATTTCATCTAATCAAAGATGGTGCTTTTTCCCCAAAGTCTTACGTCTCAATCTACAACTGACACGCTGTGAAATATCAGAAATCCACTTGAAAGCCCACGGGATCATCACTGAATTCCACAGCCTTGTAACATATGCAATTACATTGAGATATGCAGGAACTGCTGTCTTCTTTTTTTTCGCAGTCTTTTCATTCCATTGCAAGCATATTTGCACCAACTGGAGAACTTAATTCTCACCCAAAAGATTCTTTGTTCCTTTTTTTTTGCCAATAGCTTTTATGATTGCCTGCAGTTTCACAGGCTGTGTATATACATCCAGTGCTGTGACTTAACTGCTTCCAGATTTTCTGGATTCTTCCTCTTGAGAATAAGAAAAAAGAGAGAGATGGGGAGAGAGAGAGAGTGAGAAACGAGATGAACATTGTTGGAAATCTGCTGCTGTCACTTTTTCATTGCATCATCTCCAGATTCTGACCTGTGCAGTGTGTTCCTCCGAGATGCTCTGAAGGATGGATCGTCCCTCCCCATTGAACTTGTAGCTAGGTTCTAAAAGTCAACATCAGCATCTGCCTTTGCTGCTGGAAATGGTGCTGATCTTGCTCTTGCTTGCTCTGCTGCTCCCAGTCTCTCTCTGCACTCTTTCATTTATCAGCAGATGGGCAGTAATGGCAGGGCTGCTCCCCTGCCTCCTCAATTGGGTCCCCCAGGTGAAACGAGCCCCAGCGAGGCGGGAGAGCCTGCAAATCTGTTCCACGCAGACTGAGAGGAAGAAGAAAAGCCAGCATTCATCATTCAAAAGATAAACATTTGACAGCACAGCTTGACTGTGTCAGGAACACTTCTGTTTTAATAGTACGCCTGCAAGCTTTCAAAACAAGTGTTTACCTGTCACAATAAACAGTTATGAGTGAAGTACACAAAACACACTAAACTCGGAGCTGGCAAGCTTCCAGAAATGCCATGTGCGGTTAAAACTCTTGAGCTTGTCATTCCATCCAACATAAATCTCTTCAAGTTGTCTTCTGTGTTCTTCCGTGAGCATCGTGGGCTGCCTCTGATTACCTCGGAGCTTGTCTGCTTGGATGCGTGCAGGATCCAGAAGTGCAGCTACCGCCTGGAGTCCTCTTCTGCTCTGACTCTTAGACAGCTGCAATGAACTCCCAGGTGTTGCTGGTCAGGATGGATGTCCTATGTTGCTCTTTTGAACCTCTGTGAACAAATTGGTATTGCACAAGGTGCAAACTGTAGCTTGTGATGGCATTTTGGATGCTGGGAAATCGTGGAATCGATAAGGATGGAAAGATCAATATGATCATCTCAGCCAAACCATCAACCCATGTGTGTGACTGCTCAGTGCCACATCTTCAGACCCTATATTGCATCTTATGGTGACTTCAGAGCACTGAGGAGTGTGACAGAGCGGCAGCCCTGGCCGGGGCTGGAGACTGACATGAGAGGTCAGAAGTTTGCTTGGCTGCAGTTTTCCTTGACCATGCCAAACAATGAGAATTCCCACTTTTTCAGAGATGTTATTTCACTTTGGAGGACTTCCTGCCAAGTGTAATGCTGTGCAGCATGCTGGAAAAACAGCTAAAGTCAATAAATACAGCCCGTAAAAATAAAGTCTGGCACCGCATTTGCACAGGAAACAACCACAACAGCAGATGAAATGGGAAGTATGAATTTCGAACTTGGGGTCCTGGGTTTGGATTTCAACTCCCCCGTAGCGTAAAACATGCAAATCCGGCTCATATTGACTCTATGGAAGCAATTCTTGAGATAACGTGGTCATTCTGCCACATCCTTCAAGTCTTCACGGTCATTTCTTGGTCTCCAGCAAGGCCTTTTCCAAGTACTGCAAGCTCCTGGATGCTGTGGGTTTGCTGGGGCTCACACTGTCACCCCACTATTGAGGGTTACATGGGGCCTTGCTAACAGCTCAGGTGAGCACAGCAAGCAGCAGGCAGTCACTGGTGTCACTCACCCTACGTCCTGTCCCCACAGCAGTCCTGCTGTCCTCAGTATTCCTCTCTGGGCACTCTCTTGCTCCAAAGGACACATGCTCAAGGCTGTGCTGGTAGGACCCCTGCACTCACCCCCCTCTGGGCTCTGTGGGTGGCCTTCTCATTGACTCCCATGCAATGTTTCAAAAGGCCTTGGTTTTGTTCCAGTGCGGAATGCAAGAGGCTTTCAACATCTCAATTGTAACAACAGAAATTCCAGCGCTGGGCTCCCCATTTTCCTTCCAAGAACAGAGTGAGAGAAAGGAAGGTCTGCCCTTGTTCAGTCCTGGCAAGTCCAATCTAGAGCTGTATAAAAATGCATCTAAAAAAAGGTCCTTTCTTCCAATAAATGGCCATTTAATGAATAAAAGAGAAACAATTGAAGTCTGCAGTAATAGAACAATTATGTGCTGTTGTGCGTTCCAGCTGGCTACACATTGAACAGTTCTTACAAATTGCCGGAAACGTGGCAGCACACGGATCCGATACGTTTCAGGACAGTCATTATTAAGAAGAAATACCACGTGTCAATCTCCCAAAGACCTTCGAGGGCATTATCCTCCTAAAATCCCTTAATTACTGCTCTGGGGTTCATGTGCGTTCCTGGCCCGCAGCATGCATGAGTGGGGAGTGCTGGCAGCAGTCACCCCGGTGTGATGTTCATTAACTTCCTCAGTCTCTGCTCTTTCCTCTTCTGAGCAGCAGAGGGAAGAAAGCTTGTTAGGAGGCTGCAAAGAGAGCAAGAAGAGTTTCCATGAGGAGGAGGAGCCGTGGTGGGACAGGTAAGGCCACCAGAGCAGCAAAAGTGCAGATGTGAGATAATGTGGGCAGCAAGGAGGAAGGCAGAGCCAGTGGGAGCAGTGCTACGAGCATCCTCCTTGTCACACGATTCTTTGCTATTTAGGGGTATTGGTGTTCTGATGTGCTGCTGCCTGAAGTCAAATTTGGGCTTCATGTTGGTGATAACCGAACCTTTTTGGGTGGTTCCTTGTGGAGCCAGGAGTTGGACTCAATGATCCTTATGGGTCCTTCCAACTTGGGTCAGTCTGCGATCCTGTGGTTCCATTTGATGGGCATTTCTGGATGCACAAATAGGAGAAAAGCTGTGGGGAGATACTTAGGTTTGGTAACAGGCACGTGGGCTTCGGGCTCTGAAAGGCCTTCACTTGGCTGATTTCCTAACAAGCTTTGGTCATTCACAAAGTAAGGTCATGAGAGTTGCTTGGGGCTGGTGAGCACTGATTAAACACGATATAAATACATGTGCTGCCATAGATCTGTGGGAAGAATTGAAATGTCTGAAGAGCAGAGGAGTGGGGATTAATGAGCTGTGAAGGAAGGAGATGTATTTAAGGTGTTTGTGAATAGGGAGAGGATGAAGTTCCTGCTCCATATTTAAGATATTAAAGCTACTCTGCAGGTTTTATTTTTTCTTTCAAAAGAAAGCCTGAAAACCCCCGCAGTTCTGAGCACTTGTCAGGGATGTAATGATGGAAATTTTGTCAGCCTCGCTTTGCATAATAGGGATCATTATGTGATGGTAAATTTCTCTGTATGTTCTGTACATTCCTAATGTGGGAGGAATAAAAAAATTCCCGAGGTCTCTTTCTCAGAGCTTGTCAATGAACGCGCTGGGTAGGATTGTCTTCTCATTTGTCAGCAGGGAAAGCTGAGGGGGCTCTATGCAAGCACAACAGTAGGAAATCACAGTGCTGGGACACAGATGTGTTGTCCGCCAGCCTCCAGGTATTTCTTGCAGAGATGTGCTTAAGTTCCTGCCGGAATGCAGCTCCATCACTCAGCTGCTGTGTGCCAATCCTGAGCTGCTCCAGCCCAGAATGGGGCTGAATGGTAGGTGAGCACATCAGCTGGGTGAGCTGTCCCAGAAGCTCACTGCTCATTCCTTCAGGGGTTTCTAAACACTGCAGATTGCCTTCCTGGCGTTATAAACTCAGTACTTCTTTCCTTCCAGACCTTTTTCCAGGGTTTGAGTGTCCCACGTGCGCTGATAACCAGAGCACAGATTTCTAACCTGGGCTTACCCGCATCACAACTGCCTGCTCGAGCAAAAATATGTCAAAGCTGGCTAATAATAGGAGCGAGGAATTTCAAAGGAGCTTATCTGATTTTAACAACCGGCTCCCCTCTGCTCCTTTGTACATCTCAGGGAGAAATACACGGGGAGGAGTGTCAAACAGGACTTCACAAAGGAGAGTTAAGCTGTTGCAGTCTGCAGTCTGCAGAGGGCACAGAGATGCCCTCGGATGAAGGCTGCAGAGGGCAGGGGCACAGCCAGGGTCTGCCAAAAGCATCCCACTCCCATCCGGCTCCCTTCCCATCCTGCATCCCATCTGCTAGCATAAGGGTGTGTTAGGGTGTCTGGAGCTGAGAACAGAACCAAATGGCATCCAACAATAATGTTAGTCATAGTCGGAATAAATTAAGTCTTTCCAACAGGGAGGGCAAAGTGTCCTTTTGCATGCAGTAAGTAGGTATTTGTTCAAAACAATTAGACTCCACAGCCTAGTTTAGTGCTTAATCAATTTATGTGGTTAGCTAAAGTACTGCAAATGCCCCTAATAAGTGGTGACACCTTGTTCCTAGAGCACTGCTATGTGCTTGCAGAGAAATTACATTTTTAATTATGCCACACAAGCCTAATGGAAAATCTAATTATGACACTGGTATTTTTCAACTTCTTTACAAACAGTGTGTTTTCTGAAATGCAGTTGCAAACGTTGCCTCCGCTGCAGAACTTCAGAAGAGGAAATGGATTCTGCACAGAGTTTGTACAATGCTTCACTTTATTATTTATTAATCACTGCTATGTATTATTTGTATGCTGTCATAAATGTCCTGGTAGTCGATGCAGTAAAGCAGGCAAATGGGAGTCGTTGCTCAGAAGGTCCTGCCTGGCCTGAGCCAAACAGTTCTGTACGCAGTGAAAATAACTGAAGCTGTTCCTCGGGGGATCTGTGCTTTGTCTTTTTATTCCCCAATATCTGATGGAGTGTGGTGGCTGCCTGAAATGCTTTGCATAGATTAGGGCACTCACAGGTTTCTTTCATGCCTTCTTAGGGCTTGGCTCTTGTCGAAGCCCTTTTCTCCATGGGGACAAAGCAAAACCACTCAGACTGGGGCTTCTCTCCTTCCTTCCCCATCCTGCCAGGTGATGAAGTGCTCACTGCCTTCCCAGGGCAGGGTGCTCTGATAACTGCAGTCCAGCAGAGTGCTGATATACTGACTGCATGGGCCACTATGGGCCACAAGCTGCTATTCTCCTCTTATTCCAGCCCGCAGTGATTTCTCTGAGAGCTTAGCCAATACTTTTTGTGAATTCAGCCATATCTATATTCCTTTAAAACAGCGTGATGCATCTCAGTTGGCTTATTGTTTAACCACAGAGAAAAGCTGTGATTTTCTGTGCTATTCAAGGTTGGTCTAATGCTGCTTCTACTCAATACTCAACATGAGCATCATCGGGGGCAAGGACAGCTGAGCAATTCTGCTCTTATCCCTTCTGCAGAGGGACCACCCTGGGAAGAGCAGCCCTAAGATCCCTCCTTTGAGCTACAGCAGCTTATTTTTATTATTTCTTATTTTTTTGGTTCCTTTAAAACAGTTTGTTCTGCTCGGATGCTCTGCGTCTGCTAATAGATAATGTTATAGGAAGGACTGTAAAACCTTATCACTGGAGAGTGCCTCAAATGTGACTGTATTAGTGTGCAGAGTCTCTTTTCCTGCACACTTTAAACCATATTGCACAATTGCAAGTCTCCTGCTATCTTAAATACTCTGCCTGGACCAGACATGATTGCCTTGTGATAGGTGCTTCCATGCAGGCTAGAAAGCAAGAACACCACATCAGCTCCAGGGCTATTGGGCTAAGGCTGCAACAAGGATACCCCTGTTAAGATATTAACCAACAGGACCTCACACGGATTAAATTTGATTTGCTGAATTACCGTGATCAGAGTGCTCCCATCAAGGTAGAGCTGCAGAGAGCAGGTTTCCTATTCAATCCTGCAGAGCAAGCCTTCATTTCTCGTTCCTGCCAGGAGCCCCACACAGCCCTGCCCAGGGTCTGCCCATCTCAGCCCAGCACTTCGTTTTGCCACCACACTTGTTAACCAGCAGGACAGTGTGAGCCCAGCCTGCCATTTGCATCCGTTAGAGGGGAAAACACTGTGGTGTGCTCCAGTGCTCTGCTGGGAGAGAATGAGAAAATGCCTCAGAGATAATGGCTTCCTCTGCAGCCCTCATTTTCACAGTGGTTGCAGAGTAAATCTCTGTCCTTGCTGGCCTCCGTGCTGCAGCCTGACTCTGCTTGGAGTACAGGAGCTTGATTCATGCCATGCCTTTCACAGAATCAGCTAATGCCTTCTAGCTGAATATTACCCCAATTTTAAGCCCATTAGGTGAAAAGAGGATCCAGTGTGGAGCAGATGGAATGGTTTAGAGCATGCAGCGGGGCTGAGGTACTGAGTGTGGATGATACTTGGGAAGAAGAGGGAAAAAAGAACTGGGCAGTGAGGGTGGGAATGGGACACAGGGTTGAGCAGGGCCATGACGCCAACCTGGGGGGAGAGTAAGGGGGGGGGGGGGGGGAAATTGGCCATCCCTTTTCACCCAGCAATCCTGCCCTCCTCTCAGCTCCACGGCAGGCAAAAAACTCAGTCCACCCCCATGCTCTGGGAGGAAACAATCTGAATTTATGGGCAATCAACTACACTCTCCGCATCAGCATATTTGTGGAAAGTGCCTGTTACAGTTTTACATCGTCCTAGTGAAAGTGGAGCAGAAATCCAACACAAGAGGGTTTCCAGGAGGGAGGGGGGGGAACCAAAAACCTTGGATCAAGTCCAATATTCAAGCAATAAGACCTTAAGAAGCAGGCATCATTATAAGATAATTGACTGTGGAGAGCAGTCACACATCCCAAGGTGAAGCATAGGGCACTTAACATATCAATAAGGTCAATTATCTGATTATGTCAGCTGCCTTAGTGCTGTTATTAACCTATATTGCTCTTATTAACCTTTCTGATGAAGAATCTTTCAAAAATAATTATATTAAAGTACAAATCTCTCAAGTTTAAAATATGTGAATGTTCCATTTCAGTAGTCGTGTGTCATAGGATAATGAACATCTGATTGCCTGCCTGACACAATGAGGTTTTTAATCAGGCTCCCTTCCCCGGGATCAACGTGTTGGTGATGACAGCCTTCCCTGGGCTGAGGCGGTCTCATGAAAGCACTGCTGTCATGTTACCAGTGGCAGGATTTAAAATTGAAATGTGAGCAAATAAGATGAGAAATGTAACGAATATGAACGGGGAGAGGGGTCCTGGGAAAATAACCACGGAAAGCCTCTTCAGTCAATGGCAATTATTAAAGCATACAGCTGATTCAATTAGTGGTTATGTACATGTGCGTGGAGTATTTATTACCTAGCAGAGCTGATCAAAGCGGGACACGTGGCTCACGGAAATTTGTTCATATTCATTTCATCTCTTTTTTATTTTGTTTATTTATTATTTTGCTTTGGCGGAGCATTTTGAAGTACGAAAGCATTTTGCCACGACTTTCAGCCATTCTCTCATCTATCGCGGGCTGTGAGTGTTCTGATTGCTCCTGGGGATTACTAATTCATTACACGCCTTTGGCAAAACCCGTGCAAATTCTGCTTATTACACCTTTTGATGACTGTGTGTTTTTCTGTGTGTGCTTCTGTACAGTAGGTGAAGCATTATCTCATACAGTGTGGATATTCACTAAAGGAAAAGAGGGCTTTATAGTTACCGGTGACTGATCCGGTTTATGGTTTACTGTGATTTGATTTTAGATGACCACAATGAGCATCCTTTAAAGACACTTTAACCTCTGGCATTCATCTCTTGTTTAAAATCGCTGGGCATGGTTTTCAACTAAGATGGGGGTGGGTTAGGTTAGATCTTAGGAGGAAGTTTTTCACTCAGAGGCTGGTGATGCACTGGAACAGGTTGCCCAAGCAGGCTGTGGATGCCTCATCCCTGGAGGCATTCATGGCCAGGCTGGATGTGGCTCTGGGCAGCCTGGTCACAACTCCAGACTGGGGACAGAGTGTAATGTTCTGGTGCTGCTGAGCATTTCTTTTGCATACCTTTCCTTTTCTATTTCTTCTGATGGGATTAGTTGTATCCATCACTACTACACATTCTTAGTCATCTTCCTTGCTTGGAATTTTGCTGGAGATGCTCAAGCAACAAGGGTTTGTGCCTGGAGTATCGGGGAGGGCTTTGCTGCTTTTTGCAAAACTCTTTTTAAAGTCTGCAGTGAGCCTATGGATCAGTGGTGTTCGGGGAGTAATAGGAATGATTAGTGCAGCATTGAAAATCAATGTCTGCTGGGAATGTTTCAGCAGTAAACAGAGGGCAATTATCTGAAATGGGGACTCAAGGAGCACTGCTGGGTCCTGCAAATATTACTCACATTGAGGAATGTGTGGCCCTTCCCAGAAAACGGCTGCTTTTACCTCCCACTAAGGTGTCAGAGAGCTGCAGTGACAGTATGTGGGGAGGCTCATTGGCCTTCCAGTAGGGCTGGGATTTGTCATCCCTAGGAAATCTATTGTGTGAGTATTCCTGCCTCGTGGGGAGTGTTTCATTCTGAGCATGGTAAGGCCAGAGCACATCACTGATCAGGAGGAGCCCTCAGCCCAGGGATGTTGTTGGCACTCAATGCCATCAGACCTCACCTTTTCTCATCTCCACTTTTCTGAAGACAGCTGGAAAGTGCTGGGTCTGCCATCAGGACAAGTTCAACATCAACTCCAGTATCTCTTTCTGAAGGCCTTTCCTCTTTTATAAATTCATCCTGACAACGTCTGTATTGAGGTGCTATCTCCGGTTTGTGAATAATGCCAGAAGAAAGCTGTATCAGACAGAGATGAGATGTTTGATTGTGAGACAGATTATCCAGTGGCTTGAAACCAGATAATGCTGCGATGGATTGAGTCTGCTTCTAAGTCAAAATCCAACTGAGGCAATTTGCAGGCCTGAATGCTTGCATGAATTCATTTCCACGTTGCTTCTTGTTCCTGGTGTGTGATGGAGAGGGAGCTGTCAAAGTCTGTTCCTGCCGTTACGTCTGCAGATATTCAGTAGTCAGGGGCCACTGAGTATAGACTGGCCACTGGGCAGTGGGAGACCATCAAAGGATACCTTTGAGTTGGAAGGGTACCATCAAAGTCCCACTCCCAGCAATAAATAGGGACACCCACAGCTCCATCAGGTCCTCAGAGCTCCTCCAGCCTGATCTGGGGTATCTACAGTCTGAAAGGAGAAACTGTTAAGCCTGACATAGATCCACACATAGGTAGATCAGCATATCACCCCATTCGTGTCCTACAGTGTATAGATTCCACTTATTTTGCTTTTACCAGCCGGGACAGAAGGACATGGCAAGGTGTGAGGAAAGGAAGAGAAGACACTATGATTTTATTTCCAGTCTCATGAAAATCTGCACAAGAACTATCAGAATGGTCTTCCTTTTTTTCCCTTTTGTTCCTCCAATGCCAAACTGTTCTCTACCAGCAGCTTTTAATCCTTCAGTCTTTATGTTACTCAGTCATTTGCAGCAATCCTTCCTATTACACCTCCAGTTTCTCAGGGCTGCAGCCATCCACTCCCAGCATCGTACAACTCTCAGAGAATCTTATCTGGTCTTTGGTGATTTCTATTCAGTTTCTCATTATACTCTGTAATAGAGCTTTTTGCTCCAATATTTTACACTTCAACCATTTAGATTGGTGTTTCTGAATCAGTGTATTGCTTGTTCCCCTGAGGCTATGGGACCTGGATGTGTGAACTTGTTATTTCCTGATGACAGTGTTACACAATGCTTGCCCTGGCTTACGCTGTAGTTGATATCTCCCAATATCTTCCAGTCCCATAGTGAAGAAGAAAAGAAAGCGTATGACAAGGTCACCTACGAGTGGATTGTGAGGCTCCTGCAGAAGGCAGATGGAGTGTTGTATATGGAAATCTCTAATTTAATAAGAGGCACTGGAGGAATGGAAACAGACAAGCAGAAACCATTTAGAACTGATGAAATTTCTGCTTCCTTCAACATCAGTGGCCTGAGCTACCACTTTGAGCTTATCCACATCACCTCTCTTAGCTGTAGCTGTCCCACAGCCTCCAGCACTGTGCAGAAAAGATTTGCCATCATCCTGCCATTTATTAAATGGGGAGGTCCTTTATCTTTTTCATTCTATTTTCTGTCTCTTTCCCATCTTCTTTAGGGGATGAGAAGGACCAGAAACACCATAACAGCTTCACCTGGTGACCAGTCATTCCTATTTATAGCGGAGATTGTCTTCATGGAATGAGTAGTCCATAAAATTCTCACAAAGCAGGCACTGTTGAATAGACGTAAAGCTTGTTTTAAACAAATAAACGGATCTTAAGCAAACAATGGAATTTCCAGACAGCTCTTTGAAATGATAAGGAACTGATGGAATTTTGCCTGCGCAGGTAAAGCAAATCAGCTGTAATTATACTTGTCTAGCCAGAGGGGGTGAGGAGGTTTGGAGGTGGAAAGCTACGTTACTTGATACCTCTTTTAAAGACACTGAGCTTGGCTGATTGCCATGGTTTGGAATATCTGCAAGTAATTGTCTGCACTACCAACTAAATAAGAGTATACAGATTCTTTTCTGTCGGGATTTTCCTACAAAAGCAGAGTTTTGAGGCTTTGTAACGATGTCCCAGTTGGAAGCTGGTTTCATGAGACACATCACTGGTGGGAAGAATGAAATCCTGTGAAGTTCAAGGGAACATAAAAATGAAGGGCCCTGATCAGCAGATGAAACCAAGCAGCAGAAAGTTTGAATTCATCCCAATGGTCACAGAGGAGCTCAGTAAAAAGCTGCATCTTCTTTTTCTTTGCTCTGATTTATATGGCTGTGTATTGGCCAGAGGAGATGGCAATGTCATAACTGTAGGCAGTGATGCGCAGCAGTGGGTGAGTCTCAAAGACCCCATGGAAGCTGATTCCTGTTCAGTTGTGCCTTCCTCAGATCTGCATGTGTTTTGGACCCCTCCGCTTGCAGAACAGCGAGGCACTGCCCCAGGAGCAGCCTCAGTCTGCTGCTATTTCATATTTTCCCTTCTGCTTGCAGTGACAACCAGGAAACGTGAAGGCATGTGGAAATGAAAGCCAGTGAGAATGAAACAGCAACATCTGGGTTTGCTTTGGCATTGATTCCTACTTTATCTGCCATTCCCAATTGTCCTGCACCTTGTGCTCACAGCGCCACGTAGGCAATGCCAGAATAACACTTGAAATTATTGTCTGACTATCAAGAGCCACGTTCTGTAGCCAGCATTAAGTCTGAACCCCAAAGACCAATGTGTTCTGTGTTGGATGATCTCCAGGTTGGCCACTGCTGCCAGGGATGTCCCCTGCTGCTTCAGCAGCATCGTTATACCATCATCTTCATGTGGCACTGCCCCTTCGGCATGGAAGGCTGCTGCTGGGCAATGGGAAATGAAGGAGAGCAGGGCTGGTGCAGATCAGCATGGTGGAGTGACATTAAAAACTCAATGTCAGAACCCCCACGCATAAAAGCATTCGTTTCTGTGAGCATCCTGTGCTGTGAGCTTTTACATCATCAGGCCAGTCCTTGCTGTGACTCAGCTGTCAGGGCCAAGTTTCGTGTTTGTTAAAGCATTCAGTGAATGAGCACTGGATCGTGAGCCACACAAATATTTGGAGCGACTCACATTCATGTGCTGTTGTTTTTTCATAATAACAAGGACCCCAGGGAGGCCGAGCTCCAGCAAAGGGAAATCATGACAGAAAGTTCACAGCTTGGAGTTGTGTGGTTTTTTTTTTCTCCCCCTGCTGCAGTGAAAACAATTGATCTGTGTGATAAATGGCAGGAATACAGCTAAGGCTGCATATGGGAGCATACAGCAGCTCCTGGCAAAGCTGCAGCTCAGGGTGTCCTTCCTCCTTCCACCAGCACTGGGGAGCCCAGTGGCCACAACTGGAGCCTCCATCCCTCCTGACAGAGCCAGACTGGGTGCAAGAATCCGCGTGCATTAGAGCAGTGGCAGGTGTTAAATAGGAGCAGATGTTAATATTGACAAACTGAAGTGGTTAAATGTGGAAATACAGTACCACTGAGACGTGTGAAGTGAGGCAGCGACCTTCACACCGTATGGATCTGGTCAATAAAAAGGAGCTCAGTAGGAGTGGACAAACACCATGTGAACATCGGGACACGGGGCAGGTGCTGTGATCCCACAGCTCATCTCTAGTCCATATGGGGTGGTTTCGTGCCTCCCATGGGGAAGGTTTGTATCAAGATGCTACAAATGCCCAAAAGCCCACAGTTGTTTTTACCATCCTGTTGCTATGGCTCTGCTTGTCCTCCAGGGACATTTTGGTGACATAAAGATGTCTCTCTCTAAACACTGGGTCCTTCTGCTGCTTTAGCCCTGGTTGGGTTGGGTTTCTGCACCAGCCATCAGGAATTAACAAGCAGGCATCCATTGGGGCCCACCAGCCTGATGGTTTTCAGTGGCATCAGATCCCACGTGCAGCAGCATGCATATAAATCACAGCCAGGAGACAGCACGGTGATGTTCTGTGACAATATTAGTGGGGGAAATCAGCTTTAATTTTTCACTTTTCATTTCTCAGCAGATCAAAAGTGAGTATGCTCTGTCTTCATTAGCAAGGCAAATACCTAAGCACTCTGGAATGGGTGCGATTCCCTTTCCTCCCAAAGTGCAGAGCCATAGATAAGCAGACATCAAAGTGCTAACTGGTGGCTTTCACATAAGGATCCCAATCCTGCACAGAGCCCAATCCCACCTGACGTCTATCAGGTGAAAAGATAGAGATGATGAGTTGTGCTGGTGCTGGAGCAGGATTTTGTATTAGTGCTCAGGAGAACAGCCCCGTGAAAGACCCAGTGATTTCATTTTTCACTTGTAGATTAAACAACCACTCTAGCAATTGGAGCTCAGCTCTGTCCCACCTAATTCCACTCCCCCTCATGGTTTGCCTCAATAAGGGGTACCAGCATCCCCAGGCTCTTCCAGATTAAGTGCTCAAGATAAGGTGACCCCACATTGTTATGGCAGTACTTAATGCTGAACCCTCAGAACTGCTGAGACAACTGGAAATCAAAAGAGCACCAAAAGATAAAAATCCCTGACCTTCCTGAGCAAAGGGAGTTCAACGCAGAGGTGGTTTTTTCAGGAATTCCATGGAATGAGGGCTTTGATCAGCTGCCTTTGTATTTCCAAGGTAGTAAAATCAAGGTGATACCTGGCTTGGTGTTTTGCAAGCCTATTTCTTCCTGTCAGAAGGTTTTAGTGCTAACCTAGAAACGTTATAACTTTGCAATGTGATGACACAGACAGCTTCAAACTGACAGAGGTCACTTTTCAAGGCTTTTAGCCCCCTAGGAGAGCCTACTGGTTTTTAATAGTAATCACACAGCTAAATCCATGCAGATGGTTTTGAAATTCATTCCATAAAGCCAGAGTCTTTCCAAGCCTTTGTTTCAGCTAACATCATTACAAATACTTGAATGACTTTTAGAGATCATATAGGATATATCTCCAGTCAAAATGAGTTAGAAACAAATTGACATGCTCATGCACCTGGGAAAGAACTAGCTTTCCTTGGCTTTTGTTGTTTTCTTTCATTTGTAATTAAATTATTTGCTCCAAAACTTGATTGGTATTGACAAAGGGTATATTTTCTCTATACAGAATGCAGTCTTTTTTCTTTCCATTGTGAGTCAGATGTGATTCTGATCACACCAGCTCACTTCATGTCAGCCCAGACCTCTGAAGTGCCTAAAACCTACTTCACTGTGGTACAGTGAAGCTTCTAGGTGACAAAAAAAATAACCCAGAAATCTATGAGGTGAACATTTGCATATTGAAGCCCTAACATTGGAGAACAGCTTCAAGCTAATAGGGAGTTAATTATATGCCTATCGCTATTTCTCTTCTTCTGAATAATGTCACACGCGCTTCAATGAAGTGGCATCTTTCTTTTACTGTTGTTAAGCTGGGCATGGTTTCCTCACGTTCAGCATTTCTCTGGTTCTGAAGGTCTCATGTTTGTGTTTCCTGCCCAGAGGGTTTGCACCCTAGTCCATCTGATGGCTCTCATAAGCCTGTTCCTGTGGGCATCACTTCCCTGGTGGCTCTGCTGAACCCAGAGGGAAGCAGAGGTGGCTGCTGCTGGGGAGTCAGGCAGCTCAGCATGTGCCCTGCTTTCTGTGTTGCTTGATGCTAATGCGGCTCTAATTAACTTGGCTTCTGGGAGTTGGTGTTTTGGGTGGAAGCTGAATCCTGTGGGTGCTGCTCCTGCAGAGTTTGGTGGTGTTGGACAGGCAACTGGGGAACATGACAGCAGCAATCTCATTCCTGGGCTCTCTGGGATTATGCCCTGAAGACACAGAGAGCAGCCCTTTGAGGTTCTGCACCACCTGCACCAAGCTCCTGCAAAAACATCTCCAAACAAGAGTTCTGAGCATTAAACATCTCTTTTTATTCCACCCCCCCTTTTTATTTTCCCACCCCCAAAGACATTAAACTTTTCCATGGAGAAGGAGGGTGTTTTTTTAGAAAGTCTGCTTTTCAGCTCTTGAAATATTTATATCTATTCACACAACAGCTGAGCCGCTCTTTTGTATTAATGCCTGCTTCGCTGTGCCTTTTTCTCAGGAGCACCGAATCCGCCTTGCATTAAACTGTAGTCTGTGTATTATTTTAAATGTGCCTTTTAGAAGGTGGCTCATTTCTGGTGGGAGGTGTAAGCAAGCTGTGTTCCCATGCTGGGTCTCAAAACCCAGAGCTGGGCAGAATCAAGCTCTCCTCCTTTCCCAATGGGCTGTTCTCGTGTTCATCTCAAAGTGACCCTCCTGAGCATCCCCAGACAGCAGCCACTGCTGCAGCTCTGCTCCGTGACATTGATAAACCACAACATATTGTTTAACATATTGTTCCCAGTCCAACATATTGTTCGCATTCATCATGGAAGCAATCAGTACAGAGCATTTTATTGCAAACCTGTTTCCTGGTGCTCATCATTAGGTCATTAACCTTAACAATGTCAACATGTTCTCGGTATGCGGTTTAATTGGAGCGCGGTACAGAGCGGTTGCACAGGCTGTGCCACATACAGGGGCATGCAGTTTAAGAGTAATAGAAATGCAGTACCAATATGGCACGATGCTAAATAAAGTCAGGTCTGGGCAGGAGATGTAAATTAAAGAAGCAGCTGTACATAGGGATGTCCAAAGTATTTATTTGCTGAAGCAGAATTTCCTGAGAGCACCCGCGCTGGGTGAAGGCTTTAGTTTTATTGTATCAAATTCCAGATGTGGGTTTTATAGGTGTTTTCCCTTGGTAGCTTTACCATATCCAAGAGAAGAGAAGGGAAGCTCAAGGACTGCTGCTTCTCTCAATGCAAAACACCCATTTCCTGCCCCTTTGGCCATTTCTACCGTCTCATTTCTTAAACTTGTTTTTTAACTTCAGCACTGAGCATCGCAATGACTTGACAGGAAAATCCAAAGGTCTGATTGACACCCGATTTCTTCCCCATTATGAAATAAACAAATTTCTTTGGCTTCGCACAGTATTCTTCTGAAAACGGCTATTGATCCATGCAAGTCTCTAGGCTGGGTAATCAATATCCCCCAGTTTGGGGGAAATAAATAAAAAAGGGACAGAAAATGATGGATGGGAATATCATCAAGTGCTATTTTGGCTGATGCTTTGCTTAGATCTCTCAGCTGCTGAAGGAGTGGGTTGGGTTTGTTTTGCAGCAGCAAAATGGCATCAAAGCTTTCAGATTCCCACCTTCAAACCAGCCCATGGTCATCAGGAGCTCCTGAGTGCTTTCAGCCAGCACTGCCTTCCTGTCTGACTCCTGCATCTGAGTTGAAAAAGGCAACAGCTTGGGATGAGGGAGAGGCTTCCTGTTCTCCCACTGAGGGATTTACGACCCAAGCTCACTGTTTTGACACCTGGGTGTATCTCAGCCCATCTGGATGGATCAATCAGAACCATGTGAAAGTCTCCATCAGCACAGAAGTCAGCCTCAGCCTAATTTTCTTCACCTCTGGTACCGTCAAGACCTTTTAGGAAGCCAGATATCACACTTTACATCAATAACCAGAGGGTCAAGTACCAGTTAATCATCTTTCTGTGACCAACAAGCACTGCCTGAGCTTTCCCAAAGCAGCAGGCACAAGGAGTAGTATCCTTTGCAATATAAGCATGCACCTTTCGTCTGAAGAAGGAACAGGTGCAGTTCAGATGTTGCTTCATGCAAATGAGAACAGACAAGGAGAGGAGGGACAAATGTATTTAACAGTCTGTGTAACCTGTTGGAAAAAGATGGGGAGGTGACCTTACTTTGAAAGCTAGAATAATACTGGAAGAGTTGGAGAACTGCTGGAAGTGGAGAGGAAATAGAGCCGTGCTTCCAAGTGAATCCTTTTCTTCTCTCCTTATTCACTGAATGGGGGGATGCACCATGGCTGCAGGTAGCGTGGCTGTCTTTGTTATTAGGGGAAAAACAGCACCTCTATCAGATGACCTAGTGGAAAGCGTTCTGCATGATCATGGAATCACAGAATAATTTGAGTTGGAAGGGACCCTAAAAGGACATCTATCCCAACACCCCCACAATGAACAACCCATCAGCGTTCAGAGCCCAGCTTGACCTTGGGTGTCCATCACCTCTCTGGGCAACCCGTTCCACTGCCTCACCACTCTTACTGGAAATACCTTTTCCTTCCATCCAATCTAAATCTCCCCTCTTTTAATTTGAAACCATTTCCCCTTGCTTTATGCTCTTTGGAGTAGTTGCTTTCTCTGTAAGGAAGTTGTGATGTAACTCTGCAGAATGGCACTGTTTTTCTGCATTAATTCTTATTCACAGATCCTCCGGGATGGATCTTTCAGGTTCCCAGAAATTCTTCGTCTCTTTGTTGTAATTAAGCAACTCTCAGTGGTCAGAGCAGATCTGTGAGCATGAGCAAGCCTGTCAAATCAATACAAATCATTGCCAGACATGAGCTTAACAAGCCTGACCAGGAAGTACAAGGAGGCCTTCTGTCATTTAAAGAAATAAACAGGAGGCAGAGAACTTAATTCAGCTCAATCAGCCGCTAAGCCTGGCCTGACAGCTGGCCTTCAGAGACACCTTCCCCTTGCTCCTGCTTTTAGCTGAGTCGGCAGTTTTCCCTCGTATCCTGCAAGAGGAATAGAAAGGATGGACAAAATGCAGTGCTGGAGCAACCCAGGCTTGAGAGCACAGTGTAAGTGATTTGGTTGAATGAATCCTGGCAAAGGAATGTGTGTGCACAACATCAGCTGCCCAGGACAGAGATGGAGTTCCCAACCCTACCTCAGCTGGCCATTTGTACAGTCCCAGGTTAGATGAAACATCTATACATTGCAGGTGCAGGAGGAGCACAGCTGGCCGTTTTGATTTGTATATGTTTATGTAAATGCCTCATAAAATATCCCCCACTGGGACAAACCGAAGTCACGCATCATAAAGATCAGCCTCCGTAATGGCTTCTTTACAACAGCATTTGCCAAGGTAGTGAAAAAAAATATGCCTGTGTTTATAGGAAATTAATTTCTGTCCTATCAGTGATCAAACCTCAGCAAGCAAAGGAACTGAATGATCCCAATGGCTTTGCTCTGGCGAAGAACTACTAGTTGGAGCTTCAGTGGTGTTCTCTGGTGGGGGTGGTTAATCAGAACACCTCTGAGCAGCAAGGCCCCAGCTCAGCAAGCCCCGTGCTCATGTAGCAAGCAGTCCTTCTGCTGCAAAGCACTTAATCACACCCTTAATTTTACACCTGTTCTAGGATGCACATATCTGACTGCATTCAGAAGGTGTGTGTGTGTCTTGTGCTGAAGAAGAATGGGAGTTTGCCTTGGGGCTTAAATTAGCATACAAAGAAGGAGATGCCTTAAGAGGCAGATCAGCAGGGTTATTTAAAACACAAACCAACCCAAGCATGACAGGGCCTACAGGGGGAGGAGGGTGTCTCAATGCCAGTAGATGGTGCTCTGCAAGCTGCCTTTGTGGGTGGGCTGAGCTCCGCACTGCTCTCAGTGTTGTGCAGCACCCCCAAAAGCTTTGTGACTTGTTGCTGCTCCCACTGCAGAGGTCTCTCTGACTTCGCTAGTAGCACGCCTAGGGGAGTTCTGCAGAAAGCAGATGGATTTTGTGGGTGTCTTTCGTTGAGTGTTGGCCTACAGGTAAGATTTTTGTAGCAAGGATGTAGCTGCTCCATGCTGTGGATGAACCAAGCCTGTGCTTTCTAACTCTGATAGGCTTCCACTGAAAAGCTGGGAAAAGTAGGTGAAATCCTTTCTCAGTCTGAAATTGGCTGGGAACTGATTTATGAATTCATTAAACACAGATTTTTTCTTCTCTTGAAATCTGTTGTAAAACATGGTTGATACTTAAATTATCGTAACGTTGTGTGTCTTGCTACAGTTCCACCTTTGGGAAGCTGCTGCACCTGCTGCACTAACAGCATCACTCCTGCCACACTGGTCCTTCCTGGCTTAGTGCTTTCAGAGGCTCTGCTGCAGCCAGAGCCATGGCACAGGTGTGTGTGTGTGTGTGTGTGCATTGGGATCTGCTGCCTGAAGCAAGCACACCACTGTGCAATCCCTGCCAAAGGAAGAATGGCTTTGCATCTGTCCCCTTGCAATCCTGGAAGACATAAAGAGCAGTAGATATGGCAGCTGTTCAAATTAAGTGCTTGTCTATATGTATCCACCCCACTGTGTCTGCTAAATCTGGCTTTGGCCATTGCAGTTCATCTAGCTCAGTCGATGAAAGAGAAGTCTGTTTTCTTCCATGTCCCCCTTAAAATCTGAGGAGTTTCCCTGACAAGGTGATGCATAGTTATATGCTCAGTAAAAGTTGGAATGATTTATGGCTCGCACACTGTAAATCAATAAAAAGAATCACAGGCATTGACAGCACATTCACAGCCCATTTCTTGAAAGGGAAGGCACTTTTCCATCCTTCCTGCTTCAGAACCGTTGGTACACAGGAGGTTCCTGCCACTTACAAGTGCTAAGAGAGTCTTTATAAAGCTTGCAAAACCTACATCTTATGTAATGCTTCTCCTTGCATGCCCTTCCTTGCTGTACCATCAAAAAACACCATGTCCTCCACCCTGCCTTATCAGATCACCTCCTGTGGGGTAGGAGAACAAAACATGTTTTTAAAAGCCTGCTGGTTTTTGAAACGCTCTGAATCTGTCTACTAACCTCTGACTTTCCTTCCAGCCTTGGCATCAATCCTAATTCAACTGTGTGTGGTTGGTGTGAGTGCATTGGGTTGGGCATCCCTCCTGGCCAGCCAGGCGGTGACGCTGCCCATGCATTGCACTTTCCTGTTTCCCATTTCAGGTGCTGCAGGATGGGTTATGTAGGGCAAAGGAGTGCTTTTAGGTGAGCACAGCCCCTCCTGTGGCACAAGCAGTGGCTTGGCTTTGCACAAGGCCATGCAGTCTGGCATAGGGATGTGGAGCCTGGGTCCCAGCTAAGCACAGCTTCCTTTTATTTACATATAGATACCAGTCCTGGAACATGTTTAACAGCTTTGTTGAAATGGGCCGTAAAGGGGCCATAAAATTTAGCCATTTAAGTCTGGAGAAGCATTAAGAGACTCTTCAGTGGTGGATGGGTTATAAATAGTCCACAGCCACCCGCACTTCAGTAAATGCCTGCTTACTGGCTGCTGTGGAGGGGCCATCTCCAGATATCTGCCATCTGCTCCTTTAGCAGAACAGGACAATTGCACAGGGCTTCTTCAGCCACTGCTACCGAGCCTTTAGAAAATCAGATTTTTCATTAAATCTTCCATTTGCATCTACAGGTAGCATGTATTACAGGTGGGTAAGCACACCTGTAAGGTGGGGAGCAAAACATGTGCTCAGATATTCTGTAGGTAAGCTGGAGTCTTTCCTGAGTCGGGCCAAAATGGAGCTTTTTAGCAGCTTTGTGATTGAATGTCTCCCTGTTTTCTTTTGGAAGAATGGGATACAAGCCTCGTACAATTGGCATTATCTGTACAACTGCAGCACTGTAGACTGCAAGCAACACCTCGTCATGGTGTGCAAGAGTGAATGAAAAAGCAGCAGTGATTCTAATTACTGTATGCTAATTGGGCTGCATTCAGGCTCATTGATGCTGCTATTATGCTGCAAGAAAACAATGGCAGTGTATGTACTTATCTTGCTCTACTTATCCTATGATTATTCTCTGTTAGTACAAAAACATACTGAAAATAGCAGCCTGCACACAAATCAGTCCATGAAATAGGCCGCTAGGAGTTCAGCAGTGAGCATATTCATTCTCTTGTTTTGCATCAAGCGCATCATCCTGCATGCCACAGCAGCCCAAAGCACCTTTATCTTCTATTGGGTTTGGTTGTCTTCAGAATAAGACAATATTTGCTGTTGTGCCTGTACTGCTCTGTGTTGCCCACTGACTGCTGCTTTGGTAACATAACTTGCTTTGTACTGCAAACTGGAGTAAGGCATTTACATATTGCTCTTTACAGTAGTACCCAATATGCTGAAAGCTGCCAGAGTCATTACAAAATCATCAGTGCTTGTTCCAGTGTTTCGTCCTGATTGTCTAGCTGGCTCTTTTGCTACCATATGTATTTATTGAAGCTGGCTGAGTACCTTGCACTGTGGTGTTTTGCTTATTTATTCAAGAACGAGTTCATCAAAATTCAGCCAAGCTTTCTGTTCTCAACATACACAAATCTAATCTATAGCGTTCTGAATACACCCATTGGAAAAGCAACTGAATGCAAAATTGGATGGGATTCAAGCACTGAATGCAGACTTGATACAAGCAGTGGAGGACATCTTCCCCCCCCACAGATCCACCCCAGTTGCTACTCAAGAATGGCCTACGAGATGAGCTGCTTGGGGCTCTGATCACTGATGGAGCCATGGGTGCCCCTGTTCATTGCAGAGCATTGGACCAGATGGCCTTTAGGGGTCCCTTCTGGCTAAACAATTCTATGATGACACCATTTTTCCCTTGAATGCACCAATCTTGCCTATTAGCTCAAATTCAACCCCAGTGCTGAGGCCCTTGGGGGTTTCTGGCAGGTGCTTGTCTGAGGGCCCATCAACTGGTAAAATGGTCATGATGTCATGTACAATATTGTGGTCTCATCAGGGAGACTGATTTGTGTTGCATTAAGCAAGACAGAGTTGCTAATCTCCACTGAGGTTTACATGGGAAAATTTAAAGCCTATTCCAGTATATTAAATGAGACTGAAAAGCTTCGATCAATAATTTCCCTTGTATGAAAAATAAGAGATGAAAATGATGGTAGATTGATTCAAAAGACTTAATGCCAGATACCAGCTGATGGAAGTACCTTGTAAATAGCATTTTGTACGGTTGCCAATGAATTAGCCTAAATTGTGAGGGTGATTGAAATGTATTTTATAATGTTCATCTCCACTTTAGTGGCCATTTACAAAATTTAGAAGAATATGAAATCCCTAAAGAGTAAGTGAGCAGCCTGCAAGAAAAAAAACAGAGTAGCTAACAGTGGTAGTTTGCAAATGAGGTCTTGGAGTACTTTATAAGACAAAAAGCCCGACTTCTTTACAAGCAAGAAGAATCAGTGTTAGTAGTGTTTTAAATTTTAAAATGTGTTTTCTAAGTACCTCTTTTTTCATCAACCCTCTCTTTTACGTGGAGATGATGATCTTTGATGTGGAAAGTGAAATGGATTTTTTTTTTTTTTTTCCTTAAAGTTAATTTGGTAATAAAAGAACTCTGCCTTCTCTGTACAGCCTTGCGCAGCCATGGTGTTTTGTAGTACTGTGCTGTATCTTGTTGCACTGGTTTCTCCAGGGAATTAAGGTTTAAGCAAGTGTTGCTCAGCTGACTCACTGCAGTGAGTAGTGATGGCTACTGGGGACATCCCAAGGTCACAGCTAGAAGAGGTTGGCCAAAGAGGGGTGCAGGTCAGCCTCATCGTCTGATGTAGCCCATCATTCCCTGTTAATCTGAAGAGCTCTGCAACCCTCTTTGCTCTTCTCAGGATCAACTTTCCAATTCCTGGTTGCTCAGAGAGTTGTCCCAGAGTTGTTCCCTCCAATATTTGACATAGCCTATTGTGTGGGTCTATCACAGCCGTGCTTTTTGTATACCCATAGAGATAACAAACAGCTGTGAAGAGTTGCTCCAGGGAGATCCAACATGTTTCAGCCCCTTGGGAAACTGAAACCAGGACATGGTGTAGGCAGATCTCGCTGCAGCTCTCCAGGTGAGCTATCACCAGGCTGCGTGGTGACTGCCTGAACCAGGCTTATTCCTTCTCCTTGTCTCCAGGCTGAGCCCTGGGGTTCCCATCCCTACAAAGCACTGCTGAGCTTGTACAAGAGTTTGCCTGGAGTGGATGCTATGTTTTATACATATCAGAAGGGCTAGATGTTAAGAAGAAAATCTTTACTCAGTGGGTGATGAGGCCCTGACACAGCTGCCCAACAAACTGTTGGTGCCCCATCCCTGGAGATGCCCAAGGCAATGGATGAGCTTTGGGCAGCCTGAGCTGGTAGAGGGCAACCAGCCCACAAAAGGTATTTGGAACTGGGTGATCTCTAAGGTTCTTTCCAACCTAATCTAGTCTATGAGTCTATGGGTTAAGCAGGGTTAAGCAGGGGCTGTGCAGCACCCACAGGACTGCCTTGTTCAACAGAGCCAAAGGAGAAGTGATAGAAAAGTAGCATCTCTTCATGAGTAACAGGAAGGCAGCAGGTTTTTCTGGTGATTCAGTCTGCTAATTAGTTTCCAATACTCAGTCCACGGCGTTTTTGCAGGAAATGGGCCTTTCTATTTATAAATTGTTGTTCTACCAAGCCACACTTTTCAATTTGTGGCTTCATGGCTGGTGAAGTGGAAGCTCATCACAGATACTACGCTCCCAAAAACTGCGGTGAGGCCTGGCCTTCCTGCCTCTCACCCTGATCCTTTCCCTCATAGACTTGTTCATCACCAATTTCTTGCACCCAGTTACTTGTTCTGATGGAACAGATGCCCTTCTTTGGACATACTCCAGTGCCTCCCTGTCCTTCTTGTAAAAAAATGAAGTAAGGTTCTGTATAACTTCTCAGTACCTTTTCTTGATGCAGGAAACTTGGGATGAAAGTGAAGAGACTTGTGATTTCTCCCTTGTGCTGCCTGCTGTATTTGAAAATCTTGTTTGGCATTTGCAGCTGCACACTTAAAATAGGTTCTTTGTGTTCATTCAGAATTTGAAGGTTATTAAGGGTGATATTGAGGAATGCATGTCTAAAAGCTCGATCCATTGTAGAAGCTTTTAAATATTTATTAATGTTTCTACATGTTCCTTGCAGAGGAGAAGCAGCTGAGGATCATCATCTATCCCTTGGGCATCTGGGCAACTGAGCATATAGAGCCTATCTGAGAGCTGGGCTGTATCCCAGGGTCACTCCCAGACTTGTGGAGATGTGGTTGGTGGGCATGGTTGGGATAGTTTGGACTTGATGATCTTAGAGGTTTTGTCCAACACTGATGATTCTATGACTGACCACCCATAGCTGATCATCAGAAAACCTGGGGTAGAGAACATTGCTCTCACTCCTTCTATGATGGTAGCAAAGCTTTGTCTGCTAGCACTTCTCCTTGGATGGCAGTGGTAACTGAAAACCTTCCCCTTCTTTATGCTTGCAGATAACTTTTATCCTCACTTATATCCCTCAGCTGCTTCTTGTTCCCCATTCCTGTTGCGGGGTATGCTCCTAATGGAGGAGAAACCATGTGGCATCCTTGGGGCCCTGCAGGTCTGCGTGGTACGGTGCCTGAGGGCCTTAGAAGTGTCTTTGAAGATAAAATCTGATGTGATTTTACAAGCCATGTGGTTGGAGAGCAGTTGAAGCAGAAGATGGTGTTTCTTTAGGCGCCAGCGACAGCCCCTCTGAAAGGTAATGAAAATCTGGCTCTGCTTCCCAGCACCACGAGGAAATAAATGGGTAACTGCAGATGTTACAGCTGAGGAGAAATGGGGGGAGCAGAAGCAAGAGCAGAAAGAGTTGTGCTTTGTTACTGTTGCTCTAAGTGGCAAACAAATAAGCACTAATCAGTATATCAGCCCGATGCTGTCCTCAGATGGCCTGTTAGTGCTAATCCTCCTCAGCACTGAACCAGAAGCAAAAAATACAGCAACCAAAACACTAAGTGTGAAGATTTCTACACTAAGAGCAAATTCTGCACCAGGGCTGGTTTATGGATGGTAGCAAACAGCACCAGAGCCCCGGCTGAGCGCGAAGGCTGCGGCTGCATTCTGAATCTGCTGCTAATTGATAAACATCACAAGCAGTTGATTTCAGCAGAACCCCTTGATTTAATTACACTCTTGTATACAATGGGGACCTTGCGTTTTCCTATATGTAATGAATATTAAGCTGATAGCCCTGTAATTTCCTGTGCTGGCTTTGCTCTCATTTTTTGCATATTGATACCACATTTGGTTTGTTATTTTCCAATTTTCCAGTCTTCTAGACTTGTGCTCAGCGAGTTCTCCATAGCAATTGCTGTTGGCACACACGTTTCCTTCCTCAAATCTGCTCTAACACCCTGGAATGAATTTTGTCTCATCCCAGAGATCTGCTTGGTTTTGAATTTCTCTTATTTATTCATTGCCTTTACCTCAGCAACCCTGGAACCGAGCAGGACACTGGATATAATTTCATATTCCACAGTTTTAATTTCCTCTCATAGCCCAGGCAGTCCTCCCCCCTCCTCCACATGCACATGTGTGTTATTGTCTCTCTGGCTCTGTGACTTGATGCTGTTTGTAAGCTGCTTTCCAGCAGTGCTCCCAGGGAAGCTGGTGCTGCTTGAGCCCAAAAGTCAAGAGGGAACTCGGTGCAGCATCATCAGAAATCACGCTGGCGACTGCATCTTCCTGGCCTATTTAGGATTCACCTCTGAAACTGAACCTCTTCACATGTGGGGGAGCACCCATTTTCTGAAGCCCCAAAGCTTATGGCCTGTGATAATAAATGTTGGTCAAATTCGTGATGCCGAGCAGGCTGTGCCTGCTGCTGCTGTCACTGCTTTTTGTCTTTCAGGCTTGTTTCTGTCTCTGAGATGCTCAGCTGATGTGCAGAAGAATTGGATGCACAGTGGCACCAATACACCTCTTGATTCATGGCAAGGTGCAACTTAGCCTTGAGCTCATGGTGGTATTTTCCCTCCTGGATATATTTTCACTGGCTGTGAAAGGAAAGATGCTTTATCTTTATTTCTTTGTGGTTTCTTTCCAAGAATGTTTACCAAAAAGAGGATTCCCATGATAGTCAATCATCTTCTCCAGAGCAAACACAAAGGAGATATGCCCATGTCACAGAGTGACCTTCCCCCAGCTCACCCCAGTGCTTGGCTGTGCAGGGAGCAGAGCTGGCTGTGTGTGTTTGCCCCAGGTAAGCACCAGCCTTTCTCCTAAGCACATTCCAGCCTTCCCAATTGATGTTGAGACCTGATTCTTTCTCAGGACTTGCTATGTAGAGTTGTTATTTGACATTCTTGCTTTCCCCACACATTCCTCAGAAAAAGAAATGACAACCCTGCAGCTCCGTGTGCTTTAGCATGTATATTTTTGCTATATTTGGTGCACTAGCTCTCCAGTCTCTGGAACCTCTGTCTGAGGAGGGCATATGTAGTCTTGTTAAAAATAGGCCATTCTCAAACTTGGCTTTGCAGCTCATCTGCATTCTGTCAGATGCCAGCACCCTACCCAACACAAGGCCTGACCCTCTCTGACACCCTCAGGCAAATCCATGCCCTTCAATGACCTCTACACAGGCTTTTGTCTTAATTTTGTGGCTCCTGCCTCATTTTCATGACCTTGATTTTAACCCACTTTGGTGATATTTTGCCAGCCACTGTTGCTCTCTGTTCAAGGCGATGTTTGGTGAATTGAGCTGGAGGAATGCAAACACATGGGGGTGAGGATATTCTCCTGTCTCAGCAGAACCAGCTCTCTGAAATACACCCCTGCTTCCTCAGTGCTGAGTGTCACAGTGCACCAAAGGAGCAGCAGGACCTGAAATGGAGCCCAGCTTGGCTGAAGCAGTCACATCAGCGTCGGTGTTGCCTTGTGACAATGCAGATATTTCTGTGTTCCTTCGTTGTTCTTTTTTTTTGTTGTTGTTGCTGGTGTTGTCAGAAATGAGAGCCTTGGTGAACCAGAGTTTGATCAAAGGCAGCATAGTCTGAATTCCTCTTATTTCATCGCCTCTCCCTGCTGCAGAGTAACCTACTTCCTGGTGCTACCTGATGTAATCAGAAGCAATCTGTGCAATTAGGAGTCTGTGAGATATTTTTGGACGGGGAAGCTGTCAGGTTACTGTCTCTCCAAGTTGCATTTTATTTTCCTCAGTGCTCACGAGGTCTCTTCGTTCCTTTCAAGAGACAATTCGTACTCACAGGCTCAGCAATTATTGATGTCTCCCGTTGTCAGACAAACAGAGTATGTGAGCATGTGTGTATTGCTCACCAGGTACATACCACTGTCCTAAATGCATCGCTGAACACGTTAGAAGCACAAAGCACTGCTCACACAACTCATCACCCACGTGTATGAAAAAGGAAAATGATCTATTTATTCTCACCTGGTGTAGTCTGTAATTCCCATTGAGGGGGTTGATGTGTTCAGTTCAGGTGTGATGGTCCTCCAAGCTTTGAGTGGGCTCAGAGGTACTTACCTGGCTGAGCTGGGAGGGATGAAGCCTGTGCTTGAGTGCTTTTTTCCCTAAGACCTCTCACTGAAATACAGAAATTCTGTGGGTTTCTAAGTGTGCTTTGAATAGTGAGACCTGCTGGGCCACTGTGATCCTTGTTCAGGTTCAGTGTGACGCCTCTGAGATGAATTAATGGTTTACATCCAACACAGATAGGGACAAACCCATCCTGCTGGCTGGAGCTGATTTAAATAATGGCTGTTTCTACAGTGGCCAAGGGTGAAAGTGTTTCTCCTGCACAACCCTCCCTAAGAGGGGAGTGGGAAGTAACTGAGTGAGTGTCACATATGGTTGCAATAGGCTCAGAGCAGGAGCCTCTGAGTTATTCATAACAGTTGAGCACGTAATTGTGCATAATGCAGCATGAACATTTCTCTTCTTGTGATTGAAAGGCATTTGCTGTTGATTGGTGTGTAACTGTTGTACCTGGAGTATCTAGGGGCTGTGAATCTGAAACATTTCAGGCATGAGTGCTTATCGGTGACATCTGAAAACACGGGAGCAAAATGGCCTCGCAACAAATGCGAGCAGGGCAAATAACGACCTTTACAAGACAGCTTTATAGAACAGGATAAACAACGGGGGCTGCATCCTCAGCTGTAGTAAACCATCCTGTCTGTGCTGACGCTGCCAGCTGAGGTGCTGATCCTTGGAGATCTATAGAAATGTCATGCAGCACCAGCTGCCTTTTTGCTTTGTGGCTGCAGTGCGATTGCTGTGAGCAGGGCTGTTAGCTGCTCAACATGGTGGGGGGCTGACAGCACCCACCTCTGCTTGGGAGCTGCTGGAAATGCTTCCTACCAGCAGCCTGGATTTATCTCGAGTCATTGTGGAGCAAGCAAAGCGCAGAGCTTGGGCAAAGTGCAAGGGATGCAATGTTTGCACCATCACTTCAAATGCAAGGTCTGTCTCTTTCCTTTCATCCTCCCAACAGACTTAGTAATGACCATGGGCTACAGCTGGGGCAGCAGGACAGAAGCACTGAAAGCTGTGGAGCTCTGTGTGGTATTTTTTTTAACTCATACACCTTCTCCATCTTCCCAGTATAAAAGCTGAGCTCCGTCTTGGTGCAGATTAACTTCGAGTGAGTGCAGATTTCAGTCACAGGGGAAAGCTGTGCTACTCCTTTTAGCAGGCTTGTATGGAGATGAGGAGTCCAGCCTGCAGAGCTGCCGATCTGAGACTTCTACCTGTGTGAAATTCACTTTGGAAAAGTAATATCAGTAAAAAGAGAAGCTGGCTTGCTCTCCTAAATTAAGCAATTAGTCTTAGACGCAGCCCTCTCTGTGAAGGAGTTGGAAGTTCATCCTCAGAGTGAGCTGGAAGATGGTTTAACAAGGTGTTTTACAAAGTGTAGGTGGATAAATTTCTGAAGCATATCTGTATAAACCTGCTGTAAGGGCTCCGAGGTTAAGCAGATAACTTTATAGGAGCTGAATAATCCCACTGTCTGTTTCTCTATATAATCTTGCTAGAAAGCCTATTTTTCTACATTGCAATGATACAGAAGGTATTTGCGTGTAGTGATTACAGCAGTAGAAATCAATTGCAAGCAGCAAATAATTTGTTAACACAGGGCTGCACATTGTATCATCAATAAAGGGATTCATTTGTTGAACTGTAATGAAGGTGAGAAGAAAGCCAACTTCACACTTCTGTAGCTAATCTAGACATAATACTGACAACAAATACATGTAGTGTACAAATACAGGTTTGCATGTTCTTATACTAAAGGTTTAGTCACCCACCAGCTCTCTACGTGCTTCTCACCTTCAGTATATGCCACAAGAATCTACTGAGCGGCTCCTGGAGTTTAATACTTAGCCTGACTTTAAAGAACATACAGACAAGCCCACTGCTACAATTAGCACTGCAAAGGAAAACTTAACCACTCCATCATCACTACATCCACTAAGGTGCCTTCTTATAAGACAGAATGGCACACAATGGTTCCATTGGAAGAGACCCATGGAGATCACTGAGTCCAAATGCCCCTTGAATGCTGCCATGTGAGGGGCATCAGCCACCTCTGAGGCCTCAGGTGCCAATCTGAGCTGAGCTCCCCTTCCACAAATCCTGCTCCCTCTTTGCACGTACGCTGTGCTGTGACAGTCACAAATCATCTGGCACAGAAACCTCCCCGAACACCTGTGAGATGGGCTGGTCTAATAATCCTTGCTGCAGAGGAGCTTTTCCAAGTATGATGCTGACAGCGTGTGCTCAAGGTCACCTGGAGAAACAGCAGCTGCTGGGCTGACAAGCAAATGTCAGCTCTGCCTCTGCTCCCAGCACTCCCTCCCCAAAGCCCTCCAGAAGGTCTGTAGCCTCTACCTGCACCAACCCAGGCAGGTGGGCTGCCTGGTGCACCCCTGAGCTTTGCAGAGGGACAAGAACAGTAAGGCAGGGTGTGATGTCTTCTCTTCAGTTCGGAGTGATTCCCACCATCATGGCCAGCTCCAGCGTGATGCTCTGCACGGACTGGCAGTGCTAAAGGCTGAGATTTGCCTTCCCACAGATCCTGTGCATTAAGAAGGAATGTCTCTTTCCTTACTCTGGGTTGGAGGATGAGTTTAAAATGAATCTCTTGGAAACAAAGCCAGCGAATGAGGAGGCAGATGAAAAGACAAGCTGTGCATCAGTGGGAGGAAATAATCCCTCCCAATTTCTTCAGGTAACTGGAAATCCCAAAGCATAGGATTAGCATTCTATAAATAAGGTGTAAATAAACTCAGTGGTAGTGGAATGCCTAAGTCCCTTAGCCCTCTTACAAATCAAACCTGCTCTGGAAGGATTCAATTATTGCTGTGATCTCACCTTAGCTAGGGATTAACTGGCACTGGAGATCAGGAAGACCATTATATTTGAATCCGTATATATACTTGTTGGGGATCATTTTTGCTGCACTTGGTAGAAGGAAGATACAAGGCCCTAAAATACTTTAGCTTTCAGGGTTACCACGAGGCCCATTTGGTTTTTATAGTCAGCTAATAGTCCCTCTGCATTCTTCTGGAGCAACTGCAAGTTGTAGTTTCTTGGGCAGGGAAAAGAATATGATGTGTCTGTCCCAGCATCTGTTGGGAGCTGGGAGAGGGTAGTGAAGGACCATGCAGCGTGTGGAGATGTTTTCTACAAGCTAATTAATTATCCTTAGGATCCATGGGGTGGGAAGGCAGGAGGGGTGCAACAGCGAAGGCTTTAATACAAGGGAAGAAAGAGAAATTAAAGCTGAGTTACTGCTTAAAACAGAAGCACATGTAAATCCTACCCTTGCTGGCCTATTCTGGGTGGCTTCCAGACATTTAATTGGTTAAGACAGATATATAGCACTGTCACTATCTGCTGGGGACCCATATAAATTGTCAGCAGTGGTTTCTTTTGCCATTTCATGTAGCCATGTCTGATGTCTTGAGTGTTATGGGAAGGAAGCAAAATACAACTCATCCTGTCAAGAGCTGCTCTGTATTGTAATTGCAGTATCTATAAGGAGTGTCAGGGTTGGGTTATTGGAGATGTCAGAAACAAAATGGGAGAGATTAAATGAGCACAAAGAGCTGCAAAATGAGGAGGTAATTGCACTTCATGAGAGTGCAAAGATAACACTGGGGATGTAGATCTCAAACAGTGCCGCATGGAGCTGTGAGTGCATGCCTTGCCTCCCCCGGCAAGTGATTCTGCATGAGAGTTTTGGATGCGCTCATCTCCAGGTGTGGTGTTAAGTGTGGTGTTTGCTGAAGCACTGCCCCCTACCTGGGACCATTCTAAGCTTATCCAGCACTTTCATTAGCTCTAACATGCTGCCCCAGGTGAGCTGCCATGGGCTTCTGGGAAGCCATGGTATTATTGAGGAGGGGGTCAAGTATGAGTGCTTTGCCTTCTTGCAGGTGCCATTTGCTGGCTACCATCCTGAAACAGGAGAAGAGCTCCCAGGACCACTCCTAAGGGTAACACAGGCTTACTGTTTTCCCTGTCTAAGTGGTAACTCTTCCTGCTTGTTGTTTGGACCCATTATTTTGACCTCTGAGCTTCTGAGCCTTGGAGCCTCTAATGAAGCCCTTTGTGTGATGCTGCAATGAAGCTCAGAGGTGGCGTTGTGTCCGTGCAGGTGGGAGCAGCCTCCAGGTCAGGAACAGAGCTGTGAAGGGAGGAATTGTGCTTGATAGGTACAGAAATGAGACTCCCTGTAGAAAGTCAGGGACTGCATGGCTTTCCCAAAGACAAACAGGGAATAAGGGGCACAGAAAGGCAAACCCCCCAGCAAAGCGTTAGAATGGGTTAACATGGGCTGATCCCTAAACAGCTTCATGCACTGCAGCCTGGTTTTTTCCCTGTTGCAGTCTGATTATTTACTTTTATATTACTATTATTCTCTCTTCCTTTGTTCTGCTTTCATTTTCCTGGAGTGAAACAGAAAGGTCTGGGATTATTACTGGCAAAATTCAAAGCAGGAGTGGGGTCATACCATGAAAATAGTGTTTACATTGACACTCTCGTGCATCCTCGCTGGTTATACTCTATTGCTTGACATTTCAAAGGGATGAGTATTACAGATCTGAATGGCTGATTGCTTCTGAGATTTGGATATGTATAGAACAGTAGCAGTCCTGGATGGTAGAAAACAGCTGCTCATATGTATATGTGCACAATATGCAGTTTAATGGGGGATAGGTAGGATGAGGTGGAGAAGCTCATGCCTGTACCTGACGAACACAACTGGCATCGTTCCTGAAGAGAGAAACTATTACAGAAACAGTGAGACAAATGCCAAGCAGCACTCACAGCCACAGCAGAAGGTCCTTCTGGTGAATGCTTTTTTATGAATATGGGATTTTTGGATTACAAATCTCACTTGAATTTTGTATAGAAACACTGTCATAATTAAACTATCATCAACCGCTGCAGCGATGGTCACAGCACCTATTAAGTGAACCTATGCAAAGCTTCATGTGGGGAGTCTCTTTCCATCAGCCTTCCATCTTTCTTTTCTCTGGAAGTTCAAGGGACATATTTCAGTTTCCCTCTGGCAAGGAGGTTAGTGTGGCTTTTCTAAGCATAGAGGAGGATGTGCACTGTTATGAAATGTCTCTAGTGTTTTTTCCCATCTTGTTTGATTAAGGCGTGTTGCATCAGGTAATATTGTTTACCAGCAGTTAATTGGAATCCACCTGGGTCCAGTAACCAACTTTTTATGGGATCTGATCAGCTGTTAACCTGAATTCAGAATACCTCCCCTGGCATGTGTAGAGGGGGCTTAGAATCGAGCCCAATTAGTTTGTAGTATGGCTTCTCATTTGCAACGGTATTCGAGTCCTGTAGAGTTGAGCTTTGCAGGAGAGAAGGAATTTGGCCACGTGCCTTTCCTTCAGTGCCAATTTGAATGAATTGATGTTTGATGTATGTAGGTAATGCTACCAAGTCCATTGAAGTGGACATAGGTTAAGTACGCACTGCAGGCAATTATCCATTAGTATAAAAGCTCCTTAGTATAATATTTAGACACTGAAATGACAAAAAAAAAAGCCCTGGACCTGATGATAGCTTTTGCAACACTATATAATTCATGCATTATAGCTCTTCTATTCATGCTTAATATTTCAGGAATAACAAAACATATTTCATCAGGAAATGCAACATGTGAAGTGCAGCGGGTATAAACAAACACTTAATTGAAGCTGGGGTCTCCTTTGCTTGCTGTGAATCTCTTCCTAACTCTATAAATATCCCAGAATATTTGCCTTAAGAATGTCTTTGAAATGGTGGTGGTGAGGTGAACCATTAGTGGAAGTCTCTCTAGCTCACATGGAGATGTGAAATCATGGCCCCATGAGAGGGACTATTGTTGTCTCAGGTGGGAGTCACCTCTTTTAAGCTAGAACAAATACCACGTGCTGTTCCTTGGATATATAGTGAGAAACAGACCCTTCCAGAAGCTTCAAGTAGTGGAAAACATCCAAAACAGAGCAGAGGAGATGTGGTCAGGAGAAGTTGTTTCTCAATGAGCTTTAAGAATTATTTAGGGAAAGAGTTTGGTTGTAAATGTCAGTGTTGCTATGGCTAAAGCCTGATGAGATGAACCCAAAGAGCTGAACTAAAACACTTGTAAAATGCTTTTGGGGTGGCACTGGTGTGACCCCATCCATAGCAGTGCTGATTATCTTCCCTCTACCATGAATCTTCTGATAGTGCTATTTCTTATTAAATCACAGCTTGTGAAATGATCTGGGCTCATTAGAATCTTCAATTTCACTTTCTCCTGCAAACGAAGAAACAGTTTGTGTGAAAACTCTTTAGTAATAAATCTTGAAGGGTCAGGAAATGCCAGGAAAATGCAGTGCTTCTGGGAATGATTATTTAAATCCAGTGCTCGCCCTTCAAACCATCTCATGGCTGTGGGGGCTGTGGGGCTGGCAATGCCACACTTGCATCACACTGAGAACATGAAGAGGTGATAATGTAAGAATGAATTCATTTCTCTAGGCTGAAATAGCACTCAGTGTGTTTGCTGGTCTACCTGCGATCCTGCTGTAATCTTCAAAAAGCTAAGGACCCTGATACAATATACACTGAGATCAATGACTTGTTTTGTGTATCTCTCTGGGCCCTGGATGAGGTCCAGCCTAAATACCCAATCTGCATTTTCATGAGACATCTCAGGAGCTGGAACATACCAAGACAGGTATGATTTTCAGTTTCAGCATGAATTTTGCTACCTTCCACTATGGCTCTGGCCAGGTCAATCCACATTTCCTTTATGGACAAGGCTGATCTTATACCCCTACAGCACATTGCTCAAATGATATGCATCATCATAAACAATTTTCCAGTGACTCAGGCCTTGATACTAAAGCATGTTGTTCATGCATCTGTTCTATTGTAAATCTGCTGGTGCTTCCATACAGGCTGCTCAAGAAGCAGGGAAGACACAGAAACATCTGTTTAGAGTTTTAAGCAGCTTGTCAGATGAATTCAGCACCTGGGTTTCCTGTTGTGAATCAACTATGCTCTCCTCAGCATGCATGAGAAAGGAAGAAATACAATGCTTGTAGGGATCCATGCTCTGCTCAGTTCATGGAGGATTGCTCTGGGTAATTTCTGTCAGTGCCATTGGGAACCACCAGTGCAAAACTTCCAAGAGAGGAGAACGGTGCTCCAAGAGGGGAAAGCTGACTGTGCTAAATGCCAATAAACCAAATTCTATCAGAGGAACTGAGCCAGTAAACAACTTGGCCCTTTAGTTTTAAATATTATGGCTTAAAGACACAGCACTTCTGACAAAATCACTGTATCTGGTTAGAAAGTCCCAATCCCAAAGCAGTTTTCTTCCCAAGCCTTTTCCTCCCCTTCTCCACCACTGAAAAGGAGCCCAACTCACCAACTGGCAGTTGCCTACACAAGTCAGTAACAGTTATGGCATTTATTCTTCCATATGATACAAAGGACTTTGTAATAAATATTTAGTGTTCCTTTAATCTGTCTGTTCTTATATCATGTTCTTCAGATAATCCCCTACTCCACCATGTACTATTTAATAATTCTTTTTCTGTTGATCTGTTCTTCTCTTTCACACAGATTCACATCCTCCTGCCCTGTGATGTGCTCTCTGTCAGTCTCTTTTTTCCTGAGCCCTCTTCAAGGTCCTGGGTTTTCATGACTGTGCCGTTAAAACATTTGTTGCTTGTGTGAATTTGTGAGGGATCTGAAGCTGCCTTGTGTTCACATTGCAGTCATTTTGTGCACTGTAAGGGTTTTTCTTCCTGAACAGAGGCCAAAGGCTTTCAAGACACAAGGTGCTCTGGTGCAGCAGGGCTGGTGATGCTCCTGATTTTGTGCTGTGTGATCCTAAGCACGCTGTGCCCCTTGGCCTCTCTCAGCAACCACTTGGGTGGATTGCTACCTTCAGTTGGGTCTCCTCACCCCCAAGGAACAAAGCATGCAAGAACTGTGAAGTGGATATCAGTGATGAAAGGATGATTAAAGAACCCCAGCAGACAAAGAGTACGTCTGTAATCGTGTGATGCTTCACCACTTGAAAGTTAGTTACTTGTATTGCAATTAAAAATGTATTATAATTAACTAGTTCTACAAAACCCACTAATGAAATCATGCCAGGGCTTAATACCAGGAAATAATGCTGAACTGAAGAAGACATGAAAAGGGTTCTGATCATCTATTAATAGCGTAGAGGTCCTGATTTGAAAAGATCCCCAAATTCTTTTGGGGTGACTCTAAAAGCCAACCTCCTTAAAGAACACTTAGTTCACCTTAGTAGTATCTATTATACTATATGGGATTTTAATTGCTTTATTATAAAAGAAAGCAATATTCACCCTTTTATGAATTTTGATTTAATGACTTTAGCACATTCATTATTAGTTCATTATGGTTCTGTGGAATTGAGGCCTCCCGAGTTAAAAGGATGTCCCCACACTAAGCTGGCCTCAATTAAATTGTAATCATATTGTGGTTAATCTCAAGGACTTGCTCTGTGAGCGCAGGGGGATGCGAGGGAGAAAGGCAGTGAGGGGAAATCCTATTTATGACAATTTGACCAGTTTCTCATCTGAGCCTGGAGACAGCAAGGGACCACTGGCATGGTCCAGCAGGTGCCAGTGAAACTTGGCATGGGACTGGAGGTTATCTTACACAGAGTCACTGCTGGCCTGGGATCCATTTGTGTGTGCAAATGGGAAGAAGAGAGAAGACCATTTGCAAAGTAAATGCTGCAGTTACTGGTGGAATGGCAGTATTTCTGGGGAAGGACAGCTGCATAACCAACAGTTCTGCCTCTGTCCCCTCCTTTCCCAAGCTGGACACACAAAAAAGCTGTTGAGCTTCTGTTGAGCTTTACATGTCCATAATTTGACCAAGGGGCCACATTAAGAAAATGAGTAAGTTTTGATGATCTGGAAGAAGATGAGAAATTCAGCTCACAAGTGATTTGGCTGAAACATTTCCTCTTTGATGTTCTGCCATACTGAACAGCATAATAGCCCTTCCAGAAGAACACTCCAAGCAGAGCTATTTTGGGATTACTTTTCTCCTTTAGCTTTCATCCTGTGGTTTTCCTCTATCTTCTTTTTTATCTCTCCGATCTCAATGAAAATGTCTCAAGCTCTCACCAACCACTTCTAATGTTTCAAGATCCCTTCAAGCTTAGATATTAGTAAAGCTGGAGTGCTTTGTAACGATTGTTTGAAAGGCTTTACATTATTATACCTTTTTTTTTGACTCAACAGTGGAGCCAGCCCTCAAATCTGAGGTCCAAAGCAGAAGAAAGCTGGGAGAAGCTGCATTCCTGTGTGTTGCAGAGCAAGTATTTGTAATGTCGAGTTTACGGAGGATTTCCTTGCTGTGTTTCCATTTAGTAAAGCAGATCCTCAGTGCTTATAAAATTGAGCAGCATCTTCAGTTTTAGGCCATAACTTGATGTAATTTGAGCTAAAAGGTTGAAAGAAAGAAAGAAGGAAAACTCATTAACCTCCAAAGAGACTGGAATCCTGCATTCATGCAACGGTCCTGTTAAAGCTTGGAAGAACAGCAATTCTTAGGGTACAGAAGGAGAGGTTTGTTTCTATGAGTGGAAAGTAAATCAAGTCTTAAAGGTCAGTTATCAGGAACAAACCCCACCAGATTTTGTGCCATATTGTTTAATTATACTGAAAGATAATTACTATGGGAACATCAGCAATGGCACTGATGTCAATATTTCATAAAGCTTGTATAGATTAGAGGAGTACATTGGAAAGTGTTGTAGTCCATGAAACAGCAAAAGCTGCTTGCAGAAATGATGGCTTTGTGGCAATCACTCGTGTAGACTTATTTACCACCTTTTTAGTCCAGAGAGAGAATGGATGAAGGGGTGTTTCATTACTCTAAGAATATGTACATACTTGTGACATACTTATGTGCAAGTAGGTCCACAGCTCTTCCATTTTCTGCTGAAAATATCATTGCAGAACAAATTTGGATGATGTGGTTTTCAGTGAAAAGGCACCAAGATTAACAAATGCAGTTAGTTAGTACATGGCAAATGTGTTCTTCACTATTTATGCAACTTCACATCATGCTTTTTGATACAAATGGTTATAGCTGCTTTTAAGAGTCTCATTCCCAGAGAGGAGCAGAAGGCAGTGGAGCTGCCTGTGTGTCTGCCTGCTGCTGCCTGGCACTTGGGAATTCAAACAGAGATGTGTTTGCAGAGAAGAGTTCCCCACAGCACATTTATATTTCACAGAACAGCCAGACCAACATCCTTCCCCTTTTTCCTGCCATACCCTCAGGCTGGAAACTGCAAGGGAAGGGAAGGGAAGGGGGGGGGCTGGGGAGCACTGAGCACCACAAGCCCCTGGATCCAAGGCAGCTATGCCTATGCCAGGGCTTTCTCTGAGACCAAGCTGTGTTTTGCTTTCCAGGCCATGTGTGCCTGCAGATGCAGAATGTGCTCGTAGTACTTGTACCTTCCACATACCCCTGAGTGATCACCAAACTCCTCCAAAGGGAAATAGTTATCCCATCATTTGTGCGTGTTTGGTAGACAGTGTGAGACACTCTTGAGTTTAATGGGCTTAGAGAGGAGCAGGTAGAGAAAACACTGGTGAGAGATGGATGCAGTCAAGCATTGCCTCTGCTTTTGATTAGTTTGCAAAGGTGGGTAATTGAATCCCAACAGTCTTCCTGTGCTGTTGCCAACTTCATCTTTCATCTTGCCCTGGGCATCCCTTACCAAGTGTACATATGCCTGCACTTTGGTCCATAGAGTTGAGCCAGTAGAGTCATTTCTGTAGAGAGACTGCCCTGCCTTTTTCCCCCAGTAAGCTTTAAAAAGGTAAAAATTATCGTATTATAGGTGCTTTGGTCATGAAGAGAAAATGATGCTAGATATGAACAGAAGAAACTCCTCTTATCCCTGAGAATTTTTAGCATTGAATTAATTCCCCTATCTCATGGCACATTAATGGGAAGGCTCTCAGCTCTGCGTTAGGCAGAGGTCTGCATTTGCATTTAGATGGAGCTATTTTAAGGATTGTAGTATACATAGGGGCCTGTATCACATTTACAATAGAATCTGTAAGATAAAATTAATATCTAGCAAGTGGTTGTTTTTTCCAGTTTTGTTATAATCAGAACCAGTAACTCAAGTGGCATAATGTGACATAATAAATACGAGAGTCGTTCACTCGAGAGATATCTTATCCACCCACGAGGAGGAACACACTCCTTAACCAGTGAAGTGGGCTGTATTTTTTCCCTTTCACAAGACAGCTGTGAAGCACTGCATGCAGGCTGTTCCTGCCTATGTTACCCCAAAGACTTCTCACTTGAGCAAAACAACCTGCTGCCTCAACAGGAGAAAGTGCTTTTTCTCCACCATGCAGGAAACAACAGCGGGAGGGTTGGTGTCATGTGGGGCAGCACAGGGACCTCAAATCCTTCCATTCATCTCTTCCCACAGATGGATTCTCATAGGCATTCCTCATACCTGCCTGCCAGTGCTAAGTCACTGCTGCTGGTTTGGATGCTTGTTCCCTGCCAAAGGAGCAGCACAATACCACGTGTTCATTCTGGTGGTGGAGCTCTCATGAAGCAGTGATGAGCAATCAGTGGATTTTGGATGATCTTTTAAGGTTCCTTCCAACCTGAGCCATTCTGTGATTCCATAATGGCTAAGCAACGAGAAAACGCTAAAGTCACTGTGACAATTGGCACCAATATGTTTCTAATGTACTAACAGCTCTTTGGACTTCTTTAGTGAACTTCAGTCAAAATTGCTAAGTTGCCACACGAGCTTCCACGTATAGCAAATAAGCATTGCCTCATGGAAAGCCCCTATGGGGAGAATTCAAAGTGCAGGGGGGGGGGATCTGGGCTCTGTCTCACCAGAAATTGCTCAGATGATGGGGAGAATTAAAAATGTATCTCCCAAGAACACATTATCAGTGTTCCCAGGAGCTGCACCTAGCAGAGGCCTGTTTGCCAGCTCGTTTTGGTGCTGACAGCTGTGAGAATGCTTCTATTTTAGTGGGAGAGCAGAGCTGTGGATTCCCAGTCCTGGCTGCCCCATACTATACTGGGGATCACTGCGACTCTGAGCCTTTGGCTAAAGGCAGATCTGGGCTTCACCCCAAACCCAGGGCTGAGACTGAAACCCAGATCAAAAGCATACATGTTTGTTTTTTCAAGGGAACCCGTAGTGTTAAGAATTAGACTAGTGAGCGATAATCCTCTAGACTTACATGAAAAATCAAATGAATGCATGGGAAAACATAGATAACAGGGGAAAAGCTTGTTTTGGTCTAGTTTGCCTAACAAGAAGGGAAGAATAGTGAGACATGTCAAATTGACTTTTGCAGAGCAGGTTAACGCCAGATACTTGTTTATCCTTGGAGATTTCTCAAATCCAGCAGATTTCAGCGCTGCCTAATGAAAGCTAAGGGAAGAGAGGGAAATGGAGCATGTACAGTTCAGAGGAGGGGAAGATGCAGATGAAAACAAATGAAAAGCCTTTCTCCTTCATGTTTCAAGTGCCAAATTATGCTTGACATTTCAATTTCCCCAAGGCGCGCTGCTGTAAAATCGTCTTGAACTCTCCTCCAAGTGTTAAAGCTTCCATCAGCTCTTCCAGTGGAATCAAACAGGTCTGACTCAGTTCTGTCCTGGGTGTGAAATGGAATCATTATTATAACACCACACAACCGGAATGGAGAAAAAGCTCCAAATGTCTTTAGTGTTTTCATGGATGGGCTTCACAATCGGCTTTGCCCAAGGGCACGATGCGGTTGCTGTGCTGTGCACTTTGTCGCTCAGGTTGGGGGGATGATGGTGTTGGGGACTTGCACGTGACTTGTTTGTTAGTAGAGAATTCAGGGCTTTTATCACTTGTGTATCATTTATATGTGGCTTTTTTTCACATGAGAATCTCCAGTTCTGTGTCTAGGCAGGTCTTGGGTCCTTCAGAGATCTGCAGGAGAAATCAGTAACCACTGAAGTTCTCAGTGTTTTCTCTGCATTCCAACGATCTTAAGGAAGCTTTGAAAGCCTGAATATTTGAAGTGTTTTGACCACGTCCCCAGTGAGAAACACTGAGAGCAGAGGAATGATGGAAACGCTGCTTTTCCTGATCTGCTCTATTGGCACATTTTGGTTTTCTTCAGCTTGTTTTCTTTGAAAGCTCAACAAAACCTCGAGTTGCACGAATTTCTCTGAGTTCCCTCACTGTGTACAGGCTTCTTGGGGGGATGCTGAGCTTACTGTGCTGTTGGTACCAGACAATCAAAGGCAATCCTCCTCCTCGGTGAGTGGGAATAATGGTGACCCAGCTTTTCGAGAGACCTCACTGAATTGGATGCTTTGAAAAATATACCCTTGGGCTGTGGTTGCTGAGCACTTGAGAAGGCCTGTGATTGATGATACGGTCATTACGGGCATGATTAAGAGCAGCCAGGATTTACATTTACCACCTCGGCCTTTCTCAGTGTCTGCTGAGCTGTGGTCTGGAGACCACCAGTACAGCACACAACGTGACTGTGCATGGGGAGGGAGTGAGGGGCTGGGGGTGCCTTGGCTGGCAGCATGGTGCTGGCTATCTCCTTTGATTGCAACTGATGAATAGTACTTCAAAAGCTAGGAATATGTTAAACATGCCCATCCAGTCCAAGAGACAGAACCACAGCTGTGCTCTGTTCACACTGGGTATAGCATCTATTCTTCCCTTTTTCATAGCACTGGTCATTAATAACAGAACTAAAACTTCCATTACAGGACTCCTGACTTGACGTTCATGCCAGGGCATTCATTGCAATTACCCTTGATTCGAGAGAAGCCGTTAAAGGAAATAAAAATGACAGCTTTGGAGCAGTCCTGTTGTGTTAGCTTCAGTATCCTTTGCTCAACAGCCAATCCTTCTTGCCCCCAAAAGGTTACACCAGGAAGGTTGGCTTGGCATGAGGCAGCAGGCTCTGCCATGACAGATCTTCAAGCTATAATGATAAATCATGCTCCATTGCCCAGTCCTTCTGGAAAGAAATTTTAATGTGGATTAAAATAAAAGAGGTTTGATACATGCTGGAAATGTCTCCCTTTGGCTGTTAAGAAAAAAATAAATAAATCGGAATGTCTGTAATATTTCTGCTGAGAATTAAAATAATTGGTATTTAAATAGTATTCTGAGCAGAACTATGATTGCCTGGGAAAGCCAACCCCAGAAGCAAGATCTCCTCTTGTCTTTAGGAGCTCAGCCAGGCTTGGGAACTTAAAAAGAAACTTGAGTTATTGGGAATTTAAAACATGCCCTTGCTTTGACTTGAATGCAACATCAAAGCAAGAGCCTCTGTGTTCCTGAAAAAACTACTGCTCTGCTTTCCTGGCTGATAAATGCTTCTTCTCTGCCGACTTTATTAGCTGTGCTATCCCAGCATCATCTCCATCCACAAGTGCCTTTCTGGTGTGTTCAAAGGAAGGAGTCAATTTTGCTCTCCCAGAGGAAGAGCTAACACCAACCCCAACAATGCCAGAAGGTAAAGGAGGCTGGTGATCTCACAGCACTGTTACACCCTGATGCTGAACAGGGACGGGGCATCTACCAGTGACATACTGCTGCTTGCTCACTGTCCTGCTTCTTTCCACATCCCACATCTTTCTGTTATAGTCCTGTTTCCCATGCAGATCTGGTATTTAAACCTCTGGAAAGCAAATCTTGTAGAATACTGCTATTCCCACACTTCTCATTCAGCTCTTTCAGCGTGTGCTTGTGACCTCAGCAGATGACTGTGCTAATGGGATCTCACTGATGCCAAATACCAGCAAAAACCTCTGTGTCAGATAAACTGGGAGCTCTGAAGGATTTCTCATGTTTCAAGCAGTGAGGCTCGCTGGCCTGACAACAAACATCTTCTTACCAACGTCCTCACTGCCCATGAGAGATTTGGGACTGAATAGGACAGGGTAGGTCTGTGAGCATCACACAAGACACAGCAGGACAGAGCCATACAGCTGACTGGAGCAGAGCCATTGGGGCTCTGTGTGCAGCACTGCATGCAGTGTACAGACATACCCGACAGTTCTCATGTCAGCAATGACTACTGTGAAATGTCTCCCTTTGCCTTGAAATCATTACCGTTTTATGTAATAGCAGCAGCTCCAGTCCCCAGCTGAGATGAGAAGTCCATTAAGCGCTTGAAATTGTGTGAATGCACAGGATGAGGACATGCACTCCTGACCAGCTCCACATTGCCTATTGCCTTGCTAATCCTATTAACCCCATCCTGCTCAGATCCCCCTCCATTTATAGGCTCCTACCTATACAGATAGAGATACCTCCAGAAGTTGTCTGCTCGGAGCCAGTAGGTATTTGGGCTACTCTAACTTTCTGATTCTATTTGCATCCTCTAGAATTAATGAGCTTAACCACACAGAGCTGCGACTGGCTGATTTTATAGATTAAACCCAGGAATTACAACTTAAATTCATTATTAGTTCAAATGGGAAATAATTCCACCAAAGAGAGTGGAAATTGCTAACTCAGGGGAAGCAGTTATGTAACCTTTCCTTTCTAAGGAAACAGAGAAAGAAACCTTGTTTCTACAGTAACATCCCTTACTTCTTTTCTTTCTTTCTTTCTTTCTTTCTTTCTTTCTTTCTTTCTTTCTTTCTTTCTTTCTTTCTTTCTTTCTTTCTTTCTTTCTTTCTTTCTTTCTTTCTTTCTTTCTTTCTTTCTTTCTTTCTTTCTTTCTTTCTTTCTTTCTTTCTTTCTTTCTTTCTTCTTTTTCCTATTCTAGTGATAGCTGTAGGATTATTTCTAGGACAGAGAAGCTGGAAATGCACAAATGCTCTATTCATGGTGAAGTGGCTTGTATAAACCCAGACTAGGGTCAAGTGAACACAGAGAGAGGAAAAAAAAGGAGTTGTGTATCAGATAAACAGTCCCGAAGAGGAAATGTCAATGAAGTGGTTTGTGAAAGGAGGAGCACAGGGCTCAGCAGCCCATTGAATTGTAGGACATATTTTTGTTTCTATCTGATGACTGAATGAACCAGAGGCAGCACCTGCCAATGGCAACATAACTTAGTTATTGTGGCTTGCACAACAACAGAAAGCCTTCCTGGAACAATTCAGCATCTCCAAGTAGAGGTAGAGTTGTCATGAGAGAATGGCAACCAGTTTGTGCTTAAGGAAATGAACGAGTCTCCTTCTGAATCCTAGAAATAATGAGTGGTTCAGAGTGCAGCGGGGTGATTTACTGATCCACAGCTGATTTAGAGATCCCCAGTTCATACTTACAATTTATTTGCATGTCAATGAGACTCTAAATTCTGATTCTTAATAACTAAAAATATCATATTTTTACTTTATTTTGCTAGTCCTCAAGGAACTGAGTCTGCAATGGCATTAAAAAGTTAGGGAATTGAATCCCAGAGCCTCAGAAGGGCTATTTCAAGTCCTCAGCTAATCAAAGTTGAACTGTATGACATCCTAATTTGAAGCCCTGAGTTTCACCTCATCGTGGGTCACAGAAACAACAATGTCAGAATACCTGGAATGATGATGGAGTGATGATGTGGCCTTTAGTACTGTGGGGGAAGCATTCCGTGCTCTGATGGCCATGGGCTCCTGTTAACTCCAATCTCCCTCATCATCACCAAAGACCATTTTTGGTGGCAGGTCATGAGATAAAAGGAATAAGCCCTGCCTGCTGCCTCCTCCTGAGCACACTGCCTGAGAGCCAACAGCCCAGACCACAGGAGGCTTCCAGATGCTGGTGGAGAAGCAGGAATCATTTCAACGGAGCAGAGTCCCACACAAAGGTGGAAAGATCCTCTTAGTGCTCATTAATTGTAATTTTCAGGATTAATGCAAAAGATTTGGCAGCTTGACAGGAGGGAGTTTTAACACAGATAATTCACTGCAGCTCACTGGAGCTGAAGACAGGGTCACTGTCCCCCTGCCACAAAGCAACAGGTAAAGAAAGACAAGGACAGAGGTAACTAGACAGGGAACGGGTACATAAAGCACCCAATATGTCAAAAGATGTATTTTACATGGGGTAGTGTAAATATTCATGTGATTTATTAGAGCAGCAGGCTGTTCATTGATGGCTCTATCGAGTTGAGGGTTATTTAGCAGGGGAGATCAATATGGGAGCAGGGAGCCAAAGCCTGTGAAAGCAACTGAAGTAGAAGTACATTTTGCAGTGTGAAGTCTCTTAACTGCCGCTTAAACCTTAGCATGGATTCACCCTGTGTATATTTTAGTGCTGGAGCAAAGGATGTTCTTCCAGGGGCTCAATCCATGCTGTTTGGTGCACTCAGAGTGCTGGATTTGGGCAACCTGTTGGGCAGTTTCTGTTGACATTCAAAGCACAACTCCAGGTCAGTCCCATTATCTCCCCTGTTCCCAAGCCAGCCTTGTGCTAGATGGCAATTTAAGGCTCAAATCTGCTGACTTTTTACGCTTTTTTAAATATTGGTTTTCACTCCCCATCATTTTTTATTACACTTACTCCTTCAGAAGAAAATATCTCAAATGTCCCTAATCTTTTTGAGCATGGAATTTTAGATTCTAATGGGCTTGTTTTAATTTGCGCACATTCTTGTTAATAATGAAATCTGTTTAACGTGAGCTAAACCAAAAAAGCCTGTAATGGTAATTCAAAACATAAAACTCTAGTGCATTTCTGTAAGGATTCCCTGTTAATATTCTTAAGGCTTTTTAATGGTTATTTTAAGTAGGCATTGGTATTAGCAGGAACATCACACAAATTAAAATTAGGCTCTTGGTGACTATTTAAATATGAATATTCACAGTCTCTTCAGCATGGAATTAAATCTAGTTACATTTGATGCTGCTGGTGTATTTCCACTGAAGAAAGACAGCACTGCCATTGAACTTACTATCAATACTTAATTTATAACAACACACTGAATGTAACGATCAGATCTTATGTAGCATAGCCTGGGAGCTTGTGTCAGGCTTTACATCTATCAGATGAAGCCTGAGCCAGTAGTTGAATTAGGGTTGAGGACTTCCAGCTTCATTCTAGAAGTCTTGTTCCAGGCTGGGTAGATTACAGCCCTGCTGTGCTGCACTTGGTTGCAGGCTGTGCTTTCACCTGCTGTTGGGAGCTGGTGGAGCTTCCACTCCTCTTCATTGTTTAATATATGCTGGAGTCCTCAGTAAAAAATATCAACGAGGGACATTTGTGCCATTTCTTCAGAGATCAGTATTTCCTCATCCTTCACTAGACTATACTGAATTATTTCCTTATTCTCTTTTTCTTCTGAACGTACAGAACGAAGCTCAGCATTATAAAACCCAGATTACCATCCCTAAGTAGTGCGGTAACAAAACATGCTTAAAATTAAACGCATGCAAATCCACTGAAAGTCCATGGGATTGAAGCAGATGGTAAAAATTAAGCAAAAAGTTAAATCCTGAAGGGATGGCTTTAGGAACACGCTAAGGATGAAGTGATGAGGAAATGCAATCCCTACCTACCATACAAATACAATTCCACACCCCCCTGCCTGTTGCTATCATCCTGGGACAGCAGATTCCAAATCTGCCCTGCTTTTCTGTTTCATTTTGACAATAACACCTTGTGCCTCCCCTCAGGCTTCTGAAATAAGACAGCACTTTCCATGATATATCTTGGAGCCATTAAGCCACAAAAGCTGAGTGTCGTCTTTCTGCTGATGTACACTACAAGGACCTGTCATTCCCCTGATATAGTACAGCGTGAGAATGGTCTCCCTTCAAAATACATCACCAGGGCAATGGCATTTTGAGTTATATGGTGCCAGGAAGGAAAGTATCTGAACCATTCACAAACGTAGACAAGATAGGGTCAAAAAACATCTTTAGTTTTCACATGGGCAGCTGGACCAGCAGAAGAGCAATTAAAAAATGGTTTAAAGTCATCGTCATCGAATGGGAAGCAATGGGTTGTAGCACTTACATGCTTTAGGTCCCTAATTCTTATTTGCAGAGGGGACCATCAGGTAGAAGAGCCTTGAAGTCATAGCTGGAGACCTTCTGTGGAGTCATTGGAATCCCAGTGCCAACCCCATCACTTGTTTCCTCTTCTGCTAAGCTCAGAGCCATGGCTTTCACTTCTCCCTTCCCTGTGTGTGGGCAATGTTCTGTCTGTGTGATGTGCTCCCATACCATTAAAAAGCAAATGGTAAAACATATTTGCTCTGTACTGCTTTGGCTTCACAAACTCTCTTCCCCTGGCTCACTCCACTGCTGTGAGCAGCCACATTGGTGCCAGCAGCTCTGCCTGTAACAGCAACAATATTCACTGCTTAAATATTTGCAGGATCACTGTCTGAATTGGCATTCTTTCCAAAGCTATCTGGGCTCCATGAAAGACTCGTGGAATAAACACAGTAACACAAGGCCAGCTCCTCAGCTAGTGCTAGTCAGTTTGATTCTGTGTAAGCCAAATTGAGGATCCGCTCTTCCTGGTGTCTGCCTAAGATATGCAAGAAAATGAACAATGCTAGGAAATGTACATGCAGTTCAGTGGTGAATCGATGCATCTTTTCATTTATTGTCTTGATTTTTCTGTTTTCTCCTGCTGGGAAATTATGCAAATATTTCTCGTACTGGAAAAGAATACCAATAATTAAGAAACGTGCAGCTTGGATTTGGGATGATGTTGTGAATCCCATAGCAATGTGCTCATGCAACAGCACATTAATGGCTGTGGTGACTGCTATCTAACAAAAGGGCTGGATTCTCAGCCCCCTATAAGGTCACTGTGCATTGTTTGTTTGGCACTTATGTGGAAAAAAACTAGCAGAAAAAGAGAGCAGGACTACAGCACACAACACCCTGGCCAGCTTTCTGATGTGTTTGTGCAGGAGTAATTAAACAGCACCATCTCTTAGGGGAAGAGAAGGAGGCCACGTAGCTCTGGTCTTGGGCTGACTCAGACAAAAGATGTCACCTTGCAGTCTTCAAGGGGGACAAGCACTGAGTGGCAGGAATGGCAAACAAACTGCAAGTAACCTCCTTAATAGCCAAAGATGTACTGGGTACTCTAACAGGGCAATAGGGATCTCAGCTTTAGTTCATAGAACCGTTTGAGTTGGAGGGGACATCTTGTCCAACACCCTGCACTGCACAGGGACACCCACAGCTCCATCAGTGCTCAGAACCCCACCCAGCCTGACCTCGTTTGTCTCCAGGGATGGAGAACCATCCCCTTTCTAAGCAACCTGTGCCACTGCCTCACCACCTCATCGTAACAAATGTTTCCCTTATACCCAGTCTAAATCTCTCCTCTTTTACTTTGAAACCATTTCCCTTCGTTGCATCACTAAAGACCCTGCTAAAGAGTCTGCTTGAGTCCAGAGACAACTATTTTTATTTACAGATATTGGAATTTCTACCCAAGGGGGGAAAAAAGAGGGAAAATTACAAGTAAGTTGCTTGCTACTTGGATGAGCTTTGGGACCAGCACGTCAAAGGTCAGGTCATGAGTAGCCTTCCTCCTGCTCTGTGCTGCCAAAAGAGCCCAGCTGTGCTCATGTGAAGCTCTCCTCAACATCCAGCTGTTGATGGCAGCTGAAAATCTAGTTATGGAAGTAGAGTAGGTCATTGCTTGGCCCTAGATATAATTAGCACAAGGTTAGGTTATTTTCAACTACAGCAGGCAGTTGTATTTGCATAGTCTCCATGTAATTTATTGAAAGCTGTGAGACTCTCAACCAGGGAGCCACATTAGTGGGTAGATATTAACCTGGGAACCTCTACAAAAAACTTTACCTGGCCTTCCCACTATATATATTTTTCACTCAATACCATCCTGTCACTGAGCAGTTTAATTCTCTTATGGGCACAATTGCCAACCCAGTTTCCAGGGAGGACACGTGCCCCAGGATTTATTTTATTCCATTTAAGTAACTATGGCCAGTTTTCATAATTTGAGGAGGTGAAATTGCCCGTTCCCCGAGGCACTCTGACAAATGAGATCAGAAGTCCAATGACTACATGTCTTGCAAAGCTTTTCAGTTCAATTACGTGTATCTATGTGCAACTGGTAACGCCGGGATCAGTTCAAATAGTGTCTTTGCAAGTGTGTAAGGCTGCAAATTAAAGTCTATTTCACATCAGTATCCAACACGTTACTGGAAAGATTAAAAGGAAAATTTTCTAGGGACAAGGGATGAACAATTAATGAGGCCTGGAGTGACTCTGAAACAGGTAGCAAAGAAAAACAACTGTAAAAAGAGAAACCATCAGAAGTGAGCAGCTTGGTGCCAAGTTGCAGAAGGAGATTAGTGGCGAATCTCACTAGATCCATTAGTGTTTGTGAAGTACTCGTGGAGTAGATCAATGAGCATCACAGAAACTCCCAGGAGGAAGTGAATTAAAAGCTTTTTCTTCTTCTTTTTCCATTTTTTTTTTCTTTTTTTTTTAAGTGGTGGGAAGCAAATAAAGCAGAGCTTGCACAGTGTGGCTGGTAAGGCTAAACCGAGGCATTGGATGGGCACCTGGTCAGGGACTGCTGGCTGTCCCCATTCAAGTTAGGTTGTGATCAAGTATGAAGGTAAGTGGTGATTTTAAGTGACTTTAACACAATCTGTTTGAAGCTTTAGGTGCTTTATTTGAGACACCAAGCATTTGGTGGCGATTTGTATGCAGGCAATAAGCCGTGGCTTGTATGCAATGGCAGCAATAAGAAGGTGCTAAAGTCCTGAGAGCCACCTTAAAAAGGCATCTCCAGCTCTTCAGGTTGCGCCGGCGCAGCGCCGCTGCAGCTTCCCCAGTGCTATTGATTTACACCAGTTGAACATCTGGCCCATATGCTTTGTATTATTAAATACTTCTGCGATTATTATGTGAGCAATTAAGATTCATGGAAATGAAAAAGCAGGCTATGAATTGTGCCTTCACTGCGGTTCGGGAGGAATTGCTTAGGCAAACTGCTGCCTTTTACCGTAGCTGTGCAGTTTTTCTGTGTACGTTTTTTTTTTTCTAGAAACCAGATTTAAGTGTCACTGGGACCTCAGATTTTCTTCATCTGGGGAAGGATCGGCTTCACCACTGCCATGTTTTGCCCATCTTGTTCTTCGAGCTGTTATCCAGCAGCATAACCCAAAGCAGTGCTGGTGCTGGAGGGCTACAGGAAGCCTTTTCCAAGCCAGTCTGCCTCTCTCCCCCACTGCCTTTGAGATCTCCAACTTCTTCCCCTGCCTGCCACTGCCATATAGAGGACTGTGATCTCTTCCTCTGCCCAGCAGCCTTTCTTATTATACAAAGCTTGTTGTGTTGCTCATCTCTTCTGTGCAATGTTCAGCCTGGTCAATCGTGCTGGAATTTAATGCTGACAAAGTCCAGCCAAGCCCAAGTAAATGTTAACACTCCAGACTCTCTATTGTCTTTTTCTTTCTTTAAACCTGATTCTCTTTCATGGTTTGCTGCTGGAGTATAGAAGTACATCCAGCCAGAACAGAACAAGCTCTGTCTTTCAGTATCAGGAGATGAAAGGAATAGAGTGAGATCACATTTTGCAAACCTGAGAGGATCTGAAAATCCCCCTCCTGCTATTTCTGGAAAAGAAGTCAATGACAGGGCAAGTTTATCTTCATTAACAGTGTGAGAAGGAGTGCTGGCTGCAGGTTTTGTTTCACCTGACATGGAGTGCTCAGCAGCTGGGTTTCCTCATCTAAAATGATCAAAAATTCTTGGCCACGCATAAAATCATCTTCTGGTGGTATGCAATGGGGCCTGCCAGTATGATGTGCAGAACAGCAGGGTGACCTTCTAACATCACCATCCCCAGGGCCTGATGTGACACTGCTTAACAGATGCTTGGTGACTTGAAGGTCCCGAAGTTACAGCTTTGCATGTACGCACAAGTCACCAGTCCTATTAAGGGCTGAGGAGAGACAGTTTTTGGCTTTTATCCCACTTCTCAGACATGGCATGATGTAATGGACTGTTCTGAAGGGAAGGAAGGTCACTGTTCTTGAGGAGAGCTGTTACAACATGGGGAATAGATTGGCGGGGCTGATCCAGGTGTACTGGCTCTGATGGCCCTTTCCCTTTCTCTTTCTTTTTCTCTTTCTCTTCCCCTTCCCCTTTCCCTTTCCCATTCCCTTTCCATTCCCTTTCCTTTCCTTCCCCTTCCCCTTCCCTCCCCCTCATCACCTTTCCCCTTCCTCTTCCCTTCCCTTCCCTTTCCTTCCCTTCCCTTCCCTTCCCTTCCCTTCCCTTCCCTTCCCTTCCCTTCCCTTCCCTTCCCTTCCCTTCCCTTCCCTTCCCTTCCCTTCCCTTCCCTTCCCTTCCCCTTCCTCTTCCTCTTCTTCCCTTTTCATCACTCACATTCAAAACAGTGACATTTCACATGCAAAGGGCAAACAAGCACATGAAAATTATTTGGAGATGGAAGTTCAGAGAGGTGTGAAGAAGGAAGGATTTAGTGAGTAAAGGTTTTGTGAAGAGAACCACTGGATGGGATTGCTTGACAGAATTATACTTCATTACTGACGCTTCACGGCCTTGATTTTCATATTTATTTGTGACTCTTCTTTTTTAAACCATGGGCTCTTTTGACATGAGAGTCATGCTGTGTAAAGCACTATTGATTAGAGTTTCTAATTTCATGCCATTACAGCATGACCGTTGAGGAATGAAATGTATTTTATTTTTTTCCACTGTGACTATGCCAGCACTGCTTGGGATGCAGCCATCACGCGGGCTGTCAGCAGCAGGCATTTCCAGCTGAAGATCTTTGCTGTTTCGGCCAAAAGGCAAATATGCCCAAAGTCCGATCCTCAGCTCAGCGTGTTGTTCCTGGAATTAGATCACACCAGTGGCAAAAAGTATTCGAAGGCTGGAGGTTTGCAGAAGAATGGCTGATCTGGAGACTCTGTTTTTCACTGGGACTCACAAAAGGCCATTTTTTGTTCCCCCTTCCAGAAGAATGGTTGGCATTTCCAGCAATACCTGCTGTCCTTCCAGTGTATCTGGTTTGGTATTTATAAAACAGAGGAACTTAAAATCACCCAAAGCTTGGGTTAAATCCTATGCAGAGTGTCCTGTGATCACATCATGTGTGTTATTCCTGTGATGTACAAGAAGTACAAAAGAATGGATTGTAAACATCAGAAAAAGCTGTTTCAGCCTTACATTAAAGAGCTTTTTTTCTCTTTCATCCTGAATCCGGGCCTGTCTGGGATTTCCCAGGGAAAGGGCTCATGGTGAGACCAGGAGGTTTGTGAGTTAGTAGTATTTTGCCCCATTGGATCTGCCTTGGGGGGTCATCCTCCCCTTCTCTCTTCCCCCATGTATGCCCCAAACCTTCTGGTTTTTGATCTGTCCCAAAACAATCAGTAAGAAGATTCCTTTAGCCTCAATAAAAAATCCCCACCTTTTTTTCCCCCTATGTAATAAAGGCTTGTGCTATCCTGAGTAAAGACACCAGGAAGATAAAGTCAGCCTAAGTCTGCTGCTGAGCTTGACTCTAATGAGTTTCGCTCACGGTGTAAGTAACGTGGCTTGTCTTACACTCAGGTTTTACCTCTGAAGAGTAGATATGCACTAGCTGTCCTGAACTAATGAAGCTTTCCAGCAGTGAAGACAAGCTCTAACAGAGCGGCAATAGATGTGTGAGCCCCTTACAAATAGCCAGATGAGAGAAGAGTGAATGCTTGAAATCTGTCAAAGGGGAACCAGCCGAGAAAGTTCTCCGACTTCTGCTTTATTCCAGGAGCTCCTGACACCCACCGGCAGGCGATGAATTAGTGCAGCACAGCTGGAGCTGCTTGAGGGCTGCAGATGCAAATCCCAGAGCTGTTCCTGCATGTACCAGAGATAGTGTGACCAGTTTTGGGCTTCCCATATAAAAGTTACGTCAAGGTGCTAGAGAGAGGCTGAGAAAAAAAAAATGGTTTTTTTGAAGAGGGAAAGTGGATATGTCATTGATGTGAATGGTTATTAAGAGGGGGTGTGCAGAAGGCAGAGCCAGACCGTCCTTGGAGATGCACAGCGACAGGATGAGAGGCAACATGCACGAATGGCAGCATGGAAATTCTCAATAGACAGTGAAAAATGCCCACCATGAGAATGGTCAAATGCCAGACTGTTGATCCCAGGGCTCTCCCTACCTACTCTCTGTCTGCAGAGTCCTTTTGCAGGCTTGCTGACATTTATATACCATTCTAAATATCACGGAAGCATTGCTGGGAGAGAGGAAATGTGGAATGAATGACACTGACTTGCAAGCAGCAAAGGGAAGAAGGTAGTGCTGAGTTTGATTGTAGTAACTGCACCAACACCCTGAGGAACATACCCTCCTACAGGCACTGTGCCTTTTCCAGGTGATGAAATGAACTTCTTTAGCTTTAACCCTAAGTAAACGATGGCCCAGCTCATAAAACATCCTGGAGTGCAGAAGTGTTTACAGACCTTATTTGTCTTGAGCTTCATGCTTTGTAAGATCGGAGGTGATTTCATTACCCAACTTTGTGCAATGTCATTCCGGCAACTGGATCATAAATGCCATGTGGATGTTTACAGTAATGAGGAAATACATTATGGCCAGAAAGAATGGCTGCAGTTTAATAGAAATATTCTTCTGGAATACCTGAGTTCCAACCCTGAGGATCGATCCTCCCTTGCTTCTTCTCCGTCTGAATTCTACTTTGCTCTTAGCTGGAGCTGGAGAGGTCCTCCCCTGCCCCTGGTGCTGCTTAGGGCCCCCTGTAAAGGGGCACTGGAATGGGGGAACCTGGAATTTCCCCCTGGAATTATTGCCCCTGCTGCATGGTGGATGGGAGCAGCAGCTAGGTGCAGCCAGCTTGGGTATCACATGAAACAGAGCTTGGTCAGCTTCCAAGAGTGGAATTCAGCCTTTTCTTTACCAAGAAAGGATGCAAGCAATTTGTCTTTAGGATGCTATAAAGACGCCTCAAGAATATCATATAGTCTGCTAGTGCTGCAGAGAACCTCTTAAAAACTTAATTGCCTGTGTCACCAAATGAGGAGAGAGCAGTCCCTTGAAAGATCCAGTGTTTTGAAAACAAGCAGTCAGTTCTAAATACTTTCAGATGGTACATGCTTCTTTACTCCTGCTGACAATAAGAGTAATTGCTGAGCGCAGGATAAAGGAGATTGTCTGAGATGTTTTATTTTCTTGTTCCATCTTATTTTTTTTTCTCCCCACAATGCAAAAAGACTGAGACATTCTTGGGCTGTGACCAATCAAACAGAGAGAAGTTTCCAAGTGGCAGGCGAGAGGTAGAGATCTCAACAGCAAAGTGACTCTCCTGGTATGAGAGCACCTCAGCTCCCACCACTCGTGCTGTGAGCGCTGCCCGCAGGGATGACATATCGGGACGTTTCCTCCCATCATTTACTCACTGCACCGCCTCACTGACATCTCTATTAATTCTGGGATACAGAAGACCTCAAGCATCTCCATTTGCTCGCTCACCTCTGACTTTTACTGTGGCCATCGTGTTCAGTGTGCGTGGTTCCATCACCCCAGCCCGCTCAGAGCTGATGGCAGTGTCTGCCATCACTCTGTTTGCCCATTAAGGATTTGTTGGCTCCCTGCATTTTCCTGTGTGGCCCACGATGCAGCGTAGTGCACTGGGAAGCAATATGCACTCTAACATGATGTGACGTCTGAAACCTCAGAGGGAGCACAGGCTTATGCTGGCTGTGCTGCTGCACAGTCAATGGTCCTCCTTTATACCTGCTACTAAAGCAGGAGCAAACAGTTACGATCTTCACTCTTTTTATTCAAGCAATCACCATATTTTGGTTTGGGTTGTTATTTTTTTGTTGTTGTTTTTCCTTGGTAGACAAGTAGATATGTAAAGCACAGCAGACGTCCCGAACTTGAAGAGCCAAGGGAACATTTCTTCTTGGCCCTTAGACGAAATGGACTGGGCTGTGCTCCAGGAAATAGGAATGATTAATCCATCATTGAACATGAACTTAAACGAGCTAATATTGGGTATTTTAGTTCTGATGTATGCGCTAAGTGAAAAAATCATTCAGAGGATAAAAGTAATGGCTTTGGGACAATGTTGTAAGATGGAGTGGCTGCAGGAGAAGGAGGGTGAGAGCGGCAAGGCTGACTGCACACCACTATGCTTCCTGTGTGCAGGAAGGGGAACTGCTGCATGACCCCAGCAGTCTGCAATGTGGGTTCAGTGCTGTGACACACACTGCCTGCTCCAGTCCCAATTCAGTGGCTTTATGCTGAGGACACAATGCTGTTCTCCTTCCTTTCGTTATCTGCTGTTCTACTTGTGCCATTAACCACAGTTACGCCCTTAAGCCAGAGACAGCAATTGATATTTTATCATTGGGATTTCTTGCAGTGTCTTTTGTACCCATCTGGTGTGAGCAAACTATTACAAGTTTCATCCAATTATGCTAAGTGTGGCTGGACACACTGCGCCCAGCACAATCTCTTTTCAATGGAGAGAGGGGCAGTCCGTTATCAGCTCGAGGCACCGTCATTCATTAAGACATCATTTGCCTCTCACCAGTGGAGCCGAAGCAGCAAATCTGTAGGATGTCATATTAAGGTGTGATAATGAAAGATAGGCAGAACGGGATTAACAAAGGGGTCCTCTCCACATTATACCTTCCTCTGACTACTTTGCTCAGTCCCAGCCTTTTATGATCTCCTAAGGGAACATTTCAAAGGGGTGCGTGGAAGTTAGGCCTGCAAATCCAATTAATTGCAGATGTGGTTTGTGCCTAGAATCACCGCACACCACTTAAAAAGAAGCTGCCTGAGTGCAGCGGGCCATCGAATGGAAAATATTGGGCATACAGTGCTGGAAAAGGGATGGAGTGGTCATCAAATCTAGCTCCAAATCTGGCAGCAGGGATGCTCTGAGGGGAAAAGTCCCTACGTCTGTCCCTTCTTTCTTTCTTCCTGAGGAGCAGCACTATGGCACTGGGGACTGGAAACACAGCTGAGAATCAGCTAGCCCAATAAATCACCTGCATGATCCTCCACAATCCATCCCTGGAGAGGATGAACCTGGTGCCCAAATGCACGAAGGGAACCTTATTTCTATCTAAATTCTGCACTGTTATGGCTTTTATCCAGTTATCAGACTTTTTTACCATCTATAATGTGTTTTTCTTCCCAGCATACAGCCAATTGCCCAGAAGGAAATTGCACTGCCTATGGATGCAGTGATATGACTGAGGTCACCCAAAGGAACGGAGCCCAGGGCTCACACAGCAGGGACCAAACATCACAGCATGAGACCTGGATGCACTTCATGGAAAAGGATTTAATGGTTGAAAAAGGGCCCAGTGTAAATCCTACCCTGCCTCTGCCAGTGCTGAAATCAGCAGGTGAGCACAGGGCATCTTTTGTGTTCTCCTTTCCCAGGGCACCAGGGCAGCTTACTGGGAGCAGCACAGCTGGAGTAGATGGGCATTGAATTCTTCATTTGCATGTGTTTCTGTTATGAGCAGTAAGTGAATTAGGGAGAGGACACAGGGCATAGCCAGGGCACTTCTACCAGCCCACAGCAACCAGAGGCTGCAGGGCTGCATCCCCAGGGAGCACTGCAGGCTGTTGAGACTGAGCGGATTTCAGCAGGCCCTGTGCACCAAGGCAGACAATTACGTACACAGTCCTATAAAGAAATGCTTCGTAAAAAATCCCAGTCTTGAGCCAAAAAGCACAGGAGAGGATCCCGCTTCACACACTGCTGAAAGAAACTCTTGGGCCAAAATTGCTCTGGCTGTTTTTTCTGCGCTCCAGTAAATCTGGCCGCTGTCTCCATCCCACAGATGACTTCATTTTGGTTGATTCCTCAACCCAGGCTCTCTCTCTGCCTCCAAAGCAATTGTTTGTGCTGCAGTTGGAAAGTGTGTATCATCGCAGTCACCTTTTTTCCACTGCAGAGTAATTAATCAATACTTCTCATGGAGAGCAGTCAATTCTCATTAAGCTGAGGTTTCGCAAAGATGCTGTTTGGTTTTTCTTTTGCAGAAGAGCTGTGACATACCCAAAAGCCACTTCGCGCTCACTCTGTGGGCTGTGCTTAGTTGGGGATGTACCAGAGTGAGGGCAAACTCCGTGTTGCAGGAAGCATTTGGAAGCACAGCACTCACCATTGGTACCAAGTGAATGGAGGACACAGCTGAGAACTCGTCATGAGTAGCTGGGGAGAGGGAAGTGCAACACAGAGTGGCAATGCATGAGAACCAAGCGTTGTAACAAAACAGTGTGTTTGGTTCTTCCGTAGCCTTGCAAGTTCCTTCCTGGCTCCATGTAATTTACTGTACAATATAGTACTGGAAGTCATTATTATTACAAAGAATCACTAATTCAATAACACTGCTATCCTGCTTGAATAACACCCATACAATATTAATGCGTTTCCCCCATCATATCCATTGCAGAGCACAAAAGCTGTTAATAGAATGCAAGAAGTCTTAAGGCAAGGAGGCCGCTAATGCAACAGTCGCTGCTACCCATGCATTGCTAACACCGAGTGAGGCTCTCTGGCAATTACGATTGCAAAGCACATTTTTGGATGCCATTCATAAAAAGCAAACGGCTAAAAGTTAAAACTTCAAACAGAAGTAGGAGAGCTGCCTGGCGTTACACGATAACGCGGCACTTTATTATCGCCCTTCAATTGTTTGACGCTTTATGCCTCTGTTTAGCACGTCTGTTCGTTATCGTTCTCCAATTAACAGACTTTTCTTCAGATTATTTTTATGAAATTCTCATTTAATTAGCAATACAGCCGAGTCTCAAATGGCAGCTTTAAAAATATCCTCCCACCGATCAAGCAGCCAAATGGTCTTTCTGAGATACTTCAGAGTTGTAAACCTTCGTTTGCCTGCTCATTATCCCCCAGCATAGACGATGGGAAAGCAAGTAACCTGACAATCAAGGCTTGTTGACCGGATGCTTTCATTTTACCCAGCATAGAAAAATACCAGTTTCACCTGTGAAAACCTTCTTGTGGGCTTTTCTCATGGAAAGGATGTGGTTTATCGAGCGATTTTCAGATTCCACACAATAGATGGGGAATTAAAATAGTGAACGACAAATAATGGAAAACAGGTGTGATGGGAGATGTCAGGCAAGCATTCCACAGGCACCAAGTAAAATGGGAGGAAATATATTTATAATGCAATAATGAAGGCAAAAAAACAAAGAAACAACACCCATAGTAAAATGAAATCGAGAGCAAAATTCAAGTGAATGGGCCGTCCTGCTAGACAGCTGGAAACCATTATGGTATTTAGCAATGAATACACTAATAAGCTTAAAACACACTTTTGCCATGCGTTGGAGGATGTGCAGAAGTGGTGCAGTTGATACAAAGGATGGAAGGGATACCATCCCAAAGGGACAGGACAAGGAGTGGGCCCATGTGAACCAAATGTGTTTCAACAAGGCCATTTGGAGTACTGCGTCCAGGTCTGGGACACCCATACAAGAGAAACATGGAGCTGTTGGTGCCATGCCCAATGCAGCTGATTCATCCACTGTGGCTTTGCTGTGTTCCTAGCCCATTGCAGCCAAGCAGACCCCTGGGGCCCTGCCAGAGAGGGAGAAGGTAAGCAAAATCCCAAGGTGCCCCGTTCAACTGGATGGTGCGTTTCAGCTTTGCTTCCAAGCCTTCCACAAGTCAACAGCCCCTCTGCCCAGGTATTATTTTGGTGCTTTCTCAGAGTAGCTGCCTTTGCCTGGGAATCAAAGAGGAGAGCTCAGTGTGTCCCCTTGAATCTCCAGCTGCAGTAATACGTTGTTATGAACCTCTACCAAAGCACTTGTAGTGCAGCTGGAGAGTCTGTCTGACATTGCCTCCAGTGACCTTTTCGCTATAGTCCAAGTGCTGTGGAGCTGGTGTTTCAAGAGGAATTCAAATCGAATTTACTCAGGCAGAAAGGATTGGCCTGGGGATAGCCCTTCCACTGCTCTGCTGTTCTCCTTGTCATTCTCATGGAAATCGCGATTCTTTATGCATGGTGCTTCCTCCTGCACCGCAGCAAATGCCTCCCATCGAGCAGCAGGAGCGCTGCTAACAAAGGGGTCCCAAAATGAAGGCATACAACCCATTACAAGGTCACAACGTGGCCACGTGCCCTGGCACCTAAAACTGGCTGGTGGAGAGGATGCAGCTTGTTCACATGGGACGCGAGCAGCAGAGATTTGTGTAGGTTATGGGGCATGTGGGATTTGACACAGGGCTCTGTAGGGCATGGGGCAATGGGGCAGCTCCTGTGCTGATGGCAAAGGGCTGAGTCCCTGCTTTGCATGGCCAAAGTGTGCTGGGGTAATGCAGTGTTTCTTCGTGTGCTTTCCTGGCACCGTCCGATTATTTCACACATGTTTGTATGAGAGCTGCTTTAAAATGTAATTTCTTTGATTAATTTGGTGTCTGTATTTCCACTGTTTTGTTCGCTCCAATTTATGACAAAATTGAACAAAGTGGGTAACAAAATATAGCCCTGTCAGGCTCCTGTCTTCATGGATATAAAGAAAAATGTGAAACTGTCAGGCACACAAATGTGCCAAACCCCAAGGAAAATTATTACATTCTGCTTGACATTTACTTTAATTTTACAAAATTCTGTAATACCATTATAAATAATAATAATAAAAAGCGGCATGGAAATATTGTTAAGTGTATTTATTTTCATTCGCTAGCATTGTGATTTATGGGTTTGTTTCCTTTTATTTTTTTCCTCTCTCTGCATCAGAAGCAATGGGGCACCTGGAGGCTGCTGTCGGTCTGTCTGCTGGATGGGGGAATGCAGCAGGATCTCTTGCTTCCAAAAGCCTGGCAAAGATGTTGTTAAGGCTCTGGGAAATGCTTTCAGAGGGATGGAAACTAAGAGTTGAACCTGGATTAAAAAGGACACCAGTGGGTACGAGGCAACATTACTCACCTCAATGAATGAGATGAGCAAAGGCAAATTTCAGCAGGCAAAACATCCTTATAGGTGTCGCGGAGAGCCTAATCCTATTTACAAAGCTGCTATGAACTTTGCCATTCTACCCCTACCATTCTACCCCTACCATTAGGTCAGGGCCAGCTGTTGGGTCCTTGGTTTGACTGTTTTTATGCAGGGAAGCTCCCAAGCACTGATAGAGCATCAATAGCCACCTAAACCATTTCTCTCAGCCCACTAGTTCCCAAAATCCCTACACTCTCCTTCTCAAGGTATGATCACACACCAAAGGAAATGGGAGAGGAAAACCACTCCAACACATCAAGGTGACTTTCCCTCTCTAACAGATGAAGGCAAAGAAAAGTGTATGAAAATAATTGATGGGATGTAGCAAACGGAGCTGGTATCATTTACATACTGAACTGACAGAGTGCGCCATTCATGGCCCCTTTCCACCATAAATAATGCTTTATAGTGACATAAAAAAGCCCTATTCATCTCGGGAGTTAAAAAGGCACCATCTGAGTGGACAGCTGGCTTCTGGACTCCCCAAGAAAATGTTTACACAGGAGAAGATCCTGTGCTTTAGATCAGGATGTACAACCTGGCTCATCCAGCTGCACCTCTTCAGCTGGTGAATGGGGGATTTCCAGCACCCACCCCAAGGACTGATCTTAACTCACAGGTCCCTCCAGCCTACAGACTTCAAGGACTCAGTGTTTGCTGCCCACAGAAGGTATGTATGTCCCTTCACCTGTTGTCTCTCATTTCTGGGGCGCTTAGGCAACCAACTGCCCCCAAGAGTGTGGGATTTGGAGGCGATGGTTCCCAGCTGCTCCCTGCTGCCATCAAAAGCCTGTCCTCACCTGCTTGGGTTGAAAGTGCTCAATATAAATAGCTGCACTGGGATAGTCTGGCTTGTTTGGACAAGAGGAAGGTAGAGAGTGCTCTTTGGGGTAGAGGGCTGGGCTGCTTGCAGAGGCTGGTGGCCTCTGACCCTTACAGCCAGCCAACCTTATCTCTGTACATAGAGAGAAACCTACATAACTGTAGTGCAATGCCGTGTCCAGCAGACCTGGTCCCATCCTGCATCCTCATGCACTTCAAGTAGGCAGCACCATTCCTACACTCAAATGCCATCCCTCCCTTCTCTCTCTCCCCTCAGGTTTCCACTCAGGCCTCTCTGTAAGGCTCTTCTGGGAAGCCAAACATGCTGACTGCTCAGGAAAGGCGTTATAATGGGCAGCTACCTATGGGGGAAGATGGATTGCCAAGTCAGAAATCAATCGAGAGGTTGTGATGGCATCATAAATCAGGGGATGCTGAGCGTTAAAAGAAACCCAGCGTTTGATTTATAACTTGGCACAAGCCATTTATCGCCAGCCAAGATTTTCAGAAAGAGAAACATTTTTGTAAGCTTAATTTAACATTATTTTTTTTCCACTATGCTAAGCATTCCTGTAGGGTTTATTTTCCTCCCCCTGCAGATCCTGCACAATTCAGAGATTAAAGCAGCCAAACAGCATTGGAAGGTTTTGTTTCGCCGTGAGATATCTGACAGGTTTGTGCTCTTCTCCTTAATCTGAGGTCACTCTGAGCCTCACTCCTTTCTGATGCCTTTCAGTATCTCAGTGTTGGAGGCTCTGCCGGTAGATGGCTGGTTTCAGTCCAACTCATGCTGCCGAAAAGTGTTATCAGTTAATCACAGCTCCGCTGCTCCTCAAGGCTGGTGTTGGGCTGGGAGGAAGCTGCTCCTCCTCTTTAGCAGCAGGGCTGGGGATGGATGTAAGAGGCCAATTTGCAGCCACAGTACAATGGGATTTTGCCTTGTGGTGGTTCAGTGGAGTGGGTAAGTTTGAGCTGCTGATGTGATTGGAAAGCTGTGTCTCCAGGGCCATGCATGGGTTTACCTGTCCTCCTTCAGTGCCACAAGGAAGGCTTCTCCTGCTTTTCACTGTAAGGCATGAGCAGCATTTGTGGGTTTTTGGAAGCATGTTCTCCATTAGCCTGCTGGTGTTCCAGGGAGGGCTGAGGACTGAACACACTGGCCCCATCCATGGCAATGAGAATTTGGGAAAGCTGATTTGCTGCCAGAACTGCTGCAACGAGTTGGTGAAAAGCTGCAGTGGTGAACTCACTGAACCCGTGCAGAAGAAGTTTGGGTATTGGTCCTGTTGGAAGATGTGAGTCCATGTCAGTGCCATCAGAAGGCATTTGCAAAACCCCATCCCTTGGCTGACAAGGAGCAGCCAGGGCTCAGAGCTGAGCTGCAGAGGCCACAGTGAGGGGCTCACATTCAGAGCTGGAGAAAGTTCCTGCTCTGGGTCCCCTGCCGAGGCCGAGAACTTTTCCTATCATTTTGAGTTTAACTCAGTCCAGACTTGCTGGGAAATCTGCAAACCTCAGGGAAGCTGTTTGGCAAAAGCTGATGGTGCATTTTGCCTGGTTTCAGATTTCAAGTGAAAAAAACAAAAAAAAAGGAAAGAGAAAAAAAAAAAAAAAAAAAGCCAAACCCCAGAATCGACGTGGTTCTTATTTCAGCTAAGTTAAAATAATGAGCAATTTGTACATGCCAGAACCACGGGATCGCTCCACGGCACTTTTGTTAGCCCTGTTTGTCCATCTGACAGGAGGAGAATGGTGCTTTTAATTGGAAGGATTTGTCAGTGCGAAGCATTGTGCACAAGGCCATCATGGGAGCAGATCTGCCTTGGGTCCACACCAGCTGCTCTGTTTCCTTGTCTTTCTTTTTGGGGGGGGTGTTCCTTTGCACAGCTTGGGAGTGGGCTATGCCTGCTGGTTCCTCTGCAAGGCTGCATTGGTGGGTTGGTAGAGCATGGCCCCAGCAAGGAGAAATAAAACCTGCAGAACACAAATATCCCCTCTTTACAAATGGTGCCTACGGTCCATTTAGTGTCATACCCACAAAGTATTGTTGTTCACAAGGCAGCATCCCGGGAGCCTCCCAGAATACAGAGCGAATTGGTGTTGCTTGGTTACCGGCGGTACACCGGCACATGGAGATAAATCAAATCAATATGGCTCCAAATATTAAACCCTTTAAAATAAAATCAAAGCCGTATCTGTAATCCCCATGTCTCCTCTTTGCCTTATAAGCGTGGCATCATGCAGGAGGCAACCCTAGAGGGCCCAGGCATGCACGTAGCAGAAGATTTTTCTGTTTTTCTCCTTACTTTGGTGATGAGCAGACAAGGGTCTGTGTTATCCTGAAGGGGAGAATGGCGTAGTGGGAGGGGTCATGCAACCAGGGTTTTGTGATGGAGATGGATGGGAGCACCTTCTGGCCTATGCAGGCTGTGTGCCTGTGATGGTTTCTTGCTGTGCACTGTGAAATCTTCCCTGGTGCCTTCCCTTACTGTGCCAGTGCTCAGCCCCAGGGATGCACAGTGAGCAGCAGCTCATGTCTGCTGGGATCTGTGAGGAGCTCTGGGTTGGAGCTCTAGGAAAGGACCGAAAGGCAACACTGTGGTGTTCCCTTGGCTGCCAAAAGAATGGGGAAAACACCCACAGAACCAGAGCAGCTCAGTGCCAAGTCTGCCATGCGGGCGTTATGGATGCTTGTTGGTGTGATGGGGATTGTGCCTGAAGAGCAGGTATTGAGAAAATGGTGTAACACAAGAGATAATGGCCTCAAGTTGCACCAGGGGAGGTTCGGGTTGGATATTAGGACCAGTTTCTTTCAGAAAGAGCAGTGATGCACTGGCACAGCTTTGCAGGGAGGTGATGGGCTCACCAGCTCTGGAGGTGTTCCATAACTGGAGATGTGGTGCTAGGGGACGTGGTTAGTGGTATGGTGGGGATGGGCTGATGGTTAGACTTGATAATCTTAGTGGTCTTTTCTGACTTTAAAGACTCTGTGACTCTAAGTGTTTAAATTCTGCTCTTAATTAAGCAGGAAAATTAGGAAGTCACGTCCCAAAGACTGAAAGAGAACCAACAAGGCATAGGAAAAAAATAACACTGTCTGACTCATTTACTACAGTGAATAAAGCTGATGGGTAATGGGATCAGTCTGACTAGTTAATGTAATTAATTTTCTGGGTCTGATGTTTCTTATGGCTGAGGAAGGCCTTGCTCTGGACACAAAAGTCCCATGCACATGGGGGCAGGGTGGGCTCAAGGCCACACTTCAGTCTCTGGGCTCAGTAATGCAAACTAGAAGAGAATCTTGGCGCACAGGCACGGCACTAAGATAAGTTCCCAGCATCTGAGCAAGGGTTAAGCTGTCTATATAGACACAGCCACTTGGAATTTGTATGACAGTAATACCTAGAGAGATCTGCAAGGATTAGATAACTTATATTAGATTTGGTGGATACTCATGTACAGCCTCCTCTCCCAAAAGACTGTAATGCAAGTAGACAAGTCAGAATAACAGTGAGAATAAGGGCTGTAACCTTACTCCAGCTTGTGTAAGGCAAGGAAAAGCACAGCGAGGTTTAGTTGCTTGCCCACAGGGACAAAACCAAAGACATTTAAACGACGCTGGGATGGTCCTCCTCCATACTGGAGGATTTTTGTTATAGGACCGGTAAGCTGATGGGACTCTGGGACATCAGTGCATCAGTGGGTTGTCCCCCTTCTTCCCCATATCTGTATCCCTTGTTTGCCTCCCTGCTATGTAGCAGGATATTCAGAATTGCCAAATTCTTGTGGTTTTAGCCAGCCCTATGGCTGCCTGAAAGGCGTGCTTTCTTCCAAGAGGTTCTCAAGAACACTCTCCCCTTTGTTTGCCTCGTTGCTCAAACATATTAGGATGTTGAAAAAATTGGCAGCCCATGGCCATAATCCAAACCAGCCGACTTTTGGGGATAAACTTTGCCCTTCCACCATTCTTCTGTGTCACACAAAACAGTTTGAAACTTTTAAAGGAAGGGAAAAAAAAAACCCACATCATTACAGCCCATAGCCGCTGCTGCACTGAAGGAAAGCAGAAGCAATAAGGGTACAGAAGTGCACAGACCCTCTCGTTACAGTCCTTGTTCTGAGAGAATGGAGTCATGTAAGTCTAAATTGAGTTTGTGAGTTATTGCGAAAGCTCAAGAAGGTGGTTTTTTGCATCTTCTCCATGCAAAGCTATGCTGGCTCTGAGGACTGTCACTGTCAGAGGAATTCAGATGGTGGCTGTCCAAACCGAGGTGAGAAAACACATTTGCACCCAAAGCAGCCAGCCAGCATTAGCAGGCAGCAGCGGGGGATGAGAGCAGAGACATGATTCCAGACTGATAAGGGCAGATGTGAGACATAAACAGCTGAAGTTTGACTTAAATATTTATAAGAACCTAGAGATCTCTTACGTGTGTTATGTTTGGGAAGGAGATGGGGTGATTTATAACCTCTGTACCTGCTGCTCTCACTGCCTTTGGCTGTTTGCTCTGACTTGGTTGTCCCACAAACCAGGTGGGACACATCATTTTGGTCCTGCAAGCGTCACTCATGGCTGTATGGTCTGTGGCCAAGGCAAACATCTCCCAGCTCCTCTTGATGCTTTCTACTGGTTGTCATGATTCTACTCTGCAATAGAGGTTTTGCACTGCAACTATAGCTTGTATTATGGAGGGCTCACAGGGGTGCTGGTGAATACAAAGGTGCTTCCACCCCATGACCCCACAGCACATGTTGGAGTTCAACTTGTAAAGACAATAGCTGCTGCCTGCTAAACAGGGAGCGAGCTGCTGCTCTTAATTATTAATGAAATCTCACATGCAGCATTAAAGACATGGGCAATTCTTTTTGGCAAGTGTAATGAAAAAATTAATTGAATAATCACTCTGTGTGAATAGATTTAGATAAGCTCTCTGTTGTTTTTTATGTTGTTGGTTGTTTTTTTTCTCCTTTCTCACCATACCTTCAACTTTCCAGCAGAGAAAACTCTATGATTTATTGCTTGGAGCATCATTATAATTCAGAGCATCCCGTGGTGAGAGGTGGCTGTGCTGGATGGCACTGTGGGTTTGCTTGCTTTAAGATGGTTGTGTTCAGGGGATGCCAAGTGACATGAAGTGGGTGCCAGCAAAGCAACCTGCTGGTTTCACTCTTCCATGTTTCAGGGCAAAATCTATGCCATTAAATTTAATCTGGCAGTACCTTCAGGGTCTCTGCACAGCACCCATCTCTCCCTACCTAATATGGTATATTTATAAAGGTAGAAATCTCTTTTGCCTGTATTCATGAAACTGTCCAAATTGTCCCTTCAGTGGGGAAATAAAGGAAAAGGAGGAGAAATAAAAATTCTCTGTTGAGATGAAGCAAATGCCAACATCGCTGCATGCCCATGTCCCAGCACCAGAAGTTCCTAATAGGATTTCTTTGGCTTTAAGTGACATGTCACATACAATTTGTGCAGGTAACCTGAGCTGTGTGGCTGTCTCCTGAGGTGACAGGGGAGCTCCTCGCTGCGATGGGATCTGAGCTGGTTGTGGACTCGGTGTATCCAAATGCAAAAATGGGAGCAAGCTCCTCCCTGAGCTTGGTTTCCCAGTCTGAAAAGTTACCTATAGCTCTTCTCCATGGATTTCACTTCCATTGCCAAATACCTGTGTAATCATCACGCTAATAATGGTGAGTTAAACCAAAATCGTTAAGATTGCATCTCGTTTGTGCTGCAACACCCCTGCCTGCCCCCAGAGCAAAGTGCTGAGTGTAGAGAAGTACTCTGAGCCAACATTGCACAAATGGAGGCAAGGAGCAGTTTTCCTCATAAACTGTTTCCCAGAGGTCTTCTCATTTGCAGTGCACTGAGGCTCAGTGCGTAATTCCCCATTCCTGTGTGAGCCAAAAATCCCAAATCACCAAAAATTGGTTGCTGGATGCTTTGTTTTTCCCCCTTCCCCTTTAAATATAGCCAAGCACTCTGTTCTCAGCTCAGCTCTTCCAGGGTCATTACAGCAGTACCTGCTGGAATTTGGCTCACATGCCTGTGCGGAGGGGGAAACAAGTCCTTAGCCTACAGCAAAACCCCTTTGATAGTTGGATGCTCAGCACTGTCCTGCCAGCAGAGCCTGAATGTTCTGCTCCAGTCACACCAGCAAATCTAGGTGCAATCCAGCAGGAATGCACCACTGCAAAATGAAGTCAGAAGTGGGGTGACTTCCTACCCCTAAGCGGTGCTGTCGCTTTTACCTGCTGATGCTTATTGCTTTCTTATAAAGCAGGCCTTTCATGGTGCTTTAGGCTTGGTTCCACGTGGATGCCCTCTGCTGAAGTGTTCATTATAAAATTTCAGGGCTCTGTTTGAACTTCTAATTAAAAAAAAAAAAAAAAAAAAAAAGTAATCTACAAACAATATAACATTATTCTCCCTTTCATACTTTCTTTCTTTCTCTACTGCTTGCAAAAGAGCCACTTTCTCCCTGGATGTGTACCATGGGCAAGGGAGGGCAGGGCTGGGTGTAGGCACATCTCAATGCCAGGAGATCACCCTTGAGACAAGTCATGTGTATGGCTTGGAAAGAATAGATGGAGAGCAATGGTAGGTGGGGAAATGGAAGGCTTTGAAGGCTGCCTGCTGGGCAAAGCCTTTTTTTCCAAGATACAGATGACCCCCTCCATGTTAGCTTCATTCCTGCCTGGCTTTTCACTCAGTTCTTCATGGAACTTTCTCAATAGCACTCAGTGTGAAAAGAGGCCACCACTGTCATCATAGCCAAGTGCTGGTGGGGGCCCGGGGGCTTTTTTAACTTCCAGGTTCCTAATGAGCAATCTGATTAAATGAACCCACTATCTGCTGCCAGGAAAGTGGTGGAGCCACTGTCCCTGGAGGTGTTCAAGAACTGTGGTGATGTGGCACTGAGTGACATGGTTAGTGGGCATGGTGGGGATGGATTGACGGTTGGACTAGAGGATATCAGTGGCCTTTTTCAATGATTAAATGCTATTTTTTTCCTTGTCATCATTTTTGAGTGTATGAGGGGGGATTATAACAACTTTTTCAGGATCTGGGCTAGGTGAACTTGGCTTTCTCCCAAATACTGCTGTTCCCCAAGCCTTGGAGCTGCAGAGCACATCGTGTCTCTAAATACATGTTGTTAAATAGCTCACTTGAGCCTGTTCTTCTATTTTCTATGTCATAACATAAGGATGTTAGCCCATCTCGGAGGGTTGTACTGTGTGTGATTGATTGAAATCTCCACATGAAAAGAGCCAGACTTGCACAAAGCTTTATTGCAGAGGCAGCCAAAACCAGCTCCTTGCCTGGCCAAAGGCTCTTTTGCTTTGCTGGACTCAGTGGATTTGTCACTTAGGTGGTTTAAATGAAAAATAAAAGAAGGAGAGTTGTCTGGATTGAGCATGAGAAACCACTCGGCAGGAGCAGAGAAAGCATGGTAGAAATGCTGCCTTCCTGCTCAGCTCTCCTGCAGCACTGACACCCGCACTGAGCTCCCGTGAGCCTGCAAGGTGAGGCAGAGGACACTGCGTTCACAGTGCCACATCATTTTACCAAGGTTGTTTATTTATCAGACATCTGCCTCCGATATAATTAATGTCATCCTTACGCCAGAGCTTCCGCAGAGAAAATGGTTCAGTCGTATGCTGGTGATGGGAGCTTAGGGAGGAGTAAGTTGAAAATCTAAGCACAGAGGAAGGAATAACAAGATAAGAAGTCGTTCCTCACCGCTGTGGTGGGGTCTGCAGGAGGTGCTGAGCTCCACAAATAGTGCTCCGACCCAAGCGTGTGGCTGCCATCTACTCACAGGGGTCTCCCAATGATGAATGGCAGTTCAGGGTAGGAGGTGAGGTGCCTGTGCTACTCCAATGACAAAGCTGAAATAGTCCAACTCAGGAAGGGTGTGAATGGCCTTGTATCACTTTGCATGGACTCTGCTATAGCTCTGGTTATTTCCAGCATCCATCCCTATCTGCAGCCCTCTGTAACTTCATGTAAAAGAGATGAGGATGAGCTCAAGTGCACAGATGTGGAATATAGGTGATATTTTGCCTTGGGGTTTCCTAGTTCCTGCAGCTCCTTGCAGGAAGGTCAGATAGTTGGCTCAGGAGTCTGATCACAAGAGGAGTCCAATACTTCACCTCCACTGACTCCTGAAGGGCTACCTCCATGACACTGATAGGAGAGGTTTAGCTTCAGGTTAATCCAAACTTCATGTCAATGGGGTGAGATCAACAAGCTCTGCATAAACTGTCCTAAAGCCAAGTTTCACAGAGTTATAGAACATCCCAAATTAGAAGGGACCAACACAGATCATTGAGTCCACAGATCATTGAGTCCTTCACACAGGACCACCTAAAAATCAGACCATATGGCTGAGATCTTTGTCCAGATGCTTCTTGAACACCATAAGGTCAACTTTGGATCTGACCAGGATGGTCAGAACAAAGAAGCATCATGCTTGGGGGCAGATTTGTGTTGCACAGGGCCTCGGGTGCCCAAGAGCACATCTACAATGCAAATGTCCTTCCTGGAGGTATTTCTGTGGGTGTGGGAGTAGGACCGATCCAGTTTATGATGGGGGATTATAGCTGTTAGTGTAGGTTGCCATGGTGAGTAATTAAAATCTTCCCACACGTCCTGTTCCTGCACCACGGCAGGTGCCCAATGCAGCAGATGTTTTGCACACCACGTGCACAGGAGCAGCTTTTGTGCACAGGAGAAGCCTGTGATGTGGCTTCACCTCTAGCTCTCCTGGTCAATGCAAACGGTCCCTGACTTGAGCTCAAGGGTTATTTTGATCACTATTTTTCAAAACATAGATTGCAGGTTGGACATTTACTCTCTGTATGAATGCCGTACGTTGTTAATAACTGTTGTAAAATGGATCAGATAATTATGTAAGATAAGATGGAAAGACCTCTGAGAACAGCATGTGTAGTGCCTGGTACCTACAGGAGGTGCTTAACAGATGACAGCTCCTAAGACACAGCCAGGAAGCAGCAGATGGGCACTTGGGGCTTGTGGACTTCAGCAGGAAGAAGAGGCAGGACAACAGAGCAGACCCCTCCATTACCATAGTGCTGGGTGCTGGACAAGGCACGTGGCTGTGGAGTATTGATTGCCAGAGAAACAAAAGCAAAGCATGTCTAAAGTGCAATAATCATGTGAGAGGAGAGAAACTACAGAAGTACACCACAGGTTCACTTAACTCCTGCTTGGTCGATAAGCTGCTTATTGAAACGCATTATTCTTCTGTTCCTGATTCCCAGAAGTGTCTGAGCTGCCTGGAAGACCATAACAGAACAGGCTGCCTCCTAGGTCTGCCATTGATTTTAATGGAGAGAGACAAAGCGCTATGTAATAAAGTGTAAAAAGATGATTCCCCCAAAATGAATAGCACAATAGGATAACAAAGATGGTGATTATCATCGAGTTGATTCATACTCGTGTCCCTGCACAATGAGCATCTGTATGGCTGCTTGACATCCCTGTCCTTTTTCACAGCAGCAGTGGGTGCTTGCTAATTTAGGGCCATAAGCAGAGCACTGGAAGGCAGTCAGATCTCCATAAGGGAGAGACATCAACACCAGTGGATTTTTATCGCACTGCTCTTACCTTCTACTTGTTAGACTCTTCAACCATTTAAGAGCATCTGTTTCCTTTTTTTGCTTTATTTTTAAAATAAGAGCTCCTCTGAAACACAGATTTCTTTTGGACTTACTGGGTAAACAAGCCATAATGGTTTGGGTAAACCTTTTTTTTTCCCCCTGGATAAATGAAAACAAGTAGTTGCAATTTACTGGAAATGTCTCATTCAATGAAATATAGAGTTTGGGGAATGGAAAGAAACAGCTATAATTTTAAGTTAAATTTAGGTAAATACAAAAGAAGATCAAGTAAAAACGTTGTGCCTAGAAGCACTTGAACTGAACAATGTTTTTGAAAGTGTTGCCCATGTTGATGTTGGCTCAATGTTTTAGGTTTCAGTATTACTCAACTTGGATTATACTTTTTTTGGCAAACAGGTCCTTTACCAAAAAGAATTTGCACAGCCATAGCCCTAATATAACAAGTATTAAAATCTGATTTTAAAAAGAGGCACTTTTAAGAAGCAGGATCTCTAAGTCGATCTGCTGCCCAGACAGATTCTGTTTTCAATGATAGCTGGGGGTCTTTTCTTGACACAGTGCTCAAAGTGAGCTTGAATAGAAAGAAAATGCTCAATTCAGTCTAAAAGAATGTAGAAGCAGGAAAAAAAAAATATGTGCATTGTTCTCCCTCAGCAGTTCCCTATCCCAGTCCCAGATGCTGTTATTTGTGATAGGGCTGTAGGACTGGCTGCAGAATGAGGCAAATGAGGGGTTCTGCATTGGATGTTGATACTGGTAACCCCACCATGAAAACCTTCCGAGGTGTTTTCTCCGTTTTTTGTGGAGATTCAAGCCAGCTGGGAGCTTGAATCTCTTCTCAAGAACACATCTTTGAAGCCATTTCCTACTGCTAACAGCATTCAAACCCGAGTCCCAAACACCATCACCCAAATGTATAACTGGTTTAGGGTTAGATTGAGAAATCAAGGGCTGGGGTCTCAACTCCTGTTTTCACAGAACCACAGAATTATCAAGGTTGGAAAAGACCTAAAAGATCATCTAGTCCAACCATTACCAATACTTCCCAGCTAAATCATATTCCTCAATGCAACAACCACATGGATAAGAGGAGAGAGCCTGCAGACATTTCCAAAAGCAGTTGGATGTGCCAAGGTGCTGCTGGAGGCACTTAATGCATTTCAACTTCTGGCTCCTAGGATGGGTGTGGATGTCTATGGAGAGAGTTGGGCAGTTTTAGCTGTCTACAAACTGCATTGGACTGCTGAAGTTCGTGTGGATGTATATAGGACTAGCCCAAAGTCCAGCCAAAATTGGCATGCCCAAAAGCCATGTGCCTGGATCTACATAGCAAGTCACATTTCAGAAAGAGTTGGGAGGGTTTTCTGAGCTGCTGGGGGGGTTCTTCGTCCCCAAAAGCACAAGGTGTCTGCCACACAACGCCATGGCGTGCACCGACAGGAAAAGGATGAGGGAAAACCAATGTGAATGGCAGTTTGTTCTCCTCTGCCTCTCTCTAGGTTTGTGTCCCACCACCCCCACCTCCCGGAAGGCTGGTGTCACCCACAATAGCTTAGTTTTGAAAAGAAGGTGGATAGGTAAAGGAGAGAAGGTATAATTATGGGTGGAATCTGGGATTTTTTTTATCAGATTGTGACACAGTCGAAGGCTTTTTGCACAAAGTATACTGTTGAAAAGGCAGTGATTGTGCCTTTCCCACCACCATTATCAAAGCTCCAGTCAGTCAAAGCCTCCCTGTTATTAAATGCTGCTCTGCAAGTCTGCATTGTGAAGCTGAAGGATATAATCACAGGTGCCAGACATGGGGAGAGAGCTGATCCAAAGGTGTGAAAAAAAAAAAAAAAAGAAAGAAAACACAAAGATGAGCTGAATAAAAACACATAAATGAGGTGTAAAAAATCAGATTACAGGGGGCAGAGAAGGTGGGAGTAAAATGAAGCAGAAAAAAAAAAAAAATCCATTACTTAGGTTTCTTTATCCTCACCTTTTGTTAATACAGAAGAAATGGGGGGGAAATGGGGGGGGAATGCAAGCCAGCTCTCCCTTGTATTTCCCAGTATTTGAATGATCTGCTTGAGCCGTCTGGTGCTCAAGGTAAGTGGGGCACTTCTTCACTGCTGCTGTCGGTGTCACAGGGCTCTTGGCACAGGGCATGCAGTGCAAGAGGACGGATCTGGGGCGGCTTTGCAATGCCCATTGCCAGCTGTGTCCATCTGCTCTGTCAGTGTGGGACTTGGTTGGGTTGTCCGAGAGCGCGGGGATTAAGCCTCTGTGTTCAAGTGTTTGAAATGAAAAATTATTATCCCAGAATTAGGCTCGAGGTAGAACATGTCCAAATCTTTCTGCCAAAGTGAATTACAAAGGGGATTATGTCTATCAGCCCTTCTGTTTCGAGGGGACTGAACTGCTGCATGTTGCCTGCAATGATATAAAGGCATGCCTTGATTGCTAAGCCAAAAAATACGCTGCAAGGAAACGCAGCCCTACCTCTGGCCCAACACTGTCAAGTTGGAAGGGTTTGCTGCCACTGAGCTTTTGGTTCCAGGGCATTTCCAGACCCAGCTGTAGATGAAGTGGACGCATCCCTGAAGAAAACATCTATTTCGATGAACTTGCATTTAAAAAGCAACCCAATTTTCCTAATTTCCTTTAAAAGTAGGTATCTCCAGCTGGTTACTCACAGCCCATCCCGTGTCCTTCCATGCTGGCTTTGTGCATTTTGCAAACCCCGTGCTTTTTACCCAAAGAGCACACACAGGAACCTGCTAGAAGTACAGTTGGAATCATCTTCTTGCACTCAGCCTTTTGCCTAACATCCCTCAGTGCTTCTGTTGGCTTAGGCTCCAAATATCTGGGGTTCAGAATAACACTTGTAACCCGAGCAGCACATACCTTGGCTGAGGTTAATTTTGAATACAGTAGGTCATCTCTCAAGCTAACACGACCTTGGTTCAAGTTCTGCTATATTTCTCACTTGTTATGGATTTTCAAGGCCTCTTTTCTGAATGGTCACCTCCGAAACGAAATAATATGAGGTGCTATAGATCTGGTTGCCAGCAAGGTTAGTACAAAGGCAGTGAGGACAGTTTGCCACTGAGAGGATGGACTATAAAGCCTCCAAGGTCTTCCCATAAAATCTGTGAAATACTACCACTATAGACGTGCGTCATTGATAGTTGGGGTCAAGTTTTCAAGCTGACCTTTAGACCAGCTGAAATATGCAGCTTTATTACTGTGTGATCCCTCTGTGCTTCAGGGGAGCGATGCGTGAAAGCCCAAGCAGCCCATGCACACTGAACGGGCATTCAGAGCAAGCAGCACTGCCCAAGACAGCATTTCAAGGACACTCTAAGGCTTGTTTGTTCAGGCACAATTTACCACTGAATTTCTGCTCTAGGTTGTGGAGAGTTGGTAAGGACTCAACATAGGAGAAAGCGTATTCTGGTCCAGAAATCAGTGCTGCTGCTGGTGCTATGAGTCGGAATCATTAAGGCTAGAAAAGACCACTAAGATCATCTGGTCCAAACCATCAACATATGACTTCCATGCCCACTAACCACATCACTCAGTATCACAAATTTATGTTGTGTTTGGGGCATTTGCTTGAAGTTTTGTGCATTCCCTTTTAGGTGCTTACAGCTGCAGGCCTCAATGACGGAGCTCTTCACCAGCTTTGAAGTGAGAAATGAAATAGTGTAGTGAGGGGCTGATTGCTGCTCCGTGGGGAACTGCTGCCCACATTATAGACTATCTGCCTCACGCATAATGACAGACAAGCGGATGACCTTTCTATGCTAATGATTTGGCTCCTCTATGAATTCATCCTACACGATACAGGCAAGTTGTCTTTACTCAGTGATGGATCGTGTCATGAGATCCCAGAGCTTTCCCATGTTAGTTAATGTTCTGTCAACATGAGCCCCTGAGAGATTGTCCCGGGTGTCCTGGATGACAATTAAGCTCTCTTGAATAAAAGAGTTGGAGCCCAGTGAGTCTCCAGAAGCTGATGCACTTCCTGGAGTACAATTGGCCACATCACAGCAGAAATCTTTCCCATGTCGGCTCATAGAGTGAGTCTCAAGTGCACTGGTAAAGTTAAAAATCTACAGTAAAATGAACTGGAAAATATTGATCCAATTTAAAACTGCATTACAAATGCCCAAATCATTGCATCCTAGCATTAACTAATTTTCAAATATCTAATGGTTTTACCTGCTCTGCTGCACTTCATAATGACAAGTAAATGTGATAGCACACCCAGCTACTCCACTGCAGATGCTTTGCTTCCCTTCTATCAGCTGCAGACCCCATATCTGCCCTATCTCACACATCACAGCTCTGCAGTGAAGCCACTGTCTGTGACAACATGGTACAGAGGTTATTTCCATTAGGATTTGGGTGCCCAGCTTTGCACCTTTCCCACACCAGGGCCAATATCACATCAGGGCAACATTTCACACTGCCCTTCAGGGAAGCTGATTTAAAGCAAGCTGTGCTTCAGCCCAGATATTACCAATTACACTCGTGTTTACATATTAGTTGGAGATCATAATCAGAATGAGAGTGGTGGAAGATGTGATAAGAAATGTTTGATGTATAAAGACTTTCAATTTCGTACTTGAAATGCTGAGGAGGAACCCTGTGTTTGTAATCCATGGGAACAGCTCCACCATCACCATGTCCACAACAGAAACTGGTATCACCCCGTTCCTCCTCATCCATGCGACTTTTGGTGCAATCCTGGCACTGGGAAGCAAAGCAAGGGCACTTTACACCATGTTCAGTGAATGTAGTCCTGCAAACTGCAATGGTCTTCAGTTGAGCCAGGGGAGGTTCAAGTTGGATGTTAGGAAAAACTTCTTCTTTGTTCATGGCTATCCAGCTCTTATTCTGCTCCTCCAATTTACTGCCCATCTCTTTGTCCTCCTGTCCCAGTACAGCTCCCACAGTCCCCTCCTCTGTGATCAGAGTCGTAAGGGTAGTAAGAAAATGGACTCATATTGTGAGGTCTATCAGGGAGGATGTGAGAGTGACTCAGCTGCTGTCCTGCTGGTAATGCACTCTTGTGATATTGCTTTTTCATTGCATGGAAATCAGGCTCTGCAGAATTACTGTCTCTTTTTTTATTGCTCTCACACTACATTTTGAACAGGTTGTAAGACACTTCCTCATAATGAGATTAGCCCCCCTCATTGCTTTACAATATACATTTTTATCTGGGTGCATATACTGAACAGGCTTTTTAACTACATAAAGGTGTCACAGTGAGGTTCAGGCCCTAATGTATGACATTATCTCCTCCGATGATTGCAGTCAGCATCAGGTTATGCATAGAAAAGGCTGTTAACTGGTGTGCAGCAGTTGCTTGCCAAAATGAAATGCACTCACCTGGTAAATGCAGGCAGCAGCTCCCTGAGGTCAGATCCTCAGGTGATGTGAATGAGTGTGGCTTGCTCAAATCAATGGAGCAGTGCCAACACTGCAAGCCCAGCCTGGGCTGATGTGCTGCTGAATGGATGGGATTCCTCCTGTGGCCGAGGCTTTGCAAAGTGAGGGCTCTTTTTCACATTCGCTCAGCAGATTTAAATGAGGCACTGGTGGAAATGATGTGAGAAGCTGGGATTTGTACTGGATGACACCTGGTGTGTTTCTGAAACTCTGCTTGCAAGGGAAGCTCCTGCCACCAAATACTGAAGTAGGAGTGGATCAAGAGTCCAAAATGGTCAAAAAGAAGTTTTACTTTTCCCATTTTTATTGAGAGCTTGTGCAAAGTCATGGTTGGACAGATGGGCATTGGCTCTCAGTACTCGGTGTCTGCACCCTATAACTAAAAGTCTTCAGCTTTAAGAAATTCTGACATTAAAGCAGGAAATGGTAGTGATTTCGTCTTCCAAAAGAAGAAATTCAGCTGCTCTGGGAGAAACAAAATGACTGAAAATGCCAGAAATATTTTCCTATTTATATTCCCAGACGTTTGAAGAGGATATATTAAAAATCAAAGAAACTGTGTGTGTTATATGAATAATTTCATTTGTTCTACAGAATACGTTGGTCCAAATGAAACCATCTCCACTTTCTGAGGGATTTATTTTGCAGTATCTTTATTGCCCCCAGGGTTTTTGTTTGCACAGCCCCCCCTAGTGCTGCCAACCCAGGCCTAAGAGAGAAGGAGTATGGAAACTGCTCCTGTATCAGGTGTGGGCACAACAGAAGAGCTCCTATGCCCAAAGCTCATCTGCTTCCAGCTTGCCTTTCTGATGGAAATTGTGGCATTTTGTAAATGAAACTGCACCTGTTTAACTGAGGGTGTGATATTTAAACCAATTAGCTTAATTTATGGAGGAAACCATGCCCTTGTTCCTCTTTGAAATAGCTTGTTTGTATTGAATTAAGTCTAAACTCTTATTAACACAAGTTGCAGAAGCCGGATCTGACTGCAGCACCCAGCCAGCAGCCATGGATGAAGCCCAATGGGTCACCTTGTCCCTTAAAGGTCCAATGCTTCCTTTGTGCATCCGGGTGTGACTTTCAGCCTCCTGCACCCTCACTGCTCCTCCCTCTCCAGTTAGTGAAAGTGAAGCCAGAGCTGCTTGGCTTTGCACCTTATGCAGCACAGCATGCAGCCAGACCCATTAAATAGGAGATGGGGAGCAACACTGAGTGTGATGAGGGGCTCAGGGCTGCCAACAGGGACAGCAAATGGTTTCCCTGTTGAGTGAATTGGATGCGATGCTTATGGTCTGCCTTTGAGTCCAATAGGTGAAAAAATCACTGCAGGAAAGCTAATCATCGCAACCATTTGCTGTCTGTATTACAGTGTGGTTATTGCATTTCACAACTGGGGAAACCGAGGCATGGAGAGCTTTATAGAAATAATGCCATTCTGTTTCCTAGCCTCGTTATTAATTACCTGTTCATTATAATGCCTCTTGGAGCTCTGTAAGTGCTCTCAGGAACAAGAGAGCTGCAGAAAAAACATACTCTTCTGTCTTCTAAGGATTGTTGTTGAATGGTGGAGTATACTTCAGAGCTTGAAGCCATAAGTGCAGGAGCACAGCTGAGATAGCTGGGCACATTTCTCAGAAGATGAATCAGTCCAAACCTGCAATCCGTGTTATGAGGTCATCTAAAGGCCCAGTCGGACTGAATATGATCAAAAATCAGATTTCTCTGGTGGAAAAAAATTGATATGACGTTTTTTTTCATCATTTTGGCATCTTTCTTTTTAAAGACACCTTTGTGCTGTGGGTCTCGGGACCAAATTGAATTACAACTCACAGAAATACTGATTTCTGACTATATTCTGTAGCTTCTTCTGCCTGCTTCCCTGATGCACACAGGCCATGCCACATTTCTCCCCACTCTCTGACTTGGGGAGGACCGGAGGTATTTGTTATTTCCCTGGAAAACGTATGAGAGATCAGAGCATGTGAAGGGTATCCATACAACTCCATCGTGGCTGATGAAAGATAGACTACACGGGCAACATCTCCCTTGCAATGACACCATCAGAACAGCTGTGAGCCAGTGGGTCACCTTCTCTAGTGCAGAGTTTTAGGAGCGTGGCATGCAGACTTTTGTTCATCGCTGGCAAAAATGCACAGCTGATGGTGGTGAATATGTTGGAAAACAGCATTTTGTAGCTGAGAAGTTGCTCTGTCAGACAGTGCTGTTGTGCTCTTTGTATCTGTTGTATTTTCCATGGAAACAAAGAGGAAGCATTGCCTTAGGAGCAACCAGCCTAGTTAGAATTATTCTCCAGCTGCTTTAGCTGGAAGGCAGCTATCCATAGGCAACGTGTGCTGCTGGTAATTGAGTTTTAGGCAGCTTGGGACTGGTCATCTGAGCTGCACGGTATTATTTTTTATTTCCATGTTTTAAATTAGGGAGCAATGAATAACAGACTATGAAATATGGGGGTGAATGCTAATTCATGCTGACTTGTGCAAAGCTTTTGGGAATTGGAAGCACTTCCCAATACGGCCTGTGGTTTTCCAAATGCTAGCGAGTCACAGCCAACCACTTTCATTCACAAAAAAAGTATTTGCAAGATTGGGGTTTTTTTTAGCTATTTAAGCAGCTCTGGGCTCTGTTTTCTGCCTGAAGTTGGAGATATTCACGCTCTTTTCACTGGGATGTGGAGCTGGCCTAAGTTACCGTAACAGCACGTAATTACATACGAATAGAGAAATGCAAAATGTCTTAACTCAGAACCTTCAAAATTAAAAACAAATGCTCAATTAACATGAAAAACAAAAAGAGGCCAGGACTGAATTTTGCCTTCCAGACCCAAAAGTAAATGAAGCTCTGAGTATGGATGCACCTTTCGCTGAGACAGGGAGATTTTTTCTCCCCATCCTTGATAGGATTGAATGGGAATGGTTCCAATGCTGGGAATTGGGAATAAGTCTCTGGGAGATGTGGCAGCTCTGTGTGTTGTCACGGCAGGCAGTGCTTGTCCCCACATTGGGCATTCAGGGGCTGCTTTCCTCCATCCATATCTTTGCACACAAAGAAAATAACCGGTTTGGGCCAACAGAGAGCTCACAAGCTTTGCTTTATTGAAACCATCAGGCCTGGCTGAAATCTTCCGTCTCAGTGTGAAGCCAATGACTTCATCCTTGGAAGTGCCTCCGAGTAACCTCTGCTTTCACAGATCCATTAGGAAGCTCCCCGGGAGGGAAAGGAGGCTGCCAAATGCATCACACCTTCCCTGCAGAGAGGTGTGAGATGTTCTGCAAGAGCTAAGCTGCCTTGAAGGGGACACACGGGAACCTGCAGTGGCTCTCCATCCCATCTGGGTGCCAGCAGGGATGGATCCACCGCAGCTTGTTTCCCCATGGATCCTCAGTGCTCTATTCCCAATGAGGATGTGACCGGAGCCTGTGTGTGGTAGGTAGGAAGGAGCCTGCAGTCAACAGAGGGACTTTTTATTTTCTTTTCTAATTAAAAGCAGATATGGATTAAAAAAAATAAAAAATAATAAAAAAGCCCAGAGGGAAACTATAAGTTAGATTTAGAATTTCCCATTTAATACTCCCCTAATGTCTGTGAAAACCTTGAAGCTGCAGTTGGCAATCTGAACATCTATGGGCAGTTAGTTGGGAGGAGGATATGGAGGAACACAGGTGTGGGTTTGCAGTGGTTGGGGCAGGGTGAGGTGTGGAGCCCATCTCTTGTGGGTGAGAGGCTGGGGGTGGCCCCAGCACTGCAGCAGATGCTCACTGGTTAATGGTGCCCAGGTGAAACGAAGGCTACTGGTGATGCTCCATATGCTCTCAGCCAACCTGCAGCTGTTTTGCACCGAATATCTCATGGCAACAATAGGAGCAACACGGACATATTCTCACAGCTGAAACAGTGACTTCTCCTGCTGTTCCTAGGTCTTCTTTGCAAATCTGCTGTACAGAGCTTCCTATTTCTGAGCTGTGGTCATGCTGTCAAGGTATAAGTAATCACTTTCATACTTACTGAGCTGCACGGTCACCAAGGTGTAATATCTGATGGGCAACAGATGTCTGCTTTCTTCCAAGGTTTGCAGTGCTGTGTTATTGCTGTTATTTGCTCTACTCCAAGCTTCCAGAGGGAAGAAGAGAGGCAGGAAAAAGCTCAGCCTGCTGAATGAATGGCCCCTACAGTCCTGTGCTTTCAGGGGGGCTGTTTCAAGTGCTTGAATAACACCCAGCCCTCACACATGGTGCATATCTGCTCCGAAATGAAATCACATCTCCTGCAGTGGAAATGTCTGGTTTACTCAGACAGCCTTTATCCAAACAGTGCTGTTTAGCTGAAGGAGACTTGAGTGTGTCAAAGCACTGAGTGAGTCACAGGGCAACAGAAGTCAAAACAACCTGCAATAAGATGGGGACCATGTCTTGGATGAGGAACACTCCTGAATACTACATGCTGACACGCATTACAGCTGCATTACCTGTCTGTGCTCAGGGAGCATGCAGGGAATCACACTGCCCTGATGCTCAGCAATTCATGCACAGAAATGTGCTTCTTTGCTTGATGGAGGGAGTGAGACGATACTTCTGACTCTGCTCCAATGCTGCTGCATTCTTTCTGCTTTTGAAAAAGTGCTGTGCAACCCTAAACTCACACCTCGATACCCTCCAGGAAGCCTGACTTAACGCCTCATCTGAAGGACACGATATGAGTCATTAAAACCATTTTTTTAAGTCTGGAGGTGACCTGTAGGGCTGCAGGAGCCTGGTTCCTACACAGCAGCCAGCTTGCACCAGCTCTGAGCTGACCCAACATAAGAAATGCTCTGTCCATTATTTGTCCTTGGCAACATTTGAAGTAAGTCTGGATGGGGCCCTGAATGCCTGATGGAGCTGTAGGTGTCCCAGTTCATAGCAGAGGAGCTGGACTAAATGACTTTTAAGAGTTCCTTCCAACTGAAACAATCCTATGATTCCGATTCTGTTTTGGTTCCCACAGTACCTGGAGGCTTATCACCCTGCAGTGCTTTTCTCCCCACCCCCCGTGCCCAGCCCCACAACTGATGTCTCTGTCCCCTCCCCAGTCTTAGTGTTATCAGTGCAGACTTGGTGCAGGGGATGAGGCAACAACTCTGCCACTTTGCTAGATGGTGAGCCACAGAGAGTGTATTTCAGCAGGAATGTGTGTTTTAAAACCTCCAGGAGACCAGGCTATCATAAAAGATGTATCCCCCTCAATGAGAGCATGATTCAGTCATTAGAGCTAGAGGACAGGAAAAGAAATGCCAGCTCAGGGATGTAATTTGCCTCCTTGGAGATACCTAAGCCTTGTCTGTGCTAATACATGTAGTAATAGGTATTAAATTGGCTCATGTAGACATATGTGGCCCTGAAGGGCAAGAAAACAACTTCACATTTCCTTTTTAAACTCTTTCTCAAAGCACCCTTCTTTCAGACTGCAGGTGCAGTGTGTCTTTACTGCTGTTTATGGTACGGTATTGCTTCAGTGGCCTCACTTGTGTGGCACCCACTGTGCCAAGATCTGTGAGAGTATTTGGGAGAGAGACCCACAGGGAAGAGTTTAAGGTCTGTGTAGACACAACAGGAAAAGGAGGCAGTTCTCCACTGTTCAAAGGCAGGGGCAATTTGGGGCTAGGGCTTGTTGCAGCTGTCAAACATGATAAAGTGAGGAAAAGTCATAGAGTCAACGGGGTGAGCTGAAGCAAGCTGAGCCTAGTTCAGGAGATGTGTGCCTCACTTGTGGTGGGCTTTTGTATTGGATGGCTCAATTAAAAATGCACAGTTGAAATCCACAGTCTTCTCTTAGCAGGAGTAATGGGCCCTGGCTCCCTTGGTCACATCCAGGGCTGAACATGTATCCACATTACAAAGGCACTCACATCTGGATTCTCATCGTGCTCAAACCAGGCGGTCTCCAAAGTGTGAGAGCTGCTCATCTCTTGTAGGTTGGGCCCATTTCCAAGGCAAATACAAGTATTCTCAGGCAAGCAGGGAAACAACCACTTTGTTCACTATGGGGAGAGGGAGAGAGGTCTGGAGAAATAATATTATTACAGATTCCTGGCTTGAATGACTACTCTTTTAGTCATGCAGGACGACACAGGGTGATGTCAGCAGTGCCTCAGCATTGAGACAAGATTGTCTCAGAGCCGCTCTTCTCAGCAGGGTATCCTACAGAGATGGAATTGCTGCCTTCCCCAGACAGACATTTGCATGCATCTGCCAAGGGTGAGCACACAGTCCTTTACTTTTCTTTCCAGCATCATTGGTGTTGGGTTAAACACTCATGGGTGACTGCGGTCACGTAACATATTTTTTGTTAGTAGTGCCAAATGGTTTTTGGTTGGATCCTGGAAGTCACTCGAACAGCAACAGGTTTGGACCTCCTCCTGCAATGAAGACTGAATAAACAGGCTCTGCTGTTAGTACATATGGCATATCGGAACCATTTTTCCTGCTCTGTGGAATATAGTCTGTATTAATCTCTGCCTTACCTGCAAACTAGGTGAAAAGCCATTCACATACACACAAATTATGGTTTTTTCTCCAAATAAAAAAAAACCAAACAACACAACAGTCCCCATGGTCCTATTATCTCCTCTTATTAAGTATGTTTTCATGCTGTGCTTTTTTTGTGTGCCTACAGTCAATAACAATTTAAATGATACTCTTTGATGCCCTTTGTTCACATCATTTATTTCCATCTCTTTATCTGATTTTGCCAACAGGACCTAATTTAAAAGAGGCTGCAGTTCAGCGGCAGGAGGGATTTAAACACTGTTAAGACTGACATTTTCCCTCATCTCACATCCCGTGGGGTACCTGATTGCAAATTTATAATACACCAGAGGTCTTGCCATCAGAAGATACAGACTTACAGTAACAGCAACTAATTTAAAAAAGATCTCCAGTGCATCAGTGTCTGGGGCTGGTTTACACCGACTAATTAATCCTTATTTGACCTGAATTAACTCTTAATCTGTGTGAAATGAAAGAGCTTTACTGGGATACAGCGAATTTTAGATGGAAAAATCCGTTCAGAGCAGGAGGCTTCTGCAGCTGAGTGACTCGTGGATTAAAATACTTCTGGATGCTGCTTGGGGAAATTAGCTCTCTTTTTCTATTATTTATTTCTTTATTCATTCATTTTATTCCCAGCCCTCTTTTACTAACAAGAAGATACCGATAAGGGGCAGAAGACTTTTTTTTTTCCCCACCAGCTGCTTTCCCTTGGCGAGCAGTGGGGAAGCAGATTAATCATCCCTGCTGTTTCTCGTCGATACCTTGGATTTGTCAAAGTCATCTGCAGGATGGCACAGGGGAGAAAGATCAACGTCTCCAGGTAAGGGATGGCTTCTCTGCTCCTTGGGGGCAGCCACTTTAGCAAGGGCTGCTGAATGTGGGCACTGGGTAAATGCTGGAGGAATGCAGCAGATACCCCTTTTGTACCCCACCCAAAAGCTGGGAGATTTGCCTACCCTATATTTGTGTGGTGGGGGACTGGCAATGCTCAGGGTGCAATAGAAATGGAAAAAACAAGCTTTGGGGCTCATCAGGTTTGATAGAGAACAGGCTTGGTCAGGTGCCCTCTTGCATCTTGGAGCCAGAGCACTGGTTGAGCAAATGGCTCATTCAAGATGGTACCAAGAGCACAAAGGGATTGGCCACAGGACACCAGGGTGTTGGGTTGGAAATGAGATTTGGAGACCAGAGCAAGGGCCATGCTGTGAGCCCTGGGATGAGCTTGTTGGGCACTGGTGGATGTGCTAAGTGCCAGTTAGGCCTTGGGAAAGCTCTGGAAATAATGAAGAGCTGGAGGAGGTTGGCCTGGCTGGTACACAGCTCTGCACTGGGGATGTTTTGTAACTCCTGCCTACAGTCACTCACCTTCCTCCCTTTATTCTTTTTAACTCCTTCCAACATTAGGACTTGTCATACCTTATTCAGATACAAAGGAGGGGATCCATTTCTGAGGTGGAAACCTGTCCAAAATCACCCATGATATCTGAGGCTGGAGTGTGACATGAGCCTCAGCTCCTCGAACCCCCCCAAGCTGTGGAGTCTTCCCCACCATCCTGGCAGTGTCACTGTGAATGCCATTATTATTCCATTAAATGCCCGCTGCCCCAACCACAGCTGAGAGACATTTAAAGAGAAGCTACCATGTTACACAGAATAAATGTCACCCTCTCCAATCAGTGAGCTGTTGATGGCTTGAGGTAACCATTTAAAGGTTATCCAGCGCTGCTTGTATCTCTATTTTCAATTACCCCCACTTGTTGCCTTTGAAATCTTTAGTATGGAAAATAAATCACAGTGAGATGCGCTGCTTCCATCATTCAGTAATGCCTGACGTGACAGCCTCAGAAGATCACAAGATTATAGCCATAAGGGTCTAGTTTTAAAATGTTTACCATTTCCCAGCTGGATCTTTGACCTCGGACTGCATTAATGTTGTGCCATTTTCAGGTCTAATGCCAATCTCTGTCTTGCAACATATCATCATTTTAATGCCTGATTTACACTCTGAATTATGGTAATTTATTGTAATAGCGTGATTTGACCTTTTCAGTATTTCCTATTTTTATTGGCCAGCTGTTTCGTCCCTTTCCCCAGAGGTTAGAGGGACTCCAGGGGAGAGGACAGGAGATGGAGCCTATCAAAGAGCACTGCTGAAAAGGGCAAAGCGTGAGTGCATACTGCTAATTCAGGGAAAGCATGGCAATCCAAGGGCAATATCCATAACAGACCCCCTGACAAGAACAGAGGTGACACGTTGTCAGCATTATGGATGAAAGGGCTCCTTCAGGAATGGCCAAAGGGATGTCCGTGAACATCCATGTGCAGAGTGATGCTCTGGGGACCGTGTCATGCCCGCATGGTGCCTGTCTGCTCTTTGCCCATATGGATTGTGCCCCCATCATTTGGAGCTGTGTTTGCTGTCTGAGCATGGTGAGATACCCCTGAGCATCTGATCTGAGAGGAAAAATAGCTTTGTTAAGGGGCATGTGCCCTTGTGGGTGAGTAAAAGTGGAAATGACCAGGAAGAGAAGTGAAAATATAATCCTAATTGTTTGTCCTTTCTATTGCACTCTGCTGAGAAATAGCACCCTTGTAAGGCAGGGTTTGCAGGCGTGTGGAGAGAAAAAAAAAACACAACAGTGCCTTAGAATTCAAGGAACAAAATAAAGAAGAAAAAGAAAACCCAGAAACACCGAGATGATCTCCTACAACAAAAAGCTTTGATAAAAGCAAAGCTGAGCCTGAGGGTGATGCTGCTTCTTCACCCTGCTCGTCAGTACCGTCAGTCAGTATCGGGTTTGTTCCAGAGGACCCAACCTATCCTCTTTGTTTTGGAGTGGGTTTTTTTAAGGATTGCCCTTCGGCAATCCTTTTGAAATGAGAATTTGAGCATGGCTCTAAGAAGGAGCGCAAAGGTGAGCAACTGGCTCTTGCTCCGACCACGTTGTATTTCTGGGAGCTGCATCCTCAGCCTCTGCTCTCCAGGAGTGAGCAAGCACTGCAGGGCCAGGCTGGGACTTGAGCTCTCCAAAAAGCATTTTTAACTTTTGTTAATAAGGGTTCAGACACGTAAGGGTCTAATCCTAGCTGGAGGGGTGGTGCATGCTGTTATGAAGCTTTGATGGTAAACAAGGGCAGAAAAACAGGGAGGAAGGAGGTATTGGGAATCTCTTGCCTTAGAAGTAGGGGAAAGTGGAAGAAGCTGCTCTGAGCAGAGTAGGCTGTGTATAGTGCAGCTGGACCCATCTCCCCGGCTTTGTGCAAGCCCTGGCAATGCTGGGGCCTGACACCTCCCGTGAGCACATTTATTGCACCATGAATGAATTACAGAAACATACGTTTGGTCCAAAACCACAAGCAAAGCACAAAGACGTGCCTTGGGAAGGCATTATCTCACCTCAGTCCTGCTTAAACACGCAGGCTGGGGGAATGCAAGCACCAGCACAGCAGCAGGTGTGGGCATCGCCATGGCTCAGCTGACCCCGAGGCAGTGTCTGTAGGTCAATGTGATGTATTAACAGTGAGATTAAAGGAGACTGTAAAATGTATATTGTGCATATATGAAATTGTATTTTCAGATGATTTGTTTTCTACTGAGCCATCCGGCTCACCTCTGCCCAAGAGCTAATTTATGATGTTTACTTAAAGTGATGGGTCCAGGGCAGGAGATGGGGTGTAGTAAAGTATCTTCCTCCAGCTTTAGCTGGTGGACACATAATTCTTCTTATTCTGTGTCTGTGCCAGGTGTTTTATAACAAGCAAACATCTGTCCCTTCCCATTCATCCCAAAAGCTATTTCCATTACTCCTTGGTGGGACTGACAGAAAAAGCAAGATTTCCCAGTGCTGGGCTTCGATAAAATGCTCTGAACATCTCGTACGATACGACTTACTTCTAACACCAGTGAGTGCCTCACAGGCAACATTTTATTCCACCATCCCTAACAGGTTTTTACTCCCAGAGGCTGAATTTGTCCCAGCATTTGATGGCAGCGGGAGAGGGGCTTCCTTTTGTAGCCACCTCTGTATTTGAGACGTCTACTGGAGTGGCTCTCCAGCTGCACTGTGCTTGGGATGAAGCTGACAGTCTTCACGCTAAAAGATGACTTAAAAATAGGTAGGAGTGTGATGCCTTTGAGACATCTGCTCCTCTGTTAAATCAGGTTAGCAGCCCATAGCCCATCCTAATGAGTGCTTGTACCTGTGAGCTGTTCTCTTAGGCACTCCAGAGACATTTTGCCTTAGAAAACCAAGGCGAAAGGGGTCTTAATTCTGACTGCACTGAAATTCTCGAAGAAGCTTGATTTATTTGACTCCATAGGGAATGAATTTCTGCCTTATAAAGTGTGTGTTGCACTTGCTCTGCATAAGGATGACAAATTACAGTACGGGAGATGAAGAATCATTGATGGGAAGAAAACCAGAAGTGGCTATTCCTGAATTGTCAGCCTCCTAAGCAGCCTTTAAGAACAAACAAACTATATGAAGCTTGATGTTATTGCACATTTGCACTCCATCCAGTCACTTCCACAGTGATACAGAAGAAGTACACACACGTTGGAGCCTGCTTTGTACGTGTTATCACCTTCATTAGTCTGATGTGCAAATGGTTACTTAGCAATACTGATACCTGCTGTGTGTGGTTCCAACCAGCTACGTGCAAGCACAGAGCTCTCTAAAAACACACTGCATATCTGGCTCCTTTCCTAAGTTTCCAATTGCATCCTGTTTCTGAAGAGGGATGTTGCACAAATGTTTAAAATGATTGTTTTGCTGTTTTCATGCTTGCTTTTAAAGCAGATCATCCTCTGTGATCGTAGACAATGGGAGTGATTGTTCCGTGGTCTCCTGCTCTAATCGAGTCAATTTGCTTTGCTGGGATTTCCCTCTCCCCTGTACTCAGATCTGAGAGCGGAAGGACCAAACTGAGTGAAGTGGATCTAATTAACTTCTCTCAAGGGTATTGACTGTCTGCAAAGGAAGAGGAAAGCAATGAGAAATACATTATGAGAGCCTACTTACTGCCAGCTCACACACAGTAGCAAATCTTCCTCCTGCAAAGCTGGGGTTTACATAAATTTCCTTATTTGATTGAGTTTCCTGTTGTACGGAGGCACCGGGGGCTATGTGAACCCTCACAGCTTCTGAAGACAGAGAGCCAAAAGGAAATAAAGCAAAAATGCTTTGTACAAAGAATGGAAATTAGAAACTCATAATTAGGCTTCATTCATTAGGAGGATAAGAAATGAAGTGTGAAGGAGGTTGATGTGTTGTTGTTTTTTTTCTGGTTTAAGGTGTATCCATGTGAAGATACAGAATGAGTCTGATCGGTTCTTTGAGTACCTATGGAAGTGGCAAGCCGTGTTCTTGCAAGGCAAGCCCAAAGCTTGGGAAGTCATGCAAATGCCAGACTGGCATTATAATGAGGGTAGCAGTGGCAGTAGGGTGGGCTGCTATTACGTATTTTAGTATAACTGCAATTCTTAGCATGATTTTAAAATGGCAGCCAAACTGTGCCTCACTTTCCCCAACAGCAACTGCAGTGTGAGTGACAACACTCAAGTGGTTGACCCATGGATGTTGTGCCCAACACAATACAAGATGGTGTGTCAGGTGAGGCAAGGTGCCCCACAAGCATCTGGAAGCTCTTCTCAATTGTCAGAAGCTAACAAGGTGCTGGCTCTTATGCTAAATGGAAATGTTATCTGAACGCCCTTGCTCCTGACACAATCTGTTTATTGTCGCCTCTATTATATCATGTGCAAATAAATGCATAACAGCATCTTGCCACAAAGTATTGGCATTCAAATTGTACCAACGACCTGGATGTCTAACACAATCCTAATGTTTCCTAATAATGCATCTCCCTACCAGTTTCTGCAGCACAGGAGCCCTGCCCTTGCAGTTCCTCAGCAGCTGGGCTCCAGCAATGTGCATGCCCGTACAACAGAGCAGTGGAAGGGACATTGTCACCACCTGCGTCAGCACAACATCGAATCAGATTACAAGAGCTACTAAAAGCTGTAACCTGAGCAGAATAACTCTCTGTTGGGCACAGCTGTGAGCAGAGTCAGTGGTCTCAAAGTATTTTCCTGGTGCAGCACCACCATTTAACAACAACGTGTTCTACAACCCCCCTGTGTATTCCAGCAGGAAGGCCATTGGGCACAGGGCTCCAACCACTGCTTTGTTGCAGGCTATCTGCATTACACCAAGCTTGTGTCGACTCTTGGTGCTCCTGCTCCTTGTTCCATTGAGCAATGCCCTGTTCTGCAGCCCCACTGGGCTCTTGCAGGGCTGAGCAAGGGCTGTTTGCCTGGGAGATAGACAAGTAGGAGGCACTCAGGTGGGATGTGGGGAGGACTGTTGATCTACACTTCCTAAACAAATGCAGGACTTGTTTGCCAATAGCAGTGACTTATGGTTCCTATCTCGTTCTTACTTATTTGATGGGAAAAGACTGATCCAGTGATGGGGAAAATCAAAGCAGCTGCAGTGTTCCCTTCACCTCCATCTGGGCTACAGGGCTCTGTCTGCAACAGGAGCAGGTACTCACATCCATGTGTGTTTATTCCCTACTTTTTGCCTCCTTTCACCCTGAATTAATCCAAGATATCTATAGCAGCAATAGTTATTAAAGGCAATAGTTACCCGGACTCTAAAGAATGCCCAATTGACATTCAAATATATTCAGTTCAATATATGGTGCCACTGCACTTAATAAGTAGAGCAAAAAGTGGTTTATAGGCCAGGGCTGTGCTTTTATCAGCTTTCTGCTGTGGTCATCAATTAAATCATTAAATTATGAATGGATTGGCTCAACTCTATTAAATGATAATCTTCAGCCCCATACATTGTGTGATTCCTGCTGCGTGCTCCTGTGTGGAGTAAACCCAGAGCCTCAGCACCCAGGCAATGGGCAAAGCTGTACCCCTCCACTCAGGCTCTGCTTTAATAAGAGTTTTGCCCCCAGCAACTCTTCAGGTGCCTTTTTCCCTTGTAGAAACTTAAATTCTAGGAGCAGAAAAAGCACGCTGGGGAAACGTATTTCTTCCCTTCCTGCCACTAAAAGCAATGAGGTTTGGGGAGATGAGCGTAGTGCTGGTATTTGTTGTGAGTGTCTTACAAGATGCTTGGCTTCTCCTCACCTCAGCTGCCCTTCTGGGTGAGGCAGGGTGAGCAGAGCTTTGCAGAGGGGTTGTGAGGATACATCAGTGTTTCCAAGATGCACCACCACCTTTCAGGCAGTGGTAGGGAGCAGTGAGATCTCCCCTGAGCCTCTTCTGCTCCGCACCAACCCATCCCAGCTCCCTCAGCTGCTCCCCATCAGATGTGTGCTCCAGAGCCCTCACAGATCCATTCCTTCTCTGGACACACTCCAGGGCCTCAAGCACAGCTGTGGTCTTGGCTGAGGAAGTCAGAGCACAATGTTAGTTCTCCAAGGGCAGGAGCTGGTTGAAATGTGGGCACAGAGCTCCCCACGGTCCCTTTGGCTCACCCAGCTTCACTGCTGCTTGGAGGCAGGCAAAATCTTGGCTCACTCCACAAACAGCACAAGAGTGATGCAGGAGAACACCATTGGCAGGAGACAAGTTAACCAAGCTATATTCCCTGGGACGCCTTCAGACCACAGCAGTGCTTTGTAGGAGAGCAGGGCCTTTATCAGCCCATGTCATAACAGAATTAATGACTCCCTTAATAAAAGTGAGTGAGATCATCACTCTTGGCTTAATTTTTCCTTTTTTTATTGCATTTTACATGTACAAGTAATGATCACCTGCTTAAACATCTCCACAGCCAACAATTAAGGACATGTTGAGAACTCTCTAATGAATGGCAGTGTCTTTTTAGATGGAGATTCAGCACATTCCTGGACAAGAAGAAAGGCACTCCGTAGGACCAGGAATTGCTTCCCTTCAGGTTCCAAAAGGTCCAGGACCTGAGGACCCTGGGAGCCCTATGGGGAAATTATAAATACTGCATTTCTTGGCTTCACTTTTTCCTCCTTATCTTTCTGCCACCTACTGCCCCATGCTCAAGAAGACATTGATATGGGGTCAGACGGTGACTATTTCATTTATTTAAGTAGAGGGGTCATGTTTGGAGCTTTATTTTTCCCTTCCCTTTTCCATCTCCCCCAGAGGGAGGACAACAGTATTTGCTGCATGCTGGCTGCAGGGGTGGGAACAAGGCTGCTCCTTTCTGACCTCTCTGGAGAATATCTATGCCCTGGCAAGATGGTGCTCAGTCCGCACCAGCAGGTACCAGGGGTGGAGAAGCCTCCATAAAAAACAGACCCAACTTTTGCTGTGAGTATTGAGGTGCTATTCTGCAAATGGCCTTTGCAACCTGCCTGTGTGCCTGTACGTTGCTTTAACCACATGTGAAGCAATGGTATTAACAATAATACTATTCACACCAGAGTCTCCTGGGCAGCTGAATGATAGTATGAATGTGGATTAATATTCCTTAGCCACAAGGGACAAGGAAGGAACTGGTGGAAGTATAGCTTGTGAAATTAATAATCACCACCCACTTGGAGGAAAAGGAATTGGATTATAGGGACTCCAAAATTAATAGTATCCTGGGCAGGCAGAGCCTATTGAAATATTCATTGGGCTCAGCTAACCTAAGACAGCCAAGGAGCCAGCAAGATGTGATGCATGATGCCCTGTGCAGCCTTTCCCAGCCATGCTGTGCACTGCAGCCCTACCTGGATGAGGGTACACTGCTATAGACAGAAATGTGGGCATCCACTGCTGAGCACGGGAAGGTTTTGTATGCACAGAATAGAATGGCGTAACTAAAGGAGTAGAGTGAGGCTTTGGGGCTGAAGCATGGAAAAAAATGGGGGATTTGGTATGCCAAAGAAGGACTTCTACCCAAACCCTATGGTGGGATTTTTTTCTCTCTTTAATGCCCAAGCTGCCTCTTGTTGCTTTAGTGGCTGGTGTGTAGCAAGTAGGGATGAAGGAAACAGAGCTGCTCCCCAGAGTAAACACAGTGCCTCCATAACCTTGTTTCTGAACCAATTTAATCCATGTGTGACCAGCAAGCTCCAGGGAGAGGGAACTGAGCTTGCTTTAAAAATTTAATCTCCAGCAAACCTGCATCTGGTGTGAAGATGCCATTTTTAGCTCTAAAGAGCTAAATTGTGTCGGTTAGGGAAGCAGTTGTCTGTAAAACAGCATGTGTGGGCGGGCAAAATGGGATGTCTGTAGCATGCAGCATGGCACCTCACTGTCCATCCATATAAGCAACAAGGAGGCAGCATGCATTAGAAGGGAAAATGTATACAGGGCAGGAAAGCCACTACAAAACGCAATTGGTTGTGCTATAGAAGAGGGAAGCTGCTATGACAGTATGTCAAAGTCCTCCAAGATCTCTTGGGGTGGGCAGTAAGCCTGCTGTGCTGTCAGCTCATGGGTTTGGTTGGTTGTGTTGGTAACACGTAAGGGAACTCTGGATATGAAATAACCCAGTGCACATTTAAAGTCAGCAGAAGCCTTTCTAGTGAAGCAAGGTGTATTTGTTGGTCTCAGGTTAGGTATCTCAGGAGGCAATGTGGGACATCTTGATGGGCAATGTCCAGTGAGCTCTTATGGAATGCTGTGGTGGGACTTGGAGTAGTGTCCATGCAGTGTGCAATTCTGCCTTCTTGCACTGATAGCTTTAAAAAAAGGCATCCTAATGAGATTTATGAGGCTGGGTTGAAACAGAGAAGTTGCCTTGCCAAAAAGACAAGTCTGCTGTATAAAAAATATGACGATGAAGGAATAAGGTGACAGCTTTGTATCCATAACGCTTTCATCCCAAGGTGCCTTTATGCAACTGCTAAATATTTAATTTCTTTCAACTTTCAGCCTTGGATATTTTTAGCAGGTGAAGAAGCAAACAGCTTTCTGCCCCACACGGGTGGGGGAAGCAGGTTGGTATGGGGCAGACACACAGACCCCAGCCAGCACAGCCCTGGCTGCTCTGATTCTTCCCATTCCTATGGAGCAGCAAAACTGAGGAGTGTTCTGTGGAATTAAGACCTTGTTTAAACTTGGAGTTTATCTTAGTAGCTGTCTTTGATTAGGGGCTGAACTTGATCTGAAGAAAGTGTTTCCTTGCTGCTTTCATGAGGAGAGCTGTGATTTCCTTGGGGCAGGGCTTGGGCTGCTTCCCAGAGCAGTGTGATGGAAGCAGTGTGGATCCCAGGTGCAGACAGATCATCACATCTGGTCCCAGCGATCTGATGTGTCCCGTTGTCATCTTCTGAGCAGCTGGATGGCCCAAGGTGAGGGGGATTAGGGCCCTGTTATACCCATCCAATTTTCCACACCCTAAGCCCTGTCCCTATTTATTGCAGCCCATGGAAAAGATGAGATTCAGACATCTAAATTTGACAGGATGAGGGGAAGGAACATTTTTGTTCTATGGCCTCCTTTCACTCAACCTTTTGCAAGCAAAGAGTTGAAATGTCAAAGTAGAAAGTGCTGTGGCAAGTATATTTTCTCCTTCAAAAATGGAATTTTTCCACTAACATCTTCATCTTGAGTAGTGCAATGAATCCTATTTTGCTTATATTTTTTCTCGGTGAACCAAAGTCTGGGCTGAAGTCTTGCAGAGCCTTTTGGTGACCATAGCTCTTGTACAAGTGACCTTGAGCAGCAGCATACCAGGCAGCGTATCTCCCTCCCACCTCTTCTATGGTGATGCTGGTTCCTCTGCTTTGCCACCTGCACTCTATTAGCCTAACAATTACAGGAACCCTGGTGACAGCAAAAGGCTGTTAAACCAATTAAAACTGTAAAACAAAGCAAAGAGATGAAAGTCAGGAAGGCAAAAGCTACATAACTAATTAATACCAACTATATTATCCTCCTCCACTGCCAGGGGGTCTCTGCACTAAGGACTTACTGACCCTCCTCTGCCTCCCATAGTCAGGTTTGGGTTTGGCTGCCCACTGCAGCAATAGCCACACATTTCAGAGAGCAGATTTGAGGGCAGGTTGTCCTGTTGCCCAGTGTCTGTTCTCCAAGTAAAAGTTAAAAGCCATGAGAGACCTCCACAAGGTGTGACAAGTCCGTGTGGTTGGCCAAAGAAAGAAAAGTATGGGGCTTGGCAGGATGCTGTGAATGCAGTTGGTGTAGACAGACATGGTGTACAACCATGATGTTGGCCAAGTGTCATACAAAACCTGCTTAGAACATACTCAAATCCTCAGTGTCTTCCCAACATATTTTACGTATCTACTTTCAGACAAAAGAGCCTTCACCACCAATCTGCCCTGTGATGGTCTATGAGGAAGGACATCCAGCCATGCACTGGGGCTGCCCGCTGGCTTGGATGTCCCCATGCTGATGACCCCAAACCCACAGCAGCTCACCACTAGCACGTGAACAGTTAAGCAGCTCAAGCTGCCTGCTCAGGAAAGCACTTTGTTTGCCCTGAAAGGGGGTGAGAAAAAAATCTGGAAGAGGGGACCTCTGGGAGACCTTGTGAGATTAAGCCAACATACCAAGCTGCTGAACAATGGTTGACGTAGCAGGACTCCACTCCCCCTTCCTCCCCTGTCTCCTATAGATCACAAACATATGCTCCGTGCATGCAGGCTTGCAGTCTTTTATTTCACAATGTTTCAGCTCCCGTCTCTCGACTCTTTTTATTCTGCATGTGACACAAAAGTTAATTTGAAAAAAGGGATAAAGTGTCACATTCTCTTGAGAAATGAACATGTAAATGGCCCGGAAGCAACATCATTTTTCTTTTTTTTTTTTTCTTTTTCTGTTGTTGGTTGTTTTCTTTATTTTTTTTCCTTTTCCCTTTGCTGTGCTAACGGTATTAAATCTGCTCTCCTGGTCTGCCATTTCAATGGCTGCCTCTCCTGCATTGGGGAGCATGGATGCTGTGGTGGTTTGGGGCATCTGTCTGAGATGGGCAATGGGAAAGTCCCCACCTCCCTGTCTCAGCTGTTGTCAATGGGTGGCGAGGCACCAAAACAAACAAGGCAATGTGGCCTTGGTCTTCAACAGCCCCCCAGCTTTTAGTCTCATTGTGGATGGGGAACATCACAGTGAAGATATCGCAAGAGGTTAAAGAGTGATCCTTATTGATTGCTTTGGAGGGAGGATTCGAGTTGTGAAGTGGCTCTTGGAACCAGAGGGTGTATGCATACATCAGAGGTTCCCATTATGCAGAGAAAAATGAATGGCTCTAAAGAAAAAAATTCTCCCTTAGAAAGACTTCAGCACTATAACAAAATATTAATGTTTAAAGATATTCCTTCTCAATATTTCAGGAAGCAATTGGAAGTCCCACAGTATGGTTCATTCTGCTTTTTAAATGGAAATATTTAACTTGGAGCAACAGAGCTCACACTGGCTCCAAGATAAACTTTCCTTGGCAGTTGCAGCTCGTGTATAATGCTAAAAGCAGCTCCATCTTTGGGGTGGCATTTCTTTTACTTTGTTTTATTTATTTTTTAGCCCATCTCAGAGAACCAAGCTCTGAATTAGATGGAGGGCTTGCTGAAGAAGTCACCATAGAGCCCAGTGTTCCTACACTGTAGCACAGCTACAAAGCTTCCCCCTGTGTAGGGCATGGTAAGGAGAAGGTCATCTTAACACTTCCATCTTCTTGTGAAAGGGAGTGTGTTGAGCACATAAGTAAATACATTGATTTACACAGGGAGACGGGGATTTGTTGCCTTGTTGTCAGGGATGTGTAGAAGAAAATGCTGGAGCAGATTATCTCAGCACACCAGCAGCTTTGTTCTGGTGCCACAGCTTATGGCTCTTCTCATCTGGAAGATGCTCAGCACCCGTAAGTTTCTTTAACTGAACAAATCAAATCTACTGCGTGTGAAACCACAGACTTCAAAGTCTATCTGAGAAAATCTTATACTCTCCAGGGATCCTCCTCAACCTTGGAACAGGATCCTGACAGCCATGTTGCACTATGGGAGCACTGGGGCAAGAGGCACGTGCACATTGCTGAACATGCCCCATGGAAAAGGACATGAGCTCATATTGGCAGGGACATGAACTTGCAGTGACTTGGGGTCTTGCTTAGCAGCAATAACGGCACCAGAGAGAAGTTTGGCAGAGATCGAGATCTGCATTTCAACTTCAGTCTGAGGTGTAGGAAAGTGCTTTCTGAGGAGAGCTCGAACTTGGTGTTTAAAAGGCATCCAGGGCAGAGGGTGGATGTGGAGGAGGAGGGCTCTTCTCACAATAGAATGTGGAAAAGGAACGGATCCATATTTATATAGATCTGTCATCTCTATCTAAACCTGGGGAATAAAGAGCAATTTTATGTACATTAGATAAGGGAGCCATGTTCTCCTTTTAAATGAAGCAAAGATTAAATTGGTCCCAATAGGATGACTCTTAATTCCTCCCATTTATATATTCTTGTTTTATTATGCTTGTGTGATAGCAGCACTTTGTAAGGAAGAATGAACAGATAGTGTAATCAAAGAAGGTCCGTAAGAGTGGTTTGCCTCAGTTACCAATATTTCTGTTGCTACTTTCTGGGTTATTTTCTTTATATTTCTCCATCACTTCTTGGCATTTCAGCTCTGATTTTAACAAGGCTGGGAGAAGCCTCTGCTCCTCTGCCTGCAGCCAAAAGGCAGACAAACACTTCCCCACGTGCCTCATGGTCACACCACTCACCCCAGCTACAGAGTGCTGTGTTGCCATTCAGTATCTTTGCACCTCTCAGCCTGCAGTGAAGAAGGACAAACAGCAAGCATCTGCTCCTCACTACAGCAGGAAGACTGTATTTTGTGGTAGGCAGTGAGAACATCACAGCAACCTGTTCCACCAATGATGCTGTGTACTACCAAAGTCCATGAGCTCCTCTCAGTCAACTGCTCTCCAAAATTCATCACGCACCACGTGGCCCCCAGCATATGCAAGCCCCTCAGGCTGTGATGGTGCAGTGGTCCATGCACACGTTGTTAGAAGTGGGAAGTCACATGCAGAAGACACAGAGTTCAGCCTTTCTGAACTCAAGATTCAAGTGTGGAGACTGAGGGAGATGTTCTGGGTACATGAATGAGTTGCTATGGGTACACGAGTGAGATGCTACGGGTACACAAGTGAGGTGTGCTAGCTTGGCAGCTTTGGAAAGCTTGTCCTGCTCCTTCTGTGTACAATAACCAAAGCTCTGGAGGGAGGAATTAAAGATACGAGTCTTATTCCTGGCTTTTTGGTTTTGATTTGCAGCATGTTGGTGCCACGTTAAGTGCCCAGGATAGAGAGATGCACCATGTACATCCTGGTCTCAGGCTTCTTTGAGCATGCAGAGATCAGGAGGGAGATGAAAGGCCATGGCATGTCAGCTCCAGGGCATTTCATGCAGCCACATGGAGCTGAGCCAGGCGCCAGCACGGTCACTGCTCAGACACCCAGTGCAAGCAAGTGTGAGGATCGAATCACAGCATCTTCACTGGAGACAGAGCCCCATTCTCCTGGGAAGTGGCTGAGCCACGTGCAGAACACAGCGGGGTCAGGCAGTCCTGCATGCAATGTCTTTACCTGACTGCCACCTACAAATATTGAGCTTTTGGTGCAAAAGCTCTAAAAGTCAGACAAGGCAGCTGTTGGGTGAAAACCTCTCTGGTTGCTTCACAAATGGGCTTTGCTGATCTTAGGGTCACCAGGGAGAACAGTGAAGAGAAGTGAACTGATGCTCATTGAGGTGCCTGGTGTTGGAGTTGTCCATATAGAGCATCTACCCTCTTTGTGCAGCAGTACACACATGTGCGTGTCTTAAAGCATTTCTCAACAGATGAGGGTATACGTACAGTTTAACAGTTATCACTCTGTTCTTAATAGGATTACAGAGATCTAAAGACAAATGGTCCTATTGCTATACAGCCTTATCATCCGCTGATAAGCAAAAGCTTAGAGATTGTTGAGACAATTATGTTTTGATATTCATCTTAATACTTGTTCTGGAGACAAAATGAATAAATCTCTTCTCTGTGCTGCAGCTTCAGCCAAGAGTGAAGCATGAGGCCACTGGCACCAGAGATCAAGTCCAGCCCTTTTCTGGCCTGCTGCTGCATCCGAAGTTAGAACAGATAGAACCTTGCTTGGAGGGAATATTCCCACCTTCTGATATCTTGTGATTTTGGCCATATTCTTATGTTAATCTGGAAAAGCTTTCTGGAAATATTGGAACCAGCTGCCTTCCTAATTGGGGTTGGGAATGTTTATATTACCGAAAGTGTCAAATTGCTTCATTGCAACAAAAGGAGGAGACACTTTGCTCCATAAAAAGAGATGACTTCAGCTTTGTAAGATGTTGTAGCTCTCCTAGGTATCCAAGAAAGAAAGGAGAGAAGAATACCATGGTGTTTGCTGATGGGTGGGCATGAGCTCAGGAGTATGCTGTGTGGCATTAGTCAGTGTGAGCAGAGGTCCCAGGATCTGCCAAGCAATACGGTTGAACTGGAGCGTTTGCAGCCAAGTAAACTGTAAAACAATAGCATGCACTGGAAACAACATCAGTGCTTTTCAAAACTAATTGATTTTGTCATAAGTCTGTTTTTATATATGTGAAACCCCATTGAAATCTCTCCAGTTTCCTTCGAGCGATTTCAGTTCAATCCAAAAACGTGTTCTGCTAGTGGTAACCATTTCAGAATGGGTTTGGAGATGGTTTGGATCAGCTTCCCCCAGCAGCAGCCCGTATCCCACACCATGGCTCTGGTGGTCCAGGCAGCAGACACAGCCCATCCCAGCACATGATGGAGCCTGGATCAGGATTTCCAGTTAGGGCTCAGCCTCCCTAATCCAGGGGAGCACCCACAGCCCCTCTAGGCATGGATTGCAGAAGGACTGCCCACAAAGCTGGGCTCTGCCATGGTGCTCCACAGGTAGAGATATGAGCAAATAAGCTAAGCTTGAATCTCTGATCTCTTCTTACCTTGTTCCAGATGGTTTTTCCTCCTAAGGGGCTGAAAAGAAAACACGGGGTTCTGCCTGCCATTACCTGTGCTGAAATAACACTGGAGGGTTGTCATCTTTAAATCCCACCAGGCGTATGCTTTTGTAACATCTTAAACCTAACCAATGAACCCAGAATAAACCTCCCCAATAGACAAGGGAGATGAAAGATTCATCCTTCCACACACTTTAGCGGTGGGAGAGCACTGATATTTCAAAGGCGAGACAGACATCCTGGAGGTGAAGGCAAAGGATGCGTGGGAAGCACAGAAAGGAAGCAGACTTTAAAGGTGAATAGGAGGGCATCTGTGCTCAGAGCTGTGAACACTGCGGTCGCGAGATGAGACCTTTTGATTCCACACTGAAGTGAAATTGGACATTTCTGTCTCTTATTTACTCAGCAAACAGAAAGTGAAGCTCCAGCCCTGCTTGTGTCCAGTAGAGAAGCTGCCACAATGCTCTCCTATGGCCTGTGCCAGTGCCCAGTATACTACATAAAACATCCACCTACCAAACTCCTTATAAAAGCACCTGGGGTGAGGAAGGAGCAAATCCAGCCCAGAGCAGAGCAAGGCAGGTGGCAAAGTTGACTGTTTTCCTGTTTTCCTTTTCCTTTCTCTTCTTTTAAACAATACAGTTAGCTCAAAAATAGCTACTGGAGGTTTTAATTTGATGATGAATGTGACTTCAAATGGGGCAAGTGATTCCCTCTTCCCCGTGGGAATAAGCTGACTGAAGATAAAGCACCATTCACTGTCATAACGGTCTGTTCCCTTTGGGGCAAAGTACTCTATTTTAACCAAAAGAGTTTGTATACAAACACAGCTTAATATTTCCCACCAAAATGGCTTGTCCCAAGTCTCCTTCTGTCTCTACAATGGCCATCAGCAAGTCAAGCACATCCTTGCCATGAGCCGTGCAGGTGCAAAACTGGGCTGACTAAGGGATGGGCAGGGGAATGGGGCCCCCTCATTCTCTCCTTGCAGAGGTTAAAGGCTGCTATCTCTGCATCAAAAGGAAGAATAACAGACAATTAATTAGCAGCAGGACTGGCTGCATGCAAAAGGTATAGGGCTGGGCCTCCATTTGCATGCGAATGGCTAAGGGAGGATTCAAGGGGGGCTCGGAATGATAGCTGGGAGGGTTTAACCTTGGATATTGCAGGAGGCATTGCTTTGCTTCTTGTGACACACGTGTGGGTCAGCCAGTCCATGGAGGAGAATAATTAGGGAGGGAAAGGAGTGCAAAGCCTGGGTATTGAAGGCACCTGGGGGCTAATGGCATGAATAAATTTGTTATAATTGACCCATGGACCGATGATGATAATTCCTCTGTGGAGATGGCCACTTCACCTATTCCATGTGCCAGCGTGGATGCATGAAGTAATTGCAGTGTTGGCTCAATCTTGCTTCCACTCTTCTGGAGAATAGCTAATTTATGACAGAAAATAGTGACTAATGTTAGAATAAACAATATTATGACTCAAGTGACTTATGAGTGCTGCAGATATGATGCACGTTTAATAGGACATGACTTATCCAGACATGTAATTTTTTTTTTCCTGAGCAGAGTAAAGTAAGTGCAGCAGAAATGCCAGGAACGGCTTTGCAATTGGAATATGCAATTTAAAATAAGTAAAAATTACTCCCAGGTAGTTTATTGCTTTAACTACATCAAGGCAGGTCCCTATAGCAGTCTGCATAATGACTCTCATTTCATTTTTGGTTTGTGTCAAATATCTTCAGTTAGTTTTGCTTTATTGGCTTCATGCAATTTATTGCAGCACTAGAATGTGATTGTAATGCAACTAGTATTTTAGTTTTATCTTCCACTGGTAATTTTTCTTCTTTATGGAGCCTATACTGTCTGCATTAATAAAAGCCATAGAAATTATACAGCGTGGAACCATGTTTTAGTAAGTGCCAGTTCACTATAGAAAAACAGAACGAGAATTGCAGTTCTCCAGCTCAAAGAAAGGCGACAGTGCTTTGCTACACAGCACCTCCTGCACGACCTGATCGCTATTTGTAAAGGTTATTGACATTCTCATCGTGGTCATATAGGTATATATTGCATATACAGCAGCTCTCTTCTGATCATGTCACTGTCCCTGGAGGTTTTCAAGAGAAGGGTGGATGTGGCATTGAGTAACATGGTTAGTGGGCATAGTGGCGATGGGTTGGTGGTTGGACTGGATGATCTTAGTGGTCTCTCCAACCTTAATAATTCTATGGTGAGTGTTGCATGGTATTCATGCTATCTATGCTATCCATGCTAGAGCTGCTATCCCTTTGTAGGTAACACTGCTTCACCCTTCTCCCAGCAAGGGAATTATTTTGGTAAAATGACTCAGGGTAAATAAGAATTCCCTTCTCTAAAGCCTCCTTTTGATGAGGCTAAGTGAATTCCCAGAGGGTGTACAAACTTTCTCACAATGATGAACGTTAGCAGAACAAAGAGGCAATTTTATTCTCATTTTGGGGTTTTCTGACATTTTTCCCCCAGGGGAATAAGTGTTCCCATTATTCACCCAGCTCCATCCCAAAGCTTGCATGGGAATGCCAGGTGCTCTTTCAGGCTGAGCTGGGCAGAATGCCACCCAGAGGAGCAGGCATGGCTCTCCTTTGTGGATGCATTCAGCCTCCACATGTGGGTGAAAACCCAAAGTTCAGGGGAGGGTTTATGCTATGGGGTCACCAGCAAAAAAGCCCCCTGGTTTTGAGACTGATGGTACCCATTTACCTGTCACTGTCCAAACTTAGCATTGTTGGTCCCAGTGAGTTACACTGGAGGTTTTAGTTGACAGCCAGATGAACGTGAGTCAGAACTGTGCACAGATGGCCAAGAAGGCCAACAGCATCCTGGCTTGAAGCACTGCCACTGCAGCACACATCTCATCCCCAACAAAGCTGTTCCACATTGCACCCACCTCAGGTATGTTCACATTTTGTTTGGTCTCTGAGAATGGCGGAGATTAGGGGGGCAAGGGAGGGGGTGGAAAGGAAGCATTGAGTAAAAATAATGTATTTGGGAATACTTGATCTGGAGTGAATGGCAAAAGAAATTCTTTTCAATATCATCTGTAGTAGAAGTGCTTCCAGGGTGGGTAAAATCTCACAAAAGACAGGTTATAATCCTTATCGATACGGTAAATGGAACTATCAAACTGGAAAAGATCACATGGCAGTTAAGATAAAGGTTTGGCTTGTCCCAGAACTGGGCTTATCAGCGTTTAGCAGCGAGTGAGTTTTGTTGCTTAGACTGCATTTAAAAGTTCATTGATTTGCAGCTAATACCAAGTTGTCATAGTTTCACAAGTAACAGCTTGCAGTTTTCAGAATCAAAGCCTTTTCCTAAATCAATAAGAACAGATTCAGTGAGATTGCTGGAGCTAGACAGTGATAGAGAACTCACAGATTTACTGAGGTTGTGGTGGAAGAAAACAAATGTCCCAGGTTTCCAGATCTTCCAAAGCCAAAGGTGTAGTGTTTAAGCAAGAAACACAATGGCTGGCAGGAGGGTAACATTGGGTGTAAGCCACATCAGAAGTAATTAGCCAAATGATTGGGTCCCCTGCATACTGAGATGCTCTCAGTATCTCTTTCTTGTATTGCTCCAGTCATTTCCATTGGGTTTTCTGTTGCTGCTGGCCCAGCATTGCCACAATGTTCATGCACAGCCAGAATGAGGTCCTTCCCAGTTCCCATCAGGACCTTTGGCACCCTCAGCAGCTCCCTGGCATTTGGTGCAGTCTTCAAACCCGAAAGGAGTTTTTTTGGTTATCAGAATCTTCCTGGATCTGTGTTACCATCCATTGCTCAAAGGAGCTCAGGGGTTCAAGCTTCCCAGATGGCTTCCCAGTAGGATCAAGGGACAGCCCTCGGAGTGACCAAGGGACAGTTCTAGGTATGGTCATAGATCTTACACATCCACACCAGCACCACCAGCAAGCCATACCCTGTCCTTCCAACAGATCCTCCTCTGCCCATCTGTTATCTTCATTTCTCTCCAGCAACATTTTCTGCCTAACTCCTTGAGAACGCAGCGCTCATGCTGTGCCTACCTGCCTCCAGAACCACCGGCCAATTCCAACTAAATCTGACAGAGAGAAGGGGACACCCACAGATAACAGTCTCTTACATCACGAGAATAAGCAGACAGGCAGAGAAGTGAGGTGACATTAACTTGCTCAGCGAGGGAAAGGCAGCCAGCTTCCACTTTTATTAAACTTCAGAGAGTCCCCACAGGAGAAGGTGAGGGGTCACCAGGCTCCGTGCGTTTTATGGCTCATGTAACAGCTTATTTCAGAATCAAACGGTGCAGAATGCTGGTGGACGGCACGCTGCTATTTGACGTCTCTACTTGAAGCTGCCTGTAAGCAGAAAAATAGAGTGGCTGAAAGGTAGATAGGGGAAGCTGCTGCATGCAGTTTGTTCTCCCTCTTGGCATACTGGGGCAGTGAAGGCTGATGTTTTCTTGGGACTGTCTAGATACTTTTGAATGTGAATTTTATGCCTGTGGTAGAAGTTATTACAAGATGAGGCTATAAGTAATTATCATGTATTAATTATCTGAGATGCTAGACAGCTTATAGACAGGAAAATGCGCAGTGAACCAGGCTTTAGCTTTGCAAAGATAGAGATGATGGTCCAAATCAGCTTAATGTGGAGGGAAGAGATTTTTTCCAAGAGATTAAATGTGCTGAGTTGAAGCACTTCCCATAGAGCCATAGTACTCAGCATCCCTTGGATGGAAACAACCCATTCCCCTTCAGTCTGCTGCTGGGGCCTGGGCTGCTTTCCTCCTTGTAAGGATCTGTCTGGAGATGCACTGTCTCTGGCTGCCATATAGTAACAAAATAAAGCCTGGGCTTCAGCAAGTAACTTGACCACATGCTTAATTTGAAGCACGTGGTCAGTTCTGCTTCCTGCTCTGCAGGGCCTGTTGACATAAGCTCACAATCAGGCTGCTGAGTAAATCTCTTTTGAATCTTTCCAGTTATCAGTGCACGTGCTAATCTCCACTAAGTCAAGGGAACATGAGCATGTGCTTGATGTGGTGGTCCGGATGCTAAGCATATTCTTAAGTGATTTGCTGAACTGGAAGCCCTGAATACAGGGGTTGCTGCAAGGCTGTAAATAGTATCGTGTTGATCCTGAGCATAAAGTGTAGATTATAAATCTAGGAGGGAACCCAGCTGTACTAAAGCTCCATGGAACAGAATCTCTCCTTGCTGGAAACTAAATAATGAATGGATCACAACCTGTCTGAGATGAAGTCAGTGTCAAGCTTTGCATGTTTATGGTTGTGTTTAAAAGCATTATGATATATGGATGGAAAAGCAGAGGACTTGAGTGCACAAAGGGCTCTGAGTGATTTGGAGGTCCAAGGCACAAAGACAGCAAGTCCAAGCAGCAGGTGTTCCCAGCTGTGTCCCATGCTGGTTCCTTCAAGACAGCAAAATTCTCACTGCTCAGTTTTAATGCTGACACCAAGCAGAGTTCTGGCCTTGTGGGGTGGCTGCTTTTCTTTCTTCCTCCTTTCTCTCCCCTCTGGGTGAGACAACCACAATATCACCAACCCCGTATCTTAGGAATCCCTCACCACCAGGCTTTCTGTTTTGAGTGCTGGTACAACAAGTTGCCTTTGAGTCCCAGTAGCCCAGTACAACTGCAGACTTCATTTCACACATAGAGAAATCATTCTTCCCTTGACAAGCCTTTGTTGCCTTCTGTCCCTCCCCTGAATGCAGCGTGGTGACAAAGGAGGCTGGCACACATGCCTGTGCTCACTGCCAGCTCCTCAATACCATCTCTTGTCTCTTTGGATACTGATCTCATAGTGTACAGGAGCGCCTCTACGTGAAGTGTGAGAGCCTGACTGTAGTGAATCTGTGTTGTGAAGCTGGTCAATAGATCAGTAGATGCTCCCAGCATCACCAAGAGCATCACAGAGAGGTTTGTCCCAGGGTGAGGGCTCAGTGCTGATTAGGAAGCAACGAGAATCATCTGTGCTGTGGCTGAGCACCTTTATGGAATGCAGACAAGGCCAACATTCTCCATGCTCAGTTCCCAGGCTGCATGTTGGGGAGAGGGGAATCTCAGAGACCACTGCAGGAGGAGGAGCATTGAGCCCCATCCCAGCACACAGCAATGCTCTTGGCTCACACAGAGCAGCTCACTGCAGGCAGGGAGAGACTTACCAACAAATAATTGTCATTTGCTAACCTTGCTGTGGCAATCTTTGTTGTATGATTTCGTATTCTTTTTTTTCCAGAGGCACTCTGAATGTTGAATGCCAGCATCTGTTACACACCGGAAAACAAGTAAACACTGATATTCCTGGTGGCTTTGAAAGAGCATTTAACACTTAGCTTTCTACACTTGCCTTCACTAGGAAAATGACTTCAGGATGTGCTTAGAATGCGTATAATGCTGAGTGCCTGGGAAAGAAAAACAAAGTAGAGAAGGCAGCCCCCTGCTACAGACAGGCTGAAAAGACCCTCCAGGCCTCCTGCCAGATGTTGACATTTTGATTTGCATAAAGGTAAACTTTGGAGTCGATGGCATGTTTAATTCTCTAAAATGTCCCCAAGAAATAGGGCATGTTCACGTGTGATGAGTTTGCATCATAAGCAGTTTTCTTCAGACCTGGCAAACTGGCTCAGAGCATCGTTGTTTCTGATGGCTCTGAGCTGGTGCAAATGGGGAACGACTCCCACGGGGTGCCCAAGAGGAAAGAGCAGAGTGAGTGTGCATCAGGGAAGGCAGCAGGATGTTTCTCCTTGTCTTGTAGAGCAATGCTCCATCCCACATGGACTGGATTTCTCTTGGTTGTAGGCTCAACAGTTTCCATTGACACAGCCAGGCTGCTGCTTGATGGGATGTCTCAGGGCTGGGGACCCAAATGTCACCACAGCAGTACAGTGTCACTGGTGCTCCTGCACATGGAATTCTCCTCTCGACTGGGGGAAAATGTGGCTGCAATGCAAAGTGCCTCCAGAGCCGTTTTAGCTGCTGCTGAGGCGTGCTAGGTATGTGCAAATTGCTGCTATAAATCATAAACATCAAAAGGCCATAAGTGCCTAATAATGGCCTAAGTGGCTAATTTGTTTTATGTGCTATTGGAAGAAGTGCCGTGAAGATATGGAACAAAAAACTGCCCCCAAGTTGTGACTTGGCCTCTGATACCAGGAAAGGTTGGGAAGGGGTGGCAGCAGAACACTGCTCCACCAAGTGCACAGAGACATTTCCTATCAGCACCTTCATTAAAAACATGGCACAAACCCCAGCAAGACCACTCCCCTGGTCAAGTAAAGGCAGCTCCTATGGCTTAAGTCAGGAGCAAAGTGAGATGTGGTGGTACTGGGCTGGAACTGGAGGCACACTGGGAGCGTGGGCCGTGCAGCTGCTCCATGCTCTGAGTGGGGCTTCAGCTCCTTGTAACAGCAGCCTCCTCCTCCTCCCACCCAAACAACTGTGCACCCTCAATCCAGCAGGGCAGGGCATTGTCCTAAGTGCATGGACCCCAGCACTGCAGACATCTGTTTCCCCCATGCTTTGAGCAGAGAGCTGGGGATGCTCCCTTGGGGTGCTGGTTTGCTGGCAGAAGGCCTTGAGGATCTCATTCCCAGTGCCTTCACCTCCCCCAGGCTTTGTCACTGCTGAGCACTGGAGGAGGTGTTTTTTCACACTTGCACAGTCAGGCAGCAACACGCTGCCATGGGGTGTTACACGAGTTCCCAAAGAGGTGAGATACATTCAGCAGTCCATTAGCTGCTGCAGAATGTGTCTGGCCACAGAATGCCATAGATGGTACAAGAAGGCTCCACGCTGCACTTCCTCTTGCTTGCTCCCACCATCCCCAGCCAGGCAGCCGGATAGCACAGCCCTGTGGGTGAGTTCTTGCCTGACCCATTCATCTGCAGGGCAGAGTTTTGTTCTACAAAAGGCACAGGCCAAAATTGCTGATGGCATTTGGCATATGCACAGCAAAGGTGAGAGTGGAAATAGCTCACCTGCCTCTGATTTCCCCTTTGACAGGATACGGGGCAGGTTTTCTTTCTTCAGCTAATGGGTAAAAATCAGTATTTTCATTATGTGTGAACTGTAAGAGGAGATGCATGCAATGACCATGGCCAAGCACCATGCCCCTGCTTTCTGGATGGCAAAATCTTCTGACAGAGGGATGCTGTGGCAGCTCTTTGCAGTGTTGGGAAAGAAGGGTTAAAAACGTGGGAGCAGGGAAGGGAAAGGTCAAATATGTAAAGGCACTTTCACGTACTTAGGAGAAAAGTGGTAACAGGAGAGCTGTTAAAATTCTTTATAGCTGGCACCTAACAACACTGGTGTTAAGAATCATGGAACTGTTTAATAGCAAGTGGAGGTGTACATTAGTTAATTAGAGGCATGCTAACAGTGAAGCCAATTGAGAGATATCATTTCAGTATTTTTTTTCCAGAGGGCATATTGAGTCTATTCACAAATTAATAAACAGATTGTAAAGTCTAAGCAAGCATATTAGGGAAGTGTGTGTGTGCATGGGGTGTATGTAATGGGGCTATGCACACTTGTTTGTTTGTTACCATTACATTTGAAATATGTTACTTGTTTTCCACATAGACCTTGGTGGAAGAATTACAGCCTACTGGGTTTCTTCCAAAGATGCTAATTGAGATCGTCAGAGTTGATACGTGCTTACTGAAATTATGCGGTGTAAATGAGACCTAAAGCACAAAAATTAACACTTCAGTGCAAAGGTAACTGAAGTGGAATAGCCAGCCCCAGAGCCAGGCTGGGATGCTCATTAGGAGGGCTATTTACACCGTTTATTTGACCTCCCAAGTTAAGTTCTCATCAAAAAGGCATTTCAGGAACTAGTAAAAGCTCTGCACAGTTCAATAGGCGTTTTTGGCCTCTCAGATCTCTTAGCTGCTGTTAGAGGTAGTTATGCTGTCAGTAAGTGCCTTCCTCACCACTCAAACTGCTTGGTGCAGCAGCAGCAGCAGGCAGCAGCCATTAGAATGATAGAATCATTAAGGCTGGAAAAGACCTCAAGAATCATCTAGCCCATCCCCACCACGCCACTAACAGTGGCTTCATTCCTTCCTTGAAGGAACCCACCTTAATACTCAGCTGCCACCTAATCTGCAGGAAGACAAGCTGTCCAGCTCGACCCATTAGCAAGTTGAGCATCACCAGGGCCGTGCAGTGCTTCAAGCCCCATTAGCAGGCAGGGAGCTTTCAGGCTGGACTCAACTCTTGTCTTCATCTCTCCTGACTTCCTTCCTCCACGCCACTGTCTTGTTTTACATTTTAATAACAACAGTGAGAACAAATCGTGGCAAAGAAATGTGACCTCAGTGAGCATCTTGGTGAGCTTCCCAGCATTTCTGCAGCAGTTTCTGCATGAAACCAGGCAGTTACGTTCATGCTTATCTCTCTGGAAAATAATGTTGTATATGCCATGAATTTTAAGAAACCAACACGTCCTTACATTATGAATTTTGGTCAACAGGGCATGGTTTAGTGGACATAGTGTGATAGGTTTATGATTAGACTAGATGACCTTAGAGGTCTTCTCCAGCCTTAAGGATTCAATGATTCTATATCCATCCCATAGATCTCATTCTGGGCACAAACCCACTGCTCCATCCCACTCAGGCTTGAAGTAAACGATGGGATGGGTTCCAGCAGCAGAGGGATGACAGCTGGTGTCCCTCCTGCATGACTCGGGGCAGCCCTGTGAACAGGGAGAGTAGTGAAGGTAATGATGAGTGAAGGATGCAAAACTGAAAATACGTCTTCCTGTGCATCTATTGATCCTCCAGCAAAAGGCCTTGCTCTTGACATTTCAAATAGAGAGATTGTTTTAATGGAGTGGCCCTCGCTGGGCTAGAATTAAGCAATTAACTCATAGAGGTACACAAAGACCTTTTTTTGCAATCTCAGCCCAAGCAGTTTCAGTAAATGTCTGCTTGGTAAGTACTGTTGGAGAAATGCAGATCAGACACTGTAAGCCATTGGGAGCAGAGCCCAGCTCCCCTCTCACCCCACAGGGACAGTGTGCAGAGCCAACCACTGCAGGGATGTCTCCAAGCATCAGATGGGAGCAGCTCCCTGCCCTCCCTGGGGCTTCCCCAAACGTTCTTTGTAAGGATGCCAAGATAACCCCTAACTTCATGCATGGGCAGCCTTTATCCAGCATAAGGCTTCAAAGGGTTGGTATATGCGGGGTGGGTGCATGGCTATCCTTGCCCACACACCACTGGGTGTTGGCTTCTGAGAGACATGGAGGAGCCAAGGGGTTGGTTACAACAAACATGTTGGGATTACTTTAATAACTGAAGTTTTTCTCCTAGAAGAGAAGTATTTCTTGCAACTTAGAGCCTGGAACTAATTATACATGTGTGGCCTGATTAACCATTAATTCACCTCTATTAGCAGCCGACACTTACTGATGTGTTTACTTTATATCACTCACACAGTGGTGTTTCCAGACCTAAGAAGTTTATCACCAGGCTGTGAATTAAAGAAAAAGAAGAACGTAACCATTACCTATCACAGCAACGGCCTCGGGAAGCTCTGGAAAAGAATACATCACAGAAATGGAAATTGCCTTTACGCACAGTAGCCTGACTCATGGAACCATATGGTGGCTGGTGGTATATGACTAACCCCAGCCCTCACAATGGCACAGTCCTTCTGGAGGATACCAGCACCCTTGAGTAGTTCAGTGAAGAACATCTTCCTCCTTAACTCCTTAACAGTGCATATACCTGAGCTATTTACAGATGGGGCCAGTATCCACCTGCCTATGCATTTTGTCTGACAGCTGGTTCAGCAACATAAGGAGCAATATTAAAATGCACTCCTTCATTTGAGCGTAGCTTTAGGTAACTGTCAGCATCACTTAAGTGCTTACTAATGTTGCAATGGCATGCAGTGGAGTATGTGAAAGAAGCCTGGTCCTTGCTATGAGCACCAAATCCAGTGATGTTAACGCCAGTCCTCGCTGCTCTACCAGTTTTATGCTGGTGCAGCTCAGCTAAATTAAAACAGAACTGCTCCACTGGATTTTCATCGACTCAAATCAATTATACCTGCATGGAGGAGGCATAAAGGAGTGAAAATCAAGTCCACTTAAAGAAAAAGCGCAGTAGATATTTCTTTAGGACATGAACTGTTCATAATGCGATGGATATCTTTTATCCCGTGTATTGATCTTCTCCTCGTGAGAATTAACTTGGAGTTAATTTCTGAATTGCCTGACCTCAAGCAGTTAAGCTATTGCAATATCAGAAGTCGTAATTCAATTAATAAACCAACAGCGGTCGCAATATCCGACTTCTGTATCAGCGCACCACTCTGTGCTGTGAAATAAAGGCATTCCACACAGCACCTTCCTCCCGTGATGCATTCCCAAGGCAAACATGCTTCCCTGGGAATGTGGGGAGGAGAAAGATCTCTACCCCCAAGGAGGATCAATAAGGATGAGGGTTGTTTGCTAGGAATTCAAAGAGAGAAACGTGGAGCTTTTCCTGGCTGTCTGTGCTGATATTCCTGTGTGTTACAATGGTAGTGGGGAAGCTGGAATGTTGTAGTATCAGACTGTCACGTTGCTGTGTGGGATTACACGTAATGCTATCACAAATGACAGAATGCTTTCCTCCCATCAAAAATTTAAAGAGCAATAGACCTCTTTTCAGCTGTCACTGCTGATAACATCTCGTGCACGAGTTTATTCAAGCTCAAATGGAGATGCAGCTTGTCAATAGAGGAGCCCTGGTGGATTAGGCATTGAGTACATTAAAGCTAAGGACGCTAATGTGGCTATAAGGTATAATCTGACATTTAGAAAGTGCAACAAAACAAAAAGTTCTCACAGGCTGGGCTGTGTGGAGTGGGAGCAGAGCACATAAAAAGGAGGTGAGAAATGAAAGGGTTGAAAGGCAGTGAAAGGTGAGCACAACCTAGCTGACCAGGAAGCAGAATAGGTGCTGCCCTCCTTCGTGCTCCTACCTCATCTGTTCCGCTCCCTCCTTCCTGAGGAGTGGGGAGGGCAGCAAATTACAGCCTTGAATCTCTGCAGAAGGAACCCAGATTACCCATTAGGGAAAGTACTCTGAGGGCAGGAAGAGTTCAGCACAGAAAAAGGTTGCTGAGGGGAGCACAGCACCTCCATCATCACAGCCCTGGAACACAGGGAGGCTGATTTTGCTTTGGAGACTCAACACTATTTTCTGCCATTCGCTTTCTAGTGCTCAATAAGAGCTATTGCTTTCTACTTCCAGCAGAAAGGCTGCACCGGAGCTCCCGTGTTGGTAAACTGCTTGGCTAAAAATAGCTTATTGAAAACAATAACAACTTGTGGTGCTAGAGCTGATAGCCTGGTTGCATTCTCTTTCCCCCTTCCTGCTCTCGTGAGAGGTGTCAGTGACTCTTGATGCGCTTTTTGCTTCCTTCAGCTCCCTGAAATGAGGCTGTGGAGATGTGGGGGTCAGCTTCTTCCCAGGTAACAGAGACAGGACAAGAGGTGGTGGCATTAAGTTAAGTTGTTCCAGGGGAGGTTCAGGTTGGACAATAGGAAAAATGTGTTCTCTTTAAGAGTGGTGAAGCAGTGATATGGCTGCCCAGGGAGGTGAGGAGTCACTGTCCATGGAAGAGAAACACAGAGACATGGCACTGAGGGATGTGGTCAGTGGGTAAGGTGGGGTGGGCTGAGGTTGGACTGGATGTTCTTCCAACCTTAACGATTCTATGATTCCATGATTTTCAAAGCACAAGTGCAATAGGACAGCAGCTTCCTCATGCTGCTCTTGCTGATAAAACACAAGCCTCCGCAGTTTTGATAGTTTTGCCTAATTAATTTGCTTACAAATCAAATCTGCATGCAGTGTCTTCCTACGGGAGAGAAGCAGAAGAGGCACTGCTGAATGGTGGTGTCCCATAGAGCTGCAGTGATGCATGATGAGGAGCTGCACATCTGGTGCTGCTGCTGTGGCTCTGCTGCCACTGGCCAAGGCTACCTTGTCATTCTGGATGCATCCAAGCATGGAATTAGGAGCACAAACAAGTCCCCAAGATGCCCAGATGACCTCGTGCTGAAAGAAATCCATCTTTTCAACATCAGCCATCAATATGGTGGGATGAAGTGTTTGGTTTCTCCCTGTGTATCCTTCTCTGGTTATTCTGTGTTCTGGGGGAAAAACACTGAAAAATAATGACAATGTCTCTCAGAAAATAATGAGTTCCTTCCAGTTAGCTGTTGAATTGTTTACTGCCATAGCTGAATAATAACAGCACATCAAAGACGACTGCTGTAATTAAAAGATTTGCGAACGTAGGTTAACAAATTAGTGCATCATAATGTGTAATTGTCTAATTAGGACAAAAATGCTAGTTCCACCTAAAAGACTGACAAGAGGAGATTATAAGCAAGAAAATAAAATAGACAACAGCATTGATACTGCTGAACATTGGCAAAGACGTTATCTGCAACTTTCTATTTTATCAATAAGTCCCCAGGGGGACCGGCATGGCTGTGGATTAATTTACAGACAAATTAATTCTGCCAGATGAATCCTGGGAGCTGGTGGAGGAGCGGCCTGAAAAGAGATCTAAATTTGCCATTGAATGTTCCCAAGCACTTTTTGCTCTGTTAGCACCAGGAAGAGCTGAGAGCAGATCTGTGGTTGCTGAGAGCACTGCAGGAGCACAGGAACTTGGGCGACAGGAGAGGAGTGTCAACAGCAGAGAGAAGACTGCAGGAGTCAATAGCAATGTCTGAGCACACCTTCAGCATCACGCCCAATGCTCCAGGTGTGCTCACGGCCCTGGCAGCTGCCTGGTGAGCTCTGCACAACTGCCTCTGAAATGGTGCTTCCATTGGTGCCATTCCCACTGTTTTCCTGCCAAGACTTCTCCTCTCCGGGCTGTCTGAAGGTGCTGGGGCAGCTGTCAGCCCCATGCAGGATGGGGTGTGAGCAGGAGGGTGCATCCAGAGCCCTGCAGCTGCTCCTGGCATCTGTCAGAGCAGCACAGCTCCTTCACGCGTGTTCTCAGGGTGTGTTTGTGCTGAAGCCAGCGATGTTTAGCAAATAAACATATTAATAATCAAGGATTTAATAAGCATCGTGTTTATACTTCTTTGCAATTGTATATATGTATGAGCTGTAGCGTGTTTTGCTAGGCTTGGAGAAAAACAGTTCCAGATAGCTGGGAAGGTATTTTCCTCAGAGCTGCCTTCAACTGAACGACACCTTTCCAAGGAAATGAGGATTTTTGTGATTTTCCTCTTTCTACCAGTGATGCTCCAATGGGACAAGGAGTGCAGAACATGCAAATTCGTCTGAAGCCTCACGGCTTTGTGCTGCTTCAATAGGGCTTTTTTGTTTCCTCTTGATTTGGGAAATAGTTGTTAATCACTGCCTAATTTTAATTTTAAATGGGCTCCGTTCATAGGACTGGGTTCCATAGGAAAGAAAAAGACAGCAATTGAACTTTGAGGCAGTTTCGTGCAACAATTGAAACCATAGCAATAAACACAAACACATGAGTGTTTACAAGATCAGAGCCTTAAAAAAAACTAATGAGCAATAAATAAATTAGAACAGTAATTATCTGCTTAAACTCAGATCTGGTGGAGGAAGGAACCCATTGATTCGTGGGATTTTTTCTATTGGTCAGCTTTGTGCATGGAGCTCAGCATCTTCTAAGGCTCCATCTCTGCTGCCAATTAATTGCTAATGCTGCTCTGAACCCAACACCCTCTGCTGCAGAGAGCACAGATAGGTGCTGGGGTCACAGTGTTCAGTGATGTTTACAAACGCTTCTGTCCTAATCTGGTGGAATATAATGTTTGTTTATGTCCCGTCTGATGGGCAGAGTTGCATCCTTTGTGTGCTGCTCCTGGTGCGCTGGCAAGCAGGGAAACTTGCAAAGTAAATTCACAAGGCAAGGGACTGCTGGCTTTTTCCTTTCTCTTCTTCCATATGCTGCCTATTAAAGGTGATTTATCTTCTCAGTTTTTTTCTCCGCTATTGTAATCCTTGAAGTAAACTTCTCAGTAAAGCAAATGGGAGAATACGGCACGTGCTAATGTAAACCAGGTTCCTGTAAGCTTAGAGGCTGCTCAAACAAGATACCCACAACTGATAGAATATGATTCACCGAGATGCATAAACAACATTTGGTCTGCATGGCTCTGTGGTTTCAATAACCTTTCTTGCAGTACCTGATGAACTACAGGATCTCCAGTCCTTGTGTGCTTTCCTAAGCAGCAATGCAGTTTGGAAACCACAGGTCAGCTCTAACCTGATGTGACGAAGACACAGAGGTGCTGCTTTGCTTGTGGAAATGAAGGGGAACTAGAAGAGAGACTCTGCTCTAAGGCACCCCATGCAGGTATTGGAAAATCCCTTTGGGAAAGAAATGTGGGAAATCACATTTCATTAGTTCTGCTGCTCAGGCTGCTGGGTTTTCTATATAGGTCAAAGCTCCTCCTCATCTAGAACGGATTCCTAACAGTTCCTTTAGGCTGGAACTGAAAGGGGGGGTTACTATGTGGCCAGGACCCTTCATAGCTGGAGGAGCTCAGCACAGAAGTTTCTGCCTCAAACACATGACCTGATTTCCAGAGGGTCTGCAAGCCTGTATGTTTCCATGGGTGCTCAGTGCTTTCGGTGCCTTTCAATTTCTAAATATGGACTTGGGAGCCTAATTTTAACCACGTACTTTTGGAAAATGCTGGCAATGGTTTTAAAGAGGCTGTCTAGACCAGCACGCCTTGCTGCAGCAAATTGCTCCCAGTGATTTATATATTCCTGGTGCTTGCGCTCTCTGATGCCTTTTCAGTGTCTTACAGCTGTTGCATTTATGCAGCACTCTTTATCTTGACCTTAGCCCTCGGATTTCTCAGCTATTCTACTCTCTTAACATCTGGGCCCGAAAGGTCACTAATTTACCTTCTGCTTCCCTGCTGCGGGTGCTGCTGGGTTGAGTGGGTACATTCTGAAGAATAACACTCTGTTGGTGGGCTGCCTGCTCCGAGGTCCTCCTCCCCTCGGCATCACTGTGTTACCTTCTCCCACCACAGCAGCTCGAAGTCATCAAACATCTGCCCTCGAGAGCATTGGAGTGTACTTGTTGGATCCTTATGTGTTAAAGCAGTGCACCAGGTATCCAGTGTGCTGGTATTAAATTGCTTTTGCAGCTTGCCTGGAGGATAGAGAAGGGAGCTTTATTTGTACTAACACCCTTTTAATGCATCTCAAAAGGCCATAATAAACATCTCCCGGCCTGTGAAACGAAAAATATATATCTAGAGGTTGTGGTAAATTATGAAATATTGGCATACCTAATAAAAATTCTATCTCAATCGTTTAACATTTAGTGAAATGTTAGATGATGTGAAACCAGACCTGGCGTCATTTCAAGCCCAGGTCAGTAATGTCACTTGGGGAAATTATGAGAACTTCCATTAACTTTGTATTGGCAGGGTTCCCAATCTATTTCACATCTACACATTTTTAGCACCACCGCCAGCAATACAAAGTGTCATTTCTCACATCTGAGCGCCAGACAATGCTGGGGAGCCTCTCTGCATACAGGAGGCTACTTCAGAAATGAGCAGATCGGATCTCTCATTGATTTTCTTAAGGAGCTGTTTGTGGCAAATTTCTTGATTATGGAAACCGATGGCAGCTTTGGGCTTCCTGTCAAGGCCAGCACAGCAGGACGGGGCTTTAAAGTGTGGGAAAAGAGCGAGAGAGCATTAAATCTAGCAGACTTCAGACATTTAGCACCAAATTCAGACTTGGCTTTGAGGGCGCTGAGATGCCGGATCACCACGTCAGCCCCAAGCTGAGACCCAGACAGAGCTGACACTCAGTGCTCCTCAAAGGAGGCGCAGAACTCTGAAGCTATTATCCCAGCTATTCTCTTCTCCTTATTTTCCCATAAAAACCCTTTTTCTCCTGCCTGTTCCCCTTCCCAAACTTGCAGACAGACAACTTGTTTTGGAACTCGAACCAGTTTGTCTGGAAAGGACTTTCCATTGGAGCCTGAGAACTGGAGAAGCCTTTAAAGTGGCTGGTACTATTTTCAGGGAGGAAAAAAAAAAAAGGTATTTGGCAAGTCTTTAATGTCATGCTTGCCTGGAACTGCTCTCTCCTCTTTAATTAACTCAGTAAAAATCCTCTGGTTACTTCATTTTATTTGCTTAAACCACTACAGAAAAATAAACGCACATAAACCCGATTAATAAACCCATAGCAATGCGCTGTTGTTCACTGTGCTTCAGCAGAGCACGAGTTCCCTGTGAGCAGCTCAAGCTCCAGGCAACAGAGGTGTTGTTGAAAGTACCCTGTTCTGACCCAACCACACAGCTGGGATCCCTCTGAGGGCAGTTTGCAGCTTCCCAAGGAAGCCTTGAGGTGCACATTACCAATTGATGCTCAAAGCAGCATCCGGGATTTCTCAGGCTCTGTGCACATGCAGCAGCCTCCTGGGATGTGTGTATGGTGGAGCTTGACCTGTAGCTGTTGCACGGGGAATAGAAGTCCCTGCAGCACAGGATAGGAGCTGCAGCTGAGCCTTTAACTCCAGTCCCTGGTGCTGCAGCCTGCAGGGATGCAGCTACATAAAGGTGGCCATTTTGGGGTGAAAAGCTGCCTAGAACAGAGTCCCAATAAGCGAGCAATCTATGGCTGCATCAATCAGATTTAAATGTGAGTGCATGTTTGGGCTGGCTGCTGCCAAAGCTGAAAAGCCCTCAGTGCAGCAGTAGCCCTTGGGAACACCTCCCAGTCCTGCTTGGAACACACAAAGGGGGAAATATTTCCTTCATTCGCTGAGCTGATGTTCTGGCATTTAGCTTTAAGTATCTTCCATTTCCCTCAGCACCTGACCTTTCGCTTTCTCATATGGCTATTGCTCAGCTCCGCCAGCAAGAAAGCAACAAGCAGCCATTACCAGCCTCATCTCCTCGCTCCCGGCCATTAGTGTTAATCATGTCCCTCAGCCCTCCTCGCTCCTGTCCCAGCTCCCTGCACCTTCCCTTAGCAATGAGCCGCTGGCACATGATGGGACTGAGCTTGTGGTGAAATCAGCGGTGCTATGGCAGCACAGCGATGAAAGGCCACTCACGGTGTTGCTCTGGATGGATGCAAAGCAGCCGGGATTAAAGCTGGGCTGAGCAATGTAGATCATCTTGCTGTAATTTCCCCTGGGACTGATGTGACAACTGCAATGAGATGCACTTGTGGTGGCATATTAGCACTGCCATGGGCTGCCAGCTCGTGGAACAGCCGGATGCTGGCCATCGATCCAGCAGGGTGTGCAAAGGATGGGTGCCAGGATGGAAAGGGTGAGTGGGGCAACGTGGATTCACTTGAACATGGGCAGGAAGAGAAGAGGGGGAAGAGGTGAGGAGAAGGCAAAAACTGCTGAGCTGAAGGTGTCTGATAAGCGGGATGAGATGAGGATGGAAGTTGGATCTAAGTGTGGAAAGGCACGTGCTGAGGGTGCAAGTGAGGGGTGAAGAGCAACAGCGCTTTATCTGGAGGCTGAGAAAAGGGAGGGAGAAGCAGAACTTGAAAGGTAAATTTATGCTGTGGCAAATAGGGAGGTGTAGGAGAGAAAGGAGAACTGAGGTACCACCCGCATCTCAGCCATGCAAGGTTTCCATCTTATCTTAGCCAAGGAAAGAGAGCAACTGAGGAAGGGGATGGAAATGGCAAAGAGGAATGGGTGTGAGGGCAGCAATGGTAAACAGGTGGGGAAAGCAGTGTAGGAAACCAAAGGTAATTTTGTCTTATCACTGTGCACTCATTCAAGCTCGACAGAGAAAGAAGAAGAAAAATATATTCCTGCTATTAAAAAAAATAAAAAAGGTATATGCATTTAAATCACACAGAAAGCATCATGGCGTGTAGGTTGATGTGCCCGAGTTCAGCCACCAGCTCTCCTGAATGCTTCTTCTGGCCACGGGCTATATTGCCCCATCTGCAGGCAGAGTACCCAGCAGACAACCCTTCTGCATTGGCATGGGTTCAGATTGCAGAATGCCGTGGTATTTTGTGTGAGGCTGGTCCCAGCCAAGCCAAGATGGCTTTGGTGCTTCCAACTGTGATTGTACTGCTGTGCCAAGTGTCACAGATACGAAGCTTTGTTGGGAGATGAGGTAATGAACTCATGTGGGAGCTAATGAAGGTCACCATGAGAGAGCAGTGAGAGCAGTGCCTACTGCTGGGACACTTCTCACCAGGAGCACTCAGGCTTCAGCACTTTCCAGTCTAAATAAGATGTACACTTCTCTGACCTTGTCTTCTCCAATGTAAACGCAGAGCAGGATGTACTTAGAATTAAGATAAATAAGGCCTTATCCAAATAAAACACAAGTCTGCAGAAACAAATCTCCTCAAAGGAAGAGGGTGAGAGGAGGCAGAAACTGATGTTTCTCTGCTGAAAAAGTCTTAAATGCTTTAGAGGTGAGAGCAGCGTAGAGCACAGCAGTAATAACTGCAATTTAAGGCAGAAGATGCTATTGCAAAGTCTTGTGAGTTTTGGCTATTTCTATCCTAAATATCTTTGGCTTTTCATTTTAAGGGTATTTTGCTATACTAGATCTTTAAGGGCGCTGTGATTTATTAGTATTATTTCTTTTTCTTTTGAGTGGGTAGGAGGGTATAAACGGGCTGTAGACAAGTGCAGCTCATCCTCGTGAGAAACTACACCTTTTTGTTTCATCTCTCAGCCAACACAGTACAAAACAGAGGTCAGTGTGCTTCTCCAAGGCATCCTGTGCTGCACAGCTCCAGCTCAGGGTGTCCTCATGCTGCCCCAGCAGAGCCCAATGAAGGGTCAGCACTGAGCCCTGCATTCTCAGCATGGCGTGATGGAGAGGGAGCCGGGAGGCAGCTGAGAATGGGGAAAGCAAGGAGAAATTTGTATTACAAATAGGGATGTGAAAAGGGGTGGAGGAGCCCTGTCAAAATGTAAATGTACGATTTGCATAATTGGGCAGCCAGGATTAAACAAAGCACGGAGAAGGATAAGGATTACAGGGAGGGAAAATGAAGGGAAATGAGAGCTGCACAGAGAGAAAACACTGTTGGTAGATATAAATCTGAGATAAGCAAGAGCAAAAGGAGAAGTTAAGAGTACTCAAAGGCAGTGGAAGCAAAGGGAGCTGGGCCGAGCGGTGGTGTGTGTTACTAATCCAAGGTGTATCTGAGCTAGTTAGGAGGTGTGCAAATGGATTTTACAGGAGCTTGAAATCAAAGAGGAGTGTCAGCTGGGCATTCAGCATCCTTTTCTGTGGTAACCTTGGGAGCCTGGATCACTGCTAGCCAACAGCTAAACACAGCACTCCTCAGCAGTGCCTCCAGACCTCATCCGTAATTAATTTTGCCCTTGATGAATGGGTGATTCTCCACCAGGATATTTATCAAAATCACCCAAGTGGTGGCCCCTGACATCCTTGCTGTCTTCTGCCCTGGGACAAGCATGGCAGCAGTGGCTGCTGATGGGCTTCTCTAAAGGGTGATGGAAGATGTAGAAGGGAATTGCTTTTTCTGACCTCAAAAACACGGGATACAGCTCACATCTGGCTTCACTAGAAGTGTAACAACACACACACCAAGGGGCTGGGAGTGACCCAATGAGCAAAACCTTCTATGTGTGGTAAAGGGAGCTGGAGCTAACCATTACCTCTGCAGTGACTTCCCAGCTGCCAGTGTCTGATCCTGTGATCTGAGGTTTGTACACCCAAATGTTTCTCCTGGGCTCTAGCAATCCAGCCAAACCACCCACATCTCCATCCTTCAGCAGCCATCCAGGAAATGCACTTATTCAGCTCTCCCAGAGTACTTGAAGGGAGAAGCCAGGTGAAAGCTGAACACAGGAAAATGTGAATCCAGCCACAGAAGTGAGATTAAGTGCTAACAAAGAACAACACCACAAAGCTCTGCATGCTTAGATTGTAAATCTCTTCCCGTCGCAGCTACTCAAGGATCTTGTTTTACATAGTGTCATATTTGACTTATTCTCCAGCTATCGTAGAATGTTTCAAACACAGGAAAGCCTGAACTTCTAATAAAATAATAGCAAGAAAAATCCAGACTGCTCATTACTGGGAAGCAGAGAATGGGGGGGAGAGAAGAGTGGAGGAAGGGGTGAAGAGGAGAAAACAAAACCCCGTCCAACTTCGATGCCCTTCATGGACCACTTGCTTTTTTGCCTTATTCCTTTTCTTTTTGTCTACAGGCAGCAGAATTGCCAGTTAAGTAAAGCAGCTGCAGAACTTGAGGTTGAAAATCTGTAAAAGTGAAAAGGCAGATATTCCAGAATCTCGTGTCATTTCACTGCTCCTGGTTTCTCTAAGCACATCACCTCACTCACTAGATGCTGGAAATGCTCTCTTCTTTCACAGCTTAATTAATCTTGCACTCTCAGAGGTTGTAATTTTGGTTGTTTAAATCGTATAGTGATGTGCTTAGAAGTGATTTGAAGGGTTGCTGTATGGCCACCAGCTCTTGGTTTTATATCTTCATTGTTGATCACATAAATAAAGGACCGGTTTCGGCTGTCCCTAAATTCTGTTTGCTCCAAGGTCGGTCATTTTCTCTGCAATTCCTTTGATTTATTTCCATTGCTACAGTATTTCTAAGCTTTACAAAAGGCAGTTTGGCTCATTAGGAGCCTCCAGCTCTTTAGAACAGCAAAATTCCTTTACCAGTGCATTACAGAAGTGCTGTGAGCTGTTGTTGCATTCCAGCGTTTTCCACGTTACGACAGACTGAGGTGTTCTTAGCAGTGAAGTTACTTGGATTTGCTGCAGAAAAAGAGATAATTCAGCCAGCAGTCTTCCTCCTGTCACAGATATATTGTTGTAAAACCTCAGTCTAGCCAAGCTACCTTGTTTTTATAGGCTATTTGTTGGAAAAACAGTCCTGGAAAACTCTGGTTTACATGGAAAGCAACATCTGAAGCTTGAATTTCTGAAAGAGCTTCCTGGCAGTGTAACATCTGACACCATCTTAAGAGCTGAAATGAAGGAAGCTGAAAAAACACAGAATAATTCACTCTGTTTCATCTTTGTGATACGGATCCTCAGTGTACTTCACCTCCACGCTGTGGACTGAGACACTTAGAACAGCTATTAATTAACTCTTGTCTGTATGATGAACACAGCAGAACCACCCCAAACCTGCACCTTGCTCTACGAGCACAGAAGTGATTTTCTGAGAGCTGATTTAGGTCCATTAACTTCATACAAGTTTTGAGAATCGATCCTTTATAAAAAGGAACTGGGGAGAGCCCACAAAACGGTGGTGATGTCCTCGTTCCCTAAAATCGGGGCAGTAATTGGAAACAACGGGACTGCTTTGTGAAAACCATTAGAGAACAGTTTGTGAGAGGATGTGATCTGTATCCTATGGAGGCTTTTTGAACCGGTTTTCAAAACCCTGAAGGCTAATGCCTTTTTTATTGTTATTTAAAAGCTGAGATTACCAAATAGCCGCTTGTCTTCGGCTGCTTTACAAATACCATCAGACAACAAAGACTGGAGGTAGGAGCGGATAATGTCCTTCTCATCAAAACCACGAACTCGTTGAAACTGGATGCTTCTTTTTCTTTCCTTCAGTGAAAATTATCAGAATGACAATTGTTCAACAAAAGGATCCAATTATGATTATAAAGGGCTCAAAACCAGACTGGCTGGTGTTTGCTCTGTGCAGTGCAATGTCTCACATGTCAGTGCTCATGTCAGTGCTCCCTAGCTGCAACCCTGGGAAGAGGAGGTACATTTCCCCCCAGCTACAGCCCTGTGTACAAGCTGTACCTGAGAAGAACCCCAAATGCCCTTTGGTCAGCTGGGAGGCACCACACAGCAGAGCTGCCATGTCTGCCCTTCTGAACTGCTCTTTATGTTGGAGACAGAGAACTAATGGGTTTCCAAAGAGTCCCACAGTCACAGAAATGCTCCGTGTTGATCCCAAAGCCTGACGACAGTCATGTCCTTTCTTTGTTGAGATGTACCCACAAACATTGTGACCACCGGATGCAGTGACACACATATTTTGCATCCCTGATGTTTGCACTTCCCTTCATATTAATATATTAACAATATGAAAGGGGATAAAGCTTTCTGCTAAAATCCTCACGTACACTCAGCAGTGTGATGGATATGGCTCTGACCTTTGAGTCTGTGAACTTGCTTAAAGACCAGAGAGGAGTTATCAAAGGAACTCCCATGCTCTATTTGTATGTTTTGATTTATTTGAAAGGAGGTCCCGCTGCTCAGCTGCAGGAATAGCACTTGTGTGACCCAAGCAAAAGCTAAAGAAGAAAGATTGCTGGGAGTTCTGTTTGGCTGATAAGAGTCTGAGGCTCTGTATGTTTAAACATGGAGACATGCACGTATTAAATAACACCACGGGAAGAAAAGAATGGAAACCACTGACATGCAAGCGTGTGAAATGGGAAAAGCAGAAAACAAAATTGTAAAATCAATACAAAGGGAAATGAAGAGCGAATCGAGGAGAAACCAACAGCAAATAGGAAACAACAAGAAAAAAAGAAACCCCCACACCTGACAAATCAGGATCTTCACCAGATAACGTCGTCTGGCTGGCGAGTCGTGTTGTGATTTTACAGTTGGCTGAAATAATAAAGCCCTATTAAGTTAAGATGTTCGGAAAAGAAAAGAAAACATGTTTAATACTTTAAGTGTGCTTGGCACTTCCAGACAGTGCTTTGGTGTGGCATTCCCAGAGCCGTTCAGGAGGCTTCATGATGTTCCTATAAGAGAAAAGGTGCTTTATCTGCCATAACTGGATGGCCTCTCCCACAAGACGGTGTTTATGTGCTTGATGCACAGCAGATAGGATGCTGCAGGCTCTGCAGTGCTGCCATGGAGCCCAGGGGATGTCCTGGCTTTGCATGGTGGTTCATGCCTGTTTTTCTCTCCTTCCCCCTTCAGTAATCCGTGGTAGTTGTTTTTTAACTAGGAGATTTATTCCTTTTAAATCAGAAATGACAAATAAATTTCATTCTATGAAAAAAAAAAAAAAAAGGATTTTAAAAAAGCATTAAATTAAAGCTGCATTGGAAAGTGGAAGAACAGTAATTACAGCAAATGGAACGGAGAAGAGAAGAGAAGGTGAGATCAAGAGATTGAATTTTAAGTGGCAAGGACACTGATAGGAAAAGAAGATGAAAATAAGGTACATCACATCAGTCAATTCATAAAACAGTCTCTTCATAACCACACTGTTCCTTCAGTGAATCCTGATGCTGCTTATTTATTTAATTATTCGGTGTTCTGCCTCATTTATCAGTAGGTTACACTCCTGGAAGCTTTATTGCTAGATAATCTCTGCCTGAAAGGAGGCAAGGAAAATACAAAGAAGTAATGACCAACTGGATACATAGGTGAAAATGACCGGAGCAAAAATACTGAGTGATTATGGCTGGTGAGGCTTTGAGATGGTGTCTTAAACTCACCTCTGAGTTCTGGAAGCCTGTTAAAATAATTCCCATCATTTGTATCCAAATCCTGTAGCTGGCTTTGACAATCTCTGCCCACTGTAGCATTCTGTGCCTGAGGCATCCCGTCTTTGTACCACAGAAGCCCCGGCTCAGAACTTGTTGCTATCACTGGTTCCATGGATGGTCTGAGTGGAGACCAAATGACCAGGGCAGTCTGCACTCTGCTATTCATGAGGCATGCCAGAGCCAGAAAATGGATCACAAAGCTCTCAGTGAGGCACTTGTTCTGGATCCTATGTTCCTGCTGCAGGTGAAAGGCAAAGCGAATAATGCAGACCCAAGCTTTTACTAAGCATCCACTGAAAAAAAGCATGTGTTATTCCCCCCTGGAAAGCACCAAGTTCTGTCTGCGTGAGGCTTTTTTACTCTGCACAGATCCATCCTAATCTTAGGAAGGGCCACATGGAGAAGCCTATTAAAATGGAGGGGTTTTCTGCTTTGACTTCGCTGGGATGGTCTTCAGCGTGTTAAATGAGTTACTCCACAAACAAAATGTGGATGGAGATCATGGAAAAGGATGAATAAAAGACAGAATATTATAGATGGGCTTCTCTACTGAAACACTGTCTGAACTCAGCCTTTTCTCATGAATGAGTAATGAAGTGGCCATGTTTTATTAGCTTTACTTATAACTGTCTACTCATTGAACAACCCTTTGAGCCTTTTAACACTCCTGCAATTTGCTGCTGCAGTCATTTCTTTTTTCTTTTTTCGTTCCTTTCAAGACACAGCAGCTGATCTGATCTCAGTGTTCCAGTAATTGTCTCAGTTAATGTGTGTGGTGAATAATTTGGTTCTGTGAAATGAATACTAGGTGTACATATATCTCATGCACGTTCTCTCCATGAAGATCTTATGGGGTAGACACGTTCTCATTAATTTCTAGGCTGTTGATTTATTAAGCTTCTTTTCTCCCTAGCTTTGTTTATTCATTTCGGTGGTCCCATTGGAACCTCAGAGTGAGGAGGAGCCCATCAGCTCTCCAAAGGGCTCTATCCATGCACCAATTAGTAACCCAGGTTTGGGCCAGCAGCTTCACCAGAAGATGTGCCGCTCTGTTGGCATCACAAACATGTGAGAGCCCAGCAGCTCCTTCTGCTGAAAAGAGGAGCACACTCACTAACAACACGGGTATGTTTCTCATTTAGCCTTCAAGGGCTCTATCCATGCAGGCCAGTGCCTCAGTGGAAGCTTTGCCTGCACTACAGCTGTAACACTTGGCTCTAGGCAGAAATGATTTCTGAAATAATGACCCCTTTAGTAAAACTCGGAGTTGACCAATGCTGACACAAATCACTTGCCTGCGATGCCATTTGTTCTGGCACTGTTGCAACCCTGACGTTTTGGGGCAGAGCAGAATTTACAACAACCTGCAGAAACTGGTTAGCATTGTTATTTAAAGCCAAGCAGTGTTACAGTTTTATTGTTAATATCAGGGGGAAATGTTACTTGCAAGGCTGTGCTTTGATTTTTCTGCATCTCCTGAAGCAACATGCTCACAGAAGAATTCACAGCCCTCTCAAATTACATATTACAACGATGACTTATTCCACAATCCGTTTTGAGCATAGCTGAAAAGTGTATTTAATATTGCCGTGTTGTTTCTATCTTTTCCTGTCTAAAGTTAGTGCTTGATTTTATGTGTCATCCTCAGCCAGTATGTATTTGCATAGCTCTGCTGACATCAATAGTGCTATATTGATTCATACTGCTTGTATCTGCCTCATTATTATTTTTATTTGTTGTTGTTGCTCAAGGAGCTTGATGTATTTTCAGAATCATGGAAGATAAAAAAGGATTGTCTTCTCTGAACCAAATATATACAGCAAGTGCTGGTGGGATGTTTTAGGTTGGGGCAAGTAAACAGATAAGGGAGACAGATATAGCAGTGCAACTCGGTAAATAGCGGGGCTGTTTGTAATCCATCTGTAGGGTATATCAGATATGTAAGTTGGGATTCCTAAAGGCACCTTGAGTTTCCAGTCATCACTAATAGATACAAGGATTTGGTGCTCCCTGAAGCAGGGCTGCCAGTCATGATTTATTGTTTAGAAACAAACCAACTTGCCGTACCAGAAGTGACCAACGTGCCCATCTCTCCAAACTGCAGTGTAAAGTCCGGAGGTCAGGAAAAAGATGCAAAAGGGAACAGGTAGAGAAGCAGAAAGATTTGTTTTTACAAAACAAAGAGATGAATGGCCATGAAAATACGCCCATTCCTCTCTGAAGGGAATATTTTACAAACAAGGGAGATGATGCTGCATCACTTTTTGGGCAGCAGCCATAGCGCGTCTTGCAGGATGGTGAGAAAATGCTTCCGTGTTTTATCTCATTCATTTGCTCGTGAGCAGACCCCTGGGTCTGAGTGCAGGAAGAGGTGAAATAATGCCTGGAAATACACAACACAAATCACAGAGGGAAGGGTTTTACTGCCCTTTACAGCTACAGAATACTCCAAACCTGCCGAGGATGATCAAAACCCTTTGCTCGAATATCGGTGCACTCGTGTAAAGAGAAGCTCTTCCTTGGCACTTGCTCAGACCTACAATCAAGTATTTGCTGTCATAAAGATTGTACTACAAGCAAGATAACCCCGCCTTATCTGTCACCTCTCAGATAAAATCCTGATGTATCAGCACCCGACCCAGCCTGGAAAGGACAATCCTCCCCTGGTGGCATGGGCTCCATGGCATTGCAGGTGAGCACACTGCAGGGCTCCCACTGTGCTGCACTCTGAGCAGGAAGCTTTAAGCTACTTCCCAGGTCCAGTGTATGAAGTGTTAAAGGGAGAGAAATTGCATACTACTTCCCCCTCTGCTTTCAGGAGCTTTCCATCAATTCTCCTTCTCTCTCTCTCTCTCTCTCTCTCTTTTTCTTTCTCTTTTTTTTCCTGCTCTGCACTTCAGATGGAAGCATCTGGATCGAAGAGAATTATCTCTTAACAACAACTCGGGTTGTAGTACATTTCAAAGACTCAGGTTTTATTAGTCACAGAAGACCTTGTAAAAGTTTGCTTGGGATCATTTTTAACAGCAACCAATAATCCTGGCCCATCAGCCAATGAAAGTCAGCCCAAGCCCTCCCCCAGCTCCAGCACAGATGTGTCTTACAGAAATACAGCTATTTTGGAGAAGCAGAAGTGACGTTTTAGCCAAGCAGGAGGTTTTAGCTACAGTAGCTTATACTAATATGGACCTATTTCTTTTTTCTGGAAGCTACCTGAGCACTAAACACGCTTGACTCTGGGTTGGCATAACAGTGCTTGGAGCAGTCAGTAATTACATTTGAGTTCCCAGTGTGCCTCTGTCCTCAGTCTGCATAGGGCTGGAGGAGATGTGGTCATGCTATAAGCTCAGATTCTGCTCCTGCATGTTCCAGGTCAGATGATCGTTTCCATATAAGTGTATTAATACAGCATATTTAAAGCAAGCCTGGGAAATCCTCTCCCCCCTTTCATCTGCAGCAGCTGAAAAAACAGGTAAAAAAAACAGGTAAAAAGCAGCATTCTCTGCCCTGCTAACATCCAGTGTTCAGTCTGCTCAACCAGAAGTCACCTCCAGCAGTTTGTTAGCAATAAGAAAAGATAATATATGGGGGGAAAGAGGCAGAAGATGACAAATTGATTCTGGGGATGTGGGGTGCCATCATTCTTATAAAACTACAGTGAAAGCTGAGCACATTCAACAGCTTTCAAAATCAAGGCACTCCTTTGAGCACCGAAATGCAGCTCCTTGAATAGGAAGATTTTGGGCCAGTGTGCCCAGTTCTGCTCTCCGCAAAGCGACTTCAGTTGAGCAATTTCTTGTTTGCATCAATAGAATCGTGCTGATAAATGCTGGTAAAACACTGCGCATCTCCTCATCCATTTCTGACTAATAAAGATATTGCAGCTGCCCTTTTCTAGCGCCTGGAAAAACCGTCGGAAAGGTATGAACTACAGAAATGTAAACCTGAGCTGTCATTAAAAATCAATTTTCATGACAAATTTAATTCATATTTCATAGGGAGCTGTGTAATATCAATAAAAATGTTTTAATAATTGCTGTGCTGGCACACAGTGCAGCGTGAGACGTAAAGAGAGATAAATTTTTTATAGTTTAGAAGATGTGGAACAAAACATTTCTTTAGAAGAAATCTTTTCTCTGGGAGAGAAATTAATGTTGAAGGAGGATGTAATTTATTAGGAATTCCACTTCAACTCCCTTTACAAAGACTGCTCTGAAATTAAAACTTGGAGAGATTGGGTTTCTAATTTATTCCTAGAGTTGAAGGCCAGAAAGGACCAGGATCAGGTAGTCTGACCTCCTGGATAACCCGGGCTATTGAATTTCACATAGTTCTTCTACATCGTAACCTGTGTCAGGGCAAAGCATACTTTTACTTAAGCATTGGTTTAAAGTGCTGGCAAACCACATTCTAGTGTTCCTTTTGCATGGTTTTTGGTTGGGGGAGAGAAGGAAAAGTCGAACTCGATGAGATTGTTGATGTACCAGCAGAATTGCTACAGCATGCAGTAGCACAGTCTGGACTTGGCACCATGGAAATACAGCTTGTCTTTTCTGGTAGTAAAGTCTGACTGATTTTCAGAGGAGATAAACACACCTAATGAATAACTGTGAGTGCAAATTACACACTGGTTCCAAATTTCCTTACAATACATCAGATATTTTAGATTAGATATTCAGCAAACCAGGACTGCAGCACCTACATTTCCCGGCTCCCACAATGAACCAAGCTGTGATATCACCATTTATCACTACGCTTCCCAGATTCACAACCAGTACAGCATTTGTTTTACCCAAATGATTTCGAACTGTGTCTTCAAATGAGGCATCCTGAACCCCGCTGACATCTGTTTTGCTCCCTGTACTCGTGGATGCAGCCATTTGTGAATGTTGATGCTACAGGACAAGGAATCTTAAGCAATTAGAAGCATGGGTTTAGTCAGCTTCTACTGGGTGTTTATTAGCAAATCCCAAGGAACCAGCAAGATCCAGTTCTGTAAGAGTTCCAGACAAAAACAAACATCCAAACCCCCCTGTGTTCATCTGGCTATGCACAGCTTTATTGCTCGTGACTCCCGAACTCTCCAGGGCCCAAGTTCTCACCTGCTATAAATCTGTACAGATCCATCTGAGTCAATGGATTGGGATCAAAATTCAGATCTCACTGATGCTCTGATCTGGTTTTCCTAATAACAGTAATGATATTTTCTATGTCATGAGCTTATTTTAACCAATCAGGAAAACACAGACATCCAAACTTCTAGTTTATCTACCAGTGCTTTCATGTTGTAGTAGCTCATGATCTCCCAGTATTGATAAGGATGGTTGTAGCATCGGGCTTATTGCCTGATGAGAAATACAAGAGGTTTAGAAGAGTTATTCAGATGTTGCCTGTCTTGACCAATGCTGCTGGATGAGGCGCTGGCAATTGCATCACACTGCTGTCCATCTCGTTCCCATCTCTCGCCTTCCTTGCTTGGTAAACTGTTTTGTGTTCTGAGGCATTACAATGTATCACTCAACCACTTTGTAACCAATACAGCTGTTACTCTGAAAGTTCTTCATGTCCCTGACCTCGGAGCTGCCAGTTCCAGCATGTCTGTTGGTTCCATTACTTATGAAAGGAAGGAACTACCTGTTGTCTGTTTGCTTTCTCCTGTTGTTGTTCTGGAAACTCATTTCTTTCAGTGCTGCCCTCATCCTCATTCTTGAACTACCCTGTTTCTTTTTAAGGGCCATGAGTTGCTGCTTTTTCTTGTTGCTTCACTTTGGGTGCTCCTTCTTCCTTAATTGCTTCTGCTTCAAATCACTCTCTAGGACCTTTCCAAAATACCCAGTGCAGCTTTTTGTCCCCAAGCTGAACTACCTGCTCTTATAAGCAATACAATTATGCGTAAGGAAAACAGTTTGGAGTAAAATTGTTTCTGTTTCATGCCACTGTTTCCAATTCCTCCGCCATCCACACAACCACCCTGGCTTTGATTTTGTACCAGAGTTTTGGTTCTCGTTATTTCTTATTCTCATAACTGCATTGTGAGAGCAGGCTTCAAACAATAACAAAATGCCTTTCCCCCCCCCCCCCCCCTCCCATTTCTCTTTGTGCATTCGCAGACCAACCTCCAAAAATAAGCCACCATCCACACAGCGTTCTGCTATTCCAGACTGCCCATCTCCCAAAAGATGCTACCCCCAGAAAAACATATTTGCCTCCACTGCCTTAAATCTCTCAATCTTAACGCCAAAACAGAGTGCAAATTACTCTTGCTAGAAGCAAAGTTCTTGCCATTTCCTCAAGCAACAAATTACCTCCTGATTTCCATGTTATTTCAAAATATCCTTTTCAGATAGGCATGCCAGCGGCTAGTCCTAAGAAAAGCCCTTTTAGTGTTATTACAGTGCAGATTTTCTTTTGCTCCAGTTCACAGTGCTGATGTAGAAATTGCAACTGTTGCTTTTGGGTTGTGTTAACATTTCTTTCTTCATTGTTCAGTAGCGAAAAAAAAAAGAAGACCATAAAGCTTTCGGTGTCTGCCTCAAATCAGAAGATTATAGATCTGTTAGTGCACATTCGACAAGTGCCCTTTCTGAAGGTGTTAACCTAATAGTTACGAACACCCAGTTGAGTACACTAGTTGTTAACCTCAAATATAGTGACTCAGCAAGCTGCTGCCTTGAGCTGGCAAGACACAGAAAGCTATTTTCTCATGCCAGATGCCAGGCAAGATGTATTTCTAGAGGAAAAGCTAACAGGCAGCCTAAGAACAAATGTGCACGGAGGTCTGCAGCATCGTTCCTGGTAAGATCACTTGAAATGCTCAGCTGGACACAAGAGTATGCTGGAGAGAGAACTTCCCGAGCATCTGTCTGAGGTTTTATGTAACAGTAAGGTCTACTCACCCTCCCTCCCAAATCAATTAAGGTTGATGGAAACTCTCCTGCTGATGCTAGATCAGATCCAGGAAAAAAAAAAGAGGATAATTTGCCCATGCTGTACTCAAGAAGGTGACCAGTGATTTTTAATGTTGGAGATCTCCAGGAAGAAAAACGTTTTGCATTGGAGGATGAGTTAGACGGATCGCTTTTCATCTTGTTTTTTTCAGCAGACATGCAAATGGAGGGATTTGTTTCTGCAAAGAATGTACAATAAATCGCAAAGCGTTCCTGTTTTCCACATATGTGCATTCAGAAAGAAAACAGACCGAGCAGACTTTCAGCCGTGCAATGAATGTCAGCAGAAACACATCCGACTACAGGTCTCTTAAGTCACTTTAATGGTGATGGATGTGCAGGAAACTATAATCAATTACATTGCCCTGAAAATTGCATAGTTATTTTCCAAAAAGCCCAACAGGTAACAGTTGTTTGATACAGTACAGCTCAATATTTCTCACAAGACAGAGACCTTGTAATATTCGAGCTTGCCTGTATAAACAAATTGTATCACTTTAACAATACCTGTACAGCTGCTTCTACACAGTCAGATTATATAGATCTGGCAGGCAACTACGAGTGAGACAGAAGAACATGAAGCGAGGTAGGGAAACGTAGCTGTTGAACAGAAAGAAATCTGAATAGGGAGATCTAAGGTCAAATCTAGGAGGTGATGTTCTCCAGCTCGATATTTGAGAGTGTTTAAAAACTAGCCATGTGCCTCTGCAATGAGCAGGGTGGCCTTCTGTAAAGTGCACACACTCCTACGTGGTCAGATTACCGACGGCTTTGTGCTTGTTTCTGGTTCACACCCACATGCAGCAGCTTAAAAGTCACTGCAAAGATGTCTTTTTTGCCTTCTGGAAAGAGAAGGTGTATCTGATTCCTACTGTTTCATGCAATGGGTTAATATGCTTATTAAAGCATATGAAGAATACTGCTCGATCAGAGTGGCCTGAGTGTTTGGGAACAAAGTAAACAACGCATTATGCAATCGAGCAGAGCATCATCCCTTGAGAGTCAGAGAACTCCAGGGGGAGACTGCTGGAAAAACACTCAGTGAAGCTCCCAGCCCATGTGTTGCTCTTTGTGGCCCTTCTGGATATCTCAGAGGAGGAATGATTAGCACCCGCAGCAGGCAGCAAGAGGCAGACTGAGGAGCCTCTGTCAAGCTTCTTGTGGAGCTGGATTATTAAATAATTTCCCCTTTTCTCTGTTTATCCCCACCCCTGTTCTCCAAACTGCAACAGCCTGCTGATCTCATGGAGGGATGGAAACAAAAGCTGTGCATCCCAAACCTCTCCTCTGTCCGAAGCACACACCAGATTGGTTCTTCTCTTCACGTTGCTCCTGCTTGCTGTTCCTTGCTCTTTTATCTTTTTTCCTTTCCTAGAAAACACCCTGATCCTCCCAGGTCGCAGAAATAGAACACGATGAGTTGGAATCACCCATAGGGATGATTTAGACCAACTCCCGGCTGCACACAGGGCCACCTAATAAAACACAAAGCCTGAGAACGCTGTCCAAACGCTCCTCCAACTCCAGCAAGCTTGCTGCCACGAGCACGCCCCTGGGGAGCACTGCAGGGGGCACGTTGGCAGCACGAGGCGAGAAGGGACAAGCAAAACCCCCAGCCCTGAGAGACGAGCACCTGAGATGCAGGTGGGAAAAGGCAGAGCGAGGCCAGAGAACGACGGGACGGCACAAGACAAAGTTAACAGCAAGAGGTGCGCAGGGCCGGGGGAGCGACCGAGGGGAGCGGCAAGGAGAGAAACGAGCAAGAGCGAGGAAAGGGGCCGCGACGGGAGGAGTGGGAGCGGGGGAGCAGCGAGCCGCCCACCCTCCCACCGCCGAGTGCGCAGGCCCTGCGCGCATGCCCGCAACTTCGTAACGCGCGGCCGGGGCGCTGCTTTTCACGCGGCGCCGAGCGGTGGAGAAGGGGAAGCGGGCGGGGCTCGGTCGGCGACTCCACGTGACCGGCGGCGGGCGCGGGGCCGGGCGGCCGCTGGGGGCCACCGCTGCCATCCGCCCCGCGCCGTGCGCGGCCGTGCGGCTCCCGGCGGCTCCCGCTGCTGCCTCCGCCGGGCCCTTTAGGGGTGGGGGGCGGCCCGCAGCCTGGGGGGCGAGGAGAGGGAGGCGGTGGGAAGCACACCGCCCCGCTGGTGCCGTCCCCCCGGTTGGAGCGTATTTGAGCCTGATCAGCACCTCTGTTATTTATTTATTTTCCTTTTTTATTTTTTATTTTTTATTTTTATTTTTTATTCTTCCCTTTCTATTCTTCTGCTTCTCGTGGTTATTTTTTGGGGAGGGGGCCGACGTCTCTCCGCTCGGATTTATTGTCACCACCTTCCCCCCCCACCACCACCCACCCCCACCACCTCCTTCCCTTCTCTCTTTCCCCGTCCACCCCTTCCTCGCCACAATTAATCCGACGAATTTACCATGATTGATCCGTATTAATAGCCGGGGTGGGTGGGCGTGTTTTGCTGCTTTTTCTTTTTTTTCCCCCTTATTTTTCACCCCCTTTTTTTCCCTGTATTGTTTGCTTCTGGGTTCGGAGGGGCCGGGCTGGGCTCCCCGCTCCGCGTTTCCCCCCCCCCCCGGGTTGGTGCCTGAGAACATCGCATCTGGACGCCGCGATCATTGTGCGAGCGGAGATAAAGAGCGAAGCGGGGGCGGCCGCACCCCCCGCTCAGCGCCGCGCACCCGCAGATTGATTTTGATTTAAAATATACATACATATATATATATATATTTTTATGCTTATTTTTATTTTTTTATTTTTTTTCCCCCTGGAACTTCTCCTAGTTGGGGGAGGAAAGGAAGAAAGGAAATAAATTCAGTGCAAGGAAATACTCTCAGCTCCCTCCTTCCAGCGGGTCTCTCCTTTCTTTATTTCTTCCCCCCCCCCTCCTCTCTTTAATGCTTTTTTTCCCCTCTTTCGGCGATCCGCGCCCTCCCAGCCCCGATCAAAGCATTCCGCTATTCTGATTTATTGCCTGCTCGGTGAGGCTGCTTTTTTTTTTTTTTTTCCTGCTTTTTTTTCTTTTTTTTTTTTTTTTTTTTTTTTTTTTTACAAAGGCGACCTGAGATCAGCCATTACTTTCCTTGGCTCGCTCGTAGGAATCTCTTACATTTGGTGCTTTGCCGCTGGTGGTGGTGGAACCGCGCTCGGATTCTTTCATCCCCCCCCACCCCCTTTCCGCCCTCTCCTCCCTCCTTCCCTCGCTCCCTCCCTCCCTCCCCCGTTATTCCGCCGGGGGAGAGCCGGATTTGTGCCCGCGGTGGGGCGGGGGGGGACGAGAGCGAGAGGGAGAGCCGCCGAGAGACATGGATGGCCCGGCGCGATGCAACGGGCTTCGGAAGAAGCGGCGATCGCGGTCCCAGCGCGACCGGGAGCGGCGAGCCCAGGGCGGGCGGCGCGGCGCTGCCGCCGGAGGGGCTCCCGGCCCCGGGGCCGCCCGGGCGCTCTCCTCCTCGGGCTCCGAGAAGGAAGACAATGGGCCCCCGCCGCCGTCCCGGCCGCGGCCCCCCCGGAGGAAGCGGCGGGAGTCTTCCTCGGCCGAAGAGGACATTATCGACGGTTTCGCGATGTCCAGCTTCGTCACTTTCGAGGCTCTGGAGGTAGGAGCGGCGCCGCTTTGTGTGCGCCTCATTGTGTGAGGGGGCAGCCGCGGGGGGGCCCCCGCCCCGACGCCGCCGCCGTCGTCTCCGCCGCGGCCCCCGCCCGCTCCCCCGGGCCGAGGTCCGTTCCCCCGCCGCCCCCTTCTCCCCCTACCCGGCCCCGGGGCTCCGCGCTGCCCGCTCCCCTCCCGCCCCCCGCGGACACCTGCAGCGCGGCGGCCGCTCCCGGCGGAGGCTGAGGCGGCGGATCGGGGCTCCCCATCCCCCGCGCCCCCCCCCGCCCCCCCAGTTCCTCGTTCAAACTTTTCTCTCCGGGTGTCCCGCCCCCCCTACCCCCCCCAACACCCCCCAGCTCCCCCTTTCCCCCTCATGTCCGGCCTGTCACCGGCGGCCCGGTGTTCCCCCCCACGGAGGTGCAGCGCCCGGTCTCGGCCTGCCCGGCCCCGGCCACCGTGGTCAGCCCCGGGGGTGCGGAGGGGCCAAGGGCTTTGTTGTGCGGAACTTGTGCCTGGGAGAAGTTTGTGCGGTGAAAGGCGGATTGATTTGGGTTTATGTGCTCTGGAATCGCAACTGGAACAATTATGAACTGTCAAAATAAATGCGGAGATGAAGCTGATTGTTTAACAAAAAAACGTGTGTTGCTCTGAAGCTGTTTCAATATTTAGCCAGGAAGGCTCGCTGGCATTTTCTGGTGTGGTTTTTCTTTTCTCTTTGTTCTTTTCTGAATTATTATTTATTTCTTGGAGTCGGAGTTTGTCCTTGGTTATACACCTGCATCAGCCCAGAGCTGTGTCTGGGAGAGAGCTTGCTGTGCTGTGATGGAAGGGCTGTGCCCTCTGGACCCCTGCACCCGGCCCAGGGCAGAGTGATGGACGTGTGGGCTTCCCACCTGGGCTCCTGTCTGTGGGTGCCTTGCTCCAGCGAAGGGAGCAGTGCACGTTTGTCTGCAAGAGTGGGATTTGCAAGCAGAGGTTTTGGACCAGTTCCTGTTTTTCCTCCAACAAAGCCCCAGTTCGTGTCGTTATGGGGTTTTATGGGAATATGGACCGGAGAATTTGGCCGTCGTGGATTTTGGAGGGGAAGTGGAGAGCAAGTTTTATGTTCAGAGCTTGGTTGGATGTTTTAGAAGATCTCTTGCTTGTGTTTCACTTTTATTTACTTATTTAATTTCTTTTCCACTTGAGCTCCAACTAATTGCTCTTTTTGCAAAGCCAAGAGTGGCTCCTGCATGCATCCATCCCACCCATGGTCTTATAGCGCTAAAAAGGAGTGCAGAAACGTTACCCAGTTCTGCCAGCTAATATCACGTTCGGGTAAGACAATAGCTCGCACACTGAGACTTGACATACTTTTAATGTTCATGTGAGAGGTGGCACATTTTGACCTAACGATTTCATGCTGCGTCGAGAAATAATGTCACGAAATCGTTGTTAGGTGCTTTTTCCTGCAGCTCGGTGTATGTGTTGAAGTTGTTGTTTCTGAGGATCAGAGGGAGATGAAGGTGTCGGAGGCAGAAGCCCAGTGGCAGGAGTTGCAACGTGCTGAATTCCTCGCTGTGCTTTCAGCATTGAGGAGGAGGTTGGGTTGCTGGAGGAGCTGTGTCCCAGTGCTGGTGGGATGCTCAGGTTTGTGTGCCAGCTCATGCTGGAGACAGGAAGCCCTGGTGCTGTGGAGGGGTGTCCTGGTTGTGTGTGCACCTTGTGCTTTGTGTCTTCTTTGGGCTCCTTGGAGGCTTTTCTACAGGTTGTGGAGGACTTTTGTGCCTTGTACATGATGATGTTGACTTTGTGCTTTGTGTTGGACCTCAGCTTGTCCCCAGGTTTATGCATGGCTGAGAGTGTGCTGACACAGCGGGTGTTCTTGCTGCTTGGTGAGGAGCAGCTGGTGGGACTGGTGTGTACCTCTGGAAGGCTGAACCTGCATGCAGGGGTTGGGTGGCACAGGAGGGGGGTGAGCTGTGTGCTGTTGGAGGACATCTGTGCAGCAGGAGGTGTGGGACTCTTCTTATGAGCGCTTTGAACAAAGCTGTGAATGAGAACAAGGATTTCCATGTGGCTTCATTTTTGTCTGACCTTTCCTGAATGCTTTATGTTGGGGTGACTGGAAAAGCCCCAAGTTGTGCCAAGTACTGAGCTGTGAGGCTCATGGATAGTGAGGAGACACAGGTGCTGCACTAGAAGGTGCATCTGATGGCTGTTGTGGTTCCACCAGGAATTGTTGTGTCTGCTAACACACCAGTAATGAGCGCACTGATAAAAGTTCCCATCCCTTGAAGCAATGTTATTGTTTTAACCAGCTCCTGCTGCTGGAGCTGTGCTCCTGTCCAGGTGTCAGGCTCTGATGGTGCCCTGGGTGCTGTAGGCAGCACTGGGGCATCCATGGCCTTCCATAACCACTGTGCTGCGGTGAAGGAGCAGCCCTGCAGTTGGCCTGGATCTGAGTGGCCTTGCTTTGTGTTTCACTCTGTGTTGGTTCCTGGCCTTGTCAAGTCTCTCAGCTTGTAAGAAGTGCCTGTGCTTGGTGTGATGGTGTCCTGTCAGCCCGACAGCACCGGGTTCCCAAACCCCAGTGGGTGTGGGTTCGCTGCCATGTTCACCTCCCTCCGTGCCCTGGCAGGAGGCCGACGTGACAGGGCTGTTGGCATGCAGCACTGAAGATGGTTTATGTGATGAGAAATGAAATCTGACCTGAATGTTAAGATAGCTTAAAGCCTGGGAAGTACTTCGTGTTTCCTGAGTCAGCTCTGGCCATCCCCACGGAGTAAGCACTTGGTTTCAGGTTTTCTGAGAGCTGAGGAAGGTAATGAGTTTTTTTTTCTCTGCGGATGTTTGTTTAGCTTCAGCTCGGGTGGCTCGTCTGACAAGCCTGAAATGGGACACAGATACGTATAAAGCACGGAGATGGCGTGGGACAGCGAGGGGTGAGCTTGTGTTTGAAGGGGATTCTTGTTTTGCAAGAGTGACACAGTCCCTCACCATGTGCACACTGAGCTGATTTCTGCTCAGCATTTTGTGACCGTGCTAAATTACTGTCAGGTAAAGCCCAGTATAATTGCTTACAAATGAGAAATGCTGACAAATATTTATCAAGGAGCCTTTTAATGAGCTTCATATTCTGTGTCAGATGATTCCATCCACCGAGTGTAAATAATTTTTTTAGCAATTGTTCCACTGAGTTTGTGTGATTGAGGCAGACGTTACCTATGGCAGTTCTACCTATTGGATGGGTAAAAGAATACAGGGCTAGATGGAGTCAAGCTGAACAGCTGATGGGGCTTTTAAATAGAGACACACTTGATGCACAAACAAAATGTGGAAATAACAGGAAGGTTTTGAAGATACTGTGGTCTAAACAGCATGTCTGTGCTGTGTGTGCAGTCAGTGTAGCCCCATGTATGCTCCTGAAGGCAAGAGTTTGCTTTGATACCCACTGAGCAATGCCCATTGCTGTGCACAGCCCACTGGTGGGCTGCCTGTGTGACAGGACGGGCTTTGGGTTGGGTAGCAGCACGATGGCCTTGCAGTGATTATTTTTCTCCTGGGATCATTCTGTTCACACCACCCTTCAGCTGGCACGATTAACCTGTTTACTTAAATTCTCCGAGATTTCAACAGTTTGTTCTGCCTTGTCTCTATCCTTTCATATTTCAAGAGGAATTTGATCCTCATGCCTTACTGCAGCAGCATCGTAACATCAGATGTTTGCTCAGCGCTGTCAGCAAATCTTGGTAGCCCTCCTTGTATTTGTTGACTGCTTAGATGCGTCTGTGTTTGTCCTGGTCTCTGTTTGCACATGCAAGTCTTCAGATTAAGACCAGCAGAGAAGGTAATAACTAAATGAAGATATCTGCGGATGGCGAGCGGCGTTAGGTCTGGTGTGACACAGGGATATCATAGGAAGCAATGTGTTTATTATTTTCACTATGTACTTAGAGGAAGCAGTAAATTGACCCGAGATCAAATTTTGAGATAACCTTGACAGAGCAGCTACGTCTCTTGATGAAAACCCTCTGTGACCAGAGCTGAAGCATCAGCAACCAGAACTGAAACTGGGGCTGATAACAGCGGGATGTACGTTCCACCAGAGGAACCTCTCGGGTAATTTTGGAAGGCTGTGTTGCTATAATTTGGGCATGTGAATGGAAACTGGAAGCTGGGCAGCCCCGGCTCCCCCTGGTTCACAGGCTGGTGGAGAGCTGATGCCATCTCTTTGCACGCAGAATGACAGAGGACTGCTATCTTTGTGTGAGTGTTCTGAAGGTAACAAAGAAATGAAGGTGGGGATTTTTCCCTTTCCCATGGGTGGTAGCAGGAGGCACAATGGCCGTGAGTTAAAGAAGTAAGAGTTTAAACTACACGGACAATTTCTTTAGATAGCCATGATTCAAGTAGTCTCTGCTGGCCCCGTTCTTTAAGATTAACATTAATGGGAATTATACCACGTATCAATAGGACAAAAGACACTCTTATCCTTTTGGTTTTGGCATCTTTTTTTTCCTTTTTCCCCCTGCTATTTGCTTGGGAAAGTAAGCCCTTTCTCATTAAATATCTCTTGCCTCTGCTGGGATGAGGGAGTGTAAAGAAATAGGTTTATAAAGTAAGGGTAAAGGATCAGGAACTTGGAAGGAAAACGGTCGCTAAAGAAAGGCAAAAAAAAAATCAGCAGAAAGACATCAAGGGGCTGAGTAATTGAAAGATTGAGTTACAACGCTGAGATCAATAGAGACATATTGGCAACTGGATGGGAACACGGTGAACCAAAGGGAGATGTTGTTCCTTGAGGCTGCAGGTGGGATCTGTGTATGCAGATGTGCCCTGGTAGAGCCTGCACTGCCAGGGGGAATGCTCAACACGGCGTGCCCCTGCTTAAACAGCAATACACCTGGTGTCTGCTCTGCTAGGAGGCAGGCAGGCACATTCCTCGCTGGGTGAGGTGGCTCCTTTCCCCCTGTCTCTCTATTGCTACACTTATGTTATTTTAAAGGACTGTTTCTATCAGTTTGAGTGAAGACCCTACTGCATTACACCGGGGGTCTGACCTGCAGCTTCGTAATTATCTGCAGCTAAATTAGAAGTTCAATCTTTGTTCTCAGCAACAATAAGTTGAGTCAGATAGGTTTTAAAAATAGCCCGAGCTCAAGTTTAGCAAGTCTCAAACGCAATTAATAAAAGGGTAATGGAATTAGGAAGTTGTGGGCTGAGATGTGGCGTTTTTAACTCCGAGTTTCCCTTGACATGAGTTGCAGTGTTCTGCTGAGGCCATGTTGCTCTGGTTCTGCCAGGGAAGTGGCTTGCTCTGTTCCCCTGTGTTCCTGTACATCATCCTTATGGCTTATAAGTCCAGTATCTGTGTTCTCCTTGGGTTTGGCTCTGTGTGTGCCACAAATTACCAGCTGCACGCATTCCTCGTGCAGTCAGTTTGTTGTCCTTTTGACTGGATGCCAAGCCATGGCGAAGACCACTTCGGAACATCACAGTCCTCTAAACTCCTTTTGTTGTAAAATGGATATTATGACAATCCACTTCGTAAGTAACGAGGAATGGCTAATGCAGGTAGGGATTTGTTTGGCTGTAACAGCAGAAGGTGTGGTGGCAATTTGTCGGAGCTCCGGCTCAGCTCTGCTCTTCTGTTTGCCTTTAAGTCGTGTGTTACCTTAATATCTTGAGATTTTTCTCCTTGTATCTTGGCAACACCGCTGCTGAAGTTAGCACGCTGATGTGCTGGAGGAGGAGGAGGCTTTAACCAAAGGGGTAAATCTTCAGTCTTCTAAATGCTGCACAGAGGGCTTTGGTTCTGCACCCTGCCCATAATGGTGTGGAGGTCAGCAGAAGCAGTGTGTTATTCACTGGTGCTGTGTGTGTATTTGTCTCTCTGTGGCTTTTTGCCTGTCAGGTGTGATTTGATCGTGTTGCATGACATACACCGTGCGTGGATTTACTTGGGTTTTGTTTGGTGCACGTCCTGATCCTCCTGGGTTTGGAATCTGGTGAGACGGATGCGGTGGGTGTGCAGAGGTGTGCTCATATCTGATGTGTCTGAGCTGTGTGGGTTGTGTGATGCTGAGTGATGCACGGATGGGATGAATACCCCACATCCAAATGGGAGCAGCTTTTTTCCCAGCCATACAGAAGGTTGGTTTCATGTTCAGGAGTGATCTCTGTTACTCTGTCTTGCAGGTGTTTGCCAGCTTTGCAAAGTGGAAGTTGCTTCTCCTCTAGAACCAGTGCTTCTATAAACTGCATCTTCTTCTGCTTTTATTTGGTAGCAAAGGGGGATTGTTGGTTCAGGAATAAAACTACCATCAACCTGTCTCCTGGGGGGTGCCTGGTATAAAAAGTGATGTCCAGAGTTGCCTGGAGGCTCTGCTGCTGGCCTGGCTCTCAGCAGCCTTCCTCGCCTTCTTCTGGGCTTCTGCACACCCACCTGCTTGTACTGTGCCTCTGTGGAGGGTGCTGGCAGCATCCTTTAGGGGTCCTCCAGCAGCTGGCACCCACTCCAAGCCCATAGTGCACATCTGGCCAGCTGTGCTCAGTGGGCAGCGAAAGTGGCTGTGACCTCAGAGGAGAGCGCGTGGTGAGGGGGTGAAGGAAGAAGTGCTGCTGCTGGGGATGATTTGTGTTGCAACTCAGTGCTGTGGGTTTCAGTGCACATCAAGGGCACTTTGACCTCTGAATGGAATCCTTTGGTGTGAAACTGGGTCTTTTCTCCCTTCTTTTCTTCTCTTAAAGAAATTCAAAATAAATACTGAAAATCAAAACCTTCTGTTTGGAGGGGACCGAATTGCCTCCCTTTGTTTTATGTGATTTGGATATTACCAAACGATTAAAAGTCCTAGTGATTTTTTTACTGCCTGGCTGTTGTGCTTATGGGCAGGGACTCTTTCGTCGTTAGTCGCTTTAACTATGGAAAAGAAGAATAAAAGTGCAATTAATGTGGCTCAGCAGCTGAGTCGGCTGGACCCTTTTTTTTTTCCTAATTCAGAAAAAAAAATAGTAAATTTTAATGAGTCCTGGGATCAGAAAGATACATCTGGTGGATGGACTTGCCAAGTTTTCAACCTCAGAATGCGTGTTGAAAAACTCAGTGAATTATGTAGCTACAAAAGTGGATCTTTGCATGTTTATAAGACCTCAGTGCAATCTCCCTATATTTGCCTAATGGCAAACAGACGTTCTCATAGAGTTGCAACCCAGAAGGACACGCATATGCTGAAAGGGCTCTGTGAGCTGATTGTGTTTGCATCAGAATGCTGCTAGCAAGGGGGTTGTAGAAGATTCATTAAATTAAACAAATAAAGAACGTACATCTTGGTCTTGGATGAAAGGAAATAGATTGAAGAGAAGAGGGAAGGAGGAGAGGTGAGGAAGCACCGAAACTTTAAATGTACGTGACATGTGGGCTGCCATAGTGTGCCTCCACTGCTGAACCAGAAAATGTATAACAACTGTTTGTCGTGTGCATGTATTTATAGCCATTCACGTAATGAGGAAGTTTCATGAGGTTGTAATAACATATCAAGATGGATGTAATTAAAACAGAAGCAAATTGACACCTCCAGATTAAAGGCAAACTCTAAACTAATACACCTGTATGCTGTCACTTATGTATTAGTTGTCTGGGGCAGCCTGCCAGATATGCAAATAAAAAGGCATTGGCACATTTCCTTGGATGTGTGGTTATGAAAAGCCAACTATTTAATTTTACCTGGCCCTGCTCAGGTTTGTTGCGACAGCTGGGTTCATTAGTTGGGCGTCACTGGTGCTTTGTGGCTGGAAGGGGCAAAACGGTGCGGAGGGTTGGGGGAAGGAGTGTGAATATGGTGTGAGTGGGCAGAGAGGAATGGTCTTTGGGTGACATCTCACCTTAGGAAAGGTGTCTGTGCGCTGTTATGGGTCTCTCTAAACTCGTTGACAAACTCATGAGTGTTTGAGCTCAGGTGCTGTATTGACCATGGAGCAGCATGGGCATGATTTGCGTTGTAGCTGCAGGCAGGTGAATGGAAGCACCAGGCTTGCACTTGGACGGCCTGCATCCTGTTCTGCAAAGATGGCCGCACAATGCAGCTGCTCTCAGGTGCTGCCTCCACTAAAGATCCAATGGGCATGTTTTGCTGTTGAACCAGAGTCTCCTTTTTTCAATCCATCTGGACGTTAAAGATCAATCATGCGACGTCGCGTGGCTTCAAAGTGGTTTCAAATGGTCGCGTTTTTGTCTTCAGTGTTTCAACAACTTCTCTTCCACCTTTAATCTTTCATGAGCAGAAGCTTCAAAAGATAATTAGTAAAACATGCTTTTATCTGCATTTATCTCAAAACATGATTAATTTTTTAGCTGCAATTACAGCAATCATTTCAAGTTTCCTCTATATTAATGAGTAAAGGGATTTTTTTTGTGTGTGTGTGTGCCTAAATAGGGCTCTGTTGGTCGGGTTGGAAGGTACGTTTATGAGCGTGCTTTTTGTTTTCATTGCTGGGGATTGAATTTCCGGTGCCAGGAAGCAATATTTCACATGGATTAAAGTCTTTGAAATGCTCTTGCCCAGCTTCCCCGGATCATTTCGAGGAGCTGACAATAATGGGAACGGCAGCAGGCGCTTTGTGAGGCCCTGCTGCTGGCTCGCTGCTTGTTGCACGCGTGCTGCATGGTATGTCCTCTTGGCATCGCAGCGTAGGAAATGCAGTGCAGGTGGTTTGTTAATGAATCGGCAATGACGTGTCAGGACCTGGTACGAGAGGGTTTTTGTTGTTGTATTTTTTCCACATAGGCCCAAGTGCATAATGTTGGGGAGGATTTGGGGTAAGCCTGCACTGCACTGGTTCATACACGGTTTTAATTTGTAACTCGGGATTCCAGTTGCCCTGCCCTGCAGTCCCTGGGGAGGTGGGTGGGATGGTGACTCCAGCAGTGAATTGGGCAGCTGCATAGGAAGGCAGGCGAGTGTGTAATCAGATTGCTGATAAAACCAGGTCTCTGAGTCCTCTGAATGGGTGGCTGTGCAGTGAATAGCCTGTAAGGTCTGCTGTGGCTGCTCTCTTTGTTCGGTGCTCTGACAGAAATCTCCCTGGTCTCCTTGTTGGCATATTTTTACATCTGTTATCCATATTCTGGATTTGTTCTGGCTGCAGTCTTATTTTGTTTTGCAAAATCTACCTGGCTTTGGGACGGAGATATATGTTTGCTAAGGCAGATTTGGAAATTGCGTTGTTGAAATACAGCCCATATGGGCCATTGTAAAATGGTTACTGCAGCATATAATTGCCTTCACAATGATGTGCTTTGTCATTTCACTTCCATCTTCAAAGAGGCTCTCCTGTAGTCTGCTGACAGCAATGGTGGTATTAGAAAACATATGGATTTGTAAAGGCATTAAACTGTCTTTAGTTCAAGGATTAGATTACAGTGTTAGAGTATGGGTCACCACGTTCCCGTGCAGATAGGCTAAGCTTGGCGATACTGGGTTGTGCTGTGGCTTGGGGAAGGGGTTGTGCATTGAAAACATTGGGTGTAATACCCCTGAGTGCAGGGGAGCTCCTTGTTTTTCCATCTAGGACCTGCAGCCTTCCCAGCTGGAGCAGCAGAGCTGCACAGGACTCACCATCACCTGCTGCTGCGCTGCATCTTGTGTTCAATCCTTCCCAAACAGCCCCTGGTATCTCGTCCTTCAGATGCTGCCCCACTACAGTATATCAGGGCTGCCTTGTGGTGATCCGTCCCCTTAAATCTTGCTATGAGAAATGTTAAAGGCTGTGTTACTGCTTCTGACAGCTGCAATGGTGATAAGCAAATTAGGGCTGTCATTAGTGCTGGTGTCTGCTGGTGTGGTTTTCCTTTACTTATACCTTCTGTACATTTGCTACCATCTGTATATAAACAACCAATAAATCTGCATTACTAACTGGCCTATAAAAATATCTAAGTCAGTGCAGGCTTTTTAATCCTTGCTTAACAAATGTAAGAGCAAAGCTGCTTCGTGATAGGAGATGTATGAGATGGAGAGTGGGTTTACGTGTGGCATGGTGTGATTTGTGGTGAGCAATGTGGACATGAAGAGGACAAACAGTTTGTGCTGTGAGATTCCAGCAGGGTTTTGTCTGGTGATCATGTCCGTGTGCTTGTTGTCTTCCTTAGGGACAACTCATGACGTTAAACCTCACAGCACTTCTAGTGAGTATTTGCTTAAGCACAGTCAGGAGCTTCTTATCAGGTATATATATATATATATATAAATACATACATCTGTATCAGGTGTGCACTTAAGTACATCTTTACTGCAAGGCTTTGCAAAAGTGGCTTTCTATGAAGGAATGTATTTGGGGGACAGCTTGGGGCTCTTTCCTTTGCCCACTGCAGCACACAGTGGGGTTTGGCCCCTGGTGCATCCTCCTGCCCAGCTGTGTGCTGAGCTGTCTCCAGTCCGGATGAACAGGTGGTGGGACTCAAATCGCCGCGCTCTGAATGGAGCTCGCTCTGCACAATAGCTCACCAGAGGCCTGTTTTGTTACAGAACATTGATTGAATAAATATTCCTATGCATACAAAAGAGGAGAAATCTGTTACGGCACTCTGCAGTTATTTTTCCATTAATGGCAAGGAGCTCGCTAATATTCCTGCCCCAGTCTCTGTGCTTGACTCCATCCCTTCCCATTGCTCCTGATGCCTCCAAGTACACGAGCACCGTGCAGACAGCCCAGCAGCTCCTTAGGTTGGCTTGCACCCACTGTGAAGGTGGTTCTCATTAACACCACACTATGTGTTCAGTATCAGCATTCCTTATGGTAACTGATGTTTGTTCTGTTAATACATACAGCATAGGTCCAAAATCCAATGGTGCAATACCTGTGTCTTGTGGGATGCTGGCATGGGCTGAGGACTGGGTCAGTGCCTGCTGAATGAATGGTAAGGTGGTTACTGATGGTGCTGCTGCTTCTCTCCTTCCTTGAAAGGTTCAGTGTGAGTTTCTAAGGAATGCTGATAGTCACAGGAACCTATCAAAGGGTACAGAAAATATGAAATGAGCAAGCAGGAATGGGAGTTAATTACCGAGCAGTGATTACTCTGATATAACCAATTATTGGATCATTAAGTGTTTATTACCTTTCTTTTATGCTCCTTTCCCCCCTAAGTGCAGTTTTGTCCTCGTACTATTAAAGAAAAGGAGTGGGTCTAGCACGTGAAAAGCCATTTTAAAGCCTGGAAGGTATGAAAAGAGCATCTCCTCCTGGCACCTGCCGCTCTGCCTGCTCCCTCCGCTTCGCCTTGCTCCATGTGTTTGGGGTCAAGTGCTGTGAACCCTGTGCAAATTCAGATGAGCTCATTGCTAGGAAGGGATGCAGGGGCAGCGGTGGGGCTCAGTTAGTGCAGTGTGCTGCAGCATGAGGTGGATGTGTCCTTCTCATTCATCTCCCAGCAGCTCCTCCCTTCTCTCGCTGGGCCTCCCAAGGGAGCGGTTCCCATGGCAGGGCAGAAGTGATGCAGTTTGAGAGCAAGATGTACACGGTGCCTGGGTCTTCTGCAGGCAACTGGAAAATAGCGTCTTTTCAGGCTGACTGCAGTTATTTTGGCTGACATTTGAGGGTTTAAAATGTTAAAGCAATTTTAAAAAATACAGCTATTGGTGACTTTCGGAGATGATCCTCAGACGTGGAGTTGTTTAAGCTTTCTATCTCAGTGAAGGAAGGGTCAGGGTAACAAATGGTCCTTGCTTGTCGCTGTAGTGCATCAGTCAGGGTATGTGTGTATATAGAGCAGTGCCTGTGGGTGTGAGGCTGGCTGAGGGGTTCTGGGCTCACACTGAGCCCCCAGGGCTGGAGACCTAAAATGTCCATCTTGACTTCCAGTTTTCACCTCTGTATGGGAGATTGGTAATCACAGCCTGAACCTCTGATTAATCAGCTGAGGCAAGTATGGGGTCAGCTGTGGGAGCACAGGTGAGTGATGTAGCTGTGCTCCCGGGAGGGGTGGAGCTTGACTCCATCCCCTCTGAGACCTCATTTAAGGGCTGACTCCCACTGGAGCAGTATCTCTCGGAGATCGCTCACCAGGGAGGACTGCCCCAGCTTCTTCAGCCAAGGCACCACCATTGGTGAGTTTTTCCTTTACTTATTCACTTATACCTTCTGTACATTTTGTTACCATCTGTACATTAAAAACCAATACACACCTCTGAAGCCTGAATCCCCATGGAAGCAGATGGGCATCTGCTGGGAACACGGCAGAGATGGAAGCTGGGGTGCTGTTTGTCGCTTGGTGTTACTGCTGCAGTGGGAAAGGAGGAAACTCCATTAAACTGCATGCAGGGGAAATTGAATTATTGCCTTCTCTGCAGTTGTGTGTCAAATCTGCTGTGTGGCACTCAGGATGTTGCAGGGACTGGTGGGATCTCCTCTTCCCATCCTGCAAAAGCTCCGAGTGTTCAGCAGCAATACAGCTTCCTCATCCAGCAGCACTGTCAGCTGTCTCCGTGCTGTCACTGCCCGATGCCCCACGTCCTGCAGTGGCTGTGGGAGGGCAGCCCGTGCTCCAAGCTGCTGTGGCTGCAGTCTTCCAGCAAGAGGTCAGCCAGGAGCAAGGTCAGGGCACGGCTGCAAGCAGCGAGGCGGGGACAGAGGTTAATATGAGGGCTGCAGGCATCAGTGCAGCATGTGGTCAGCTTGCTGTGAGCAGGTTCTGAACCGGGAGATAATGAGAAGGGTTTACTCTAATTCTATTATAATGTATAATTAACTAGCATAATTGATAGCAATTTTCCCCGTGTGTCTGCCTGTGTACATAAAGTCTCATTTTCGGCTTTTGTGCTGTTCCTCTGTGTGCTGATGCTGCGGGTGTGGAGGGGAGCACAGAGCTGCTGAGAGCGGGATGTGATGCAGAGGGATGCCCTGAGCTGAGCAGGGCTGCTGCTGCTGGAGTAGCCCACAGCTGTTGAATGCTATGTCCTCGTGGCTGCTCTGCTTGCCCACAGACTTGATATTGCAGGGTAAAGTCGAGTCGTTAATGTTTGTTTAATTTTTTCCCTTCATTATCTGCAACACGCAGTTAGTGGTGTAAATGCAAATAACCTCCTTCTCCATCCTTCATCCCTCGGGATGGGAAACCTAAAGGCCACGTTCTTGCCGGAGGGTTGGGGATTTAGCCTCGCAGCTCCCTTAAATGTTAGCAGGAAACATGTGGCTGAAGGCTCCCGAACGCTGAGCTGAGGCTCTTCCCTTGAGGTTTGGGTTTATTTGGAAATTCAATTTGTAATTATTTTTATTATTTCAAAGGTTACGCAACACTGTAAGCCTCAGATTTTAGGTCACTCTGCCTTTCACAGCCCAGATCCACCTCATCGGTTGGAAGGCTCCCGGAGGACCGTGAAAGGCTCCGGCTTAGTGTTATCCAGGAGAAAACGTGTGTAAGGGGTGTATTAGAAATAGCAGGTAATGGAGCTGCTGTCTGCCAGCCTGGCGAGCGCAATGTGAGCAGTGCTGTGGGACGACTGCATGCACTTAGAGTCCTTGTTTTTTTAAAGCAAAATAATGCTAATTGCTGCAGGCTGAATGCTGCCAGGGTCTTACAAATAAATACCTGTCAGCACGTGGAGCTGGAGCCAAGGAGTCGGGGAGGGGGTGGGATCAGTGCAGCTGCTTCCAGGCAGAGAGCACTGCTAAATCTAGTGAAGGATTAATAGCCAAATAATCCTGCTTGTCCAGGAAACCCATGACAACGTGAAGGTTTGTGATCAGTGTGATAGGCTTTAGAATGAGTGCAGTAATGCATTCAGGAACCACCAGAGATAGAAACCTATTGCTATTCATGCTCCATCACATCTGAGCTATCCTGTTTCCTGCTCCAGTGTGAGGAGCCCCTTCCATTTGAAGCCCAGCATCGTTTCAGTGGCAGCTTTCACCAGAACCCATAGAAATGCATCCAAATCCAGCAAAAATCCCCCTGTTGCTCAAAATCAATTCCTCTTATCATTTGAAGAGCCTCATCTTGGGCTACAGGTCTGTGCCGTTCTGTAGTGCTGCTACTGTTCTGGCTGCAGAAATTGGGTTGGGATGGGAATGGGAATAAGGGAGCAGTGGGAAGCTGCGAAATAGAGATGGTGGTTGGTTGTTGTCTTGGGTGGTCGGTTGCTTTTACAGGGGCTTTTCTTAGACCACTGGAGACTGTTTAATACCAGAGTTTCACTAGTGGCCATAGAATGCCCCATAGAAAATCTCCCCTTCCTTTGCCCGCTGTGGGTCACAGTGCTGGAGGTGTGGGGCTGGCCCTGTGCTTGGTGACAACACCCATGCAGCTTCAGTTCTTTCTCCACCAGCGGAGAGCTTGCTTTCCCCAGGAGCACTTGTGTTTTTTGAAGCCATTTGTTTTCCCTTGCGCTGAGTCATTAAACACTCCTGCCTGTGTTTTGTTGTTTTTACCCTCTGTAGGAGCTGAGGGAATTTATTCAGCATCTTGTTCCAGTAATGGAGGGGCTGAGGAGGTGCTTGAGTGCCGTGCATGGCAGTGGAGGCGCAGACGTGGCTGCTGTGACATCTCACTGCTGAAGTGGGATGTCAAGATCTGAGATCCTTTTCCACTTAGTGTACAAGAGCGTTAGAACAAAAGGAAACAGAAAGCAGCCTTGCACAGAAAGGGAAAGCAGTCCCAAACCCCTCTGGCTAAAGGTGAATTTTTCATGTTACGGACAATTTCAGGCAGGAATTGTGTAAGAAACACTTCACCTGCGTGCTGGTGGATGTGCTGGGGTCAGAGCTGTGCTGTACAGCAGCAGGGCACGCAGCCTTCCTGCTTTCATTTTGATATATATTTTTTTCCATTCCAACTGTGTTCATAGCAGATGGTGATTATTATGTTTGCTCAGATCAATGAATATTAAAATTAAAAAGAAGAAAAAAAGAAAAGAAGAAAACAATGCCCTTCAACTCAATAGAGTCACCAGGGGTTCAGCTGTAGCCCCTGGGCTTTCATTTGGACAGTATTACATTCTAGCAGTTGCATGGAATTTTTACAAGCAATTGTGTTGCATGGGATGAGCGGCTCTGCTCGGGGCAGACCTCCCTCCCTTCTGCCTTCCCAGGAACTCTGGGGTTATGCAGCTGGCTGTTGGTTGCCTGGTGAGGTGTAGGGGTGCAGAGTGAGAGGTGGGTTGGGGCCGAACTGGATCTGCTGAAGCAGAAGGGATGTTGGGGCTGGGATAGGAGAGCTGAGCTTTGCCTCCTGGCTGCTTTGGTCCTGGGCTGTGCTGTTGGCTTTGTTTGCTGGTTTTGCTTCTTGTGCAGGAATCCAGTTCCAGGTATGAGGACACGTGTATGTGCACCCTGTTGGGCAGCCCCTTCCTGGGCACTCCAGCCAAGTTCCCCTCACGTTGGAGATCTCACAGGACGGAGAGGAGCAGACACAGCCATGTGTTGGCCGACCCGTGTGTTTCATTTGGAGAAGCAGCTTTAGGTTCTTGGACCATGGGAGGAATCGCTGTCGTTGTGTCCCTGTGTTCTCACCCACGACTGAATGCGTTCTGCTCACAGCGACACATTTTTATGGGAGCTGGCTTTTATCTTTGTGTTTTTGGGAATTGCTGAGGTTCAAGCAGGCTGAGTTCCCAGGGAAGCTGTTGTATGAAAATAGAACTTCACACCTTCAGGGGTGTGTGGTGCTTCACACTACATCCCCGTGTGCTGTGTTAAATGATAAAGTGGTGTAATAAAACGTGCCTGGAGAGTTCTTATCTCCTTTGTGTGCCCTGTAACGTTTTTGTATTTGCATCAAGCATTGAGGTCTGCTGAAACAAACGAGAGGGGCAGGTCAGGCTGCTGGCAATGCAAAGAGGGATTTTCTACCAGGAGGTGCACGGCTGAGGATAATACTGTAGGGAGATGAATCTCTTACAGAGTCACTGAGTTTCAGGGCAGAAGGGCTGCTCATTCGGGAAGCGGCCGTGCTGTTTGATGGAGAAGCTCCCACTCATCACGACTGATTTTCCTGAAAGCTGAAGTGTATTCGGCAGTTAAAATGACATTATTGCAGGTCTTTATCATGTGTAAAAGATGCTCCTGCTTCTCGATTTTTGTCTCTTTTTCTCCTGTGATTCTTTTTTTCCCCCCCTTCTCTCTTAAACTCATTCACAGTCTTGTCTTTGCTTCACAGCATGAGGGGAGTGTTAGGAGGCACTGAGCAGAAATGGAGGGAGTCACTGTGTCAGCGTTATGTCCATGGGTTGCTCTGTGTTAGATGCTGTGTTCCTCATCTCTAAGGGTCTAATAACATGAGAGGAGGTATGGCTGTGGTCTAAGGATAGTGGTCAGAGGGAGAGTAGCATAAGGTATGAGGGAACAGAGAAGGGTTTTTTGGTGTGGAGCAGCCCACTCTGTTACACACAGTGGTGTCTCGTTTTGTGCTGCTGAAGAAGGCTCTGTCCTGGTGTGGCTGAAACAAGGGGGATCCCTCCAGTGATTATTCCTCTTTTCAGATTTCTTGTTCTTTCAGCTCATTTAAATGGTATTTCTTTTCCTTTTCTGTAGCCTCAGTGCCTGTCTGCAGCCTGACTCCCTTCTTGAGCTGGTCTAAATTGCAGGAAACCTTATTAAATCAAAGTATTTAAATGAGGCTAGGTGCAGGGAGAGTGGGGAGCCTTTGCTGGAAGAAGCAGAGGCCGTTCTTCCCCTTCTCTGGGGCCCTGGAGGAGCAAGGTTCACCTAGCAGCAGGCTCAATAAAGATGCAAATGTTACACCTTCATTTGCTGTTAACATCAAAAAAGATAGGGGGGGTTTGTAGGAGGACAGTCACTTTGTTATGGGGGGAGCTCGTTTGTCTTTGTTCCTGCTACCCTGCTCCTTGCAGGCATGGCCACCATTGACCCCTGCTTTGTCTGCCTTGCATTGGAAGAGATGGATGGTTTTCCCCCATCCTTCCAGCACCGGGGATGGCTTTGGCACATTCATTCTTCAGAGCTCACAAGCAGCCTGGAATGGGCTTCTTGGCTTCCATACAAATAAAGCACCCTTTCCCCTCTTTCTTTAATGAAAAAAAAGAAAAAAGAAAAAAAAAAAAAAAAAGAAATAATAGACAAACCCCAGGATATTACAAGCTCTTCTACCTGTGCTTTCCCAATTACCTAATTATGACACAAATTTGCGCGCACACGCACACAGGCCTTTTTAAAGCAGACTGTTGCTATTCCCTTTCTGTACAAGGTTTTTAGTCACTGTACATCTTGTGTCTTTAAATAATGTATTAGGAACATTTTCGAGTCTGTAAGTGCTTTTTTAATGAGAGTGTGAAGATTTTAATGGGACTAGATTGCTTTTCATGACATTTCAGAGTGACTTAATTGTAACAATGTTGAGAGGCTGTATTTTAAAGTTTGCTAAGTATGTCTGGTGCGGATTGTAGTCAAAGGCTTTAAAGACAGAATGGCTGATGAGCTCAGCTGCAGCTTCCCCCTTTTTTTTCCCCCAGTATTAGCTTTGCTAAAGAGCAGGGTTTGCAAAGTCGACACAGTGAGCTTGGAAGAGATTTGGAGGCTTGGAAGGTGTGAACCAGCAGTGGGTCAGCTGCTTTGCTTCTGTGGGATCTCAGTGGTCTTCATATTCCTTGCTTGGTGCTTCTGCAGCTGTTTGGGGTCCATGCAGTCATTGGCAGAGGTGTTTTATAAGGCAGTGCTGGATTTGGGGCAGGATTCAACCACAGGTTAATTTGGGCAACTCTGTGTCAGTGTTGTGGGTCGCTTCAGAGTGGCTTTTTGCCTGTACTGGGGCATTCTGAGGGAATGGGAGGGTTAAACCTCTTTTCCCATGGATGTAACAGGGGAAAGAGTTGGAATGAGTGACTCCCTGTGCGTGTGGAGTTGTTACGATGTGCCAGTGATTTCATATAGCCTGCCCAGCAGTGTTTGCTGCCTGTGAGCCTTGGCGTGGGGTCAGGGAACACCTGGCATTTGGCAGTCTGCACCGGGGCAGAGGATATGGTATTTGCAGCTGAATGTAACACTGTGGCAATCTGTGAAGCTCTGCAGTGTTACAGCACTGAGAGCATCAGGCTTCCTGCATCCATCTTAGTTTTGCTTTGGTGTCTGCTGGAACGCTGCTTGTGTGACCTCTGCTAGCTGATGGCAACCGCAAATTGCTATCCGTGAGCCAGGCTAGGACAGAAATAGAGCGGGTGCCCCACTGGTGTCTGCTGGCACACAGCCCCGTGGGACCTGCTGGCTCAGAGGTTTCAGCAGGGTGGGATGGAAGAGCTGGAGGAAAGTCCTGCCTTCAAGCATCCAGTGACGTGTGTGTGGCCTTTTAGTTTCCTTGGAAAACAATGGAGGGGGGAGGCAGGGAGAAATGCTCATGTAAGAACAAAGTTGGATGGGAAGATGCTCTGAGAGTACGGCATCCCATCCTCATGGCTGCTGTAACTGGGATCAGCTGAAGGGGCTGATCCTTCTGTTCTGTGTGTGTGCTTCACGTGCATGGGATGGGGATGGGGGCACCTGGACCCCTCCTAAGGAAGAATGGTGATAATGTTGTGAAGTGATTTGGAAGGTGAAATACAGGGATGGGGGACAGCATGCGGGATTAGACTGCAACCAGCTGTAAGCTTGGGCTTTAACAATTAGTGGCTTTTTTAATTGAAGATTAGCCTCAAATGCATCTGCCTGCTTGCACGGGATGGAAGTTGGGTGAAAGTTGTCTATTGAGATGTAATATGAAAATGACAGAAACGTTTGCTGACAAAATGCATCTCGGCAGTCCTGATTAGATTAAATCAAATGGTTACAGCATGCAGTGCCTTCCACATGTACAGGGCATCCTAATGGCACTGAAAGCTTCCCCAAATCCTATTAGATAGGTTAATCTCATTGGAGAATACATTCCAGGTCTACATAAACTGCATTGCTGTAATACTTTCTGTGGTTGCCTAATCCTTTAGGGTGAACTGTCATAGACTGGCTCTATGGTGTGCATCGTAATGTGGTGCTCCAGGAAAGCTGAGTGGAAGAATGCATTGAAAACAGGAGTAAAGGCATCCCTTGGAAACCCCAGTTTTAAAACTTTCCCTCTTTCTTGGATGGAACTGACACAGCCTGGATGTAAAGCAGCTCCTTTTCCATACACAGAAGGCAAAGTTGCTGTAATGCAGGCAGCCCCAAGATGTGGCTGTGGGGATGAAGCTGAGCCCACTGCTGCACTTCTGCCCGCATCCAGGCCCTATTTAAAGCCAGTGTGACAGCATGGTGCTGCAGTGGGCTCTCTGTGCCCTGCAGAAGGAGAGGGCCCCGTGGATGCTGCAAAGCTGCTGGTACCTGCTTTGTTCCCCCTCCTCCCAGCTATCCCTGCTGGCTGTCACCTGGCTGTTAACAGAGCCGTCTGCCCGCTGTGACAGCGCAGTGGCAGCCATCCCAGCCTCTGCTCCCTCGCCAAGCAGCAGGGCTGCACGACTCTCCTTCCTCCAAAATAACACTGCTGTTCATTTGTCCTCCTGTGCCCATGGGGCTTTCTAGTGAGCAATCTGGCCCCATGGTAGAGTTTAGGATTGAAAAGACTGCCACTAGTGATCCACATAACACCGCAGTGGGCAGCCCAAGCTGGATCCCTTCTGGTTGCTGTGCTTTACCCAGTGTCAGAGGGTGTCCAGCACACAGCACTGCTATTCCTGCTGGCACACACAGCTCCGTGCACAAAGCTGCCGTGTGCTCAGCGTGCGGATGCGTATTGTGAGTGCGTGTACAACCTGGCTGGCTGCAGTTAAATAACCATTAGATTTGCTTGTTGACCATTTGGCACTTAGCAGTCTCATAATTAGTAACTGTAAACCAGTAGAGACAATGAAGCAAATCCCTAATTTTTATAATACTGCCCTGCTTTATGACTGTCTGCAAAATCATGGCCTCCTGCATGCACAAAGAAGCAAATGCTTAAGTATTTTGACAGATGTTTTGTATAAAAAAGAGCCAAGCTTGTGCATTAATTTGCTGCTCCTTGCGTTGTTGTTTTGTTATCAAATACACCCATGTTATCTGCTCTAGATTAATTTGCTGCTCTGCTTCATTTGGGTTTCCCACGTGGTGTAGTCTCACCACAGGCAGTGGGAGCACAGTGCCTGGTGGGTTTGTCTTAAAGGAGAGCATTTGGGATCCCTATCTACCAGGGTGGGAGAAATCCCCATTCTTATGAAAACCAAAGAAGTTGCAGCAGGGGTTACCTGGAGGCTGTGAATGGATAATGCAGCCCTGTTGTCTTCTCTGTTGATTTCAGGCATAGAAATTCCAGCTGTGAAATCTGAGCGCTCTGAGCTGCGTTAGCAGCTATAAAATGAAGGATGGGTTTGGCTGGGAGTGCTCTGCTGGTATGGGGTGGTGAGGAGCTGCTCCCACCTTGGGTTGGTGTTGGGCTATGCGGCTCTACAGGCTTTCCTTAAGCTGGCACCTTCAGAGGGGGGTTCATCCCATTACCTGTTTCCAGCTGTTGGCGAGTCTGCAGCCTCTGCTGATCCTACTTCCTTCCAAGTGAGGCTAAATGCAAACAGAAAAGCAGATTTCTGCTTTAATTAATATCGGAGCAGGTTCTCTCTGACGCATTTGTCAATTCTTCCCCCACCACTCCCTTGACATAATTTATTTTCTCAGTTTAAAACATTCCCATATCTCTATTGCTCTCACAGTGGTGTGTGCTGCACTTGCTAAATCAAATTTATAATGCTGGAATTAATTTAGTAGGTTTCTTCCTCTTTATCTCCACGTACACTTAAAAAAGAGAAGTTCTTTAAATTAACCTAATGTAACTGGATTTGTTTTCACTTTATTAGCTTTGGAAGGGGCTCTCTTGGGGACCTCAGTGTCATTATTTTATCTGAGGAGCAGATCTGCGTCAGTCTGATGGGAATTTTTAACAAGAGCAGCGTGTTCCCATTTCACAGCGAGTGGATGCTGTGCTGAAATCCAGGGGCTGCTGCTAGGCTGCATTACCAGTAAGAACCCAGCACAGAGCAGCTGGCAGCGTGCAGCAGAGAGCGTACCGACTGCTGCTGTCATCTCCAATGGGTCTGCAGAGGTGCTGCACTCACTGTGTCAGTGATTTTGTCTGTCCAGAAGGTTGTAACTCCTGCTAGCTCCACAGCAGCTTGGATTGGGTTTTGAAGGACGTGTCTGTCACCCCACAGTGCCCACTGGTGGCTTTGCCATTGGGATGGGCTCACAGGTGAGATTCCCAGGACCCAGTGTGCAGATGTTGAGGTGTCCTTCCCATTGCAGACAGGGTCTGCTCACTGTCCATGCCATATAAGGAAAAAAAAAATCTGAATTTGATCCTTCTCTAATGATTCTCCAGAACCATTTTGGTGCAGATAAGCATTTCTGACCCTGGTCAGCACATTATTGCTTTGACCTTTCACCTCTGGGAAACCTCAGTTTGAATCCTTCGAGCCTGGATGGCTTGAAAACTATTATCAGTGACAAGTAAAAGACTGCAGAGAAATAAACAACAGAGACCTATGAGCTTGCCCTTGTAAACCACGGTCAGGCATCACCCGAAAAGCGCCCAGAATGCAGACAGATCGATGCTCTGTGCAGTCCTCTGCAGGCACATTGCTCACAAAGGACTTCGGTGAGCTATAATGCATGTTTTGGTAATGTCTTAGCGCTGCATTTTTGTTCACGTACTTCCTTTGTTAAGGTGCCTTTCAAGCCAGTCAGTGCTGGTTTTCCTTGGGATTCTCTGGTGCTTCTATCATAAATGTGGGCAGTGGTTTTCACTTGGGAACCAAGAAGTGCTGCCAAAGCTTTGGGGTGGGAGGTTGTGTTCCCCTGAATTAGTGCCACCTGGGGTGAGAGGATGTGCTCTTCTTTCTAACAGACCTGCTTGGCTGCAGTGCTGGTACTGTGCTCACGGATGGCATTTCCTTCCCTTTGTTTCAGACTCCTCAAAACCCTGGTATGGCCGAACCAGCCTACATTTTCTTCTGCCTTCTATCCGTCAGTTCCGCTCCTACCTGCTTCACTTGTTTTCCTGGTGTGATTTCCAAGAGCTGCCATAAGTCATGCTCATAAGTCTGGGGACTGCTTCGTTCCTGGCTGTGATACATGACATTGGGATAGGTTTTCTGTTTATTTAAAATCAGCTGCAGCAATGTAAGCTTCCCTTCCCCCCTCCCTCCTCCATGTACCTTTCCCAAGTAAAAGCACCAGGCTATTCATTATTTCCAATAAACAAGCAGTCATTTTGCTCCAGCTAATCCATCTTAAAAAGTATGATCACCCACAGGTGGAGTGCTTTTTTTATTACTGTTATTTGAGGCCTTCTTATACATTGCTTGCCAGGAGCTGTGCCTGTGCTGCGTGGTCTGGCTGCCAAGGGGCTGCAGGGGCTCCGGGGCTTGGTGGTGCTTATGGTGCTGACAAGCTGGGAATGGCCTTTGGGGGTTCATTCGCTATGGAGTGGGTGCATTTCTCTGCCTCCTGTGACAGCAGAACCCATCTTCTTGCCTTACCCATTAGCAGTCAGATCTCCAAGTCCAGGTTTCTTAAAAGCAGCAGTTTTTAGCACACGACAGCAGCAGCTGCACATGATAGGAAGGTAACAATAGCGTGGAATGCGATAGCTGCTTGCCTGGACCGGCTTATGGCAGGTATAGCATGCCTGGTGTTGGACTGGAGCTGGGAGGGCTTGATTCTGTGCCATCAATCTTAATATCTTCCAGAGAAATCCATCGTTTACACTGGAGTAAATCAGCAATGTTTCTGCTTCCGTCTGTGGAATTGCATCAGGTGTGAGGAAGATAAAAATCGAGGCTCCTGTTATGGCATAACTCCAAATAGGGAAAATTTCTGCTCTGAATTGTGTTGGCACAATTGCCCGATGGGGTGGTGGGCTCACTGTCCCTGGAGATGCTCAAGAAAAGGGTGTGGGGAGGCACTGAGGGACTTGGTCAGTGGGCACAGTGTGGATGGGTTGGGGTTGAACGTGGGGATCTGCGTGGTCTTTTCCAGCCTCAATGACGAAGCCCACAGAAGGATGAGAGGAGAGTGTAAAGCTTCTGGTTGGGAAGCTCTGAGTGATGAGCAGAAAGCTCGAAGGCAGTATGAGCTGATGGTGCTGCCAAGTGGGGTGACACAGAAAGGTGGATCAGCTCTGAACTGGCAGAGTGCTGAAGGAGCTTTTAGGGGCGAGACAAATGGAGTTGCTCTTGGGAACAGGGAGCTGGTTGCAGATGTAAAGCATCCTGTTTGCATGCTGCAGAGGTAAGAGAGGAACGCACTTCTGTGTTTGTTTTAAATTAGTTTGCTTTTCCTTAGGTTTGGGAGCTCCAAGTGTGTTGTCTTGCTGGAGGATGGCATTATTGTGTGCATGTGTGTTGAGCATATGTGAGAGAGGAATCGAATTGCTTGCAGAGAACTGGGTGAGCTTGAGGTGCCGGCAAGGAGATGAGAAAAGACAGACGTTTGGGGACTGTTAGAGCTAATTTTATGTGAAAGAGTGAAATGCAGTGAGTTAGGCTGGGAGAGAAGCCGTGGTACTTGAGGCACTGGGGTGCTGCCTCATTGCATGGCAAAGAGAGGTTCATAAAAACAAGCTCAGAAATGGGAACAGATGGTGTGATTTTGGCTGGGGGGGGGGGAGGTACTTGCTGGTTCTTTTTAGTTGTTTTTAAGATCCTGCTAAGGAAAGCAAGACCTATTGTGGAGCCAGAACTCAGAGGAAACAACCTTGCCAACGGAATGTTTGCACCATTGCAACGATTTCCATTGTTGTTCCCTTCAACAGCAAACCCCGTAGGTCAGGTTGCAAAATATGTTTCCCTTCTCCTCTTCCACCCTTGTGCCACTGCTGCCTTTGCTCAGTGTGCCCCTTTGCAGAGGCGCAGCTTTCCTTCTGTTGTTGCTAGGAGCCTGGTGGTAGGCAATGGGCATAGAGGCATGAGGTGGGGTTTTGCATTGCTGCAGCATGTTGTGTCACGCATACACCGCTGTCACTGGCAGACACTGTCCTCCCTTGCAGGTGTTGTGGTTTCCCATTGATGTCAGTATTCCCTTCAGCTGAGCTCTTGCCATCATCCGTTCAGGGACCCTCCAACAGAGGGAGACAGCCACAATCTTTAAATATTGCATGCTAGGCACAATAAGCTGGAAAACAGCAGAGGTAAACACACACAGGTGGCTCAGTTTGAGAGACCCAACTGCTAGCACGTTGAGTGCATTGGCATGCCTTGAGAGCTGGATGGGATGGACACCACTGGGCAGGTGCCTCATTGGCCTTGTGGTCTCTGATAAGACTTGTGCTTGGCAGCTTCAGGTTGCAGAATCTCTGCAGCCACTCAGACGTGCACACAGGAGCAACAGCAAATTGGCACCGTTGGCATTATTGCTGAGGTAACATGCAGCTGCCAAAATGACCCCACAGCAGCCAAACCACCAAGATGAAGGATGCATTGAGACTCAAACAGGGAGGACTGGTGGGAGTGCTTTTCACTTTTGCATTCAGTTTCCAGGCTTGTAGTGCTCTTCTGTGTTTTGTTGCACCTCTCCCCATAGCTCTGATCTTTTTGTCTGTATTTAAAGATCTTTCTGTTCTCTATTTAGCAACGGGAGCCTTTAGGTTTAAATGGTACAATAGTGTATATAATTTATATATATATATGAAAAAAAGATAAATTGCTGCTTCTCAAGGCACAAAATGCAAGTATTGCTTTGTTGGCTGAATTAACTTTTGTGCTATGTCAGGCGTGGAATGTATTGTTAGAGATATGGTTTTAGTATATAGCAGCACTAAATATTTTATCTTGTTGGCAAGCGGTGTTGTTGCAGAAGGTTTAAACTTCAAAGGGAGCTTTGCTAAAATGCCTTTAAAATAAAAAAAGAAGGCGGGGAGGGAGATGTAAGAGTGACTCGATTCCTGCTGGAAAGATTTCACAGAAGGATTGTTATCCACTGAGACACAAGGCTTCTATTTGACCTCCTGCTGACTTCCCTTGACAGTGTTTGTAGGATGTTTAAAGCACATTAAAAAAAAAAAAGCACCAAAAAAAAACACAACGAGGGAGTTGCTGCTCTGCCAGAATGTCTCAGTGCAGAAGAACCACATCTGTATCTTTCTAAGTGACACACAGAGAAGGTATTTAGTGCTTACAAAGAGCTTGTTGGCTTGTTGGCAGGCTCTCGGTCCCAGGGACACACAGTCAATCTGGTCTCTCTATTGCATTTCATTTTTGGTGCTGGGTTGCACTTTCCACTTAGCCTGATGTAGAACCAGTGCCTTTCTTGGCTGTGAGCATCAGCAAAGCGGCATCCCCCAGGCTGTGCAGGGCAGGATGTGTGCAGGAGGTGCTGCATTCCTGCTGCTGCTGGGCAGTTTCCTTTTCAGAGCATTTCTGCTGCCATTTTGCACCGTCTCCATGCCCAGATTCCCACTCTGCTGGCTGTTATGGTGTGAGTGTGGGCTCTAGCGATGTGCGTGTGATTTGTGAGCTATTCTGGGATCCTTCTGGCAGAAAAAAGTGCAGTATCATCATCAGAAAGATGGCTGTGGGGTGAGCTGTGTCTGAGGTCTGAGCTGGCACAGTCTCTGGGCATGGGGACCTGCAGGTGAGTTCAAGGGCAGCTCAGGAACCAAGTACTGGGATGAGCAGCTGTGTCACATCATTTCTTGGAAGGTGATGTGTTTAGAGCTGACCATACCCTGGTAGTATTACAGATCACAGAGGGGCAGCTGGGACCTTCTGAAATGACTGTAGAGAGGATGCTGTTGGTGGAGTTACTGTTGGAAACCAGAGCCTCCATAGATGCAAACACCCAGGGCCATTTGCCGTGGTGGCAGATCGCATCCCACAGCTCTCATTGTGATACCAGTTGTGTTAAATGAACACGACCCAGAGAAAAGCCCATTTTTTTAAGGCATGTGCAAGGGAGAAACCAGGCTCTTTGTGGTTTGGGCAGCAGTCAAATAAGTTCAGATGAGACGGTGTTTGTGGGCAGGTGTATTGGTTGTACCTGACAGTGAAGTTCTTAAGTGTAATTTGAAATAACATGGTTATGAAACTCAAGTAGAAGGGCTAAAGAGGTAAAAAAACAACAATAAAATAGGCACATGTTAAATATTCAATGAAGAGCCAGAGCTGTGCTTGCTTTGGCAAACAAATACGTCCCCAAATGGATCAAACAAGTTGTAATGCAGAACAAATTGAAGTGGTGGAGGATTTATCTCAGGCGCTTACAATCATATTTTATCCTCCTTTTTTTATATTATCATCTACTCAAAGTAAAAGAAAAGTCTTTTGAAATACTGAAGAGGGTGGAAAAACAAAATAGCTGAGCCAGAGTTGTTCCCTCAGTGCCGTGGAGCTGCTTAGTACAGGGTTGTATTTCTGTCCTTTGCTCTTTTCCAACCTTGGAGCAGCCAGAAGGATGGCTGCATAATGTACTGCACCAAACTGCTGTCTATTTTTCCCCCCAAAGGTTTGCAAAAAATTATTTTAGATTAAGCAGGCTACAAAGTTCTTCTGATTTCCAGCACGGAGAATTCATTTTCAATTTCTCTATCAAAGCGAAATGACAAATACAAAATGCAAGTGAAACCAGATGGACTAACTATATTAGGAGCGCTGCATGCATATTTTGTGTCACTTATTAGCATTCATTAAGTCAAATGGGGAGAAATAAGCTTTGCCTACATGTATTAAACCAATAAGGCTGGCAGGGATCCAAGCCTGCTCTCGTGGATTAATTGTTTTATAACTGCTTTAATTAAAATTGTTCAGTATATGATTAACCTAAAAGTTTTAATTTCCACAAAATTGTTGAACAAATGAGACATTAATATTTTACATTAACCGTGGAGAGAGTGCTTCGGTTCTCTGAGTAGCTTGTTGTAAACTTCAAGCCAGTGGCACACAGCAAGGGATGGAGAAGCAGGCCTGGCTGCCCTGCCCTCGTTGCTGGGGTGGAGGTGGGGAGCAACTCTTGCTTCCACTGCTGCTGGGTTTGGGGCTGTGCCTGAGCAGCATGTAGTGCTTTGCAGACCCGGGTCTGACCCTGAGTGCAGGGGATGGATGGATGGTACCACTGGTGTGGGCACTTTGCTGTGCTGATCACCCCAATATCAGGGTCATCTGGAGCTCTCGCTGCAGGGATGCCGACTGGTTGCTGTAGGTTGATAATCACTGAGTTTTGCCCCTTTTGCATTGCCTGGCTTATCTTGTGCAGACTGCCTGGGATCTTGGGGAGGTGTTCCTGCAAAATGGGCAACAAATGCTGCAGGAGAAGTGGAGATCTGGGGACAGATCTGAGGACAGGTGCTGTTGGCACTTGGTGATGCTGCTACAAGCACCGGTGTTCGCACCGCAGTGTCTGTTCTGTGAAGCTGGGAGGTGTTAAATCCTTGAGGTGCCAAACTCCACTGGGGAGACTGTTGGCAGGTGCTGGCGGTGGGCAGAACAGCTGGTGGCCGTGCTGCACCTTGCCAGGGTTCTTGTCACAGCTGCTGCGACTGTGACCTGTGCTTTTGTGACGTGTGCCATGCTGAGGTTGGGCAGTGCTGGGATGTGCTGGGGGCACAGCGTCAGGACGTGGCTCTGTTCCTGTGCTGCTCTGCTGGCAGTGTTCTGGCCATGGGATTCCAGGTATGAGCATCTGCTTTGTAGAGGTGACAGCCCCTCTGTGTCCCCTGCTTACAGAGCGCTGTGGTCTCGGTCAGACCCATGGCTCCATTTTGCTGGTGGCCAAAGGGACTGTGAGTTCACCTGCAAGTGTAACTCCTCAGCTTTTGAAGTGGCTGCAGTGCTTACAGCACATTGGTGTGGCTGTTGGGCTGGTAGGAAAGGATCAGTGGGGTTTCTGCAGGGAGAGGATGCTCCCCTGGTGTATGAGGATTCATGTCTTCTGCCCATGCCTTGTGAACAGGCGTTAGGAATGAGGTCTTTATGTCCATGTCCTCTGTGGCCTGGGGGTGTGCCAGAAATAGAGCTAAGTACAGCGCTGGCAATGCAGGGTGTGAAACCACAGCTTATTTTGCTGGAAACGGAACATAACAGCCATGAAGGCTCGTCCTTCTGGGCCCTCCTAGCAGCACTTCTGTTAACATACAGTTGCTTTCAGTTGAACAATATTATCTGGGCTCTGAATGTCCCTTAAGGGGTCCTGCTTGCTGGTTGTCATCGAGCCTTGTTGTGCTTTTTAGGATGAGACATGCAGGGCTTCTACCATCTCTTGTAACAAAAGGGTTTCTCTGGGCATTACTACTGAGCCTGTGAGTGGGGCTGGGCTACCAAGTCTTGTGGTGGATGGTTCATGGGTCAGAGAGAGCAGCAGAATTCCTGCTGGCATCAGTAACAAATGTATAGCTGCTCCCCGTGTCTGATGTCAGGTGGAGTCTAAGCAGAATCATTGGCGTTGGCTTGTCCCAGTTTTAGGATATTTGGATAAACTGGCAACATCAAGGAAATGAAAAATGAAGGGATTTTTGAGGAACCCTGTGCTTGTTATCTGACTCAAGCTGAGATGGGGATTGATTCCTGGAGGCTTCCTAGAAAAACATACGGAGGGTGTGTATGCACACAGACATATGCGGTATTTGCTCCTCCATGTAAATACAGCAGTTTTCCTTTCTGTCACATCCGATAAGGCTTCGTACAGAAGAAACACGCAACGTGGAATTATAAAAAGATAATGACTAGAATTTTCCACTTGAGTGCCCAGCTCTGTCTGTTGTGTCCTGCTGAGCAGTATGTGCTAAGCATTGCTGGAAACTGGGCTGTGGGCAGCTCGCTAGCTCCTGAAATGAGTCCCTGTGGGCTTTGGATTGGGCTGTAAAAGTCCTTGTAAGGGGTAAAAATGGATCCCACAGATCCCTTCTCTCCCTGACCCTACAGAGTCGTGGTGTGGGCTGTGGGAAAGGTCTTGTTGCTTAGGTCATGGGCTGTCCTCTCTAGGAGCAGCAGATGCTTGACGGGCCCTTTTCTTGTGTTAGAATAGGAAATGGAGAGAGGCTGGTTAAAGCTGCGGGGCTGACTTTTGGAGATGCACATAGAGGGGAGACTGGGGTAGATCCCACCAACCTTTGGATGCATGAGAGAGCTCCTGGTGCAGTCTAGGATTTGTTGAATCCTCAAGATGATGAAAAGCAAAGAGCTGGAGTATCTGAGCATTGCCTTTTACATGGCGAGAGATGTTAAAGTGCCTCTGCGGCAATTTCCAACCTGCCTTTCATGTACAATAAACAAGACCCGTGTTATTTTCCTGTTACGCTCTTTCCCTTCTGTTGATGTAGAGCAGAAGTAGCTACAGTCTGTTCTGAGGGAGCGCATCTCAGGAAGCTTAGATAAAAAACACCTAGGAGAAAGTATCTTTTCAGATTTGAGACCACCACTTCTCATTAATGTTCAGTTTAGCCTCTGCTGATCCCACTGAAATGAAAGGATGTCTGTATTGAGACAGCTGAAGTGGACTCCAGGCAGTTGTAATCCAGGCTGTGCTTCATAGTATCATACAGGAGCTTAGCATGTGTGAGACGTGCGGGCTGTGTGCTCATTTATACAGAATTCTCCTTTCTGATGGTTGCAGTTTTTAGTTTGTTTTTAATGTAATGCAGCCCGCTAATGCGTAGGTAGCCATTGCTTCAATATTGTTGACATTATCCTTTGACAAAATATAATGTGTGGTTAATCCTGTTTCCTGCAATCAATATGGTAATAGTAATTAAGTATCTGAGTTATGAAATACTTATGTTGTTTGTTTTTGAAATCACATAAACTTCCTGCAATTAGAGACATAAAGCTGAATTATTGAGTATCAGATCAGTGCTCGCATCCAAGGCATCCGCACACTGAAAAGCCTTGTTTCTATAGGGTAGCCATCCTCGGGTTTATAGTAGCTGTGTTTCATTTGTGTTTCTGTCAGATACATTCTGCAGTCATTTTCTTTTCAGGTTCACTTCCAACTTCCAGAATGTTCCCATTGCAGGGCTGGGATTCAGACCAGCTCATGCAGTTGGTCTTTCAGTCTGTGGGTACACTTTCTATGGCAAACCAGCAGCTTCCTGTCTCTGTATGCCCATTAGGCTGCGGTTTGGAAGCTGCCTTTGCAGCTTTCCGCTGCACAGAAGGTACACCAGTTAGTTTAATACTGTGCATCCCATGAATAGTGTGTCTGTGGGCCATGCTTGGTGACAGGCTCACTGTGAGCTGATCAGAAGAACCAAATGGGACTGCTCTATTTCTTCTACTCGCGTGGGTCGGATGCCCATTGGGAGCCCTCATTGCAGGCGTGCAGAGCATGCTTTATTTCTACCCTGATCGCATTTTTTGGTTCTTGTGTTCTGGCTCCTCTTTATTCAGCCCAAGGTCTGTTACTCAGTTCATTTTGTTTCTGACAGGTTTTCATTTCCTTTATAAATATATAGCATTTTCGTTGCCCTTTTGGCTCTGAAAAGGATTTAATACATTGTTTTCTCCACACTTGCTTTTTTTTTGTTGTTGTTGGTACCATCAAAGACTATTCTTTCTTTTTCCCGTCCCTTGAATAATCACTGGAGACAGTAATGGAGTCTTTCTGCATAGCTGCATGCTTGCAGTACACGGTAATAAATATTAAGCTCCTTATGAATTGTAGCAACTTGTGTTTTTATTGAAGTTTCAGCAATTGGAGATGGCTTTTGACTTGCAGACAGAATGCTATGCACTGAATTTTCCAAAGATCTGCCTGCCTAATATGCAGTATAGTTGTACATACAGGCATTTACGCACACAGCTCCTCGCTTTGCAATGCAAATGTATGATCTGCAAGTACAATATGGGCACTTCTGTGCACAAGAAGAGTGCGGCAGGATCTGAGAGCAGCTCCTGAATTCCAATCCCTCTGCACTGATTTCTGTGACCAGAGGCAAGAGTTGCTTAACATACCCCATACCTCAGCATAATGCGCTGTGAAATGGGGGTGACAATGGCTTTAACATCATGCCGTGCTGCATGGAGCTGCGGTGTCAGTGTCTTTGGTCTCTCTGAGACCATAACCTTTTGTTATGGGAGCGGTGGGCTCCAGGGACCTCGTGATTCAGTGTGGGACAGAGAGATGCAGACATTTGTTCTGCACCGGCTCATTTCCCAAAGGATGCTGACTTGGGCTGTACTTTACTTCTAAAGCCTGTGATAACACACAGGGCACTGTAAGCCAGCAGGAAAGGTTGCCATCGGTTGGAAAAGCTGGAATAGAAATACTGAGCAAGCAGTGTGAAGTTTCAGAGAGCCCCAGGACCTAACCCCCCCCCCCCAACCCCCCAGGCAGTGGCTGTGAGGAGACTTGGGCTGTCCAAGAGATCAGTGGGAAGAAAGGAAACAGAGGGAGAAGGAGCTGTGAAATGTAAACTTGACCTTTATGTGTTTATTGGCTCTAATGTTTGGAGGTGGACCGAGTAGAAGAGGAAGGGATTTCTGTTTGCATGCACTATGATTTATATTTTAAGGGGAACTGCATCTCTCTCATACTAGAAGATAAATGTGCTCTATCTCCAGCTGGTGTTATCCATTACTTTTCTCTCTCCAGCTCATGTAAAAGAGATGTCTCAGTGCCCCAGCTGGGAGCTGTCTGTCCCAAGGGGTTTGTGGCACAGCCCTGTGTGTCCCCAGAGTCCCACTGTCATTAGTGCATTTCCATCTTCCTGCACCATTCTGCCTTTTCTTTGTGTCACCTTCCTTGGAGTGTTCCTCTTACTATTTTCTTAGCTAGTTTAAACAGTCCACAGCATCTGTTCTTCATTTTATAAATGTATTAAATTCCATTCCTGGATCTGTTTGAAGCACAGGGATCAAATGCACACTCACCCCATGGAACAAAGCAGCTTTTTGCCATTAAAATATATTACGCCTAAATATATACTTGGGAAAGAAAAGGGAGGGGGGGGAGGGAAGAAAGCCAGTATCACATTTATAATGCAAACTGGAGAGTAGTTTGCAGCCATCCTGGTTGCTGGGTTAGTCTGGATTTAACCAGGTGCTGTGTCTTGCAGATGGGAAATGGTGTGGGACTGTGAGCAGGTGTGGGGGTCAGGACCCCCCCTTCCATGTGAGGTTGTGTCCCAGGTCGGTGGTGTATCCCTGGGCAGTTAAGTGATTTAATGGCAGTTTGGTTGTTTGCAAAATGCAGTTGGAATTTGGGTGTTTGTGTGGAAGGAGCTCTCGTTGCCTGCAGGAGTGCAGGGCTCTGTGCAGAGCTCACAAAAATGAATCACGGCAGCTTAGCGGAGAGAAACCGCTCTATCTTTAAGCACTTGGGGATGTAGTGGAAGAGAAGGAGAAAAGGTGATAACTGAGAAGATAGACCATGTGTGGGAGAGCTTGGCTTATCTGATGAGAGGAGAGATGTGGAAATGACTTTTGCAGTCTGTACCACTCCAGCAGAGATTGGATCGCTTGAAGGATCTGTACCTGGGCAGCAGGATAGCGGATGTCTGAGCGGAGTCTGAGCCCAGCTGTGACTTGCAGGTAAATGGCTTGGGATGACAGATGTTCCCAGCTGAAAGGCTAACTGGATGGTGCTGCCAGGTACCTTCTCTAGTCATTTTTGTCCACAGGACCCTTGCAAATAGCAGAGTGCCCTTACAAAGCATTTTCAGATAGCTGTTTCTCTCACTTGATCGGTGCTGTAGAGCAGAGAGCAGTGCGGTGGTTTTTTGGTTTCCTTGTGATGCCAGGTTGGTGCTTGGCCCACGCAGGGGCCTCGTCTGGCTTCAGAGCAGCTCCTCTCCAGATGTGTGAACGGGAACATATGGAAGAAGAATGAGTTGCTGCCTTATCAAACTGTGGCCTGTAGGAATCGCTTTTCTCTCCAAGTCAGGACCTGTGATGCTAAGACCACATGTGAAAGGAAAGGAGAGCACAACAACCATCTGGGAGGCTGCTGTGCTGTCTGTGCTGCCTTCACACTTGTGCTGCTTCGGAAGGAGATCTCAATTCTTGTTGGGTTTACTGGGAGATGTGGCTGAAATAATAGATGTGATGAAAGCATGAAGGTTTGCTTGTGTCATGTTTCAGAGCCAGCATCCAGCCGAGGTTGGGACTCTGGAGCAGGAGGAACGTAATTCTGATCTGCAGAGGGGTCTCAGTCCGTTTTCTTTGAAGTTGATCTGAGGTTCCCGTTGAGAATCCCATCTCAGTACTTTCTGAGCACCAGCAGATGTTTTACTTTTTACCTTCTCTGTGCAGGATGAGGTTTTTCATCTGGCGATCTCAATTAATTAAGTCTTGTAGCACTGCCTTGAGTCATATGAAAGCTGGCTGGATACCCTTGCTCCTCTTGCTGCCATCTGATGTTAAACTTGCTGAAGCAGTAGGTAACAGACTCAAACCAGATTAAAGCTTTATTATTCACATAGACGTTAATCACGAGCAGGGATTCTTTGCATGCTGTGAAACTCCAGATTTCTTGCTGGGCTTTGAAGGAAGAGCTAGGCTAAAAATAAAAGGGATGAGTTATTACTGTGTCCTTTGGGGAGTGGGCTGGCTGTATTTGTGAGGAACTGGAATGAGGTCTGGAGATGTTCTCAGTAAACGCATCTTGCTTTTCAACACTCCCCACGTGTGCATTAAGTTAAGATGGGGGTTCCTCTTTTCCAAATGCCGATCTTGGGTCATAAGCAGCTATTAATAAATGAGGGGGGGGAAAAAAGGAGCTGCTTCAGCAAATGAAAGAACTGGATGTTTATAGCCAAGTTTGCAGTGTGTTAGCTGCTCTCTGTTCAACTGTGTAGCGCCTTCATGCATCTGATTATCATGAACACACGAGTAGTACGAGTGGTTCCAATAGGATTAGTCCTTGGGCAGGAGGCATTCTTGGAGCATGCATCATCTTCCAGAATGGAGCCCTTCCAAACAGATTTGCTATAATAGGATGCGTTGGAGAAAATATAAACATAAGAAAATAATGGCAGGAAATACCTCGGATCAGCAATCTTTTACTCTCACTTAGGAAAAAATACTCAGACACATCATTCATGTCATAGCTTTCCTCTGAGAAATTTGCCTCATAATAACACTTTTTTTAAATGCTCTGAACTTGAGGCTAAATGCTGCTTCATTCTGGATTCCTCTCTACCTCCTGCAATGGTATTAAGTTACAGCTATTGTAGCGATCACTTTATGGAGTTACTAATGGATGCACTGGAAGGAAAAGGCCAAGCACCAGAAAAAGTTGGAGTCAAGGCATGTTTCTTATCAGTTGCTTCTGTTAATGTGAATTTCCTCCCTCGTTTGGTGCTTGTGAGCTATTACAGAACTTCCGCAGTGAAAGATGGAGAATTGGTAGAATTTCCTCTTCTGTCTCCAAAGGAAATACTTTCCCAGCACCTGCAGCGTTTATGTGAGGTTTCATTCCCATGGAACCTTGGTGGTGCCAGTCCTCCTTGCCACTGTTGAGATTCATAGAATCATAGAATCATAGAATTATCCAGGTTGGAAAAGACCTTGAAGATCATCAAGTCCAACCGCTGCCTAACCAGTACCCCATCTCTAAGAAAAAAAAAAAAACAAAAAAAACCAAAAAAAACCAAAACAAAACAAAACAAAAAAAAAACAACAAAAACAAAAAAAAAAAACAAAAAAAAAAAACCAACCTCTGCTAAATCATATCCCTGAGTACCACATCCAAACGGCTCTTAAACACATCCAGGGATGGCGATTCAACCACCTCCCTGGGGAGCCCATTCCAGTCCCTAACCACCCTTTCTGTAAAGAAGTTCTTCCTAATATCCAACCTAAACTTGCCCTGGCGCAACTTGAGGCCATTTCCCCTCGTCCTGTCACTTGTCACTAGTGAGAAGAGACCTGCCCCACTCTCACTGTAAGAACCTTTCAGGTACTGGAAGACGGCAATAAGGTCTCCCCTCAGTCTCCTCTTCCTCAGGCTAAACAGCCCCAGCTTCCTTAGCCTCTCCTCATAGGGCTGATTCTCCAAGCCCTTCACGAGCCTCGTTGCCCTTCTCTGGACCTGCTCCAGTACCTCCATATCTTTCTTGTGCTGAGGTGCCCAAAACTGGACACAGTACTCGAGGTGAGGCCTCACCAATGCCGAGTACAGGGGCAGGATGACTTCCTTAGTCCTGCTCACCACACCATTCTTGATACAAGCCAGGATGCCGTTGGCCTTCTTGGCCACCCGGGCACACTGTGGGCTCATGTTCAGCCGTGCATCAATCAGTTCTCCCAGGTCCATTTCCTCAACACAGTCCTCCAGCCACTCCGCCCCAAGCCTATAGCGCTGCCTGGGGTTGTTGTGGCCGAAGTGCAGGACTCGGCATTTGGCCTTGTTAAACCTCATTCCATTGGCTTCAGCCCAGCTCTCCAGATTCATGTATAGAGCTTATGTGTGCTAAGACCAAGTTGAGAACAGCAGTCCGAGGTCTGCCTTCCAGGTCTGAGGAGCCATGGTGCTCTGAAGCTGGGTAATTCAGCTCAGGACATCCTCCCATCAAATTGATCTGTGGGCTTTCTGACTCCTCCAAAGCTTGCCTCAATGTTACCTCTGTCTCCAGGGCCCGTGTTGTGTTGTAGGTTTTGAGCTTGCTTCGTTAAATGCTGTAGGAAGGAAAACTTTGTCTTGCAGCAGCAAGGATGGATCTCACCGTCTCAGTGGTGAAGCATGAAGCGGTCTTCCAGCCTCTGAAATCTGATTATATGTTTTGAGCCTCGCCTTGTGAAATGCAATACACGGCAGCGGGAGTCTATAGCAGGGCTGGACTATCATGCTGCCTTTGCCACATCATGCTGCCTTGTGAAGGGCTGCTGGCTTGGGGAGAGGTTGGCCAGGAACAATCCACCTTCCAAATGTCTGTCCTGGAAGTATGGGGAGCTTCTAACTTTGATCCAGGAGTGAGGAGAGCAGAGGATCAGTGTGAAAGAGCAAAGAGCAGGTGCGTTTTCAGTTTGCTTGTAGCTGGTGTGTGTAGATGGATCATTTCCTGCAAGCCGTTTGGCAAGCAAGGAAGTGGCTTCATCTTTCAAATCTGAGCATGGGGAAAGGGTGATATCCAGGTGTATTACATGTGGGGGATTTGCTTGTGGTTATGTAATTCCTTAATCTAAATGAGGGTGGGAAAGAAGTTGGCGTGTTGATGTCGATCCAACAGCAGCATTTCTTGAGCACCTCTGGGTCTGGGCTGCAGGCAGTGGGTTGGGTAAAGCCAAATTGCTACTGCTGGAAGCCAAGGGAATTTGCTTAGCAGGTCCCTTTTGTTCTGCTCCGCTGTGTGTGCTGTGGCCTCCTTCCTTCAGGGTTACTTCTGTGTGCTGCTTTCAGCCTCTTTGTGTAGGGGTTTGGAAGTTCTTCCCTCCCACACCTGTGAACGTGCCCTCCTTTCCTCTTCCCCTCATCCTCACCCACTGTTTGATGCTGTTTGGCTCCCAGTATCCAGCAACTCCAATTGACACCGATAAGCTTCAGCATAACAGAAACCTGTATCATGTCTTTCTTTATGCAGAGGATAGAAAGGACATTTCCCCATCTTCCCCCCTGCCATCAGCTGGGGCTCTGCAGGTCCCCATGCCCTGCCTGGAGCTGTGCTGCTCAGCTCTGCTTACAGCAGCACCGCCTTGCATGCCTTGTTGCTATTTGTGAGGGTTAGGGGTTTTTTTGGGGGGTGTTTTTTTTTCTGATGAATGATTAATTAGAAAAATAATCATTTGTAAATTGTGAGTGAACCAGACATTTGGCCTTGCCTGTAGGGAAATCGAGTCTCTGAGCTCAGCAGCAGCGCGCAGCCCACTCGCAAATGCGGAGTATTCCCAGGCTAGTGATGAATTTACATGAAGTTCCCTTTCAGCATTTTAATGACTGTTACAGCTGAGTAACTAATGAAAGACATTACCAAACAGAAGAAGTAAATATTTAATTTTTCTATAGGATTTTATTTTTTTCCCCGGCTCGTGGCTGCCAGTATTTTCAAACACGTACATAGAGGGGGAAAAATAACCTAAAGAGATCATTTTTGCCCCGATCTCCTCAACTCTGCCCTGAGTACAAAGCTTGCAGCGCGTGCTGGATGTGATGGATGCCTCTGCGGAGATGTTTCACTGTGAGATGTGCTGCTGTGCCCTGCTGGGGCAGGTTAGTGCAGTTATGGGTACTGCGGCTCGGGGTCCCCAAAGGTGAGATAGTCGCTATAAGATCATTTGGTAAACTGCTGTGATGAGTGGCTCCATCAAGAAAATGTGCTGATTGCAGCAGGGGGCAGTCATTTGAAATGTCTTCACTCTGCTAATTTACCTTCTTCTAGCCCGTAATGTTTCTCCTGCTCCCTCCGTCTGAAGAAGCCTGCTGGGTGGGATTTGCTATGGGATCTCATTGCTCTCTAGCAGATGCTTGGTTTTCTGTTGGGTTCTTCCAGGGCTCACCAGGAGGTGGGGGTCTGGTGTTATAGGGGTTTGGAGTTGGGCTCTCTGGCATGCAGGGGGGTACTGAGGGCAGTCAGTGCCTAGAAGGAAGGCAGGGAGGGTTTAGCAGGGCCTGTAGGGTGTGTGTTACTCAACAAGCATCTCCATTGTTGGTTATGGTGTGTAGGGAACCCAAAGGTGCTGCACTGGGGAGGATGGTTGGACTGCAGTGCAGGGCTGGCACCGGGGACACCTCATCCTCAGCCCTGCATCAGCACCAGCCTGGTGCCAGCCCTGCTGTCCTGCTGACCCTGTGTGGTCAGGAAGGGCTGGGGGGACTCTTTTGTTTCCTCAACCTGCCATCTTTTACAGCCAAGAAAAACTTAGGCTAAGTGATCAAAAGCATCCATGTGGATGGAGATATATATAAGTCAGTGTGTGTGTGTGTGTGTGTGTGTGTGTGTGTGTGTGTAGAGGGGGGTTATTTTTAAGGAGCTCATCAGAACAGATCGTAAAGCCAGAGTGAAATACAGTGAAATTTCCCATTACAGACAGTGTTTTTTTAAACTGTTTCCCATGGGATCACCTTTCTGCCTGCATCAAGACTTAATTGCCTCTTCTGCTTCTGTCTGGGAGCTTTGAAATACATGAGAAAATGTGAGAATGGGGCTTACAGGGCCGGGTGGGGAATGTCACTGTCACCCTTCCACCCCCCCAATGCTGAGAGAGGTGAGAATGGAGGCACCTGGCTTGAAGCTCTGCACTGGGGTCTGGAGCTGGAGCTGCTCCCAAGGAAGAATGGGCTGATTTGTCTCTGCTGCCCTCAGCCCTGAACGACCTTAGGAAGGTTGTTTGCTCCTTTCTGGTATGCTGAAGGGGATTAGATCGTATAATGGAGTATTCAACTGTCAAGTGATTTATGGCGAAGATGCAGTTGAATTATGGAGGCTGTTAAAATACCTGTTAAACTACTAAACGTTTTTAAAAACTCATATTATTTGACTGGTAGAATGTAAAGGTCTAATGGAGCTATTACTTTGCTCTATATAAACACACATTTGGGCAAGCTTTGTTTATGTCTGCTCTGACTGCTGGGGACCACGGTGACCAAGGGCTGTGCTACCCAGTGGCCATAGAATTGCCAGGTGGTGTTTTTGTCCCTTGTCCCAGGTGCCCTCGTCCTGTGGTGGCTCAGCAGTACTGGTGGGAGCTCAGCAGTGACACTGAGATGCGCTGTGTCTGGAAGGGATGCTATTTTGCTGGCGATTTCTACCCATCCCCTCAATGCTATGGAGGTGGTTTGCTCCAAATCCAGCAGCTCTGTTGTCCCAGGACAGTGCGTGAATGCAGCTTTCCCAAGCACTGAGATTTCTCCATTCCTTGGCTCAAAATGCACTTGTATGTGCATGGAAGTGTGCGGGCCTAAATAAATGCTCTAGTGTCTATATTTGCTCTTCATCACTTCGTGCTGTTAGCTCCCATGCAAGGCGGGCTGTAGATGAACAAGTTGGTGTCAGAGCCATCCTTGCCCTTCTTGCTTGGAATCAGAGGCTGGGAAATGGAAAGTAATGTATTACACAAATTTAACTCTCCTTTTTACTCTCCTGTTTATAATTGTCAGAGGTTTGAGTGTTCTAAAATAATAAGGTTAAGTGGCCCACTCTGACCTTAGGTGATTGGGAAAAAATACAGCTCAGTGAGACTCGGGCCATTGCACCTCAATGAGGAAGAATCAGAGCTGCTGAAAAGCCTGCTAAATTATCCTGCTTAATGTTGGACTCTCACAAGGTGACACGGTGCTGAAGAAGCACAAACAGCCATCACTCTGTCTGCTGCAGCCTGGAGGTGGGTCAGGTTGTGCTTTGGCTTCAGGGATGGGAAGAATGGAGGGCTGTCCATAGCTCTGCTCCTTGGGTTCAGTAATACCTGTCCCTGTGCTCAGCCTAATTGGGGGAAAAGGTTAAGGTTTGTTTTCATGTGGGAGTTGCCTTGTAGATGCCATGCAACTCCCTGGAGCAAAAGACTGATGGGAAGCTTCATCAGGGTCTTGCTGGAAGACGTCCTTTTGGTTCAGAGAGAGAAAGCAAAGCTATTGCTAGGCTAGAACCTGATCCAAGTGATGAAGGAGCTGCACTGTGAAGTCCTTTCACCTCAGTTTAGATCTGGCTTGGGTAGCTGGCTGCAAAGGGGCTCTGGAGAAGAGCCATCCTTTTCCCCTTGGGTTCAGGGTGCCGGAGAGCAGCAAGCTGTCCCCACTGCTTCCATGCAGCACTGCTGGTGCCAGAGCCAGCTCATGCTAAGCGAGTCTGGTTCAGGGAATCCACACGGGGTATTTCCAGTGGGATGCCTTTTTTATATGCTTTTCAGTCATCCAAATTCTCCGCAAATGCAGAAATTCCTGCTTGCAAGTGTATTTGTTAGAACATTTGGGGAAGGAAGGTTTGGAGCTGGACTGAAATAGAAGTGATAGAGTGGGGCTCTGCTGTAAGAGCTCCCATCCCCCTGCAGAAAGAACTTTGGCGAGTGCAAGAGAGTAACTGGCATCGTTACTCAGTGGCCAGATGGAGGAGAAATCCAGATTAAATAGAGCAAAGTTGCATTCAAAGAAATATAGAGCGAGGGCACGGCGCGAATGAAGGGCAACTTGGTGTTGCCCTCAAACTGAACAGTCATTATTCCTGGCATCTCTCAAGCTGCAGCCATGGCTGGATTCATTACAGGGGTGTCAATGAACCCCTCTTCTGGGACTGAAGATTCAGCCCCCAAAGCCAATCAACAACACAGGGATCTTATTTCCCCTCTGCTGACTGAGTAAAATGCTGCTGCAGATGGAAGGTTCCCTAGAAGCTGCTTCTGGACCACTTCCACCTTTTGATGAAAGCTGTGCTCAGACGTGGTGCAGTGTGCAGGAAATAACCCACCGAGTGCTGCCATCCTGGAAAATGGAAGCAGGTGGGGGAGGAGGTGGGAACAAGCTTTGAGAGTCGGGGTTGGGAGTAAGCACAGAAAAGCAAAGTATTCACGTTTCAGAGGTGCGTTCTGCTTTGCAAAGGGGGAGTGAGCAGATGGAGGGAGCTGGGTATGTGTTTCCTGAGGAGGTGGCACTGTGTGCACTGCCTGGAGTTGTGCATGTTGAAACACAGGTACAGTGGAAACTGAAATGTGATGTCTTGCAGTTGTTTTTCAGGTTGGGATGAAGCCGGAGCTGTTGATTCCGGTCCATCCATACAGTTCAGATGTGTGTTCTGTGTGCTCCCACACGTGGGTGCCCTGGCAATATATGCAGGCAATGAAAGAAAGAAACCAACAGAAAACACAGGTGTGCTGCGTGTTACTGTGCAATTGGAGGGCTTGGGGGCTTTGATCCAGTACACGTGGAAAACAAATGCTGTGGTTTCAGGTCATACTGCTCAGCCTGCCCTGCTCACAGCTGAGCTCATTGGGTGCGGAGAGTGCTCTTACTGGGGAGTTGGACAGAAATGGGGACTGTCTGAAGCTCAGCCAGGGAACTGCTTGCTGTAAACTTTGCATTGTCCCACAATTTACATTAATGAGAATAATTTACATTTATATAGCTCCTGTCATCCCAGAGGATCTCAGTGCCTCAAAGGCTGAACACCCAGGGCTCCACAACCTACCCAACTGCAGTAACTCCAGCCAGGCAGGAGGGCACAGGGACGAGGGCATTTTGGGGAGGCCAGTCACATCCTTCGTCCTTTATGAACCTGGCCGGACCCCATCACCACATGTGGTGCTTTATCTGCAGCAGGTGGGACGGAGGGTCCTTACAGGGGTTTCCAGGCATCCTTCCCAGCACTAAGATCTGCCCTACATGTGGTAGCCCTGCCCACTGGGACGAGGTGAGGATGGGACTCCTGCTTTATGGCAGCAGGGTGGAAGCCAGTGCCTGCAGAGCTCATCCTCATGAGCTCCTGCACCATGAGCATCTCTGGGCCCCTGCTCAGTGCCATGCAGCCTTGTGAACTCTACTGCAAAGCATGGGGCTTTTTCCTCCAGGCTCGTTCCAAAAGTGGGTTTTAAATATTCATTTACTTATTTTTAAGTGTATATTTTACATGCTAGCAACATTTCCAGGGAGCATTTGTAAACGAGGTCTCTATCAAAGTTATTTTAGTGCATTTAATTCATGAGGCGGCTTCAAAAATTCATAAAGTATAATAGGACTTTCTTCCAGGAGGGATTGGGGCATTTTTGCTGCACCTCCAGAGCAGAGCAGACATTTTGTTACAACACACTAACTCTTAAATGGAGTCTCCTGATCTCAGCTGCGCTCATTAAGGTGCTAAAACAAGCTGCAGAGGTGCTTTATGCGTCTTTAAGATGTCCTCGTTTCACCAGCTCTAATTGTGATCTTATTCTGTAGGGTTTAAGTAATACACCTGGGTGATGGAAGTGACAGCAGTGGCTCCTATGAGGTCGGGGGGTTCTCCCTGCACCCTGGCAGTAATGTGATGCATGCAGTCAGCACGGCCGGGTGATGGAGAGGTGAAGCAGCCCCGCTGCGGGTTGTTTCTGTTGCAGGCAGCACTGATGTGAACGGAGCAGACTGCATGAGTGTGTGCTCCAGGACAGCAAAAGAGCAGACAGTGGAGCTGGGTTTGGTTTATGCAGCACTTCTGTTGAAGTCACCAAAGCTGTGTCACTGTTAAATGCATGTAAAAGAGAGGAGATTTAGGTTTCTGTCCTCCAAGATGGGTTTAACTAAACCAGAACAAGGCATTTTTACGCTGCCACGAGCAAGTATCCACATGTGGAATTTATTTATAAACAGCTCTTTAACGTAAATTCATGTGTAGACAATCTTCCTTCCTTCTTATCCCATAATAGGATCCTACTCTAAATATTAAGCTGGATGTTTGGATGTCTGAAGTGGGGAAGAGTAATGTGTTTCAGAGGAGATGAAGGCCCAAACCAGACCCATTCCCGGGCTGTGAGCAGGAGCAGTGCTGCTTTCTGCTTCCAGTGCCAGCTTGCAGTAAGCATGCAATTGTTTCTGCCTTCTGCTCCTGGGCATGTGGCACAGGAAGGGTTTTTCTGTGCACTCAGTGCAAAATGCATCTCAAAAAAGGGGAAAAAGTATATAATCTCTCTCTGGATCATATTGTTTGTTTGTTTTTCCAAGCAGTTTCTGACTCTGTGTTCTCTGAGTGATACTCGATGCTTTTCCATCAGTGCCAGTGGGGTTAGCTCAAGCCCGGGTTAGATTTAGAGGTATCCTCTCCTCTTCCCATTTAATCTTCTGGCATTTACCCATTAATGAATAATCAGAGGTTTTAAAAAAGGGGGATGGCTATCATTTGACCAAAGCCGTTGGGATCCGTACAGCTCTGCAGGTAGCTATAAATGATAATGGAGAGCACGTTAAAATGCTGTCGCCATAGCATGGCTCTAATTGCTCTTGATTTAATTCCTGCTTGATTTGGTGGAAGATGCTAGGCCAGAGCTCATAGATGTGTCCGCTCATGAGGACCCACTTTGCACCAAGGCAAGGGCCCAGCACACACTGGGCTGTTGATGCTGTCCTATGAGGGGCCCCTTCCCTTCCCCCTCCCTTCTTCCCCTTCCCCTCCTTCCATTCCTCTTGTTAGAAATGAGGAGGGGGAGGCAAACCCTCTGAAATGGGAGGAGCGGAAGAGCTCCTGACTTACTTGGTCCATCAAGCTGATGTGCTGTGAAGGCTCGCTTGTATTTATAATGCGCTGCAGGTTCACTGAAGGTGCAGCACCCGCAGCTCTGCACTGCTGGTGGGGTGCAGAGGAGCAGGACGTGATGCTGCAGGCACATCAGCAAAGGAGCTTCCTTACCTCCTGGAGGCTCAGCTACCTCCTCCTGCTTTGTCTTCCCAGGTTGTTGCCTGTATGCTGAAAATCCAGCAGCCCTCCCAGGCCACAAAGGAGGCCCCTGTGATAGGGCACTTTGTGTGGTGGTTGAATGCTTTGGATGATGGCAGGCTGCAATGATGTTCTTGCTTTGTGTGTGCATGGATAGTTCCCTATAGAAAACACACACTTTACATTGTTTTCCCCTATTTTAGGGAGCTTTTTATGTTGTTTTTTAAAGGAGGGGGAGTTCTACCTATAAGAAGCAGAGTTGTGTAGCCAACAGTTTTGTACCCCCCGGTGCTGGCCTCTTCTGTCTTTACGAATGCTCAAAAGCCACAATTCTGCATAAGAAAAATGGATTTGTCACTGAATTTTCATGCTTCATCCTCGCTGAAATGTAAATGTTGTCCTGGGCTTTAGTGCTGTGCCTTCAAGCTTGGATTTAATGCCGATCATTATACTTTTAGAGCAGGTTACGCAGCAAAATAGAGGCACGGAGCAGATCCGAAGGGCAGCAGTCTTGCATTCACTCCCATTTTGTTCTGGTGAGGATGCTGAATATTTATTAAGAAAATCCCACTTTTAAAGGTGCATGTGTGTGTGTTGGGGGAGGGATAAAATTGACCTCTGTATTCTAGAAAGGAAGAGCTGCAAAGTGCAGCCATCAGGTTGGCTGCATCCCATGCAGCCCAGTGCTGGGGGAAGGGGAGCTGTGACAGTGAAGGAGCGCTGTGTGCTGCTGCAGAGGGCTCAGCTGGGTGCTGTGCTGCTGTGGCTCTTTGTGCCTGGTTGCTCACACCCCAGCGTGATGGAGGGCTTTGCAGAAGGGTGTTAGGAGGGAAGGTGTTGTACACCTTTTAATTCCTTTTGTGTTGTCCTGGTGGGAGTCTCTGGATGGTTCCTTTCACAGCTTCCCAGGTTATTTTTGTTTCTGTGTTAGCATAATACTTAAAGAAAAGTGAGTTTGCTCTTATTTTGGGGGATATATATTGCTTTTCAGATGCTGGGAATAGAAGAAGAGTTAATTTGTTGCTTTGATCAAAGCCGATTTGGCGCTGCTGCCTTGGGTTGACATTTCTGACAGCTTCCTAGCAACTTCTTCTGAACAATTCTGTTCAGAGAGCAGCTTAGTCGTGTAAGAAGGACAGGTGCCCTGCAAAAACAGTTTGACATCTGATGGGCGAGTTCCCTTTCACTGAGGTTTCAGCATGCAGGCCTGCTCAGTGCTGGCTGCTGGGTGGGAAGGTGCCATAATGTTTCACACCTGCTGCACCCAGGGAGTGAAGCGTCCCATCACTTGTGTGTTCTGCCTTGCTTTTGCTTCTGCCACCAGTCGGAGCTCCAGGGAGGGGACATCCACAGCTCTCTGGGCAGATAGCAATGAAATGCAAGGCACACATTCAGCCCATTCCATTTCTCTTGTACCTTAGAGGCAGCATCCTTTCAGGTTGCCGTGCTGCTGCTAAGTGCATGTTTTAGAAGTTAGCATTTGTGGCAGGATTTCAGGCTCTCTCTCAAAACAAACACCTTTCTTAAGAGGTGAGAGTGACCCAGGGCCCTCTTGCATGAAGTATCATTAACCAAACAGCACCAGCGAGGAGGGTGAGTAATACAAACACTTGGCACTTTGCAGTGGAACATAATGGCACGGACTTGAAAGAAATGATGTACGGCCTTTGGAGACTGAGCTGAGATCCAGACACAAACCTTGTGTGTTTAGTTGTCAGGGCTGTTTCCAGCACACAGATGAGCATAACCTGGGGCAGCTCTGCTAGACGAGCTGTAGGAGTAGTGGCACAAGTGTTAAGCCACCTCTGAGCAGCCTGGCTTGCCCAGGGCAAGCTGCTGAGTTATGGGAAGGGCAGCGTAAGAGAACTTCATTGTGCACTGTAGCTGGCTAGCTGAAAAGGGCTTGAGAAGCCTTATTATTGACCCCATAGCAGCTGTGGAATATTTGCATTATAGCTCCTGTATTATTGTTACTGTAAACAGTGGGGGAAGGTGGTGTGGTTTCAAACTCAAAGGTGAAAATTCAGGATGGGTTTAGGTTCCAGAGCACCGCTCACAACCAGTACTTGTTGCATGCTGTGATTTCTCACTTCTGTGGGAATGACACCGCAGTGCTGGTTAGCTCTGCCATCCCACGAGTTGCCCTTCAGCTCTGCACATCCATCTCTTCTTTGGCTGCTTCTGGAGGACACAGAGATGGTCACAGAGATGGTCCCAAACCCACGGCCCTGTGCTTTGCTGGCTTGCATCCCACAGACACCGAGCTATTTCTGAGGGCTCTGAGCAGCCCTTCTGTTATCCAAACTGCCCCTGATGCCTGCAGGGGCCGGCTGATGCAAGAGGGAAGTCTTGGTACCTTCATAGCTGTGTGACACCGTGCTGCCCATGCCATGGATCCCCGTGCTGAAGGCTGCGTGTCACTGCAGTGGAGGGAGTGGTGGGCATGGCACAGAGCTGCAGTGTTTTGCTAGGTGCTGGTGTAGCTAAAACTGATGAAAGAACTGAGGAAAGCTGCTGCTGGGTGAGCTCAGAGGGGGCCTCCAGGTGAAACAAAAGAACACTGGAAGTGTTTAGTGACTGGATGTTTGGGGACGGGAGGCACTTAAAATAGAACACACTTATCTTTGTTTCCTTTCAGAATGTGCCCTGTATGCTTGGGAGGTTCCTATCAGCCTGTGAATCACTGCCGTGCATATTCAAAGCCTCTTTCCTTTCACCGGGACTACAATCTGCAGTTTGTTGGGGCTTTCTCTCCCTGTAGTTCAGCACAGCACGCCTTGTTTGGTCCTTGCAGCATCTCCTCATCCCCAGACTAGCTCAGCTCCTGCTGCGCTGCTCTGTGATGTGGGGGACAGGAGAGGGCCACCTCCCCAGCACTGCATGCTGTGCACAGGGTACCACCACGTGCTGGAAATCCACTCACATCCCACGTGCACTTGGAACAGAACATGATGGGAGCAGGGCTGACTGTTAATTAACATGGGATTAGGAGAGAGTCCTTCCTACCTCTCTCCCAGCATATTCTCTCTTGCTGTCTCTTTTTCTAGTAGAAAGCTTTTCCTATGAGTGGTACTTGTGTAACTTGGCAAGGATGCTTTGATGGGCTGGCCGCATTGTTCATTGAATTACTGGCTGGCTGGAAAGCCAAGGGCTGCAATCTTCTGTGCATTATTATTCTTGGGATTCAGCCTCTTAGAAATGCAAAGTGGGACAGTTTGCTGCTAGAAACGTTTCCCAACAGTTCTCAGCCTGGCAAGAGATGGAGGCATCTCTTGGGCTTCGGTGACCTTCACGTTCTCACGTGCTTTGACATGCATTTTGAACAAGTCCTTTTATTTATTTCAATGGTTCTGTCAGACAGTCCTCCTTCCTTGTATTAACTGTGGCTTCACTGCCCTAAAATAACCCAGTAGGGTTAGGAATACTTGCCACAGGAATCTTGTAAATGGCTTACACATAATTATGTTTTTATTCCAAGGCAGTGGAGATATAACTCTTCAGAATGGCTAAAGATCTTGAAATGAACATCTGGGCACAGAAATGAAATTGCTCTTAGCGTAAGGACAGCACAGTGCTTTATTCTTTCTGGCTGGCTTCAGCACACTTGCAGACTCGACACTAATCCACAGGATCAGAGTCATCTTGTAAACTTAATGTCCATAAATGTTTTCACGTATTTTTATTGCAAATCTATCCTTCTAGGACATTAGAGATCAAACTGAGCTCTGGTAAGGCAATCGCAGCCTCTGTGCATTGACTGAGGGCTTTATATATGTAGACTGAGACAGCACTGGGGCTCGAGAGCAAGCAAGCCCTCACCTGCACTGCACAAGCTGTGGCCCTTACCATCAGTGGAAATATAGATTAGTTTATTGATTATCTTTTTTTTTGTTTCCCAGGCATTTCATATCTTGCTGTTGACAAATGCTACGGCTAAATCAGATCACACAACTCTTCTAATTCCCATCAGTAATTTCCAGATTGTCCTCAGATACTTGATCCTGTCTGTTGCCTGAGGTTGGGGGCCACACTGAGATGCTTGCAGCTCGTCATGGTTTAAATCTTAATTAGCTCATGGTGGTGCATCCTTTTGATGTGCTGTGCTTGGACTTTCTCTAGACCATCCTTCTGAAAGGGGCTAAAGCACCCGGTGTCACAAGGAAGTGTTTCTACTCCTTTATGTTGCGACTCTTTGCAACGTATTCAAAGAAAACACAAGGATAGCACAGATTAATATTGCAGGTGGGCAGGATGGCCTTTGTCTTCATCTCCAGGTTGTATTTGTTGAGGTGCACTATTAAAATAGTGAAGTATCTGAACAAAGGGTGGGAGGAGAGGTTGTGTGTACAGAGTGTGGGTGGTGAGATGTGATGCCTCACACCTCAGCTCTGCTCCTATCCCTTCTCCCAGTGGGATGTGCACCCTCTGGCTGTGTTCATTCTCTGCCTGTAGCAAGGCTGGCTGAGCTGCAGGTGGCCAAATAATTCTTATTATAGATGCAGAGAGCTGATCATTTTAGGCACTTTTTATTTAAAGGGAAGATGAGCAGGGCAACAATAAATATCAAACACATCACACTAGCAAGCCGGTAACGTCAGCACTTCAGTCAAGTTTCCTGGGAGAGATTTATGAGTAGTGAGATGATGCTTGTATAAAATCTGTCTGGCTGTGATTCCTGCAGCCTGCAGCACAGGGGAATTGCTGGAGTGGGTGGCGATGTGTGCTGCATGCTGAGCAAGCAGGGCAGCAGTGCAGGTGGGGGGAGCTGGGGCACGAGCAGTGGGCTAGGATGGGTGCTTGGGGCTGCGTGGCCTCTAGGAAACCCAGCATGTGGTCAGCACAGCACACAGTGGGCACTTCTCTCTTTAGCCCCAATGGGGCTGGTCTTTACTTGCTGTATTCACGGCTAGATGTGAGTAACTCCTGTACAGCGCAGTGTGCGTGTGAGCTCCCAGAAGCAAAGAGGTGTCTTTGCTTTAAAATGCTGCCTGCTGGGTCCACTGATATTTTCAGTACTTGGGTAGAAACGTGGCCGTTTTAAATAAAAATTGGGCTTAATGTGCTTTTAAATTGGAGGCGAGTGCACCAGCTATGCAATTAACTGCAAATATTGAGTTCGACAAAGGGCATTGCAAGTACTTCCAAAATAATCAGAAGTGTTTTCAAATGGATGGCTAATGGAGAACAGACACTGCAGTGTGAGCTGCCTGTGTTCTCTAACAAAGCATTCTTTACCCGGGCCCTGCATAAGCTTCTTTTCAGCGTGTACATTAGAGCAGGAGTCTGGCAGGCTGTCTCGTCATGTGTCTTGTCCTGTAGAGCCACTTGATTGGATTTCATCTGCTTACCCTTGTGCGATCGTCAGGGCAGCACTGCAAAGCAGCTCTTGTATGAAAACAAACGTGGCAGATTATGCAGCCTGAGTCTCCTGGTGGTGGGGAGAGGAGGGAGGGATGGGAGCGGACAGAGCCTCCGCTCCTGACCTTTAACTCGGCAGTAAGCATAAATCTCCACTAATGCTCTGCATTGTCTGAAAATAAGTCATGGAAAGGTTATGCTCTTACAAGGAGAATGTTTGTTACCACCGAAGTTGTGTCCGAAATTAAAAATGAAGACCTGGAAACACCACCGTTGGTTTGCTTTAAGTGATGGAGCCGCCACTCGGCAAATTGCCTCCTGGATGTGGCTCTTTTTAGCCTTCCCGGTGATGTTAAAGTCCTTCATTCCCTTTCTGTTTTCAGGGTCACTTACCTTTAAGCTCAGGGAAGCCTGTTACCTTTCCCTGCTCTTCCAGGCATGGCGTGCATGCCCTGCATTGCAATTCCTTGCAGATCCTTCCTTCCCCTGTGAGGGATTGCTCTGAAGATGGCTATATGTGGCTCCACTTTGGAGGTGTTTTTGACAAGGCACGGTGCCCAAAAATAGACTTCAAGCTGCCTTCTGCTGATTCAGAGATCTTTAGAAGTTCAGGAAACCCATAGCATTGCTTTAGCTCAAATGTCCTAAGCATTTTTTCTGTTCCCTCGGATGGCAAATGCTGGTTGGGTGGAATCCAGCTAAGGGAAAATGCGGTGTAAATCGATGATCATGAAATGATAGTGTTGGAGGAGGCAGGGAAGGGTTTGAGCCAGAGCTGCAGGAAGCAAATGAGGTAATTTGGTGTGTTCATACAGACAAGTTGCAAAGAAATACCTGTCTTCAGCAGGTACCCAAATAGTGGTGAGCACGGGTGGTTTCTGGCAGTCTTTAGTCCAATGGTACGAGGTGCACAAAGGATGTTTGGAGCTCTGGAGCAAGCAGGGTCAGGACTACGCTGCATCTGGAGGTGTGTGGGTACCATCTGCTCAGCATGTGCCCTCCTTGAGCACAGCTCACGTGAGAAAGGGGGGTAAATTAAGAGAAGTAATGATTGCAGTGAAGTAGGCGATGGATGGAGAAGCTGCTGTAGAAGAAGGAGGAGATGGCTGGATGAGATATGAAGCTGAAATGGAAGTGGAGTGAAGCTCGGAGGTGTTGAGAGGAACTTTTCTGCAGTCATTTCTCAGTGCTGGATGCAGAATTGCTGCTGTGACTGGGGAGAAGCAGCCCTATGCTGCACGTGTCTGTCCTTGCTGATGGTGTAGGCAGAAAACAGGAGCAGTCTGCAAAGTGAAGAGCTTAATTGAGGTAATTTCTTCAAATGCAGACCTTGGCCTTGGTGCCATTATGTCATGTGAAGGGAATCCGTGTTCCCACCATCCTTCTGCAGAGAAGTTAGTAATTCTCTGTGACATGTCATGGCAAAATGATTTTGCAAGATGTAGTGTGGAGGTGGGGAGAGAGGAAATGAGTGAGATGTTTTTAATTCTGGGTAATTTGTTTGGTGTGTAGCTGTGAATTAGACACATAAGGAGTCAAAGTTAATGGATGAAGAGTGTATTAGAAAAGACAGGGTAATGTTACCAAGCAAAGAACAAAATTGATCTCACCAGGCAATGTACTTATGCAGAAGAGAGGACTGTCATTTATTTTTATTACAAAACAGAGCTCAGCCCTTTTTTTTTTTTTTCCCACCCCAAACTCTCCTGGAGTTCTGCAAGATAGGTGTTAAGATAGCGAGATGTTTTCACAATAAACACATTTCCACCGAAGATTGCAGTTTTGCAAAGAAGAAAAATTCCAATGGCAATGCAGTGGATGCTTCCTGCATGAGACTGCATTTCGTTTTTGCAGTTCTTGCAGATCTGGGATCAAAAGAGCAGATCCACTCGCGGAATGGGGACTTGGCTTCCATTAATCCTCCATAGGCTGCCACAAATTGTCCCTTGGCAAACAAACACATGGGAATTTTCTCCGAGCATCAGACAGAAGATTTAATTTTCAGTGAGATACAGATGGCTTCTGAAGCCACGTCGCTCCCTGCATACTGAATTCCACTGAAGTTTCCATATATCACAGACTGGGTCTTGGCTCCTGCAGGCTGTGGGTGTGCTTCTGCTTTGAGGAGCAGTCCAGATCCCAAAGAAAGCTGCTGTTAAATCGTTCTGCATGGAAAGGGAAATACAAAGGACATATGACAGCTGTGTCCTGCTTCAAATCCTGCTGTATCCAGAAAGAATTTTCCATGGGATGTCTGCATGTCTGCAGAGAGCTCCTGAAAGCCATGCTATGCTGCAGTGGAAACTGGTGGAGACCTGGAGCAGCGTTAGTCTTGCTTTTGTTTTCTGTTATTTCAAGGAAGTGCTTGTTCCAGAAAGCAAAGGCTTTAATCGTTTGGCTTGTGATGGAGTTGTCTCTTTCATCTCCAGCACTTTGGTTTTTCTTTCCTTCAAAACATCTTTGCAGTACAAGTGTCACTGGTGCCTGTGCTCTCAGATCAGCCCTTTCATGGGGAAATGAAAGCATCCTTCCCTCATTTAAAGGTGGTGGTGGGGGTGGAAGCAGAAAGAATTATTGCAACACCAGGTTTTAAATGCACTAAGCCTGGCTTGCATTCCTGGGATGAAAAGGGAACTGAATATCATGTTTTCTGTTGTCTTTTCTCTTCCTGCTGGATATGGATCTATCAGCCCAGTATTGAAATAGGTGCCCACAGTTGCCTGCTGCAAGGCTCCATCCATCTGCGTGCTTACCGAGGAGCTGGATCCCGCTAAATAGGAAATCAACAGTAAAGCTTTGACTTCTGTAGCACGTTTGGATCTGAAAGAAGCAAATGTTGGACCCAGATGTTGTCTCGGGGCTCCTGATGGAGACATGCATGGTGGGGGTGCTGTAGCAGGTGCCAGGAGCAGCTTGTGATCCAGGTGTGTTTTAAAATGGCAGCAGACCCTCTTTCACCATTATACACGTTACCGTCTAATTAAGATGGTAGCACGTTTGGAAGAGAAAACATGTTTACTTTCTTCGAGGCAGTTGTTGAGAACTATTTCAAATGCCTTTTCAACTTGGTTGTTGGAATTTTACCTTCTGAGGCTGCACGCAAAGCCAAACGCGCTGCTCTGCAATGATACTAAATGGTATAAAGTGTAGGGCCACATGGTTCACAGAAGCAGCTTTCCTAGAGGAGGTAGAACTGTTTATCAAGCGAGCCATTTTCCTCGAGAAACACGTTTTTTTAACAAGTGTAGCAAATTAATTTTCAGTAGAGGATAACGTACCTTTAATCTCAGCTTCCTTGCTCAGCGTTAGGAAAATCTTCATTAGAAGATGACTGGTATCTGCCTGTTCCAAGATGCTGTAATTTCAAATGAGCACCAGGTTTCTGAGTGCTGAGCATGGAAAATCCAGCAGTGATTTTGATGAGCAGTCGGGGTGGTATCTTGCTTGGAAGCAGAAAGCCTTCTTGTGTTTACATGTTTGGGTTTTTGGCAGTGTTTGTGTTACCTGTGATCAGGGAGCTTTGAAAGGCATTGGAAAGGCGAGTTATGAATTCAGCTTCAGTTCTTCCCAGGTTTCTGGGAGGCTGATGTAGGTAAGCAGATGCGTTTGTATTTTGAATGAGAATGTCTTACCTTTTCTGTAGTGATGTTTTTGGGTATTTTTTGTGGTATTTTTTTGTAGTTTTTTTTTTTTTTTTTAAGACAAATATATTTCTGTGGTTTGCGTTTCAGTTCTTTGAAAGCAACAATAACAAATATATATATATACACACACATATATGCAATAATAAATATATATATATAGTGATGGATCCATCAGAGGACCAGGGTAACAGGTGAAGGGCAGTGTGGTTCTTAAATGGGAGCTGAAAAGTCTCAGTATCCCATTTGGTTGTGGAAATGTTCGTGTTTGGTCACTATCTGAGCTGTGTTGCAACAGCCAAATAAGAAGCCATCCTTGGGTTGCTTTTGCCTTGAGCTGTGGTTTTAAGCCCTCTTCCTTTCTTGCTTGCTGATTAAATGCCACCATCTCCAATGAAAATGGGGTACTTGGCATTTTCTCAGCCTGCCTCAAGCTGTCCTGTGGTTCATTTAGGCTGCATGAAGTGTTAGCTTTTGCTTCAGCCTTTGCTAACTTGTCTCCTAGTCCGTCTTTTGATTCCTTGCCCTCTGGAACTGCTGTGCTTGTTTGACCGAGAGCGCAGCCAATGCAAACAGAGAGTGATTCATTCACAAAGCGTTCCTGGAGGTCCCTTCCAACCCAATCCATTCTGGGATTCTAGGATTCCTGAGTGAGGAGTTGGGCTGTAGCCACGCTCTGCTGTTAGGTTGGTGTCATAGACCAGCTCTGAATGATGCTGCTCCTGAGGACAGGATGGATAAGTCTGATCTCCCTTTGGTGTGAGGATTCACTCCCAGCTTACTCTACTGTTGGTTTCAGGTGGGAAACTCACTACAGAGCAGATACTTGCAGGTCAACTTGGAGAAGGCTCTCAGCATCCAGGTTTCTATCAAGTTAACCTTAAAATGTCCAAAATAAGGGAGTCGTCCTAGACAAAAAGAGCTCTGGGCTCTTTTTAGAGGCTTCTTGCCCAGCCATGTTACCCAGCCATGAACAATCTCATTTTTGTCCAGCAGGATTTTCAGCAGCTTGTATTTCCAAAGCTCTGATGCATTTCTACAGCATCACTCACGTAGATAGGCTGACACTTATTGCCATCTCTCAGTGAAGGTGATTTTCTCTTTCCATAAATGCATCTTACTGCAGCTCCCCTTGCCCAGTTGTGCTGAGGATTTATATGGCAATAGCTCTGAGACACGGGTGGCAGTGCTGGCTTTGTTAATTTTTAGTCATAAAATTCTGGCTATTGGAAGGGCTCCTAATTACTCCGAATCTATCTTAGCCTTACTTCGAGTTGTATTGGTCCTGTTGAACCCAGATGGTTGTATTCGCATTGATCTTCATATGGAGGTTAACAGCTGGGGTATTGTTTGTTTTGTTGGTTTTGTTGGTTTGTTTTTAAACTGCAGGAAAGGACTGGAAAGTCATTTTTCCAGCTGTAGCTGTAAGTGAATGGCCCTTCTTTCTGCAGGGCTTGTTCTGCCATTTTCTCCCTGTCCTGGATGCTGCCTGAAGCTCTTGGCAGACTGCATGTTCAACCCAACAGAGGAGGGCTGGAATAGCTGGGATGGAAAACACTTCACAATTCACACGTTGGGAATAGCCCTCATTGGTGTCATAAGCGCTAAGAGTCAAGTGCAAATCAGTAAAACCAATAGAAATTAATTTTTCCTGATTCTGATTCTCAACCCCCCATACCCTCCCTTTATTTAAGCTGCATTCTTCCCAGGGTAAGTGGCAGCAAGGTGTTCTTGCAGGTCTCTGAGTGGAAGTTATTGCATTCATTCATCAGCGAGCTGATCTCTCTGTTGCCGCTCGCAGAAGTCGCTATCTCAGAAATACATTCTCAGTGCCCGTAAAACGCTGCACTGTGGAAAACTGCTAAATTATATTCTCCCTTTCTCCATCCTGATAAGCTGATGGATAAAGCAGGCATTTCCGTAGCGCAATATTGACTTGCTCTACAGTTGAAATATTATATTTACAGTTGTAAATATACTTCACAGCTGGTAGCTGGTTTTGTAGTCCTGCTTTTATGATAAGTTTACAGTACGTTGCTATCTTCAGGCTTAATCCTCCGTGTGTTTTGGCTGCCTCAGTGAGGGAGAAAACAGCAGCTGCTTTGAAGTACTGCCTGGTGTTTATGCATGAGACTCTGGGGGGTGTTGGGGTTAAACTTGGGATGTGACCTCCCCAGTGCACAGCAGTGCACAGAGGGTGTGAACACTGGGGGTGTGCAAGGCGCTGTTTGGGACTGGTGGCAGCAGTCTATCACTACGAGTAGTGAAACCTTTGGGTTTCTCTATGCATGCTCCCTTTAGCACTTGCACAGCACAGCAGTGCAGGCTGCAAGTGGCTGCTCCATCCACCGAGCTGGAAAGACATGCCCAGGCTGCATCAATTAAGAAAACCTATTAGTTCTGACTGTGTTTATTTGGAGGATGGAAGGGGCAAGGCTTCAGCTGATCTGGCCTTGTGAGTTTTGTTAGCTAATAGAAAAAAAAGCGAGGCTCTGTAATGAACGTGGTCTTCTTAATGGTAATATAAATGTTTGCTAATTACCATATGGAGATGAAGGTCACGTTAATTACAAGGCGGTTCTCGCGATGCAACCAAGCAACCATCCCTTTAATTTATTTTTTAATGGGGTTAATTAGAGATTCAGGACCGACAGCTTTCCTTCAAAATGTTCTCAAGAAATCTCCGTGTGGCTCTATTTGAAAGCAATTGCTGCGTGCCCAGCACATCTGCATGGGGTGGTGGGGCCGATGTCTTGGCTGTGCTTTGGCCTGAGAAGGACAAGGAAAATCACAGCTACAGAAGCCTCAGTGTTGGAGCAGGTTTGGAGATGGGCTCTCAGTGCTGCTGTCTGATGGGTGCTCACTGGGCTGCAGGAGGTGGTGAGCTGCTCTGCAGTTCAGCATCTCCTGGTGTGTGTGTGCTGATGTTTGCTTGCACGGGTGCGCATCAGTGCAGCAATTGAGGTGAATGGAACCAGTCCTCTGAAAATTACAGCTCTTTTTGCCCAGGCGTTTTTGATTGCCTGCAAGGGAATCGCTTGTGTTCTGACTTACATTAATCAGCGTGGGAATAAAAGGACAGGAGATTGGAAATTAATAGCTTCTCCTCTATGTGCTTCTAATCAGTGGCTTTGCACACAAGTGTGGCTCTTTCCCTGCGTGGCCACAGCAGTTGGCTGAGTTGTGTTGCGGCCAAGCAGCTTCTGCTCATCCTAAAGGTAAAAGTCAAGAGGAAAAACAAGCCCTTGCCCGTGCTTTGCTCTTTGCCTGGGTTTCAGTTTCAGTCCAGCTGCCTTTGCTGTTGTGTTTTAGACATCTATTGTGTCACTCGAATTGAACACTACATAACCAACTCAATTTGCTGGAGTACTTCTGTGCTGGTGTTTGGGTACATGGCAACAGAGGGATGTAAAAAGCCCCGTATGTAGCACTAAGCTGAACTCAAAAGGGTCGCATGTCAGCATCTTAAAACAGTTTCCTTTAAAATGGGGTGGGAAGGAAGAAGGAGCACCAGTTCTGATTCTGTTGATGTGTGTCTGAAGTAGTGGCAGGTTTTAGATTCAGATGGTTGGAGGTGTTCAGAAGTGTGAGCCCAGTGTGGGTGCTGATGTGCAGAAGTGTCATGGAAGAGCCTGGGGAGCGTGGGTGAGGTGATGGGAAGGGCTTAACACAGCTCAGTGCTGGAAGCTGAAACCAGAGACCACAGTCAGAAGGGACTTACTTGTATGGTACTTCTTAGCACATCGCTAATGTGAAGCTGCCTTTGTTATTTTTGGAGCCAGGAGTGTTGTCTTCACAATGACGCTCTTCAGACCTTGCTTCGGAGGAATCACTGTCCTGATGAGAAAGTTTTTCCTCCTGTGGGTCTTTGTTAACACTGGTGGGACTGAACCTGTCAGTCTGGTGCCCAGGACTGGAGAAGCCCAAGGCTATTTCTGGTGTGTCAGGATTTGTCGAAATGGAGCAATAGTCACAAGCGAAGGAGTGACCCCAAAGCTCCATCTTTCTCCTGCCCTGACTCAGTTTGGACTCCTACCTCTCACTGATTGCCTGTCCACAGTTCATGCCCTTTCTGAAAGGCTGTGCTATATTGCTCCATTAGTGCTGCTTATTCTTTCAGGTCACTTGCATTAGCCAACAGTGGACTCCCAGTGCTGGGTGAGCTGGCACACTGCTCTCATGTGAAACAGTCCCACTATCAGTGTGTGCAAGTTGTACAATCCTTGCTCTACAACAACTTCATCGAGGCATTTCCATCAGCTTGCTTGCACTGAAGTGTACACGTTCTCCCCTCGTTACATCAACCAGCTCTCAAGTTGGCAGGCACAAACTTCTTGGACAGACCAATGATACTCCTTGGCTGCCCTACTGTGCCAGGTTGAAATTTAATATCTTGCTGCAGGTCTGCTCATTTTTATGCAAATTCCAGTGTGAGATTGTGTTTGGGAGTTGTAAATTAGAAACTGAAGTAGGTGACACAGGGGATGGGTGTGTAGAAAATGGCAATCTTGGGTTTATTTATTTGCTTTGATTGAGGTAATGCTTGTCCTTTGAGTGATGCAGAGATGCACATCCTGCAGAAGGAGCAGACTTGAATAGCAAACGTGGGTTAAATCAGCGTTCAGCTCTGTAGCTGTTAATGATTGCTCGAAGGCTCCGAATGTGTTTAGAAGCAAACGGTTGGTTGATTCCTTTGGTTGGGGTAAAAATAAAGAAAGCCAAACTGAGACCCATTGTAATCGGGTTATCCTGGGTCTCGGCTGCACTGCTCCCTGCTAGGCTGCCCCCAAAGCACCTCGATATCCCCAGGTGGAAAGCACAGAGGAAAGCGCTGCTATCAGGAGCCGCTCTTTGCAGATCTGCAATAGCTGACATCTGTTTGCTTTTCTCTGTGGTTTTGGAAGTGGAGAGAGAATCTGGATCCAAAATAGCTATACTCTTGAGATGGGACAGCATGAATAGGCCTGTTTTGTCTCCTGCTGTTATGAATCACTTTCCACATTCATTTCAGACTTTGAGTTGATGTGGATTTGGCCGGGCAGAGCTACATACCACTTTGAGTCGCTCTGTTTTATTGCAGAAAAGTAATCAGAATGCCATGTTTTCATGGGCAGGTGCTTGCTTGGTATCAGAACCTGGAGGCTCAGTGACAGCTGGGCAGTTGGGGTGCACAGGTAGGGCTGCATTGGAGGCTCCCAGCTCCTAAGGGCTAATGAGCCCTGCTGGATCGTGTCTTCATCCAATACCTCAAGCTTTGTTTCTCTCATGCCCCTGCAATCAGCTCATGGAGCTGTTGCAGAGCAGCCTTGCAGAGGCAACAATTAGAGCTTTTTTCTTTCTTTCTTTTTTTTCCTTTCCCTTTTTGGATAAAGTATCAGCTGGCAGTAAAGGTTCTTCCCTGCCCTTCTGCCAGATGTGGATTACTGCCTCTGAAGGGCTTTCCCATGGAAAGCATAAATAAATACAAGTCTTCAGGCTCCTGACGTGGAGCTAAGGCCCCTCTGCCTCTGTTTTGTTGTGGTTGGTGCTTTTTTTTTCTCTTGTCTTGGCTTTAATGGCCTATTTTGGTCAGACATCAGAAGGACCCATCCTGCTGTGCATGCATGTTTACAGAGGGGAATGGGAGCAGGGGAGCAGCAGCGAGGTGAGCAGGCTGTACGCAGCTTACAGTTTGCTCTCAGTTTCTGCCTTAGAGTGTTGCTTTTGCAGTCAGACAGAGTTGGGGAAAGTTATGTTTAGTGGAAGTGCTGTGTCGCACCACTTGGCAAGTGACACATGGGGCTGGTTTGTTGGGGCCTGGGTGGTAGGGAGCTGCGTGCATCGAGGGCACTTATGGTGCAGAATAGCAGAGAAGTCAGAAACCTTGTGAGTGTTCTCTGTGCAGATGCTCATAGATTCATTAAGGTTGGAATGGACCTCGAAGACCATCTAGTCCAATCGTCCACCTACCACCAATGTTGCCAATTAAACCATGATAGAGCAGCACTTCTTTTTGGCATTTCTGCATGGTTTTGATCGAGCTGAGCTCACTCTGTATAGAGGTTGGGTTCCTCTCACTTGGCTCGGGCCTGACTCTGTCAGTACACAGCACCAGCTCACTGACTTGGGCAGTATCTGTAGCCCTGTGGTGTAAAAATCAGCTCAGAGTCCTGCCTACAGCTGTGATACTGCATGAGAAACCATCAAATGCGAAGGAAGGAGAGGTCTTCAGATCTATCAGTGGATCATGGTTTTAAGCCCTTCTCTGCTATTTAGAAATTCCTTTTACTGGAAGCTGAGAAAACCAAACCACACGATTCCTGGAAAGCAAGCTAAATAAGAGCATCCAGAGGAAAGGAAAAAGTAGCTGTGGAAACCTTTGCGGTGAAATCACGGGCATTAGCAGCACTGAGCGTGCTGCCTGAAGCTGGGAGGAGCAGTTTCCACCTCCTTACATTTATTTCCTATGGAATAGGGCTTCTCCTCATCTGGGTCTGTATCACTGCAGCAGGAGTGTGGGGCTGGACTCCTGGTTGCAAACCCGGGGCCAAACACCAAACAACCATCTGAGAAATCCAAGCTCTGAGATGTAGTCAGAGATATGATGCAGATAATGTGTATGTCAGCTTTTGGTGCACCACTGCGTGTCCAGGCTGTATCTGCAGCCACTGTTGTGTGTTCATCCGCCGTCACTGTGCTGCTGCCGTGCTGGCTGTGCTCCCCTCCCAGCCCTTTGTGATTTGCGGATGATTAAGATGGAGTCAGACAGAAAGCAGAGTTGGCACAGCCAGGCTGTTACCCTATTAGAAGGTCCAGATGTACCGAATCAGGATTCCTTGCGGCTTCTGATGAGGAAGAAACAAAACAGGGCTGTAGTTAGGTTTAAAGGATTTGGTAAGTGCACATGTGCTGCGGGTCTGCCTGCCTCTGATGGGTACCAGATGGCAAAAAGATGGGGGAGGATGGAGCAGGGGGGAAGGGTTGTGGGCAGGAGGATGCAGAGAGGGGTCCTTAGTGAGCCCTTGTTGGGGAATGCAAGCAGCAGGGATGCTGAGGTGCCAGGTGCTGACTGGGAAAGAAGCAAACGCTGGGATGGTTCCTATCATTGCAAATGGCAATTTGTTTGTAATTCACTGCATCCTTGGGCTGATGTGATTTTTCTCTGAAATAAAAAATAAAAATAATAATAATAAAATAAAATACCCAAACAATTTCTTTGTAATATGTAGGGAAAGAGGAGACAGCGCAGTGATTTATTTGGGTGTGGGGATTGAACTGCTGTGATTATCCTCAGCCGCTCAGCTGATGTCCCAAAAAAAAGCCCAGGGAAACCTGCGGGTTTCCAGCACCTCTGGGTCTGACAACGGTGTGTTTTGCATCGTGCTGTAATTCATTACAGCCTGCACAATGATGCCAACTAACTGTTGGCAGGGAAACGGAGTAGATAAATCTTTGATGAGTGCGTCCAGCCTCCCTGGGCTGTGCTGAGTCCTCGGAGAGCTTCCCAGCACCGCGGTGGGTCTGTTGTCTGCTGGGAGGGCTGAGGAAGGGCCACGTGGCTCAATGACTTTGTGGGCACAGCTCAGAGCTGCCCCATACGAACAGGATGGCTGTCCCCCATAGAAAACAATGGGATTTAATCTGGGAATTTTGAAAGGTAGTTTTAATTGTACCCGTGTCTCAAATTTCATTGTATATGGAGTTATTGTATAATTGAGCTAGCATAATCCAGCAGGGTTGGGTGTTTAGCTGATGTATTTATTTACATGTACAAAGTATGTGTGTTTAGTTGCAGGTGGTTCTTTTTGAGTCACTGGAGGCAGCAGCTGTTCAGTGCAGTCTGAAACCCGTGCTTTCACATGTCAAAGTGTGTCATTACAGAATGGGAAATGTCAGTAATTTGTGTTTGCTGGGAGCTGAGCTGGAGCATGCTTGGAATCCTTGAGGTTGGATGGCGCCTCTCAAGGTCCTCTGGCCCAGCCTCATGATTGAAGGCCTCAACCTCAAGGCTGGATCAGCTTGATGGGGGTCGTTCCTTGCTCAGTGCCAGAGACCTCCAAGAGCAGTAATTCCTTTTCCTCACCTTCACAGCTCAGAGAGCTTTTCTCTTGGCTCCCTAAGGTCCTGGTAGGTGGCTGAAGCAGCCAGGAGGTCCCCTCTCAGCTTTCTCCTGAACAAACACATCTCCCCAGGCTCTCCTCACCCATCACGTGCTCCAGCCCTGCGGTTTGCAGCCGAATGCTGGTATATCCATCTGACATCGATTCCGCTAAATTGGGTGCCAGTAATAATGAAGATGCATTGGCTCAGGTTGCAGCCTGGGTGGCTGCTCAGGTATATGTCGCCGTAAGCCTTGCTGGCTTTCAGCTGTAACTCTGCTGCCTTCTGCTGCCTCGGCTGCCTGATTGAAGCTGCTCCTAATGCACATTGTCTCTGTGGTGCCCTTTGTGTCACAGTCGCCAATCTCAGACACTTTCATCTAGGCAAAAAGATAAGATGCTTCAATTACAGTAATAAACAACAGCTGTCGTGAGGGAAGGAAAAAATAATAGAGTTGCTCAACTCATATGCGGCAGTGCATCATGAAGATATTGTTTGGGGGAAGAAGAAAGCATTACTACCAGATTTCCCAGAATTGGTGTATTATGACATTTGCTTGGAGTGAAAGCAAACCTGAAACCAGGGCTCTCTTGCACTGCAGAAGTTGTCTGCATGGCCTCATTGCTGGAGCAGCGTCCAGCTCCAGGAGCCCCTTTGCTGTGCTTTGTGGCAGCAGGGCTGGGTGGCTTGACGTGCAGCCCTATCTGTGTGCCAGCAGACGTGGGGGATGTAAGCAGATCTAATGTGGGCAGCTGAAACCAGGCAACAAAGGAGGTTGGTGTGCACGAGCCTTGGGAATACTTGGCTCATCCTGCCATCAGCAGGCTAAATATTTGTAATTTCTATCATAAAAAATTCACCAGCTGCAGAAGTCAATAGAGGGGAAGTAGTAAACATGACATGACATTGCTTTGTAGCATTGCTCAGAACAAGAAATCTCTTCTTTCAAACAAAAGCCAGACGTTGCTGCCTGGATGGACCTGAATACTTTTAGGGTCTTGTCAGAAAAATGTCTGCCCCAGTTCAGTCATTTGGAAGAGGATCCCAGGTCTCTTCAGACTAATGAGGCTTGAATGTAATCTCGAGCGGAGTGATTTAAATTGCAAGGGATGCTTCTTTACCCTGCTTGTTTATAGGGCAATGCATTTTTAATATTGAATAATCCAAAAGTCAGTTCAGGAAGGATACACAATCAGAGGAAGGAAATAGGTCATAATTTCTCACAAGGGACCACACGAAGCCTTCAGTCATCTTAAATTCCCCATCCAGCCCATTTATCTGAACATCTGATGGTGCCAAAAGGGACCTTTTTTCCCCTCTGGCTTTTCTCCCACCACAGCAGCATCTGCTGAGCACCTTAGATGGGGTCTTTGGGGCCAGAAGGGTAAAAAGCTGCCCCACAGTGAAACCAGATGGGCTGCATTGTCTGCCTGTGGGGACAGGCATGCCTTTAGTGCAGAGGAGGAGCAATAGTTGCTGCACATACTGCTGGAAACTTCCATGGCTCTGTACACAGGTGGAGGCCCCAGAGCCCTTATGGCTTCAATGAGAAATACAATTATCTTTCTTATTTATATCTAATAATAATTGCTTCTTCTAATTGCCCTAGTTTTTTGGATTTCTTCCCAGCAGGTTGGGCTGAAATCTCAGCATCAGTTGGATGTGCATGGCAGTGTGACCTCTGCCTGGCTGGCTGCTTCAGCACAGCCCTGTTGTGTGTAGGACCATTTCTCTTAGTGCTCCCCCTGACCCACGTCGCTCCTGGGTGCAGTTCTGTGCTGTATTACCAGGAAAGAAGAAGGACTGTTCGATTAACAAATAATCTCTGCAGGGAAGAAGCAAAATGTATTTTGCCTTTCAGTTTCTGATTGTTTTATTTATGGGTGTAAATGAAGAAAGAAGTGTGTATGCGTCTGTTAGCATATGTAAAATATATGGAGCTCTTCTGCCAGGTGAACGTGACAGAATCACTCTCTCACAAGCCGGCACTGTAAGCACGTGGAAATTCAAGGGCCCAGACAGGCTTTTTTGTTGCTGAGGCGACTCCAGCCTGGTTTTATCTCTAAGCTGCAGCACTCAAATCTCATTTGGGCTGATAGGATCAGCCTGGTGCAGGTAGGGCTATGGGGAGGAGGGGGATGCTGGCACCTACTGCAGGGCGTGCATTGGTTGTGCCTCCTTTTAGGAAAAGCAGATGTCCCTGCTTATTGCTGGCTTTTTGCTCATCAGAACTAGAAGTAGTAATGAAATAAAGTGATGTTTCTTAGCTCAGTCCAGGAGCTTATCTGCAATTGTTTGAGTTCAGGCTTGAGCTCCAGCATACCTGTCAGCAAGAAGCTCTGGGCCCACGTGCAGCTTCAGTTGTGCTGAACAGGGTGACCTCTTTCTGATGGAGGGATGCTCAGCTGTGGGTATGGGCACTGAGCATAGGCTGTTGCAGCTTACAGTACAGTCAGACGCAAGCCAGATCTGCTAAGCTGCAAGGGCTGACTCAGCCAGGCTAGTCATGTGGGAGCCCAACAGCATTTTGTCCTAAGTGCAGAATGAATGTGGGTCACCTCGTTTCCCTCAACAGCAGGTTGAGGTTCTTCCCTGCACAGATGGAGCAAAGCGTTTGGGAAAAGCAGAGTTTCTTTTGGAAGAAGCAGGTGTGTGGAGCGGCAGCGTCAGTTTCACTTCTGAGCAGGGAGGAAGGACAGAGCCCAGAGTGCAGGGAAATGGCAGTGAGTTTAAGCTTCCATTTTGAACAGCTGAAAAGATGAAAATGCTGCTTGGGGAGATGTCACAGGGCACGGCAGTCCTCCATCAGTCACTGCTTGGTGGCCACAAGTGTCCTCTGGCACATTGCTGCAGGTGCCACCTGTTGGGTGATGGTGGCAGGAGTTCCTATGGCAGCGGGATGGAAGGTAGGGCAGAGGGGTCTTGATTTAGCACAGATCTGCTATAAGAAGCGTTATGTCTGGCTCTGAGGAGCTGCTTGGCATGTGCTTTGCTCTGCAAACTGGCACATGGTGGTTGTTTTCTTCCCGAGGAAGCTGCTCCCTGTGTGCAATGTGCCACAGAGCCCATTTTGCTCATGCAGTCAGCAGGATTGCCTTCCCATCAGAAGAGCTGCCTCCTCCTGTTCTGTCAAGGGGAAAAAAATGTATTCGTCAGAGGAGGTGGGGAAGGGTTAAGATGTGCAAGCTTTGAAGCTGCCCTGGTGCTCGTGTGCTTAAAAATCAGCCACGACTGTGCTCAGACATGCAGGGATATGCAGCTGGGCTTCCAGCAGAGTGTGAACCACAGCATCCTCATCCAGCAGGCAGCTGAGAGCTGTGGCAGCCACAGGATCTCCAGCTCTGTTCTCACAGAGCTGCTCGGTGATTTCCAAGAACTGAGGCTTTGTAGGGTGATGCAAATTGGGTTCCCCTCTTCCCACCACAGTTCTGGAAAGTCCTGCCATGGGCTGCATAACTCAAATGTGATTTAGTTTTCCTCATTGGAGATCCAGTCCTGTTTGTTCATGTTGTTGCTGTTCTTCCCAGAATTGGCCTCTTTACATTCACTGGCACTGAATTGGGTCTGAGATCAGGTTGTTGGGCAGGCGGAGCACCTGCTGCAGCCAGCCAGGAGAAATGAATGGGATTCTTTGCTCATGCTTCTTCTGGACTTGCAAGATTTTGCTGGAGGTGTTTTTAAAAGAAAGCACTGTTTGGGCTGCAGCGTGGGGGAAAATTAACCTGTGTTCAAGCAGATGTCAGAGCAATGATGTGCTGATGGATGGGAAGAGGGGGAGAAAACATGCAGTGCCCTAATCCCTACCCCATTCATTTCTTGGCTCATGTACCCCAACAAGTCTCTCACTTCCCAGAGCTGTAGATACTATTACTGCTTTTAAAAGCTGACATGCTTCTGTTAACTGAACCTCACCTGTCTGCTTTGACCTTTCAGCTCTGATTGCACTCAGGTGAATGTTCCGTTCCGTAATAGCCCGAATAATCAAGGCACAGAGTAGCACAGGAGCACTGAGAAGCCTCTGATATTTTAAGCCCGAGTTAACTGAAAGTGCTCTGTGCATCTGTCAGTCAATCTGAAGAGAGTCTCATGATGGATAGACCATGTGTTGCCTTGTCTGACACATCTCAGAAATAGTGACAGTGACACGTTTCGAGCAGCGCTGCCTTTCAGCTGTTTTGTCTTCGGTTTCCAGTTGCCAGTTCTTTTAACTCCCATTACAATTCATTTTGCGGAGGGTCTGAACTGATGATCAGGCTCAGAAGGCTGGTGTTTGCATCCATGCATTGATTACTGAGCTCTGGGTGACCAGGTCAGTTGTACTAACGGCTCTAAACCTGTTTCCTTGTCTTGAATGTAGATAAAATAGAGATCTGAATGCAGACTCGATTTAGCTTTCTAATAGTGACCTTAATAAGTGTGATGTCAATAGAAGAAATCAATCTCATTTAGAAGTCAGCTGGTTGGAGTTTTAATGTAAGGAAGAATGCTCACCACCCCATCACCCTGCTCTTGGTATGTGGTGAGGGTTCATTCTGGAAGTGACTGTGCTCTAATCAAAGTCTGTAGACAACTGGAATTGATTTGGTACAATTAGAACAGAGCCCTAAATTAGTGATGTGCAGGGGCAGGTGGGAGGATGAATATTGCCCTATTTCTAAGGGGAATGCTATCAGAAGATGAGTGTCCTGGGGGGTAGGAGAGCTTTGCTTCCAGGGGGGACATATTTAATGTACACTTCAGGCCATTGCAGCTGCTTGGAAAGGGGAAAGCTTCTTCCAGCTCCGTGTGTTTGCTTCTGTCTGGTAAGCTCTGTATGAGCATGACTTGTCTGCTCACCATCACCCTGACTCGTGCCATGAGGAGTTCCAGGCTGCTTGAAGTCCAGGTGGTTCTCCTCATAATGCCAAAGCCCATAAGGCTAGAGGGCCATCAGCCTTATGTTCAATGGCCCCTTGGTAACTGGAACCATACTTGAGATGCACACACACTGTGTGTGGTTGGGACCTAGGAGAGCAGCAAATACCCCAGCTTGGTGACAGTGGATGTCACACTGAGTCCTCTGATTTGCCTAAACATCTAATATTGCAGTGAGATGGAGCAGCGTACACCCAGATGACAAAACAATTAAACAGCAAGGAAACATAAAGGGGAGAAATTAACAAGGAACCAAACTCATTTGACACAGAGATCAAAACATATCGACGGTGTCTCGCAGCTCTGATAATTCCATTGAGCTGTGCAGAGCTTAACATTGATGCTCACATGCAACCTCTGATTAACATTAAGTGGGGCTGTCATTCTGACATAGCTGGATAAACCAATATTGAAAAATCTATTAGATATATCAGGCTCGAACAGGGAGCGCAAATCTTATTATGTATTATTTCAGCTGTAATTAGGTGGGAGATAAAATCATAAACAGGGAAGCTGGCTGAGTTTTCTTCTGCCTGCGTGCAGGTGCCTGGGTTTGGCCTGGGTTTTGGATGCATGCTGACAACACACTGCTGCATGGGAAGCACAGGGCTGGGAGGTGACGGGTACCAAGCAGGTTGGTAAGTTGTACAGCACAAACTGCAGTCCTCCTTGGGATAATGACAGTCATAATGGATGTCCTTGTATTTAACTGGAAATAGTAGTTCAGTGGTTTTACAGCCCCGAGCCTGCCTAATTGCTTCTTTGAATAGATAAACGCTGCTATTTGGGAGGTTTGCAGTAGGGTGTTATACGTTCTGTTCCTATTAATAACGGAGGTCGTGCCATTGAAGACGTTCACATGCTGAAAGTGTGATTTTAAAAATAATTCTCTGTGGAAGACAAAACCCGACACTTGTTGTGTTTTCAAGGATACGGAGGTTGCAGAGCTGGACTGCAGAGCAGGGACGGGATGCTGCGGCCTCACGTTGGTTTTATCCTCTTGCCCTGTTCTGTTGTTTCCACACTGTTTGTGACTTGCTCCAAGAACTGATTGCTGTCCCATCTGGTGACAGTGAGGACCTGACCCATTCCTGAGACCCCTTTCTGATTGGAAACCGGCTTGCATGACTGCACTTGGCTGAGGTGGGTTCCCTCAGTGCTACATGGTCCCATCCTGCTTTCAGTTCATTCTGCTCCGTGTTGCATTTTAGTGACTCACCACCACTGCTCCTCTGGCTGCTCAGCGCTTCTCAAAGCAGTTTGCAAGTCCCCAAACGGAGGATGGCAGGCATTCAGTGCTTCCCAATGTTCCCATAGAGAGCAGCATGCCTCTCTGCATGGCGATGTAAAGCTGTGAGCTGGGAAGCACTCCCCATCTCTCCCAGGCTTTCTCTTGCTGCCCGCAGCTCTGCACAGTGTGCTGCCCGCAGATTTCAGAGCTGCAGAGTCCCAGGGAGCCGGCGGGCACTCTGCCATCAGCACAGCACAGCCAGGGTTTTATCTCCACCATACAGCCCTGCCTCACTCGCTGCCCACTGTTTGAACCAAGTGAGGCGTAAATTTAGTTCTGATGCTTCTGGGGGAGAAGAGAAAAATGAATTTTTGCCAACCTGGGATGTATTTTCAGCTGTATTTAATAGGGTCTGTATCCTATCCCAAAAGGTCAGGACCTCTTTCTAGCAAAGTTTATGATAATAGATTTAACTTCTGTTAGTTCATTTGCCTCAGTATTTGCTGAGAAAGGGGATAGAGGAGCTTTAAGAAGTAGAAAAGATTTATGGCAGGTATAGAATGCTTTGCTCCTTCTCATGTGCTTTGCTGTTGGAAGAATGAACAAATAGGCTGTGAATAAATAAAGGAATATTTATATTCTTCCTTGGTCCCAACTGCCCGGCGTCTTTCCTTCTTCTGGAATGGCACAGAGTGCTGAATAATTCATGCAACCAATCATTAATCCTGCTGCCTTCTTCTCCTTGCTCTGGAGGACACCTAGTCCAGATCCTATATCCCTGCAGGCATTCAAGGCCAGGCTGGATGTGGCTCTGGGCAGCCTGGTCTGGTGGTTGGCGACCCTGCACACAGCAGTGGGTTGGAATGAGATGATCATTGTGGTCCTTTTCAACCCAAGCCATTCTACAATTCTAAGATCCTGTAGGACTTGTGAATGTGTGTTGCAGCTCCCGCAGTGCAAGTCAAGCAGTTGTTCTGCAGGCTGAGATGTCACTAATGAGAGCAAGCTTGGAAGCACACCAGGTACCATGGGCATGAGGCTGCATGGAGCCCACTTTGTTCTACAGTGTCTAAGTAGCAGGAGAGGAAGAGCTGTGCGAGTAATTCCAGCTTCTGGAGCACTGCTTTGTGTCAGAGAGCTCTGCTTTTCTGACCCAGTGCTCTGAGAGCAGCCCAATGTGAGCGGCACACTGACCACTGTGCAAACTCATGTGCAGAATGAGCAACAGTGAACATAGTAAAAAGCAATCCTGAGCTGATAGCATTATAAATAATGTGTCTCTGACTTCTGAAGACGTGAATATCATCTTACTTGCTGAAATGCACCAACAGAAATGTAAACACAAGTGGCCATTAGTTTTATTGCAGCTTTTTTGCCTTTTATGGAAGCTTGGTAGGGCTGTAAATTTGGATTTGAACATCAGTGACTTGAGTTCAAAATGTAGGCTTGACTCTCAAAAAGATTTATGCGTACACTTAATGATTCCCTTGAAGGAGTTCCCATTTGGGGCCTTGTTCTTGGTGAGATTCTGTGTTGGAGGGCTGGGCTGGATGTGAAGCATGTGTAAGTGTGCACATTAGCTACATGCACTGGGGCCCCTGAGCCCATTAAGGCAGAGTGAGGAGCTGCACTGACCTCCGAGGAGAGTTTTGGCTGTATGAATTGCACGTACCATGGAGACGCACAGCAAGCCCCGATCCTGGTCTATGCAGATTAACTAAACACAGCTAGCAGGATTGGCCAGCATTGTAACAGGCATTAAAAGAAAGAAAGAAAAAGCTGTTGGAAAGAATTACTGAGCAACTTTTGCAAGAGCTGAGCTTGCAGGGTTTAGTCTGTGAGATGACATAGCATGCACCCAACTGGAGTCCAACGCACCATTCCCAAAGCCAGCCATTCCTCTACAGCGATACAGGTGGGGCAGCTCCACTGCCATCCCCATATCTGGGTGCCTCTTGCAGAGAGCATTTGCTATGGATTCCCATTCTGTTGAGCAGAGAAATGTTCTGTTGTGGTGATGGTGGTGACATGAGCGTGCAGACACTGAGCTTACTGAGGCTCAGAGCAGTGCTGTGTTTATACAGCCAGAGCTGCCTCCAATGGCTCTAAAAATAAAACCCAGCTCTGAGTAAGCAGATCACCCACACTGCCTGTGCTGGAACTTCTGCTCTGCTCCTGCAGGGAGTTGGGCAGAGAAGTGCCTGGTCACGGAGCATGGTGTGGTGACAGTGAGGGCAGTGCTGCCGCATGTGACATACTGGTGGTGGCACAGAGGAGCTGCCACGCTGCCTGCGATGGATGTAGAGAAGTTGAACTCGCATCTTCCTTAGCAGTTCCCTTTGTAGGTCCTTTTCCCAGAAGGGCAAAAAGAAAATGCAGAAGCAGGCCAGTGGGATCACTACTGCAGTTCCTTCCCCCGTGCCTGGCGAGTTGGGAGCAGTGCCATGCGGACACCAGCACAACATCTGCCCCTGTGACTGGAGCTGATGAATTTATTATCTTCTGATGTTCATCCTGGTTCTTATAGCTTGAACTCCCATTCTTTGCCATTCACTGAAGATAGTGGGTTTTTAACCTGTTTGCCCTGCTAAGACCCCGTGGCAGTCAGTTTCACAAAGTAATGTACTGCAGACACCAAAAATTGCATTACTCTGTGATGCACAGATGCTCTCTGCTCTTACAGAGAAAGGAGGTCCACAGGGGTCATCCTCTGATGCTTTTAGCAGGTGAGGAAATGGAACCGACAAAGTGCCCAGGCTGTGGGGCAGCACCTGCAGGTGCCTTTGCAGTCCTAAGGTACAAAAGCTGCAGGTGATTCATCCATGCTGCTGAAAATGGGGAGCCCTTGGAGTGTAATGCAGGTGCTGTGCTGGGAGATTTCTTCTCTTTGGGATCTAGAGTGGAAATGAATGCTGACTGAGAGAGCCGAGCTGAGTCCCATCTCTGAGATTGAGCAGCTGGTGCCAGCTGTGAGAAGTGTGGATCTGAACCTGGTGCACGTCACCTCGCTTCATGCCTTTGCTTCTTGTTCCTGGCTCTGGAAGAAACCTGAGCAATCAAAGCAGAGACAGCTCCACTTCAGTTATCTTTCTATCAGAGGGCTGGTAGGGAAAATGGATTATTACAGACTTTCTAGTAGTACAGAAATCTTTGCCATCGTCCATGACCTAAATAGACCTTTGTGTAATGATGGGAATAGGAATTAGTATACACCAGATATTAGGCTTTACAACCAATTTTATTAATTTTAACTGATTATAAAATAACGGGGGATGCATTTAAAGAGCCCCTGCTTAATGCACTGTAATTATAATATGTTTAATTACTATAAATTTCATGAGCCAATGAAGGTATTAAAATAAATAGAACGGTAGAGGTGCTCATTAAAACTGTGTCTGACCTTTATGCAGTGAGACTTGTAGGAGTGAGAGCAGCAGAACTGGCTGCAGTGTGGTAGCAGGGGGAGCTCTTAATTCCCCATGCACGGGTCCTGGCAAGCGTAATGCAAATGGAGTCAAACGGAACTGGCTCTTCCTCATGGAACACCAGGGTAGGATTTTGCTGGAAGAACAGCAGCCTGTGAATTGGTGTTGGGTTTCAGTTGTGCAAGTGCTGCAAAGAAGGGCTTCAGACACTGAAATTCTGCTCACGTGCGCTCAGAGCAATTGGTAAAGATGGTCTCTTAGGTGAGTGCTTCACGCTCTGCTTTGGCGTGTGATTTAGACAGTTGGATGCTCATCCAGACCCCGAGCAGTTGGGCTGGAAATCTTTCAAGAACTGTTTTTTGAAGAGTATTTTGGATCCTCGTTGCTAGACCCGGGGAATGTTTTGCCATCTGGAAACAAGCAATGATTTAGGGCCAGATCTGCAATTACCTCACTCTGCTTTGGGCGGGGGAGAAGTTCAGTCTGCTTCTGTGTCTTGAAAGCTGTCTGGGAGTGGGGTTGTTTTCCTCTCACAGTGTGTCTTCAGGTGCTGTGAGCACGTGGTGTGGAGGGGAGAGAAGGGGAAGGAGCTGAGCTAAATGCACTGCTGACATTGCCAGGCCTTGGTGGTATCCCACCTTAACATTGGCTTCTCTGCATGCCCTTAAGAAGTGCTGAAGCCACTATGGGTACGTTAGTCATTACGTATAGGTGGGCAGTTCTCCAAATGAGCCTGGCTGGGGATGGGAGCTGCCTTGTCACTTCTTCTTTTGTTGCAAATGTAGCTTTGGAAGAACGGTGATTTCCACATTAAACACAATCAAGGCATTTTATCCTGTCCCAACGGTGGGCTGCTTTGCATTGACCTGAAGAGAGAGCATTTGCTCTTTCTAGGAGTGAGGAATGGGGCTCAGTAGGGGACATTCCTGGGTCTGAATGCAAAACTCCTGTTTTGTCCATATATTCACGCTCATTTTTGCATGGCACTTAAATGGACCTGAATATTTCACCAGCTAGCGAGATAATGCGATGGCTTGTTGAGTAGTTTGTAATCAGTTATTAGGACAGGGCCTCGCTGAAATAAAATATGAGGGCAAAGGAAAGTAACACGCCTGTGGCATTAAAATGCTGTTAGCAAGCTTGAGGCATATCAGAGAGATTGGTCCTGAGAGTAACATTTGCTGCCTTTCTGCTTTTGAACTTTCTTTCTTTCTTTTTTTTCCATTTGCCTGTTTCTGAGGCCTGGGATTTATCCCGAGTTTAAGAACTGACGGGTTTTGATCATTTGAATAGGTATCGCTGTTCAGTGGGGAATACATGTGCCAGCTGAGATGTCTCTTAAAGCCAATTTGTACTACCAGTTATATGGAATGATTTCTTGAGACTGTAATGTATTTCAGCTCCAGGTTCTCTACCTGCATTACAGTGTTATCACCTCTCCCTCCCAACCCGAGCGGGTCCTGAGGTGTGAGTACATATTGAACCACATGAAAACGATGTTGTAACGTTAGGGATTTGATTTGGATTTACTGAGGCGGAGTAATGCAGAGTCACAATCGTTTCATTACCCAGCCCTCATCCTTTGGTGCTGAGGATGTGCAGTTTGAATGCACAGTGTGTCCAGGTGTTCTTGTTGGCACCTGTTGGCCATTTTAAGGATGCTTCACCCCCACTCCCTCTCAAGGCTGCTCCTTATTGAAGATGCAGTGGTGCAGAAGCAGGATGCTAGGATGTCTTTAGTGGGTCTCAATGTATTTATTCTTCTGCTGCCCGAGGAGGGGCCATGGTAGCCCTTGTTATCAGGCTGTCAAAAGAATTAAGAACCAAGCAGTCGCACGAGCAGCAGGATGATTGAAGGCTGGTTTCCAATGGACTTTTATCTTGTAATTGATTTCCTCTGTGGGTTTGTGCTGCTTAATGAGGTGTGAGCTAGCACGAAGCCTTCCCCTCAGTGGGAGATGAGGGAAGCCAGGCACCTCCTCGCCCCGCAGTCCCCTTATTCAGTGCATGGGAATTGGTGTTACTGGGACCTCTGCCCCACTGTCAGATGTGCTTGGAATCAGCGGGCTTCAGGAGTTATTAGGTGGGGTACAGATTAGTAAACACACATAACAGGCTGAACTTCTGTCCCCTGGGCTCTCTGAGAGACTTAGGCTTAAAAAAAAGTGGAAACTGAGGAATTACTTTGGTCTTAAAATCTTCTATCATGCTAAGCCCAGGGCAGGGAATGGGGAAGAAGCAGGAAGAGGCACTGGGGAGGAAAAACCTGTGATTGCCATGATTGTAATGTCAGGCTGAGATACTCTCTTTTGCATGAAGTGCTGACAAGTGTGTTGGTAGCTGCAAAGACTCCCAGGGACTTAAGCAACTAAACAGAAAATGGATTTGGGAGGGGTGTGGTTTCTTGCAGTATCTGAAGCAGGATGAAGCTTCCCGTGCCCCAGGGCTGTGCAATGGAGCAAACTGCCTTGGGTGCTCATCTGTGTTTGCCTCACTGGAAACCTTGTTCTGGGAGGACTGGAGTTAAGCTGGGCTCTGCAGGATGGAAAGGAGCTACTGGAATGGGGGAGAGCAATTGGTAGGATCCATTAACACCTGAATGTTTGGAAAGCCACTTTACTCTTAACCTTTAGTGAAACGTGGATGGACATCCAGGTTGATTTACCTGCTGGTGGTCAGTAAGCTGTGCCTCTTGCTTAGTTTTCATCCAGCTAATGTGGCCGTAATTACTGAATTGTATTTCCTGGTCACTTGGAAGTACTTAGCTCAATGTAAAACCTGTGTGTCTTGCCAAATTGATGCTTAAAATTGCTTCTGCGGTTGGGTGCCAGTAATCTTCTGTTAGATTTAAGGGTTTTTTTTTTGTTGTTTTTAATACTTCACTAGTGTCTGGCTGGATTAACCTGAAATGTTGTAAGGTTTATTTGTCAGGGGGGTATAGAGATATTAAATGAATTTGGAATTAAGTATGTGCTGGCTAAATTCCTGCCTTGTTCAAGCCCCAGTGATGCAGACTCTGGGCATGCAATGTTGTTACAGGCTTATTGGAGCTGAGTGGAGGTATAAGCTATGAGAGCAGGAGGAACTGGGGCTTGGGAGGTTATTTTTGGTGCCAAGCTAGCTTTATACAAGAAGTGTAGTTAAGGTCTGCTCTTCATGCAGTGTAAGCTATTACTTCATGTCCTACAAGTTAATGGCAGTACTGAGGTTAGTGGGTTTTGCATCCAGCTGCTCCCCCACCTAGTTAGGAAATAAGATGAGGATTTGGAAGGCACACTGATAACTTCAGATAGGAAGAACACTGGAGATGCAGGGAGATGAGCAAAAGTACTGAGTAAGTCTTGACAGAAGTTGGGAATGGGAGAAGAGCTTCAGAGACTGAAGTTCCATAACACACGGTGGTGTGGACTTGCCATTGTGTTACAGCTTGCTTGCACTCAAAGGAACGACCTTAACATGCCTGGACGCTGACATTGCAGGACGGTTTGGGAGCTCATTGAGTCTGCATGGTTTCTTTCTGATTTATGAATCCTAATTAACTATAATGAGCCCTGAAGGCAAAAACAAAGGCATGCATGGATGTGGTCGCCTGCAGTGCTGAAGCTGTGCAGCTGTGCTGGACCGGAGAGAGCTGCCTGCCCTGGTCACTGCCCAGGGGACTGCTGTGTCTGCAGCAGCAGCAAGCACCAGCAACACGATAATGCTGCTGTCAGCAGCAGAGTAGGCTCAGTATCACTAGATCTGTGTTGGAAGAGTTTTTTTGGGGGAAACATGCTTTTTTTTCAGACCAGCTCCATATTGAGGTGTGAGTCTGCCTTGTTTTTGCATTTGCCAAAGGCTTTTCAAGGTTGCCTTTCAGTTCTAAATGTTAAAGAAGGAAATAAGTTCTTCACAGTGTGTGTGTGTGCAGATGCATGCAAAGCAGTTGTGTGCCCACATGTAAGTGTGTAAAGCTGCTTGGCAGTTTGCCTGTTAGTTTTTCCCAAGAGAGGATAAACTATAGAAATAGATAGGAGGCTGATAAGCCTATCAGTGGATATAAGAAATAGGTGCAGTACTGATGGTTTGGATAGAATGGGAAGTCTGTTGTAAATACCAAAACCTCAACAAGCTCTGGGAAAGCATCAGTTCATCAGCTGCACCTCACTTGGTCTGAATTCATGTAGATTGTATTGATCATAGTCTGTCACCAGCACTAGGTTATCCCAGCATCCCCCGACCAGCAATCCATGCTGTATCTCTGTCACCACCAGGAATGGGACTTGAATTATTCTGAAATGGAGTCTATTACCGCTTTATTTATTTGTGCTGAGCATGTTTTGCTTTGGATATGCAGCAAAGCAGGGCTCTTCCCCGACCTTGCAGGGCTTCAGGATAAATGAAGGCACACGTTCTCTGAGGCAGCAGGGAATTTATGGTGTTCTAAGAGGCTCTGGCTCTGTTGTGGGTTGCTGGCAGCAGCGCTGATAATCACAGTGTGATCGCAACTGGGCTGTTTTATTTAAGGTGTGTTTAAATCTCATTTTCTTGCACTGTAAGGTTGTGTATTTTCAGGCTGCTGGAGTTCAAAAGGGAGAGAGGAGGGAAATGCCAACGTAAAAGCTTTTGTTTGAGAAGGTTGTGAGCACGAGTCTTTTTTGTTTTACCCACCTGATGATGTAGATCATAGGTAAAATGGATGAGTTGTTCGCAGAGCGTACTACTGGCTTATCTAAAGCCCATTTATGAAACAGAACCCTGTTGTGTAGCAATCTGCTGGAGCAATACCTTGCTGATTCCCAGCATTAGCAGACCTCTCCCTTACACTTGCATTGTGAGAGTTAGCAAATCTAGCAAAGCAATGTTTGACAAAAGCCGGGAAAATGCTCCACAAACTATGTTCAGTCTTTTCAGTATTCATTTTAATTGCTGACAGTCATAATCCACAAAGGATACAGGAGCATACCTCCTGTACACAGCAGGAACACGGTGTAGTACATGTCCTAAAGCATTACGTTCTGAGTTGCAGCAGAGGGTTAGCAACGGTAGCAAAATGTTCTGCTGATGCGTTGTTGAGCAAAAAAATGTGTAGTAATGGCAACTCTAGCATAGTTGCATCGAATATTTCCTCAGCTATTGAGTGTGCAGCCATCCGTTCTCAGTCAGCATCTCTCTGAGGCCTTGCAGCCAAATGCAGCGGATGCAGGAGGTCAAACAAAGAGGCGCCCTGAGCTGGAATGCTGCAGCTCTGCCAGGTCTCCTTGCAGCATGGGATGTGGGTGGGTTAATTGTTTCACCTAAACAGGTGTATTCAATTAGAGCTTATCTACGCGGAGCCTAATGATTTTCAACTGTACATAGATGTTTATGCTGCACAGCAAGTTGTAGCTTACTTCTGTGGTTATATAGGACTTGATGGATGTGAACTCACTTGCAGTGGTGTAAATTGATCCATATGGGCAGGTTTCACTGATTTATTTATTTATTTTTTAACTACCTGGATCCGTTTCAGACTAGTCAGCATTTGGTGGAGCAGGAGGCTGCGGAGAGGAATGAAGAGGTTATGTCAGGGCTTTCAGGAAAGCACAGCAATGGTGCACTTCTTGGAGGTGTATTTTTGGAGGAATGCATTATATGTTCATAAAACATGGGTAGCAGAACTGGGTTAGTAGATATCAAGGAGAAGCTGGGGGGGGGTTTCCTCTTCTGAGATAGCAGCATGCAGCCTTTAGTTGCTGCTCTGTGGTTTGGCATCTGTGAAATCAGCATCTGAGCTCACTATCAGTGTGGGCACTTGATTTGGCCTTGTGGCTCTCCCAGGCTATGAATGAGTTCTCCAGTGCTCAGTAATACGAATCAGAAAGCAAAGATGAAACACCTGGCCTTATAAAACATTGTATTTTGTTGTCATATGCTTCTTGACTGCATGGACAGCTTAATTGCACACACGCAGCTTGTATCTATTTACATCTTAATAGATACAGCTGTAGTGAAAGATGAAAGTAGTCGTCCATGTTAAAAATGGGACAGTATAAAAGTTGTCTGTGCGTGGCTTCCCAGGCGTTCACACCCATATACAAACCTGGGTCTGGTGGATGCTGGGATGTGCGAATTATGCATATCCTCAAGTGCTTTATTAGCCCTGTGGTTTGAGGAGTAACTTATTGAGAAAGGGGAGAACAGAATTCATTTTAATGAGCCGCCCAGGTGCTGCGGTGTCAGCCCTTTGCAGACGTCGTGCCTCTGTGACAGGAGCACGCCGTGCTAAAGAGGATCCGCAGAGATAACAATAGGATGTCAAAATGAAGTGAAACAAGGGCAGGGCAATTTTATGGAGATGACATGACAGGAGGAAAGTATGGGGAAGGGGGGGAAAAAAAAGGGGAATTTAAACTGTCAGTACGGATTTACTGAAGGCTTTCCAGTGTCAGCTAGAAGAAATGTCAGCACGACTGACTCGGTGGTGTCAAGGTGATGGCAGAATGAAGTCCGATCTGCTCAGGAAGGATCTCTTACTCCGGCTGTGGAGATGAAACACTGTCAGTAAAGATGATGTCGGGATGATAATTATTTTGCACATTAGGATTTAAGTAGGGCATTGTTTCTGTTGAGGTAGCATGGATTTAGCACAAGGCAGAGGGATGCACACTGGGAGATGAAAGCCTCCAAAACCAGGGCTGCTTTCTACAGGAATCCAGGAGCTCATGGAATACAGCTGTTCTTTAGACAGGTCAGGTGGAGGTATTTGAGGATGGGCAGCTGTAAAGAGCTGTCACTGCCAGAAGTAAGCATGTCTTGTGTGGCAGTGAAATAATGTGGTGTGCTGGAAGCTGTGGGCTCTTCCCCTGCCTCGTTGGCATCACAGCGCTCCCACATCTGGCATGGTTTCCAAGGAAGGATTTCCCTGTTAGTTAAACAACTGCACGCGCTCTCTGTGTGTCCTTTATCACAAAACAAACAAACAGGAAAAAACACGCTGGAAGAGACAATCTAAGGGCTTGCAATCTGATAATAAATCCCCTGTCTTTCCACACACACTCGGTGCCAGCTGTAGGCTAATTAAACTCAATAGTTCACAGGTGTTCCTGGGAATGACTAACGCAAGAGCACTCTCCTCTTTAGGGCTTGTTAACATCTTTTTCAGAGCTCTTTAAATTTCATACAGCAGCAAAGATGAGCTAACCCAGATGAAAGGTAGTAGAGAGGGACTCGAGCTATTGCTGAGTGCTCTCAGTGTGAGCATGGGCTGCATCTCCGTTTGATTTGTTAGCTCTTGCATTCTGATGGGTGACTCTCTTAGCGTTGTAAGGAGGAGATCTCCTTTCTTGGAAACATTAATATTTCTGTAGCCAGAACAAATTCCTGTCTCCAGAGCTGGTGGTGTAATTGTAACTGGGAAACAGAAGAGGAAAGTCTATGGCCAAATGAAACAGTGTTAGTTATCTTGTTACTGCTCGTAATTTCTTCCCGGGGAGAAGTAAACAGAGAGCAAGACTTCCTCCAGACCTCCCTGCTTATTGAGCCTTCCTCTGGGCTTTGACTGATCTGATGGTAATTCCTTTAGATTCTGCTATTAGAGTGCTGTTCTGCTTACCCCTCGGCCAGCTGAATGCAATGCTGCAGCACCAAGTGCTTCCTCTGCTTCCGTTGAGCTTGCTCCATAGGAAGAGCCCAGATTTGTACGTGCTGTTAACCTTCTCTATGTCTTTATCTGGAACAGTGGCCTAGCTACATTATAGTGCAGTTGCCTCTGTTCCTTTTGCCTTTTTTGTCCATCTTACAGAATTAAATGGATATTCTTCAGAAAGCTCTCGTAGTGGTTGTGGAACGACGCAGAAGAGGAGGCTTTCAGTGTTGTTTTCCCAGATTCCCTATAAAAAAACTCATGTGGAGCTGGTCCAAACTCCGTTATGTCTTGTGTGTCATTCCTCCTCAGAGAAAATGCTGGTTGGCCAGAAACAAGGCTTGAATTCCTGCACTTGGGCCAGGCAGCCTGGAGAGAGGAGCTGCTTTGACTGCTTACATAAACTAAATCCAAAAATACTTTTGTCCCATCAGCACTGCCTTGGTATGCCTGACCTCTCGTGTGCTGCGCTGCCCTGCCTCAATAGCATGCTTTGCAGCGTGCTGGGATTGCTCAGCTACAGACACACGAGGCAAAAGTGTTGCTGATTTAGCAAAATTATCCGTTGCAAATAGGCCTTAGATTTCATAGCCCTCTTTTTAGATTCTCTTTCTTCCTAATGGTGTTCTCAATTGCACTCTCTTGGAGTCTTCCCTAGACAAGAAAACCATGGGTGACTTACCTCAGTCTTAGATTTATTACTGACTTATGCTGAATTGATGAAGCGTGACCTCAAATCAAAATAGTATTTCCTACATGAGGGAGCCACACCAATTTAATGAAATCATTTTCTGAATCAATCCTATCACATCAGTACAATTTCGCTGTATGCATAAAATCTTATTTAAACGGTTAGAGCCTTTGGTGTGGCTGTGCAGGTAGAAGAGCTTTTATTGTCTTAAATACCAGAGCTGGAGAGGTGAGGGAGGAGGGAAGGTGAAAGAAGCCTTTTCAAATAGGAAGATGTGGTTCCGTACGTATTTTCTTGAGGTCCCAGAATTTTTCTTAGCAGAAGATGCTGTTACGGTGTGAGCAGGAAGTTAAAACCCCACAGAGTGCAGAATGCAAAGCTGAGAGAATTGAAGTGAAAAGTGGGGAAATGCAAGAAATCCTTCCCTGACCCCAATCCCCCACATCCCCACGTGTCGTTGTTTGTGACACTGATTTGAGGGTATTTAAGACAGGGAAAAACTCCATAGTTTCTGTGTCGGAGCCTTCTCTGTGGCTGGCATCTGAAAGCTCATTTGCACGCGAGTTCTGAAGTTAAATAAACGATGTGACAGTCAGTGTTACACTAAGATGAAGCACTAATACGACAGCGAAATGCTTTAATGCAAAGCACTGCCCTAGTTGCTTCTCCTCCATTTTCAAGATGAGGGTCTGTTAAGATGCCTTCACAATATTTGTTTGCATTGAATTTTGGGGGCACAGGATGTTTCTAAGACACTACAGATATACCTACTAACTTCTGCATGGCTGCTGATGGTATGTTAACACCTTGCACTCAACAAGAAGCAGGTTCTTTTGCAACTGAAGCATATGCTTCATAGCACTGAGATGCAGTAGTTGGGATATTCTAGAAATGGCAAGGCAAATAAATCCAGAAGGCTTGGTTTGATTATGATCATTATTAGCCTGTGGATCAGCAGTGATTTCAATAGGCAGAAATGTTCAGGTACTTTCTGTTAATGTGAACACCTGGTTGACTCCGCTTGGCAGAACTTCATTAGGACCCTCCTGTGAATCAGAGCTGTCTTCCTCCTCTGCTCTGCTGAGTCACTGTGAAGGTTTTTGCCTTGTCATGATTCAGAGGTGGCTGTACTTCTATTTTGGTGCGTCCTTCTGGATGAAAGGCGGGCAAACCTGCCTTAAATAATAACCCTCTGGAGCACCCAGAATGTTACGTTTTAATACTGCTGTGTGATCCTTGGGACTAGATATGCTTTATGCTTCTCTATAATAGCCTGAAGCAAGAGAGGATATTTTGAAACAGGGAAGGGCAAATACTTAACACTGCATTTTTTAAGCTAGAAATACCCAAAGCAATCTTACCTGAATTCTCCTGCAGATTAATCAGGGTATTCTTTCAAAAACACCAGGCAGATCAACGTGGTGAGCTGTGCCTGAAGTCAGGTGTTAACGGGGGAAAGCATTACCTCGGTTTCCCTTTGTGCCCTTGTTCCTAGTGGTGCTGTGGGTATAAACACTGAGGTTTGCAGATAGAGAAGGAGCTTTGGCCATGACCAGCTAGGAGTTAATCATCGCACACCTCCAATTTGCACAGTCCCGTTCAGTCATCCCTGGTACATTTGTTTCTATGTGAAGTTGAAACTGTGACTGTGGCTGACCCCTGGAGGCAGCTGAAATTGCATTTCCCAGCTTTGTGCCATGTCTCTGAGATGGGGAAAGGATCCAAGCCAGGCCCTACCAGTAGCTGGCTCACCAGAAGGGAAGCACCCAGTGCGCCTTGTAACGTGGGTCCAGGGAGGAGGTTTGTTTTAAGTTGGTGTCCTTTGCAGTGATAAATGAAAGGAGGAGTTGGTCTCCATCCGAACAGGAGCATTATGTTCCCATCTAGAGCTCCACGCTCAGCTAAAACATGGCTTCACAAATTGCTTACGTGTGTTGCAGCAGGACATGCAGAGGAAGAAGCTCCTCTGTTTCTGCTGAAGTTCCTCATTTTGAAGGTAGGCTGCAAGGCAGAATTTGGAAGCTATCAGTTAAAACTGCATTTCCATAGTGTGCTTTATGCCAAGTGACTTGAGGCACTTAAGAAAATACTGGAAGCTGTACAGCACAAAATAGCATTGGCACACTGCTCAAGAAAAACAAACCTCCTGCCTGGATTTGAGAACTGAAAAATCTAAAGACTGATTTGTGAGCCTCCAGCCCCAGAAACTTGAGTTATTAAAAGGACAGAGTGAGATCAGAGCAATTCAGTGAGCTGTTCTTCAGCGCCGGGAATGACATTTCTATCAGTTCTGATAATTTCACTGCTAGCTTTCTCTGTTTTGCCAACACACCACCTTCTTGTCATAACAACCTAGACCAGAGGATTGCATTTCTCTTTTCTGCACCAGCAGCGCTGTGAACCTTCTCCAGCTCTTACTGTTTTGGTTTTTTTTTTTCCCAGCTACTGCTAATGTGATTCTGATCTCGGAGATAGCAGGTCCAAGCTGAGTTCTCACTTGCTGCACAGTATCTTGCCTTGTGATGTTTTGAGAATGCAGCTTTCCGCCTCCCCAGACTGTAAACAGGGAAAACGTCTCTTCCTTGTATAGAGCAATCTGACAATCCTGGAAGCCCTATCCTGTGTGTGTGTATATTTATAGAAGTTAACTGCCTTGCAGGCGTTTTGACTTGAAGCTCCCTATGCAGTCGTGTGGTGGATCCAACCGATGAGTTTTAGTGGGCTGGATAGGTGAGGTGATCTCAACTGCCATGGGAAGCCATTCCAGCCTGAATGGTTATCCCCAATGACAGTGTGGGCCTGTAATGGCACCGTGAGTGCTGGGAGGTGCTCATCTGAACCCTGTGCAGAAGTCCAAGTCTGGTGGGGGAAAGAAAACTGGAAAGGCTTCTTGTATCTGCTGCTGAAATGTATTACAGCCTCATCTAATGCACTGAAGGCCGTTTTATTTTCTGAGAAGGGTATGAAGAGCAGTTTGTGTTTGAGATTTCATCTTTGGGATCACCGGAGCTTTATCTGCTGCTCATGTGTGGGACTGAATGGGTGACACTCTGAGAACTGATTTCTTCCTTGCTGTTTGCAGCCTAGAAGTTTTTCTCCATGGAGACGAGCAAGCCTGGTGTAAATCCACTGGCAATAGCTTTTCTTAGTTGTCTTGGTACAAATAATAACTGAGCATCTGCAGTGATGTTCCAGGAAGGGGACGGTTCTTGTTTGCTTTGGGCTCTGGGCATGCGTTGTCAGTATTGTTGGAGAGCAAGAGAGAGAATGACTGCTGTGGGCTGTTGGTTGTCAAGGAGAGAAAGAAGCCAGCTCTAGAAGGGGAAATGGGAGAGATGTAGAAGGAAGAGTAAAAAGCATTGGTTGGTGTTAATGTGAGCATTGCAAAGAGCAGAGATGCACTGAGAGCTGCTACGAGGCAATAAAACCGGCTGCCTACTGTAGAGCCTTGGTGATCCTGCTGTGAATGAGGTGAGGTTGCTCCTGTTTGCTGCTGCACACCAGTGCTGTGCTGCACGAGAGCAGCCCTTAGGCTGAGCTGCATCACATGTGGTGCCCTGTCTGCAGTGCCCTGTGCCTTGGAGCAAGCTAATCACTCCCAAAATAGCCATTTAACCTTCATCTTCTTACAGCCCTACCCTGAACCTTGCTAATGGCTGCAGAGCCATTTTCCAAATGATGAAACACTGAATAATTAAATCGCATCAGTTTGCATAAGTCTGATGGGAGAAGGGATTGATAAGCCCTTGCTTTTCTTTCTTTCATTTTCTTTTGGCAGGACCAAGTGAAATCACAAAAGTCATGTGAAAGGATGTCGTGGAAGCCAAAAGTATAAGTCTAAAGCAGCAGTATAAAGGGATTAGACCTCTAGGAAGATTAGTGTCTATTAAACATGATGATCTGGATGCAGCTTCCAGCTCTCGCCTTCCATAAATTGCTGACCTCTGGAATCTGAGAGGGAGGACTGCGAGAGGGATCACTCTGTGCTCCTGTTGGCTCTTTGCCTGAATACCTCTAAGTGCTGGAGAACAGGGTGTGGGAAAGGCTGGGCTCTGGGTCAAGCAAGCACCCCCAATTCTGATGCTTCAGCAAACTTCATCTGGCCAAAAATGAGTCCTCTGGGTCTTCGTTAGTGCCCCAGGTCCTTTCCAACGAGCGTGCTCGTGGCTTGGTGCAGCCCCAAACAGAGAAGTCAGGCTATGGTGTGGGTGCTGGGCAGTGCCACGTGAGCAGGGCTGGGTGGGCTGGGTGAGAAACATCTTGTGTGTCCGTCTGTCCCTCCAAAGCTTGGGTTTGGTTGTGGGCCGCTGGAAGGGCTGCGGCATGCCAGGAAAGTGTCAGCAAGCCTCATTTTGGCATTTATATATGAGGAGTAAGCACAATCCCGCTACTATTCCAAGGAACTGCTTTTGCCAAGAAAAATCATTTGCAGCTCTTTCTTCCCACTGTAGTGTTTCTACAGCAAGCTTGGGTTATACTTCCTTAACCCCTTGGGTGCCAGCACGTGCTGCGAGGCAGAGCAGTGCCTTCTGCGAGTCTTGGCAAGTACTCCCACGTGTAAAGCAGCTCTGAAGGAGGCTGTCTGGCAGTTAGCTTTTCTTTTTCATCAAGTCTGTTTCTTAGGACTGCTACTTTTTGTTTTTTTCCTATTCCGTTCCTGAGGCTGTAAGAGAGAAAAGTGGTGGTGGCCTGGGAGGAAGTGTTTATTGAGAGGCACTCGCTGTGGGATGTGGAAGGAGAGGGAAAGCAGAGCAGGGAAATGGTGAGGTTTGATCCCTGCTCTGACGTGGATCCCATCGTGGTGCTGCACCAGCAGTGACCAAAGCTGCTGGTGTGATGTTTTTCTAAAGTGTTGCTCACCTGCAAGTTCAAAATCAGTTCTGTTCTCTCAAGAAAGCCTTAAAGAACAGCAGATGTGTGCTTTATATTAGGGACATTTTGGTTCTTACGGTGTTTCACGTACGCAGTTTTGACTGTAACTTGGAGAAATATGTGGACTGGCTTGTTTATGTAAGAACTGGATGTGGTATTTAGAATAAAGGAGTCTCTTCCATCCCTTTGGTCACTGAATTTTAAGCTTATTGCTGTCCTGTGGCCTCTGAGCAGGCAGGCTGCTTCCTTTGCATGTGCATTAGCTTTACAAAAGAGCACCGCATTTGCCCTGCTGTAGAAACTTCCCTCTTGTGTCCTCAGTGAGAGATGGAGCATCTCATGGCTCTGTACCTATTAACCTGAAAGGGACAATAGCTCATTTTGCCTATACAGAGCGGTTTGTTTGTTTGTTTCCTAAAGGGAGGGGAAAATAAGCACATTATTTTGTTTAAATAAAATAATAATAAATATATATATATATAGATACAGCATTTTAATAATGTAGTAGTCTAACCTTTATGCTAATTGCCCCAGGCTTTTAATGAAGCGCTGTAAAATTAGTCCTGTGAGTCTTCATTAATCAAATATAGGAGCTGACGACATGGTATTGAGATGCTGTGCTACCTCTGCTCCCCGTGCAGTGCTGACATTTGCTTATATTGAAGGTAGAAAGCAACTATTTTTTTTCTCCATAGCTCGTTAATATAATTAGCTGTGTTTGGCTTTTTGTATAATTTCTTTTCTTAACAAAATTCCTGTAATGAGAAAAGATGAAAACAGACAGGATGGATAAAGTCAAGAGAATCAAATTAAAAGAGAAAAACTGACTGCTGGAGGCTTCCTTTGAACAGAAGACTTATGTATGTTAATGGCAGCTGTTGGCAGGCGCCCTTTTTTGTTATTTGCAGAACTTGGAGCACGAGCAAATGACTTCAAGAGTCTCGATTGTTTTGTTGCGTCTCGTTGTATTTTCTGAAGGTGCTTGAAGACTTGTTATGTGTTTTTTAAGCCCTTGGTTGGCAGCGGGTTGGCCGTGGGCAATGTTAATACTGCTTCCTTGCCTAGGTAGCAAGCTTTGCAGCATAGAATCGCAGAATGGCCTGGGCTGAAAAGGACCACAGTAACCAAGGCATCCTTCTCCTCTGATCACGGCTTATGTATAAGCAAAACCTCGCTGATGAGAGTGTGGGATTATATTTCTGTTAATTGCGGCGTTGTTTCAGGCCACACAGAGGTGGATGGATGGGGGAAGTGTGATTTAAAGCAGTGCAGACAAAGCCTGCAGCCATCGCCCTGCCTTCTAATCCCATCGCTCATACGGAGCTGCTATAAAACCCTCCCGCAGCACTTAATCTCAGAGCTTTCCTTCTATGGGGTGGGAGCGCAGCTGCTTTATCCCTGCTTTTAAGATCAATAGAAGCCAGTCCAAAGTATTATGGTTGTTCATGTATAATACTTGTTCTATCACAGCATCTCCTACCTGTTCATTCCTCGGATTGGATTTATCCATGAAATTCTGTCCTATTTATATACAGCTCCAAGCTCCCTGGAAGCACCTAGGTGTTGACAGAACAGCTGTGATCTTTTAATACGTTCAATAAATACAAATGGATATAAACAGTATCCATCTGTCAGGCTCAGCTAGATGGTTAAACACAAAGCTGTTTTGTTCCTGTAATTGTATTTGGATCTGATGGAGACGGGTTTTTCCTTTGTATTCCGATAAGCTAAAGGCTTCTTTAAACTGCTTTGTCTCCTGATTTGTTTGCAATAAATTAAATAATAATCCATTCAGTCCCGGTTGGCTTTTCCTTCGAGGCAAGAAAGGTGCAGAGATAGCAGGTGAGGCACTGCTGAAACCCAGCAATATGCCCGGGTTGCACTTCTATCGTGGAGTCTGGCACTAAATAATAGAAATTCCACCAACTTTGTGGCAGTCTTGAGCTTGAAAATTCCAGATCCACATTTGAAAACAGATCGTCAGCCCTCTGGAATCTTCTCTCCTGGGGCTGGCCGCCTCTTGTTGGTGTTCTGTGAGACTTTCTGCCTTCTTAGAACATAAGAGATGTTATTTTCTCCTTTTTCTTCTTGTTGTTGAAAGTAAGTTTTGGATTACTTTAGGACAGGCAACCCTCCATGAGGATAGAGGAGGGTGTGGAATATTTGTGATCGAGCATCAGTTTGGGCAAAGCAATAAACCCAGTGGGTAGGAGAGAACAGCCAAATGTTAGAAAGAAGTGCTTGTAGCAGTCAGTGCTCCTGATGGCACCAACACTGACTTAGCAGTGCATGGGTGCTCTGGTGTTGGGCACAGTGGGTGGATGGAGCTTCCTTCCTTCATACACACCTTGTCTTAGGCTGTTCTCAAGGCTTCTACATTGTTATGGTTCATACGCTGGTTACTGTTAAGTCATGAGGGGAAGAGGAGTGGGAGATGGAGCCCATGATGTTAATATGAATATGTGGAGGCTGGTAGACAAGTGAGCAGGAGGAGGCAGGGTGGCAGTTTGTGACTCTTGTTTAGCTTCCAGTCTAAACTCTGCTGCAAAGCCTCTATTTCCACTGCCAGGCCCCCCAGCCCGGCTTTTGTTTTTGCCTTTCTTTTCCCCATCAGACAGTATTTGTTTTTAGGATGCTTAAGACTGGCAGCACTGGGAAATTAAGTCGTCATTTTGTCTGCAAACCTGCCACTGCATTGAGCAAACCTGTGGGCCCAGGGTGAGCTCCCTGCCAATGGCTTCAACCTCTGTCTCTGAGGATCTTTTGCTGTAGGTGTGAGAGGTAATTCGCATTCCGTGCCCGTCTCTCCTGGTTCTCTTGAGCTGCCAATTATACGGCATTGTGTCAAGTTAGATCTGGGGGTATGTATATAAGGACCACAATTAGCTGGCGCTGGGCTTGGAAACGCTGCGGGTACTGACAGTCAAACCTGCCAGTGAGATGGAGCAATGGGGAAGGACAAAACAATCTGGATGCAATTAGACTCCTTCCTGTCGTCTGCCTCAGTCCCTTTCAAACATGGGAGCTTGCATCTTTTGTTAGGGCTGGAAAAGTTTGGTCTCCATCTCCCCACCTTCCACTGCTTCCCATGCACCTGCAGTTGTGCTTTCCAGCAGGAAAGGGAACGCTTTAATCCCACTGGGATCCGTTCCTGCAGTGTCTGTGGCTCAGGGTGTAGCTGGAGGCGATGGATCTCCTAAGGGAAATCCATTCCTGTGGGACTTAGGGCTCAGTTTTGCACATTTCAGGAAAGCAGATGGAAGTAAAGAAAGCTGTTGGAAATGCACCCCATGAAATCTGTCGTGTGCGCCCCTACTGATTAAAATATGGCCTGCTTCTTCTTTTTTTCTGCTTCCCAATAAAAGATGGGTGGAGCTCTCGTGCCTACAGGGAAGGAATGCGGGGTAGTGGAGACTCGATTCCCTTTCTGCATTTCTTTTGATCCTCCCATGGAAGCTGAAGGTTTTAAAACATTATTAGAAGCTTCACGTGGTGTGAATGCTTTCAGAGAACACTCAACCTGCAGAACTAAGTACCAGCTGGGTGCTTGTCTGCTGAGTCTGGGGCTGGGATGTAAGCCACCACTCACCTCCAGCATGGACAGAGGGCTGACTTCAGTGCACTTACGAAGCCTTGTGTTAAAACTCCATTTCCTGGCTTTTTAGCAGAGGTGGAAGTGGAACTGAGGGATATAATGCTGAATGAAATCAGCTTTCTGGGCTAATGGGTTTCAAGATGCAATAAGTTGTTTCCCTGCCCTGTAAATGACCCAATAGTACCCAACTCTGCGTGGTGGTATGGCTTACTGAATCCCTTTGATTAACAAAATGTTATCCTCTGTCTTAGTTCTGTGATAGGCAGCAATCACTGTCACTCCTCTCCTAGCATATCCTACACATCTAATGAATGCTTCAGCTTTGATAGTGAGTAATAATAAGAACAACTTTGCACTTAAATGGAGCCTGTAGTTTCCAAAGCACTTAAGAAATGAGCAGCTAACTCAGTGCCGCTGTGTATTTAACAGCAATTTTGCATGCATGGAAACCAAAAAGACAGATGCTATTAAAGCTTGTAGTTGCGAATCGTGATTTGATGACTGATCAATCTCGAGCAGATTCTTCTTTTCATTTTTTTGTCCTAGTGAAATAAATTGATGAGGAGATGGGAATGAAACTTGATTTGTGAGAAATGCAGCCTGGTTGGTCCTGTGTGGAGCCAGGAGTTTGACTCGGTGATCCCTATAGGACCCTTCCAATGCATGACGGGTTCCATGTTTTCAGTACTATTTGGCTATTTTCCGCAGTCCTTTCTTGGGTGCAGCTTCCACTTCAGTGGTGGCTCCTTGCAGATGCTGAGTTCCTGGAGCTGTCATGTTCTGGGTAGGAAGAGGCTGTGCTGGTTTGTACATGGAGTCTGTTCAGAGTCAGCTTGTCTGTCTTAGGTCATGGTGTGAGTGAAGCTATCAACCTCCACCTACAGGAACTCAGAGCTGAGTTATGTGGGCGTTCCCATTTAGGAAGGAGTCACGACATTGACTTCAAGCTTGCAGTGTTTGCTGCAAAGTTCTGGGCGAGGGTATTCAACTCTGTACTACCATTTCCCTATCCCTAAATTGGGAACAGAAGCACTGTGATCAGCTCCTCTGAAACAGGGCCAACCAGATCCTACTTGAGCAATAGCAAGCCACTGAAATAAGTAAAATCTGGTGCTTTTTTTTCTCCTCTCCTTCCTCCTGTTTATTAACCACGTCTGTTTTTTAGTTCTTTGGAAAGATGAGGTGACTGGCAAAGACCTTTGCTGCAGCTGGAGAGGATAAAACAAATTTATCCTAATCAGGAGATCTGGGGCTGTGCTAGTTAGCTGAAGATTGCCATGTTTTCTCAAAGGTAATCTCTTTTTAAACAGTTTTCCTCCTTGAGGCCCAGGAGTTAGATTAACCATCGTCATAGACTCTCCCAATTAGAGATGGGGGAGAAAGAACTGTGGTAAACTGGTGTCATGGTGTGCTGAGGAATTCCCCCTTGGGACATTCAGGCTGAAGTGGGAGGAAGGGTGCAGGAGAAAGAAGCACGATGCTCTCAAATGCCACTTTAATTGGGCTGCCTGACACAGAAGGATTTTGACATTGGAGAGGTTAGACCATCTGCTGTATGGTAGCCTTGCTCTATAGATGTTTAGCTCTTTTAAGAGTATACTGAAGCAGCATTACTGATTCCCATGCCACGAAGCTGTTAGACATGGAAAGCTTAGTGAAAACACTTGAGCTGAGGCTCTTGAAAACAGAAAAGTGGTCTCAAGCAGTTTAACCACTACTTGGAGTGTGCAGTTTGCTATGGCACATTCTTTTCCACCTACCCCCAGCCCAGCTGGGTTTCTGTGGGGAATTATCTTAACGCTGCATAGACAGATGAATGCATTCCTCAGCCTGAGATTTTGTGTGTGGTATGTTCTAAATGTGTATTTCTTTTTGTATATATGCGTGTGTATGTTTGGGTGTAAGTGTAAATATTCATGAAATATAAACACGGAGTGTACAGTATTGGCAAAGCATTGCAAAATAGTCTGTGTGTGAGTCGTGCTCTTAGTCAAGACTGAAAGCCATCCATGAAAAGAGCTCTGTATCTGCAGAAGGCCTCTGAGCTACAGGAGGAGCTGCGTTCCTCCTTTGAAAGTGCAGGGATGTGTGCTCCATTGCTTACTTTGCTCTGCGTTGGATGTAAGAAGCTGTTCAGTGCAGCTTTAAAACTGATCAGCGTGTTCTTGTTCAGGGTTACGAGTCTTCTCCTTACCCTTCCATCTATTGCAGTGTGGCTTTTCAGTGTTTGGTTGTTGTGAGTTGTTGGGTTTTTATTACTATTTTTGTAGCTATAGGATTTGCAGGAACAGAGCCCTGATCTCTGATGAGGTTCCTTGGAACTATTAGGCTAATAGGTTTCATAATGGAGACAGGGAATGATGTTTACTCCTGTAAGATTCCAACTGCTGGAAAAGCCCTAGGGCATTTTGAGAAATGAGATGCAACTCTTTAAGGGTTACCTCCTCCTAAAAACACCAGAGTCATGCAACAGCAGTCATTGCCCTGAAGGATGTATTGAATGCCATTGGTGCTAGTTGGGAAGCTTGGCTTTCCCCATGCCCAGCTCAGCACGGGCTGCAGCACAGAGTTGAGCTGTGCGTGCTGCAGGCACCTCTCCCTGCTCCACTCCCTGCACTGCAAATGGTGATTTAAAAGTGCTCAGCAGCCACGGCTCAAGTCTCCGTAGGTAAAAGCTCCATGCAGAAAAGAAACCACATCTCATTTTTCTCTATAACCCAGGGGCCCTCGGTTTGGCCTGCAGTGCTTCTTAAATGAAGACACATTTCCGTGATGCTTCATGACTGCATTCATTTTCAGAGTCCTAACTCATGCACCAACTTGGCCATGAAGAATATTATTCATGGAATGAAAATTCTGAAGCGGCTTCGTTTGTGTTAGAGCAGCAAGAAGGAATCGGGGCTGCGTTGCTTTAACTCATCACGCGTGGGTTTCGCTGCTCCCTGTTTCTCTCTCTGTTTGGAGGCTACCAAGCAGTGTTGAACCTAATGCTGATTCTAGTATGACATCAGCCTAACTCTTAAGATCAAATGTGAAACATAACCACTTCAAGATCTAGCCTGAATTCCATTTCTGTTAAATGTGAAAATCTGGATGTTGGCTCTCTGGATTTAAGGTTTGGTTGGAACTGAACTAAATGACAGAGCTGTGGTGCAGCACATGTGGGAGCAACATGGGATTCCTTCCTTCCTGTGTCCCTCACTGGCTTTGTTGGCTCCCATTTGTGTCCAATACTCTGGGCAGTTCTGGGTGTCAGCATTGCCTGCAGCGTCCCATGTTGGGAGGCAGCATGTGCATCCCGACCGAGAGCTTAAATGAATATTGGGCAGGAAAAGCAGCAGAAAATGTAGTTATTATGGCAGGAGTGATTAGCATCTACCAAGTTCCATGGAGTAATATTGCACTGGTATGAAGCCAATGTGTAAACTCAGTTGTGTGCATATATTTGTGTGCGTCTGTGATGGTTTTCTGGATATGAAAGTATTGAACACTGCTGCTGTTCATAAAAGGACAGAGCAGTGTGCACAGCAGTGGGAAAGGAGATGAGGTACAGTAATAGAAAGGGAAGTGATAAGAGAGCAAGGCAATAAGAGCCAAGAAGCAATGAGAGGTTGAGGCTTGGCTGTGTGCCTGCAGGGGCTGTGGTGTGGCTGCGATGTCCCAGTGGGGTGGCAGCACATCCCAGGCTATAGTGAGGCTTCTCTTGTTGGCTTGAGGGGTCCCCATCATCCTCATCACCTGAGTTGTCCTGGGGAGGAAAGGAAAACTTCATGTCGGGGCTGCTTTCAGAAGGGAGCTGGGCATCTCCCAGCTGAGCTGCTGCTGCCATGTGGGGCAGTGAGATGGAGTCCTTCCAGGAGCCCCTTCCCAGCCCTGGGGTATCAGAGCCTGAGCACAGTATAAATGTTCCTCCTGGCCCGTGATGCTCATAGACTTGTCATGAGTTGTTTTTTTAACTTATTAAGGAGTGAGGACAGAAAGGGCAGAAAAAAGCTTGCATGAGTATTTTTTGATGCTAGGTTTAAGCAATCACAGTAAGTCAGTTGTCAGTATTCCCACAGAGATCTTTGAGCAGCTGGGCTTTAGTGAAGAGCTCGCCTTGCTGCATGGCGCTGACTTGAATCTGCAGCAGTTTGTGTACTAAAAAGAGAAGAAGATTTTGAGGTAAACACCGGGTGATCCTTCTGTCTTATGCAGCCTGGATCAGGGCTGGGAAGAATCTGAGTTGTTAACACTAGCATGATCTAATGGGGTCAGGGAGCAGAAATAACCCCCCTGCTGTCTGAGCAGTGGGGTGGGCTGTGCACTTGCTTATTCCCAGTGCCCAAAGTCAGCATCTGTCTGCACTGCCAAGCTCAGTCAGAGCTGCTCTCATTAGGGGTCCGGCAATGCAGTCACTGAGTGGCACTCTGGGTGGGTGAGTTGGTCAGCGTGTGGCTGGTAGGCTGCAATAAGAACTAGGCAGCTTTGCTTCTCCCTGTTGTTGCTAGGCTGCGTGTGGAGCTATGTAGAAAAGATTGAGATTTTTGTTACTGAAAGTAGGGGGGGAGAAGAGGGAGGGAAATGGAATGCTACCAATTGAGTTGTTTTATTAGCTGCTAGCAATCCACATAGGATCTATGTTATGCAGCTGAGCTGTTCTGTTCTGGAGAGGTTCCTCGTGCTTGCGTGGTTAGTAAGTTGTGGTTTAATATATTCTGTGCCTTTGGCAGAGTCTGGTGAACTGGTTTGGTTATAGGGAATTGTGGAGGAGATGCAACAGAGCCCAGGGTTCTTTGGTCTGGCATGACAAACACGTTTGCAGTTGTTTAAAACATTCTCCCTTTGTTTGGTATTTGGGGACTTACAAAAACACCGAGTGGGAGCACAGTTCAGCCTTCTGTATGTGGGCAATGCTTGGGATTTGTCATTCATAGGAAGGCAAAGAGCTCCACACATGGACTGGCTTTGCCTTCCTTGTCAGAAGGGTTGGATGTGGCTGCATAGATAGCCAGCTTCTGAGTCATGGGAAAGCGCAGAAGGCGATGATGTTGGTGTATTGACCTTCGGATAATTACCTTGATTTGTTGGTGTGTGACTTATTGGTCAGGGAAACGCTGTTGTTTAAACTAAACTGATGAACAACCTGAATGAAGGGCAGTTCAGTTCTCCTCTTTTGTCAGAGCAAGGGCACAAGCCCTGCTGGAAAGGCAAAATCTGTTTAAGTTTCCTCTCTCTCTGACCTGTTTAAACCAAAATCGTGTCCAAACCCTTGTGCCTTGTGTCATGCTGTTGCTCATCACTTATGGGTTGGAGGGCCCAGGTGTGTGGCATCCAATGGCAATGTCATGCTTGGTGAATGTCTGGAGTCTCTCCCTGCTATTCTTTGTTGCAGTAGCACAAATACTTTCCCATTAAAGGAATTAATTCATGTCTGATCAGCATTACGAGCCAAGGCAAGATGAAATCCAGTCTCTTCCATTAAATAGCACTGTGAGTTACGGTGGAGAGGAAAATGCCCATCCACCAGCCTGTCAGGGGGAAAAAGGCCTGCTCTTCTGATTTGGTGGAGTGATTGTATGGATATGTCCCTAACGGTGAAAATCAGCAGCAGGGTCATTTTAGGTAATCCATTTCTCAATCAGCGCCGATCCCTGCAATGCTTGTATGGCCACAAGTATCCCGGTCATGACAGCTGGAGCAACACTTCAACTTGCTCCATCCCTCTGTAGCTTACAGGGTTAGAGAAGCAGTGCTCAGAGCTCTCTTCTGCAGTCTGCGGACAAGTAGCCTGCGCTAAGGTGAAGACCCCAGGGGCATTTTGCTGTGCTCTGCTTTGCTGTGTAAGTGCTCACCCTCTTCCAGAAGAGTGAGGGCTTGATTCTGCTTTCAGTTCCTAGAGCATAATTTGGAAGCAATTCTGTTAGAGGTGGATGCTATCAAGCAGGTGTCACATAGGGAAGAATTTAGCCCTGAGCTAATAGAAAATTTGTCCTCCTGCATGTTCTTGGACTCCACTTGTGAAAGCAGCAGAGTAGTTTGGGATAATATCCATTTCCATTATTTAGCTGCATAAAATACCTTGAAGGCAAATAGCACATCTATAAATTAAGCTTCTGAAGTGTTGGTCAGGTTACTTGGGGATTTTTTTTTTTTGTGACAGTGAGATTATTGACGGTGTAAAGTGATAGTTCTGCTCTTGAAAAGCTCATTCTCCTAACACAAATCACAGCACTGCCAGGATTTATTGAACTGCCTGATGGAGAGGTACCGAACAAGCTACCATTAGTCCATTTCCTCAGCTTTGCCATCAGGAGGCTTTAAATAATTGTATTTGAAAGAAATGTCAGAGTGACAGAATTGGGTGCAGAAGGCCATGGATATTCCCTCTCCCATCCTCCCTGCTCCTGTTCTTGATCTCTCTCTCTTGCTCTCTCTTTTTTATAATGTGATGATTTCAGAGGGAGAGGGCTTTTCCAGCTGCACAATCGGAAGGTTTCGAGGCGCTGCTCCTGAAGCTTTAGGCAAAGCCTTGCCTTGGTTATGCAGAAGGAATAGGAAGCTTGCCAGCCTTAAGCAGTCCCATGGATGTGTTTAGGCAGCCAAGGATGCTCCTGCCAGAGCCAGGGTTGCTGCAGAGGGCTGAAGTGGAAGCTGTGAACAGAGCGAAGCATTGTAAGAGTGCCTCAGTGGTGCTATGGGGAGACTCAGTCCCTATGAAGGACGTGTGTCTGGCTGCCAGGAAGGCAGAAGCTGCTTCCCAGTCCTTCTTCAAAGCTGCCTTGTTGTGAAGTCTTCATCTGAGAGGAAAAGCAGCTGATGAGCACGTGCTCTGAAGTACAAGGGACACTGAGTCCATGGAATCGTGATACCATTTCAGCTGGAGCACAGCTCTGGAGTTCATTGCTGTGCACAGCCTTGTCTGACCAAGACCCCATATATATCTCCAAGAATGGAGCTTCCCCAGCCTGTGTGCTGAACTTGGTGGAGATGTGTGGGCAAAGCTACTCCTTTTCAGTCCTTTCAATCTAATTCCCTCATACCCAGTCTGAAATCAGTCTGAAATTGAAAATGATTTCAATTCTAAAACATATCTGATAAGATTTTCTCTCTGTGTGTTCTTCCTATAGCTCCCTTATTATCTCAGCAAGCACTGAGCAATAATGAGGCTGTAAACACACGCTTTGTAAGCCTATTACAAGCTTCCCGGTATTATAATACGATTAGTCAGCACTGAGTCATTTGTTTCATAAAGGCAAACGGAGGGGATTCATGGATTTTGTTTATTTGGATGTACCAATTTGTTGCACAGCCCTACTCACTTGTTACGGGAATGGCAGTTCCTGCTCATCAGCTGCCTTCCCTTTGGCTGGGAGGCTGCATGCTACATTTGCAAAATCCACACTTTCCATCGGCGTTACCCAGCTTGCCTTTGCAAAGGAAATAATGTTAAATGGAGCTTTTTATTTAATACAAACCTTTTCCATTTAACCCTGGAGAGTGAAATGTGGTATGGGGTGTCGACTCAGAACCGGTCTCTATAGGATGTCCGTGTAGCTTCCATCTTGATGTAATTATATCCAGGCACATGCCACTGCGCTTAAGGAGCGGGGATCCAGCTAGTACTTAGTGTCTGAATTAGTGTTTGGAGTTGTTGCTGCTTTCTTTGTAACAGAGATGAGAACCCAGATGGTTTGGGTTATTGGTAATGGATTCCAGTGCTCTGAAATCATTCATTCAAGTGCAGCTCCAGTCTGTAGTAACCTGGAGTAATTACTATTTGATTGCTGGCTGGTGATGTAAAGTGAGTTGGTCATTGCAGCCTGGGTGGACAGATGTCCAAGTTAAACATCCCCGGCTTAGCAACTGCCAGCAGCCCTTTGAAATTCTGTAAAGGATATTGCTGAGGACTCTGAGGTCAGTTTGGTTGGGAGTTTTCTTCTCTCACAGGCCATCTGAATGAAGAAAGCAAAAAGCATGGGAAGCACGCAGGGCCTCTGCAAGCCATTTGAAATGATCTCAGTGGGGTCATGGCTGCTGAGTGCACTGTGGGGAGCAGGCACGTCCCCAGCCACTGAAGCTCTTGTCTGTATCCATAGTGGTGCAAGAGGCCTGCAAGGCAGTGCGTTGGTGCCACAGCATCGTGTGCTTGTGGGCAGGAATAAGCAATGAACTCACCAGAGTGTCTGTCTGACTGCCTTCTGACTCTGTGAGCGTTGCTTATGTTTTCCTGCAAGTTATGTTTCCTTTCTTAGCCTGGAAGTCTTTAAAGATGAATTCTAAGGACATTCTCTATGTTATTTGCTTGCTATTTTTTTTTTGCTTTTCATAATAGAAAGAAACATTGTGGGAGGGAGGCAGCCAGAGCTTTCAGCCCTGCAGGAGGCCAGCAAAAGCATCATAGGTTGTAAAATTCTTTGTGTTCTCCAAACAAACAACATTGAGATCATTCTCTAAGTGATCGTGTGATTGCTGCAGTGCTTTCTCGGAGTAAACTGCACCCTTAATTTCCTGAGAGCTGAGAAACTTTTCCGTCTCCTTCCCAATATCAGCTGAATGGATCGGGTGAGGTTATTCAGAAACATCTCAGCAGTCAGTGGCATGAGTCAAGGAGCCTTTAAGGGAGGAGGTAAAGTCCAAGTACTTTGTTCTCGGGACAGTGATCTCTGCTTCTGAAATGGGATCTCAGTTCCTTGACCCTGAAAACAGCAGCAACAACATGAGAAATAGATGCTGTAAACAGCTCTATAATGAAACCTCACAGACAGGCTGTCAGCATGTGCTGATCTTTGGCGTTCACTTGCTGCTGTGACAAATTAGGTTGACCTTTCCTTGCTAGCATCTTAAAAATAACAATAATACTAAGAAGAAGAAAAGGGCAGATAGTATTTGAAGAGAGCCTAAGGGAATTAGGCATCCAGTGCTGAATTCTTGCTGGAATTGGGCATTTAACTCTCATATTTGATGTTAAGAATCCCACCCCTATAACTTGCACGCTGCTTTGGAGGGGGTGAGTGCAGTGACCTGGGCGCAAGGCAGAGGGCTGTAATTTAGCCAAATGATGATGCCAATATGCTTGAGAAGCCAGGATCAATGCTTCCTGTGGGTTAGATTGGAGGTGCATGAGAATCAGCATTGCAGAGAACTTGTAGCTAAAGCTGGTGAGTCAAATCTAAGGAGCTGCTCAGCTCTGTTTCATGGCTGCCTGGGCTTCCCCATCACACCCTGTATTTCTCATCTGGCATTGCAGGTTCCCAGGGTCTCAGTCCGTCCCAGTTTAGGCTTTTTCATCTGGTATGTGTCTTTGCAGGAAGAATTTGTCCCCCTCCCACCACAGGAGCACAAAAAGCATCCAGAAGAGCAACAGGGACTTGAGGATGTTGTGTTGGATACCAGTGATATTTACCACTTAGGTTTTTTGAGTGTATCCTATTGTGGTCTCTAAAAGAGAGTTTTATTCTGCATTGATGAAGCATTTATCTTGATGCAGCTCTAATTAGGACTGTAGAGCATCCTTGGGGTCCAACCTGGCTCTCATTTAGATCAGCAGGAGCAGAATTAATCCCCTCTAAGCAGCGCTGCATTTGTGCTGCAGCACTGTGATGTGTATTGTTGTTTTTCCCTTCCTTTAACGAGAAAGGAGGAGCGAGAAAGATAAATAACATTGTGTGTGTGTGTGGGGGGGGGGGGGGGGGTATTCGTCTTTGAATAATGATGAAGATAAAGATGGATAAGCAGGGCAATTTGTGAGTTTTATTCCCTATTCCACTTAATGGGCTGCAGTTATAGAAAGAAACGGAGGTCTCAGTTAATCTTTATACTGCCTTTCTGTGGAGGAACACAGTTGCTTCAAATTAAATTAGCCTCCTTTTGCATCTTGCTGGAAATGGTACGGCTCCTTTGGTGTCCTTGTTTACTTTCCATTGATCGTAAGGGAAGAATCATTTCTTTCCCCATTTCCCCTTGGGATGTTCAGAATAAAGGGATCACCTTTCTGCTGCCACGGCCTAAAAAATGGGAGCCAGCAATAAAGTCTCTTAAAAAAAAAATAATGGATAGGAAACATGACAGAATTAGAGAGACCTCTCCCTCAGAAGAAGAGTAATATATATTTTATTCTCTTATTAATATTTCATTGGCAAGAAGGTCAAAATCTACATTTAAATGGAAATATTTAAAAAGCAGAAGCATAATATTTGACTATCTGGGGGTTTTATGGGTTAGAGAAAACCGGGGGCTTGAACACATCGGTTCATTCATGGGGTGGGCTGGGAATTCCTTGTGAGATCCGTGCAGCAAAAGAAGGAGCCATTTGCCTTCATCAGCACCTCTGATAAAGGGTTTATGTTCTTTATACAGAGCTCTATTTTCAGATTGAAACATCCTTTTAAATATGTCGGTGTCAACTGGAAAAGGGTCTTTAGATGAGATAGTCTGGCACTGGGGTATCAGTGCGGTGGTGGAGCAGTCTCCAGCTGGTGATGGTGAACACTGAGCACAGGGACGGAGCTGCTGGATCAGCTGTGCTGCCTCTGTGCCTGCTGGAGCTGGGATTTCATGGCAGAGCTGATGCACGTCTCTTGTGGGTGCGTGGGAAGAACTGTGGGAAATGGAACTACTTGACTTCTGGCCAGCCCAGGCTTGCTGAAGCCTGTGGCCTGAGAGGGAAGGACTGATGGCATCGTTCTCCATTTGCAGTGATGACGCCTGAGCTCATGGTTTGGGAATCCCTGGCTTGAGGGATGCATTAGGCAGCCCAGTCACTTCAGCTGCAGGACTGTCGTGATCTGCAGAGCAGTGATAACATTGATCTCTTGCTGGTGCAACAACACTTGATCAGGATGCTGGGCAGAGGGTTAGTTTTGTTTCTTTTGTTTGCTTTTTAACTCAGCATTGCTTTGGCTAGCAGCAGGCTGTGCAGTCTAGGGAAGATGCTCAGCACACCTGTGCCAGGTGGGCACACGGTAACTGCTGAAGTGGTGCAGAGGAGTTGGGTGCAGGAGCCTGCTGCGATGGAGAGATCCCCTGCTGCTGCCTGGCAGGCTCGTAACCAGATTCCAGTTTGTGCTGCATTGCCCCTTAGTATAACCCTATTAAAGAGCTGTAAATAGTAATATAAATGATGTTACAGTCATTTGTTTTGATGTATCTGAGCCTTTAATAAATCAGCTGCAGCTTGGTTAATAGGAATATGAGAGCGTGGTGTTTGTTGCCAGCAGCTGCTAGTAAATTACAAAGCAGTCATCTGTTTTACAAGGGAATTAAATGTTTGTTCTCTTGCTCCCTCTCTCTTTTGCTGCTCTTTATTTATTTATTCTCTTTAGAGTGCTAGGATTGTGCTCAAGCCCCTGCTCTTTGCTAGCTGTCCTCATTGCTGTCCTTACACACAGACAGGGTGCAGGGAAAGCATCTGCAAGGAGCCTTGGGTCATTGCAGTCTGCCAACCCCACGCTCCAGCAGTGCTGTGCGTGCATCCTCCAAAGCAACGCTTTGCTGCATTTGATTTTGCTTGGGTAGTGGTTTCTCTCATGGCTCGTCAGCAGCATTTGATCCTGGGACCTACAACACGGTCCTTGAAGAGCTGAGCTGAAGCAGTGGTTTCCTTAGCAGCAGTTACGGTGGGGTTTTGTTGTGTGCTTCCAGCCCCATGCGCTTGCTTGGCTGGGTCTTTTCAGTCTTTAGGATTGCCTGGAACAGGCTGTGGGCTGACTGTAGTTCTGGTGTTACAGATGTGCCAGGCAAAATGAATCTCTCACTTTTCTTTATCGGTTGTGATCAGAACCAAGTGTTTGTGCCCATGGTGGAGGCAGCACTTACATGTGATTGTTTTAGGAATAGCTCTGCTGGTAATTGGCTGAGAGTTGGAGGGATCAGACCAAGAGAAGCCTCTTGTCATCTCCTGGAGCTTTTCGTAAGCATGTGCATGGCAACCTGGCACATAGCAGAGGGTTGAAATGAGATGATCATTGTGGCCTTTCTCAACCCAGGCCATCCTGTGATTCTTTGACTGATGGTAGTAGTGCTTTTGTTATGTCTTGTGGTCTTTCCATGGCAAGAGGCCGTCCTGCAGTTCCCTGCTGGAGCCGATGGCAGAAATCCTGCATGCTTCAGCAGCACCCGGCCCATCTCCTGGCAGAGGTTTGTTTTCCTTTCCCCGATCAGCTCGACTCTGCGTCATTAAATCCAAAACTGCTTTGCTGAAATCAGACACATCAGATGGAGGCCTTGCTCTTGTAACAAGACTTGCAGTGTGCGCGTTCTGCTGCCGCTACGATTTGCAGCTTTTATTCCATGCTGTTGTAAATAGCACCAAACCCCATTGGAGGAGAGTGGTGCTACGTTGCAAGTCCAAAACCTAGAGAGATTTTACACGCATGGGTCAGCTGTGCAGTGTTGGTTAAACGCTGCTGAGGATAGAAAGCAGTGGTTGCTGTCCTGGTGCAGCCCCACATGGGTTGGCTGCTGTTATCCAGGCGTGCTGTGCGAGCTCTGCCGCAAATTTACAAGGGTGAATTAAAATCACTATTTCAGACTTCCCCCAGCCTGGTGTTTTCTATTTGAAATCCAAACAAGTGTGGGCTGTGGTTGGTTTCCGAGGAGAGAAATGTATGCTGTAGTTTCTGCAGTTGCTTTGCTGGGACAGCGAGGCGTGGAGTGCATCGTGCTTTGTGTCCCAGCGCGATAAACCAGCAGCTAACCGAGACTGCCTGCTTTGTTTGCTGCCTTACCAGGCGGCTGCGCTGCTTTGCATTATACTGTGCTCATCCTGGAGTGCCTGCCCATTTGAGCTGTCAACAAAAGGCATTCTCTGCCAGCTCTCATCCCCCTCCTTAAAGGGCTGCTGCTGAGGCAGGCTTGGGAATCTCTTCCAAACTGGTGTCACAGCGAAGCTTGTTGTATTGCATCCTCTGTATGGGGAGTGTGGTTTGCTTTTTCCTGTTGTTGCACCGAGTGCAGCAGGGATGCTGTGGTTGTGCCTGAGTGATGTTCTCTGTATTGGATGGAGCTCCCAGCAGTGTGAGCTTGGAGAAGTGGTGTGTGTGCTTGCAGCCTGGCGTCCTGTGGCAGGGCATGGCTGCATCCCACAGCTGTGTGGTGGTCTTGGTGAATTTAATAGGGTCAGCTTCACAGCTGCAAAGAGATGGTGCAGATCACCACAGAATCATAGAATGGCCTGGGTTGAAAAGGACCTGGTAGATCATTTGGTTTCAATCCAGCCACGACACCAGGCTGCCCAGAGCCATGTTCAGCCTGGCCTTGAATGCCTCCAGGAATGGAGCAAGGCACTCAGCACATCCATAGAAGTTTCTGTGGCTCCTGATGATGATCACTGCTTTAAGGATTAACCATGTTGGGAACATGGGCTTAGAATTCCATTCATAGAGTAGTTCAGGTTACAGCAATTTCAGTCTGCATCAGTTTCAGGTTGAGGTTAACTTTTCTCTTTGTCCTGATGCTGAAAGGCAGAGAATGAGAACCCAGGCCCTGGCACCCCAGGTCTTGTATTGCAGTGCTTCCTCTGCTTGAGACAGATAGCTGGAAATAGTTTTTCCAGGAGCCTGAATAAATCAGGTTTAATGTATGAAGACTTGAAATGCATTTTCTAGGCTGTGGAAATATATATTTTGTAACAGATGCCATACAAATGCCTTGTGTCCTGTAAAAATATAGAGACGTTTTGAATGTGATGGGAAGTTTCAATTTATAAGAGCATCAGAATTCTTCAAGCCAAAAAAGCTACAGACAGTTGTAAGAAAGATTGTCTTGTCTGTCAGTGCAAATGCTACTGTACAACTGAATCAAAACTGCTGCACTTGACTGGCTGGATGTGAACTTCTGTCAGCTGGCAGAGACAGCTCTATTCTATGCATGGGTTTTTTCTTCCCCTCAGGAACTCAGCAGAACTTGTTCTGATGCAGAGATCTCTGCTATGGCCGGAGCACTTTGTTTGGATATTTAAGGTCCGACTGTTTGTTGCTTTGGGACTTAGTGGGAAGATTTGTCCTGTGCAGCTCAGGTGTGACTGCAATCAGCTGTGCTGGTCTGTGCTGCTTTCTTCTCCTCAGCTTTTGAGCACAGATGGGATGGTTGTGATGGAATAGCTGAATCTTTGCCCAGCTAAAATCAGGCATAGTTTGCTGCGCTCCCAAGTGAACAAGTGGGGCGGCTGATGCTGTAGATTTCATGTAGCTTTTGGGGTCAGTTTCCACTGAATGCTGAACACAGAAAGGATGACTTGTAGTGTCAGAGGCTTTTTTTTTTTTCATTTCAATGGAGAGCTGGAACCAGGAAACTGTTTTATCTACTGTGAACCATTTCCTGGCAAGATTCCCAACCCCATCGAGAGTGACAGGAGTTTGGCACATCCACTTACATTCAAAATTGCCACTAGCTTTCAAGAAGTTTAAAAGCAGATTTTGACAACGATTGTCCCTGCGACCGATTCATACGACATCAGAATTGGTGATGCTGGGTGTTCCTGAGGCTTTTCTTCTTAGAAACAGCAGGTTATTCTGGCTGGCGTTAATTAGTTTGATCTTAAGGCTGAATATTGCTGAGAAAAACTGGGAGTTTTGTGGAGCATTATGTTAGCTGGGAAGCTAAGTGGAGGTGCAAGGGCCAGCTCGTACTTGTGGCCATGCAGGCAGTGCAGCTGGCTGAGCACTGAAATATTTGTGTTAGAAACCTCACACCAGCCAGCTCGACTCCTCCAGGTTGTTGCTTGTCACGCTGCTTCTTAGTACCACTCAGCCCATCAAAGCTATCTGCAAGTAGCTGCGGTGGAGTATCTGTCCTTTAAATACAGGATGGGCATCTGAATTCAATACTTGTGTTGTAGTAGTTTAGCAGAACAATTTGGGCAGCGTAAAACCTTTTTACCAATGTCAGAATTCCATCTTTCTGTCACAAGAAACTGCCCTTTTTCCTCTCTCCTTTTTAAGCTCTTGGTTGCTGTGTGGTAGTAATAGTAGTGCTGGGGTTGGAGCACTGGGAGCTGTGGTTAAATGTCAGAAACTGCTTTGGAAACGTAGTTCATGGACAGTGTGGTTTACATAAAAATACATAAAGGTTGACAGCTGAAAGCAAAGCTTTCCTTGGGAAGGGAACAAATAGTGACCAACTAGCAAAATACTAAGAAACAAACAAACCAAAAAACCCCAAGAACTCCAAAACCAGAGCAAAAAAGTAACAGCAACCCAAACCCAAAGTTCCTTTAAATAGCATTAAAGAGTTCATTAATTGGTATGTGACTGGTGTTTTGCGCTGTGTCACCACTCCTGGGATGGTTACCTTTGTTTACCTGCTTTTATTGTTGTCTTCCCTTAAGCAGGTTATTTGTTTTGAATGAAACATCAGTAATGAGGCTCAGGAGCCTGTTTCCTTCCCAATAGTTCCTCCCCCATCCATAGGAGAGAGGGCTGCTCTGTAATGGTGATCTGAAATGACAAGGTAAAGGAAGGCTGTAAAATCCATTTTTAACTCCTAGGAAACACTGCTGGCATCTAAGTGTGAGTGTTCTCAGCGTAGCAGCACAGCAGTAAAATTACATTGACCTCGTCAACTGTAACAGCTCTTATTTAGCAGCTACTACTCCACTTAGCGTGGCGCCGTTCGGCACCTATCATTATACTTTGAACTTGTGGCCTGACTTTCAGAGGAGCTGAGCACCCATAGCTTCTTTTTGATGCTGATGTGAAGTGTGGGTGCTCAACAGACTATGAAAATGGAACTGCTGTTGTTCAGAGCACCTTTAGCAGAGGGCTTCAGAGTGGCGAGATTAACACCCACGTTGGAGGTCAGAGCTGGAGCTGGTGGAGAGCCCAGACTCATTCAGCTCTCTGCCCGTCACTTGAATCAATAAACTGGAATTCAGGGCTGCTGTGAGTAATGCAATGCGTTCAGGGGGTGGCAGGGAGATGAGAAATGGATATGGACCAGGAAACCTGTGAGTTAAGGGTGTGGATCAGCATGTAAATTCAGTTCCTGACTCCTTTCCCAATAGCCGTGTGATGCTCAGCATGCCACTTCTTCTGTATGCCTTAGTTTGTCTGCTATGAAACAGAATCCAGGTCATAAAGCTGTGGCTGTACAACAGAATGAAATGGCAGTTTTATCTGGATTTTGTTTTTCAGTCACCAGCAATGAAGGAATTCACATTCCTGCTTTCAGCCATACAGAGCAGTGCTCTCACTCACGTGTTATGCTAATACAGCTAACAGCAGTAATGATAATAAAGAGGCAGAAAACCATGGCACGCACATGCAGCCCTTAGCATGGACTGATTGGATCTGTCCCAGAGTCAGTGGTGCTTTGAATTAGTGGGCCATGGAGATGCTGCTCATTGTGGCAAGGTTTGTTTTAGCTTGATTCTTCAGTAAGGAACTCTTGGTTTTATTTTCAGCATCCTGATTAAAATCCATCTTAGAGCCTCGAGGTTTCTAACCCTGAAATCTCTTACTTGGAGAAGGTGGTCAGTAAGAATTGCTGAGCAATAAATATTTTACTTCCATTAGGAAGAAGTTCATCAGGACCAAGCTTTATACCCTCATCTTCTTTCTCTGTGTTGGGGTTTATTATGTACACACAGATCTTCTTTTAAAAGCTGTGGGGAACAGTTCTGGTTTGGCTCACATTTAATTAGAGTTTTTGAGCAATAATTCAGCAATAATCTCACAGTAGCAAGTAGCTACAGAAGGGGCTTGTGGGCTCCTGTGGGCTTATTATAGAGGGGGATGTATTTCTTGACTTGCCAGCAGCGCATAGTTTAGCACTGTAGTGTGCTCTGAGCACTGGAGAAGTTGTTTCTGATTTAAAGGTAGGGTTGCATTGAACAGTTGGGAATTGGGTGGTTTTGCAGGCAGTGCTGGGGATGGCTGTTGCCAGCATGTAGTCTGTGCATGTGGTTACCCGTGTCCCAGCACACACGGGTGATAGATGTGAACACCAACATGTGATATTTTCCATTTATGGAGCCAAAGTGGAAACAAAGCTCTCCGTTGGCTACGATCCCCTTTTCAGCAATAAAATACATACCAGGCACACAGAGCTATCCAGGTGAAATGAGGCTGTTAGCATGGCCCTCGTATGGGACACACGTTGTCCCCATGAGGCACTTCCCCATGACAAGCAGAGCTCTTCTTCTTTAAGCCACATACACTGGTTTTGGTCATGAATGCTCTTCTTCCTGGGAAATCCTACATTGCTATGGTAGATTTCTGCTAACCCAAGTGTAGAAGCGATAGGGAAACAGCACAGCTTTGTGCTCACCTAAACAGAGAAATCTGGAGGGACAGAAAGAAACCCTTTGAGTTGAAAGCAGAGTATTTCTTATTAATTTTTGCGTCTCTGCCTGAAGGTAATAAAAGCTTATTCCATAATGGTATGGTTCTACTTGTTTCAGCTGCCTAAATATAAAGAACTTTTATTTTGGAGTCAAAGAGTTGGGATTACCAACTGAGGAGTAAGTGTCTGTACAAACAGCTCTCTCCTCTTTGGTTATTGAAGCCCGGGTCTGCAGGATGACATCCACATGCCTATTTAAAACATCATTTCCTTTGCACAGAAGCAGTACTATGGCTAAAATTTAATTCTGATATTTAACTGAATGAAATTGCTTGCAGATGACTGCTTGAAAGGGAAACAAACCACATCCTTGTGTGCTGCTGCGCTTTAGAGGGCTTGCGAAATATTATACTAATGCAAAGAATGTGGCTCCCCTCTGAAAAAGTGGAGTAGTTTGGTTTAGCTCTCATTCAAATTATAGCAGTGTGTTTCTGTTCAAGAAATCACGGCTTGTTACCGTTGTCTTAGAAATAGCAGCCAGCAGAAATGGCACAGCAGACTGACCCAAAAGTAGTCCTGCCTTGTAGGAGGGAGAAAAGACATGAGGGCAAGTCCTCCAGATCCCGTGGTTAGCTCTGGTTTTCAGGAGGGCTCTAACTCACAAAGCATGGTCAAGTCTGTTTATACCTTCAGTGATACCTGACGCTGATTTTGGAATGGTCCTCCTGCGGTTAGGTCATGCAAGCTGACTTTCTTTGCATCTGCCAGATCATAGAGCTCATCCTTGCAGCCATCCTCTCAACATTTCTGGTAGAGAAATTAACTCCACGAGCTGCTCCTGGGGTTGTTTCTTTCCTCTGGTGCTTTAAGAACCAATTGTACGTATGTTAACGTTCTGCTGTAGATGAGATGGTGAATTAGGCAAAAGAAAACAGACTTGACAGTACTTAGCTCTGATAATTAGCAATGGTAAATCTGCCATTGGTAGTCTGCTGCCATGTGCTGGGAAAAGAAAATTTCCAAGTCTCGGCATCAACCCCTGAGCTCTTTGTTTGCAGGTTCCTTGTTCAGTAATCCTATTTCAGCTTCCACTGAGGTGAAGCGCACCAGCACGGAGGCCCTGCTCAGAGTGCTTGCTTAACCTTTAGAAAACCACTGACATTTACAGGAGGTGCCTCTTGCTGAGCAGCAGCCCACCCTGATGACGTGGTGAGCAGAGCAGTGCAGGAGTTGTGTAGGAGAAGAGTGTACACACAGATCGTGTGTACCCCATGACTCAGTGTGTACCCCATCCCTGGAGGTGCTCAGGGCAGCCTGGTGGGGGCCACCGTTTTCAATGGTGACTATTGTTTCCATACTGAATTAAATCAGGATGACTTGGTGGGAAGAAGAGAAAGAAGGGCAACTCCGAGGTGTATATAAGAGATGAGGTTTTATACGTGGCTCTTGGGACATTGCAGCCAAGTTTTAAATGCTTGATTGCTGAGATTGCTGTTGTCGGGTGGCATGCCACGATGTAATGCTTCGTCTTGGAGGGATTCCTCAAAGCTATCTCTTATCCAACCCCAGTTACCGTATACTTTAAAACAGCATTGCTATTATTAAATTTCAACTACTGCACATTTCATGCAGTTTAATGCAGGGGAGAAAGAAAATCGAGTCAGTCTGTCAGAGAGGAATAGCAAACTGAATTTGGACACGGGGCACCTTCTGACATATTGAGTTAGGAAGGAGTCTTTTAGAGCAGTTGTGATGGGTTTGCAAGGCTGAAATGTTGTGCCAGAACTGCGGATGGTTTTCTGAGTAAGAATTGGCAGGTGGCAGAGCTTAAAAATGCTGCTTCTTTTACACCCCCCCCTCCATCCCCTTAGAGGCAGCTGAAGGTGTAGTAGGAAGCATGTTAACTGGGTATGTCCCTTTTATTAAGTCTGTGTGGCAGAGGGGATGATAAAGTTCCGTACCACCTCACTGAGTGAATCCTTATGCACTGGGCTGACACATCAACCCGCAGTGAGGGAGCACGTTAGTCATAGCAATTTCATGGCTGGTAAAATCTAAAAAGGGAAACTTCCACTGAGCAGATGCGTGTGGTTCCATTTGGGATTAGCTAAGGAGGAAAGGAACTTCTAGGAAAGGAAGGAGGAAAAAGCTATCAGTGATAGCGTGAGGCTCGTGGTCCCAGCACAGCCCGGCTGCATTGGGCTGCCCATGGTGCAAAGGGTGTCCTTACCCTTCCAGCTGACATACGGCTTGAAACCTATTTTAAACAAGAAATAAGGGAATGCTCCCTAAGTGGAAACCTGGTGTAAAGCTAAGGATGTAAAGGTATAGCGTATTATCTACAAACACAGGGCTAGGCAATATATTGGGAAGATACAGAGGTGGGCTCTGGCTTGTTGCTGAGATGTGAAGGCGCAGCGCCGCTTTGCTGCGGTTTGCTTCCACCTCTATTGGCTCTAACTGTTAAAAATTCACAGGTGTCTCTTTGCTGTGCTGCAGTGCTCGTGGCTACGCGAAGGTGAACAGCAGTGGAGTCAATAAGGCATTTCTCTTTTTGTGAACTGCTATGGATTACCTAGCAAAACTGCTTCAAGTAACTGTAATTCTTCCTTTGGTAGCAGCTGGCACTGGTCACTGCTGGAGGGAGGATGGATGCTGGGGAAGGGAGGCTTCTCATCTTCTTAGCTGCAGCAGTGCCTCTGTGTGGGGCTTTCCTGACACCTACCATCAGTTCCTTGTCCCTCTCCATGCTGTGTTGGTTGTTTATGAGCCCTGTGGCTATCTGCACTATTCCAAAGGCCCCCATTTCTCTTCCAACAGAGCTCACAATAGAGCCCCTCGTGTCCCACTGTGCTTCTTGGGGAACATCCCATCCACCGTACTTGGGCCTGTATCAGAGAGATGCACTCATTGCTTCTTCCTGAGAACATCATGGCAGCTTTTAGACCTCCATTATCACAGAGCTGAATGTTTACACGAGAAGCCATTTCAAGTTAACTTTTTTCTTCTTTAATTATTTTTAATCAACCAAGTGTTGATACTGCCAGGTTCCCTGAACTAGGGATGCTCTTCATCCTTAATGTCACTGAAACCAAAATGTAATTGCATTCCTTTGCCGTCTATTCCATGTTAATCCTCCTAAAGAAGTGTTTCACTCATCATCTGAGCCACTGGTTTTGGCGTAGGCTGTGAAACCGTCGATCTTTAATTTTCTGCATGGAAGCAGAAGTGAGAGGGAAGAGAGGAGCTGTGCAGTTCATCTGCTTTATAACTGATACGTATTGAGTCCATGTGCATTACCAGATCCGTGTGTTGTATCGAGGAAATCCCAGTTAGCAAAGACTAGTGCTGACTTACGGACTGCTCGCAATGAAAGGGAAAGGCAAGAAGTGTCACCTGACACAGAAGTCCTACTAAAAACCTTGCAAAATCGAACCTACTAACAAGTTATTCCTAAATCTTGAAGAAAAGGTTATTTAAAACAAATCCGGCTGCTGTTTCCAGGGGGACTCTGAGCCAATGTCTGATAGCAAACCATTAATTGCATTCATCTACACAGTACCTGCTGGTGGCTCAGTCATATTCACATCTTTGAATTTCTGGGCCCTTCTGGCCACCACAGTCCAACCCAATGCCTTTTGGAGTTACCTGCTCCTAAAGCTGCCCTTCCTCTGTAGTGCTGCTGGGGCTGAGCACTGACCCATCCCTGGTCCATCTAAATACAGTGATGACTGAGCTAGAATCTCAAAGCAAAGACATTTGTGCTTTTACCTTAGATATTGCAATGAGCATCGCTGTGGGCTTTATTTTTCCCTCTGTCTCTGGAGTTAAACAGATAGTTCTGCCTTGCAAGAAGATTGCCTTAATATCTCTGTAGGATGAAAGCAGATATCCGAAATGCAAGAAAGCTAAATGGGAAATTGCACCGGGTGCTTATCGTTCACTTGGTTCATTGTGCACAATGTGCTCTTTCCTTGCCATGTGCACGGAACACCTGCGTGCACAGAGCCTGCAGGACTCGACTAAAGCGACCAAATTCAGGAGCAAATAAAATCAAAGGTGGCATTTTATTTGTGTTTTCGGTGTGTTTGTTTTCACTCCCCGTGTGCAGGCTGCGGAAGGGTAAGCAGAGCACAGCGTGTTTCTGTCTGCCCCCAGGCACAGGGAGCCCTGCTTTGATCTCACACATGTGATTGACACACTCGAGCTCTTTACCTCCCCCCCCAGCCCAGCCTGGGTTCTGTAAACTCTTCTGTTTATATCTGATTTGCTGTCTTATATGGTAAACTAATTCTTTGGAATGTGTCGTGCAATCCTTTATATGGATGAGGGAATGGATTTGTTTTTTTGCTGACGGTGTTAATATCTTCTTGCTCTTTGTTTTTCACAGCTGTTGATAAGCACTTGGAAATGTGCTGGATTTAGACAAATCGAGTGGCTCATCACTGCAGGGGCTGTTAGTGTTAAGGGTGCCTCCCATGTGTGTGGATGAGTTTGGTAGGTGCTGGGTTCCTGATGCTCTCAGTGGCCTCCAGGTCTTGATGGACTCAGCAGTCTGAGTTCTTGTATCTCACGCAGCCCCAGAGCTGGGTTGTTTGTGATGACCTTTACTTCCAGAAAGTTACGATCTATGGGCATTTTCTGTTTCTTCTGCACTGGGAAAGCGAATAGCTTCCAGCTCATGAATGGTTCTGCTCCCCACACTTTGCCTTGTCTAACCTTGGGAAAAATCCCAGCACAGCCATGGGGTCATCTACCTTGTTCTAGGCATAAAACCCTGGACATAAATCAGTGTTACTGATGGAATTATTCCATCTGCAGAAGGTCTGAATGTGCCCTTCAGTTAGGGAGAATCTCTTTGTGTTCTCATTGGGGATAAGAGCAGATGGTGGGATGGCAGTGTTTGTTTGCAGGCTGCTCCTGGTTGCTGTCAAGGTTCATTCAGTGCTTGGAGCTGCTGCTCTGCTGAGCTTGTGGCTGGAGAGGTGGCTCTGACATGGGACAGAGATGCTACTTTGGTTAATACTGCACGTTTCTCCAGACTTTTGGTGGCAGGCTGCTTGGGTTGGAGAACTGTTATTGTTTTGAGAACAATTCTGCATCAGTTAAAGTAGATAGGTCTACTAAGATGGCCTCTAGATATCAGAGCCTTTCCATGTAAAGAGACCTACAATTTATGGAATGAAAGCTGAGCATTGGTCTAAATGTGCATTGAAGTGTTTCCCTGCCTTGGGAGCAGAAGGAAAAGGTGATGGATGATTAAGCGTGGGTCAGGGGGAATGGTTCTGCAGAGCTTGGGGCTGACTTGGAAGATGAAGGTTGCAATCATCATTGCTCTTCCAGTCCTCCTTGGCCTTCATTGCTCAGTGCTGTCATTCTCTTTTCTACCTACCTATGAGATGCCAGCAGTGATCTTCAGGCTGTATGAAGCAGAGCTGGAAGGAGGGCACCATGGCTGCAGAGTCAGACCAAATGTGTTTAGAGTGGAGTATAGAAGGCTCAGAAGCTCTCATCCTGGAAAAGCTCCAAGGCTGATCACATTTGCAGGCTTTTTCTTTCCTTAATGGGAGCTGAAGCTGAGACATCCATACGAGTGTATTGGTGCTTGGGAGGCTAAACAAGGAGAAGTAAATAAGTGAATAAAAACTCAATAAGCTCTCCCTAGAGGGAACTAAGGCGCTTATCTGATTGGTTACAGCATCCAAATGCACATCCAAAAAACACATAAATCCAGGAAGTATTGTGGGGTTTCTTATTTATTTTTTCCTAATCCAGTTTGAATCTTTTTAAACATTTAAAGGGCAGACGAAAGGAGCAGCTCCTGCTTGAAATGAAGGGAGAACTGAAATGCCTGAGAGGCAAATGTCAATGCCACCGAAACATCATAGCTCTGCAGATTAAAGAGAGGCAGTTTGTAACTTCAGATGACACCGCAGAGCTTTTAAACAGAGGGACTTAAAGAAATGTTTCTACTCTTAATGCAATAAATTGTCTGGAATGGTGGATAGTCAAGCTGAATTTTCCTGTTTTCCTCCAAATGCACTCTTGAAGGTGGGAATGTTGTTCTACCTGCCTCAAACTGCCTTCCCCTGCACCAGGTCAGCTCCTTCACTGGCACTTCCAGCTGGTTTGCCATATGGGCTGCAGAGAGCAGCAATCGACGACCTCCTAATCTACCAGCAATAGAAATCATAACCTTTTCTGCATGTCTGTTGTCCTGCGTTGAGTGCGTACGCAGGCATACAGAAAGAAACTGCAGCTGTGGAATGGAGCAGTTGATAAAGAAAAGGAAACTCATTTAGTGCAGAAAGCCTTATCCTCTCCATTGAGCTCCTTTTATTGGCGGTGCTGTAGTTTGGTCTTTATCATTCTGCTTATCAGCGCTCTGGGAAGGCTTGGGGAGGTAACAAAGATGCTTTGAATGTTGCTGTTATATACCAGGGATATTTATTGTCTCCACTACTCAAGAGACAACTTGCTTTTGACAGGGTAAGAAAATTGAAGTAGAGGGTATGCCTTGCTATTCTTCCAGGGTTCAGTGGTCTCTTCATGTTATCGCTGTCCTTAGCCCCCATTATATGGCACGTGGGAAGGCTTTGCCCAAAAGCTTCCATCTCTAATTCCCCATTGAGGTCCAGGCTTCACTTTAAATCCATGTTTTTGCACATCCTGCTTTCCTGGTGCGGTTTATTTTCTCTAAATACGGTGATGAGAGAGAAATGACTTTGCTTGCGAGTGGTTGTACCTCTCTGGAAAGGAAACAAGAGGGTAGAAGCTGACAGGAGTAAATTCTGTTTTTATTAATTTACTTTAGCAGATAAACAGGAAAAAAGCTTTCAAAGCAAATCAAGGCTCGGTCCATTTGGGTGCTTGCTGATGTGGGATGCTGCTCTCTGCTTTTTTTTTCCCCTGCTTAAGCACAGTCTTGGTGCAGGCTTGTTAGGTCAGGGCTACAGACTCACCCCATTTCTCATTAAGATGAGAAAACAGAGGCTGGGCAGGGAGCTTTCCAGAGAGCATAGAGACTTGGCAGAGGCTGCCTGGCCTTGAGAGTGCTTGGGGACTGCAGTTTATCTGCTAAGCAGCATGCTGCTGCCAGTCTCCTTTTGTTCCACGCTGAGTGCTGTAAAACCCCTTTGCTTTTTGGGCCTTCTCTCCTGAGGACCTGGGTCCCTTGATGCCATTACTTAGGGCGCTGGTGGGGTGGTTTCCTTGTGACAAAACCCATCCTTGTAAGGGAAGCCTTTTTTTTAAGGGCGAGATTTACGATGCCTGAGTGCTCATCCCATTTCTGCAGATGGCTCTTCTAATGATAAAGGTGCACATCTCTCGCTGGGATGTAAACAACTTGATGGATGGTTTGGAGTTTGCACAGAGAAAACGTTGGGAGCTCTTTATTTATTTGCAAAGCTTCTGCAGAGGCTGCAAGCAGGTGGTGTGGAGCAGGTACAGCACTGTTAGGGTCAGGCAGGTGGAGACTGCAATCCAGCAGGGGTTGGGATCTGGGCTGGTGGGGATAGGGGCTGGAGCAGAGTGTCTGCTGAGAATAGAGTAAGGAGAGGCAGTGGTGGGTACGTGGCCATCTCTGTGCCTGGTCAGGTCAATTTTTAGCCCTCATTTAGGATGCACAATCACAGCATTCTGTCAGATAGAGGTGGGTTTTAATTGTGGAGCAGTAAGGACAGGATCAAGGCCATTTATTTTAGAGACAAAACCAGGTATATTCAAGTTCTGGAAAAGATGTTGTCCTGCCCACATAGGCAATGCTTGCATGCATAGCTGTCAGCTGTACTTCTGCACCTGTGGGTACCTGGTGTGGGTACAAGCACTAATTGCCATTTCAGGTGCAGAAATTCCCCTACAAATGAAGCAGGGTTTCAGTTGTCATAAAGATGTCATCCCGAGCTATAAAATTCCTCCCTTATTTAAGAACACTAGAAGGCAAAATAAATTAAACACTGAAATATGTAGGAATCCTTAGGTCGAAGTTGATGGGTGTGAAATTATTACAAGCATAAAATAGTCACAAATCTTCCCTTTCTAATTTGTGGCCTGTAGGATTGCCTGTGTGAGATGTGCTCTGGATGAGAGCATCCCGTGGCTCCTGGTAGCACTGAACTGCTCTCCACACCTTCACATGGCACCCATCTGCCCCCCAGGCTACCTGGGAATGAATGTGTTGGACTTCTCTATCTGTTTTTGGAGCAACCCTCAGTTCTCTCCTAGGGGACGTTGAGCTGAGGGTGTAGAGGTGCTCAGCTGCTTACTGGGTTAAGCTGCCACACAGAGCCTGTGTCAGGCATTGCAAAGAGGTGAGAATTCATTGCTTGGGAGCGAAGTGGCTGTACCTGCAGTGGCATTTTGACATGAGAGTGAATGGGCTGCAAGGGTCAGCAAGCAGCAATCCATTGTAAACTAGGTCACCTCCACTCAACTTGTATGACCTGAAGTCATAAGTCCAGTTATTCTTATATCCCTGAGGTTGGCCTGGGAGATGTTGACAAAAGAGGAAGGATTGCGGCTGATTTGTTGGTTTTTTTTGTTTGCCTGCAGGCAATTTGCAGATCGTTTCTGCTGGATCACAATAGGCATCTTATTGAAAACCCAACGTTGTAACCCCACCCCTGCCCCCAAGCCATAACGGTCTTATTAGCAGGATGATGTTCTTTCTGACAAGATGGAGCTCAGGCTGCAGTCTCTGCAGAGGGGTATTATTTGTAAGTGAGAGAATCATTTGTTGTGGGTTAGCTGTGGTAGTGACTGTGTGTGACTCTCTGGTACAGTGCAGTGTGAACACTGTGCAATCCAATGGTAGGGACTGGTGTTACAGTGTGACTCTATGGTGACCCCACATAGAACTTGGACACAGGGCATCCACATCCCCAGGTTAATATAGACTGCAATATTTGCTCCTACGTGCTCTTTCAGACTACTTGCAAGAGAGCAAGAAGGAAACGTCCTGCCACTAGGACCTGTGTCTTTTTAGTGAAGAAAATGACTGTTCCGGGCAGTTGTATCACTGGGCATTAGGAGGACTGGATCATTAATATTTAACTGTGTTGGAAACAGAAAGCACTGTAACAATAATAATAATTTGCACTTGCACAGCACATTTCTCCTGAGGATCTCAAAGCACTTTACAAACCATTTAATTAAGCCTTACTAAATCCCTCCGAGGTTTATTATTAGTCCCATTTTACAGATGGTTAAGCAAGGGCATAAAGAAGTTAAATGGTTTGCCTAAATGAGTTAGTGGCAACAACAAGCGCGTGCTTCAGGAGCCTGCCCACATCTCCCCTCTGCAGCAGAGGTGATGCCAGGTGGGCAGTGCCTGGGCAGCAGCAGCAGCTCCTGCAGGAGGGGAGGAGATGGCTCACAAGAAATAGCTCCTGGTGGATGGTATTGCCACCTGGTTGTGGAGCTTGGCCAGGGGATGGATGGAACTGAAAACATGGGAAGTGGGAGCAAAGGTGGGCTCAGTTCTGGCTTTCCACCTGGCCAGGGGTCCGTTCTTTCACCAGCAACATCATCATTGCCATTTCCACCCTGTGAGAGGCTGGTCCTTCTTCATCAGTGTGCAGCCTTGGCCAGCTGGGGGCTGTTCCATCCAGTAAGGAAGGGAGCTCTTACCATTGGCTTTGGAATTATTCGTGTCATTAGCAGCTGCTTCTCCTCAGATGCCCAACATGAAAGGTTGGTTTATCAAGACATAAAGCAGAAGCACACAGACAAGGGGGACTAGTGCTTGCTGCTTAGCTGAGAGCCACTTAGGAGGGTGTTCGTGTACAAATGCATTAGATTATGGTTAAGCAGCTTATGGACATAAAAACACATTAGAACTTTACAGCATGCTATAAATTACAGTTTTGCGGCATTCGCAGCCACAATGTTAGGTAATTACATTCATTAATCTACTACTAAGAGCACATAAAGTTGCCTCCCAAATGGTGCTGTGTGTGCTCACGCTCAGCTTGGAACGTGCTGAGAGCGGCCTCCCCTGCCTGCCCTCCTCCACCATCATTGTGCCTTGCTTGGAAACTTCACCACTTTATGATGTCAGTGGGCAGACCAGGTTTCCCAGTTGATATATTGATCTAAAGAGCAAAGCTCTCCAGTGTAAGAATTGCAGGTAGTGCCTCACATAGCCTTAAACTTTTTCTGATGCACTGTGAGTTGCGTATGGACTTCTGGCAGTCTAATCTCTGCCATTCTGCAGCCTTTCCATTTCCATGTTGTCCTACTGCATGAGTTTGATGCAAGTTTCCAGCTGCCAAAGCCGAGTAGCAGAAGTTGTTGTGCTTCTTTGCCCTAGCAGACTGTAATCCAAAAAGCAAAGATGAGAAAACCTCTAAGAACCACTCCTACCATATGATAAATACACACGTATGTAGCTTAATGTCAGTGAGTCAGGAAAGCAAATCTGTTCTGTCTTTTGGCTGTAAGATTTCAACTGTGGGCGACTCAGAGTAGAGGGCTGCATTGACGGCTGTGGTTTATCAGCCACTTCATCAGTTGGGTTTTCACTTGCTGTTCTGCTTTTGCATCGAGATCAACTTTACGTCTGTATGAAAAGAGCCATGAGAGCTACCTGTGTTACTGAGGGCTGAGATGGTGATTCTGTGACAGGTGCTTCATCACGCTCCTGTCTGCAGTGCGAGGCATTCATCTATTTGCTAAATAGAGGTAGTTTCAATGACACTTGAACGTTCCAGCTTCTAGGGGATTTCTTTGTCATTCCTGACAAATTTATTATCCCAAGCATTAAATTAATAAAGCACAGAGCCCACAGCAGCAGGTTTTTTGAGGAAAAAGATGTTCTGGTGCCACAGAAGCCCCTCAAGCTTTACCATAGAATCATAGAATAGCTTGAGTTGGAAGGGACCCAAAGGATCATCAAGGTCCAGCCCCTCTGCTGCATGCAGGGCTGCCAACCTCCATTTCTAATGCTAGACCAGGCTGACCAGGGCCCCATCCCACCTGGCCCAGTGTGTCATCTGGCTGTGTGCATGGAGCAGGGCTGGCTCCCTTCTCCCTAAGCTCTGTAGGATGGGGTACGAGGCACATGGATGGGGCTCCCATTGGAAATGACTTGAGTGGAAATGGCAGTCCTTCTTTCGAAGGGTGGTGGGGCTGTGTGGCTGAGCAGTGCAGGTATGTGGGGCAGCAGGATGCTGATAGAACCAGGCTCCAGGGTCTCATGCAGCTGCCAGCCCAACCCTGGTCCTCCAAGCAAAGCAGCTGCCGGTTGGGGTTAGCATCAGGGACTGCCAGCACTCAGGCATAACTAATGCTGTGCTGTGTGTGGAGCTTCCCATACAATGTGGGGAGGCACCGATAAACTCGGGCTTTCCCTTAGTGCTAAAGGACTGCGGTGAATGCTGCTTCCCTTTGTGGTGTGTGCAGCCTCCGAGCTCCCATAACGCCGAGGGCTTTGCTGCTCTGCTCAGGCATTCAGTGACTTAATTGTGTGATGGTATTGATGTAAAATTTAACAGCCACTGTGCGTATTGACTGTAGCTTCATTGGTTGCTGCTGGAACATGCTGTGCTATTTCCCTGCTATTCATTTAGCTGTTTTGGTCCATTTATTAGATATTACAGAGTTTTTTCCTTTTTCTGGACAGAACTGGTAGTGATTTCTGCAGTGGAAACCTATTGGGAATGACTCTAATCTAGTTTCTGAGGATTTGTTTATTGGGGCAGCACATGCTGGGCTAATTTCAGGGTACGTGTTCCATGGAATCTTTTCTATCCACAAGTGAAGTTATGACTAGGGGATGTAGCCCTTGTTGTCTTCTTCCCCCACCCACTCGAAACAGAACAAAACAAAAAAGCCACCAGGAAAGCAGGATTGGCTCTCTTAGTATTTACTGGCAAATTAACGTTCCTCAAGGCTGCCTTTTGCTTGTTCTTTCTAGAGCTCGGAGAAATAAGATTTCACGTAATGCATCTGGGATTGGATTACTGGATTGAATACTGCAAAGTACGCTGGAGACAGCTGAGTCTGTTTAGAAAGCAGCTTAGCCTCCCTAAGTCAGTAAAAATTCAATTCATGATAGTCAATGAGGGATTTTTTTTGGCATTTTTTTTTTTGTTTGGGGTGCTTTATTTGCTGTTGGATGGTTGTGCTTATTATTGAGGTCTATTAAGCTTTGAGTGGAGGGGATGATGGATGCCGCCTATTTCTGAAGACCAGGAAGGAGAAAAGCGCCCTGCAGGCTGCCATCCCTGCTTGCTCACTGAGCGTAACTCCCAGGAGCTCCTCAGCTGAGTTTGCACATTGTGACCATTCCAGAAAACCACAGAAATGGGAAGGAAAGCATTGAGAATTAATGAAAGTTGAGGTGGTGATAGTTGCTGCTTTGCATCGGTTCCTTTGTGTGCTCACGAGCTCCCTCTCCTCCCTTCCCTCCCCCTTTTTCCCTGCTGAGAGTTGTGGTTTTGGTCCTCGAAACCAGGCCAACCACATGATTGCAGTGCAGATGGCAGTAATCTCTGCGTGTGACTCTGACAGCAGATCTCAGGACGCAGCAGGGTCTGGGAAATTCCTGCTCTGTTGCAGAGATGGATCACATCCCTGAAGAGCAGGGTCTGAATGTGAAACGGTCCCGTGTTTTGTTTTGGATTTTTTTCCTCTTTCCCAGTGCCAGCATTTCTGGCTGTGATCCTTACAGCTGTTCTTTTATAGGGGGGAAGATGTAAGAGAAGTTTGCAGAGGGCTGTGCTGGCCTTGGTAGGGATGGCTCTGTGAACGCAGGGAAACTGTTAGGCTTGAGGTAAGGAGGGTGATGAAGTAGGAAGGCTGGTGTGTGAGCTCATCAAGAATGCAAGGAATGCAGGAATTCCACGTTATGTTGTTCTGAATGAGATAAAAGACTGCAGTCAGTGCAGATGTATTGCACATCCATGGGCTGTATCCTCATCCTGAAACAGGGAACGAGCAAAGAAGCAAAGTGCTTTTGCTCTTCCAACAGGAAGAAATAATGGCCTGTAGGGGAGCTTTAATGCTCTCAGCAAATTTTTGCTTATTTTTTTCTTAACATTATAGTCATTTTCTTGAGTCGGACATCCTTGCTGCCTGCTAAGTAAACACAGAAAGCATAGATTATGAGTTAAGAGTATCGACAGCATTTCAAGCGCTATCAGAGAACATTTAATTCAGTTTAATTTTGTGATAAATCTCATGTTTAATCCTCTGGTTGCTCTGTAATCATGTCTCTATTGATCTTTTCTGAATGACTGCATGCAGTTTAATAAACTTTGCCATTAACCCGAGCTTTCTAAAGGGGGAGATTGATTCTCGTATCAAGTCCGATAGAACCAATAAGCACCTGAACATCATTAAATCTGTCCATTATAAAACATTTGCATTAAGATCAAAGTAAAAGCGTAGAGGTGAATTTGCAGCTTATTAGAGAAGGAGTTTGCAATCGGAAAGTCTCAGTATGTCAGTCAACATCAGCAGCAGTTTCCAGCCTGCCTGATTCAAACTGACACCTCCTTTCATTTCCTATTTCTCAAATCCGTCTTTCATCCTATTGAGCGACCTCCTTCCTTCCCCTTTTCCCAGCCATAATTATGTCCTTTAATTTATTCCATCTTTTTCACTCCAGGCGTTTGTTTAGTCCAGGTTTTTGAGGTCATTTTTTTCTTGGCCTCATAATAAAACAGCGGAGCTTGAGTGCATTTTGGCGTGTTGGTTTGGATTTATTTTCTGCCCTGGACTTAAATTTTATACAGAGTGCTTTAGGAGCACAAGATATAAAGTAGGGTAGGGAATGGAGGACTGGCTGGAAGTGGGGGAAAATGGCCTTTTTCTCTTGTTCCTTCTTTTCAGTCTTATACCACTCATTCCTCACTGGGGTCTCCTCCCACACCCCTATTGCCCACATCCATAGGCGTTTGTATGCACGGATACTGCTTGCACAGGGATATAATGCCAGCTGAATTGTGATGAAACACGGTCCAGATTCTGTGTGCTGGTGGCCTTGGGAGTATCTACATGCCCCCTCAGCACCCATTTGAGCTGCTGAATGGTCCTTCCCTTGGAAGGAACCTTGCAGCATTTGTTTCTCCCATGCATGTGCGTGGCCCCTTTGTTCCTGCAGTGCCCGATCCCTTTACCTCGTTAAGTACTTAGCATTATGAGGCACAGATGAAATAAGATGTGGTCTTACTTCCATTGTACACATGAGCAGGAAGGGTAAAGGCCCAAATTCACAGAGCCATTTATTTCCTTTGGAAAATCACTCAATGGGAATTAAATAGTTTTTGGCCCCTGAATACTTGCTTTGTGGACTGGGGCTCGGCTTACTTGCTACGGGTCACACAGAGCCAAGAGAAGATGAGGAATTTTGAGCATCCCCCAAGTGCCCACGTTAATAACACAGTGTCAGTCCAGCCAGCTCTAATCCTGTGCCTGGCAGGGTACAAGCTGTGATAAGATCAGACAGGGGAGATTTGGATACCGGCACCAACAAGCAGCTTAGAAAACAAATCTTCAATAGGAAAGGTTTCCTTCTGAGCTCAGGCTGATACCTGGGAAGGTTCTAATTCTCTTCAAGATATTCCGCAGCTCTCCAGAGATACGTTGCAGAGCTTTATCTGCTTTCTGCTCTAGGCAAATTTTTACAGAGAGAAAGCAGCTCGGATGCTTTTTACAGGAGAAATGGTTACAAGTTCAGTCGAGACAGCCTGATATACGATAAAGCGTGCTTTGAATCTTAACTATTGCTCATGCGGTATCGTTCACAGGTTTTGTGACTCCACTCGAGTTTGCTGGAGGCATTAGGAAAGCTCTTGACTTGAGATGGCTGAGTTTGGGAGCTGCGGATCTCCTGACTGCATCCCTGCTAAGTTGAATTTGTTGCTTCTGGGTGGCTATAAACAAGAAGCATCACGGAAATTGCTTTTCCAGCCACCGAGTTGCTCTGAACATCTGAACTGAAGCATCCTTTAAAAGATCTACCCATGGAGTAGCTTTAGGTTGAGCATTTGCAGGAGAACGCTGTATTTTCAACCTGGCTCAAGTGTAAGTGATGTTTTCTCAGGTGTATGAGGCAGCCTTATGGGGTCTGCACTCAAAGCCGAACAGCGTCATCAACCTTCCTTTTCCCTCTCTATGTATTCACACTGAATACATTCTGCATATGAGACAGAAGGGAGGAGCCATGTTTGCCCTCCTAGGAATGGCTGAGTGCTCTTTGGCTTCAGAGCAGCCACTGGGCATGAGCTGCAATGAATGCTTTGCTGCAAGGGTTTGATGTGTTAGCAGTAGCAGGGAAGAAAAGACAGAAAAGGCATGTGGCAGTGCTCCAGTGGGCCTGACTGTCTGCTCCTGATTTGCTGGTTTATAGCTTTGTAAAGGAACAACAAAATAATCCTGGTATTTATTTCACCTGTGAATGTGAATGAGGACTCTTGAGATGGGAGCGACTTGCAGCAGCTTTGTAAGTGGTGAGAGGGACAGGCAATGATAAATCTGGTCTGTTACGTTAAGCTTTACTTCTGAGCTGCAGAGTGGGATTTGCCAATGATAGGCACTCTACAAGAATGTAATCCCTCTGGTTTTTTGATCATCGAATTTATCTTCAGTCTATCTGTTTCCTAAGGGAAGAATAAGCCTGCAAATGGAAAGGTTACGTATTGCTCTCTGTCTTAAAAGTTTTGTTCTTTTCTGTTTTTTTTCAGCCTGCATGCTAGAAGGAGGTTTCATTTGAGCAGTTGAGTTGTTGTTTTTTCTCTCACTGCACAAAGGTTCTGATCCTTTTCCTAATGAAGCGTATTACAAAGCTCATCTCAAGTGATGCACGTCTATCTCTGCACTTACTGTTTCTCTCTTTCTTTCTACTCGTTCTCTAATTACAGTAGTTTCATTTTTAAATGTCTTAGTGAGGCTTAGGCACACATGTAAGCGACTGGTTTAATTAAATATAAGGAAGTTATTTGGGTAAGGCAAAGAACCAATCTTGCGCAGTTGTGTAGTTAATCACAAATGAACAACGCAGATCTGATTTGAAGTAAGAAGTGTCATTAAAGTGTTGAGAAAAAGAGTATCTGGGTCCAAACTCTGTATGCTTAGGAAAGGAACGATGTCTTGGTTAAAATTCTGTTTGTTTGGCTGTGTGAATTACTCCTTTTAGATCACCTGGTTTGGTCTGGTGTCCAGGAGCTGCTTCCAAAGCTGGCAGACATACAGTGAGGATTGCAGTAGGTCTTCTTTCTATGCTTAGATTGGTTAAATGTAACCAGGGCTCCATTTTTACCTCTGCCTACATCTCGCATTTAATACGTGGCATTGAGGGAGGCCATCAAATGATGTATTTTAGAAATAGCCATTATCCATGTCCTTATATTATCTAGTTCTTGCTAAAGCCTGATTTGCAGGAGTGCTCGGCGCTCCCCGTAGCTGCTGCAATCAATGAAAGCTGTCCTTCATTAGATAAAGTGCTCTGTCGGGCTGAGTTCTATGAGAAATCAAATCCCAGTCGCTTCCTAGTGGGTGCTTAAAATTAGCAGACATTTCTGACCCGAACGTGGCAGGGCTGTGTGTTCCACCTCTAAAATGGAAAGAGTGAAATACGCTCCTCTGGCTGAGCCGCCGTTGGATCTGTATTGGTGGTGTCTGTTGAGCATCTTGATGCTATAGTGAGGGGCTGTGCAAGAAAGGCCCTTGAGGAAATTAATAACTGTGCATTCAGAGGAGGGTTCGAATGGAGCTCGAATAAACATCCACACGTTGAACAAAAAGGCGAAAACAAAATGCTGAGTGGCTGCTCATTAACCGAGCACCTTCCATTCTGCAGGGGGAAATAATGGCTTGCCATCGTGTAATTAAAGATTGTATCGTAACGCCTGTGTGCAGCAGGGCTGAATTCAGGTGGTGGTTGCAGCCACAGTCCTGGCCTTTCATAACTTCCAGGTCCTTGACTTCATAACCTCAGTAATGTGCCTTTAGTGCTGCTTTTTGTGTGCATGCAGTTTTAAATCGGAGGCACCTGAAAAGCCGCTGTCTGTTTATCAATGATATTGTTAACAAACGATGTTGGGATGGAAAAATCAAAGCAATCTCTTTGCTACAGAAGCTCTTTTATAAAACGTATCTCGAGCAGACAGCAACTTGCGTTCCTATTGTTTTGCCTTCATCTGTAAGCACCACGTTACAGCGCTGCAGCTTGGGACAGCATGCCATCGTCAGTCTGTTGCACAGCCCCTTTTGCACAACACTTTGCTTTCAGGTTTGAGACACGTGCAGAAAACCAGTTGTTTCAGAGAACGCTGATAATTCATGGCTATGGAATAATTTGGGGGTGTTTAAGAGAAGTCTCTTAATTCTTTATATCTAATTTTACTATTGAGGTGAAGTGTAAACTCTTAGGCTCTTACACAAAGCTATTGTGAGCTAGCAGGAACCTGACAAGCAAATAATTGGAATACAGCTGTGGTCCGACACAGTTATTACTTATTGCAATACTCCCACACTGTAATATACTTTCATTTGAGAGAAAAATAATAATAACCTGGGCTCACATTCAGCATGAATTCAGAAAGTTTCTTCTTACAACACTAGGATCAGAAAAATAGTCTGTAACGATGACTTGAGGAGATGGAGGCTGTCTGAAGAAATGCTTGGCTGCCACTGGGGATCTGATATCTAATTAATAAGCTGTCACTTAGGTAGGAGGAAGATGGACTCTCCTGATATAAGTAAGGCATGGCTTGCTCTAGGCTTAGTGCTCAATGAGAGCGCAGTGTGTCCTTCAAGCCTCCTGGTAGTACAAGGAACCTGTTGTACCCAAGCAGCTGCTTCTCCTGCACCAATATAGGGCTGGGGTTGGGACTGGTGCTGTTAATGGGAGCTGTGATGATGGCAGAGCCTCCCACTCATCAGTATTGTGGCTGGACCTGTTAGCAGGGCAGCCCTGCTCCATGGTACAGCGATGTTGGGCTGATGAGTGCACCCAACAGAAGCAAAACAAATGGGCATTTTTTCACACTCATACATATTAATGCACTTTTTTTCATGGAATTGTATGTAATTACATATTTATACATTGAAGTCACCTTCCTGATACACTTAAGGCACTTTACTGATGAAAGATATCTTCGAGTAAGGCTGTTTTAAACCACGCCTGATATGTTTGTATGATTTATTTAATAATGTGTGGGTTTGTGTGCTGGCAGGAGAGGAGGAAAGCTTACAATAAGGTCGGAATGTGTAGTTGTGCTGGAATCAGCTCCATGGGCAGCTGCTTAGAAATATGCTTCGACATGAAATATTGCTACATCTTATCTGTGTAGATAAGGTCTCTGCAGCCCTGTCACCTTAGAGTAATTACAGCTTATTACCTTAATCATGACGATGCCTAAAGTCCGTAATTAAGGCTGTGCTGGTTAATGTAGTAGCACATGGTGTGGTACAGCTATTGTCGTGTCTCAAGAACAGAAAGATAGGAATGGGATGAGAAGGGTCAGAGCAAGGAAGTGTGCAGGGCCGTGTTCCCAGCAGAGTGAATCCTTGCTCAGCCTCTTCCCAGGGGGCAGAATCTGTGCCCATTCTTTGCAGCTTCATGTGCGCTTGGTGGGCCACCATTGTGCCAACATGGTCCAGGGCCACTTGCACACTCAGGGAGTGAGTCTGACAGTGCAGTGACTGCTATTAGAGCTGGTTGTAGTACATCCTGCCCACGTGTCTCCAAGCTCTAACGTGTGCTTCTGGAGTCCAGTCTGCAGATACAGATTTGGAGAAAACAAATAAGTGTATTTTAGGCACCAAGCTGTGTATCTGTTGAATGCAATGAGAGGTTCTACGGCGCAGTTTGATAATAGGAGGTTTTGACCCACGGTGCTCTGTAATTTTCTCTGCAGCGATGTCAGCTGGCGGAAAGCAGCCAGCAGTTCTGGAGGATCCCAGTAGTCTAAACACCAGTTTTTGTGTCTAAATTTCACAGTAAACCCATCGACCAAGGTGCGCTTAGGGGCCACAATCTTCAGAATGACGAGCTGTGCGTGTTTGGATCTTCCTTCTTTTTCTGTTGCACCTTATTCTTTTTGGAGACTTCTGCAGATTGTTCCTTTTGCCTCGGAAGATACACTGTTCTCAGAGAGAGCAGAAGGATTTGTGACACTGATCATAGTATCATAGTATCATAGTATCATAGTATCATAGTATCATAGTATCATAGTATCATAGTATCATAGTATCATAGTATCATAGTATCATAGTATCATAGTATCATAGTATCATGGTATGATGTTGCCTATCTTTGTTGTAGGCATGTATGCACACTTGTGTCCCAGTGCTCGTGTGAGCCAAACCTTCCTGTAGGTCTGACAGTCCATGAAACTTGAAGTTATTGCTGAGCTTGGCTACAACATAGGAGTCTTGTATGGACGGCTGAGTCTTCTGCAAAATATGACCCGTCTTATATACTCTGTAAAGCTAATGGCAGCTAGTAATTTCTTGATGGTGTTGTTATGCCCATTAGACATCTTATAAGCTTCTGGAAACCTGCCACTATTTCATTTAATTCTTCAGCTGCAGGAGAAAAAAAAAAGGGGGAAAAAATCCCACAAAGCAATTTAATCATTAGGAGAATATTTATTTACTTCTGGAAGGCTCCTCCCCTTTTTCTCTCTTGTTTACAAACATGAGCTCTGTGTTTGAACCCTGCACTGGTATGATGTGCTGTTCATAAAGCACTGGATTTTTTGGGGGTACTGAGCTGAAAACAAGACAGCACTGCAATGGCCATTATCTTAAGGTGTGCGTCTGCTCTGTGATACAGCAGTGAAGGATCTGGAGCACAAATGTGATGGGGAGAGGCTGAGAAAGTCAGAGGAAGTCTTACAGCTGCTGTCCGTCTGTAATGCATGTGAAATAATTCTTTTATCCAAAGACCAGATTGGAAAATTTGCTGGCTTCAGTTTAATTAATCATCTCGTTGGTTTCAGTTATGAATTCTATGAAGTTCTCGTGCATTTGGGGAGCATTCTTTAATTAAAGGCAAACCGATTTTTGCTTGTAGGCATTTTATTTTTGTATTTAGATATGGCATAATTGGAATTATACTCCCCTAAACATGAATCTCAGTGTGACCCAGGGACCGGTCCACCAATTCGTTTCTCCCAACTTGTCCTGCTGTCAAATGCAATATGAAGTGATGATAAACAGAAGCATGGAGGCTCACAGTATCACAGCACTTCATGGTGCAGTGCAGAGAGCTTTTAGTCAGAGCAGCCAGGAATGTTAGCAAGACATGCTTATAATATTGAACTATTTAAACAGCGTGTCCATTATGAAGGAATACCGTATCCTTATGCATGTAGTTCTTGGAGTAGATGGGATTCAGTTGGTTGCATTCATTAAAGCTCAATATGTGCTGTCTTGTCCGCTCTCCCAGTAGCCTCTTCCAAGGACCCGTTGTGATTCCTCCATCTTCCTCTGCCATTCACTCTGTATCTTTGGAAAATCAGTTAAAACAAACAAAAATGGTGTTTTATGGGCATGTTGATTCTGGAGTTTGAAGAAGGGCCTCTTTCCATGTGTGCAAATAAAGCCGTGGGGGCTGTTCTTTTGTTGGCTTTTTTTTCTTGAGATTTGGAAATGTACTGAGGTCAGGCTTGAGGAAAAATCAACTGAAGGCAATTGAGGTTCATTGACATTAATTGGCTTTAGGTCAGCTCTTGCCTTGTCCTGTCAAGTGTAAGAATAAGTCAAAAGAAATAAGTACAAAGAAATGTGAAAGGCCGAGGCTTGTTTAAAATGGAAGGGGATTGTTAAATGTTATAAACATATGCTGTCTTCTAAATGCATGCATGTGTGATGTGGCTGAGAATTATGAGGCTCATGGTATGAAATCTGAGATTGTTTTGTCTTTTTTCTGGTGACTGTAGCATTGCTTTGAGAGTGCTCAGATGGTCACCCTAGAAATTGCTGTTTGAAGAGGCTGACCGGATCCCAGCTGTATCTTAACCACTGCTTTTCTTTTCCTCTTTTGCAGAAGGATGTAGCTCTGAAACCTCAGGAACGAGTGGAGAAGCGACAGAATCCTTTGGCCAAGAAGAAACGGGAAGCACTTACCAATGGGCTGTCATATCTTCCGAAAAAGAACAGACTTCACCACCACCAGTACAGCTCTGACCGAGAAAACGATCGCAATCTTTGTCAGCACCTTGGGAAAAGGAAGAAATTACTGAAGGGCCTCAGACAGGTAGGAGAGCAGTTACCTCTTGTGGGGAGCTTTGGCTGTTGGCCCGTGGTATTTAGAAGTGGATTGTTTGTTCTGTGGGATGGCTGGTTTGTTTTAACCCCTCTGTGGTTGCTTTACTGCTGGGCTCTTGGGTGCCACTTGCTATCAAGTCTTGGCATGAGAAGAGATTGACCAAGTGGGAGAGAAAGTGGCTTACTGCTGCTGGAGCTGATTAATGGATGTCCAGAGGTTGGAAAGAGTTTCGTGTAGGCTGAATGTGAGGCTGTCAGGGCAAATAAATGTGTGTGTTATGCTGCTGTGCAGACTTGGTGTTAAAAATACACCTTCTTGTCTTTAGACTGTGTACACAGAAACCTAAGATTCTCTCTGAAGAAGGGCAAGGTGAAGGAGTTGTGAGAGAGCAGCTGTTAATCAAGACAAAGCTCTTAAGACCCATTACGGGTGCGAGGAGCTCATTTGTAGGATGTCAGTGCTACCAGTGTGAGCTCTTTGGGGTTACTGATCACCTATCTGGAAGAATTTACTCCTTGCCCATCACTGGGGATGTCTTACAGTGGTAGCTGAGCTGCAGGTGTACAAGTGAGTGAACGTGCAGTATCTAGGAGTAGAAAGCTTCAGGCTGGAAGTGCTGGTCTCTTTTCTCCAGGTCCATGCAGTGCCATGTTTTCCATCTTTAAGAAAGAAAAATATGTGGCAGAAGTCATTTCTCTAGCAAGAAAAGCCACAACTTTGCTTTTTAGATGAGTGATATCCTGTGTGTGTTTATTATATACTAAAAATAAATCAGATCTTGGACACTTATAGCGTGTACCTGTTGGTTGTTTGGCTTGTTGTCTGCAGAGCTGAAGTCTAAAGAAACAAAATAAAGAAGCCAGTTTTGACCCAGATTTGAGTGATGCTGATGACTCTTCATCCATGATGTATCTAATGGAGATGGATGGTGTTCTTTGAATGAGTATCATTCAGTATCATTGGTGGAAACCAAACATTGCTTTGCTGAGAAACTTAATGTAGAAAACAGAATTTGCTGCTTCTCCTTTTATGACCTCAGGGAAATGGGAAAAACCTTGAGAACAAGCACGTTGACTTGCACTGGACATGGTTTAGTGGGAGCTATTGGTAATAGGTGAACAGTGTGACTGGGTGATCTTTTAGGTTTTTTCCAACCTTGGTGATTCTATGATTCCATTTTGATAAGGAGCTACAGAACCTGGTAAAAGTGTTTTCATTGAGTGTATATAAAACTAAAACAAGAGATTATAGAGTTCAGCCATGCAAGCAAATTGTATGGAATCTATACTACCACACCTGCTCATTTTGGTATTATTTCTGCTTCTGAGGAAGGCTGGGGGACTCTTCAAGGCAGTTGATGCAATGCATGTGAGTAGATACTGAAGGCTGTTATGTTCCTTCATTGTTTTCTGTGTTCACCTAAGCCTTCTCCATTGTGTTTCTTTCCAGTATGTCAGATGGTAAATATCTCTGCTTTGTACAGTAGGAGCTGGCCTTCAGAAAAGCTGACTTCTTGCACTTTTTGATTCCCCTGGCATAGCCTGCTGTCAGGTGAAACCTTTCTGCCTGGTACTTAAGCAATGAAGGAATCAGCCAAGCTGCTGATGGAGGTTATTTGTGAGGTTATGTTTTCAAAAATAAATATACACTGACTTGGAAGGTATTGAGTTGACAAATGTCATGGAAAATGCTTTTCCTTTTAGCTGATAAATCTGAGAACTCTGCTTAATTCCTGAGGGATAAACCTGAAAGGAAATAAAATATCTTGCTCAGTATAAATTTAATACATTTGGAAGGTGTACAGCTCCTTAGACAAGAACATTTTTGTCTTAAGAACACTTTCTTTACTTGCAAATCTGGTATTTAAGTGCGAGGAAGAAAATATATAATGAAATAGACTGTGAAGTTTATTTGAAAAGATACACAACTTTTACATGCAATATTTATGCTGAGTATTTCCTGTCATTTCTTTCAAGACAAATGGCAGAGATCCTGGACAAAAAGGAAGGGGGTTGATAAGTTTTGAGGATGATTTGTAACATCTTCCCTCCTAGAGCAGCCATTGGCCACGCATGTTGGGTTTGGTTTCTCACTGTGCTGGGCTCTCACTTGGAAGTAAAACTGCTTGTTAGATGAGAACAAGTCAAGAACTGGGCTCACTGCTGTTTTGCACTGGACAAAGTAGAAAGATCTGAGGCCAGTAGGGTGCTGCCCGGAGAAGCCACGGATGCACCATCACTGCTGGCATTCAAAGTCAGGTTGGATGGAGCCTTGGGCAGCCTGGTCTACTGGGTGGCAACTGTGCCTGTGGTAGATAATCTTTGTTCCTTTGCAACCAATGCCGTCCTGTCATTCAATGTAAATGTAGTTTGCTGCTGTATATATATATATGGAATCTCTGCTGTATTAAGGCTATGTAATTTAGACATAAACAAGGTATCCTGCTCCTGTTGTCCTCAGAGGAATCCTGAATTGTCACATGTGAATATTATGTTTGGATGGCAGGATGCCATCTCGATGCTGTCACTTGTGTTCCTGTGCTGGCAAACAAGCCAGGCTGCAGTCTGTCCCTGTTGGGAATGTTTTACACCTGGAGATCTTGTTTGTCGTTCTACCAGTAGTTAACAGTCCTGTCTGGTACGTCTCTCTGTGAAATCTGTTATCTGCTGGCAGTAACTCCTCACATGCAGGATTTACAGTACGAAGCTTCCCTCATCAAACAGATTTAGTTGAAGTCAGCTATTGGAAGGACTGCTAATTAGTTTTCAGAGGAAATCCTTGCAGTATTCATGCAGGTATTTATTCAGCTATGCTGAAATGCCTACAGGTTTATTGAAATCCAGAAAATGTGAAACTATAGGTTAATTAAGGCTCATATTTTACTAGCAAGAAGACTTTTGAACTCTTCTTTGTGAGCTCTTATAAATGTACTTATTAAATGCCTTGAGGAAACTTTAGTTGGCGTTAAGCAAACATAAGACTCATCAGAATATTTCTCCAGCATTTTAGATTTAATTTCCTTTACATTAATTGGTAGATGGAGTGTTATTATGCATTTCCTTTAACGCTCTTGTGGAAATCTTGAAGTGGGCATTGTTCAATTAGAAAAGGGGTGGCTGTATAAACTGTAATGGTTTTTAATGCGGTGGTGTTCCTGGAGGTGTGGGCAGAGCAGGGCATGCTAGGAACAAAGGGCTCTGACTGCAGCAGGTGCACGAGTGTGCTGGTAGCAAGAGGAAGGATCAGTGTTCTTTGTTCAAGGGGTAATTGTTCTAGAAAGAAGATGCTGACTTGTGCTACCACCACCATTTCCTTGGTTGCCTTTTTATCGCCTCGGCTGGAAGATTCACATGCAGTGCTGTAGGAGAGTATCCTCTTCTGTGTATGTATTGCTCCTGCAGCAGCAGACTGGGAGCTGGGCAGCGCTCTGTGAGCTGCTTTATGTGCAGTGGGAGACTGCTGTGTGTGTTGTGGTGCTCTGCTGCTGCAGTGGGTGATGTACCTGCTGTGAGCTGCCATCAGTCCTGCTGGTGGTGAGGAACCAAGGCCGTGCACGGCCGGTAGCAGCGCGCTGTGGGACCTGGTGTGAGCTGTAGGGCTCGTGGTGCCACAGGGTGGGAGCTGAGCAGATGGGTTTGATTGTCACCGTCAGCACGATTCCAGTGAGAGCTGGCTGCTGACAAGCCATTTACAATGTGCTATTTACAGTTTGGGTTTGCAGTCTCTCAATGACATCTGAGTGCTCTTTAGCAACTGCTTTCATTGCTGCTTTTCTAAGAGCTGTTAATTGAAAATGAAGTTGTGGGTGGGCTTTGGGAGTGAAATAGTGCCTGCAAGTATTATAGGCAAGCGCACAGAAACGTTTAATTTCTTTTGACTCCCAGCTTGCAGCTTTGTGCAGGAGCATGGGAAAAGCACACAGGCGTGTATGGTTTGGGGTCAGATACCTTTGTAACGCTGCACAGAGCATGCACAGTGAGTGATGAAGGCCTGCATCTCCTTGTCTGTAGCTGCTGTGATTTTGGGCTTGCTGTATTGGCAGCTGATGGATTTAGGTGATGAAAACTGCAAAAGAGAGGGAAAGAACCAGGGCTGTGGAATGAACTTGGTGGGACACCAGAGGGGTGTATGGGCTGGTTTTGCACTGCTGGAGTCAAAGGCTACAGTGCTGCTGACTTACAGAGTGTGGGGCAGAGCTGCACGTCTGAGGAGCAGAATCAGCTCAGCGTGGGGAGAGCAGCAGGATGGCCATTCGGGGAGGGAAATTGAGATCATGACTTCTAGTTCTGTTTGTAAAGAGAGGTGTTTTTCTTTTTCAAAACGCCAGCACAGCCGTGTTGAAATTGCTAGGTTTGTTGTTTGTGTTGCAACCTACACAGCATGGTTGCAAGCTCCGCGCAGCGCATAAAGCGTTTGCAAGTGTTGCTGAAAGGTTACAGCCACCCGAAGCAAATGCCACAAGGCAACGCAAGCAGGAAGCCTGCTAGAACCGTGCTTTGCCTGCAGCGTGTGGAGTCATCATTCAGAGCAGTGTCTTTTTGGCTGGCACTCACTGCAGCCCTGTGTGAACCACCCACAGAAGCAGGCAGGGTGCTGCCATGCCCCACAGACACTTGCACTCATAGAACAGCAGCTCCAGGATGCTGCTGCTCTGCTGAGGATGCTCTTGCAGTGCTGTGTCCCCAGCACTGCCCCCCCCCCCCCCGTAATCACTGCTTTCACCTGCAATTTTTCAATAAGCTGTTGAATTACACCTCTCTAAATGATACGCTGCAAATCCAGCGGGTCCTAATTGCTAATGATGGTTCTGAAAGACTTTCATTTGACTGTAATGAGGTTTGCAAGCAATCAGCTGCCCTCATCAGAATTGAAAACACATATAATGTAAAATACGGGCTGATGGGAACGTTGGGTTTTCTTAAAAGGAGGAGGGGAGAAGAGGATGTTCTATTAGCAGAAGCTGTGACATATTTTAACACCTTGAAAACATCATGTGTGAAATTAATTCTTTTCAGTATTTTGCCATCTGGCAATGTTATTGTTCTGTATACATCGCTATGTAAAGTGTGCTTCCTTCGCTTGGGTACGAGCCTGTGTTTGAAATAGTAATCGTGAGTCAAATTGATTACTGAGGATGTTATCCCTGCTGGATAGGCTAAAATGCATGGAGGGAAACGCCATGGGCTCAAAATGGCTCTTCCTTGGAGGGCTCCACTTGCAGGGCTGGATGCTGCTGGAGGAGCGGGGCCATCCACTCAGAGCCTGGAGGTTAGTGCTGGCACCATCAAGCTGCACCGTGGGCTCTGTAGTGTGGGGGATCGCGGCTTGACCTGTGTCGTTATCCTGAGAGATACCCATAGAGGTAGCTTGTACAAGAACTTGTATGGCTGGGGATGTGCATGGCAGAACATAGATCACATCTGGAGGCAGGAGGAGGGGGTGGGATAGGGTGGCCTCCATGTTCCCTCTGAAGCTGGTGGTTTGAGCTGCACGCACCTGGGAGGTGGCAGAAGGAAAGCTGCTCTGCTCCTGGGAGGTGGCAGAAGGAAAGCTGCTCTGCTTCATCTGCTTTCCTCTCCCGTCGCTGTTTTGTTGCAGGTGATCAGGCTTGTAAGAAAATGAGCAATGTTGGCATGTTTTTATTTCTAATGCAAATCTTGCCGCTGGTTTGTGATCCACCCTGCTGCATCTTGCTTCGTCTTTTGGCTCTGCTTTGTGCAGCTGTGGGGCTGCCAGAGGGTCCCACTGGGGTGTGATGGGCTGTCCCTGCAGTGGGGCCCTGCCTGCTCCCCCCATCCCATGGGGAAGAAGCTCCCAGCCCCTTTTCCAAACTGGAAAAGAAAGATTAGAAACTGTGACTTCCAAGGTTAACCTAATTATGTTAATCAATGAGGTACCTTGAGAATAATAGTGGATGAAAAATAACATTACTGTGCGTGGAGCTGTTATTGTCTCACAGGATTATCTTCTTCCTTTTATCGCTGGCACCCTACTTTAATTGAAAACTTTAATGATGACTAAATGTGCTGTACTGGGAGGCTAACCTTACTTTCAATGAGTGATGCAATCAGTTTCTGTCTTTAAAAGTTCTTCAGCTTGTTGCCAGTAAGGAATTAGTCAAAGAAATTAATACTGACTGGGGCTGCTTGGAGATGAGTTGGGCTGTAGCTGAAGTGGTGGCTGAGTTTGATATTGAGGCAGTGTAGTAAAGGGACTGTATTGAATTGAAATATAAATCCTTTGGCGTGTAAAAGAATGAATATTTACACACACATGCTTTGTGCTACACAAATAACTGAAAGCCAGGCCAAGACTTGTGACCTGTAGGCTTTCATGTGCATTAAGTGGAAGCACAGCAGTCCAGCCACAAGTTGCTGTTGAAAAGGTGAAAGCACCGGAGCTGTTATTGCCTCTTACCCACTTCTGAGGACTCTGCTTAACGTTTCCAGCTGCCTTCTGGGCAGGTTTTGCTGTATTGCAGTTGGACTCTTTCCTCTCTCTTCATCTCTTGTGTAAATCATGTTTAATCATAAAGAACTTGTCTACCGATTCCTAATCAGGGTGTAAAGGCTTAATCAGAGAATTTGTGCAGTGCTGGGAGATGTTCAAATGAAGGGTTTGCTACTTGTGTGATGCATGAAATAGCAGTTGTTTCTGGAAATGACCCCCTCAAACCTCCTGTATAATACCCATAGACTTTGGGGTAAGTGCTGCTGCTGTGCTCTTACTGGTCTGCAGGATCTACCTGGACTGTGTCACTTCCAGAAGCAATCCCAGCCATCACAGAGCATTCACTGGAGTAGAACTGTGAGGCTGTTCTTTCACTGGGGGAAACAGACCTCACCTTTCCATTGCCGAGGAGGTTTGTAGTTCTAAACCTTTCCCATTTAAATCATGGAAATCATGTTTTGCCTGAATAATTCAGTGATCTGATTTGGGAGAATTACTTCCAGCCCGTGTCTATTAAAGAGCCAACCTGCTCCGCCAGCTCTGTTTGAGGCGCTGTTGATGGGGGGGTTTTTCTCTCTCCCATAGAAATGATCATCTTTGCTGCTGCACTATTTTGTCCTTTGGATTGCGTGAGGATCCTCCTTTAAACCTTGTGGGCTAAGATTGAAGCTGAAGAAAAATAAACCCCTTAGTACAGTAGCTCCTCGAATTCAATTTGGAGAGAGTAAACCTTGTACTATATCCATTAGGAAAATGGCAGTATTCTGCCATTTCCTGATGTTATTCAATTACTTACCCTGCTTCCTGCTTTTAGCGTAAACTGTATATTTTAGCTCATGACCTTTGACAGCAAATTGAATCACAAGTGGAGATGCAATGGAAGGTGGGTTTTTTCTGTTTAAAAACAAAAAAAGGGGGCTTTAAAAGCATTGAAGTGTAGGAGATTTCTTGTTGTTTTGTTTAGTTTTTAATGAGCCTTGCTGTAGATTTTGTACTACAGTGCATTTTTTTTCCTCAGAAAAAGGAAATTTAAGTTAATTTCCTTCCTCCTTTTGCACTGGAGAACAGCACGAGTCTGCTCAGCTGCTGGCCTTGGTGCATGCCTCCTGTAATTAGTATTGCATATTTTAGTTAATACCAATAAAACTGGAGTTTGTTTAATTTAGAATCAACCCCTTGTTTAGATTGGATTAGCACTTTCAGAGAAATATTTAGCTTGTAAAACGATGCTGTTGGCACACAGCAGTTACAAGCCCAGAGCTGCTGGGAGCTCAGCTCCACCACGGCTGCCTCTGCCCCTGCCCACGTGCAGGGCTTTGCTCTTCTAACGTGATTTCATGCAGCTTAAAGCTCTGCTATGGGATGTGGAAGTGTCGTCTTCTGCATCATCAGAACGGCATAGCTCGATGCTTTGAAGGTGAAGCAGCCTTTGTGTGATGCTGCACATGCACTGTGCTGGCATTAGGCAGAGCAACGCTGTGAGAAGTGCTGTGGGGTATTACTGCAGGGTCCTAATGAGCCTCTGCCAGTCAGTAACCCCAACCGTGTGCTCTACAGGCTGCTGTCTCACCCCAGTTTTGCTCTCTGGGAGATATGGGGACTTTGCTTTGCACAGTGGCTCGGCGATGCAGTGACCCTCTGTCCCAGTGCTCAGGGGAGCTTTGGGTTGGCGTCAGTGCAGTCTGGTGAGGGGTCAGTGCTGTGTTCACACGTGCATCCTACTTAGTTCATATATGTGATGTTCTGTGTTGACCATCCCCAGCTCTGCTGCCCCTGGAATGAATAGAAGGAACTGGAGGAAAAAAAGTGAAGGAGTGCTTGGTTTGGCACTGCTCTCACAGCAAAAGGCTGCCCTTCATGTGTTGTTCTGACATGCTGCTCTCCTTAGACAAGTTGTAGCTCACTTAAAAGCTTTTGGTCACGCTGTTTACCATGGAGCTGTGAATAGTGTGGAGGCAGGAAGCAGCCTGAAGCAGTGTGAGCATTTGAAGCCTGAATTTCTGCAGAACTTTGGCCAGAATGCTTTCACATCATAGTTTCCCCCCAACGCTTTGTCGTTTTCACTCATCTTACATCCTTGTAGGATAATGAGACTTTCAGGGGGTGTCAGAATCTGCTGGTGTGCTCAGAGCTTGAACTTGGATTGAACTTGGGACAGATGGAGTTTGTAGGTGCCTGAAGTTTGGTTCTTATGCTGTGAAGAAATGGATGCTGCCTGCCCATGGCAGCTTGCCACAGGCCCCAGGTTTTGTGGTGTTTGGAGGCACGGTCCCTTCCTTTACACTAAGCTGCACTTCTTTACCTGATGGAAAACATTGCAGAGTTGTACTGTGGTCCATCTTGGGTTGCTGTGTGCTGGGAGCCTGGCTTTTCTGCACGTGCATTCACCTGTGCTGGTAGCAAGGAGCTTCGTTGCTTGGGGCTGTGCTGTTCTATCAGCTGTTCCAAGAGAACGTTTAATTCCTTCTTGTTCTGGCTGCAGCAATGCCAAGTACTTGTTGAACATCTGTCAGTGTGTTTGGATTGTTAACCTATCTCCTGCTCATTTCTGTTAATAAATACATTTGAGCCTTATAATGTGTATTAGAGCTCCTCACACTACAGTCCCCATGAAGCCCACCCAAGGGTCATTGCCATCCCAGCCCCATTGAGCAGAGCATTGCTGGAGCCTCCTGCACGTTGCTGCTGCACTGGATGCTGCCCAGGCCTGGCAGGAGGGAGTATATCTAATGTTCACTCCCTAAAGCTCATCAGGCTTTGAGACAGTCTGGCAAATATGGGTGGTGGGCTCTGAACTGTTTCCAGCTTTAGCAACCTCGATCAGAAAGCAGCAGTCTGTGCGGTGTGGGGTTCTGCTCTGGGGGCTGGAGCTGCTGCTGGCTGCAGTTGGTTGATGCCAACCAAAGGCCAATGAGCAGCTACAGCTCAAGAGCCAATCCTTGGGTCTCTGCACATGGACACTCAGGCTTTTGCTTTCCTGTTTGCATGCAGTTCATGCAAGTTGAATCAAAAGCCAGGCCTCTTTTTGGGGCTGCATACTGTGCAGTGAACTGCACTTAGAGCCGTCCTCCCAAGCACTATAATCTTTTACTGCAGATAATAATAGTAGAAGCATTAATTATGTTTTTTTGGAAATAGAATTTCAGAATGAAACCTCTAATGGGAAAACATGAGCCCAGCTGGCACGGTGTCATGGAACACTGCAACTGGAGCTGAGAGTGGAATAAAAGTCTGAGTGCTTTCAGGTTTATGGTTAAAAGAATGCAAAAACTTTTCAGCTTGTCTGAGTTTTGCAGCTCTTGGCAGGCCTGGTTGGGTTTCCATAAGTGTGAAATGCAGGATAAAACTGGAGACTGAGTGCCAAGCACAATGAAATGGCTCTCATCAAACAGCACAAAGTGGGGGCACGCAGATTTCGCTCCCAGCTCTACTTCCATCCCAGCCCAGTGAGCCCATAGGTGAGAGAAGCCCATAAAGCTTTTGCTTTCCATTGGGATGCTTGCAGCAGGACCAATGTATAAGCTGTAATTAAAAGCTGTTTTGAATGTATTCTGAAGTGTTTGGCTTGGAATGGGAGGGAAAACCAATTTTCCCTCTGCCCTTCCTTTCACCCTTGAACTGAGACTTCTACACCCCGTCAGGAGGAGTGAAGAAAGCTTTGCCTTGTTCTTCCATCCAGAAAGGCTTTTTAAGGGAAGGGGGTGAGTTTCAGAGTATCCAGGAAGATATTGCTGTTAAACTCACTTCGGCTGATGAAAACGTTTTCCCAGAGCCTCAGTTGAGTTCTGGGGGCAGGGAATGGGACACTTTACACCATTGTAGAAGCAGCAGGATTGCTTTGCATGAGCCAAGGATCATGGAGTCAAATGGATCCAAGTTGCTCCTTCCCCCTCGCCGGGTTCGGGCTGGCTTTGCGAACTGGGACTGCCCGGTCCGGGTCCCCCCATCGTCCCCATCCGTCTTGCTGTGTCCGTTCTCCCGTCCGCAGTCCGCGCGGGGCTGGGGCTCCCTCTGCGGTCCGAACGCGCTCAGTGCGGGGCCGCCGCTCCGATCCGCACCGCCTCTCCGCATCACCTGCAGGCATCGATGTGTGCGTGAAGGCTGTAGGGCAGCACGAGCTCCCGGCACCACCAGCATCGTGGAGCTGTGATTTCACTGGGTCGCGAGCTGTCAAATATTACAGTTTTTGCTGCCTTTACAGTGCCGTAGTAAATGAATAACAAGAGAAGCAACAAACTAGGTTTTGCCTGTGATCAGCCCTACTTAATGTATTATTCAGCAGTGATGATTTTTTAATGGCCCGAGAAGCGTGGAACCATTTTTATGTCTCTGGATGGAAGTGGTGGCTATCAGTGATTGTTTCCATAAATCTGGAGGAAGCTGAAGGTTGTAGTGAGGTAACCAGTTAATAGAAAGCAGTAAGAGAAGGAGATGAACAGCCTTATTCTTGCTTTTACTTCATGTTTTTTCCTTGCAAGCATTTTGAGAAATGCCACAAGTTGGTAAAGGTCTCTTTATTCAAGCTGCTATAACTATGGTAACCAAAGGACAGCTGCTCTGTATTTCTCCCCCCCCCATTTGCCCCTTAACAATGACCCGTGGGGTAGCCTTGGCTTTCTGCAGCTTTCTCCTTCTGATTGGACTCTCTGGTGTCCCATAAGGAATAGGCTCGATGCTGTGGGTTTTCCCACCCCAAAAATGCTTTGTGCTCTTCTCCTCTGCCTCTTCTGTTGGCATTCAGTAGCCACCCAGCATCTGAGATCCCCACTCAGCCCTCAAATGTGGTTGCAAATAATTTCCTAATGCAAACCTGGCCTAAGTGTGATAGGGCAGGTGAACCTCTGGCTTCAAGGCAGCATCATGGCTTAATACTGAAATGTCTTTCATACTTTGAACTGGAGGGTGAGCGCAAGACAAAAGCCTTGAATGGGAAACTGGGTAATGTGTTTGTGTGAAAAGTGGATTTTCAAGCTTTAAAAGGGTTGTAATGCTCTTCTACCTTGAGATGCTAATGCTGAAACTTGAAACACAACACAATATCATTAGCAATTAAACGTGTCTGTGTACTCCTCTTACATCTTGTAAGGCTCTTTCATATCAAAAGGGAAATGTACCCGCATCTAATAAAATAATGATTGTGAAAGCAGAGCTGCAAAGCCCAGTTTGCAATTCACAGACAGCACCTTCATGCCTGGCATATTTGTGTAAGGTTTTAGAGTAAAATGAATTGCCCAGGGCTTTGGACTTGTGCAGGATTGACTTTTGTTCCTGGTGCTTTGCTTTCATAGGACTCGACTTTTGGAGCTTTTGTTCAATAAAGTTCCAACGTTTTAATTTAATTTTCTACCTTTGAATTGCTGTTCTCATGGTGGCAAAAATTATGTGTAAATAGATCCAGAGATAACTTCTTAAAGAAGTTAATGACGTGTTTTAAATAGCAAATAGAAACTCGCTTATATGGATACTTATATCCAGTGTGAAGAAAGCACGTTGGTAACAAAGTGGGAACGCTTCCGAGTACCGTCCTTAGGAACCCACAGCTGAACAGAAGTGGATTTGGAAATGCATTCCCGGTGGATTGATTTATGTTATGATCTGTGCTATTTATGGCACCTGTTTTCTGTTTATCCTGCTAAAACAGAGCGTGGTGCCTGCCTGCCTGCACATCTGTATGCTTGTTATGCACATGATGTATTTGTTACAGGAAATGTAATGTAAACATACGAAAGTTTCTATTTAAACACCGAGCTTAGCTGTCAACCACAAAACATATTTGCAAACTCTTTTCAAACATGTGTAGCACATAAAACCCTAATTAGAAACACGACAAAAGCAGGAGATGCCCATGTGTTGGTGTCATTGGCGGTGGTAGTTGTGCTGAAGGAGTTTGTGGGTCAGAGTTAGCTTTGTAACAGAGTGTGAACTCACGTGTGCTTGGGATTCATAACGTGCCCTTGTAAGAGGTATGTATGGATCGCTGTGCCCAGGTGCTGTCAGGTTATTTAGAGCAGTGACCTCTTGATGGGAGGAGATGGTGCCTTAATGTATTTGTGTAACAGATATGGAAGTATTGCGTCAAAACCAACAGTGCTGTGTCTGTGTGTGCACTGGGCCTGCTGCAGTCATTTCAGTGTGACTTGCAATGCACATATAGGTGTGTTTATATGGGCAGTGATTTCCAGCTGAATAATTAGGAATAAATGGGAGTGGATCAGAGCTCTCTATTGAAAGGATGCTTTAAAATATTTATTTCTGTAGTGCAGTTGTGACCGCCTTGCTCTGTACTTTGTCAGCTTAAATACACTTACAACAGGATGCAAGCCTAGCAGAAAATGCCTATGTTTAGTTTCCCATTACATACGGGCAAGTAATAATAACTATGAAGATAAAGGCAGTGGCTACAGCAGTGGATAATGTATTTTTGAGATAAATACTGGCTTTACAATTTGTTCTGCCTTCTATCTCCGCCATGTCTCGTGGTTTGTGTATCCTTGCCATCAGTGTGCAGCAGCAGCTGGTTGTGCTCTAAGGAGAGACAAGCAATTTGTAACGCTGGAGTGAAATAACATGGAGCGTGTTTGTGTGCCCTGAACAGTCTCCTACGAGTAGCACCAAAAAACATTGTGCCGTATGTGTGGGCCATGTTTCTATTGATCTAAAAGCATTCATCTCTTCAGTTTAGCACCTTAAATAGGAGAGGATACTATCCTGCTGTTGGCCAATGCTAATGAGTTACTTTTATGATGGAGTTACAGCATCAGTGGATAAAGGAGGAACAACTGATGCGATCTACCTGGACTTGTGCAAAGCATTAGACTCTGTCCCACGTGGCATCCTAGTTGGCACTTTTGTGTGAAGGTCCAAACAGGGATCAAAGGCAGCAGGTGTTGTGAATGAGCTTGCAGTCAGAGGCATTTTAGTAAGGATTCCTATTTACTAACACCTCTAAGCTGTAACTTCTCTCTTTAATAGAGGTCTGCTATTCCTGCTACCTTTGGGGGCTGGAGTTAAAGTTCAGGGGACGCTTCTGTAGCAGTTGGTTATGAAATCCATTTTTCATAACTCGTGGACCTGAACTCAAGGACAGCACTATTGATACTGTTAATGTATAGAGTCAGAATCTCTGCTGACCTTTGGTCTTGGCATCCTTATTTACTTGCCTTATTTCTGGCTCAGCCTCTGAGGGTGGTATATATATATATTCCCCCCTGCTTTCATGTGGGGGGGGAAAAAAAAGACAGGTTATAAGAACTATGTTTTAATCCTTTATGTGCTTTTGTGCTGACTTAATTTGTTTCTGTGATTGACTGCATTTTGGGGAGAAAGGCAATGTGTGCGTGGGATTGATTGTGCAAATACCCATAGACTTTGGGAAGAGCATCCTTATGGTGGTGCATCTTGGGTCAGAACCATTTGAGTTGGAAGGGACCCATGATGTCCAACTCCTTGCAGTGAATAGGGACACCTGCAGCTGGATCAGGTGCTCAGAGCCCCATCCAGCCTGACCTTGGCTGTCTGCAGGGATGGGGCATCTGCTGCCTCTCTGGGCAGCCTGTTACAGGGTTTCACTGCCCTTATTGTAAAAATTCATTATCTCAAATCAAACCTAAATTTCCCCTCTCGGTTTGAAACCATTTCCCCTTGTCCTGTCACCACAGACCCTGCTAAAGAGTCTGTGCCCCGCAGCTCTCCCAACAGGTGTCAGTGTAAGGCAGCAATGGTCAAACAAACCAGGGGACAAAATGGCACAAAATGAGATTGCAGCTCAATGGCGTAAATGCATCTCACAGGCAGAAACTGCAAAACATGAGGGGACTTTTTGGAGTAGCAAAGGGTAAGGGCAGGCTCCTTCCTTGTAGCTTTGTGAGCAATTAAAAACATCAGAAGCAGTCCTCAGTGCTTGCAGCCCTGCCTGTGGGGGATGAAAGCGTGCTTTGTTTGTGTGCCAGCCAGATGCTGGTGCATCGAGTTACACCTCCACGCAGATCCTCATCCCTGTGTCCACACCAGTGCTAACAAATGCTTTTTGTTGTGTCTGAGCTGCTCCCTGCTGCTGTGCACAGTGCTCACTGGCCCCTCAGCATTGCTCTGCTGGGGAAGGGCTGCAGTTCTGTGCAATCAGAGGGTGGTGGTCCTGGGATTCCCCACTGCACTTCACTTTATGGACCTCGTGTTTTGCTGTGAATCTGTTGTGACCGTGTGTTGGGAGAGACTCTGGCTGTTGGAAGTTTCTCTCATTAATATGTACGTGTCTGATCTACATCAAAGTAGTAATTTTGTTTGGCTTGGTGACAATCTCAAATACTATCTTCCTGTTCCTCGTTGCCCTTTCACTTGTTTTCCCAGCACAAAAAGCCCTTCTGTGAGTCTAGAAAAGAAGAAAAGTCTTTTTTTTCTTCAGTGAAAGGTTTTTGTGTTATAACATCAGCTCTCTGGGCTGCACAAACCCGAGCTGTCTCTGCTGGGCTCAGGCTCCTTATGCTCACAGTGCTTCTGTCCCCTCCTTTCTCTCTGGCTCGAGCAGCAGCAGATGCACGCTGTTGCCAAATACTCTTCCAACTCTGGCTCTGTTGTTCAGCAACACCCTTGTAGGCTTTGATAGAGCATGGAGCGATGCCATGCAGCTTGCAGCCCTCTCCTCCATGGCAGGGGGGAGAAGCTTGAGCAGAACTCATAGCAGGCTGTGTGTGCATTGACAGCTGCATTTCTGTGTGGTTTGTTTGCAGGGGTTTGTGGCTTTGCAACTGGTGCTCTGGGTAGGAATGTATGGGATGCTGTCCTGCAGTGCAGCAGGAGGTGCTTCCAGGCACAGGGCTGTGGAGGCTTCTCTCAGCTCTAGACCCAGATTTATATATATATATAGTTTTGCAGAGGCAATCTCATCAAGTTGAGCAGCTTCAAGCTATGCTGGTAACTTCTGGGGCTCTGTGCTGCTTGAGAGGAGATATCTGCAGCATATACCTCTGGAAATAGGAGATAACTGGTGCAGCAGGACAGCTCAGCTGGTTCCCCAGAGGGAACTGTGAGCAGCAGTACTCAATGTATAGAATTATCTCACGTTTTCATCTCTAAACCACGCTAAAGCCTAACAGGTTTTATGGTGAGAAGTCTGGAAGAGGGAAAGAATCTGTGTATTGTCATGTCTTTGTAGGGACTGTGCGTGTAATAATCCATGTTTCAGGCTTTGCTGCTGCATTGCAGAGTTTTGGAAAGCTCTGCTGAGATGAAATGTTTACATTTAATCTTTGGTGAAAGTAGTGGATGATTTTGGTTAGGTGGTAATACTACTGCTGATGAACTGACAGCGTGGGGAGAATATAACTGCATCTTGAGATTGCAAATTCAGGTTCTGCCTTGCTTGTAGAGATGGCAAATTGAATTTGTCTACAGAGCATGAACTCTATTTTTATTTATTTATTTATTTATTTTGAAGTTTTCCTGCACTGAATACATTGAAAATAAAGAAAAATGTTCTTCATATACCTTCATTAGCATGCAGTGTTGCCATGACAGATTTATGGGAGGCATCTCGCTGCTAGAGTAGCCCGGTGCTTTATGCTGCTTGGTGAATGGCGGGATGATGTGCTGGGCTCTCAGGTTTCATTCTTGGTCCCATTCATCATCTTGCTATGTGACTCCAAACAGTCTATTTCATTCCTTTGTCTTGCTTTACCTGTGTATAAAATGCTGGTAACATTTCCTAGTGCTGTTGACACTGTGCAAGTACGAGCTACAGCTATGATCTACTAAAGTTTTAAGTGTGTAAGGAAAAAATCCTTCTTGTTCCACTTTTGTTCTGGGTTTATGTTTGGTTTCTGTTCTTTCTCATCCCCTATAGCTATCATGAGGAAGTCAGGAGTATGTGTGACATTTGGAGAGTGACAGCAGAGCCGATGGGGGCAGGGAGGAGCAGAGGTCTCGGAGTGGAACCGGTGATGCTGGAGATCATTAACACTGCTATTTATAACTGTAAAAACTAGGTTTCAGGGGGAAATATCTAGGCTTAGCGTGGCTAATTATACAGCTGTTAACTAATCTAGCAGCGATCCTAATTCCACCAAGCCTTCATGGCATCGTTCAAAGCAAGCTGAGCCCATCAAGTGGAGCCGGGCTGTAATCAGTTGCACAGGAAGGGTCAGGGCACCTGGGTTGGGGGCTTGAAGGAAATCACCAGGTGTTGCCAGAGTCAGGATGGCAGAAGCAGGGGTTACTAGGGGGTTGGACAGCTGCTCTGAGTGAGTCTAAATACACCCGGTGTTTGCATTGTTCATTGAATGTCTTTGCACTTTGGTAGTGTTTTCTAGAGAAGCATCATCTCAAGGGTTCTATCTGCATGACTTAAATAATAAGATCAAGGTGTTTTTTCCATTTAGAAGAATAAAACAGAGGGTGAGCTCACTGAAAAAGTCTGATCGGTAAAGAAAGGATCAAATGAATGCATCAGAGAGAAGCATGATGTACTTCTCTGTCATCTCTTCATCTCCTTTGTTGACTTTCCTCCATAGTTTTGATGTCTGAAATCACTGAAGCGTGACCTACTTTCCTGTTTGTGTTGCCTGAGTGCTTTTCCTGCTGTCGGCAGGTAAGAGATGCTCCTATGGCTCCACTGCCTGCCTGCTCTACCGAGAGGCTCATGAGTAGGCAGACAGGAGCTCCAAGGCTCTGAGTGCACTGAATTACTGGCAGAGAGCCGGTGCCGTACATGTTGACCCTATTATATAGCATGCATACCTTCAAGCTAAATGCAAAACAGCAAAGCCTCCAGCAGCAAATGTTGCATCTGGGAGCAGGGCAGGGGGTTTTGCTTTCTGCACTTGCCAGTTTTAGTGTTTAGTTTTCACGTGTTAGTGATTACTTTTGATTTCTCTTTCCTTCCAGGATTATTTGATCCCTTCTTCATTGAGAACAAGAGGAGGTGGCCCAGCCCAATGGGAGGGGAAAATAGTTTAGGCTGGGGGATGGCATTTGTGTGAAAAGCTTTTCACATTTGGTTGTATGAGTGCTTCAATCTGGAGCACTTAATATTGGCAAACTGCCTTGCTAAGAGTCTTCTGAAAACGTCTCGCGTTTTGGATGCGCAGATTTATTTACTTCTTATTTTTTTTAAAGCAAATGAGTTCCATGAAGGACTTGTCATCTCTCCATCTTTGGTGGTTTTGCTGTTTGGTTACAAAAGCTTTTCTAGTCTCTGGTTTCCATTCCCTCTGCAGAAACTCATTGTGTTCAGTCCATCTGCTCTGCAATCACTGCCCAACAAAAGTGCTCATTTCTCTCCCTTTTCTCCCCTCACCCTCCATCTCAATCTCCAGATTCTTCCACAAACCAAAGGAAATCTATGGTTTATTTTTATGTTCAGTACTGAAGTCAAAGGGACAGTTTAATTTCATTATGAGTGGCATCCTTTAGCACTGGAAAGCAGCAGCTGTTGTTAACCTTCTTTGTTGGCACAGCCCCTGCTTGCTTGCAGGCTGCACTAGATTAGTCCCTGGGCAAACAGTCGCTGTTAGCTGTGTCCTGACTTCTGCACTCAAAGAAAGCAGAAGATGTTCTTAAGAAGCACAAAGGATTTAAATATTCCATGCATGATCACCAGTAGTTTGCAAATAACCACAGGCTGGCATTGGTTTGCTTTTGAGATCTGCTAACTCTGGGTGTGTGCTCTGCATTGTGGACTTGGAGCTGCTACTCAGCGCTGCTGGCTTTATTTGCTGATGGTACAAGGAGCAGCCTGTCCATGTCAGGGTGGTGAATGCTGCCTCATTGATTCCTTAATTTCTAGTGTTTCCTTATTTTCTGGTGCACATGGAGGAGAAGACCACAGGATTCGCAAGGAAGAGGGGAATATTTCACGCTCAGATCCTTTCAGATCACACAGGGAGCAGAGAGAGCGAGTGCTTCTATTTTCTTTTTCTAGTAATGCCAAATCTGTACAGTTTAACTTATGTTCCCATTAGGTTGGGCAGAACAAAAACACAGAAGGATGAAACTATCTAAACACTGTACAAGACTCCATTATTAGAAAAAGATGCTTTGCAGGAGGCAGCTCTGAGTTCAGATTTAAAGCTCTGCAGAAGATGCATCTCTCTGGTGTACGTATGAATGAACACAGCACATGTAAGCTACTCCTCTACAATACTTGAGTTATGTGAGCGTGGTAGCTCAGATGCAGCGTAGTATCGTGGTGGTGTAAGTTCACATCATCTCTAGTGTATCTTTTGTTAATCATTGCTTCAATTTCCTCTCCATTACTGTCAAAAGGCGTGCACTGCACTGCTCTCTTGGTGAAATAGGTTACTGCAAGCCGTTGCCCACTGTGTGCAGCTGCCTGGGCTTTCAGGTACATCGCTGCGCTATGGGATATATATATTAACAGGCACTAGAACCAATCTATTCAGCTACTTTTCCTCCTCTTTTTTTCCCTCTGCAAAGTTTTCTTCATCACCGCATACATTTCTCCACCCAAAGTCTTGTGTTTCCAGAAGTACACAGTGAAATGTAACCCTGCTTTGAGAGCTTTAGATCAGCACTGTTTTCACGTTCCTAATCACAGCGTTACTCATCAGCAGGTGTCATTGCAACCTCATGGCTGTGCTCTTTATTCCCCAATCATTTCAGTCCAAATCCGCAGTGATTTCAAGGCAGCCTTACGGATCTTGCAGGAAATACGTTATTGCTTTCCCAGAGGAGAAGTGCTCACAGGAGAAATGTGAGTGGCACAGATCTTGCACAGCACAGAGCTGCAGAGAGCAAATCCCCATGCCCTGTTGTGATCCATCGAGAGCTGCAGCTCCAGCTGCATGCAGGGAGCTGATGGTAGTAATGCACTAACCTGGTGCAAGCAGGAGGCTGGGGAATCACCCCTGCAATCTTCCTGGAGGGCGTGCTGAGCTGATGGGATGCATGTGGCCTCCTTCTGCATCGTGTGCCTTCTGTAGGAACCCCAACTGCTTCGATGGGAAGCAGCAATCTCTCATCATCTGCTCCCCACACGTAGCCCTGAGCAGTGCAGGTACCAGGAGCTGTGCTCCTGAAGGTACTTATTCCCTTCTTGCTGGAAATACAAACCAAACCCAGCATTTACCTTCCTGCTGCCAGAAATAATGCCTCACTTTGCTTCAGAGCTGGTAGCTCTTATTTTTTGGATCCATCCTTCTTTCCTAAATCCAAGGGAGCTGTAATTCAATAATTTTCATACAGAACTTCACTGTAGAGAACCAGTAGAGTTAATTCCACTTCTTAGCTAGGTTAATAATGATAATGACCTCTGGAGCAAGTGTAAAGCTATGCCCTGAACATGTTGCGTTAACAGAGCCTGATTGTTGGAGCCCAATCCCTTCATGAACTTAGGACTGAGGTTTGTGTGATGCAATGCGTGCCATACAGACACATGCTGCCACTTCTTCCTTTTCTTTCCCTTGGAAAGCGTGACCCGTGAGTGTGGTGATGCTGTTGAATGCTGCTTTTATTAGCATGGATGTTACCACCCCCCCCTTACTATGGGTCATCTCTCCCATGTGCTTTGCAAGCGTTGAAGCTCATGAATTAAAACATTCAGGAGGGGAAACAAAAGTCATCTGTAAGGAGCTGACTGCCTGCTTGCGTTTCAAGGCTGCTGGCTGAGAAAGGCTCTAATGATGGTGAAGCATCCACCCTTGGTGCCGTTTTCCCAGGCCTAAGTTTGTTCTGATATGGAAGAATGGGCAGCATTCTGTGCTGCTAAACCTTACTGAATGGTTTAGTGCTGGTTGGAGCTGTGGGTGTACCCGGCTGTCACACACACCTGGGCATCAGTGAGGGGAAATCCTTCCTACAGCCATGCTGCCCCATGCTCCTGCTGGTTCTTGGGCCTTGGGCTGTGCCCTGCATCTCAGCAGCACGTTCCTCATCCACATGGAGATGGATTCTGATCTAATAACCCATCTATTATTCAGTACCTTGTGATGGAGGGATTAGCCAGGTTATGCAAAAAGTGTATATGTATATATATTTTTTGCCATGGACTAATTTGTGCATTAACTTCCTTGTGCATTACTGATCTGGTTCTTGTGAACTTCATCCTGTTGCTAGGAGAGATAAGCTACGAGATACTTAAGAGTCAGTCAGAATGCCTGCAGACACGGGAAGTTAATGCTGCTCTGGTTCACGTTTGTACAGCTGTCATGTAATTAAAAAGGCTGAGCAACTGGAGCCGCTCAGGAAGTTTTTCCTTGAAGAAAGCTCTGGATGTGTTTTCTTTTCAGCTGTATTTCAAAGACTGCACAAGACCTCCAGTTTCCAGGGGACAAAGTGCTTCCCTATGCAGAGCTGCACTGGGCAGGGTGCTTTTTTGGAGACCTTTCTGTAGAACAGAAATCCATAGGAGAAGCTTCATTACCTTATTTATAAGTGGGAATGGGAAGTAACTGAGTCTGTGTGGAGGAAAATGCCTTTCCTTAACAGGCGAGCTGACTTGTGAATTAATGGAGAAGCTTTCTCTGTCATCTTCAATTAATGTGAAGAGGCTTCTCTGCTTATGAATATTGGTTGCATTTGGTGCACAGCAAATTTTGCCTTTAAAGGGCTTCTTGTAGTCAGCTGTCACCTAATTCCTTTGGACCGTGTGTTTATGTAAGAAGGACACGCTATTTTTAGAAGCTTAATGTAGATATCAGTGTGCTGGGAGATGAGATGGTGCTCAAAGGGAAGGATGTACCAGCAAATTCCCTTTGCAATGTAAGCAGGGCAATAGTGCACTGAGAGCTGGAGCCCTGGGATGCCTCTCCAGCACCATTACAATGGTGTATTCACACAAGTGCACGCTGGCATTTTGCAGAAGGTAGGAGATTTTGGAGCTCGATGTTACAGGAGTGTTTCTGATGCCTAAAAAAGAAAGAAATCTTAAACATTTTGGATTCTTTTCGTTCATGGCTTTTAAACTTTTATTGCGCTCACAGACTGTTGTAAACTTCCCTCTCAGGAGGGCTGAAATGCTCCTTCTGCTGCCAGGGAAATGAAAACTGACATTCCTGGTGCTTGTTGGCTCCAGGAACTTTCCATGAGAAGGAACATGGGATATTTTCAGGCTTCAGAAACATAGAAGGAACTGTCATCTTGGGAACAGGCTGCTTATACAGCACTTAGCGCAAGCTGTGCACAGGAGACACTCACCATCTTATTGCAGCATCTTACTGCACCGTCTCAGATGCCTCATTTATTTGACTGTTTGCTCCCGAGTGTATTTTTATGCATAAGGCAATCCAGGACATGACAGGTAGTATGTACATGAGTGCATTTGGTCTGTGCTCAGATCCGTTCCTAAGGCGCTAGCATGTGTATACATGGAAGAACAAAGAGGCTCCGAAAACGTGCTCCGTGATTTAGTGTATCCCATTCTTTCCCTCCTCCCTCCCCTGCAGTTGTATAAGTACTTTTGATGGCAGCTGCTGGATTAGACCCAGAAGCTTAAAAGATTAAAGAAACCACTAAAAGCAGCCAGGAGGAAGTGAGGGATCTGTTTGTCTGAAGGTTTGTGTTTTCGTACTGGTGGTTGGGAAGCAAATTGCAAGCAGGCTGTGCCCTGCAGCAGGGTGCTGGCAGACCCAGCATCCCCTGGGGACGTGTGGTGTCACTGGGGGCTGCAGGGTGCCAGCATTGCCTGCGTCTTTGCCACCCTTTCCCTTTCTTTCTACATCCATCCCCATAGCCCCAAGCCTAAAAGCAGCTGTTTCAAGCAGTGTTTTCTTTTTTAACATGATCTTATGCTATGTAAAACATCTGCTGCTTGCTGGCTGATCTATAAACATCGCTGGTGGTGTGTATGTGTAATCGAACAGAGGGTCCTGAAGAATGTGAGCCAGTCTTCTTTTTTCATTTAAACAAGCAGTTCTGTGCTGAAAAAAGTACCTGGGGTGGCTGCAGAATGAATGAAACTTGGGACACCCGAATGGCCTGATAAGAGTGGAAAGAGAGCTGCTGAGCACGTTAGGATTATTAACATTAATCTGATCTTTCCGTTTGTCAAACAGATTTTTGAGTACATGGAGACAGCTTACCCAGTTCTTAAGACAGTGCTCCCAGATCAGCTTGTAGTTTGTTCTGTAATACCGTGTGGATTTGCTGGGATTTTCAAGTAAATACATTATGTATATGGCTTACAGATTGCTTAGGCTGTCTGCATCAATAATTAAAATGAGGGAGGGGATGGTTCTGCAGAGTTTACCCCTTTCTTTCCCTCATTGCCTTTACATGCCTATTTTTGTCTTTCCTCTCTCAGGGTATGGAAGATAAACCTGTAGGGAGGGAGAAGCATCGGAGCAGGACGTGCTTCCAGCAGGGATGGGAGTTCATGGCACACTGCTGGGGTGCCAGCACCCAGTGCCAGCCTGACCTCTGTTGTTCCCTTTGCAGATGCTTTGATTCAGACTTTTTCATGGTACCTCACTGCATGAAGAGCTTCAGTAGACGTTATTATTTGTGAGGTATACGACAAGAATAATTACTTTCTCTTATACCTCCGTCCTCATCTATCTTGGAAGAGTGTGTGGCGTGTTGGAGTTGGCATCTTAAAATAAGCTGCGCCAATCTAGATGCAGGACTACATGAGAACTAGCAAGGAACACTTTCCTGTTCTCTTTTCCCACGTCTGGCAGAAGAACAGGGATGCAGTGCAGTGTCAGTAGCCTGTGTAATCTTGGGCTGCATTTTGAGACAGCTCATTAGGATGCTTTCTTGGCTGGGAGCTTTGGAATTGGCCTGAGATCACCAAGTCGTGGGCTGTGAACAAGCCATGAAATAATAACTGCCTGAACCTCATGACTGGCCTGTCCTTGCTCTGCCCAGGAGCCTGGAGGGGAGCTGTGGGCACACAGCATTGCTGGCTGCAGTGCAGATTGGGTGCTGCTGTGCTGCACTGTTCTGCCACTGCTTTCTTTTCTTGTTTAAAGGCTCTTTATTGTCTACTCTGACTGCGTAAGTATAGCTCTAACGTGGAGTTATCAAAAGAGATCTGCTATACACAGCTTCACTTGCCCACGTTGCGGATAAGGATCTTAAGAGCTAAGCACCTGTGTTGGCACTTCTTCATCTGCTTTGCTTTCCCTTCTTATACAAAGGGACGATTTTGTGTCTTTCTTACCTACAAAGACAGCTTTTGGGTGCTCTGTGGGAAATCCCTGGTGCTCTCAGATTCATGCATTGATTAGCTTCTGCAGATATAGCTGAGCTTAGAGCAGACAGTATAAATGCAAACTGACCACTGCTATGATGCCTATTTGTAAAGGGTTGTCCAGTAAGAAGCACTGGAATGCAGACAGTTTTAGTATTTCTTAACTCATCTGAGGTGTTTTGAGGCAGGTATTCATGGACACTGAGAAAGTATAATGCCACGTTTGTTGTTTGGAACCCAATGGATAAGGAAAGCAGTGCTTCACTCTCCATGTGCAGCACCCAGCCCTGCACAGTCCTGCTCCCTCAGTGTAAGCTCTGGCTGCTGATGTAACCCAGATGTTAATCAGAATTTACAGTAGTTGAACTGAGCTTGGAATTTAGCCGAAGGGACTGAAAGGGAGCATTAATCAAACGCTGCAATTACTGAGCCACACTTTTCTGCATTAAAGTAAACAAGTGACGGAGATGCATTACACACACGTAACATCTCAGTGTAAAGTAAGCCCTGCCAGGAGGACGTGGTAACTGCAGCCATTAGCCTTTATCTTTAAACTGTTTGACTAAGGGGAAGGGTTATATAGATGTTAGTCTGCTCTCAGGAAGATAATTAAAAACAACAACAACAAAAAGCTGGCTCTTTTTAATAAACTGCTGTAATTACAGATCTGTTTAAGTGGAGGCATATGATACGTATGTGTGTGACAATTTTCCAGAGGGATGGTTTGGCTAGTGCTAAATAACCAGGCTCATTTTCCCATAATGCAAACGTTATTCACAAACTATTACCATAATTGATGCACCGAGCCACTGTAGAGTAACTAATGTGTTGTGTGTGGGAAGCAAGCTAGAAGTCGGCGAATATTAAGGAGCAAAATCTCATTTTTTTAAAGAGGAACTTCACAAAAACACAGCACGTTTTGGAGGTGCGTTCTGGTAGGATGAAGCAGTGGAGCACCATGGAAATCAATGCTTTCTGTATGAGAGCTGTGTCATTTCAAACACACTTAGAGCTCTGGTGTGTGCTTGGTACAGAGCTGTTCTCCAGGCAATAAAAACCCGGTCAAGTATGGTTGTAACTCTATAAACTACAGAAAACAGGGACTAAAAAATGCAAAGGCGTCGCGTAGGATTACAAAAGCATCGTTTGGTCTTTAATTTCCTAAGCCATTTTGTCCTGATGCCAATTATTGTTGTTTTCTAAGTTGCGGATTACAGCGCTGCACCTTCTCTTTCAGAGGGATTAAAAAGGCATTTTCTGCAACCTTTGCCTCCCTTTGCTGGAGATGCTCACACGTGACCCCTCAGCACTGGCACATACAGATCATGTAACGTCAGTAGCTTTCCTTATTGTAACGTGATATAACTCAGTGTGGCAGAAGCAACATATTGGGAGCCATCATGAGCTGAGCTCTTGTGCACCAGGCTTATGGGCTGTCCTCCTTCTGCCTCAGTCTGTCTCTTGTACATGGTAAACTGCTCACAAGTGGCTCTTCCTTGTCCTCTGTGGACGTTGCTGAGCTGTCCTTGAACCTTTCAGGTCTGTGTGGCTGTACCTCTTAGCCATAATTTCACCTATAAAGGTTGTTGTTCATCGTAGTTTCTTACGTTAGCATTTTATTCAGAAGCTATTGTACTTCCAACTGCTTTTCTCAAGTAATCTGTACTCTAATTTCTCTTTGCATCCTGGAAGCCCTTCGTTCTTAGGTTTAATCCCAGTCCCAGGGAAAAGCAGCTGTTCCCATCTAGCAGGTTGTGCAGCATGCAGGGCAAATGAGACTCGCACCTCATGGCTGCTGCAAAAAGATCTCTCCCTAAAGCAGGGCTGTGCCAGAAGGCTTATAGGGTGACATGCACCAGCCCTTGGATGTTCCCTGCTCCAAATGGGTGCTGAACCCTAGCAGCTATCTGATGCTGCCAGCCTGCTGGGTTCAAGCTGGTGACCCAGAGAGCTTCCTAAAGCGGGCACTGAGTGCGGACTGACAGCCTGTGTGTACGGCGAGATTTTCGGCAGCGCTTGAAATGGAGGAGCAGATGGTGTTGATGGGAGAGCAGGGTTATAAGGTACAAGATGGGATTGTTACCATGTTAATAACATGACAGCAAATCCCACAGTGCTTTCTATTAGCCTGAAAGCTGATAGTTCCCTGTTGGCCATCACGTGAATCAGGAATGTCCAATAATAGGGGCCCTGGGAGGCTGTGGATGCCTCTTTAGTTCAGCGTGTTGGTTCTGTAAGGTGTCCATTGATCTGCTTGGGTTTGGGCATTCTGACCCTTTTGCTCACTGCCTTCACCCTTTCTGCCTTTTAGGTGCATAAAGGAGCACGACAACAAAGCTGGCCTAATTCTGGGTTACTTCCAGCACAGAAACTGTGCTACAGAATGCAGAAGCTTTGCATTGAATCTGTCATTTGCAAGGTCAAAGCAGGAGAAAAGTGCTGGGCATACTGGGAAGCAGGCACTGAAGCTTCAGCTCTTGCACTTGATTTAAAACAATGCTTATTGCCCTGCATAGAGCAAACTCGGGCAAGAGTTCTTCCCCCAGCCTGCAGATTGGGTGGGCTTTGCTCTCAGCCTCAGACAGTCCTCCAGGGTTCAGTGCTTTGAGTGGTCCGTCAGGAGCCCCGGGGGGAACTCTGAGGCACGTCTGGGAATGCAGAAAGTCATTGCCTTTCTTTTTTTTTTGTGGGCTAATTATAAAAAATGACTGTAAACATTTTCTGGAGATGGGATCTTCCTGTTTATCCTTGTTGTTGTTGGGTTGGTTTTTTGTTTTTGTTTGTTTCATTTTTTTTTCCCCCCCAACACTCCCACACTTCACTCGAGTTGAAAAGTGTGAAAGCTATTATGGTAATAGGGAGTGAGATGATTTTCTGCTCTCATAGTGCCAGGCAGATAGGAGTGGATGTAATTCATCTTGGATGTAGGCCTTGCTGCAAATGCATCATCTTGCCTCAGCCTCACAGCACACATCTATGCACAAAAGAGATTCACGTTCCCAAGGATGGGGGTCAGGGCTCTTTAGCTTGCTCTTGGATCCTGCTTGTCTCTGCAGTGTGTCCCTGCAAGTGGGTACATCAAAGTGTTTATCTTAGGGTGCACAGGAGGTGAAATCGTGCCTCGTTTGCTCCTTCCCTCCCTCCCACTTAGCACCATAGAAATGTTAGTCTGCCTTGACAACAAACAGGGACTCAGATTGGAGAGGAGGAGGTGCAGCGTGATTTTTGGGTGGCTTACAGATCAAATCTGTGCTGCTCACAGTTTGGCTTGCCAGCAGCAAGCTTTGTCATGGGGGATAAGTGAAATGAACACATCGATACCTAAATATACATTAGCTTGTATTAAAAGGCTCAGAAGCACTTGTCTGCTCAAAAGGATGTTATTGCAGTCCCTTTGAATGCTGCTTCACATTTGAAATGGTACATTGTGGTGTGACAGAACCCTCTGAGTCAACCAAAGCACATTTATTTTGGGACAAGTGTAAACATTCTATCAAAATATGTTTCATCTTGGGGGAGGAATAGAAAATCAAGTCTGAATTTTGGCTGCACAAGCTTAGAATCCGAACAGTAAATAATTTCATGTTACTGATGGGTGTTTGAAAGGGAAAACAGCGATGTGGAGGTTAACGCTACAGCACATTTGGGGCTGAGTTCCTAACTGAGGTATGGCTTGTCTGGCAACAGTGCCTGTAAGGAGTGAAAATGAATTGCCAAGCAGAAGCGGAGCTGTTGTGTGGTGCATTTTATAGACAATAACTCTTTAACACACAAAACTGACATACATTTCAGACAAAACACTGACAATAAGCTTTGAAATAAATAGTTGGGCATGTTTTGCCCAGCTGAGAACTTCAGTGCGGGTCGTGCACCCTTGTAAACCTGAGCAGCCATCGGTATTTGCTGTGCTGTGCTGTTTGTGGGTGCTCATGTTGCACGTTCTAGCACCTAGATGAGGCAGGAGCAGTGTCATGGCCTGGCAGGATGGGCTGGGGGATGTATCTGTAGGGAATTCTGTTTGTGCTCCCTGCACTGTGCTGGTCCCTCTGCTTACAAAAGGACAGCTCTCAAGGGACGTCATTGTGCATTTTCCTGAGATAAAATAATAGCTCTGTGTTTTGTGACCCCGAGACTTTAGGTCCTGCCAGATGCTAATGAACCAGTGGAAAACATCCAGGGCCTGGTAATTGCTTTGAGGCACAGCTGTTTGTGCTTGATGCTCTGTGTCAGGGCTCGCTTCTCCTGTGGCTGCGCCCTGTTCCATTGCCCCAGGGTCCCCCTGGAGACTCGTGGGTCAGGCAGCGAGCAGACTCCCTGTAATTGGGTACAAGAGCACAGCATGCTGTGCAGGAACAGGCAGCTGGAGGATGAGCCGAGCTCTTGGTTCATGTTTGGCATGCACAATAAATCCTGCTCGGAGCTTGCAGGCAGCGCATCCTGCTGCAGGGGCTGGAGTGGCAGCAGGACACTTAGCAAGCCTGCAGTGAGGGGAAATTGAGCTTTTTAAGGTGCAGAAAATAGAAAGTACCAATATTTTGACTTGCTTTTAAAGTGTTCCCTGTAGGAGACCTTCATAGACACTGATTTCCTTGCAAGAGGTGATGTGGGGCGTTTTACCACCCTTTTACAGAGGCACGATGGGGAAGGGCAGAGATCTATCAGTGTAAATCTCCGTTTATGAGAAGTTCCAAAGCCCTCTGTTGGCAGGTGAGGCAGCAGCCAGCCTCTCCCATCTCTCACACAGCGCGTTATCGGTGTTGATGATACTTTTTAGGTGAGCAACGTTGATAAACTACATTTCAGGGTCTTTCTCATCCAGTGTATATCTGTGTGTGTTTGCCAGGAGGTGGCAAGTCAGTGGTATGTGTATTTATTCTGTCTTGGTTTAGGATAAAGATGGAGTAGACCTAGTAAAGGTATGGGGAGTGATGAAAAGGACCTGTGGAGATGGCTATTGCTTCCCTACATGGGGAAACGTAATAGTCTGGGCGTTTCCAATGTCAGAAAGCTGTGATATATAAGGAAGGTGAGATGAATCTGTACATTCATAGCTGTTCAGAAGGCAAGGAGTGAACAATTTGCTTGTTGGTAAGAGAGGAAACACGGTGAGGCTTGTGCTTAAATAGCCAGACAGCTGGTTGCAAGCAGCAGAATGAGGCAGATTTCTGCATGTTGTGAAATTCTGAGCCCCGTTTCCGGCCTCTGCAGCATCTCATTGAAACACAAAGCGGTTCAGCTGGGTGTGTGATGGATTTGGCTGTGTGCTCCTGGATGGGATGCTGTGGGATTTGAGATTTCTTACGCTGTTTGCTTCTGAGTCTCCAAGTATTTGGACTCAGGATGGTGGGCAAGAGAGCTCTGCCCCAGTGCAGCACTCTGCATACACTGCAAGTACAGCAGACTGCTTATATTTGTCCTGCACCTTGCAACATGATATTCATTGCTCTGCTCGGGGATCTGCAATGAGTTTCAACCAAATCGATGCGTCTCATTAAACTGGAGACAGGGATCCTTCAGATCAGACAAAAATATCTGCTAGAAGCCTTCCCAGCTTGTTCTATGCATTCTTTTTGTAGCTTTTTGCTAGAGAGGTTTTGCAGGTCCTGTTTTAAAACACCCGAAGCACAGAAGAGGGCATGGGGAGGGCTGGGAGAGGGGGGAGCAGGGCTGGGCTGGTTCCCCGTCCCCTGCTCTGGTTACACGGTGGCATTACTGCAGCCGCAGAATCGGAAAGGAGATATTTGCTTTATGCTTAAGAGGCTTTTTAGTTTCTGAACTATGTATAGTGCTGTAATCTTGCCCTGGTGGTGGGGAGGGGGCAGCCTCTATCGCCGGGGAGAGCGAGGGGTTAACGCTGCGGTGCGGGGGGTTGGGGGGGTGGGGTGAGGTTGGAGCTCATTGTCAGAATAATGTTTAGCCAGGTGTTAATCCGTGTCTGGAGGGAAGTGCTGGAATTCATTATTCATCCCACTGGGGGAGGTCGCGGTCCTGGGAGGCTGCCAGCTCCGGAGCCAGCCCTCCTGGCTTTACTGACATGTGCCATTTGTGATGAAGGCAGCTCAAGTCCATTTGAGGAATTCTCCTGTCAAGCAGCCAAGCCGGCGGCGGGTGCAGCGCAGGCGTTGCGGGAGCTGGTGCGGCACGAGCGGGATCGCGCGGCGCCGGCGGGGCACGAGCTGAGCTGAGCTGAGCTGGGCAGCGGAGCGCAGCATCGCGGCTGCTCCCGTCCTTTTCTTCTTCCTCCCCTTTAATAACCGCTGCTGTGTCCCCGTGGAGGGTTGGAAGAGGTGCCGGCGAGTCGCTCTTTAAGCAGCAGCGGGATCCGCTTGGGTGCTTTTTTTGTTCTTTTAACGAGGGCGGGAGGTGAGACGATGATCAAGTCCAGTTGGTTCTACGTCAAGTTCAAGTATGCGGAGAAGGTAAGCGGCACGGAGGGCTGCTGCCCCATCGTGTCCTAAACGGGACTGAGAACTTTCTCGGTGTGAATTAGCATTCCTGGGGGTGAGCACGGAGCATGGCTTCCCATGTGGGAGCACCGCGGCGGTGGGGGGGGGGGAGGATGGGGAACAGCGCTCAGATCTGATCCCCGTGGCTTTTAAACAAAGCGGCAGTGAGATGTGTTTGCTTTTCGTGTGCGTGGAGCTTGAAAGGGAGAAATATTTCTTGTTGTCTAGAGCCGGTGCTGAGATGTGGCCTGTTTCTGCCGGGCAGTCGCTTCTCTTTTATATTTTTGCTCAGTGACAAAGTAAATATGTAATTGTCCATAATTGCTGGGGAAGGAGGAGAAAAAAAAAGAAACAACACCAACAAAAAACCCCAACAAGTCGCATTGATCCAAAAGGAGCGAAATGCTTTTTGTGGGGCTGCTGGCTGCACGTTTTGCTGTGGACTCGCGGCTTTGCTCGGTGCCCGCAGCAATGCGCTCCTCGCGCCGTGCAACCGCGCGGTGCACGGGATGGGGCGAGCGCAGCTGCGGAGCTCCGCGTGCTTGTTCTGCTGCACGGCCGTCCGCTGAGCATCCAATCCCTGCAGGCTGGTCCTGCTGCCGGGCACGAGCAGGTGGGACGTTGGAGTGCAGCTTCACAGCGTCCTTTAGAGCAGCGCAGCGGGGAAGGGAGCAAGATGTGCTTTTGGGGAAGGTACTGAGGAGCCTCGCTGCTTGCTGCCCAGCTGTTCTCGAGCAGGCTGCAGCTTGCTGTCTTAAAAAGGGGCAAAATGAATGCGTGTGCTGTTAGCCTGAAATTTTCTATTCTGGAAAATAGGCTCAGACTGATTTATTTCGTGTCTTTGTGCCTCGAGTTATACCGCATGCAGTGAAAGCATATATATATATATATATTTCACCTAACAAGATTGTGCTATCATTTATCCCTGGCTGCAAATAGCCCATTTAACAAAGTCTCGGCTTTAACTCTTCTGTTTTCATTTGTTCTGGCCTTTTTACTGTGGCAATTGGAATGCAAAGCCTACTTTATTAGGCAGTTGTACTTTATCTCTGCAGCACTAATTCTACATTATTTAAAGGCAGCTCATACCTGTAAGCACCCAGAACGGGTTGACTCTGCGTATTCCATGCAACTCTTCCTGGAAGTAATCTAATGAAATCACTAATTATCTACCAGTGGGTGAGGCTGCTTCCTTGGAATGCTGTTATTCCGTTAGTGATTTATCTGTGTATGTTAATTATTCTGTTATAATCCTTGTGATTCAGCCCTCTCTGCTCACCGAGCCGAGCTGATAACGGCGCTGCTTTTCAGTCCCAGGGCTGCTGTGTGTTACGTAACCTGTCAGAGCAGTTCTGTCACAGATTGATGTTTTGAGGATTGCGACCTGGGTAACTGCAACGTGGATGATGACATCCAGGAAAAACCCATTTGGGTTCTTCACAGTTAGCTGTGCCTGGTGGGATTTCCTTCTGGTTCACCAGGGAAAGAGGTTGCGTCCATTCATCTCAATGCCCAAACCATAATGCTTGCCCACATAAGCGTTGTGTGATCCCAGTTCAAGGTAGGTCATGTTAGGTCATGGGGGGGGTTTGGGTCTCTGCCCTCCCTGCAGTGTCTCAGTTGGATCAGGAGCTGCTTTATGTGTGCCACCTCAGTTACATCACTCCTCCTTAATTCTCTCATAAATGAGTTCATTGACATTTTAGCATCTGCCTCAGCTGAAGTTGACATCCTGGCCTCCGGCCATTCTAGATATTCTTTTTTTTTCCTATTTGATTTCTTTTAGAGGATCGTGGTGTTGGAAGGTCCCTCTGTGATGAAGCGCATCTATTTAGATACGTGACAGAACTAACTTTGCAGGCAGTTGCAGACTCCTGCTGCACAGAACAGGTAGATATTGGATAAAACGGTGCGCTCAGGTCATCCCAGTGTGTCATGTTAGATAGGTGCTATGCAACCGTTGCACACCGTTGTATTTTTCATTGCAATTAAAATAATCAAATATTGACACTAAAGTAGGAACCCACACAAGTTCATCTTGAGCTTATTATCAAGTTAATTGCAAACATGGTATTGTATAAACGGCGAGAGAGGCTCCTGGAAGGAGAAGAACCACTAAGTTTATGTGTTTACTCTGTCAAAGAATGAAGACAAGGTCATTTGAACAGGAGCCTTTTTGACATAATGCCCATATGCAGTCTGCCTTTACACGAATTAAAATGCAGCAGTTTAATAAAGCTGACAGGAGGAAATCAGTCTGATCTGAGGGGAGGAAACAAAACCAAAGGCAGGCTCTTGGAAATGCATGAAATTCCTCTAGAAAGTGTGGGAGAAGTATATAGAGGCAGCGGGAGTGGGCAGCCTGGCTCCATGTGCTGCTGCTGCTGCAGGCTGAAGGAGCTCATGGATGGTTCTGGAGAGCTTGAGAGGTTTGGTTTGCCTTTGAAAAGCCCTTTGCCCCATTATGGCTTCATTTGATAGATAGAGCTGCGCTAAAGTGGAGGTTAATTGTTGTGTTCCCAGTGCTGTGCTCCTGGATGGGAAATGGGACTGAAACACCCAGATCTTAGATGCAGGGTACTTACCTTCCTTCCTCTCACATAAGACTCCTGCTACTCTGAAAGGCAGTTTACAGTTTTGACAGCTAAAATAAAAAGCCTTAAGGACCAGCAACCACTTTGAATGTTTGAAGGGCTTCATTTCCTGCAGAAAGATTTCAATTACAGTCATTTTCCTCCAGTAAGTACAAAGAGGTAAATGGAACCCCTGTTTCAAATGTTAAACTCACAGACTGCATTATTACCGGTTGCACTTGGAAAAGTAAAGGATGAAGCCAATCTAAATCAAAGCCCCAATTCCAAATTACTTTTTAAGAGCGTGATGAGGTCTGCACCCAGTAATTCAGCAGTGCAGTACTGAGCAGTGTGTGCTACAGCAGATGTGCCTTTCATTTCATGTGTGGCTCTATGGGGGGATGGAGGCAGGAAGCATCTTTGAGGGCAGGCAGAGAGCAATGTGTCTTGTAAGGGCTGCTGTGCCCATGTCGGTGTGTGTTGGCTGTGTTCGTAGGGAAACTGGCTTTTAATTTCTTTTCTGTTACAGTTTACATGTGACACACAGGTGGGATGCTGGGATGGTAAACCACTCTGGTCATAGAATAATGTTTTTGCTGGGAGAGTGAACTCTTCCAGCAATGCATACATGGGACAGCTGCTTCTCTTTGTGCCTTTGGGGTCAGCCCCTGCCCAGAGGCACCAGAGGAGGGCAGGGAGCCCACCAGCCTTCTTCTGGGCCTTTGGTCCATCCTGTGTGCTGGGTGAGCTGTGTCTGTGGTTACAGCAGTGTGAGCTGTGGGTGCCAGAGCCAGCCAAGCAGTGCAGGCTGTGAGCTGCTCACTCCGTGTTGTGTTCTCCGCTCTCATAATGTTAGCTCCGATTTCTGAGTAGATGGAGAGCAGTGCTGAGTACTGTTGGGCAAAGTGTTGTTTACTGAGTTAGTGTCAGTGGAGGGTTCTCCAGTTCTGTCATTTCTTGGTAGCTGGGCAGTCCTTGAGAGAGCTTTTGTTTCTCTGCAGATGGAGGCATTTCAAGGAGGGCATCAAATCCTCCCGAACAGCTGTAATTTGCTTTATGCTTTAAGTGCTTATCACTAACCCGTGTTGTTTTGAAGGGAAAAGGCTCAGAAGCACCGATATATCTGGAGCTTTATTTGCTTCCTCTGGCAAAATGGGAGAGTTTTAAGGGCTCGAATCCTCGAATCCAAGGCAGTTGTTGCATCCTGCACAGGAGAACAACTGGAGGGCTGCTCGACCTGGGCAGATGCCAGGCAAGGCGCACATGGGGAAGTCCCAGTGCCACCAGTTTTCCCCGTGGTGTTTCTCACAAATAGGGGTCACTGGAGCAGAAGCTGCTGAAGCATCCTGGTGTCACTTCAGGATCCTCCCATCTGTAAATGGAATCATGTTGTTTTCTCCTGTTCCAGCTGGAGCCAGATCCTGGGCAGGCCTTATCTTTAATGTGGTTTTGAGATCTAGACCTCAGCATTTTGTCTCTATTCCTCTTCATGTATTTGTGAGAGTAAAGGGAGCTGCACACACTGATGGCAATAGTCGATGGCAGGTAAAATAGCAAGGAAAAAAAAAACCAACAACCCTGTTACATTCTTTGGATGTAAATTTTTAATCAAATGTGTTTTCTTCAGTTAAGCAACTTTTACAGCCCACTGCACAGAACATACAACCAAAACTCTGCACAATGAACTGCATGTAATAGGCTAGCAATGCATCCATTACACATTTTTAAGTGTGTGTAACGCATTTAAATTCATTTTTGTGTGCATGGCAGTGTAGCCTTTAAAAGGTAATTGGAATTTACACAGGCTTGTTCTCGTAGCAGCTCGGGTTTACTTCAGACTGCAGTGCTTTGGAGAGCTTCATTAGAAATGGTTTCTTTTCTAATAGGAACAAAATATGATTTTAAATGCATTAAAAAACCTTGTATCAATGCTTCCAAAGCGACTGCATGGTGCTTGGTGTCAGTGAGCACTGTTCTCCACGCGGCTGTATTGATTGAAGAGCTGCTAGATGATAGGTTGGGTTGCAATAACAGCAATAATTACATTGAATAACACTTTTCAGTCCAAATCTCAGAGCTGAGCTTTGCGGCTCAGTGTGAGTGTAACCCTGTTGGTTGTGGTTGACCAGGCTGGGTGAGTTGTATCCCCTCTGCATGGGCTCCTGCTGGAGGCTCTGCATTCAAAGCCAGCTTTAATGAACTTCTGCTTCCCAAGATGCCTCTCTTAGAGCAGCTCTTAATGGCGTTGTGCCCATTTGCACCTGGGTTGGGTTGAGGAGCTCTTCAGAGGGGCTGCTGGGGACCACAGCTTTGTAAGCCTGCGGGATGCTTAGCGCTGAACTTGGCAATGCAGAGATTAATATTCAGGACAGGTAGAGGAGGGAGGCTGGGGGGATATCACACACAATCTGCTCATCTAGAATGATTTTCTGTTTTGAAGCCAATTTCACCAACTCTTTAGATGGGAAGAAACAAATCGAACGACGTACTCTGATTTTCTTTCTTTCCTAGACTCCTTTTGCCTGAGGACTTGTTCTGCACTTTAATTATTTAAGAACTGGGTTTTGTTTACAGTTTGTAATAAAACCGATAAAAGATTAACGAGGAGCTTGTGAATCATTTTAAGTAAATTAAAACTTTGAAAGACTTACAACTGCAAATATTTGGAGATTGTAAAGTAGAAGGATAAGAGCGAACCGGATCCGATAATCAAGTTATTGCATTTGTTTGGGAGGAAAAAATAGTTTGGTTTGCAATTGGATGGGAAAGCATTATTGCCTGCCCTATTAAATATTGATGTGTGCTTTTAGCTAATTTGAAGGTAGTGGTGGGGTAGGAATCAACGCTGGGAACGTTGAAATGATGTTTCGTTATGGTGTGAAGTTGCTGCAGAAACGGAGTGCAAAACAGAGGAGAGATCCAGAGGGGAAACATCTGGATTGAAATTCATTATGGTGCTAAGCCTGTGCCACTGTAGGTACGTCTCTGTTACTCCTAAGGATTGTGGATTCTGCCCTAAAATGCCCCTGATGCCTTAAATAAAATGGCGGCCTTGGAGCTGCTTCCTGCACGCAAGTGAGGTCTTGGGGCTGTGATGGATATCTCCATCAAAACGCAGGCATGGTGCTCAGGAGTTGTAAAAAAGACAAAAACCACTGAAATCTTAGGAAAAGTACCAAGGATGGAATGGGCAGCATTGGTATGACAAAACAGAAACCCTTAATTGACTCATGTTGTGAGCAAAACGTGCAGCTCTCGACCTCAAACATTGCAAGAGCTCTGAGAAGGGCCTTGAGGCAATGCAGAAGTGCAGGATGGCCCCCGGGTGAACTAAAAGAGCTACGGCTCTTCAGGGGGTGAATAGGTGATGGTGAAGGAGGCATGAGAGACATCTGCAAAATCAAATGGGATGGAGGGAGAGTGGGGGTTGGTTATTGCTTTCCAACAGGAGAACTTGGGGTCATTGAAGGAAGCTCTGGTAAGAGGCAGGTTGAAAGAGATCAGAAGGATCTGGTTCTTCATTGAGGTCTTGGCAGGTGCGGCTGATGGTCAGAGGAAATTATGGGTTTCAAGATGAGTGAATTTCTGCATTAGAGAGCTCTTTAGCACCCTTGTACGAGTTGTTAGGCCTAAATTATGTTTATATTTGAAGGAGGTGAAAAGGAGCCCTATGGTAGTGTGGGGCGGACAAGGAGAGTTGGAGTCTAATTAGTTGGAGTCGTCGTATTCCTTTGGGGAAGGAGCTGTGAAAGCTAACACGATAACACAGCAGGTTAAAGGTCTGTGTGTAGATCCTAATCTGCTTAAAAAGACAGGGTAGGGTTTCACCGACTGTCACGAACTCGGGTTCAGTAACCAGTTCAGTAACCAACTGTGCCCTTCGTCAACATCCAAACACAAGCCACAAAAGATGACAGAGGAAATTAGAGGCTCTCGATGTGCCGATGCCACACATCACCCCACTGTGATGATAGAAACACGCTCAAAGCTCCATAGTTGGTCTTTTTCCCCACTCTTTTGACTTGGCATCGCTTTGATGGCAGCTCCACCATACCTTGTTGAAAGTTGTGCTGCAAGGCAGATAACTCTCATAAGTCTCATAATGTTATAAAATATCTCCTTTTGTCTTTCCCCATAGGTCTTGCTTTGCACTTAGCTGATTCAGAACCAGTTTGAGCTCTCACAGGGAATGGGGTTGGCTTCCATGTCAGAAGAGGGCACAGAATCCCTGTTCTTAGGGGTTGATGGGAGGAGCACATGTGGGTTGCATTATTTCATAGCCTTATACAAGCAGAATTTGCAGCTCCCATTGTTCTATATGATACAGATGTTAGAGATGAATAGATAGTGTTTCTGTTTCCTTGTTTAGTCTTCTGTAATTTTTCAGTGTTGCAATCAATCTTTGCCCAGAGTTCTTGAAACATCACTTGTGTTTAGTGTATTCTCCCTGATTGTCAATGATCTCCTTCAGAGCTCCAGGATTCGTTCCATCTGGTCTCAGGAGCTTGCCAGCTTGTATGGCTAGCAATAGCTGATTTTTCCATGAGTGCTAGTACAGAGGAGTCAATTCATAGCTAAAAAGATTAAAATCCCTACATCAGAAAAGCTGGAGAAGTGTAACAATTGCACCGGTGCCAAGGAAGTGCTTCTTCTTGGATTAAAAATCTCATGACAAGTTGAAAGAGAGATTCAGTTCTGTTGTCAATCCAGGAGAGTTAAAGCTGCAGTTGTGTTATTTTATTAGCAGCAGTGCTTGGACAGGGGAAATCAGCTGCTTCTCAAAGACAGTTTTGTGCTCGTTTCCATTCTGCCTCTTTATCACTTTGTTATCGCTTGGTTTGGATTTCCTATTTGATGTCACTGAAGTGGAGAATCTGATGCAAGCAGAAAAACTCTTTGCTTTCTGTGTTCTTGAGGGCCTTTTGCATGAGCCGCATTCTGCAGCACTGAGGAGGTGGGGAGCAGGCTGTTGAAATAGAAAGGGGTCAAGCAGGCAAATTTAAGAGAGAAGCACCCATATGGTACGTTGGAGGTGTTACACGTGCCTCTCACTTCTAGGAAGCATCCCCTCTTTCTGTCAGGATTGGCAGTGATTAGGTACAATGCTGTGGTTCTGGAGGAAGAAAACTGCTTTCACCTTTCTGGGCATGGCCCTGATGGTGGTTCTGAGTGCTGTGCATGTGTTGTTAGATTTTGCTCCCAGAGATGGTGTGAAGCTTTGCAGTGCAGGCAGCAGCTTGGTTCAGAGGGGCACGACAAGCCCACACGCTGCTGCTGCTTCCCATGCTCCTGCTCGTCGGCCAGAGCACTGCCTTGGCACTCAGCTGAGCACCAACTGTTGCTTTTTCTCTCCCATATGAAAAGGAGGAATTAAAGAGAAACCTGAATTGTCTGTCTGGAGATACAGGCTGATTGTTTAGGTTAGGAAGATCGGCTTGTTCAGTGCTCGGGTATCGCAATATCTATGGCATGATAGAGAAACTGGGAGCACAGAGTGTCACTTCTCTGTCAGCAAAGGCAGGTTGATATAAAAAGGGATGTGTGTCCTCCTGCTGTCATGGGCAGGAGATTGATGGGAGACGTGCTGCTTTTGTGACCTCAGAAATTCACCTCTGAGACTGGCAGAAGGTATAGCTAATAAATCTAACTAATTATTAGGTACTCCATTAAGGGTCCTGGATAGCACACCAGAGATTTCATATTGCTTTCTGCCTGATGGTGTGAGTTTGCACAGGATTGGGACGGTGGTTAAGATAACAGCCTATAGGGGTACCTTTCAGGATCAGGATCGGGATAGATGTGAAACAAGGGGCTGTGACATCTGATGGTGCTGATTGCCCATCAGTCTTTTGCATCCCTGAGCCCAGATGTATAAATACATTAGGAAAGGTCTGTGTGTATCTCCAGAATGCAGTGTATCCTGTGCAGTACCATTACAAGCCTGTGTGTTCAGAAATGTTTCTTTCCAAGTACAAAGACTGTGTGGAGCACTCAGTGATCAACCCTGACCTGGGAGGGTTTGATTTTTATTTTAGAGGGGACAGAGCTTCACCTTGGGACTGCCTTATGTATGCTAAGACTGTTCATGTGACTGTACACGATTCACATACCTGTACAGGGCAGGCTCTCCTCTCAGAAGACTTAACACAATGGATTATTTACTATCTCTTTGACTAGGTCAACATTGTAGCAAGTGCAGGAGCAAACAGCCTGCAGCCTCAGGCACTCTGCTCTTGGCTGAGCTGAGGATGTTCCTGCAGCTGAGCCCAGGCGATGGCATGTGCTAGAAGGGAGCTGCTCCATCAGCACATATGTCACTCCTGTATGCCACTAAGCCTTGGATAGGGATGGGTCTTTAGTAGTATCTTGTAGATACCTCGTGGGTATCTACAAGTACCTGAAAGGAGATGGTAGTGAGTTGTGTTGGTCTCTTTTTCTCAGGTGGTGAGTGATGGGATGTGAGGAAATGGACTTGAGACGCACCTTTTAGGTTGGGTATCAGGAAGGATTTCTTCTCAGAAAGGATGGTTAGGCATTGTAATGGGCTGCCCAAGGAAGCAGTGGATTTGCCATCCTTGGAAGTATTTGCTGGTAGCCTTGCTTAGTGTTAGGTGGTTGGACTCAATGATCTTGAAGATCTTTTCCAACCCAAATGATTCTGTGATTAAACTAAGGAGGTATCAGCCTGATACTCTGAGAGCTGAATGTCAGCACTAATAAAGCAGAGACCCCATCCTTCCCAAAGGACCTTTGGAATCAATTGGAAGCTGTGTGCTCCACCCCCCCCAGCCCCAGAGGGTAAATGTTACTGTGATGCTGTGCTCTCTGTACTCAGAGTGAGCTGAGACTGCCAGCACGGGGCTGATTGACAGCATTGCTCCCAGCTCTATGGAGAGAGGAAGTGACCTTAAACACTGTGATTGTGGTTATGTTTTGACTGTAAGAAAATCTCTTTTTTTCTTTTTCTTTATATAAATATTGCCATAACTCTCCTACCAGCCTGGCTTTCTTCTCATCTTCACGTATTTATTTCAATATATATTTTTTTCATGGTCTTCACCCTTTCCTGCCATGAGATGGAATTAGATAAGCTTCAAAATCAGTTCAATGTCATTTGTTCAATAAAAAGAGGGAGAACAAAGCAAGAGGAGAGGTGACCTTGCAAAGTTGCCTGTAGAAAAGGCTCTCTCTTATCACAAGCCTAAAGTAATTAGCTTTATTTTTGGTCTTGCCTTATATGAATTGTTTGTGCATCTCAGCTGGCTGCAGAAATGCCTCCTGACAGGCTGTGTGTGCTTTCCAGCCTGCCTGGCTGCTGCCCATGAGTGCCTGTGTTGGTGAGGTTTGCTCTTCCCCACTGAGCACTTGCTGTGCAAGGGGAATATTGTTGCCCTCTATGGTAAAGTTTCGAGGGTCAGAGAGGAGCCTGCATTAGCACACATGGAAACTCCAGGCTAATGGGCAAGAAATGAAAATAAGAAATAAATAAATGGGGGAAGGAAAAAAAAAAGAAGAAGAAAAATAATCACTGTGTGCAATCAGTGCAAGACATTTTTTCCTGCCTTTCTTTTGTCCTGAATTGGGAATTGAAATCCATTCAGGGCATTGTTTTGTGTGACAGACTGGTACCTCTTATTCCTATTGAATGTGCCTAATGTTGGTCTGAGTTGTCCAGCTCATGCTCAGGTGTCACAGAGGGTGATAAGAAATGGTACATTTGCAACCCTCCATCCATGGGATGGCTCTTTCCCCTGGCTGCTTCTGCTCAATTCAAGGCATCATAGCAACAGCCGCTGGGCCAGTGGAATTGCATTGGTGTGTCCCTTCACCTCCTTCAGACAACCCCAAACTGCAGCCTGTTCTAACAGCTGATGTGTCCACTGAGCCCAAGGCCCAGCTGTCCTCTGACAGCAGCTTAATAAACACGGGTGAAGCACGCAGACGGGTGTTGCAAGGAATGCTGCCCGTGTTTGTGCCTCATCTTGTAATGATGTTGAAAAGTCCAAAGAGGACAAGGCTATCGGGCTCCTGTTTCAAATGTCATAAATTCAGCTATTATTGTAAGCGTTGATGAGAAACTAAGTGCAGATATTGTCATGCTGATGTGAACCAAAGCACTTGTCTTTCACGTGACTGAGCTGCTCAACCTATTTCTGGGTGTAATTACCTTTCCTATTATCGTTATGGTTGTCAGGGCAGATCAGTAATCAGGTTTTGGCCCAAGACAGCTCTTTGTGTCTGAAAACCCCCTGGCCTAAGCAGGAGGGAGGATGGAGCTGTGGAGGTCTGTATGCACTGGGGGTTGCTCTGAGCAATGCAAACAGAAGCAAGTTTGGCCCACACCAACAGGGTCCAAGGTTTCTGAGCCTTAAATTTCAATGTAATCAAGAACTGGAAGCGATACAGATGTGGTCAGTAGGCAAAAACCATGGTGTGTAGAATGTGAGATACTGGGTCAGTGTCTCAAATCCACCCCTTCTGGCATCTGTCTGTCTGAGGGGCAGTTTGATGCCAGCAAGGGGAGGTCTTGGAGGCAGATGTGGGATAATAATCTCTTTTCCACCTTAAATCTCCCCGTTTAAACCCTGAGAATGAGCATTAATAGCTGCCTTAATGGGCGTAGTTCATTGAATTCTGCTTGGATTAGGGCTTGTTCCAGTTGGCTTGATTTGGTTTAGCAAGGAATTGGGAACAAACTTCAGAGAGGCTCGTTATGAAGTGGGATTGAGTTCAGAACGGGCTTTGATACGTATTGCTCTGAAATGAAGAAATTAGTTGTGTTTATTCCCGTAGTTGAGTGCACTTCATAGGCTTTCAGAGGATCACTCGAATGCCTTAGTTATGGTAGTAAGCCACGGCCATTCTGCAGAGCATCTCTTAAAAAGGATATATCTTCTGACTAGCTCAGCGGGATGCCTAAATGTGGGTGTGAAACACCCCTGCGCTTCCTCCCTTGGTTCTCCTGGCCTGCAGATCATTCCTGCTCCTTTCACTCATCTAAAAGCATCGACTGTAATTTCTTACATCCAACTCGTGTGGCCCAGGGTTAGATTTTATTGTTTTCTTTCCCCCTCTGCTTGTTTGTTTTTAAAGTGAACCGAGGCCACTTCTAGCAGAGCGTGATCTCCCCCGTAGCGCACTAATGACATGCCTGGTAGCTGGAGGGCTGGGAAAGCACAGGGATGACTTGTTCCAAACAGAGTGTATTTCTGGAGATATGTTTGGATTAGTCACCGAGCTGTGGTTGGAAGTAGAACGCTTTGGGTGGATCAGAGCAGGTAGGAACCATTCTGCTGGGCTCAGCACGATGTGCAGAATGAGGGATGCTGCCGAGTGTCTCCTCCTGCACTGCTCACGTACCCCGTGCTGCCATTCCCTTACCTTCTCCTTCAGACATTGCCTGGTCTGAGTCAGCTTAAAGGTTTTTATTTTCCCTTTCCTTTGTTTGAAGTTGAAGCCCTGTGAAAATCCCGCAGAAAAGATGCATTGTTTGATAGTCCCCGATAGCATCAGCTGCCAGTTTATCTTTCATGTCGTGCAGTGGCTCCCGTTACTCCCCAGGGGCAGCCGGCTTGGATTGTTCCCATAGTTTAGGTGGCTTTTGACCCACGAGAGTCCTGAGCTGCTCTTAGGGCTTCAATGAGCTCTCTGTTATCAGCCTTCCAAATATTGGTGTACCTATCAGAGCCTGGCACCGTGTCAAGCCTGTGGGCGTCCTTAAGATTCATCGTTGATAGCTCACATGCTTTTTCCTCTTTACAGAAAACAAGCACTTTTTTGTTTAAGTTCACTAATGTTTGGCAAAGAAATATAGTAGTAATTATACACCCAACCTCCTCCTCCCTCCCCCGCCCCCCAGTCCCGGCTTTATAAAAGCAGCTAGCACTGGAACTGAAATAAATGTCATGAATGAATAATAATTTCTTTCATTTACACAGTAATTAAACTTGTTGAATGCAGACTTAATGCTTTACTGCGCACTGTTTAATTTGACTGGTAGATCCAGGCTTTTGTTCAATTCAGAAAGAAAGAATGAAATACCAACCTGACTTATCAGTGTGCATTGTGATAAATGCTTTCTGTTGTTTTACCTCTTGTCTTTTGAAGCTGTGCTGGGGAAGGTTGGGACACACCTTCCAAATGCTGCTGTTTGGAGTTGGCCATGTGGATGTTATTTAGAAACATAGAAGTATGTGTTGCTCTGGGTCCCAGCAGTGTGACGGATCTGTAGCTTTATGGTTGATGTGATTAATCAGCATTCCTGAAGGCCTGACTGATAGTGGGTATGTACAGGCTTATACTGGAGTTGTTTGGCTCTTTCTGTGACCATATAATCCCTTATATACTCAGAATCTTGGCTTCTTTGCAGTCCCTTTTGCTGTCAATGATAACGGGGCTGGAGTTGGGGGTGCCAGGTGCAGGAGGTTCCTAACCCTAAACCCTAACCCGTGCAGCAGCCACATTACAGCGGCACAGTGATTCCATTGCAGCTGATCGCTTGCTGCAGAGCACAGTGTGTTTTTGTCGTTCATCAGGTCAGCTCATTGATTTGTTTGAGGCCATTCCTTCATGTTGTTTGCACGTTCTGAAGAAATCACTGCATCGAGATGATCGTTCCTAAACATTCCCTCTGCAGGTTGAAGCAGCTCAGAGCAAATGGGCTGCTGGATGCTGCAGGGGAGGAGGGAGGTAGTGAGGGACTGCTGGAGGTGCTTGTGCTGGTGCCCAAGGACAGGTGTATGGCAGCACTTGTGCACCTGGACCCTGCTGAGGTGGCTGCCTGTCACTGCTGAAGGCAGCAGAGCTCTGAGCTACTGGCATTACCAGCTCTTTGCATTTGCTTGAAGCCTGAATGCCCTGGAGGTGTAATTAGCAGAGCATGTGGCAGACCCCATAGGTGCACACAGCTGTATCTGGGCCAAGTGATGGATGGGGGCTCCCAGGATTTGCAGTGTCTTAGAGGAAGAAGAAAACCAGCACTGCCTGTTGGAGCTGTGGCTGCTGGGTTGTGCGTGCGGATTGGAGTCACGAGGCAGCTGTTAACCAAAGAACCGCAATCTTAGAGGCCTCTTGGGAGCTTTCCCAGAACACTCTTCTCAAAAGCTAGAAGTAGGATTTAATTGTCATATACACAATGTTATATATATATATTTTTTCCTTTTCCATCCTCTGGGGGCTCGACAACTACAAATGAGTTGGTAGTAACTTCATTTTCTTCCTTAGTCAGGGGATGAGAGGCAAGCAGGCTGTTTTGTTTAGAGCTGTGCTATCAGCCGGCTGCATGTCTGGAGATGAAGGTGACAGCTTGAGATTTGTGAGCCTAATTGGCATACAAAAAAAAAACAGAAAATACCACTGGGAAATGAGTTATTTGCAATTATCTGTAGATTTGGCTTTATTTCGTGGAGGCAAATGTAGCTGCTTAGTGACTTAATTACAACGTATATATACATATATATATATTTAAGATTATGAGATTTTAAAAAGGATATCGTTATTAACAAGATCTTGAGACTATATTTGGTGATTCCGTAATTACAACTGTGGCCATATTTGTTAGCTTAGAAAATGATACATGGAAGCTTTTAATTAAAATCATGAGATCTGTTCTTGCAGATAGGCTTTCAAGTACCGCCCTTGGATAATGGGACCCTTTGTTGTTAGATAGGAACTAAAACAAGCTGTTCTGAGCAAGGGTTCTATCACAATTAAGTCTGAGACAGATCAGCATTAACGTATTCCTCAGCTGCCAGTTAAGAGGATGAGGGAGTGAAAAAATGTGTGAAGGAGCTAATTGTCCACATCTCAACCGAGGTGATGTTCTTACAGCCCCATCAATGGGGAGTGAACAGAGCAATGTAGTGGCACAGCTGCCCAGATGTGTCCCAGAACTGTGGAGATGTGGTACCGAGGGACGTGGTGATGGGCATGGAGGTGAGAGGTTGATGGTTGGAGCAGATGAGCACAGTGGTCTTTTCCAACCTGAATGATTCTATGAGAACCAGAGTTTTGCTCCCTTAACGTCCATGATACGTGAGATGAGTGTTCTAATGTCAGTGCTAACTACAGCAATATGTGTTTTCTCCTCTCCATGTTCTCATAGTAAAGGGGGCTTTGAGCAGATTTCTGTCTCCCTTATGAAACCCCAGCACTGATTAAAGCTGGAAATCTCTGAGTGCAGCCTATGAGTTCTGGTGCTCCAGACGGACTTTTATCCTACTTAGCAAATGTTGCACACAAAGGCTAGATGCTACAAAATGCATGTTTCAAAAACAACCCAACTTGTGCTATTAGAGGAAAATACTGTTATTACTCTTGCCACTCATTTATGATAGTTATATTGAAGAAGCCTAAAATACATTCCTTTTCTAAAGGCATTAAGCAGGGAATTACCAGCAAGTGTGCCCACTGTGTTCATTGTGCTGAGTCCCCAAAGGTAAGAACAAACACAACACAAAAAAGCCCAAGTCAAGTGCGTTCATTTCTTATTAGCAAAGTTGTTATTGGCAATGAGATATTCTAATTGAATTACTCCTAATTAAAATAATTATGTTTTCTAAGTACTCTGATCTGTAGAGACCATGTAAAGAATCAAAGGTAGGAATAAATAGCATCTAGTAAATTCTCTCTAAGCTGGCTTGCTTGATGATGCTTAAAGTGGTTGTTGTGATTCCTCTTGCTTTGCGTAGGCTGGTGCTGATGGAATAAGGCTTTCAGAAACCTCGCTGCTGTCTCAAAAGAGCTACCACTGCTTTATGAGGGATGAGCTGGAAAAAACTTGGGGCTCAGGGCTGGTTTGCTGCCCCTTCTGCACCCCTCCTGCCTGATGTCCTTCACTGTGGTACCCTCTGATTTCTCACCATGTTATCTTAGTCATCTGTGCTTTACCTTCTCTGTCTAGACTTGTATAAGCTTTAGGCATGCAGTAGGCAAAGATCTGATTTGGATCAGCGCAGGCAGTGTTGTTTTGGGTGAGTTGGTAGAGCAAGTTGTTTTGGTGAAGGGTGGGAGGAGAAAAGATGTCAGCCATCAGTGGCCTTCCAGAGTAGATGCACAATAAAGTGGTTCCTGCTGAGGTCACATCTCATGCCTGAACATCTCTAAAGTCTAAAGGTGTTTGCCAGCACTGCCAAAGGGATTTGCTTCAAGGGAAGCCTGCTGCCTTTACAGAACACTCCTGGGGAGCCTTGGCTTTGCCTTGCATCAGTCCAGCGCCTCATCCATCTCTCAGAATAGACCAATATTTACCATAGACAACCTTTGTAAAAGCCAAACACATCGCGATTTCTTCTGAGAAAAGTTTCAAAGGTTTCTCACATCAAATACTGCTGATTTTTTCTGGTGGTTTTTTTTTGTTACGATCACGATTAAAATTCATCCAACATCCTCTTGCAAGGAAAAAAAATATATACACACACTTGATGGCTTTGTGCTTTCCCCCCCTCCCACTGTAAAAATAGAAGGAGCTTTCAGATGTTGCATGAACAAAGATATGGAAATGTGAGAAGAGGGCAGCATCTGGAGGTTTTCAAACACGAGAACACGGGCTGTGCGTTTCTTTTGCTGTTAGAAGAGTGAAAAGCTGTTTCCTGTCATTTCCCATCTTGTCACTTGTAAGGCTGGCATCTTGCAGCTCCTTGCACCAGCTGTTGTTTTTTTCTCCACAGACAGATGGTGCAAGCTCTTTGATATATTTTTTTTTTTCCCCGTGTTCTGAAGATTTTGCATGTGTTGTACTACCTTTATGTAATGATCATATAACCCTGTCACTCACTTTATCCTGTTAGCGGTGTCATCCCTAGAAGAGGGAGGAGGAGGTGGCAGTGTAAGGAACTTAATCCTCTTCTTGTGTTCTGACGTGCTTTGAAACACACTGTAGAGCTGGAGCTAGCAATGTTTCCAGAATCCTGCTGTATTCCTGTCTAAGGGACACCAGGAAAATGTTGGACAGTGAATCCTTTTGCTATTGGCACTATGCTGCCATTTGTTGCTCCCATTGCTGCAGGAGCAATAATAGGTGTAGCTGGAAGATGACAGGTAGCGATGAGCCATTCTGGTTTATGCTCTCTCTTCTCCTTTGCATCATGTTTGCGTGTATCTGAAATGAGCATCCTCTTCCCACAGCCCCAAACCCACTTGCTCTATATTTGCTGGAAATGCAGTGTGGAGAAATGTGGCTGCTGTCAGAAAGTGACTGTCAGAGGGACACCACGGGACTCGCTGTTTATTTTCTCTTCCTCTCTGTCTTGGAGACCTTCTAGAGCACATTTTCTCAGCTCAGCTTGCAGGGCTGTAATCTCTGGCTGTCAGCAGGAAATTAGAGCTTTGTGAACCCCGCAGGCTCAGGTTCAGGATGGCATTAACACGCTCAAAGTCAGAGCTCTGTGAGACATCCCCTTTGCTTCTCACCTCCAGACCATGACTTGCATTGGTTTCTTGAGAGCCCCGTGGTGCTCCTTCCTTATGTATAGGGATTTCTCTTGTGTTGTGATCCAATCCTCTTCATTTGTTAGGCTTGTTGTTGTTTTTTCCTATGTGTTGGAAATATGATAGGGGAGGAAGATTCCAATGCCAGCTGTTTCTGTAAGGACAGACAGGATGGAAATAGTGAGTCGGGTTAAGCTGTATCTAGAGGGCAAATGGAAAAGAAATTTCACCTTGGGCAAAAGCAGAATATCTGCATTGGGAGGACAGTTCCAGTCGGGACCTGCCACAGGGGAGTCAGTGTCCAGATAAAGGCCTGTATCCATAGTGTCAATCAGACTTCTTTCTCAAAGAAATGTCAATCTGAGCTATGAATTATTCTGCACTAAACATCAAAGAGAACCCCCTGTGTGCCTTATACCGTGTAAAGTGTGTGTGTGCTGGGAAGGGCTGCAGCAGGAGGAAGGGAAGCATGTGTCCTGTAGGGCTTGGGGTACAGGGAGACCTTGATTCTGCTGTCTGGGTGTTGGAGGAGGTGCAGTTTGGCTCACAGTGGCTGTGGATAGGGGATCTACAGGATAGCTTCAGAAGTCTTCAAGGACCTTTTCCCCTCTTGTCCCTTTGGGTCCACTGTTGTTCCCCCCCAAGCTTTTTAAGTTTTTGCCCTCTCCCATCTCTTTGCTGTTCCCCTCTTTTGCCCTTACTTTTTGCATTTGTTACTATAGGAGAAGATTAGAAGAAATTCACTGTAAGAGAACAGCTTTTCTGGTATTGCTAGACTTTATTTTGGACTACTAATGATCAATGCTAATAAATATCCGTGAAAAGCTGGGGATGCCAGAGTTGTTAGATTGGATAGCAGGGGAAGTTCTTTACCAAGAGAATGGTGAGGTGCTGGAGCAGCTGCACAAAGAGGCTGTGGGTGCCCCGTCCATCCTTGCAGGTGTTCAAGGACAGGTTGGATGGAGCCCTGGGCAGCCTGGGCTGGTATTAAATGGGGAGGTTGATAGCCCTGCCTGTGGCTGGGGGTTGGAGCTTCATGATCCTTGAGGTCCCTCTTCCAACCCAAGCCAGTCTGTGATTGTGTGAAATGCTGCAATGCAAATGTTGTCTTTGTCCTCAGGATTTCCAGCCTTGGGCATATTAAAATTCTGCACCATTTATCCAAGTGAGCACTCAGACTTTGTTGTAACGCACACAGCACCAGTTAGTTGTGCTACAAATTTCAGAAGAATAAGCTATCCTGGATTTGGCAAATTCATGCTCAATTCTAAAGAAGCACTTAAAGGGATTATTGAAATTTGTCTTGTAAAACCCCCTGAAGATTTTAGCAGCTTGTGTGGGATTTTGGTGAGCATTCGTAGGACTTGGCAGGCTCAGCAGTTGTACAGAAGGTCCTGTAATCCCTCAATAATGGCAAGGTACAGCAAAGGTTTAAAGCATCGGCAGCACACCCATCGGCAGTTAGTGCACTGTGAAATCCTCATCTGGTTTTCTGCCCGAGTGCCAGCACGGTTCATCTCTCATCTTTTCCTGTAATTTGGGCTACTGAAGCTTCAATCTGTTACCCTGTGAAGTAACCCGATGGTCCTTACGATTCCGTAGTTCAGACAGAAATGACTATTGAACTAGCTTAAAACAAAACAAAATCCAGCCTACGTACACACATCCTCTGCAGAAAACAGTCATTATGTGCCATTTGCCAATGTTCTGTCAGAAGCGTGGAAGGATATGTAGCTATTGGCTGAGGGAGGCAAATACAAATCATGCTTTTGAGAAACAGGCTTTCTGCAGAAAGTAGATTGAATTCCTCGGGGCATCTGAAACCACAGTGTTTAGAGTAATGACTAAGTACGCTTTGGCTGAGGAAGAGCTTGGATACAATACATTACTCTGTCTCTTCTATCTCGGCGCTATCGTCATCTTCCATCTTATTTCTGCAGGCTTGCAGCTACCAGCCCTGCTCCTGTGTTACCTAAACAGAGCTGCTAGAGTGGAATGAATGACGTACAGGAGGATTATGTTGAATAATGTTAGCCCCTCTTGTTCTGTTGGCTTGAGTTTTTATGAGGAGATTGTCTTTTCCTGCTTGCTCGGTCTACCTGCTTTATAAACACCTTTTTATCCTGCGTGTTTCTCACCCAGTTCTCATCCGAGTCGTTGTGTAGGTGTGCAAACATTACACAAACACAGCGTGTGAGGCAGCCCCTGAGGATGCTTATTGCTGTGATTTATTTGATGTGGGAGGGACCCACGTTCTGCAGTACTGAGAGCCATGTCACAGCTAGAGACAGCGTGCCAGAACCCAGCCCTTATGGCAGTTCAAAGTGCAGAGAGGATTTCTCAGCAAAAGTAGCTCTGGGAGGATGGAAATAATGATGCTGTTAATGCTCTGTGCAGCTTCAGAAATACATTTTTCTTGGACGTCATTTATTCATGAAACAAAAGGGCTGAAATGTACACAGGATGCAAACTGCAAGCAGGCAAATACTGAGCCCAGGCAGGCTCATCTTCATGTCAGACTGACTGCTTGCTGCTGGAACTTTTCTGTCTTATTTGCTGCCTCCAGTCACTGGGGTGCAGTGAGAGTGGCAGCAGCATGCACTGTGTGCAAGCAGGGATGCAAAGCTACCTGAAAACCCATTACTGTGGCACTGCTATTAATTAATGACATTTCTCCTTTTCCCACTGTGAAGAGCAAACTGTATCTCCAGAGCTGCATGAACACATTTGTTTTCTCACGTTGCTGCAGTTTCTTCTTTTTCCTTGTCAAAATCTGGAGGTAAGCAGGTCCGTTTGCCTGCGTGGTGGTTTGTTCTCATGCAGCTGCTGTGCAGACCCCTGGAGCGCAAGCATTGATCTTGCAGAGCATTTCTTAGGCCATCTGAAGTCGTTGGGAGCAGAGCCGAGGTTCCCTGCGCACAGCGCAGTGTGCCACCACTCACAGCTGTACTTAGCAAACGAGCATAATGACAACTGCAGTCATTTAAAATTACGGAAAGGGCAAGATTCACCCAAAGGGACTTATTTTCTGCCATGATTGAAAAAGAAGAGAGGCAGCTGCTCAGACTGGAAAAGGTCACTCAGTCACATCGGTTGATGAAGGAATCAGAGGAGCTGTCATCGCTTCGCCCGCCAAGTGATGGCCGGCCTGGCTGTGCAGAGCTGTCATTGTGGCATCCATCACGGCTGCAGGCGAGGGGCAGAGCTTGTGCTCCTCTCCTGGGATGGAGGGTTTGCTCAGCAAGCGGTGGGTGCAGGCTCTGGCTTGCAGGCTCTGGCATTTCCCCATGGTGATGCTGGAGATCAAGTTCAGCTAAATATTTGAAGGCTTGCTGTGCTGCTGTCGACAGAAGGCAGCAGTTAAAACGCTTGGGCTGAAAGGGAGAAGCACGTGATAGGGATCGGGATGTGCTGGGGGTGTTGTGGGTCGGGTTACTGCGCTGTATTTATAATTTAAGGTATTTCTTGTGTAAGGTGAAGGAGGTAACAGAAAAGACGGCTCAGCAGGTGCGTTTTGCTGGGCTTTGGGTTAAACTAGCTGTAAGCATTCAAAGTGGATCATGATTTTGACCCAATGTGTGTATTACTAACTATATAATGATATGCAGCATCCTTTGCCTTATTTCTGCTGGAAATCTCTGCAGTGTATCTCTTCTTTCTCTTGTGACTATCCTAGTCATGCTCATGTAGGGACGGTTACCTGCCCCACTCCTGTATTTGCTCCTTGTGCACCCCTGAGTAATCTGAAGTTTCAAGCTGAGCTCCTTTCTGGTTGGGTAGGAATAGATCTGTGCAGAGAGGTCAGATCCACTTGGGGAAGAACACCTTATGGGAGCTGGCCTTCCTGCCATGACGCACTTGGAGAGGGATAGCATTGCTGGGCACAATCCCATGTAGGTAATCCTTTCCTGAATAGCTTTCACATTAAGGAGGTTTGGGAACTGCCGAGCTTCTTATGTAAGAGCAGAGGAAAGCAAGAAGAGGAAGCGGTGACACAAATAGAACTGTCCCGTTAGCTTTGTCCAAACATTGGTTAGCAGTGGTGTGAGCCCTCAGAACACACGTCCTGGAGAAAAATGAGTCTGAATTGAAAACCACACTGCCCAGGGAGCAGGCAGAGTCCTCTCCAGTATGTAAATTAGATTTGTAGTTGAGTGGAATTGATTCTGCTGAGACTAAATTAATCACACTGCTTAATCACTGTAACCTTTAAGCACAGCAGCCCTGACCACAGCTGCAGGGTGGGACGTGGCTCTCCGAGCTCGTGTCCTCCTTGCAGCACAGGGACATTGACACACGAGGAAGGAGCACAACCAGAGGGCAGAGCATCCTCAGTCCCACTGTCAGCTTCTCCTCTTGAAAACCAAACCCCCTGTTTTACACAGCTGGTAAAACCTAATCTGTTTGCATAAGGTACCCCAAACAAACCCCAACTGTATGAGAGACACGCAGTTCTGACTTGCTGTCATACTAGCTGCTTTCACACATGTACTTTGCATTAATCACGAAGTACCTTGTGAAGAGCAGCTGGGTGAACTGTCTGAGTCCTTCAAACCATCTTTCTTTGCTGTGAACTATTACAACAGCACAGCATCCCCGTGCAGTTAACTAACTGTCCCCCGCTGTGTTAGAAGCAGAGGTAAAGGCTGAGTAATGACAATTTGCCATTGCACCGCCATCTGAAGTAGCTGTTTAGACACTGAAGATGGGTTAAGTGCTGCCAATATGCAGAAAAAAAATAAAAAAGCAAACAGAACACGAGCAGAAGCATTTGACACTGCTTTAAAAACCTCCTTTGCTGCTCTAAATCTCCATATGTTATTTAGTTATTAATATCCATATCACAGCTGTATCCTCACAGGAGGGATCTGAGAATGTTCTGTTAATGATCATCAGAGTAAGGGAAGACTTGAAATATTTAAGGGAAGCGTGGTCTGTGGGCTGGGTTTGAATTTAGGAATATTTGTACATCCTTTTTCTCTGTTGAATGTTGAGAGATTTGAAGCTATTTTTCTGCTTTAAAAGAATATCTCCTGATCCCACACGTCACATCCTGGAATTGATTCCCATGAACAGAAATGCCTTCTGGTGCTGTGTTCTGCAGCAAAGTCTGTGTGGGTGCAGGCAGAGGTGGGTAGGTCCTGTGATAGGAGCAGAACTCATTGCAAGCTCTGAGCTTGCTCTGATTCTCCTTCCAGCAAACAAATCATTGAATTAATCATAGAATCATAGTATCTTGCTGCAGTGCGGTGTATCCTGTAGGTTGAGCCTTGCAAGAGGTGTGGAGGTGCCAAGGCAAAGCATTAAAGGTGCTGCTTTGTCCCCAGCTGCTGTCTTACTTGGGCACCATCAGGCTGTGTGCTCTGCTCACCAGGCACTTGCTGGAGCTTCCCGGGAAGGTCGGAGCTGACTCTGCCTCCTTTATCCATTCTTGCTCCACTTCTTGGCTGAGTCCATCCCCCAAAGCGCCAGCAAGTGGCAGCTGTGCCACCGTCAGTGCAGTTTGGCCTTGGTCTGCTGAGCCCGTTTCATAGGGGGCTCACGCAGGGTCTGCAGTGTTGGCTCTTGTCGGGGTATTGCTTTGATCCAGGATTACTCGGTTGGCTTCTCCTTGCAGCTTAAGTACGGTGTCAGAGGAAGGCTTGCTATCAGTCGGATCCTTCAGATGGATTATGCAGTTTGCTGCATTTCATTACACGTATGTGTTTCAAATACAAACACGTGTCCGTGTGGTTAAGCTTGTATTTTGTCATTTCTCGCAGCTGAAATTTATTGTAGATTGAAATGTGCGGGTTTATCTGCCTGACCTTTTGCTAATTATTAGATTGAGATAAGTGTGGATGTAAGTGACAAATTGCCTTTAATGACATTTAATCTGCACACTGACATTAATGGCAGGTTTAGCCGCCTGGTTATAGTCTTTGTTGCTGAGAGACGAAAAGAGCAAGGACTTTTATCTTAATTTGACCTTATTCAAAAGGTGTTTGTAGTAGTAGTCAATTTCTGATTAACTTAATGACCTGTTTTACATAGAAAGCAGTCAAACATTGATATATGGAAGGGCCACGAGGTGACAGATGACAGAGGCAGCAGCGCTGTTGCCAGACTCATAATGTAAGGGAAGGGAGTGGGGTGGGAGGAGGAGCAGCCCCAAGTTCTGCTCGGTACGAGGGTGTTGCCAAGGAAGCATCTGTTGACTGTTGGTGGAAGCAAAGATCCAGTATTAGGCCTGATACACATTCTGCTCAGTTTTCTATGCTGTCCAAACTTTTCCATACAGAGATGTGTGATTGTACGCCTCCATCTTGAGAGCGTCTGCTGCAAGGTGCATTTCTGTTGGCTTCTGTGGATGTTGAGAATGTGCCGTGCTGGGCAGCCCAGGGAAAACTGTCCTCCCTGCAGTGCCTTTGGGTGCTCAGAGGGCATCCCCTGTTAGGATCCTCCAGAAAGAGAATGGAGTGAATGTGTCTCCACTGGGGGTTCTGGCACAGAGCTGAATCCATCTGGGAATAGTGCCTCACCATATGGAGGTCAGTCGTGCTCTATTGCTGTGACAACAGAGAGGCTGCAGATCCCTAAGCATAAACAGAAGAGAAAACCCAAGGTGGAAAACTTGAGTCCTTCTCTCTTACTGCACTGTGATATATTTACAGGATGATTTAAGAGGAACTTCAGAGCTGAGAGCAGAGGTTATAAACTGCTTTTAGTAAAAGTAAACACCTAAGCAAATCATTCAAGAACCCATTAAATGACTAGACAGCTCCTATAAATACAGTTCATAATGCATTTAGGAATGCTCCACCACCTACTGGCACCAGTGGGCTTTCCTGTTAGAGCTCTTGAAAGTTTCTCCTTAATGATGAAAATTGTTCTTTGCACATCACTGCAAAAATGCAGCAGATAGCTGGAAGGGTAACAGCATACCTGGTGCTTGTAAAGCATCTAATTAATTTATGGCTTAATGCTGGGTTTTGGTGTGTGTGTTTTTTTAAAAAGCAACAGAAATGCCTTAAAACTAAACCGAACCACGTGGCAAATTGACACAAATGTTTAGTGAATTGAGATCAACACTTATTACATCAAATTGCATTGCAAACAGAATGCCTCGGCGTGTTGTTCTGGTGCTTTTTAGCTGTCGCCTGCCTTCACAAGAAGCTGCTGCAAAGGCAACAATTACAAATTCACCTAAAACCACCAGATGAGAAGGGAGAATTGTTCTGAATATAGAAAAATACCTGGGATGCTTTCAGTTTCAGCTGCCTTTGCAGTCTGTATTTTGCCTATTGGGTTTGTTAGCCCTGCTCCAGCCAGGGGCTGCTCCCTTTTGTCCCACCACTGTTTGATTCCTAGAAACAGAGCAGTTGTAATGTAATAGAAGTAGTCAGAGCTCCTGTGCCATCTTGTCTTCAACATCAAAAAGTGGGCGGCTCTGCTGCCACCAAGAGATGGGAGAAATTGCTGCTCCCATTTCCCCTCCATTGTTCCCAATGGCTGTGTCATTCTGGAGCAGTTTTATTTCCATCTCCTTGGGTTCCCCAGGGCTGTGTCACTCTGCAGCCTTCCTTCAGCTGGGCTGTTTGCTGAACTTCAGCTTTTACCTGGTTTGCCCAGAAGATGTAATTCCTTTGATAATGTCTTCTGCTGCATCTGGCTGAAATTGCTTCACAGGTTCAAAAGGCTCAGAGAAGTGGGAAAAGGCGAATAGCTACATGTTGGATGCAGGCAGAAAACATAATGGGGTAGAGAACCAGCCACCGAATGGATGAGGAGCCTCACATGCGCCTTATCAAATCACTTTTAGCATCTTTTACAAAATAAATACACTTTAAGGTAGTGCTGCCCCAACTAATGTCTGTTCTCTGCTACCACAGAGGTGAAATTGAATGGGCTACGTACTGAATTGATGCTACCACGCAGCTGAGTTTCCATTGTGTTGATGCTTAGTTGGAACGTTGACCCTTCTCAGAGCACTGATGTTATCTGCACAGGTGCAATCGAAATTGTGTTTGCTTCTCCTTTCCCACGTTTGCTCTGGATTGCTGTCTGCTCTGATCACAGAGCTGAGTGCCAGAAGAGATCGCTTGGATTGCTTTGTCTGAGCTTCCGTACGACTCGGGCAGCAGGAGTTGATGCAATTAGCTCCTGTTGGAGCATATCTTTAAAATAAATAAATCTGGTCTCCACTTTAAAATTGCCTGTAATTGGCAATCCACTGCTGTCCTTGGGAAGTTGCTCTAGTGGTTAATTACTCTCTCAGTTAAAAATTAGCATCCTATTTATAGCCCGATTTTCTTTTTTTTTCCTTTTTTTTTTTTCTCCCAAATCCTTGCAGTCACTGAGCTCTATGAGGAAACACAAATACATTCATTATCTCTGTTTTCCCATTGTGAGTTCGGGTACCTCTTAGCCATCATCAGGACTTCTCCCATCGTTTTTATCTTCTTTTTATACAGTTTTCTTGGGGCTTTTTAGGTACACCTGGTTTCCCCCCGTCTATTCCTGCCATCATTGTTGCTTTCACCTTCCTAAGCACTTCTTGGTGCTTGTCTCACTGCCTCTCATCAGGAAGGGGTCCAATGGTGGCACCCTGCTTGGCGCAACCAGCCCCAGCTCACGTTGGGCTTTGCTCCAGACTGGTTGTAATGCATGCATTGCATTCATCTGGGCAAATGTTGAAGTTTCCACTGAGGAGAAATGCCTCTTCAAGTGTCACGCTCTACTTTTGGTGAGCATTGTTGGATGTGTGCTTAAAATTCCTGCCTAGGCATTGTAAGGGGTGTCCATGAGAGATCACAAAGACCTGCTTGGGAACAACAGGCAGAAGCAATCTGGTGTGAAATTCATCTGTAAAGTTCTCCGGTCTTTTTTTTTTTCCTTTCAGTTTCCCTTAATTTCCCCTCCCATAAGATGGAAACCAACCTTACCTTTCTTTCAGACTTTGTCTTTTCTCTGGTAACACAAAGCTGTTCAGGGATGCTTTTGTGCCGTATATCTTCACAGTGGCAAGCGGAGGGGGGTTGTCAGTCTCAGCTGGAGGCCTGTATTTCTACTCATTCTGCCGTAATACAAATAGTGGATAATATAATAATAATGCAGAAAAGAAAGTAAATACTCTTTATATGGAATAATTGAATATCGCTGTGACATTGAACGGTGACTCTTAAAAGGGATGTGGGGAAGTCGTGCTTTTTTCTTCCCTAATTACAGCTGAACCAAAATTACTATATTTAGTTATTTCTAAAGCTCCATTGTATTCTTCTGTTTCTGAAAGCACACAATGATTTGGATATGCCTGCGTTTTCCTCTCCAGATGTCCGATTGCATTTTGAATGTGGTTTTATATCTTCATATCTGCAATAATGGGAGCTTGGATTTCTTCACTGGGTCTGTGCAAGAAGGGCAGATATACAGGTCAATATTAAAGAAGTGTTATGAATGTGCCCTGTTAGGCATGGAAGAGCTCCATTCCACTCTTGCTGCTACTCTGTACGTGGATAACTACATCTTAGCTTACTGGCCTTTGAATTTTAGTTAGATTAATGAGTAGCCCTAGATATTTTCAGTCCTATCTGGGAAATATGAGGACCATATGTAAGCAACAGGAGGATTTCTGGTCCACTGGATTGGATTTCAATGTTAAATCTTCAGCAGTGGTCTTTTATTCACCATCATGGTCATGTCAGTGGTAAAATGTTAAGGTAGTTTCCATGTACTGGGTTTAGGATAGTTCAAGAGTTCATGTTGCCAATTCAGACATAAAATGCTTGGTATCTTGCATTCAGTCATTATGGAGCTTCCTCTGCTGCAACCCTTCATGGGAGGTGCACAGGAATGATAACAAAAATAGCTGGTGGAAAAGGGAAACCTACACACATCTTTACTGTTAGGTGTGTTTCAATTTACACTACATCAAACTGGATTAGAGTCTGTTAATTCAATTAATGACTACATTGAAAGTTTGCCTTCACTCATACTGAAAACGGGAGGGCAGCTCCTAATAGCCTATGGATTTAATGACTGCAACTTTGAAGCGTGTTAAGCTAAAGTGAAGTTCAGAATGGCTTGTTAACTGGGTTTATTAGCTGTTGACCTTCCCTTTCAGCATAATAGTAGCAGCCAGACTGAAAAAAAAAGCACTAACGTTCTCATTAGCATTTATCTAAAGATAGTCTGCTGCCCATTCCGCACTAAATTAGCTCAATCAGCCATAAAGAGCCTGAGAAACACATTCGCACATACCTTTAATTCTCTCTTGCTCTCACCTTTTTTTTTTTCCCCTTCTTTTTCTTTTATGTTAGGAGAAATAGTCCATTTTTTTGAGGTTGAAGCCTCCGCGTTTAAAGAAAGCATTCATACTTAGATAAACAGACGTTTTCCAATGAGACAAAGTCATGGGAGCGGGATGGCAGCGTTTCGGGGCTGCCCTTCATTTACTCTGTGATGACATGAGTGATGTTTGCTTGTTGTAGAATGCAGAGGCACAAACCGAGCTCTCGTCCTGCTGACTCAGGGCTTCTTTCTCAAGCAATCTCTCTGAGAGTTTGGTTTCCACGTCTCTTTTAGATGTGCAGAACCTCATGGGTTCAGAGGTGCAAAAATCTGATGTGCAGGTCTGACCCCTGTTAACCAAATGCATGTTAAATGCTCGGGGATTTAGGTTGCTTGGCTAATGTAGACAGCTGTGATCTATGACTGCACCAGGTTGAGCCGCAGACAGAAACCTTTTGCTGTCTGCCATCCCGACGTGCTGAGCTGCCCTGTGGTTCTGCCACAGCTCTAAAGAACAGAGTTTGAGGGGGGAAACAGTGATCAGGAAGGGTCAAACTTTGTATTTTTTCACTTGAAATAGTGAGAGCATTTCTGCCTGTAGTGGGACCCGTTCTGTTTGCTGTAATTCCTGAAAACATTGTTTATATACAATTGATTGCGATCCTCTGTGAATCCATGGCTAAAAGAGCTCAGAGTCCAGTCCTATATCCTGCCCATAAATCTTACGCCTGATTTATGAGCAATCCTTTTCGAAAGGCCCATAACCTCATAAATCGCAGTAGTCTCAGGGACCTTTTATTCTCCCAGCTATTTGGTCTGGAACGATGCTAAGAATGTCAACACTAGCCCAAAAATAGTGGATATTCAGATCCAGCTTGTCCTGAAGGACTGTGCTGAGCTGGAACACTTGGCATTTCGTGGGATGAAGCCATAAAAGCGAGCAGCCCTGTTTATTAAGGCAGCTCAGCTTCTTCAGCTGTCATTAGTTTTAAGGGGATTTCTGAGTACAGTGATTTTCTCTGCTACTGGAGAAGTGAGTGATGCTTTTTTTTCCCCCTTTTGTTTGAGGTCTTTTGAATTTGGAGGTGAGCACATACATGATGCACCAGGTGATGCTGCAGCATTGCTGCACACTGGGGACTCGTTGGCCATACTCTGTGCCTTTGCACAAGGGTGGATTTATTCTTGGGTGATGAAATGCCTGCAAGCAACATTATCATTTGGCCTAGAAGTCCATTGTACAGCAATTGCTTTCACAGAACTCTCTTTAATTGCTTTGGGTGATTACTGCCAGGTTCCATGCAGTCAGAAACCGCAGCATTATGTTATGAAGAACAGAAAGCTGAGGAAGCAGGAGATGGAAGCGAGGCAGTTCCCTTCAGTGTGTGTTGTGCAGCCGGAATGCTTTTTTTCCCCTTAGGTCGAAGTGAAGCAGTTATGGAGCTGGGGAAAAGCTGGTCGGTAGCACCATCTGCAGGCTGCTCACCAGGCGTATGCAAGCCAGGCACTTGCAGGGGAAAAAGAAGGGCTGAAAGGCACCTGAAAGAACTGCAAAAGGGGGCTGTGCCGGTGCAGGCTGGTTACTGGGGTTATCAGTGGGTGCTTCTGCATTGTGCAGGAGGAGGGGAGGCTGCAGTGGTGGCACAGTGCTGTGTTATAGGTGGCTGTGAGTACCTGCTGTCCTGACAGGACTTGGCTCTTGGAGGGGGAGGTTGGATGGTGCCTGGAACTTGGCTTTGCCCTTAGGTCTTTCCCTCTTCCTTGAGCCAGCCCCTTTCTGTCCAGGTGATTCAGTGAGCTCTGAGCATTGAGTTACTCTCGGAACTGTGAAAACCCTCTGAAGTTCTAAACCTCTCTGGTTCAGTCTCATTAAGAAGCACGCTCTGAGGTATCTCAGCACGTTGGATAAATGAGGATATTCCTGTGAGCAGACGAAGCTGCACAGCCTCCTTCCTCCCCACTTTGCTCCACTGGGACCCAGGCAGCCCCAGGCCCATGCAAAGCTGGGCCCAACCACTACATTGCAGCTACCAGCGCATCCCCCAGCAGGACTGCAGCCAGATCTGGAAAACCCCATTGAGAGGGCAGTGGGCAACCCGTGCATTGAGCCCTGCCTTGTTTCCCACAGGGCAGCCCCTGATCGTGTGCCCACACTGTGCCACAGCCTGCACTCCCCGCTGCCCCCATTGCTGTCTTGCAGGGTTTGAGGTTTCTCCGGCTTTTTGCAGTAGATGGCACTCTTTAGTTCTGTTTCAATCCTTCTCCTTCTGGAATTTTCTCTGGGAGAATCTGTTTTAAACGAGCCTCACCAATTACCTTGCCCTGTTCTCCATGAGGCTTGATGAAAGCTCATAAAAGGCTGTGGGCTGGGGATGGAGCTGGTATCGGCACGGGCTGTGTTGGCACGCAGACCCCACAAGGCTTCGTTGTATAGATCTGACCTTCACTGCTGAGCCCTCTTGGAACCCACCTGGGAATCCATTTATCCCCAGTATGTTTCTGGTTTTGTTCATTCGCAGTGGAAAACTGAGTCCCTTCCCTCTCTTTGGCCCACCTTTACTTTGTTCATCTTGTCCTGCTTCATGTGCCAGAGCCCCATAGTGAGGGTTCAGGTACCTGGGAGTGACATTGACAACAAAACAAACATCAGGACCAGTTTTATAGCTTTTATGCATGGAGGGGAGAAAAATAGCAGCTGCAAACAAAACGAGCCATTGCAGAGAGCTGCGGTGCTGGTTGTGTGGCATCTGCATAAATCCAGCATCTGGTTAAGCCATAGTTGCATGGGATCACGTGAATCTGTGTGTGCATGTTGGCACTGCTTATCTTCCACCCCTTCCCTGAGATGCTGTTGACCATAAATGCCAGACAGATTGCACAATCTTCTGCAGCCATGGTTGGTGATTGGGCCCAGGCAATAGGTGTCAATAAGGTACTTAGCTGAAGTGGCTGCTGAGCAACCTGAGAGGATGGTGTGCAGGGTTTGAAGGGCTGGGCTGCAAGAAGGGGAGGATGACATTATTTTCCTGGTGGCTTTGCACACTGGGCTGTTGTCTTCTGACCTTGTACCGAAGTCAGTTTTGTCTCCACGTGGAGAAGGAGAAATCACCCTATGGTTGGAAAAGAATTGTGCTCCGTCCTACGTGATGTGCAGAGCTGAACCTTGCCAGGTGTTGTGATGTGTGATTCTGTGCTTTATTTTGTTGCAGAGGACATCCTGCTTTCAGGGAACTGAAGTTTGCATTAAAATCCACGTTACAGAGGTGATTGTTCAGGGAAGACTTTTTTAATGTATCTCCCTCTAGGAAGAAGAGAACTATTTCATTGTTTGGGGTGGTTTAGCTGTGGGGTTTTTGTTATTTTCCCCTTTTGGGTGAGGCTCATTTGTTTTTTACTGATTGCAACATGGTTGCTTTTCTGAGTAGAAACTGTTATCTATGGAAGTGCACTACAAGATGTCTCTTCTACATATATCAGTCTCAGGTTTTATTAGACTGTTCATGTAACCTTAGTTTATGTGCTATAATTCTCTGTTGTGTTGCCAGAGTAATTCCCAAAGAGGATGTTTGTTCTTCTTCCTTGTAAATTCTTTAGTGCAGGCTTTTGTTATGACATCCTTGCTCTCCTTCAACTTCCTCTTTCCTCCTCTTGGTAATGCTTGGTAGTATTATAAACTTGAGTCAATAAAAATCTAACTTAACGTTAGTTACACGTTGTGAGATGTAATCGTCCTTAAACAGGAAGGAATAGCTTTATGGTTGAACTTACTGTGTTGATTTTCTTTATAATACGCCCATAGCAACGTTGACAGTACTTAATCAAATGGTCCCTGGTGCGGTCCTTGTGTGAAAGGTGTCCTTGTTGGATACCTTTGAGCAGACTAGCTTTGTTTTCATCAGATCACATCTAGGCAGGGTAACTAATAGCTATTAAATACAATAAAATCCACTGATTTCATGAGGCACAAGCAGACAGTCCTGCACAGCTTCCCCATATGACGTCTTATGGAAAGGGTTTACCTGCATACAACTCCTGAAGTCAAGAAGGCTTCTCTTGCAGGTGTTAGTTGAGGCGTGCTCCGTCTGTTCATAAAACATCTAACAGTAATAATAAGCCTAAAACATCTGTTAAAAACCAACTGGACCGCTTCTGCCTTCAGTCACTGCCCCTTACCCTTATCCTTTCCCCTCCCCAACAAGTCCATTGCTTTGTGTAGGTTGCAGCTCTGCCAAAGGGAGCAGATTCCCACCGTGGTGCCTTTGCACAGTCTACACCGTACACAACTTCCTTTTGTTCTCCTTTTAATTTTCTTTTTCCCTGACTAATTTGACCGGATTTAATCAATTGTGAGTGAATCAGGGGACAAGAGCAGTACGTGTCTGTGGATATCGTTGTCCTGAGGCTGAGCCAGGCCCTGTAGTGAAGAAGTGGAAGTCCTTCAGAGAGCCATTATGGCTTACAGGAATCTGTAACGTATTTCAGGACAGCCCGCTTTCTCTCCCTCTCCTCTTCCCCCACCTCTGTAAACATATGAAAGAAACATGAGAGAGCATTAAACCACAGAAGACAAATCATGGTCAGAATAAATATACTGTTTGCTAGCAAACTTAAAAATACGCTTGTGGATTCTAATAGCTGTAGGCAAGAATTGGATATTTATTGCAACCAAGGCTTACTGTGGTTTATTATGTTTATAAAACAGTTTAATACTACTTTTCTTTTAAAATGAGTTTTTAATTTAGAATAATTTTTTAGGATTTGTTTCCAGAGTACAGATGGCTGCTCGCTGCGGGGGTGCGGGGTGAGAGGGAGAAATGTGCTTGTGGGTGTGTTTTAAAAGCGCTCCCAGATGGAGTGTATTGAATGAAATTTAAACCATTGCCCTGTGAACTACAAGTGTGATAAATATAATCAGTCAATCCCAGAGCCCGGGGGAGGGGGGGGCTGGGAATTGATGGGCATGCAATGAGGAGGGAAGGGGTCAAGCTCACGGCTTCCCATGTCCATGGTGTGCTGCTGAGATGGAGGGCAGCTGTGTTACCTGTTGTACACCGATATACCTATTGTGTCTCCCATCTTGGCCATAACCCCTTTCAGACCCTTGGTTCTGCATAGTGCAGTATTCATGTGGAAGGGCTGAAGAAAGAATGCATGCCAAATCAAAGAGGAGGCCTGGCTGCTGGAAATACCAAACTCTTGGAGCATTTTTCATTGACTCAGTCTTAATTACTTTGTAAGTGTAAGAGTTGATAGATATCACCGCCCTCTTCCAGAATTTAGTGTAGTTCAGTATTTTAAAACCCATAGATTTCCTTAGAAGGATTTGTTTGTACAGTTCCTTTCCGTGTTTAAGACATGTAAGCCACATGAATAAACTGTGCGCGGATTTTTTGGACAATACAGCTGAACAGGTGATGGAAATGCAGTGAATTTTAATTGCTCCAAACTTCTGAGATCTTGCAGGCTCTGGGAAACAGTTTTCAGCTGAAAATGATCTATGGGCCTCGAGCTGTAGTGTGGGAGAGTGCGTGTCAGTGTCCTGACTTACAAATGAACACTGCAGCCTTCCTGCTCTGTTCAGCTGCTGAAGACAGCATAAGAAGGACACTTGGTTTCTCTGCTTTCATTACAAACACGTAGCAGCTCAGCCTCCTTGTCTCCCTTCCTGCCAACCTGCATCAAAAATAAAGTCATCTCTGCCCCGGCCAGGATAAATGTCTGGCCAGCTTGTTCTACAAAAGGATGTGCTTGGGGTAGGGCTTATTAGAAAGGTGACAGTTTGCTTTTTCTTGGCTGGTGTAAGCTTACAGCAGTGTCTATGCTTGCAAAACCTGTTATCTTTTCCTTCTGAGTTGTCCTGACAGGATGTAGACATTGTGGTTACAGCAAGGGTGTAGAGCTTTGCTGGTGGTTCCTCACAGTAGAAATGTGCTTTCTCATGGTTGAGTCAAATCTTACCAAATCACAGCTGCTAAGGGGCAGGGATAACGGGATGATGCCTCTTGGTGTATAGATGGGTAGGAGAAGATGTTTATAGTCTCCTAAATGTGGTGGCCAAGTTCCTGTGCTGGGATGTGAGGTGTTGCTGGGATGTCGTGATCCGTTTGGAAGGACCTGGCCCAAGATGGAACAGCAGTGGGCAGGAGCAGCCTGAACAACCAGGTTAAGACAGGAGAACTGGCAAACCAGAGGGCTTCTAATTGAAGCACGTTTATCCATAACAAAGTGCTGACTCAAAGCCTAAAAAGTAGCTGCCGTGTTGTCGTTCACATTTGTAAGAGATGAACGTTGTATGAGGACAAGGGCTCACTTGCAGCAGAGAGCATCATCACAGTTGGCATCTTTGTGGGTAATATCATTAATAAGTCTAATTGCATTGTAGAGCTTCAGTTCCTTATGCCAAAAGCTGTTTTTCAATAGCTCTGTCAATTACTGTTGTGTACTAACACTGCTGTATCTGCTGCCTGTTGCAGTTACGTTAGGCAAGAGTGAAGGTAGTATCTTTTTAATTACATGCATGTTTGCTTTATAGAGAAGAATATAGTTCCAGGTGAGTATAATCCTTGCAATATTAACGGATTTAAACCCACAAAGACCTATATGTAAACTTATGAAAGGCTTCTTTTGTAAATGTAAAGCAAGCTAAAGATAGTAGCCATAATTAGTAGAAGCTGTTCTTAAAACATAATAAGGGATATTAGGTTATACATAAATGAAAAGTAGAGTTTAGCGTAAGCGTATTTGAAAAATGAAATTGCCTGGTAAGACATGGACTGCAGAAACAAGGAACCCTGCCGTAACTTTGTGGTTTCAGCATGTTTTGGGCTTCTTTTAGGCTTTAGGCAGCTTATGCATAGAAACTCTGTATTATTATTACCATTATTGGTAATTTGTGTTGCAGCAATCCTGGGTGGAGCTGGGTTTTGGTGATAAAAGAGAGGAATTGTATGCGCCGTTCTTATTTATTGCCCTCCGTTAAGGCTCATGCATTTAACCTTCTTTGGAAAGCAAAGTGTGAAGTGGTGCTAACCAGTGGTGAGAATGGAAGCTGCAAGATTTGTAGCTCCATAGAAAACTGAACTGAAGCTCTGGATGGCTGCAGAATTGGTCCTTACATAACAAGATCTGGCTGCTATGCATCCCTGCTGTGTTGGGTGCAAGCAGGTAGAGTCCTTAGAAAAGCAAAGTTACCAGATGGGGAACAAAAAGTCCACGTGCTCTCCTAGTTACAGACAACTCAGTCTGTGCCTGCACATCTTGGATTGGCCTTTTCTTCTCCTTGATTCCCTGGGTACAAAATGTGGTCCCTGTTATTTCCTGCTGTCTTTCGTAGCCTTCCTGCATCTGCTGTAATGCGCTCGTTTCCTCCTTTGCCAAGGTCTCTTTGATTTGTCTTCGTTGTGTTTTAAACCCTGGAACACTTGTAAGGCAATTGTAGAGCTACATAAACACTGTATTATGTTTTGGGATATTACTTGGAGGAAAAATGGTGCAGTGCACAAATTGATGGTGGAGTATATTGCACTTAAAGGCAGACTGTTCATTTACTGTTTGAGAGAAGAGAAGGCTACAGGAAGCTTTGACTATTTTATTTTATTTTATTTTATTTTATTTTATTTTATTTTATTTTATTTTATTTTATTTTATTTTATTTTATTTTATTTTATTTTATTTTATTTTATTTTATTTTATTTTATTTTATTTTATTTTTTAACTTTGTTCAAAGTTTGTCATCTGTTTTCAGAGCTGGGTGTGATGCATGAAATACCAACATCCTCGAAGGCAGAGTTCTTAAAACTGCCATCATTTTCCTGCCTGTTTCCTGCAGGAGATACTTGGGCAGCCTAAAGCACTCATCATTTTTCTTCTTTCTCCATGAATTTATTGCCATGCTTTAAAAAAGAAACCCAACAAAAAACACCCAGGATTCTTCGGATCTCTGTACCCAGCGCAAATGAATAGCAGGACTTTTCATTGGCAGCTTTTTTATCTTGGCTGTGTAGTGGTGCTCGTGACAATAGGGAAAAGGCCACAACCAGTTCCCTTTCTTACCTCTGTTGTTTCTCTTCCCTCTTTTCTCTTCTTTTTCATCTCTTCTACCTGGCCACCTGTCTGCCTTTTGATTATATGGTTCCTAGAAGCAGATCTGCTTCCTTGAGTGTGGAAATGAGGTGTCATTTTGGGAGCGCTGCCACAAAGAAACAACAGAAACAAGCTAAAAAAAAAACAATGAAAAAGCAAAGGAACCATTTACAGACTGTGCCATACAAGTCTTCCAAGTTAAGTATGACTCAAAAGAAGATGCAAACAGGGGGGTAGGTAATGAGAGGGGTCTGAATACACAGCTATGCAGGTAGCAGTTCCCTCAGACAAGTTGTACCTGGGCAGATAACATCTAGTTCTTCAAGCATAAATCTGTACTGCTGGATCAAGGACTGGTTGTAGTGTTTGAAGTAAAAGCAGACTCATAAATCTCAATTTAATGGTTCCATATTTACTTGGAGTTGCTCTTAGGTACCCACGTAAATAAGAGTGTGCAACTGGGAAGTCATTGCTGAAAGCAAACCTCCAAAATACTCAGCTGTGAGTAAAACCTAAAGCATATTTCTTATCCACAATGTATGGTATCCTACCTAGCAAGCTAGCAGTCTCTTTCTTCCCTCTTCATGCAGGCAATTAATGATCATTTCCATGTCTACACATGTCTGTTTCCACTGTGTTGGCCCCTAAAAGAGCCAAGAGTAATTCCATGGTTTTGCATTGAGGCTTTCAATGTATTCTTCCAAAGTTTGTTCTTTCTGCATAGTTCAGAGCAGTGACCCTGGGAGTGCAAGGAAATCCATCCTACAATCTCATGGGGTTCATTCTGGATTTCTGAGTGTCCAACAGAGTCCCGGGAGCACATCCTCATAGGATGTCATTGGCGTTTTTGCTTCCAGGTTATATTTCGCTTCCTTAAGAATATCACAGTTAATGTCTCTCCCAAGTGGTTCTCGGAGAGGAAGTGCTGCCAATTCTCAAACTGCTATCAGAGAGCTGGAAAAATGGAGGTGGACAAAATGAGTCAGAAACATTTTGTACGCACCAATGACGGGGAGCTGTGTCTGCCCGTGCTTCTGCAACCACAGTGGCCCTAGAGTTGCTATGCTGACCACAGTCAAATAAGCCACTTCATGCTGGCTTCAGATCATTCTGCTTTCATCATCATCATCATCAAATAAAATACAGCCTGGCTACTTGCAGGCTGTCATCTTTCTTCACCATTTTGCTTGTAGCTGGCTCTGGTATTCAGTCATTTTGGTCTTTTTGCCCATCATAAGTAAAAACACATCTGCAGAGTACCCGGATGCAGAGCTTACGTTGTTATGTTGTTTGAGCTGCAGTGGTCCAGGGATATAATGAAGCAAGGGTCTTGAGGAAGATCGTATCCTGTGCTAGGATAATTCAAAGCTGGTTTTTATTATGGCTCCTCTTGCTGGCCCTTCTGCCTTGTACAAAGGGTTGCCAGCAGAGGCCAGGCACTGCAGCAGAAGAATTGCTGCTTTTCACCTCTGCCAGTCTTACCTTGAATAAAGAACAGACCTTGAAGCTCCAGAGCCCCATATAAATCAGGGGGCTTTATTGAAGCTAAATGTGTGTGAATGTCCATAACGTGATGTTCTTAACGAAGCCTGTTTCTTTTGAGTATGTTCCATTATAACTTGCAGTGGGTAGGAGAAAACCACTCAGGCAGAGTGCATGGGTTATTTTTTGTCAGCTTCTAGAGTTTAGGCTTACTTCTGCATCTTATTCTTCCTTCCTTTTGTTTTCTGTCAGAATTCACTACATTCACCCTTCTGTGCCTTTGTTATAGCTCGGCCAAAATTTGATGTTTAGAGGTTTGCATTCCTGCCTTCCCTCTGAGCTCCCTTAAGGGGCATCCACCCCAAAGAGCAAACTCTCTGCCTTTGGCACTCATCACCGAACCTCTAAGATCAACAGATTAATGTTGAAAACGTTTTCTATTTAAATTAGAAACGTACTTCTTCTTATCCTCCCCGTTCCCCACATAAATCTCCGTCTCGAGCTCTTATGTTCCAAATGGAAACCCAAAGGATAATTGATCTTTACTGTAAGAAACTAAGCAGATGCAGGAATTTACTTAATGGAGACATTTTTTTGAAATAGATCTCTCCAATATAATAAAAACAGGGAGCCTTGAAACACGTTTGTGCTTTTTGAAGTCTAAGCAGAAGGTATCAATAGACATCTTCTGCAGCGAGGATTTACTGATGAAATCCACCTCTTCCACCCAGTTCTGTGGGCTTCTCGGGCAGCTGGTCCCACATATTACTTGTGTCTCTTTGGAACTGTCAGATATTCTCCGTTTTAAGAAATGAAGTTTTACTTTGGCAACTATTCCATGTTTACGCTGCTCGTATGCAGTGTGTTTATATACTGTATGACAGGGTAGAAATACTGCCCTCTGAATTTCTAGCTTGATGAAGTACCATGTCACTGAGGGAAACACCGAAAGGCATTTCCTTCATGGAAACATATGAGAAGAAAGCCAAGCCCAGTTTAATGATAGCTCTGTATATTTCACTTACAAGGCTTTATGAAGGGTTTGTTAATTGCTTATTGAGCAGCATTAGGCAAATTGGGTGGATGAAATGAAAACTTTGGCAGGTTTGAAGTTGATTTCTTACCGTAGCTTTTGGTTTCGTTTCCATCTCCTTCCTAAGCCTTCCTCTCATCCACGCTCTTCTTCACCAGCCCCTACACTGGGTGTCAGTAGAGATGGATGAAGGTAATTAGACTGGAAGTGGGCCAAAGCAGAAGTTAGCAGGGGAGATGTTCTCAAAAAGCAAAGGGAAATGTTGAGAACCAAAATACTGGTGTGTGTTACTACTTAAATAAAGTAATGTAAAGGCATAGGAAACCTTTATACCAGTACTGAATTCTGTCCTGTGAATGCAGGAGTTCAGTTCCTATCAGTGCCAGGCTGAAAGGGAATTTCAGACTGGGAGTGAAAGGAGAACAGATAAAGTTAAATCTAATTGAGTACAAAAGTAGGGTGGATTTTTGTTTCTTCCGGAGTTTCTGCTCACCTTTTGTGGGGAATAGCAGTCCTTTTCCCCATCCCCCCAGTGCCATTTCCCTCCCTGCCTGTATTTCACAACCCTGAGGTGCTTCATTCCCTGCCCCTCTTGAGTTGGTTAAGTGTCATTAGGGAATAATGGTGTTCTTCACTGCCAGGACAGAGCCTCTCTGCTCCCCACACAGCCAAGTCCCAGGCTTTCATTTCCCAGCCTGGCCAAGTGCTTTGTCACGGGGAGGTTCCCTAAGCCTTTCTGGCAATTAACATCTCTCCTTTGCAGGGTTTCCATTAGGTCTTTCAGCACTTGAAAGGGCTGTAGTTCACTGCTGGAATGTCTGCATAAGGTTTTAATTTTGGAATCATAATGGGAAATATGTCTGTAGAGCTTTGCTCAGAAAAGGGTTAATGTGACAGACCCAGACTTCTGATAGAGTAAAGCAGGAAAAACTATTTCCATCGTGGTAAATAAAAGTGCATTAAAAAGACATTTAGTCATGGGAATAAAAGCTAAGAAACACATGCTACGTTGGGATGGTTTATATTAGTGTCATTAACTCCTGTGTTTTGGAATAACTCCCAGATGAAGGATTATGCTGAAAGTAGGAATTAATGGCACTAATGTAAGCCATTCCGTGTACTGTGCACTTCTACCTTTGATTTCGGAGGCATGCAGTGAGCAGTCAGTAACACAGAGAAGCTGTGTGATGTGCAGGCCGTGATTAAAAGTTGCTATGAGCTCGCCCTGCTTTGGGCCAAGGGAGCTTTATCCTGTAGACTTAAGGCAGCTGGAAAGAGGTTGGAAAATCCTTAAGTAACCTTTTGTAATCTACCATTAAAATCTTGAGCTTCTCCCAAACCAGTCACCCTAACGCAGAGCATAATTCAGTGTAACGTGCTTGCAGATGAACTGACGTTACCAAGAAACTTCCATCCTTGTGAAAATGCCATTGTTTGTGTCAGTGGTTGCATGTGGATGTCTTTTCCAATGATGATCATTCCATTTTGCTTCTCTCCTTTCTGAGGTCCTCACACAACAAGTCAGTGCTCTGGAGGAATCTCATCTGATTTTGCCATTCTCTCCTGCCTGAAGGGGTGAGGCAAAGCCCCCTGTTAGGTTTGCCCCTTAGTTCTGAATCCTTCTTTCCATCTGCATTTTTCTTGTCCATTTGTGTGAAAGGAATTGGTCAAGGATCCACACTCGGCAGTAAAATCAGATGTATTTCATTTTGTTGATCCGTCTACCTATAATAGATGTACCCATATGTGAAACTGCACAATTGCGGGCCTTGATTAACTTGAGTTGGTTTAACCAAACTTTGAAATGGAAACTTAACTTTGCCGAAAGCAGAAAGCTGCTTAGTTTCCAGACTAATCCTGGAATTACACACTGGATTTGCTTCATGGAAATAAGCGCGCTTAAAAAATTAACTCTGCTAAGTAGGTTGGCATTGTTTGGAGAACCCCAGCAACAATGACCGCCGTTAACCCTTTCCATCTGCCATACCCTTTGCCCTGGGGACAGGGGACTCGGGTCAGGGCAGCTCCTGTGTGCAGGGGGGACATGCCCACCAGCCACACCAGTGCCTTTCCTCTCCCATTGCCCCATTACTGAAGCACCTGCCATTCTTCAGCTTTTTCTACCAGAACTTTGCTCTGTTTTATGCCTTAATACTTGTGATAACTTCAGTCAGTGCCATGAAAAATCCGTGTAGATTCACTAAATAAATGACAAATGTGATTATTTCTAATTTGCACATCTATGAGGCTGTGTTGTTTTGTGCATCGTATTCAGTTGAGAGCCCACGATGAATTATGTTGCGGCAGCTTTTCCATTGGCTTCAGAAAGGTTAATAATCTCTGTAAGTTGATTTTTTTCACCTTATATCTTGTTTTGCTCTGACTTTGAGATAGAACCTGTTCACCAAGTGTCGACTAAATGCTGAAAAATGTTTAGCTCTAAGTTCAGCTCTGCTTCTCCCCTAAACACATCATTCTTCATGAGCAAATTTGGAGATGAATAGTTTAATTTTGGATAATCCTATCCTACAGCCTCCTTCAGTACGTCCTCCTTCTCCGACGTCTGTCATCCTAGAGAAAATGTCTTCATGTTTTCTTGCTGTATCAAACCCCCTTGAGTGGTTAAGAGCATCCTTTCAGAATGCCTCAGTGGCAATACTTCTTCCCACCCCAGCATTAGGCTCTTAAGGGAGGAAGAGGGAGGGCTGGAAAATACACATATAATTTTAGAATACCTTATGCACATACTGACATTTACCAGTGTACCCTCAATAAATGAACAGAGATGGAAGTATCAAATGCCTGCGCAGCTTTTGCTGGGCGCCGTCAGCTTGAGGGCTGAAAGATTCTGAACATCTTCAATATTTATGCTTCACGAGGCAGTTATCCTCAGTTATCCTTTTAGCAAGTCCAATTTCTCCGTGTTCTGTCATGGGCTCATTTATACCAGGCTGATTTAGTGCTAACTGGGGAGATTAGATTGCCCTGCTTGATGCTGTCAGCTAAAACTGAGTCAGTGTCTGTATACCGTGGCCCAGTTGCTCAAAGAACCTTACCCTTTTTCTGTATTGCTCATTCTATTAGATACAAAAGCCTTTCTCACCCAGCTTTTGTGCTGAGGTCAATTAGCTCCTGAAATAGCTCATATAACACAAATAATAATGGCAGTGCTAATCCTTTGGGCAAGCTCCATACAATGGCCACTTCTGGCCCGGAGGACAAAGAGGGCTGTTTATCTTCACTACGCACAGTCTCCAGGACTTTGCCCAGCCATTTTCAGAAGAATTTATTATCGTAGAGGTCATAGGTGGTTTACACTGGAGAAGCTTTTTCTACCTTGCCACCATATGGGATGTCCTTGTCTTAGTCCTATAGGATCGAGCAGCACTTCGGGTGAATTAGATCACAAATGTATGTGGTCAAATAATGCTATCTTAGATAAACATGGACTTGGAAGACATTTGAAGTGAAGACTCACACAGCACATTGGACAGTCCTTCTTGTGTATGCAACAGGATCTGTAAGCTGCCCTCCAGCCTAACACTCACATAATAGCAGTCACACTAGAGGGCTCTGACAAAGGAAATCCTGCCTTGAGATGGGGCAGAGGCTGCCTGGACGGCAGTTGTGTCTGAGCCCCTGCCCTCACAGCAACTTGATCTTTGGCTTCTTTTTCCCCTTGTAAATGACATCTCAAAAGAGGGAAATTAAACCATCAGCTCATCTAAACTAAGTATTTCCTATATGTCCATGGAAAGGCTGCTTCATCCCAGGCACCGTGGCTGCACTACGAGCCTACAGCCTGGTTTGTGTTGGGAGCTTCTACCAAAGGCATCAGCAAATCGGTGGGGTCACAAGGAGAGAAGGCTCCTTGTGGTGGCTCTTAGGAAGTTCTTTTCTGGTCTTAAGCAGTGTTATGTCAATTATAGATCATCTTTGCTGGGAAGCTGGATAGGTTTTGTGTTGCTTTTCTGACTCAGCTGTTTCTCTTATCTTCCCTGAGTGCCATATGAATTGGTCCCAATGAGTTTTATTCCCCATTTTATCTCCCCGTGCTTTGCAAAGTCTATTTTTTCCTGTTCTTGCCAACAAGAAGAAACATAACAGTAATTTTTCATGCTCATAGAAACACTGGAGATGAAAGTGGATGAGAACAGAACATGGCAAGCAAGTTGTATCCACAGTGTAGCAACCATTATACCAATTGCTTCAGTTTAGTTCCTTCTTGGTAATAAGATCTGCTAAACTTTCAGGGCTCAGCATCGAGGGAACAATCTCTTAAAAGAATAACAAGAAGATATGTTTTAAAACATCTCCTTCAGCTGTGGATAAATCTAAGGGTAGATGACATCTAAGTCTCCCGGGGCACAACTTTGTGAAGCAAGTTGGATGAGTCTCCGTGGTTACTTCTTCGTTGGAGTGGATCGTGCATGTTCAGAGTACATTAATGACTATATCATCAGTAATGAATTAGGTTGTTAAAAGCTATATGTGATGCTATCAGATCATTGCAGCCATACTACTTTGATTTTCTATTTTTATATGAATCTGGAGTCATATCTTTAGAGTCAGATACCTTATAAAGCCAGAAAGGGGGAAAAGAACAAAATTGGCTGGTTGGTTGGTAGTCAGTAGGCAATAAACTTCATGAGAGAAGAAATAAAAACATTTTAATTTTTTCTTAATCTCACCCTATTTTTATGTACTATATCTGCATCTAAAAATGAGGAGGAATGTATTCCTGAACAGTGAGAAGTCATACAACTAGGCAGACTCACATTGTGCGGTGCAAAATGGGCTTTTAATTACAACAGGGCCAGGAGGGTGGGTGTGCAGTGAAGTGTGGCACTCCCTTCTGTGATGTGCTGCTGCACTCCTTACAGCTGACCTGCACAGTCTTGGTCCAGCTCTGATGCTTGCCAGAAGGTGTTGGGTTTGGTGATTTGTTCTGAATTATTGCAACCGCTCAATCAGACTGTCCCTTTGAATCCTATGGGTTGTCTCCAGGCTAGTTCTGTATTTATATGCTACTTTATGTCTTAATATAACTCTTCTCCTTTAGCCTTTCCTCAGCATTGATATGGGAACAGCCAACCATCTAATCATTTAGAAAATCAGCTGTATTTAATGACTAAAAAGATTACTTCGGTCTGAAATACATCCTTCCCACATGCTGTTCTCCATTGCTTGTCCAGCTGGTTTAGTTGGCCAGCAGTCAAGCGTGTTGAGGAACCAAATCCTACTTTAGAATATTGACCTTTTCTTTATTAGACATCTCATTTATCCCAGGAGTTAGAGCAGTTTTCCTTTAGGAAGGATGCTTTCTCATTGTTTTTTTTTGCATATTCCAAAAGATGTCACAGTTGTTCCCATCTCCATGTTAGAAACCTTTGCTTTGAAAAGATCCTGGCACCTCTCAGACAGAAGATGGTTTACTTGGTAGCCCTCTATGGATTCTGCCATTATCACACCATACTGACTTTATTTTCCCCTGTTTCAGGCCATTCTTTCTGGGTCAAACCCCTCATGTATACGCTTAAAAAACAACACAACAAGCTGCTGGTAGATTATTTCTGCTCTCACTGACTCACGTGGGGACCTGTACTATACTCACACAAGTGTGCAGAGTTCCTTCTTTGTGTTTATCAGAAGAAGCTGGCAGAACGTTTGGAGCACAATTGTGCGCTTGGTTTACTCCTTTTTTAATGAAGATGTGCAAAAAGCAGATTTTGAGCATTTTAGTCTATTTTTATCCTGGCTTAGACTGCTGAGAACAGTGTGTAAACAGTGCACCAATTATTTCCAAGCAGCACAGCCTCATCGTACCACCTGTTTAAACAGTTCTCCAGCTGACAATCATCCCCTTGAAGAGAGTCTTTTCCAGGACGTATTTGATGCTCAAAGTTTCAAGTGTGAAATTGTGTTCCCGTTGGGCTTTTTTTTTTGGTCCAGTTGTGCCTCTGGTTCTCCTTTGTGTGCCTTGGTTTGCACACCAGTGAATTGTGCCTATTGCTTTGCCTGTCTCGTGGGAGCGTGGCGGGACTCAGTGTTTGCAAGCTGTCTGGTTAAAGAGATTACTCCCCATAAAAACTGGTTCTAAACATCTGAAAAAACAAACAAACTGGAAAACATTCAGATCCCAGATGGTCGTTAGTGGCTCATGTCCATAATAGTTATTGACAGCGAGAAGCGGGACAGGATTTTGATAAGGACCGAAACATGCTTTTCTCCTCATCTGTCTTAAATTTGGGTACTGAACTGCTTTTTCTGAAGCCTGCCTAAGCCCTTACTTAGCATACAGCTGTACGAACAAGTTATTTAATGGTAAGCTAATATGTGGATTTAGAAAACGGGATTCTCTGTGGCTGTTGGCTGCGTGCATACTTGTACAACCATAAATACAGGGCAGCTTACCCTGCTTCCATCCCAGTGGATCGTGGCTGGGGTTAAGAGTGGGCAATTGTAACAGAGCAGCTGATTCCTGTCAAGTTTACACGCTCGTTTCAATGTGCTGCTTTTAGAAAGGAGTGGATTTCTGCTTTCGTGCTCTCAATAACTGTCTGCTGAGTGCTTCTGGCTGCTCCAACAGCCCCTGTGAGCTTCAGTCCCATCAGTACGTCCTTCAGATGCGGCGGGGTAGAAAGCAACCTTCCTTTCTTTTCTATTAATGCTGCAGTGCAGTTTTATGGAGCTGCTGCCGGTAATGCTGATAACAGTTTACAAAACAGGAAAGCATGGGGAAAAAAAAAAGAAAGAAAAAAAAGAAAGAAAGGAATGTCACGGAGTGAGTGAGCCTGCCTTCAAAACACTGTGAGCTGGGGAGCTGATCTGGGGCTGGCAGGTGGCTTGGAGCTGCCGCATTGCCAGCGTGCTTTCCTCATATTGCCTTGTTGCTACAGGCCTGATGCTGGCAGATTACAACTCTGTAGCCAGTCATTTTCGATTTATTTGAACCTGTTTCTCCAGTCTGCTGAGCTTTCGCCGGCTAGCATCAATTCAGACACATTGCAATTCCTCAGAACCTCCACCCCATCAGATGCTTCGATCTATGAGAAATTTAGCTAGAGGCGCTTAGACAAAAAAGAAATATTGTGGCTGGGGAAGCATTTAAGTTAGAGGAGGCAGCCAGGGCTGTTTTATTACTTAGGCCTCTGTCACCTGTGATGACCCATGAGAGTGGAGAATATTGATCGCTTGTCACTCACGGCGTTCAGCAGATTGCATTGACAAAGCTTGTCAGGCCTCTAATAGCGGGGTTAGTGGCCTTGGCTGCGACCCAGGGGAGAACTCCACAGCGCCTATTACTTGGCGGCCTTTAACTCTTACAGAATTGGGAGCGAACGCCGAGGAAAGTGAGGGAATCGTTTTGTAGTTACAAATGCCCTTTCCTGCTCTGCGCTTTGTTTTGCGTTTAATTTCCTTTACTTTCAGACCTCTCGTCCTCATCAACTGTGCTGCTTTTGCAGTGGCAGAGGCATTTGTCTCAGGTGTCTGCCTGTTCCTCCAGCACTTTGGAGCTGTATGGCGGGGTCCCTCCATAGGTGCAACACCTTCCCAAAGAGAATGGGTTGGGAGAGACAGAGCCTGGAGCTCAGCTCGCACCCTGCAGGCATTGGGAAATACAGTCATCAGCCACCATGGAGCCAGGGCTGCTGAACCATGGCTGAGCTGTGCTTATCCTCTGATCTCTGTCACTGCCACCAGCTCTTGTTGCAGGGATAGAAACATACTGCTGGGGATTTATCTTGCCTTGACTTTATCTCCCATGCCATCGCAGCGCAGGACTTGAACCTGATTATTGAAGAGAGTCAAAGTTCTCAGTGGGAAGTTAGGGCCTGTCGGTGTGCAGCAGAATGGCTGAATGCTGCCTGGGTGCTCAGACACAGCCCTGGCTGCTCCTGGTAGTCTTACCTTGTTGAAGTTAACCATGGGGATGAACATGGGGATGGTCATAGGGTATAGGGAAAAAACCCAGAGTCAGCAGCCTCAGCTCTGTGTTGGGGTTTAGACTGAGAACTCGTTTCCTGCAGCCACTGACCAGTTCTCAAATTCCTTCTCTCTCCTTTCAACCTCAGTGAACTATATTTTGTATATGACATACCTGCCATTGGTGGGCACGGGCTAGCTGATGGAAGGAAAAAATTAATTACCTGTGTGACTTTGTCCCAAATTAAAACCTAGGTCTGAAAAACAGATGCCTGGCATATTAATTCACCGTATCATATTGAGCCTTGAGTTTGAGTTATCTGCAAAAGGTTTTATAATTCATATAACCTGAAATAATTTATACCTAATTAGATTTTGTCAACTGAATAATTCTGTCTCACGCTGCTTCTGCAGAGTAATTTAAGCAACTTCATTTTATCCTCAAAACAGTTGTAAATGTCACATTAATTTTGTTGACATGAGCAACTTATAGGAGAACCACTTGGCAGAATTGTTTGTCAACTGAATGTGGTTCAGGCTTTGCACTCGGAGTGTGCAGCACAGATATTGGCATCTTCTGTTTTATGGAGGCCAGTAGAGCAGTGCAGCTTTTTATTACCAGGGCTTCATAACCTACTAGGACAGAGGTCTGCTGACACTGTGTGCCTTGGAGGATCCAGATGTTAGAGCTGCTGTTGATGGTTAAAGAGTTGCAGTGGTCACATTTTGTAACATGTCCTTCCTGGAAGGAAGGATAGAGAAGTGTTAGCACTTTCCTCCATCACCACTGCTTCATGTGGGTGTAGTTCAAGATGCTCTTAGTTGCTTGTTGCTTTAGAGGAAGTTAGCATGGATGGAAGAACTTGGAGCACACCATGGTGCCAACCACGCCTGGATGGGCCATGGTAGTTTCCAAAGGGACCATCCTGTCCCATCTCCCAGACCTGGTCTCACTCTTACAAAGGGGCTCGTTGCACTGTGCTGTTCAGCTGGCCCCCACTCAGCCTTCCCCAGCTGAAATCAGCCTAGTGGCAATGCTTTTGTGACTTAAAAACCATCGTTGTCCTTTCTTCCAGGAAGCTTAGTGGGAGCGGGTAATTGGATTTGCTGATATGAGATGTTAACTTTATGCTTTTTCTATTTAAAAGTAAAATAAAAGTAAAAATTATAAAATTACATGCACTCAGATGAGCTCGTTACACAGAAGATAAGAATTATCTACTGCTATATTTGTTGTGTAGTTACTTGTATTAAAAGAATCAGAAGCTTGTTGTGTGGTATAGGAGGCCATAGGTTAAACCCAAGACTGGATTGTTGTGTGTGAAATAAATACGGTCTATTTGCAGTACTGAAATTAGGGCAGATAGTGAACATGAAAGACTTAAAGATGGAAGAAATTCTTAGAATAGCTTTTGGAAAGGAATTAAATGTTTCAAAAATTAAAGGAAACTGAGATAAATTGTATCTTCTAGGATTCAGTAAAGTGCCATTCAAGCTTCCTTTAATATCTGTGACATTTGAAATTTGTCTACAGCTCTTGGGAATGCTGGAATTCAACCGGACCCAGTGAGGTTTAATCAGCCTTGATGGTGAGGATGCTTGCTGGGTGGGAACATCATGGTTCTTAGTGGTTTTCCATGCTACTTTGTCATGTTTCTTTTCTTGGGGTAGATGGCAGATGGGCTGCCATGTTGACTGTAATTCTAAGCAATTGTATCTGTAAGCAGCTTCTGTTGCAATATTTCTTAGTTCCCCATAATTAATTTGGAACACTAACATTACACTGCCTTCCCACAGATGCTGGAAAGGATTGTAACCAACAGGTTAGTTGGGAAGCTGGCAAGGCATCAGTGCAGACACTGTCATGTCTTGTCTCCATGGAAGAGCTGCAGTCTTCCATGTCTCTGGAGAAAAGTTAATTTTGGACAGAAAACTAAAACACAACCCTTTGTTTATTTTTACTGTAAGGAGAACCAAACATATTATAAAAACCCAATAACTTTTATCATTCAGTCTGATCTACGTTTGTTAGCCTCAGAGATTTACCTCCATTAACTTGCTTTTGAAATAAAGCCTCTCTGAGAGAAAGGCTCCATTGTTGATTTAAAGCCTCCCTGGTAGTAAAGACTCACTGGGCTCAACAAGCTGTTTGAAGGTGTGATTTTTCCTTTCCCTTCTAAAAATTCATTTTCTTTTCTCGCTTCTTCTGCATCTCACCTCCAACTGTAAGTCCCTTAGAGATAACGGGGCTCTGACTACCAAGATCTGGTGTAAATCACATTTTAAGGATCTAATCCTTTTGGCAGCCGTCCTGACCTGTACTTAGTAGAGCTATGCAGATAAGATGCTTTGGGACCGTGGCATGGCTTGTTGTGGCAGCAGATAGACAGACCTCATGTAGAGCCATCAGGTCCTCCATAATTTCCTGGGTAGCAGAGGAATATGTAGCATCAGGGCATCTTCATTGTGTTCATACATCTGCTCAGGATGCCAAAAGTAGCCACTAAATTGCCCACGCTTTGGTATGCTGAGCCAATGGAATTATATTAACGCTGCTGTTAAAAAAGACAAAGATGCAAACTGTGGCAGTTCATCTTTTTTCTTTATAAGAGAAAGTTGGCCCTGGCAGATCTAGAGGCATCTATGTTGTTCCTCCAATTTCTCATGTTAAGCACATTTTAGCTATAAAGCTAATTATCATAAGGATTTTCAAATGACTCCCCACTAGTTCTTGTCTGGGTACCAGAGGAGTCCACGTTCTGTTTTGGAGCGGATAAAATCCTCCTCTTGGAAGCATTTGTTGATCATATTACAGCTTCACATGAGCTGAGCTCAAGCCTGACCCGATGTTAAGTGTCTGTGGTAGATTTCATTACATCCATATACTGGAAGTCCTGCCAATATACTGGCAGCAAAATCCTAGTGGAAAATAAATGGCAATAAAAAAGAGAAATGATAGCCTCTGTGAGTGGTGAGGAGCAGAGCTTTATTGAGACCGGACAACCCTAGAGATGTCACTTGGCATACAGACACGAGCTTAGGAGAGCGCGAGTGAAAGCTGATATTGGAATAACGGCTCTGTGGCACAGGCAGGGGAATAATTTAATTAATTGCACCGAAATTTCTTTGATGAATAGTTATGTGGTGATAAGCATGAGGTCGAACGGTAGAATGAGTTTCAGCTTTTTAATGGGCCAGCACAGCTGCAGCTTTGGCTGCTTTCCCACCGCGTTGTGCAGCTCCTCTCCACCGCTCGCCAGTGGGATGCGCGGCCCTGGCTGCAGGGAGGAGCTGCTGAGCGGTGCTTGGCTCAGGTAGCCCCTGCAAAATCAATGCCAGATCGAAAGGAAATTGTAGGATGGTTTCGTTATGAATCCCGCATTTTTTTCCTATGATGCTTTTAACAGGGCCTCCGCTGCAATGGTTGTATGAAGATTTTAATAAAACTTTTCTGGTCTCCAGAGGAGGAGGCATGTCTTTGTTGTTGGAGAGCTGGAGGGAAGCGAGCAATGCAGCGCAGCTGGAATTTGAGCATTAATCCTGTGATTCCTGGGCCATATTTTCAGACAGATCAATTACTTCTGGCTGTAACCAATCTCCAGCCATTTCCTCGCTGCGCAGGCTCCATTTACAGTCACTTGGATGCTGCAGCTTGACATAGCCTCCTAACTTTATAGAATTTCAGCTGTAAATATCATCCGTTAGACCTCAGGCCGCTGTCAGCCGTGGTGTACGGTGAGTCACAGGCTGGACATCAGTGCTAGGAGTAGTCGGTGGTAGGTCTGGCTGTGTGCTGTGTGAGTTGCAGGAGGGCTCTGCAGGTCCAATAGGGTCTGCCTGTTGCAGGGTCTTAGGGGCAGAAAACTGGTAAGAAGCTGATGAAGGCTGTTAGCATCAAACTTGTTTTCTCTACTCTAGCAGAGCCATGAGTCATAGAATGGCTTGTGCTGGAAGGGACCTCAAGGATCATGAAGCTCCAACTCCCCTGCCACATGCAGAGCCACCAACCTCCCCATTCAAATTATCTCCAACAGCAGCTTCCATTGGAGCTGATACTGTGCACACTGAGCGCTAGAACCATCAGAGGAGCACAGAATGGGTTGGGTTGGAAGGGATGCTAATGATCATCCAGTTCCAACCCTCAGGAAGCCCAGGATCTGCATCCTGGTCCACTCACTGCCATTGTATGGGCCCTTCTCTTGGTAAATAATAGCTCAGCCTCCCCTTGCAGAATTAATGCATATACAATGACATCTTTTGGATTCCAGTGGCTTGCAGCATGGCCTCCAGAAGGACTTTATTCCAAGTCTCTCACTTCTTTCAGTGCCTCATGAATATGTAATACACTGTGCAATACGTTATTATCTTTAGAAGCAGACACTTGCCCTACCCTTTTCTTTCCAGCCTAATTCCTCTGACTCTGCGTTTTAATATCTGATTTATTAAAGACGGACACTGGTAGTATTGCAGGAGAGTCTTGCGGGTTTGGCCTTTGCCAGAAACTCAAAGCGATGGAGGGGGGAACTGCAGGGCTAGTTGGTTTGGTTTCTTTTTTCTTTCTTGGAGCTTTGCCCATCTTATTATGAGTTCTTTAGAGAAATGAAATGCAGCAGTAGCTTGGAGAAATCGTGGACACTTTCCAGCAGTAAAAGAGCTCTGGAGTCAGTATATAAGCTTTCTCCCCTGGTTGCAGTTAGGAGTCAGTTGACAGTATAATAGGCTTTTGGAGGGGGGTGCGATGGTTTGTGTGTTCTGTTTGATGTTGCAAATGCTGAGCCCTCGGGGAGATCAGGAAAAAGGATGTTCTGTTCTTTAGGAAAGGAAAAGATTAACCTGAAATGTGAACTGAAACCTAGGAGCTCTGCAAGACTTAGGTGCACCAGGGTTGAGCTCGCTTACTTTAATGGAAATATCTTCTGTCTTGTAACAAAGTGTTTTTGCAAGGATTTGGTTGGAAAAATAACACGGATGTGTTTATATGGAGGGAAGAGCTACAGCCATGGCTCAAGGTACCTGAGTGCCCAAAGCATGGCAGTTCCCTCCAGATAGGCAATTTGGAGGCTCCTTGTTTATGAGGAAACACAACACAGTCATCATTTGGTGAGGGTTTTATGGCTTGTTTTCCTGTATCTGTTGTGCTTACGGTTATTGCCAGGTTAAGTTGCACAAGTTCTTACTTAATGTATTCTGCTACCTGGACATCAAGTTCATCCGCCTTAACAGCCTATTTTTAGTGGACCATAACAGCAACCGTAACATCAAAGAATGAAGATGCACGAGCGCAGTTGTAATTACAGAATGGATCTTAATCTGGGGCGATATTGTGAGATATGAATCTATGGCACTTTCCAACTGAAAAAATCAATAAGTAAAACTTTGAGCGCCCTCAGCACGTCAGGTAATGGCACACTGCAGGATTTAGCACCCACTCCTGCATCTCTTAGAAAAGCTCTATTTGGAACTTGCCTATCCTGCTGGAATTTGCCATTTAGCCCAAAATCTCAGCTGAGCAAAGGTCGACCATCTCAACTTGGAGTGGAATTTCCAGTTACACAGGCTTGTATTTCACAGGAAGGTAGTTTTGTATGCAAGTTCTGTGCTCCCTATAGCTGAAGGACTGTTAGGTTTCCATAATGCTGTGTTTAGCGAACATTGCTGATTATATTCACCTTTAATATATTGTTATCCCAGTGCCCTTTTGCTGTACCTTTTAACCACCACAAGCATCAGAGCAACTTTAGGCTTTAATCCAGCTGCAGTGCTCAGCTCTCTGGAGGACAGGATCTGCAGCAGCTTTATTCCTTCTCTCCTCCTTTACCCTCCACTCCAAATATATCACATTAGGAAATGTGACCCCAATGATTTTTCTTATTGCTTTGTCACATTATTCCCATAGCAGAGGTAGAGGGAAAAAACATCGAGGTGATCTCACTTAGACAAGCCTGTGTTAAAAATCTGGTCTCCTTGAATTCTGTGTAGTCAGGGAGGAAAGAAAGAAACCTCCACAAAGATATTATGGGCACTCAGGTTTGGTGCTGGTGCCCTCTCTGGAATGATTCATTATTTCTGTATAGGGGACCAACGTACAAATCAGGTGGTAACATGAGTGCTTCAGTGCCATAACTAGACCCAGCAGTGTAACTTCAGCAGCAGCATTCACTGGTTGCTGGACCCGGCGGGGCTGTGAGCTGAGCGTGCTGAAGTGTGCTTGCTTTGAGTGCCATCATTGAGTCCTGTGTGACTGCGCGGTGCCGAAGGGTAAGGACATCTCGTCGCGTGAGGTTCTTCCGTGTAAGTGGCATCAATGGTGCTCCAGAGGGTAGACAGCACTGACTGGAGGGAGCGTTCTCCCTGTGAAAACAGAGTGTGTTTTTCCAATGAGGGCTGGCTCCTCCAGAACCTGAATCCCAGCACTGGGTGGGTAACGTTGCCTGCGGTGCTGGGTATTCTCAGAAGATTGTTGAAAACTGTTAGAAATCAGAGCAGGGAGTTCCAGGCACTTCAAAGTATTTCTTAATGAAACCTTGGCTATAGCGATGTCTCAAAATAGCACGTAGAAGCAGTATGCTATCTCAGAAAAGAATTTTTTCCCTTAAATCCCTTAGAATTTATTAGGTGGGCGTGAGCAGGAAGGTTGGCTCCAATAAAAAAGCTAGCTTTGTAATGAGTAGCAGGGGCCTAGTATAATTTAAGATATTCTTTACAGTTTATAAATATGGGCTCATAAAAAGCGTAGATATAAGGAAGCTGTGACTTTAAGTCATTAGAAGCCCAGTGGTTTGATAAAATAACAGGAAACAGACAATTTATTATGAGCAATCTCAGTAGCTCTGGATTATCTATAAAACTTTTATGGCCCTCCCTAAGTGGCAAGAGGCCATAAAACTTGCCTGAATGAGGGACTTGTTAATTTACTTGTTAAAGCAAATTAAAAATTTATAAGCGCTTTTAGGTAAATGAGATCTTCTCTCATTGCTGCCCTTGCGGGCTCAGGAGTCCTAGGAGGGAAGAAGTGGTTGCGCTCAAACAGCACAGCAGAACAATAAAAGCTATTAAATTGGTTCAGTTTATTACTACAGAGCCAGGCAGCTGTTGCCATGGTTTGTTGTGGGATACTGGAGGTTGACAGCATGGCATTTCTGTGGCCTTAAAAGGAAGGTAATAACTCGACGTTGCAGCCACCCCAATGGCTCTTTCATGCCTCACTCTTTCCTCCAGCTTTCAGCTCCTAAAGTCAGATTTCAGAAGAGTGATGTACATACAAAGTGTCGATGTTGTGAACGCTTCAGGTGATCACTTGAGATACATTTCAGGTGTCTTTAAGACTGATCTCCAAAAGTAAGTCTGCCTGAGTAGTCAGTTCTCTAAACACAGAGCAAGGCTTTTTAATGCACTTTTAATGCTGAGACATTTCATTTGATACACGTTTTGTCCCAGTATGATTTATGTGATTATCTCATTCCTAGTGGTTATTGCAGGTTCTCACCTTCATAATGGGAAATAATAGTTGAGGGAAATGCATAGAGTACAAAGAGAACATCTAAAAGTATGGCCATCAGGATAGACTGGAAAGAACTGAGGAAGTTTAGTTTTAAAAGGAGAAGATGAAATGAAGATACTCATAACAGTGCTCATATACACCAGACAAAGAGGGGAAATCAGTTCTGTGTGTCCACGATAGATGGGACAAGAAGCAATGCTGCTGGAACCTGAAGGATAACATTTTCCAAACTCTTATTCATCCAGAGAGGTTTTAGAGGTCACCAGGTGTCTTTAGCTACAGTTTGGGTTGGGTTGTCCATGTGGCATGAGCAATGCAGATGGAGTTTGGTCCTTTCTGTGCCCAGGGTGGTGGGCAGTGGGACCACTCGAGTCTTTCTCTCTCTGATTTTCTTCAGTTTTATAACACTGAGTCTCTCTGGCTCTCACAAATCGCAGTAGGTAAGATGAGTACTCAAATACTTGAGGCAATGCTGCCCCAAAGTCTTTATTTCCCATGTGGTTCCCCAGCGAGAGACAGATGTTTAGCAGGACGCTTTTCCTTTATGCTGCTAGACCAAACAAAAGCTTACAATCTCCAGGAATTCGAGTATAGCAATAGTAATATTCTGGCACTTCCATCACTCAATAGCTGTATTATAAATATTTCATGGAAAAACGGAATCATAAAAGTATTATTTTTGTAGCGTGCCAAGAGTAGATCCAGGCACTTGGAGCATAAAAAGTATGAAAGTCACATTTTAATATTGTGCTATCCTCACTAAGTACGGTGTTAGTCTGAAACTGTCTGACATAAAAATAAGGCAACGTCTCTGAGGTGTATTAATGGTGCTTGTATGGCTAATGGTTACATGGCAAACTCCCAGTACATTCATTTCAGCGGGCACATTTCTCTGAACCAGCTATGACTGGCTGGAAAGGTCTCTAGCAATCCCATATGGCCTCCCCAGGGACACCACTTCAGCCATGTTTCATCGAACCCAAAGTGGATATAAACTGAGCCAAAAAAGCTCACTGATTTTCAGTGGGGGTCTATAAGGCACATCAGAAACTCACAGCTCTAATCCTTGAAATTGAGCGTGATGACAGCGCTCCAAGTTGAAGGATTAATATTTCGTGTCCTTTCATACCTCACTACTGTTCTGGTTCCAGATTTGGAAAAACTTGATTGCAGATGGGGTTTGTGGATGTTTTGGGCCTTTCTGGATCTGGTTCTTAACCTGTAAAAAATGCATTACAACAAAGGCAACCTGTAGTACAGTGGGACTGGATGTGGACGTGCAGTGGTTTTGCTGTAGATGGTCTGTTACTGAAGTATGTGTGGAAATACATCGCTATTGCTGGATGTGTGCTGAGCCCAGCGTGTTATTTCTGGCATCGGTTAGAGAGATGTGTTGAAACAAGGGATGTCCCATCAGTAGGGCATCAGCGGGCAGGCAGAAGGCTCACATCCATGTCCCTGTTTTTCCTGACTTGAAGCTCTGGCTGGGATCTGGGTTTCTCTTGTTCTGCAGAGTTCTATTACAGACATTCCTTGGCACACCATGAAACTGTCCCTGAACTCCATGAAATGAATCCAAGAGACGGGGTCCGGCGGTTGACTCCTTCCCTAAACCTGTGTTTAGTCAAAGCTTTTTTTCAATGTTTATTAGCTTAGGTTTGCAGTTCAGTGTTTACATAAACGACATGATTAAAAGCAAAACAGGAACCTGGACAGAATGTGGTTCCTGTTAAAATCATTGTGAGTTCCTCACTAGCTTAACCCTTTGGAAAACCAAAGACGTGTGTTGAGCTGCCGACGTATTTCTGCCTTATGAAAGGCAAGCAAGCTACTTAAGCTCATCAGGGAGGATGTCTGAATTTATTCCTTGGGGTATTTATTGGCAGGGTTCATTCCTACAGGAGCTGGGTGATAACAACAAATATTGAATAGCATCAGCCTTTTGCCATACCCTGGGATCGAAGAGAATGACTTGCGTAGGCTTAATTTAAATCATAACCTGCCAAATTGGTGAAGACCTGCAGAAAATCCATCAGTAGTTCTAAGCTGCGTATCTGATTAGGGAGTGCATCAATTAGGTATCTTGGTGTCTGTCTTAGAAAGGTGGTTTTTTTTAATAGCAACTAGTTTTTGCATGGGTAGAGCTTTGATGAAGGCTACCGTGTGTTCTTATCACCAATGAGCAAGGGAAATATAAATTAGAAGCTCATAAATATCAGATCTAGTTGCCTCTGAAGAACTTCTATTTCAGCGCAGTTTGCGTGAGAAGGCTTTTGTTGGCCTCATAAAGCACGTTTGTTTTTGGCTGGGCTGTAAGTAATGTGTAAGCAGTAACATTTTAAGTAGAAGTCCTTCTTTATCTCAAGTAGATAAAAAGGAACATCAGATCCGTGAGGGGTTAATTCATATGCTCTGAATGAAAATGGAATTAGAAAATGAATTCCCTTCCAACATCTCTACTCAGTGCGCAGATCAAAGCCATCATAGGAGTAAATTTATGTCTGATAGTGTGGACGGTTTCAATGCACGCTGGCGAAATACCATGCTGATTGCTGATTGAAAACAGTTGTTAATTCTCTACTTCACTAAATTCAGAGTGGAAAAACTTTCCTTAATAAAGAACAGATTGAAGAGAACCAAGACCTTACTGTGTGGAAATTAATGGCAGATGCATATACTGGTAGTTAAAATGTTTCATTAGATGTTAATGTCTTGCTGTGTTTTTAATTGTTCAGAAATTAGCCTCTAGAATATTAAAACCATCTGTTTGTTATCATGATGAAACAGAATACTTAAATAGTTATTAATTTTGTGGGCTTTTTTTCTTCCTCTTTCCTTGCCTGCAAAACTTTGATCAGCTGAGATTTCGGTGGGTGTTGGATGTGCAAGTGAAGAAGGATTTTAAAGCACCTTGGTGCCCCAAATATCTGCTCTTGCTGCCTGCCACCCATATTTCGCACGCCTGCTTTATTTCACAAATTATTGTTCACCGAGGAGAAACTGACGTTTTTTAGTGCATAGATGGAGAGTGCTGATGCTTGCTGAGCCTGTGTAATGGTTGATTTAAGCTGTAATATGGTACGGTTTCACATGCTGATATTTAATTTTTAAGTCTTGTGGGTCATTTTAAAGCCCGAATATTTCAAAGCGTGGAAGGGATTCCAGGTAGATCCATCAGTGCAGAGCTTTGTCTTCCTTCCTTTGCAGTTATTTGCAACTATTTTTCCTTCTTCTTAGGATGGAGCTTTTGGGAAGTTATGGGTTTTTTTGAAGGACTTTTTCATTTTCCCTTTTTTGTTGTTGTTTTTCTTTGCTTTTATCATGTAGATGAGCAGTCAATGGGGCTCTTATAGGTCACGCTTCAGTTAATGTATTTCAAATGTAACAGTAAAGATGCATGTATTGTTTTTTACTCCACTGAGATGAATTTGAGTGCTCAAGTGCTGCCTTGTGGGGAGGCCAGGACATGTATATTCTGTGCACAGCTCGCCATTGTGAAGAGCATATTATAATACATTTTGTGATGATTGCTATACATGACTTAAGTGTGAAAATTTATTCAGCACATCTAAACATTACTTAAAGAGCCATTAACGTATCTTCCCAAGTGATTTTTGACCTTTTCCTGAATAAGCACTTCAAAAATTATTAAATGCTAGGAAGAGAATTAATCCAACTAACCATAATTTGATGGTAGTTCTGTATTATAGTTTTCTTCACTTACCTTAAAACAGTAATTGAGCTCCTCTTACTGAGTATATGACTGTATTTTTAAGATGTGTGAGTTTAATATGATTTTAAAGCATATGGATGAGACGTTACATTACTTCTAGTCAGTGCAAGGTGCACACGTGGTCTGGCACATAACTGTAGTGGGAAACCCCAAATGGATTCAGCATCCCATGAAGTCAGTGGGAACGTTCCTCTTGCAGCGAACAAACAACAACCATAAGAAACTGCTGCTGATAAGAGTTGTAGGGCATTGTGAGCTTGCCAGTCCAGCTGCAGCTCTTGTGTCCATTGCACAAGGTTTGCAGTCAGGGACACCCAGGAGTGCAGCAATCTGCAGCCCCAAAAGCTGGTTCAAACAGCTTCCTTCCAACGAGGGCACTGAACACAACACAAGAGTTCCTGGAAGTGGCAGCCTGCCATCTATCAGGAGCTAATCCAGCTTTAAACAACTTAAACAACAGTTCCTCCCTTTGCTTTTCTCTTGAGTTATTTGTGATGACTAGCTTCTCTTCATCTCTAAACTCATCTCCACATCAATGACAGCTGCTAATGAATTCAGATGGTTCATTCCCTTCCCTTCTGTGCTTCTTCAAATAGATTTTCTTTGCCAGATACTTCAGCTCCCCTTTCCTGCTAACAAATTGATGCTGAGGTATATTATTATGACTTTTGCTTCCATCATTCAAGCAAGGGGAAAATACAATACGTAGAGACGTGAGTTATATATCAAAAATGCTTTTACTCTTCTCCCTCCGTTCCATCACATTATTAAATTATAGAGAAATGCTATCATAATAGCCTCTTGGCCAAGTCACAGAGAGCAGAGTTATGGTTCCCATGATAAATTGCAAAACGTTATTAAGTTTTGTTCTCTGGACTGAGAGTATTGGCATAAAAGGACATCAACCACAGTCATATTGGTCTTGATTGCTGCTTAATTGCTGCTTGTTTGTGTTAGAGATCATGTGGTTTGATTGATCTTGCCCTGCTTTTGTCATTATAGTTACAACTTCCTAGTTTTCTCCTTGTACAGAGACCACAGGATGACTTTTAAATCTTGAATAATTTATATGGCTGGCCAGTTAAACGGCTTAAAATAGCATTATATTTTTAAGCCAATAGCTCAACCTTCAAGTCATTATTTATGCAACCAAGTTATTAAATATTTATTCTGGGCTTATATCGAACTGTGAAATAACAGGGCTCTTTTTAAGTAAACAGTGGCAAACATCTTGAGGTCCACCCCCTGAATACTGATATTGCCTCCTTCAAATCATTTATTTACTTCTGCACTGTTAACTGGGAGTCAGCATAGTGGCCTACACTGGGGGGAAAAAGGAATGGCAATAGCTGTGACTTAATTCCAGGTGAGTGTTGGCACTTCAGCCATTCATGGAGCTGCTCCATATCCTTATGTGTTCCCAGAACATCTCGTCTCACCTTGCATCTCCTCTGTGCATGAGAAGTCACCACCCTGTGGGCTTGCAAGGAGTGGAACCCAACAAAAGCTTTCTTTGGTTTTACGTTTCCCTCTTTAAAACAGACCGAGGCTGTAATTTGCAGAGAGCTGCAATGCTGTTGAACTTGTTGACCTGACCTGTTTGCTTTTTGCTCCGTCACATGATTTGGTTCATCCTTTTACATAGTCTGGTGTTTCTTAAATAAGTTGCATGTGTCAGAGGCAGCCAGAGGCCAAGTGAAGTCTTTAGGGAGTTGGATGTCCATCCGCTGGGCTACATGAGGTAGTATTTCTGTTTGCCTTTTGCCTCTGCTTTCCTATCTCATCTGCCTTTCATATGCAACAGAAACAGGAACTCCTCAGAGGTCTAGGGGTGAGGTTGCACAGAGCCCTGTCTCTGCTGTCTGGACCTGTTCCCAATAGCTGGCAGCAGCCTAATGAGAAGGATCTGAGAAGTGGCCCTTGTGGTTGCCAAGAGAAAAAGGCTTTTCTCACCTACGGTGTTGGTGTAGGGATGCCAATTGGTTCTCCGTGTTTTTTGAAGGAGCCATCTTAAGGGCAACCACAATACAATAAGGGCAACCACTTTGCAGGGAACACATGTAGGACCCTGGTAGGATGTGCCTGTACCAAGCAGAGTGGGCAGTAAAGCAGCTGTGCTCCAGAGGTTTGTTAGTGGTCCAAAGGGTCACTTCTCAGACACACTGCCCAGCAAGAAGCCTGCATGCAAATCCAAGGTGGATTACAAATGGGCTCAGTATGGGGGCTGAGGAAATAACTGAGAGGGAGAAATGGATTCTACCCTGATGGGCCCCAGCTTTGGTTACATCTGAGCACATCAGCTGGACCCTCCTTCTTTATCCTTCCCTTTGCATTCTGTGTGTCTGGGCTCTGGGAGTTGTGTGGGGAGATTGATTGGTACAATGGAGCGCTTTGCAAGGTGTAATTTTAAAGGCCATATTTCTCACTGTGCAACCATCAAAATGCAAAGGGTCAGAAGAAGCCTATATTTTTTTGCAATTCAGCTTTTAAAGTGTGCTGAAATACGCTTCATTGGTTGCAATTGCCAACAGCTTGCTGTTTCATACCACTCCTAACAGGAGCTGGGGAACAGAGCAAGTCTGTTACACTTTATATATTGTATAATGTATGTATGATTCTGGGGTGTGATGAGTTTATGCCAAATTTATCTTTGATTTCTGTATAAACAGCATGGAAAAAAAAAATGATGGGCTGCATTCTCTGTGTAACTTAGATAAAATAGAGCTACAGAGCTACTTCAGAGTACCTTCTGTGTGCTATATATCTAAGGTTGCCCAAGCATATAATGAAGGAGAAGAGGATCTGGAAATAAAAGCCCGTTCTCTTTATCCCCCACCCCCGCTTTGGCAAGGATGCTATTTATTCTTAGCCTCTGTTGCTTCTGCTGTTGCTACTGTGAGCAGGATGCAATCCCTTGGTGTTTCTGCAATAGCAGTGCTAGATAGCCAGATTGTCCTTAGGAGAAGAGGGGGTGTAGCTGCTTCTTTCAGAAGGGTCTCCTCCATTTGGGGCATTAGAGGATGAGTTCCTCTGCTGATATATTGAGCGATTATGGCAGCAGAGCCCGGATCAGCTCAGAGGCAGCAGGAAATGACCACCAGTGCTTCCGATGTGCTTATTCTGTAGTTCTGTATCACGGAGCTAATTGGGTAATTGTTTATAGTTACTTGTCCAAGTTCTATTAGAGTCCGATTTGTTGTAGGAAGACAACGTGTGCATTTATTCTTGCTTTTCATGGGAAAAAAAAAACAACAAAACAACTAGGTAAATAACGTTCTCTTCTCAGTAGAGACAGCAAAGAAAGAAAGATAACATCTTGACTGTGCTGCTCTCCCTGCCATTACCACACAGGTATACAGAATGAACTAGCTTCATCTTCTGGGGAGGTCATCAGCCCAGGTGGCGGCACGTGGCCCCACTCCTTGGTGGCTGGCAGCATCTCAGAGCCATGTGCATCAGTTGTTCTAAGATTAAATATCAAGACATGCACAGAGAGTCTCTCCAAATGTTTTATTGTATCTCTCAGGTAACAACATTTTTCTTCCCTGGTGTGAAAAATGTCTTTGTATTAATATTTTTCAGAGTCCGCGCTCGCTGTGAATTCTTTTTCCATATTTACTGCCTAAAGTTGTGCACTGTAAATATTCTTCCTCCTCGTTATCTCACCTCTGATTTGCTTTCCTTGCGCTGCTGCTTTGTTTAGCTATCCGGACAGCTGTAGTGATAGTGAGCAAAGCTTTGCTATAGGAGTGTGATGGAGCTCTTGCTCCAGAACTTCAGCTTTGGGTGAGATGTAAGTGCTGTACAACTTGGATCACGTTGCTAATGCGGGAGTTACGGGTCTGTTCACCAGCTGATCTGAGCTCAAGAATATATTCTTCCAGGTAGAAGCTGGATCAGACAAGTTTTGGACTATCTTGCCCTTGCAAAAGCTGTATAAATAAGGAATGACAGGCAGAACTGAAAGCTTAATTCCCCTCCCTGCAGTAGAGTTATGCCATCCCTTGGAGAGCAGGTGTCCTCTTCCTCCAGGGCTCTGGTAAAGGCTTAGCTTGCTGGCAGCACTGTAATATGGAGAAGCGTTAGTATTCATAACTTTAAAGTATAATGTAGTGAAATAATCCTTTAATTCCATATGGTGTGGAAGCTCAGGCGCCTCAAAACCATACCATAGCTCGGATTTACTGCTGCCAAATGGTGTATGGGGTTTTAAATTAAAATATATTATAAGGAAAAAAAGCTGAGAACAGCCACATTAGGGTGTTTTTGACACGATATGTAAGCTCTGTGAAAAAGGCTTTTGCTAAATTCTCAGTAGGTTTATTTATTTTGCTTTTTGTTATGTGCTAACCAGGCACTGCTACTACGGAATTAGCTAAAGTGGCTTAGGGATCCAGCAAAGCAAACTGTGGTCTCAGGAGGATGATGCTCCCTGTAGTTTGGGGGCTCAGCTGCCATTTTACTCTCCCTTATGCCTCTTAATGTGATCGACTGCCACTGTCTTTCATTCTTTTCCTTTCTGAGGCATAAAGCTGCAGAGAGCTGTGTTGTTACGGGTTATCCTTAACTGTTTTATGGCTTACATCCCACATCCCTTCCTCATCTCCCAGCAATATGCAACTACTGTAGTAACTACAGCACTCTGGTACTGCTACCTCAATAGCTCATGGTGCAATTGCCCTACAGGGTAGGACAGTGATATGTCCGTGGTGGTTTGCCCAGTGCTATCCCAGTTCTGGCTTCTTATTGATTCCCACAAGAAGACAGTGGATGCATTGCCATGCTTTGTTATTATTATTTTTAAATTTAGCACAGATTGATGGATTTTGGAATAAAATATAAAGCCTGAATGGGTTGGTGTATGGAACAGCTGAGAAAAAGGAAAGCATGAAAAGCTTATAGATCTGAACTTGGACTTACTTCTGAGGTTGGTCTGGTCTGTACAGCGCACTTCGTTCCTACAGCGTTTCAGGCTTGGATACCTTGGATGTATTCCCTTAATGTTTGTGAGTTGTTTTCAGAAGAACGACACCTGCTGGGTCTCTTCCCCCCCCCCTCCACCTTTCTTCCTCATTTACAATAACAGTTTTTCCGTCGTTGAGCAGCTGTTGACAAAAGACTGAGTCAGGGAAACTTGATCCATTTTCCTCCGGGTGGTTCAATTGTAAACCTGGGGCCGTATAATTACAGCACGTCCAGGTCCCAGATAAAATCTGGGAGTTATATATGGAGCATTAGACTTCTTGAATTCGTTATCCTCGCCTCCAAAAAATATTACCTAAATCTATCAGATCTGTCTGATAAACCGTTCCATTTGAAATAAAAATGTTTTTACTCGAGGTTTTCTGGCTGAGCTGTGGAATATTTGGTTTGCTTATTAAATTGTAAGTGTTGGATGAATAGCTCAAGTCCTTATGTGAGCTGAGGGTACACCTGTACATTTTGTTGTGCTTTTTGCTTTGTTTCTTTCCAGTTGAGCTCATGCACTGCAACTCAGTTGTTCGTCTGAACCCAGGCCATTCTATAGTTCTTTATTTTATGAACACTGAGGTCAGCCAAGAAGTTTTTATGGTACAAGTCAATGTTGTTAGGAATAAGTGCAGCAAAGGCTGTTCCTTCCCCCTGGGAGATTCTCATTGCTCTGAGATTCTCAATACTTTGATGCTGTAATGAGGGAGGGATCGATCCCAGGTGTTCTTTGTTCTGATGGTAACTTTACAAAACATCTTTTGTGGCACAAATAACGTTAGATGACTAGAGGGTCCCAAAATGATAGTTTTACTCTGTGGTCTCGCTCGGACGTACAGATTGCCACTCTCAACTTGTTTGGGAGCTGTCGTGCACCAAGAGCTGCTGTGCCTGTGGCAGTAGCAGGGGATTTACCTGTGCCAGGCTAAACTCTTGCTTTCTTTGTTTTCTATCTCATTTGCAGCTCAAGCCAGGTCAGAACAGCTGCCGAGACAGTGACAGCGAAAGCGCCAGCGGGGAATCGAAAGGTTTCCATCGAAGTAGCTCTCGGGAAAGACTCAGCGACGTAAGTAAAGCTCCTACACCCAAATGCTGCTCTGCTTGACCCTGGTGTAATTTCAGAGGGCCCTGAGTTGTAGCAGGATTTTATCTCTGGGATGGTTCGTTGCTAAAATCCCCTCCGCTTTCAGGAGCAAAAAGGGAAGAAATAACTTCCGTCACCTGTCCCTGTTGAGTCAAATTCATAAAGCTGGGTTCAGTGTCTGACTATGTGGAAACACTCCTCTAAAAATAATTGAAGGCCACTTAATGAGGTTACGATGCTCTGCATAGTTGAGAAGTGAGATGGCCCCTTTTCACTGCAAGTTGGGGAAGGGAAATAAAGCATTTCTTTGGGGGTAAATACTGTCTTTATGGAAAGTAAGTCTCGAGATTCTGGTATAACTTAAATCTGATGAACTGATATAACACGGCCAACAATAGCATAAGCTCTGCCTTTATTGCTCTGCCTAAAGATGGCAGCTCTACAGAGAATGCTTTTCTCCAGTGAAGCATGCTGCCCATTCGCTGAATGACACGCATGAGTTATTCTGACATATGAATAAATACAGAAATCTTTTGTTGCTGCAATTAGATTCTTATTTATTATGTGTACCATCACAATCCTTGAGTGTTTTATTCGTGGCTTTGTGTCCTCTGTGCTGCGTGCTTTGCAACAGAGAATATAAAGAGCCTCTGTCCCAAAAGAGTATCTAAAGTGGGGATTTTGTAGGTCAGATCCTTTGCTGGTAAAAACACAGCTACATCACTCAGACTAATTTATATCAGCCAGCAATCTGGCCCTACTTTTAACTAACCCACATTTTGGAAATGGGGATTTTATTGATAGCATGTCCATGTAGATTTGGATGACAGATACCAGATGGTGTCCTCTGTAGGCCAATCCAATAAAACGGAATTGAGCACACATTAAAAGCAATACCTTTGTAAAGGATACATTTTGTTGTGTGAATTTAAGCCTGAAGGCATACAGCTAGCCATTTTTGCTGAGTTGTGCATATTGCTGGAACAGCCACCTGGTTTTCTCTGTGAAGGTCTAAAATCTGTTGCGCTATCTTTCCTCATCCCTTTATCACCTTATTTTAGGGGCCCATTCTTTTGCTATAGCCATCCTTTACGGGTGCATTGAGTTAGGTGCTTCAGGTGTTCCTGTTTGTGTCTGTGGTGGCCTTCTGCCTCTTCTGGACCCTTTTGGTTAAGAAATGTACATTCTCTTCTGCATTTCTCTCTCTTCTGAAGACAAACACCCCACTTTGTTGAACAACAGGGCTATGTGAAGCCATATTGTGCTTCATATCTGGTTGTGGGAGAGCCCACCTTCAACTGTGCTTGTATGCACCAAGAGGCATCGACAGCTTAATAAGGTTATTTCAAATGCTTTTTGCTTGTTTGTTTGCTTGTTTAAGAAACAAATTGTCTAATGGTTACAACAAATGGTTATCCAGAGTAAAAAGTGCAGATGGAAGACTAAGCTATGTCTGAAGGTCCTGATCTTAAAAATGCTCAGAAACAATACACAGCAAGCATGCATCCCATTTAGAATTGAAGGCAAAGAAAGGATCCAGACAGATTAGCCCTGAGGTCAGAAAGCAAATTTGGGACTTGAAATATGATGAATCTCCACTGATACTGCCCCACAGCACTGTAAGATTAACCATGGCTACTGCATGAAAATATGTATAATGAATGAAGGGCATGTAGTCTAGGTGGATGATCAGTTTTCAAATCCCTAGTTTTAAGTAAGCTGTTGAAACAGAAATGTTTGCTTCGTGAGCTTTAATGTGGAGCCTAAGTGATAGCTTAGTGACAGATGCAGAATGAGGGAGACAGTATAATGAATATCCAGTTGCAAACTGACATGTCAGTGTCTTCGTTCCCTCTCCTGTCAGATATCTTTCAACTTTGCATATTGTAAACGTACCTATAGTCCTTGGATAACGCGGGTTGATGCAAAGTGTGTTTACAAGGGATGACTCCCTTTCCAGGCTAATGAGATCCAAGCAGGTAATTTGCAGCATTTTCAAGAGAAGTGTTCGAAAATGAAAAGATGATAATTCAGTGAAAAGAGCAGGTTAAACAGGAGGCTTTTCCCATAATGAGGCTTGAAATAGCATCAGTCGGCAGGAAGGGGAAGATCCTATGTTCTTGTCACATACAATGCAGTGCGACTGATTTCCATCAGCTCCTTTCTCTCCATCCCCCACGCCTTGTGCGCAGGCTCACATCCGCACAGACCTCTGCAAGAGGATGTAATTAACAGGCAACCTGACCTCTGCTAGATTGGGGATAACTACTGCTCAAGTGCTCCTTTGCAAGCATTTGCCAGTCCCCTAATACATCTCCCCGCCTGAATCCCATTTCATAAAGCCTTTTCTACCGCATATAGTATTTTTGGAATGACAACTTGTTTTTTCCTTTATGGGCAGAGGTAGCTCCAGGGGCCTGAAGGAGAAATTGGAGAGCTGCTCCTCCTTTATATATAGGGTGCTGCAGTCAATTTAATCTCATCAAAATCTTGCCAGTAGTAGAATTCATTTTGTTGAGATCTTGCTTGGAGACAAGATGGCAGCGCTTTGCCACAGCTTGGAGCTCAGTCAACTTGTTTTCCTTCTGTTTCTGTATGTATTTGTTTTTAATTGAATCTTCCTGCTTTGGAGCGCATGCGGTTCCTTTTAGCCATGTTTTACAAGCAGCCAAGAGATCACTGGAGGGAAATGTGAGAACTGCATCAGATCTAGATGGTAAATGCGTGGAGTATTTGGGGGTTCAGCCCACCATCACACTAATCAAAATCAAACCCCAAAATGCCTTTTGATGGCATGCATCCCTCAGTTCCTGACCTGATCTGAAGCTTGTGCATGCCTGTCAGCTCATTGCTAGTCCTGTTAGAAATGTGATGGTGTGATGGCTGCTAAAGGGACCTTGTTCATCATTTTGGGATGCAGTGACAGTGCAAATCTGCTCTGGGAGGAGGGGGATGCACAGGCTGTTGGCCCTGCTGGTAGCAGACTGTTGATAAGAGACGATGGTCAGGAAAGGATGGGCACTGAAAAAGATGGAGAAGATGGGTAGCACAGGTCTTCCCCTGCACAGCAGCAGCATAGAGTGCCTGGCCTCTGTTTGCTGAACAAGAAGTCACACGCTGGGAGAAATAAGTCAACAATGGCACTGGCAATCTCTCTGTCTGGAATATTGTTCCAGTTCTGAATAGCAGGTGGTGCAGGGATGCTTCTTTTTTTCATGATGACACCATTTCTCACCAGCACGAAGGGTCACATCAGAGCTTGCACGCTCATTCAGTGGAGCCCCTATTTCCCTGCTGTTGTGTAGCTGTGTGTACCTATTGCATTGTGTGCTTCGCTCTTGAGAACAAGTCCCAGTGAGGTGCTGAGTCAGGAGTCAGTCCCAGCATGCCTGGCCCACAGCTCTGCTGCAGTCTGCAGGCAGGGAAGGTCTCTCAGCACCCAGCAGTTGTGATGCTTTGGATGGCTCGTGGTTTCTGCTTCAATACAAGACTTTCAATTCTATGCCTCCTGTTCCTCCCACCTTTATCTGAAACCCAAAGAAAGATGAATTGAGGAACAGTCTTTGGGTTATGTGCCCTGAAATCCTTCGTGCTTCTCCTCCTTCCAGAATATCCCCAGTAATCTTGGCTGTATATAAAGTGGGATAACACCAGCAAAGCTGTGTGTGTGTGTGTGTGTGTGCGCCAGAAGCTGATCAGCTGCAGGCTGCTGCTTTGTGTGCGTGAGGGTGTGTATGTGTGTGTTTGTGTGTCTAAGGTTGGGTGCTTAAATGCTTTGTTGCATTATGTTAATTCCTCGGCAGTGCAATCAAATTCATGTCGTAATTAAAGCTGTCAGTTGGAAGGCAAGCCAATCGCCAAGAAAACACAGCATAACAAATGAAGTGAAATGATTCTGCGTGTAGCTATACAATGCTTCGCCAGGCATGAAATTAAATAAGTAATTTGATGTTGACATCAGAAATTGAAATGATACCCACTGTTCCTTCATTCAGTCAGACCTGCATAAACAATAGCCAGAACAAATATATACAACACAGCCCTCCTTCCCACCCAGCTCCCCAAGTAATGCACAATCTATATGCAAAATGGGTATAACTGTGCCTTCCAAGACCTCAAGGATGTAATTTTCATTGGTACACAGTAAAGTAATGCTTAAAAGAGGGTTACTACATTTTTTGCTCCTGGGCCAAAAGTTGTTCTCTTTAAAAAAAAAGAAAGAAGACATAAATAATTAGAAAAGAGCTGAAGGAGAATAGCAAAACTGAAATGGTGTCGGATTGAAGCAAGCCGCTTGTGTTTTGCTGATGGCACCCAATGCAGGCTTCTGCTGGTGGTTGTGTGAATATCAAACGGTGACCTGATGTCTGTTTTTGCAAAGGGGGAAAGTGAAACCATTCCCTCTATTATAGGCGCGCTTTATATAAGAGATGTAGAACCATCCAGTGCAGGATCACGACTCAGCATGGTCTTGTAAAGATGCTGCATACACAGTATCACATTCATCACTTGGTACCAAGGCTGGGCACTGGGTAGTAGGATCCTTTCGCTATTGGGAGTTGTCAAAATAAACCAGGTGAGAAGCCTCCTTCTTGCATAGCCCTTGCTTCAGCCCGTACGCTGTCGGCACCCAGTTCACAACGCAGCCAACTTAGTCCATTCATGCATGTGCGATGCAGCCTCTTGTAGCTACTTAAACTAAACAGAGTATGCGGAGTGTACTATCCATATGCAGCATGCAGTTTGTGGAGGGCTGTGTTTCCATCCAGCAAAGTCGAATTCCCTGAAATTGCAGAGAATTATTTCTTTTCAGCAAAAGTCATTTGACTGCTATGTTTCAGCTGTCCTCTCATAGCCAGCCATCGCAGCGTTGCTTTTCAAGGAACGGAAATATTCATCGGGAAGCATTTTGTTTGCTTATTCCTTTTTTTTTCCCCCTTTGTTTTGTGTGTTGTGTTTTGATATTTGATCCTTCCAAAGCTTGGAATAAAAAAGCAGACAAATATTGCTCACAGATGCAGAATGCAAACTTCGGAGCGTTCAGCCTTTTGAAGTAAGTTTTATAAGTTGTGAGTGAAAGACCGGGACTTGTTCAGCATCCACGCAGCCCTTCCAACCTGGTGTTACAAACTGCAGGCAGCAGTGGCTCATGAAACCCCCCATATGTGGCCCCTGGGGGGGGGACTTGGCAGCCATGTGAGGGCCGTGCTGTGGTGCTTACCTGACTGCTCATGGCCGCCTGTTCCCATTCCCATCCCTGTGCTGGGAGTTCCAAATTTCCACAGCAGAGCGTTAATACTGCAATGTTGATACCCCTAAGATTGCCAGGATCGTAGAACTATAGAATGGCCCTGGTTGAAAAGGACCACAGTGATCATCTGGTTCCAACCCCCTGCTGTGTGCAGTGTTGCCAACCACCAGACCAGGCTGCCCAGAGCCACATCCAGCCTGGCCTTGAATGCTTGCAGGGATGGGGCATCCATTCCTCATCATTTCCTCCTGCTAAGTCTTTAACTTTTAATGGCTTAAACCAAAAAGCCTTTCCCTGTACATACATAACCTCTCTAAACTTCTCTTTTTAGTAGTGCTTTGGTGCGCACATGGTAATATTGATTATTTGCAGTGAGTACGGCTGTTAGTTTAAAATTTCTTGGCACAATTTCTGCTGCACAGGGTTCAGTGAAAAGACTGATTCAGCCCCTTGGGGTGGGAGTTGGCTTCATTTTGTGTCAGCGCTTAGGATGGAGATCAGAAGTAGAGGGGGTTGCTGTTAGAGTTCCCTACAGTAGGGTTGGCAGGGATGCAAATGCTGCTGCTTTTCCAGTGTTTGGGTGGGGGTGGTTGGGTCCTGGTAATGGTAGAGCTCTGGCAGCACTGGGAGAGCATTCACCTGCAGGAGCTGAAGGTTGGTCATCTGAGCTTCCTGCTGCTCACCTCAAAATTGCCCTCTGCCTTTTGCTTCCTTGTCCATTGACCATCCTGGCTTAGAGCCTTTCAGGTGATGGGGTTGGGGCGTTGGTACTGATCACCCCTTAATACAACAGCAGTGACCTGGATTAGGCCTGAGATGTTTTGGTCACTTACCGTGGCTCTGAGAGAACCTGCTGTGTAATCCCCATTGCTGAGATGAAAAACTAATGAAACGAAACCCTTTATCTCCTTAATTCCTGGGAACGTAGAGGTTGTGATCGCGTCCCACTTAAAACGAATTTCATGATGCTTATTTTTTATGTCAAGCATTTAAAACCTTTTGATTATTTTCCCATTTCGTGATATCGGTTGTAATTATTCCTACTGTTTTTTGAGGGTTTTTTTTTTGGGGATCAGTTTCACGCCGTCGGGTTTGGTTGTTTTATTTTTGCTTCTCTTTTTCAACATTGGGTTTGTCTTAACAGTGTGGACATCCAAGTGGGAAATGGTAGTGACTGTTCTCCAGGAAATGCTACATGGACCGGAGCGGCTTCTCTGTGCCCACGCGTTCTTTTACATTTCAGACTACTAATTATGTTTACAAAACGTCTCATTTTAGTCAAGCACTATGTGTGTACTAACCAGGGCCTTTCGGGAATAAATTGGCAAACAGGTCATACACTGGAAAAGTCATCTAAACCCACCGGGCTTTTTGTTTTGAAGTCAGCCTACTGGTTTGGGTTTGTTTTTTTTTCCCTTTCCCCCTCCCGCCTGCCCCTTTGTGGCCACAAAGCTGAGTAGCTGGAGTCCAGGGCATTGAATGTCAGCATGTCAGGGAGGCTGGTTGATGAGTGTCTGTTTAGTCTCAGTGCAGGGCGAAATGCCATCATTAATTCATTACCCAGCTGCCTGTCAAATAAATTGGCAATTACGTCCACCGCAGAAGCTTGGAATTCAGTAAATAGCACGTTACCATCTCAGAGTTGTTGAGAGATGTAAAGGGAAAAATTAAGCAACACCGTGTTTGTTTCAGTAGCAGATGACAAGGGGCAGCACATTGGTGCTGTGATGTAGTGATGAAAAGCTTGGAAAGGGCTGGTAATGAGCTATGTGGATTGGAACGTGTTAAAAACCATCACTGACTTTCCACTTTGTCTTTGTGTTTTATTGCAGAGCTCAGCTCCTTCCAGCTTGGGAACAGGCTACTTTGTAAGTGTATCTCAACTTTAACACACGTCTCTGAACAGCATAGCATTACTCCTGAAATGAAAGTGCCTTACTATGTGGAAATGAGCGTAAATAACCAATCTCCGTCTGCCCACTAGGTTAACATAGCTTTTTCTGTTTCTTCCTCCACTAATACATGATAAGTAATGTAGCAGACGTGGAGATGGATGTTTTCCTGTGCTAATTAGAGGTGTCATTAGTTGCTACATAAATTCCAGAAATATTTAATTTACTCAGTTATGACAAGTAAAACAAACCATGGTCATAGCAGCTCTCTGATCCGAGATGGATGGATTGATTTCCCCCTGTACTAATCCTCAATGATTCATAGACTTTGAGGAGCCCACCGTGGCAGTTTTGTCTCACCCTCTGTGTACCACAGCCCAGAGAGCACAAAAGTGTTTCCTACCTGTTGGGTAAAAGCCCTCTGTGTCACAGATAAGCTAGGAAAGCACACTTGTCACTATATTTGTGCTAGATTTACATTTAACATCACGAGAAGAGGATTGGACCCCGACTGGATTGATAATTGATCAGTGTGTCTTTTTTTTTTGTTATTTATTTACATTTCTTCATTGATTTTACAGTCTGTACATACAGTTTTCCACATGTTTATCCCCAAATTTATCAACAGGCCTTTTACACGCACATGAGTTTGGGAGTAAGAAATGTTTTGCATTCAATTCAGTGCACTGTTGGTTTTCCTCCAGGATTTGTATTTAAATTGCTTGTGCCCACTCTAACTTTTAACTTATACTGCATTCTCCATGTATGTCATTACTACCTCTGCGTTACATCTGTAGGAGAAATAGGACATTATGCATGTCCAAAAACAGGTGGGTAACATGCAGTGAGACTTTCTCCATAGCATTGTTCTGTGTATTTAAAAGTGTAATCAAAGACGGCTTCTATCTTTTCATCAAACTCTGGGAAAAGAAAACTGGGTAGTATTCAATTACATGATGAAAAAAAAACCAACTTTGTTGCTCTCTTTGTAGATTCCCAGAGTGTAATCGTCTCCCATTAGAACATGGCAGAGTTTAGCTTTTTCTCACAGAGGTCTGTGATCCTGTAAGAAAGATATGGGGTTGAACTGTGTGAGGGGTGACCTCATGTGTAAAGTGCAAAATGCAAGCACGGAAAGTGCTTAATACATGGAGAAATGCCATGTCCTGCTGGGGTCACACTGGACTTCAGCACAGACCAAACTTTCTGTCTTCTGTCAGTGGTAACGCCTGGAGAGTGCGTTATCAGCTGGACAAGGTTTGTGGTAGTTCTTCCAATGAGACTAAAGCCTTAATCTGCGTAAGGTAAAATGTGAAACAGAACAAAGACAGTTTCCTTTTTTCAACGCTTTCCCTGTTCTGTGTCATGTCTTTTTAAGAGGGAGGAAATGAAAGCAAGAAGAATATCAAACATCTCAACACGTATCTTGCATTAAGATTGAAACTAAAACTCCGTACTTAAGATTAAATTGCTTTCTTTAGTCTGGGCGCTTGCAATTCAAATCATCTGAACATACACAGAGATGCTCTGGAATGGGACAAACATAATGTGGAATGAAAGGCTTCAGCATATATAAATAAACGTTTTTCTCCTTATAGCAAGAGCTGAATATGCATGGTTTCAGAACAATGTTCAGCTTCGTCTTTAGGAAGCAGAGGTAACAGAAGAAAAGCCATCTGCTGTTCCTTGCACCATACTGTCTGTGGGTTGGTCCAGTAAAGTGAAAATCTGGAAGGTGTCAACATCCCCTATGCTCCAGCAATGAGCTCGAAAGTTTCCAATTCTACTGTGTTGGGAGCTGAGTAACAAGAAGGAGCTTAGCATCTTCTCATGCCAACATATTGGCACTTTAAATTGTATTGATTCAGATCTGGGCAGATCAGGGAGGCATATCCCATCTTGGGTTCCTCCATTAACATGATGTACTTTTGTATGGAGACTCATTGTAATGTGTTTCCTGTAACCTTCTTTTTCCTTCTTCGCTGCTAGCCTAATAGTGAAATAGGTGCCACAGGAATCTGTTTTTATACTTAACCTGGTTTTGGAGGAAACTTGAGGAGTTGTTTCCTCCTCTTCTTGTTTTGAGCAAAAAAAAATGTTTTTAGGATTATCCAACTTATTGTTTAAAGGGGGGAAAAAAAAAAAAGTCCATACTCTTATTAACTTACATGGGACAAATAAAACCCAGATGTGTTTTGTGGTACCAGACAATGAGAAAAATGCTCCAGAATGATCCACTGAGCATGTGGGTCTGATAAATGTAATTATCGTATTATCAAAGTGCGGAAAGAACATTTGAATGGACTTCTCAGAGCTTTTAACTGGAGAGGACTGTTGGTTTTTCTGTTTAGTGTTAATCTGGAACATCAAAACAAGGGCCGTTGGTCTCAAATAGAACAACAATAGTTTTTAGTTTAATAGATAATAAAAACGCTTTTCCCCATGGAAATTATTGATCAATATGCGTTGTACTTTGGAGCACAGAAATATTGCATACCATAGGCACCATAGGGAACCAGGTAAGTTGAAATGGACTGATGATCGACTCTGCCTGAAAGCATCTTCTCCAGTGAGCTGGATCCCAGGTGGAGGCAGGTTGTACTCTGAAATGAATGAACACAGAGGTACGGATAGTAGCCACTGTTTGCTGTTTTGTCCAAGTATTAATGGAATAGTGTTCCTTCTTTAATCATCAGGGGTCATTATTGCTTATATCCTCCTCAGTCTCCCATCTCTTCTCCAGTAGTATTGGTTTCTTGTTAGCAGTGTGCATGTCCACCAATAGATGCCTTGGTGGAGAAAATGGTCTACTCTTTAATTAGTGCTTACAATAGCAGACTGAGATGGTGAAACCGATTGCCAGTATTAATGGCAAATGGTTCCTCCATTAATGAACTTTTGCTGTCTTTTCTGTCATTTCCCTGTTTCTTTTAAAGCTTGAATGAACCGAGGTTTGTGCTTCCCTATGAGCTGCTTGTTGATTTTGGAGTAAGTAGTAAATATCCTTTGTGACATCTTAGGCATGTTGCTTTGCAGCATTATTAGAGAAGCACCATATTTACATGGAAATGCGAAAAACAAGGAATAGTTCCATTCCTTTCTGTTTTTGTGGGTAATACATGTGAGGCTTGGAACCTGTGCATATACTAGGCACGTGGTTTTGATAGTGACTCGTGTCCACACTGTATGTGTATGCTGTGCGTGTTACACTAAAGCAGAAATTGCTTATGAGTCCTTTTAATTCTATAGAGGGTCTCCTGAGATCACTGTTTGAGAAGATGTTTACATACCTGACACGTTTCAGTGGTACGAGTGTGTTTTTCTGATATCTGTATGATAATTCCATCTAGTAATTGATGCTGTGCTTCTGGTAGCTGTGGTAAGGCTACAATCTTACCCAGTGTTACACTGTAATTAGGTACGTTTTTTGAATGGGAAAGATGGAGGCTCATTCTTATGCTCTTGTTGCCTCTGCCTTATTGCTACTTGAAAAACAACACATAGAGGAGAAATCTGCATGCTCTGGGAAGGGCAAGGCATTCACACAGTCTGCTTTGATAACCCATATTTACTATGAAGTCAATAGTCAGGGTTGGGAATCTCCATTAAATGATTCAGCCTGACTCATACCTAACTGGCACGATTGGAACTGCCATTGATTAAATAGGCTTTCTAATTAGGTGCTAACAGCAGAGTGGGACATGTGTGAGTAACCTCTGAATGAGTGCTAACGAGGCAAAGTTGTTGAGGAGTTGTGAGTAAGTCTCCGTGCATGTTTTCTTCAGCTAGCAACAACCTATCTTCTGCTTCTTCCACAAGAAATGATATTTGGACATACTGTAAATATAGGTGCACCCCAAGGAGTCATAACTAAAGACTTGCCGGAGAACCTCCCACTTGTCTTTGATTTTTTTGCATTGCAAATAATCATCATCTCTACTCAAAGAGAGATGATGAGGTAGGTTACGTCTCATTGAGAAGTGGCATCAGGTAATTAGGAAGGAGCTAGAATTGTAGGGGAAAAAAAACAACTTTCTCGCTTTAGCAAAGTCACTTGAATTTGAATTATTAACATTGTTCAGCTGTCTGTCATTTTAAAAAGGCCGAGGGAGATGTTTCAGAATATGATGGGAGTTTGAGAAATAACCGAAAGCTTTTTCTCTTACCTGGCTACAGAGGATGGTTTTTGCTAACTTGCTTTCTGTATCTCCCTTCCAGCCAGTCTCACATTAAAAGGTACAGATGGTTCATTGCTTTGCATCACAAAGCGGAACAGAAATAACAATTGAAATAGCTTCATGTTTTATTTCTGAACGATGTCCAGCTCCCAGGATTGTTAGGAGGAACCTAAGACTGTTAGGTTCATTTTCTGGTGCCTTTGTTTTTAGTTGGTGGGTTTTTGTGTGGTGTTTTTTTGTGTGTGTTAGCAGTTCCCCCCCCACCCTTCAAAAGAAGCAGGTGTGGATGTTCTGGATTGGTTAGCATTTTGTAACAAGCTGATGACAGAAACAAGTTTGGGAGCTTGGAAGGGAGAAATAAGCACCAGTGGCATCTCTTTACCCAATAATGATCTTGTTCCACCTTAAAAATAAGGAAGAAAAAAAGAAACAGTGATGTGCACACGGGCTGGTGACTCAGACAAACATAAATCGTGAGCATACTCCCAAAGGCTCTAGCTAATCAGTTGTGCTATCCAGTTTGGCCCTGAGTGGGTTTGGTTCAGCAGATGTTTGCGTAGTTGCTGCATGCCACTGGGATGCTGTGTTGTGCAATGTTGCATTGCACCACTCAGAGCTCTATAACTCATCCCAAGCGGAGCACCAGCAGTATTAGGAGAGTGAAGATGGAGAGCCAGTAGCTGATCTAGATAAGGCCAACTATTTCACTATTCAGGAGGACTGGTTTGTACCCTAGACATAACCCATAGAAGGGATGTGACACTGTACCAGGGCATACTCTGGGCTCTCCTCAGTTATATAACTCTAGTTGATTTTCCTTCATTGCCTGGTCCTTATGCAATGGCTGCAATCCTAGGTAGAGTCTCTGCCAATATTCTGGTTTCAGGAAGGGGTCAAATTTGTGACAGTGTTGACTCTTTAGGTGGGAGTGTGCTGAAAGATTCAGCTTTAGGAGCGTACTTTAAGACTCATTGGCTTCCACAAGAGAGGAACAAGGATCACCTGAAATAGACTGGAAAAATTCAGATCTCTTCGGTGGAGTCCATGGATAATAAATGTGATGAATGGAGATGTCTTGGGCAAAGGAAAGAAGGAAGTTAGAAAATTTATATATTTGAATCTGCGTTATTTGCCAGAAGGGTCTCTAATTTCTGGCATCAGCAGAAGAGAGAAGAGTGCCACAAATGGTTGGCAAGTAGCTTCATTTACCGTTCCAAAACCTTGGGGCATAGTCAGTGAGTATTTTTTGATCATATTTCAGATGAACTTAATCATTTTAGACGATCTTCAACAAAAATCAATTAACAAAAGTCATGTCATGATCTTTTGTAGGCAAATTTTTAATTTTATAATTTCCGCTTCTGGAGATTATAAGATTTAGGTGAGGAGCAGACAGGCTAAGATTTGCTGTCAGTCTAGATTTGGTCTCTAATGCCCCCTGTTACACATAGCTCATCTTTATTACTTTTTGCCCTTGGCCTCATGTAAGTATATATTTTTTCCTCATTGGCTCTCGTGAAACAAAAGAATTATTATTTCATATTCCCCCTTTTTTTTCCTCTTTCCCATAACATGTGACACAAATTGTAACTGCGAACCTGAATACTAAAGAATTGCCTCACTGATTGCTAAACATGCATTATGGTGCTTTTAAACTCATTTCAGGTCATCGTACTGCAAATTGGGTTGATTGCAAGCAGTTAAGCTGTCATATACAAAACCTCCGTCTTCCAAGGGGTCTCAGTTTCATATCATTAAGGAAGATCTTCAATAGCATTGAGTGTATGTGTTGCAAGTTTAATATTTGGGAAAGGTAGAGCTGGGTTTGTTGTTTGTTTGGTGGTATTGTTTGCTGTGCAAACTCCATGACCTTGGAAATCATCAGGATGGTCACGTGGCTAACCAAAGAGGTTACGTTGGAGAAAGAGAGTGCAGAGGTTCTCTGAAAGTAGGCCTGTATGTGTGGGTATGATGAGATTAATGACGAGGAGAAACCATACGATGGTATTGCTTTGGTGTGACCTTCCCTAGTCTTCTCACATGGTCTTTTTCTGGGGAAAAAATAAATACTTTCTCCCTCTCTTCCTTAAGCTTTGGGAAAAATACACGTTCCAATTTAGGGTGCATCGTTCTATTTCATCTTTTAAACCACAGATCTTTTTTCTTCCTGTTAATCTTAGAAGCAATGAAATGCTGGTGTAGCTTAAGTAGGGAAGGCTCTCACCTCTTCCTGCATGCATTCCATTCTAAAACCTATCCAGGATATGAACTGTTCCTATGTGAATGGTTAGTGTTATGGTGAATACGAGTATATTCTTCTTTTGAGTCACTTGGAGGGATGGTAGGGTGGCACCTGAAGTAGAGAACACATCTCCTGATTGCAAGAATTAAGGCTAAATTTCACAGAATAGAGTCCAATTCTCTTTCTCAGCCTTTTATGTCAGAACTCAGAATTGCTGTCTGATAAAATGTAGGACACCAGATTGAATTACTTCATTGAACCACTGCTGTCCCCTGTTAATGGTAATTGCACGGATATAGCGGTCTTTCTTGGCAACATCTCAGATATTTACCTCCCACTGTTTTTCAATTCAAACCTTTGATGAAAATATTCCCAGTACTTCTTTAAAGCAGACACCCAACTGTCTTTCTTGACAAAGGCAAGGTCTTTAAATCAGATCCTGACAATTTGTGACACAGCAGTCTATCTAAATCACCTTTTACCTATGTCACTGTGTCATTTCCTGAAGAAAATGTGTCCATCAGAGAAAGGTTGCTGAAGGCTTGGTGCTCGGTGAGGCTGTGTGTGTGGCGGGGGGAGCGGGGAGATGCGTGTGTTTGCTTCAGTGGAAGTAATTAGATGAGGGCTTGTAAAGTTGTGATGCGTGCTGTAATGGTTCATTATAAATACGTATTTTGAGGTACTTTGTCCATTGGAAAAGCTTTATTAGGTTATTGTTGCTCTCAGACTGTTAGGAAGTGAGGAGGTTTTTTTTTTTACATCTTTTCCCTTAATAATGGTGAGGCTGGCTTGAAAAAAAAAAAAAAAAGATCAGGGCAGTTGTTTTCTTCTTTCCTACTCCTGAGGGTTAATGTGCATTCAGCTGGAGCAGCTTATTCACCTCCTGGAGCCTCATTGCACTTGATGTTCTGAACTGCCCCTCCCACAGAGAGATGTGGGTGCCACATCCACCATTCATCCTAGCAAATGCTATTGTTTCGAGCCATCTTGCATTGTGATGAGGACTCCTTTGACTCGTGCAATCAGATCAGTGCTGCTTTCATTACTGATGAGTCTGCTGTCTTGCTTTGCTGGAAGATGGCAACCATTCCCTTGCAGTGCTAGAGGGGGTTTCCGGAAGATCTCTTTGCATTACTGGAGATGCTTTTGGTACAGACTCGTGGTTGGCATATAAAAGCAGCATAGTAGCCCATAGTAAGTAGCATCACTGTAAGAGGAAGTGATAGTTACTTGTGAGTGAAGAGGAAGTATTGTATGTGTTTGTTGTTTATTCATTGAACTTCATAACATGCTGTTCTGCACAGACGGTGCCTACCTGCACATCTATGTGGTAACTTTGTACTAGACTGTAGATTGTTAGCTGTTACTGTAATAAAACATTTTATTATTAACAGCATTGGCTGTTTGGCCCACGTTAGGAGATGAAAAGAGATTAAGCAGCAGAATAGGCACCAGCTATAATAGAAGATCACGAGCTAACTTCATTAGCAAAGTGCTAATCTTTGCCAAGGAGGATGTGTCTGTCAGCGATGGTGATGAAAGACAAGCTTGGAGCAAAGAAGTGGCTGCCGTGCCCCGTGTAAGTGTGTGCCAAGCTGGTTCAGAGAGCACAGTTCATGTCTGGAGTGTCATTGCTGTAGTACAGGATGACACTGTGCCTGTTGGAACAAAAGAAACCTTCCCAGTGAGAGTTTGGATTGTTGGGCACGTCAGTGAATGCAGGAAGACTGTGATTTAGTTCTGGTAAATCATTCTAGAAGCCAAATGGAAGGGTTTTCATGCTGCACAGCTGAAAGAAAATGCAGCAAGAAAAGAGGGGAGGGTTAAGATTTTTTAGAACACTTGAGAAATTCCCCTAGAAGAGATGCTTGTTGAATTTCCACTTCCCTCTGCTGCAGTGCGCACACATGAGAAATGGAGAACTGCCTCCTCTTCCGCTACTACGGTGCTTATCTTTGTATTTCTCAGATGGTTTCTGAAGATGGAACTCATTAAATCCAGGCAAACAGTTTAATAGAATCGACACACTTAAGTATCCAGATTCCGCTTTTTCTTTGATGAAATAAAGGTAATAATTGGAATTATTTGTAGGAGCAGTAGCCTCTGAAATCTTCGGAGTGCAGCCCCTATTTCTGTTCATTGTGTGCATGCTGGAGAGCTGGAAGCACAGATGCTGGGGAAAGGAATGTGTTTTGGGGCTCCGATGCTAGCTAGTCCATCTGCAGAGAGATCACTTACACCTGCTGGTAAGCCACCCTCTTCTTCTCTCTTCCTGTCTCCCTGCAATATTAACATCTGGCTCACAGGACTGTTTCCACCTTGGAGTGGCAGCTGTGTCAGAGGCAGTGTGCTTTTTACAGCAGAGAACAGAAAGGCACAAGCAAACCTGAACCCCGTGCTGGCAAATCCATGCAGGTGCCTCCTGTAGGCACTGTGTCTTCTGCTGTCTGCTTAGGGTTGCCAGCTTGGAAGAGCCAGCCGTGAAGCCTGGGATGCTGTTAAACACCACTGAAGACTTGTTTGCTCCCTCCCCAATCTCTGTTCCCCACTGAACACAAACTGTGAGAAGTCCAAGAACTGCTGTGATGCCAACAAGAGCAAAATTACTTGCAGCTGGTGAATGCCACCTGCTCCTGCCAAACTTCAGCCAAAGCAGTTTCCTCCCCGGAGTGCTCTGGAGTGGGGAATCCAAAAGCTGTTCAGAGCAGAGCGATTTGTTGTGTAGATGGGGAAGGGACATGGCAATTCTTGCCTGGGAGCTGAGCCTGTTTCGCAGGGGGTCATCAGTTCTGATGGCTCTCTCTCATTTCCCTTTCCAAGCTCCCCCTCACTTTTCCGGTATGTTGCTTATGAATATTAATTCAGCCCTTTCTCCCTTTATGTGCCACGTTTTGTCCCATCTGAGCTGATGCAAACTTAATATTTAAAAAAAAATAAAAATGAAATATCCTGTATGTGATACCAAGAGCAGGGAGTCTCCCTTGAAAGCCCTCTGAGGTTTTACCAGCAGCGTTCCTGCCTTTAGGCTTAAGGAGTTCACCGAGGCTGGTTGATGCAGTAACTTGTTTTGGCACCTTTCAGAGTCAGAGCCCAAGTTCATTAACTTTGTGGTTGCATAGTCATTAGTCTTGTTTCTGTCCTTTAGTTCGCATCGTCTTCCTCTTCTTTCATCTGCTTTGCTATCAGTGTCTGATTTTTATAAACCTGCTCTGAATTTGCTCCTCGTTCATTTCTCAGCTCCATCATGAAGTCTTTTTTCTTGCCTATCTGCAGTCCAAATGCCTGAAGTGTGATAATAATTAAGTCCTCCTTGTTATTTCTTGAAAGCATCATCTCAACTGCTCACCTGAAGGTAAGTTTGAAGGGACTCCATTCCTGCTGTGACTTGTTTGAAAAGATTAACAAAACTTCAAACAGCATCTGAGATAGCTGCGTTACTCACGCTGTCATCAGCTCACTTGTGTGTGCACTTTAACATCTGAAATTCATCTTGGTATTCTTTTGCTGTTGGTTGCCTTGTTTCCTGAAAGTTTCCAGGTGAACCTTTTGTGAATGGAGCCCCTCTGCCTCATGTTGACATGGATGTATGTGTGAGAGATGGAGATGGGGGCTCTGGTGAGAGGCAATGGTCTTGAGTTGCCAATGCTCCTCTGTTCTGTTTCTCCCAGCTTTCTCTCACTGCCTGGAAATGCTTCTAATCCAGGATACCTCTTTGGTGTAACTGACTGCTTCCTTCCCATGCACACACCAGAGGAACATGAAATGCTTGTTTCCTATGAAAGGATGATTGTGCTGCCTGAAAGTACAGAAAGACATCACGGTAAAAGCAGGTCGTGGCCATTCACTGGGGGTCACTGCATCAAAACTCCCTTTTGCAGCTTTCTTTTATAAACAGCTTCCCTGACGTGTCTTTTTCTGCTGCTGTGTTTATGCTTTCCAACATACTTAGGAGAATATGGTTTTCCCTTCTTGCTCTTTTCAATTGCTGGGTGCCCTGACTGTGTTCATATAGCTAGAAAGCCATAAAATATTTCATCCATTGACTGCAGCATCTAAAATGGGTTAAATTAGTGTTTATTTAACTTTTTACTGCTGACTCACAAAATTACTTTTCGTCTGGTTTGGATGTATAAACTTCTTAATTTTAATTTATTGCCGTACTCGGCTCTGATTGCTTTCTTGCAGTGCTATCAGATGGTGTGCTATGTCAATATTTTCTGCAGGATGCTCTCTAGATTTATTCAATGTTGGATATTTATACCACCAAGAGGGGCAACCCTTAGAAATACAGTCACTTAATAAGTGCCTGTTTTTAAGGCTCGTACTTCTTTGAGTCAAAGGGACTTGGTTTAATTTAAGTTGATCGCTCGTTGTTTCATGAGGTTTTTGTATATAGGCTGCAAAAAGTCGTGCATAGTTGAAATGGGAAGGGGATTTGGGGGGTGAAGTGCAAAGCATTTTGGTTTAAGTTTTTCTGTAGTACCACGATTTCTGTTTTGGTGCTGTGGGAGGATCTCAACAAGAAGCTGAGTTTCTCTCCTTAGATTCCATACATGTACATGAACTGTCCTTTGTCTCAAAGCTTATGACTGAAGTTAATGCTGAAGTGTGAGATGGAAGAAGTAAAGTGCTGGGGTAGAAAAGATGCGTAAGTAAGAGATGTGACCAATCAGAAGCCGTTCCACAGTTGCTGCCCATTGCCATTAGACATTGTGTGGGTGGGTGCAGAAAGGCATCTTGCCATATAACCTCATAGGGAAGTACTTTTTGGTTGTTGTTGGTTCATTTTTTTGCTTGGTTTGCCCTAGGAATTTATATATGGTAAAACCAAGGTTACGATGTGCCCTTAAACTTGTTTCTCAGCCTGAGCTATTGTAGGTGACCTTTCTTTATGCCAAAGAACAAACCAAACAACAATCATTCTTCTTGAGGCATTCTGTATTTGAACTGTCCTGTTTGCCAGGTGTTCATTTGATAAGGAAGTCCTGATGTGTCACCAACAAGTACGGAATATCAAGTATATATATCTCTCCCCCTCCTCCCCCAATGCTTTTTTTTTTTCATGTCTTATTTAGTGTTGAGGGAAAAGAAGAGCACTGCCATGTGCATCTTCTCTTTCATTTCTTATTTTTTCCCCAAACACCTCCATACATTCTCCACTGGTGGAAAGGCCTTGTTGCTTAGTGATAAAAGTGGCATTTCTCACAGCAGTTTAAATTTCACTCTCCTCTCTTCACAGCCTCATCTCAGCAAAGCACAGGTTCAAGTTTAAACACATGCTCACATCCATTCTGTTCAGGAGAGCGTGTAAGCACACATGCATAACTGAAGTCAATGGGATTTAAGTGCGTGCTTCACTTTAAAGCATGTGCTTCACTGCTTTCCTGAATACAGGGGGTTTAATCTAAGTGCTTTGGAAATTGCAGTGGCCTTGGACGTATCAGTTCTTTTACCCATCTGGAAAAATGGCTGCTGTGAAATGTTGTAAGTAATGCACATATGCACTTTGCGACTTCGATGTAAAAAGCAGTTGTTTTTTCGTACGTGTCGTCCTTGTGGTATGTTTAGCTGATGCACAGCAGCCCGGTAGGGAAATGGCTGCAGTTGGTGACTGTGCTGTGCAGTGGGCTGCTGCTGAGGCTGCTCTGTGCCAGATGACATTCAGCCCATGGCCATGCACAGCTCTTCTGTCAGAGGAGCTGCAGCTCCCAGAACTGCCATATTGAACCACCTGCCTGGTGATGGAGTCTTATATCATATCATAGAATGGCCTGGCTTGAAAAGGACCACCTCAAAGAAAGGTAGTTTCAACTTCCCTGCTATGTGCAGGGTCACCAACCAGCAGCCCAGGCTGCCCAGAGCCACATCCAGCCTGGCCTTGAATGCCTGCAGGGATGGGGCATCCACAGCCTCCTTGTGCAACCTGTTCCAGTGCGGCACCACCCTCTGGGTGAAAAACTTCCTCCTAAGATCCAACCTAAACCTTCCCTGTCTCAGTTTAAAACCATTCCCCCTTGTCTTCCAGCAGCCACTTGTAAGTACTGAGCTCATTCAGGGGTCTGACTTCTTCTGCACACTGTGCAAGAATCAGCAAGGCAAAGGCAGCTTGGAGAGCCATGTCTCACTCTGCTGGACTTTTGTGTTACTTGCTCTGTCTCTCTCTGTAATTTTCTTTCAGTTGTTGAACCACAGCTCAGCATCTGGCCCCCAATGTTTTGAAAATCTTTGAGAGCTAATTAGGCTGTCCTCTGAGTATGACTCATCCAGCCAGTCAGAGCAAACAAATCGCACCGTTTGTATTAGGAAATCTCTACAAATGACTGATCCCTGTCATGGGGTAGCATTAATCTTTCTGGTATAGATTTCCAATAGTTAACCATCTGGCTCCATGCAGTTTTCCAGAAAACATTCGCTATCAGGGCCAGTGGAAAGAAGAAGGTGGGATTAATAACCCGAGTACATCATATGAAGCATTAATCTTTAGGATTGGCCATTTGTTTTTATCAAAACAACTCCCTGAAGATAATATCTCACAGCATGTGGTACTTGCATGGGCTTCATTCAAAATGAGAAAATGTTTGTGTATCTGCCATGCTGTAGTTTGCAAATTCAGTGTGTGTGATTAAGGCCGGAAGAATTGTACGTTCTGTATTCGCGTTGTGTTTGCAGTGCCGTCCAGCTCGGTGCAAAAGGCAGTGTTTGTTTTAAAGCTTTTCATTCAAAATATCACTTTCATACGAGCCTCTAAAATTTCACAAGGAAGCATTAATAAGTAATAGCCAGAGCAGTGCAGGCAGCGCCGTATTCATCTGATGGATGAATTTCAGCAGCTGAGCTGTAAAAGACAAGTCCAGCATCTCGGTCTAGGTTAAATGATCTCAATCCTGCTAAATGTTTCAGCACCTGCTTGACTTTAATCACCAGTTGTTGCACAGGTTTCATTGGTCCTGAGTGCTTTGTCGAAATGCAGCCATACGACGCAGGTCCTGCCTGAGGTCCCTGACTTGCAAGCTGTGGCAAATTAAAGGCAAAAAGCAGCTGAAGAGGTTATGGCCCTCAAGCTGTCTATCCTGCCCTTGTGATGGAGATTACCTCCTCTGCAAGGCAGATAAACGAACGGCTTCTGAAGCATATTAAGTTAAACTCAAATTGGAGTCATAATACTCCAAACTGAAAACTTGAGCACTCCAGGAGCTGCTTTATGAGCCGTACGGTTGTCTCTGCTGTGGCAGGATGACAACTGCCACCAGGGGAGCGGAGTAGATGGGGTGGGGATGGTAACTACTTCGGCTGCCTGGTTTTAATCGATCGCTGCATGCAAATCAGAGCTCTTGGTCCCTTTCTTGACAGCCTGACTTGTCAAACAATGCTATTTTCAAAGCTGGCCGGCTCATTCACTGCTGCTTGACCTCCCTTTAGTGCTGTCCAGTGCTCTCCTGGCTTTCTCGCTTGTCCAATGCAAGAGAATCAATTTAAGCTGTAATCTTGAGAGGTGGGACTACCTTTTCCATGTGTTTGGATGTAGCATCTTATGAGCACTGCTGAAGCAGAACGAATAATTTCCCCAGTCTGCTTGTGACACTGATACACTTGAGTAATGTGCAGCACTACCTACATAAACCACATTTATACCTTCTTGCCCAATCATGTCTGTTGCAATACTTCCAAATAAACGGTGGGTTCCTTACTGATTCTTGCTGATAGAGAGTGATTTGTAATAATGGTGTCATGCCAAACTCATAATAATACTAAACGAAGGCGTTTGTTGAAGGAAGTGATTGTAAATTGCATGCAAATTCAAGCCTTGCTGACATTAATCAATACTGAAGCGCAATTTCGGCACTCCTCAGATAATGCTACTGAATCTGATCCCATGGGTTTTACATTTCTGTGCAATTATTTTGATTTGAAACCTTTTTCTTTCCCACTGAAAAAGTAAAATGCATTTTTGACTATTTTCACCGACTTGAAAGATAGGTGCTTTCACATACCAGCCTGGTCACTTGTTTGTGCCATTGGTGTATCTGTCCCTTCAGCTAGTTTGTACTCTTATCACGCTATGCATTCTTAGCTGGTCGGCCCATCCTATGGGTGTTTTGTTGTTGAAGAGGCCAAAGTGAGTTGGCATGGTTTGATCGCAGCCCTTTGAGCACTCCAAGTCAGCTGTTGTTCCTGCAGTTGCATGTGGCTGTTGAGTTCTCCTGGCAGTGCCTTCGTGGTGTTGTGCTCTCAGGAGATGTTCTGCCCTTCGTTCTTCTGGAGGATCCTGTGCATAGGAGAAGCAAGAACACAGAGCCAACACATGGGAAGTCAGTCCTACGTTACTTTGTAAGCAGCTTTGTTCATTCCCATAGGACTACAGGGGATGTGTTGTGTCAGGGATATAAGTACAGCTTTCCATAGTCAAGTTTTCTAAAGAACACTGTTTGACCTGAAAGACGATGTACTATTTTTGTTGTGTGGCAATAACTGCCTGAGAACAACGTCACAGTAGTTACAATGCACATTTGTTTTCATTACGGGAGCCCAGTACTCCCTAATTAAGACTGAAGGGACAGTGCTTTGCATACAGCAGATAGAATGTTAGATCCTACCGGGAATGGATAGAACCTTAGTATTCTATTAGATGGATATTTTTGAGGTTTGGTAGAACTACAACTCAAAACTTCAAGCCCATTTCAAGATTTGTTTGTCATCATGTGTTTCAATGCTGTATTTTGACTCTGCAGATTCAGTGCTGCTTGCTTGGCAAGACGGTCAGAACGGCCTTTCCTTATATATATTTTATTTATATATTTCCATTAAAAATAGATAAATGCTTCCCTATCTTGGTTTTTCATAAAGTATTTCTGCTGCCATCATCTTCCTGTTTTTATGTCGCACGTGGAAAGAAGCTGTGCTTGATTGTTTTTGATAACCACTAACACGTTTTGCCAGTGATTTCTTCCCATTCATTATAGTTACACGAGAAGATTAATCATATGTGATTCTATTTGAAAATATTAGGCATCAGCAACACGGAGGCTGACACGTTTGGGAATTTCTCCTACTAGATTATTTATGTCACAGACAAATTTTTATGTAAGCAATTGCTCCAGAGTGAACGCAGAGAATGTCAACTGCTTATTTGCAGCGATGTGCTGTGTTTCTGTTTTCTAGGAATAACAGCACTACGCCACTTTTTCCTGCTGTTAATTCCAGTGTTTGAAATATTTAAAAGCCTACCGTGCTTCAGGCCCACCCATCTCTTTAATTTAGACCTTATTTAGGGCATAGTGAGGCCTATGCAAATCCTTTGTTTCATCGCAGTATGTATAATTCCCAGTGATTTCAAGTTAATAGACCTGATCATCCTCTGTGATACATACATTGGTATTTATGGGTGCACAAATGTGCATCTGTGCATATGCGTACACAGAATGTTTCATACTACCATATATTCTATTGTGGAGTCTCTCGTCTTTGAATTCAATTTATTAGGCCGTCACTAATAAATGAAATGGGCAGCATTGGAAAGAGCTGCTGTGTTGTTATCAGTTCTGTTATTTTGATGCACTGGAGTTCCATGGTCGGTCCATTTGGCTCTGCAGGGTGATGCTGGCAGCCCAGAGCAGCCCTATTGCCGAGAGCATTAACTTTGGTTCAAGAGAGAGCAGAAGGTTTGATGTCAGGGTCTCTGGCATACTGACTTCAGTAGGCTTTGGGTCAGAACCCGAATACAGCTCTTATGGATTAGATTGTTCAGCTCTCATGCTTTACCGGTATCGTTGTGTGTTTCTTGCTTTATCACTTTCATGTTAATTGGCTGAGGGAAGCAGAATTTTACAGAAAATGGATCTATTTTTCTATGTCTTCAACACAGACATGAGAATGGCATAATTCTGTGTAGTTACACCAGACTGAAGCTGGTGGTAATGAAGTGCAGAAGCTGATGTTAACGGAGTGCAGGATTGTGGGAAATTCTTTCTATCAGAGTCATTTGCCTCTAATTTTGATCACCTCCCTTGAACTGGAATTAGTAAACAGTGACATAAAATAAAGCTGCTCTGGAGGAAAAGCAATGCAGTGGCATGGAGAGTACATCGCGCATCACTCACAGCGACTGCTATCGAGCCGTTCTAACTTAAATTTCCTTTGTGGAGATTATTCTTCAATCAATTCATTTAACTTGAATGGTTTCAGAAATCCAGCCAGCGTTTCAGTCGCAGCTCAGATTGTGCTTTACAGAACACGTTTTTGCCTGCAGAGCATCTTCTCCGAATTTATCCCTGTTGCAACCACACTTCCTTCAGCTGAAGGAGATGGAGGTAAATTTGGCACTAATGTGAAAGCCAGAAAACTGGAGTCTGTAAGCTTTAATGTATCTTCCAGGCTGCAACATCCAGTAATGCTTTTCCTTTAAAATAAATCGGAATGGTTGCATTAGATATCAGATAGCGTGATTCAAAGAAGGCATAAACACAAATGAAGGCAATTTGCTTTTCCAGGGTCTTCGGTGCTTTGTATTTAGATGTTTTCAATTACACATTTGTCTATTGGAACTGTAAAACATTAGGCTCTAGAAGGAAGTTCTTATTTTTCATTGCCTCCCTGTCACTAGAACAGAGCGGTGTGGTTGTACAAGGTCAAAGTCATGCTGTATAGATAAACGGCAGTGAAATCTACTGCTGTTAGGAGGGGCAGTAAGTCTTGAGCAGTGCATCCCTGTTCTCTTCATCTCTTCCATGACCGTGTTCAGAAAAATTGAATGTAAAGTAGAGCAGCACCTAGAACATCTTGTCATAGAGTGCACTGAATTATTGGTTCATATAGTGTGCAATGCCTCAAATAGGGACACTACTTCTGTCAAAACTTCTCTGCAGTACTGCTGATCCATACGTGCCTTATTGATGCTTTTGTGTTGTTGGTAAATACTTAAATTAGATTGACCCATCAGCTTTGGGGGGAGCTGGGATTGCAGGCAGTGCTGAATGTCTTTCCTGTTGCCTTGTGTTGTAATTTTCACCATCAGAGCTTTCTGTGTATGGGAACAGACTTTAAATCTGTCTGAGATTAATTTCCTTGTATTCAGAGAGCAACATGAGCCCGTGTTTGAGAATCTGAACTGCAGTAGGGTGATGGAAGGACAGGGACACTCTTCTGTTGGGGGGCATTGGTGTTAATGATCCAAATTTCATTGCCAGCCAGACTTAATATGTTGTTTTGAGAAATGACGGTCGAATACATAACGTGTCAATGTCTCAGAAGATTAGCAGGAAGAGAGTTGAACAGCTGAGAGGTGTGATCCGTGATTGGACTCTTATTTTTGAGTAGGAAAAAAAAACGACCACAGCTGAAGTGTTGCTTCTGGAGAGAAGTGTGGTGATGGCTGGCTATTTTATTTGATTTCTCCTGGTGTCTGAGTACAAGCATCTGAAATAGAAGCCAAATGAAACATCGGGGACTCTGCAAGTATGACTCACAATCCTTGCACTGCAGTGAAGTTTAAAGCTAATGAAAAGGAAATATTGAGCCACTGGCTTAAAAAAAAACTAAAAAGAAAGAAAGAAAAAGAGTTAGAAATATTTATCATATTCAATAGTCTGAAGGCATCATCTTTACTGTGTTCAACCAGAAGCCTGGAGGACTGATTTTTTTCTTTCTCTCTGAAATAAATCGATTCTTAGTATTGCCTTGGGCGTATCAGTCATGGGGTTTCAATTTCAGTGATTTGAGATCTGTGGATAAGAAGAGAGATGAGAATGTCTCCCAGGGTCTACAGTGAAGCAAATGGCTGTATGCAAAGCAAAGACAGATGTGGGACCAAATACAGGGTAGGTGTTGTCAGCACTTAACAAGAGACCGACTTGGATAGGAACTTTGCATGAGTGGTTTCCCCTCTTAAAAACGACAGCAAAAAGGCGAGCAAAGAGGCTCCTGTATCAGGGTTATGGATGAGATGGTGATTTTTAAGCAAGGCATTTTTATCTCTAAGCAATGTTGAATTTCCCTCCATGGCTGTAACTGCTGGCAGTTGCTCCCTTACTGCTCTAGCACCTGTTGTTAACTCTGCGCTGTACATCAAGGTTTATTTGCTCTAGTGTTGGTTTTGAAGTGTGTTTGTATATCTTTTGTAGGTTGCCAGGTTATGCACAATCTTTTTACTAAACACGTACAGCAAATAAAATCATGTAAGTGTGTGATAATGGATGGTGGGGTCAACATCTTCCTCTTCCTTCATTTTGTTGCTTATTTCAGCCTCGGAGAAATGAGAACAATTATGCAGGTGCAGTCGCCACCAAAAGTAAGAAAGATTGAATTTGCTATTTGTAGCACTGCAAAGCAAATACAGAATTCAATAATGTGTATTTTCATTATCCTAATGGAAGATTTCAGTGTGTTAAATGTGTTCAGATGTCCTTGGTAAAATTGGGGTCAGTCATGTGAAATGGAGACAAAATGTGTTTCATCATCTTGTGGTTATTATACTACAAGGATTTCATTGTAAAGTGCAACAAGTAATTGCAGCCACGTTTCGGATGCTATTGACTGCTTTATCTAATGGAAATTATTTCTTTCTTGATTATTTAAAATGAACCTTTTACCACTGCAATGTGAAAGTTGTAGAGTTGGTTTTTGCTTGTTTTTTTTCATTACAACACCACTATTAACAACAGGAAAATTAACGGTGTGCTCTTCTCAACCAGATTTTGTATGATAATCTACAGCTGCTGGAGAAAAAAAATCGCAGTTCTTGTATGTGGAAGGCAAATGGAGGAAGTGAGTGTGAAACATAAAACCTGTTTTTGGATAAGCTTGATTGAAAAGCTCTGAAACTCAACAGTAAAACATCCATTTGTGTTGCATGTGCTGTCCCCAGGGCTGTGTAAGCTGGTGGGAATTGGTGGTGGTGCTTTGATGGCTGTAGATGTGGTTGTAAGTGGGTTGTTCTGCTTGGACAGACCAAGGATGGTGCTCAGCCTCTGCCTGGCTCCTCCAATGATGGGCAGTGCTTGTACCCTGTATCTGTGGGAAGGGCAGTGCTGCAGGGCTCCTTTCACTGGAATCAGACTGGTTGCACTGTGGAGCTCTGTAGGAGGATGGTGAATTGCTGTCTTAGTGCAGGACCTGCATTTGAACTTGGTGCTTCACAGAGTAGACCATGCAATGAGGACCCTCCTTCAGTACCTCTTGCATCATCTTCCTTCATTGCTTTTGTGTCCCAGCAGACCCTCCCTCTGACGTGCTGTTTCTTCTCCTCATTCATACGTGACCATGCACACACCTTCCATGTGTGCTTTTCATTCATTGCATGATAGCCACAGGAGGAAATAGGACTTACAGGATATTCTCCTGACATGCGTTGCTGTGTGCTTGAGTTCACAGATTTAATGTTCAAGGGTATCAGTTGAAAAGTTCTCTGGTTATCTTTGGCTGGCTTTTACTTTGCAACAGACAAAACATTCCTCCCTTGCTTTGGAGGTATACATTTGTCCCCAAACCATTAGAGACCAAATTCCCACACCTGTGTGCTGCACCTTGGGAAAACTGATGGTCCGAATGGGGTTGTTCAGATTTACACCTGTGGAGCTAAGAGAGGAACGTTGCATGGAGGAAGGCCCAAAACGTATTGCAGTCCCGATGTTGTTGAGAGCAGGCTTTAATACTTTGCACCATTTGATCTACCGTGTTGTAGGTTTTTATGGGTCAGCATGGATAAAAAATAAAATAAAACAAACATCTGGTAACGTACAGCTTTGTTTGTGCGGATTTATAGAGCCAGGAATGGATGCAGCCCACGTGTGGCTGTGGATTCAATAAACAGATACGGCTGCTTTTGGGGGAAGAGTTGATCGCCTGCAAACATCCCCACTGCTGAGTTTGCTCGGCAAGCTGCTCGGGAGGCCCCAGCCAATCGTTACGCTTTGCAGGCATTTGGTGTTTTATGAACTTGCTCCTGATTTCTCCCCATATGCAAATGGAGAGTTTCAGCCAGGCCAAGGCACTGGGAGCAAAGTGCTGATGCGACGTTTTGTGCCAGGATTTAGTAGGGTCCCCTGCAGCACGCAGGCAAGGGCGCTTTAGGGCCATTAAGCTGCTCAGCCGCAGCGCCATGATGTTTCTGCTTGCCTCTCTCTTCCCCATTAATTTGCTACCAGTGGTGAGTGGTTGTTTCCATGGGGCAGTGAAAAGCAGCCTGTGGAACAGGGTGCCAGAACATCTTTTTTCTGTTACCATTAGGCATTGATTTTCTTTTTTTTTCCCCTTCTAATTTTATTTCGTTTTTGTTGCTTTCAAAGGAGACTCCCTTTTTATTATTATTATTATTATTATTTGCAACATGTTCAGCAGACAAAATGATTATGTTAAGGCAGAGACATCACATCACTTACATTTCATAGCTCAGTGCAATTTTCATAAAGTGCGAGGCAACATCCAAAAAAATATGACTCAGAATTAGAGTTTCAGAAGATTATTATATAGACATTATTTCCCTCAGGTCACGGGCTTTAGTCAAATTTGGAAGAGAATGAAATTGCCAACAGTGAAAAGCAGACAAAAAGGTATGAGTTCATGAGCAGAGAAATAACATTTTCATTTGTTCCTTCCCCATGGGAAAGATTCAACATTCCGGTAAATGGAGACGGTTATAAGAAATGAATTTTTGTCAGCAGGGATGTGATTTTAAGGCTCACTTATCCATTGGCAATCTAGATTTCTAACCCCAGGAATCTCGGAAATTGCTACAGAATGTAGTCTTTATTATAAACAAGCTTTTTTTTTTCTTTTCCTTTTTTTTTCCTTCCCCCCACCCTGTCTTTTTTAGCGGCTGGGATTTTTAAGGTGCAGGTCTGCGTTTCTCTGAGCGTTTCAAGGGGTCATTTTGCTACAGAATGATTCTGTCCCTTTGAACTACGTTCTTCTGTGGTGCAGCGATCCCTCTCGCCCAGAAATTCCTCTGATCATTGCAACAAGGATGTTTTTTGAGAACTAAAAGCACCCCCAGCAACGTGTCTTTTTTTCAGCAGTCGTTTCTCCCGAGGATCTGAGAGTCGTTCTTTGCTTTGTGTTTTTCTCCCTTACCCATTTCTTAAGCTCCTCTGTTCGCACAGGCAGGGAGAACCAGGCAGCAGGGAGGGCTCTCATTTTCCCTGTGTACAAATAGGAAGGATTTGCACGCCTCCCATGGCACAGTCCCCAGCAGAGGACTTGGTAATTAAAGAATCTTCTTCCAAGTGAACTGTTTGCTCTTTCCTTCATCTGACTCTCGTAACCTCGCTGTGCATTTGGATTCTGTGAGGATGTCCCAGTGCCATCACTGTGCCTCCTCACGGCTGAAAGTGATTTCATGGAACCCTAAAGCCTTCATTTCTGGCGATGCAGGTTGGGTCTCTAACATTATTATCTTCATATTTAAAACAAGAATTTAATAACCTGAAAATATGTACATCTAAACCTCCTTCCCCGGTGTGTTTTTGTCCATTTTAATATCTTTTCTTGTGCCCGAGCCCTGTTTGCCTTCCTGTATTATTATCAAGAAATGTTATTGCCGTTGCCTGCCAACATCTTACTCACCACAAATCACATTAGTTCTGTTAGCTTCATTATTATTGTGTCTAAACTGTAGTGTAATGATTATGGAACATCATGATTGAGGCTGATTAATAAATAAGAATTGATTACTCTGACTTTGTCCATTGTATTAGGCCTAGGAGATTTATAACGTTGATGGCCTTTTCTGAAATACTGCAAATGCTCTGGAAAGATATAAAGAGGGGAATATAATTTCATCTTACAATTGCACAATCAAATTGCATTCCTTTGTCTCTACTAGCATGTTAGGGCAATCAGTGCATCAGCATTAAGAGCCTCTGAGTGGATCACTCGCAGCATTTCAGCATGGAGCTGTTTTCTGTTTGCTTTCCTTTGGAAAAGCGTGCACTTCTGCAAAGAGTTCAGCAGTGCTGGCTGGCATCAGAGAAAGGGATACTGCCTTCCCTTCATGCAGACACACAGCTTTTGCTGGTGTGTACTCAGATGGTATTTCACGTGCCTGAAGGAATGAACAAAGTAAAGCTGAAGTACAAACGTGTTACAGCTGTGCTTGTACATCAGGAATTCCTTCTGTTGGTGTGGTTCGGGCAGCGTGCAGAACTGCTGGCAGGCTCCTGTTCCTGCTGGTGATGTCCGTGATACAAGCATGCAGTTCTATTGCCTGAGTCTAAGTCTGCAGGAGATGGTACAGGAGCAGTGAAGTGCGGCCTTCGCATCTCCTGGGATATCACTGGCCTGAAAGTGACAGTGTTCAGCAGACGGCCTTAAGGTTATGTGTTCTGTTTGGTCTTTGCAAATAATATCTAGTTAACGTCATGTTCTTGGTTTAGTTCTGATGTACATCCATCCCATGAGTGGTTAAATCACAGCGTAGCCGAAGTATTTTACAGTAGCAAGATTAATCCTTTTTAGGCTAAGATTTGGCTTTTTTCCACCATCACTTTGGCCTTTCTGACTGCCAAGGTGTCTGTCAATGCACCAGTAATACAGCCAAACCCTTCTAGATGTTTCAAGCAGCTTCCCATCACCAGCACAAGGAGGGGTGTGGAACACTTACATTTGCTGTGGGGGGTTGAGTGGGCAGGCAGGAACAGCACAGGGCTCAGGGTGGGATGAGGACCTTCTGCTGTGTCCTTGCTGGACAAAGTATGAGCTCCCATGGGCAGACAAGTCTTCAGGTGCTCCTGCAGCAGGGAGCAAACCCTTGAGCCTGGCCAGATGCTGTAGGGAACTGAATGCTGAATACCGAGGTAAGAAAAGGTGTCTTGCCTAGATCTGTATTTTACTTAAACCTCTTTTCTGAGCAACACCATTAAATGGAGCAGTTTTGGTGGTTTTTTTTCTTTGTAAGAAAGAACTCCATTTGCCTGCAGACTCCTATGAAAGCACTGCTTGTGTTCCCGCAGTATTTATTGTAATTCCTGGAGCTGTCAATCAGGGCTCAGGCCTCGTGCAGGCACAGGCTCACATTGCTTACAGTCTATGAGAAATATAATGATCTGCACCTAGTGAAGGGAAGCATTTAATGAAATCTCTTTCAGACACGGGAAACGAAGGTTTTTACTGCTTGTTGATAAAGTCATTCTCTTCTTGCTAAGTGTACTGTTGGGAATGGAACAGAAAGCTCTTGTGTCTGATTGTTTCTTTTGCTGGAGTTAATGTTTTGAATACATGCTTGGCTCTGGAATAAATGTTTTATGTTACAGTCAGGTCGTGGCTGTGCAAAGGAGGAGTGATAGACCCACACCACTGTGTGGTTTGGAGAGTCATCGCTCAGCTGAAGGGAACTGGAAATTATTAGTGGGGAAAAGAAGAACTTGAGAATACTTCTTATATTGCTGCAGCCCATCTGACCCTGAGCAGTCGTTGGGCCGACGATGCTTTAATGCAGGGCACTGCCCTCATATATTTTGTTTTGCTGTGGTGCTCTGCTGCTTTGGCACATCCTGATGAACTGGATTAAACCTGCAGAAGAGCCAGGAGGCCCCTTGCTTCCAGATCCAACCTGACTGGTCACGTTTAGAGGTTAGAAGCAGCCAGTGCTTTTCCTGCTGTGTTAAGCTCTGTTGTGCCGTCTCGATTTTCCTGCTTCTGGAGGGCTGTTTTCATAGCATCATTGAAAAGATAACTGGGATCTGCTGGACCCAGAGCTGTTGGCCAGTCCCAACTGCCATGTGTCAACCTGCAATGAAGGACAGCAGGATTGGTTGTGGGCAACCTATAGCAGAAGAGCGTGTGCTGTGTATGTTTCCTGCTCCAAAAGAAATAAGAGAAATTAGGCCAGTGGTTTGGTAAATTATGTGAAAAATAGACCTTGCTTGCTAATGGAGTGTGAAGGAGCTGATGTGCTGAAGATGATCTATAATATTTCACATTTCTCTGAGGAGAAAAAATGATAAACTTGATGGTGTGTGATTTATTCATGTTTCTGAAGATAAAGAAGAATCCTGAAGTCAACTGTCTGTTTCATACTGAGACCAATATCAGGAGTTAGGCTGGGATTTAGTGGTGGGGGTTTGTTATGGGTACTGCGGAGGAGAGAAGCAGTGATTAATGATGGAGTTGGAAATGTCTACAGACACTGTAGTTATGCAGAAATGGCAGCCTTTTATGCATATCTATTTTACTCTGTCAAAAACCTCAATGATAAATAGGTTAAATTTATTGGCGTTGGTTTTGGTGGGGCTTATTTTGTTGTTTGTTTTGTTTTGTGATCGCTCTATTTCCATGCTGTTATTCTCTTTGCACATTAAGAGTTTTGCATTCCACTAGTCAAAACCATAGGTAATTTAGGAATTCAATTAAGAGTTTCCTAGAAGCAGGAGGGTTGATTTCTCTGTTAACTCCTGAAGGAGTGGGCCTTTATATGACTTAGAGATGTTTGTTTTTTGGCCTCGTCACCAGCTGCTGTGGCACGTGGTCATGAAGATGAAGGAGATGAAAGAAATGACCTTTGCAATCTGATTTATTTATTCTGTGTTGGAGAAAAATGTGGGGAAAGAAACAAACCTGAGACAGAGAGAGGAGCTTAGAAGGTGGGCCATGTTGTGCTTTAAAGATGTCATATTTAAAAGGGAAAAGGGGGTCACAGAGTCTTTGGGGTCTTAAAGTTACTTTGTACTGTGCTCGTATGCATAGAGGTTGATCTTTAAAACATACTGAATTGTAGTCACGATCTGAAGAAGGATGGAGTTGTCAAAGCATGAACATCATTGGGTCAATCAAATGTACCAGAAACAAGGTTAAGAGAAAAGGAAGGCCAGACTCAGACTGCCTGCTGCAGCGGTCTGTGTGCTGCAGTGAGCTGTCTCCAAAGACACGAGGGAGGATAATAGGTTTTGACTTGACTTTCCTTGGTCCATGGAGAGGTAGCATGGCAGAAATCACAAAGGGGGTTGAGAGAAATGATGACAAGCAGCTGTTAAAAATTGTACCCTTTGGGTGCATCCTGGCAAGGGTACAGCTGGGTGAGCAGTTGGGCTGGGAGTTAATAGTACGGTGTTTTTGAAGGTTATGAGAAATGGGAGAAAACCAAACCAAGTGGTAACACTGTCTGTGTGTTCTTCGGTGCCTGAAGCACCATTCTGAATGTATATGGAAAGGGCAAGTTCACAGATGTTAGGGCCAGAGGGCGAGCAGTGGGCTACAAAACCTTTCACCTTTTGGGTCACTAGTTCAAAATTACCCTGCTTCATCTAAAAGTCATTGCCATCTGTTGGGTGGCTGCAGGCCAGCGTGGAGTAAACGAATGGCATCAATTTGAGCGTAGACAACAGCAAAGGTATTATCACACATTAGGACTTCTTCTGATGGCCTCGAGGTTAAAGGGGGGAAGTGACCCATCACGCCCCACAAAAAGGAGGTTCGCCAGCTGAGCAGGGAGTGCATGGGAACAGCTGTGGTGCTGCTGCGTCTACTTCTTTTGTACACAAAAGGAGCCGTTGGGTGTCTGAAGCACATCCGTGTAACGCTAGGCAGGAATTCTGCTTGCTCCTCGCATGGTGTGATGGGAGCTGTGCCTGCTGGAGAAGCCCTGGCCGTCAGCACTGCTAAATGACAGCTGGAAGGCGTGCAGCGTGAGTTCATTTGTTTATTCTTATCTAGTAGCCTCAGAACAAACTGATGAACAGTTTGATTTGACAAGGTCGTACTGAGGATTTGTGAGGATTAACCTATATGTGGCATTTACTGAGGAGATCAGACAGGTCATGAAGATTGGCATTAGGGAGTCTAAGAAGATCCTCTTTCCCTCCCCTCTCCCCTGAATGCCTCAATCCAATTACTGTCTTATTTTTGACTCAGGAAAAGCGAAATGAGCGCGTACTGTCCTCCATGTAAAAGTGGATGGCAGTGGGATTTAAAATGAATGTCAGCATAGGGCTTCTTGTGGTCAGCCATTATGGACTGCTGACCTGGCAGGGTTAGATTATTGACACTAGTGCTGTAGTCATGGCTGGTAATGGCTTTCTCCATTTCTACCCCAATACCTCCTCGTGGGAAGGGGAAAAAGCTTATCGTTGTGTGCTGAATGAAGCACTGCTGTAATGGATATTGTTATTTACACTTGTGTATTTAGAGATAACACTGGAGTTTGAGGAAATGCCTCTGGAAGTTATTATAACAGCACACTGGCTAATTTGATGAAACCCAGCTTTCCTTTGGGGCAAATCACCGGCTCTGTGTGCACAGTGCATAGCTGAACCTCGTGGAGCTGCTCTCTGTGTTCATTACATTTGCTAACACATGTCTGAGGGAAGGAACACGCTTTCTTTATCTATTTCTTCCCGAATATTCAATATCCAGACTATAAAGTAGCGTTGAATAGCCATCTATTTTGTGTCGTCAGTTCTTTCTCTGTCAGGATGTTTCCTATTTACTGTTTCTTCTCCCTGCTTGCAAGATCACTGAAATGCCTCATGCTGAATTATATTTAGTACAGCCTATTTATTTTTCAGGAGCACTACAAACGCTGACTGTTTTATTGTGTAAGGTGCTGTATATTTCCTCAGCCGGAGCCAGACGTTCCTCTGAAAGTCTTGCAGGTCCTGCAGGCAGAGCCAGGGAAAGGTGTGCTGCTGCTGAGCTGCCATAGGGCACATGGGGTACACTGGGGTTGGATGGTCTTTAAGGTCCCATCCAACCTAGGCTGTTCTGTGAGACGCGGCATGACAAACTAAGCTATTTCAGCCTAAAAGAGGGCAGACTTAGTCTGGATAAAAGGAAGATATCTGTTACGATAAGGATAGTGAGGCACTGGCACTGGTTGCCCGGAGAATTGGTGGTATCCCATCCCTGCAGACAGCCAAGGTCAGGCTGGAGGGGCTCTGAGCACTGATGGAGCTGTGGGTGTCCCTGTGCACTGCAGAGAGTGGAACCTGATGGCCTTTAAGGGTCCCTTGCGACTCAAACCATACTATGCTTGTATGATATGTGTGCACAAGTGTGCAAATGGCACACTGAGTTATGGAAAACCAATTTGCAGTCTTCTACCTAAACTCAGGATGTGAAAACCTACCTACAACAAAAACCTCTTTCACTTTATTACGAGTGGGTGCATCTCTATGCATGCCAAGACCCATAGTGTTTCCTGGCAGGGGCTGGACTCTTGTGAAGCATGTTTCCCTGTTTGAATGGTGCTGTACCCCCATAAAATGTCTGGGGAGGTGGTCACGCTGACTCTGGGGCACCTGTGGTTCCTGTCAGGTCAGTAGGAAGTGCTGAAGCTGCTGAAGGGTACATGGGTGGATTTATCAAGGTGCGCTGCAACCCTGATCACTGAACAGTGGGATTCATGGAGTGCTGTAAATCGTATTATCGCTCATGGGAGGGGCTTAATTATTAATTTATTCTTTAATTAAAACAAATTTAAAATAATTTTGCAGGGTAGGAAGCCATTCATTAAGACACTGAGTAGGAAATGACTATATAAGCTGGGCCATGAGACATCATCTAAACCCAGATGATTGCTTTATTGATATTGACTGAAGGAACCAGCTCCAAATGGCACGTCTGCCTTCTGCAGTCCTGGTTAGGGCTCTGATTTACCTCTTGCATCTCCTTTTTGCCATGTATCATGGTGTCAGTGCTGGAAAAAGAGCAGCAACACACTCTATGCCTACAGTGAGAGTTTGGTTTGTGTGATGCTCTGGTGCATCCCTCAGGAAGTTCTACCAGAAGAAGCCAGATCTTTGTTAAATTACTCAGCCATTTTTTCTTTCTCAGAATGAATCCTGACAGGTTTTAATGTGTTTCCAAACACTGAGCTGCCACTCGGAGGGGTTTTAGTGTTTGCAGGCCCGGCTCATGTTGTGGTGTGTGTAGAAGAACTGCATCTTCCAATTAACTTTTTATGATCCTACACAAGGGGGAGATAAGTTAATCTGAACCAAATGTGCTGTTAGCACCGTGATACCTGCTGCTTCACTCGGGGAATCTAGATGACAGTGCTGTTGGCTCCATAGAAGGGAGAGAGTAATTTCGACTCAGGGCTATAGAGAGAGAAACATTGAATTGGATAGTGTAAGACAGTTTGCAATCTAAAAGCAATGCAGAGCAGATACATGACCCTCAGAAATCCTTTAAGGCTTTTGAAATGTGTTCAGAAAATTTATGAAAACCATACAGCAGGCTGTTTTAACAAATCAGGTCTTCCCCCAAGAGCTTTTCTTCACCTCAAGTTTCATCCTTCAGATCTCAGTGATTCCTCGGAGCCAATTGGGGAGTGCTGTGCTCAGTTATGTAAGCCCATATCAGACTGATGCGTGCTCTCAAGGAAGAGCTGTGCAGAGTTTGAAGTGGGCTGGGCTATGAACTGGAGCATCCCCAGCAAGGCTGATGATGGAGTGCTCCTGGGCTGGTGCTTAGCACACTGAAAACACTGTCTGCATCCTTAGTGTCTGTATTGATTGCTTCTGGATGTAAATGGATGCCTAGTGAAATGTTTATTTTCTACCTAATGAAAGATCACAAGGAGAAAAACGTTGTTTTTCACTACTTGGCACCTAGTTCCTGCTGTCACTTTACCTGGCTGCTCTTTCTTGTATTGCCCTTTTTAAAAGCCAAAGATAAGGCAATAAAAAGTGATTGGTCTTAAATCAAATTAGCAGAACTGCTAAGTAATGCACCGTGGTTTTTGTCGTGAGGAAGCAGGTTTGAAAGAGTGGCATGAGGTGAAATGGGAAGCAAATTACCTTCTGCTTTCTTAAGGATGCTGTGAAAACCAGTCCTGAGATGCCTGCTTATTCTCAGTCCCTACCCCCCGCCCTGTGACAGCTGTTCTTAACTCTTCTAAAAAGTCATAACCATCCTCTTTATGATCTATTCCTTTTTATAACGTTTATGTTGCGGGGAAAGTTGTCTCGTTGTTTTAGTGATGCCTGGCTTCTCTTCCTGGCTCTGCTATTGTCTTTGGCCCTGATTCAGCAAAGCACTTAAGCACATGATTATCTTTACTTTTATGGGATGGTACATGTGTTTACAGCTAAGCATGTGCTTAAGTGCTTTGCTGAATCAGAGATTTTGTCTGTAACCTTGGATTTATGCCTCAACCTACTCACAAGTAAAATGAGCTTAATACTTACCTCCAGTGATACTGAGACGCGTGGAAAATGCAGGACGGCTTGAGTTCTTTGCGTAAGGCAAAACCCAAATGTAATATATGTGATATGTCACTTTGTTGCATTGTAAACAAGTCTCTCTCTAGCTGGAGACATCCATTTTCTGACGTTATCACTAATCCTTTACCTATATTGGTCCCCTTAGCTTTGTTGTTCGTGTCTTCACAGTTTATTTGTCATAACAGCACTCTGTCACCTTCGGTGTTGTCTTTAGACACGTAGGTGTGTAACATTAAGAACTGTGGTCTTCAAAGGCTGAGCTTGGAATCACAGCTACTGTGAAATAAATCAGGATTGTGCACCTAAACCTGTTGGCAGCTTGGAAAATAACACCCTCTGGATTTGTAATAATCTGCTGGGATTGGGCTCTGGCGCTGTGGTGGGTGCAAAAGGAGAAGTGACTTCTAAATCCTCACCAAAAAAAAACCCCATCCGTTTCCTTTGGTTGGTTTCCAGCACACTCAGAGCAAATCCAGCTTTCAGTGTGCAATGCTTGGCTCCGTGCAGTGCTGAGGGAGAGGGCAGCCCTTGTGCTTTCCCTGCAGGTAGGGCTCAGTTCTGCAGCCTCATTTCTGAGCTCTTCCTGATTTGAGACATGCTGGTGGAGAAAGAGTAAAGCCTTATTCAGGTTGGTGTAAAATGTTTGTTGTGAAATGTTTTCAGGAGGTTAATGCAGTTGAATTTAGAGTGGACTTGCAAGGTGATGTTAAAATCTTTGGTGGACAATCTTACTTGAAGTCTAAATAGTATGAATTCAGTTGTGTTTATGTCCTTAATGACTTTCATGTTAGTCATGTATTTTCTTGCAGTGAAGTTAAGATCATTACAGAAGTGCTGAGAGCTGATAGGTAGCAACAGCCCCATGGCTGTTACCCTCTCCATCACTGATGCTTCCATGATGTTGCAGTCCAGGAACTTGCAGTAACAGAGGACACTGATTTCCCAGTTCCTGTAGATCCTGTTTGTATTGAAAGGCCCCCCCAAAACTGTCTTCCTTACCTCTCCCTCTCTTAGCCCATATCAGCTGCATTGCAATCTTTGACAGCAATTGCACTTCTGACCCTTTTCCATGCAAAGTGAGGCAAGTTGGCTGCTGCTGCTGCTGCAGTTGGTTGACAGTGGCCCTACTCATGTCCTGCAGGAGCAGGCCAGCCATAGCAATTGCCTTAGAGTTGTTAATGCACTTAAATAACTTCATACACCGCTTGACTTGTGCCCCACGAATAACATATCTAGCAAAAGGTTCCTGTTCTTGGCAACTGTGTCCGCACAGAGGTTTAGCACTGTTCAATTAGCACACTTTGCAGGTTTATTCAGATAAACTTACACATTTGTACGGGTGAACAATAAGCCCTTAATGGCATTTGGCTCTGCAACTCAGCAGTTATTTCCTTAAAGCCAGTTCTTAGGTAATTGATACGGTTGCACTTGTACTCATCAGTAAGCATTCAGCTGCACGGATCAAGTGAGAATACATTTCTTTGTGCTATCTAAAGTAGAAGAAAATTTTACACCTTTTTGAGTGTCATTCAACCTTGTGTTACTGCTTTCTGGTGATGCCAGCTAGAACTAATTTTAATCTTACCAAGCCTGCCAGAAGGATGAGTATTTTGACGTGGGTGTTCCAAGGAACCTAAAGGAATTAAATGTTTTTAAGTACCTGATTTCTTCCTCTGTGCACCTGTCTGTTTTGAGAGCATTTTAATTTCAAGGCTTGCAGTTTGTTTATCTAATGTATAACGTCGTCTAGTCAAGCAGCACTCATAACAATCACGTAAGGGTATCTCCATCCATCATGTTTTTTGTAGTTTTGATCGAAAGAAGCATAAAAGAGAAGCTGAAATGGAGAAGTTGGCTGCAGTGGCACATTGAGACCTGTCACAACACAGCCAGGTAGCTGGGACGTAAATGCAGCAAGTCCTATCGGTTGTGTAGTGGAGGGTGACAGAGATAGAGCAGGAGCTTAAGAGAAGCGTAAAACAAAACTGCCATTAAGCTTACCTCAGTAGTCTTTCACTATTTACCTTCGTGTTTATTATTTCATATGATTTCCCCTGCCATTCCTTAGAGAATGTTATTAAATATAATGAATTCAGTTAGTTACAGGCCCCATATCCAGGCTTAGCCTTAGAAGCTCCAGCTTCCCTTTGATCTTCGACATACCAAAATGTGTGATTATGCTATAAAAAGATAATAGAGAGAACATCAAAGGGAAGTTGAAAAACGCCAATGTGGCTTAGTAACATAACAGCTTAAGAATAGCGGCGTAACATGAAGACAACCCTAGTTACGTCTTAATGCATTTTAATATGTGCTCTGCAAGAGCACTGTAACACGAGTGTCTGCAAAACAGAAAGCTCTCCCTGCTCCAGGAAGTCCTTTCAAATAGAGGATATATTTGCAAGTTACATGTTAAAGTCATGATAAGTTGGGTGGAAGGAGTCAGGTTCATCTGGGTGATCACTCTGGAGACTTTGGCAGTTCTTCACTGAGCTCCTGTCATTTTCCCTGCCAGAGTTATTCAGGGCTTTAACCTTTGAAGACAACAATGACTGTCTCCCATGTGAACATCAAAGCTGGGTTTGGCCGAAAAGGTAATTTAGGTGTACTTACTGTACCTCAAGCTAAATGTCAAATGTGATTAAACGTTGCTATCTGGTCTTGCTTTAAGTAACGAAGTACAGGAACTTAGCTCTTAGACATCCCTGTTTTGATTTCCTTTGTCTGAACGTAACGCTCTCACGCTGGGATGGCGCAGCTCTTCTCCAGGCAAACACGTCAGATCAGGGCAGGTGGGATGAAGGCAGAAAGGAGTGTTTTATCATATGAAAATCTCCATAAATGACAAAGAATTTAAAAAAATATATTAAAAAAAAAAATCTTTTACTTATCTTAAGCACTTCTTCAGCACTCTTATTTGCTAGTTACACTGTCTGTCCTTCATCCTAGGGCTTTACCTGTGCTTAGCAGACTGCTAGAGACAGTCGGTGTTGACTGTCCTTGTGCAAAGGGTATTTTGTGCATCTTGCATTGCTTTTCAGATGGCATCAGTGTGTTATGCAGTCTTGGTTCTAAGGAAGATGCCCGCATGTAACAGGAAGACATTGCAGCGAATGCTTGGCATCGAAAAACGAGGTTGTTGGTTGCTTCTGAAAAAAACACATTAATTTCTGTGGCAAAAAATTAATGCTTTTCTGCAGGTTTTACCCAGCTGAAGCAGCTACAAAGTTCACTTGTCATTGGTGTGTTTGCTGCCGTCACAGACAGCATTCAGGAGGTGTGTATGGAGGACTGAGCCAACGTGCTTAACTTCTCTGCCAGCATTAGGCAAATATTTTTTCACGACAGGCGTGATTTGTGGTTTTGATGTATGCAGTAGGTAAAACCTTAATAACTGAGCTCTTTTGCCTTGGGGACAGGGAATTTATGTGGAATAAACCTGCGTTCATATTCACTGTTTGTTCCTGGGGATGTGTACTGGATTGTGCTAAGAACCAACCATTGGTATTTTGGGGATGAGGCCACTTCCCCAGTTTCTTAACACTCTTCTGAACGTCTTTTGAAGGACAGCAGGAAGATGTTTGGATTTGTGTCATTCTTGTTTTGTTTATAATGCTTTTTGAGCCACCAAACCTTCCCATTCAACCCCAGAAGGCTGAAAGTGGCCAAAAAAAAAAAAGATCTCTTTCCACTTGCCCCTCTATGTCCTGATACCTTTTGAATGTCACCATCTGCAGACATTGGCAATTTTAGTGCTTTGATTGATGTGTTTGTGCCAAGACGATGCGTTCAGAACAGGCACTACGGTTGCTGGACTTTGTCCGCCCGAGACAGTCACGGGAAGCAAGGTGGTAAAGGCAGAAGATTATGCTTTGAACAAGGCATATCCTTCTGTTTTCTGAAGTTGCAGTTTTCTTTCTGTTGCTGGTGATGTGGCCCGTTGAATAGAGATACAAACAATAGTTTGAAAGAGAAATAGAGGTAGGCCAGATTGTATTAAAATAGCCAACATCCTGAGAGTGTGTGTTTATTAAGCCTTGTACCTAAGGAAGCCCAGCAGCGTTCATGCTGAAAAGCACTAGCTACCAAGCTCCATTTTCTCCTTTGCTGTGCACTGTTGTTGAGAAATGAGGAAGGCGCAGCCTAATGGGGAGCTCGGCAGTGCTGCAGATGGGGCTGTTGTGGCTTTAAGACCTGCAGTCAGTAGGTGGTAGTGAAGATGCAGTGATGGGAGATGGGCAGGCAGTCTCCTAATGCCTCGTTAGCCACTTTGATTTTGGGTGGAGGATGGGCGAGGGGAATGGGAAGAGCCGTGGTCTATTTGGGGAAAAAAATATCACAGCCTATTAGTTAGAAGCAATGAAATGGAGACAACTTCAGGGACTCCATTAAGTGCAGTGTGTTTAGGCAGACAGAGTCCCCAGGTGAGGAGTGCTATTCTAGAGGATTGTGTACTGCAAAATAATTGGACTTGGGAAATCAACTGGGCTTCAGTGGCCTCGTGTAGCCGGATACTGGGAAGGAATGGGGGGGGGGGGGGGGGGGGGTGGAAACAGAACGTTTCCTTTCTCTTGCTTTTTTTTTTCTTTCCCCTTCTACTCTAAAGGCTGCAATGAATACAAGGAGGAAACATCATGCTAGATAGATTTACTGTCAATAGTTGTTTGAATAATACAAACAATGGCTATAATTAAATTTCATTTTGGCAGGGGAGTATTCGGAGCATGTCATCATAGCACCAGCTTGTAGGATATTATTTTCTTGGCATCCTGGACTTTTCCTGTTGCGTTCACTGAATAGAAATGATCCAGAATTCAATCAGAAAAGGCTGAATCGGCAGGGATGGGTGTTAATGCATTGATACGTCTAGAATCCGATTCTTAAATAAAACATCCCTGCTTGTTTATTTATTTACTAAAGAAGATAAATTGGAAATGGCAGAGCGAGTTGAACTAGAGCAACTTTTTTGCACCTAGAGCAATTGCTAGATAAAATTATGTTGACAGTGTTACTGAAGGGCTCCAGCGCATACATGAATCACAAGTAATGGCTGTGTCATTTCTTTCAGGTGAGCAAAGTCACTGCTTAATATGGTAAAAGTCATACCGTGCTGAGCCCCAGCACTCCCATGGTCGTGTGTGGGAAGATGCCATGTATTGCCATCGCCTCCTGCTACGGCCCTGGCCAAGTGGTGACATTTTAGAAGATGCAGCAGGGCTGACATGCATGTTTTGTCTTGTCTGATGTGTTTTCAGAAGCGTGGTGAGGCGTGAGCATTATTCAGTAAGCATAAAGCTGGCGTGTTGGGGCTGGTTTTCTTTGATGCTGGGTGTGAATGGGAAGCAGCCCCCTGTGCTGGTGGACCTGTGGCTGGGTGGGAGTCTATCACTCAGTGTTAACAATTGCAAAGGTGAAAAGAGAAGCAGATCTGTTGTAACAAATGCCTGAGCCCCTCGGTGTTCTTACTTGATGTTTGCTCTGCTCTGCTATTGGTAGCTGCAGAATCTCGGGTATTAATTTGGTTAGGGTAGGCAAGGCTTCAGAAAATAAGGTGTTATTGAGTTAAAAGGCAAAACGTAAGATGCTATTGGATTAAGAATGTGTACGCTGTAGTGTAAGTTAATGGAACAGTAATAGTGAGAAGTGACCTTCTTCCCCTCCAGAAATGGAAAAAAAGCAACACTTAGCAGTAGAAAATAAGATGTGAACCTCTGCAAGGAAGGTCACTGCAACTCCCAGCATATGTGGCCCTGAAGTAATAAAAAGCTGTCTGTGGCAAACCGGTGCATCACTCGTTACTATCAGTGCATAAACAGGATCGTATTATATTGCCCCATTCCTCTATTAATAGCTGAGTACTTTACAATGTGTCTCTTCCTTAAAATACAAGTTGCAAATTAAGAAGACACTTGTGGGGAATAAAAAAAGGGCATATTATCTTAGTCAACAGTAATCTTCCTTTTTTGGCTTGGGCAATGCCATGTATATGGCGTTGCTATTTCACCAAGAATAGGAGCAGAAGCATCAGCCCAAGGCAAGCAAAAAGAGCAGAACTTCAGGAAAGACACAATTCAAGGTTGCATATCCTGGGTGCGGGGTTTTCTTCAGGCCAGCTAGGAGACAGCAATAATTAGCGTATGCATTTCCTCATTAAAATATCATTAGTGAAGGCTTTGTTCCTTCAAGATGTTGCAAACGAGGTTTATTGCATTGCGTTATGTCAGTGTAGTTTACCAGTAGCCAGATGTTATATATGAATTTAAAGATGCATAAACAGAGTTGTCTGAATGCAGTCTGGCCTTTATTAAAGCAAGAAACAGGTTGGCATTCTGATTATTGTGTGCGTTTAAATAGGGTTGATCACTGACAAGTGGATGTTTGACTATAGCTTCTCCTGGAAAACACTTGCTATCATTGCTCTAAATAAATTAGGGTTTCCATAATCAACTGAAATAGTACAACAGTCACTTTTGGCTGCTTCTTTGCTGCAGGGAAGATGTAACTTCACGTTGTGTTTTTGAATGCTGGTGTTTTATGAAGTGGCCCACACCTGTACATTGCTGGTTGTTAAGGAAGATAAAATTCAAGGAGCCCTTGCATGACTTATAATATTTTATAGGATATCTCTGCAGATTATACAGTCTCGGTTAAAACTACCATTGCTTCATTCACCATTTGTCTCGCCAGAGCTCCTACCCCATATTGTTTAAAGAACACTTACCAGCCATGCTCTGCTGTAGTAACCATCAGTTGGAGCCACATTTTACAGCTCCATCAGTATCTGAAAAGATGTCTTAAAAGAGAAGAAAACAGCATCTTAGATTTGGAGGGAGAAAAGCGTGTTGGCAACTTAAACCTGAAGGCATTTACTCCAGTCTGAATGCTGGAGTTTTCCAAGACTTCACTTTGAGGTTAATTCAAGGTTCTAATTGGAGCTGATGTCAGAGTCTCCAGAAGCATTTAGAGACAGGTTCTTCACCACAGCCTCGTGCTGGAGAGGACTTACAAGCATCATTGCTCTGGTTCTGTTTGTAACAAGGCCTAGCTCCCTGAAATCTCAGCCTGTACATGTTGGCTCTGCAAGGTATCAAATCAGTTCCTCCCTCCCAGCAACCCCTTCCTGCCAGTGCAGCAAACTTCCCAGCAAACTTTCTGATATACTTGGTGACTCAAATGAAAGTACTTTTCTGCTGTGATTAGCGTCTGTTTATGGGATGGTTTCTGTTTTTCATAATTAGATCCAAAGCAGAAATGCAAAGTCTGCTGTGTGAAAGGATAATGAATCTTTATTGCACCGGCACAAATCAGATTTGTGCAAAAGGCCCTTTGAAAACAGTAATAAGCAGAGACATGTATTAAGTCACCAAGATAAGCCTCTAGCTTTTATATTTTCCTTTTTTTATATCAAAATTAAAACCACCCAGTGGATTTTGTGTGACTTTTCCTGCCACTCAGAAAGGCTTTAGCCTTGACCTTCAGTTTGGTGTGTGCCAACCCCAGCCTCCTCATAGCCAAACCTCTTAGAATATGTATTTTTGTAGGTGCAGAAGTAGGGGTGGGCTTTGTCGGCTTTCTTTGTGTGTCTTCAGTAGCAGTGAAAAGTGGGGAGGAAAGGAGCCACTTGAAATGTCCAAGATAGGATCTAATCAGCCTTCCCAATGTCCATTTAGCACGCGCTGTAACATTTTAAGCATCTCTTGGCCACTCTCTCTGAAGGGAAGGCTCATGTCATCCCTTGTATTTTCCCATTGTACACATCATTTCCTGGCGAATGCAGGATTTATTCCCCAGCTAAACCCTTCTTGACAGGTTTGTTATCTGTTCACCCGGTCGGCGAGCCCCTGAGAGGCAGAGCATAGCTGTTAGAGAGAGGGAGAGGGGGAGGGAGGAAGAAAGGACTGGGAAGCAGGGCAAGGAAATGTCAAGCGAGCTGCCAAGGATGGATATTATAGCTGCTGGGGACCTTAGAGAGTATCATGTGTCTTTTGTGTCTATTTTACAGTCAGTGCTTCATGTAAGATGGCAGTCTCGCCTGGACTGTGCTTAGTATTGATTTACTCCCAGGCAATGCACAGACCATTTTAGGAGTACATGGGAGACTAGAAAAAAATCTCTCCCTCCCCCCCAGCCCTCAGTTTTTTTTTTCTATAAACAAACACAACTAAAGTGGTTTCTATTACATTCATCCTCCTTGCGTTGGGTTTTTTTGGTTGTTTTTGTTTTTTTTTTTCCCCTTTTTTTTCCCCTTCCAAATTAGCAGATGGTTGTAAAGAAAGCAAATCAATCAGAGGCTGCTCAATGAACAATAGATCCCGAGAAATTAACATGGCTTACAATCTTATAGACTTCAAATTCTGCGGCCTTCTTGGCTTCTAGAAAGAGAGAGCCCATCCAACCCAACACAAAGCAACCAAGAAGTAGCAAAAAGGTACGAAGCGTATTGACTCATAGTACTTCTATAACGTTTGCGTAATATATAGTCCTTATTATTTCCCTTCTGTTATTTTCTGCAGTTGCTGTTCAGCACTTGGTGCAGTATGTTCCATGGGAAAGGCAGCCGTATGGCTGTCTAAGCAGCCGGCATCTGCTCGGCTGTTTGAGCAAGCTGAGGCTGGGTGCGCTTCCCTCTGGCAGCCCAACTCCTTCCTGCTGCTGGGCCAGCAGCCGCTCAGCGCCGTCATTCTGTGCACGGTGAATGTCTGCATCTGGAGCGTTCCACTTGGGCTCTGTTCTGCATCGTGTTGGGGTTGTGCTCCAGGTAGGGCTGCTCCTGTGCATGGGGGTGTTTCACAGCTGTGCGCATTTATGTTCTTCTGGCTTTCGGAGATGAAAATAAGTGGAACGCTTTTGGCTCCAAGGGTTGCCAGGGTTGTCGTTATCTGTCTGGGTGCTGAATTCAAGCAGGATTATTTTATCAGAGGGCAGCTTGTGTGCAGTAATGTGTGGGGGCTTTTTTAAGGCTATATTGAACATTGAGCATTCTCTGGGTGCAACAAACTGAGATGATTCTGAGCTCTGGGAGCAGGGGAGTAGGAGTTTGACAGGCAGCCCCAGGGATGCGCACGCTGGGGACAGAGCAGGCTGGGCTGTGAGCACCATATGCTGCTTAAAAAGTCTGCGTGGGGGAGGATGGTGCTGGGACGAGATGGGCTGTCCAGGGAAATGATGGGAAAAGGATTTGCAAATCTACTTCAGCTCAGTTCCTCTGGTGCAGGGAAGTGTGCCAGTGCTGGTTGCCCAATGCAGGGCACAGCCTGATGTGCACAGAGCTGGGGGTGCCAGGGGCTTTGCAGCTGCTCCAAGCATGGGGAAGCTTCGTCGATTTCTGCTGGTAAAGAATATTGACAGATTTAATAGGAGATCATTATAGGAGTGAAAGATTCTGCCTGAAAGGTAGAGACCAAGGAAAAATGTTCAAAGGGTTTCACATATGTTAATTAATTTAGCAAGCAATGCTTTTTTTTTCTTTTTTTCTTTTTTTTTTTTAATGAAAGCATGCAACAAGTTAGTGGAAAAACCTGGGGATAAAGAGAGTCATGAGCTTTGTACATTGAGTTTCATAAGAAACCATGGCACTTTACTCAAAAATTCCTTTGGAGGGCTGCTGTACGAGGAGTTAAGTAGAGAGATGTTACCAAAACACTCCTCTTGCACTCTATCAGAGTAGCACGCATCCTTTCTCCTTTTAGAAGTGAGAACAATTTGTTTCAAAGTCTCATTATTTCTAACTGGCTGCCTCATTAAGCAAGCGCTGTGACGGCAGCGGAGTCTGTGATTATAAACACCAGGACAATATGTTACTGTGTTTGTAACTCCACAGATAGAGGCAAAAGAAATGTTTTTCCACCCTTCTGTGTCAAGATTTTTTTTTCCTCCTCCTCCTTTCCCTTCATCCCTCCCAAGCTAGTTCTAATACTGAAGCATGTCACTTATAATCTGCTAATTAAATCATTTCACTCCATTTTATATAATTTTTAATTTAGCATTCATTTTCAACTTAGCTTTTGGCTTCATTTACTGATAATAAACAGCATTGCACACAACACATGTTCCTCAAAACAGTCATTCACACACATACAGATGCCAGTAATTTTGCCAGTATGCCATGCGTATAAATATTAAATATAACATCCCACCCTCATTTTACTCGTGATTGAATGTGCATGTTGCTGTTTCATTGTACGACACACTATAATAATGCAGAACATGACAAATTTGGATGACGAGTCTTCAGGTCTCTGTTGCTCACCCATGCTGGACCTCTGGAAACGTGCTGGGTTTGCCGTGTTGTGCCAGCACTGAGGCAGCTCTGAATGCTGGGATTTGACCTGACTTTGTTGTTGGTCCATTGGCTGTTTTTAACACGTCCATCTGTTGGTGGTTTTTTGGCTGTTTTGAGGTGGATTGATGGCCCACAGTGAAAGGATGACGTTTATGGAACAAGCCTTTGTCTGCTGGGGCCAGGCAGTCACACCAGGCAGCTGGTGACAGTCCATCAGGCTAACCTTAGCAGTGGGTTCATTGCCTTCTAAAGCCTGATTGTACCCACCTCACACTTTTTTAAAGCTTCAATTATTTGGAGGAAAAAGAAAAAAAAAGAGTTTCAAAACATCTCTGCCTTCATTGGGTTAATCTTTCCTTAAGACACTCAGAATATGTGAATATATATGTGTACATCCAGGCTGGATGTGGCAGCCTGATCCATTGGTTGGTGACCCTGCCCATGGCAGGGGGCTTGAAACTAGATGATCTTTGAGGTTGTTTTCAACCCATGCCATTCAATATGATACCAGCAGGTACCTTTATCAACGAGCCCAGACCAGGCATGTGATGGCTTCCATTCCATATTTAATCCTGTATGTTGCAGCATCTCACAGCCATACTGGGCGTAACGTGTTGCTTGCCAGTGCGGTGACAAACAAGGGGACAGAGCTACTGTAACGATCAAGACATCAGCCAGTGGGAGATAACAACAGTGCATTATTTTTTGGCACTCCAGAATATATGTTGAGGCACCCAGGGTTTATGAGGTACCCAACCTCCTATTTGTAAAGGCAGAGCAATGAACAAGAGCCAGGAGTCACCAGCGGTGGTATATGGCAGCGCTTTGAAGAGCACTGCAGGGAAGTTAAAAAGGTAAAGCTCCCCCTCATTTATTGGAGCTTGTGAAAATTGCCATTGCTGCTGGATCCGCAGCTCCAGAAATGGATTTTCTCAGGCTGTAAGGTCAGCGTGCCTCCCACCGCTCCCACCCCAGCCCATGTGTAACAGGAGAGAAGTCATATCGCAGACAAGACGCGCTGCTGGTACTTGCTGTTCTGTTAATTAATCACCAAACCACTTTCCATTATTTCCTTTTAATTATAACCGTTATTTGACCATTCAGATTTTTGTACTGATTAAACCATCATTTAATTGACAAAGTGTACCGTAAACGCTAATGTCTCCCGTCAGCTCAAATTACACACGTGGCACCTCGTTTTCTGCTGCCACAGATGAAAGGGAGCGCGGCCTTCGCGCCGGCAGCACCGCAACCCATCGCCTACCGGACCCCGGCCTGAAATGATGAAGCAATAATGATGGCTGTAATTAGCAGCCATGCAAAAGTGTAGAGCTGTGAGTCGGATCCACAGAAGCAGCATCTGCTGTGGATACTTCCTCTAGAAATCAGGGCAAGGGGATCCGTTCAGATTTGCAGGCGCGGTTGGTGCGATGGATCCTTGTTGCTTTGCTCGTCGTATTGTCTTATTTTTAACTGAGTGGAACGTTGGCCTGTCTGTCTTTTCTCAATCTCTTCTTTATTTTAACAGATTTGTTTTCCGCTCAATTAGACTTGTGATCACAAGAACACAAAGTAGTATTTTTCTCCTTCTGGAAAGACTCTTACAGTGTGATGGGCAAATTGTCAGGAATAATTATACCAAATGGCGGCAGGAAAAAAAAATATATATATAGTGGTAGGAAAGATCTCTCCCTGTTAGTGATACGTTTTATTTCAGATGCAGTGAACATCAAGCACGTTCGTGACAAGGTGAAACTGGCAAGTGGAGCTCTGCCATGGTTTTATTTTTAATTGCTGGTAAACTAATTAGACGGCACAAAATGTCGTATGAACCTCACATAGTTGCGCACGAAGCCGAACAAAGCGGATTGCGGTTCTTTCAGTAGAAGAAAAGAACAGGACATGAATTAGCTGAGGAGAAAAGAGATCTTAAAGACACTTCAACGTGCCACCTGTCCTGCCAGAAGGGCCTGCGATTTTTGTCATCGTTGGTGTTGAGTTATTTTGAAGGGATTTGAGGTTCCTCAGTGCTGTTCGATCAGTAAGTGACGCCGCTCCATTCAGCATCGCCACCTCTTCGCTGCCTCCCTCCTTGTGGTTCCAGGTGAGCAAAAAACACCTCTGTGGGTGGACGTTTGCAGCTGAAGAAGGGCGATATAAAGCAGGATTTTGTCTGTAACCTTCACAATTCACCTGGGCTCATGTCTTCAAAGCAGGCACATAGCAGCCTAAGGCTTCTACCAAATGGTGGCTAATCTCTCGCAGCCCTGAGCTTTATTGGAAGACAGCAAAGGTCAGGCTCCTCGGTGGCACAAATGACTTATGGAAATAGAAGCCTGGGTTTTAGATTACTAATGTTGAATTTTTTTCCATGTAGTTTAAATTTTTGGAAACCTCCAGTGTGAATTCCCAGGGATTGGTAGGGGTTTCATCCTTCCAAGGCTTTTTGGTTCTGGTTTTTGGTTTTTTTTTTCCTCCTTTGCATAATTTTCAGCTTGAGAGTCCAAGAAGAAATAGATTCTGCATTAAGTCCTTTTAAATTGGTGGAGTAAGCCAGAATTTGTAGGCCTGGTGCAGTAGTATTTAACATATCCTTCCCCAGGTGTAATAGACCAGATGTTTGTTTGTCATCAGTGAGTACAGATTGCTTGGATTCAGTGGAACTTTGTGCTGATATCTACAGAAATAGCAGCATCCGTGTGTTTCCCGTGATCAGTGTGTTGGTTATATCTGCAGCTCCTATTTTTAAGTGGCATTAGATTGATTTTAGAATTCTCATCTTAAACACTTCCCCCACTCGGACTGTCTTACACAGTAACCACCGTAACTTGGTTATTTCTGGCCATGGAAATACAGATAGACATGTGGCATTCCTCCATCAACGACAACATCTGCCTGTCTGCCTGTGTGTTAGGAACACTGATGGCATTCCAAACATGTTCTGTACTTGTATGAAGTGGCCCTCCATGGGTTGCTCAGTTAACACAACAAATATTTATTTGCTGCTTGTTCTGTCAGATCTACAGCATCATAGATCGTAGGATGGCTTGAGTCACAGGCAGGGCCACCAACCTCCAGATCTGGTACTTAACCACGTTGTCCAGGGTTCCATCCAACCAGGCCTTGAAGACGGGGCATCCACAGGACAGTGGGTCTTTCTTATATTGGTGCTCCCTCATCTACGGGTCAGTTGGCTTCCATAGACACAGTGCTGGCAGTCAAGCTCACCCATCGGTCTGGTTAAGCTGAACACCATGACTTCCCTGTAGTATAAGTACAGGGATATAAGTTTTCCTGTTAGAAGAAGTCAGTGCCTTATTCACACAGTGCAGAATCCCTTGGGGCATTTATTCAGGTGCCATCCTTGTGTAGATGGAAAAACAAAGCACACTGGGAATCACGCAGCTGACTTGGGGCCGGGCAGATGAAGCTTTGTAGGCTTTTCATGGAGCCACTGGGGAAACAGCAGCACCAATAAAACACCTGTAATTGCTCCTGGAGGAGCCCCATCTCTGCCTGCAGCATTGTGGAGTGCTGTCCTTCGAGACAGTTCAAATCAATGAGGGAAATCTTTGGTGCAGGAGGAAATGAGACCCTTGGGGCAGAATTGTCCTTGCCATCAGTGTTGTGAGCTGGGATCAGCCCACCTGTGTCCTGTGTAGATGAAGGATGTACAATTACATCTCCAAGTGTCTTTTGGTTTCAGAAGATTAAAAGGGGACAGTCACGAGTTACTTTGGGCCATAGTTATCGGGCATGATGGCAATGGGTTGGCAGTTGGACTAGATGACACTAGTGGTATTTTCCAGCCTTGACTTCATTTTTCCTGGCATTGTGGTGCATTGGTCCCACCTTGATACCAGGGCATGTAGATCAGCTGAGCCCCTGCAGGGCTGGGCTGGCATCCGTGTTTTTACCTCTGGATGCTGTGGGCAAAAATCTGCCCTGTGATTGGACGCCTGTTCTGAAGCAAAATGCTTCTTTTATTACTGAGAACAAGCCATTATTCCAAAAACAATGTAAAGACAAGCATGCTATTTTTAATCATCCTCTACACCGGTATCCTCACATACCTTCACCTCCTGCAGTGTGCCAGCACTACAGGGGTCTGCAGAGCATTTTGCTCCCTCAAACCAAAGGTAATTTCCATCCCCTGAGAGCCTTTTACCTCTGTGGTGCATCAGCTCTTAAATACCTCAGTTCCTAGTCCTGGAAAAGGGCTGCATAGCATCAGGCAGAAATGTGGAAGTTGGCCATTGTCCTGTAATTGCCCCCCAAGGGTCTGGTCGGAAGTTGTATAGTCCATGATGGTGTTTTCCTGCTTGCTTTTCCAACTTAAGTTAGAGCAAGTATATTCCTACAGGAAATTATAATGAGCCAATATAATTATATAGTAATTTTACCTTCCTGACGAGGTCATACAGAGTGCTAACACAATTATCAAATACCGGTATTCCTAGATTACATAACAGCACCACACCTAGCAAAAGCTGCTGTGATCCTTTGTCGGTCCTCATTGGTTTTTTCCTACCCTTTTCTTTCCCCTTTTGTTAGACTATACCTTAGATTTAGTAGTTTTTGATGTTGCCACCCAGGAACGAAGCAATACAAAGGAGCAGTTATCTTAAAATCTGTCTTGTTCTTTTGATGAGCTGTCTGTGAAGCTGGAAATACGAAGCATAATTTTTTTCTTTTTTTTTTAATGGAATCAGACATGCTGTATTAATTTTAACATGTTAATGAGCACCCAGCCATGACAGGACATCGTGACGTCTATTAAATTAGCTGACAATTGGAAGTGTGTTGAATGTTGCTCAGTATCTGATTGGGGCATGCGGTGGCTTGGGTTTTGCCTTTCTTCAGGCTTGCTCACTTAAGGCACTTCAGTACAATCAGTAGGGAGGAAGGTGGGCCTGGCAGCCCCTTGGTTGGCATTCGGGAGCTGCGCTCTGCATTGCAGGAATGTTCACCCCACACGTGTTTATTGACGACAGCAGGTCGTAATTCAAGGGGAAGGTGCAGTTCCAAGAAATTACGGTTGCAAAATTAACAGCAAGTTGGGGGGGTTTGTCAGTTCATTTTTCAGGCTCGGAAAAAGTGATTCCTCAGGTCAGACTGGGGAAGGATTTGGTGTTGATTCATATCAACAAGGAGAGTGTCTCCAGCTGTTACAGTAAATAGTAAAAATAAAGAAGAGGTTTGGGAAGGAGCTGTCAAGGATCCAGGCTTAAGTGAGGCTATAAATCTTGTGTGACAGGAGGAAAGTTTATTCAGAGGAGGTTTATCCTACAGCTGTCTTTCCTGCTGAAACAGATTGGAGACAGGAGGTTAGGCTGGATGGACTGTTAACCCGACCTGACTTGGCTGTTCTTCTGACCCTGAAAGTCCCGAACACGTAATTTCATGTGTCTAGGATGATATCAGTGAGGCACGTGGAGTGTTAAATAGGAAAGTTGAAGCTTAAGTGTCATCGCTGGTATCATACAGATAAGTGTTTCTGCAAAGAGGTTTTTTAATCTGCTGATAAGGATAATATGACATCTGAGCACAGGGACGGCAGAAGGGCAGGGAGAGAAAGAAGTGGGTAAACAGTCCAGTGTAATTGAAGCCTGGCCTCGCAGACTTTCAACTCTGCAGCAGCCAGCTCTGGGGATGGAATTGCAATCTGATAAACTTGCAGATTTGGGCTAAATCGTCAGCTTTTCGTCAACTGCTCATTTTTCCATTTGCAAAGTGGTTGCTTCTTCCCTACCTGCAGTGTTGAGTTAACAGTTGCATCTGCATGTTCGTTTGTCTGCTTGTTTGTTTTAATGGGAATGCAAATGGACGTTTGGGAAGGATTTCTGGAAGGTGTTTGTCCTGCTCTGTGAAGGATCCACATCTTTTGAGGCTGCATCTTAGCCTGGTTAGCACAGCTGTTCAAGGCACATTAGGCTTCCATGAACGAAACCAGGTGTGAAATGCAACTGGAGGACTGTATCAGCATTGACAACTATGTCATCTCTTCTCTAGATTCATTTAAAATACAGATTGTGCCTGTAGTGCAACAAGCGCTGATTCATGTGATGGTTACGAGCTAAATAATTTACACAAAGATGTCAGTTTTGTCTTCTCCCCTAAAGTCCAGTGACTGCACTACAGAAGTTAATTTAGGCGTTGAACTTCTGGAATTTCAAGCATGAGAAAACAGGTTTTTTGCTGCCGTGGTGATAATTTACTTAATATTTCTGTTGGAATGACTAGAAGTCTTGATCAGAAGGGACCGCGGTGTTCTGGATACCTCCTGACCTGCCAAGAAGTTGCTGATTGTTTAAAAATGGCTCGCAATAGAAATATCCATCATTCACAGGTGCTGTGCTCCATGGGTCTCAAAGATCTTTTCAGGCGTAAATTGATTCTGTCAGCTTTGCAGAGAAATAACAAAGTAAGAATTGAAGCAGAGTTGAGGACAGGCCTGAGGCTTCGCCCTCTGAATGGTGAAACTGTCGTTAATTTTCAGAAGCAAAGGGGCAGAACGATGAATGCTCTTAGAACTCTCCAAGCCTGCCCAGAATCGCATGGGAAATCTGTGAAAACATTGATTAACAGGAATTAAAACTTCATCCCTATAGTCAGCGTGGTATCTTAAAGGAACTGTAGTCTTTTCCCTATAAAGAAAGAGATATTAACAGGTTGAAAATGGACGATGCCTTCAGGTACTGGCAGCAGTGGGAGCACATTACCTGTGTGCTCTGTGCATAAATCCTGACAGCTCTGTAGCTGGGTCCCTCTGTGTGTGGGTCAGAATGGTGCCCACAGTCACTGAAATGCTGAATTGATGTCATGTAGGTGACAGCATGGGGTACCAGGTCCAAAAAAGAAGTAGAGTTATGAGGAAAAAATCACCTTTGTTACCATCTGTACATTAAAGACCAATACAGGGCCATCCTGTGTTAAGCTATGAACCCACACAAGGTGAGTTTAGCTGCTCCCAATGTCTAGCACTTAGAAAATTCAAGTGGCTAGTTCAGACTAGACACATTTGGAATGATTAAAGTTGGTTGATATGTATCGTGCTGTTAAGACTGTGTGGCTGCATGTTCACTTGGACTTGAATTGTATTGTGATGATATATTAAAATATTGCTATTGAGGAAAAGAGCAACTGAACTGAATTAAAGGGCTGATGACATCCCCTTTCTTTCGGAGATAGATTATAGGCACAGCCTGCTGAAAATCAGTAGTTTTGGAGTAAGTGTGCTGGAGGTGATGCTGTTCTCATTGCATGGGAGTTGGAGTGGGTGACCTTTAAGGGTCCCTTCCAACTCAAACTGTGCTGTGATTCTATGATTTAAAAGTTCCATTCATGTCAGATGTACGGAGAGCATTGCAACGTTCCATTAAGGCATGGGGCTTTCACTGGTGAATTCTAACATCAGGCATCACTGCAGTGCGTATCTGGGGAGACAATGTATGCAATAGAAAAAAAGCAATTGTAGCAGTGTATTAAAACAAGTATTGTTTGATAAATGCAGCATACTGTTGCTGCCAAGTATGTCTTTGTTATGCAATTTGTCATACTGCTTACAGCCAACTCATCATCAGCATGTATCAACACATTCACAGTAGCGTTCCCAGTGAGGGTCAGGGCCTGCGGATTTCTTTAGAGCTAGTTGGAAGGCAGTAATCCTGTCTCCTGGCTTTGGAGATAGAGGAAGTACTTACACAATTTAAATGAGCAGAAAAAACTTCTGCGCAAGCAGTTCTGTCATTTACCTCTTAGTAAGCATGCAAGTTTTTCCAATCCTATATCTTATTAATATTAATTAAATATGCAAATTTATTATTATTATCGTTGTTGTTATTGATATTATAATTACCAATGTACAACTAAAGCAGAGCTGCATCAGCCCAACAGTTTAATGTTAACCTTTCCTGTGGTAACCTGCCATCACACCAGTGTGGAGGTCTGCCTTCATTTCTAAGTGTACACATTTAGGATTGGCCCATCAAACTTTATCTGTATGACTTGGGGCCCAGCTCATGCGTGTGTTTAGATCTAACCTACAGCTTAACGTAGCAGGTGATTCATAGTCCGTGGCCAATGAGTCTTTTATAAGATCAGCACCATCCCATCGTTCAGAGGAGGCGATATCCTTTACAAAAGCACCTCCTTGACTTCATCAGACGGCAGCCAGCCTTGGTTGACATCCCCAATAACTCCAATGCTCAGAAATTCTTGAAACCAGCACCACTAACTGCCCTGCTAAAGAGGGCCCTTGTCTCCTGCTCACACGATACGCTGGCTGTGTCCAAAGTGTAATATTTAATTGCATTTTCTTAATCTTTACCACTGTATTGCTAAGCTTTCTAATACCTTCAAAATACCAAATCTCAGGCTTATCCTAATTAAAGAATCTCAATTTAATCCATATTGCATGACAATTCAATTTGTTGATTGCTTTTTCTCTCCCCCCCCCCCCCCCCCCCCTCCCTTTGTGAAATTCCCGTCAAATGTATTAATTCAACATGATGAATCCTGTATTCAACCCACTGGAGTGAATAATTAAAATTAGCTGATAAAACTTTCAGCAGAATTACTTTGTGAAATTGCTGAACAGATGTGTCATTTTAATGAAAATCCACAGACAAGCGCCTTCCCCCCTCGGCAGGATAAAAATATTATCCCCACGGCACATACTTAATTTGGTGGTAAATACACTCCGAGCGATTGCTGGAAGGGAAGAAAAAGCAACTTGTCACACTTAGTAACTTGATTTTTCCCCAGCATGCAGTAACAGCTATCTACAGTAATTCATAGTGCTCTATTGTTGCTGCAAGTCCCAAAGAGAACTTATTAAAATGCAATAATCTCCTATTTAAACAGAAACAATAACCATTAAATTTCCTGTGGATCCAAAATTGAGCACAAGCCCCATCTGGTAAGAGTGATTAGAGGCCTGATGAGGGAATTTAATTTGCAACATTCAAAGACTAAATCTGAGCAGATCTTGTCACCTGGGACTGGAGTGCTGCTTGCTGTCTTCTTAAAAATCTCGACCTAAACTGGAAATGGAATGTAGAAGTGAAAATGTTACCCAGGGGCCGAGCTTGACAGGATTGTATTTCATTATGTGTCTCCATCAGGCTTAGAGAGCTGCGTGGAATTTCGGCCTTGCCTGGGTTGGGCTGTCTCCTCACTCCTGCAATGGGGGTGAATCACTGGAGGAGCCTCCATCCTGCCCTTGGACCTCCTACCACCTCCTTTTAGCCACTTAGCCAAACAACGTCAGCTTTTCAATCCCATTAGAGGAAGGCAAGAGAATTTTAGCATCGCCTGCAACAAACAAGCATCTCCCCAAGGTTTGTTCCTGCTCCTGGCCAAGCGATGCTGGCGTTGGGTGTTATTACTGAGAGCATAACGGTGTGCCACACATCTCCCATCCTTTGGAGCTCCCTCTGGCACAACTGAGATGCAGGCAGTGCAGGTGTGTGCTGCAGAAATACGGGAACAAAATCTGCTGCTTCGGGGGTTTGAGCATTTTTTTGGTGTCTGTCTCTTTCTTTCTTCTTTTTTTTTTGCCTGGCTTGTCGGCTGTGGTTTTTGTTTCTCCTCATTGTTAGATTTTGGTCAGCTCGTTTTGTGCCACAGCTGTCAGTTTATAAATTATTATAAGCTCCTAATTAAGAACCTGTTTCTAATGGCAGAGCTCTAGCACACTGAAACATATGTTGCTAGGGAGATAGCTGTAAGCAGTAGAATAAGGGAAACGGATGCAAAATGCTCTTTCAGATTCACTGTTTCTTCTCACTCCCATTCGCTGTTTAAACTCCAGAGATTGATTTTTTTGGCTGATGGTGTCCGATAGAGTTTTGTTTTGTTTCAAAGACAGCATTAGTGATGCTGCTGCTAAATGGAGTTCTATTTTCATTTGGTAAAGGCAGCGGGGTTCACATGATGGGTTATGGGTAGTGCTGTGCATATTGTTTTTTGCTGGTCTTCTCCAGCCTGCACAGCACTACTTTTTGATTCGAGGCTTTGTCGTCTCTGCAACATTGGGCCCCTCGTGCTGTCTGCTTGCTGGAAGTTCTGGTTGTAGCTGTAGGGAGGTGTGCACTTGGCCAGGAGGAAATCTGAAGTGGTGACTGGGAGAGCAGCTGCCCAAAGAGGCTGTGGATGCCCCATCCCTGCAGGCACTCAAGGCCAGGCTGGATGTGGCTCTGGGCAGCCTGGGCTGGTGGTTGGTGACCTTGCACATAGCAGGGGGTTGAAATGTGGTCACTGTGGTCCTTTTCAACCCAGGCCATTCTGTGATTCTATAGGAGTAACTGTTGACCTTGGCCAGGTGCAGTTAGTGAGACCACTAACTGCTGAGCTCACTGTCAGCCTTCAGAGCAATCCAGTCCACAGACCAGGAGTTGCCTTAACTAGTGCAGGTTACTTTTGTCTTTTTGTGTGGAATGAAGCCATGCAGTTGCTCAAAAATTACATTTCTTTTCTTTTTGAGCTACCCACATTTAATAACCACAGCACTGAAGGCACAGGTTATTGTGGAGGGAGGACTCGCACAGGAAGCAATCAAAACACCCTGTGAACTGCAAAGTTAGCAATCTATTTGCACCTCTACTGCAACAAGTCATTAAATTCTGAGGCTGCATGTCTCCAGCTGAGGGGAAAGAGCCAGATGACAGCAGCACCAGGCGTCCCACTGTGCCACTGCACGTACACTGACTGCTGAGTTGTGGCTTGGGGTGAAGCAGTGATCCTGCAATACCTGACAGGAGCATTCCTCCTATTCTAAGCTGTTTTGTAATGCAGAATGTCAGGGTTGTAGGAATATATTCCAGCACCAGTTCGGGTTCTTTCTGCCTCTTAATTCTGGATGCTTCTGAAGAGGACAGAAAAGAAGAGGTGAAGAAAAATTGTGGTGACCATCATGTTTGCATGGAAACGGGAATATCAGAAACCCAAAAATTGCTTTTCTAACTTCTCTGTAATGGTGTATCACTGTGATGGTCCATGATTCCTTTTTTTAGATCATCTGCCTGCAAGCAGAGTTGAGCCCTGTTAAATAGCAAGCAACTTTTCTATCAGTGCCTTTTATAAAGGTTTCTGATATTGATTGCAGGTATGTCCTTTTCCTGGCCATAAGAGTTCCCTCTACAGAGCCTTCCCATATACCTTTGTGCTTTCGAAGACCAGCATACTCTGCTGATAGGTTTGGCTGCTTGTCACTAGTCATCTTGGAGCTCATTTTTCTTTTCCAGAATATAAGGTCACCAGTGAGACAAAACTTTCCATCTGTGTGCTTGCACATAATTGCTCCAAAGAGGGGAAGAAGTTCCCTAGATAAAAGCACTCACTACTTTCCTTGAAACTGTTTTCTGTAAATAAAACTCTTTCATCTTTGAGCTTAAAAATCTATTTCAGCCCCCACCGAGGGTTTTTTCCCCTCTTAGTCCTGGGCTACTCTAAGTTTAAAAAACAAAACAAAACAAAACCCAGAGTTTCTTAATAAGCCCCAAAGGTAATCAGAAAGAAGACAGCAAAATGAAACAACTCGTAAAATATTCCCTAACATCTTTAGGGAATACGTAATGCACACAAGGTCAGGGCTTTGTAATGGTAATTTAAGAGTTGTAGGAAGTGATCCATCATTTTAAAGAGCAACGTTGCCATCCTTGACAAAAAGTTTATGTTTCGGAATCAACTTGAGTCCCTGCTCACCTCAAGAAAACAAACGCTGGCAGATCTTCTTGTAGGACATAATGAAGGAGATTTTCTGTAATGTTATGCAAATGTCATGCTAAGTTGTATGTAGGCACTGAGAAGTGACAGGCAATTGCAGCTATCCTGTTTTCTGGAAAGTAGTAATACTCTTCTGGATTAGTTTTTCTTTCTGGAGCAGACGTTCCATGGAAATTACCCTTGACTGTATTCCATCCTTTGAAAGGTCACAGCGGTAGATACAAAATCCATAGGCAGTCGATTGCCTTCCACGTATTCAGCATTACTGCTCTTGCCTATTTTACCCTTAGGCATCTTTTATTTCTTGCACAGATGGTCTCACTCAGCCCTAACAAAATGTTTTAAGCTGTTGCATAAATTAAAATAAGAGGCCCCGAAGTACAAAAGTGCAACTCTTTGGTAAGAAGTTGGGGGCGGAGAGGGGGGGGGGGTTTGTTAGGAACGAAGGAAAACACAGCACAGAGCACTGTTTCCCTTCTGGTGTGTTCTTGATTTGACTACAGGTTGCAGGTCAGTTCCAATAGAGCAAGGAGAAACTCACAGCATGTAGAAGAACAGATGTTTGAGGTTGCGGGAAGCTGGATCTATTTACCGTTCGTACATCATATCTCTGCACTGAGGTAATGGGGAGCGTTGGTCAATGTTTTCCCTATTGGAAAGGAAGATTTGATCAAACACAATGGATCTGGAAGGGAACTGGAAGGAACTGATTTGATCTACACTTTCACTGAAAGATTATATAAATGATAATCAGCCTTCAGTTTTGTCATTTGCCTTTGTTTAAATGAAGTTCCTTTCACAGATAAGTTTGAAATGCTGATTTTTATTCCCAATGTGGGAAGGAAGGGGATGCACTGAAATGTCAGAGCTCCCTGCTGAGTGGAATTTCCACGTGCTGACCCACTTCAGTGTCAACCAGAGGCATCATCACTGGTGGCCAAACTACAGTGTCTTATGTGTACACTCCTCTGAAAGACAGTGGGACTCATTGCAGCCAGGCTAGACGTAGACAACCTTACATTGGGGTGCTGAAAGAATGTTAGCTGTGAGAATATTCCCATACATGCAGGATGTGAAATTCAGGGGGACCATTTCTGTTTTCATGCCTTCTCTCTTCCTAGGCTGGGCTTTCCCTGCCTTCGTGTTGGCCAGTTATCGTGGGGAGGAAATAGCGTTCTCCTTCAATGAATTAGATGATGTGTTTCATAGCAGTCAGTTATGTTTAGTCACTTAATGAATTATACTTTGCCAGTTGACAGAGGGATTGATCAGCAGACAAAGAAGAGAAACCCAAAAGGGACAAAGGAGGAAACCTTGGATGTATTATTAAAGAAGCATTTTACAGACAATATCTAGATGTCAGAGTATTATCATAGCTAGGCCACATTCATTGGTACAGGATTTTGATGGTATTTCACAACAATTTGTTTAATGGCATATTGTGTGAAACTTCAGCTGGCTTAAATCACATGGAACAACAACAAAAAAATCTCTCTCGTGTATTGGTGGGGCTTTTTGTTACAGTTTTCAAACTATAGGGTAATGCATGTGTAGAAAGCTAATGATGTGGTCTCTAGGTGTTGCTTTTTACTATACGGAGTACTGATAATGAGCTTTGAGTAATAGGGTATGAGTCCCAGAAGATGAATTCTGATTACCTTTGTGGTATCGTCCCCTGTATGCCCCTTTTTCCTTGATGTTTCTGTAAAGAACGTTGGGGTTTTGATGAGGGTATTACGTATTTGACTTTAATTAGATTTGCAGGATGTTATGTTAATAACCTGTGACTCTGGTTGGTTGTTTTGTTTTTGTTTTCTTAAACTATATTCGTTCAATGAATGGTATTATGGCAAGCAGCAGTTGAAGCATCTCGCTGCTCTGTGTATAAAGCATGTATTTATTGGTCCAGAGAGGGCAAATTTTGTCCCATGCTCAATAATAATCAGTAAACAGTACTTAAATTGTACAGAGACTATCAAACTGCGGCATACTGTGAAAGTGCAGAGAGAGATCCTCCAAGGAAATAGCATGATAGATCTTAAATAATACCTTATAGTCATGGGCTATGCCATTACAGGCACTAAAATTAAATATACAGCTTCCCTAAACAGCAGGTTGTCTTTCCCACTGCCCCTTTTTAATAAAAACTCTGGGACTTTCTCATGTTGACGGGTCAAATCCAGCCTTTTTAGAATCAATCTGTTTTATCACGTTTGGGGTTCTTTTGGAAATTCCTTTTCTTTCTACTCGATCATTCCCTGCTAAATCATTTTCTCGTTGCTGAGTGCTTTTAATTGCAATTTGAAGAACAAAATTAAAACCCGATCTTTTGCCAGCTCTCATCTAGCACACAGGCATTACATTTGCTGCTGGTTTGCAGCTCTGACTCACGTTGCCAGCATCCTCGCTTCTGTTTTGTTTTGTTTAGCAGACTGCTACGCCAATTTAATAAACATGCTGTTCTAGATTCTGTTGTAATTTAGCTGCCATTTTGCTTCAGTTCAGACAGTGATTGGTTATGGCAGGGCTGTAATGCGTTGTCAGCACAGGTTACTCACTACTTGTTGGTGGTGGCTGAACATTGTCTGAGACACGGTGTCACTGCAGAATTGTTTGACAACGTTGATGCTGTAGCTGCACTGAGCAATAACAACTGCAGAGGTTGAGGAAGGGCATGCAGGAGCGGCTGCTCTGAGGGCACCAATGAGGAGGGAATGCTAAAACACAGCAGCAGGAAATGTCACCAGGGAAAAGTTTGTTTATCCATTATTTTTCCTCCCTCTTGTCATTCTTGTTTTATTTTCCCCATTAAGGAGATACTGAGGAAAGGTGGCATAACGATTGTGCTGCGGACACAAGTCTCCAGAAAAAAAATGGGTAAAGGATGTGCAGGCTTTGTTCTTTGTCCCCATGAACGTCATGGATGGATCTGACTCTGCTCAGCCCTTGGCCACTTGGCTGAGATTGCTGGTGGTTTTTTTCTGGTGTATAAGGCCAGCTCCATTGGGACTGGGTTGAGACCCCCAAACTTTGGCCACGTCGTAAGTTGCCATGCAATTAACAGATGCTTTTGCCATTCAGAGAATATCAACTTTTAATACTTAATTAAAAGGCAAGAGGCTCAGTTTTCCACCACGGTCCATTTAATCCATGCATTCCTTTCATAACATTAAGTAAACTTAATCATTGTTTTCTGTGACAGCAGTGGTTTGCCTTTCAAATTCTGACTATTACATTGTTTTAAGTTTTTGTCAGGTTCCATTTAACTTTAGAGAAGAACTGAGGCTTCAAGAACGGATAAAATCTGTTCAAAAATCTACACACTTCTTTTGAGGAGATGGAAAGAGGAAAAAGATTGTTTGGAAATCCTCCACTGCCATTAAGAAAAAATACATCTTATTCTTCTGCTGATGTAAATTGCAGTAAAAGCCCAACTTGGTTAGAACTGCTTTCACCAAACCCTTGAGTTGAATAATCTTAACTGTCAAGAGTGAGTGACTGCCAGATCTGAGCCTTCGTGCAGCACATTCGGGTACTTTATTAATATGTATGGTCTTCTCTTACTGAGGGGCTTTTTGCATTTGTTCTTCCTTAATAGAACTGGAAGGAACCTCACGTATTAGAGACATTTCTGTCTGCTGTCAATTACTTTAGATCCCTGTGTCTTAGATACAGCAAGATGAAGTGTAGCCCCGCTTGCTTTCTAGACAACCTAGATCTGTTTACCCTTTTATTTTTCTCTGAGATGATCATCAGCCCTTACACATCCTTGTATGTAGAGTTTGTATGTCAAGCATCGAGCTGATGATCTTCTCAGGCAATTTGTTTTGTTAGACTCAGACACGTGGTGCTGTCAGTGCTGTTGTGTAAATGTGTACCCCATAGCTGTGCAGTGGGTTCTTCTGCTTCCCACAGGCATGTGAGGGCTGTGGGGATCTGTCCCATACACGTGCTGTCAGCCCCACCATTGCTTACAGCGAAGTTTGGATCGTGCTGTAGGTTGATGGCATCAGAAAGGAGATGTGCAATTGAAATGACAATCAGTGATTGGCATCATGCATAACTCATTATTGTGTCAAGGATTTGGCATGTCCATGGAGAGGAAACCATGTGCGTTGTGTTGACACTGAGCTTAATTCATATCCTACTGGCGGTGATGCCAAATCCTTATCTCATCGATTCTCATGCCAGAACGCCTGTTTGCATGCCAGATTTTTGTCAGAATAATGAGTTATGCCTAATACCAATCATTCCGTGGCAGATGCCGCCTGGTGTAGCCATTTTGTATAGTTGGGAGTTTGAGCAAAATGGCCGAGGTTTCGTGCAGTGTGAACGGCATGGCAGGAGATCTCCAGTGGGGTCATGGAGGGGGTGAAAGGGTTTCAAACAGCTTCCAAATGGTATGCCAAATTTTCTGGCAACTTCCTTGAAAAATGTTTCTGTTTTCCTTTCTACTTGCCCCTCAACGTGTTCAGGCAGCCCACGTTGTGTTCATTACCTTTCTGCTCTTAAGATCTTCAAAATTACATTTATGGGTTTGTCATCCTAAGCAGTTTTTGTTCTGTCGTCTTCTCCCTTACCAGTGCAATACCATTTTGTAGACAGCTCTGACTCGTAACAACAGGAGATTCATCTACAATCCTTATACAGGTGCAAGTATGTGTATCAGCCTAACACACCTCAACGTTTTAGCTTTTACTTTTGCCAGGAGATTGTCAAGTGAGACATGCTATCTCCCTGCTGAAAATAACCCATTAACTCTCTTATATTCTAGGAGGTAGGAGGGACTCTGAGAGAAAGAAGAGCTCGCAAGCATTTTTCACTTTTCCCTATGGGAGGAGTCCAGGTTGCCACCAAAGCTGGAGAGAACATTTGAGCTTACATTTAACTTACAATCAAGTTCTTTGTTGTGAGAACTGAATACTATGAGAAAGGAAAGGGTAGACTTCCACTGGGTACTGCATATCCGTGAGGGGAGGAGAGCAAAGAGTATCTCCTGTTCATCTCTTGGACTTGAACGGGTAATTTGCTGCAATTAAGACAGCAGGAAAGGGTTGAATATCCAGTACTTCACATTGGCTTTAAAATCAGAAGACCCCCCAAACCAGTTTGATATGACAGTTTATATCCTGGTTCTTTCAAGTATAGGTTAAAAACATCACGTCATACTTAGCCTTAGCCCAGACATCATTTGTTCTCAAACCATGTCCAAATGGTAATGCTTGGAAATAGCTTATTCATAATCATCTTGTTGTTTAAGCTGCATTACTATTTTGCATCCAGCCTGTTGATTTTTTTCTACATTCTTTTGCATGAGGATTTTTCATTAGTGTGTTTTATGGAACACGAAACCCGTAGTGGGATCATAAAATATTGTGCTTACAAAAGCTCCTTCGTTTTCTGCTTTTAATAGAAAAATAAATGCACCTGGGCTGACAATTAGGATGCCAATATTTTCTTAATTTAATTCGAAACAGCACAAGAGCTTTACTTTGGATATCAGCAGAAATGGGTCCAAATTCAGGTACAGTTTATTGGGTACAAATCATGTAACTCCTGTAGAATTTCTTGAGCTTAGATTTGTTCCACTGCAATTGGTCATTATATACATATATACACCTTTGCATTTATTTAATAAATTCATTGCTTACAAAACATTGGGAGACTGACACTTTAGTCTGGCAGTCTGTCCATTGGGGCGGTTTACTAAATCTGAGAAAGATTTACTGCAAATATGAGGGTAAAGCAAGCTCCTTCACTGGGCACTAGTGCTAAAACAGGCGAAAGACAGTTCTAAGCGTGAATTGGAGCTTCTCAGATGATGAGCTTCACCAAGAGAGTGGTGAGGTGGTAAGGAACAGCTGCCCAGAGAGGCTGTGGATGCCCCATCCATCCCTGGAGGTGCTCAAGGCCAGGTTGGATGGGGCCCTGGGCAGCCTGGTCTGGTATTAGATATGGAGGTTGGTGGCCCTGCCTGTGGTGGGGGGGGTGGGTTGGAGCTTCATGATCCTCGAGGTCCCTTCGAACCCAAGCCAGTCTATGATTCTATGAAGAATCTCCCTTGTGATGTACTGGTTGATCACTGTTAGCGCCATGATGGGCTCTTGGGATGCAACCCCTTCAGGGCTGTTGATATCAAGTATTTTCTTTGGGATAACCAAGTGGACATGGTGCATCTCTGAAGTTACTTTTCCTTTGTAGGGGGCGTGCTATCCAGTTAGCCATCAATTCTGATGAATATTTATACAACATAAATGGGGAAATCAGTGGGTTCCCTTGGTAGAAATGTGATATTGGTATTTTTTTTTTTAAATAAACTTAAATAAGGTCAGAATTTTTTATCCTCTAGAGAAAATTTCACATCTGATTAAATAGTTTACATAAACTTAATCTTTTTCTGCTAGATGCATTATAATCTCAGATATTATTCATGTAGCTATTCCTCTGTGAACCATAAAATGTTCATTTCTTCAAAATGAATATGAAGCTCAAAGCATTAGTGGTCTTAAGAGCATAAAAAGTTTATTGCTTTGTGCTTAACATTTTTCAAGTAACTTTAGAAAGCTGAACAAATTTTGCATTTAGATTAATGGAAGATGTTTTCCATTTGAAGGAACTAGCAAGGGAGCAGCAATAACAAAAATCCCCCAAGGTTAAAAATGTAGTGCTTTTGATTTTTACCAGAACTGTGTTAGCAGAACAATCATTTCTCAGCATGGAAAGGTAACATAATTGGTCTATACAGTGGCAATATAGAAAACGAGTATGCTTCAGAGAAAGCTAATATGGCTCTACTTAATAATTTCCTTCAAGAGCCTGAATTTGAATGTATATTTCACCCAGCTTGAGGCAAACAATTTGTACCCATAAGTTCTAGTGGAAGTTACCAGGGGGTCATGCAATTTATTTTAGTTCTTGAAGTTTTCGGAACTGCAGACCTAAGAGCACATTCACTTGCATTGTTTCACCAGTAATTTGATCCAATTGGGCACCGTTTTCCTTCTGCTCTATTATGTTAGCTCTGGTGAAAAAAAAACAACCACACACAACCCTCTCATGAAATATGGTGAAGAAGTTTTCTCAGATGGGAAGCTGCTGCTTGTATTCGCTATGAGCTTCTTCCACTGTATCTCAGGCTCTTTCATTCCTGAGCACCCGAACCCTGCTGTTCATTTCTTAAAATCTGATGTTATGGGGCAAATCCATTTTCCAGTTTTATTTGTAGAGTCTGATTGGGGAAGGTAGCTTTCTTCAGAATAGGCTGCACGTATTCATGATTAAACACAGGGCAGAGGGTTTTTCCAGCACTGGCTGCAGCCTGGTTTCCATGTTCAACCCACGAGCTGAACTTCATGTACCAAACCATGCCAGCTTAACCTCTAAGTTTTTAAGGCAGGCATAGGTTTTTTTCCTATCGTATTTAAGTACCAACTCATGTTCCCAGTTGTGCCTACAGTACTTCTTTCTTTTTATGTTACTGAGGTGGTGCTTTTATTTGTAGAAGAGGATTGCTGACCTTCCTTAACATGCCCATTTTCTTATACCTCAGGATGGTTTTTAAAACGGTTTTGATCGACGACTTAAATTCCCCCTCAGCCAAGACAACAAATGCTGTAACGTTAATATTATGGGATTCTTCTCATCTGTTACAGTTTTAGATAGCTATCCTGTGCCTTTGAAGCCAACAGAAGTTTGACCGTTGACTCCATTGAAAGTCACTCAACTTCTCTTTCTTAGATGCCAAACGCACCCGAACAAGATGTGAAGTAGGATATCAAATAAATTCATTCCTCCAGTAATAATCACCACCACCTGATGTCTCTTACTTCTGCGGCCAGGGATAGTCTTGCAGGAAGCCAGCCTTTGGGAAATACTATTTTTCCCTTCTTTGGTTCTTCAAGGTTATTTGAGCAACCCTTACTGTAACTGCAGCCATTTGTAGAGCCGCGACTCGATCAGGTTGCTGTGATGAGGTAAGGGGATCCTTTTCCCTTTAAGAGGCCACGATCAGGAAAACACGGCCTGAATTTCGTTAGTGGTGTGACAATGAGAGAGATAAGTAGATGTGACAGTTATGAATGACGTACTGTCATGCACTTCTGCGTTCTGACTCAGATAAATTGACACTGCTGTCAAACACAAGCTATGGAGAGTAGAGACCTCTGATGAACCTTCTAATATGGTAAATGGGAGTCTTAATTCTTCATTAACTGGAAAAAGGAGATTTGGCCATGTAATTTTCTCCTTGCTGCCTGTTTTAAAGATTCCAATAACCCAGCATTTACAGTTGACTAGGCAGGGATTGCTTTTTCCTATGCTAGCGACATGCAGGCTGTGAAATCTAAGGAAGCGCCGCTTAAACACAGACTTATTGCCTTGGTTATCTTTAATGACTTTGAAATGTATTGGCCTCATTATGGAACAGTGCAGTTATCAATTCCTCTAATTAGGTGATGTGGTCCCATAAGAAATTTAACATTAAAGTGCAAAAATGAGTTAGTGGCATCAATTGCTGGCAACCTGGGTGTTGGCACTGAATTTAAAGCAACGGTACTCTTTTTTCTGGGTACTTATTCTGCATCAGCCTTATTCATTCAAATATAAACAGTAATTTTTTGCAATTCATTTATTTGTGCCTATGCGAAAGAGCTGTTTATTTATCAGAGTGCTGCTTTGCCCACTGAAGCCCTATTCTATAGCATGACTGGTGTAAATAGGAGGAAACAATGAGCTGTCTGGTGCACAGTGAGTTCTCCCCATTTCTGGGTCAGGTTAGTCAGTAAAACTGCCAGTGGAACTTTCCATTTTTAGTGGACCTTCCAAAAGGGAGATTCTTGCGGCCAAACCATGGCAGCCAGGCTGTAGATGAAGCCTGATCTCCATGGTTCAGTCACCTTCCCAGGTATTGTAGTTGTTCCCTCCTCCTGCATTGAGGTTGCATTCTCAAGGAAGGGGCTTTTGGTGGCCAATGTAGAACAGGCATTCACCCGTATCACTAATGGAAAAGAAGGATCTGAGAAGCCTTATTTTGATGTTCTCCAGCTTCTACAAGTCGGTCTGTATACAGATGCTTGTGCACAGTTCTTTAGCTCTTGTCATCCTTCTCTGTAAGCTGTGCAGGGCAATCTCATTGCTTATTTCAAGATGAGGTTATCTCTAGTGCAGGTTTGTAAGGCCTGGTGATGGTAATATAAGGCAGGACAGTGTGTGCCGTTGGTAGCATGGGAAGGACAGCTGTGTGAATTCATCAGGAGGACCATTCTGCTTTAAATAAGGGGTTTGATGCAGTTTTGAGTAGGTGGTTGCATCGGTTGCTGAAATGGATGTAGAAAAAGGATGGGGAACTTCAGTTGAGGACCATGAATCTCAGGTCAGTTCCCAAGAGATCTACCTGCATCTTTAGCTACTGAGATATTATAGTTTTTGATTCATTTCTTAAGATAGAACCTTTAGCTCTTCTGCAGCTCAGGTCTTCATGCACTAAAGGTGAATAATGCGTTCTTTTTCTACAAAAGTTATTTTATTAAATTAATATTTTCAAGGTATTCAATGGGGAGACTGTGCTGCTGTGTGTGTATCTGAGCATATCCCATCTGCACTGCTGTAGCTGGTTCTGTACCAGAGGGATTAACACAAGGGCTCCTTTTCTGTTCAGCCATGTCATCATGTCTCCGACTCCTACAGATTGCAGAAGCCCTCACAGATAGAATGATTTGTTCTTTGTCCATGTGATGCCCTCTCCTGCAATGTGTCTGAATGCCTCCCGGCAGCATGTTAAACACTGCGACTGACATCTACTAGATGTAATGTCTGGTTTATTCTCTCATCTCCTGCTCAGAAGGAAAAGTACGTGCACTGTAGCTTCTTGCTGTAAATAAATAAGCATGCAGACGCACATTCCCGCCCAGTATTTGTTGATGCTGATGTGTATTTAGAGAAGTTTATCAAGGAAGTGCTCTTTTTACTTAGGCTGGAAGGAAGGAGGTAGGGGATGGTCCTGGTTCCTGAGGGAGCCAATTTTGCTCGCCTGCATTAGCTTTCAAGATGGTTTTTCTTTACCCGTGGAGAGGCTCTGTTCTAGCAATGGGTATCATCAGGGTGCATGAGAAGCAATGTCTGCTACTTATAAATAGAGGAAAAAACCCCAGTCATTCTACTTTCTTTCCTCTGCATTGTTTATTCTCAGCAGAGTTTGCAGTTGCTCTCCTCTGATGAGAATAATGTTTCTCAGTGATGAAGTTTCATACCTGCTTGTACTTGCATAGTCAGTGCAAGGAGAGGAACAGGGGCAGAAGGGCCATCCATTAATTCTTTCTAATTAATTATTATTTAGTATTACTTCTCCTGTTCAGGAGTCAAAAAGTTGGCCAGAACGTACAGGACCAAGTTAACCTTTGTTTCAGTGTAGCCTCCATGTCTTCTCCATAGTCTCAGGTGACAGCCCACCTGTGCTGTGTGCAGGGCTCCTACTCCACGCATCGTATCCTCATTGCATGTGAAATACTTCTGCATTGCTCTTATAGAAAGGGGAAAGAGATCCAAGCTGTACGTTGCAGTCCTACGAGCCCTCAAACACAACGTCTCCTTCAAAATAAACGCTGTAGCTTTAATGCCGGCTGCTGTTTCCTTGAATGGAGTTACCCAATCTTTCATCAAAGAAACATATCTCCCATATCCCTGTCTTTAAAAACAGCAATTATGTGTAAATGCCTTCTGATTTATTTGAGCCAGGGCCACCGGCCAGTGTGAGTCACCACAATTTATTGCTAACCGTCACTTTTACATGATAGGTTTGTAACAAATATCTGCCGCATATTGTTAAATTAATCTTCCATTTAAAATTAATGGAGTTAGACTCCCCAGGTTCAATGTAATTTCGTGTTCACGGGCAGGGAGTGATGTGAGCTGCATACAAAATGAACCGAGGCCAAACGCCCTAATCTTTCATCACCTTGAACCTAGTGACTAGGACGCCTTCTCAGCACCAGCTAATGAGATTGAGCTTGCTTCTCTCCTGAGGACGCCAGCTCAAAGAAGCTTTTCTGCTCAGATACAGCAGGCTTCGTCTTATTTTAATAATTCCTCAGATATGACAAGCCTGATGTTATGTATGAAAGAGTCGGGCTTGAAAAAGAGATGAAATGAATTTTATATCATTACTTCAAAACCAAAACCGGCTAAAGGAAGTATGTCACAGTTAAAAATGCAGCGAGCATTTTAGCTATGAAATATTTTGAAAGTAAACAGGAGTCATTCTTTCATTTATTATTATAATTCAGCCTCACCTTAGACTCATCTTCTGTAATTCCAGTCCCATTCATAAATTAATAACAATAAAGTAGATGAAAGCGGCAGACTGTCCAATAAGCATGTGGATGGGACCATCAGAGAGAAGAGATTTAATTCCTGATGGAATATGCCATGCTGTATTGCTGAGCTCCATCATTTCTCTTTGTGGGCATTTGTAGGAAATGAGCCTGCCTTTTATGCGATGGCAGACTGCAAATCCATCACATATTGTTTAAAAATAATTGAGTTGAATTGTATCAGTGTGCCTTTCTCCCTTCATTGTGGCTTTAAAAAAAAAAGAAATAGTGATTCCAGTTATATTTTAGTATTTGTTACTGCAGGATACTAATGGCATTAGAATGACTGAATCATCGTTACATCTGTGCAAGGATGTGTGCAACTGAGTGCCACTGTTGGTGTTACTTCACCAGCAGTGAGCAGGACGAGGAACTGCTGTGCTCTGCCTGGTATCATCCAGGGTGGGAGGTGTGGGCTGCTTCCTAGGCAGGAAGATGTGGTTATTGAGAAGGAAGCACAGGGAGATGGGAGGAAGGCCTTTCCGCAAGCTGTAGGAAGGAGTAGGTCATAATTTCTTCTGTGGCGTGTGGTCCAAATCTCCTTTTCATGTAAATATTTTTTGGAACCATCTGGACTCTCAAGTTGAATAGCAGCAGTGATTTCTTTTCCATCATCTGACTGATATAAAATCTGCATCGACTCACTTGGGGCAGTTTGCCATCACCAGTTCGATTTCAGTCTGGTTCGTTCACGTCTTGTGCCACTTCGCATCAGTTGTTTCTGGCTTCTGTTGGATCCTGATTGACTAAAGTGAACATGGTGTAAGTATCAGGCTGTTTTCTTTGGTGGTTTTGTGGCTGAGAAAATAGTGATGACATCAGTGCTTTGGTAGAACTGCTGGTGATGACTTTCCAAACTTTCTATTCACTCAAAGTTAGTTTTGGATGTTTAAACTTCTAATTCTTTCCAGTCTCTACTGAGTGTTGCCATAATGCCAAACAGGATTTCAGCAGCTCTTTTAATGCCAAGCCTGTTGAAATAACAAAAATTTCTCTGGGTTTTGTTTATTTTTTGGCAGAATGAAATGCGTGCATGTATACTTTCAATGCAGATACTTCATCATGTCACAAAGCATGTGCAACAGTGCTCCACACTACGTGCACTCAGTGATTCTGACATCCGTATGTGTCCCATTTCCTCTTTCTCTGCTTCATTGCTTCTAGTTGCCTGTTTATTCTTTCCCCTGAGATACAACAGTTGGGTAAAGCAATAGGTTACGTTCTGGGCATACCTGGAAATACCCCTTGGCCTGTTTGTTGATTGACACTTACCCAAAGCAATGAGTTTCGACACCAGCAAACATGAGTCATATTCCTTTTCTGCTTTAGTTACTTGCTGTTCATTCCTATAGTGGTCTTAAGCAGCACACAGCAATGAAACTTCTAGATATTCATAAACCAAAACCCAGTCTTCTGTCCACTGATTAAGATAGAGGAGGCCAGAGTTTATGCTAAGAAAGAAGAGAGTTGTAAAGACGAGTTGAAATAGATTTATTGGAAGCTTCAATATCTGTTGAAGTCTGCGAAGCTGGAATAAGCTTTAAGTAAACACTATCAATTTCAGTGATAAGATTTAGATAGTGGCTGCTATTTTTTTTTTTCTTCACTAGATGAAACAATATCACAAGGCTTGTCTTCATGGAAATGTGATCAAGATGTAGTCAGTTCTATCATTAACTCCTTTACATTTGGTTTAGTTTCAATCAGTTCTCTTTGAATAGCAGAAAATGCGTCTCTTAGCATTGGAATTTTTCATTATGTGGGCTTTTCTTTGCATCTTCATGTTTTTCCTGTCTCCTTATATTCTGGATTGTTGCCATTTTGCATGGTGAAAAGGTTACTGGTTCCAGCTTTAGCACCAGCGCTGCACTGGACCTTTGGGATGCCCTCAGAAGCCTTTTGTATTGCTTTTGATTACAAAAAGCAAACAAACAAACAAAAATATTCAGGTAAAACGAGTTTCTTAGTTTCAGCATCCAAAAGTATTCAAAAAAAAAAGTTCCTTCTATGCAGTGCATTTGGTTGGGAATAAAAATGACGGATGGCAGCCCGTACTGGACCCTTTTGTTCAATTCAGCTATGATTATGGAGCCTATTAGCTGGAGTTACAACCTATTTAAGAGCAGTGCTTACTAGTAATGGGGGCCAAATGATTTTGGAAAGTTCAGATTTACTGGGCTCCCTGCAGAAATGAATTCAGCACTGAACATATTGATGCAGAGCCTGAATGAGGCTATTCCAGTGGGACTCGGAATTGTGTGCTTAGCAAGAAATGAGTGGGTAGTAGAATTAAAGATCAGATAGATGTGAGGCTCAAGGGCAGCCTAAACTCTGAAGTTCATCACAGTGACTTAATCAGACTAAAATGAGTGTTGCACTGACAGGAATCAAACCTTTGCGTGACAGGAAATTTAGCTTGTTAAGATGGTGCTGTGTTTCTTCTAACTGGTTTTGTGAGACAGCTTTGTTGGTGGTAATGTAGATGTTTATTTGATATTATTATTGATATACATATATAAGATATTTATTTACCTTTGATACAATCCATCTGCAGTTCTGGTGATTCAGAAGCAAGGGACAGTTTCAGACAGTATTTTTTTGGCACAGCTTAAATTCTGCACTGGAAGGATGAGAAGTTGACTCATTGGGTGCTGAGTTCTTCATCTAAGCAAGAAAGACCCCAATGTGTGTACTGGCATCCACCATCTCCCTGTGCAGCCTGTGCCACTGCCTCACCACTGTTATTGTAAGAAACTTGTCTTGCTTCTGCTTTAGGACAGGAATTGTTACTTGTTCTAACCCCAAATTTCTCACTACAGACAAGTTGATACTTGACTTGAGAGTCCCTACTTTATGGATCATGGGAATGTACTGCTCTGTTGTCCTTGAGCAGAGCTGTGAATATTCAATGTTTGTCAGTTAGATATATGCGTCCCTTCTCCTTCTGGGTGACTACAGCAGGCTGTTGTACTTTATTTGTGAAAGGAGTCTGGAAAAAAATGAGCGTTTGTCATGTAGTAAACAAATGGGAAGTGAAGAGTTCTTATACTTTTAGTATTTTAAACACTGACCTTAACAGTCTTATTAATCAGGACATACTTTTGAAAGCAGGGCATTCAGGAGGGCCCGGCTCCATGCTGGATGATGCTGAAAGTGGTGGAAATGAGCTCTCTATTTAGCTCCATTACAGTCTGTGGCTGCCCAAGGTCGGGCATCCAGCAAAGGGCTGGGAATGCTTGAGTAAGACTGAGAGCGGCAGGACAGGGCAGTTTCTGGGTCACCATTCTGACCAACTGTTCACGTAATTGGTACATGAGATGTTGCTTATAGGAGTCCTATTTTCAATCACACGAGCATGTCCCGGATTTTCATAAACCATCTGTTCGAATGAAGAGCTACCAGGTTGTGGGGCTTCGAGTGAGGAGGGAAAAGGCATAAGGAAAATTCCAAGCAGGAGTTGGTAGGCATGTGTCAGCTGGGGTCTGGTAGGAGACTTTTTAAAGCTGGAATGAAAGATCATGAGAGAAATGGTTGCAGCTTGACACACAGATGATAAAGCAAGCCTTAAACAGAAGCTGTGGCTGCACAGCAGGTAAAGAAATCCTGCTTAGATTAAAAATAAATATTTTATGCTGCCTGTATACAAAGCTTTTTCTTTTTTTTTTTCTTTTTGGTTAACTTAAAGCCTTCTACAATTGGCAGCCAGTAGGAAACATTACAAGAAAGGGTTTGTATTTTCTTTTTTAGCCTCGGAACCCCTCAAAAAGAGAAGATGAAAGGTTTTGTTGTTTTTTTTTTCTAATGATAAAATTAAAGACGGAGCTACTCATTAGAATCATTCAGAAGGAAAGAGATTGGAGGTTCGCTGGTTTCGTACAGCACAGAGCACAGCTGACCCTTATAACATCAGCTAATTCTGCACGTGGAGGTGCGCAGCAGCAGAGAGCTCAGCTGCAATATGTATGAGCTGTGCTCTCTGCTCAGAGGGCAGCCGAGAGGTAAGGATCGCCAGCATCCGCTCCCCTTCCTTCCATCCATTTGGAGCATTTTAATGACTAAAGCAGGGTAAACATTTGTGAGGATAAACATCGTTTTCCTGCTGAGCAACAATGTCTCCAGTATAAGAACAGGATTGTTTTGGCATATGTCAGCTCTAAATATCCCTGCAGATATTTTACAGGAATTGCTACCTCTTTAAACATTCATGCTATTAAAAATCAGGACGATTGTTGACATAAACCTGTGATAGCAGCTGCATTGTAGACAGAGTATGAATTTTTTATGTTATTGATGAGAAGTTTATATCACTTATGTACTGTAGTAAGGGAGGCGGATGAGTGCTGAATACAGAAAATTATGTGATTGAAACCATTTAGAGTATCAGGGCGCAGTATTTATTAGTGTGTCCCTTTCAAAAGGAACGTGAATGCAGCAAATGGAGAGCAAAACAAAGGCAAATGATGTGGGATATTTTAAAAACCCTGGCTGGGATGCGGGTAAGTTGGGTGACCTGCAGATGACTTAGTTGGTTTGGGTACCTGTGTCATCACTGCAGGAGTGGGCAACCAGTGGGTTATTGGAGCTCGTGGGGCTCGTGACTGGGGAGGGTTGGGAATATGATCAAGAGACAACTAAAAGAAGTAAAAGAAGTGGTTGTAGATGCATCCACTCAGAGCCAAGGCAGCTGAGATTATCACTTGGGCAGCTCAGCACATCGTTACAGACACGGATGGCACCAGTAGCAGTGGTGGTTTGTTGCACAGTAGGCATGCCAGCTTGTAGAGACCCAGATCTACCACTTCATTTTGTGTAATCCACCAAACAGCTGGCCAGTAGTAATAACTTCTCACCACCTCAGCCTTAGGCTGTATTTAAAACAGTGACCTGGAGGTGAAAGGCTGCGTATCCTATTACCAGTCCACTGAGACATCCAGTCCTCAGTAGGATGTGTCTATAAATTAATATGGCTCTGGATTAGTATTACAGACAAAAAGCTACATGAGAAGAACATTATTAGGGTTGCAAAGTCAAGCCTGTGAAAGTTAAGAAATGTGAGAATTAAGGTTGCCTGTTCAACCTTAATTTGCCCCCTTCTGTGTATGCATTATGATACAGCCTTTAATTACATGATCACATTCTACTCAGCCTGAGGCAGACACCTGGCATAGAAAATTTCAGCCCAAATGGTTTGAAGTTTGGCAAAGTTATCATCGATTGAGAAAGAGGAATGTATAAAACCTGTCAAGCAGCTTTAACAAAAGGCTGTAGTTGGGGTTGATTTCCATTTATTTTACAGCATTCCATATCTATGTATATTCAAAATTTATGCTTAACTTGGTTCTCCAAGATCCATCTTTGTGTAAGACCAAGGCAGGCAGCCTGTACCACACGCGGATTGCCTAACAGCAACAAGGAGATTTTAATAAATAGCATCTACTGTTTAGACAGGGTGCACGGTGCCAATACGATGAAACTGGATGGGAACCGTGCTGTATTAGGTTTTATATAGGAAAGCAATAATGGAATAATATTTGCAGGTAACAACCAAGTCACTCTGTCAAATAAATTGAGCATCAGAAGGACAAAACCGGATTCATTTCTCTTACAGGTAGAAGTGTTTACTTCAGAACACACCCATAATTAGTTGATAATTTATTGGAGTGTTGGCATAGTAATTACCAGGTTCAGTTTTGCAGAAGAAGAGGCTCTGTGTTGCTGTACCCAGCATACATTTAGCATTAGCCTGAGGTTCTCTGGCATGGCAGAAGGCAGACTGAAAGCACCTCCTTCAGATCCTTACCACTAGCACACTTACTGTGGTCATATTGCCAGAAATAAGAACGTTGTTCTAAACCTTCAGTATTCTGACAGCCTGCTATATATGCTCAGCGTATTCTCACTCTATCTTACCGTGCATAGTGATCAGCATGCTGAGCATCCTTTTCTGTGTATTTTACACAATACTTTTTTTTTTCTTGGGATGTTCTCACAACTCAGTGTTCTGTTTTCCTGATCACTGAGTCAAGCTTATTTTCTTGTAAATTAACGGCGTTCTGGATTTAGAACATAATGCCAGAGCTAAGATTAGCTCTAACCTTCAAACTTCAAACCTTCAGACATCAGAGACGAGCCATCCATATGTAAGTCCCGTGTGTGTGCCTGTGTTTTTTTTTCTAAGCAGTGGTAAAGAAAACAGCAAATAAGTGCCGTCCTTCAAGCGGGACTGGCGTGATGCCATCTTAATTTTTCAGGAAGAGGGCAGGTTGGGACGAGTCAATCAAAATCAGTCAATTTCTTGGGCAGCAGTTCAGGTGCTGCAGTATAAAAACCCTTTCAGTGGAGGTCTATAACATTAATCAGAAACTGCAGAGTGGTATTTTGCAGGACTATGGGGACCAGAGAAAGTTGACGGAGGGTGCTTCTGCATTGAGGTTTTTGCTGTTGTTCTTGTGCTGTCCTGGCAGAGGAGTTTGATTCTTCTTTTGTGTCCCCATAGGTTATTCTTTGCTGGGCTGAAATGCTGTTTTGTCACTTTACATAGGACAACGTAAGGAACTATACAGTAACTGCAATGCCATAGTAACGGTTGGCTCTGTAATTACATGTTATGTACAGTTCAATGTAAATAAGTGGTAATACAAGCAATTTGTATTTTCTCAACTACGTTATTAAATCTTCAGATTGCAAACTACATGGAAATTAGATTGAGAATAGAATGGGTAACTTCAGCGGCTGTATTATTGCAGCACATTATCTCAAGAAGTCTGTAATTACTTTGTAGTTACATGCTAGTTTTCAGATAATAACTAAGCGGTGAAAGTTTGCGGACATGTCCAGCTCACAGCTGTACAGGGCTGCCATTCATTTGTGTTTTAGGAGGTGGAGAATTTGGTCAGCTTGATCTTTTAGTCTCCTTTGCATAGGAGGAAGGAGTATTTTTTTCTTTCAAGCAATCTGACAGACAAATAGCTGTGGCTATTTTGCATTTATTGCAAATATAAGCATTGCGCTTAAAGTGAGCGTTGGGTCTCTACCAAGAATAAAACCAGGCTTTAATTCTCTACCACATGCAGAGTTTTTGTTTCCCTTTGGATTCTCAGAGCTACATGTCAAGTGATACTTCACCAGCCTTCATAGGTCTGTGCTGCACTCCTGAGCCTCTGCGGGAAGGGCATGGCCAGGCATTTTAAGGACATTTTGAGAATGTTCAATTGTGGCTGACTTCCAAGAGTGAGAAGCTAATTTACTTCGTGTGCGCTTACTGCTCTTTGGGGGGTTCTGGTATTTTAACCTCTTCCTTTCTTTTCTCTCTTCTTATTGTCTTTGTCCCCCTGAGTATGGAGTTGGGGTTAGGTTATTTTTGTAAGTCTGATATGAATATGTAAACGTCTGTAGTGCTCTTAGTCTAACTGTGCTTTGACCCGTTTTTCTGTTGGAATTTTGAAGGAAGGAAACAAATGAATCTTTCAGTTCAGAAACAATTGTATGTGTTCCTATTTACACAAGGCATTTAGAGAAGAGAGTTAAGAGATGCCTCCAGTGCATGGGCTGTGTTTTAGAATACAGACATACGCATTTCAATGCTTGCTATCAAATCCAAGTGTTTTGTTGACTATGTGCAGAAAGAAAAGATGGAAGTGTTTGATTTGGTAGTCAGACTGGTAGTGAGGGCACCAGTCCGGGGCCGTGTGATATATTGAGGGGACAGAAAACTAATCATAAGATTTGTACTAGAAAGACTGAGTTCCTTTCATGGAAACAAACAGATGCAAGGACATAAGTCCAGTACTGTAAGAAAGGCAATGATAGTCACCCATCGGACTTTGAACTCTCCAAAATGAAGTCACAGCTGGTGCTCCTCTTCACGAGGAATCTTGATTTATTTATGTTCCTTTACCTTTAAACCTGTATCTTCTGGGTTTTCTAGCCTTTCACGGTAGATTTATTAGCTGCTCTCAAGCAAGGAGGCAGGTTTGCAGCAATGGGGGAACTGGAGGAGAATGAAGAAGAAGCAGAAGGAAGACTGAACTGTGGGAGGGTAAAGGAGGAAGAAGAAAAGAGATAGAAAAATGAAGACAAATGGAAGAGAAATGAGACAGGGAAGATGGTAGGGGAAAAAAAAAAAGAGTGGAATGAACCTTCTGAGAAAGTAAAATGGAGGTCTTATGGAGGATTGCCAACAAAAGTGGTGTAAATCAATAATGAGTAAATTAATAGGGCAATTGTGCAAATGAGACTCAGTCATTTAAGCCAAGCGTAATACATCATGGATGATTTAGAGAGAGTGTAACCCACAGGGCACACCTTTCAATCTACTAAAGAACTAAAGCAGGATGCTGACACGTCAGAAAATGGAGTAGATGAACAAAATGAGGGACATACGTTATAAGGGAAGAGGTGGTGAGACAACCTTTAAATATAGGACAGTGTTAAACTCCCTAATGCCAGAGCCACATCTTAGACTAAAGTAAAAGATTTGGCCCTTCCAGGTCTGTTAGCACACAGTGCTAGCTTATGTCCAGCTTACCATCCACTAGAACCCCAAATCCTTTCCAGCAGGGCTATGCTCAATGCTTTTCAGTTTTATGGGGATTGTTTTTGAATTGTCTTGGAGAATGCCACCCTTAGGTTGCGGTTGTCTGAAATGCTGCAGAGTTATTTGCATTCATATGAATTGTTGGGTTCTTGTGTGATCAGTCACATTCAGTAGTGAAAATCGTGTTTTTCAGTCAATTTGTAGTTATTTCTTCTTCAGCGTTCAAGCAGTGGTCATGCCCTACTTAATTAAAATGTCAGCTTGGAAACTTGTTCAACAAGGCTTGTATTATAAAACATGAGAGTAAAATATAGGCTATAGAAGATAATTAACTTCCTTAGAATTAGTCTCTCTTTAAGCAATGGTTGTGTGGGATAGATAGGCCATCCAGTCTGCCAGACTCCTAAACAGATACAGCCTTTTCATTTTCATAGATAAGATTTAAAAGTATTGTTCATTCTAAGTGCAATAAACAAGTGTTTTGTCAGTGCTCCAAGCTACCTGAAAATAGGATTTACAGTTCTATATAATTGTATTTTCTTTGTGTTTGTGTAGAAGTCAAAGCGTAGCTGGAAGATGATGGCAATTATAATTTATTATGCTGTAATTGTTACCTAAATGTTTTTGAATAAGCAAAAATCACATCTGTTTAGGAATAAGTTGCACAGCAAGAGAATTCCCTTTGAAATGAATGCTGTGTTCTCAAATTCTGTAACTGTACACATAAAACAACATATTTATTTCCCCACTGAGTCCATTACATTCCCAAGTCAAACTGCATCCTCTCTTCCCTTCCCATATTAAACCCTTTGATTTAATGGAGGTTTTAACTACTGGTTCTTTAGGGAATTTTCAGTAGGCTTTGCACAGATTAGGTTATTGGAAAGTATAGTTATTTGCTTGTAAAGTGGCAGTTCTGTGTCAAAATTGATTTTCTCTGGTGCTGCAGTAGTAAAACAGATAAGCTTCTGCTTTGCATCCAGAATACACTGATATTCCTACCATGATACTTTCCTTTTGCTTCCTGTCCCAGCTCTGCTGTAGGCTGGCTTGGAAATTAAAAGGAGACCTTTGTAATGCTGTCCAAAATACCTTTGGATCAATCATTAATATTTACCTAAGTGTTCTCTGTGCTTTGCCGATGATGGCCGGTGGTTCATGGGGAGAATGTGTGGTGGGAATTGCCTTTCCACCAATGGGTTGATCCCTGTGTCAGTCTGTTGGAGCAGGCAGGGTGGCAGATGTTCAGCATCCAGCAGGAGGTACATCCCAGCACTGCTTCCCACAGAAAGGGAAACATAGGAGGTGCACATCTACATACATCAGTTGCTTTGCAGGTTGGACTCTTAGAAAGTAAAGTCTGTTGACCAAGGGGGATAAGTTTCACCATTATATGTATGCCATAGAAGAGCGTGTAATGATGATGGTGGAAAAACTGAAGAAATATATTGTGCTTCAGATATGTTGTTATAAATATATAACAATTCAGTCTGCTCCTTCCTAAACTTCAGTAGGTCTGATCCAGGCTGAATAGTATTCACTAATCCAGTATATGTCAGTGATACCCTGATGTCTAGAGTCATTCAGACTCGGTTTAGTGCAAGTTTTCAGTTGAGTTCTTCATTTATTCAGTGATGGTTTGTCCGTCCATATTGCTCATGCTGTTAGCTGAATTGTTGTCGCAAGCTCTCCAGAGATTAATGTATTTACTGACTTCTATGAGACATTGCACCAATCAATGTTAACAGGCTTTGACAGAGACGTAAAGGATCTATTAAATTAGATCTGAGTTCCTGTTAAATTACTCCACATAAAAAGCTGGACTCACCTTATCTGTAGCAGAAATGAATGCCTGCTATTAGAGCCTTTAAAGAAAGTTTTCAAGAGCAGTCCAGCAAAGTAGTGGGCTAATTAGCAGGATGGTAGTCAGTTGGCATCCAGCACTGCCTGCGCTAAGGCAGAGCGGGGAATGGAAGGTTGTCTGTATTGCAGATGTGAAGGCATTCCCCTCCCCACTAATCAGCTCCTCCTCCCCCACTTCTCTTTAATTAGATTAGAGACAAATAAAATTAAACTATTAAGGCAATTAAATTCTTAACATTTGATCAGTTAGCTGAATGCAAATCTATTCTCCGTCTTTCTGCTAAAGGGCTGATACATGGAGTGTTACGTTCTGCAGTGCATCTTGGGTTCCTTAAGAACGTCAGCGAAATGCTTGGATTCAAATAGATTAGCAAGATTCCTTTTTTCTTTTCACTGTCTCACTTCTCTCCCCCTTGGTATTCACACGATGCTGCCACTGTTCAACCAGCGTAGGCTCTTCTCTTGTTTACCCATAGTCTCAAATTCCACTTATGTACACAGCTAGACAAGCTATGCTGACTTAATTCAAATGGCCGTTCATGAGTTAAGTGAATTTCTGATAAATTAAACAAATGTCTGATGACTTCATAAGTGACTATCCCCAAATAGGGAATGAAAGACTTGAGTCGGTGAGCTTTTACTCTGTTTTCTCTCTCCTTGCAGACAGAATAGCAGACAGTGGCTTGAAAATCTGTGCGTAGAATTTATGATGTCCCGTGGCTCATCCTCTTTGTTGTTCTGGTCTTAGGATGGGATTGCCTGGTGCCTCGTGACACCGCACACAAACTGCTGGCCCTCACCTGCCCCAGCTAAAATCAAGTTAGGACAACTGGCACCTATGTCCTGTCCACAAACCCCAGGGCACCTTGGTTGAATACTCTGGGTGTCACTGGGAGGCGCTTCCTGGGCTCTGGCTCTCAGATGGTACCTTCCATTGTCTGGGAGAAAGTTGTTCCTTTGTTGTCCTCCTTTGGATTATTTGATCACGTGCCTATAGAAGAACTGCCAAGTTTGGCTGGTGTTATATGAGGAGAGGTATGTGCAGGCATTCAGACGAGACCTCCAAAAACATACTAATATGGTGGTCTTGGCCAGAAGGCTCAAAAGGAAACAGAGAAGCAGTCTATAATGCATCCCTTGTTGCTTTTCCACCACTGCACACACCAGCAATTGCTCCTTAGTACAGACTGCTGCTTATGAATACCACTCTGTGTGCTTCCTGGCCGCTTCAGTTCTTGCTGGTTCCCCTCCACATGGTTAGTTCCTCCTGGTGGTGAACCTCAGCCCTGGGGACTCCTTCCCACCACTTCCTCGGGGCTGTAGCTGGCTATTAATCACTTCCAATCCCACTGCAGAAGTATTTGAGTGGGATCTGTTGACTCTTCCTCCACCTTCAAGATCTGATAAAATCTTTGTCCCTGGGAGAGTCTCCTGTAGCTTCTGTTTATACTCTCACAATGCCACGTGCTCGCAGTTGTGCACAGTGCTTGGACCCTCTTTGCCCCCTTCTCCCCCTCCCCTCTTTTTGAATTACTAGCGGGTGACAAATAGCTACTGCTTTCCACTCCATTTCGCCAGGCGCAGTTTCTTTCCTGTCCTCATGAGAGTTCTGACCTTTCAGTTGATGCCTTTTGCAGCCCCCCAGGGGCCTCCAGGGAGCTGTAATGGACTCACGTTAATTGCCTGTTGAAGGACAGAAGCAGCTCCTAGCAGGATGATTGGTGATCCCCCTGTGAGTACAGCTGTCCTGGTCAGTGAAAAGATTGATCTGACACACACAAACATTTCGGCTCACTGCTCAGTGTCTCACAGAGCATGCACATAATCACTGCTCTGGCTTTAGTGGTTTCCTGTCTGCCCACACTGCTCTCTGGGTCTATTTGTAAGTGCTGTGACTCAGAGGAGCGAGCGACGAGAGACTATCCATTCTCATCCCCCTGTGGGTTACGGTAGTTTAGATAGAAGATACCCCACAGACAGCAGCGTAATCCAAAGATTTATACACTCAGCCTTATGGGTTGGTTTTCTTTTCATTCTTTCTTCTTGTGGATTTTTTTTTAACTCATTGCTCCCAATAGAAGCACATCTTCCATTCTGGCTTAAATGTGATTTAAAATGCAAGCGATGCACTTCCTAAAGCACACATCCATGCATTCAGGACAAAAGAAAAAACCCCAAAGAAATGAATAACAAAGAATCTCCCATTTCTGCTAACATCCCATCATCTTCAGAATGAGGACAGCAGAGGAATTTCTTTTACACTTGTTCCTTCTGTTCTTTTGCAGCTGGATAAACCATTATGTTCTCATTAGAGCTGACTATGGGTCAGTTTGCAGAGCCCTGTGCAAATATTATTTTTTCCCCTTTTGCTTCGTATACATTCAACCTGTATTAGACTCCAAGCTCCAGATTTGAAAGAGAAGCTGAGCCAAAATCAGCAAACGTGCTTTGATATCTGGGGTCAGAACTTTGCAGTATTATCAACCTATGCGTGTTCTTTATCTGAAAATATTAATCAGGTCAAATCCTCTTGTTCCTTGGCAACCTTCAACAAAAGATGTTTTCAACCTGGCCCACGTTCTATCAGTCGTAACCAAGATTTAGCATAGTTGTGGTCACCACACAGATAAGCTTCTCCTGACGTAAATCCCTGGTAAAATTTAAAAGGATTGACTTAACTGCTGCTTAAAATGATTCTCCTCTTGCTTGCTTCATCCTCTCAGCTCCATGTTCCACACTAACCTTAAATGTGATGGCCCTGATGTAAATCCCTGCATCCAGACGCCTGTGGACTTGCAGGAGTACAACGTGTGACATGGGATAGCAGTTCTTGCAGTGCTCACCCTCATTAACACTTGGTCTGAAACCTTGTGTCTGTATATCTCCTGCCATGGGAATGCATGATGCCTCAGCACAAGGATCTCACCTCCTACTGGCTTTTTGTTTTGATGGCTGCTGCAGGATCTTGCACAGAAGTAAATGACTTCTCACAGTCGGGCCATACAGCTAGAAGTGATTGGGTCCAGTGTTCAGCATCTCTGTGCCTCTTGCTTCTTAGTCTACATTCTGCTTTTCTGAAGCATGTACTGAATGAATGAAGATAGAAACTGCAGTGGGAAGAGAATCCTAGAGATAATAAAAAACGGAGGCAGCGTGCCATTCGTTGGGGTCCTAGAGACACCCAGCAGCAGAGCAGTGAAATATGATTTCTCCAAGAAGTTGCTGTATTACAAGTGTCAATCAAAATACTCTATTGCTGTTCAGAACATTCTGCTCCAGAAATACATTATTCACCAGCGGAGGAAGCTCAGAGAAGAGCCACCCCTGGCAATTGCTGGGTACTCTGTGTGTGCTAAAGATAAGCTTTGCTGCGAGTTTCTTGGCCTTACTGCTGCAGCTGTGCTTCTTAGCTGTTATTTCGGTCCTGCGTTTAATATAGGTATGCATATAACGTTGGGCTAAGTTCAGATTTGAGCAGATGAAAATGTTCGGGCTTTTTGAGGTAGCCTGAAAGCCAATTAAATATTTTCAGGCTGTTTCTTAATCAGCCCCAAACCTTCCCAGAAAGACTTAAGTGAAATGGATGCTTGAAACAGCAAAGGAAATAGGAGGAAGTATCTCTGTTTGCAAGCTGTGTAGCCTTGTCCAGTAATTAAAGAGGGAATAGATGGAGAGCAGCCAAGAACCTGAACAAAAGTATCTTAAGAAGTCCAGAATAGCTCCAGTGTAATCAAATTTAGGCAGATTCCAGGATAGGAATGAGGCCTTGTTGCCACACGTTGGTCTTTGGGGATGCTTTTTAGAGAAGGATTAAAACAAAATGTAAACCCTGATGCCATTTTTACTTGAGGGTTAGTAAGTGGGATGAGAAAGCTGTGCTACACTGGGAGCATCCCATCATAGAAGTTGAAAGTACAGTAATCTCATAGACATCCAGTGTGCTGCAAGAGGAAGAGCCACACAAATATAGCTTAGCAGGGATGACTAGATAAGAAATGGAATGTCTCAGTGGGCTGCATTTTTAATGCTTTGAAAAAAGTTGTGTTGATAGCCTTTATGGGAAGGAACTTCAAGAAGTCTGTGTAATAATACTGCGTGTAGAATGAAAATTCGCTGTGAATATAAGGGGAAAAACAAGCATTTTAACCTACTGCATTCATCATGTGGTATTATAATAATTAAAAAAAGCTGCAATGGTGAGAAAGTATCTGAGAAGAGGAGACATCTTGCTGGTGGGGAAGACGCAAAGGTGTGAAGTCCCCCTTGTTCCCAGGGCTGTAGGGCAGATACACAGCAGTGTTTGCTCGAGGTCCCGCTGTGTGTTTGAGCTTCCTGCACTTTGCAGCCTCTGCTTTGGTGCAAACCCTTTCATTTCCCCACTCCCCTTTTCTTTCTGCCTACGCTGTTTTTCATTCCAGAAGCTTCTCTTCCCCCGAGCGCGTTGTTCCAATAACTGGACGGCGATGTAAAATTCATTAGCAAAATTTCAAACAAATGCTGAGGCTTGCAGACCTTGTTTATTTGGCTTTTAAAAGTATTTTATATGCCCACATACAGTAGAGTTCCCATCCAATACTGTAAAATACCGCGGTCTATTTTCTCTTAGGGAAATACTTGCTTTCTGGCATAGATCTTATCAGTGCTTGTAGTTTGTCAGTAACTATTTGCCCAAAGTATAAATACAGAAACCAAACACGGCAGGCATTATAACATTTAGGCGTTCATTTATAGCTTGATGGAGGTGAATTAATTTGGCTTCAGGGTCTCTGTGGTTCTCATAAAGTTTAATGGGAACTGCAAAAGTGATCCTCCTGTCCACCGTGCTGCAAACAGGCACCTGCACTGCCTCCTTTCTACTTCATAAACAAGCAATTGTACGGAAATGCTGTCTTGACTCTTGGATTGTAGGAAATATGCAGGGGCATATGTACCAAATGGCAAAAACTCTCGTGAGAAATGTTACCTGGCAGCTGTGATAAAGCAAAGATTAATTTCGTTTGATTAAGCTGGTGCTTGAGGAATTGGATTCAAGAGAACCTGAACTGGGGTTTATTCAGCTCTCTGGAAGGACTCACAAGGGTTGGAGCGGCCCTGGGATTAAATTCCAAAGTATCTGAGGTTCTGGGGTGATCTCAGAGTGTTTGGGATTTGATCCATGCGGTGTGGGAAGAAGTGGGTGCCTCGTAATGCTGCGGTAGTGGGAGGGAGGTGCAGGAGGTCGTTAGTCATGAAAAGAAAATGAGTGTGAGTGTTCAGAGATTGCTTGGCTGCTTTGAATGACACCAGGTATGTCTTTGTTGCTGAAATTACTGTCCTGAAAGTGTAATTCTGCAGATGGTGCAGCATCAGAGAGAGTTGGCTGGCATTGCTAAATCCAATCAAAATCACTGTTGAGTGAGGTGTGTAGTGCAAGGGTGTTTTTAACTGGAAGGCAAACACGTTTAATATTACACTTCAGACGTTACCTACGCTGAGGAAAAAGAAGTGACAAGACAATCTGCTCCTGTGGTTATTAAAAATAATGTTTTACTAGCTTAGATCGAACCCAAGGCTCCTGACCCATCTATCCTCTGGAGGTTGGCTGCAGATCAGGATCAAAATTTAGCAGCTTGCATCCATTTCCAGATCTTTTTTAACATATGAGTATGGCTTTGCTCCTTGGCCAGCTGCAGCTCCAAGCACTGAAATTAAACTTAACAGTTTTACAGAATGGATAGAAGGCCAGACAAGAGAATCTTGTTTCCAAGAATCACATAGCCCCTTTTTTGGACTAGAGAAACTCTGATTCTATTAGAATTTGGCAACAGAGCTTGAACTGCACAAACATGATGTCTCATTTGTTTGCCAACTGGTGGAAGACATTCGAAGCCTGTTTCTCCATTTACAACCTGCTGCAGAGCCTGTCTCAGTCAAACATTAGGTTGCCACAACAGCTCCTTCTTGTGCTTTGATCTCCAGAACTGGACCCAGTGTTCTAGATGAGGTCACACAAGAGCAGAGCAGAGGGGCAGAATCGCCTCCCTCGACCTGCTGGTCATGCTCCTCTTAATGCAACTCTTATTGCTTTGTACTTTTAAATAATTGGAAGGACTTAAAGAAGCGCATTTCAGCCTTTCTGTTCTTCACAAACTATTCAGAATCTGCATTGTGCTGAATATTTCTTATTCATGACCTGTCACGTCTTGGGAACTTTTTCCTGTTAATCTTGCTGTGAAAAATCTTATGAGGGTTTTAGGAACATCAGAGCATTTTTACATCAGCAAATGGCTTTATTTGCAGCGTTTGCTTGTAGCTGAGAGTCAGCTCATTCTTTACAGTTAATAGCATTGAGGTGATAGCGATGACTGGATATCTTGTCCAGAAATGAGAGCTGACTTACAGCCTGCTCCACAAGAATGCCGTCTTTGGTCATGTTACCAGTGCAAGTGAGCAGCTTTGGCGTTCTTGTAAAGACTTTCTGAGCTCTTGTTAATTTTCAGATGAAACTTGTCTAATGGCTGGTTAGCAAGTGTTCAAAAATAGCAAGTTAAAAGGTTGCTAACAAATAGTCAGATGAAAAATGTCTCGGTTTCGGCTTAGAGAGTGGGTGTTATTCACTTGTTATTGCGTCTACTTACTTTGTGTGCAAAATGCTGTATAAACTGTTGAAAATGTAAGGATGTCGGCCCATTTTTCACTCCATGGTTTAATGGATTCATGGAAAAGGAGATGTGTATATAGTCTCTCAGCAGTGGTCTGAAATTACGGAGTTATTCATCTCTCTTGAACAAGAAAATTGCAAAGGATTCATCAGTGCTGCCTGACCCAGTGAGGTATTTCAGACCATAAATGCCAAGCTTATGCACTAAATACTTGAGATACTTTCCTAAAGGGCGTCTCCAGACTCCATTAATACTTTTTAACTTTAAATATGTTGGGAAAGGGCTGAACAAAAGTAAGCCTAGTTCCTGGCTGGCTGCTATTGATAAATAATTGCAGCCCTCCTTGAACAAGTGATCACTGTCTGCTGTTTAAAACTCGTTTCTAAAAGATTACTTGGATGTTGCAGATTCTCACTGCAGTGACCAGTGTCTTTCTCTTCCCTTCTCAACTGATCTTTTGTGCTTCCCAGTAAATGGTTCTTGTTAACTTCTCACCTTTCTTCTCAAGCTCTCGGGCTGAGGGACGCGCTCTCCACCTTGGATGCTTCTGGCACATCATGCGTACGACCAGAGATGTGCAGTAGTGAAGGTGCAGCTGATTTTGTTTATCCAGCATTCCAAACACTAACAACCCTTCTCTGCAGCACGCTGTAAATTGCACAGAAGCCAAATGGTGGCCTTGAAAGAAGATGACCTCCCTCGGCTTGCCAAGCACCCAGGGCAGCTATTGATTCTTTCCACTAAATTCCAGCTCTCATCATCTCCGCAAGAGAGAAGGGCTCACTGGAAGGCTCTGGCTAGTGTTGCATTTTAATAGCAGCTGCTTACCCGATTACCATTCTGTTTGCATCCTCTTTCTGGTCTACTTTGCAACATTGCACTTCCGTGGACAGCAGGGTCGTGGTGTGTCAGTGCACTTGATTTTGTTGATTTGGGATTTATTTTTTGGTTTGGTTTGTTTTTCTCACCGTGCAAGAAGGCCGTGATATTTCTGTATCTGGCGGCATGTCTGCATGAGACAAGGCAGAATGAACAAGGCTTGATGTGTGAGTGACAGATCCCTAGGTGATGCCGCTGGGAAGCTCTTGATCTGTCTGGTTTGAAGTTGAAAGCTCACTAGGTCACACTGAAAATGGTTGCCACTGGGCATTTCTTTCATCCTTGTTTATTTATTTTTTCCTTCCCTTTCTTGAAGTTTTACCTCTCAGAAAGGGGCTTTGCTGATGTTCTTCGTGTTCCTTGTAGCTGGTAGGCTGGATTATCACCTCTTACCAAACCTAATTGCCCTTGTGTATTCTTGTGTTTTCTTTTGTTGCGCTTGGGTGGGTGGAGGAGAGAAGGGGAATCTGCATGCCTTTGGCACAAGTGCCAGGGACTGCTGACCAGACATGTAAAAACCAAGCACCAGGTGTTTTTAAAGACACGATCTGCTTATTATTTAGCAACCTGTTGTTCAAAGGTTCTGGTACTTGCTTGCCACATCAGAGCAGGGAGCCAGGTGGTGATTCTGTGGCCTTTTGTTTTCTTCCAAACTTGCAGCACGCCCTTTAACAAAGCAGGCATGAAGAACAAGGCATAGATCAACCTGAGAAGGCAAAGCAGCATTAGAAGAACCCCTGATTCTTTTTCATGTGCCCTTTTTGTAAAGCTGAAATAGCAGCTCTGACATCAGCCAGGGGAGGATTTCCTGCCCTGTGAGTGCTGCCAACAGTTATAGTTATAGTGGATGTTATTAAATCACTGATCCATCAGGTTACTCAATGCAGAGAAATCAGGTCTCACTTTAAGCTCAAATGTTGTGCCTTGAAATAATTGGTCACACACATGGCTGAAATGAAGTACAGCTGTAAGACCTTTGCTCACTCAGGAGTAAAATGCTGACCCTTGCAGGTCTGTGCCCTGCATTCCACATCGAACTGGGGCAACTTGACATCTGATGTGCTTCCCGATCGCTGTGTAGCATCCTTGTCCCAGCTCACACTGTAATAGTGGTGTTCTGCTATATTTCTCAATGTAACCTTTAAGTAGAGGACTTTGGAAACTATCTTATCTGAAGGCAGAGCTCATTGACCGGCATAGTTTACAAGGGAAGAACTTTGAGAGGAGGTGCTTCAAAACGCAGAAGCACCAGGTTAAGCCAACTTAGTCTTTGCTGTGACAACTGTTGGCATCTGACAACAAATCTCCTTGTATGCTTAAATACATCAAAAAATCAGAGTGAAATTTAAAAAAAAAGGCAGTTCCTATAGCTCTGATCAATAATTCATGTTCAGCTTCGAAACAGTAGAACGGGATGCAGTCAGTCCTAATTTTGGAAAGTATTTAAGTCTGCCCTTTTAACTTTTAAGTGCCTAATTAAGCAGTTACTTAACATGCCTTCTGAACTGAAGTGAATGAGGGTAAACTCTCCAGGCGGATAAATTGGTGCTGTAATTTAGGGTCATTTCTTTGAGGTGAAGATCTGTGGCTCATTGGACTTGGGTGGCTCTTTTTGTCCTAGCGGCACTGTGCTGGGTTCTGGAGGAAATCCCTTCCTAAGCAAACCAAAGTGCACTGATGAGAGGGGAAGGGAGGAAGAAGAAATATCACAGATTTGTATTTCCTGCAATGAGGTGCTGTGATGATTTGTCAGAGTTAATGGAAAAAAAAAAGCCAAACCTGTTTACATTTCTGCTCGGTGCATCCACCTGTCTCCCTTTGTTAAAAAAAGAAATAAGAGCCAGTCCAAAATGGGATCATTACGTTTAGTGGATGCACTTCACATCGGTGAAAACAATTTCAGAGTGTTTAAATAACATGCAGCCTTGAAATTAAAGCTGTCTCCTTTTCGGCTGGGTAGACGCTCATGGCTGGCGGTACAGAGATCACTTAGAGCTCAATATTCCTTTCAGTAGTAACTTGATGTACCGTATTTTTTTCCTCCCTTTGATTGCATTCCACTAGGTTTTATTTATTTAAATCTCGGCCTCCTTTTGCTGACATAGCACGACATAACCAGAGATGTTTAGTAAAACTGAGATGAGCCCCTAAGTGGGCTGCTTGTTCTATAAATCTTTAAATATTTTATGTAACTCCTTTAGAAATTGCTTTTGCTAGACTAACCCAATCTACTTGGAAATGACTAGGGCATAAAATAACAGCTCTTTCAAAACTCTCCGCTGAAAGAGTTATTTGGTATATTTTTAGGGAAGACCAGACCTGGCAGTCTCTAATGAAAGATCGGTTTTCAACTTGAAGACATTTTGCTCCAGAAGGAGCAGTTCTTTTCAGCCCTCTGGACCACCTGGTCTAAAGTGTTTGTGGCAACTCCTTGAGAGGAGGTTGTGGTGAGTTGCGGGTCAGATACTCCCAGGTAACAGTGATAGCATGAGAACGAATGGCCTTAAGTTGCTCCAGGGAGAATCAGGTTGGATATGAGGGAATATTTATTCCCTGGAAGAGTGGTGCTGCAGTGCCATAGGCTGCCCAGGGAGGTGGTGAGGTCACCATCCAAAGCAATGGAGTTGTGGCACTGAGGGACATAGTTGGTGGGCAGTGTTGGTGATAGGTGGACGGATGGATGGATGATCTTAGTGGTGAAAAGTCTCTCTGCCTGCTGCCCTGTGCATCACCAGTGCAGCCCAACCTTTGGTGTGCGCCCTCCAATCCTTTTTCTGTTCCCTTGGCATCAGTTTATTTTGTATTGAGTGATATGATGTGATCCATTTGGAAAGCACTGCTTGCAAACAGTGAAATACACTTTCCCTGAAGCCAACACCTTGCCTTATGTTTGCACTGTCAAACACCAAGCAAAGGAAAAATCCATGCAAACCAATTGGCTGTAGCCATTTCTCGCTTCCTCCTTTGTTTTTCTTTGGCTGATTCCTGTGTAGTGCACGAGACTCCAAAGCTCAAATGGCTGTTAGCTTTGTTTGATCATATATCTAATTTACTTTAACATGGGATCCTGGCTTGCGTTTCTTTAAGAAACAGAATCAATTTTATGCTAAGTGATTTCTTTGAGCTTTATTATTATTATTATTATTATTATTATTGTCCCCTTTACCTAAAGTAAATTAGTGCGATAGCTGGAGCAACCAGGGAATGAAAAGGAGTCAAGTCCTCAAGTCACATTAGCACGCTTGTTGAGGCCTTTAAACAATCATCGCCATCAAAGTGCTCCATAATAACTGTAAAAAAGCTAATCACAGGTGGCAGTGGGCGTGAAATGCGTGGCTCTGTGCTCAATCCTTGGGATAATGGGGGTATTCATGGGATTTCTAGAAGGACTCCTTTGTGCGACTAGTCATGTGCCTGCTGAGCTGAAAGGACTATTTTGCTCAATTTGTCTAAAAGCGGCTGGCTTATATGATAGCTGCAGGGGTTAGCTACTCAGGTTGTTTTAACCCTTCCCACGCAGATGGATTTGGTACAATTCCAGGGCCTTGTCTGTCCTGGGAAATTTCTCCAATTGAAGGAAGTTGAGTGCATTGCAAGCAGAGAGTCTGGAGCGTGTGAGACCACCAGCCTTGCTGGGATGGAACAGTGGCTTTGGATGTGGCTCTTTGTGGGTGCTCAGCTGGAGGAGTTTGGCTTTCCCAACTGGACGGCAGTGGGAAATCAGAACTTGGAGAAGCACCTTGGGTGTGGGGATGAAGCTCTCATAGAGTCATAGAATGGCCTGGCTTGAATAGGACCATCTCAAAGATCATTTCATTCCAACCCCCTGCTGTGTGCAGAGTCACCAACCAGCAGCCCAGGCTGCCCAGAGCCACATCCAGCCTGGCCTTGAATGCCTGCAGGGATGGGGCATCCACAGCCTCCTTGGGCAACCTGTTCAGTGCGTCACCACCCTCTGGGTGAAAAACTCATCAGTGAGGTGCACTTCTCCAAACAAGGAGCTGGGCCTATTTGAGGCTGTTGGTTTTGGTGCAGAGCTTCAAGGCCTATCTGACTTTTCCTATGGTATCTTCCCTTGCAGAAGCACATCTCAGCAAAGAGAATCACTCCAACACAGCAGAATTGTGGAAGTGGTATTTGTTGCATGAAACCTGCATAATCACATCATCTAGAAATACTCTCCTTCCTCACTAGAAATAATGAATGGATGCCTAGAAAAATTAAAATGGTCATCATAAGAGACTCTGAAGAGGGAAATATAATTTGACATTAGAAATCTGTTACTTTGCAATGGAAGTAAATGTTAATTATCTAAATGCAGGAATAAGTTAACTACCGTAATACACTTATTGAAATTTCTATCAGTATCTAGGGGTGAAGCTGAGAGCAGTGCTGACATTTCTAATAACAAGCATAATGCTAATAGTTGAGTATTAATGAATATTTCAGTCTCCTCTTGCCTCAATGAGCATTAAAGTAGCCATCACTAAAATAGAGACCCACATCCTAATTTCCGGTTCAGATAACAAAAGAATTTCCTCTTTACTTGCCATCACCCCACCCTGAATAATCATCATGTCTGGAATGAAAAAAATTCTACAAGCAATCTTGAACCTATGTCACCTGCAGAGCACCTCAGTCATTTTGCTGTAGCATGCAGTCAGAGGAAGGCACCTTGTTGTGCATTATAATTGAGAACTCCTTTTTATATATTTTTTTCATTTTGTTTCTTCATGTGTATCTTGGACACCTCATCTGGCACGGGTCAGATAGTGAAGGAAGGCGGATAAAAGGGGAAGAGAGAAAAGTTATTTATCTTTGCAAAATAACTTTCTTTTTGTTGAGGGCAGCTTAAGATGGTGCACAGAATCTTGCAATACGACGAGCAATTCCTTCACTATTTCAGTGCATGTATGGAGAGATTTTCAGAACAGCCTGGGGAAATGCTGCTTCACTCTTGCTGCTGTTGAGCCTTTCTTCCATAGTGCTCCAGTGCTTCTACTCCTCCCTGCACTGATTTGGTGCGAAAACCTCTATTCAAAACACGTGGCACCTTGATTGAGATGTGTTTGAGGTGAAGACCGCAGTGAAATCCTCCTCCTGCTGATAAACACAGAAAGCTCCTTTGGTTCCACAAAGCCAAGACTTGGCCACTGGTGATCTCACGAGCCATAAAGGTATCTTCAAGGCAGGACTGTTTCAAAACAAACCCTCACCACGGTTGCTTCCCCAGACGATGATATCACTGTCCATCTATTCTGGACACCCACAAAGCTACTTTGTAGGTGAAATCCTTTTCCTTTCTTCTCTTTCTTGTGCAATTTGATCTTGCACCTTGCAGACATTACCTATTGAAGATAGCGCGTGCTGCTTCATTCACCAGTGCAGCCTTTGAAGAGTTAAGCTCTGCAGTCACTCAGAAGGTGGACTTCTGCTTTTCCTCAAGTCTCTATTCATCTCCAGGAACTGAATTTTTCATGCAGTAATTAAAATTTGTAGGTCAAACCTCCCATGGCACCGTTTTCTGCTAATATGGGAGAGCAACGGTCGGATTCGCTTACGCTGCTCTTCCCCGCACTGAGATTTAAAGGATGAAGGGTGACATTTTCCCCCATTTTGTAAATTAATGCCATTGATCTGCCTAACAAGAACAAAGTTAGGCTTCAAAATACCAAATGATAAAGAGATTAAGACTTTAAATGGCTTTCCAAAGGCAACCTCTATTGTAAGATTCCAAGCAGAGTATTGAACTTTCAATTAGAATTTCTAATGGGCTATTGACTTAAATGGATAAAATGTTGCAAGTGATAGCTTTCAAGATGACAAAAATTGCTTAGTACATTCTGGAATATTACGTTATGAAACAAATACTGTTCTGGAGGATGAGTAGTAGTAACCCAGGCCCCGGGCAATATTGTACCGTGTCTCTGTGCAGCAGTTCTTCAAAATTGAACTAATGCGTTTTGAAACGTTTTCTCTTTTCATGTTTTGTAAATCTTTGGGAGTGAGGTACTTTAACTTTCATGAAAGAATCTTCAGTCTCTTGTGATCTCGCTGTGATTGCACTCTTTATGAAATCCAATCCATCTGCTCCAGCGCTGTGTTTTCCTACGTTTCCTCATCTAGGGCACAAGCAGTGTGCCCACCTCGTGTGGTTTCTCCTGACTGCCTTCCAGAATGCGTCTGTTCTGCAGCGCATGTGCTACAAATAACATCTGAAACTCTCCCAAATTACCCTGGCACTTTACGGTGGATTGACTTGAAGTCTTGTTATGAAACACAAGCTCTGGTACATTTTTTCAAAGAATATATTTTTTTCAGAGACTAGCCAGCCCTTTCCAGGATAAAGGGTTAATATTATGCTTATGTTACAGTGCATTAAAAACTCTAATTAAAACAGCATTACATTCCCATCTGCCAATCTCCAGTAATCTTCTTTAATTGCAGTAATTAAACTATATTTACATGTTCAGAATACTTGTAATTTAGCAAATTGCACTCTCTGCTCTACATTTAATCAAACAACCAGTTCCAGTATATTTAGTGTGGAAAGAAGTAATTTCAATGTTTTGATTACTATAGCAGATTTGACAGAGTAAGTGCCCCTCTAGTAGAGGCTTTGAAAGGGAAGGCAAACATGAAATATAGTCCTGTTCTGATTGTCATGTGAATGCCTAATTACATGTTAGAGGATTAACTATTAAAGGATACACGGCGTTTCGCTTGATTTTTTTAGGCACAGCTGACATAACAGATAGTGAAGGTTGCCTGTTTTGGGATGCTGGGTGGAACATGTGGGCTTTTTTATTATTATCATAGGTCTTGAAAACAAATATTAAATCCCAAGTTAATAAGTCCTTAATGCCCCAAATTTTTTACTTCAAAGACGTAGGAAGGCTGTTCTGAAGGTTGTGTTTATAGTGCACTGTTGGCAGCTGCCCTCACCAATTCTCCCCTTCTAACCTTTATCATCTTTTGTGTGTATGTGTGTGTTGGGGGCGGGGGGAAGCTTCCTACTCTTACAGCATTAATTTCCAGATAGATCTGTCAAATGCTTGCTTATATATTCTATACCAAGTGTCTCCTCAGGTGGGCAGCTCGTCCATTAATGCTGTGTCTGTGCTTGGGGATCAGAATCACTGCAGTGATCCCCTCCTCTTCCAAGTCAGTGGTGGTGACGTGTGGTTGGGTGGGTGGTGATTGACTTACTCACAAAGGAAAGCTTCTCTTTTACTCTTCCCATGGTCCGTGGTCTGTTGCAGACTTTAAAAGGTGACTCCATTACCCACCACCTGGTCACCCCCAGGTGAATTGTACACAACCTTTCTGAAAGCCCCCAGTAGTCATGGGGCATTGTGTTGTAGGTCAGTGTGAAGTTATGGTCATCCTCATACATGAGATGTCATAACATTGACATGAACGAGGAAGAAGATTTCATCGTAGGCTATTAAGGATAGCAGTCTCACAGGTTGGACAGACGTAGGCACTTGTAACTGTTTAATTGCTTGTTGACGGGGAAGACTATAAAGAATATTGGCAAAGGTAATCGAACTGCACCAAGTGAGCAATATCTGATCTTAAATAGATGCTCTTGGCACATGCAGTGTGTGAAGCAAATTGGGTGTGTGTATGACGAAGCCATCAGGGTGGTTTTCTTCTTCCTTTGATTCTGAAGGCTGTCAAAGAAACCCATTAACATTCCCTATCTCTCCCCTAACTCATTTTCCCTATAAAGTCCCCCTCTACTAACATCCTTCTCTGCGACCTGCACTTGGGCATGGGTCACCCAATACCCAATGCCAAGATTTCTTAGGCCTTTCTGATTTCATTCATTTCACTCCTGCTTTTCGCTCCTGTGGAGGAAAATCAAGTCATTTCCAGACATTTCCACTGGGTACCGGTCATTGTGTTTACTGCTGTGTGCCTTTCAGGCTGCCAACAATGAAAGCTCAGCAATGAACCCTTTCATTCAAATCTGCCTCCCTCTGTAATACTGCTGTATTGCTTTGCTCTCAGTTTGCTCGCAACCTCTGTTTTCTGGTTTGGAAGTAGGTATGTTTCATTGAAGCCACTTGATCTGCTTTATTTCTCTGTTTCTGTTTGCTGCGTCTTTAGACGTGTATATATTCATAATATTTTTAATGCCAGAAAATAGTAGATAATAAAAAAATTGTGATTAAAAAAAAAAGCCTTAAGAGGCATAAAAATAAATAAAATAGATCATAAATCAAGATTATGAGGGATTTTTAGAATTACATGGACATCATTGTGGAATACATGATGAAATTATCTGAACTCTGCCAATTCTGGATGAATTACCTCTGATTTTTTCTGATCACACAAGTGAAGTAAGAATGGGACAGATGACTTCCTCTCTATGTATGATTTTCTCTCTCTATATATAAATTCTGTCATAAAGACTGGACAGACCAGAGACCTCTGATGTTCTGGATCTCATTGCACTTTGTGGTATCACACTCATGATTCCAAGGTGGGTCTTCTTAAGCCTATTAAAAATCAGATTCGTGATGGTTATACATTTAAATAGATTTATTTTAGTGCCTTTGGGGGAAATGGGTATGGCGGGGGTGAATGAAGTACAAATCCATTATAGGTTTGGTTTTTTAAAGGTTTTTGTTAAAAAAAAAATGGAGGTCCTGGCTTTTCAATTTGCAATTGAACTTCACACATCGTCTTACAGAGTGTGGGGTTTGGTCCCCTTCCAGGCTGTCTGGAAACTCTCTTTTGAAAACCACAGTTTATGTGCTGAAACGGATGCTGCATCACATAGATATTTCCTAATATCCTTCCTTCAACTTCCAAATGGACACTAAGTATGTAAATACAGCGAATTTCAAAGGCTGCCTTTGAATTTGTATTTTCTAGGAAGGCTTTTAACATTACTCAGCTAGCAATATTCTGCTATGTCTGGCTTGCCATTTTCAAGGAGTGACTTAATGAGTTTATTGTATAATGAAGGACTGTGATTTATTAGCTTTTCATTACGCTCATTCCATCAGCTTCCTGCTAAATACTATAACCCTTGGCAGAGATGTTAGTCTTTATCAGGTGATATCATTGCTTTTTAATAAACTCTCCTTCTACGTTGATAATATTACACGTGAAATCTCTTAGCCTGCATTATTCCCAAGGGGAGAAAAAAAGTGTATTTATTGAAAAGGCTGCCACCAGAGCACTGCAGAGAATCCTTTAGCAGTTTTATATTACCCACTGCCACTGGCTCAGGTTTAGTGGGCAGCATTGGAGGCTGCTGGTAGATCCTCTGGCTTTCTCCCCTCCAGTGGCAGAGAATTTAGCCGGTCCTATTGATGCCTTAATTACATAGAGAAGCCATTAGTGCGTAGCTGGTTTAAAAATGTGGCACTTGCAGGTATTAACAAATATTTCTTCAGTAGGTATTTAATGATCAACGCTATTACACGAATTAACATGGTGATGGCATGCAGAGAGGGGGGAAGGAGGGTAAGGTAATATTTTACAACCTGAAAAATTAAGCACTGAGATAGTTAAGGCCCAGCCCTCATTAGCTGTATGGTAGATTTTTCTAATTAGTTCTTTCTAGTGTAATTAGCACGGATGAGTCTAATCATCTCATGTGAAACCAAATCTAATGCTTGGGAAGGAATGTCCTTGGCCTCTCTTTCAGACTGATTCCAAGGATTTTGTGGGTTTCTGCTGTGATGTTCCTTAAAGAAACAGCACGCTGCTGCCTTTGTGAGGTGGGCTGGTAGGGATGGGGGGACTCAGGCCTCATCTTCTGCTTTCATGTAAGCAGAGTGAAATTAGTCCTATGAGAACGTGCAGTCATAGAATCATAGAGTGGCTCAGGTTGGAGGGGGCCTTAAAGATCATCTTCTTCCAACCCCCTGTCATGGGCTGGTTGTCAACCACCTAGTAGCTGCAGCAAGGCCAACGTCATAAACCCTGCTTTGTACCCACATGAGAAGAGAGCATTGGACCATTGAACTTGGAATACCAGCATTTCCAAGGTCTGTATTTCCCTGTAGGGATGTCTTTTTAGAAATGAACCCAGAAAGGGGGATGCAAAGTAGATGTTTGCTTCTGGTGTGGATAATCTCACTGTAAAGCCCCAAAGATTGGAATTGCACTCGTTTTGTTGTAAGCACTGAGAAGCAAGGTAAAACAATATCGAGCCTCGCTGAAAACAATTTGGAATAGAGATTGCTATCAACCTTCACAGTAGACTTGTAAAAAATGTTGGGTTTCTGGTGCGGGGAACTGAGCTCTGCACAGACGTGTTTATCTCATCTGAGCTGCAAGCTGACCTGTGGGGGTGGCACGTCTTCCTTTTTGTTTTGCCTGATCTGCTCTTTTCCTGACAAGAATTTGCAGTTTAACAGCCCTTCCTTTCTTATGTACTTTCAAGTTTTTATCTAGGAAATCAAAAGGTAAATGCAATGATTAAAGGTATCTCTTAAAAAAAAGTCTTTATTCAAACCCTGTCTGTGGGGGGTTGCTTTTGCCTGTGGGTTTGCTGCAAACCTGGTTGCCTGCTATTGCATTTAACTGCTAATGAGCTCAGGTGGATGTTTGGGAATGAAGGCAGAGATGTGTTGTAAGCATTGCTGTGGAGGACCCAGGGATGCTCCCAGGGCTTTCCCAGCAGCTGGGTGCAGGAAGGAGAGGGTCACCATGTACAGGGAAAGCGTCTTAGGCATGTTGTGGCCTCAGGGTATGTCTGTATGGCTGCTTTTCAACACAGAATGCGGAGCTGGGCACAGAACATCCAATGGTTCCCAGCCATTTCCAGGGAGAGTGAAAATGATGCCTCATTTCTGGCTTCTGCCCTGGATGAACCCTCAATGGATGTCCTTCACATCCAGCTCCTTAACTGGGCACTTCTCTTCCTGAAGCCAACTGGCCTTCCACATCCAGTGTGGTGTGCAATCCCTGTGCTCATAACGTGGTGTAGGACCGGGCTGCTATGGCTGAGGGACTGCTGGAGAGATGGAGAGCATGCAGCAGAGGGAGGGAGCTGTGGAATACCAGCGGGGTTTATGGCAAGGAAGAAGAGCAATGGGAGAGAATTGGAACGTCGTTAGTGATATTTTTACATGGCCGAGAGGAAATGAGATGTAAACAGTATTAGTGTAATATAATTTTCATGTGAGATTAAAAGAAAAGCCGGGATTTGAGAGATTTGGAAATTGCAGTTAAAGGATAAGTGATATTTGAAAAGATCCTACTTGATTTGATTAAACTTCAGTTCAAATGTCATTGTAGGGATGCGTTATTTACAGGTTGTTTTTCTCAGAGCTTTTGTTGATGCCATCCCAGCTGTGTTCTTAGCAAACCTGTGCCACATCTGATGGTTAAATTCTGCTTCCCAGGGCCTGGCTGTGTGACCACAGCTGCCATTAATCGTGGGGTGATGTGGGGCAGCCGCTGCTCCGGGGGCATCGCAGCGGTTCCCCCCAACAACGCTGGCATTTCGTCTTCATGCACAAACCTATTCCCATGTCCCAGTTCCAGTCCTGGGAGATGTTTTACCGGCATCTGGCACTAATATCTGTTGTTGACATTTTGGGAATGAGAACATGAGCTATTAGCAAAGATGTTTGCTTGTACCTAATTAATGTTCAATTGTATACCCCTTCCTTTATCAGCGCTGCGGCAGCAAACCAGACTTGGCGTTATCTTTCACCAGCTCCCTTTAAAACTTAATTATTTCCCGACTCGGTGTTAAAGGCCGTGCAGTAAGACTCGCTACATTAATACAGATTTAATCAAGTTACCAGGCGTCAGGGTGACTTGATGGCTCTTTAGCTGAAGTGACCGTATTTATGTATCAATCGAGCTAAATTTGGAGCGTGCCTTTTTTGTGACGCTTTGGCAGGGCACCATGGAAATAAATGGATGGGTGAATGCCTCCTTCAGGGAATGGGCTTGGAGAAACACGGGCAATTTTGATTCATTCCATCAAATTGAGGCACCGTGCAAAAGCACTCAAGACCTTTTTCCAGCATTGTAAGAAAGCATCATAGGGATGCTGATCGGGTAGTTGAGTGAGTGGTTTCAACTGGTGAGACACAGGCACCAGGGCATGGACATATCACTGGCGAGAGCGTTGTAGCCCTCAGCCTTACCCGAGGCAAACTGCCTGTGGGAGGGAGAGAGGGAAGGGATGCACAGAATCAGAAATCACTATTGCTGTGCACACAGGACAGTAAATTCTGTAGGTCTTTGGCTACAGTTTGTCTGCAGTGATATGAAGGGTATGTGAGGTGCTGAAGCCTTATCAGAGCAATGGAGCAGATATCTGACCTACCCTCGTTTCTTTGTTGAATGCTTATTGTTCTTAGGTGACTCTTGCACCCGTGCTTTTAAATCCAAGGTGAATTCAGGAGATGTGAATGTGCAGAGTGTTACTCTCAGGATAATGGCTATGGAGGATTTTCCCTTTGGAAAGACTGATTTAAATGTAGCATGAAACGCTTGCTGAAATGATTTTAACTGGGCTCAGCTTGGTTTGCATTGAGATCATGTGTTAGCCCTCTCCTCTTTGCCGCTGGGTGCAAAGTTCAGCCTGTGAGTAATATGCGTTTAAATAATGCATGGAGCAAAGGTATGTTGCTGACCTCATTACTAAGGATGATGTCCTGCTGTATTGGCTCTGAGTTTGCTGCTTTGAAATCCTCTGTGTGTGTTTGAGGTTCTTAGCACCATGAAAATCAGAGAGTGGCTGATGGAGGATTGCTTGGGCCTTTTGAGGCTGTTTTATAGCACCGAATCCTTAAACTCAACCAGGAGCTCTGCTGCCTGCTTCTCCCAGCAACAGAAGCACTTAGATTTGGGTTAGCGTGATGGAGGATATGCGTGATAAATGTCCAGCTTTATTTTACTTAAAGCACAAATATTGCTAGACCTGAATTCCGAGTCTGAGTCCGAAGTCATGCAGTGCAGCTGATACTCTGCAAGAGTTATTGCTATGAAGGTCTGAACGTGAGACAAATGCTTTCCACATCAGAAATAAGTGAATGAAAAATAAACATATATTTGGCTGTAAATGTATGGACTCCACACACCGGTACTTCCTGAAGCTACCTGGGCACTGTGTGCCAAATTATGCAGCAGCACAGTGTAGTGAATTTGAGACGTTCTAGGGATTAGCGTTAGGCAAATAAAAGGAGCTTGAAAGAGCTGGTTCTGTTTTTTATCATGGCTTAACATCAGGCATATCTTCTTTCCCTGTAAGTTAGAGCTGACTGTATAACGCTATTGTCATCCGCAAGGGATCTTGAGACCAGCATTACAGATTTAACATGCTCAGGGAAACCAATACCGAGCTATCAGCCGATACATGACACTAATACAGGGTTCACTTTTACACTCAACCGAAAAGAGAGAGAGACAGATTGTTCCAAGTTTAGACAAGCTGTAAAATCCTTTACTAGTAGGTACTGCCTTGGCCAGCCCTGGAGACTGTTCTAATTGCTTTACATCTGTACAAAGGTTCCTTGTAATCGGGCTTTCTGCCTCCATTTGTCTTCTTTTCAGCCTCTTAGTAAAGGCCTTAATTGGTCTTAGTGGGGCTTTTTTCAGTTAGGCAACCATACCTTAAAGGCTGAACAAGTACCAGACGTTACCTGGGGGGCAATGGAGGGAGTAGAGGAAAGGCATCAATACTTCTTTACCTTTAACACTGTAATTAATGGGCTCAGAGCAAGGAACAGATTTGGAGAAATTTTAGCTCTTTGGGGGATTTAGGCAGGGATCAGACAAAGCAGAACAGGCTGGAATTCTCTAGAATTTCTTCCTGCTTCATTTCTCTGCGAACAATCATTAGCCTTGTAATTGTCTCCTGGTAAACTGCTGTATCAGGTTCCATTTTGTCCTCTTTAGAGGATCGAGTTGCCTTTAAATCAATAGCTTGAAGTACTGGGGGGATGTATGTGAAAGGAAGTGCCCTCTAATTTCTGTTTCTTAGCTACTAATTATTTAATAATACATTTTATTGCCTATTAAAACGTGGCATAACTTGCTTGTCAGCAAAACTAGATGGAACATAATCATTTGAGGAGAAGGATAATTGGCACTTTTGCAGATGGTTTTTATTGCAAGCCTGGTTTGTTGTTATAGAAGAGATTTCTTGCCAGGTTTCCTTGCAGTCCTTTCAGAGCGGTCAGTGTTACAGCGAGTTGTTGCAAGCCAGCTCAGACTTTCAAATGTGGCATATCAAGAATTCAGGGTTGGACGTGGTTTTCTGACACAAAAGCTGCTGTTGTACATGGAGAGTTTCTTCCTTTTAAGAACCCTTGTGGGTTTTAATATCACGCTGCAAATTGCTCTGGTTTCTAGACATAGCAAAGTAGGAGACATTGTTTGGCTAACTCATTAATGGAGGTAGGTGAAATCGGGGCTGGTGGGAGGGAGGCTGTCTTGCAATTTTTTTTTGGTGCAATCAGAAATGCATGTTTGCTTTTGACTGGACTCTGCATATAGCCTATATGGTGAGCATTTACAAAGACATGCTGCGCATCCTACAGAATCAACCCTGAACTGTAAGAGCTATAGGGGGGTTAATGGAAGGTTAAGTCCCTACCCTCTGCTTTGCTTCCAAACACTTGTCACTGTTAGTACGAATGGCTCGAGAACCTGAGGAAGGAGCCTTGGCTGCATGAAAGCACAGGGCTCTGTGGGAACTCCTCTGAGCACTCCTTGGGGTGCTGAGGGCTCATGAGCCCAGTGGGATGGTGGGGGGGATCAGTGGGATGGCTGGGGATGGGGAACCAGTAGATTGACAGGCTGGGAGACCCAGTGGAATGTCAGGGGATGGGGGACTAGCAGGGTGGTTGGGATGGAGTGGGGGACCCAGTGGTCCTGGGGAGCCAAGGCACATTGTAAGCTTGGAGCATGGCCCCACCAGGAACATGGATGGAGACAGAAGGCTCCTCTGAGCTGTTCCACAACAGAGCTTCCATGGTGACCTTTGAATCCCTGCCTGTTCCTTCTAAGGAAACGATCCATGTTGTATAGGAGAGAGATCTGGTTTATGTTTATTTTAAATTAAATGAAGAAGAGTCTGGAACAGGCTGTTTCTTATTAAGTCCTTCTGCAGATAAATTCTCTTTTTTCTTTCTTTCTTTTTTTCCTCTTCCTGGGGAATGCTTTTGTTTATGAAAAAGTGTTCCCTTTTTCTGTCACTGTTTGCATTTCATGTACAGTGAACTGGTCTTGTTTGTGGAAGGTTTTTCTAGTCTACTACACTTCGCAGATCTGGCTTAAGGTCTGCATTAGCATCATTGCCATTCTCCAAGTTATCCCTCTGCTCTAACAGCTTCATTGCAAGTGGCAGCAGTGTTTCCATTGCCTGAACAAGAGCTTTGGAGAGAACATTAGACTTGTACTTCAGAGAAATGTTAGAAATTCAGGGATGGCAAAGAGTGTTCCTTCAGAACTGCCCAAGTACCCAATGCATGTGAAGTCTGCAGCTCATCATCTTACGTGGTCAAAAGCAGTTGAAATTAAATGGTGTGTTTGAGATTCAGTGTCGCCTTGCTGAATGTTTTTCATAATCTCTCCAAATTGTCTCTTCTCATCATGGCAAAGAATAGAATCAGTGATGCTGATGTTCATGCCCACAGCCATTACCTGTGAAGTGAGTGCTGTGCAATCAGCCCCTTATGGAATAAAGAGCCACTCACTCTTAATGCAGGTACCAGAAAGCCATCCTTACAGGAAATGACTGTTTTCCCCAGAAGCCGTTCCTGTTCAGCTGTGCTGGCAGTCCTGGAGCTGCTTGTTTTGGGAAGCACTTGCTCCAAGAGTAGCCAGCATTGACTCAATGGAACTACCAAGCTGACTGCTCAGGTCCAAAATAGATGGCTGTGGTACAGGTAAGAACGAGTGGACAGGATGGAAGAACAATTTTCATGAGCATAAATACTTCCTGATTATTTAAATAGGAACAAGTATGTCCTAGAAAATGTCATTTTTTCTGGGTTTTAGATGTGTGTGCTATTGAGGCAAACAGCATATCTCGAGGTCACCAGAAATCTCTAGCTGTGGTTGTAATAGACTCACAGTGCATGTAGAAGAGATAGAAAATTGATCCAGTGCACTTGAGTGAGAGTTAAATGAACGGAGCATTCTGAAGTTGACAGCTGTTTGGAGAAGTCAGATATGAGGTTTTTGCTTTAATGCTCTAGTCTGAAAACTTGCTGTCAGATCTTGGCTCAAGTATTTCTGTTGTCTTGATTTGTATTAGCAAGGAGGGCCGTTAAGCCCCGTAATCATATCCTGTGCACCTCCAGCCCAGTTTGTGGCACTGGCCGTGTGAGCATAATGTAAGAGCAGGAGGTCTGCAGGAGGTCACAGTAACTGAGGAACCTCGGGAATTGACCTTTCACGCTAAGATAGATCAAGTGTCATTTATTTTAATGAGTGTTCCCAGTTCACAGGAGCAAAGATGCATTCCTGAGCCTTTTGGGGCAATGTGTAAGATGGATGGATGCACTCCTGGTCACTAAACAGCACTGATGTAGGTAGCAAAGAGGGTAGAGAAGCTCACGGGGCTCTTGCTTTGCTGCCCACCTCTTTTACAATATTTACTACGACAGCAAAGTTTCTGGGTTTGGAGCTTTCCCTTTTACCAGCAGACAGACGTTTTCCTTAAACTTGTCTAGTTAAAGTGATGTGCGAGGGTAGAAAAAAAAGTGTAGAAATGCACATAGATTTTAGGAAAAAAAAAAAAGCCAAAATATGCCCGAGTGAAGATACAACCACGAGTGGATGAGGTTCAGCAGCGCGTCGTATCTGTTAGAAACACGGGTTGACAGACAATAGGAAACAGCACTCAAGTGCCCCAGTGACATTTTTTATACAATGGAAGACAAGTACTTGGCAGCATCTTCACTTTAATATGGCTCTGTGTACACTGATACTTAAGCAAACAGTTCAATTAACTGTGGTCGCCCTTCAGCTGGTGGAGCATTGTTAGCGTTATTTCCTGTTTAGTTAATCTGAAAATTTCCTTCCAAAGTCCCAGACTAATTAGGCAGACTATCAAAACATTTGGCTTTTAAAGTAAATCAAAGAACGCAAAGTGGCTTTTTGTGCTGGTTTTGGTTTCTAGGTCAGGCAGGTTTCTGCTGGGTTTTCCTAAGTTTGGGGATGCATTTGAAATCGGCAGCTGAGCTCGTTGGGCTGGGCAGCATCTCTGAGCAACTGATGCCTCCCTTGGGGTACGTGTTGGGGACTGCAGCCACGTCCTTCAGCAGACTTCTATCACACCAAGCCGAGGGAAGCAGTGATCATTTTGCACTTGGAAGACCTGGGCTTGGCAGTGAACTTGGAGGTGTATTGGGGTTCTCAGGGTAGTGGGCACGGATTTCATTCCTCTGATGGTGCTTGGCATAGTCTGTCCACGGAGCGGGTAGAGATTAGATGTCAAGACGGGCAGCTACCTGGAGACAAGGAAAAGAAATAATAGGAGGGAAGGGGAAAAAAAAACAACACCCTCAAAGTGAGCTGATTCACTGTGTGAAGTTAAGTGAACTGCATTACAACAGAGACAGTGTCTGGAGGAACTAATTGCTCTTGTGGTTAGGTAGCTCAGGTCTACTTGAGACCTTCTTGACTCTGGAAGCTATTAAATAGAACAAGACTTGCTAAAAGCAGACAACTTCAAAAAACATGAACTTTACTTCGTTATAACTTCTCCCCCTCCTCCCCCCCTCCTGCTGCCCCCCTTCCTTAAAGGAGACGTTGCTGATTTATAGCAATTTAAACAGCTTTTTGGCTATAGAAAAGACAGTTCTGTAGTCTCAAGTGATGACTGTGGGAGCCTTGCTGATCTTTTCCTGAAGAGCCCAGAACCACAGAAAATTCTTAGCATAATAAAAAAAAAAAAAAAAAGAAGACGATCTATGTGTTGTGTAAGCTTTGAATCTGCTCCATGAAACATTGTCTTCTTTATTATCACAGACATGACTCATTGCTTGTAATACAAGATCTGACATTTATGCTGCTGACAATTGGAAACGGGTGAAGCAGTTCTGGCAAAAAGAGCCAGACAGAAGTGTGTAGTGATCAGAGCATATTCCTTGTAGGATACAGAGTATGACACTGAAGTAACTTTGAAGGGGGTGGGAAACAGGACAAAATAGATGCCCATCCATACAAGTGCTTTGACTCAGATTGGAAACAGATATCATGCTCCCATCTATAGATTTCCTCCTAAATAGAAAACTACAAGTCATACAGTTGCATTTTCCTTGGCATGAATGGGATTTCTGAAAGTAGAACACTTGTAATAGTTTCGTTTACTCTCAAGTGACTGAGTATACAAATGCAGGCAACAAAATTTCAGCATCAGTGTCTAACCAGGAGCACTCTGACATAGCAAGAGCTGTGCTAGGACTTTTCTATTTATGCTGTGACATGGTGATGCTAAGTGCTCTTGTGAATGAGCACTTGTAATTTTCCAGTCCAAAGATAAGCTAGCAAGTATATTTGAATAGGTAGGAAAAAATAACCCAGCAAAACAAAGCACACAATAACAGCAAAAAAAGAAGAGCAAAGCGAAGAACCTCAAAGGCTTAAAGAAATTAGTTTGTATTAGAGAAACTGGTTTGATTTCTTGCCAGATTTGTGTATACAGCTTGAGGATGAAAATTCCAGTAAACTCTCATATACTTATTTTTGCTCTTTGATATGAATGAGAGAAACATTGTCTTTGGTTGAGGTCAATGAGCATATCAGAGTTATGCTCAGTTCTTTTCAAAGGGGAAAAAGCACAAAGGAGTGTTTTGCTGTGATTTAGAGCTAAAAAGAAAAAAGATAATTGAAGTGAGGACTTTGGAATAATTCCCAGCCCTTTCGGGAGCTTCTGGTAGGCAGCTCTCAGGCAAAGTTTTCCATGAAGCGGTGGGCTGTCCATTGATTAAAATCTACCTTTCTTTATGCAAGGGCTGTTTTCTGTGAGCACTCAGAAGCTCAGGAAGAAGCGTCCTAAAGTACATATAGGAAGAGAGTGAAACCTTTTTCTGTTGTGTAGCTTTGAGTTAGTTCAATATCACGGGAGTGTGGGCTGGTATTACATCCCTTTCAGCTTAGAGAAGAGGATTTGGCTTTCTCTGTGGACTTTGAACAGTAAAATTGAGGTTATAAGCAAAAGTAATATATGCACTTAACACTCTTCTGGCTTGCTGTTCACGGAGGATTTATACATTAGGGTGACATTGTTGTGTAAGTGTAAACTGTATGTAATCAAATAGCTTCACTAGTCATCAGCGCAAAGAAAAATTGATCAGATTTATACAGAATAATGGCAGTTCAAAATGCCAGAGTCCATAACTGGGTATGGAAGGCAGAATTCATCCAGTGTGTGACAGAATTCATCCATAATGTGTGGACATTGCTCTCAGACTTAGGGTTTGGAAGGTCCTGTGTGAAGCCAGAAGTTGGCCTTGGTGATCCCTAGGGGTCCCTTCCAGCTCTAGATATTCTGTGATGCTGTGATTCTATTGACGTGACGTTGAGAGACAAAACAAACACCCTGAGATGTTTTTTCTTAGTGCCAAGTAAAAATACATTATGTGTGAATGTCTGTTCCTTCCACCTAACCTTGATGGCACACTAAAATTCTCAGTTAAAATCAGCTTTTGCTGAAGTACGTCACTTGTCTCAAAAAAGGATTAACGTTCTGTGTTTTATGACTACTTTTATTATGAAGGGAATAAATTGATATCCAGTTCAGGTATCCAGTATTACAGTTCAGCCATTACAGCTCATGTTTTTAGTATCCAATTTTGTGACTCAGTCCCAAAGGCTCGGAGGAAAAAAGGGTGAGTAATTCTGAAGTACAATTAAAAAAGTGAAAGCTGAGATCAGTAAGGCATGTATAAAATATATAAGGTATCTAAGCTACCAAACAGAGAGGAGGCAAGAGGAAAAGGAGCTGTTGTATTATATCCAGTCATCAAAGACAACAGCAAAACAACTAAAAGAACAAGTAAAAGAACCTGCAGTCATTCATGGGACCACAGAGCTGGCAAAACTTCGGTTCCTTTAAAAAATGAAATAAATACACACACACATGGATTTTTTGTTGTATTCATTGGGAAATTCTGGTAAAGGTAGAGCAAAGGCCAGAAGAATTCTTGAAGCATTGGGGGATGTCAGTGCTTATAAGTGGTATCTTCAGGATCAGCCAAAGGAAGAGGTGGAGTAATTGCCTTTATTCGTTCCACGCACCAGCAGACTTTCATCAGCAGGTGCTTAATGGTGCTGTGTACTCTTAATTATTGATCTTACCATTTAAGTAATAAGACATGTGGAAGTGGGCGCTATTATCTGCTAATTGACCGCATTGCGGAGTTGACAAGATGCTGAGAGTGTTTAACGCATAGGTAAGATCAATTATAGGGTAATTCTTGCTACTGTAATGAACTGTTGTAAGTAGGAAAGTTGCTCCTAAGGTATTAATCAGGCAGGAATCGTGGGCCAGACCCATGAGTGTTTTTCTGTGGGTAGATTTAGGGCAAGTATTGTTTCACAGGGGCTAGATGCCTAAATAAGGTGGAATGATGGGACTGATGCAATATCCACACTTCATATCTAGTAATTAGTTTACAAAAGAGTGAATGAAACAAACAGAAGTTCATTGTTTGGAGAAACCTGTGGCTTTGTGATTATGTTGCTTCTCAGAAGTTCCCATTAACAAACTGCTTGGATGCTGAGTCCTTTCTTGAGTTGGTTGTTCTTGAATATGGCACGTGTATGTTTTAGCTGCATTCATAAATGGAGGCTTAAAGTTTCAAAGCAAGCAAGTAGCATATATTTTGTAAAGAAAAGTGGAGAAAGTGCACCTTTATCAGAAGACTGACAATAAGAAAGCTTCCAGGTTCTTTAAACAGAGAAGGAAAAGCCTTCATCCAGGTGAGCAGTGGTAGAAATGATGTGCAGCTCCAGCCCGCGGTGTTGCTGAGCACTGGAAACCCCTGACAGAGCTCTGCCAAATTCATGAGTGCATTTCAGGTGTGCAGCTCCGCATTGCAAACCTCCATCATTTGGATTCAGGGTGTTGAATTGTAGATTTCTTTCACGTGGGATCGAGAGGAACCACAGACAGCAAATGTGGGCAAGGCTGCGTCCATCAGAACGGAGGTGAAGGGGGGGAAGCAGAGAAGATCAGTACAAAAAACTGAGATTTGCGTGAGCAGAAAACTGTTTTCAGGGATCTGTCATTTCTGATGCCACGTCTTAATTCCCTTCATTTTCTCAATGCTTTTCAGAATGAAAAGCTGCTAAGTGAGTGCTGTTGTTAGACATAAAGCCCCGCTGCCTGGGCTTGAAATGAAAATATCTCCAGCTGTCTACCCAGCAAAGAATTTACAGCCATGGCATGACTTGAATCGGTAAAAACGAATCCTGTAAAGCAGTTTTATTCCTGTCTTGCAAACACATTCTACAAATGAGGATTTGGGAGCGTACAAAGGTTGTTACCCACGTTTGGTTTTATTTCCCTTTCCAAAGTACTTTCACTGTATCTTCAAAGTGATTTAATTTACACAAAGTTATCATATGCAACTTTTAAGATGCGAGAATTGTGGGATAAAAACCTATTAAGGCAATGTATTTTCATGAGTTTACATATAAAAGTTACCGTGTTTTGCTTATATTGGTTTTCTTCATGCAATATATGAACCAAAAAATGGCTCTTTGCTTTGGCTCTCGTTTCCCATTTTACACAGAACATTTGAAACAAAACTGCTCTGCCATATTTGGTTATCGCTCACAGGTATAAAGGCAGCTCCTGAGCAGAGATCTGTTCTTCCCTGGAGCTCATCTTCTGCTTTGCCTCAGGGCCAGTGGAGTGTGATGCCCGGGGCTCCAGCTCTGCCTCCCCAGCTGGACATCACTGTGTGTCCCAGTTCATTTGTTCACCCAGAGGGTGGTGATGCACTGGAACATGTTGCCCAAGGAGGTTGTGGATGCCCCATCCCTGCAGGCATTCAGGGCCAGGCTGGATGTGGCTCTGGGCAGCTTGGGCTGCTGGTTGGTGACCCTGCACACAGCAGGGGGTTGAAGCTGTGTCATCGTTGTTGTCCTTTTCAACCCGGCCATTCTATGATGATTCTATGTTGAGTTATTATTGAGAGGGAAGGGAGGAGAGGCATGGCCTTCTGCACAGCGTTTGGTAACCATCACACACATGGAAGAAGTGGATCTCTAGCTGATGCTGCTCTCTCTGCTGTTTGCAGTCCCATTCTGTCTGCAGTACGTCCTTTATTCTCTTGCACAGGAAACGGACAGTAATTTAGCTGTAATTTCATGTGACATGAGAATGCCAGAACAAATTGGAATGGAGGAGTGTGTGTAAACAGTGCAGTGACTGCCTAGATCAGTGGAGTCTCTGGTGGTCACAGCAAAACCCTCCAAAGGTTTCACCCTTATATAGAGGAGAGGGAGAATGAGCAGGTAACTAATGATTGCTTTTCTCTTTCTACATTGGTCTGACCACTTTCACAAGTGAGGCGAGCCACCATTATCCCCACTGTACAGATAAGGGAAATGGCATATTCCTGGTGGTCCATCAATCAAGTAGTATGGGTAAGAAGGAAATGGAGATGTTTCCATTTCCATAAGATTATATATAGGTATGGCTTAAATTTCCCTGGTTAAATATGGACTTTGTATCTCTTTCCTTTTATGTTTTTTTCTCAGTGTTTCTGACTGTGGTGCTCAGAACCTGAGTTAATGGTGCTTTTGTAATTAACCCGTGAAGATTAAAATTAGTGTCATTATCAGTGTAAAAGCTAATCTGTGCCTGGCTCATTCAGTAGTCCAGCAGTGAGCAATTCAGGCAGATGTCCGATCTTGCTACGCTGATGCACTGGGCGCTCCTAAATGTCTTTATTGGAAGGCTTTTATTTTTCTGTAGCAACTGACTGTACTGTGTCCTAGTGACTTCATTTAAGAAATATAATTTATCACTTACATTACTGCTGCTTAGTTATAAAAATTCAATGGTGGTTTTCTCCAGAAGGGGAAGGCTCCTTGGCCTCTTTTCCTGATGTTAAAACCCAATCTGAGCCTGTTTGGTGGGCAGTATTGGATGTAGTATTGGGCAGTAGGTGGATGGTTGGACTGGATGATCTTAGAGGTCTTTTCCAACCTTACTGATTCTTTGATCACAGTGAGTGCCTGTACAGCATCATGAAACTTGGGGATAATCTGTTGGATGCGGGCTGGTTCATCCTCTTAGAAACACTGAATTAAAAAAATATAGAAAGAAAGAAAGGAAAGAAAGAAAAAGCTTCTACTGATGAAAGTAGCTGTCAAATTAGCAGGTCTAGAAGTTGTGTGTATTGTTATGAGCTGCTCAAGTTCACACCAGAGCGACCCAACCCCATCCGTCTTTCTCAGTTTACATTTTAATTGGCTTGTAGTTAAGGTTTTTAAACACTGTGAGTCTGCTGACATACACTGTAATATCATGTGAATAATTTATAGGAGCTGTTCGAGATGAGCTTTTTTTCTCTCTTTTTTTCTTTTTCTTTTTTTTTTTCTTTTTTTGAGAATTGGATAAAAGGGGAGAGAAATGGAGGGGGAAGAGCAGAGGAGGGGGAGCATCAACAATCCAGCAGTTGCATGTTGCTTGCTGGGTGTTAAATGTTTTTGCTACTGCAACTGACTGCATTTGGGATTTCATGGAGGTTTGTACAATGCAATCTTATTAATAACTATTCTGTCAGGAGAACACCCAATTAAATTGAATTGGGTTTATCATTCCCTTTAGGTTTCTTAAAATGTGTGGATATAAAGCCTCTCCAATGTGAGGACTGGATAACAAGGATGGAGGGGGCTGGGGTTTGTTTTCCTCCTTTTTCTTCCTCTTATTTAGCAATCTCCTGTTGGCAGATTCAGAGTCCCTCCAGCAGGGTTTTACCTTCCCCTCACAGAGCTGCAGGGACCGGGCAGCTCGCAGGAAGAGCTCCCAGCCTGCTTGCAGCCTTAGCCCCAGAAACAAGGAGAGCTGGTCTTGTAATTAAGACATAGGGGAGCTCAAAGTTTGCTGGGGCATCCTGAATGCGAGAATACATTTTGGTAAGGTTCCACAAACTGCCAGTAGCTATCAAGAAAACCAGCAGTGTTTTATGAGACAGCTTCTACTTTGGTGACCACATTTATAGAGAGCATAGCCAGTTGTTGTCTTGGGGAGCATACGGGGAAGAAACAACAGTTCAACCTCAGTTGCTGCCTGCTCACAGGGCAGCACTCCCTGCTGCCTCTCTCTGAAGTCTCTCCCCTATCTCTTGCCTTGAGCAGTCCACCAGTGCAATGCTGTGTCTGCCTGCCGAAGGTGGAATTCAGTTTCTGACCATCTCCTGCTGTGGCTTGGTTGTAAGATGTACACAGTTCAGCTTTCCCTGCAGGACATTTATGGTGCAGGGTTGTGTTTGCTGACTCGGATGGAAACCCCATGTCAGAAGTTGGCCTTCAGTGTTTAATTTGTTCTACTTTGATTCAATCTCGGGGGATCGTTTAGGCTCTTCAAATGTAACTTCCCTGCACAGTTTTGAATGCAGCTTGTGATTTGGAGAGTTGCTGTTTATGTATTCCAGTGATTGACACCATACTTATAGCAGATGTAACCAGTGTGGTACTGCTGAAATGGATTTTGAGCCAGAAATGAGATAAGTAGTTGTCATTAACACATCTTGCCTTTGTCCAGTATGAAACACATGGAGACTTGCACTTCGTTAGCTCTTCGCTTCCAACAACTTTGACTGATCGTGGAAAATAAGGGTTCTGAATGGTTTTCTTCTCATTGTCCCACCAGACTTTCATTTTCCCCCAGTAATTTCCTTTAGCGTTGGCACAACAGGTGATACTTTATGTTCTGCTGGTTTGAAAGTTCTTTTGTGTGCTCTGGGAGGCAAACAGTGAGCTTATGCAAAAGCTTTCCTTGGCATTGTGCACCTGGCTAAGAAGATCAGAGATTTGGGGAATCTCAACATGCTCACGAACCCCAGAATGCATTGATTGCTTTAAAAATGAAGGCAGCGGTGCTCAAAGTTGCATAATTCAGTGCTGGGGAAAGCCAGATGCACAAGTTCAATGACCACAATCCTCCTGCTTGCAAATCTAAGGGAAGAGATCCAAGTAACAAAAGCCTGAATCCTCGGAGATGTACCATGTTGGGTCTGTGAGCTTTACCTTGATGAGAGTGCCCAAAGCCTTAACCCTCCATTCTTCGCACGTCCTGTGGTGCCTCGTTTCTGCAGCATATGCTGTGTGACATCCACATTAATCTGAGAGCCCTGCAGTACCAAAGCACAGCAGGACGAGTTAAGGACAGGCTGTTGGCCTTAACTTTCATTTTGCTGCTTTTGTTGCCGTGTGTCATGGATAAAGGTGACCTGGAGGGGAGGAAAAAAAGCCACCTGCTTGCGTCCCATTTGCTTCGTTAGGTTGTACAAAACGTTTTGAAAGGTTGTTTGTTTTGTTCTGAGCTATTTTTTTTCCCCTCTCCTTCTCCCTCTTTTCTTTCTTCCCCATTTTCTGTTAGAAATACCCAATCCAGGCTTCTGTGCTTTTCCTTGGAGGCATGGTAGAAAACCAAAGAGCTCTTGGGATTAAAAGGGTAAAGCTCAAGAAGTTGAAAGGGGAAGAGGATTTTAGCTGTACCATTTTTAACCTTCCCGTACTTTGTTTCTGTTTGTCATTACCAGCTCTGCACCACTCCTGCTTCATGTCTTTCACATTCAGGTCCTTTGGCTTAGATGTGAAGATCTCTCATTCCCACTCTCTGATCCTCCAGAGAACTCCAACAAATACAGCTTTTAAACAAACACCTTCTTCAGCCACCACATACACCCAAAACTCACAGTCTTTTTTCAGCTGTGAAAAAACAAAACCTTCTTTTTGTTGCTTCTTCTTCACCCTTAATATTTCCTAATTTAGACCAGAGAGCAGATGTGGCTGTGTCTGAGCATGGCTTCTGTAGAAGATCCCGTGGCACGTGCTGTGGGATGCTGATGTTGGTCCTTGCTTTGCTTGTGCAGAGTGGAGCATCCCGTCCCATCCCATCCCATCCCATCCCATCCCATCCCATCCCATCCCATCCCATCCCATCCCATCCCATCCCATCCCATCCCACAATTGTCCCAAATAGAAGAGGGGTTGGAATCAAAGCAGCCAAGTGGCTGGATCAAATCAGTCATTTGGCAGAATCGTTTGTCCCCTGTCATTTTGGAGCACTGTGGTGACTGATACTTGGTGCCTCTCCCTATTAGCAGCCTATTCTTTCTCTGGCCTTTTCAGCAGAAGTGTCAGCTCCTGTTCTGCCCAGCTGTTGGCCAAGTTTTGATGGCCTGGGACTCAGGACAAGCACATGCATGTTTAGATGCTTTTTCCAAATACCATCCAAGTCTCTCAGGCTGACAGATGGCTTGGCAGGGCTAATTAAACTTGCTGGGTTTGTCACAGATTAGCCGTGACCGTAAGTCTTTAACACGTGAGGGCTGCTCAGGAGCCAGTGGGGTGTGAGCTCATTTCATTTTACAGACACTGAACAAGGGGATCCAAAGAAGAGATGACCATAATTGCCTTTGTGCACATCATTTCAAAAGCCCAAACGCTGCCATTGGAGGATGACCCAGTGGTCCAGCACAAAGCTGGCTCTTCAAAGGAGAGCATTCAGGGCCTCAACCCATCCAGAATCACCTCCCTGGAGCAGTAAGGGGCTTCAGGGTCTCCATCATGGTCAGTCAGATCCTCTGATTTATTGTGGATGATGTTCTGAGGGGTCTCGTTTTTGTTTCTGTGCATAAGTGAATGTCACTGGAAAGTCAGTCCATACTGAGTTGTCTTTGAAAGTCTTTTAAATTAAATGCAGGAATTAAATAGGACCTATTTATACGTGTTTGAGGCCTCCAGGCCAGGTTGTATAGGGCACTGGGCAACCTGATTGAGTGCCCAATTTAGTGGGAAGCCCTGCCTGTGGAAGCAACTTATGCTGCTTCGGGACATGGTTAGCAGGCAGTATTGGTGGTAGGTGGATGGTTGGACTAGATTCTTGTCTGTGATGAGATTCAACACCATGTGGTGTGGAGCAATGGCGTCCATCAAACGATGGAAGAAATGAGTGTTGTGTTGTGGCGGGCAGGGAGCAGCCTCCTGCATGTCGGCCTGACCTGCAGTCTCCTGCGGGGCCTGGGAGAGCCTCCCAAGTAAATAAATAAGGGCATTGCCATCTCCTCTCTCTTGGCTTGCAACAGGCGCTCATGAATCAATCGTCAGCAAGCCAACTTCTGCGCCAATTGCGGTCATGATGTATGGAATCAATGGGTTGTGATTCTTTCTCTTCTTCCCCTTTCTTCTCTCTTTTGCTTTTTAAAATCTATTTATTTACTTATTTATAGGTAAATACTTGAGGGAGTGATTTTTTTTTTGTCACAGCAAGGAAAAGGAAGAGAGGGGGGTTTTGTGGCACATCCTCCTGTAGGCGAACATGGGAGTGCATTCCTGCCCTGCCATGTGCTGGGTGGGTGGAAGTTTCTCCTAGCCGAGCGGCACACAGCACAGCCTGAGGGATGGAGAACATATTGCTCGGCAGGTGGGGCCTGCTCCAACGCACTCCGTGTTATTTCTGCACTGACAGCAAACATACATCACCCGGGCCCACAATGCCAACACGCTCCAGTGTAACCTGATCACAAGGGCTGCAGCCAGGAGCACAGCACTTGGCCTTATTGCCATGTTTTGACCCTCTAATTGGGTCAGGAGAAGTCACAGAAGCATCTTTTCTGTCTGGAGGGACTGGGCCTTGTTGCTGAGGGTCCCATTGGAAGTTGCTGTGAGCATGAACCCTAATGGGACTTTCTCTTCCCATTTGTTGGCATTTCATGCTCTGCTCAAGGCATGACAAAACATACTGAGCCACAAAGGCTGAATTTAGAAGATCCCCTGGAAATGCAAGATTCTGCATTTGCAATTATTTTATCTGCTCATGTACACTGATCTATTTATCTACAGCTGTACCATGGGTAGCAGTTGGCCATAGAAGCCAGGTGGGGCGTTGCTTTTATACACAGCATGAAGTGGCAAGGCAGGGGTGGCTGTTTGTCCCTTTCATGCAGCTGCGGTAGGATGGGATTGGCAGTAAGATGGAGCACCTTGGAAAATCCAGTGGAAAATGTCATCTTTAAATGTGTCCAGAGTGATTACCCCGTGATGGGTTTTACCCATGTAAATCCCTCATGGGGAAAGATTGAGAAACGTCTCTGCTTTCTGTTTTGGTGTTTTGAGTTGGCAACCAAGTGAGAATTAAATAATGGGAATTGTTCCAGTTGCCTCAGAGAACGTGTGGAGAACTTCCTGCAGCCGCTTCAAGAGCCTGCTTGATTTCATTGACGTAAGCGAGCAGCAGAGATGGGGCTTGGTAAGTCCCCAAGATGGATGAGACGTGTGAGGACGAGGGCAGACAGGCTTTTTTGTCATCCTCAAGCCTAATTTTAAGCCTGTGGTTACCTCAGGAGACGGATATTTCCTGCAGTCTGTCCCACAGCTCATTTGTGTGTATGCGCCCTGGTGTCGCAGAAGCGATGCTGTGAGCAGTTGCCTTGAGAGCCAAGAGATGCAGTGTGCAGGGCCAGGGCTGGCTCTGCTCCTTGCTGCCGAACACTGCGGCTACAGACACCTTGCACCAGTCTCCCCTATTGCGTTTTCCTGGCATTCACCCTTGAATGCAAGCACAAAAAGCCCAACAGAGCGTCCCCTGAGCAGGAGGCACATCCCACCATGGAGTTCATTAGGAGATGTCTCTCCAACAAGCAGCTGGAAGGGCTCACAGCGAGCTCACTAGTGCTGCCCCATAAATCCATCTGGTTTCCTGCTGGCCCCACCGCATGTCCTTGTGCACCTGGTACCCACAGCTGAGCCCCAGGTGGCTCTTGGCATCAGCCAGCAGCTCCTGAGCTTGCTTTTCACCTGTAAAATCCCGAGGGAAGTGCCAGCCTGGTGTTCTGTGCTGCGGGATTGGGCTCCGCACACGGGAGTGCTTTGAAAGGCTGTCAGAGCTGTCGGCAGCTGTATGCGTAAACTGCTGCTTTGTTTGTTGCTTTGTTTCTGCAGATTCATAGGCGCAGTGAGGAGCTGTCATTTTGCTTGCAGAATGATACTAATTTAAAAATAGGAAGTCTGCTAAAGTATTAATGATACCAGATGTGGCTGTTGCTTTTTTTTTTTTTCCTTTACCTGTCATGTACAATAGCAATGAATGTTATTTTCCCAACTGCTGTGCTGAGATGGGAGGCAAACTAGGGGAGAATCTGGATTTTTTTCCTTTGCAATAACGTCACAAACTGGATTTCTTTGGGCAGAGATGGTGAGTTTTTTGTTTTGAAATGAGCATCCCTTAATTGGTCCCATACAACCACATCACACTTTGTTGTCCTCGCATTGCTCAAACAAGCTGTTCTACATGCAGGGAGAATAGTGAAATCCAACTGCCTTAGATTTGTGTCCCACGTCATGGAGCCCTGTTGTCTTCCCTCTGCCATGCACATGTTGCCTATTTCTGACTGCATTGCATATTCCATCTCAGTTTGGCCATGAGGACAGCATGCTCTTATAAGAACGGAGCGGCATCTGCCTTTCCTCTACCAGGGCTGCTGGTTTACATGAAACTTCTCACAACTTGATGGTTTTTAGATCTCTATCGTTTCATTGGAAGGGAACAGGAGGGTCGAAAAACGATCAGGATTGGCTTCTCAACAGCGTGCTTTGTAAGATAACAAAGACACTAGTTTGTACTTTGTCCCCAAAGGACTGGTTAAGAAATTACAATTTCCAGTTGATCTTATTTCACCAGTATTCTGTAGGCTACCTTAGTGGCTGCACAAGAGCATGGATAGCCAATCTTTCTGTCCTTTGCAGTACCTACCACTTGTCAGTGCTGTGGAATATCGTTCATACAGAAACATCAAATAAAGTAGTATTGAAAGGGAAGAGCTAGTGGTGTCCAAGCTCAGTTTCCAACGAAAGAGTGAAAAAATCCCCACCAGAATATGCACCTACAGGGCCAATCCTGTCCACGACTTTCTCAAGTTGAGATCATGTAACCTTTTAACATTTCAGACCTGTTGTATCGGGTTTATCTACCCAAGTAATCCTTTGTGCTGGGCAATTTATAACTCCACAGCAAACACCAGGAAAGAACCTAGAGCTCCTGGTGCCAAAGATCAGGGCCTGGTGCCACAGCAGAAGTTTTCCCTCTTTTTTTCAACAGATGGACTCCCCTAAGCTTTTATTGATGGAATTAGGGACCCAGCACAGCGAAGCGAACCAAAACAGATTACAGACCCACGTATGAAGAGCATGTGGATCTCTTGGGTTCGCAAACAGACTGAAAAGCACTGAGCTAAAGAAAACATTCTGTTAGCAGTTAGCAGCACAGGAGATATAACTTACAGCCCAGCAGTTCTAATCCTACCCATTCACAGGAAGGGCAGTGCATGCACATGTGCATGCTTACGCACGTACGTGCATTATTGCATTACGTGGGGGGCTGGGGTTAATTTAAAACCACTGTTTCTTTGGGCTTAATTGAGATTTCTTGGAAGCCTGTTTTTGCACATATAAGGGATCATTACCAGGAAATCATAGTTTACAGTGTTTATCTAGTGAGTTATGAAAATACCAGATAATAAGACTAATGACTCAACATAGCATTTTCCAAATTGTGAAGTAATCTTTGGATTTTCCAAGATTATTATTATATTAGTTGCACTTTTTGGTCTGTCAGAAAAGAAATAAATAAAAGGCCTGTATTTTCCCATTAACATTCAGAGAACATCTGTTGCGTATTGTAAATAACATACTTATAAAGCAAACTGATAATAACTACTCCGACTGTTTTTCTGTCCTGACTATAGCGTTCAGAGCCATACAGTATGTTGTATGCTGCACTCTTTATTTGGCCCTGAATAAAAGGGAATTCTGGTAGCCCTGGTCTTTTAGACGTAATAGTAATAATCATAGAGTCATAGAATCACGAAGGCTGGAAAAGACCTTCAAGATCATCCTGTCCAGCCATCCACCTACCAACAATCTTTCCCCACTAAGCCACAATAATGAAAAAAAATCCAGATAGTTTGCAAAAACTCCAAAGCAATACCCTTCAGATTGTGTTGATGAAGAACAGTAATTACGAGATCTAAGCTGGTAGAGCTCTGTGCTTGGAAGAACATGCGCCGCTGAGATTATACTGTGGTTGAAGCGGTTAGAACAGGGAGGTATGAGAGACTTTTATAAATTGCTTTTCCTCTGAATCTCTCTCAAAATGCAAACCAATCCAAGGATAAACTATGTCTGAATGCTAATCATGCTAATAGGAAAATAGCCCTATAGAGCACTCCTTTGAAATTCCACCCCCAAAATGCTGCACGTTGTGCTCCTGAAGTATCTAACTCAGTTTAACAAAATTGGAGGTGTCGAGTTGAGTGGTTTTTTGCTTCCTGGGAGGCTGCAGGCCACAATTAACTTAGAAGTCCTTTGAAGCTTTTGCTGACATTACCGTGTTTATCTCCAAAATAAACATGATCCTATTTCAACAAAAAGAGCAGCATGCTAAGTACAGAGCAACTTCACGTGTGTCGATATGTGCTTGTCATTATTATTGCAAGATATGGCCCATGCTATTGGAAGCTGTCAGGAGCACTGTGTGTCCTTGCTGTACACATTTGATGTACGCAGCAATTTCCTAGCAGCCAAAGATCAATAGCTCTTCCATTGCTCAGTAGGAGCATGTCGTAAGTCGAAGTCTCTTCTTGTAATAGTCTCCTACCCACTGACGTCCCCTAGGACAGTCAGAATCATGTCTATAAGCATCTGTGGGTAGTCCTTGCTGCTGAAAGGGAGAAAGAGTGGTTATAAAAGGTGATTTTGTCTTTTCCAATCGTGTGATCACCTGAGTCTCTGGGTGCGTCCCTCATTCTTGCTATTTAGTTTGCTTTTCTTTTGCTTCATTCTTTCCGTGTTTGATTATTTCTCCTCACCTATCTCTGCTATTTGGTACCCAAAATGCCAAGCTCTGATGATTGCTGCTGTGTGAAGGCCTGAAGTGTTCTTTATTTCACCTTGACATAACCCTAGTTAAAAAAGTAAAAAGAAAAAGCAGAAGGGAGAAGAGTGGGAGCTTTGTCTTGTAAAGCAGCACTATCGTGAATGCCATCTGTTACAGCTATCCATGATACTATCTAAATCAGAAGCAGAGCAGCTAGAATAGAATGCCTGAATGCACTCCTGTGTCACAGAGTTACTAGGACAAGATTAAATGCATCGACAAAATATGTCATATGACAGTGCTTCTAATAATATATTGAAGGTTTTCCTACACGTCCCACTCTTTGTAACATCAGTAGTTCCAGATTCAGAATGCCTTCAGTTACTGGGATGTCTTTTCTGTAGTCCAATGGCCCTCATTCCTAATGAATCCGAACTTTTTAGACCTTAGACCAACCTTTTAGACCTTAGACCTTACCTTGGCATTCAGCTACTGAGCGTGAGCGTTTGAATCCCTCCTTCGTACACAACAATTTCAGGGGAACATAAGAATAGAAAATCAGATGCTAAAAACCTCTTGTTTTTCTGGGTACTTCCAGTCTTCCCCAAACTGAAGCTGAGAAGATGCCTAGCTCTGCATACATGAGCAGATCTAGACTCTAAACCAGTATCTATACAGTGCTTACTGCAGTCTTTCATTCTATTTCATTTATTAAGTAATTCAGGCTTAATGCCACCTCCTGCAAAGACACACAGCCCTGGCTGTCCTTTGTTCTGTATTTAGTACTCTTAGAGTTGATGGAATGGCAGGATGGCAAAAGCAGTTTGGGTTGTTGCTTTATCTTTTCATCAGGAAGAGTTTGCATTGCCATGTGAACATGGAGGAGCTGTGGTTTTGGTAAGGTTGGAAGCCCACCCAGTCTGACCTTGAGTGTCTCCAGGGACGGGGCATCCACCACCTCTCTGGGCAACCTGTGCCAGTGCCTCACCACCCTTATTGTACAAAACTGCCTTATATCCAATCTAAATCTCCCCTCTTTTTAGTTTGAAACCATATCCCCTTTTCCTATCACAGCAGACTCTGCCGAAGAATCTGTCCCCTTCTTTCTTACAGCCCTAATTTAGGTCTTTCTCTTTTGCCTGCTTACCTAAAACTGTAGATGAACGTGTAGGGTTAATGCCTACGTTTAAAAGACGTGTATATTTTCCAGCAACAGGAAATTATAAACCTGTTCAGCCAGCACGAATACATTTTACTTTAAAAAAAATAATAAAAAAAAAAAAAGCTGAAAGTGGCATTGTATGCCATAAAAATATACATCATGTGCCAAGACAAGCAATTGATGCTCTCCTATGAAATACAGTAAACACCTCCTCCCTTCCCTTCCTGCGACTGTCAATCAGATTTCAGAATCAGGAAATTTTACAGTATTACTGGTTAGAAGGGCTCCCCACTGGGAGCAGATGCCATCGCTGTCTTCATAGACTCAGAGAAAGTCCTGACATGTTTCATGGCGTTCATACGTGGAAGTCTGTGAAATGGAAAGGAAAACAGCTTTTTCTGTCAACCTGTCACTGATATAAGCTCTTACATTTCATCAGAATGACTAAACTTTAAAGCTGTTTCTTCAGTGCTGAGTATATTTGAGAACTCCCAAGTGTTATCAGATTTATAGAGTCCCAGCATATGATAGAAGACCAAAGCATTTTGTGGCACGATATTAAAAATTCATTCAGATACTCGATAAAGCGTGGATGACAAAAGTGTGAAATGGAATAAGGTAGAGTGAATTTCTCCGTGGTTTATTGACCTTGATTCCTCTACACAAAATAAATAGACAGAATGGACTAAAATCTCTTCTTTATGAAGGCGAAATCCAGGCAGTCAAAGACGGGCTCATAAAAATGCTGTCTGTGGCACATACCTTGGCAGAGCTAGAAGTTGGAGGCAATGGAAATTTATTGCTGGTGCTGTGTATGTGTCTGTATTTCAGAGAGGGAGAGAGCAGGGGCCTCTTTTATGAGCTTACTGATGTTGTTGTGTGGAGAACAGAGAAAGAAAACACGCTCTCTTTCGTCATTTGCTGTTCTTCCCCTGAAGGTGCAATAAGATAAAACGCTTCCCTTTGCATACCCTTTTTTTTTCTTTTTCTTATTTATTATCATTATTTGTTTGGAAAAGAGAGAGGAAAAGGCTGTCTTTCAGGAGAAGTTTGCCATCATTCCCTGCTGACTGAGGCTGGGGCTCGGCGCTGCTCCCAGCTTCCCCGCCTGGCTGCCGTCGGAGCGCAGAATGCCTCATTGGTTTCAGATATTAACTTTTGTGCTGAGAGCCCAGTTGGAGCTGGTGTGACAAATGGATTTTACCTGCTGCTGAAAAACACAGCCCCCACCTCCCGGCACCTCCCGTCTCGCCCAGCCTCACCCCCAGGAGCAGGAGATAGCAAGCTGCCCTCAGGCACCATCTGCTGCTGCCAGCTCCTGCTCTGGGCCCTGCCTTTACATCTGCTAAGGAGAGGCAGCTTCCTTGATGAGTTGTTTTGAAGAAATATCTGCCCTCCCCACCGCGTTCATTAACTGTTGCAGATCTGCAAAAGACGGATCCGTGATGCAATTTAACTGTACTTAACAAAATTCACTGAAGTCACAGTCACAGATTATTTTTGCATCCCGCAGGGGTTGGAAGCTGTGCTGTTTTAGCAGCGCTGCTCCCTCTTCCCTTTGAAAAGAAAATTCTTCTGTTTGCCCTTGGAAACACCATTGACACCAGTGGTGAAATCTACAGGGGATTTGAAGTGACCGGTCGGTGGTTGATAATTTGTTCTCCCCCTTTTAAAATCATAGAATTATAGAATCGTGGAATGGGTTATGTTGGGGGAGACCTCAAAGATCACTTAGGTGCAACCTCCTTGCCGTGAGCTGGTTGCCAACAAGCAGATCAAGCTGCCCAGGATCCCATCCAGCCTGGCCTTGAATGCCTTCAGGGATGGGGCACCTGCAGCCTCTCTGGGCAGCCCATGCCAGAGCTTCAGTGTTAAAAATTACTTCCTAAAGTCTAACCAACATCATCTCCCTTCTTTTAGTTTGAAGCCATTCCCTCTTGCCCTATCGTACAGTAAAATACAGTAAAACACAGTGATGTAAGCTGGGCTGCATGCAGACAAATATATAAATCTTGTATCATTACCAGTATAGCAGAGCAACTGTTTTATTCCTGACGCCTCCCTTAGTACCCCAAATCTACCGATGTGTTAAGTTTACACTCGTCCTAAAGACACAAGCAGCTTTCTGGAGCCGCTGGAATTTGTTCATGGCTGGCGGTCAAGAACTAAAAGAAACAAAACAAAAATCCACTAAAAATACTTCAGAAAAACGAGTTCAGTGTGTTTGTGTTTGGATTTGTTAGAATTAGAAAACAAAGCTTATAGGCATTCAGAGGAAAGCAGGCATCAGACGGTTTATATAAAAGCATAACACAAATAGAAAGGAAAGGGAAAGTTGAGGGGAAGAAAGGAAACAGTTGTTTTAAAGATGCAGGACAGAGAAAGAATGCGAAGGTTGTTTTGATTTGCTTTGATTTTTTACCCCAAGTTACGAAGGAAGAGTACATCATTGCTGGGAAATGAACCCATAGTTGTACTCTTACAGCCCTAAGCATAAGCATGCAACTGTGTTTTCTGTGCTGCTTGAGCAGGCAGTTTACCAACTTCTCCACGTGTACAGGATCACTTGAAATGCAAAAATCTGATTGTAATATAAACTGAATTTTATTGTATATGTTACATTTTCACATGAAATGATGCCCTGAAGCTATAATTATGCTTTATAATATACACTATACAAAGATGTCCCTGTTGGTTTTCAAGGATGAAGGTAATTTATATATTAGTTAAAAGCTGGCACCTCTGAATCCAAGTCATACGTCGTAAAATAATTATGAGTCGTTCCATGAGCAAAAAAAGAAAAAGAAAAATGCTTAGCAAAGCTTGGTTTCCCATAGAGAGTTAATTGAAAGCTCTGATTGATGCTTTTTCTTTGGAGTTCTTAGAACATTTCTCATCTGTGTGCGTTTTTTGGTATCAAGTGAGGTGTGATCACATGCTGCAGCCTTTCTTCCTGGCTTGGTGGGTTCTCTATACCAACTGTCCGCCTTTATTTATTTCTTTATCTATTTTTCCCTTGGAAAAGTCGCAAGAGCTTCATTATCTTTAAGATCTCTTGTCAAATATGGGTGAAATTGGCCAGTGGGTTCAAAAACGTCGAGGAGGATGGACAGAGAGAGGAGCTCTGAGGATTGAGCACAAAAGCTTTGTTGTATCAGAACACACTGCAAGGAAGCCTTTGTTATTTGACGAGTATAGTATAATAATGCCAACAGACTTGAGTTACCAACACGCAACGTGTTGACACAAAAGATGACGCTTACACTTTTTACTCAAATTGCCAAAACAGAGCAAATAAAAGGCTCGGTTCTGCTTCTGTTATTTGTGCAAGTCGTTGCATTGCATTGGTATAATTGATAATCTGTTCGTTATTGCTTGACTCTACTCCTACACAGAGTCGTCAGCGAGAAAATGTAACAAGTGTTGTCTAATTTGGAGTTAAAATGATTTGTAATATATATACTGAGATATAAGGACACTGTCCTACACTTTCTAAGCGTAGAGCTCTGGTGACATCAGGAATATTCTGCAATTTTCTTGTCTAAACATGCCACTTGGAAAACGCATGACATGCATAAGAATTAGCAATTCGCACAATCTAAAGAGAATTATCTGTTTGTCTCTAGGCAATTCACAAAAATATGCCCATAGCAATTTGAGGCATTATAAATCCATCCAGGTTGGTTCTGACCATGTTGCAGAAGTAATTTCGACTGGCACATCAGATGAAAGAACAGATTTGAAAACAGTAGCGTGCATGGCCCTGAAGGTTTTATCTTGGCTAATATTCCAGGCACCTTATGGCACTACTTCGGGTTTCTGTGAAGACTCCAAATAAAGTGTCTGTAGCCTGATGAAAGATTTAACACGTTTTTTTCCTGAACAAGCTTTGTAAATGTTACGCTAAAGATAAAGGATGCACTTGCTGATGGGAAGCATCTTATTTTTCGGTGCGCTCTTCACTACGAGCACCCTTTCCATGTGGTGCTCCTGTATTTCCAATGTATGTTTCGAGCAGCAGTCGGGCTGTAACAGCAGCTTAGGAGGGTGCTGTCCCTTATCCCTTTTATTCCCCTCAACATAACTTAGAAAAGCGGCCATGCAAAATCATCATCGTTCTTATTGGTAGCACCAAATACTCAGCCATGAAAAAGCTTTATTTTCCCTGTGGAACAAGGACAGGAGGGCTGACTTTTAGGGACACTGAGGAATATGCATTGCATTCTTTTGATCCCAAATATAATCAGCATGTTTTATGAATGTTGTGACAGAAAGCTAAAATAGGACTGCTTCTTAATTCTGGTGGCTTTAACCCGATGTTTGATCATTGCCCAAATTACTGGTTTCACCCCCAGTCTTTGTACTCCAATGAAGACTGGTGCTGCTTGTAGAGTCTCAGCCCTGCTTGGGAGGGCTTCAACATCATTCACGAGATGGTAGGAGGAGCTTCATTACAAGTGGTGGTTAGGACTGCTGGAGCCATCATGCAAATGCAAATATGCTTACCACATCTTTTAAAGGCAAAAAGAAAACTAATGGTTCTGAATGAAGTCTGCGTCTCATTTCGTTACAATAATTGTATTTTTTTAAATAAATTTCCAGTTAAAAATGGGTGAAAAAAAAAAAAAAAGAAGGAGAAAAAAAAAAAAAGAAAAAAAAAAAGATTAGAGCATTTAAATTTAAAGCTCTGGTGTTAACAAGGAACAAAAATGTTCCAGTAAGCCTATTTAAATAAATTGTCTCTGATTGCTTTAATGCATATCAGTCGGGTTTTAATTTCCAGTTTCTCCCATCCTCCTAATGTGGACACTGAGTTTTAATTCCAAAGCAGAGGTATAACTCAGCTTTTTTGTTTCAGATTCAGCCTGTGCAATGCAGCTCTATGATAGGACACCATAGCTTCTCTCTGTGGTATATGCAAACCCTTATCTCATTGCTGGGTCTATAAAATGATTAGTTTTAAGTTCTGTTATATGATAGTCATGAAAACATTACATTCAATGGCAATGTAATTGTATAAGGAAGTACCTCCACAGTCTGCCTCCTCTCAGGGGCTGTAAAAATAGCTTTCCTTCTTTGCAAATGCAGTGGGTACTCTTGGCAGTCTCCTGCAGGGCCTGGGACATGTTGCGTTGATAGTGGCATGGCATAGTGGGCATGGTGGTCATGGCTTGATGGTTGGACTAGATGGTCTCAGTGATCTTTCCAACCTTAATCAATCTCTGAAAGGGAAAGAAGAAAGGCTGAGGTTGACAGTTTCAGTGTTTATTGCCTGCTCAAGTCCTCAAACCACTCAGGTTGCCAAAGGCGTTTAGTCTAGAGGGATATTTTGGAACTTTAACTCAAATGCGACAATAGGCATTGCTGGCTGCTGAGCACTGGGGCAATCTGACACTCACTTAGGTGTCCAACTGCCAGCTGAGCCATTTGGAGATCTGGCATTGCAAAGCACCGGGTCCTTGCATGCCTGGCTATGGAAAACCCAGCCTAGGAGGACGCCAGTTCTGCAGGCAATGGGAAGGGTTTGAGTATTGACAAGATTTACGTTCTAAGAAACAGAGATTTGAGGGTGAATTTTTCAGGTTGCAGAATATCCTCAGTGTGGGCTCTGTTTGTTGATTTTGGGAAGGGAGTTGCAGGTGGTAGATGCTGCTGGTTTTGTTTACCCTACGCACGGCCTGACATTTGAGAGATCCTGGCTCTTTCTGCTTTTGGTTCGAGCTGCTCTGGAAGCTTTCCTGTATCGATAAAGAAAAAAATATAAAAATTCAGATGTGGCTGGGGAAAGGGCTTGAACATTCATCCTTCTGATCTGCATCCAGCATGCTGATTTTAGGATCTGCATGTGAGCGCTCAGCCAGGGGAATGGAGGGGAGCCGCTCCAAGCCTGATTTACAAGCCTAGCTGGCCTGAGGCTCACTGAGGGCTCCATTTCCTTTATCCCATCGCATGAGGAATGGGATGGGACTTCCTTACTTTCCACAGCTCGGACACGGCCTTGTTCCAAACCTCCCTGAGGCGCAGCGGGGCTGAGCAGGCTCCAGTTATTTCAGGATGCAGTGCTGCAGCTGACAAGGCAGGCGTTCGACAGCCGGCTCCATGCCCAACCCGAAGAGCTGCAAAGAGCTCCATCTCCCTCCACCTACACATGCAAAATTGTTTTTTAGCCCACAAGGTAAACTAGATATAGTTAAAAGTACCAAGTGGCTGGAATACCCAGGGATGTGCGAATGAGCGGAGCTCACACGGTGATGATTTGAAACAAGCCTTGTGGCTTTTTAATAATGTGCCAAAGCAGTCTCAGTGGTGGGCCAGCAGGCACCATATTCTATCTTCAGTGAAAGAACTGGGCCCAGCAGGCCCCAGCTAATGCAGACAGCCCCTTCACTCTGCTGGAGGAGACAGACTCTGAGATGGCAATCAAGGCTTGATTTGCCAACACATTTCCAATGATTAAAATGTAATTAGCACAACTGAGTGCCTCCTCCCCAGCTAATTTTAATACATGCTGTGACAGGCAGGCAGCCGGCTGTGCCTCGGCCCAGCAGCAGATGGAAGCAGAGGCAGCGGGAGAGGAAAACCATTTTGCGATGCGACTGTTCGCATCACGAAACCATCAGGGCGCTCGGCGCCAAGAAGGCCCTTGATGGCAGCACATCAAATTGGCGCTGTCACTCTGACCGCGCAATGGCAGCCATCCTTCATGCTGTCCCAGCAGCACAGCGGGGCAATTTGCAGGCTTAACCCTTTGAGGTCTTAGGGGGAGGATGAGGCTTTGGGAAAGAACAGGCCCGCGTGCGGCGCATAGGAGAGTGATGCCTCCGGTACCTTGGGGAATGTTGCTTTTGCTCTATCATTTGGCTCTGTTTGCTCATTTTTCCAAGAGTGTGGCATTTGCTCAAAGGATCATGGCTTTTTTTTTTTCTCTCCACCCATTAAAAACAGAAGCACAAACAATAAAAGAACGTACAGATCAGAAATAGACTTCCATACCCTACACAGATGTCTCTGGGATATGTGGTGGGCATGAAGGAGTTACTGAGGGCACCCCCTGGGTCTCAGAAGTGAGCAAATTCTACAAGGGCAAAGTGGTTTCCCTTGGCTTCTTGGCTATTTGTTTTAGCTAACATGAGACATTGTCTTTGGTGTTGCAGTTCCAGTCCTTCCAGCTGTGAATTACATGCTGGTAACATATTCTATCCTATATATGCCATAGTTCAGCTTTGCTAGAGTGTGGATCCAGCTTTGTGTTAGACAAAAGATGGGAGTTGTCTTCTATTTCTTTATTCCTGTGCCATTACCAAATCATGCCTTCTGCCACTGTGATGCATTCCGTCTGCTGTTTTGCAGTACTCCGTTACAAGTGCTATATATGCCCATGCATAGGGAGGGTGGCTTTGGTGGCCAAGGCACTGTGACAGGGCACACTCAGATGACATCTCAGAGCGCAGCCTTTGTTAAGACTCAGTCCATGTCTGCTTCCTTGTTCCCACCGGTGAAACAACAACAAATCCCCTCATTCATGCTCAGAGCCTGAACGTGTAAATGTGTAGGGTTGGAAGAAGAGATGCGTTCTCGAACTCTCATCTGTTGGGTATGGGGGGGAGGAGAGTTCTTAATAAATCTGATGCATGTATCAAAGTATTCCTCTATTCAAAGTGTATCCACTAACATTTCTGCCTTCTGCACTAATGATTATTTTTAGGAGCTCTGAGGGAAGATGTAAGGCTTCTTTCTGTAATGCTTTATGAGAAACCATTGCCTCCCTCCCTCTCCCTTCCTCAGGAGGATCCCATTGGTGTACATTTTAGATTTCATATTGAATTTCCTGTAGATTTCTCCTGCAACTTTTTATGATAGCTGCCACGCAGGATAACTGCTGAATTTTCTACCAAGATTAAATTGGTTGTTCAGAGTCTTCTTGCAGACTTTTTATTTTCCCCTTCCCAACAGCCCTTCACATCCATACCAACGGCTTTGCATCACTCTCTTTCTTTCCCTGTATTTGTAAATCACAGTGTCCTCTTGTAGAACACTTTGTTATTGATTCCTCCAAATGGTAGTTGAACTTAATAGCAAAGCTGAAATGGTCCTTAAAGAGGTGTTATTCCTGCAGCGCGATCAAAATGAGAACAGGAATGAAGCTCAGCACACACAGCAACATCAACAACAAACTCAGCGTAAAGCTCCTGAGCAGTGAGAAGCCCTCCTGGCTCAGAGTAAGGTCAGTGTTCTTCCACATCCTTTCAGAGTGTGCACATCATGATGGAAGATGTTTGTGTTGAATGGGGCTGGCCTGAATTGCTGGATAACAGCGAGGTCCAAAGTGTTAACAAGCGAGCTGTGGATGTAAGAGCAGAGTGAGGAGGATGCTTAGGGATTTATAAATTGCCCTCATTTAAGGCAATGAGGGTTTGATCTGCTATGACCTCCCGTGCAGCACAGGCTATATGATCTCCACTAATTAATTGTACTGCTTTGAGTTCAATAACTCTGACTGAACTAGGGCACAAAATTTAGGCAAGGTTTTAATTTTTCATTATTATTATTATTATTATTTTCAGATAGGGAAAACCTGCCCTGTTTTTAAGTGAACTATTTTAGCTCTTAATTATTTCATTTTTAAGATACGCACCAATCTATATGTGTCTAGCCTTCACCCATTGCATAGTCAGTCATTTGTGAGTGTTACTCACTCAGAAGAGTTTCTGTTGAGAGAACATGTCTGAAACCTCAGAGCCTTCCATTGCCAAATAGTCAGAACCCCGTGTTCATCTCAGGGCTGCTCTCAGTGATTACCCCAACCCAACTGCAACACTCAGCACTGGTGCTGCATTGGGTACCATCTCCCCCAACTGCCCATGTTCTCCCAGCAGCTTCAGGAGTACCAAAGGGTTTAGTCCCGCTGGTAAATCAGGGATATACAATTATGCTTAACTCCAAATAGAGAAATGCAACTCCTGTTCTAAATTCAATTATTATAATTGCAGCATTCTGGGAAGGGTGGGGTGGGGGGCAGAAAAACATATTTCCATCTTATAATAAGAGAGTGCAGATTCCAAATGACAACATAGAGAATGTCAAAACAGGGCGTCTGAGGCAGGCAGGCCAAAGTATGCTGTTGTCATTAAAATGTACATTTATTTGCAGTAGGTTTACAATAATCCTTGTCTTCCCTCGGGTCCGGCACAAACAATTCATAAATTGCACAAAAATGATAAAGGCAGCAATAAATAATAATAACATATAATAGCCGGGCAAGCGATGAATTATAAAAAGGAGTGGCAAAGAGAATGAAACCACCACACAGAAGCCAGTTCACAGGGCTGAGTACACAGTCTGTTTCTTTTCTGACCTTATGACAACGAGGAACATTTATGGGAGATTGCAAACACCTCACGACACTGACCATTCTGTTTCAGGTTATCTTTATATGGCTTAGTGAAGAGACTTTAGTATCCATTAAGATCCAATGTTCAGGCAGGGGTTTATAGCTCAACAGTTGAGGTCTTATCCCTAAGGATCAATTGTTTTGGGTTGTTTGGGGATTTTCATTATTATTGTTATTTACATAGTTATGCTTAAATTGCTTCGCCTAATGTCCAGCTACAAAGCTGAAAATCTGGAGAGTTCTTCTTTGGGAATGAAGAGATGGCTTTTTATTCATTATTTTTTGTTTCAGATAATAGATCTATTTTGTTTTACACACCACTTGCGTTTCTCTTCCTGTGTTTCGGCACCATTTTGTGTTTGGAGTTTCTCCAATGACAAACCCTGTGCTGCGTTACTGACATTTCATTGGTGCTTTGTGTGTGATTTTTTACTTAAAAGTAATTATAGGTCATATAGTTTAGTTGGTGGAAGATGGGATTTGTATTGAAAACAGGCATGATGCGTCTAGAGCTTAACTGCTGCATCCACGGCTTGGCAGTGTAGCCCTGAGGAACCTGCTTGTTGTGGCTCTGTAGTTTCTGAAAACCTGATTGACATCAATAAGAGCCTGGTAGTTCTCATTTCCCCATTTTAAATGATCGAACAGCTCAATAACCATCCAAAATCTATAGAGTGTTTTCAGCCTGTACATAATTCATCATTATTGTGCTTCTTCAACTTCTAATTTTGGAATATCAGAGCTTTTCCATTAGGCCAGCAGGACATTGAGCTCCTCTCTTTCTTCCATCCCTCTGCTGCTGCCATCATCGCTCAGGATGCCAGGTGCCTTGTGGGTCCTGGAATAGCATTTTTTCATCCTCCTTCTTTCTGCACAACCCTCTTTGTAGATTGTTCTCTTTGCCTTCTGCTCGGCTGTATGAACCTTCAGCTCAGGACCTTCCAAGAGCAGCCATCCTCTTTTACATGCGGAAGAAAACAAATTCTCACCTCCAACCGATTGATTTTGTTTTCAAAGTTAACTCAACACTCGCTTAAGACTTTTGTCTCATAGCTTCTATTTCTGGCAGCGGTGATGAAGGAAGAAACTCTCAGGGCTCGGACTGCAAATGTAAAGCTGACAGCAACAAACCGTGTGGGTAAGAGGAGTTCTTTGTGCGAAGCAGGGTCAGCGTTTGGCCATCTGGCAATGGGAACAGCCGTGTGAAGGCACGCCAGCACCTGCTGAAGGCAGATCTGCAGTAGCAGAGCCTTCAAAGGTTTTCTTGCTGCTTCTCAGCCATTGCGTGGTTTTCATTTGTAGCTTCTCTTATCGAGCACAATTTCTAAATGAGGATGGTTGCTTCACTTTAAGGACGTACAAATGACTTGCCCTCACCTGTCAAGCATGATCCTTGTATTTTACCAGGCCCATTATGAACGCAATCTTTCTGTCGAAAATTTGCATACCTCCTTTCTTGAAAAGTAATGACAGCAATTTCTTTCCCTCCGCTCACTTTCTGAGTGTCTCATTTAACAGCACCTGTGAAACCGACAGGCGCAGAGATGAGAAGTGAAAGAGAGCAGTTGATTAAATCATCATCAAGTCGGGCCTCAGAAAGTCAATTCTGCTTCCCGTCTGCAATGATATCCTTTTATCTTAAAGTAATGAGCTATGGCACTTTTGCATCGGGTAATGCGATAAGTTCTATTAGCATGTTCCATTTGCTTCACAAGCAAGGGCAAGTCATTTCAGCAAGCTCATATCACTGCAATCAAAGCAATTGGCTTCACAGGCAGAGAAGAAAGAGGAAAGGCTCAGGGTGATTTTTATGGATCACAACACAGTGGAAAAAATAGATTCTTGTATTATTTTAACCCGTAACATGCTTTGCTTCTTGTCCATCAGGATGTTTTGATTTCATTAGCCTGTAAGTACCTGCAAGACTCAAATTCCAAACTGAACTCTTGAGCTGAGACCGGGAGGTATGAAAAACAGGAATCTTTACTTACAAAGGGATGCTGGCTAATGCTGTGCTAGGCTCTGACTTCGTTAAATGCTGATTAGTTTAATTCTTTGCTATTGACTTTGTCTACCAGCATCAATGGCCATTTTTATTATTCTTTACTATTACTAGTTTTTTGAGCCCTGACAACGTACTGATCAATGTGCTGAGAATGACGTTAGATACTGCAAATTGTGTACAGCCAGAAAGGCAGGTGAGAAAACAGAAATGCCTTCAGAATCCCAGAGGCATGTCGTCATTTCTTCATATAGGACACTGGGGGCCTGAGAAAGGGAGTTCATGCTTCTCTTGCAGAAGGGAATGCCAAGGTAGATACCATCATTGCAAAGGTTGTGTAGGTTGCAAAGGTCATGTGTATAATTTCTATCATTATAAAGAGGATCAACTTTATCATGGATAGTAATGTGTTCAGGCGTTCTCATTGCTAACATTCAAAATGTGATTCTTTTCTTCCTCATCAGACCATTATTTTGTTGATGTTGGAGCCAGAAGGAGCCACTAATTGTGTTGCTCTGCAATGGAAAAGTCAGATAGAATACATACAGAATCACAGAATGGCCCGGGCTGGGGGGGGCTCATGTGAGTGGGAGGAATTAAAAAGACGTACAGCTGAAAGTGGTTCCAAGTTCTGAATATCTTTCCCGTAATGGGCAAACTTTAAATGTCCAAGACTGATACATTTCATCTGAAGTGAAGTAGTTGGATAAAATGGGATTCAGATTAGAGGTCTACATTGCAATCTTTTGTCCAGACTAAGGTAATTTGTGCAAAATGGGACTTTTATGTGAATAATCCGTAATTTTAGCTTTTGAGAAACCAGAGCTGAAACTTCTCGGACCGTCTCTGTTTCAGAGTCATGCCTTGCACTGAATCACTGTGGATAATGGTGAAGAATTGCTAAGCAGACGGTGATGTTAACCAATTTGCGGGGTGCTATATATAAGATTCCTTGGCAAGGAGCTCCACGCTGCACGCTACATGCAGGCAAAGTCAGAGATAGGAAAGAAAAAAGTGAAATTCTTGCTCTTAGTTTCTTTGTGACTCTGCCTTTCTCCATTTCATCAATTAGAAAATTGCCCATTTATTCCCTGTCTGTGTCTCCTTTCATCTTGGAGGTGTTTTTTTTCTCCTTTTTTCTTGGAAGCAAAGGTCTAATTGTATAGCTAAAATATCATTTTTGCCCTTTCCAAGGCTGTCAGTTTGTCATTGGTGGATAGATGGACAAGAATATTGTAAATGTCAGTGTGAACATGGCTGAGGTCTGGGTTTTCCCTCATTTTCTTCAGATTTCTTTTCAGCAGACAGATGAGCAGAATCACTTTGTTCAGTGCTGGTGTTTCAGCAGTGCCGACTCCTTTGGTGGCAATGATAAATGGATCCAAGATATGAAATAGCTGTTCCAGCAAAGTCCATTGAGCAGAATAGAGAACAATGCCCTCCTCAATGTCATTGTACACGATATATTCAATGATTGCCATTTTTTTGCAAAAGAATGTGTTCAATCAGCAAGGTACATAGAAATCCATAGTGTTGCTTCAGCCTGAATGAGCCGGTGAGGTGGCACAGACCTTTACTCAGCTTGATTTGGACCAGACTATCTCAAGCTATTTAAATGGGCTCAAATTAGAGCTGTAACCTCATAGGATGTCTGATTGTAGGAATGTGGCACTGCATCAGGCTCGTTCTGCGGGTGCTGTAGGGATGTGCTGTGCATGTTAACTCAGGCTCTCCCCAGCTGGGCTGGGGGGTTTGGGAGGTGCAGCATGGCCCGGCGCTCAGTTCTCCTTCCACAAAACACAGCAATAATTAAACATTCAAAGGGAATTGGAGAGTTATTTTTCCACTTCCCAGTTTACCAGGCTGCTGATATATTTGTGTATATTCGTGATCTCGCGGGGAATGCCTTACTCTTTCACAGCCCTGATGGATAGCAGTAATGTAGAAGGTTTGATCTGATGCAGAAAGAAGAGGTTTCTTTTTGGCTGCTGCAAGGAATCCATGAGGCTTTGTGTTCCCTTCTCACCTTGGGCTGATTTTAGGAACAATAATTTGAGTTTTGACTGCAGTGCGTGTATGGAAATGCAAGTTTGTGGGTTACTGATTCTGCTTAGTGCTTCTCGAGCATCAGATTGCAAAAAAAAACAGGGCAAAAAAAGCACCTGAACACTGAAACACTGCTTTTCTATCAGCCTGCACACTTCGGTTATTAAAGGTATTGGAGCAGTGTTCGCTGTGGCCACTCTGAGCTGATCTCATTATTGCTACTGATTGTATAGAAATGAGGAGCAATCTTAACATTTCCATATATCTTATAACAATCTGTGGAGCTGGTTATGAGTCAGCCCTGTGTCCCAGGCTGTGGGGTGGGTTTGTAGTGCTGTAAATCCTCATACAGGATTGCAGAGGCATGGACTACCCGTTCCAGGGGCTCCTTCCCAGCGGGGCCCATCGAGCTGTGTTCTGGAAAGCTCTCACAGCATTTTGTGCCACGCTCGTTTGGAATCTTGGCCGTAATGGAGAGCTGTGGGTGCTCAGCAGCTTTGCTCATCTGGCTTTCATCTTGGTGCCTAGATGAGAGCGGTTGGTTGGATTTTCAGTGACGTGGGCCAGCCCTGGGAAATGGAGCTGTGGGCTTTTTGCAGAATGAGTCCTACGTGTCTGCAGCCAATCTCTGCTCATGGCAGTGCAGTGAGAGAGCTGTGTGCACTGAGCATCAGGGGAAGGAGCCTCTGCTTGTTCTGGTGTAAAAGTGTCTGCAGACCCCTCGCCCTGATTTATTGCATTAAAGCTAATGGCAGTTATCCAATAATCAGGCCATCCCTGAGTGATATTTTGGATTCCCTGTTATTTGCAGAATACTCAGGTGCAACAGAGCTATGGCTTCCTGGAACAAGGCTGGAAGCTGATCTTCTTGTGAGAGGCAGAAAATACTGAAACTCAGCCCAGAGTAGAAGGCCAGTATGTGATATTTGCATCACTTCATTTCTAAGTGCTCAGTGCATAACATTTGAGTGGGACTTGTTTTTGGAGCGTCTCCCACCTGCAGCAGACCTGACATGTGGGAATTATCTTCAGAGCTCACTGAACAGACTCACCTGTTCACACTGGAAAGCACAGCTTTGGAGGAGTTTCAGAGTGCTGGAAAAGCAGAACTGCTTCTGAATGACGGGATCATGGAGGAGAAACGTGTCTACTATATTCCATTAGTTTGCCGTTGTTGGATGAGTGATATCTCAGTTGTCATCTGGTATGATCAGACATAGGGTCAGGCTCAGTTTGCCATCCGTGGCCATTGCCTTTGTGTCTGGTCATGGCGAATCTTTAGGTGAGGCTGAAGCTGGAAGGACTCTGAGCTCTGATGGAGCTGCGGGTGTCCCTGTGCACTGCAGAGTTGGGATAGATGGCTTTTAAGGATCCCTTCCAACTCAAGCAATTCTGTGATCATGTAGCAAGCTAAACCATGATGAAGACAACATGGTTCTCCTGCATCACTGTATAGCTTTTCAGTGCGCTTCTGCTCTGAGAATCTCAAAACACTTAAATCACTGTATTTTTTTCTGTGTCCCTGTGAGGCAGAGGGATTCTGGAGCATTCCCCCATTCACAGATTCCAGCCTGAGCAGCAGACCTTTTCTTTTCCACAGGTCTTTTTGGACTTACCATGGCACAGAAACTGTCGGGTTGTTTTCCATGAAGCAGAGGAAATCCATGTGTTTAATCCATGGGGAAAGCTCAGCTTACATGGCTGTGCATCCACATGAGTGCCTGCACACGGGCATACACCACACGAAAACACAGCCCCACTGCAGTACATAAAGCCTTTTCCTCCCATTCCTTCCTTTTTCTCCTTCTGTGCAGCACATCCATAAAACTCTGCTGCTGGAGCAGTGCTGCAGGGCTGCGGGTCCCCATTCCTCACGCCCCAACAGACCCTCTTTATGAGTGAAATAGATGCCTTGTGTATGCAGGGCTCCTGGCATTTCACAGAGCGTAGATGGAGCCAAGCTAGGCAAACGTTGGGAGCTGTTTGCTGAGTGCATTTATTGCCTTTGCATAATTTATGAGCTGGAGGGGTTTGACCATCATTCGTGTCTGCCAGAGGCTGGCACTGAGGGCTCTGGAGGACGGAGCTGTAAATTGGATGGAGCGCTCCTGCTGAGCTCCCAGCAAAGTCCTCGGGTCAGTGTGGGAATTTAATAGCAGGAGTGGAACGGTTTTTGCAGAGCGCCATGTGGGCCTCCGTGCAGCAGAGGCTTTTTTGGCAGCCACGGCGACCGGCCAAATCGCGGAGCTGTCAGTCACCAGGAGCGTTGCAGAGGGAGCCCGAGTGGTTTTAATCGGCTTGGCATCCGTGCTGCTTCCATAATGGACACCAGTAGGTCTCAGTCCTTCGCCATATGCTTAACTCTGGAGACAAGGTGCTTGTGGGTATAGCAGTAATTATTTGATGCGGAATTAAGCAGACCTTGAAATTAGAACTGGACTGTCAGAAAGCAGGAGGCTTAACACTTTGATGGAAATAACTTCCCAGCCACGCCGCTCTCTGCACATCCGCTCGGCTGCGGGTAGCTGTGTTGCTGGCAAATTCAGATGTCACTGCTGGCACGATGTTCTTGCGCTCAAGCACCTCCATGCTGCAGAAAACAGAACCCTGAGCTCTTCCCAAGCTCACCAGTTGGGAAAGGCTTAGTGCACAGCAGAGGAGAGGCTACTTAAGCCTGACACAAGTAGTGGGGAAAGGAGTGGCTGCAGAGCACTGTGACAGCAGGTGTGTCACAAGGCATGTGTGATGCAGCAGCAGGATTCCAGGGCATGGCAAGGCCATCTGAGCCCTGCTGGGAGCACACAGTCGGTTTTCCTTGTGTATGTATCCTCTGTTTACCCTCTGTCCTTTTGGATTCAGGTGTTACAATCAGGACTAGTATTGGATGCTGGCTGGGACCTGAATTTTGTCCGTGACTGTATAGTAGAGGTGGTAAATGGGAACTCTGTGTGATGTGCTCTGATTTCTGTGGATGAGAATCCGTGCATATTTTTACTTCCCTGTAAATGTCAGCCTTTGCTTTGCAAACGTCCTTGGCTGTGCTTACCCTCATACCAAAATCTCATAACTGTGGTCATGATGAAGTCCTTAAAAACCATAACCAGGAATGTGCAGTTTTCCTTTTGTCAGGTGGTTGCTCAGTCCTTCATAAACTTGATCTCCGCATCAGGGTTTCAAATTCTAAGCCAAAACTGTCACGTATCTTCATGCTCCATCTCATGTTTTTCTTACCAGAGTGTTTAAGATTCAACTAGTACTGTATAAGTCATTTCGGTTATTAAATAAATGTCATTCCCATTTCTTTTGGAATGATCTGGAAGGAGATAGTGATTTTAGCTATTTTTTGCTTCATTTTAAATGAGTTGAAAAACATTTGTGAAAGAAAGAGGAACTATTTAAGCTCGTAGCTTTAATTTGTCAGGATGTTGTTAATTGGTGTGGAGAAGGTACCTTCTCTGCCTCTGTACCAATGAAGAGGAGGAAAAAGCCAATGAAAGGGAAAAGTTATAATTAAAGAACATAAATTGTTGCCTTATACAGATCAAGCACGTATATTGTGGGTGTGCTAGGCTATGTCTGTTCACGTCCTGCTGTTAACCTTTGGAATTCACAACGTGCTACTAACTTCAGAGCAATTTGGTTGCCTTGTGAAAATACTCACAGATGCATTGGGTAGGATGCAAGTGTACGAAGGGCTTGACTTGCTTCTATAAGGACAAAGCACGGGCTGCGAGGCCTCAATGTGGGAAAGCCCGGATCTGCAGTTTTGTGACCTTGTGCTTTCCTTCAAAATGCTTGCCAAAAATTAAGCATTGGCAGTTGATCATTGGCAAGAGCCACCAGTGTTACTATTCAGCCTTTTAGAGCATTTGCTATGTTACCTGGGCTCCTTTGGAATTAAGGAGCACCTCAGTGAGTCGGTTCCCTAGGCATGTTGTTCTCTCTGTTGGGATCTACCTGAGCTCCTTAATGCAACACCTGTAGGTAACGACATGGGGTCACTGATTATAATAATAACGTTCCATTGGTTGCTGCAGCATGTTTCTCTAACCTGTTCTTTTTTTTTTCCTTTCTGTGTTTCAGTGCGACAGCGACAGCGATCAAGAAGAAAAGGTAGGAAAGGGAATCTGGACGGGAGTGAAATTCTTTTGTTGGGTTTTTTGGATTCACTTATTGCTAATAATTTGTTATTTATTAAGAGTTTCTTTTTGCATTGATCCAGAGGAACCCTTCACAAGGGAACAGCTTTGTTCCCTTTAATTTGATTTTGGAATAGACCTCCAAGTGTTGAGTATTCTAGTGACTATTCTGGAGGCTACACAGTTCATCCTCAAGCAGAGTGATGCTGTGTGTGGGTTGTATGTGAGCAGTATTCTGACTACCCACCCTTCCTAGGGCTGCATTTTCCCTTAGGAAGTTCTAACAGTTTAATAGTGCAACCAGTCATGGTGGTAACCCTCACATTTGCACTTTCCAACAGTTGCTTAACCACATACTTGCCTGTTTTGCTTGTCTGCAGGCGCAGGTCTTAAAACTCAAGTTGAAGCGGTGGGGTTGACATAAATCTGTGTATTTATATACATACATATATTTAGAAACAACATTTGGAAACGATACGTTCCTCCAAGTGACACGACTTGCTGATAATTATCGCATTAACTGTGGGTTTCTAAGTTGAAAATGAAAGAGCGTCATGCTGAAAAAGAATCAAGCACTGGTCTCAAACACTGTTGTTTAGAAAGCTGTTAGTCATGAAGAACTATTGTTCACGCTGATTCATTTTCTTTAGTCTTATTCTATATGCTGTAAACAGGTTTTTGTGCTGTAAACTAACATCCACCTTTCTCCTTTGTTAAAAATGGAATAATCACCGCAGGAAAACTGGTCAAATTTCTTGATTTCCAGGTTGGATTTTGTGATTTTCATAAGTATGTTTGACCCTAAGCAACATTTCAATCATGTAATTCTCTTTCACCGGGTAAAGTAGGGGATGGAAGTTGGGGAGAGTAATGTCAGAAAATGTTGAAAGATATAATAATAATATAGTAATAGAATTGAATTGCTTGGAGTTTCGTGAGTGGTTCTGTTAGCTAGGTTCAAGTCAAGATGAGAAGGAAGGCGATAGATGACCATGCTGGTGTGCAGCTAATATGGCAGAAAGGGATAACTATGGTGTGAAATCCAAAGGAAACAATGAATGCAGAAGTCAGATTTCCTGAACTTAATCAGTTCCGTACAGGATTTGTGCAGCAGTAAGCCCAGGAAATTGTCAAACCATCCCTTATAGAACCGCCAAAGCTTTGCCCTTCAGCTTTCAGCTATTTCCCAAGTAGAGACTTTTTTTTCCTCATGTTTCTTAATAATTTGCTAACTGTGTTAAAGAACCACTGTTTACTTTGAACTGCAGTGATTTCCCTTTCATAAGGGAACTAATCACTGGAGTTAATCAGTGTGACAACAGAAAGGGGAGGTTTTGTTGGGTTTTTGCACAGAATATTAACCTGCACTTTTAGATATGAATTTTTAATGTGTTGCCATTACGTTCCATCCTGTGAAGTGATTATTCATTTTCAGGATGTTCCTTATGCAGTACGAGATGATAAACTGAATCTCAGCTTCCATGTTTATGGCACCCAGAACTACAAGTGTAATTTCCTGCTGCCTTCAGAGCCAACCTCTGCCAACCCCCCCATATTTCTCCCTTGCAGCCTTCCTCGTGTAGAAGGCAATGGCTGGCTTTGAGGTGGTGGTGGTGTGTGGGTGAGGGCTGTGTATGCCTTGTATTGTGGGAGGCTGCAGACCGTACTTCACCTGGACATCCCATTTCATCTCTGAGATCTATATGTTCTCTCCCCCACAATGGAATGAGACCAAGCACTGATCCGAGCATCCCTGGTAATATAGTGCTTTTCAGACCCCAGAACCAGACCCTGTGTTGGGTTGGGCTCAAGCCCAGTTCTGGAAGATGCCTGCTTACCCCGACGTGCACATTCATCGTGCGCTGCAGCGCAGGCAGAGATCTCGGGCCTTGTGCTGCTGTTAATTTGAATTCAGCATATGCAGCCTGTTATAAAATGCGAGACATCATCATTTGAGCAGGTCAAGCATATTCAGATGAAGACAAATGGTGCTTATTTGATTTTCTTAAAATCAGGAAATGAAAAAAGTGCTCTCTGGAGAAATCATGTTCTGCCTGACTTAGATGATAGACCAAGGCATGTACCCCAGATAAGAACAGGCGCTCGTCTCGCGGTTTTTATCTCTGAAGGACGGTCGGGACTGTCAGCTCGCTGACATGTGCATTATCCATGTCATTTTAAACAAAGTGACCTGTAGAAAAGTGCACTCTGCCGTGACATGATAATGGGCTGTTGGATGACAGGTAAAGTACACACTGTAAAGGAGGCTGTGCGTTATTCCTTTGTTTAACTGACAAGTAGAAACTTCTTTTCTCCAGACAGGCAGGATCTTTTAGATCTCTTTCAATAGGAACCGGAAGATTTTGAATCGCTGCTTTAAATAAAATAACATTTTTAGGACCAAAAATTCCCATGAGGAGCAGTGTGTGGGGAGAAGTGAGGGTGCCCAGCCTCTGTGCCAGGGGCTGATGGTTTCTCAAAGAGCATTCAGCATCCTCAGCTCTCATCAACCAGCGCAGGGGCTGAAACCTTCTAAGAACCTCGACCTAAATGCCTTACATCACTGTGAGGGTATCAGCCTCCAACTATGGAGCTGTTCTCATAGCAGGCCGTCAAACTGCTCTGCTTTGCTCTTGCTTTGGTGTATTCTGATGGTTGTGGGGGGTGCTTGCCCCTGAGATGAGGGAGCTGCTTTCCTTTAGGACGAGATCTTGCAGACTTCAGTATCGGGTATGTTGCCACATGTGAAGTTGGTACGTGCTGTGTGGAATTTTGGAGGGGAAATCCTTTTTTCTCCTTTCCGATTTTTGAGGGCAAACTCACCCTGATCCCTCAGTGTGCTTGGGCAATCAGAGATCCATGAGAGCAGAGGTAGCACAGCGTGTAGGAGCAAGCGTGTGCATGCTTCTGCTAGAAACAGCAAGTTCTGGAAAGCAGGAAGGCCCGTGCCTCTGGATGGGGGGTGTGATGGAGGAAAGGGGCTGACAGGAGCTGCTCAAAGATGGCCCTCTGCAAAGCAGGAGGATCCAGAATGGAACAGGACCTGGAGAGAGAGGAGTAGATGGATGGCAAGTGGTGACAGAGGAAGAAAGTGATGTCTCCTTGGCTGTTAGCATTCTTTTTCCCCCACTTGAATATGTATCTATCTGACTGCATAAATCATTGTTGATATCTGATCTCTATTAGGTGGTGGCTGTGCCTCCTATCCATCTTCCCTGGCCTTTAATTGGGAGCCGACAGACAGAGTCACTTTCTGTCTCTGTCTGCCCTCAAATGAGACATTTCTCCAGAGGTTTCTCTGGAAGAAGAAACAAGGATATTTAATTGAAAAATGATACAGCCCTGCTTAGCAGTACTGTAGCTAAGGCTGTGTCAGCATCTCAATTTTAAATGACATGTTTTGGGTGGATAATTTATCTATTTATATAGATACAAGTTCCTTCATTCCGGTTTGGCACATGGCGCTGGGTTAGAGCATTCAAGGTATGCGTTCTGCTCTGCTGCTGCTAAAAATCCCAAAGAGGTGGCAAGAATGTGAAGGGAGAAAGTACTTGGAGGAACGACATCAGTATGCAAAGCACTAATGCTGAGGGAGATGTCATTTTCCATCCTGGGATCCTTTCAGTGTGTGCCACTGGGATTTCTGACTATGTCTGAGGAAGTATGGATCCCAGGGGAGCTCAGATTTTCTCCATTAAAAAGTCTGTCAGTCTCACTCTTTGAGCAGGTCTCCAGAGCTGTTAATCTAAAATTAGGGCAAGCTATTGCACAGCTGACAAATCCGAGTGCAACTGTATTAGCTTCTGATTTCAAGACGCCGTCTTAAAAATTACACCTGTGGTAATTAGCGCAGTATTAAAAACATCAGTGTAAATGCAGGGTTCATTTTCTGGATGTGAAAAGAGGTCTTCGTTTGACACACTGTGCAAACACTGTGTCCCACCTGGCTGTGTCTCTGCTTGCCAAACCAACTTGTCCTTCCCAGCACCCAACCATGGGCAGGGCACAGAACAGCAAATCCCTTTCTTCCTAAACAAAAATTGCCCAAAGCAATGCAGCCGTAAACCATGCCCAAAGTCATAAGGCCAAGGTAAATAGCACAAGGCTGCCTTCTGCATATAGTGTTACTGAAAATAGAAACTCTATCACAAATGGATTAAATAATAATGAATTTGCTTTATGCCATCGATGTCTATAGATGAGTGTAATTCACTCTCTTGTGGGCAGTTGCTTCATTATGGATTTTTTTAGCAGGACGCCTGGAAACAAATCTGCTTTGGGGGTTTTTTTCCTCTTGCTGCTGGGGAGGGCAAAGTTTGGGCAGCACTTGGGGAAAGCATCTTCCTGACCGGTGCCAGAGCTATAGAGGGAGGCAGCCGGCCCAGGACTTGGTGCCCACCATGGTGACAGTGTCTGTCTATAAACTACTGTGTTTTTTTAGCTTGTACTGCTGGTGTATAAATAATATATATTCATTTTCCTGGTCTGGAACATTCTGGTCATAGAGGGAGCTGTCAGCATTTGTTGTGCTATCGAAAGAAAGGCAAATCATCAGAGCTCATGCACTCATCCCGTTCTCTACTCTCCTTCAGCTCTGGAAGCAGGTATTTGATGCCAGGGGTGCTTTCTAGAGGAACACCTCAAAATATAAGCCGTGCACTCTCCAGTCTAGCAAGAGAGCCCGAGAAATAAGTGTATGGCCTTGGGTGATGGGAGATGGGTCATGAGTGGGTGCATTGCTAAGGGAGGAGGGGGTTTGATGCAGCTCCAGCTGTTTTGTCCCCTCACAACTAATGCAGTCGCTCTGCTTCCCAAAGGGAGAGAGAAGTAGGTCTGATAATACAAGCTGAATTCCTGGAAAAACTCCTCGGATGGAGGGTACCGATATGTTTAGCAAATAAGGCTCCGTGGGGAAACAGTGGCTGAGAACCCAATTTTAAGCAATTACTTCGGGTCATGGGATACTGGTATCTTACTGTTTGCCATGTATTTATTTTGGCTAAGGATAGGATTAGAGAAATAGTTTCTCAGTATTATTCTTCTAACTGTTTCTACAAAGCCAGGATGTTTCCCATCAGGGAGATTTATACTGCATATTTGCACAGGTGTTGTCTTTTTAGCTCTGGAAAACGCAGCACCTTAAACTCGCCCCAAGGGTGAAAGATCACCCAGACTTTATATGCTAGCAACGCTCAGGCAATCATGAAGTATTTCTTACTGTTTAAGGCCCATTAGGAGAAAAGATAAGGATCCTTTTTATTCATTTGATGTGCCACATTGAGGCCCCTACAGCGGGAGAGGCGATAAAACCGGAGCTGGTTGTGGAAGACGCTGTGTTGGGCAGCAGGGGGGGGAGCAAGCTGTGGGCTGGGACGTGCTCTGGGTGCCTGTTCCCCTGCAGCCCGTGTTCATCCTGTCCTTTGTCACTGCTGTCACTCGGCAGTGTTCTGTCATAGGACCGTATCACTCCCCCTACCCCTTCCCCTGCCCAGCTTTCCTCCCCCTCCCCTCTCCCCCTTTTTTCTTTTTGTACCCATTTCGTGTAGAAAATTTGTATTTACTTTGGGAGTGTAATTTGTTCCTCATGGATAATGTGACCCTTAGCGGAGCTGGATCATGGGTTAGTTGAAGTGATATTTTCCGCTAATGGTAGTCGTACATCATTGCTGTCAGCTCGGGTTAGGAGGCAAGCACATTACAGCTCCATTTTACCTCTGCAGGCATCTGGGATTATTTGCCATAACTGAGTATGACATGACCGCACTACAGAGTGCATTAAAATTTTACTAGCTTCTCCGGCAAGTTCCTTGGCTCCAGCCTGCCTCCAGGCAGCAGTAATGATGGATACCTCTAAGGTCCTGACTTCCTGCACCAAGGATACTCAATGTCAACAGCCCAAACAGGTTTTGCTCTCCCTGGGGTTTTTGACCACCTTCTGGCAGCTGAGCAAGCCATCATTGGCTGTAGCCCAGAGGGTGGCACGGATGCTCCCGCTGCTGCTGCCAGGCTCGGTGCTGGGGCACTGTCACATCAGTGTCTTACAGCACTGCTCAACCTCCAGGTTTGGGAAGCCAGATTTGTTAATCTGTCTTGTATAGACAGAAATAAAGTCATCCTTTGAAAACTGAAAGAGCAAAGGTATCCAGGAGCAGGGAGGGGTGTGAGTGCATTAGAGGTGTGTGCATGGAACGGGCACACACCGTTGGTACATTACAGCGTGTCACATGCAAAGACACCAGATGTAGAGGTTGTACTGATGTGTGCCCATTGCACGCCATCTTCTGCTTTATGTGAATGCACATGGTGTGCTGGTGTACATATACAGCTGTAGCAGCTTGAACATAGAGACACAGAATGTGTTTTTATACATCCTCATGCATACCACGAAAATAACACAGGTTTTTGTTGATCTGTTTGCGCAGATGTACATTATTTGCAGCATGTCTGTTTTTACGCTTTGGCATTCAAAATTAGAGGTGTAGCTCTACAGAGATAAGTGCATGAGGGGAACTTAGGCGTGAGATTACATAGAACGTAGTAGCATTTTTAAATGCTCATTGAAAAAGTACAATGTTTACCCCCAGATAAATTCATTGCAACCTCCCAGTGGTTTTATAAAATCTACAATACAGGTCTGCACTGCCCACAGGCTTCTCCTCCCCACAGCAGCACTAATGCCTATGATTCTTTCAGCCCAAAGGTACGCAATTACATCGGATTTCTGTAAGGTAGGGAGGTGCTGGGAGGTTGAAACCTCAAGTTGGTTCTCACTCTGTCCTCATCTCGTGTGACTTTTGGCAGATGGAAGGAGAATGAGGAAGGCTGGTTTTGTTTGTTTCGCTTTTGTCTTTTGGAGTGTTTAACTACATGTATATTCACAGGGAGGTGAGATAAGTGATAGGGCTTATCAGCTCGTGCTTCTCAGTGTAAACTGATGGTTGTCTCTTTTCCAGCTATCCCCGAGTCCCCCTCTTCCCATGTTAAATCATCCTGTGATCAGTGCACTCTGCTTTTTCTGCTGTTTCATGTCAGGCAGAGTTTGGGGCTCTGCTACGGATAGAAACAACTTGATGTTTTGTTTTGGTACGATGCGTTCCTGGCAGTAAATCTTCCTACCTTTATTGCAGAACTTAGAGCCAAACTTCCCAGGGCCCAGGAGCTTTATCTGTGTATAGATGGCAGGAATTGATTCTCTGTGGGGGAGAAGAGAGGGAGAAGAGATTAAAGATTAAAGCTGGAGATGCGCTCAGAGCTGTGCGAGAAACAGAGGAGACAATTTCAGACATCTCTAAGGATAAGATGCAAATTCCCAAAGCCTTCCTGATAGCTCAGATCACAATAAGAAAGGCATTCCGAATGATAGATAGTTTGGCTTGTTCCCATTTTAGCATTACATCTCTTTTAATATGTAGTGAAACTTATCAAGGTGGTTTGGTGAAGGCTGTTAGAGGAGGGGGAGTGCTGGGCTAGATTTCACTTTCAGGTGCCACCAATGCAGAAGTGAAATCACAGAACAGTTTCCTGATATTGCATGTAGCCACTTCAAGTTGTTACAGAAGTAAGTGAAGAAGAGCAGGGGTGCACAAGGACACACAGTGGTCTTGGAGCTCAGTCATGTCCAAACACATCTAGGTTAAAAAAAGTGCTTCTTCAAGGGCTGTGCAGTATAAGTTACTCAACTATGATATTGGTCTACACTTTAAGCTATAGAATAACATCTGTTTTTCATCACAAATGGGATTTTATAATCATGTATGAAGCGTGCTCCCCATTCTGAATCTGTCTTCTCACATTTCCTTGAAAAGAAAAAGGAAAAAGAAGTTTTAGGCTTGAGAGCTGAGAAGGTGAGACGTTATTTCAGAGGTTTCTTTTGAAAGGGAAAAAAAAAAAGATTGATGTAGAAGCTGTGGTAATTATTCCAAGTTCTTTAAGAGTCTTGGAAGCCACAACACATGGAACCATCTCAGATTTCTTGCAAACACACCCAAGGACAGGCTGCAAACAAGGAGACAGGAAATGAAATGTATGCACCAATGTATGGAGGATTCCAGCCAGCACCGCTTTGGTTTTTGGTACAGTTCTCTCCATCTGGCTCAGCACTAATAAGGGTGTTGTGGTCTTGGGAGTGATAAAAGACAGCTACTGTATATCTTAGATGTCAGGAATTTCCCCACAGGGCAGGAGCTGGAGAACAACACATGCCTGCAGGTTCAGCAGCTTTGGGGTCTTTCCACACTTCCATCCCTGCATTAATCCAAGGTAGAGTTAGCATCGTCTCCTCCTCCCTGCTCCCATATGTTCTTTAGACAACACCTCTGGAAGGCACTCTGCCTGTGCCTTGCTATTTCACCTACAAATGAAGTCCTGCTGCACTCACTGGAAGGATACTGTTAGTTATTGTGGAGGATAAGCCACCAGGCTGCAGTGCTCCACATAGAGGTGCTTTGAGAATCACAGAATTGCAAGACGAAGGCGTGCAGTGGGTATGTTCTGAATGCCTGGATGGTAACTGACCATCTCTACTTTAGCTGCTGTGTTGGTATAGATCTCCACTGAAATGCTGTAAGCAGCTCTGAAAATAGGTTGCAGCACTGAATTCCTGAGCCTTGCAGGCCGCCTCAGCATCGCATTTAAGCTGCTTCTGGACAGTCAGACAATATTAAACAAGGTTGTTCGTTCATAACCAAAGCATCCTAATTGAGTTGCGTTATTACATTAACTGTAGCAATCAGATTGAACCAAATCACTGAGAGATAATGTCATTTTTCAGGGTATCATTTTTAGAAACCAGTTGTGCTCTGAGATGCAATAACTTACTTAATCTCGTAGAGTTTATGTGACTTATGTGTCGTATCAAATTCCTTACTTTCAGTGAAAACAGAGCGGTTAACGCATGGCTGTGAGAAGGCACTGAGTGATGAATTTATAGAGGAGCATTTGGCAGATGTGAGACAAGCTGAAGGCGGAGTGGTAGTTTGTGACCATCTCAGATAGAGGGGCCGTTCTAGGAATGGGTATGGGATGTGATGTATTAAAATGGTTGACTTTGGGCAACACAGTGGTGGGTACTGCCACCCACCATCCACCCACCAGGAGGATCTGGGGCAGGATGGGTTCAGTTTCAGCCAGAGTTCCACCTGCACAGTGGGAGGGAGGCGCTGAGAACAACTCAGTGCAGGAACACAAAGACTTACTTAAATTAATGGTTGTCTTCAAGTAATGTAATGCTTACTTTTGCTAATGGAAACCTGCCTAAAGAGCATTCATTCAGCTATCTTCTTTAGCAGAGCAGTACAAACTCCTTGCTGTTTCCTGTAATAACATTAATCAGAATGAATTCATTGGCTACTAATGCAGGTGCCATATGTAATTTGGTATAAGTTTTACTGTAATTTACCATTAATTAGGGCCCACTTATTCTAAAGTGCTAAATGACAGCAAGCACCCTGATTTCAAAAGTCAACTGGAAATAGAAGTGACTCTACCTACAGACAGTACATAGAAAATAGCGCGTGAATTCAATAGATGAGCAAGAAGCAAGTTGCATTTCCATGGTGTGCTAAGGGCATCTTATGAGGAAACACCGGATCCTAGAACCAAAACCTTCCCTTGTATAGAATCCCTTTGAAAATGGAAGTTTTCTGTTTAAAGCCCAAAGTTTTCTGTTTAAAGCAGAGAATAACAAGGCAGAGCTGGAAGTGGACAAGAGTAAACGCTTCGATTCATGTTGAAATGATTTCTCCTGCCTCGTATAATTCAACCTGCCCACGCTGCTAAACTTCTATATTACACATTTCTGTCAGAATGTCAGGAGAAATGATAAGCCTCCTCAAAGCTGCAACCTCTATTACATACGGAGAGCATTTCAGCCAGGGTTTTCTTGTACATATTTAAGACTTTTAGCTTGATCTCTCAAGTATAAAGAATACCCTACTTCATGACCCCAGCCTCTTGTTAGTTGGTAGATGAAATCTTTTCTTAAGCTGAGCCCCTTGTCTATTATGTTTTCAGAATTCAAGGTTTCTCTCTAAGCTTCCTAGCTTACTGCCAAGAGCACATGGCTTTGTTACCCAATGGAATTGCCTTTCCATTAACAGGAAGTGGATCTCTGCAATGGCATGCGTGTTGATCTGCTTCCAGGTGACAAAGAGCAATTGTACAGGTGGGATCTCATTCTGTCACCATTGCAGGCAATTGCAGAATAGAATACCAAAACTGTTGCTGTTGGCGCTTTGTGTTTGTCTGCGTTTTAGTTGGAAAATGGGGTTTCTAACATATAAAACTAAAACAGAGCTGTATTCATGGCTGTGTTTTAAATGGTCTTCTAATCTCTCCTTACTTACAAACCTCTCTGCAGACCCAGGAAGAAATGCACAACAAAGTATGCATGGTTTTGCTTCACTGCCAGCCAGGCAGCTTGTGTGTGATGTAAAACAAAGAGAGGGGGACTCGTTTCACCTGCACATCTATGATAAATCTCATTCTGGAGTACTTGAGCAGAGACCGTTGTATCAAATGGACACTGTGAGAAGAGCATTTTATCACTGGAAGCTGGCCATTGTGGTCACTAACTGGTTGGGTAGGTGGTGGTTGTTAACTTCTGTGTCACACCAGGGAGGTTCACATCTGTCATCTAAGCAAAGTCAGTCAACAAAATGAGGCTTCCTAGAGATTCTCAATTAAGAACTTAAGTGCTTTTTCACATGACTGCTTACTGAGGGCCTACCAGCAGAAAAAGATTCCAGGCCAGAGCTAATTGGGTGACTTCACTTAGCTGGAGTATCAAGAACCGGTTAGGAATAGATTCATCTCATAGGAGACATTCATGCTTGACTGTAGGTACTGTGAAAGCCACTTTCTTCTCTTTTAGTTAATGACCAACCACTGCAGTTTTCTGTGTTTTGGTGTATGTGGTGAACAGTTGGGGAAAAAAATGTGTAAATGGGGAACCAATTGCAAACCAGTGTTAGGCACGTTATTTCACCTTCATGCAGAAATGCCAGTGTAATAATAGAGCTGAGGCCATTGTCACAAGTGCAGAAATGGTAATTCATGCTTGTAAGAGATCTAAAGGAAAACAGGCCCTGGTAATGTGCTAGGCAATAAGCCATTGTAAGTTTATTTAGCTGATTGCTGCCTACAGGACTTGGCTAAATTTCTGAGGGCATGAAGAGAAATGAAACAGCAAGTAAGGAACACCAGAATTCAAGAGAAAGCACGTAATGAAGTTGTCTAATTAGTCACAAAGATTCATATTCTAGAGTGCAATTTCCTCCACCCCTGCCTTTGAACAACAGAAGCAGTCATAGAAGCATAGAAGCCTAATGAGACATTCCCACGTACCGTATTCCTGCCCCTCTGTGGAGTGCCTTTACTTACAAAATCTGCTGTAAGTACCATCACACTCCCTCCTTTCTTTTACTCATACTGACCTTGTAAGGCTAGATTTTCAGCTGTTATAAATCAGTCTAACACTGATTACTGCTAAGCTTTCTTGATTTGCATCAGCGAAGGCTGTAGCCTGAGTGCTGTGCTCTGAGCATGCAGCGAAGCCCGAAGTTAGTGCTAAATGGAGCTCGAAGCCAGCAGTAAATGGAACCAACCTTTAATTTGTAGTCCAAGAAGGAACTCCTCAAACATGAATTGCCTGGGCTGCCATCATCTGTGTCCCTCAGACAATCATAGTTCAGGTCACAGTGGCGGGCTTCGTGGCTGAAACCCAATTGAAAACCTGGGCATGTTTGTTCTGGCCCCATTTTATATCTGGGATAAAAAATGATCTCTGTGCCCTTGTTCAGGTGTCACGACAGTTAACAGGGATGAGCCTGTGGTAGGCAGGGGAAGTAAAACCTGCTATCCATGTCATGAATTGTTCTCCCCTGTGGCAGACCGACTCTCTCCTGATCTTGCTCCCAACAAATGCAGTATCTTGTTGCGTCTTGTAAATTTTCTCATGAATTAATTGTTAGTCAGTGCAGAGTGATGTGAGCGTAACCACTGAGGTCCATCAGAGGACTGTTATGCTGTAGGGAGTTCCCGTGCAGTTGTTTGTGTGCGTCGGCAAGTATTGAGGAGCTACCCAAACCTTGTCAGAGGTCCTCAAAGAAATGCAAGGATCTGTTGTAACTGTAGGTTAAGTGTTCCTTGGGAGTGCTGAGATGTTCAGTGCTGAGATATCTTCCTGGCTTTTCAGATCAGCGCTCTGATTGCGAAGACGCGAAGGGAAAAAATGACTGGGAGGATTTGTCACCTGGTTTCATTTGAACAATTGCTTTTCCCCCTTGGTCAGAGATAGGACATAACAGGAATCACCTAAATGTAGACGGATTGCAGTAACACACATGACAGTTCTTTATTGGTTTCCATTGCCTGTGCTGTTCATTTCCCATGAGGAAGGGGCAGCTAATACTGCATATTTTTTAACGTAAACCAAAGGGAAGGATAACGCAGTGCATATAAAGCGATGTCTTTTTACTCTCCATATGCAATGAATTGAATAGCAGTTTCCTCTTTTCATTTTTCTCTCAGTTCTCTGTACATCAGACACAGCCAGGTATGTTTGTAGTCCTTCACAGGCATACGATCACTGGCAGCACACAGGTGATGAGTGGACACATGTTGTGCACTGACGGGGTTTCAAGGCAGATCTCTGTTAATGAATAGACAGCATTACAGAAAGGCTTGGGGCAGCCAGCCCTCCTCATGGGAGGCAAACATTGGCACGTTCCCCATTTAGCTTTCTCTGTTTTATGTGTTCCATAGCCTTATTTAGATACCTAGTAGGTTTCATGAAGAACAACAGGCCAGCTGTCTTCTGGTATCTGGGAGAAACCCTTGCTTCTCCCATAATGGGTTTTAGAGCAGTTTCTTTGAATAAAAAAATAATAGTGGGAGAAGCTTGTAGCTGATCCCTGGGGTAGGATAGCAGCGATGGATGAGGGGAAAAAAAGATCTGAACAAACAGTCTCAGGAGGACAAATGAGGTGCTAAAAATATGGATTCTGTAAGTAAAGGGAAAAAAAAAGATATAAATGAAAATATCTGCCTGCTTAAGCAACTCCTATAATAAAACTTAAGCCACAGTGTTAGCAGTTTGGAATAGATTTCCAGAGTCAGCCAGACTCTCTAGGAGACGATGTTTAATTTTCAAAATAGACGTAGATGTGTAGCTGTCCAAATGACATGAATTCCTATGGACGAGATCTGTAGATGACATTTGGATGCTTGAAGATGCAAATGGGCTTCTTATGGGATTTTCAGAAGGACAGAAGTGAATCAGGCAGCCAACTTGTTTTGATTGTAATAGGAGTTGCATGCCTAACTTGTTTTATATGCCTCTTCCTTTCTGCATAAGACAGTTTGAAAATGATACTTGGGAACATAAGCCACTTTGCCGATAGAAAATGTACTCCTGACTTCCTAATAGGCATGCTGACAAAACTTAAACTGGAAGGGATGCTGCCATCCCTCTGATCGAGGTCGTGTCTGGCTGCTTGAGCCCCCGGCCAAATGCTCACTCTTGCTGCCAGCGTGCCGTGTTCCAGGCTTGAGAAGCAATCCATAAAGCTCAACCAGCAGAGATTGGGCTGGCTTACATTTAGCAAGCATTAAATAAGGAACTACTTTGATTTTCCTAGTCTAACACATGATCCTATTCATAATATAAATAGAAAACTTCCAATTTAAATATAAAAATTGAGCTCAGGAGATATTTTTGCGGCTCTTGCTGCTGTACTGTGTGCTGCTTTGTTCCGTGCTCTGGATGGATCTTGCCTGCTCTTTGAGTGACCTTGCTGTCATGAGCCAGCGTCCATATCAAAAACCTTTGCCAAACTGGAAGAAACCAGAGCCATGCTCTGCACCCTGATGATCCTGGAAGTGGCAGTTAATTGGTAAGAAGAGCCAGGAGCACATTGCCAGCCAACTCTGGGCAAGCATGGAGCAAACTCCCCACTGCCCCCGCCCTCCACTTTCTTTTATTCCTCTGTTTGTTAAGTAATTAATCTCATTCTGCTAAGATGAAATTTTCTATTAAAACGAAACTTCAATCAAAACAACATTTGGGGGAGGTGGGGGGGAAAGAGAGCAAAAGAGTCCTCCTCGCTGTTTGTTAATTGGTTCTTTCACCTGACAGTAGTTTGTGTCAATTAACTTGATACTCGGTGAAAGTGAAATTAATCCACCTGGGTCAAAAGCAGCTATTAATTTTTAATCAAAACAAAATGCTCACTCGACAGATTTGTAGCTCCTCTTAGAATAAACAAGATACGCATGAGGTGCAACGTGCCACCAGGCTTCGCGCCATGGAGATGCTCCTGGGGATAATTTCTTGCTCTCCTGCAAAGGGCAGAGGTGCAGCAAGTCAGCTGCTAATGACATTCTCTTCCAAATAGGCCCTTTTCCTCCAATGGGAGTGCATTTCTCCCACTGAAATCAAGAACCTGTGGCAGGTTTGGGTGCTCTCCTGCAGCAGGGCTGTCACAGTAGTGCCCATAGAGAGACCTCAGTATAGCAGCTGCCCTTAGACATACCGTGCTGCAGGGACACACAGTCACCCCTTGCCCAGCTTGTGTAGCCCATCCCAGCAGTTCCTCTGTCTTTGTGCAGTAAAATGAAGAGAAAAAGGGAAAATCTCATAAGAACTTCTTCCTTTTCCTAGCAGTGTGGTGCTCCAGGTAGGTGGCTGTCCATCGTACCCCGTGGATGAATCTAAAACAACAAAATTTGGCAAGTTTGGATCTAAGCCTGTTTCTGAGCATAAGATACATTAGGATTAGGTGCCGTAATAATAAACCACACCAGAACCTATTAGTTATGGGTTTGTCCTGTTACACGGCCTTAGTCTTGTTGTAAAGCAGCTCTCTGAGATGTCCTCACAGCTCTTTTCTCTTTCCTGTTACTATATAGACAATAAAAGCAAGATATTACCTGTTGGTTGTCAAGGTATCAAGTCTCACAGGGGATTTTTTTCCCTCCTCCCCCCAAGTAGTATCATATCTTGGGATTTTTAGACACTAATTGGATTTTTTCTTATTATTTTTTTATTTTTTACTATTGTGAATATCATTTTATGAGATGAATGTCTGCATACCTGAGTGCTGTGGGCAATTTACACCTGCACATCTTATTACCTGCTCTTGCACTGATTTGGCCAAATGGATGAGAACAATACATCTATCTGAAGGAGTGTTTTAATCAATTGTATGCAGCACTCCTTGGTGCAATCGTAGTGTAATCCAGAGTGCGACACTGCTCTGCTCTTTCATGTATTTCCCTTTCTAATATACTAATTCAAGTAAATCGCAACCTGTGTGCTGGAGTTAATAGATACATTTATTACTCAGATAAAATGGTTGCTAGTTCTCCTCCTGCAATGCTTGGTCCAGGGTTGTCCAATCAATGTGTAACTGGGTTTATTGTTAGAATTGTCACAGGAAAGAATATATTCTTCAGTGCCGGGGAAAGGCAAGTGAGTGAAAAAGGAGTGGCAGGCTGCTTCGACAAGCAAGGTCTCATTTGCAAAAGATATTAACAGGCAACAGTGAGACAGGGATATCGCTCAGAGCATGGAGGGGCTGTTATGCATTAGAAGTAATCATGGCGGAACTAATAATAATAACAATTTTATGCAGGCAGACCGATTAGCTGGAACTGGCCACAGCCCTTGATGTCCTGTAGTGAGCACAAACCTGGCCCTAATTAACTCCTTATTCAGTAAAGGAGATTTTTGGCAGCAGAGGAGCCATGGGGCTCAAGCTGGGTCATCCCACGTGTGCTTTGTCCAAAGGGAAGCTGTGCTGCTGACTGATCTGCACTGCTTCTGAAGCACCCATGGGTCCACTGCTCCTTCCTGTCTTCCCAGGCTGATTCTGCCTGCCAGCGCTATGGGAGACCCATCTCAGCTGGGCTGGTTGCACAGCCCATAGGGCAGCAATGTGTTTTTCTGTGTTGCTCCATGTTATCCACTTCAGGTTCTCAATTTTTTTCTCACTGTTATTTTTAAAGTATTTCCTATCATGGGTGGTGAATGGTGTGGTTCCCTGACAAGTGGAATCTTACATTTCTGATGATTTATTTGTATGTCTCGTAAATGGGAGATCTTTTATTTTTCCGCTTTCAAGGTGATGTGATTTAGTTGCAGAGAGATTAGGAGGCTTATCTGAATCATAGAGGAAGTTTGGTGTTCAGAGTCTTAAACCTCCATAATGAGAAATGTTACTTCCTCCCTTTTCTTCCTTGGCTTATGAGCAATATTAAGGCCTTGCAACAACAACATGAAGCGCTCGAGCAAATAATATGTATCCACACAAGAAGCCTGTACCCCAATCCAGCAATATCTGTAATGACTTAGATGCAGGATATAGCTGGGGATTAATGACTAACTGGCATTAATGGGGCTCAGATCGTCAGCTGCTTCTCTGTTGGCCATTAATCCCCAGGAAACAGTCTGTGCTGAAACTACTCCTGCTTAATTAGAACGTGGTTGGCCTGTTGCAGCACAGCACTGTCTATGACTTTTAGGGGAATGGAAGGAATAAAATATCCTTATGAACCTGCTGAGCATGAAATGCGTCTTCTCCCATCTACAGGATGTGTGCACACATCTGTAGACAGACAGGCTCCTCAGGTGATGGCTGTTGGCTGGCCCTTGTCTTTTCACTCTGCATCTCTGTCTTTGTTTTTCTGACCGAGGACAGGTTTTATGAAAGAATGTCTACATTTCATTATTCTAGAGTCCTTGAGAACTGCTGGTGAGACCTAAATGACAGTGAGCTGCATTTTGTCACAGACTTTAAAGTCTAGATTTGAATGGGAAGCATTGGTTTGAAGTCTGTCTTGACCAACTTATTTATAATGGTGCGGTAGCACAGACTCTACCCTTTTACCACATTTCATGTGAAGTCATTCAGTTTTTCCTTCTATTCTGGAGAAAAGAGGTTGACTTGTAGTTCACAGAAAAGTGTTAAGGGGATTCAGTCGTGTCCTAGCTTGGGTTAACAGCGTGTCCATGGGATCCTCTCATGCTCTTCAGATATGGGAGGTTCTTTTCTGTTTCAGAAGTCTTTAGCCACTGCTCCAGCCCCTTTTAAGAAGGTTCTGGGTCATTTCTTCCTCTACACCAGCCAGGTCAGTAGCAATATGAACCACTCAGCGTGTTCTCAAACAGCATAAGTATAATTGTACATGTTAGAAACCTGATCCAAAGCCCAGAAAAAAAAAAGTTTCTAAAGTGTTCACGGGGTTTGGATCAGGACCTGGATGTTATTAATTGAGCTCTGTAGTTTCTACCACCCTCTGCTGGGTATGAGGCTTGTGCTAAGATCATTCCTCCCAACCTCACGCTGAGCTTTTGTCTTAATGCAGTTTGATGGCCTAAGTATGGCGGCCTGTGCTCCTCTGCTTTTCATTATCCATGAACAGCATTTAATGCCAAAACAGAGAGGGGAAGACAAGCTTTTTCCATACCCTTATGTGAAATACTTAACGTTTAAAAGTCTTTAGAATATACTACACACACATTCCACTTTTACAAGACCAATATAACACTTTGAAAAGTTTTATGAATTCCAGCATGTAACCAGAGTACTTGTTAGCCTGTTTTGAATAAGCCATAACGGCCTGGCCCCGAAGCTGCATAGTTAGCAAATCCCTGCTCTGTTTATGAGCAGTAGTTTTTGACCAGGTCATCGGGAATGGAGTTTGATCAATCTCCACGCCGTTTCTCCATTGGTATGTCTGCAGAGTTCAACCTAGTTAAAATTTTAGGAGCAGTAAATGGAAAGATCACGAGTATGAGGTGATATTTTAATCTATATTTCCAGGCTCCTTGAATCCTACATCACCAGTTATTCTCTAAATGCTTTCCATAAGTGTACGGTCATGCAGCTGCCAGGACAGCAACAAGTTGGAACCTGCATCGCATATCTATGGCAGGCGGTTATGGAAAGTGTTCCCAGCGCAGTATAGCGCTGCCTTCCACAAATACTGTGACTCTGCTAGAAATTAGAATGTGATTTGAGAGCTGTGCATACAACGCTGGTAACGCCTCTTGTGAGACACATAAATAGTTTGGAATTTTACTTGAAGGTTTGTAGGCATCTCGGATAAAGAAATGCCTAACAGTTGAGTGGAAGGTTGACCATTTACTGTATAAGACACGAGTCAGGGCACGTTAACCAGAGGTTGGTTGTTTTATTTCATGAATCCTGTACTGTTGCTCGTAGAGCTGCACAAGTTCTATGTGGATTTCATTTGAAGGTTTAATTTAGATTTAATTTAGCTCCTTTGGCACTGAGGAGAATCCAGTCCAAAAAGAAACTTTCCTTTTTGGCCTTCTGGCTGATGGAACAGTTTTTGTGTCTTTCAGCTTCCTTCTTTCATGTCTTATCATCCATGTCTTCATTAGGGTTTTAAAAGGAAGAAATGCAATGATATTTCACTGTGAGATATAAAGTTCTTCACGTGTTCTGTCTTACCACTTATGGGCTGTGGCACTAGGAGTGTTACATAGAGAATCTCAGTCCCCCCAGACACTTTCTTCTTTAATACTGATATTCCTGGATTCTCTGCGTGCTTGGCAGAGGTGTTTTTCTGCAGCAGAGAGAGGTAACTCCCTTAGCAATTTGATCAATTATGGTACCTTGAGACTCTCGGTCTGAGACTTTGATCGATCCCTGATATTTGAGGTGGGCTGCAATAATGAGACAGGAACCAACCTGAGCGATGGTTGATCTGATTATGAGAACAGAACGTTGCATTGGCTACAGTTTGTATCTCCTGTCTAGGAACAGAGAACTGTAATAATGTAGCCTGCAGATCCCAAGGCCCAGTGATATTGCAGTCAGATCTCTATTTGACCTGCTGGAGCACCATGTCCTAGCTAGCAACAGAAAGCATTTTGTTTAATCCATTTATTTTGGTGTAGCAGAAGAATAAAGCATCTATAGGCATCCTGAGATGATTTGATATTCTGGAAGCAGCCTCCCTCAGAAATGTATTTATATTTCAGTCACACAGGAGTGGATCCCAGCTGAGAGTCAGAATTCTGTTACCCAGAAGAATATCTAAATTCCTTGTGAAGGAGATTCTGCTTTTTGCAAGTTCTTTGGGATGAGTTCTGTAATAACTTTAGATTGGCTATAGCAGGATAGGACTAGAGTCCCAAATGCTGCCAATACCAATTACTGTACTAGGGATGCTTTTCCTTTTCTTTGCTTTTTCTTAGCTCTACAAAGTCAACATTGCCTTGCATTGAACTTTCTATAAATGAACACAACATACATGGATTTTAACATGCTTCTAAAGTTCAGCGTTGCTTGTACATAATAATGTTATTTAATTCACTGATGCCCTACTTTTTGCATGATCATTTCCTCAACAATGATATCAACCTGTTATAAGAATGATAAGAAAAGCAGGAAGAATAAAAAAAAAGATCTTCCAAAAATGTCTTTGGATCGAATAAAAATGATAGGCATAGACTCTGGAAGATAAAGAGTATTTCTTTTTGAGTAGTAGCTGTTTGGGGCAGGGGTCATTGTTTTGTTCAGTTTGTGAAGCAGCTGATGGATTAAGAGTCTTCATCCACATCCAGGGTTTGGACTATAAATGGTCATAGAAGTAAAATGGCATTTAGGATCTGAGTGGCTGTTGTGCCCCTACTCATCTCTCAACCTTCATAGAGTGCCATTTGGTTCAGGTTTACTGTAAGTGTAAAGATGCACGCAGGAAGTTGCTTAAAAGATCCAGGAGTCATGTACTTCTGTAGGAAACTTTAAAAACAAATAGATCTTCAAACCTGAGAGGGAGAACAACTCAGATTTGATTGGGATTTTCCTTTTAAATAGCAGTCTTTCATTTCTAGACATATATTTGACATAGTTCACTACAGGTAATTAATTTACATCGAGGCCCCTAATCTCCATTCCTTCACATTTCCTCCCCTGAGAAAAGCTCCAAACAAATACAAATCAAAGCAGTCGGACTCTCTGCTGTGCAGCTCCTGGTGCCTAAAAGAGGGAGAAAAAAAAGCAATTGAGGCTTAAAGGAATGGGATCTCAAAAGAAAACAGTGCAATAACTCTTCTCTAACTCAGTTCACTTCTTCGGCCACTGTCAATTACTCATATGAAAACCAATTTTAAGTGTATTCTTCAAGGTTAAATTCCCCTGAAGCTTGTGGACTGCTGCCAGGGGCTGTGAACCCTTCATGCAGGTCACCCGCTATCTGAATCTTCTGTTGCAAATCACTGCTCTCCCCATTACTCCTTTGGCATGTACCTGATTTGGTTGACATTTCCATAATTAATTTATAACAGCAATAACCCTGAGATAAGCCTATTTATAGATTTGTGCAAGCTGTATAAGACTATAGATAAAATCTTGGTTCATTAACATATTTAAAGTACTTGGGAGACTTTTGCCTGATAGTGTAGTTGGTGTGATTATCAAATTATACGACGAAAAGCTCAAGTGTTTAATGTGCATTCAGTGCCTATAAGATGGTTTCCACTTGAGATCACAAGGGTAATTCAAAGTACGGAAATGCCATCCAATCTGTTGACCCAAGTAGTTCTGTAGACTGCTGTGCATTATGTGGTTCAGGAAGGCATTTTCTCTTCCAGGTATTTCCTTTTGGTGTATTTATGAGAAGTTTGCATCCAATTCTCTGCAGAGTTTTTTTCCTTCTCTTCCTCCTGTCATTGACATCAGTGCAAAGTCAAGGATAAAATACTGACAGATCAGAAATATACTCGCTGAGCTCTCCCAGGTGTAAAAGTTACTTTAGGGGTTGCACGCAAGAAAGAATTTGATTGTGTGCATTTTATCTTTAAATCACCCACAACAGCTAATGTTTTTTGTAATAACAGAATGAGATTGTCTTTCCCAAAGTCACAGACAATCTGCATATGAAAGAAAGGTTTATCTTTGTCCGCACTGCGCACTAAGGAATTTGCAAGAGTACCCAAGAAAGGTAAATTAGACAGAACAAGTGAATACTGTGGTTGCAATATAGAAACTATGGGCTGTGGAAAAAATGCTCCATTCATGAGAAGTGACATTCTGAGATTATTAACACAAGCAAAAGTCTTATGAGAAGACTTGGGTTTCTTAAGAGGCTGTACTGAAGTACAGGCAATAGAGGCTTTCGTCTTCCAGGATGAGCAATGGGGGAGTGCCTCTTGACTGGCTGCCCTCGATGCTACTGATACTGTAAGATGTATTCTCAGTGATGGATGGAGAGTCATCTCTTGTCTATCTGCACAGGTAATTGCAAATCTGCAGTTGGCTCTGTTGCAGAGTTGTGCTTGTTATAGACCTTAAAATATTTAATTTGTAAACACTTAATAAAGCATAGCCTACAGTAGCTTGGCTCGTCTTATCTGTCAACCAAATCAAAATCAATATGTCCCTGGGGTATACGCTATGATTGTCTGGGCTGCGGAGTCTAATAGGATTAAGTGTTTGGGACCCTATCTAACATTACAGTCCACAATCCTAGTTAGAGAAAGTTAAAGACCAGCTTGCCACTGTAGCAGGCATGATTGCTTAGGGGTCTGAAAAATCATTAAAGCTTGTCCTCTTAAACGTTGATTGTTCCCTAGTGATTTATTGACAAAACACAAAAAGTGCTCTATACTGCACTCTAATTATATGTATGAGGCTAGGAAATCTCATGGGAAATTAAATAAAATTTACAGCTTGATGGTTTTATGCTCTTGGGAGACATACCTTCTTAATAAGATCTTATAGCTGGGAATATTTATGAGGTTAAAATCTGTGGGCTTGAGCAAAGGCCTAACCTTCTCAAAGGGAGGGGCCTTGGTTTATTCTTTAAGTAAATAATTTCACTGGAAAACAAAGTATTCAGAAATTGTGATAAGGGAATGTAGTGTGATATACCCAGCAGTTATTCTTAATACCTGTCAATAGGTGGTGCTTCAAAAATAGAGATTGAAGTAGGGCACCTGCGTGCGCCTTCTGACGTTGTGATATTGGTGTGCGCCCATTTGTAGTCACTTACGTGTGACATTCCTGATGTGAGTCCTTCCGAACCTGTGAAGAGAAATAACTGTGGGGAAGTCTGAGGCTTTCTTGATGGGAAAAGTTGTGGCATCTATGTATACTGCCATGTATAATTTCCTCCCTTGGGAAAAATAATTCCAAACAAAGAGACTCTAGACTCATTATGTCCAAAGCTGCAGATCTGCAGCCTGAGCTGCAGTGAACCTCCTAATGAACCTTGGGAGTTCAAAGCCCTTGGGCGAGTGTAAAAATATCATCTTGATATCTGGAAATGGTCAGGAATTTCATGTGATTGCTGAGAGGGGAGATTTTATTTTAAGTTGCATCTTTGGATTAGTATGGGGTTAGGTGACAGAAGGACATCAGAATGGTGATAAGTGTCAGCGAGTTCCCTGCTCTGCAGAAATGAAGGCTGTACAGCTTATAAATAAACGTGCCCTGTTCTCACGCAGCAGAGCAATTACGGAGTAACGCAATTAGAACCAAAGGTGGTAACAAAATCGGTCAAAAATCCCCTGTGACGTTTGGAATGTTTCGTTCAGTGGGACCCTTTGGAAGTTGGCCGAGTAGTAAAACAAGAACTACTTTCCTAGTAGCTCTTCAATGTAAAGGATAATTAATATAAAGGACAATTCTCTCTAGGCCCTGAAGCAATTTTTGATTAAGGCACTTAACTGGGACTTTGGAGAATTCAGTGTGACACTTGGCTTTGATGCAGAGCAGCTTTGTCATATTGGGCAACCAGTCCCGTCTCCCTGTGCCTCAGTTTCCATTTGCTGATAGGGTTGTGATACCAGCTTTATCTCTCCTTTCTATTCGTGCTGTATTCTCTTTGAGGCAAGGACGACCCGCCAAGCTCCAGCGCTGGGTCTCGGCAGGAGACTCGATGTGTTATTGTTGTCACAGCCACAACATGGGGGTTATCCTTTATCTCTGTAACTTCCAAACATGCACAGCGATAACTCTCACCAACTTCTCCCTGCCGTCATCTTCCTCATAATAGAAACAGAAACAGCTTAATTAGAATATGTTTGACAGAGATCTGCAAAGGAAAGATGCGCTCTCCCAGTTGCACGGCTTGATTGTGACCCTGCTGCTAATTAAAAATAAGTAAAATCTATCCTGATGCCCTTTGGCCACGTGTTTTGAAAGGCAAGAGGAGAGCAGAGAGGAGAGAGGAGACACGTCACCACCCCTCCTGTACAAGAGATGATGTGGGGTAATCCCTGCTCTGGTCTTGGGCTTCTCATCTCACTTAGCTGGTGCAAATCAAAGGTAGCTCCATTAAAATGTATGGAAATACTTTGATGCGAAATACCTTGACGTTAAATGTAAGGAGAATAAACCTTAGCATATTAGCTACTCCTTCCCCCAAATCCTTCTAAATTCAGCAGGGCATGTAAATCAGATTTGTGTTCCTATAAGGCTGCATTTTTATGTAATATTTCCCATCATTTATCTAGCAGACTTCCCTAGTTTTTTAAGGTGCGCTCCTCCTCCCCCCATACACACAACTTATTTTCACCCTTCTGCATACAATGCAACATCTGAGATCAGCTTAGAAAGGCCGTGCTTGAGATGAAGGAGAAATTTATTAGTGAAAGACAAGACTCCCTGATAATCAGGGAGTATTGAAATCCCTGATTTAATTTGAATATGGTATGGAGCATGTCTCTTCCTGCCTTCATTACTTGGAAGCCTGTGCCTGATAATGTATCTTTTTAGTTAAGAATATTATGCTGGGGAAAAAATGCTTGATGGGGCACTCTAGCTGAGGTGAAGAGGTTTTGGTATGTTTTAATAAAGTTGGATATTGCTGTGAATGTTTGAAATATGTGGAAGTAAGATTTGTTACAACTTACAAATCAAAGCCTAAAAACGTCACTTAGCTTCTAATGATGCTTCTACACAGATTATTAATTTCATTTTAGGAGACCAATGAATGTTACATTTTTATGACATTGATTAAATGTCTCACTGCCATCCCTCCATCCATCCTTTTCATTTTCAAAAATCCATATCCAACTTTAACAAAACCCAGCTCGTAAATTTGTGTTTTACTACTCGCCAAGGCAGAGTCGGGTAGCAATCCACCTGCTAACTTTGTGTTTGCACTCCCCTTACCTCAAGGAATCATTGCTCTGGCTGACTTTCTTCTCCTGCAACGAGCAGTGTTCCCAATGTGGAACATGTTTTTTCAATATGGGCTCGCTATCTATCAGCTCGGGATGTGACTCAGCATCAGCTCCAGCACAGCATTTGGGATGGGTCTGGAGGTGCTGCCCAGAGCTGGAGGCAGGTAAACCCCATAAAGACACATGTTTCATTCTGATTCTCCTGAAGCTTTACTATCCTGGCTGTGTTTAGAGTTGTGTGAGGTTATGGGATGGATACTTCCATCCCCTGCCCACGCTTATCCTCTGTACCCCCTCCTTCCTCCATGCTGGCTTGGATGCTACCAAGGCCCTGTTCATACTCTCATGGTTTTAGAGGGATAGAAGAAGAAAAAAAAGAAGCCTACAAACCTACAGGGAAAACAAATTAAGATCAGCTGCAGAGGAGGGCCTTGTTTCTGACTATCCCTACTTCCAGAGTACAGCAGTATCTGATATCATGAACGCTATTGCTCCACTGGGAGCAAAGGCAAATTAGCAATAGTTCACATCCAATACACAAAATCTAAAGAGAGCAGCAATTTCAAAGAGTGTCTAATTGATATTGATTTTAACCTTGTCTTAAGTGTGGTCTCTGTCTGTGGGATGAGCAGCTCAGCTGCCAGACTAGCCATGGATGGGGCTTAGGCAAGCCGAGCTGGTGGGGCACCCAGCCCATGCAGGGGTTGGAACTGGAGGATCTTTAAGATCCCTTTCAACCAAAGCCATTCTCTGGTTGTGTATTTGACACAAGTAAATCACTGCAGGGCACAGCCCTTGGAGATGTTGCCTTCAGAGGCAGCTTGGGTAGCACAGTCAGGGCCAAGGAGCTCCCTAGGCTGGACTGTAGGGCCAAACACATTGAGGCTCCCGTCAGCCCCACAGCCTGTCACGTCCCCATTAACTGCCATATTCCCCCTGGTGCCTTCAGCTTGCACAGGAGAGACTCTGGGGGTGTGGGGAGGATGTGGCAGTGCTGGCACCACAGCTCCTTCCCCTCCTCCCTCAAGTCGCACGCTCAGACACATGGGATGTTTCATAAAGAAAAAATATGGCATGTTTACAGAGAGAAATTTCAAGAAGTGTTAATTTAATATGCTAAAGTGTTCCCTTCAGCATTTTACCTTTGTTGTTGTTTTCACAAAACAGCCAAGACTAAATAATGAGCCCAGAGCTGTGCCCTTTGGTAGTGTGTGATACCTCATTACCCACGAGCGGCCTCCATCTGCCCTCATGGCTGCACAGGGAGCCATTACGATTATGATGGAAATCTCAGAAGCCATTACCAAGATGCAACAGAGGGCCTACTGCAGACAGCCTAATGGACTAATTTGTAATTGGGAGAGGGAAATGACTTAGCGAGCTCAGGCTTGGTTTTGATGAGTGTGGAAGTGCGCATGCTAAATGTGATAAATGAACAGGAATGCTTGTTTGCGCAGTGGGTTTTACAAGGCCTTCAATCTCTCCTGGGGATTGGAGGCGTGCTGACAAGTCTTGAGAAGCGAGGAGGAAAGGGCTCAGGGGAGGCGAGGAAGATGCAAAGAGAGTAGCTAAGGATAAATCGGTGAGGAAAACTAATGGCAATAAAAACCCAAGGAAATGGCTGCGTCTGCCAGGAAAGCAGTAATTAGGATGCTTTTTGCGTGCATATCTTTAGCTATTAAAATTGAAAATGAGAGTGCACCGCGGCATTTTCTAAGTTAAGAAAGAAGAAAAGAAAATCCCGCATGTGCTAAAAGGCAAGCAGTGCTTTAAAACTGCAGCGTCTGTCAAAAAGTGCAGCCAGGCCTGTGATCAAACCCATTTGGGTAGCGCAGAGTGGTTAAACACATCGCCCTTGGTCTCCCCGTAGAAAATGGTTTTGGCAGGAAGAGCATTCACCATTTTTGTGCTCATTTATGGTACGTTTTGTTGCTTCCAGATAACGCTGCATGCACTGCTACGATTTTGTGTTTCTCTAAGTAGTAAAGATGACATTGAATAGCGTGGTTCTAGATTCATCTATGTGGTCCCTATGTGTGGTTTCCTCCTGTAGCTTAGACCAGGCGAGGATTCATGGCAGTCATTCTCAAGTTTGCTTTCACGAGCCAAGTTTTGAATTCCTTTCCCCCTGTATTAACATCATTTGCTCTTATGAGGCACATAATGGGGGAGAGTGGTGCAAGCTCTTGTGCTGTTTTATGAGGGTGGCACTCATGTTCTTCCCAGGAGAAGGCCTTCAGCCATTTCAGCCTTCACAAATAACTACAGCCATTTAGAAATGCGCAGGCAACCAAAAACAAAACCCAACAACCAAGCAAAGGAAATGCAGATGATGGAGTCTTGGGTAAGAAACATTCAAAACACAAGCACAGGTGTGGTGGAAATACCCCGTTTCCATCCAGTGATACACTTTTGTTTGTTGTTGTTTGTGAGCTGCCAAGAGAAATGCCAGAACCCCACAAATTCACCATACATCACAATGTTCTGATGAATACAGTTGAATAACTCAACGTGGTTTCTGTCAAATGACAGGATTTTATTTTTCTTCCCCCATCTCTTCCATTTTCTCCCTGAAAATGTATATTGTAACATTATTGCTAGATAAGGAACTGTTAATGGGATCAAGTTGCCTTGCTTTAAGACACTAAAGGTACAAACTATTATCTGTTATGAGCCTTAGATCTTCTCAGTTTACATTCATTTATTATACTGAAGGACATATGATAGATCGCCATCGTTTCTGGCATCGAACATATAAATAAAGCAAACCGCCTTTCGGTGGGCGACATTTATGTATTTATTTCTTTCCTTATCATGTTTACTTATGTCTTGCTTGCAAACAGAATGGAATTTAATGAGGAAAAATAAGACCAGAACTTCTGCTCTTGTAGCCAGTAAATACCACGGTTATCTCACAGAGTAAAGTCAGGGTTTATGAATGTTTGCATTTGTGGCTGATCACTCATAATGTGAATACTGCGTTTTGACCGGAGTAGCAGCATGTGACTCTAGAGTGCTATTCGTGACTTTCTGACCCTGAGCAAATCATTTAATCTCTGAATATCTCTTGACAGAGTTTACAGTTCCATCTGCAAATAGGGTGTGTTAACATTGTCCTGCTTGCAAGCCTGTCATGAGGCTTTAATTCATCAATATTTGTGAAGCACTTGGAGCCGCCATAGAAATACAAGTCATTAATGTATCTTAGCAAAAAATCTGTTTAGGTTCAGTCTTAATACAGATGTGTTGGAGATAATTTTTGTTTTGTTGCTAATAATCTAAAAGAAAAAAAACAAGGATCATTCCAAAAAGGTTTCTGCTGAAACTGAGGGCAGCTTAAAAAGAGAATTCAAATCTCCTTCATGTTTTGACTGTGCTCATAAATGAGGAATGTTGTTCTGCAGTAATTCAGACCAGACCTGTGGACACACAACCACATGCTTTTGTATTAGCCAGAGCACACGATGTGGAATGTACACCAGCTTCATGGGTTTTATGCTGGCCTTATACAAGCTGCAAGAGGACAAATAATGTAATCTGGTTTTGAAGACCAGCAAAATAAAATAAATAAATAAATAGAAATTACTTCCTTTACAAATGCAGCCTGCTTTAAATCAGTGGGATGTTGTACTTGAATAAGGCTGCAAAGACAGAGCTTTTAGATGGCAGTAACATAAATGTGCTTTGTGTGCTTTACCTGTAACCACTGTCAGTTCTTCCTTGTCATCGCCGTGTCACTCCCTGGCTTTTTTTCTCATTAAAGGCAGCCTGGATCCTGCAAATAAAACTAGACTTGAGCCTGATGGACAGTCAGGGCCATAGGTTTCATACGAGCCATGCTATTTTGAGGCCCTTATCTATAAAGTCTTCAATGCCTAGAGCTTCTTCTTGAACGCTTCAACCACGCAGCGCCCAACACAACCCTCCTCTGACCTCTGATGAACATTAAAGAAATGCTAAAAATGGAAAACAGTTGACTGATTGAAATCTGTACAGGGAACCCTGAAGGTTAGTTGCAGCCAACAGTATGTGACCTCGCGGTACAGTAACTTGCGCATACCTGTGGGTGTATTCATGTCTTTACAGTCTGATTTGCAAAGATGCAAAGCGTTGCATTTGCATATGCAACTTTTTATTGTGCAGGTGCATTCAGCTAGAACTGCCATAGGAAAGGGCTGTGTTAGCATGGTTCTGAGGAGGGTCGTGCATATGGGAAAGGCTCCCAGATACCATATGTCATTTTTACCCTCTTTGTGACTTCCAGAACTGCAGTGCTGGTTGACACATGACCAACTATTTCTCTCTTAGCAAACTGAAACTGAGAACAGTGCTGTACAGATCTCCATTCAGTGTAAATGTGCAAAATCCTAATCAGCCTAATGGGACTGCATTGATTTACACCAGATAAGAAATGAGTCTATCGTTGTTGCAGACTACACAGGAGCATGAGAACATCCTGTTTGCTGGTCTCTGATTCACATGTGTTTCTTTGCATTTCCCCCATTCCTTCCAGTTCTGTGTTGTACTATGAGCGTCACTCCAAGACGATGTGATGTGGAGATTTATCTTGGCTGCTTTCCACAGTGACACCTTAAAAACGAGTTGTTTTGAGGTGCTGACCCGTCCCGTGTTATTTCATATGTGTGAAACATCAACATTTTTTACTTCTTCAGTGTTTCCCCAGAACACAGAGGTACATAAACGGTTGGGAGCCTTTAATAAATAGACATGTGTGGGTGCTGTTTGTGTTGGTATGGTGCCGAATCTGCAACAAAAGCATCACAGTTATACAAGGCACCTGGGAGCAAGAAATGGAGAAGGAAAAGAGCTGCGCAGCATAAAGCGGTCTTTTCTCTCGTAAATGGCTGGCTGAAAAATAACTCAGTGAAACAGAAAAGTATGACAGTGCAAGTGTGTGTGTGTGTGTGTGTGTGTGTGTGTGTGTGTGAGTGATGGTAGGTCCGGCAGAAAACTGGCTTGAGACCGAAATGCTAAACTACCTGAAGTGGAGAGGTTATAGTTTATTCCCAGCTCTGCTTACTGGGTCACGGAGAGCAGCTGGAGCAGAAAATTTTATGCAGGAAAGAGTGAGAGGCTGCGAGGGTGAGGCTAAGGGGGATAACGCTGGCTCCAGCAGTGGGGTGAGGTGCTGCTGAGCTGTGCTTTGTGCTGGAAGGGGGGTTACATATAGCAGTGTGTGAAGTGACTTTTGGAAAGGCAGCCAGCAGAAATGACTGTCTGCAGGCAGCAATCTAAGAGCCAGCATTGCGCGGAGTGGGAGTCTCTTCTTGCAGATATTTTGCACGCAGACTTTGCAGCCCTAAGCTTCAAACTAAGATCCCAAAGCCCAAAGTTTTGTGCTGTGTACTAAATATAAGCGGTCCGCGTGTGCTTCCTTCTTTACTCAGACGTTTTGGCACATGCAGGAGTTGGAATAGCAGAGAGTTCCTTTAAATGAGAACGGGGAAACGTGAGGTGTGTAGGAGAGGGAGGGCCTAATTTTAAGTGCTAGTCAACTGCAACCACTGATAATCTGGAACCTGTTCAAACCCATTTAGAGAACCGTTGAATTTTTAAGTGCCTTTTGATTCTCTCTTTCATTTATTTTAACTGATCTGCAGGGATTAGGAGCTTGGTAGGGGAACACCATAACGCTTGCCAAAATGTGTGAATAATTAGAACGCCAACGATGTGTGCCAGATAGGAGGGGAGTATTCACACTTCTGATTAGATTCACTGGAATACTGTTGTAAATCATGGCTGCCAAGGTAACTTAGAGCTGTGTTGAGTTTCTCTGCCACGGGAGCCAGCTGTGGCACAGCAGCGATCTGCGCCTCCAGCCGGAGGTGGGACGTTCCGAGCAGATGATTTATTTTGCTGCGAAGCAGAAAGGGCAGAGATGTGAAGGTGTGGTGTCACACGGGTTGTGCAAACAAGCTTTAGATGCTAACACCTATACGCTTACAGAAAATTAGATGAATTGAGGGCAGGCTACTGTTCAAAGTCGGTAGATTCGCAAACATTACACAGATCTTTACATTTCCCAGACCTGGCTTTCAACAAATGTCAGCGGTAAGCAAGACGGCTTGGGGGTGGAAGAGAGAGAGCTTTAGGAATTATCTGGCATCTCTCCTCCTAACCTGTAACCCCCGGGGAGCTGCAAGGACGAACACACTCTGCACGATGGTCTGCAGCACTCCCACATGCGGCCGCTCTGTGCTGGGGCTGTACCCCACTGCTGCCCCACACAACCCTGGGGCTGGAGCAGCTGGTGCTCACCAGGTTGTAGCATGCAGAGTGAGAGCTTACAGTACTGATGCAGAGGGTTGCTTAACTCACAGGTATCGCCTCCTGCTTAAATAAAACGCAAACTCAAGCTGGTTCATAATTGTGCGCCTTTCCTTTCATGTGATCCCATTTCCACACGTTTTGTCCCAAAGGCATGATGCATCAGTGTCAAAAGGAGAAAACGTGAGTCTCTGTTCTCAGATGAGGGGCTGAGTGAGTGCCAGAACACACAGGAGCATTAAATCACACCTACGTGCAGCTCAGCTCGCCCCTGTGATGTTAGCGAGTGCTGTACTCGCCTACGAGACAAAACACACCTCAGTGTTAACGGGTGGAAATTCCATGTGAGTGGGGCAGCAGCTCACGGAGGCTGGAGGAGCTCCAGCTGTCACACCAGCTGCGTGGCAGAGGCAGAATTCACCTTGCCCTGGGTCAGCAGTGCACTGTGGATGCTGAAGGGTCCTTGTCCTGCAGGTCTGGTGTGAGCTTCCAGCACGCTGTGCCCACAGCTGCAGGCTGGGGTAGCACTGCCTGCATGGCTCCCAGGCCTGCCTTCTTGCTTGTCCTTCAGAGTTTACCCAAGTGAGAAGACCTAAGGCTCAACAGCAGCAGAGGCAAAGTCACATCTCCCAGTGCCCAATTTCTTCACCCGTCTTCCTTTGTCAGCTCTGTAAGTGAAGGCAAGCCCAGAGGCAGAGTTATGGGCTGCAGGCTTTGTTCTGCAGCTCCAGAGCATGGTGTGGATGGGCTGGGTAAAGGCTGCGGGGGATGGAATAGATGGTGGAAGAGATTTTTTGGGACAGCTCTGCCAAGGGATCACATGGCAAATCTTTTTCTGTTCTTTTTTTGCCCTCTGATAATCTGAGAGCTCCTATATCTGGCATAGCTCCATCCAGGAGTGTACAGTCAGGACATTGTTAATAGCTAGTTATGGTCTTCCCTTAAGTATGAAGGTTCTGTTTCCTTGGCTTTTAAATGGTCATCATTTAACCACAGGCAGTCAGCTTTGGTCATTCCATATTCCTATTTCAGTGTGCCATTTTCCAGTTTTTCCCACTACTTTTTCTTCTTACAAATGGATCACTTCAAAACAGGCACTGTAGATAAACGAATTCAAATGTACAACATTCAAAATGCTGAGAAAGATATCAGGGTAAAAAAGTTGGCTTTTTGTTGTTGTTTTTTAATAACCTCTATTTGCTACTCCTGTGTTTGCAGAAGCCTGGGTAGAGGATAGGAACAGGGCAGGTTTCCTTCTGCTGTAGCAACAGCTTTGTAGGTGAGCGCACCATTGTCTGGAGTTGCCCTTGTTTCTCTCCTCTATGAGACAGAAACCCCCTTCAAAGTGAAACAGCCGTACAGAGTAGAAGCATAAAGGATGATGAAACGGGCCATGGCAGAGGATGGCCTGTAACCCAAATGGAATGGTGTAAATGAGCAACACATGAGGAATGTAAAGAGAGGGGAGAGACACATCAAAATCACCTAACCATCTCTGATGTGTCTAGAAATGCATGGAGACAGAAGAAATAATCCATATGACTCTCTTTAAATCATGAGAACCGTTTTTCACAATTCAGTGGAAGTATGAAGGAGATTTCTGTGGAAGGCTGTGATCCTTGTAAAGTCCCTGTGAATGGCTCAGCGCAGATTAACATTTGGCGAGGGGAAAAAATATACCTTCAGCAGTGCTTGGCCTTTTAACTACATAGACAACGTGTGTGCACAGTGCAAGTGTTACTCTATAAAAGGTCACAATCGATATTTGGCCTCTTTGGTGTGATGTCCTCTCTCCTTTGTGCCTTACATACCAGTTTTACCTGTCAAAACCAGTTTAACAAATTGCAGTTCATCATGCTGGTGGACGTTAAGGGAGTTTTCTGCTCTGTCATTTCTCCCCTTCTGCCCTGGCTGCTCAGAGCACGGGGTTATTTTTTGTGACATTGCACAAATAGCTTGAACTGGCACACAGGAATATCTGGAGCAGTTCAAGCTTTGTGTCCAGGCATCTGACTTGTGATGGCATTAAATTGGTGAGAGGCTCTCCTGTTTGACTTCCTGCCTTGATGTCGTCCATCAGAAGGAGCTATTCCCAGTCGAAGTCTGTTGAAATACATTTGTTTCCTTGGCACGTTTAACAGACTGAGTGCTACCAGAATAGTGGGGATAAGTCATAGAATCGTAGAATGGCTTGAGATGGAAGGGACCACATGGATCATTAAGTTCCAACTCCCCTGCCACAGGCAGGGCCACCATCCTTCAGATCTGTTACCAGACCAGGTTGCCCAGAGCTCCATCCAACCTGGACTTGAGCACCTCCAGGGTTGGGGCATCCACAGCCTCTCTGGGCAGCTGTTCCAGCACCTCACCACTGGAAGAAACTCTCCCTACTGACGGGTTGCTGGTAGCTGCCTTGGGCAGATGGATTGGCAGGAGGGTTTGAGCAAGACAAACCTTTGGGCCCGTGTCCAGCAGTTCCTGCAGTGTGGTGCATCATTACTTCCAGTTTCCTGGGCTGATCCCCCTGAAGGGGCAGGGAACTGGGACATATGGATTCCTGTTGTTTCTTGGAACAAAATCGGAAGATAGTGGTCCAAAACATTTTGTTCTCAATTGAACAAACACATACATTGAAAAAATGTGCCTTAGACCTTTCAGAAGATGTATGGGCATAAGTCTTTTCTGCCAACAGAATAAAATGGGAGTGATTTTACTGCAAGGGCACTGGTGTGACTTAATCCTAAATGAAGGATTCCGGCACACATGTGCATCTTCTGTAGAGGCAGACAGGAGGGTGACAGCTCTGAAGTCCCCACTAGCAGCCACATTTGACCACTGTGATGCTTTCAACCCCCAACCCAGCTCGGGTGCTGCCGTCCAGCTTTGTGCAGCATGAGGGGCAACGTTGCTAAGGATGATGGAGCCTGCGGCTTTGCTGGTGGGGAATATTTTCCACATCCCATCTGCATCCTTCTAGAACTTGACCATTAGTCAGGCTACTTCTAAATGATGCATCTCCTTTAGAGATTTCTACCGATAACAAATGGAAGAGGGTTTTTTTTTTTCCCCCCTCCTTACCTCATTATGCAGGCAGCTGTGTGACAGCGTTCTGACAAACTGTGTTATCTCAGGCTTCCAGCTGCAAGCTGTTCTCATCAATACCACTGCGAACTGTTTCCTCCTCACCCTTTCGCCTTTATGCCTGTTTTTATCAGAATTTAATTTTAATGTGAGGACAGTCAAATATAATGCCAGATGTGGGGAAGAGATAGTTTCCTTTGTGTAAAGACATAGCAGGGGAGGCCTTCTGAAGGCCCAGCCACACAGAGTGCAGAGAGACTGCACTGGAATCATTATGCTTGATTCCTGTGGAGTTTTTTTTTTTTAATATGACTATTATTATTACTCTGAAGTGGCCATTTCAGCCTGTCCTCGCACTTGCTTTAGCGCCGAACTGGAAAGAGGAATTAAACAACAACAAAAGACCTTTATTTTAAAAGAAAATGGGAAAGGGAGCGTGCGTCCTTTGGTCCAGTGGTGCTCAGTCTGCTTTTCTCCCGGCTCTCCTCAGAAAACAGAACTGCAAAACAGCTGCAGGAAAATCTTGTTTGGCTGAAATTAGTATTTCTGAAGAACATGACCTCCTTCCCTCAGGTGGCGCACCCCAACCTCAGCAAGGAAAGGTACAAGCAAACCATGTGCGCTCAGCGCACCGAGGGACGGAATACATTTCCCCACAGCAATGCGTTGTTTTTGCTTGGTGTACAGCACGAACAGAGCTGTATTTTGACAGGTAGGCTGAGTATTGTTGAAGAAGCAGTTGTAGCTTTGCTCAGTGGTGAGTGAAAAGAGCCGAGCCAAAAGCAAGCTGCCCTTTGCCGTTTTTATTCCAACAGGCAACAAGAAAAACCAGTTTGAGAAAGGAATTTTCCTTTATCCTCGTATTTTAGTCATCGTTGTCATCACCATAAATAATACCTTCATACCGAGGCCGCCAAACTTAGTATTTATTTCCTCTTATCTGCAAGAACATCTCTGGCAAGGCTCCTTTAGGTATGTCCTCACCCAAGCAACAGCTTGTGTGCGCATTTTCTTTGGAGTCAGTACCCATTGGGGTATTCCACAATTAGTGCTAACCTCAGTGAATGAGTGGCACGTAGGATCGTGTTTGACTTTCTGTGACCCTGTAGCTTTCAAAACGATTTTAACTCATTTATGATACTGAGCAACTATTAGTTGCACTTGAACAAATGAAGTTACGGTCCCAAAAGAATTAGTTTTGTGCTCTTGAGCGGTGCAGTAATTTATTAGTTGAAGAATTCTGATAATTTAGTTCTCTATTTTAAGTAGTTCAAGCCTAATTAATAGAGGATTTTCTTGTAGGAGCAATGTCATGCATACCTATATATAGAAAAGCTACCGTGTTAATTAGGTTTATATTATTTTAAAAAGACACATCACACGCATACATCTGCGCTGAAGTCGGTGCTTAATGCAGGCCCTGCTGGCCCAAATTACTGCTTTGCTCTCCCTGTTGCACCTCCTTACAGACACGTGCACGCACACTTCTAACCAAGACAAAGAAAATTCGGTCATGTCTAACAAGGAGAGCGGAATAAGATGTAAGCTTATTGAGCAAGGGGGAAAAAATCACATTAACCCCATAAAATACACAGAGTACACACTTGAAGACCTTCTTTAAAGCTATTGTGGAAAATATCTGTTCTTGTCAAAAGCTGTCCTGTATTGCTAGTGAAAAGGTATTAGGTGCAGGTGTCAAACATGCCTAATGAGGCATGAGGAGTCGACAGCAAAATAACAGAGATTATAGGTACAGAGGATTGTGAATGAAGTGTGAATAGCAGCCTGGCTGTATGACTGACATAGAAAAGAGGAGAAGACAGGCAAGAAGAAAGAAGATCCATCACTCACTTAAGGAGAATGGACATTTTGAAT